>NC_067156.1:50738606-53168606 GCF_903995435.1 Acomys russatus | reverse complement strand
TTGGAGGTTTGTATGAGAAACAGCAGTGACCCGGAGGAGGGGCAAGGATTTCACAGGAGTAAGAGGCACAAAGGGAAAACATTCAGGACGCATCATAGTCCCCTTCCAGGTGCACTGCCAGAAGGTTACTCCAAAACTGGGGGAGTGTGTTTTCTTTCCTCTCTGCCCTGTTTTTTTCTTACAGAGTAGAACCATAGCAAGAATGAGGGTTGCTGTGACTTGAATCGCACCCACCAAAACTCATACCTGCAAACAAGACTATTCAGAGATAGGCTATTTAAATAAATAATAAAGACAAAATGAAGTTTTTAACCACATATGAATGATGCTCCCATAAGGTTATAAACACGCATATAGAGGTTATAGCCACAGGGAGAAGACAGCCATATACATGGCATGGGAGAGACCTCAGAGGAGTCGTGCCTTGCAACACCTGATTGGACTTTCAGTCTACAGACCAGTTGGAAAATAAGTGTCAGCTGTTAGGTTCTTAGACCTGTGGGGCGTGTATAGGGAAACTCTTAAAAACTACTACACAGCCAGGATAGTGTTGAAAAGCATCACAAGGAGATTACAAAACAAAACAAGAAAAACACCCTTGTTCCATATTTAGGAAAACTAAATTCAAAAAGTTACTTGGCAGAATAGAAAGGACTTCAAACAACCAGCCGAGGAGCAGTCTGACGAACCTCTAATGGGATTTCTTCAAGGCTCAGCAAATGAGTTTCTCTCTGGATTTACCTCAGTACCACATCTTATATGAATTCAGAGTTAAGAGGATGGCGACAACCAGGTAAGATGGCATGCACCTGTAGCCCCGGCCGTCAGGTGGCTGAGGCGGGGAGAAGGGGAGTCCAGAACATCCCAAACTACAGGGCGAGACTGACAATGAGAGAGAATGCAGAGAAGAAAGGGAGGAAGACAGAGAAACAGGAAGAAGAGGAAAGAGGGCAATGAAAGAATCCTGGACTAGCCTACATTTGCTATGTGGTCACTGACAAATCTTTTACACTTTTCCAGAAAAATTGGTACCCAGACCATGTGATTCCCTCCCTTAAACTCCTGATGATGCTCCATCCCAGTCAGAATACCCTGTGTATCCACACCCTCATGTTCTACCAGACCATCTGTGACCCTGGCTTCTGTGACCTTTGAGCTCCATCTCCATCCTATCTGTGATGCTTCCTACAGATGAAAGAGCTGTCTCCCATAGCTTTGCACAATGTTATTCCCGTTATAGAAAATAATTTTGCTGGGCGTGGTGGCGTATGCCTTTAATCCCAACACTCGAGAGGCAGAGGCAAGCAGATCGTTGTGAGTTTGAGACCAGCCTGGTCTACAAACTGAGTCTAGGATATCCAAGGCTAACACAGAGAGACGCTGTCTCAAAACACAAAATAACAACAACAAGAAGAAAATAAATTTACCCAGATATCCATGAATTTCATTACAAAGTTCTCAAAAGTGCCCTCCTTTCTAAAATACTGTCCCATCCAGTCGTCCATTCTCTGTGCAGCCTGTGGTACCACAGCAAAGATGCTGATCATGTTGTTCATCTCCCCCACAAGAGACACAAGCAGGACGACCTGGCCTGGGGTACTGCCTACTGCTACACCGCCACAGTTCCAGTAGCACCCAGCAGCAGGTATCAGCTCATATCGGTAAAGAAATGACTGAAAAAACACCAGACAAACATTTGATGATATTTGCTCAGAGATGTATTTATGTTAAGTCTTTGTAAGAAAACAACTGTGTTTGGGCTTTTATGAAGTAGAAACTCAAGTCAAATCGACAAGAGGTGGGCATGGCAAACCTTGGATACCAATGCTACTACTGCAAGAATCGACCTTAGAAGTGTGTGTGTGTGTGTGTGTGTGTGTGTCTGTGTGTCTGTGTGTCTGTGCAAGAAAACAACCTTGGGTGTTGTTTCTCCTTGTTTTGTGAGACAGAACCCTCACTGAGACCCACTTACTCTCCACTTAGGTTAGGCTGGCTGGACAGCAGGCCTCAAGAATCCTCCTGTCTCCTTCCCTATTCCCAGGCTTGAAATGACAAGTGTGTGACACCATGCCCATCATTTTTGTGAGTGATTGATTGAGTGCAGGCCCTTATTTTTTGTGGAACGTGCATTCCCACTCCCACATCTTCCATCTTCCTTTGACAAGTTTTATAGCCTTAGTTTTATAGTTCAAACACCTTTCAATAGTTTGGATTTGGGGAAGAATAGTTGGAAGTTTTTCCTCAGAATACACCCTCAGAGATTTTCCTTCTTTATTTTTTCCATTTTCCCTCAGAATATTAAAGGGAGTATGATTATTCATATCACACAAAAGAGAGAAAATATTTTTATAGGTTTCCAACTAGAATAAGATGGACCATCACGATCCACCTGGGTGTTTTCCACCGCTCACCTGCTCTACGGTGCGGTCCACAGACTGAAGATCAGTGAGTTGCTTTTTACAATGTTCTCTGCCTGTTTAACTGCATCTGTTATCTGGCTTGCCTGTTGGATACTTCTCCTTTATCCTAACCTTAGGGGATTCTGCTAGCTAGTATGGCACACTGGATATCTTTTGAATTTTACCTTATTTGCTATTATAAATGGTGTTTATATGTAAACTTCCTACCACATGATCTCACATGAGGCAGTTCTGAGGCAAATTCACATTAAAAATGAAATATGCTCATGAGAGTCTACAGGAAAACAAATACACTAGCCCAAGTATCTTAAAAGCTGTGATTTTTTAAGCTCCATGGAAGCAAACTGTGATGGGATTTCTGTAGCAGTGAGCATCACAGCTACAGAGTTGGAATCCCATGACAATGTATGAGTAGGGTTGGCAGTGCAGAGGGAGTTAGAGAAAGGTGGAGTGGGTGAGTAAGCAATGCAATTAATGTACTGAAGATGTGCATGGGCTTGGGAGGTAGCACATGACACCCAGCTAATAACTACCAGAACTGCCGGAGAGTGAATTATGCAATGTTTTTTATTAATTTACTCATATTACATCTCAATGGTTATCCCATCCCTTGTATCCTCCCATTCCTCCCTCCCTTCCATTTTCCCCTTACTCCCCTCCCCTATGACTGTGACTGAGGGGGACCTCCTCCCCCTGTATATGCTCATAGGGAATAAAGTCCTTCCTCTGAAGGATAGCAGGTATGCAATGGTTTTAAACAGCCATCTTACGAGGAGGTTGATGATAGAAAAATACTAGTTTCAATAGTAAAGAGGGAATGGAAGCTTTAGAATACAGAACAGAGTTCCATGTGTGTTCCAGAGGGTTCAGGATAACAGGAGTTGTCTCCTCCAAGTGCAAAATGCAGCATCAGAGGGTTGTAACTATGCTTTACTGCAGATAGGCTTAGCAAGTCAACACTGACAGACAATTTACAGGGAAGTGAGTGTGAGAAAGAAAGGAAGAATGAGACAACATCCATGGAAAGATACACATGTTAGCAAAGAGAAGGAAGGACACCAAAGGGAAACAAAAACAAAATGGAAACTCAAGATTCAAAGTTGGGGGCACTGGGGCAGGGGCCAGGTGCGAGCAGGTGAAGAGATGGCTCAGCAGTTAACAGTCCTTGCTGCTCTTGCAGAGGACCAGGAGTCAGTTCCCAGCACTCAAAAGGTGACTCATTATTGTCTGCAGCTCCAGCTCTAGAAGCTCTGAGATCCTCTCTGGCCTCTGTGAGCACAAGCATGCACATGGCACACATATGTACATAAAGGCAAGCATCCATACCTATAAACTACAAATAAATAACAAATCTTTGGGAAAAAAGCACAGTCAACAGTAGATACATTGCTGTGATGATTTGTATTCCAATCAGACAGAAAATTTGGAGGAGGGCATACAATACAGATACCAGAAAAATACTCTTCTTTGGGTATTTGAACAAAGGAAGCAGCAATACAAAGCCATTCTTAAAAGACAATTTAATGAGCTTAAAGACATAGGTTCCTTTCTGCATGAATACATCCTAGGAGCCCAGAGTAAAGGCCAAGGGTGTCCTAAAATAGGAAATACCTTTAGCCAACAGGTTTCTGACCCTAAGTCAGAAACACATAGCATGCCACTCTTGCCTGAGCCATAAACTAAAATGGGACTCATTAGTACCCAGAAGAAGTGCAGAGTCAAGATGCCAAGTTCCAAGCATGCCATGGAAAATTTGCCAGTAGTGTGTACTAAATAGTATGTAGGCACTGAAAGAATCTCTATGCATAATATCCATTGTTGAGTCTATGTCTAAAATTCATAAAGAGTGAAAAAACAGATCAACAAAACAAAATAATAACAACTAAATAATAAGAAAGACAAACAACACAATACATGGATATAATAAAGAAATGAAAACATTTCTCAAAGGATGAAGTACAAATGGCCAATATACAGGAAAAGTACTCATTGTCACTTGTTCTTTTCATCAGCTGAAAAGTAAAAGTACATTGATGGGCCAGGGAGATAGTTCAGTCAGTAGCATGCTTGCAACACAAACATGAGGCCTGAGCTCAGATTCCTAGCATCCATGTTAAAATATGGTCATGGTGGCACATGCCTCTAATCTTAGCTCTGAAGAGAGCTCTGAAGCTCTAGGGCTAGTTGGTACTGACATCTTTGAACTCCAAGTTCAGTGATAGAGTGTGTCTAGGAAAAAATAAGTGACAAGAGATAGGGTAAGACACCCAATGTCAGTTTCTGGCCTCCACATGGTGTAAGCATGTGGATACACCCACATAGTACAATGGTGTTATGATAAAATGTACAAAATTTCATAGTTTGTTAGAAAATTCTTATAACTGAAGATCATTATTTTACGTTAACTAGAACAGACTCAGAAATCAAATATCACAAAATCATGTTTTCTCCCAATTATGGATACAAGATTATATACAGATACAAAAAATAACATATATGTACATAATCTACATTATATATGAAAAAGGAAGGGAGGCTTGAGAAGAGACTCTTATATGTGGGGGCACTAGGGTAGGAATGCAAGGGGATAAAGCTGAATATGGTCAAAATATATAATGTGCTTGGTAGATGTATACAGCGGAATCCTATTCAGCCTATAATGAGAAATGAATTCCTGAAATTCTCAGGTAAATGTGTAGAACTGGAAAATACACTGAGTGAGGTAACCCAGACTCAGAAAGACAAACACCACATTCTCTATCCCTTATTTGTAGACCCTAGCTCCAAATCCTTAGCCTGGAGTAACCATAGAAACTAGGAAACTAGAAGGGTAACATGTGGGTGGGATTGGAGAGAGAAAGCATTATACAGATAAGAATAGTAGGACACAAGAGCTATGAAGGGGGAAGGAAAGTGGGAGGATGACCTAGGGAGAGGAAGTGAAAGAAATATAAAAGGAGAGGGAGGAAGGAGAGAGAACACTACAGATGTTTGGAAAGGGCATAGGGAGACACATCATTTTAAAATCTTGTGTGTGTATGTGTGTGTGTGTGTGTGTGTGTGTGTGTTAAATGCAGTTATGCCACATAGAGTGATAATAATCTCTTCCAAGAGAAACAGACTATCTAAGAGAAATCCCAGTGCCAAGCATGGCAAACCTCCCTTCTAACTGTCCACCAGGGGGTCCAAGAGACTTTAAAAAAAAAAAAAAACATAAGCTATTACTATTGTCCTTGGTTGCCTTTTGTACTTGAATGTAAGCCCTATTGTTGCAGACAATACATATGTTGGACACAGGACTCCAGACGATCAAACTGAAACTGACCCGGAGACCTTCTCTCTAAAAAAATAGCTCTCATAATAATTGGAAGGTGCTGGGCAAGTCCTCAAGGAAAAAGAAAAGAAAGAAAGAAAAAGAAATTGAAAGGACTATCCATTTATAAAGGCTATGACACACAACAATGACCAGCCCAAGTAAGATATCTCTAGTAACAACTGTCTAACGAGGCCTAAGGCCTGATGGATGGGAGGGAATTCACGGCTGACACTGTAAACCCATTCAACTATTCACTTCTGAAGAGGTCATAGCCCCTAAAGAAGAATCCGCTGTTGCCATTTTTAAACCAATATAATTTCTAACTGTATTCTAAATACTTATCCTTATACCCACAGATACGTATAGTTCTCACTCTTCCGCAAAGAAGCTTCGATTTTTTTTTTTTTTGCAACAAAAAATGGAGGCCATTACAGAAATCCACAACTGGTCAAACCATAGATGATAAGTAACCATGGAGTCTCCAGCGCTGATTCACATATAGTCAATGCAATCCCTACATCTAAGGCTCCAGGAGCATAGCATAAAAGAGAATAGAATGATTAAAAGGGCCAGATGACTAGGAGGCATGATGGGGGTGTTGCACCCATGAAATCTCAATGATATGCTTGCTTAACAAGTCCTGCATAATGGCAATAGCAGTTACCACCACAACATGGATAATGGAAATTTCATAAGGTTTCACCTTTAGATGAAGGCAACCAAAGGACACTGAGAGATAAGGAATCTCCAGGGATGAGACCCTGATAGCCCATCCAATCCCAAGTGGTCAGCCCTGAACATACGTAGATAAGGAATACTAAATGAGCTCAATGGGGTGTGTGTGTATTGTTCTATAATAATAATTATTATTACTATAGAAGGCATCATAAGCTTGAGAGGGAGCCAGGGGACAAGGGAGGAGTTGGGAGGCAAAGGGGCATGTGAAAATGATATAAACACAGCACTTGCATGAAATTCTCAAAAACATAAAAATATTTAAAATGTGTACTACACTTGAAAGAAAGAAAGTATCTTTATAAAACCTATTACTCTGTCAAATATAACAATACAAAATAAGCTTGACATCAGCAAATAGCAATTATAACAGCCATGGAGTGTGGTCTTTCCTAAAGAGCTGTCCTCCAAAGTGCAGTGAGATGGCCGTAAGTGCCATCAGGAAAGCCATTGTTTTGTATGCTAATCAAAAAAATTAAGCAATAGAGATAAGAAGAAAAAATTGTTCTCACTCTAAGTAATAATAGTTCAAATATGTATTCATAGGAAAAATATACTTGGCAATTAAAATCTGAACTCTTACTAAACAAGAGAAATATCAATTTGAAGGGAACATTTCCCGAAACCTGTAACTGATCAGATTTCTTTTCTCCTCCAAAGTTAGATTTTTGAAACTTGTAAAAATAGAGTATTTGCTACAGATTTAATCATGCCATCACACGTATGTCTTGTCCTTTTAATATACTAAGCAATATATAAGTGCATATGGACATTTCATTTGAAATTTCCTCTAAACTTTAAGTGGTTTGTGACTGGTATAAACCCCATATAACCAATCTCTTAAACCAGGACAGTATGGAAGAGGGAAAACATCCACATTTGGGCATTAGAGGTAAACTGAATAAGAAATATTGACAGAAAAAAACTATATAAATTTGTATACATTTTGTAACATATATGGGTAGTCCTAAAGGGAAAGGAAAAGCCAGTCTTTTATACACACACACACACACACACACACACACACACACACACATATACATATACATACACACATACACACACATACACACTGATAAATTCCGCAGATTGGGCAAGACAAAACTTGTGTTAGGCATAGTAAACTGTGGAGTGGTTACTAGAAAGAACTCAGCAAGGACTCCTGAAAGATAAGTGTTATTTGAATACATTTGTTTGTACAGATCCTGTGAGGCTTCCTCCCTGGTGCTACAAATGTTCTTCTCTTCCTGGTTTAGGCAGTGCATCTTTCTGATTGCGAATTTAATAATCTGCCTGTAAGTCTACCCAGGAGATTCAGAGAATCCTTCCTCATCTGCTGGGTTTCAAGTGCCTTCGGCTCCAAATGATTAAAGCCCAACAGCAGTGTGCTGAAGGTGGCAGGTTCTGAAGGAATTCAAGTTTGCTCTTTCGGAGTCCCCATCCGCCGATTCTGAAAACCTAGAGCTGCATTCAAACATCTCCAGCTCCTAATTCACTTAATTTCTTATAAGTAGCATAATTTTTGAATCATGGTTAACTGCCAGCCTTGCCGTTATTATTGGCCTTCATAAGGGAGCAGAGACATCAGTGAGGGTACAGAGCAAAAAGTGTTTTCTGTGTGAAATTCACCATCAAAATTAGAGGGAACAAATGCATACGAGTCTTCATGATTTTTACATGCTTCTCTTGTATCCCAATTAGTTGATACATTAAAAAACACTCCTTCTGGGTCTCACCTCAATCCCACAAATCAAGATCTAAGGACAAAAGAAAAATGTCAAATTTGTCAGTGGAATTTTAGATCACTTAGCGTATGTTCATCTGTAGGATTGGGTAATCTGTAAGTAGAGAGGATGTTGCTTCTTTCTTTCTAGTTTGCTGCCTTCACCTGTTCTACTTCCCTAGTTACTATGGCAGAGTGTCACAACACAAGGTTAAATAAAAGTGATGGCACCCTCATCTTTCTCAAAATCATTGGTGAAAGCGTTCTGTTCTTTGCCACTACATGGAATGTTAGCTGTGGGAGTTATAAGCACCCTCTCCAGCTGGGAAATTTCTCTTCTCTTTCTAGTTGGTTGATTGATTTTTTTTTTAACCATCTAAGTTGTAGGATTTTGTCATGTGTGTTTTCTGCATCAATTGTGAAGATAATTTTTTGTCTTGATTCTGTGAATATCCCATAAGTCTATAGTTACTTCCCACTTCATGGTGGGCAGACTCCTGCCTCATCAGTGGCCCATCTCCTCTTGAACATCATCTTGTTTTCAGATGAGAGTGAAGGAGAAATCTCTGTGCATGCTCTGAGCATAGGAGCCCACTTCTCTCACATTTTCATATGTGATTGTTCCTTTAAAATCAATGAAAAACTTCTTTCAAGATCCATTCCCAGGCTTGGTGTTTTCTTTCTCCTTGAGATGAATATTAATAAATAAACAGAAAGCTATAGGAAAGAGTCCCAGGAGCAATCTTTTTGCTAGAAGTATAATTTCTATGCCCAGGGAAGTGCCCTCCTACTCAATATCCCTTATACTCTTCATTTTCTTCAAACTCAATTTGAGGGGCTTTCTTGAATCAGTCGTCTAGGAGAATGGAAATCTTCCAGTCCTTAGTGTGAATAAATAACTTGCACTCTTTAGGTTTAGATCCATAAAAAGGAAAGACACAGAGGACCAAAAATGTAAAAAAGAGCATTCTAGAAGATGAGACTAAGAGCTGAGTGAAAGACAGAAGAAAAACACAAGCAAGGGAGAAAGACACAACACAGGAAAGGCTACTCTGCTGGGATGAGCTTGTACTGCAGGGGCAGGCAAGTCCCTTCCCTTCCTAAACCACTGTGAGGGCTTTTTATGTGGCCTCTGAGTCTTCTGCCATTATGGGAAGAAGCACACTTTTATAATTGTTAACCCAGTGTGGTTCTTCATTCCTTCTGAAATCTGCAGTAAAAGAACACAATTGTTTTTGCTGTGTGCCTGGAAACCTTCTTAGCCAGCTGACATAAATTACCTGCTCATTACTGTCAGATGAAAGTAGTGTGCTGAATTTGACCTTTACTTACTCAGCATTTTAGTTAATACGCAAAGAATGAGGGAGCAATTGCAGCACATAACCAAAGACAAAGAGCCTAACATTGAGAGAGTTCATTAGAATTTCTACCAAGTGGGGCAGAAGAGGAGCTTCTAATCAAGAAAATTAGCATTGAATATGTACAGCATTTCAGGCTTTCTGCTTCATCACCACCAGTTACCGTCTATTACCTTTTAAACTCGGAGGTGGTTATTCACAATGTTAATGAAGTAGTCAATGTCACAGAGAGGGAAACTCGGGACTATACATTGAGAACTATACATTGTGTTACAAACTCTAGCTGAGTAACAGAGTTAAAAGCTAATCAGTCTTTTCCTTGGTTGCTTTTGATGACTTATAAAATGAGAAACTTTAAAGTTAGACTCCCTCACTGGCCCTGTTCTATTCTCATTTCCCCACCTTCTCTGTTCTTTCAACTCCTCTGCCTGCTCTCAGCTCAGTTGTAATCACTTTGAAAATAAGAAAACAGTGGCGGTGGTAGTAGTGGGTTTTTCTTGTTGGTGATGGTTTTGGCGGTGGTGGTGGTAGTTTCTGTTTGTTTGTCTGTTTGTTTGATACAGAGTCTCTCTAGGTAGCTCTGGCTGTCCTAGAACTCACTATGTAGACCAGGCTGCCCTTGAACACACTGAAATCTTCATACCTCTGTTGCTAGAAAACAATTCTTATTTTTAAAAAGCATTCAAAACAAGAAAATGCCTAAGAATAAATTTATTTAAAAGAGTACAAGATTTATACATTTGACCTATGAGAGTTAATTCCTCAGTTGTATTGACATATAAAATAGTGCAAATACAAATAAGTTAACAAATTTGTAGCAAAAAAACTCGTATTCTGTGTGGTGGTTATTTTATAATTAGTTTTTCATGGTGGGTGATGTATTTGATGTGTCAATTTCTTCCAGTATAGCTTCTATACCTGAGATTCTTTTTTTTTTATTTATTTTTATTTTTTTCACATTTTTTATTAATTTATTCATATTACATCTCGATTGTTAGCCCTTCCCCTGTTTCCTCCCATTCTTCCCTCCCTCCCATTTCTCCCCTTCTCCCCTCCCCTATGTCTGTGACTGAGGGAGACCTCCTCCCCCTATATATGCTCTCAGAATATCAAGTCTCTTCTTGGTAACTAGCTATCCTTCCTCTGAGTGCCACCAGGTCTCCCCATCCAGGGGACATGGTCAGAAAAGGGGCACCAGAGTTCATGTGAGAGTCAGATCTCACTCTCTAGCCGACGAACATGATATACCTGAGATTCTTTCCTCCATCTCTTGTATTCTGTCGAGGAGGCTTACTGCTGTAGTTCCTGTTTTCTTCCTTAAGTTTTCCATCTCCTGGATTTCCTCAGTTTGTGATTTTTTATTGTTTCTATTTCCTTTTTCAGTCTTGAGCCACTTTATTCATTTCCTTCATCTGTTTGTATTTTCTTTTACTTCTTAAAGTGGCTTATTCATTTCCTCTTTCTTAAAGTGGCTTATTCATTTCCTCTTTAAGGGCCTATATCTGTTTGTATTTTTCTGTATTTCTTTGAGGGATTTATTTGTTTCCATCATCTTCAAAAGCAGAGTTTCATGGTCATTTTCTTGTGTTTCAGCTATGTTAGTGTATCCAGGGCTCCTTGCTGTGAGATAACTAGCTTCTGGAAGTGCCATATTGCTCTTGCTTTTGTTGATTGTGTTCTTCCCCCTACCCCCCATGAGACAGCACTTCTCTCTGTAGCCTTGGCTGTCCTGGACTTGCTTTTTAGACCAGGCTGGCCTCGAACTCACAGAGATCCATCTGCCTCTGCCTCCCTAGTGCTAGGATTATAGCCGTGTGCCACCACGCCCATCTGTTGATTGTGTTCTTTAGCTGGCCTTTAGCCTTCTGATTGTCTCTGGCATTGGCTGGTTGTTCCTGGTGTATGCATCCTTTGTTTTACTTGCAATAGCTTCTTAACTTACATTCCTGCCAGAGCATTAAACTCACATTTTATTACAATATTTGTTCCTGATTTACCTGTGTTCTCATAAATGTAAGTCTAAGGTGAGGTTGGGGGATGGGGGAGGCTTACTGTCTCCAAAAGCACAAACCTACAAGCAACACAAAGAGAGAAGTCAATCTGATTAGATTCCTCCCTTGTCCAAAACTAACTAGTAGAGCCTGCACTCTATAGGATACTAGGCTTTTGTCAAGGTAGAAATAGCCATTCTTCAATCCTGCTTCCTTTTAAAGGTATGGCTCTCATTTTCTCCCACAAATAAGAGGTGTTTTTTTTAAAAAACATAGTGAGCTCTTTCTAATAATACTCAAAGTGTCTTTTCTCCTTGAGACTATTTTTTTGTAGTAGTTACACTATTAATATTCTTTGTTTGTGCAGTTGAAATTCTCTTAGCTGTGCAAATGTTCATTTAAATAAAATACACACAGGGGCTTAAGTCTTACCCATAGCCAGAGTGGATTGGGCACCCTCTGTTCTACAGTAATATGCTGCCTTTGCCCCTGGCATAATGGTTATTTCACTGAGCTACAAATGGTTAAAGGAAAATACAAATTAAAAGACACATTTTTTCATATTATTGAAGAAATGAGCTCTGTTGTTAAACTGTTACATTCTTTTATTTCTATTCAAATACTGAATCTATTTGAAATGTGTTCTGTGTATGTGTGTGTGCTTTTCACATAATAACCAAGTGCTTTACAACTGAGCTATATCACTATCTTAATTATCTTCAGCTGTCAGCTTGACCCGTGCTACAGTCTTCTGAGAAGAAAGCCTGGATGGAGAAATTACCTAGGTCAGCTTGGCCATTAGTCATGTCTGCATCTTCATGGGCAATGTTCTGGATTATTAATTAATGCAGGATGGGCATGGCTGTATGAGAAAGCTACCTGGGCATGAGTGGAACCTGAGTTAGGCAGAGGGTGAGCGGGCAAGCAGTCTTCCTCCACTCTTTCTACTTCAGATCCTGCTTAAGTTCTTGCCCTAATTTCTTTCTATGATGAACTGAGACTTGGAAGTAAAAGCCAAGTAAACCCTTTCCTCTTCTGAGTTGCTTTGGTCAAAGTGTTTTCTTAGAAAGGAAATTGGTTCACCAGCCTTCTTGACATCTTTTGAAGCAACTATAAGTGGGATTGTTTTCTCAATTTAATTTTTGGAATATCCATTGCTAGTACAGACAAACAGAAGTGATTTGTACATATTGATTTTGCATTCCTGAAAGCTTGCCAAATGAATTTATTACTATTAATGCCTTTAAGGTAGATTCCTGTAAGACCATTTCATCTGCACACAGTAATCTGCTTCTTTGACTGTGGTGTCCCTTACCTATTTTTTCTCGTCTCATTACTTTGCCTAGGACTTCCAGCATTATGCCAGTTAAATTATGACAATGGAAATCTTTGCTTTTTTCCTTATTCCTGAAGACAAAGCTTTGGGTGTGTTTGTTTAACTATTGGGTATAATATGATTGCTGGAGTTTTCACATATAAGAAACTTTCTCATTTTCCTAGTTGGTTAAGTATTTTTCTGGTCATCCTGGAGAATACTGAATTTTTTCAATGCTATTTCTGTATCTGAAATGATTATAGGATTTATAATTATAATCTTAAAAATAAAAGAAAAAGAAATTTTAGGCATTAAATTTTCTACTGAGGCACTGTTCGTATGTCTCTTCAAGTTATACAGCAAGAAGATCTAGTTGTCTATCATCTATCTATCTATCTATCATTTATCTATTATATATTTATCATCTATATATCTATCATCCATCTATCATCTATCTTATCTATTATCTTCTATCTATTTTCTATCATCTATCTAATCTATCATCCATCTATTCATTATTTATCAGTTATTAATATATCTATCATCTATATATCTATTATTTATCTATCATCTATTTATGTATGTATGTATGTATGTATGTATGTATCTATCTATCTATCTATCATCATCCTTTGGCTATCTATCTATCATCTGTCTGTCTGTCTATCTATCATTCTTCACCATCTATCTATATATCTCAAGACTATGAATATTTTGATAGGTGATCACTAGTTTCTATATTGAATTAAATTTGAATTCCTACTGATTGACCCAATTTTAATCCATTTCCACATGCTTTTCTACTGCAGCAGTTAAAGCTAGTCAACACCATTAGGCACCCATTTCTTATTTCTATTATAGATATAGTTATCACAGAGCTGCTAATTCTTAGACAAATGGGAAAGAACTTTATTAACTAGAATATAACATTCATGTTTAATCAATTTACCCTTTACATTTACATAACTGATCAATTAAAAGTTGTATAAACAAATATATATTTTCCTGTATAAACTGTTGAATCGTGTTTATGGATTTTTGAATAAAAATGACTATTTTCACATTTTGCATTAAATTCTGTCCTTTTGTGTGTCTTTAACAAATTTGAATGGCTTTTGTGGTACAAATGTCATAAGATATATTGCCACATTTGCAATGACATATGTACAATAGCATAGCACTGTGGAGAATGATGTCATCATCCTAAAGAATCACCCATACACACACCCCTGTGCTTCACCTGAAGCTCTTCTCCCATAAAAGCCACTGGGAGCCATGGGTATGTTGTCATCTTATTTTTATCATCTACAAAATATCAGATAAATGGAAGGGTATCATACTTGAAGCATTTTAAATGAATTCTTTTTATTAATTTATTTATTCACTTTATATCCCAGTTTTAGCCCAATCATGTCTTTCTCTCCCTCCAGTCCTACCTCCTTCCCCATCCCTCTCATATTTCTTAGATGATAGCTCAGTCCTGATGTGACTAGAATGGTTTCTTTCACTTAACGATATTCATTGTAAGTTGATCTGGGTCTCTATATGGATTGATGGGTCATTCCTTGATACCACGGAACAGTATTCCCTGTATAGATGTACCCATTTCTTTTTTTTAATTAATTTTTGTTTGTTTATTCACTTTATATCCTAGTTGTAGCTCCATCCTTCCTCTCCTCTCAGCCCCACTCTCGCTCCTTCTCCTCCATTCCCCTTCTATTCCTCAGGAAAGGGGAGCCCCCTCCTTAACATCCACCCCCAACTCAACCAGTCACATTCAGGACTAAGCATGTCCTCTTCCCTTGTAGGCTGCAGAGGCAGTCCTGTCAGGGGGAAGTGATTAAAAAAATCTGGCAACAGAGTCCATATGGGAGACAGCTCCTGTTCCTATTATTAGAGGACCTTCATGAAGTCTGAGATGTGCATCATCTGCATCTGTGTTGGGGACCTAGGCTCAGTCTATGCATGGTCCTTGACTGGTGTGTCAGTCTCAGCAAGCCTTTCTGGGTCCTGTTTAGTTGGCTTTGTTGGTATTCTTGTGGAGCTCCTGACACCTCCATGTCTTTTTCTCCTTCACCCCACTTTTCCACAGGATTCCCTCCATACCACCCAATTTTGGGCTGTGAGTCTCAGCATCTGTTTTGAAGTGCTGCTGGATGTAGCCTGTCAGAAGACAACTCTAACAGGCTCCTGTCTGCAAGCATAGCAGAGTATCTTTAATAGTGTCATGGCTTGGCTCCCTCCCATGAGGTAGGCCTCAGGTTGGGTCAGGCATTAGTTGATCATTTCCTTAATCTCTGTTCTATCTGCTCTATCCTTATCCCTGCGAATCTTGTAGGAAGGGTAAACTTTGAGTTGAAGTTTTTGTGGTGTGTTGGCATTCCCCTCCCTCTACGAGGAGTCTTTTCTAGTTGGGGTGAGTCTTCTTTAGTTTCTAGGGCCCCTGCTAGTAAGAGTCTCTGCTAGAGTCCCTCTCGTATCCTCTCAGGAGCCTACCCTGACTTAGGTCTCCAGCTTGTCACAGAGATGCCCCCAGGCATAGTTTCTCTTTTCTCTACAGGTCTTCTGTCCTCCTGCCCCTGCATTCTCCACCCTCATATCTCTCCATACTCCCTCTCCTATCTTGTTCCCTCTCTTCAACCAACTACCTCTGTCTATTCTATTTCTCCTACTCAGTGAGATTTAGGGGTCCTCACTTGCATCCTCCTTGTTACTTATCTTCTTTGGGTTTGTGCATTGTAGTTTGTTAATCCTGTACTATATGGCCAAAATCCATTCACAAGTGAGTGCAAACCATGTGCCTCTTTCTGGGACTAGGTTACCTCACTCAGGATGATCTATTCTAGTTCCATCCATTTGCCTGCAAATTGCATTTCTTTGTTTTTTAATAGCTGAATAGTATTCCATTGTGGAAACGTGCCACAGTTTCTTTATCCATTATTTGGTTGAGGGACATTTAAGTTGTTTACAGATTCTGGCTATTATGAATAAGGCTGTTATCAACACAGTTGAGCACATGTCCTTGCTGTATGGTGGAGTATCTTTTTGGGTATATGCACAGGAGTGGTATAGCCGGGCCTTGAGGTAGAGCTATTCCAAATTTTCTGAGAAAGCACTAAATTGATTTCCAAAGTGGTTGTACAGGTTTGTACTCCCACCAGCAGTAGAGGCATGTGCCTTCCCCCTTCTTTAGATCCTCACCAGTATGTGCTGTCACTTGAGGTTTTTTTTTTTTAATCTTAGCCATTCCAAAGAATGTAAGATGGAATCTTAGAGATGTTTTGATTTGCATTTCTGTTGGCTCTGATTCTTTAATGATTCTACTTTATTAGAGATTTATTAAAGGAATATACCTCCCTCACAACCTGACTACCCTAAACAGGAGGGAACAGAGATTAAGGAGAACAAGCATGGAACCTTCTGGGTATCAGTTCCATGGAGCAATTCCCCTGGCACAATTCTCAGGAGTCTAGCAGATCATCTCTCCGATGAAAGAAGCCACACCATTTTCATTGTTAATCCTACTGATCCATGAGCGTGAAGATCTTTCCATTTTCTGATATCTTCAGTTTTTTTCTCAGAGAACGTGAAGTTCTTGTTGTACTGGTCTTTCCCTTATTTGGTTATAGTTGCCCCAATGTACTTTATATTTTCTGTGGCAATTGTCAAAGGTGTAGTTTCCATCTTTTCTTTTTCAGCTCATTTGTCATTTGTATACTGGAGGGCTGCTGATTTTTAAAAATTAATCTTATATCCAGCCACTTTGCTGAAGGTGTTTATCAGCTGTATGAGTTCTCTGGTGGAAATCTGGTGTCACTTGCGCATACTATTATATCATCTGTGGATAGTGATAGTTTAATTTCTTCTTTTCTGAGTTGTATCTCCTTGATCTCCTTTAGTTGTCTTACTGCTCTAACTAGAACTTTTATTACTATATTGAAGAGATTTGGAGAGCGTGGGCAGCCCTGTCTTGTCCCTGACTTTAGTGGAATTGCTTTGAGTTTCTCTCCATTTAAGTTGGTGTTGGCTCTCAGTTTGCTGTAGATAGCCCTTTTTTATGTTTAGGTATGTGTCTTGTATACCTGATCTCTCAAAGACTTATCACAAAGAGGTGTTGGATTTTGTCAAATGCTTTTTCTGTATATAATGAGATGTTGGTATGATTTTTTTCTTTCAGTTTATATAGTAGATTACATTGATGGATATTTATATGTTGAATCCCGGGATTCCTGAGATGAAGCCTACTTTACCATTGTAAATGAAATATTTGATGTGTTCTTGGACTCAGTTTGTGAGTATTTTGGGGGGTATTTTGCATAAATGGTAATGAGTGAAATTGGTCTGAAATTCTCTTTCTGTGTTGAGTTTCTGTGGTTTGAGTATCAGGGTGACTGTGGCTTCATAGAATGAGTTTGGTAATGTTCCTTCTGTTTCTATTTTGAGGAATAGTTTGAGTCATATTGGTATTATCTTTTTAATGGTCTGGTAGCCTTCTGTGCTAAAACCTTCTGGCCCTGGGCTTTTTGGGGTGGTAGACTTTTGATGACTTCTTTATTTCTTTACGTTACTGGAATGTTTCAACTATTTACCTGATTTTATTTAACTTTGTTAAGTGGAATCTATAAAGAAAAGCATTCATTTCTTTTAGATGTTCCAATTTTATGGAATACAGACTTTTAAGATAAAACCTAATGATTTTTAAATTTCCTCAACGTCTGTTGTTATGTCCCCCTTCCCCCTTTTTTCTGATTTTGTTAATTTGGCTACTTCTTTCTGCCTTTTAGTTAGTTTGGCTAAGAGTTTGTCTATCTTGTTGGTTTTCTTCCAAAGAACCAGCTCTTGGTTTCACTGCTTCTTTGTATTTGTTCTCTTTGTTTCCAATTTATTGATTTCAGCCCTGAGTTTGATGATTTCTCCTCTTTGATATGTTTGCTTCTTTTTGTTCTATAGCTTTCAGATGTGCTGTTACATTGCTAGTGCTGGATCTCTCCAATTTCTTTATGAAGATGCTTAGTGCTATGAACTTTCCTCTTAGCACTGCTTTCATTGTGTACCATAAGTTTGGGTATGCTGTGCCTTCATTTTCATTGAAGTCCAGAAAGTCTTTAATGTTTATCTTTATTTCATCCCTGAGCCAGTAGTCACTGAGTAGGAAGTGGTTCAGTTTCCATGAATTTGTAGGCTTTTTTTTTGTTTCTGTTGTTGTTCAGTTTCAGCGTTAGTCCATGTTAGTCTGATAAGGAATAGAGAGTTATTTCAATCCTCTTGTATCTTTTGAGGTTTGCTTTGTGACCAAGTATATGGTCAATTTTAGAGAAAGGTTCGTGAGGTGCTGAGAAGAAGGTATATTCTTTTGTGTTTGGGTGAAATATCCGGTAGGTATCTTTAGGTCCATTTGATTCATGACATCTATTAGTTTCATTATTTCTCTATTTAGGTTCTTTCTCGATGATTTTTCCATTGGTGAGAGTGGAATGTTGAAGCCTCCCACAACTATGTGTTGGATTTGATGTGTGATTTGAGCTTTAGTAATGTTTCTTTTATGAATGTGGGTGCCCTTGCATTTGGGGTATAGATGTTTAGAATTAAGACATCATCTTGGTGTATTTTTCCTTTGATGAGTATGAAATGTCACTCCCCCATCTCTTTTGGTTCATTTTTGTTGAAAGTCCATCTTATTAGATAGTATACTACTCCAGCTTGAGGCTAAAGTTGTGGCGCATTTATGAAAAGTTGAATCAGACTTATACTGTAGGAATGACCTATGCCCCAAGGCTCTGGTGCCCAACAATGGAGATGAGGCTATGAGGGTCAGTGAGGGCTCCAGTGCAAGGAAGGCTGGATCCATCTTTTTCCTGTACCTAACAGGACTGAAAACAGTTCGCTGAGCTTTTGGATTTCACTTTTGAGCATATACTGAAGACTCTCAGAAGAAAATTTCACAAAACTGGTTGATGACTTTACTCTGGAGGCTGCAGTCATGTTAATGAAGAAAACATAAGAGGGCATTTTAGAGGTTGCACATGAAAACAATAGCTTTCTGTGGGATGGGGACATGTTTCCTCCTGACACAGAGGCATAACAGAAGGAGACTGTTTCTCTGTTTCTGTGACTTTACTTCCTTTTTACTTTTCTATAATGATTAAATAGGATAATGAAAAGCTTATATGTGTGAATGTTGGAAGAACAACAGTGCATACGAGACAGTTATGCTAAGCTCCTAGCATAGCATTTTGTTCTTTGCTAAGTCATAAATATACACTGGCTATAATATGTATTTATCATTATTATACATAATTTTTATAAATAAGCTGTTTTATGTTCAAATTCTTTGTAGAACAAGATAGTGTGAAAAATACTTGTTATTGGTAACAGTTTTGATATCCAGTGGCAAAATGTGTGAAGTTTAGTCCTCCAGAATTATCACGTCCCACACTATTTTCTTCTGCAACCTCTATTCACTAAACATCAGATGAAGCAGTGAGGTTAGCTCGACATTTAACAGTAAGACCTGGGCTGTGAATACATTCTGCTTAAGGGAAAGGCTGCCAAATATGTCTGAGACCATCACAAAATGGAAATATTTTTCCCATCAGAGGTTGCAGAATTGTTGCTTTGTGAACTGTGGCATATGCGATTACACAGTAGAATCTCCATGCAAGGGTTAACAAGCCATTAAATAGTAGTTAGCTCATAGGCAATGAAGAAGATTTGCTACAAATTCTAACACATCTCTTTCCCCTGGAATTATATTTTTCACATAAGCTATTCATCTCATGTGACAATGTAACCGACAATGAATTATTGGTTCCTGTCATGATTGATTCATAAGTTGTTTAGGTGGCTGAGATAAATGGTCTTCCCTAGAATCACGTTTTGTGTTATCTAGCTTTCTCTACCTCTTATTTTGGTTGCTTCTTTCTCACTAAAAGACTTTTCAACATAAGTATTATTAGTTTTTATAGGTTAAAAAAAAAATAAAGCCCACAATATATGCCATGAGCTCTTCTTTCTTGAGAAAAATGTAAGTGCAAAGCACATTACCAAATGGCAGTAGTGTGTCAATTACAAACAAATATAATGTTTCCATATCCTGCTCAATTAAACCTTTATACACATCAGCTTATCTCTTCCGCAGCCTGGAAACCCGCCATTCTACACCTGCTTCTGAGCTTGAACATATTGGATGGTTAATAGCAGTGGGATCATGCAGTATTTGTCTTTATGGCTGCTTTGTTTCACCGAATGTAGTATTCAAGGTTCACTGAGTGTGTGTATATATATATGTGTGTGTGTGTGTGTTTCAGTCTATGTGTGCATTTGTATCACATTTTGCTTATTCATTACTCTGTCATTGAACATTAAAGTTCTTGCTCTTGACTATTGTAAAAAAAAAAATGTAGTGCACTTGAGAGTGTAGATATCTCTTTGAGATCCTGGTTTCTTTTCTTCTCTCAAAACACTCAAATGTAAGGTCCCTGGTCATGTGTTAATTCTGTTTTTACTTTTTGAAAGAGTTCCATAATGCCTTGCCTACAATTGCACCAGGTTACTTTACTTTCAATAGCTCACAAAGGTCCAATATCTTCAATACTTTACTAATACATTTGTTTATTTTCCAACTTTCTAAAAATGTATTAGTGTGTGTGGCTGTGTGTGTCTGTGTGTGTGTGTGTGTGCTCACACACATTCATGCATGCACACATCTATCTATGAAGTCCATAAGAGGGTGTAGGATCCCCTGGAGCTGAAGTTTCAGTTGATTCTGAGCTGCCCAATGTAAGTGTGGAACAGGACTCAGGTTCTATGCAAGAGCACAAGAACTCTTTTTTTTGTTTGTTTGTTTTTTTGTTTTTCGAGACAGGGTCTCTCTGTGTAGCCTTGGCTGTCCTGGACCCGCTTTGTAGACCAGGCTGGCCTCGAACTCACATCGATCCACCTGCCTCTCCCTCCCAAGTGCTGGGATTATAGGCGTGTGCCACCACGCCCAGCTTGAGCACAAGAACTTTTAACCCCTGAGTCATCATTCTGGCCTTCATTTCTTTTTTTGTAGAGTGGCCATGCTGACACGTGTGAAGTACCACTTCCTTGGAGCTTACTTTGTATTTCCCTCATATCAGTGGTATCTTTAATGTGCTTGTTTCTTGGACATTTGTACATGTTCAGATAAAGGTCAACTGGAGTCCTTTGATAACATTCAGTATGTTAGTGGCAGGCTGTCTTTCTTGAACTGTAATGATTCTCTTATATGCCTTGCTCCCTTAGCACATATGTGGCTTGGAGGAATTTTCTCCTGTTTTAGATGGTTACTCTTTACTGTTGCACTTTTCTTATCTTGTACAGATGCTTTCTACTTTGATACCACAGGTCTCATTTTCTTTTTGTCAGCTGTGCCTTTGGGTCCCAGCTAAGAAACAGTCACTAAAATGAATGTCATAAAGATATCCCATTTTTCTTCTAAGACTGTTATAGATTATCACTTCACCTTTGAGCCTTTGATCCATTTGAGCTGATTTTTATGTGTGCTGTGAGACAAGAGTGTGATCTTATTATTTTTCATGTGGATATCAGTGTTTGCAACACCATTTGCTGCTGAGTCAATTCTTTCCTCGTGTTATGTCAGGGTTTCCTTTTTCATTTTTAAAAATATATTTTTATTAATTCTTTGAGAATTTCATACAATATATTTTGATCAGATTCACCGCTATTTCCCACCCAATCTTTCCTTGATCTACCCCACCTCCATAATCCCTCCTTGTATATATATTTTTAACTATAAGCAAGTTTAATGCAAGGAAATTATCAGTAATAAAAAACATTGTATAGTTAAGGAATTGATCCAAAAAGTCAAAACAACATATGTACAAATGAAAAAAAAAAAAAAAGAATTTCCAAATATATAAGGCATTGTGACGACTGAACTGAAATGATAGATAGGCACGTATGTTCTTATAGTGGAAATCATCAAGACATCTCATCTAGTAATTGATATATCAAATAGACAGAAAACCAGTAAAAATGTAGAAGGTGGGGGTAGCACTATCAATCAACTGGATTTAATTGTCAGCCATATTGGGAAACAATGACAATGGCCATGACCATACCAGCATTGTTTTGTTATAATTTACATTCTGTGTCAAAATGTTATAATAGCTTCACTTCTAATTATTGAAACTTGAAGCCAATAAAAATGCCCTTCATTGGTAAGTTAAGAAATGGGCCAAGATCAGGCAAACAGCTTAAACAGTCCTATAACCCCCAAGGAAATTCAAGCAGTCATCAAAAGCCTCCCACCAAAGAAAGCCCAGGGCCAGATGGTTTTAGTGCAGCATTCTACCAGACTTTCAAAGAAGACCTAGTCCCAATACCCCTTAAGCTAGTCCACAAAATAGAAACAGAAGGAACAGAGCCAAACTTATTCTATGAAACCACCATCACCCTGATACCTAAACCACCCAAAAACTCAACAAAGAAAGTGTATTTGAAACCAATTTCATTCATGAATAGTGATGTAAAAATACTCAATAAAATAACTCACAAACACATCAAATTCATCATCCATGATGATCAAGTAGGCTTCATCCCAGAGATGCAGGGATGGTTCAACATATGAAAATCCATCAATGTAAAAATGTAAATGTAAAAAAAATCACATGATCATCTCATTAGATACAGAAAAAGCCTTTGATAAAATTCAACACCCTTTCATGATAAAAGTCTTTGAGAGATCAGGTATACAAGGCCTATACCTAAACACAATAGAGGCAAAGTACAGCAAGCGTATAGCCAACATCAAATTAAGTGGAGAGAAACTCAAAATCTCACTAAGATCAAGGATAAGATAAGTCTTCCCAACCTCTCCAAATCTCTTCAATATAGTAATAGAAGTTATAGCTATACTACAAAGCAATAGTAATAAAAACTGCATTGTACTGGCACAGACATAGATTGGTTGATCAATGAAATTGAATCAAAGACCCAAAAATAAACCCACACACATACGGACAACTAATTTTTTACAAAGAGCTAAAACCATACATCTTCACTAACTGGTGCTGGTCTAACTGGATGTCAACATGTAGAAAAATGGGGGGGGGGTGTATGAGAAGAACCCTAGCAAAGACTTCTAGTTTCAGGGGCCATAGAGAATAAAGAGGACACCCTCTAACTAGATGCATCTTCTAGTAGAGGGAGGGGAATACCAGCATACCCACAAAAACTTTGACTCAAAATTCACCCTGCCTAGAAGATGTGCAGATATAGAGCAGATAGAGCAAAGATTGAGGGAATGTCCAACAATGCCTGGCCCAACCCAAGACCCTCCCCATAGGAGAGAAAAAAAAACCCTGCCATTATTAACAACACCCAACTGTCCTTGCAGGCAGAAGTCAAGCAGAGCCCTCCTCTGAGCAGCTCCACCCAGCAGCACCTCAAAACAGATGCTGAGACTCACAGCACCGGGCAATGTGTAGGGAGCCTTGTGGAAAAGTGGTGGAAAGGAGGAAAGGACCTGGAGGTGACAGGAGCTTCACAAGATGACCAACAGAGCCAACTAACCAGGGCCCAGAGGGGCCTGCTGAGACTGAAGCACCAACCAAGGACCTTGCCTGGACTGGACCTAGGCCCTCTACAAGGATATAGTTGATGGCATCTCAGGCCTCATGTGGGTCCCCAAGTAAGGGGAGTAGGGGTTCTCTCTGACATGGACTCTCTTGCCTGATAGGACTTGATGAGCTGGGGTGGATGAGAAGGCGAGGTTTTCTTTTTCTGGGTAATAGGGGAGGGTGATGGAGGAGAGGGAGGGTGGGATTGGGAGGTGAGTAGGGATGGGGCCAGGACCAGCATGTAAAGTCAATTAATTGTGATGATGATGATGATGATGATGATGATGATGATGATTAAAAAACAACTGGGGTTTGCTCTCAACATAATATATATATAGAAAACAAAATCTATGTCTTACCATACGAATTTAAGAATGTTTTTCTTTGGGAAGAAATAAAAATAATAAGATTTCCGCCCTCACAGTGCTGGCAAATCTAGATTAACAACCACAGATTGCAGACCTCATATACAATGCTGTTTATCACACACTTGTTTTAGTTTACAGAGGGGCATCACTCTTGCAAGATCCACAGGAATAATGGTTCACAGGCTTTGACATAGCACTGTATAAACCCTACCAATGAAAGCAAAACATAGGGAAACTATACTCAATACTGTACAATAGACAAATATCCTAGGATAATGTACCAAGAATAAACTGCCTCCTTAAAAAAACACACATAAAAATCTAAATGTGTTGTATCCCAACAGATGGGCACATCTAAATATTAAAACAAAAAATATATATAAAAAAGGAACCAAGCCAAAATGAGTCCTTCAAACCCTAACACTTCTGGCAACAGATTCCAATGATACTGAAGTGAATATCTGACAAAAAAAATATGGTTTTAACATGATCAATTTACTCAAAGAGATCAAGGATAAAATAAGGGAAAGGTTGTAGCATATGAAAAAAGCAATTTAATAGACGTACATGAACAGAAAGTGTTTTGGATAGAATGAGAAATGCCTCTCATAGGCTCACACATTTGAATACTTGGTCCCCTATTGACTGGAGAAGTTATAGGACCTTCGGAGGATAAGCCTTACTGGAGGATATGTACCACTGGGGGCAGGCTTTGAGCATTTATAACCCCATTCCACTTCCTGTGTGTATTTCTCTCCTATGTGAAGACAAAAGGATAAAATGTGATCAGTTAGCTTCCTGGTCCCATTATCATGCAATACCGTCCCCATGAGGACAGACTTTATACCTCTGGAACCATAAGCTGAAATAAAACCTCTCTGAAGCTGATTTTGGCCCCAGTGTTCTCTCACACAAACAGAAAAGTAGTAAACGGAGAAGAGACTGCAGGAAAGGAGGCTCAGTGAAGGGAAAAGCCAAAAGAGTGAAGAGACAATCTGCCATCCCATAGGAGAAAGTCTATAAGTATGCTGAACTATACCCATGACGGGGACTCACGTCTAGAGGCCTTACATTTTTTAATTGAATACCAACCAACAAATGGTCAAACAAATTCAACAGAGAGTTCTCAAAAGAAGTACAAATTGCCAATAATTAATAACAAGTGCTCCTATCTTATGCCCCAGAAAAATATAAATCAAAATTACGTTAGATTGCACCTAAGCTTAGTACAGCTATGATCAAGAGAGCAAACCACAAGCTGGATAGACAGCTCAGTGGTTAAGAGCACTGAGTGCTGCTCTTCCAGAGGCCTAAGGTTCAATTTCCAGCACCCACATGGCAGCTCACAGCTGTCTGCAACCCCAGTTCCAGGGGATCAGACACCCTCACACAGACATACAAGCAAAATACCAATAAACATAAAATAAAAATAAATTAATAAAAAAAAAATAAAGGAGGAAAGCAAACCACACAGATGCTGGTGATAGTGCAAGGGGAAAGGAGCCCCTATGGACTGTTGGTGAGAATGTGAGTTAGCCTGGCCACTGTGGATTTCTATGATTTTCTCGAAACACTGAGTAAAGAACTGCCCCTGCTCCGTCTATGCTTCTCTGCATGTACCTGAAGGAATTGACTTAGCTCACAGTGGAAATGGCTGTGTACCTTGTTGTTCACAATAGCTGGGTTATACAATCAAGCCGGGTGCTGTAATTGAATGAATAAAGAAAATGGGATAGTCAGTCATAAAGAAGAAAAATTATGTCATTTGGAGGAAAGTGGATGGAATTGGAGATCATTATGTTTAGCAAAATAAGCCAGACTCAGAAAGACAAGCACTGCGTGTTTTCTTTGTAGGTGGGATGTAGAAGAAAACAAAAAAGATAGCATGAAAAATAGAGAGGGGAGTATTAAGGAAGAACAAAGAGATCAGAGAAAGGGGGATAAGATGATAGAATGGAGAGTGAGATAAAACGATCAAGTACAGGATGTGCATATAGGAAAAACTCACAACAAACACATCTTCTACAATCAATGTAAGACAATTGTAAGTTAGTTCAAACATTCTGCACAGAAAAAGAGAAAAAATCAAATGAAACTAAACTACTTCTTATTTCTTTTTATTGTTCTAGAAGCTATTAGTTAGAATAATAATAGGGTTGATGATGTAACTCTGTGTCAGAGTTCTTACCTAGCATGTGCAATTTCTAGCACCAAAAATTACATATAAATACATAAAAATTAAATAATATTATTAAACTGCATTTGGTGATTACTGATTATCGGGAAAATATAAGTAAAATGACAAAAAAAATGGTATAAGAAATGGGAGGAGCTAATGAGAATTTTCCAAGTTACATGCACTGCACATGAAACGAATAGTGCTATTTGAAGGCAAATGCAATGTAAGTAAAAGCATATATTATAACTCCTAATTAAGACTTAAGGAGAATAACAGGTATGCATTCTGTGGGTAAGAGATCTTGCTGTACAAGCCAAGGACCCAAGTTCAGAGCCCCAGCATTCATGTAAAAATGTGGGCATTACTCCGAATGGCTGAAACCCTGGCACAGATGGGGAGGAATGGAGAAAAGGTGATTGCTAGGATGGCTGGACATCAGCCTAGCCGAAAAATAGTGAATTCTATGTTCAGTAAGAGAGCCTAACTCAAGAGGGAAGAGGGGAACAGTGAAGGATACCCAGCATCCTCCAGTCTTCACATGTATGCATAGGCATGTGCACATACGCACACATGCACATATAGGCATTTACCGTCCACATCCTAAATAATAAGGTAAGAAGTATAATTGATATGCTCTATGACACAAAACAGAACCATGAAGTTCGCCTCGCTTCAGAATTAGTGGAAGGAAATACTCCTAGTGATAAACAAAGCAGTTTAATAATAAGGCACAGGTAATACTGATCCAGAGCCATTTTAACCACAATGATACAAGCAAGTGAATCATCGGGCAAACACAGAGAGGATTTGAGAGCAGTGCCTAATTGTGCAGGACTTTACATTTAAAGAGTAAATTAGAATACCCAAGTCCAAGGTAACTAGAAGAAGAAGAAGAAAATCAAACCAATCTTTTTTCTCCCCTGCCTCCTTTCTTTCTTTCTTTCCTTCTTTCTTTCTTTCTTTTTTCTTGATTGAAAGTAGTTTTTTTTTTCATACAGTATACTCTGATTATGGTTTTTCCTCTTCCAACTCTTCCTAGGTCCTCCTACCTCCACAAATACTTCCTTTATTGTTCACTCTCATTAGAAAAAAGAAACAGGCATCTATATAAAAAAAAGAAAAAAACAATAATAAAATAAGATTTTAAAAACCTAAATAGGACAAACAAACAAAACCCCAAATAAAGAGAAAAACAAAGAGTAAAAAAAAAAAAAAAAAAAGCACAAGGAATACATGTAGATGCAGAGACACAGAGATACACACATTGACAATCAGAAAATTTCCACAAAACCACAAAACTGGAAAGCATGATACCTAAGTAAAAGACATATAGTGTAAGAAAAAAGAGGGAAAAAAAACCCGCCTAACAGAGTGTTGTAAAACAAACAAACAAACAAAAATCCCCTCTCCAAACATCATTGAGTTTGTTTTCTGTTGGCCATCTATTGATGAGCAAGTGGCCTGGCCTTAGGAGTAGTTTGTATACCCAGTGAGACTTGGCTGGAAAAACTAATTTTTTATTTGTGAGTAGTTATCACTTGGAGATAAGCTGTTTGAGGGATGGAGGGCTGTGTCTACTTTGCCTCTCTGCTCTGGGACCTTATCTGGCCCAGACCTGTCCAGGACCCGTGCATGCTGCCACAGCCTCTGTGGAGTTTGTATGTGTATTAGCCTGGCTTCGTCAAACTAATCTTACTACAAAAAAATTAAAAGGAAAAAAAAAAAAAAAAAAAAGAGCTGGAATAGTAATCTTAGTGTCAGACAAAACACACCACTGAAAAATGAAAGCTCTGTGTCTGGGATACATCTCAGTTGCTGAAGTGCTTGCCTAGAATGTTAGATTTTTGTTTCCCCGTGGCTGTGATAAAATGCCATGACCAACAGCAGCTTATAGAAAAGTTTATTTTTGGCTTATGCTTCAAAGGGGCAGCAAGTGGCAGACAAGATGTCAGAAACAGGAAGCTGAGAGTTAGAGCAGGAAACAGGAAATAGAGTACGAACCGGAAGGAGGACAGGGCTGTGAACTTCCCAAAGCCTGTCCTCAGTGAAGTGCTTCCTCCAGCAAGGGCAAGCGGCCAAACCTCCTGAACAGTGGCATCAGCTGGGGACCAAGTATTCGAAACCATGAACCTATGGAGGGCATTCCTATGAAATCAACATGCATAGACCTCACGGTGTGCCAATCAAGCGGGAGAACGTAGGTACAAAATCTGTTATTTGATTAAAAAAAAAAATTGTTTTGCTTTCCAAAGCAGAAAAATTTCCTACTGGTTAAAATAAGAAAACAACTAATTAGTGATCCTACCCAAGAAGTTGTAGATGGGTGGAGAGTGGAGGTGGGAAGTCCAAAAGGATGATTATACTCACTTGGCTTTGGTAAACTGAAAATTCAGGGGAAAACACACACACACACACACACACACGCATGCACGCACGCACACAGTTGCCTGACCCTTAGAATGGCTAACATTGAAAGCTCTGATGACGTCATTAGCTAGTGAAGACATGGAAAAGAGGACTCCAGTCCCTGCTGACAAAAGGCACAACATCTTTCTCGGCAGCTTCTTACACATCTCTGAACGTATATCTTCTAGTTGAAGACCTGTGGCTTGTACCCCAATCTACTTGCTGAAAGGCCACTCTCTCTCATCACTGTTTCCTCCATACTTTACACTTTCATATGGAGCTTAGCTACACCTTCCCAGGTGATTCCCAGTGAGTGGGAACCAGGGAGGATATTATGCTCAGGCCCACCACTCCAAACTTGTAGCTGTTATCCTAGGCTGCACTGGATGCTGTACTGAACATGGGGCCATCTGACACAGTAAGCTACTCTAAGAGGCCATACTCTGAGATTACTAATGCCAGCTGTGGCGGTTTGAATAAGTATGCCGCGCCCCCCCCCCCCATTCCCGTAGGTTCGTATATTCAAATGCTTAGTCACCAGGGAGTGGCACTATTGGAAAAGATTAAAAGGATTAGAGGTGTGGCCTCGCTGGAAGAGGTGTGGCCTTTGTTGGAGGAAGTGTGTGACGTAGATCAAGGCTACTGCTCCAGTGCCTACCTTTGTGCCACCATGATCCTGCGTGATGATAATGGACTGTAAACAAGCCACCAGTTAAATGCTTGCTTTTCTAAGAGTTGCTTTGGCCATAGTGTTAGTGTTTCTTCACAGCAATAGATCGGTGACTGATACAATGGCCTTCCCCGTTTTCCCAACAGTTTTAGGTAGTTGTGGGTTTCCCATATAGAAAGACTTTGGGGGCCGAAATTGGGACATCCTCACTTGACCTGCTCTATCAGCTCCATTCCAGAGCCAGACCAGCTTTTCTCTTCCTGAAAGTAAAAACTTATAAAATTGTTTTATTTTCTCCATAAGATTTTTTTTTAATGTTCATTTTTCTAGGCTTGGAGTTGACATGAAAAGATTAGAGGTGGGTTTTGTTTGTTTGTTTGTTTGTTTTTTTAACTCTCTTATTGAAATCCAGGCTCTGAAAGTCCCTCTCACACGTAAGACTTTAAGAGTCTGCTTTTCAACTCAAACTGAGCAATTATTTCCATGTTCTCAGTAGTCCATGCTGTTCCTTCTTCAGGGCATTGCATTCAGATCTCCCAGCAGAGAGGCACCGGGTGATAACAGAATAATTCTTTCTCCACAAAAGATCCCCTTTTCCTATCAGGACAATTTGTTCACAATCACTCTCCTGGTAAATCTACAAAAATGAGTAAGCTCTTTTTCCTTCTTCCACCTTTGTGTGTGTGTGTGTGTAGATTCCTTGTTTATAGTATTGTCTTCTGTTTTCTTGTCAAGTTTTTGCATGTATGCATACTGTCCAAGACACAAGTCACTTGATCAACTACGTTAATTTTCACATGACTGTTTCTCCAGGCAATCAGGAGTACCATTGACTCTAAATATGGCCCACCAGGCATCTTACAGTTTGCTGGCATGCATTTGCCTACCCTTAACATTTTAATATGGAGACTATTATTTGAATCACTAAATTGAGGTAGGGAAAAGGAAAATTAACTCATAAAGACTATGTGAGCCAAAACCTTTTATGTGGGATTTTGAGATAGGAACTACTATAATCATTTCAAAGTAAAGTGCTGTTTGGAACATTGCTTACAGTGCTACCCCATTAAGAAAGAGTAAAAAGTGATGTGTGAGCTCTCAATGTCCATGTCAGGGTCTGTATCTTTACGACTGTAATTGTTAGGGTGCACTATTGGGTATACATTTTATATTAAAATAGGCATGTTTCATGGCAGCCAAGGCTTTTAAGAAAATGCCAGGTACTTTGCAAATGAACTATTTGATAGCACCCAGTTTGCAAGTGTGTTGTTTTATGGGGGGAGGGATCTTGATGGCTGTTAGATTGCCAGGACCTGCCCCCTTATTGAGCACAAAGGTTTGCAGGCATCTTATCCATTTGTTTCCTGCGACAAAGGAAAATAGTCAGATGCTGTCTCTGTCTCCTCTCTCTCTAATTTTAATTAATATTAACAAAAATGACACACATTTGCCTATTGTGAATGACTTCTTTGGGGGCCTTGCACCAATTTAATACATAAATATTATGGGATTTATGGAATCTTATGCATTCTACTTCTAAGTATTTCACTATGTGAGTCAAAACCTTTTATGTGGGATTTTGAGATAGGAGCTACTATAATCATTTCAAAGTAAAGTGCTGTTTGGAACATTGTAGAAGAAAAGCTAATGAATTGTAGAATGTGCTTTCTCAGTCCCCTCAGGGCAGATGTGGCACATTGTTGCATTTCTAGTGGAACCCACCTGGGCTTCATCTTTCATTTCCAGCATAAAAACAAGTAGAATTTGACTAAAGAACATGATACATTTGTTTTTCAAAAATTTCAATATTACCGTTTTGAAGTTCAGAAGTAACAATGAATGGTAGACACCTCAGAAGACAGCCTTAACATCGATTCCCAGGGGCCCCATGACCTTGTTGTTTGTGACATGGTCTCCTACTGGCTTGTAACTTGTCTGGTAGACAAGGCTAGTTGACCCGTTGTCTTAGAGTTTCTATTGCTGTGAAGAGACACCATGACCATGGCAACTCTTATAAATAAAAACATTTAATTGGGGCTGGCTTACAGTTTCAGAGTTGCCATGGCAAGCAGCATGTAGATATGCAGGCAGACATGGTGCTGGAGATGGAGCTGAGAGTTCTACATGTTGGTCAGAAGGCAAGAGCAGGAAACTGCCACAGTAGGTCTAGCGTGAGAATATGAGACCCCCAAGCCCACCCACAGAGGCACACTTCCTCCAACAAGGCCACGAGTCCTAACAGTGCCACTCCCCATGGCCAAACATTCAAATACACGAGACTATAGGGGCCATTTCTATTCAAACCATCACACCAGTGAACCCCAGGGATTGGCCTATCTCCATCTCCTCAGCACAAGAATTGCAATCATAAGCCATTGCATCCAGAATTATTTTTTTGTGGGTTTTGGGAATCGAACCCAGGTCCTGTGCTTTTGAGTCATGTACATTACCAGCTAAACTATCTCCCCAACCCTGTACTATCAAAAAAAAAAAAAAAAAAAAAAAGTCTACCAATTAGCTCATGAGTATGCTTTCAACTAAAGAGGAGATGAACTGACTAAGTACTCCCCAGTGAGGAAACAAAATGATAACTAGAGATTTTAAACCTTTTAGGGTCAAAGATCCCAGTAAAATTATTGTGATGTGTACAATGGAGGCCTCCTGCAGAGAAAAGCACATTGCACACAGCACCCTCTGCTGGACACAGACTCCTCAGAGAAAGCACAGCTGTGTCCACCATGTTTAAGGCTTCTTCCTCTGTCTGCATTTGGAAAGAAGAAGAAAGAAAGAAAAAAAGACATTTTTGTCTCTAAGGAAAGAATTAAATCCCAAGGATAATGAAACTCTAATTCTTCCCAAAGGCGAAACTTGAAATAAAGGTTCTTATGCACAGACTTTAAAAAAAAATCTCGACAAATTTAATTTTAACATTGCCACATGCACTTTATCCTTCACAAGCTGGCCATTCTAATTGGTTTTTACCATGGCACACATTAGTGAAATTCAGTGTGAGATACTTTTTTTCCTAATGAGACAGGGTCTTACTCTGTAGCCTGGGCTGGCCTTGAGCAAATGATCTTCCTGTTTCAGCACCCCAAGTGTGAGGTCACTGACATTCACCGTCACATTTGGCTCCTACTCAAGAACCTTCCAACTGGAAATAGATGATTTCATCATCTTTTCCCTCATAACAACGAAGCGATCTTTACATTGTTTTTGTCACTGAAGTGTACAGAGAAAAATACAAAAAGAAATGAAATCGAATTTTCTTGAACAATTGGAACCTTCAAATAAATGTTTTAAAATGCCTCCAGATTTATATCCATAGTGAAATGGGGTTTTGATTTGATTTAACATGGATTCCTGCCATATTAAAACATAGGCTACTACTAGCCTCCTTATACACAGTGGCACCTCAGCTACAGCTGGAAAATGTTCCTGAGCAAAAGACATTCCTTTCCTATTTCTTTTTGTCTACGAATTTATGCCAGTACTGCTGAGTCATTAGCAAACTCAACTGAAACAGAGCTGTCCTGGCCTCTAGTTTTCTCTTTTTAAAATATATTAGCAAAAGTATCCCCTCTGGAAATAGCTTAATAAATGTTTTTTTTTCTAGTAAAGACAGAAAAAAAATGGCACCCTGAAATGTAAAATGTTCACACATGCTCACATTTCTTGCTCAAGTTCTTAAATATGAGCAACTCAAGTCCAGTTTCTAAGGCACTGCGTCACTTCGATGCTTAAAAATGGGGATGGGAAGTTAAGCGGTAACTCACTCAGGAAGCGTGGGAGGAAAGAGCTGTGAGCCTGAGGGGCTCTTCTTCTTGACACAGGAAGACCAAGTGAGTTCTCAGACGACTCCATTGTACCTATTAAAGCATCACGTTACATTGTCAGTTGAGGCATCCAAACTAAAAAAAGAAAAGGAGCATTTTTATCATTGCTGGGTTTTTTTTTTTTTTTATGCGCTTGGATTAACTAACTAGGTTATAAATTCTTTCAAAATTTAGCAGCTTAATTTTCTGTCAATAAGGAAATTGGAGATGATTTAGTGGTGTGGCAGTGCTTTGGGGGTGGGGTCGCCTGAGGCTACAGTTGATACGTGAATCAGGGCTAGAATTTTATTAAGATGGATGAAACGGGCATTCATGTGTGAGGTCACTCGTTGCCATCACTGTGACAGAAATGCTCTGCTCCCTGTGACATGTTGCATGAGGACACACATGATGTAACAGCTGGCTTATCCCAAGGAAAGTTATGCAAGAGACACAGTGCTGTGTTTGGAGTGTGAAATGGTCCAAGCTTGCAGCTGTTTTGATGCTTGGTTCTTTGTTGTTTACACGTTAATGCTTTAATGATGCCCTGAGAGAACACTGAGATGCTTTGATTTGGCATTAAGGAATGAAAACAAAGTAGCATTCCTTTGGATTAATTTGAACAAGAGTGAACCCAAATTTGAATTCTCTACTTCTTTCTCTGTGTCTTCCATGTATCCGTAGTTTGTGGTCACTGGTCTGTCTGTGGTCTGTCAGTTATATGTGTGTGTGTGTGGCCTCAATGTTCTCATGCCTTGTCTATGACTGCATCTGTTCCTGCATATGTGAGTCTTCAGTCTTTCTGCTGCGTCTGCCCCTAACACAGGGTTTTGAACTATATTTATTGATCATCACAGAAAACATGGTATGAGAAAAGGATGAAGGATTTTTTTTTGTTTTGTTTTGAGACAGGGTTTCTCTGTGTTGCCTTGGCTGTTCTGCATTTGCTTTGTAGATGAGGCTGGCCTCGAACTCAGAGCAGTCCACCTGCCTCAGCTTCCTGAGAGCTGGGACTAAAGACATGTGCCACCACTCCCAGCAGATGAGGGATTCTTTGCGAAGTCCTTTAACTGAGCTGTACAAGAAAAGAGGTGACTGGCCAAGAAGAGTACAAAACCACACAGACATCTGCAACCTAGATCCACACACTGCTTCTAACATTTAAGGTGGGTATTCACTTTAAGGTTGCTTCCAACCTGTTGGTTGTTTTCAAGAAATGGTTACCACAACCGAGCTATATAGACACACACACATACACACACACACACACACAGAGAGAGAGAGAGAGAGAGAGAGAGAGAGAGAGAGTTAGTTCCAGGTTAAGGCCATGATTTGTAAAAGCTGATTACATGGGAAATCCAAGACACAGTAAAGTTGGCAACATTGTTCTCTTAAGTGTAGGTTAAACTTAAACAGGCTGAGTGCACAGTAGGACAGCAGGCTAGGCACATAATCTTAAATAATCTTCAATAGGATATTAACTTTGCTTTGAGCTCTGCCAAAAATTCTTTTGGGGGATTGAAGAGACAGTTTCATAAAAGTGTATCACTCCAGCTCTTGGCACTATTTTGGCAGGTGGTAGAACCCATAGTGGGAGGTGGGGCTTGCTGGACAAAGTGAGTCAGTGGGGCAAGCTGTGAGGTGTGTTCTTTCTCTGCTCCTTGGCTGGAAATGCAGTGTAGCTGATAATGCACACTCCTCCCAGGCCTGCCGTATAGACTCTTCCCCCCTTGAACTTTATGCCAGAATAACTCTAATGTCCCTTAAGTTGACTCTTCTCCGATATTTGGTCAAAGCAACAAGAAAACAACAAATACAGTACATTGGTAGCAAGTAGTAGAGCCATTGCTTGCATGAACCTGACTGAGTTTGGAAGCCTTTGAAATTATGGTTCTCAACCTTCCTAATTCTGTGACTCTTTTTTTAAAAAAATACATTTTATTAATTTATTCATATTACATCTCAATTGTGATTCTGTGACTCTTTAACACAGTTCCTCACATTGTGATGACCTCTAACCATAAAATTATTTTTATTGCTATTCTATAACTGTAATTTTGATACTGTTATGAATTGTAAGGTAAATGTGTTTTCTGATGCAGATATGCTAAGGCATTTGAAAGAATCGGTCTTAAACTGAACTTCTGTCCTCAAAACAATTGCCTAGTGAAATATTTTCTCAGATTCAGCAACCAAGGTAAAAATGAGGTCACTACAATTTTGGTCCAAGAGAGCCAGGCTGCAAGTCCTTAGGCTTGCAGGAAACTTGGCTGTGTCATCCACATGGTTTGAGTTTTGCAGGCATGAAAGATGCAAGAGTGAGAGGCTCAAAGATACTTGCCATCAAGTTCCCAAGACCTGTGAGGCATGCCATTGTGGGAAGCTGGCTGGGAACATGAAACACAAGTGATAATGGAGAGCCCAGGATTTTGGAGACAATATACCCTTGAAATTCATGCCAACCTATAGACATATTTATTCAGTGCTCCGGTAGATTAGAGGTTGGCGATCTTTATGTTTTGCTTTGTTTTATAGGTGCTTGTGGTTAAGAAATGGCCTTGGTGTTCACAAAAGATGTCGGACTCTGGAACGGTACATGACTGTTATAAACACTTTGGACTTTTACAGTTAGGGCGAATACATTTTGCATTATGAGGTGGTCTTGAGTCCTTGTGGGCCAGAGGCAGAGTGGTATGTTTGGATGTGAAGTGGTCTGGTGGTCTCGTCTGTTTGAAGGCGTGGCCTTCGACTGCTGTTATTGTTCTGAAGTGTGGAACTGTTGGGAGGTGGAGTAAGTGAGTCACTGGGACCAAGCTTTGAGTCGCTTCACTCTCTGCCCATTCTCTGCTTTCTGACTTAAAATGCATTGTGGCCAGCTATCTCAACATTCTGTTCACCCTGCCTTCCCCTCATGGTGATGGCTAGTGGTTGCTTGAATTGTAAGTCAAAATCAACTTCTCCCTCCTTAACTTATTGGAAAGTATTTTTTATCACAGCAAAGTAACTAAAACAAAGCATTATGGGTAATATACTGTCATTAGCGCCTTTATCAGCTTTGCATGCCTGTAATGCAAGCACTCGGGGAGGCAGAGGCAGGCAGATCTCTGTGAGTTTGAGGTCAGCCTGCTCTACAAAGTAAGTCCAGAACAGCCAAGGCTACACAGAGAAACCCTGTCTTGAAATCCTCCCCCCCCCAAAAGAAAATGAAATGAAAAAGAAAAACCAAAACCAAACCAATCAAACAAACAAAAAGAGCTTTGACGTTGGTGATAACAGACAGCTTGTGGCTATTGAGGTTTGTCATTGTTGCTTACTTTATTTAATGGGAAAAGTTAAATTAAATTTAGCTGTTAATAGGAAGGAAGCAATAATAGAAAGAGGGAAAATGTAGGAGAGTAAAATATCTCCAACAGGCAACATGGGAGAAGCATTATGCATTGCACTTAGAAGTGCTTCAGAGAGAGAGAGAGAGAGAGAGAGAGAGAGAGAGAGAGAGAGAGAGAGAGAGAAAAGAAGAAGAAAAAGAAGAAGAAGGAGGAGGAGGAGGGAAGGGGAGGAGGGAGGGAGAGAGAGAGAGAGAGGGAGGCAAGGAGAGACAGACAGACAGACAGACAGACAGAGCTAAATGGAAGTAGGAGACTGAGAAAAGAATGGATGAGAAGTGAGAGTCAAGTTACTTTCTGTTCTCCCAACATAACATTTTTATTAATTATTTGGGAACTTCAGACACTGCACTCAGATCACACTCGCTCCCCACTCCTCCCAGGTCCACCCTCCTACCCTTGTGGAAGCCAAGATCTTAAGACCAAAAAGAAACTTGAGAAGGGCATTTTTCTTGGCTCTACACTCTCCAGGCTCCATTAAGTAAGACAGTGTGTCTGCTTCTGGGAGCAAGCCTGACCAGCTAGCAAGGATCTGATGATAGAGAAGACTGCTGTGAAGGCAGTGCTAGAGGACAAAGAAAAGAGCCGAGCCGATAATACAACAAACATGGCGGGGTTGCTGTGCAGTCGCCGACATGCTCAGTTTTCATGGGTTGTTTTCTTTCTTCCAGTCTAATAAGTGGCAGGGAGCTTTTCTCTGTCACAGCAGCTCAGCCACGTGTACGTCTGTTCTTCACTCTCACCTCACAGTTGTTTTAGAAACACCAGGAAGTAGCTGTGCAGAGCTGGATTCTCATGCTCTAAATAAAAGTTGGATGCAAGCAATGAATCTATAATGGCGCTGAAGAACAGAATTCATAGAATCATAGAGGTGTGATGCAGCCAAGAAGGCTGCCCAGTCCTATTATCCTTCCAGTGCCGTGTAGAGATGGTCATTCATATACGATCCCTTGGAAGTGCATGTAAGAGGTTGAGTTTAGATTTCATTAAACTCAACATAAGATATTGCCTGGCATGCAATCTCAGATGGCTTCACGATGTCACAAACTCTGTCCAGAGAGTCAGACTACTTAATCACAACTTTCATTGGAATGATGCTATGTATACAAAGGGAATCATCATGTTTTATAAATCATTACTAAGCTCTGAAATGATGGCTTTTGTTTTTACAGATTTCCAGTGGAAGCAAACATAATTAAGTGAGAATATAAACAAATTTGGGCATAAAATCACCAGAGGAAGTACTTATCATCAGCCATCTACTCTCTCGTTTCTGCCTCTCCTTCTTGGTTGTTTGTTGTTATTGTTTTGTTTGTTTGTTTGTTTTTGTTTTGGCTGTCTCCCTTTCTGAAGAATAATAGTTAAATTGCCATCCATGCTAACAAAGAACATTTTTATTTACAGAACCATATAGCTGGCTTTCCACATTATCTTCCACTTAGGTACATCTTATACTGAAGTTTTTCCCCCTGTTACTCGGAGTTCCTCTCCCTAGATCACTGTTAGATTTCAAATGGTCAGACCTTATGAATATTTTTCCGTCCTTGCCTGCATCTGGCAAGGTTGATTGACAGCCTTGCTATGCCACTTTGAAGACCTTTTCATTAACCAGAAGACAGAGCCTTCATGACTGCCTCAGTCTGCCCAGGAAAACCTATTTCCCTAGATGTTGACGGCTTGGGTCCATAGTGCATGCCTGGCCATGGGCTGTGTTAATTTCTATGGCCACTGTAATGTTTCTGTGCTCATGGCTCATTGACAATCAAGCAATCAGCACCACTAATTAATCTCTAAATGTATGGCCTCAGACTCCTTAATTCCCCAATACATATCCTTCTCTGAGCATAGTTTTGACTTCGGCACTTTCTTTCTCAACGCAGCAAGAACACCTTCTTTGCTCTCCCTGTGCTCAAACTCTGCAGTTTCGTCTACCATAACCCAGTGGTGAAATCCCCATTGCTTGTTCTGTGTCTACTCTATAATAAAAATAGGATCGCACAACTCTCCTGCTTCCAAAAGTTCTCATAACATTTAAGGAAATTACAGACATTCAACAAACATTAAACAACACACCTGAGATCCCCAGCTAGTCTTTGTTAAATAATACTAGTAGAATTATTTAATACACGTAGACCACTCAGCTGGTGAGTCAGTTTCAATCCTAAGCATTGTGAGTCCGAGACCTATGCTTCTGCTCACTCAGATTTCTAAGGTTAGTAGTTCACACTGCCCAGACAACGCCAACTGTCTGAAGGGACCCCTCAGCCCCAGTCCCCATGGCCTTATCTCTGCACATATTGGAAACACAAATCCTCTCTTCTATCACCACAATCACGGCTCCTGTGCACAAATGCTTTTTGCAGTCTTTCTTTCATTGGCTGATTGGTGAAGCTATGTCCCCAAATACTTTTTCCCCCTGTGTCGTGTCTTATACCCTCCCAGCAACTAATTCAAAAGCTTCCTATTTCTCTGATAACACGACACCCATCCCACCTAACATAAAAACAGCCGTTGCTGCTGTATGTGCTGACATGTGACATGTGACACTCATACCAAAGTGCTTCAGAATATAAACTTTCTCATTCCCATGGAAAGCTGTTAAGACACCTTGCTTTAAAGATGGGTGAGAATGTCCCAGGTTATTGGATGCTATGGTCACTTTATCATATAGTCTATGACCTTCTTTCTCATTTTGACATACCTTATATATATATATAAAAAAAAAAGGACTATAAATGCCCAGCAACAAGCAAAAGCAAGACTGTTTCTGGAAGTTTTGTGGGTGACCAGCTATTGAAATAAGATATCTATATTGATACAGATGTGAATGAGCATAATAAATGCATTTGGATATTTTGCCCCCTGCTTGAAAGCCCCAAGACACTGGAAGTTTAGCGTAATTATCTTGATTTTCACCCTCCCTCACTTCCTGTGGGCCCCACAGTAACACAGACCCTGCTACAGTGACCACAGGGTCCATAAGCCTAGCACGGGAGCTTAAGAAAACCAGAAAGTAAGTTAGTCACAAGATATGAAAATTGCCCCCCTACCATCATTTAATTATGTGCTAAGAAAATGCTGGGGACAGTAAGCCATATTATAAACTCCCCAGTGCTACATCCAGCTCCTCCAGGAAGGAGCGAGTGGTGGAGTTTCCTGTTCTCACCACCGTCCCCCTCTCCCCATCACAATTCTTCTGTCTTTCAGAATGTCCACAGAAATATGATTCAGTTCATCAGAGTCAAATCAAACAGCAATGCTAGCTTCCTTATCACAGTTGAAAAAGGATTTCACTTTGAGAAGTGTGTTTCCATACTGTGATTATTTTCCAGCACTTCGCTAATCTGTTTCTTATATTGGTATGCTATTATTAAACTATTTTGAATTTATATCACAGGTTGCAAAAGCCATGAAAGCTCCTGAATGATAACTATGTTTAATTGGGAAGAATGCACACATACGAAAGCTTAAAAACTTGAAATATCTGAGGCATTCTGGTGTGTATGAGAGAAATGAATTGCCAGGCATCGTGATGGTTGGTCCAGCAGGTAAAGGCATTGTTGCCAAGCCTGAGGACCTGAGTCTATCCTTGAAATCACATTGTGGAAGGAAACAATGAACTTCTAAAAGTTTCTCTGTAATTATAGGTGTGGAGGAGGAGCAGTAAGATAGGGAGAGAGAATTAATAAATTTGATAATTTAAAAATTGTCTCTTTTTCAGAACCATTGAGACACATCCAGGCTAGAGACATGAGGGATGTTAATGCATGCTAATTCGGTTTCCTGTTGTTATGTGCCAGGCAACTTTGAAGAATCCTGCAGGTGGCAGGGTTTGGAGCAGAAGTATGTAGATATCACTGAAAAAGTAAAACACCCTCCCCCTCAACTCTGCCATAAAACAAACAAACAAACAAACACCAAGGAAGCCTGCTTACTGCTTTACAGTTAGCCAGAGTTTCTCTTTTTGCCTAAGAAGGAAATGTGGGCTTCAAAGACAGGACTGTTTCTGGTGAAGCCATGTGATAGACTGTGCCAAGAAGTGAGGTCCACCATTTTGAAAACAGCATTGGTTCCAAGACGGCCACCACTGTCCCCGCCCTCAAGGCACGGGCTTCTCAGGAGTGTGTGTATGAGGCTCTGCAGAGCAACCTGGCAGGACCATCCAAACCCAGCAAATGGAATCAAAAACGGCTGCTCAATCAATCATGGATGAAGCCAAGAGTAAGGTTGGGAAGCCAGGCTGTGTCTGATGACTCTTTCCCTGGTCTGCCCTTAGATGGACGATTCCGTTCTTTCTTGTATCTGCTATGTGATTTAATCTTAACAACTCATGGCACCTTTTTCTTCCCCTCTTTCCTTCCCACATAACTCACTATCTTTTTCCATTTTAATTTTTAAATTTAAACTACTATAAGTACTTCAAAGGTTAATATAAATATACAATAAATAAAGCAAATTATATAGAAATATAATAGGTTTTAATGAAGTTAAAACACCAATGTTACATGCTCTTAAGCCTTTTAACTCTTAATTTATAAAGCATGTAAAATTAATGGACATTTTCCTACCACGCTGGAAAATCTACAGTAATTTGCAACTAAAACAATTTTTTCCTACTTCAATTTAGACGTCAAAGCTCATTTTGACAGGTTTGTCCTGGGAAATTGATTTTTCTGCTTGCAGACCTTGAAGGGAGATTGCCTTGAAATTACCCATGCCTCATCACGTTGTGCAACAAGATCATCTTTAACACTGATTTCCTCCTTGCCCTCTATTTCCAGCTTGACTTCCTTAGTTTATAGGTTGGATTTCATTTTTTGATGCGGAGAGACAAACCTTGAGCTATTAGTCAATTTTTGAATTATTTACATTATGCAAAATTTAACTGTTAGAGATGAAGTTCAGACTCAGTTCATAAACAAGTACTGGATACACATTCAAAGACCTATTCAAAATATGGACAAAAAAATTTCAGCGCTAGAGACACTGTGACAAAAGGGTAATAATATGTAATACTTCCTTATGAATAATAATATTAACCTAGAAATTGACGTTACAGAATGTACCTGCTCAAGGAACCTACTGGTAGAACTACCCAAAAGGGAGGACTAGGTAATACTATCCCTGAAGAATAAATACCTATTTATGAAAGCTTAAAACCTCGAACACACTGCACAGCCTGGAGGCAGCAGCTGAAATGTTTAGAGGGTGGCTTTTCCTAGCTGCTGCTGCTGGGCTGCTTAGCTGGTCTGAAAATGGCCATAAGCGGTCTTACTACATATACACACTTGGGGATGGAGGAGCCTAGAAAAATCTAGTCAGTTTCAGTGACTTCCTGAAGCTATTGAGTTGTTCACTTCCTGAACCTAGTGAGCGTCTGTTTAGAAAGAAGGTGTCACCTCCGCTTTAACATCCTGTGTCTTAGTAAAGCTTTGCTCCAAGATGTGAGGTTGTAACCTCAAAGGAAGTTTCTATACAGTGAGAAGTGAGAATGAGGGAAATGTGAGGTGCATGAAGAGCCACTCTGTTTAAAGGAGAAAGAATTAAGACATGTTTGAGCATCATCGGGTTTCAATCTCTTACATTTCTTGTATTTTTTTCTTGTTCTTAGAAAGTATTTTCAGGAAAAACACATAACTCTCATGATTAGGAAATTCTTATTATATTTAATAATTTTTAGTTGTTTTCTATTCTTCTCTCATACAATACATCCCAACTGCAGTTTCTTCTCCTTCCACTCCTCCCAGCTTCCCCTTTTCCCCAGATCCACTACTCCTCTCTTTCCTTTCAAAAAGAAGCAGACTTTCCAGGCGCATCAACTGAACATAGCATCCCAAGATACAGCAAGACAAGGACCAAGCCCTCACTCATATCACGGCCGGGCAAGGCAACCCAGTAGGAAGAAACGGGCCCTAAGAGCAGGCAAAAGAATCTGGGACACCCCCACTCCCACTCTTAGGAACCCCACAAAAACACCAAGCCAAAAACTGTAAATTATTTGCAGAAGACCTAGTGAAAATCCATGCAGACTCCATAATTTTTCTTTGATTCAGTCTCTGTGATCATCTATGAGCCCTGTTTGGTTGATTTTATTGACTATATTCTCAGGTGTCCTCAACCCCTCTGGTTCCTACAATCCTTCCTCCCCATCTTTCATGAGGTTGCATGAACTCCAAGGAAAGGGATGGATGGAGATCTCCAATTTGGGTTCTGTTGACCTAATGCTTGGCTGTGGGTCTCAGCATCTGCTTTCATCAGCTGCTGGAGGAAGCCTCTCTGGTGACCAACAGTTGGTCTGGGGACCAATCTATGAGTATAGCAGACTATCATTATGAATCATTTTATTTTATTATTTTTTCTATACTAGGTCTCTGGGCTACCCAACCTCCTATTTCTGGTTATCCAGGCAGTGTCAGGCAAGGGCTTACTTTCTTGCTAAGGGCCTAAAGTAGACCCATCATCAGTTGGCCACTCTCAGAAGTTCCGTACCACCATTGTCCCAGCACATTTTGTGGGCAGGATAGATTGTAGGTCTTGTGACTGCGGTGGCTTCCCAGTACCACCACTGGAAGTTGCCTGGTTACAGAACATGTTTGATTCAGGCTCTGAATTCTCCATTACTAGGAGTCCTCGCTAGTATCACCCTCATAGAGGGTTTCTGCTGCACAATATTTCCACACCACCTCCGTCAAATGCCCTCCAATTCCAGGCATATCTCCCTATACTCCCTCCCTCCCTCCATGCCCCCTCCAACCTGATACTTCCTGTTCCCGCCCACATTTTTTATTCTTAAATTCTGATAAGAAGAAATTTAATTTATTATTTGATAATGTTTTCAATGGGATACTATATTAGTAAAATCTTCTTCTGTCCAACTATCCATCCCTGTGTGTGTTTATCTGCATACATGTTCAGAAAAGAATAGTTCATTGATGTCTGGATCTGTATTGATACAAATATGCAAGACTTCTGAAGACAAACAATGGTTCTGAGCAGTGAAATCTGGAGTGGGTCCAAGCTCTCACATTTCATAGTACTCTGCATGAAGCTTATATTCCATATGTATTACAGTCGTTCATAATGACCTAACATGCAAAGATGAAGACATTTAAATTGGGCATCCCAGAAGTCATTGTTGGTGGCGCTTCCCTAATTGACTAAGATTAAAGCAGAAATGGGGATATATTAAATCATAACTGCAAAACAGCTCACGGTGCTGAATATAAATACCAACACATTTTAAGACCCCTTAAGGAAGAATACATTTGTCCTTATTTTTATAGAATGTAAACTACAAACACCTATTTTCTTTATAAAGGGCAAGAATTGGATGCCACAGAGATGGGGGCAAGTAAAAATGGAAAGCAAGTTTGTAAAAGGTATCTTATACCTTCAAAAGATACACAGAAAACTACCCAATGACTTTGTTTGATTCTTGAATTAAAGAAAAAATATTAAGTGAAGTTCAGAAAATATTGTAATTGCCTTCTTCCTAGTGGAGAAACATTGTAACCTGACAACGAAGGTGTCCCTGGTGAGTTAATCCAGAAGCATGCAAGCAATGAAAGTGGGCTATCGAGATGTAATATGAAGAAATTAATAAAATAAAAATGAAAAATAAAAAATAAAAAAGTGGGCCAAAGACTTTATTCCAAGGGGCCTTCATTGCTCTGTCATATCATGTCTATTATTAAGGAATGCTGCTCTTGCTGGGGACATGTGTGGGATGCTGTGACATGACTGGCTGCTTTACCTAGCTGAGGTGTCAACCCCAGCCTGATTCACGATACACACATGCCTAAAAGTAAGTGGATGGCTCTATTAGTTGAATTGAAAATGTTAATATTCTCAATGCGTTCATGTTTCAAGCATCACTTCTAAGCAGACTCTACTGCAGATGCATGATGAGAAGTGGAGACTTGAAAGAAAATGTCACAGCAAACAAAAGTACCGAGCTGTGGTGGATTTGTACCAAGGGGTTGCATTATTGCCGGTGTCATTTTCTATGGATACTGCTTATAAACTCCTTTTTTTTTTTAAAGAGACATTTATTCAGCGTCATGATCAGACTATTACATTTAGCAATCAACAGCATGGGTGAAAAAAGGTCTACAGTAAAACCCTTTGTTCGAATGTTTTACACTTCCCACAGAACAGAAACTAAAATAACCTGTTATACAGTTAGTCACAAATACAGTCCTGGAGTTCTTTTTGCCCATACCCATGAGTATTGTCAAAAAACATGTCTTCTTTGTAGCAGCTGGGCCCTGCCACCACTGTGCTTGGCTGAGTTCACAAATCTGTTGTAACCTGTAGCTTCCCTGTCACTTCTCTGGCTCTCCTCTCTCCTGCTAAGCTTTGTTTCCTGGCTGTCATGTATGTAATTTAGAACCTCTTGCCATTGCCATAGCTACTGCTGCTGCTGGAACCTCCACAGCCACCTTGGTTCTGTGGTTTAGCAAAGTACTGGCCTCCACCACCATAGTGCTTATAAACTCTTTAATGGGTGACTTATAATTCTATAGCATAAGTAGAATTATAGTAACAAAGGACAGATTATACTATTATTGCAAAGTTTTGCCACTTAAGGGCTAATATGCATTTTAATTTTGGTTGTAAAATATTAAATAAATTTATTGCATATAATATATAAAAACACATACAACTATTATCCATTTTGATTTATTCAGATATTTTTCCCTTGACACAAAAGGAAGCTGTGTCCTTCTCCATTCTTCCCACTTACCTGGTTCCAAGAAAAGTTGAGTACGTACTGTGACTCAGTCTTAGGGATGGAAAGTCTGAACTATCACTTCTGGCTCCTCTTGTAGGCAGTGAAGCTTTCAGATTCCTTATAGCCTTGTAAAACAAAAATCCTAACATACATATAATATAACTCGAAGGAGAAAGTCTTATAAAACATACAGGCTAAGAATGTTCCAAAACTGAAAAGGGATGGGTAGCTCAGAGTCAAGAAGTCCAATGGTGGGGGCTGGAGATGTGGCCCAGCAGTCCCATTGTAAGCTTGCCGGAGTCCTACATGTGCCTGTAACCATGACACTGTGGCATGTGCTCCTACACATGCCTGTAATCATGACAATGAAGTGGGCAATGACAAGCTCTCCTGGGCTTGCTGCCTGCCTGCCTAGCCGAAACATGTGAGTACCAGTGCAGTGAGAGCCTGAGACCTGTCCCAAAGGACCAAAGTAGAGAGTGATGGAGCAGGACACCTGAAGGCCTCCACACATGACAAGCATGTACTCCCGCACATATATGTACATATAGCACACACATGTATGTACCACAACACACACACACACACACACACACACACACACACACACACACCTCCTACACACACAGTTTCTCTACAAAGAAACTATTCACCCTTTATCACTTCCCACTATTAACATGTTTCCTCACTCGGGTTCTAGAAACACTGCTCTTCCCTGCTTCTATCCTAGCTCTCTAGTCTACTCACAGTCAGCTCTTATATCAGCCCCTAAGAAAGACAGAACCAGTTTCCTCACACCTGTAGCCCTTATGCAAGGTGAGATCGTGGACAGGACCACAGAAACTGATACAGTCATTTGTGCTCAGAAGGGATGCCTTAATCTTCCTGCTCAAGTCCCCTACCTGATATCCCACCTCCGTTTAATGTACCAAATTTCTCTGCTAAATGATTCAGAAATGTGCAAGTTCAGATTCCTCTTATCTAAAAGTCCAAAGTCTTACAGTGTTTCAAGGACTTCCAGAGGCTTATTTTGCTCCAGGATCAACAATTTTAAAAATGGTTAAAATGACAACATATACCAGATGACAGAGAAAGGTGAATTGCATTGCATATTTGTTGAGATTTTTTTAGAATATTTTGTTGACATTGCTACATTAAAAACAGAGTCTAAAATTATGCATGAGGTATAATTGTGAGCATAAAGAATCCATACAATTTTTGCATAACTCCACCTGTGTATTTCTGTAAACATGTTACCAGTAACATTAACAAATTTCATAGTTTAACTAATTTTTACTATTTTGTTACTTTTGCTACATTTTCTTTTCACTTTTACATGTTGATAATCTCTAATGGTTTGATTTAACTTTTGATGAGCATATGATTTCTAACTAATAAAAGTGTTCATTTTTCAGAAAGTTTAAGTACATATTTTCAAACCCCGATATTGATGACATCTCTCAGGGCATTTAACAACGACTGTTGTGAATGGGATCATAAGTCATGAAGAAAATGTGGTACAATCACTTGTTCATGTGCTGGGTAAGACTTTTCCTAGGGAAACAGGACACTCTCCACTCTACTGACCCAGATAAGGAGGCCATCAGCGACCAAAGTCACAATTGCGACAAAGCCCAAAACCATGGCCCAGAGAGTTGATTGAGTTACTTACCCAAGTATGTGTGAGAAGCTGCGGAGAAGCAGAGATGGCTCGGCAGCAGCTGTATCACCAAGAGGACCACCATGACACTGCTGACAACTCACAAAAGTTGGAGCTCTGGAGCTTTCTGCACAGCTTGATGGCATCCTGACAGGTTGGAGAAATCCCCCAGAGACTCAGAGGATCAGTGTCCTCTCCTCAGCATTTGTTCGCTGTTTCTATGGCCCTTGGGGAGGTGAATCTTGGCATTTTAACTCTCCAGGACAGTGGAAGTTTGTTGGCTTCCAGAGTTTGTGGGCCTCCTCTCTACTTCCTGGAGGTTTTTGTTTTTGTTTTTTTTTTTTTTTGTTTTTTTTCAATTCAGAGGAAACTGAATTGAAACATAGCATAGCATCATCTATAATTCATGGTAGCTCATTCCAGTATACTGTTTTAGTTGTCTGGCTAATCACAGATATCAGGAAGTAAGTCTCTGCAAGAACAATCAACACGGTGGTTTGGGGAGTTCTTTGGTGTAGGAGCTGAAAGGGGTGGGTCCTGTGAAAAAAGATGGATTCCAATAGTACTTATTTTGCCTCTGAACATGTACACTCTTTACCTATATAGAAAATCTGTATAAAACTTTCTAACGCAGAAGCTTTGCATCACCTCTGTAGCCACATCTGCTTTTTTATTATTATTATTATTGTTTATTATTATTATTAATTTATTCTTGTTACATCTCAATGTTTATCCCATCCCTTGTATCCTCCCATTTCTCCCTCCCCCCCCATTTTCCCATTATTCCCCTCCCCCATGACTGTTCCTGAGGGGGATTACCTCCCCCAGTATATGCTCATAGGATATCAAGTCTCTTCTTGGTAACCGGCTGTCCTTCCTCTGAGTGCCACCAGGTCTCCCCCTCCAGGGGACATGGTCAAATGTGAGGCACCAGAGTACGTGAGAAAGTCATATCACACTCTCCACTTAACTGTGGAGAATGTTCTGACCATTGGCTAGATCTGGGAAGGGGTTTAAAGTTTACCTCCTGTATTGTCCTTGGCTGGTGCCTTAGTTTGAGCGGGACCCCTGGGCCCAAATCTGCCTATCATAATGTTCAACTTGTAGGTTCACATCTGCTTTTCTTAATGCTGCAGGGCCATCAGAAGCATGAACATGTCTAATTTTCTTTTATTGTCTTCAGAAAATATGAAGTTGCCTGTTTTAAAGTCTACATAAAGATCATAAGGGAAATGAACTGGGAACCCATTTTGCCCTTTGTAAAATGCCATGTCACATTTATTTTACAGGAAGTTGTTACTTTTATTTTGAGTCTCCAGAGAATGGAGCTGGTGTCCTCCGGCTTATGCCCTTCAAGTTGGGTTCAAGAACTGATCATTCTGCTATCAGCATGAAGTCCACAGGGTAACATACTTACAGAGTTTCCTTATTATAAAATACATTGAAATTTCCACCTCATTTATGCCTCTGAAAAGCAGAGACTAGCATAAATCTTAATGCTGCTATTTGTTATTCTAATAAATGTACGCGGAGTTCATTGGATTGGGTATTGATGATATAAACACATCCTGATAACAGTGATAACAACTCACCTAGCATACCACTGAGGGATCAGAAATGATAAAAACTTTAGAGTTAGCAGCTGGAGAAATCTTTGATGTACTTTGACTTCCTTAAGCCAAATAGTGCTACAGGAGATAATGGCATTGATCATCCTATCTGTATTACTGTTCCCAAATTCAAACTTTGGTTTTTCCAATAATCACAGACTTATGTCAAAGGCCAGCTTTGACACACAGGGTAAACTGAGATGGGCCTTACAGGTGGCATGGAAAGGCATATCAACGGCAAGAAGCAATCAGGAGACAAAATCCCTAGGGTCCATGCATCACCAGGACATGCCCATTGCAGCCATGCAAAAACCAGTGGGTGTCTTCAGGAGGCTCCTTTGCTTGCTGCAGGTTTTTCCATATGGCCTCTGCCAGATTTATTATGTTTGGGTTGTAAAGGTAAATTCAGTCATTATGAAAATGGTAGAGTTCAGATGACGTAATGTTGTATCATCACAGCTGATGCTTCTGAGTTAGGAAAGCTGCACCTGTGAATAAAACCGTTGATGAAGTTGGCCTTGAAGGTGGGGAGACTATGCATATCACAGACGCTCATCCCTTTAATCATCTCAGTATGATTTTCTTAAAAGTAACAAAACAAGTTGCAGAATGTACTTTTGTTTAATAAAAAAAACTTGTTCTGTTATCATTTTCCTATTATGTTGTCTACAAGCTTATTCATCATGTGTTTTCAAAGTGAGCTGATTTGCAGAAAAACCCTGATGAATAAAAAATGGAAAAGACAAGTTCTTCCACAGCGCACAGACTCTGGAGTCTACGTTATCTTTTTTAAAAGACCCATTAGACTACACTCTGCCAGAGGGAAGGGAGAGATGGGATAGGCCCTAAAAATAAAGAATATGCATTCATGTCACAGCATAAACAAAAATCAACTATAAGCTGAAGACTAATGTGTTTTTGTGTTAGTAGAAAGTTCACTCATGATTTTTTTTTCCAAAAATATACATTTTTATCTAACTTAAAATTTGAACCCAGGAATTTTCTAAAGGACCAATGGCCATAGGTGAGTTGAAAGCAATGTCACAGAGCTGCATGTTTCAATGTCATAGTTCTCTTTTATTTAATCTTTGTATACCAATATCTCCTCATAGTCAACCACTGATGTAAAAACTATTTGAGAAAGAATATAAAGAAGGAAACTGGGAAGTTGAAGAAGAAAAACTGAGGCCTGGAAGTAGTTCAGAGAAGAAAGGTAAAAGGAAGGGAGAAAAGTCACCACAAACAAAAGAATAATGTGTTGTCTGAGGAAGCATAGATCTTTTGTAAGTTTAGTTGGTTGGTTGGTTGGTTTTGGTTTTGGTTTTTCAAGACAAGATTTCTCTGTGTAGGCTTGGATGTCCTAGAGTCACTTTGTAGACCTGACTGGCTTCAAACTCACAGTGATCTGCCTGCCTGTGCTTCCCTAAGTGCTGGGATTACAGGCATGTGCCACCATGCCCACTCTGGCTCACTCTTATACCTGAAAATTTAGCAGTACATGTAAGCAAATTCAGAACAGTTTGCACTTAATGGCTTGTGCCTGTGGTTTTGGTGGCTGTGTTTATGTCATTATTGTCTCACTTATGAAAGCCCTACATTGAACAGCACTTTCTTGAGCAAAACAGACTGTGATAGATTACTCCTTATGTTTTGTATGTGTCTGTCAGTGTGAGGTATATGTGTGCAAGCTTATAAATGTATTTGTATGTGAATACACATGTTCATATGTGTGTGTGAGTACATATGTGCATATTTGCACATGGAGGCCAGAAGTTTTAATGTCAGTTTTCTTCCTTAGTACTCACTATTTTATCTTTTGAGATAGCATCTGTCACTGAAACGGGCTCACTGATTTATCTAGACCAAGCTTGTGCCCGTCTGTGCCTCCCCAGCACTGAAGTTTAAGTACGACCTGGCTGCACTCAGGCTTTTATTATTTTTATTTTTGTTTTATTTTATTTTTACTAATTTGTTCACATTACATCCCAATTGTAGCCCCCTCCCTCATTGCCTCTCGGTCCTACCCTCCCACTGTCATCCCCTTCCTCCTTCCCTAGTCCTCAGAAAGGGGGATCCCTCTTCCCCTATCATCTGACGTCAGCCTATCAAGTCTCACCTGGACTGCCTGCATCCTCTTCCTCTGTGACCTGGCAAGGTTGCCCTGCCAGGGGGAAGTGGTCAATGTGTGGGTAAGAGTCCAAATCAGAAGTTGTCCCTGCTCCCCACTTTATGGGATGTACAAGGAGACTATCTACTACATCTGAGCAGAGGGTCTAGGTCCACACCTTGCATGGTCCTTTGTTGGTGCATCAGTCTCTGCAGCACCCCCCTCCTCCGCCTGCATTTGTTGGCTCCATTGATCTCCTTGTGGAGCTCCTGTCCTCTCCAGGTCCTTCTATCCCCCAGCTCTTCTATAAGACTCCTTGTGCTCCACCCTAAGGTTTGGCTGTGACTCTCAGCATCCTTCAATCCCCCGTTGGGTGGAGTCTTTCAGAGGACCTCCATGGTAGGCTCCTTTGTGCCTCTTCCTTCTCTTCAACTGCTCACGATGTCTATTCTATCTGCCCTTCTGCATGAGAATGAAGCATCCTCCCTAAGGTCCTCCTTGTTATTTAGCGTCTTTATGTCTGTGGACTGTAGTGTGGTTACCCTGTATTATGTGGGTTTTAATATGAGTGCTAAAGATCTAAACCCAGGTCCTCATGTGTGCATGGCAACAGCTTTACTGACTAAGCCATTTCCATACTCTTCTGCTTTTTCTCAATATCTGAAATAGATTTCCTCTTTCACAAATGCATAAAGGCCTGTTAAGTAAACAAGGGCTCTGCTCATCAAAACCTTTACTGAATTCTACAGGGACAGCAATTGAAACTTAGTTAGAGAGGTGGCCTAATGGTTAAGATCACTTGCTTTGCCATCATGATGACCAGCATTTGGATGCCAGCACCCACATCACTAGCTGGGCATCCTGCGCATACCTGTAATCCAGCTATGATGGAGTGGAGCTAGGGAGATTGCTTGAGCTGACTTCTAGCCCAGCCAAGGACACATGAGCCCCATGTTGAGGAAGAGATCCTACCTTAAAGGAGTAAATGCAGACTGACAGAAGACACTAAGCATTGTCTTCTGGCTTCCATGTGCAGCCAGGTGCATATACTCACACAGTTTGTACATACACATAAATACACAAACACAATGATAAAAGAAAATCCTAAAAATTGAACCATTATGCAACTATTTAAAGTCTTTCTATTGCTAGTCACTTTTGGGCATTCACATAAAGCTAATATACTGTCTTGTGACTACATCAGAACAGTGAGGTTTTCTAATCACCCTGCAATGAGTTTATACTTGTCAGCATTCTTGACTGACTACATGCTGGTAATGGAGTTAATATTTTTCCAAGAACTCTAGAATGCATTAAACCATACCAGTTTTAAGCCTTATCCAATCACATGCTTTATTTTGGACCCGTCCCCTGATCTATTTCAAGAGAGGAGATAAGGAAGTGCTCTAGTTACATTCTAGAGCAATCAGATGTGTTCCCAGGAGCAGTTTCTACTGATTTACACTTGCAATGTTTAAGTCTAAAGGCTCTCTCTGCTACCCTTTTACTTCACTTTTTGTTTATTTTCTCATGGTGTCCATTACAGAGCTCACAATAGACCCAGGATCAGTTGCCATTTTGAGAACGTAATAGCCGCTCATTCTTACCTTTTTTTGTGCTCACACTAATAACCACTTCTGGTACTTACACCAATAGTCCTAATTATTATTTTCTCTCAGAACCTTCTGTTATTATAAATTTTGATGAGAGAGTGACAAATATTTTGCTAACTAATTTTTATGTTTCAACGTTAACCATCTCAAGTCACTGGAAGCCAAGAATCACTCACAAGATTCAAATAGAATTCCTAAGCCAAAGATTTTGTTGATCAAAAGTGTGCAGTGTAGGATTGAAATAACAAGGGACTACAGCTAAGCATCACCAGCTGAACGTGATGGCTGTCACCCAGTGCTGCGGAGCTGATAGGAGGACCACACATGACAGGCCTGTTTGGGAAACAGTGGAAGATTCTGTAACAAAAGGTAAGCAAAGAAATGTTGGAAAGGAAGGAAATATTGCAATAACAAGACCAAAAATCAATAGCAGAAAGATACAAAAGGGTTTGGGCAATGGCTAGGTAGTTAAGGACTTAGCTTAGTTGCTGTCACCAGCACGCATGTGAAAAGCCAGGCAAGGCCACACATGTGTATAAGCCCAGCACTGTGCACAGAGAGGATGGTGAGTGAAAACAAAAGAACCACTGAGGCTTGCTACCTGCCACCTCAGCTCCACCTTTAGTGAGAGACCTAGTACTAAGGGACAAAGGTAGAGAGTGATAGAATGGGGCACCACATGCTCCCCACATGGACATGGGGGTGTGTGTATCCATTCACACATGAAGATGTAAATTCTTCTAAAGTTAAAAAATAATGTAGTAACAAAGCTACATGTGGTGTTTTGAACGAGAACAGCCTCCATAGGCTCATATGAGTGAGCCCCAGTTAGTGGAAGTATTTGGGAAGGATTAGGAGGCGTGGCCTTGTTGGAGGAGGTGTGTCACTGGAGGTGGGCTTTGAGGGTTCTCTGGCCAATTCCAGGCTACCCAGTCTTACTTTCTTCTTTGCTTGCAACTTGTGGATCATGTATGTTCTTAGCTACTGCTCCAGCACCATGCCTGCCTGTGTGCTGCCATGCTCTGTGCTGTGATGCTAATATACTACCTCTTTGAAGGTGTAAGCAAGCTCTCAGTTAAACACTTTCTTTTAAAAGTTGCCTTGGCCATGGTGTCTCCTCACAGGAATAGAACAGTGACTAAGACACCATATATATTTGGAATCGGATTATAATAAATATGCTTAAAGCAAAAGAAATTACAATGAGAATGAGAAAAAAGTAACTTCTGAGTTTAAAAAAAAAGTGTTTGTCCTCCTGCCAGAGTTTGTGTGAACCGAGTCCACACGGAGACATGCCTTTTGAGCTAAGTAAGACTGAAGTAAGAAAAGGAACACATCCAGACTTACGGGCCAGTAAAGAGCATCCCAGGCTGGAGTGGATTTCTTTAAGATTCTTCTGGGTTGTCTGCCCTCATCCTCCAGCTGACTCAATCCCAGACGAGCCCTGAGCTCTTCAGCATTCGGCATCTCCATCCAATGGTTCTTTCTCCTTCTCTTGGTGTTAGTTGTGACAAGTGTAACTAATTTGACATAGGCCTCAATATTATCAGAAACAGATTGAATTACAAATTCCTATATCTATTATGCATTCTTGCTTAAAATTTCAGATTGGGTTGTAGGAAGCCTCTTCCACCAAGCACCTGTTACCAATTTGTTCCTCAGACTTATGTGACTTGTTTTGCCACCTGTGAATTTTATCATGTCCATTTGATATAAATATTGGAACTTTATATTGTATTTTACTCCTGTTGTTTATTCTGTGCTGTATATAGAATTTAACAACTCATGAGGTTTTATTTGTTTTAAATCCTAAAAGTAGCACCAATCTATTGATGAAAATAAACATAAATATATATATTTAACTGAAAGAACACAGACTGAGCCGGGCGTGTTAGCACACAACTGTAATCCCAGCACTCGAGGATGCAGAAGCAGGCAGATCTCTGTGGGGTTGAGGCCAGCCTGGTCTACAATGTGAGTCCAGGCCATCCAAGGCTACATAGAGAAACCCTGTCTCAAAAACAATAACAACAACAACAAAACCAAAACCAAACCAAAACAAACGAAACGCAAAACAAGAAAGGCCATAGACTGCAACCAGAATGCCTGTTGCTATCAGGTCCCACTTGTACCATTCACCAGCTGTGTTCCTTGCACATAACTTCCCTCATGTGGGAAATGAAGGTAAACTCCTAATGCCTTGGGCTTCTGTGAGCAGTAGTGAGTCAATGCCAGTAAGGGGCTCTGAGAAGGTGTAAATCTCGTGTAACTGTTCATTAAGGAAAGTAAGCTCTCAACTGGAGACTGACAAAAATCATCAACACACCCTAATTTATCTCAATTGGTCTTGTGGACTATGGCAGAGTTTCAGCAGAAAAATAATGGAAAGAATTCTAAGAATGTAGAAATACCTTCTATGCCAAAGCACATTAAATTATTCCCAGGGCCATCAAGTTAGCAAGATACCTCACCAACTTATGTTCCCTTTCCTTGTAGGCAGGGTAGCACTAAAGGGATCCTCAGTGCCTACCCAGAATGAAGAAATAACTGTGTATCATAAATAGATAAAATTTCATGATGAATAAATAATAATGTGTATCATACACAGATAAAATTTCATGAACATATAAATTGCTTAAACAAACTCTTTTCCTAAGACTTTTATAAACACACTTTGAGTGTTTTATCTTTTTAATACTACATTTTAGTTTATCTGGGGCTGAACTTCCCCAAATTGAGAACTTTATATAACTAGGTTAATCTTCCAGAGCTATAATTTTACAAAAACATCTGATTATTCAGAAGATAGGTAGATTATATACTTATAGCAATAGCACATGACCAAGAATGCATTGTTCTTTGTCTGTACTGCATATTAGTCACAAAATGAGCATAAACATACAGGAGTAAGTTCAAAAGTATGTAAATGATTAATAAATGTTGGGTTTTGTATAATGCAATTTAACATCTAGTAAGAAAGGAGTCATATAATTTAGTCATAGGATTCAGAAATGGAAAATGCAACTTAATTTCCTAATAGGAAGCAGCCTGATTTTGTTGACTACACGCACACTGCAAACCTTGTTTTTTTGACACTCTTCAGCGTTCTGGTCCCTGTTGCCTTACTTTGAATGTTGAGCATCGTGCAACCAAAGTAATTCTCAGGCCTTTCGAGGTGAAATATACGTTTATATTTTTCTATGTACCCAGCAGGGTTATGACCTAGATTACAAATTAAGACAGATGTTTGGCTTACAAAATAAAGAAAATATAAAATTAAGAAGAAAGCTTTGCATTTGTAGCTGTGACTGTCATTCGAGTGAGATGAGATGAAATACCAGTGTAGTTCTAATTTGTATTTCTATGGTGGATGGCCAAATTGGATGCTTGCTTTTTCATATGCTTATTGATCATTTCTTTTCCACCTTTTGAGACCTGCCTATTCCATTAGTTCTTTATTGGTTTTGTTGCTTGAGTTCCTGTTTATATTTTTTAGCTCTTTGTATATGCTAGATAACATTACTCCCCTGTTAGATGTACAGACACTAAAGACATTCTCCTACCCTGTAGGGGAAAATTCTCACTTGGTAAACTATTTCCAATTGAAAAATAAAAATGGGACCACGTGAATTTTTAAAAAAGGAATAAGACTTCAACAGAGTCTAACAGCTTTTTTTTTTTTTTTTTTTGTAATTACATCACTTTGCAATGCAATCTGTCAAGTTAACCTTAAAAATGAATTTTAAAGCTTCCCTGGATTATGAAACAATAGAATTTTAGAGTATCTGTGGTATCTCATTTCCTCTAGAATGACAAAGCTGTAATTATCTCACATGCTGAGAAAGTGGAAAGGACATTTTTTAGCAGAGAAAGTTATTCAGCTCAATACACGAGATGTCCTGTCAACTCCTGGCACGGTAGCTATAACAAGTAAACCCCTCCCCCACAGAAGGTCCTATTAGGTTGAGCATAGCTCAGGTTCTCTTTGTGTACTGCAAAGCTGAGCGAATCCAATATTCAGAAAAGCAAAAATTACAGTTAGTCTTACTTTTTGTCACTTAGAGCATTCCCTTGTCACTACTTTAGGACCTGAATTGGTCCTTTGATCCTCACACTGTTAGATTTCAGTGCCACACCTACCAAAGATTTATCAAGTGACAAACATATTCTTGATTACAAAGTACCAATTTCATACACACACCCACCCACACACACACACACTCACACAGCAAAACCTGTGTCTCATATGGCTGAGGCCTAATAGGAAAATGTCAACACTTAAATAAGAATGGTTTGTTGTCTTCTTATTTACATGAAATGTATGGATTTTACTCATTATCTTCTTCATAGTCACAAACCATCTTGGGCTGTACTGATTTTCAATACTGAAATTCCACTGTAATATCAGAAATGTATGTCTTTATCATATGTCAATCAAAACAAGAGCATTCAGCTAGAAATGATTATTAAGTATATTTGTTTAATAAAAATGAAATCCTTTAAAATTATAAATAAAACTCTCCTAATTCTAAGACTAAACAGACAAGTTATTCCTTGGGAGAAATACACACACACACACACACACACACACACACACACACACGTAAGAAATCAAATTTGTCTTTAATAGAGTATCAATTTAAATTTGTACCTATATAATTTTTTTTTCAAAACTATGGCTAATGTCCTGAATGTTTCAGATCAAATTATGCTTGGTTGGGTTAACAGCTGGGGATTTGTGGACTAGCATCCATGAGTATTTGTGGATCTAATGGATTTATGCCTCATCTTCTCTCAGGTGGGTTGGAGTTACCAGGGAATCCAAGGGACTTTCATGAACCAACAAGCATTAAAAACTGTGAATGAAAATGAAAATATTTATATTTTGAATTTCCATCTTTTTCTTCTCACAATTCTATCTTCAGTGTGCCCTGAAACTTTAAAACTTATTGGGGATATGCTCCAGTTATTATGAAACTACGCAATGCTTCCAAAAACAATTTTTGATGGGTTTCACTGTGACAGTGTATAAGATCTAATATAAGGTAACTGCATTATTAAACTACATGATGCTACAAAAATGAAGTGGATATAATGGCTTGCTATTTCCTAAAATCCACAAGTACCCTAATAAATCTTTTTTTCCAATTTATGTAATTAGAAAGACAAATGAATACATGTCAACAGCAGCGGGATTATCTCATTGCTTAATGTAGCATATTAGCAACCACACATAGCTTGCTTTTGTTGCCAAAAATTCCACTAGTGCTGCCAATGACATTTTCCATTAAAACATCTAGTCGAGCATAAATTACACTAGAGTACTGCACTCCTTTCACAGTTTGCTATGATTAACAGTGAATCCTCACTAATTGCAAATCATTTAGAGCATATTAAGTGGTTTCTGTTAGTGATCCCCATAACCTCAACTGTTCTAGCTATTTCTAGTGCCTTGTCTTGCACTTTTGAGAAGAGGTGGCAGGCCACTAATTTATTCTCAAATCACACACACACACACACACACACACACACACACACACACACACACACACACTATATATATATACATATACATAATAAATACTAGACAATAAACTATAACAACAGAGCAAAAGGAAATAGATACAGTGGCTTCCACCTCAGGGCCGTTCTGGAACATAACCTGCCATTTTTATTCAAAGTTGTAAACTGGTAGCATTAACCAGTGTTAAAATCTGGGCTGGTGAGAGGATTCAGAGGGTAAAGGCACTTCCCTGTAGTTTAACCACACGAGCCTGATCCCCTAAATCAGTAAAGACTCCCCTAGAGTTAATTGTCCTCTGACCTCCACATGCCCATTATGGCAGGCATGAACTCACAATACGTGTCACTACCGCCACAACAACAAAAATTAATGAAATAAGAGGCCATGAATTTGAAAAAAAAATGGGAAGGTTATATGGGAAGGTTTGAAGATAATTATATTATCTCAAAAAAAAAGTAATTTAAAAGAAATCTCAAGTGTTGCTTTCACAATAGTGTGATGGAGAATATGCTTTTCCGAAAGCACAGCCCAGTGAGATGCTATCTGGAAATTGGGACGCTAAGGAGGAAGGGAGAGTGTGGGCATGGCCATATCAAGCTGATGAGTGCATAGCAAGATGCATGGGAAAGGCATAAAGGAGCCTCATGCATCGAGCTTAGTGCCACTCAACAAGAAACACTTGCACATGGTAAGAAGGCGTCATTCACAAAGGGCAGTCTGACTTCCATGGGGTCAGGTGAATAAAATATGAACAATCCGCCACCATTGAGAGAAAGAAAGCTGCAAACCAATACAGGCCTTAGGCTTTGAATTGTTATTCTTTTCCTTACATTTATAAAATTTGGTTTTCAGGCCTTGTCATCATCAGGGAATTTTGTTTTCCCTCATCTTTTTTTCTTGTTCTCTTCCCCATCCACAGTACTCTTTCCCACCTCTCTTATCCTTATTTTTTCATTTTCTTGTTTCTTCTATGTTTTTCCCCCTCATTTTGCCTCATTTGCTTAGTTTCCACATCTGCCCTAAATAAATGTAACTTCATGGTATATCCACAATAGTCTTTCTATTTTCAGTTTTATTTCCATCGATGATACAGGAGTGAATGCTAAGTGGGCGTGTTTCTGTACCTCGTGTATTTTGATGTTATTACAGTCACAGCAGCTCATTTTCTCTTCTTTGAATCATACCAGAAATTGAATCCTCAAAGGTAAGCATCACATAAGAATGTCCCCATTAAGCACGCAGCCTCAGATACTTTGTGGTAGCAACACAAGATGGATAAAGCCACTATGTGTGTAATTTGGTGTACAACACACACACAAAAAAAATTAGGATACTCAATACATGGTTCTAGAACAACTGACTATTTGCATATGAAAATAATAAAATAAATCACTAATTTATATCTTCCACGCATTTAATTAAAGACCTAAATGGAAAAGACACAATTTTAAAGCTTTTGGAGGAAAAAGAAAGGGAGTAAGTTAAGGGCTCCTTAAACAATAGTCATAAAGTTTTAACCCTATAGAGAAGTTTTCAATAATCTTCACCTGGTTTAAGTTTAAAGCTATTTTTCTGTGTAGTAACAAGTCACCTCGGGGTGTCATACACGCAGGGCAAGTACCCTACCAGCTCAGCTGCATCTTCAGCCTCAGTTGTTTTCTTTTCCTCATCCTTAGTATCCATTCCATTCAAAGACCTCTTACCTGTGCTTCTAGAATACATCTGTACCCAGGCATGGCAGTGTGCATCTATAATCTCGGCATCCAGGAAGCTGAGGCAGGAGGACCAGGACTTCAAGATGACCAGCCTGAATTACACAGTAAATGTAAAGCCAATCTGAACCATACACAATCATATTCTTCATTTTAAAAAAGTTAATACTAATTAATTTTATTAAACATGAAAGCAAATTTGCATAGTAAAAAAAGAAAGAAAGAAAAGCCCAGAACTAGATGAAATCTCTATCAAATTCCAAGACCTTAAGGAAGAACTGACATCAGTTTTCTCAAACTGTTCCACAAAACAGAAGGTGGGGAGGAGGGCACTGCTGAAGGGGAGATACTACAGAAAAATAATTGTAAGGCACCCTTATTCATTCTTATTAAGCAACCAGTGCAAATCTCAAGGTCAAAAAGTCCCCCAAAAGCTGGTTTGACTTGACAGTTTTTCAAATTTGTGGTGGTGCAAAGCACCATACGCTCAGAATCAAGAAGCAGCTGTGTTTAGATTGAAAGCAAAGAAGCACTTCATTGGTCTGTAGTGTGGGAGGCTCTGTGAGACAAAAGAAACTCAAGGAAAGATCTCTTGTGCTCTGAGGTACCAGACACTAGCTAAGCAAAACCCAACTTTAAAAAAGTGTTTTGTTTCTGAAAAACTACACAGAAGCTTCAAGCGTATATATTTCAACAATAAAAAGAATTATAAACTCTAAATTGAAATTGTGGGAAATTCAACTCCTCTTTCAGGAACAGGTGTTTATAAAAAGGAATACATAATAGTCCAAGGTAGAACAAGAGTGAACAGATTTGTAGTTGGAAAAGGAGTGTCCTTTAGTGTTTGAGCATCCTTGATTCCGCACTAATTTGTACTGCACTTGATGAGTTGCTGATTACAAAGAAATAGCCACAGTATGTCATGATTAAATCTCTAGTTCTGAGTATGCTGTCACAACCAAGATAATTAACTACAAACCTTCTAAAAGACCTATCCAAAACAAAACCTGAAGCCACTCATTGTTCAGCAGTGCTGATAATGTATACAGTGAATCACTCAGGTAACAGAGACATGGCCTTGTTGTAAGTGAGGCTGACACCATAACTGTGGGCTATGGTGCCAGCGATGGAGGGAGGTCAAGATCAGACCCGCAGAGAGACCAAGAACAGGGACACTCACTTGACCAGAGGATATCAGAGCTAGTGATAAAAAAAGAAAAATCACGAAAAGCTGGGGCTAGGATTTTGTCATTAAGGATGGCTTAGAGATAGCTCTAGGATAGCTATCCATGACAGAGTTGGGCAGTGGTGATGCACACCTTTAATCCCAGCCCTCGGGAGGCAGAGGTAGGTAGATCTCTGTAAGTTTCAAGACTGGCCTGTTCTACAGAGCTAGTTCCAGGATATCCAGAGCTACACAAAGAAACTCTGTCTCAAACATGCATGCGGGCGTGCGCGCATGCGCACACACATACAAACACACACACACACACACTCATGCACACACGCACGCACGCATGCATGCATTGCTGATTTGGTAAGACCTTGCTTCACTGAAATAAGTGGGGGGTTCTATGGCACGCAGGCAGAGGTCAGAGGACAGCTTGCAAGAGTGGTTCTCTTCTGCCACTCGGGTCAGATTTGTCAGTGAGCACTTTTATTCACTGAGCTATCTCACCAGTCCCACCAACTCTCTTTTCTATGGGGTTTCCCGTACCTGCTGACTAGAGTCTTTGAAGTTAAGGGTTACTGCCAAACCACACAATTTTCATTTCACTAGATGGTTCTAATCTTGAGTCCTCCTGAGTCTTCTTTCATCCTTGGAGTTCACTTTCCCACTGTATGCTCCAGAGACAAATGGGATTTAACTGTCATTTAAGAGAGAGAGAGTAGGTGTGTTGGTTGAGTGGGAATGTTGGATTTGCACTGCCTGGATTCAGATCCCACACTTACCATTTATTCTCCATGTAACTTTGTACAATGTCCTTAGACCAATTTCAACTTCATCCCTACATTATCATTAGAAACCTTTAAAAGTTCATCGCTTCAAAGCACATTAAGCTTGGCACCTTCAGGGCACATGACCTAGAATTCCTCCTCCATAAAAAGCTCTGCCTTCTAGACCTCAGGGTGTCCAGACATCCCTTAGATGGAATTCTGATCTTGTTTCCCTTCTCTGCTCCCATCACTCCTTGGGTGATGTTTATCCTACCATGGTCTAATGTGGGGAACAGTGTGATTCATAGTGTAAACTGCCAGGCTGACGGGTCTAGAATCATGTGGGGGATGCGCCTTTGGGCGTGCCTATGAGGAATTATACCAGTTGCCTAATTGACATGGCAAAGAACCCATCTTAACTCTGGGCAGGACCGGTCCCTAGCAGAACATTCTGTACTGTGTTGGTGAGGAAGGTGGGCTGAGTGGTAGTGCGCAGATGTCTGTGGCTCTCTGCTGCTTGTGAACACAATATAACCAACTGCTTCCAGCTCCTGCTGCCTTGACTCCCCTGCTGTGGTGGACTGAGCCCTGCACTGTTAGCTCAGATGAACCTTCTCTCCTTTAGGATGCTCCTGTCAGAGCATTTTATCAGAGAAACAAAAAACGGAGGTAATCCGACAGCCAGCTGGTGGTGAAATCTATTCCTCATCATGCTGGAGAGGTGCTCCTTCAGCTCCTGGGCAGTGGTGAAAGGGGTGGGAGGGATACCTCAAAGAGCTCACGTTTAAGAGAAGGAGACAGGAAGACCCACATTTCACATCCCTCAGGCCGGCACTTTGTCCAAGTTTTATCCATATTTCTTCTTTGTGGGCCAACTGTGCAAAGCTGTTATCCTTCCAGATAGAGATGAGCATTTGTGTAATTACCAAAACAAGGGACTGGAGAGAAAGCAAGCTTGGAAATGCAATAAAGAACTCATTCCTTTACTACTCAGCTATTAAAAACAAGGAATTCCCAAAATCTGTGGACAAATGGATTGAACTAGAAATGATCATAATGAGTGAGTTAACCCAGAAGCAGAAAGAGGCAAATGGTATATACTCACTTATATCTGCACACTAGCCCAAGGGGCATGTCCTATGAAAGTCTTCACTTATCAGGAAAGTGGGACAAAGGGGAGGACATCCTATTGGGACTCTAGGTGAGAGAAGCATGGGAGAATGGGAAAATAGAAGGATCCAGAGGGTCCTAGAAACCTACAAGAAGAACATTATGATGGGCAGATCTGGACCCAGGGGTCTGGCTCAAACTATGGCACCAGCCAAGGACAATACGAGAAGTAAACTTTGAACCCTTACACAGATTTAGCCAATGGACAGGACATTCTCCACAGTTGAGTGGAGAGTAAGGACTGACTTTCACATGAACTCTGGGGCCCCATATTTGACCATGTCCTCTGGATGCGGAGGCCTGGTGGCACTCAGTGGGAGGATAGCAGGCTACCAAGAAGAGACTTGATACCCTATGAGCATATACAGGGGGAGAAGGTCCCCCTCAGTCACAGACATAGGGGAGGGGAGTAAGGAGAAAATGGGAGGGAGGGAGGAATGGGAGGGAGGATACAAGGGATAACAATTGAGATGTAATATGAATAAATTAATAAAACATATTTTAAAAAGAATTCATTCCTTTTTGAAGTATAAACATCGGAAAGTGATTTTGTTTCAAATCCTCAACTGCTGTTCTGTTGTTTCACTCAGGAAACTATGCAGGAGAGAACTGTCTACCTTTGGGTGATCGGAAGACAGAACTTTCAGTTCTGAGGGTCAGGCAGGGACACTCTGCCACCTAGCATATATGTTCAGTTGATGCCATCAATAAGTGGTGATGGTTTTCTCTTCTTTCGTTTTTCATTCTGTAATGTTATTCTACTTCGAGTTTCTATTCTTCTCTGGTACAGAAGGTAGAACTGACGCCTAGTTATCTTGAGGGTGCACCCTTCATGAAACCATGTCATAAGATGACGTGAGTCCTCTTAGGGTTCACACTGAAACTCTAATCTTCTGTACGTCAACATACAGCTGTATTTGCTGACAGGGTCTATAAGGGATGAATTAAGTTAAAAGAAGACCTTTAGAACAATAAACTCTAAAGTGTCTGTTGCATGGTCTTATAAGGAGAAGAAACAATATACAATCTGTGACCCAGCCTACAGTCAGGGAAGGTCTCTGTGAACAAAGATAGGAGCCTCAGAGGAAAACACCCAGTCTCCATTTACCATGAGAAAATGCATTCCTCTTGTTTAATTCCCCAAATCAGTGGGAGCTCGTCATGGCAGCCCAAAATAAATTAATATGGTCCCCTATCCCACCAGATTCAACTGCTGAACCTTGATGGGATGCCCAGATAGAGCTTTCAAACTTAAATAATCTCACAGTAGCCACATCTGCTACACCAAGAAATCCTCTGGAGTGTACTTCCGGTACTCCATGGTCTTAGAGAAGGAGATGAAAACCCTGCTTTACTGAAAATTCTGAATGGCTGCACTCTATGACATGCCCACTCATCTAAGCAGACTGTGATTAAGATTTTGCTAGTGTTCTTCTCCCTTCTGATTTTATATCTTCCTTTTTCTTCCAATAGGACATCAAAGAACCATTCAGCGAATCAGGGTCCTGAGTGTATAGAGGGCAGCCAGTGGTGTGTGCTTGTTTCCTTGGGCTGCTGTGACTAAGTGCCACAGATCGGTCCGTTTTAGACAACAGAAGCTTACTCGCTGACATCCGGTGTCAGTTGGGCCATGCCCTCTGGGAGAAGCGCAAAGAATCTAGTCCACACATGCCAAAATCCTTTCCATTGGTTGTGCGCTGGTTTGAGTAGGAATGGCCCCATAAGCTCATAGATTTGAATGCTTGCTCATTACAGAGTGGTACTACTTGACAGGAATTAGGAGGTGTGACCTTGTTGGACTCTCTCTCTCTCTCTCTCTCTCTCTCTCTCTCTCTCTCTCTCTCTCTCTCCCTCCCTCCCTCCCTCCCTCCCTCTCTCTCTCTCTCTCTCTCTCTCTCTCTCTCTCTCTCTCTCCAGTCTACCAATCCAGATGTAGACATCTCAGCTACTTCTCCAGCCCAGGCCTGACTGTGTGACACTATGTTCCCAACCATGATGATGATGATGATGGACTAAACTTCTGCATCTATAATCCAACTCAATTCAATGTTTTCCTTTATAAGAGTTGTCTCTTTGCAGCAATGGAACCCTCACTAAGACCATCTGTAAGTATGACTGGGTATCTTCTAATTTTAAGATGACCTTTCCTTGAAGTAACATCTATATTTATCAGCAGATGTCAAGGCTCCTAGGAAATCTTACATGAAAGGCATCTGTTACTAAGCATACACTAAGGCTTATTTGTTGCACACACTGAAGGGCTGTCACTAGTTTCCATTTTCAAAAGATTCTGTTCAAGCTAAGTTATGGTTTGCCTCTTGAATTTTATTGCCGGGTCTGCTGCTTGCTCAGCTTGAAGATGCCCTCTCTCCCATTACCCATTTCTATTTACTGTCTGGGCCAGCTTACAGGCAGTCCCTGTATTAATAGTGGGTTAGCTATTTTCCTCATTGTTTGACAGAAAAACCTGAGAAAAAATTACTTAAAGAAGAAAATCATGAAGAATGTACAAATACCAACAGGAAAGCAGAAAGCTCATTGTATATGATAAAAAGAATTAACCAGAATTTCAGCAACTCTTCAGTGTCACTGGTTATCAGGGAAAAACAAATTTAAAGCAGAGATTACATCTTTGCACTACATCAGTTTAGCAAAATATTTAACCCAGTCAGTTCCAACAAGCATGAGAAACAGGAAGTAGTGTATGCTGGTTTAACAACAGAAGAGAAGATAACCCAGGAATGTGGATCAGATACATAGTCTACCTGCACTGGCTCTCCACAGCCAGATGTTTCAGGCATGTCTAGAAGTCTATGGGGGTTTCGCTTAGTGCTGTTCATCTAAATTTGAAACAAATTTACTAAATTACTGCCTATAAATGTGCAGTAATGAAACCCTTTGAGCTTTGACATAGCCTTGCCTGGGCATTCTACTCCTTGTGGCATGATCTTACAAAATGTTTTAGTTGCATTCTCAACATCTGTAATACATACTTTGGGAAAAGGTGACTCAGGGGAGAAAGGATTTATTCTGACTTGCAGTCCAAGCTACAGGAGTCATGATGGGGAACCAAGGCAGCAGGATCTTGAAGCGGCTGGTTCCGTTACACCTGTCGTCAAGAAGCAAGGAGCAATGGACGCGCTCTGTTGCTCACCTCCCTCTCACCATGTATACAGTCCAGCATCCCTGTGCTGGGAATGGCACTACTTTGCAATTAGAAGGGATCTTCTACATCAATAAGGTAATCGAGATCCTTCCCCACCCGCATGCCCAGAGGCTCATCTACCAGAAGATTCCAGATTCTGCTAAGGTGACAACGCTGAAAAGCCCCTACTTCAAACTTGGAATTAAAATTATGGGGTATGGGGTGGATGTAGTCAGGAGAATCCAGTTGGGAGTGCCTAGTGTATGCAATTCCCATCCTACTGTTACTTAACCTGTGTACATACTGTGCCACAGAATTTTATGTGGCTGGCATTTCTCAGTGCTTGCTGTCACTCTTAACACTCACAGCCGAGGCCTGTTCCAGTTCCACATACATGTGTGCATACTCTCCTCACAGCTTCCCACAGGTTGATCGGTTTAGGATATGGTTTTCCACTCTCCACAAAGCCATGTCCTTTGAAACAACTTTGATTTTCGGCCTGCTGCACCTTTTTCTTAGAATGCCTCCTCCTCTCCTTTGTTCACTGCGGGAGGTAAATGACATTATCTTTTAATACATTTTTTACTCCCAACAGATGGTGAGTCATTTCCCCTCCTGACAGTACAGTCTGATTAGCCAACTCTTCCTGTTTTCTTCAAATCACGTAGAACTTACTCACAGGGCTTCCGCTGTCTGTCCTGTGCTCTGGATCCAGAGTTAGTGGCTCTAACTTCTCTCTTCTATTCTGGCAAATTATAGGTGCTCACCAAATAGTTCACTCTTTTTAAAACAATAAAGAGCGAAGGGTCTTAATATGCGGCTCAGGTTGGCTTGCACTCAACACTCCTGCCTTAGCTCCTTCAGTACTGAGAACCCTAACAATTGTGTCTTCATGGCCATCTTCAAATTATTTAATCTTTGTGAACAAATATGGAAATGCAAAACTGACTGGGAGGTGTAAAGCATATTATGAAGCTCTTTGTTGCACGACATGAAGTCATCCCTAGTTTCTGTGAAATAATTGAGAAACACATAGAGCAATATGCTTAGGATACTGAAAGGATGATCACATGGAAAACCAAATGTCAGAGACCAGAATTCTTTGCCCCACCCCCAATGAGTAATATAAAAGATAAATGATAATATTCTTAGTCAGAAGACAGACACTTTTAAAAGGTCAGAGATCTGGTACATTCCAGCAGACAATTATCTTTTAAAATGATAGCTTCAAAATATTTTTAATAAAGGGTAGGCTTTTCTTTTTGAGTATCGGAAATAGCAAAATTAAAAACAAGCAAAAGGAAAAAAAGTATTCCAGGGGAGCAAAGCAATGTTACCATTTAGTGCCTGGAGATACCTCAATCCCATCTGAAATAGAGAGGATAATTCTCCCAATACCAAAAAGCCAGTGGTTGCCACTCATGAAAGCAGGCATTTCTGAGAGTCTACACATACACAGTAATATGACTGGCACCTAGCTCATCATAAATGATCAATTTCATAATGCAGAAAGCTGAAAAATTTCACTTCTGGTGGGATTTAAGTCAGTGCCCCCACTGTGGATATCAGTACAAACTTACATCAGAAACTAAAAACAGAAGTACCATATGATTCAGGCATACCACTGGAGGGATCTCCTGCACACTGATGATGTTCGTGGTTATTCAACGCATCACAATAGCCAAGATGTGATACTAGCCTCAAGTCCACAGGTGGGTGGGAAATGATATGTATGTGTACACACACACACTGGAGTTTTATATGACTGACAAGAATAATTAAATTTTACCAGCAAATGCTGGAGGCAAATATAAGCAAAATGCGTGATATCAAAACACACGCTAATTTGCATGCTGATTTAAAATATAAACTGGAAATTAAAAATCAAAAACCCCTTATTATAAGCAACTTAAGAGCAAAATTAAAGCCTGAAGATTTGCTATAGAGAAGAACTTGCACTTTAATGTGCATTTATTGAAGCAATTAAAACGTGGGAAAGTCCCCTACTACTTCTATGAGAGCTGAATTTGAACACTCTTTTCATAGGAACCTATTAATATGACACGTTTGTTTCAAAACAATGCACTTTGTGAATTAATATAATTCTAACCAAAGACAGCCCATGAGTTATGAAACACAGCACCTGAGGACGCTTGCCTGTCTGCCCCCCATCCTTTCGCCAACATAGGCTTCTGTGCTGAGCAGAAATGAGAAGAAATGCCATAAATAAGGTCCACTGTTCTCCACTGACTTTCCCGACATCTTTTCAGTTGCATCTTTATATCACGGTAGACATTTGCTATAAGTCAAAACCCAGGCACAAGCTGTGCTTCCTAGCATGAGCTGGGCATCTGCAGCATCACACTGCGTAGCAAAAGCCTCATAAAGTGAACCTCCGCTGCTGCTCTTCAGGGCTTCAGTCCATGGGCCCTCAGAACAGCATCTGCACTTCTAGCTTGTTTATAGCCTCCCTGTGAAAGCCAACAGTAGCCAGAGGGAACCAGATTTATTTTGTTTTTAGTAGAAGACGTGAAAACAGGTTCGCCAAAATTCACAGACCGCAACTAGAGAGGTGACTAGGAATGAGTTTCAATTATTCTTCATTGTCTTGTCAAACCTTAGCTATGAGTGAACGTACCCAAGGATATTTTCTCTTTTTCTTTCTGTCGTTCATTTGTCTGCTTGCTTACTTTAATTTTGCCATCTGAGAATCATAGACAGCAAATCAGTTCGAGCCACCAATCTGAGCTACAGGGTTAGTTCCTAACATTTGTTCTAGAGTGTCCCTAACAGCGGTGGCCATGAGTAATTGATGCAACTGCTTATGTGTCCAGAGCCTCCTACAGGTGCACTGGAATTGACTCTTTGAGATGTGACATACAAAACAACCTGCCTCCGTGCTGCACAGTGGTGCACTGACACTAGCAAAGTGGGAGATGAGCTCCCGCGTGGATCATTGAGTACTCTACCACGCCAAAACCCGTTCTGGGGCTACAAACAACATCCTGAGCAATGTGTTCCATAGACACATTAAAAGAATGTCCTGGGGGCTAAGAAAACCAAACATAACGAATCTTTCCCTGGTGTTGTACAACTTTCTGTCACTTGATAAACTCTGCCTGTGCACATTACGATAGCAAAAACACTGAAATGTGAAATATGCAAAAAAAAAAAAAAAAAAAAAACCAAAAACCTAACATGCCATAACTTATCTATAATTACTTTGTGTTAGATTTACTGATTCCTTCTTATGAAAAATTTGTCTTGGTTGGAGGTCAGAAGAGAATGAATCTGGTTATTTTTATTCTTCAATACTATTGTTTCCTCAGGTCAAAAAATATAGACAGTTGATATTTTTAACCTTTATTATTAGTGTGTGTGTGTGTGTATGTGTGTGTGAGAGAGAGAGAGACAGAGAGAGAGAGAGACAGAGAGAGAGAGAGACAGAGAGAGGTGAGAGAGAGAGATGAAAGAGAGAGAGAGAGACAGAGAGCATGCATATACCATGGTAAGCACATGGAGGTCAGAGGGCAACCCTCAGTAGTTGGTGCTTTTCTTCCACCATATGGACCCAAGGATTAATTAAAGTCACCAGACTTGGCAGCAATTGCCCTCTCACTGGCTCCACAGGTGCTAATAGTCAAGTTGATGTTTAACTGCTTCAGCCCCACTGCATTCAGACTGTTCCAGATGTGTTTCATACCTGCTGAGATATAAAGCCCTAATAGGATTTTACATTATATTCTAAGATGGTGCCAATTTTGAATGACAATTTTAGAATGGTTTTTCCCTATCTTTCTGTTACAGAAGCACCTACAGCACAAATTATTAAGTAAAATACATGCTTTGCTACCTTTATTTCAGGAATGTGTTTTCATTTTTCTGGATATGTACATAAATACCAAATATTCAAATCTGTTTTCATACTACTTACAATTATTGTTTCCCTTTTCTAAAAATGGATAAGTGATTTTTTTTCTACATTTTTCAGTAGATACAACCAGAAATTCTGGATGTATGCATAACAAACAAGAAATACTATGGGCCCTTTATTAAGTAAAGGGGCTGGGAGCCAAGCCTGACACACTAAATTTAATACCCAGAAGCCATATGGTGGGAAGAGAAAGCCATTCTCTTCTGCGCTCTCCATGTCTAGGCACACACAGAGAACACACAAGAAAATATACAGGAAACAATTTGCTAAAAAGACTAGAAGACGAAGTTGCAGGCTACTTAGGGAAATTGCAATTTGGGACTAAACATGTGATGAATTTTCTGGGGCTTCTTTTTGTTTCATATATTCCATATTTGGATCTGGGAAAGCTAGCAACCCAGAAACATCATTGGGCAGAGTCAGGGGGAAAAGCTAAAATATCATTCTTTGACCAGCCAAAAAAATCAAAAAAGGGGCAGCTGAGACAAGTCAAGACAAGACGAGACGAGACAAGGAAAAAAAAAAAAAAAAAAAACTTTAAAAAAACTACTTTACTGCAAGTAAAACATAGAAGAAACCTACATCAAGGTGTAGATTCAGGCTCCCTCCATCCAATGGTGACAAAATAGCCTCTGTCCTGTACTGCCACCATGTACAAAAAGAGGCCTACAGCAAAGTCAAGACTCTTTCTATCACTCAGTACCAGTGAAGCTAGTCCTGCCTAACCCTTCTTCAGTGGTAAAACGCCCTTGCCTACCCAGCCTGTGTGGTATCAGAGAGACCCGGTAAAGAGCCAGAACCTCCACACTGTCTAGTCTCAACAGTCCTTGAGAGAAGGCGCAAACACACTTGAAGCAAACTTACAACTAGTGTAGGCAAAGAAATAGAGGCTATCAGGAAACAACTGGAAATTTGGAGAATTGTAAAAGGGCCAACTTTAGAATGAGGGTGGGCGGGACAGAAGATGGGTTCAATGGGCATGGACGATAAGAGATCTTCCACTCTGAACAGCGGAGAGAAAGTAAGTGGGGATGTGTGGAAGAAGAGTCTTGCATGCTCCTGGGAGTCAGAAAACAGCTACCATTTGTGTCATTAGGACAGCAGAAGGAGAGGAAGAGTTTGGGGCTGGAATAAAAGAAGTCATGACTAAAGGTTCCCAATTTAAAGGTCTGCAAACTCTTTGCTGTTACATGACAAATAACTGATTGGGACTTGATTGTGTCAGTTTGATCTGCTTTTGTTGACTAAGCCTGGCTTAGTCAGAATGTTCCTAAGAGTTGTTCTTGTGACTTATAATGACTCAAGACAGCCTATATTTATTGCAAAGAAGATAACACATTCTTGACAATAATATTCTGATAGACATTTGAATGGACTGAGATAAGAAAAATTTAAACAAATAAAACAAAATAATGCAGAGTAATTACCTAGAGACAGTATAGTTTGACACATGTTAAAGAAAAGCCCAGATTGAAATGTTGATGAAATAAATACAATATTTTTATATCTACAGTCTTAGACATTTCTAAATAGTTATCTATTCTACGGGGCACATATTGGATGCTGAAATAGTTCACTGAAGACTTATGAAAAAGAAGACTGATAAGCCACTAATGATGGTACAAATGCTCAAAAGATGGTCAGAACGATTTTTATTTTATTTACTTTATGTATTTTGGTGTTTTGCCTACATGTGTGTCTGTGTACAATGTGTATGCCAGGTGCCTGTGGAAGTCAGAAAAGAGCTTACAGAAAGCTATGAGCTGCCATGTGGGTGCTGGGAATCAAACCCAGTCCCCTGAAAGTATTCTACTGAGCCATCTAGTTAGCTCCAAGATAGGGTCTTAGGCACTTAGAGTAGTTCTTTTAATCTTTAAAACAGCTCTATGACATAAACTATTATTATCCCATTTTATGAATGAGTAAAGTGAAGCTGAGGGCTAAAGATTCTTGCCCATAATCATGTGTCTGTTAAGGGGTAGACCTAGTAATTCAGGCAATTGGTAAGTTGTACTCTGTCTTAAAGAAGGAAAGTGTAATACCGGAGAACACTTCACTTGTAAAGACACAATAACATTAACATAGCAGTGTTAAGATATAACAACAACAACCAAAACCTATTGCAGGTGTTTTATACCAAGCTAATTGAAACCATGCTTGCAAATGTGATAACCTAGTAATGTCAGCTATTGGACTACACAATAGCAAGAAGATAAAAGCTTTCTTACCTTGACCCTCAGATCTTTACCTGGTAAAATGCACTAGAAATTCAGATTGTAACAAAGAACAAAGGAGTTCCCCCAAATAATCATTGCTCATTTCTAGACTGATGGAAGAAAGTGACCGAGGCCCTCTCTTTTGGTAGAATCTCAATTAGTGATTGTAGCTTTGCCTTGTGTGGCTGTTACGTCATTCTGGTACAAGAAGAAACATCTACTCCAAGAGCGTTCCTATGCAGGAGCATGCACACTTGGGGGCTAGCATTGCACTGCCGGGATGTTCTTGACACCAGTGACAGAGTCTGGTTATTTTCCAGACAGTAGTGTTACCCAAGCCCTCGAGAGTTCAGAATATTCATGACTTCATAACCCTCTGCATATGATTTCTTTTTATCCTCTAGTCCTTAGTAACATGCACATGAATAACAGAAATGGAACGTGCTACATCTCTGTGATACAGATTCCTTCAATTAGGGTAATTTTAGAAGAGGGACTTCAGTGAAAATGATGACATGCCATGGTTCAATGTAAAATGTCTCCCAGAAGCTAATAGAAAAATTGGAGCCTTTCCCAAGAGGCTGTCAAATCTTAGTGTCAAAGGGTGCTTTGTTTTCTGTGTAAGATCAGCAGCATGTGCACCAGATTTATTGAACTAGAGGACAATTTTCCAAGAAAGAGGCAGCAAGAAGAATAAATATACAGAATAAACTAATTATAAATAAGGTTTTCTAAATTAAAATGCACTGTATCACTTTGAGTCCTGTATTATGATTACACAAAAGTTGTTTTGCCCATGAACAAAGTGGAAATTAATGACAGCAATATTGATTTATCAAAAATGGATAATGTGGATAAATCATTTCTTTATTCCTGAAGCATTTATTGAACATTTTATCTTGTGTCCTCAGAAGCTCATTGCAAGAAGACTAAAGTGATTTAAGAAAAAAAAAATATTAACGTGGCAATCTCTGTGAAAAAATAAGTGTAAAAGTACCACTTGCATGCAAATAAGGAAGATTTCATTCTGTTGAGTTGTAAAGAAAACAATAAAGAATACAGGGCACTTGAGGTGGGCCTTATTGAAGTCTGCTAATTAAGCAAATTATAGACAGGAATGCTTTTGGCAGATGTGACAACATGGGGGAAACAACATAAAGGTGTTAACATCTTTGGATTGTTTTTGTAATTACAAAGGATAATCTAATATTGCATGGGGGTGCTTCTGAGCTGTGGAAGAGGAAGGAAATGAAAATGGCCATGTACGTTTGGGGCAAGCATTAAATGGAACTTAGGGTGCTCTACTGAGCAATACGAAGTCAGCCCTTGCTCCAGTCGTTGAAAAGGTCATGCAGAACAACACAGAGCAACAGAGAGACTCAATACTCAGTTCATGAGTCAAATCTGACCCATTACAGGGTTTTCTGAAACCTGCGAGCCAAGAGGGGTTCAGTGGACCATCATGCAATGATATAGCACCTGCCTCAGAGGTGTTGGAGTTGAGTGAGTGGCCGGGTACAAAGAGCTTTGGCTGCAGTATTACTGGTGTCCCTAACCCAAGGAAAAAAATCTGGCTCCAGACTGCTTTTTATTGTTCATCCCAATGCATTCTACTTTCCTTGTCTTCTCTCCCACTAGACTGTATACCTTATTAGGATAAACGGTCCTCTCCTCTGAACACCAATACTCCTTGGAAACAAATATATGGTTTAAGTTTATTTCATGATACTACTCTGAATTAATAATGGATGGGTGGTCAATTAAGTGATGGACGGATGGGTGGGTACATCTTTACTGAATCACACATTACCAAATATGTGAAGAGTTGCAGCAAGCATATGAAATAACTGGTGGTGGAAAACGGCTTACTCCTCTCGGTACTCAGTACAGACCATGAAACAGACACAAACAGCGTAATGCAAGTTAGGAAAGAAAGACACAAATCAGAAAGTTACAATAAGGGCTAGGGCTAGGAAGTATAGAAAGCAAGGACAATTAGCTTAGACTTAATAAGCACCAGCTTCATTCATTCCTTTGGTCACCAGCAAACATGAATTAAGTACTTAGGGTGACCTGGATATATGTTAGAAATAAAACGAAGGACAGCATTTTGAATTTTTGATTGCTAAAAACAAGACAAAACTGGTATTTTCCAACAGCCAAGAGGGTATTTCTTTCTGATGACGTCTAAAAATAGAAATGCTGGTGTCTCCGTGGTTTTCAACAGGCTACATTAGTGAGAAGTTCTCCTGGGAACTTGTTGATATTCTTTTATTGCAGTTCTGGGGAAACCTTAAATACTGGCAAAATGCTGGATTCACCGACTGTGTAGATAAAGGCCTTGCTACTAATTTTCAACATGAAAAGCAGAGATGATGTCAGAAGGATAGAAAACATGGAGACACACTAGCTCCTACAAGGGGATAAGATATGGCTTTAGCTCTCAGAGGATCTACAGGACCTCAATGGGCACCTGGAATCAGACTTGTTCTAGGCAGGAAGGTAAGAATGTAGAAATCTAATCTTAGATCACATAGGGTCTTCTTTTCCTCTAATTAAAAGAAGAAAACAGTTGGTCAGAAGGAAATATAATGTATATATATATGATTGCATTTGGCTCTTAATTTGCAGTTGGTAATGAAGTGGCACGTTTTAACTTTATAATATTATTTTAATTCCAAAAAGTTCCATCATCAAGCACCATTTATGATCTTAATCTAGAATGTATTTTAAAATATTTCACTGAAAGTAACTTGTTTAATCAAATTATGATCACAAAGAATCTTGTCTTTCCATTAACCTAAAGATAATAAAAAGATACTTGCATAAATGAGTTGGAAATGTAATATAATAACAACAGAAATATTACATTCACACAAGTATGCATTGGTGATTTTAAAATTATTTGCGTAAATGTAATTTTTAACAATGCTCCAAGTTGTTTCTTTGTTTCTCAAAATTCTCACAAGAATATCTAGACAAGACTACTAGGCACTAGATTATTTTGAAGCTACAAAACTATGTGTTTTCATTTCCAGAGCACCTATTGAGAGCTAACATGTCAGAAGTGCCTCTCTTCTCACTATAATATTTTCTAGGTATACACAGTCCCCAAAGTAAAACAAATTATCACTAGTGATTAATCAGATAATTCAAATTTCATTGAACTACACTTTTTAACTCAAGACATGAAATATAGTCCAGCTGGTAGATCACTTGCCAAGCATAAACAAAGCCCTGGGTTTAAACCACAAAACTATATAAAACTGGGTATAGCACAGCATGCCTCTAATTCCAGCCACTAGAACATAGAGGTGGGACAATCAGAAGTTCAAAGTCATAGTTGGCTGCACATACACTACAATTTGGAATACAGGAGGTCCTGTATCAAAAGACTATGCCTTTGGGGGGGAAATATTACACCCATGTAAGGTTGCCAAATAAAATCTAGCATGAGGCATGAGATACCTCCCTTTCAGTTGGTAGATAGGGGAACTGAGATACCCCATGCAATGCAGGTTATTGCCACTGTTCTTGATGGCCTACCATAACCTGATTATAAGATCCTATTGCTTAAAGTCACCACATGACTTGGTCACAAGACTTAAAGAAATCAAGTGAGCACTGACTTAGGATCTTCCTCTTTGTTGACTAGCTTTCTCAGTACCAGAAGTTTCTTGCAGACTACTGGAGGAGAAAAAAATCATCAATACATGCTTATCCAGCTATGAGCTCTGTGAGATTATAATGACCAGCTAGGCAAAACACACATATGGGTGAGATAGAAGCATGAATGTTATGTTGGTAATCAACCACTATGTGGTTTGACTTAAAGCATGCTCTACAAGGGGGTAGCTCATGCCTGGTACGATAAAACCTGGCAAGAACCCGTGGCTGGGAGCTCATGGGCCCTGGGCTGAGGCTACTACTATTATTGGGTTAAATAGACATAGTACAAGTTTCTTCTAAATAGGAAGTTCTCAGTCCTCATCAGAGAAGTTTCTTTGTGCAGTAAACAGCTGGGAGTACTTGAGACTCGCAACTGGTCAAAGTTTAGAGAACAGGTATCTGTGGAGTGCTCAGCCACAAATGAAATATCTATATCACACAGCTCTCTGCAAAGCTCAGGGACCATAGTTGAGAAGGAGGCAGAAAGCTGTTAAGAGCCAGAGGTTGGAGTGGAGGCATGTCTAAAAGACAAAACAGTGTCTTCTGTACACTACGGGACTGATGTACTCATCTGCTTGTGGAGGTTGTGAATGGTGCACAAGATCAAGGCAGTTAATGTCCCAGCATGGGGGGGGTGTGGCACATGGGACCCACCTGTAACTGAGAAGCTATTGATAGTTGATAGCTTCTAGGGGTGGGACAGTTAGTTTTCTTTAGAGGTATGGCCTCTGGCAGATGGATTTTCAAGTAGATGGCCCCACACCTGTGCAAACATGGCTCAAACTAATTGGAACTCAACTGGTTATTGGTTAAAAGAGATCGTGAAATTGAGAGCAGAACATGGCTGTAGAATCCTGGAGGAGTTGGGAGAGTTTTAGATGAATGCGTCCAAAATGCATTATGTGCATATATGACACTCTCAAAGAATACATTTTTAATATTACGTTAAGAGAAAAATAATGGAGAAATTAATTAAATTAATTGCTTCTGATAGTGTTCTAATATCAAGCAATAAAATCATGTAATGGTCCTAAAACACAATTAGAGACTGGAAAGCATATACATTCATACTCAAGAACAGTTAATCTATTAATATTTGACAAATTCATATCTAGAGTTTCTTTGCTTTGTATGTTTACGTAAATGTGCAGGTTTGTGTGTACATGTTAATGTGTGTGCAGGTACAGGTAAGGAGATTGTATGTGGATGGGTCCATTGGATGTGAATGCAAAAAAGACATTCTCAGATGAGACGTTCTTTCTTCTTTCTTTTTTCCTTTTTCCTTTCCTTCCTTCCTTCCTTTCTCTTTTTCTTTTTGAGAGCTGGCCTCTCACTGACCTGGGGCACGTTCCCAGGCCTGTCTGGACTCTACCAGGGTAGAAATACACACACACACACACACACACACACACACACACACACACACACACACACACACATAGTCACCATTGGCTTTTAAAGTGATTTCTCAGGTCATTCTCAGGTCACTGTGCTTGAGAGGCAAGAACATTACCAACTGTGCCACCTCCAGAGGCCCTTTAACAAATATTCATTTAAACTGCATAAAGCATTTGACCCACTTTGTTAGTTACCGACAGCCGAGGAAGCTGTGCCCTCTACAGCACGCTAATCAAGCTCAGTTATCTTCCTTCTGTTACATCACAGGGGAGAGCAGTATTTTCAGAAGCTGGTAATAAAGGAAGATATGGGCTTGAGTAGGCAAACAAATGAATGTAACTGTGATTGTACAAAAATCTATAATTGGAAAAAAATCTGTCCCAAAAAGGCATCCTCATCATTTTGTGTTTCATATTCTAACTAATATGGCCTGTGATAAGAAAGGCCATTGTTCCACAGCAGGGAAATATTGCCAGTAAAAACAAATCATAATGTTGGTTAAAGGGAGACGGTGAATGTAAAGACCAAACAGAACGCCAAAGGCGATATGAAAACGTGAAGGAGTTAAGAAAGACAATGATTATTATTTTTTTCATTTGTGTTTGTGCATGTACTTATGCCATGTGTGTATGTGTATGTGTCTGTGTGTGTCCATGTATGTGTGTGCACATGCACACGTGCGTGCATGCACTTGTGTGAGCGCATGCCCGTGGAGTCCTGAAGAGAGTGTCAGATCCCCTGGAGATAGAGTTATAGACAGTTAGTTATGAGCCATCCAACATGGGTGCTGCAAACCAAGCTAGGTCCTCTGGAAGAGCAGGAACTCCTCTTAACATCTTCCTTTTAAATAGCAAACACATTTTATTGTACATATAAATCTTAGTAACCACAAAATATGAAAAACTAGTTTCTCCTTATAATAGAAAAACAGTGGTTTTCCTTAATTTTTTTCATGAGGATACAAAATTAATCATACCATACAATATGTTGGCAATTCTCATTTGACTACATTTGAGTGGTTTTGTACAGACTATACAATTAAATCTATTGAATTAATAGAGTGGCATCTTCCTGGTGTCCATACAACATATGGATTGCTTTATCTTCAAATCAATAGATTCTCAAGATTGGCAGGTAAGGCAAGCATTTGCCTAAATGTGAGTAGGAAGACAAATCACACTAAGAAAGTGTGTCCCAAGCAATATATTGTTTTGCATTACTGTTCAATTTTTGTAGATAAAAAAGGCCTCCATTGAAAGTAATAAATTAGAAAAAAAAAAGCCCATAACTACATTATTGCCAAATAGAGAAGACTTAAGAGGTAAATAATGGCAGTACTTTAAAAGTGGTCTTTTGTCTTCAAAGTGCTTAAGATAGATGTATTCAAGAAAAACTTGAGGCTGGTGCTGAAGTGCCAGGAATACAGCAAACAAAACAAGTTAATCTTTAAAGGGTCTCATCACTGCGAAGTCTGTCTTAGGCAGCACCTTGCAGAGAAATGAAAGCTGAAGTTGCACTTCCAGGAAAAATACGTTAGTAGCACACAATCTCTCATCAGCCAACACCGGAGACCAATCTAAGCCCATGTTTCCTGCATTTCTTCCATCTTCTGTGTGTCCACATAGAGCTGGGCAAAGTGGCCTGAATGCACAGCCAGCAAAAACGGTCCTTGTGCATATTTCAGCCTCATAAACGTACCTACATGTTATTCACTAAGGCACTTTCACACTTTCAAAAACTGGTGTGATTTACTCTGGCCTTTTAGGTAGGAATATTGTCTCAGTATTAGTGACTTGCCATCTCTTGTGCTCAGACTCGAACCTGAGTTTGAGTGCTGTAAACTAAACGTGCTACAGAGCATTCTGGCTGCTGCGCAGTTTCCCTAGAGAGGCTCTTCGTGGAAATGCAGGCACTCTCCGCATAACTCCCTTTCCCTTTCAGCAGTTAGGCAAGGAGCAGCTATGGCAACGAGGAAGCCAGAAATTCTCTGTCTAGGGTAAGAAGGTACTCCAAGACACATCGTTCAACATTGCTTGCTTTTTTAGTATAGAAATATCATTTCCCCGGACCTCAGATTATGGAGATACACACCAGTGGGAAATGCTGAGTAAAACTGACAGTGTGCAAAAACACAGCACTCTTGCCTTGCTGGTTTGGTGCCAGGAGTGTCACAAGCCCTGGTTCAATACAAGGCACCACGCTGCAGTTTTGACAATATGGGCTTCAAAACACTGATTGGGAAATCAGATGACAGGGGTTTTAAGTTGGACATTTTTAAGATAGGCATTTCCATTGAGACTAGTCTTACCTGGAAATGTCATTGAGGAAATAAGATAAACGCCCAAGTACGTATCCTTTCATAGATGCAATGGTCTCTGTCCAGCAGAATGATGTCTATCTCTGGCATCAAAGAAGAAACAGCCCGCATTCTGCTTCCGGGCCAGGCCCAGGTTCATCTGGTTAAGAGGCAGGCACAGAGCTGTTTGTCAGTAAATAGTTCTGAATGAGTGCATGAGGCTCTGATAAACAAATACCTTGACCAGATAAGATTTATAATAGAAACTCTGGAGATGGGGTTATCTTTACACAAAGATTTAAATCTTGGCTGAATATTCAACACTATGGGACATGGCATATTATCATTACTTTTACAGTTTTCATAACTGATTTGTGTTGGCTTTTAAAATGTTTTTATGCAGTACGTTCTGACATACTTCTCACTTCCCTTGACTCCTCCCAGATCCTCCCCGTTTCTCCAGCCTTCTAATTATATGCCCACTTTATCTCTTAAGAAAAAACAAAACAAAACCGGCAAATAAAAAACTAAACAAATGAAAATAAAAACAAGCAGGAAAAAACAAAGAAAATCCACAGCAAACACATACACATGCAGAACACACAAAATACATAAGAACACAAAATCTAATACCAAAAAGCAAGGTGAAAGAAATGCCCAAACAAAGCATATGAATCAAAAAAATTCTCCAAAAATACTGTTGAGTTTGTTTTGTGGTGGTCATGTTCTGCTGGGCATGAGGCCTATCTTAAGTGTGGTTTGTATGCCCATTGAGACTCCATTGGAGAAAACAAGGTTTTCTTTGCAAGTGATTGACAATTGAAGATAACTTCTAAGTTAGGGACGAAGCTCGTGCTTCTCAGCACTGGGACTACATCTGACTTGGAACTGTGCAGGCCCTGTGCATTCTGCCAGTCTCCATGCAGTCATATGAGTGTCATATGAGCATCTGAAAGGGCCTTCTTTCTTTGGTGTCTTCCATCCCCACTGGCTGTTACAACCTTTGTCTTCCTCTTCTGCATAGTTGCCTGAGCCTTGAAGAAGGATATACCATTAGGACTGAGTGTTCCAAGGTCTCTCACTTACTATACATTGTCCAGCTGTGCATCTCTGTATCAGTTCCCATCTGCTGCAGGAGGAAGCTCCTCTGATGATGTCCGAGGTAGGTACTGATCTATGGGTATTGCAGGATGTCATTAGAAGACACTTTGACTCTGGTTCTTGACCACCTGAACAGTGCCAGGCATGGGTTCCATTTCATGCGGTGGGCCTTAAATCGTTTCGTGTAGCAGTGGGTTCCTCCCACAGCATCACTATTATATCAGCATATCCCACAGGAAGGTGTGTGTGTGTGTGCATGTTTCTGTATGAGACTGAAAATTGCCCCTTCAAGAGCTTTGAAAGTTGTGTTGGAATTTGGTGGTGATTGGATTGAATCTGTAGATTGCGTTTGGTAGGATGGCCATTTTCACAGTTGTGATCTTACCAACTCAGGAGAATGGGACAGCTTTCCATCTAATATTTCTCCAATTTCTTTCTTCAATGTCCTAAGTCTTTATTATGTAAGTCTTCCACTTGCTTGGTTAGTTACTGTAAGATATTTTAATTTTTAAGGCTATCGTGCAAGGTAATGTTTCCTTGCTTTCCTTCTCTGTCCGTTTTTTCATCTCAGTGTGTTAAATTTGTAACTGCTACTTTGCTGAAAGTGTTTATCAGCTGTGGAAAGTTTCTGGTGGAGTTTTTCCCCCAAGGTTTCATTTATTTATTATTATTATTATTATTATTATTATTATTATTATTATTATTATTATTATTATTATTATTATTATTATTATTATATGAGTGCTCTATCTGCATGTATACCTGCATCACAGAACAGAGCCTGAGAGGATATAGATGGCCGTGAGCCACCATGTGGTTGCTGGGAATTGAACTCAGTACCTTTGGAAGAGCAGACAGTGCTCTTAACCTCTGAGCCATCTCTCCAGCCCTCCGGTGGAGTTTTTAAGGTCACTTCTGTATATCATCATATCATCTACAAATAAAGATACTTTGACTTTTTCCTTTCCAATTTGCATCCCACTGATCTCCTTAAGCTGTTTTATTGCTCTAGCTAAGACTTTGAGGACTATACTGAGTGGGAATGGAGAAAGTGGGCATCCTTGTCTTCTAGTGTTTGGGGGGAAGTGTTTTGAGTTTCTCTCCATTTGGGTTGATGTTGCCTGTGGGCTTGCTTTAAGTCACCTTTATTATATTGAGGTGTGGCCTTTGTATCTTAGCCACTGTTGTATTGCTGTGAAGAGACGCCATGACCGTGGAAACTCTTATAAAGGAAAGTATTTAATTGCTGACATTTCAGAGTCTTAGTCTATTAGCATCATGGTGATATGCATGATGACTTGCAAGCAGACATGGCTCTGGAGGATAGCAGAGAGTTCTACATCCAGATCCTTGGGCAGCAGGCAAAGAAAGAGAGGGCCACTGGGCCTGACGTGAGCATTTGAAACCTCCAAATGCCCCTCCCTAGTGACACACTTCCTCCAACAAGACCACATCTCATAATAGTGAAACTCCCTTGCAACCAAGCATTCAAATCTATGAGCCTATGAGGACCATTCTTATTCAAACCACCGTAGACTTGTAGCCATATCATAATAAAAATGCATTTAGTTCAACTTCAAAAGGCTTCATAGTCTATCACATTTTCAATGCTGTTTAAAAGTTCAAAGTCTCTTCTGAGACTCAAGGCAATCTCTTAACTCTTATTGTAATCCCTGATAAAATCAAAAGCAAAAAGCAAATTACATACTTCTAACATACAGTGGCACCGGATATGCATTATCTTTCCAACATGGAGGAAAGAGGAAATACTAGACCAAAACAAGACTGAAACTCAACAGGGCGAACTCTTAATCTTGGCATCTGATGTCAAAGCACTCTTTAGATCTCCAACTCCTCTCTGCTTTTTTGACTCCAGCATACTTCTTTCCCTTGGGCTGGCTCCACATCCTGTTAACATCTCTCTTTGACAGGTATCTTATGACTCTGGCATCTCCAACATCTTGGAATCTCCAGTGAAATCGAGGCTTTACTTTCTCAGCTTCACACAATGGCCTCTCTAAGAACCCACACAGTGACATCACTGACACATGCCTGGCCTCGGCAGCTTTCCTTAGTCATAGAGGGAGATTCCACAGCCCTTTGTATCCTTGACTCTAAAGCCAATCCACATGGCTGACGCTGTCAAGTTCTGCTGATTGCTGGGGCCTCCTCATTCAAATACATCTTCACCAGCTTTCTGTTTTCCATGGTGTCCTTCACTGCCTAACCTTGGCTGTCCTGGAACTCGCTTTGTAGACCAAGCTGGCCTCAAACTCAGAGATCTGCCTGCCTCTGCCTCCAAGTGCTGGGGTTAAAGCCATGGGTCACCACAGCAGCACTTAAACTTTTCTTTAATTCCTTTTCACAGGTTGAAAGCTTGTCTGGGACAGGTCTTGGCCTGAGGTCACCACTCCCTCTATTCCCTTTATTTTCTTTAAACTTTTTGTCTTCTTGAGCACAGGGTTTGGCTCTGTTACGTTTCCTGATGCTCCTTTTCTCCTCGTTTTGTATCTCTCCTTACTCAGCTTACTTCTTCTCATTATAGATCTGCATAAGGCTGGGCACTAATAATCACACAACACAGTACTAGACTATTTTGAAATCTCTCTGCCAGTGCCATCAATTCAAAATTATTTGCTTAGTCCTGGGTAGACTTTTTTTTTTTTTTTTTTTTGCATCAGAGCAAAAAGAAGCCATATTCTTTGCCAAAATAGCAGAAGAATGATCTCTAGGCCTCATACTAATATTCTTCACCTCAGAAACTTCTTGAGCTGGGCCCCAACAGTTCACATCACCTTCAGCACCACTGTCTTCCATGCTCCAACTAAACTGGCCCATCAATCCCCACTTAGAGTGTCCAGTTGCTTTCCTAGTCCAATGTCCCAAAGTGTTCAGATCCTCCAAACAAAAGCATGACCTGGCATATCACAGCCATGCCCTACTGCTTCGCCAACTTCTATCTTAGTAAGTGTTCTACAGCTGTGAAGAGACACCATGACCACAGTAACTCTTATAAAGGAAAGAGTATAAGGGTACTTGCTCATATTGAGTGGTTTAACCCCTTGCCATCATGGCGGGAAGCATGTGAGCACACAAGCAGACAAGGTGCTGGTGAGTAGCTGAGAGTTTTACAACTGCAGGCACCAGGCAAAAAGAGAGAGAGAAAGAGAAAGATCTCCTAGGCCTGGTGTGAGCATTTGAAACCTCAAAGGCCACTAATAACACACTTCCTCCAATATCATAACTACTCCAACAAGGCCACTAATAGTTCCACTCCTAGAGTGCCACTCCCCGGTGACCAAGCCTTAAAATCTGAGTCTATAGGGGCCGTTCTTATTCAAACCATCACTCTGTATACCCAGTCTCTCCGGCCTTTTGTCCTGAAAGGATGTTTGATTTTATTGCAGTTTTTTTTCCTGCATCCTAAAATAATTATGTATATTTTGCCTTTTAGTCTTTTTATATGGTGGATTGCATTTATTGGTTTGTACATGTTGAACTATATCTGCATCTCTGGGATGATTGATCTTTGTGGCTGATCTTTTTGATGTGTTATTGGATTCAGCTTTCAAGTATTCTACTGAGAATTTTTTATGTCTGTGTTCACAAGGAAAGCTGGTTTGCAATTTTCTTTCTTTGTTGAGTCGTTCTTTGCTTTTTTTTTTTTTTTTTTTTTTTTGAGGCTCTCAGAGAGAAAATGTTTCTAGGCAGATGACGCAAAGAATATGAAAGAGATATAAGTGGGGACTGAGGGGGTCCACAGGGAGTGGGAAAGCTGAGTCTACCACAAGGTTCAGTAGAACCCCTGGGAATGGCGGTAGGACATCCCCTGCAAGTGGTATGCTTCAGGGCTGTGGATGAGACCTAAGAAACAGTAATGGGGGACAGGAAGGAGCACGTGTTTTTATTAAGCACCTTATGCACAAATACACTGACAATCAAAGCAACAGAGCCCCCGGCATCACTGGGTTCTCTGTCTACTTTTTAAAATATGTGCTTTGTCAGAGAGCAAATTCAACCATGAAAAGTGTAAAACAAGGGGGAAAGAGTGCATAAACGAGAGAAAAGGTGCGGTTTTGAATAGTCCAATGAAGGAGTCTCTGAGATCAGACAGCTAGAAGATGAGTCTATTCACCATGCATGGGGCCAGAGCATCAAGGCTTCAGGAAGATGGGACAGATTGTGTAGAGGCACAAACTTATCTGCCATCTGTTGATGGCAGTGCAGGGAAGCCAGGGGCTGCACAGATATGATGCCGGGAGAGTTCTACAAATGGATCCAGAGCCGGAGGTCAGTGCTGGTTGAGTTGCCTGGATGGTCCTGGTGACCCATTGTGTGGCCATAGGCTTTGGCTCTAAGTGGTACAGACATCTGTCAGAGAGCAAAGCCCACGCTCTGAGCTGTGTTCAGAGAGTTGTTTACGCTACTGTACCCGGAACACCAAACATCACAGTGCTAGTCACCACCAACACTGTGAACAGAAAAACAAGTTAAATCTTTAGATTGTATCTTATTCAGAAAACTGACAATCTGAGATTACTGTCAGTTCACAAGTCTGTTTTCCCCTTGTCTCCAGCAAGAACACTATGTAGGGCATGGGAAGAGGCACAGCCATTGCAAAGTTTAGTCTTGTCTTTTCTGGTCAAGTGGTCAGCCTTGTCCCAGACTGAGCAAATTGGTGCTTTTCTCTTTATTGCCTTCCTCTATGTTTTCTTCATTATCAGTCTCTGCAATGGGGTTCACATACTTTCCTAACCACTGAACCTTACATTGCTCTCAAGGCACCGGGTGGGTTACAGCTTACTTAACTCAGAAAAAAACAAGCCATCAGCAGCTTTATGCAACTGTGTTGATAACACATTAATAAATGAAAATAAAGCAACCACCTCTTGGAGTAGTGTGATCAAGAGCAAGCCCAAAATAGAATCTTCCTCCTCTCCCCTCTATGCTCCATCTGACCCTAAGCAATGGCTTTGTTCTCTATTTATAGAGTAATGCAGAGACTGGTGTGGCAAAGCAATGAGGCTACCTTATTATAAAGTCTTTAACAGTTTTACATGAGAAGAAGCTATTTTATTGACTCGCCAAAGTCAAAGTGACGGTTAACAGGAAGACATGGATGCTTACAGAGTATTAATAATGAGATGCCCACGGATCTCAAGGGGACACTGTTATGGAGCCGTTCTCTCAGTTTCCTTTGCTCAACAAGCCATTTCCTTTTCTTTTCTTTTAAAGAGCTAGAGCTTTATTACAAAAGGAGTTGGCCGCTAGAGAGCTCCCTCTCCAGTCTTTCTCTGTGCTCTCCCAATGTCTACTTTCAGGGGAGGTCAGAGGTATTTATATAAGAGGTGTCTGGGAGAATGACAAATGGTAATGTTTCCTCCAAAGTCCTCCAGGCTGCTGCTGAGAATCTTCTGGTAAAAGAGCTAGGAACTCTAGCTTTCATCTCCATGATCTTCCATATCTACATCCTGGGGAGCTTTTGTCTTCTTTTGTCATCATTTGGTCTGTGCTCACTAGTCCTGGTTAACTCGGAGGGTCCTTCCCCTTTCATGGTTGCTTTTTCTTTCTGGACAAGGTGGATCTGCTGCAGGAGTTTCCTGTGCTTCTTCCCAGAAAGTGAGATGTTGATGCACGTACTGGACTCATGCCCGCTTCTTGAGGTGGTCCCTTCATCTATCACGGCCCCAACTACCTGGTGCTTCCGTGGCCCATCCCTGCTCAGCACCCTCTGGCGCTTGAACAACTTCATCTCCATCCGGGGATGATTGATCCTTCCTCCCAGAGGTGCCATAGCTGCCCTTGGACTCAACAAGCCATTTTCAACCATCAGATTTCCAGTGCAGCTTCCTCCAATACAATTGCTATGCTTCATATGCTATTCAGGGCGAAAAGCATGGTACTTCAGACTGATCAGCTTAAACAGGAAGAAAATAAAGTATTTCTCATTGTTCCAGAGGGTAGAGGGCCAAGATGAGGAAGTTAGCAGGTTCAGTTTCTTCTGAGGCCTCCCTAACTGTATGTCTTCATAGTCTTTCTTCTAATCTAGAAAACGGCGTGTCCAAGTAACTCTTCTAATGATAACATTATAAGTTATCTTGGATCAGAGCCTCCAGTAATGGTTTTGTTTGACTTACTTGCCTTGTTAACAACCATGTTAATGCACCTTTGCTATGACAAATATCTGAGAAAAATCAACGTAAGGGAAGGAAGCTTTTATTTGACTCATATGATTGCAGAGGTTATAGCCCATAGCCAGATGGCCCTACAATTTTGGAGCCTGTGGTAAAGCAGACCATCATGGTGAAAAGACATAGTAGACCAGAGTTGCTCAACTTATGGCAGCTGGGAAACAGATAACAAGGCAGGAAGAGACTAGAAAGGCAATGCATGCCAAAGGTATGCGACCAGTGACATTATGTCCTCCAACTAGGGCCACAACCACCCTTCTCAAAATGGCACCAAATTATAAATCCATCACTGAATGAATCCATTGGTTAGGTTAGAGCACATATGATCTAGTAACTTCTCAGTGATTGCTATCAACCTCCTGGGGGCTATACCTTCAATATCACAAGGCTTTATGATTGACATTTCATATCCAAGTCATACCACCAACATATGTTGCTTATATAAAGCTTTAACAATTTGGTTCTAGACAGCACATGTCATTTAAGAATGAAAAATTAGATAGTGAAATTGCACTTTTCAGTAGGAAACCATAGCATGGTAAACTTCAAGTTTCAGAGTGTGAAATGGGCCTGGGGTATGACGAAGAAGACACTAAGGTCTTCCTTAATTGGATACACCAAGTCCTGTACTGTGTTTTCTATCATATCATAGCCCAAATCTGGTTTTCATATATTAAACTTGTCACAACACCGTAAAAAAAAATTTTAGCCTCTTCCAAAAATCACAGAAATGCAAATATTACTGAAACTTCATTAGCTAAAAGATATTTATTATTTATGTTTGAGTTTATATTCTCTGCAGTATTTATTTCTTCAGTCCTATGGAGTGAATCAACATTTGTACTTCACAGAGCTTTTAGAATTCTAATTTGCAAAGATTAATTTAGCATTAATAAAAAATTAATTAATTTGGCCTGTGAAGTTAATTGCTAGTCTCCCCATGGAAGCTTTTCCATGGTGAGCACATAGCAGTGATTTTTCATAATATTTTTCAGAAAATGTATAAATGTAATTTAATGTCCTAATAATGAATCCAGGTGATTAAAAGCCAGCTTTTATTATATACTATATTAAACTAAAATATCTACTGATTGTTATTTCAGTGCTGAATTGTACAGCCAGGTGTTTTGGTTTAAACAAACCAAACGTTTTAACAAAAATTTTTACTGCTGTAGATTTAAAGAACTACTTTTTAAACTCAAACATAAGAAAATGTGAGGATTTTTTGTGGGCAGGAGAGGGGGGCTTGATTTTAGAACTAGATAAAGACACCGAATCCAAAAGTGTTCGTGTATATGAGGACCACTTCTACTTTGTCGTCAGTAGTGCTGTGCTTTGCATTTATTCCAACGTGGGGTTAGAACTGAGATCTTGACACAAGAAATATTACCAGAGAACATTTAGGACTCTGTTTACTAAAGTGAAAAAGAAAAGCGCGAATGCAGAAGAATAAATCTGGCACAATTTCCATGTTTGTAGATTATTGCTCACATCAGCCAGGATAAAAAATAGAGGGAAAAATGTGGTGTGAAAAGATGACAAATTAACTTTTGGGTGTGTCAAACTGGGGTTGTCTAGGGATGATTTAAGATCCCTCTAAATTTCAACCAGGCGTTAGCAATCACACCATCTTTCATTAGCAGACATTTGAGGATCAACTTTGTCTTCAGAAACAAAGCTAGAGTCTAGTGACTTCAAAAATAATAAGCTGAAACCTTTTCTTTGTAGGATAGTGTGTGAGAGAAAGTTGTGTCATCTAATAAGCCCAGGTCAGTTACTCAGAAGCTCAAGAGAGCCAGATTCTCCCTAATGATACCCAGAACCCATCACAAAAGCAATGGCTGCCTCTGCCCCATGAATATGTGTTAATCTTTGAAGGTAAACATTTCAAGGGCTTCCTTTTAAATTTGATGTGTTATAGGATTGCTGCGCATAGTGAGCAAGTACATGGGACTCTGTGTGTGTGTGTGTGTGTGTGTGTGTGTGTGTGTGTGTGTGTGTGTGTGTATGTATGTATCCAACATGCTAGGCCAGTTTACTACCATTCAGCTACACTCCTGGTTCTTAACTCAGATAAATAAAGAATCATTTTATAATATGATTATTATTGATTTGAAATGAAAATTGAGTAAAAAACTTATATTTTTCTAGCAATCCTAATGACAGTGTCATTTAAAGGGTCAAACAATGTTAATTAAACAATAATACAATCCAGTATTGTTAGAACTACATAATTAAAAATAATTGAAAAGAATCAATGGTATATATTAAAATATTTCATTTCCAAAGTCTATGTAATAAAATTACAGCAGTTTATCAAAATAGTCATAAAATCTTTGTCAGGAAAACCAAAAATGTACATTAAGCTTTTGGACATTTGCATTATTGGCACTGACTAAATCTCCCCTTGACCTTATTCAAACAATACTACAATTAGAGTCTCAGGGAGTGTAACCTGTTTACTAGTTATGATGGTTGATAACAGCAGCTGTAACTCCTAAGTATACAATGTCAGTGTCAACCACATGTTCCTGAACTTGGCGCAGGGGAGACAGTAGAGAAATAAGAACAACAGTGGAAATTTGTAGACAAATGGATTGAACTAGAAATGGTCGCAATGAGTGGGTTAACCCAAAGGCAGAAAGAGTCAAATGGTATATACTCACTTATATCTGCACACTAGCCCAAGGGGCATGTCCCATGAATGTCTTCACTTACCAGGAAAGTGGGACAGAGGGGAGGACATCCTATTGGGACTCTAGGGGAGAAAAGCATGGGAGAATGGGGAAATACATGATTCTTAAAGGCTGAAAATCTGTACTTCTGTGACTCCTCTTTAGGGGATCAGAAATAAAAATGGTAAGTAAAATATAACAAAGACTAAGACACAAATGAGGATTAAATAAAGTCATGTCTAAGAAAGCTTGTTGCTGTCTCTTTATTGTTTTTCATTTCTCAGGGTCGTACCAGACACTTGGCAACAGGTAACTACCTTGTTAGTTCATTAATGGAAAATTGGAAGAAAAAACCACCTCAAATATCATGAAATGTGTTTATGTCAGACTAAATCACAGTAGTGCCAATTCCATACAGTCAAAAATACTAAAGTATAGACAACTTTTATCTTCTGCTTAACAGGAGCCAGGACCTTTCTGAACATTTTATTCTTAACTCTAGTATATTTCAGAATACCAAGGCTAAAACAGTGGTCCAGAGACGTCCAATAATGTTCCAATGACTGCATTAACTAGAGCGGGACCAGGGTTAGATTGCAAGCAGTTTGGCTCCAGAACAGGACTCCTGGCTATAATAAAAATGTTGAGGGCATTAATTTGCAAGCAGACTCAAGAGAATCTAGGCAACTTTATATCTGCCATCTGCATGTTATTCATTCCAATTCTGAACTAAGTACTCTTTCTGACACTCTTTAGTTTAAACCACTTGACCTACATACAGATGAAACAAGAAGGCTAAGGAAAAATTAGGACTAAGGAAAGTAAAATAAGAGAAAATCAAAATATATTTTAATTTGAATAGAAGAAATAACCGAGTACTAACTGAATGTCTTATTTTATATCTGACAAAATTCACATATAAGACAGTGGGAATACTTTCCTATATCTGTAAAAAAATAAGGTACACACATACATATTACTGTTTATATATTCATAATTTTACAGAAACCAGATTGGCTGTATTTCAAGGTGGCACTTGTATACACCTACATGTGTACACATACACACACATACACACACACACACACACACACACACACACACACACACAAATGAAAGCTGTGTTTTGTAAATTTATTTTTAGGTGAACTTTAGATTGAGGATCATACATTTCTTTGAAACTAAATAAATAGATTGAAACTATGAACAATTTCTGTCCTCAAAGGTCTTATTTCATATTAGGAAAGATAAATACATACAAATACTATTATAAAGAATGCAAGTAAAGGAATAAAGAAAGTTTCTTAATATTGATTAGATGGGGATCAACACAGAATTCTGGCTTAAACTGGTTGGCAAAAAATAATTTAACTAAGGTAAAGTACTAAGGTAAATAATTATACAAAAAATCTAAAATTATCTTTACTAGTATATTGGTTAGAATTAAAACTAATCATTTTTTTTTTTTTTTTTTTTTTTTTTTTATTTTTTTTTTATTTTTTTTTTTTTTATTAATTTATTCTTGTTACATCTCAATGTTTATCCCATCCCTTGTATCCTCCCATTCCTCCCCCCCCCCATTTTCCCATTATTCCCCTCCCCTATGACTGTTCCTGAGGGGGATTACGTCCCCCTATATATTCTCATAGGGTATCAAGTCTCTTCTTGGCTACTTGCTGTCCTTCCTCTGAGTGCCACCAGGTCTCCCCCTCCAGGGGACATGGTCAAATGTGAGGCACCAGAGTATGTGAGAAAGTCGTATCACACTCTCCACTCAACTGTGGAGAATATTCTGACCATTGGCTAGATCTGGGAAGGGGTTTAAAGTTTACCTCCTGTATTGTCCTTGGCTGGTGCCTTAGTTTGAGCGGGACCCCTGGGCCCAAATCTGCCTATCATATTGTTCTACTTGTAGATTTCTAGGACCCTCTGGATCCTTTTATTTTGCTGTTCTCCCATGCGTCTCTCATTTAGAGTCCCAATAGGATGCCTTCCCCTCTGTCCCAGTTTCCTGGTAAGTGAAGGCTTTCGTGGGACATGCCCCTTGGGCTAGTATGCAGATATAAGTGAGTATATACCATTTGATTCTTTCTGCTTCTGGGTTAACTCACTCATTATGATCATTTCTAGCTCAATCCATTTATCCACAAATTTCGGGAATTCCTTGTTTTTAATAGCTGAGTAGTATTCCATAGTGTATATGTACCACAGTTTCTTTATCCACTCTTCTACTGAGGGACACTTAGGCTGTTTCCATGTTCTGGCTATTATGAATAAGGCTGCTATGAACATGGTTGAGCAAATTTTCTTGTTGTGTGCTGGAGCATCTTCTGGGTATATTCCAAGGAGTGGGATAGCTGGGTCTTGAGGAAGCCCTATTCCCATTTTTCTGAGATAGCACCAGATAGATTTCCAAAGTGGCTGTACTAGTTTGCATTCCCACCAGCAATGAAGGAGTGTTCCTCTCTCCCCACATCCTCGCCAGCATGTGGTGTCGCTTGAATTTTTGATCTTAGCCATTCTGATGGGTGTAAGATGGAATCTCAGAGTTAAAACTAATCATTTTTATCAGTAGAGAATAACCTAGTAGGATTATAAGTATCTCTAAGTATATCTGAATTTTTAAAAAATCTAATACCATTGTCCTTTCCCCTTAGATCATGGAGGGTCACAATTCTCTAGTGGCAATTGGCTATTTAATTATTAATCTAGAAGACAAAATATTATTGGCATGATGAGATTCTGTATAGTGGACCAAATTTATAAAATTATTTGCTTTTGTCCGGTATGATAAGCTTTATGTTCACCATGTAAACATCCAAGGGGAAATCACAGAAGCAGTATTTAGAAGAACTATAGTCATGGGTTTTAAATATCTCATTTAATAAAAGATTGAAACAAAAGCCCTATTTTTGTAAACCAATTTTTATAAACATTTCTAAGGTTTGATAAACAGCAAGAGCAGATCAATACTTTAAAACCTTACTCTGTGTCATGTGATGATTAATTAAGTAGAACTCTTACTATAACCATCCTTTATAAATTGTATATAAAAATCCTTGTTACTATAACAAAAGAAGTCATAGAAACCCACAAAGTGCTTCACTTGAGGAAATGACTCCTGCCCCAGTCTGTACTGTCGAGTGGCCTCTCCCACTAGGTCTAATCTCAGTACTTGAAAACATTAGTCTGACATTTTGCTGTGACCAAGAAGGAGGAAAAAAGTCCAAGATGAAATGATGAGAGCAACCTGTGACCTTTCTAATAGCAGGAAGCAATGAGAGCACAGAACGCACACTGGAGCTCCCCACCCGACCTTGGAGTAGACCTGTGAGACACAATGACGTCAGCTCCAACACAGCTGCCCATCTGCTGCTTTGTGCCACCAAGTTGCAAAAAGCACATAAGAAAGATGTTTGTGTGTAGGTTAAGTGAATGCAAATTCGAATGCAGGAAAGGCATACATGACCTTTCAGAAGAATTGGGTTGAAACATCTTCAAGCTGTATACTGATGGAGAGGATTAATTTTCTACACCACACTTCCTCAAAATGGCCTATCCACTGTGGTTGGCAGCAAGAAAGCAGTTCTGGCTGTTTGTAAAGCTGGTTTTAAGAGATTTTCACTTGTACAAGGTATTAACAAACTAGAGCCGAAATTTCTGCTCTGTTTAGATCTCTGGCCAATACAGAATACAGTATTATAAATACTCCAATAGCTGGTTATCAATATCATTACCAGATCCTGATGTGTTGAACTTTTCCCACATATGGTCATTTTTTTGCAGACTATACAGAAGTGGCCAAATAGAAAATTTTCAGGGAACAGTAAGTCATTTAATAGGCTACCTTGTAATGGCCATGCATCAGAGTTTGCTTGTTATTGCTGTGGTGAAACAACATGACCAAAAGCAACTTGGGAGTAAAGAGTTTGTTTCATCTTATACTTCTAGGTAATGGTACCACTGAGGGAAGTCAGGACAGGAACTCACGGCAGAGGCTGTGGAGGACCACTGTTTACTAACGTGCTCCCCATGACTTGCTCAGCCTTGCCCATATATGATTACCTGACCAAGGGTGGGACTTCCATATCAACCAAGAAACTTTTCCACAGCTTTGCCTACAGGCCAATTGGGTGGAGACACTTTCTCAATGGAAGTTCCCTCTTCCTAGATGACCCTAAGTTGTATCAAGTTGACAAAAAACCAACCAACACATATTGAGGGTAGGCTGGTGTTCTGGCTTTATTTTTGTTGCTATGATAAGGCACTGTGACCAAAAGCATCTTGGGGGATGAAAGTGTTTATTTGAGCTTACAGGTAGTGATTGTTTGAGTGAGGATGGCCCTCATAGGCTCATATATTTTAATCATGATCTATTGGTGGAACTGCTTGGGAAGGATTAGGAGGTGTTGCCTCATTGAAGGAGCTTTCACTGGGGGGTGGATGTTAATGTTTCAAAAGCCCATGGCATTCCAAGTCTCTCTCTCTCTCTCTCTCTCTCTCTCTCTCTCTCTCTCTCTCTCTCTCTCTCTCTTTCTCTCTCTCTCTATCTATCTCTCTCTGCTAGGGGTTGTTGTCTCAACATGTAATCTCTCAGCCATTGTTCCATCCCATGCTTGCATGCCTGCTACCATGCTCCACATTGGTTATGGACTCACTCTCTCTGAAACTTTACGCAGGCATCCAAAAAACTTTTTTCTATAAGTTATCTTGGTCATGGTGTCTTTTCAAGGCAAGAGGAAAGTAGCTAAGACTAGGTCACAGTCCATTGCTGTCCTAATTGCTAATCCATGCAGCAGCACCTCCAACCAAGGACATCACTTAATAGCCAAAGTAGTACAGCAATCATGATGAAATGCTCCTGGCTGGCCTGATCAAAGACTGGCCTATAGTCAGCCAGCTTTCTTATATAGTTCAGAACCATCTACCTAGGTGTAGTACTGCTCACAGTGTGCTGGGCCCTTTTACATGGCCAATCTGATTTAGGCAATTCCTTAACCGAGGCTCTCCTCTCTAGGCTATGTCAAGTTAACAGTTAAAATTAACCAGGACAAATGAATAAAAGATACAGAATAAAAATTAAAAGACATGTACTTTTCTATTGACTCTAAAAATTATTATAAATCATGTGTAATGTCCCTTGGCCTCAGTTTCTCTAACTGAAGAATGAGCTCCTAAATTATCCTTATAGTACCTTGGCCTCAAACATTCTAAAGCTTTCAAAGAACACCATGCACCAGTGAAATAATTTTGACTTAGTGGATCACCTAGATTTAGAAGACATTGGTGCAAACATCTAATACAACATGTTCATGAGAAAAGATGCTCATTTAAAACTCAGGAATAATGGAGCCACATTACTTAGTGTAACTCACAGTGTGCACATGCATCAAGATATCATATCATATTTCCAGCTGCTCATCACTTATAAAATAAAAGAGAGCTGTCAGGCTTGGTGGTACATGCCTACAATACCATTTGTCAAGAGGATGAAACAAAAGGTGCAAAATTCAAGGCCACAATAGGCTATAGATTGAGTTTAAGGGCAGAATAGACCCATAATCAACCCAACATCTGTAAAGAAGTATAGAGTCAAGTTCTTGCCAAGCATATAGAAAGCCATGGGTTCAACCCCAAGTGCTACCAATGATAGATAGATAGATAGATAGATAGATAGATAGATAGATAGACAGATAGACAGATAGAGGAGAATTATAGAAATTTTGAAGTAATTCATTATTCATTTTTTAAAAAGGCAAAAATAAAGAAAGGAAAAGAAGGAAGGAGGGAGGGACAGAAGAAAGGAGGGAAGGAAGGAAGGAAGGAAGGAAGGAAGGAAGGAAGCCAAGAGTGTAGATCACAACTGTTGCTGTAGGACACAGTTTACCACTGCAAGCTACAGTCTATGTAGAAGTTCCCTGACTCCTTTAAAAGTCTTTTATCTTTCTCCTGACTCCAGCTCTCTAATATGATTCTGAAATTAATTATGAAACCTAAGATAACTTCACACACTTTTATCATTTATACTATAGTTTCCTCTGCCCCACGCTCTTTTTGAGGTGATTAAACTTTTCTTTTGACTAGTTACCTTTTTTTTCCATCAGATTTTAGTTCCAGCATTAACCACGGGGAACACATTGTGAGGCCACCTGTCTCCATCCAGTTCCCAAATCTTGGCACATGCTTCTTCTCTTTAATGTGTCATAATAGCATCTTAAATTTGACACTGCTTCTCATAAGGCTGTCAACCTTAAGAAAGCACAGACTGGGGGGGGGGGCACAATAAGGATTTCTAATACAAGAACATTCCTGTCTTTAATGCTACTATTAAAACATAATACAATAGAAAATTTAAATTATAACATCACTGTCAGTATTCTCTTTGATTTCTCCCTACAAGCCAAGCATAAAGCTACACTAAATTGGAGCCTAAAAGTACATTAAGAATTACATAAATGCTACACTTGACAGAGCTATGATTTTAATGGAAACAATCAACTTTTAATTATATTCTTAAAGTCTTCACTTCTAGAGTCTCTTCTCATCTCTTATTAGTATGACTAAAGCAAAAAAAAAATGTTATGTCGCACTGTGGATAGAAATTAAACTGAGCTAAGGTCACTAAAAATTGGCAGTCTATACAGAGACTGAGATCAGTCAGTCAATACAAAGGAATCAGTATTACTAGTCTGTATGAGGACTAAGTATTGCCAGTCTATCCAGAGGTCTGAATACTGTCTCTCTATACAGAGATCTCAGCATTGCCAGTCTATGCAGGGGCTGAGCACCTCAATCCATACAGTGGACTAGATATTGTCAGTCTGCAGAGATCTGAGCACAGCCAGTGTAGACAGGGCACTGGATATTGTCAGTTTATACAAAGATCTGAGCACTGCCAGTCTATACAGGGCTCATCACTGCTGGTCTATACTAGGCAATGTATATTGTCAGTTTACAATGGGACTGAACACAAGAAGTTTATAAATTCAAAAGTGCCAGTTTCAGAAAATATTCTTTTGAAAAAAAATAGGTTAAAATATAAAATATACCTTTAGGGCAATTTTCACATATGAGTTAGTAAAGGAAAATAGCTGTTTGGGCATGGAATAAAATGCTTCTTGTAAGTTAAAAAGTCCAATTTTCAATTTGTTATCTATTTTTACATTCTTACACTAGTGCAGAATAAATGCAAGTATCATGCCACTACACACCCACACTGTGATTTGGCTGTAGTCATGCATGTTTTAGATATAAGACCAGCAATATAATGACACAGATAAATATTAATGGCATGAACATTTTCTGGGTTTTTTTTTTAATCATAAAGAGAAGCTAGTCTCTCTCCTATAAAGTTCTTGGCTTTTCATTTTTCTTGCCCCAGCAGCTGAAAGTGACACACAACTTCTATGACTTTAATGTAGACTGTGGAACTGGTGTTCTCCATTTAACAGGCACTGTTAACAGGAAATAGAGAGGTATGATTAAAATTAATTGGGCATGTACCTCATGCTTCCCAAGGTCTTAATGGATTGTATGTGTGACATGGATAATGTAAACTGAATTTTGATGTGAACATTATTTTAGAGTGTTTATTATTGAGAATTCCATATAAAATGATGATTAAATAAACATAAAACCACTTCCAGACACCACTGAAGAGACCCTAGTGCCTCTCTCATCTTGCTGACATGGGTCCAGTTGTAGAACTCTCAGCTACCATTCTGCCTGTGTATCACCATGACCCCCACTATGAAAATAATGGACTAAACCTCTGAAACTGTAATCAAGCCTCCAATTGGATGCTTTCTTTTATAAGATTTGCCATGGCCGTGGTGTCTTTTCACAGTAATAGAGCATCGACTAAGACAGAAGTTAGTACCAAGGGGGTGGGGTATTGCTGTGGCAGGCCTGACCATGCTACATACTGGCAGAAGTTTGACTTTGGGACTTTGGATTAGGAAAATAGTTGAACACTTTAAGTGGGGATTAATGGGCCATAGCAGCAGGAGGCAGGAAAAGTAAAGAAACAATGGAGAACTCCCAAGAATAACATAGGCAAGGCTCTTACTATTGATTTGTTAGAATTTGTCTGGCCCAATTCCACAGAGTTGGTAACCTAAGACATTTATTTATATTTCTGGAGAGTTGTGTATTAGGGATGGGAGGGGTTGATTTTTTTTCTGCAGTTTCTGCCCTGTAGGCAGCATATTTTCACTCTTTCATCACATGCCTTCTTTCCTCTGTGCCCCAGCATCTCTCTGTAACACCACACTTCCTCTTCCTTTAAAGAGACCAATCAGGTTGGAGTATGGTTCATCCTAAAAGCCTCATCTTCATTTAACTGCCTTGGAAATCCCAACCTCTAATATAGACTCTGTATACTTTCTAAAGTGTAATGCCATAGGATATCCATATATGAATTTGAGGGGACTCAGTCCAGCTTATAACATCTCTTTTGGTGTGAGTCCCAGGCAGAAAGCTGTCTTGCTCAAATCTATAAACCCTACTTTACAGATTAGGAAATAGAGGTTCAGGTTGGCTCAGTAACATGCCCAGATCAGCCCACAGAAGTAGTCAGCAGGTGCCGTAGCTCTGGAGTGCCTGCTTGTAGCCACATCCTTTTGGAATATCTCCATGCTGGAAGAACATGTGCCTTAACACAGCATTGTCCTCCCAGGATCTTTACATAGGCAGTGGGGACAGAGTGCCTTTCTGCTCTGGATCACAGGAGTAAGCGAGTACATCTACTGCTGGCAAGATACTCTCTGGAAAAACTTGCCTAAAAGAAGTAAATGCTTATAATGAAGATGAACAGAAAGGAGACACTGTGCTGGACACCTTGCTCTAGGCTAGCCTTGTCTCTTCTGAGAATTTACTAGCTCTGGCCTTAAATGTATGCACCAACGTGCACCTTTCTGGTGTATCAGTTTGTTTGTTTCCTCCTGCTTTCTTTAGCTGAAGTTGATACCTGTGAAAACCCAAATAATCCTATGAAATATTCCGATAGTTCAGGGAGCTATTTTATCAGCTTCAGATAGTCCAGCTCAAAAGAAAGTGGATGTAGCCATGCACCTCCTTAACAAGATGTTCTGTCCTATGATGTTTCCCCACTCTTTAGATGCAGGTGACATACCTAAATAAAAAAAAAAAAATCTACCTCAGTTAGTTCTGGGCCTGTCTTAGAAGCCATCTTTATTCTCCCCATCCTCTTGCTCTCAAGTATCCACTTTTACTACCGGCCTCTCTTACCATTGCTGCATGACTTGCTGAGACTCTGTGGAAGGTTCACTGCGCTATAGTCTATCCCCTGACAAGAAAGAGTGAGAAGCATTCTATGAATCTCATTAGTATTTCTAGGCCAAAAAAAAAAAAAGCAAACTTTGGTCAGTTTATTTTTAAGAATGTCATTATCTGCTGGAAGAGGAAAGTCTGATAGCAATAAAAACCAATTAAATAGTGGGGAAACAAATCTTGGCAAGACATCGTTCAAATTCTAAAAAGTAATTCTAAATTGCAGTGTCATTCACTGAGACTGCATATTATTAACTGGAGTCGGTCAATTTAGACAGAATTATCAACCTGACTGAAGTGAGGACACAGCCTTCATTAAATACTTTGATGTAGTAAACCCAGTCATGCTAAAACGAAATGGCTCAAAGTTTTCAAGAAACACATTGATTTCTATTTATTTTAGCTTCTTGTTTGAATTAATGTTCGCCATCACCAATATGGTACCCTCTCTCATCAAGGCAAGCAAGTATGGTGTACTCCATCACTAGGGAATATGGCTGAATAGTTGTCACCAGTACGGTACACTCCTTCAATAGTGAATGTGAGTGGATAGGCATTTTCATCTCCTTGAACATACATTTGGATTTAGAATTAATCACGATATTTCTTAGAGACAATAATAATGATGATAACACTGTGTTTGGAATTTTCGTACAAATTTTAAAACTCAATTTCGAAAAAGTCACAGCCCAACCATCATGTTCTTATCACCAGTCCCTATGAGCACCGGTAGGATCACAAAGACAAGAACAATGGGCTCTGCCACGTGACGGCTCTCTGAGCTTAGTCAGATGAGTTACCATGTCTGCTGCACCAAATCGCTCCAGTGGCTGGAGATACAGCTCAGTGTGAGGCATTTGCCCAGCATGCATGAGGTTCTAGGTTTAATCTCCAGCACTGACGAAAGAGGGCAGGGTGTAAATGCTCCTGAGGGAAAAATGGCTCAGCAGGTAATCGTGCCACCAAGCCTAACAGCCTGAGTTTAACTCAGGGCATTCATACGGTGAAGAAGGGAACCAACTCCCTTAAGTTGTCCTTTGATCTCTGTATGCACAGTGTCACACACGCGCGCGCACACACACACACACACACACACACATGCATATACACGCACACACCAAATAAATAAATAGGTAGATAGATAGATGATTGGTATATAGATAGATTGATAGATAGATAGATAGATAGATAGATAGATGATTGGTATATAGATTGATCAATAGTTAGATAGATAGATGATAGATAGATAGATAGATAGATAGATTGATTGATTGATAATAGCCCCAGACCATGATTATAAAGACAGAACTTATAAGCAAAACAATATTGCATCTTCCCCCATCTAAATGGTGTTCTAGTGACATGTCAGAAAATGACATAGGGACTTAAGCTACAATTTACTTTAACACCAGCTTCTGTTTAAACTGTATCCTACATGCTGAGATATAGCAAACATTAACAAATGTAGATTTAATGAACGAATCAAGAAAAGGTCCTTATTTCCCACTTAAATTGATCTCAAAAGTGAGACTGGCATGTTTGAAGAAATTTTAAGCCAAGAAGAGGCACCCCATTGCCCCAGTGGCAGCAGAGTAGTATTTCAGCACCGGCAATGGCCAAATGTCATCAAGGGAGACCAGTTGCCTATGTGCATTCTGATTTGCTGACTCCCTGACTTCCTTTTTAAGTTGTGTGAGTCTGACTTTTTCATCACATCTAAACTGAGTCTGTTTGGACCTTGACACTCACGGTTCCAGCAGCATCTCTATGAGTAACGTCTTTCTTATTCTGAAAGCCATTTCTAAAAGTCAAATAGTATTCCTTTTCATGTTATACTTTTTGTTTACTTTTGTTAGTTAGTTAGTTAGTTAGTGAGTGAGTGAGTGAGTTAGTTAGTTTATTGGAACTATTTAGAAAACACTTATACCCCTACCACACATCTGTGAGATGTAATCAAAATTTTAAGCTGTCAAATCTCTGAAACAAAAGAAGCAAGCCATCATTCAGGTTACAGACCCATCTGGAAGATGTTAATACACAAAATGTTCTCCCTAAAAAAGATTAATATTGGATTTCCTTGATAAAGCAAAATTTCACAATACACACCTTTTTCTGTTATTCCCACGGACAGGTAGATATTCATCAGTAAAAGTCTTTCAGGAAAGCACCGTATAATTTATTTCACTCTAAGGTACAAACAGCTAGCAATACCCATTCTATCACCACCGCGAAGATTCTTCACAGAGGCCAAGGCAGGCAAGTATGTGGACTGCATAGCTGTGAGGGGTTTTTTCTAAGTTTTTTTGTTTTGTTTTGTTTTGTTTTGTTTTGTTTTGTTTTGTTTTGCACAAGCTTACCACTGAAATGAAATTTGTTTACAAACATTTAAATGGTCATCTACATTTGCAAATGTTTTTAAAGCAAACCAGATGATTTGTATTCTGAACTCCCAATGGTTATATTTCTATCAGTTAAGTCTTACAAGGCTGAGACTAATTTATGCAGAAGCTGTCCCAGTGACTATTTCTATCATGCAGACATCCCTAAGCCAAAGCTATGACCTGTCTATATTCATTATAGTACTAAATTACAGAGATTAAAAATGCATAAACCATGAAGCCAAGTGGTGACGTTTCTAGGCAATGCCTCCCAACTGATTCAAACAAGCTGTGTTTATACATATGATTAGAGAATTGAAAAAATAAAAAACAGAAACACAACACCTGATACCAATAAAGCCAAGTTACCATTGCATTTTTATGTGGCATGGTTTATTCACTTTTCATATCTAGATAGATAAAAGTATGTCAAAGTTGGAGTTTCTTTTCCTCTGTCTTGTGTGTGTGTGTGTGTGTGTGTGTGTGTGTGTGTGTGTGTGTGTGTTGTTTTGTTTTTCAAGACAGGATTTCTCTGCATAGCCTTGGCTGTCCTGGACTCATTTTGTATGCCAGGCTGGCCTCAAACTCACAGAGATCCTCCTGCCTCTGCTTCCCCGAGTGTGCCACTTCTCAGCTTTTTTTTTCCAGTTTTGAGACAAGGTTTCTCTGTGTAATTCTAGATGTCCCAGAACTCACTCTGTAGACCAGACTTGTGTCAAATTAAGAGATCTGCCTGCCTCTGCCTCCTCTGCCTCTGCCTCTGCTTCAAGTGCTAAGACTAAACGCATGCACCACCACCACTGGGCAGTAGGTCAAACTTGGAAACAATAGTTGACAACAGTAAAATACAAAATAAAACTCACGTTTACTTTGTCATTTCTTGGATAACTTAATTTATACCATTTCTTAAATAATCAGATTCCAAAATAAAATCTTAATATACTATGAACTTTATGTTTTGTTCTAAGAATTAAAATTGTGCCAGGAATAGTGGCACATACTTTTAATCCCAGCTTTCAGGAGGCAGAGGCAAGTGGATCTCTAGTCTGAGTTCAAAGCTAGTCTGGTCTACATAATGAGTTCAAGGACAGCTAGCATCCTGTCTTAAAAAAAAAACAAAAAAACAAAAAAACATTTGTTTGGGTTTTTTTTTTCCCTATATTAAATTTGTGCTTACATAGTATCTTTATTTCTTTAAAGAGAACTCATTACTAGTTTAAGATGGGGTCAAATTATTAAAGTGAAATGTTTAAGACTAGCTAGGGTTGCTCTCTGCCCCTGAGCCACATAAGAAATCTCTCTACCAACTTTGTTAGCCAAGTATATTAGCAATCTCAATATTAATTTTGACTTTTACTGGATTCACTGCAAATTTGGAAGAAGATCCCCACCCACAACCTCACACTAATTTTCCCTGCTTTTCTTTAAACTGTTGGGGTTTGAGAATAGCCCACACTGACCACTCTGACACCAGACTCAGAATGATGACAGTTTATCAAATGCTGAACAAAAACGGACTGGTCTAGAACATGGACTGGACTCAGGATCCAAACTGAGCCATTTCCAGGAAGAGTTTTTAAAGGAAAAAACAACCAAGTAGGAAGAATCAATTCTATCCCAGGTATATTGTGTCTAGCCAAGCAAAAAGAATCAATTTTGTTCCAAGTACATTGCATCTAGAAAGATAGACAAAGCATTTTAAGATGATTGGCTAGGATATAGCATAGGGGAGCTTGGGGACTTTCCAGTTCCCCACAGTTCTGGGAGAAAGGAACATAGCAAGACACTGTGGTTTTGTTTATGTAGAACATGGTTGGTTGGCATTTCCAGTTGTCCGGTTACTAGACATCGTCTAGTAAATTCCAACCTTGCCCCTTCAGAGGAAAGCCTCCACATTCCTGGCAATCCTGGGGACTTCCCTAATGCTCCCCCTGGTCACCTGGAACCATCAGCTCCCCAAGTCCAGTCCAGCAGGTGGTAGACATATCATCTTCCTTCATCTTCAAATCTTAAAAACCATACCTGCCATAGTGAAGGTGTGACTTCCTCTGGCCTCATCCTGAGGCTGCTGAAATTGCCCAAGAATGTCCCCACCAAATAAACCTGCCCTTTTTATACTTTTAATATGGTTTGGATTGTCTTATTTCATTTGGTGAGGATAACTCATTGAAATATGTATCATTAATTCAAGCAGAACATTCAACAAGAATTGAATTGTAAGTAAAAAGCTATTCAACTTCTCAGATACACTAAGCCTGAGAACTTGAACTTAATTTCACCTTATGATGGAAATGGCATCTTAAAAACAAAATGGCTGCGATTATGCTAAGCAGCAAGGCCAAGACATATCTGGACATGTCTCAATATTGGTGTGCCACAACATTAGCATGCCTTTCTTTACACCACTGGGAATGGTAATTGATGAATAAAAACAACCCAAGTTCAAGATCATTGGTTTTATTCAAGATTATACTGAAGACGCTCAACCTTAAAGCTCTCTTGTTCCTATGAGAGAAGAATCCAATAAATTTAAAGAAGAGATGTACAAGCCTGTACAATAGAGTTATTTAATATCGGTTTAAATACTAACATGCTCTTCAAAGTGAAAGCAGAGCCACAATGAAAGAAGGCCTATGTTAAAGTTCTTACCCAGGTAGCTTCTAAATAAGTGCTTGCATTTTCTCTTATAGAGAAGAGAGATTATTGGTTTTCAGGAGTGAGAAATCAGTATTCTGATTCCCACAGGCACTTGGCTGTGGCATGCATGGGGATGACACTATATTCTTAATGTGTCTTTCCAAATTTCCTGTTGAAACCTGCCCCTCAATGTGGTGATATTAGCAAGTAAACCTTTTAAGATATGAATAAATGAGGAGTGCTTTGTCCTTCTGAGTGAGATTAGGTGCTTATCCCAGAGAGAGGGTGGAGGTCCTTGTCTTCCACCACTCCAAACACAGCAACAAAGGGCCACCCAGGAAATAAATAGCACATCTTTACCTGACACCAAGTCTGCTGGCATTTTGATCTAGATACCTTGAGCATCCAGAACAGAAAAAAAACCTTTTTATTATTTAAAAAGAACCATTCTAAGGCATTCTATAGCATTCTGAATACACTGTGATCTAATCTTGGTCTCTTTGTCTGTCATGAGAGATGACTTATTCATGGTATAGCCATGATAGGCCAGGTAAGGGTGACAAAGAAAACTAAAGTAAAGCATTGGTCCACAGCAGAGACTTCCTAATACAGACTGTCCTCATTCCATAATTTATCCAAAAATGACAGGGAATGGGGGAGTTTGGGAAAGAGAGAAAGGATGTTATATGCAATTTCAAACTAACAGGATTTTTATTAAAATTTCATGTCATGTTAAAAACCACAAGATTAAATAATTCATTTCTCAAAAATTTTTTACACTTATTTATTTTGTACACCTGCCATGGTGCACATGTGGAGGCCAGAAAAAACCCTGCAGGGGTCTGTTCTTTCCTTCCAGCACGTGCATTGCAGGCATCAAGCTCAAACTGTCAGGCTTGGCAGCAAGAACCTTTATTAACTTCTGAGCCTCCTGACAAGACCAAGATAACTTATGAGAAATTCATAACAAAATCCTGATATCAAACAAACATTCACTAAATGTTCATTCCCTGCTTCTCTTAAAATAAAAAAGAACATAAGAAAAATGTACAGTACCTACCTAACATTGAAAACTTCACAGATATATGTGTTAACATGTGTTTGAATTAATAAAAGAAATGGAAAACAGGAACAAAATCGTGAATGTTTCAAATACTAAAACCAAATATTTGAGTACAGTCCAGAATACTAAGACTTCCTTGTGCTTGTCTGTCACATTTAGTATTTGCTCCTGTCACTTAGCATCAGGAGGTTTACAACATTTCATCTTCTCTTCCCCTCAGTCAATGGTTCACAGATTTCACAATCCTTATCAGTTAAACCTTGTCAGTTAAGCCCTTTGCCATCTGTGTCAGGGGGACATTTACTTATTCAGGTTTAAGTCCTATCATTCCCTCAGTTCTTAAACAGAACTGAAGCATGTGCTTCATGCGTTAAGAGATAACTCTCCTTATTCCAGTATTATTTCAGCTTCCTGTCTTTTTATACTATGAAAATGAAAACATTGAAACCCAATGTCTTTAAAACAAGTTATAGACTTGTCCTCACGCTTTCAATGTACAGATTAAAAAAAAAAAAACTAATGTGATTTACATGCTTACATACTGTGCTGGCTAATTTGTACCCACTTGACACAAGCTAGAGTCATCAGAAAGGATGGAGACTCAATTGACAGAATGCCTCAAGAAGATTGGGCTGTAGGCAAGCCTGGAGGCCATTTTTTTAATTAGTGATTGATAGGGGAGGGCCTAACTCATTGTGGGTGCTACCTCCCCTGGGATGGTGCTCTTGGGGGCCTTTAGGAAAGCAGGCTGAGCAAATATGGGGAGCAGTACAGTTAACAGCACCCCTCCATGGCCTCTGCATCAGTTCCTGCTTCTGGGCTCCAGCACTGCTTGAGTTTCTGCCCTAAGTTATAGTCCTGACTTTCTTCAGTGATGGACTATGATGTGGAAGTGTAAACTAAATAAACCTTTTCCTACCCAACTTGCTTTTGGTCATGGTGTTTCATCACAGTAACAGTAACCCTAACTGGGACACATACTCACTAAAATACTAATGTTGAAATGGTCATTATTTTGTTTTTAAGTAAATTAATTGCATCTCTCATGTATACACTCATTTCACAATAGCCTTGCCCTTATTTTCTTGCCTCTAAGATTTTGAAGTACATAGATATTTTTAGGGTCTAGGTAGTTAGGAAACTCTTTCTTATTAACCTAATGTATCTTTTGTGTATGTGTTCTTCAGTTTTATAGATAAGGAGTACCCACGGACTCCACAAAACCCCAAGTCTAAGGCTGAAAGAAGTGTCTGAGTTTCCAAAGCAGTCTGGAGTTGGTAGCAGGCTTGGACTCTTCTACCATTTCTGACCCCCTTAAGAGAGAAAACTTCAGAGTGTGTCTCTACAGAGTTCCCAATAGCACTGCAGACATGAGTTCACAGTGGCTGTGACTGCATGCACGGGACCAACACTAGATCAAGCCAGCCCCAATATAACCTACACTCTTGAGAGGCTGCCATGCTCCAATTGAAGGTTCTGCACCCATGAACATACTGGTAGTATGTTCATGCACTTGGTAGGTTTAAACTGAGAACATGAAATTGGTAGGAAAAAGTAGTCCAAAAATGGAGAAACTGGAGATCATAGAATTGATCAAAATAAGTTAAATGTATGTATGAAACTCCCAAACATTATTAAAGATTTTAAAAGGCAGAAATGGTGCAGGGCATCTGGATTTCTAGTCAGATGCTATGGTTTGGGTTCTTCCTTCACAATTCGTGTGTTGAAAATTTAACCTCTGAAGTTACGTGATAAATAATTCAGGGTATCTAAAGATGGCACCTGTAGAGAGAATATCTTGTGTATTGTATGCATGCATTGCCTGTCAATTAAGAAAAAAACCTATGACCGATAGGAAAGGGTAAAATAGAAAGTGGGACATCCACCAGCAGAAAGAATTCTGGGATAGAGCCATGCATGGGAGATTTGGCTGGGAAGATGTGAGGAGCACAGATGCATAGTACCTGAGCAGAGGTAGTCACCCATATGGCAGAATGTAGATTAGAATAAACGGGTTATTTTAAGTTATGAGCAAGTCAGAGAAGACCCTATCTATATGTCCTATGTATTTGTAAATACATTTTGAGTCTCATGAGTCATTATTCTGGGAGCTTGGGGCTCAGGAAAAAGTGAAATAAATAAATAAAATAAAAAACACCATAACAGGTACCTTTGGGAAATGATTAGTACTAAACAAATTATGAGTATAGGAACCCCAGTATGGCATTAGTTGCTTTCTGAGAAGAGGGAGGCCTGAGATAACATCCTCACCATCCATTTCACCTTGAGACGTTCTCTACCATGAAACGGTGCAAAAAGAAGGCTTCCCATAAGGCAGCCACACCCCAGCACCATGCTCTAAAATTTCACAGCCATGTGGTCTGTTACTTGAATAAGTCTCTTCCTAATAAACTTGGCTGGGCTTGGGTGGTTTTTCTTTTATAGTAGGAAAAAATAGACTGAGACAATATGCCAAAGATGACAGCATGTTCCAAAGTAGACACTGCCACAAAAACTCAAGCCAGTGAGCAGAGAAATGGGGTGGTTGTCACTAACATGTAGCACTCGAAGCGCCTTTCCTGAAACCACCTCTCACATGAACCCATGCCCTCCCTGGGACTCAGAACATCCCTTTCTTCCTCCATGGCTGCTTGGATCAGGACAGACACAAGCTGTGGGCTGTTGCACCTCAGCTAAGGTCACACAATTCAAGCCACCCTCCACAGCCCAGAGCTTCTCAGTGTTGCCCAGAGTTCTCAGAAAAGGTATGTGTTGCCAGGCTTACTCATTGCTAAGACTTTACTGCAATTCCTTGAATAAGAAATTAGTATTTGGGTTATCCAACAAAATATGGAAATAATAAGTAAAGACATGGATGCTTTGCTAGCTGTATAATTTATAAACGTGTTTCACACTAGTGATTCTCTGCTGTCTTTTACGTGAATTCATGCTGTAGTATTTCTAGATATCAAATTAATGGACTCAGAAAACCCTAACAGACAAAGAAATAGAAAGTTAGAGACATGAGTCAGTCAGTAAAATGCTTTGCATGCAAGCATGAAGCTCTGAGTTTGACCCCTAGCATAAGAAGCTGAGTGTGGAGTGAGTGAGGTAGTGTGCACTTGTAACCTCAGATTGGGATGCTAGAGAAAGGCAGATCCCTGGGGCTCACTGGCCAGCATTCTAGCCCAATCAGTGTGCCCTATTCTCCAATGGAGGACCCTGTCTCAAAGAACAAAGTGAGTGGCTCCTGAAAAACAACACTAGGAGAAAGAAAAGGAGATGGGCTTAAATTAAGGGCCAGCACCTGGAGCCAACAGCTTGTCATGTAAGGATTTCTTTTTTATATAATTCCTGCTTTGCGGATATATTCCATATTGCTAGATAGCAAGATGCTGAAAGGAGGGATATACTATGTCACAATAGGGTCTTTTTAATAAAAACCAATTAAATGAATAATGCTTTGCAGTAACTATTCTATCCTGACAATTGTCTTAATGTCAATACTCGATTTCAGCTTTTCATTTTCTTGATATTCTGTTTTATTTCTTCCCCACTTTTAAAATTGTGATGACAGGCCCATGCTCTAATTGCCCAGTTGCTATGCAAAAACACAGGCTGTTTTGCGGTGGCTTTTCCTTCAACACTTAACAACAGTTAAATAAGCAAATTACCTTTGCAGCCCACAGTAGCCTGGCTGTGCTTCATTCTTCCCTTGCAGAGAATTGGCTCCTTAGAATGATACTGATGTTAGGATGCAGGAAATGGTAACACAGAGTGACTCAGGGTCTAATATAAATTGAGAAAAGTCTCCAGACAAGCATGACATATTCACTCACGTGTTTAAAAATTAACTTATTCATGTTGGGGGGGCACAGTTTGTGCGCCACTGGCAGATCTCTGAAAGCTGGAAACAATCTCTTACAGTAACGTGTTGACTAAAATATGTATTCTCTCTTAACTTGGTTCATGGGAACTTATTCTTTATTTTGATAATATCCTTATAAATACTAATTATATGTTCATTTAGTGTGATAAATTGTGGAAGTGTTAAATATGAAATGTCAGGCAACATATATAATATGGAGAAGTTTATTTTAGAAGCATGGGAGAGCAGGAAAGAGGGAGGGGCACCCTAGAGAGAAAGGGAGAGAGAGAGAGACAGAGAGAGAGACAGAGACAGAGAGACAGAGACAGAGAGACAGAGACAGCAAGAAAGAACAAGAGAGAGACACGGTGGGTTTGCTCTTTTTATATCCTGGGCAGAAGCACACACCTGGTGGTGGGCAGCCTGTGATGATGTTATAGGTTGCTAGGCAACCTGAAGCTGCTTATATGCTAACAGTAAGTACTGATACGAAGTTAAACAAGTAAATATGTGTGTGCCTATGTACATACAAGCTTATTCACAAACATTTCAGCTGAGCATAAAAAAAAGAATTTTGGTAATACTAATGGCTATTTGAGGGGTCATATGGAAAGCTGCTATTGTAGAAACTTCCTAAAATATATACATATTTGAAAGAAGTCTAGATGAAGGCACCAAACAATGAGGGAGACAATGTTTCAACTAAACATCTTTCTCCACCAAATGAAACCTCCAGTGCCAGGAATAGGTTACCTCTAGTTGAGTCGCTGTAAAAGGGGCCCTATGGAAACCCTAAACATTATAAGCTATTGCCAGTGCTTTTGGCTGCTTTCCACAAATTCATGGCAAGGCCCCATTGCTGAAGATAACAGTTATATATCTCATTAAACATGTAGAAGTCAAACTGTGCCCAACTAGAGCCCTCACCCATACTGACTAGCATTTATGGTACTAGAAGGTTCTCTGTATGGTGCCAGGTGTAAAAGGTAACCACCAACCCATCGACAAATCCTATGATCTGCAGTGGTAACTAGCTTACATGATACACGAGCACAGTAATGGCACAAATATTGTGGGAGTAACCAAGCACTCTATGGTTGGATTTAAGGCCCCCTCAGGAAATGGAACTCATGCCTGACATTTAAGTGCCAAGAACTTGAAACTAGTTAGACCACAAGCCTAGGAGCAAATAAAGTACTATTGCTCAGCTAAAGGAGTATAGCAATGAAATGTCTCCTAATGGAATTCTGCTATATCCATAGATAAGTGACTCACTCAGGCATCACCAGAGAAAAAAAAAAACTCCTTTTATGTGGTAGATGAGAATAAACACAGAGAGCCACAACTGGACAAAGTATAGAGAGTGAGAGAGCTTCCTTGGAACACTCAGTACTAAATGTGGAGTTTATGCTTGAGAAATGTTTGTGGTCTTCAGTTTAGGTGTCAATAGGCTAGGCTACAGTATGCGGGCATATCCATTGGTGTAAAGGAACGATCTATTAGTGGTCAGTAACCCCAAATGGGTTGCGTTTAAGTAAGCTTTCTTAAAAAAAAAAAAATGTAGGTTGTCCTCATCCAATCAAGTGGAAGGCCACTTTAGTTACAATAACTAAAGCTTAGCTTCCTGTGAAGGAAAACAAAGTCTATCTCAAAACTGAAACATGAGCCCAAAATGCAGCTTTCAGCAGACTAGCTTGCCTATCAATGTTGGAATGTTGGACATACCAACTATTATCATAAGCCAGTTCCTTAAAGTGAATCTCTGAAATAAGAGGAGGTGCACGTGTTGACTACAATTTGCGAAGAGAGGGTTCGTTTCATCTTATGGCTTGTAGCACATCATCCAGGGAAGTTAGGCAGGAGCTCAAACAGGTCACGAACCTGGAGGCAAGAGTAACTTAGAGGCCACGAGTGCTGCTTACGTGCTCCTCTTGGCATTTCCATCTTGCTTTTATAGCACCAAGAACCACCAGCCCAGGGGATGTACCCCCCACAGTGAGAGGGCCTATCACTGCTCTACAGGCAGTGGGACTTGGGAGAATAAAGCTGATAGAAGAGGCTGACTAAAGTCTCATGCGATGGCCAATGTTATTCAGAGCCTCATATAATTTATACTCTGAGGGTTAAGAAATGTCACATAAGTAAAGTTGGCATGAGTTGAAGCTGTATACAATCACAAGGACAACCACACAGAGCAAAAATATTTTTTTCCATAGAGGCACATAAAGGATAGTTTAAACATTTAATTGAACAATATCTGAAAGCAGTAATAAGTAATCTGAAGTAGATTCAGTCCTATTTGGTACACCTAGCAGAAGCAGGAAAACACATCCCAAGAACAGTGAAGTCTCAAGACTTTTCTTAGAGTGTCCTTGCAAGCATTCACAATTCTCATACGACTTCACCCTCGGATGGTGTCCCAACAGGGGCCCACCAACCTCACTCATCAATCAAGAAAATCTGCATCATAAGCTTGCCCACAGGCCAGTCTGGTGTGGGTATTTTCTCAATGGATGTTTCCTCTTACAAAATGACTCTTGACATAAACTAAGCAGCACACTGACTCAGTGGGAGCAGCATCTTTCAGAGACAATGAAGCTGATGCATACAAGAGCTCACTGAGACTGTGGCAGCATGCACAAGACCTGCACAAGTCCCAGTCAGACAAAAGCCTAGCACTGAGAAGGGGCAGTGCACACAAAGTCTCACTAATCGCTATCTGCAATTAATACCTGCTGGGAAAGGGAAAAATAAGTGTTCTCCAACAGAGTTACAGTGGACATATCAACTATATTGCAGGCCAGGTCCCAGGCCCAGAAGCAGTTGCCCAACACAAACCAGCCTCTGTGTTTCTTGTGTCCTTTTTGTTTGTTTGGGGGTTTTGGGGGGGTTGTTTGTTTGTTTGGTTGGTTGGTTTTCTTTTTGTCTTTGTGGTTGTTTTGATTTTTTGTTGTTTTCTTTTTCCTTAAGAGAAAACATGAAGCTAGGTGGAGAGACAGGCAGGAAGGATCTGGGAGGAGTTGAGGGAAGAGAAAGAATATTGTCAAAATATATTGCAATATGCTCAACCATGTTCATAGCAGCCTTATTCATAATAGCCAGAACCTGGAAACAGCCTAAATGTCCCTCAGTTGAAGAATGGATAGAGAAATTGTGGTACATTTACACTATGGAATACTACTCAGCTATTAAAAACAAGGAATTCCTGAAATTTGTGGACAAATGGATGGAACTAGAAATGATCATAATGAATGAGTTAACCCAGAAGCAGAAAGACTCACATGGTATATATTCACTTATAATTGGGCACTAGCTCCAAAGGCACATCCCCATGAAAGTCTTCACTTACCAGGAGACTGGGATAGATGTGAGGACATCCTACTGAGACTCTAGGTAAGAGAAATATAGGAGATGGGGAAATAGAAGGAGCCAGAGGGTCCTAGAAACCTACAAGAAGAACATCATGATGGGTGAATCGGGGCCCAGGTAGGTCTGCTCAAACTATTGCACTAACCAAGGACAATACAATAGTAAACATCGAACCCCTCTCTGATTTACCCAATGGACAGGACATTCTCCACAGTTATGTGGAGAGCGGGGACTGACTTTGGCACGAACTCTGGTGCTCCATATTTGACCACCTCCCTTTGGTGGGGAGGCCTGGTGGCACTCAAAGAAAGAATAAGCAGGCTACCAAGATGAGACTTGATAGCCTATGACCATATAGTGGGAGAGGAGGTCTCCCTTGGTCATAGACCTAGGGGAGGGGAATAGGGTGAAAGCAGGAGTGGGGGGGGAGGAAGGAATGGGAGGATACAAGTGATGGGGTAACAATTGAGTTGTAATCTGAATAAATCAATAATTTTTTTAAAAAAAGCAAAACACCTGTCCAACCAGCCAAAGAACCAAACCAAACAACAAAACCACAAAACTCTGCCCAGAATAAAATCAATGCGTGTTTATTATAGGAGGTTGAGAAAAGGAAGAAAAGTCTAATGAAGAAAATAAATATCTCTTGCATTTCTGGTATTTCTAGATGAAAAAATAAAAGAACACTGTAAATTAAAAAGGATGTATTAAAATATATTCATAAGTTTTTTCCTTGCTGATGAACTTCAAAATACACATTTGAAAGTTTAAAGAAGTCTATTGTCATCTTAAGCACACACAAATTAATAAGTGAAGATGGTGGTGCTTATCTTCTCAATAAGACCAAAAGGATTTTTATAAAATCCAACAATAAGGCTTTGTAATGAAAACTCTCAAGAAATTAGGGCTTGAAGATCTGTATCTCAACATAATGAAAAAAAAAAAATGCCACTTACCTCACAGTGATGAGAAATGGGTGAATTCATTGAAGATCTGGAGGGCATTTGCACCATTCTAAAGCCACACGGCACCGTCACTCTTAACCAGGTCTGTTATTCAAGAAAAAGAAAGGACATCAGCAAGAAGAGAGTTGACATCGTCGTTATCTGCAACTGATGCCCGCGTATGTGTGGACATCCAGAAGGCTGCACTGCAAGTTTGTGAGGACTAAGGTATCAGCTCAGAGAAGTGGCAGAGGACAAAATCAGTGCAAAAAGTGCATTTTTAAAGGTTTGTATATTTATTTTATGTGGGTGTGGAGGAGAGGGGTGGGCACATACATGGTGGACAGAGGACAACTTGAGGAAAACAGCTCTCGCCTTCCCCCATGTGGACTTAAAGGATTGAGCCCAGTTTGGAAGGCTCAGTAGTAAGTGTCTTTACTTACAAAGTCATTGCACTGACCTCCCAAAAAAGCATTTTTATACTGGAAAGGAGAGAGAGAGAGAGAGAGAGAGAGAGAGAGAGAGAGAGAGAGAGAGAGAGAGAGAGGAGGTGGGGGGAGAAAGAATAAGGTAAGGTATTACCTCCTGTCCACAAAGGAAAAAATGCATTGCAATCAAAGTAGTAAAAAAAAAATGAGAGTTAATAATTAGATTATTATATTCTCCATATAAAAAGATAAGGAAGGAATTCAAGGGTCAGAGCTGAGGGTCGTGGCATGAACCAAGGGTATGTAATTGCTGCTTCTAGGGTTTTTCCATAAAATTATTGAAAAAATAAAATATTTGCCCAACTGTGCTGAGAAACATGTTTGAGCTGACTATTAGATTCTAATCTCATCCTCCAGTTTTTCCTTGAGCCAACTTAGAAGCTATTAACCTTCCCAAACCAATCTTCTTAGTGTCTCTTCTCTGCTTAAAAGCATTCAGTTGCATTCTGAGCTCAGGGTGCATGGAACTCAAGTGTCCATATCCTTTCTCCTCACATTAACTCATCTAGACAGCGCCTCACAAGGAAATGCCTCAGTTCGGTCAGAGAATTTTTCCTAAATCCTAACTGATGCTGTGCCCATCCAGGCCAGCAGCCTTTCATCTCTCCTCCGTTACTTACAAACGTTCTTCTGCTCAAGCTCCTCATTTACAGACATTTTCTTTTTTAATTTGTGTTTTACTTTGGTTAAACTATAACTACATCAGAGGCAGGTGGATCGATGTGAGTTCGAGGCCGGCCTGGTCTACAAAGTGAGTCAAGGACAGCCGAGGCTACACAGAGAAACCCTGTCTCAAAAAACAAAACAATTATACATATATATACACATACATACATACATATACACATCATTTTCCCCTTCCTCTCCTCCTTTCTACCCCTCTCCTGCCCCCTACACCCTCCCAAAATCATGGCCTCATTAACCACTGTTGTCCATGTACATATGCATACATATTACATACATCAATCATATGTATCATGTATAGCATAGAAATACAAACTCCTGAGTTCCTTCAGTGCGGTCTGCATGTACATGTTTCTAGGGTAGACCACTTGGTATTGGAGAACCAATCAGGGGGTCCCTCTCTGGGGAAGATGATTCTCCATCCCTTAGCACGACATTCATTGATTGCAGCTCCTCATCTAGGGATGAGGCCCATGACATTTCCCCCTTTTATTCTGGGATGTCAACATAAAGGGTCTTGTGACTGCTCCAGTCTTCTTTAGGCAGCCATGCTGCCGAGATTTCATGGGTGTGAAGCTTCTCTGTCACAACCGGAAGGCACAGTCTCACAGCAGACTTCCTGGTCCTCTGGCTCTTACGAGTGTTCTTCCCCCTCTTTCGCAGTGCTCCCTGAGCTGTGGGTTCAGGAATGGTGTCGTGGGTGTATCAAGTTGCCAAGGGGGAGGACGATTGGTCATCCTATCCAGCTATAAAACCTATGAATCATAAAAAATGACTGAGCCAGCAAGGTATTTCACAATGATGAAATAGTGGCCTTTTAATCTTGGGTGCTACCTGCATATATCAAATCAGATTAAAGGACTGCTTAACAGGAAAGAAATCATGCCTGGTACTGTAAACCAAGCCAGGCACCTATGGCTAGAAAAACTTAGACCCAAGAAGAGAACCTATAGCCACCACCAACCTAAGCCAGTGTGATTCCTAAAGGCATTCTAAGTACTTATCCTTATACCCATAGATAAATGTAGATTTTACCCATCATTAAAGAAATTTCTTTTCACAGAAGAGAGAGACTATTACAGAAGGGCACAACTAGTGAAAATTCAGAAAACATCTCACCATGGGGTATCCAGCCAAAGCTGGTACCATTAAGACACAAAGTTTTCTTAAATGATAAATGTTCTTCTAGATCAAAAGGGATCACAATGCTAGGTGATGTCATGGTGACAGCAGGTTGCCAACCTTCCATGTCCATCCCTTCGTACCACATCTAGGATTGTAATGTCACCGTGTAACCAACAATCTTCTAGCATGTCAGCCATTGCCAACTGTGGGGTTAGCATGTCAGCAGTCTTGTCTCATCCAGAAGACACGGTTTCACTCTGGTCCTCCCTGGCTCTGGCTCTTACAATCTTTCCAGCCCCCTCTTCCCACATGATCCTTGAGAATTCAGAGAATGTAGATTCCCCAATTAGAGCTTGGAAGGCCGCACTCCTTCATTCCCTGCATGTTGACCAGTAGTAGGTGGCTAGGCCAATTGCTTTCTACTGCAAAAAGAAGCTTCTCTAGTCACGGTTGAAAGATGCACAAATCTAGGCTTAGAATACCACTCTCCCCTCCCGATGACACCAAGGTAGGTAGGATTCAACATTAGCATTCATCACAGCTCTATTTACAGGGAATAACTGATGAAAGTAGCCTATATGCCAATCACCATATGGAAGATAAAGACAATTCACTGTAGTGCTGGTGAAAAGATTGACCAGTAAAGAATTTTGCTGCCAAGTTAAGTGGTCTGTATTTGATGCCCAGGGCCCACATGGTAGGAGGAGAGAATTCATTCCAGCAAGTTGTCTTTTGTGTGTGCATGTGTGCGTACATACAATAAATAAAAAATAATCAATAATGTAGCTTTAAATTTTAAATAAAAGAAAATTGCACCGCATATATGATGGCTATTGTTGGTTGTCAACTTGATTGCATCTGGTATTAGCTAAAAAAAAATCAAGTGGCTCGGTACACCTGTGAGGGATGTTTCTTTTTTTGTTGTTTGCTTTTGTTTTTGTTTTTGGAGACAGGGTTTCTCTGTGCAGCCTTGGCTGTCCTGGACTTGCTTTGTAGACCAGGCTGGCCTCGAACTCACATCGATCCACCTGCCTCTGCCTCCCGAATGCTGGGATTAAAGGCGTATACCACCATTCCCGGTGAGGGATGTTTCTTAAGTAAATCATTTGAAATTGGAACACCCACCTTTAATCTGGGCCTTTTGATGTGGGATGATTCACCTTAAATCTGGGCCACACCTTCTGATGGTAGCCCATATAAAGGAGATATATATATATATGTATGTATGTATACATATTCATTATATCTACGTTTTGTTCATTCTATCTGCTCTTTTCCTCCAGAGAACCCTAATACAGTATAAATAATAATATTTTAGCCTTCCCCCTGGAAAAGAAATAAAAGAAAACCATCATTTGTTAGGGGGAATATGAGGATGGTATTTGAGAAGTAAAAAGTCTCAGTTAAGTAGGAATGGGGTTGATTTTTTATTTGGGGGTGGGGGTCTGCTTAATTTGTATGCTTTGAGGCAAGTCTTGCCACACATCCCAAGGAGAACTCATTATATAGCCCAAGTTCTCCTTGAACTCACAGCAGCCTTCCTGTCTCAGCTGCTTAAGTGATAGGAGTACAGAAATGTGTCTGCCACAATGCCCAGTCTGATTTACTTTTTTATCCTATTTGTTGGACAGCATGGAAAAACACTGCCATTCTTATGAGAATGAGTTTTTAAAGGTCCAGAGAGGTCTTTTCTGCTTGTCCCATCTTTCCTAAGACAGCTGCACCATGTGCACTTGTGCAGGACTGGTGATGCTGAGAGAGGCCACTCACACCTTGCTCCTGTAACCTACAGGTTGTTCCTTGCCAGTACAGGACAGCCTCCGCTCTTCAGGTCCCCTCGTGTCTCCTTATGTGTTCTGAGAGACTTTGTAAATACCAATTTGGAAAGGTCACTTGAGAAAGAGACACTAAGTAAAAACATTTATTTTTAATTGGAATGAACTTCATAAAAGAAACATTAGTGAGTAATAAGAATAAATATATTTTCCTTGGTAAATATTATTATGAGAGATGTCCCATCTTTTCTTTGCTGAAAAAAAAAACACTTATTTATGATGAAAAAGTTTAAGTGACAGAAGTGAAACACCCTTGCATCTGTATTCTTTTTCAAACCAGACAGTAGTTGCCACAATGACATTCTCATTTATTTGAAACAAATATATTGTTTTATTAAAGTCACTGTACTTACAATTAGATTCTCAGAATGCTCACATCCTATGAGCTACAGTTTGGTAAGTAACCAACACTGTGCAACGTACTGTGTTCAGGAAATTACCAGGAAACACTCAGGCAGACTTTGTATAGGATGGCACTGCCAACTTGCAGGCAATGTCAGTGTTCAAAGTGTGTCTGAGAAAAGCTAGACTAAGTGGTAGTCAGACTTATGAAATGTGTCTTTGACTTGGGAGGACTCGGCTGTAGTGCAGTCTCATCATAAAGTAGGGAGTGGCTAGATGTACTGAAAGCTCTTGTCCAAAATCTGTAAATACGCATCAGTAGCAAGGAAACAATGCTGTTTAAATGGGCAAGATATGTAAATAAGAGAAACGTGGCAATATAAGCACTAACACACTCAATATCATTAGTTATTGGGGAAATGCACAAGAATGAAAAGAAAATGCTGCACACCTATCAGAATGGCTAAAACTTTCTAATCTGACAGGCAAGGATAGCGACTGGCTGGAAATTCACATATTATTCAAGAATGAAAAGCCGCAGTCACTTAACATGCTGACATGTCCTTAAAAAATTATAATAATAATAAAAAAAAGTTATAATCAATTTCCATGCTGCCCACAACCTCATCTCTAGTATTTAACTAAGAGAAATAAAAAATAAACACTCAATTACCAATACAAACCCCACAGTGTCTCTGTTCACAGCATCTGAAATTAAGAAATGAAAGTCTGAATGGAAAATTGACGACCCATGTAACAGAATGGACTGAGCAACATCACTAAGTGGACTGCTGATATGTCTTAATGCAAATCCCAAAAGAGCTTATGCTAATGAAGACCACTGACTAAAACTGCATTTCATTTATGACACCCACACACAGGGACAGCTACAGAGGCTGAGAGCCCATCAGCGTTGCAATGAAGCATCATCTACAAAGAGCAGAAAAGAGCCCTGGGGATGCTGGAAGTTTCTGTCCTGATTGTGGAATGATACATAACTGTGTGCACTTGTCTAAATTCATTGAAGTATAAAAAGAGTAATTTGCTCTGCATGAAAATCGTACAGTAAATGTCACTTTCAAAAACAAATTACTTTGGTGGTGAAAGGCAAACTCTAAATATGTGTTTAAGCTTAAAAACAAAATTCAAAGAATCACTGGGCTTGATCAGCCTAAGGCTCTGCAGCCACTACACAGCTGAGCTTGCACAGTTCCTGTGGTCTGCCTTGGGAACACAGGGGAGTTGAGGGGGGCAGCAATAGGAAACTATGACGTTCCATACAATTGTCTATACCTTAGAGGAAGGTTTCTTGAGGCCTGTACATAAAACATCTTAGTTAGATATCTCTGGCAATTACTCTAAATCATATTAATTATTATAAACATTTTACAAATTATACTAAAAACATTGTATGGGGAAGGGGGTTCTAATTTCCTTCCTGTGGCTGTGATTTTTAAAAATCCTGATAAAGATCACCTTGAGGAGGGAAGGATCACTTTACAGTCTGCCATTAAGGGAGGACGGGCACCAATTCAAATAAATAATAAACCTAAAAGTTGGTAAATATGAAAATATGAATGTTAACATTAATCTAACAGCAGAAATCATGAGTAGATCAAGTTGATACATTAAAAGCCCTGTTGTAATTATAAAATATCAGAGCTGTGCATAGTATCACACAGCTTTAATACCAGCACTCAGGAGCCAGAGGCAAGAGGATCTTTGTGAGTTTGAGGCCTGCTAGGTCTACATAGTGAGTTCCAGAACAGCCTGGGTTACATAGTGAGACCCTATCTCAAAAAATAAAAAACAAAATACATAAATCATTATGTAAGGGCTATTAAGGATCCTTGTCCTTCCAGAGAACACGTTTTGGGTCTTGCCTATCTCTGACTGCAGACTCAGGGAATCCACCTCCCTCTACACAGGCACATAAATAAAAATATTTTTAAAAACAATCTGTAGAAGCAAGAGTAAGAATTCACAATTTGAGCTAAATATTTGTTCAAAAGGCAGTAAATTTTTTTCAACTAGATTACAAATAATAAATGTTTGTATGGCTTCTCTAAACCAGCCGTCTGCTGTTTCTAGTTGTGGTCTAATGAGAATAAAATGACTTTACTTTAAGAAAAACATGTGACTTTCAGATATGAGACTGTTTTCTTATGAGGTGTTTAAAATTGTAAATGAATTACTTAAAAATTGTGGGAGTATTTTTATTTGTGCATGGTGTGAGCATGTGCACTTGCTTTTTATTTGTGTGACTAAGGTACCCCTCCCAAGTATACCTGTGGCGGTCAGAGAGCAGCTTGAGGTGCAGGTCCTGGCTTTTCCACCTTGCTTGCAGCAGATTCTCTTGTTTGACTCTGCTTGTGCCAAGCTCCCTTGCCAGAGAGCTTCTGGGGAGTCTCCTGTGTCTGCCTCCCACCCACCCACAGAAGCCCTGAATTAGCTACTTCTGCCAATGCAATTTACATAAAGAAAGGACTTTTGGGACTTGGAGTTCCTCATCAACATGACCTAAACTGGAACTGAACAATGATGGCACCAGTAGACATGCCAAGCTAAAGTGGACAAGGACAGAGGACAGAGGAAAGCTCATGAGGCCTTACCATTACTCAGGAAACTAAGGAAAGCTGAGGATGGGATAGTATTCTCTGAAGAAGAGCATACAGATTGATTATCAATACCAAATTATCAGCCCTGAAAACAAACACACAAGTAGCAGTGTACAGATTTAAGAATATATATATATATATATATATATATATACACACACATACAAATAGGCATGTAACAACAATTAGTGAAAAAGACTCCATGAATTTGGAAGAGAACAAGGAAAGGTATATGGGAGGGTTTGGATGAAGGAAAGGGGAAAATTATGTAATTAAAATATAATCTCATTCTCTCTCTGATATATATATATGCATATATACATGCATATGTGTGTATATATTTGTATCTCTCTGATATGTATATATACTATATGTGTTTCTACATATGTATGTATATATACATATACATATATGAGAAAGATTGAAATTATATTGTATTTGCATCATTTCCCCTACACACATATACACACACACACACACACACACACATATATACACACACATGGGAGCTGATATGTTTATTTAATATTTTCTCTTTTGTGCATCTGATAGGTTTCGTAGATTTAATTTACTCTTAACTGTGTGTGTGTGTGTGTGTGTGTGTGTGTGTGTGTGTGTGTGTCTATATGTGCATATGAGTTGAGTGCCATACCCAAGGAGGCAGAAGTGGGTTTCTGATCCACTGGAGCTGGAGAAGGTGGGTGTGGGCTACCTGGCATGAATGCTGGGATGAGAAGAAAGTTAAGTTCTCTTGTCCACTGAGCCATCTCTTTAGCCCTAGTGACATGTTTTTGAAACGTGTACAGCATTGGGACACTTTTTAATAGAGTGCACACAGTGATCCATCTAATGGTATAACCTGGACTCTCAGTTTTATATCAAGTCAAAGGAGATGATAAGCACTGTTTGCTCCTTGTTTCTTTGCAAAGGTGCCTTAGGAACAGTGCGAGTATGACATGATATAGAGTGTAGATTTCATGCAGTTCACATATATGAATATTTTATATTAACTTGATTATCTATATTTTACATAGAGTAGCAATTTTTACTAAGATCATGAACAAAGGAAGGCCACCATGAGTTGCTGATAACATTCAGAGATGTGGTAGTTCCTGATAAAGTGTAGATGTAAAGTCCTTGGTGACTGGACAATCCAGTGCCCATGTGAGCAAATGGCCTTGCTGTAGTAGACTCGCATTTCAATGTCATGAAAAATATAGAATATGTCTTGAGTACAGTCAAAGCAAAACAGCTGAAGAATAATTTTTACAGGCTTCAGAGCTAGACTGTCCCTCTCAAACTTTAATCATGGGAATTCTGGCCCCAGGAGTGTTAGTGTGAGGGGGTGGGGCTGTGAGAGACTGGAGCTTGAAGGTGAAGATTCAGAAAGCAGCTTGTTTGGAACTAGGTCATTGCAGACGTAACTAGTTAAGAAGTAGTATGGTGGGTATGGCTTAAAATGGAGTAATGTATAGCATCTATATTACACATCCCAAAGCTCAGAGATCACTGTGGAAGGCGGGCAGAACGGTTCCAAGAGCCAGAGGTTGCGGAAGACTGCTGTGAAACACTGTTTTCATAGTCAAGACAAGCCGGGTTGCACACGTGTGTTCACAGAGGTCGGGGGTTCGAACACCTGCATAAGATCAAACCAGTCAGAAGTTCAACACGGATAGTGGATTTCCATGTTTAGCCAAACAGCTATGTGTGGCCTGTGGCTGCCGGAGGAATGAACAGCAGTTTTCTTCAGGGGTTAACAACAATAAATGTTCTAATACCTGATCTTACAACCATGCACATAGCTACAGCAGCTGTAGGACTCGGTTATTTTAATAAGTATGGGAAGTTGAGAGAGAGATGTAGTAGAGCTGGCTGGAACTGGAGTGGAAAACATAGGGGAGATTTGATCAAAACATGTGTACATAGTTCTTAAAGAATAAATGAAATGTCCTTTTTTTTTTTTTTATGGAAGGGAAGGCTAGAAAACAATGTGCACTTAGGAGATTTGAAAAAAAATAGGACAAAATTCCATATATGGATGAAAGCTGAGATCGGGATTGTGGTTCATTCTGTAAGAACACTAAGGACTGGCAGCAGCTCTGCGGAGAGGGAGGGAAAGCCCTCGGAAAGATCTGCCTGCCCAAGCCCAGTCTCGGATTTCTAGTGTCTAGGATGGAAAAACAATAGACTTCCATGATTTAAGTTACTTAGCTGTGGTTTCTCTAACAAGCTAACACAGAGTTCCTTTCTTTTATTATGTTTTAATGCATAAACAGTGCATGGCACCAATACCTATAATCAGCAGAAAACTTAACCATGCTGTTATAAGGTTGGTCTATTTTATATAGGCTAAATGATTTTTCCCACATTGAAGATTATGAAGACAGGCTACACTTGGGGTGGTAATGCTTCCTCAAGAGCTATAAACTATTTAACAACAACAAAAACAGAAAAACAAACCACCACCATAATTTTATAGTAAGTTCAGAAACTCAAACATTTAGCTTAAAAATAAAAGCTGATTGATGTGGTGGCATATGCCTTTAATCCTACAATTCAGGAGGCAGAAGCAAGTGGATCTCAATGAATTCAAAGCTAATCTGGCCTATATAGTGAGTTCCAGAGCAGCCAGAGCTACACGGTGAGAAAAAAAAAAGAAAGTTAATGTGTCAGATTCTATCGTACAGAGCCAGAACAGTGACATCTGCGCTTAGTTCATACAACACTTGATTAAAATGTGTGTGCATGGGAGTGAGGGACTCATGAAGCTCCACCCCATCTAAGGATCTATTAGCAATTAATGACTACCAGGGAGGAGGAAGGCAGAGAGAGAGAGAGAACATAAAGACAAAGTGAAAACGGAAAGTGCTAGAGGAATAATAAAAGAATCATAGGGGATGGGACTTAATCAAAACACACTATATGCATGCATGAACATTAAAGATTTTTTTAAAAATAAATGCCTTCAAATGTGTTGAGATGTAAAGAAATAGTCTGATGTAATGAACATTCTCCTTTTTATTTTTTAAGCAAGGCCAACTCCTAAAACTAAGCACGTATAAATCTATAAAAATGCATATTAAGTAAAATAGCTTAGAAGAGTGTAAAATAAAAATTATCCACACAAGGCACATTTACCTGCTTGGATGTGTGTGAAATCTCTGGGTTGGTGTCTAAGATTCTTACGAGAGAACTGACGATGGGCGAGCCCTGGAGGAGGGAAGCCTTCGCTGGGACTTCTGCAGGGCACCTTGCTGTCTTGTAGTGAACGTTGTGACCTGTTCAAAGGCAAGAGAAACAATTTTAAAATGAGATCTGGAGGAGCATGATTGTCCTGAGAATTCAAACATGGGAAACGACTACATTCTTTCCAGTCCTCACTTGCAAACACTGTGACAAAATTAGATTCAGGTTTCTCTCAGAGCTTGGAAAATTCCTCTGAAATCACATGCACACGCACACACACACACACACACACACAGAGAGACAGAGAGAGAGAGAGAGAGAGAGAGAGAGAGAGAGAGGAACACATATGCACACACAGGCCCACATACATGTACACATATGTACACACGTGTGTACACACAACAATTATTTTTAAAAGCTTCTTAAGACATTCACAAGATTATGCATTTAAAATCCACCATTTTCAGTTCAATAACAAGAGACTGTCGTGAGGCCCACCCATCCCGAGCCTCCTGGTTTTAGTTACATGAAAATTCAAACACATTTTTAAATACCACTGTGGGCAAATAGATTCCAGATTATTTCCTTTGCTTGAAACCTGGGTTAACCAGTATACTCAGTATACTTATGGGATTTAGGGGCAAGTTTTTACAAAATTAAGTCAGAGATTATAGGGTCATTTTTCTTAACCAATATATTTTTATTACAACTTATTAACCGAGCATATACCACTTATAACCCGACTAACCAAAACAATAGTAAAAGAGGACCAACGAACACAATAACAAAACTGGAAGGGTATCAGCTCCGAGGAACGATTCTCCTGGCACAATCAGCAGGATTTCTTCTACTGGAACCTGGAGTAACCAGAACCTGGAACCTCAGCAGGAGCTGGAGCCCGGAAGCCTTCCCTTGAGTGGTTCTCTCTAGGAGCCTCTCGAAGTGGAGCTATGAGCAGCCAAATCTATCCCAGTCTCCAAAGGCCCTGCCTCCAGTTCTGGGCTCATTTATATGTCTCCTCCCATAGACTGGTCACGGGATCTTTTCAGCTGGCAACAATCAAGCTCCGCATGAGGTGGTTGGTCTTCTAATGGATTAACCTCACCTGTTCTCTCCCGAGACCATTCCGATCCCACACTTAGGAGCCTAAAAAACAGGTTTATCTCTCCTTTTAGAGATTATTTAAAGTTATAGGCCAACGGTCAGAATTTTAATTGGCCATTCTACATTTTTAAGTATTTGTTTCATATTTATGCATCTGTGTCTGTATAAGTGTATGCCACATGTGTGTGTGCAGGCATCTGGGTAGTCCAGCAGAGGGTACTGGATCCCCCGGAACAAGAGTTACATATAAATAGGTACTGGGAACCAAACTCAGGTCCTACCAAATGCAACCAGTACTCTCAGCCACTGAGCGAGCGCTCCAGCCTCGGGGTTGAGATCTTCAATAGACTTTTTTTCATTCCTTTTCTTACTGTAGCAAATTTCAAACAGCATGACATTTATCTCCTTAGCCACATTCTTGTTTCTGATCCTGTGGCCTTAGGCATTGTCACAGCATTGTGATGCTATCTCAACTAGTTATAGAAAAATTCCCCACACTCAGAAAACTCTGCTTTGCCTGGGAGCTCTCCCCTTTCTCCTTGGTGGTACCCCCACCTCACTACAGGCCCTGGCTTCACTCCAGCCTGCTTTCAAGCCTGTGAATTTGCCCGTTCTAGGTACTTAATGCAACAGTTTTGTAAAAATACCATAATTTTCCTGTGTGTCCGTGTGCCCATGGAGTTAGCATAATGTTTTTCAGCAAATTTCATGCTGAAACATGTAAGAGAGAAACTTCCTTTCTCTCACAGCTGAATGATCTTGTACTCGCAGATTGTACCTTTGGGTTTGTTTGCTTGGAGATCTGAGGTGGGGTATTTGTTTTATTTCTGTTACTTTTTATTTATATTAGCATACGTTAATTGCACACGATGGGACACAATCCGAGCATGCATGTAATATAGTTCCGTCAAATGCACACACCCCGGTTACCCTCTTTGCCACCCCCCTCTTATTCATCTCATCAATTCCTTTTTGTGTCTACCCTCCCCCAGCATCTACTTTCATGTCATATTTTTCTTTTTGAGAGTCAATGATTTTTTTCATTACAGCTGCGTACAGGAGCATGGACGAAGCTTGTTTACAGGGGCACGGCACCTTACCAGTAACTGCACTGCTGAAGAAAAGATCTCTTCCCCTTCAGCCAGCATCATATACTTTTCCTTCTTATCCGAATGTTTTTTATTAATGTATTCTTTAAGGCTTTCATATCCGTATGTAGCATTCTGCTCACACTCATGTCTCCACCTTCTCTTCTCCTCCTGCCCTCAATAACTCACCCATGTGGTCCCCACTCCACTTTTATGTCTCTGTGTTGCTTTTGCCTTTGCTTTGTGGCTCGCTAGGTTTAACTGAGACACTCACGTGTGCATGGGGATGGAGCTCCCCGACTGGAGCCTGAGTAACTCCCATCACTGACCACATGATTTCCTCTCCCCCGGAAGCCCTCCACTGTCTTCACACCCCTGTCTGTCAGTGAATGTCTACAAGCTTCGCCTTGGGTGGACAGGATAAACGCAGGCGAGGCAGCTGCTGTGAGTCCATGAGGGCTTTGGTCATGAGGTACCCAAAAGACAGCTTTTCAGAGCCTCGCCTCTTTTGCATTCCCGCTGCCTTCGGTGTTATCTCGTGTTTAATTCATGCATAGCAGAGTGAACTTCTGCATTCTTTCCACCTTTTGTCTGTCCTGAATAGGACCGCTATAAACATTTGTGTATAAATTTTTGATGGAACACCTGCTTTTAATACTGTCTAGGATACATACTGAAAAAGTAGGATTGCTGAGTTATGTAGCAATTCTATGTCTAGAACTGAGAAACCAACAGTCTTCCATATTTCCACCCTATTACTTTCCCAGTGGCAATGTTCAAGGATGCTCCTCACCCTGCCCACCCCTTTTTGTGCCATTGTTATATGGGTCTAAAAGGTGTAGTGATAGTGACCTTTGTAGTCCCTGTGACAGAACACCTTGTAGGTAGCAGAGGCTTGAGTGAAGTCCTATCTCAAGGTCATAGGTCCCATGGGAAATTGTCAAGGCCGTTTTTCATATGGTCTAGGCTAAAGCGATGTGGCAAAGCTCTCCTTGGGAGGTCAACCACCAGTGTTTTTGAGCGATTGATCAGTACGAAGAGACTAGCAACTGTGGCTTCCTCCTCTCAGATGTTACAGCCTGACACCACTGGACTTCTGAGACCAGCTAATCCTGTCCCCTGTGCTGTACCTAACAAAAATGCTAAGGTTCCGGGTCGCAGGGATAGCAGCAGCAGCAGAATCCCACCTGATCCCAGATTTATTGTACTTGTGTCTCTGTGGCTTTCCTTTCTTCATCCCATCACCTCTAGTTAGGTTTTGGTGTTTGTGTTGTTGTTGGTGGTGGTGGTGGTGGCAGTTTTGTTTTGTTTTTGTTTTTTCTCACAGTTTAAGAAAGGACACAAACAACATGGATGGAAAGGTATAGCAATGCAAGCATGAGGCAGCTACCCACACTAAGTCCAGTCAGGAACCACCAAAAAGAGAATACCGAGCTTGCTCCTTTATATTCAGTATTATACCCAGACCATGGGAACGTACCACGCATGCTTAAAGCGGGTCATCCTTCCTTGCTTAAGCCGCTCTGGAAATACACTCACAGGCAAGCCCAGAAGTGTGTCTCCTACACGATTCCAAATCTAGTCACATTACTATGGAGACAGGAACACCTTAGTGTAGCCTGGATTTGCATTTCCTCAGTATCAGTGGAGAGTTCGAATTCATGCACTCTGGAGGTTGGCACATGTTTGTGGAAAATGTCTATCTGAGCCTTTAGTCCATTTTTTAACTAGGTGATCTTGTTTGTTTTTCATTGTTGGAGTTTACATTGAATACCCAAGTGTTAGTGTGTATATTGCTTACAAATATTTTCTTCAATTCTAAGTGGCTTTGTTTTTGTTTGCTTGCTTGCTTTATGTTTTTGGGTTTTGTTGTTTTGTTTTGCTCTGTTTTGTTGGAACAGCTTCTCACATGGCTTAGGCTGGCCTTGAACTTCCAGTCCTCTTTCCCTCATTTCCTGCCTCCTGGGATTACAGGCATTCAACAAGCTTAGCTCCTGCTTTCCCAATACTGTCCTTTTATACACAGTAGATTTTAATTTTGATGCACCTGGTCTCTCTATTCTTCTTAATTATGATGATGCAATGACATCACCTGAACCTACCATCCAATCTGAGGTCAGGAAAGTTCATTTTTACTTATTTTCTTCCAAGAACCTGTTAGTTTCAGCATTCATATTTTGCTCTTTGGTCCAATTTTAAGTTAATTGTATATAGTATGAGGTAAGAATCTAGATTCATTATTTTGTGTACAGATATCAGCCATTTGAAATTTGGCCTAATTAAGAAAGGCCAAGAGCCTGGAGAAGGCTGCTCAGTGGGTAAAGTGAGGACCTGAGTTTAGATCTTGAGCACAGACCGGAAAGGCTGATCATGACTGCAAGGAGTTATAGCCCCAGCAGTGTGGGGTGAGGGAATGGGCCAGAGACAGACAGATCCTCAAGGTGCCACAGCTGGCCAGTCTAGCTGAAAGGGTAAGCTTCAGATTCCGTGATAAATATTGTCTCAAAAATAAGATGAAGAGCACTAGGAGGAGCTATCCAGTACCAACCTCAGGCCTCCACATGCACAGTGTACAAACATGGGGGAGCAGTGGGGGAGGAGGACAGGAGGGAGGAGGGGGAAGAGGAAGAGAAAGAGGAGGGAAAAGAGCAGGAATCAGCTGAGAACAATGACTCATGTCTGTGCCAGCACTTAGAAGGTGAGGCAAGAAGATTATCATGAATTTTAGGCCAGAGCAGCCTAGGGTCTCAGTGTACCCTGTCTCAAAACACTAAAAACACACAAGAAAGGAAGCATGTGTCAGCATATACAATATTATTATGTGTGTTATGTTTTAGAGGTTAAGTTTTTAAGGTAGTCTGGAATATGAGATAAGTTAGAATAAAAGGAGAATATAATTTATACAAATTCATTCCATGTTAGGCATCCATGCTTTCATTATTAATGATAGTCGGCTGAAGGAACATGTCACAGCACATATGTGACTCCAGCTTCCCTTGGCACATTGAGATCTCCGTGGGACAGTCACATTGAAACTTACATAACAGGTAACTTTAAAGACAGTTCCATGGCATTCAGTGTCGTGGGATAATAGCAGCTCTGTGTCAGAGAAGTCACAATGACCTTGTTTACCTGCTCAGTGAACAACTTTTCAATACAAACTAAATGTTTTAACTTGGGATACATTTCTTTGGAGAAGACATTGGCTTTATCCTTGAGAGCTCCTTCTGAACTGATGAGTCACAGGTGTGTGTGCCAAAATGGGAGGCCTGCCACGCACATTGTCCACCAGGTGCGCACTATCAGAGACAGTCTTAAGCAGAGAACTCAGTTACCATGACAATGTGACATTTGGGGTTCTGATGAGGTTTGAGGGGGGGCAGGTGCTGTGGCCATTGCCTTCTAAGTCTACCAGAAACACTAGGATACGTCACCAAGCGGGTGTGTTAATGTGTTATTAAAGTATATTTTTCTTTTTTTTTTTCTTTTTTTTTATTAATTTATTCTTGTTATATCTCAATGTTTATCCCATCCCTTCTATCCTCCCATTCCTGCCCCCTCCCCATTTTCCCATTATTCCCCTCCCCTATGACTGTTCCTGAGGAGGATTACCTCCCCCTGTATATTCTCATAGGGTATCAAGTCTCTTCTTGGTAGCCTGCTGTCCTTCCTCTGAGTGCCACCAGGTCTCCCCCTCCAGGGGACATGGTCAAATGTGAGGCACCATAGTACGTGAGAAAGTCATATCACACTCTCCACTCAACTGTGGAGAATATTCTGACCATTGGCTAGATCTGGGAAGGGGTTTAAAGTTTACCTCCTGTATTGTCCTTGGCTGGTGCCTTAGTTTTGCATACTAGCCCAAGGGGCATGTCCCACGAAAGCCTTCACTTACCAGGAAACTGGGACAGAGGGGAAGGCATCCTATTGGGACTCTAAATGAGAGACGCATGGGAGAATAGCAAAATAAAAGGATACAGAGGGTCCTAGAAACCTACAAGTAGAACAATATGATAGGCAGATTTGGGCCCAGGGGTCCCGCTCAAACTAAGGCACCAGCCAAAGTATATTTTTTGAAGACAGTGATAACAGCTTTAGTAACACGCCAAGGGCACGTTCTGAAATCTCTTTTCCTTCTGTAGAGAGTGGACTGTGGCTGGGGAAAAAGCACAGAGCTTGACTCATGCAAACGTGCTGGAGATGCTCCAGGGAGCTCAAACAGTAACCAGCATGCTACAGCTTGATTACCAAACACTTAATGTCCACATAAAAAGTTAGCCAGTGTCCTCGTAGAGGACATTTAAATTTTAATGGGAATTATCCATTGGATAGTAACTAGTGGCAGGAGAGATGGATGATTCAGCAGCTTAGAGAACTTGTTAGTCCTCAGGGAGCCTGGGGTTGATTCCAGCACCCATATGGTGGCTCACAACCATCTGCAACTCCAGTTCCAGGATAGCTACACCCTCCTCTGAGCTCCTCAGGCACCAGGCACACACACAGTACACATATATATACATGCAGGCAAAGCATTCATATGCATAAAGTAAATAAGGACTTTTTAAAAAGTAAATCTAATCATGGTAAATAGGCCTTCTATGAATTTTTAAAGATGCCTACCATTAAATTGAAGCAAAATTTAAGTGAACTGTGAAAGAGCCCTGCATGTCCCATCCTCCGTTCTCCCTCAGGACACCCGCCATGCCACCAAGGTAGCAGAGCAGATGTCTGAGGAAGCTCACTGTTTTCCTTCTGCTTCGTGTGGTTTCCCTGAGCTACTTACAGACCACATCCAACAACAGCTGACATCCCCCCAGAAGATTAGGGAAGTACTGGCCAACAACAGGCAGACACAACCTTAGAGAGGCATGTGAGCACCAGATAACACCAGCGCACAACCATGATCCAGGCACAGCATCCACTGACACTGACCGATATGCTAGCATGTAAGTACTGAAACACCTTCTTGATGATAGGCAGGCAGAAAAATACCTAGGATTCTCTGGCTCCACTGGGAGTCCCCAGAGTCAAGATGCGTGTACACGAACGATGTGGCCAGCCCTCTAAGAGACAAGGGCATAGTTGGCTGAAATACAGAACATCTGTGGAGAGTGCCTTCTTCAGTCCTAACCAACCAGAGCACAGCTGTACGGTGCAGTGTTTCTGGTGGCTTATCAGCTTGACACAGCTAAAGTTTTCTGGGAAAGGAACACCAGCTGAAAGGATGACTCCATCAGATTGCCCTATAGGCAAGTCTGTAGGACATTTTTTTTTATTAATGATTGCTGTGGGTGGGCCCAGCCTACTTTGGTCAGTGCCACGCTTGGGCAAGAGGTCCTGGATGGTAAAAAGAAGCTGCCTGAGGAAGTTATGAGGAGCAAGCCTGTAGCTTACTTTCTTCTCTGATCTCGGCTTCAGTTCTTGCCCCCAGGTTTCTGTCCTGACTTCCCTCAGTGACAGACTGCAGTGTGACCTGAAAATTAATTGTAAGCAGAAATAAACCCTTTCCTCCCCCCAAGTTGCTCTTGGTTATTGTATTTCATCACAGCAATAAAAACCCCAACTAAGAGTTTTAGAGTCCTGAGCATACCAAAGATTACCTTTCTGTCTGCAGACTAGAAAGGAAATCTAGCACTGTAGGGAAGGACCACGGTGGCCACGTTGGTAAAGGACAGTGGCTACCTGCCAATCAGTAAGGTCTGATGCTGTAACAAATAGTCGATATCAGGTCCCTCTGGAACACAGTAAGTGTTCAGCAAGCATTAGTTGGGATGTATTATTGTGGTCAGAGCATGGGTTGTATTATGAATGTGTTTTGTTCTGCTTTTGTTTTAGGTAGGGTTTTGTATTATGTAATTTTGCTGGGCGTTGTCTGTTCTGCAACGTCTGCCTTATATTGTATCATTCTTTTAGCTGGCAAGTATCTACTGTTACTGTTACCTGTTTTAACAAATAAGGGAAATGTGGCCAATGGGGTTATATAACTGATTCAGATATGTATAGTTAAATATAGCCATGCCTTTTCATCCGTACATCAGTTCACCTTCTCTTCCATCATCAGGAAGTGGAAGATGAAAGCAGTGAGAGACTACATATGTGCAGGGCTGGGGCAGATGAAATGAAAAGAATACAGTCCTTGAAATATACACATATCTAAACTGGACTAAGAAAGTGAAATCAATTCTAATAGAGGAAGAAAATTAGAGTTGGCAGGGTTCACTGGCCAAGGGAAATTAGGACTATTCATGATTTTATTAAAGATATATCAAATTTTCATAGCTGTTTTGGAAGTTACATAGCCAATTTTTTTTTTTAATCAATTCACAACTTCGTGTGGCGTCCCAGTTAAAAACATTGGCATAAGGCCATTTTAAATAAAGATTTCTTTTCACTTTGAAGCTTGTCCTGGCTTACACAATAAATTTTATACTGACTCTTTATAGTTAAATAAATTATGGTTTGTCTCATATAGGGCCTATCATTTCTGAATGGCCTTGCTCACTAGATTATCTGTGGTTCCAAGTACTAACAATTTTGACAATAAATCAGTCTGAAAATGGGCAGGAATCACCATTAATGCAGATAAAGAGCTGTTGCAGGACACAGAAAACCCCTGAGATTATTGAGAAATGAATAAACAAATCCCACGGTGGTGAAAAACATCATTAACAAGAACAATTCCTTTCCTAAGGAGGGCATCAGCCTACACTGAGGGAAAAGCAAGTCATTGGTACCCTACTGTTCTGTTCTTGCTCCCTGTGAGAACATCAAAGGGTTAGAAGCAGAGAACTTTGATGTGTGGTCTGAGACAGATGACCCTTATGATCAAAGAGTAACTAGGAAGGCAGATAAATCTCCATAGTAGAATGAAAAGAGCTACCCCTTGGAAATGCAATGAGCCCTATACATAAGAAGAATATGCTTGTACCTGATGACTGTGGACTGCACTGTCTTTGAGAGTCTTGCCCTATCAAGGCCATTCATCCGCCATCACTCCTTCCTGGAAGTCCTTCCTTTGTTCCATATGGAAAATAAAATCTTTGTCCATACAGGGTTGATAAAATTGCACCCTCAAACAGCCCTGAGCAACCATTACAATATCAAAAAAAAAAAAAAAAAAAAAAACCTCTCATCTTCTCTCCACCAGATCCTCTTCTTGTTTCCTGGGGCCAAGGCGATACAAATGATTCCAGTTCAGCCAGTTGAATATTCTCTCTCTCCCTCTATGTGGGCCCTCAGAGGGGTGACAAGATGAGAAAGAGGTTAGTACAATTTATTCAGTAGACACACGTAGGTGAGATTATCTTTAAATTTCAGGCAAAGAGTTGGCAGAGGAGCTGTCAAGATAGCTCAGTGGGTATAAGTTCCTCAGGGCAGGTACAACTGAAGGCCTACGTTTACTTTTTAGATTCCACAGGATTGTGGAGAAGAACTGATTCCTGAGTTGTACTCAGACCTCCACATGTACCTGATGGTACACACATACCTGGAAACACACACACACACATACACACACACACACTTTAGTATTTTTTCTGTTGTACTTTTTTTATTTTATTAATTTATTCATATTACATCTCAATGGTTATCCCATCCCTTGTATCCTCCCATTCCTCCCTCCCTCCCATTTTCCCACTACTCCCCTCCCCTATGACTGTGACTGAGGGGGACCTCCTCCCCCTGTATATGCTCATAGGGTATCAAGTCTCTTCTTGGTAGCCTGCTATCCTTCCTCTGAGTGCTACCAGACCTCCCCATCCAGGGGACGTGGTCAAATATGAGGCACCAGAGTATGTGTGAAAGTCATACCCCACTCTCTACTCAGATCTAGCCAATGAACAGGACATTATCCACTTTAATATCTTTAAAAGATGACTGACCTTGTTACTATGTCTTCCAAGCCTGTGGAATCACTCGTTTAAAAACAAATTAGCTTAGAGATGGGGAGATGGCTCGATGGTTAAGAGCCCTGGATGTTCTTTCAGAGCACCCAGGTTTGATTCCTAGCATCCCATCTGAAACTCTAGTTCCACGGGGTCCAATACTCATTTCTGGCCTCAGCAGGCACAGGGCACACAAAGGGAACACAGACACCTATGCAGGAAAATACACATACACATAAAAATAAAATACTTTTTAAAAACCAAGGAGTCTGATATGTTCTCAAGCACACACTCAGGACTGGGCCTAACCAAGGAGAATGCTTTCTCGCATCACTGCTGTGTAAAGAATCCGGGTGGCCTTAAAGATGGCCTTCCCTATTCTGCCTCATGAAACAAGAGCCCGTTGCTTGGCAGTCTCTTCCAGCATTTTTTTTTTTTTTTTTTTTTTTTTTTTTTTTTTTTGGGTGCTAGCGATGAGAGCCACGAATACATAGTCCAAAGAATGGGAACAGGTACTTGTAAGGCAGAGTACAGAAAGGATGGAAAAGCACGGAGCTAGCACTGGAGAATGAAGGAACCTCTATGAGTGTCAGTGCCCAAGATGAGAGGGGCATGTTCATGCTTACTTTATATATATTTTTTCTTGCTATTGGAACTTGTGCTTACCTGACCTTCAGGAGCTAAAACAAGCATTCAAATCACCTTGAGCTCAGGTGACAGCAAAGGTGAGGAGATTGGCGTTCTGTTTAAGATCACCTAGCAACACTTCCATGCCCCGCCCCCCATCGTACATATTACTAGGTATGACTGTGGGGCGCATGGGCTGTGCCACCAGAGGAATTAGCATGGGACTGGTGACGTGGAGCATATTCAAACCCCGAAAATCTCAGACTTAAAATCTCATCCTGAGACCCACAGGAGTGAGACAGCAGCTCCCTCGGAGCACGTAAACCTGGCAACCAGGTGGCCACTAGTAGATAGTCACGTAGCTTGTCACCTAGACTTCTTCCCCTTTTAAATAGAGCATCACCATCATCCTAGTACCAACCAATGAAACTCATTCTCCCGCCAAAACCCCTTCCCACTGCCCAAGACTTATTAAGTCCCTGTTCACATGGATTAAAACTCGCACTATCTGTTTCATGGAAGATCATCTGAGACTAGCTGTTTCTGTTAAGTTGTAACACTTGGGAAAGAAGGGCTCCCCTTCTCCTGAAAGAATTCATTGATGGATCCCTGGACTTGCCTGTTGGTCAAGCTCTCGAATCGACGACCACAGCCAGTTGCCATGACACCATGGTAGCTCGCCCAGGCAGAGAGCTTCTCCGCCATTTGTCAGGCGAGCCGCTGCCACCACATTCCAGCGCAGCTCGCTGTACAGCTGTTCCCAGAGTAGGCACCCTACTCGCCTGAGTCAGGTCAGGCTCCTGCCACCACCTGGCTGGGTTCTAGAGCCCCAAACTCCCGCTGTCACCTGGCCTGGTTCTAGCAGCCCAGCTAAAAGAGCTGAGATACTATGCTGAGGTGCAGAGAGGCTCTTTGTCTCCTGCATGCTTATCAGAGAACTGTGACACGTGGCTAAGGAGAGGATCTTCTTCTCCTGCGCCCCCTGCCAGACCAGAAATCCCATAGTATGCACCTGCTCAATACTCCATCCCTCCATGCCCAGAGTCCTGCTGGCCCCTGGACACTGCAGGGAAAAGTGCACACTTCCTCTCTCCTGGCTTGGTGTCTGGTTACATCCAGCCCCCGAGAGAGAAGCAGCACCACATTTGACTACAGACCTTCGTATGTGCGGAGGCTCTTTGCCTGGTGGATCTTCAATCCCAACAGGACTAATGGGAAGCCTTCCTGTCATAGGACAGGCAGGAAAGATGTAGCCACTTTCGAGTGAACACCTCTGATCTTTGGACTCGCTTGAAGTAATCATGTGTTTAAGTAAGTCGTTTGGGAATTTGTTTCTCTTTGAGCTTCTGGAGGTCTCCCAAAAGATAAACATTTAAAGACTTGGTCTTAGAGAAAGCAGCAATGGATGGGAGCAAGATGTAGGTCTGTATTTGTAGACTGAAGGTTTCTTTCTTATCCAACCAATAAGACAGAAGCCCTGGAAAGGACCTGAGATAAATAGCCTGATTAACAATATGACACTTCTCACTCATTTCCCTGGTGGCTCCCAGGACTGGACGCACCAACTATGAGGCACAGCAAAGCAAAGAATTACAACATGCAGTGTTTACAGGTCACAATTTAAAAAACAAATTCCTTATAACACTGGGAAAGATACCAAACTCTCAGATCACTATTCTAGGTGGGATTCTGTTTCCACTTATACATTTTTCCCTATATATATTCTTGTTATTAAAACCTAAAATAACGTATTCGATTTCCTATGACATCATGCCATTAGTGCATTTGAGACCATGTGATCCTTTCTACTGTCTTCTTCTCCAAGCTAGTCTGTACTTGTCTGGACATATTTATTATTACACATAATGTTCTCCTAAAGCAAAAGGGGCTCTCAGCCAGGTATTTCTAATGTGGTTTCCCCCACCTTGTCATGTAGTAATTCTATTTTCTGGGAAGGATGTTCTATTGTGCATTTAGAGAAATGTTCTTCTCTTGGGTTGCAGGGCTGTTTTATGAGCTTTGATCTGATTTTCTCAGTTGACTCATTTTTGAGCAGAATGCAATTTCGCCAATCTTAGTGTTAAGATGCAGTAAGAAATGTCAAGTTTTCTTGCTTGAAGACACATCCACCTCCCAACACAGATACTAGGATGACTTAAAATGTCTAGGACCTTCCCAGCAAATAGACGCTCTTAACAAAGTTATCTTTGTTTTGTGTATATATACTATATTCTATGAGTTAAAAGACACCCAACAAATTCCTTATGGTGAAAAGCATCTCCTTGGTGTTTGAGATTTGTCAATACGATGTCTGTCCTAAGTTCTGAATTGAGTTACATCAACTTGTGATAGTGTTTGTCCTTGATCCCCCTCTGCATCCCCAAAGTCATTTGAGTGTTATCAATCCTACTCATTTTGAACTATGACCATCTTTGTTACCTAATCAGGAAGTGAGAAAGACTTGCTGGTGCTGTGCAAATACCTGACATGTTTTCAATGCTGTACAAACCCTAAGCCCATTTCAGAGACATTGGCACCAGTACTCTGCAACGGTCCCACAGTCACTCTTGAGAATCACTGACTTCAGGCAACATTACAATTTGGGGTACGTTGGGTAGTTCTTTTAATTCATCTCAGCTGATGCGGAAGAGGGAACGTCTGTAATGTGGTGATCCTCAAAACATGGTCCTCAAGCCAGTAGCATCAGCAGTATTTGGAAGCTGTTACATGCTAATCATTAGACCCTACTGCATACACCAGAGATTCTGGGGGTAAGGCAGACTGCCTGTTTTAACAAGCCTCCCAGGGGCTTCCTATACACACAAAGGTTTAAGCATCAGGGACTGTTGAGGCTATGCCACTACAGGTTGGGAACTGTGGCTTAAGGACAATTTCTGAGTCCTCAACTTCCTGTGCTGTCATCCATAGTGATTCCTATCTCTGCCTTAAATCTGCTTATTTATTTAAGGAAAAGGGAATTTTGGTACCATAGTAATATCATCTGCCTGCCCTTCAAGTATTTTAATAAAAGACACAGTAGGAAGGAAAGACATGGGTGTTAAACCCTGGTGCAAAATGCCTCTCCCTGGGGTTCTTTAAATTAGCTCTTGAGTTGAAATTGAATAGGAACAAATGACTCAAGACAGAACATTCCTTTTTCTGAAAAGTTTGAAGTTTGATTGGCAGCTCAAACATAATTGGGCAGTTGGGAACTTGATAAAATATCAAAATGAATCATCCCTTAAACAGAAACTAATAGCTTGTTGTTACCCTGTGTCATAGAGAGACTGCGGCTTTGGTTCTGCAGGACCAGCCCCTTCGCCTCTTCCAGCAGTAGTGGTTGGGGTGGGCTAACTTGAAGCCCTGGATCTGGTCTTCATAGCTGAGTTGGCCAGCCCGACAGCTTTTCCCCTGTCATGCCCTGAGGCTGGCTTTCCTGTGCCCATGCCTCCAGGGCCAGCTCTTCCATGCTGCCCAGGTGAGTGAGGTGCAGGCTAGCTCTCCTGAGTGCCGCAGCCAGCAAGGGACAGGGACAGCTTACCCACTCTCATTTCCTCAGGGCCAGTTCTCCTACCCTGCCCAGGCAAGGGACAAGGCTCACTCTCCAGCAAGTGCTGCAACTGATGAGGAGTAAGGGTAGCTCTCCCAAAGACCAAAGCCAGTGATGGGCAGGGCGAGGACATGAGGACAACACATGGCCTCTGGTTGCAGCCCACACCAGATATGTGAACATGGCCTTTGGTGGTAACATCGTCCACAGACATGAACACAGGACCTCCTCCTGATGCAGGGCCATGGACCCAGACATGTCCCTTGATGGCAGCACAGGCCAAGACCTCACCATAACCTAAAATGGCAGCACAGGCTACTCACATCAGGCTGCTCCTCGCTACCCTTGGCTCTCCAGTTCTACCTCTCTTCGTTATGTGCATGTCCCTCTGCTTTTCTTTCTCTCCTAACTCTTCACCACTTAACTGCTCATCTCAGTGATATCTGGGCCTCTGGGCGTCTACCTGGGCAGGAGGCATTTCGGGCATCCAAGAGAAGTCGTAGTGAGGATCCAGTATTAATAGTGTAGGAGAAGCCAGAGGCCTCAGACTAGAGCAGTGACTCCCTGAGATGAACATTTGCAAATAAAGCTGTTTGGACAAAGGGGTCTACTATTAACACATCTCAGCTTCCACGGCAAGATTTCTGTTGTTGCTGCTGCTGCTGCTGCTGCTGCTGTTGTTTTGTTTTCTTTGGGGACAGAGGTTGCAAGGACAAAGGATGGATATGGATGGATGGGAAGATGAGTGGGATTGGGGGATGGGGGATAGTGATCTGAATTCCACAAAGAATAAATAAAAAGCTATTAAAAAAAAAAAAGAATGAGAAGGATAATGAAAGCAAAGGAAGCAGACAGGAAGCGTCCCATGAAGCACATGATTTGTTTGTTTCTGTGATTGTCTCTCTCCTCCTCCTCCTCCTCCTCCTCCTCCAGTGTGTCCCTAGACTGAATCATAGAATGACAGACACCTTTGCAAGGTGAGGAGTGACTGGCAGATTGATAGATGGTCCCTTCAACTTCCCTTAAAGGGAAACTATGTCATTAAGAAAATTGCTCTGAAAAAAATAGCTTCTTGAAATTTTTGTGTTAAGAAGGTCTCAGGAAACCTAAAGGTAGCCAGTGTAGGTATTGACTACTGGTTCCCATTTTTTTAAACTAAAGGAGTGAACAATAAAATGGTTTCCTTTATTTAGTTACTTAACTATTTACTTACTTATTCTGCATCCCACTCATAGCCCCTTGGTTTCCATTTTTACACATATATTTTATCCAAAACTTTTAAAATACTTTATTAACTTATTCATATTGCATCTCAATTGTTATCCCATCCCTTGTATCCTCCCATTTCTCCCTCCCTCCCGCTTCCCCCCTACTCCTCTCCCCTATGTCTGTGACTGAGGGGGCCCTCCTCCCCCTGTATATGCTCATGGGGTATCGAGTCTCTTCTTGGTGACCTGTTATCCTTCCTCTGAGTGCCACCAGGTCTCCCCATCAAGGGGACATGGCCAAAAATGGGGCACCAGAGTTTATCCAAAACTTTCGTATTGAATATGCTGCTTATCTTTCTTAAAATAAAATAAATGTACTAAATAACTTACGCCTTCATATTCGTGTTGATAAAGGTTTTTTATTATTTTTAAAAATGTTTACATATACATTTATATTATTATACCTATATAAAATAAACTACATACAGCAAGAAGAACCACAGAACATTCAGGAGTTACATTCATGTAACACTCATAGTGTTTTGGCTGTTTGTATTTGGCAACCTTGAAGAAAGCATTTTCCTATTTCGGTGAGTCTAAAATTCTGAATGTAAATCAATATCTCTCATATCTCACCTCTATTGATACTTCTATCTAGACCTAAAAACATCCTAACCCCTAAACACCTAGGCTTAATTGTGAAACTCAACTATTTGGTCTTCAACCCCATCAGAGACTTGAGAAGGAGTAAAATTAATTACTTGAGTAAACAGGAAGTCTGGTTAGCAGCTTCCAAATTTAATTTTTAAAAAAATGACAGAGACAGTTTGCTGCCTGAACAGTCACATAGCTTTCTAAAACGTTGGAACATCATCTTCAGCTTTCTGGCCCAGTATATCTGACAGACATATTTGTGACGCAGGAACTATTGAGGACTTGCTTACCCTGTCTTGGCAGAGTTTGCCCATCGACTCAGCCTGCATCCAAGCTTGCCAAGTTTTAGGCAGAATTCTGTCAGTGGTTGAAATGAGGACATTTTGCTCAGTGGTTCGTTTGCCATATTTGAAGCCATCTCCATGAGGAGGTTCATTGATGCTCATCATCATCTTTGAGGTAGGCTGGGTGTTACCAGGAGTTAACTTATCTTGTTCTCAAAGAATCATTAAAACCATATAAACATCTTTAAATGCCATATTCTGTAGGACTCTGAGGTTTTTAAAGACCTTAACTAACCATTTTACCTTATCTGTCTATAGAATCATACCTATCTCTTACATCTAGGATGTATATTCTTGTGGTATAAATAGACTAGTAATTGAAATGACCATGATTTGATCAATTGACAATTAACTTGTTTAACTTACTTATCCTAAACAGCCTGCAGTAGCATTTTCAAAATATTGGAAGTAAACCTTGTATTCTGCTTGAGTAGTATGGGTGCAGCACCTCAAATTAGAGTAGAAATATATATATTATATATATAATATGTGTGAGGAATAATCTTAAATTTGAATTCTAAAGCAATGTATCAAAATTGAACTTATTTTGCATCAATATATACATTTCTATACCAATGAATTAAAAATAACCTTGTGAGCACAGTTAAGGCCTTGAGGAGGGGTGATAAAGATATTTTTTAAGCTTTTTTTTAAGCAACAAAGAAAGGATATAAGGATTGTTTGATTTGATTATTTTCTTTAAAGAGACTTAATATGATGTCTTCTTTGGGGTTGCTATTGCTGTAATGAAACATCATGACCAAAGCAACTTGGGGAGGAAAGGATTTATTTGGCTTACACTTCTGTATCACCATTCATCATTGAAGGAAGTCAGGACAGGAACCTGGAAGCAGGCACTGATGCAGAGGTCATAGTGGGGTGCTGCTCATTGCCTTGTTTCCCATAGTTTTCTCAGTCTATTTTCTTATAGAAACCAAGACCACCAGCCCTGGGATAGAACCACCCACAATGTGCTGGGCCTTCCCACATCAATCACTGCACTGGATAGTTGTATGTCAACTTGACACAAGCTAAAGTCATCTGAGAGAAAGAAACCTTGATTGAAAAAAATATCTTCATAAAATCAGGTTATAGGCAAATGTGGGACATTTTCTTAATTCATTATTGATGAAGAACAGGACACAGCCCATGGTGGGTGGTGCCATCCCTAAGCTGGTGATCCTGGGTTCTTTTGGAAATCAGGCTGAGCAAGCCATTAAGCAGTAAGTAGTCTTCCATAGCCTCTGCATCAGCTGCCTCCTCCAGGTGCCTGCCCTGTTTGACTTCCTTCCTTCGATGGTGAACAAACAATAATGTGAAAATGTAATCCGAACAAACCCTTTCCTCCCCAACTTGCTGTTTGGTCATGGTGCTTCCTGACAGAAATAGAAGCCCTAACTATGACAATCACTAGTAGAAATGCCTCCACAGGCTTGGCTACAGCCAGATCTTATGGAGACATTCTCAGCTGAGGTTCCCTCCTCTCAGATGAATCTAACTTGTGTCAAGTTGACATAAAACTAGTCAGTACAATGAACTAAAATGGAGCCAAAGGTAAACTCCAGCGCAGTTTTGTACAGCAGGTGCCTTCTGCGCTGCTGCCAAGGAAATGTGTTCTTACCCTTCCAATTTGCAGTCTATTGGGCTGATGAACACCTCGTTGCTTCTGTAAGACCACAGCAGTCAGGAAAACCAGGACAGAAACATCTACCCTCCCATCATGACAATATTTCCGGTCCTCTCAGGAAGCTATCCTGGACAAAGACCATCCTGGACCTGCCCTGAGTGGGGACCACTACTTACAGACATAGACAGCAGATAAGGAAAGTGGGGCAGATGGGAGAGACCACTGACAAGGAGTTTCCCAGCTCTCTGGGAGAGCTTTGCCTAGAACTCAGCCTCATTAATCCAAGAAATTTTATATACTTGCATCCCAAAATTTAACTCTCATTCAGCTGCAGTATAACTTAATAGCATAGTGACAGGAACTAGCACGACACAACTGCCCATCGACTGCCTATATGGCTATATGCATATATGCATATGCAAGTCTTTCTTGCAGGTTTCTTTGGAGATCTTAGCAGGAGAACACAGCTACTGTCTGCTGATGACAGAGTCGTCTTCTTCCACCAGGGAAGGTTTTCTCCTTCAACTGGGCAATCTGCTTCAGGAAAAAGATGCCCATGGAGTGGTGACAGAGGAACGGCACATCCACCTAGCCATCTAGAGCAGCCAGCTCAACCCTCCCGATCAGTGGGATGGCAGGCAACTGCAACCAGATCATACTTAAATCCCAACATGCATTTCCGGAAAAACCCATGCTCTGTGAGATGCTATTAGAAGCTTATTTTTTAAAAGTTAATGCAGAATATTTCATTTACTAATATTCTTTCCGTGAGCAATGGTAGAAACACACTTGATACTGGTATTTGTTCTTGTATTTGTATGACAACAGGAAGGGGCATGACACATCACCAGAAGCTTAACAGTTACAGACTTAAGACATTTGATGTTACACACAACAGCATAAAGAGTCCTTCCTCTTTGTGAGGTAACTATGTATTTCCTGGGGGTAAATATCTTACTTGCAAAGCAAATCTTAGGCCAATATGATGATGCACTTACTGTCCAGTGTTGGGAGGAAAAGATGGGAAGATCACAGCCAGTCAACCTAGTCACACAGTGAGATCCTGTCCCAAAAATATAAATACTAGGGGAAAATGGGAGGGAGGGAGGAATGGGAGGATACAAGGGATGGGATAACAATTGAGATGTAATATGAATAAATTAATAAAATAGATTTAAAAAATAACATATAAATGCTTTAGAGCAGGAAAAATATCTCAGGTGACAAAGTCCTCTATCTAAAGATGGGAGTTCTGAGCACAATCCCCACAATGCATTTGAAAATTGCTGGGCATGGTGTTGCATCCTTATATTTCCAGCCCTGGAGAAGTGTAGACTGGTGAATCGTGGAGTTGGTATGGCAGCAGATTCCAAGCCGTGTAAGAGGCCCTGTCTCAATAAGAAGTGTGGATGTTAGAAGGTTACTGGGACAGAGGGGAGGACATCCTATTGGGACTCTAGATGAGAGAAGCATGGGAGAATAGCAAAGTAGAAGGATCCAGAGGGTCCTAGAAACCTACAAGTAGAACATTATGATAGGCAGATTTGGGCCCAGGGGTCCCGCTCAAACTAAGGCACCAGCCAAGGACAATACAGGCGGTAAACTTTAAAACCCTACCCAGATCTAGCCAATGGTCAGAATATTCTCCACAGTTGAGTGGAGAGTGGGATATGACTTTCTCACATATTCTGGTGCCTCACACCTGACCATGTCCCCTGGAGGGGGAGACCTGGTGGCACTCAGAAGAAGGACAGCAGGTTACCAAGAAGAGACTTGATAACCCTGTGAGAATATACAGGGGGAGGTAATCCCCCTCAGGAACAGTCATAGGGGAGGGGAATAATGGGAAAAAGTGGGGCGAAGAATGGGAGGATACAAGGGATGGGATAACCATTGAGATGTAACAAGAATAAATTAATAAAAAATGTAACTATTAAAAAAAAAAAAGGAGCGTGGCATCCAAGGTAAACTGCTGGCCTCCACACACGTGGGTACCCACATATAAGTACCACCACCACCACCGCCGCCGCCGCCGCCGCCGCCAACCACCACCACCGCCGCCGCCACCACCACCGCCGCCGCCGCCGCCGCCGCCACCGCCGCCGCCGCCGCCAACCACCACCACCGCCGCCACCACCACCGCCGCCGCCGCCGCCGCCGCCGCCGCCGCCGCCGCCGCCGCCAACCACCACCACCGCCGCCGCCACCACCACCGCCGCCGCCGCCGCCGCCGCCACCACCGCCGCCGCCGCCACCGCCGCCGCCGCCACCGCCGCCGCCGCCACCGCCGCCGCCGCCACCGCCGCCGCCACCGCCGCCACCACCACCACCGCCACCACCGCCACCACCACCGCCACCACCGCCGCCACCGCCGCCACCACCACCACCACCGCCGCCACCACCGCCACCACCACCACCACCACCACCACCGCCACCACCGCCACCACCACCGCCACCACCACCACCACCACCACCACTCCACACTCAAAATGTTTCCACCCAGTCTCGCAACACCCAACTGTAGTACTACTTCGTATTTCTTGGTTCTTCGATGGAATGCAAAAGTGCATTGCAGTTTAGTGATTCCTGGCACTCCCCTGATACACTATTAGTTACAGAATGTTCCCTCCTCAAATGTTTTGGGGGAAATGTTGCCACAGATGTTTCCAGCTTAGAAGAAGAAAAAAAAAAAAAAAAGAAAAAAAGAAAGAAATAGAGGAATCTTGTTAGAATCCACACACGAGGCACCGTAACTAACCTGACAAAGCAAGATCAATAGCTCCCCACCATTTCTGCACCTGATTCACCTGCGGGAGATAAGACTGGGCCATTCTCCCTGCTTCACGGTTCTGGCTGTTGTTTGGAGAAAGCTGAATACTCAATTTACTCTTGCAAAAAGTTTACACTTCTCCCTCCTTCCATTTCCGCTGCTGCCATCAGCCACCTGCTGCTCTCCTGGTCAGTGAACTCCCCTGCTGCTCTCTGGCTTCACTGAGGAAGGAGTAAAGGAACAAGATGCCCTGGATGCAATCACCACAGAAGTGAGGCAGCTGCTGTGGAAAACCCTGAGGCTGCCACTGCCCTGGGCCACAAGTTGGACAGGTAGAACACAGCTCACCGTAATGGTGCCTTCAAGGAGAAGGAAACTGATGAGCACGATGCTACAGACTGAACATAGCTATAAGAAGATAAAATGTTCAGGACTTTGTAAAGAAATGGTGTGCTCCTGAGGAACTTGAAAGATATGAATTCTCTGTCAAAGAAGATTTGAGAAAGAAATTGTTTTGTATCACCGTGGAGTGGTGCACACTAGCGAGATCTCAGCCATAAGAGCCAGTTTGGGAGAAAACAGATAAGTTTTTTTTTTTTTTTTTTTTTTTTTTTTTTTTTTTTTGAGAAAGAATTAGACAGACTTTGGGGATGGGAAATCTACATTATGCCAAATAGCCACAGAGATTCTGAAGATGATGGAAAATAAGTATTCATACATACTGGGAGAAACAGTGATGCCATCGCTAGCTGGAAAGCAAATGACATAGAGTGAAGATGCACTGTTTTATCTGCTGAGTTGCTCTGTGTCCACCAGAGCCACAAACAGTCTGCCCAACAGAGATGCCCTAGCCCACTCTGCATGGGCCCTTCCCACTGCCTGCCCTCACATGCTGCAGCATGCACCTGCATGTGAATGAAGCATTATCCAGGCTATGGACACAGCTTGCCAGGAACTAGGGCAGGACATGAACTTGACAGGTGCTTATCCTGTGGAATCACTAGTTCCAGTATCACCATATCATCACAAATATGTCTGTGCATGTTAAAAGTGAAATAAATGGCTGGGCAGTAGTGGCGCAGGCCTTTTATCCCAGCACTGCAGAGGTAGAGGTAGGCAGTTTCTGTGAGTTCGAGGACAGCCTGGTCTACAAAGTGAATTTCAGGACAGCCAAGGCTACACAGAGAAACTCCCTATATTGAGAAAAAAAGAAAAGAAAGAAAGAAAGAAACATTGTAGAGACCTGAAATATAATATTTATATAGACTAAAGTTTAACTTATTTTGAATTGTTTTAAATTTAATGACAATTATTTATATTTTTATGCTATAAAACCTTGCAGATGCTTCCAAAATATCCCTATATTCCCTTTAACTGAGCTCAGAAAGCTGTGTGTATTTACTGATTACAAAATAAGCAAGTACATTCTACAATTTTTACAGGTACTTATACAGATGTGTTCTCGATTTTTTTCTCTTTTCTTTTTGAATAATAAATACATTTTTATTATGTTATCAGGTTAACTCAGAAACTTCCATGTTTATACAGTTTGTCTGGCTTGACCGTTGTCTGAGTTGCTTTATTCGTTAAGTATTGCTGCTTAGCAAATTACCCCCAAGATTACGCAGCTTAAACAACAAACATTTAATATCTTGGTCAAGAACTAGGGTGCCATTCAGCAGAGGGGTTCCAGGTGTTTCTTGAGGTAGCGGTGAAGCTGTAATTGAGAGCTGCGATGTTATTGGACAGCTCCACTGAGATGGAGTAACGATCTGCTTCTGTTTGCAGGCACATGGTGGTTGGCTGGTCTAGATTCTCCTCCATGTGGTTTCTTCATAAATTTACCTTTCAGTAGGGCAGCTGATTTCCCTTGCCACAGGCAACCCAGGAAAGGGCATCCAGATTGAAGGAGGACTCCTGTTTTTTATAACCTAACCTTAGAAGTGATTCCCTATCACTGCTGCCATCTTGAATTTGTTGGGAGTCTAAAATCCATCCTACGATGGAGAGGCAGAAAAGTAATGCCAGGCCTTGAAGCCCAGGAGAACATGGTGGTGCACACCTTTAATCACAGCTCTCAGGAGGCAGAGGTAGGCAGATCTCTATGAGTTCAAGGACAGCTTGGTCTACAGAGTGAATTTCAGGACAGCCAGGGTAACACAGAAACCCTGTTTCAAGAAACAAACAAGAGGGAGTTGGGGGAGATTCCACAGCAATTATGGTACTGGGCTACTCAAAATACAATTGCATTTAAGGGTCTTAACAATAACTATATATAAAATGTTGATGGTATTTGACATTATATTATTTAAAGTTTTTTTAAGTAAGTAAAACTATTTGGGGTGTCATTCTTTCTAGCTAGGTAATATCCATTTAATGAAATAAGTTGGTATATGGTATATTATATAGGTTTGAGGGTGATAATAAAAGCATTGTTTAAAAAACAAGTCAAAGAAGCCATTTCTCCCCATTGATCACAAGGAAATCACAGACTGGCCACTCTCGTCCCGTCTCGTGTTCCCTTAGTTTTCCTGTGTCAGCAGACACTGCCTTCTATCTGCACACTGGGCTGCACTCACCAATACAGCCTTGACCGATAAAGCACAGAAGCTCATCAGGAGTAGGGGGTTTGGGCCTCAAGGTTTGTTATGGCACTGTTTGGACCATGACTCTATATAAAATCACCTATGCTTCTTCCCAGGTTTGAAATATACTATAAATCGTTATCTCATAAAATATTATCTAGTTTTATAAACATAAAACAACTATACACAGCTGCACATTTAGGCAGCACATTTAGGGAGTTTAATTCTAGAACTAGCCCTCTGTATATCCATGAAGAATAGAGTGCACAGGACTGCTTAAGCAGTTTGCACGAAGGAAGCAAGCCAGCCTTGGAGAGCCTTTATCTGCCCACGCTATTTAGCTATTTGTAGACATGATGAGGATGGAGAAACAGGAGATGGGAAGCAGGGATGCTCAGAATATACCAGCATCTCCACCACCTCTTCACGTTATGCATTTTGGGATATATTTCTTCTTTCCTTTGTTTTTATAAAATCATTGAATAGTTTCTCTAGCTTTCAGCTGTGGTAAAAAAAAAAAATACACAAAATAAAATTTACTATATTATCCATTTTTAATATAAAGATCTGCAATATTAATTATATTCATAATGTCATGCCATCGTTCCAACTATCTTCATATAATTAAATATTAAATATATTCATACTGTCATGCCATCAGTCCCACTCTCTTGTTAATTCCTTGCATTCCAACTATCTCTAAGATTTTATATGCAAAATACTTACAGGTTAAAAAAGAGGCCCAGACAAAGCATTATGAGATAAAAAAATATTAAAAGTTGGACATCTACTGCTGGGCATGGGTCCCGCCCTTAAGGGTGGTTTGCGTACACAGTGAGACTCCATTAAAAAGAAGTATTAATTTTTCTTTTGTGATCAGAAATCAATTGGAGTTAGCTTCTGGGTTAGAGATTGAGGCATGCCTCTACATGCCCTCTCATGACTAAGATGCCATTTGGCTTAGGCCCATGCAGGCCCTGTGGGTGCTGCAACAGTCTCTGTGACTTCCTATGTGTGTCAGTCCTGATATGTCTAGGAGACCTTGTTTTCTTGTGTTCTCCATCTCTCTGGCTCTTAAATCTTTCCATTTCATCTCCCTCAGAGTTCCCTGAACAGTGAGTGGAGGGATTTAATAGGGACATATCCTTCAGGACTGAGTGTTCCAAAGACTCTGACTTTCTACACATTATCCAATTGTAAGTCTGTATTTTTTTTCTTGTCTACTGCAAGGAGTAGCATCTCTGACAGTGGCTGACAGCACACTGAGGGGACACTGACAGCCCAGGCACTAAGAATCACAATCAATAAATCAGGACTCATAAAACTTAAAAGCATCTGTGTGGCTAAGGACACTAGTGTGGTGGTTCCTCGTGAATCTGGAAATAGATCTACCTCGACATCCAGCCAGAGCCCTCTTGGGCATGTACCCAAAGGTCTCTGCATCTACTTCAGAGACACTTGCTCATCCATGTTGCACTGCTGCTCTATTCATAATAGCCAGAGACCGGAAACAGCCCAGACATCCATCAACAGATGAACAGATAATAAAAATGTGACATGTTTACACAATTCAGCTGTTAAGAAAAGTGAAAGTATTAAATTTGCACATAAATGGATGGACCCACAAACAATCATCCTGAGTAAGGTAACTCAGACATCAAAAGACAAATATTCTCTTATGTGTGGGAGTTAGTTTTTAAACTTTCAGAAAGCATGCTGTAATTCAAACAACTTCTGAGGTTAGGTATAAGGTAAGGGAGTAGGGGAGAGGGAGGATACCCCCAAGGAAAGGAAAATAGAATATATAGTTATGGAGTGACAGAGGGTACTGGAACAAGAGAATCAATTAAAGAAAGGTATAAGACCAAGAATACAGGGTGAGCTAACTCACCCAACGGTAATTTCAAAGGTCATATGGAAACCCACTGCTGCAGAAGTGTCTTAATATATGCACCTATATGAAAGAAATCTAAATGGAAAGAAGAGGGTGACAATTCTACTAGATATCTTTCACCAAATGAAATTTCCAATGCCAGGAATGAGTTACAGAGCTCTAGTCATGTGATTAGCCAAAAGAGCCTCACAGAAACTCCTAAACAACTCAAGCTATTGCCAAGTCTATTGATTTCTTTCTAAAAACTAATGTTAAGGCCCTAAATGCTGTTATGAAGAAAGAAAAATCCCAATTTATTTGATTTTACCAAAGGAGATTCAAGAGCTAGATGGTGGGGTGAAAACTTGCTAGCTCAGAGAGGCAGAGAAAACACCCAACTGACCTTCCTACTAAGCTCACGACTTTACTAAATCCCATGTACAGAAAGCTCTTGGAATAAAAGGCGTGTTCTAGGGCGGAGCCACACCATAATTACTTGTTTACAGTAAACAGAACATTCTTGGATTAAAGCGTTAGAGCTGAACCACGCCAAACAAGAAACAGTTGTTCACAGTGCACAATCTTGAGGTATACAATGGGATCAAATATCCTGCAACAGGCCCTATTGCTGAAGACAATACATACATATCTCGTTGAACATGGAGAACTCAGGCTGGAGCCTAACCAGGGCCTTCACCTCTACTGACTAGTGTTCATGGTTCTGAAAGGTACTCTGCATGCTACCAGAGGAGACAAGTAAACACAAACACCACCCCAACTGCGATCTACAATGGTAGCTTGCCTTCAAGATATGCTGATGCAATAGTAGCACAACTGTGGGAGTAACTAACCACTCGCTGATTGGTTTTAAGTCCTACTCCAAGAGACGAAACCAATGTCCAACACCACTCGGGTGGCCAAGAACCTGAGACTAGATAGGCCACTGACCTAGGGAAAAACCAAATACTTCTGTTGAAGGAACACGGAATAAACTGACTTCTAACAACATTCTGTTATTTCTGTAGATCTGGGTTTCAGACATCCTCTTGCCGTAGATGGAAACTAATGCAGAAACCCACAACTAGTCAATCTGAAGAGACTGAGAGACCTTGTAACATTCAGTCTTTATCAAACTGCTTCCCTCAGTGCTTGGGGAGCTATGCAGAAGAGGGGGTGGGAAGATTGTAAGAACCAGAGAGAATGGACAAGGCCAAGAAAAAAGTGCCTTCCAGATACAAGGGAACTGAGGCACACATGAACTCACAGAGATGGTGGCAGCACGCACAGGTTCAAGCCAGATGGGACCCCAGCACTTGGAAGGGAAGTAGACAGGATCTTCCATTCCTAAGCAAGAAGCTCTATCCTATTGACAACTGTTTCCAAAGGAGAGAAGTTAATTATCTCCAATGGAGCATCACTGAGTATATAAACCACTCTTAAGGGCAGGCCCATGTCAAGCAGTAAATGGCAAGACAAAACAAACTCAATGACATTTTTGTACATTTTTTCAGTCTCATATTGCTTTGTTGGAGCCCTTTTTAAAAAACCCTTTCTGGCCTTTTGATTGCATATTATGGTTTCTGGTTTTGTGCTTTTCTGGGTGTGTGTGTGTGTGTGTGTGTGTGTGTGTCTGTGTCTGTGTGTGTGTGTGTGTGTGTGTGCGTGCATACACATTTGTGCCACAGTTTTTCCTGTTTTCTAAAGAGAGAGAGAGAGAAAGAAGACATAGAGTTGGGTAGGTGGATAAGTGCGGAGGATATGGAGGAGTGGAAACCATTATCAAAATATATTGTGGGAATTTCAATTAAAAGATAATTTTCATATGTATATATATTTAATTTATTCATATTACATCTCAATTGTTATCCTATCCTTGTATCCTCCCATTCCTCTCTCCCTCCCATTTCCCCCCATTCCCTTCCCCCTATGACTGTGATTGAGGGGGACCTCCTCCCCCTGTATATGCTCATAGGGTATCAAGTCTCTTTTTGGTATAAAAGATAATTTTCATCATAAACTTCACTGTTTACTCAAAAATAGATGCTAAAAAAGAAAAGGGAAAAAAAGTGGAACAGTGATGATTGAAGTGAAACATCAAGCTTAGTCGGTGTCTGCAGAGATGGGGAGAAGACTGAGTTAGCAACATGCAGGAGCTCAGCAGGCAGGACATGGGGAGAGGTCTGTTCAAGCACTGAGGGAGGCGCTCTGGGCCACTCTGCAATCCTGATGGACCACTGAAATAAAGGGAGAGATGCAAATCTTGGGTGAGGTCATAGCAAGGAAGAAAGAAATTTTAATTTAGTCAGGAATGTTGAAGTTTGAAAATTATTGCCTGTATGGAGTTAGAGCTCAATAAAGAAATGAAAGCCAGAGAGTGAGATTTGGAAACTATAAATGCATTTAGAAAATACAATAAACCTTCCTATTTGTTTGGAGAAATATGTTTTAAGATTCCCCAGATGACTCCTGAATCCACAGGTTGCTCCAAATTCTACACATATTGGGTTTTTCCTATGCAAACCTACAATTAAGATTAATTTATAAATTAAACATAGTAGGAGAGTGACAATAATATTAATAAAATAACAATTATAATATCATATCTTCTAGTTAGCTTCCGCTGTCAAATTAACACAGCTGAGAGTTGTCCAAGGGAGTCTCAAATGGAAATTGCTTCAATTAAATTGGCCTTTAGATTATTTTTTGATTGCTGACTATTGTAGAAGGGACCAGCCCACTGTTGCCAGTATCATCCCCAAGCAGGTGGGCCTGAGCCAGCTGAAAATCCTAGCTGAGCAAGCCAGAAAGAACAGCCAAGAAGTAGCCTTCTTCAAGAGTTTCTGTTATGGGTTCTTTTCTTGGCTTTCTTGAATGAAAGATTGTGTCCCTCAAAGTGAAACCATCGCTTTCCTCTTCAACTTGCTTTTAGCTCTGCTATTTCATCAAAGTAACCAAAGACATCATAAATGTAGTATACCACATTAAATGCACATCAATTTCATTTCCTTTTTTCACACAAAGGATTGCTTGCAAAGAAGCAATGCTGTACTGTGGCCGTCTGACAACCACATTGTCTTCTAAGGGGTTAACTGGAAGGTGCTGTGCACAACATAGATACAACAAATAACAGTGCCATTTCTATCTGAGTCAAGGTGGAGCTGACCATTATAGTTTATCCCTCTACTCAGTCCTCACAATTCAAAACTCATGATTATTTTTAGAATTTTATGTTTAATTCTTTTGGCGCTACAGGCACTTTCTCTGATGAATATAGATTTTTTTAAAAATGTTGAATAAACTAGCTTTGAACTAGATAAAAACATACATTAAAAAGATTATCTACCATGACCAGGTTGACTTTATTCCTGAGGAAAGCTATATATGGAAAACCTAAAACCATCATAATAAATGAAGAAAACTTGTAATGGCTCCCACTGAAGCGAGGAGTTAGGCTCTCTGCTGTCCCCGTTCCTTTTCAATGTTGTGCTGAAAAAAACAAGCTGGAGCAATAAGCCAAAAGAAAGAAATTAAGGGATACAAATAAGGAAAGAAGAAACCAAATTATTCTTATTTGCAGATGACTTTATACTATACTACACCTTAGAGATCTCAAAAAAAAAAAAAACTTTACCACGAAACTTCTATAAAAAATGAACAAAATCAATAACTGTATTCTGTAGCAGGATACAGAATCAACTTGCACAAGCCAATAGCTTCTCTATACATCAACAACAAACACACAGAGAAGGGAATTGTAGACACACTGCTATTCACAATAGCCTCAAAGAAAATAAAATATCTAGGAACAAGCCTAACCAAGGAAGTGAAGGACCTCTACAACAAAAACTAAACTTCTCTAGAAAGAGACAATGACACTAGAAAAGAGACAAAGACATCCCATGCTCAAAGATTGGTAGAAATAGTATTGTGAAAATGACTATTTGGCCAGATGATTTTATAGATTCAATATAGTCCCAATCAATATCCCCATATCACTTTACACACACACACACACACACACATACACACACGCTTTTCTAAAGTTCATAGTCACATAAGACCCTAGATAACCAAAAGAACAGTGCTGGAGGGATTGCCGTTGCAGATCTCAAGCTATATTACAGAGCCAGAGAAGTGTGCTACTAGCAAAACAAACAAACAAACAAAAAAACACAACAAAACAAAAAAAACAAAAAACAAAACAAACAAACAAAAAACTCCAGGCATATAACCAGTGGAACAAAATATAAGACACAAACATGATGACATGTAACTTCAGTTGCTTAATATTCAACAAAGCTGCCAACAACATAACCCTGGAGAAAAGGAAGTATTTTCAAAAAATGGTTCTTAGAAAAGTGGATGTCTAGATACAACAGGAACTGAAATGGAGTCACTTTATAATGGGGAGAGAATGCCTCAACTAGACATCATATGCTACCAAGTAAAACCACAGCACCAGGAATGGGTTACGTCATTTTGAGTCATTGGCACCAATATTATGGGCTATTGCTGGTGCTATTGGTTACTCTCCACACTCTGACCATAAGGCTCTATTACTGAAGACATCACAGACTGATATCATCAAACTAGGAGAAATTGGGCTGATGCCAACTAAGCTTTGCCTCTATTGAATAGCTTTCATTATTCTGGAAGATAATATACAAGCTACCAGAGAAGAAAAAACAAACTCTGTGACCTATAAAAGTGACCTGCCTGCAAGATATCCTCCCACTCCAAAGCAGGTCTCATGCTCAAGATTGGTTGGCCAACAAGAAAGATTCCATGGTCCATGGTTGTTTTATATGGCTTTTGTTTTATTTTGTTTTGTTTTATTTTGGTAGCATGTCTTCTTCATGTGTGTGTGTGTGTGTGTGTGTGTGAGAGAGAGAGAGAGAGAGAGAGAGAGAGAGAGAGAGAGAGAGAGAGAGAGAGAGAGAGAGAGAGAGAGACGGAGAGGGAGAGGGAGAAAGAGAGAGAGAGAGAGAGAGAGAGAGAGAGAGAGAGAGAGAGAGAGAGCCTGAAGAGGTATGGATGGGAAGGAAGTATCTGGGAGGAATTTAAATGTATCAAAACATATTGTATAAAAATTGTTAAAAAGAAAAAATTTTTAAAGAATAGCACCCCAAGGGGCATGGGTTGGTGACATTGGCTCACTCGCCTAGAACGCTCTCAAACGCCTTTCTTCTGTAGGGGATGGACCAGATTTCAGAGACAGGTTAAAATGTCTGGCATTCATTTTCCTGGCTTTTCATCCACTAGAGAAGTAAAAATATGACCCATCTGCAGCCCATAAAGATTATCATTCGGTAGGAAAGATCTCTTGCTAAATATTCTCTGTAAGAGACGGGGGTCAAGTATGAGGAACCCTCTTTGCATCCAACGCCACTACATTCTTTCTGACTATAATGATGCCGCTGCAGCTGTCATAAACCACCCTAAGGGTATACATGGGGACCTCCCTGATGTTGTAGAGATGGCAGCATGCACAGAGTGAGTACAAAACCTGAGCCCTGTCACTCTAACCTTTGCATCTCTTGGAATGTGGGGAGATGACCAAGCCACAGTATTGGAATGTGTTCCTATCCACTGTTCTACCACTTGTAGTCTGGGGCTCTCTAGCAGCTAACCTTGAACGTTCAAGGATCTAAGTTGTAGGTTTAAACACAAAAGGAGAAACTTCACTTCCTTTAAAGAAAAATGTCATAGTGCTAGCTACTTCTAGGGAGAAAAACACCCCACAAAGCGTCTAACAAATATGATAATCTGTCTGCCTATTATAATGGAAATGCATATTTTGACAAAGGCAGTGACAAGTACAGCCTGAAGTACTGTTCGTGTTCGCGAGAAATGTAAGATTAATAGTTCTGAGGAATCAGAACTAAAATACAATAAATTAATAATCTCTGCACAGGTCTGCTCTTAAGCTTCCTCAGATAAAACAGAAACAAAGAAAAACCATGCATCAAAACAGCCTAGGGCTTACAAACAAACTTCTCCCCCAAGCCTCTACTTGAGTCTAAATGGGTCTGTTGGTTTGTTCTTAACAGTTTCTAGAGATAGTTCTTTGGAATAATGAATGGGATGGATTCCTGTGATAATGCCTTATATGTCATGGCAAATAAAAATGTTATGCCAGAAACAACATGAACACAGAAAGACATCGATTAAATGCACATTGTGATCACCAGCACCTGCCTTTGACAGGCACAGTAAACAATGTATAAAACCGGGAGCTGATCCTCTGCAGTTCCCCTGTTAGGCACTTTCACAAGAACGGTCAGGGTCTGTAGTTTCCAAGGTCACCTAAGGTCTCTGCTTAGAAAGATAACCAGCTTTATCCTTACAACATACAGAATTGTCAACATTGGTACAGGAAAAAAAAAGTATCTCTGATACTATTCTATGACCTCAAGATCAACAGCGGATTTTCCTAAGAAGGGTTGCCTTCCCCTTCTTTGGGGCTAAAGGTCTGTACTTAACACAGACACAGTCTTGTGGTGGCTTAAGTAAAAGCTTTTGTGACTGGAATAGTCCCCTCCTTATTGGTGTGGTGCAAACTAAAGCCATTAAGCCTGCTCTTCCTTCACAGGAAGACATCTTAGCTTCCTTCAGTGCCATTTCAACCCAGCTGCCAGAGACATTCAGCAATATCAGCTACCAAAAATCATCCACATGACTTTTTAAAAATGTATTTATTTATTTACTTTTCATCCTGATTGCAGACCCCCTCCTCTTCTCCCAGACCCCCTCACACCCCTCCCTCCCTCATTCTCCCCTCTCCTTCTGCTCAAAGAAGGGGGAGGTCCCCCATGGGTACCAATCTACCTGGCACATAAAGTCGCTGCAGAACTAGGCGCATCCTCTCCCACTGAGGCCAGACAAGGCAGCCCTGTTAGGGGAACGAGATCCAAAGAGAGGCATCGGAGTCAGAGAGGACCCTCCCCCTCCTGCTCCAGTTGTTGGGGGATCCACATGAAGACCAAGCTGTGCATCTGCTACAAAAGTGCAGGGGGCCTCGGACTAGTCCATACATGCCTTTCGGTTGGTGATTCCATCTCTGTGACCTCCCATGGACCCAAGTTAGTCAACTCTGTTGGTCTTCATGCATCCACAGGACAAGGGATCAAGGCTCTTCTAAAGGCCAAAGATCATTGAAAATGTCCATTTCTTCAACAATTATCTGTCTCTGTCTGGCTCCCAAGACTCATCGTGGGAACAGCTAGAAGGGTCTTTGAAGGTCATTCGATCTCACAGGAGGTTTCATGTACGTATAATAAATGGAAAGATGGAAGTGCATGTCAATCTAGAGATGTTAACAAGAGCCAGGGCTTTCCTTCCCAGCAGTATTTTACTGGTTGGCTTTGTAGGAGACGGTAAGTCTGTCCAGAGTCACAGATTCTGTCAGTCAGCAGGCAATACTTTTATGTAATGCAGAAAAGTAAATATTCCACAATGGTGAATATGTTCCTGAAATCTGTAACCAAAAGTAGCCCCCTTTGAGAAATCTACTGTCCAATTAAGCTTTGTGGACTACTCTCCCATAGACAAGAGTACATTATTCTGGAGAGGCAGAGTGGAAAGCCAATTAGTACTTTTTTTTTTCATACAACCTAATCACACAGAGTGAGGAGGGTTATTGTTCAAGGTCACTGTAGCATCAGCATTTAAAATGCAGCTCTTCAATTGTGCTCTTCCAGCTGCGGCCTCCTCTTCTGCTTTCCTCCGCCCTCGCGCGCTGTGCATCAGACTCGACTTCTCGTCATGTCTTCCCACAAGACTTCCAGAATCAAGCCATTCCTGGCCAAGAAACAAAAGCAGAAGTGTCCTATTCCTCAATGGATTCAGATGAAAACTGGCAACAAGACCAGGTACAACTCCAAGAGAAGACACTGGAGGAGGGTGAAGCTGGGATTCTAAGGGTTCACACGATGGCAAGACTGATGCCGTATCCTGAGTCGTGGTCCTCAATCGAGCCTGCCAGATGGAGCTCAGCATTTTTAGCCTGGAGACTTGGTCATGTCTAAACTGGGCATGAGGTTGCCCAGCAATAAAATATAGAATTTTTCAAAATAAATAAATAAATAAAACGTGCAGCTCTTCTCTCGATAGCTAAAGGAAATGTCTCAGGGTCTCTATCTTGTGACTCTGCTGGTGACAACACTCCTTGTTTGGGTGGTAGCAACCCTTCGCGTCCCTCCTCCTAAGTCACCAGGGCCGAGTCAGTTTTTTCTCACATTTTTATTTATGGTTGAACCTTTGGTTCAGCTCTTTTGATATTTCTTGATGGGGATTCAAATAATCATGCAAGCTTTTTGATGAGACATTAGAAACAGGAGAGAGCTGGCTTGCAGTCTCTCTTTTCAATGTACTGGCCCTCTAGAACCCCAGGGATGTTGCCACACAAAGTACTGTTCTCACCAGTAAAGGAGAGCTGTGACCCTGAGAGCCTGTGCTCCTCACAGAAGACTAGCTACATCTGACACCTGCAGTGATTCCCATTCAGCATGCAATAAGGGGGGGGGCTTTATTTTGGGGGGGTGATTTCCAAGACAATTTTTCTCTGTGTGGCCTTGGCTAGCCTGAACTCGTTTTGTAGACCAGGCTGACCTCGAACTCACAGAGATCCGCCTGCCTCTGCCTCCTGAGTGCTGGGATTAAAACAAAACAAAATAAAACAAAACAAAAAAGAAACACATTTAGAAATAACAGCTCCAGCCTGGAGAGATGGCTCAGTGGTTAAGAGCACTGGTTGCTTTTCCAAAAGACCTGAGTTCAAGTCCCAGCAACCACATTGTGGCTCACTGCCAGCTGTAACTCTAGCCCTAGGGGATCCAATGCCCTCTTCTGGCATGCATAGACATGCAGACAAAATACCCCCACACATAATAAAATGAATTAATTAATGAGAGGGGGACTCTCTTTCATAAGCTGAGAGACAAGTTTGCCAGGGTGGGGTGGGGTGGGGGTATGGGCAGAGTGGGTGGGACTGGGAAGAGAGGAGGGAGTTGGGTTGAAATTGGGATGTAAAATGAACAAATAAATAAATTAATGAAGAAAAAAGAGGCAGGTCTAAAGAGTGAACTTGAAATTTTGCTTCTTGGGTGAGACCTTGTCAGGGAAGAAACTCGCCACAGAAATTGGATCAGGGACATCTTTAAGCAGAGAAAGGACCCACGACGGCATGCTGCCGCGCGACTTCAGGAATTACAAAAGTGTGAAGCAGACACCGACATCCCAGGCATCTGTCTTCACGTAACTCAGAAGGTGAAGGTGACGCACCTCCTGTGGGATCGCCTCCAGGGATGTCACACTGAGAGCTGAGAACCGGATGGGATGTTATGTTACTTGCAAGTTAATTGTTCCTGTTTCCCAGAGACTGGAAGAAAATGCCAGTCTCCCAGGACAGATAGGAAATGCTGCTTGTGCTGCCAACATCCCTTAGGGAAACCCAAAGAGTGGCGAATGGCGATCGCTCGCCCCTAATGAAGCCAACATTTTTATGAGGGGCAGAAAACACGTCCTGCTCTTGACTCTGCAGGAAAACAATCCCTACACTGAAAGCCCGTTTCCATTGCAAACTACCTTCCAGGATTAGTCCAGAACAGCCCACAGACTGATACCTTGCTCACGGAACCTGCAGAAATGCCTGAGTTCCATCTGGCATTCTCTCTCCCACCAGGGTGAAATGAGATGTTAGGTGAGTGAGACAGTGAAGGTCAGTCAGACTAAGGGGTCACAATCTAATCTAGGGCACATTAAATACTTTATACGGTCAGATTTACAGGGATCCACAGAGCTGCTAAGAGCAGGCAGAGGTTTAAGCCCTTGAAACAATCACTGCACATGCCCTGATGTCAATGAGGTCAGAAGGCCATGCACATGGTAAGCCAGATGGGAAAACTCTACTTGGGCAGACTGTGTATCCTCACAAATGCCTCAGGGTGCTTATGTGCAGCACAAGGAAGAAACTTACCCAGCAGGGATTAAACCCCAAATTGCCTGTCAGTACCTCTGCCTCAGGTAATGCGGTGCCTGTTTGGAAACAGCCTGTCTTAAGTGGAAGGAGGAGAGCTGACCTCTGAACAGGATGTTTATTGTCTCTGCTGCATAGCTCTGCTAGTGCTTCAGTAGGAATTGAGATCTTGGAACAAAATAAGTGACCAGAAGAAATGACCACTTTGTGCCTGGCCGTCGTGTGGAAAATATGACCCAACACCTACATGTTAGGTTTTCGCTTCCCTATCTAGCATGTCACAGTGACAGGGTGTTTTTACAATCATTAGGTTTTGAAATGACATTTTAGGGGTGCAGGGAGAGGATTCAGCAGTAAAGGCACTTGCCAGCAAGCCAGATGATCTGCATTCCATACTTGGAACCCACATGGTAGCGTAGAGAGCTAACACCCATGGGATCCTCTGACTGCCACACACACTTTTGGGGGCGCACATGCACACCAAAATTTGAAAGCCAAGGTGTTCTAAGACATTGAGACAATATCATGGGTTCTCAAGTTTTTCCCGTATGAACTATGGAAATCCATAACACAATCCATATGAATTAGCATTCATTCTCTGGGTTTTTACTTTTTTTTTTTTTTTTTTTTTTTTTTTTGTTACATAGTAATGCCTGCTGAGCACCAGTAAGGGAGCTGAGCCTATGCATTCAGTGCCTGAGAGCACCAGCAGCTGAGCAAGAGTTCTGATGACCATGCTGATGAGTCTGTGGGTTATTTTTGCCTGACTGTTGCTACGGTAACCAAGGAAGAGCAAGTCGGCTATAAAATCATTGATGTTTCCCTGTAAAGACTTTATGAAACTTTCTATTTGTTATCATAGATACCCAGTTTACCTCCAGAACTTTTTCTAAATATCTATCTCTTCGTGTTAGGATTTTGTGGTTCCTTCTTCAAATCTCTGGGAACATATCATCTCTTAAAGGCAAAATTGTTTATATGGTTCCAGGAACTGAGTGTACTCAAAAATTTAAATATACATATATTACTACACAGAAGAGGAAATAAAAAAAAGAAAAATGTAGTACATTCCAGGACATTAAGTTCTTAGATTTCATATTAAACAAATTTATAATATTTTAAATAAAACATAGGTAGTCCTTACCCTTCTGGGCCAGGAAGGATATTAGGTAAACGAAAGAAAGAAAGAAAGAAAGAAAGAAAGAAAGAAAGAAAGAAAGAAAGTGTCATTTCCCACACTCATGGTTCTACCAAAGCTGTGTCCATTGGAAAACCTGCGTTGATCCAGTGGCTCCATAAACTGCACTTTTTTTTCTTTACATCACTAAGTGTAACGATAGTTAATTATTTTATGTATTCAAAATGTTTATTAATAAAAGAAGAAAAGAGATAGCACTAGAGTATTGTGCAAAATCTGATGCTTTATTTTTAGCTAAAGAAATCTAGATAGGTAAGTTCTACCTTCTGAAAAAAGAAAAGGACAATTGACATGTTTTCATTTTTCATTGACTAATTTTGTTGATAGTTTAATACACATATATAATATGATCTGATTACTTTTCCCCTACCCTCTTTTATGCCCCCAATCCCCATCATGGCTGCCAGTCTTTTTCTCAGATCAGTATCTTTGGGTTTTGTCTTGTGACCCATTTAGTTTAACAAGGATCATCAATATGATCACTGGATTAGAGCTATTCATTGAAGCCTGGTGGGGTGACCAGTGCAGGCACAACTGAAGGCAATGACACTGTCTTTCCCTGAATCTATCTGCAGCAAATAGCTCAAGAGGTCCCTGAACCCTCTTATATCCACGCCCCATTGTTGGCAGGCCAGTTAATTCCTTATAATGACTTTAGCATTTGTCAGTATTCATCCTAAGTGATACCCATATTAGTTCATTTAATCCTTATAACAAGGAAGGGATTCTAGAAAATCCACTTGATTTCCTATCTACCAAGATATAAATTAAATATTTCATTTGAAGATAAGTTTGAAGTGGGAAATACCATTTTTGTATGTATGTATGTATGTATATCTCTATTTCTCCAGAAACTGGGCTCCCAGGTGCAGGGAGGAAAGACAGAAATTCTACCTAAAAGTGGCATGAAGCCAGGTAGGTACACTCAGTAAAGACATCAAATACACAAAGCTGAGAAATAATGTTCACCCAGAAAGGATTACTACTCATGACACCTTAGTCAAGACGTCAAATATTTCCCAAAGCTGGGAAATAACATTCGCTTTCCTACAATTATAAATAAGCCTGTTACGATTTTCTGGACAATGGCACCATTTAAATTTTTTAAAAATAAGAAAATTTCTTCTCAGACGGCGACTAAATGGAGCTTGAAGCATTTTTATGATGCAGTAGATTCCATCCATTCGCTATACTTTTCTAACTGAGTTGTCCTATGTGCACGCACATGTTTTTAACGTTGTCTCTCTTCTGTGCTGCTCCTGTAAGTTTGATATTAAAATACCTTTAACTGTTTTTTGTTTTTTTGGTTTTTTGTTTGTTTGTTTGTTTGTTTTGTAAGGGAAAAACACCAACTCACCTGCAAAGGCAAATAGTGTAAGATCCTATCAGTCTGTCATCGTCCTAAAAGCGCGGAGAGCATAGAACACTGCTCTCAAGCCCTAAAATAGCACAATTGCTGTCCAAGACTGATGTATCCAGAAAAGCTACCTTTTAAATCGATGGAGAAGGAAGGGCATTTCAACACAAACACAAACTGAGGCCATTCATGACCACCAAGAAATGTGGACGATGCTTAAAGAAACACCTTACAGAGAGGCTAAAGAAAGAGTCGGAATGAGAGCACAGAAAAGACTAAATTTCAGGAAAGAAAACGACGAACGAAGAGAACGAGAGAGGAATGCAGCACGTCTGGCATGCAGCAAGCCCCTAAAACTGATGGGAAAGAAGGAGAAAAACAAAGCATCATGTCCTGGAAATGACGCAGTGAGGGTAAGCAGTACTCTTCTCATCCCGTGAATCTGGGAGCAAAGGTGCGCTCTGTGACGTGGTATTCCAATGCAGAGCAGTCAGCCTTGAAGTCATATACACATAGACAGCAAAATAAACTGAGCAGGTTCTATGTGTGTGTGTGTGTGTGTATAAGTATGTATACGTGTGTACATGCATACATACATGTGCCAAATGTAATCAAAGAAAAGGAGGCTGTCACCTTGAAAGCAGGGGCCATGGGAGGGGTAACTAAGGGAGGCTAGAGGGAGGAAAGGGAGGAGGAAGTGATGAAGCTCTGTTTCATTCATCATTTTTTAAGGTGATAAATGTGGTAAGGCATGAGGGAACTGTCAGTAAACAATGAACTGCAAATAGAAACAGACATCTTGGGAGCGAGAGTTATAAAGCAAACAGTGGACTATAAACTACAACAGAGGAAGACTCCTAGCTCCTCACCATTTTGCGTAAAAAAAAAAAAAAAAAAACAGAGAAGCAAAAATCCCCGTGGCTAGAGAGAAGGCTTCACCCTCAGTCACAGTGTAGACCCTGCTTTGGTTCCCTTCCATCAAATAGACACCAAAGAAACCCTTTCCTCCCTAATCTTTTTGTCATGGCCTTTGTCACAACAAAAAGCAAACTAGCACAAAGCGTTAGGGTGACAGGCCCTCATTTTTTGAGTGTGTGTGTGTGTGTGTGTGTGTGTGTGTGTGTGTGTGTGTGTTTTCATCTTTTCAGCGTTGATTGACTTGTAGAAATTCCCAAACACTATTTGGAGCCAAGCCCGGGAAATAGGATAAGTGATCAAAGTAACTAAGCACGCACTTTTTCTTTAACCAAAAATATACTGTAAATATATATTTTAAAAATTAATCTAAGTTTTATGCAGTTCACAAGCTGTTTCTGAAAGGCAATTTCTAAGTTTTTTTTTTTTTTTCAAATATTCTGAGCGACGACTGCTGCATTAGGAAACATTGGATCAAAGAGAGATCCCGCTTGCATGCTTGAACTTCGGTGCAAGTCCTGAATGTTCATATGCATCAATGTTATTTATGCAGGGAGAACTGTCTAAAAGTCACATCAATTAGGGCTTCTGGGCTTGTTCCTTCCATCCCCCCTACCACCATTTATTTTCTCTTCCTTTTCACTCATGTGTGTCATTATTTTATTTCTGTCTACACCGCAAACTTGTCTCCTTGCATAAGCTCCAGCTGGCCACCTCTTCTCGACATTTTGTGTACTGGAGACTGCACACAAAGCTAGGCATGCTCTCTACCATTGACACACTCTTTGTTTTGTTTTGTTTTTGTGAGACAGAGTTTCTCTGTGTAGCCTTGGCTGTCCTAGAACATACTCTGTAGACCAGGCTGGCCTCAAACACACAGAGATCCACCTGCTTCTGCCTCCTGAGTGCTGGGATTAAAGGTGTGTGCCACCACTGCCCTATTTCTTTATTCTTTTCTTCATAGCAAAAAACAAAGCCTTCTCATTGATCTGAACTTGAGCTCTATTTGTTGTTTACTCGTTGTTTATTATTGTTCTTTACCCTGGAATAAGAATGCTGATGTGTCCCCGGAGCCCAGACAAACATACTGTTTCTTAATAAACACTTGGGAAATGACTGCTTGATATTTATATTAAGAAAATAAATTATCAGCCTAAAATTAAAAATTATAAAAATGTTTGTCAAGTCATTCTTTATTTTTAAAAACTTTTATTTACATGTATGTGTGTATGTGTGTGTGTTTAATATTTAAGTTTCTCCTTCAATGAGAAAAATAACCAAGATGTTTATTGCCAACATTTTACCTAGTACAAAATGAACGCATCTTCACTAAGCCCAAAAATTATGCTACAATTAAATTTCTTGAAAATGTCTCTCATTTTCCCTTGGAAATAGTTTCAATTTAGCAAAATACTACTGACAATTTGTATTCCTTGCCTTTGCTTCTCTGTGACAAAAGCACTTGAGGAAAAGAACCTTAAAGAGAAAAAATGTATTTTGCTCCATGGTCAGCTGGCTCCATTTTTCTTGATTCTACAAAGAAGTGAAGAGGGTGATAGAGTTCAGATGCTTGCTGGATGATAGCCAGGAAGCAGAGAGCTAGAAAGGCAGCTGGCCACAAGATACACCCGCAAAGTCATGCCCTTAGGACTGGCCTCTAGCACCCAAGTTCCACCTCTTATTTTCTACTAAATTATAGATTAGTCTATTGATAAGCTCAGAGGCCCAATGATCTAATCACCCAACAATGGCATCTTCTGGACACCCAGTCCACAACCCATGAACCTCTTAGGAGACACTTCCAACCCAACCATCACAATTCATAGAAGAAATGACTGTTCTGTTCTCATAGATTAGGTGCTGTTCAAAAAAAACCTGTTTCTGAGTACCCTTGAATATAAGACTAAAAACAGCCTGATTCTCATGATATTTTATAAGTAAAATTTATGGAAGAGGGTGCACCATATTTAATACCATCAAATCCAAAGGGGAGAAAAGTTTCTAAAATCACAGTTCATCGGTGTTGGTTTCTTTTAGACTGACTTGTCCTGCTTTCCCGGCTCAAAGCCGGGAAAAGGGAAAAGAGTCATCATAGCAGATGCCTAAGTCAACTACTTTAGTAAATTGACTTAATCGGTTTAAAAAAATAGATTAGAATAAAGGTCAGTTTGTTTAAACAAGAGGAGATTGCCCCAGCAAGAGTCATAGACTATCTAACAAAAACCCAATACCAAACACAAGAAGCCCTTTTATTACTTGTTTGTCATGGAACTCCAAATATTATAGGCTACAGCTGTCGCCATTGGTTGGAAGGTAAGTCTTTGCACTTAGGGCACAGGCACAAAGGATCTTAGTTGGATCTAGCCTGAAAGCCTCCTCCCTGAGAACTAGCTCTTATAGTACCAGAAGGTGCCACACAAGCTTCCAAGGGAGGGAAGCAACCACTAGTTCTACATAGTTATGCCTATGAACTATAACAATGAGCAGCATCCTCAGAGTACAAAGAAGGTAAACCATTACCAAAAAAAAAAAAAAAAAAAAAAAAGCCCACAACTGATCAAAATGCAAATAGCAAGTGATCTTGCAGCTCCCGGCCCCCAAAAGACATCTGCATCTAAGTCTCAGAAAACATCTATCTTAGTTAGGGTTTTATTGCTGTGAAAAGACATCATGACCATGGCAACTCTTACAAAGGAAAACATTTCATTGAGGCTGGCTTACAGCTCAGAGTTTTGGTCCATTATCATCATGGTGGGAAGCATAGTGGTACACAGGCAGACATGGTGCTGGAGAGGGAGCTAAGAGGTCTACATCTTGATCTGCAGGCAGCAAAAGGAGACTGTGTGCCACACTGGGCATAGATTGAGCATATATGACTCCAAAGCCTACCTCCACAGGTACACACTTCCTCCAACAAGGCCACACCTCCTACGGGTGCCACACTCTATGGCCAATCATTCAAAGACATTGAATCTATGGGGCCAGCTCTGTCCAACCCACTACAACACTGCAGAAAAGGCGGCAGAAAGATTGTAAGAGCCAGAGGAACAGGATGTCTGCTGTGAGACTACATGTCCTAAAAATGTTAGAGAAAAGCTTTACCCAGAACATCTCATCAACATGGCTGTCTCAACAAAACCTGAACTAGAATGACACCAGTAGACATGCTAACGGTGAGGTAGGAAACCTCACAGGGGCCCAGCCCTAGATACTAATGAATGCTGAGAGCTGGAGAAAACGGCGTTTCCCAGGGGAAAATATCTGAATTAGTCATCTGATACCAAGTGGTGAGCTATGAAATCATATACATATAAGCAACATTATAGCAACTGAGGAAATCGCATTTATGTATTTAGGAAGTGTGTGTGTGTGTGTGTGTGTGTGTGTGTGTGTGTGTGTGTGTGTGTGTGTGTGTGTGTGTAATAACAATTTTTAAAAAGGTCAGATACATAAATGTAAGAGAGCAAGGGGGAACGTATGGGAAGAGTTGAAGGGAAAAGGGGAAATGATGCAATTATAGTTTGATTTCAAATTTAAAAAACAGTTTTTAATGCAGGGAGTGGGTTTATACATAAACTGACTCAGTGGGCAAAGGGGTTTGCAAGCAAGCCTGACCACAGGAGACAAGCACCTCTCACAAATTGTCCTCTGACCTTCACACATGTACAGTGGCACATGTATGCCTACACACTTATTTTAAAGGCCAGGCAGCCTTTCTCTAAAAAACAATACAAAAGAAAAAAAAAAAAATCCACAAACACTCACAGACCTAAAAACGTCACATAGAGCAGGGGAGTTTTATAGTTCACTCTTGCCTGCGGCTCAGAAGGCTTCCACCCTGTAGCTTGTACAGTGAGTATTTTAACACATTGCATTTTACACATGAATATTTGAATGTGGAATAAGACAGGAACACCTTGCTACAGAGGCACTGTAAAGGCTAACCCTCTGCTCCCTGGCTCTGTCATTTTTACTTGACTCCCCATGTGTCCTTAAACTTAATCCTGGGGCGCTAATTGGCTGACTCCACCCCCCCCCTAAGTCCTGTGAGATGCCTCCCTCTGGGTGGGGTCTTGCCTCCTTCTGATACTGTTTTTCTCACTGGGCTCGATCCAGCTTGGGGACTGTCTAAAATGCACCCAATAGCTTTGTCAGAGGAGCATCCGCTTCACTCCTGAACAAACAAAGGTTGGTAAGGATCTGGCTGCAGAGGATAGAACTGTCCCAACAGAGTGCGAATAACCTCACCACCTTTGCTGGCTTCCTGCTTCTCCCTCTCCCAGGTTCTCTGCTCAGGGCAGAAGGAGAAGGACCTGGAGGAATAGATTTTTTTTTCTGTTGTTGTGATAAAACCCATGGCAAAGGCCACTTATAGAAGAGTTTGCTTGGGTTACAGTTTCAGAGTTTCATAGCAAAGAAGGAGACAAAGGCAGCAAGGAGAGCAGGAAGCTGAGGGTTCATATCTTGAATCACACAAGATTGAAGCGGGGAGCAAGGCAGAAGTGCTCTCTAGAACTTCTAATACTACAAAGAGTGAAAAGGAGTACAAAGAAGTACTTTTTACTCTCAAGGCCCACCTCCAGTGATGGACTTCAACCAGCAAGGCGACATCTCTTAAACCTGACCAAATAATGCCACCAACTGAGGACCACATACTCAAATGCATGAGACTATGAGGGACATCCCTCATTCAAACCACTGCCTTCCACTCCGTGACCCTTGGAGGCTGGTAGTTCATCACAATTCAAAGTACATTTAGTCCAACTTCAAAAGTTCCCATAATCTTTCACAGTCTCAGCACCGTTTTAAAAGTCCAAGGTGTCTTCTAAGACCCAAGACAATCTCCTAATTGTCATCCCCTATAAAATCAAAGGGCAAATTACATATTTCCAACATAAAATTGTACAGAATATACATTAACATTCCAAAAGGAAGCAACAGGAGTGTAATGAAGAAGTACTGGACCAAAACAAAGATCAGAACCCAACAAGGAAAACACCAAATCCTGTAGTTCCATCCAGCATCTAATATGCTAGTTTTAAGACTTACATGGCTCTGCTCCTCCAGATGTGCTCCCTTCAACTGACATCTATTTCTTGAGATGGTTCCACTATCTGTTCTCAGCCCTTTTTAGCAGATATCTCAAGGCTCTAGCACCCCTAACACCTCCATGAAGCCCAGGTTTCATATTCACAGCTTCTTCATACAATGACCTCTCACAGTCTCTTGCTCTCTCCATGCCTTCATGAAGACATGACCCAGCTCGCGTCCAGGGGTCTCTGAAACCATGGGGAAAGGTTCCTCAGTCCTTCATTCTTGCATTTTCTCATGTCTCTAAACCCAGTACATATGGACAACAGTGCCCAGTTCTGCTACCTGGGAGTAAACACTCACACCACTGAGACATGTTAGCAGAGCTTTGCTTTGCAGTTGCTTTATAAAAGCTGAAAATGCCTTATGCTCTCTTTCATAGTAGGAAGCTTACCTAGGTGCGGTCTTCCCTTAAAGGCACCTTACCCTCTACTCTAGTGCACTAATACCCTTTTTGTTTCCCAGCACAAACCTCGGTTCCAACACTATGTCTACCATGCTCTTTTTCTCTTTAAACTGTACATTTTGTTGTAAGCCTAACCTTAAATGGGTAAACAATTTCTCCAGCCCTAAACTGTACAGTTTATATTGGCTTTTGGCCCACATGCTCTTTTTCTTTATAGATCTGCATACTGTCATTAATAATAACTGTGCTCTGTGTCCTACACTCAACATTTCCTGGGCTCCAGCTCTGCCTGCAACCCCAGAGGCAACAGCCAGACTCTGACATAGACTCTCTTGCCTGCCTTTGGATCACTTTCCCCTAGCTGGGCTGCCTTGTCTGGCCTCAGTGGAACAGGATGCACTTAGTCCTGATGTGACTTGATGTGCTGGAGCTGGCTACTGGAGCTCCTTTTCTGAGGACAAAGGGAGGAGAGAAAGGGGAACAATGCAGGGGGGGGGGGATGGGAGGAGAGGACGAAGGGGCTGTGATTGGATATTAAGTGAATTAATTAATTAATGAGAAAAATAATATTAACCATTCCACAGATTTAATATTATGCTGTTGAAATTTCTACTGCCCCCAGCCCCAGTTATCCCATTACTTTGTAACTACCTTCAGGAAAGTTCTTAGGACAAAGGTGGACAGAAGCTAGATTCTTTGCCAAGATATCATTGGAATGGCTGCTAGCAAGTTGGTAATATGGTTTCTCTTTGAACCCTCCACTGTCCATATGGCTCCCAACACTGCTGTCGTCAAAACTCTTACCAGGATGCCCCATCCAGCTCTGCTTACATCATCCAACTGTTATTCTAACCAAAGTTCCGGAGCTCTCCACGTCACCCACAAAACAACATGGTCAGGTACTAAATTCTGTATTAGTCACTTTTCTGGTGTTATGGTAAAATATTGTGACCATGACAACTTATAGAAGAAAGAGTCTGTTGGGGACATACAGTTCCCGAGGCTCATGGTAGGGAAGCAGGTGATGCAGCCAGAACAGAAGTTGAGAGCTGATGGTTTGGACCTCATGCACAAAGCAGAGAGAGGGAGGCAGAAGCAGAAGAGGCTTTCTAGTCTCAAGTGGCACACCGCACACCACACCACCCCGGTGACATGCTTTCTCCAGCAAGGACATACTTCCTGCTAAACAGCATCACCAACTGGGGCCAAGTGTTTAACTGCTGAAGACTCTGAGGGACGTTCTCATTCAAACCACTACACCTTGTTCAGGCGGCAAATAGGTTCTCTCTTTTATTCACAAGTAGAGCCGTGAAAAGCAGGCTTTGTACACGCACCAAAGCGCTTTCTCTCAGGCTTGAAGAGCTGATCAGTAACGTAATTACTCCTTAGCAAACTTAAGGACCAAAAGATTTCACAAAAAGCAATATATTCACTATGGATACAGTGACCATGTCGTGGAAAAAGATCCTGGAGTGCACATTCTAAAGCTCTAACAAGGCCTATTGTAGGAGCCCTGGGGTTGAATTTGTTTTTGTTTCTTCATTGTCCTTTCATTAAGGTAGCAATTTAGGAAGCCTCATGGCATTTAATGCCCTCCTCTAACTTATCTCAGTGGACACCATAGTCTGTTGCATTTACATAAGTGAATTTTATGAACATTTTAATTGTCTGACTTTTTCTTTGATCTGAAATTTTTTTTCAAAAAAGATTTATGTGTAATAAGCAATACATGCGCTCAGGTAAGTCTAACACCTCTTATTTTGCATTTTTCCCTTTGGTACAGTCATTCCTGCTAAGTTACCATCTCCTGCACAGCAGCTCTTTGACCCTGGGAACACTGCTCGCCCTCTCCTTGCTGAACTTTGACTGTGAAAGAATTTCTCGCTTTTTACTTGCTGTACTTCAGAGAACAAGTGACCAGGTTGGATACATTTCTTTCTTCCATCTAACTTCCCTAACCTACCCATTTTCCCAAGAAATCCTTTTAAGAAATAGATATACTCTCACTGTCTATATCTCAGCATTGACCTAAAGTTCCTGAAACACCAAATGGCTGTTCTATATAAATCAATGTAGTTGGTTTGTCTTCAAGAATAGCCAGAAACTGCTTGGAAAATATTTTTTAGTAAAACTTCTGAACTAATATTAGAATATATCTTATTTATGATGTAGCATTTATGTTACTCCTCATAGGTGTGCAACTTTTATTATGCATGTTTAGTCAAACTATAATCCAATTGCTATACATTTTGAATTTTTTTCATGTTACACTCTGTTGGTGTCTACTATGCCTTCAACAACATATTGGTTTTAAAGATGTTTACAAAAGACTACCAAACACTGAACTTTCAAAGGAACATGGCAATGGAGTTCTAAGGGACCTGGGTATATAGTAAGAGTTAGACTGGCTGAACATGATGGTGGGTTTAGCCAGGTCACAAAAGAACATGCTTTCATGCGTTTTTTTATTCTCACCATCTGACTTCAGAATTTTCTGTCATCTACTTATATTATCTACACTTCTTACCACTATCAGTAACTAAATAGGACAGAGATCTCATCTTAGCTTAGATGCATAGCTGAAGAGTAAAGCATTCACCAATAATGTGAGAGGCCTTGGGTTCAACCCCGAGGATTTGGAAGAAAAAGTTTTCTTCTTGATAGTTGTTATTCTTTGCATCTGAATGTAGTTCTATCATTCCATGTATTTAGAAAATAAACAAAGATTTTACTTTCTTTAATTCTTTAAATTTAATTTAAATTTATTTCTTTAAATAAGAAAACAATGAAGCTTCTTGCTCCTCCTTTCTAACGCTGAAATATAAAGGAGAGCTTGTGAGGCCTGTCCCTCAACACCAGAGGCTGTTGCCGCAACAATTTCTACTGATGGCTTGCATGCCTTTTCCTCTCTGTTTTCTTGCTACCACATAGTACTCTGTAGATAAAATACCTCACCATTGTTCATTCTACTAACACGTAGCATGTAGTGGAATTTCTACTGCACAAGGAAAGAAAGTTCCTGAGGTTTTGCTTGTATACACATATCTTTGAAAAGTACCTATAGGGCTCTATTCCCCAGGATTCGGTTCCCCAGTCTTATCCCAGCTCTGCCCAGAACATGTGTGGCAGCCTTCCTTGCCAACCCCTCTATTCTCATCTCCTATGGATCCCACAGATCTTTCACTTCTAATTTCCCTGCCCAACTCATTGCTTTGTCACAGATCCATGCTAAACCAAGGTTCCCTCCTTCTGGCGCAACAAATAGGCTGACAGAGGTTCCACACCTCTCCTTCAGCTCCTCCAGATCCAATCACCTCCTATTACCATGCCCAACTCTGTAGCAGAACACATCCCATCCTCAACAGATCACAAAGATCTTCTCCCTCAACTTTCCTTCCCCCAACTCATCTCATTATGACCGCCCCCAATACCAGCAGGGTTTCACTAAGAACACACCTGCAGAGCAGGCCAGAAGAATAGGTCCACAGAAAATTTCTTACCAGGAATCACATAGTTAACACAATTTCCTAAAGTCCAGGGAGAAAGCAGAAACCAAGGAACAAAACACTCACTGAACAGAAACAAAAACAGATACTATCACCCATACCTATAATCATTCCCAATCTCAGATGCCCAGAGTCAGTGTAAAAGCACAATCAATAACATCCAAGACTATGTTTCCACTGAAACCCAAAAAAACCTATCACAGCAGCCACTAATTATCCCAACATGGTTGACATCCAAGAAAAAGACCTGAAAATCACCTGTATGAAGATAATAGAGGTCCTTAAAAAGAAATGAATAAGTTCCTTAAGGAAATTTAGGAACACACAATGAATGTAGGAAAAATAGATAAAAATGGTTCAAGACTAAAGATGGAAGTAGAATCAATGAAGAAAAAACAAAGTGAGAGAATTCTAGCAATGCAAAATTCGAAAATTCAAACAGGAACTTGAGAGACAAGCTTTACCAATGAAATACAAAACACCAAAGAATATCAGGCATTGAAGATATGATGAGAAAAAATGGATATATCAGTCAAATAAAATGATAAATCTTAAAATTTCTTAACACAGAACACTCAGGACATATGAGACACAATTAAAAGACCAAATATAGGAATAATAGGAATGTAGGAAGGAGAAGAAACCAAATTCAAAAGCCCAGAAAATATTTTCAAAAAAATCATAGGAGAAAAGTTTCTTAACCTAAAGAAGCAGATTTCTATAAAAGTGCAAGAATATATTGGAACAGAAAAAGAAAAATTCTCCCACATAATAATCAAAACACTAAACATACAGAACAAAGAATAGATATTAAAAGTTGCATTGGAAAAGGACCAAGTAACATAGAAAGGCTAATCTATTAGTTTATACCTAACTTCTCAACGGAGACTCTAAAAGCCAAAAGGATGTGGACAGACATTCTACAGACTCTTAAAGACTACAGATTGAAGGCCAGATTATTATACCCAGAAAAATTTCAATCACTATAGACGGAGAAAATAATATATCCAAGAGAAATACAACTTTAAACAAAGACACAGACAGAAACTTGGCACTTCCCAGGCTTCTGAGCTGACAGTGTCTGGATCCATGACTGAGACCAAAGTCAAGACCTGCTTCATGATGAATTAGGGTTTGAAATGCCAATAGTTAGCAGAAACATTTTTATATCTGACAAGAATATGTCAGACAACCATCCTGAAGGTAAGCTGTCAATAGTGGCCCATTGTGTTGTAACCTACTTAACCTGCTTAAACTCTATAGCTCCTCCATTGAGATCGACTTTTAGTTCATAGCATAACCATGGCTAGAAACTAACCATAGTTAGTTAATGCCTGCTGTTGTGTTTTAGCATATCAGAAGCCATTTTGCCTCTAAGTCTCTATTTTGATCATAAGCTAAAATTAAGTTTAGGTTTTCGGGCTCTGCCTACCTGGTAGTTTGAACACCCATTTAATTACAATTCAATAATTGTTGAGCATTCTGCTTGAATTAATAATTTATGTTCTACTTAAACAGAACCACAACACCCTGCTATGTTCCTTTCCCCTGGAACAGTGAGGAACTGGAAAGTCCTCAAGCCTACCTATATCCTAGCCAATCAGCGTAAAATTCTAGCCACTTGGATAAATTGTGCTTGGGGCAAAATTGATTCTTCTTGTGTTTAGTTAATCAAAATGATGTAAAGCTGCCCTTCCCCTTGCTTCCCACCTGGTTCCCTGGTTGTTACCTGGTTACAGTTTTTCTTATAAAAAGCCTGCCTTAGAAACAGACCAGTGTCACAATCTGGTTTCCGAATCCAGGCTGTGGCTTTGACTGCTCGCGTTTGTTCAGCTTTCAATAAGCTTTCATCAATCTGAGTCTGGTCCGAGTGGTCAGTGTGCAGCTCTTTCTGAACCCATAACAATTGCAGCTCTGTGAGCTAGCTTTTCTCCAGAGCGTTTCCTCCCCTATGTGAATCTGCTCCACTGTAATGGCGCTTACATCAGTACATTGACTTACCTCTTCCTTGAAAGGGATCTGTTGGTCAGAGGTGCTGTTGCTGTCATCTACATTATTATACAATATTAATCAGTATAATAATGTAGATTCCCATATACATTGAGGCAGCAAATACCTTTAGTGCTGGAAGTGATGGGTCATTTCCAAGGACGTCTACAGTACAGAGAAGTTTGAGGTTTGCTTCAGAAAATGAAGACAGCAGTGCTGTAATTTTACATGAATTCCAATCATCTGGTTTTAGTTTTTAAACAATTCACAAAGTAGAATGGCCAGGAAATGGCAGATTTTAAAAATAATATTCATGACTATTTCTAAATCACTTTTGATGAGGTCCAAGACAATTTTCCACAAAGGACTTAATAATGCTCAACCACATTTTATTATGCGTTCATAATTTTGTTCTCTTAGTAGCTATGGCATAAAAGACATATGATGGGTATTATCTGAATTTTTTTAAATGCAATACGAAAGGGAAGATTCAGTACCTACATGTCAGAGTTGTGATGTCGTACCATGATGTCCTGAAACTGAAGGCTTCTGTCTAGAAAGTCTGTCAATTATCATTGAGAAAGAATTAAGAAATACATTATTAACTGCCAGGTAGTGGTGGGACACTCCTCTAATCCCAGCACTCAGGAGGCAGAGATGTGGGAATCTCTGAGTTTAAAGCCAGCCTGGTCTACAGAATGAGTTCCAGAACAGCCAGGGCTACACAGAGAAACTTTCTCTTAAAGAAAGAAACAAAGAAAGAAATTATTGTAATCAGTAAAATATAATATTAATCGGTATAATAAAATATTTCCTTTGTTGGGGAAAATGAAAGAAGTAATGTATTTGAATGAGTATGAAAGTTGAGAATATATTAAATATTAGATAATAAATTTATTTAAAAGATGTGATTTCATCACTAGTCAATATTAAACACATGATCACAAGAATGACCATCCTGGTGCCCCTAGTAAGAGTATTGTATACAGACCTTTGGGAGAAGTGAGAGAAGGGGAAATATTTATCAGTTCACAATCGGAGTGACACAACATATGCCTTTAGGGCATCAAAGACAGGGCTCACTTCAGGGACAGTGAAATAAGTGACCATTTAGTTCCAACATACTTAACCACAGAAGTCTTTATATAGGAGAGATACATGTGCAGAGAAAGAGAGACAGCAGTGCTGATACACCGAGAGATTTATTGTGAAGTTGAGTCACCTGGTTATGCGGGTCAAGAAGTTCCAGGGCTCTGCCGGCCACCCCACCCCCGACTCAGAGGCATTGCAGGTGTGGCTGCTGTGTCATACGTGCACCAGCAGGTGGCAGAGAGGAGAGAGGCTATGTCTATACTCAGTGTTCTGACCTATGAACATCTGAGTGACTCGTAGCCTAACATACCCTGAAAACAGTAAGCCTAAGATGACTCCAGGGGGCCTGGGCAGGGAGCTAGCCTGAGACAACCAGCAGTCTGGTGCACATAGGCATATAGTGCAGGATCAGGGCATAGCACTCCTGAGACCGCTCCTGAGATGACCCCAGACACTCAGAGTCCCTGGGCACCACCCAGAGGACCGAGTATGTGGTGGAGAAATGGAAGAGAAAGAAACAGAAAGATGTGGGCACAGTGAATACAGGCAGAACTGGAGACTCAAGGGTAGTGAGGAACAGCCTGATGTGTGTAGCTGGTGATGTCACCTGGGCCCATGGTGGAGTCCTGGCCTGTGCTGCCACCGGAGGCCAAGACTGGGTCCATGGCCCTGCAGCAGCAAAGGTCTGTTACCCACAAAGGTCAGGTGGATATCGCTGGTCTAGGCTGCAGCCCAGAGCCGTGTTAATGTCTTGAGTCTGAGCAGAAGCAGCCCCACCCATCAGCTGTGCATTATGGGAGAGCTGGCCCTGGAGACCTGAGAACAGGAAAACTGACTCCACTCCTAACCAGCTGCAGTACTGGGGGGTGGGGAGGGTAGAGCGGGGGCTCATATATCTGAGGAGTTGCAGGCGAGCTGACCCCAAGGATAGTTGGTTGGTGTTGGCAAGAGAGAGATGCCCTCTGCCCCTCCCTTGCCATCTATGGCAGGCAGGAGAGCTAGCCCCAGGGTCATGAGAGTGGACGAACTGATCATGTCTCTCACCAGCTGCAACTCTTGGGAGAGCAGGCCCTGCACCTCATCTGGGGAGCAAGGTAGAGCTGGCTCTGGTCAAGGGAATTCCTGGTGAGGCAGCCCAAGGGCATGAGAGCCAGAGAACTGATGGGTTGAACAGCCCAAGTACCTCTCAAGCCCAGATCCAGGCCTTTGAGGTGGCCCACCCCAACATCTACTCCATCGATGAACAACTGGAGTGCATGAAGGGGCCAGTCCTACAGATCCGAAACTACGGGGTCTCCATGACACTAGGGAACAACAGGATATCTGAGAGGAATCCTAGTGAGGATCCAGTATTGATAGGATAGCAGAAGCCAGAAGTCTTGCAAAGAGGTGTGGGCAAAAGGAAGTACTGTAGGGCACACTGACACACTACAGCTTCCATGATGAGATTTTTTTTCCCTCTGTTGGGGGAGAGGTTACAAAGGTGGAGGGCCAGTACGAGGGGAGGGGAAGATGAATAGGATTGAGTTGGATGATGTGAAATTCACAAAGAACCAATAAAAATTGGAAGCAGGAGGAGAAGGAGAGAAAGAAGAAGGAGAAGGAGAAGAAGAAGAAGAAGAAGAAGAAGAAGAAGAAGAAGAAGAAGAGAAGAAGAAGAAGAAGAAGAAGAAGAAGAAGAAGAAGAAGAAGAAGAAGAAGAAGAAGAAGAAGAAGAAGAAGAAGAAGAAGAAGAAGAAGAAGAAGAAAAGTTGTCGTTTTTCCAGAGCAATGCTTTGGCTGTCCCTGAGTTAACCCTGGTTCATGGTATACTTACTAGCTTAATTGGGAGGTGTGAGTTACTGGTTTCAAAGAAATTGCTTTAGCCAATTAAAGTACACACTAGTCTAAAAGTAGTTTCTGTCTCCATTTTTCTGTTTTTTTATTACAGTTACTTTTACATGTTTGCACATGCACCTGTGCTGTGCCTGGGAATGGAACCCAGATTTTCAGTCTTGATCACTAGATTTGGGAGAAAGCACCTTGGCCCCCTGAGCCATCCTCTCACTGGCCCCATGGCCCTTTTCTATAACACAAACAACTTGGTTCACAAAGGCTAATTGCAACAACTAGGAGGGAAGAGAAAAAGATAAGACTCCTATAGTCACACAGGTCCAAACTTGGAAGAAAATATGTGGAAATACAAAGACTGAACACTTCAACAGACAAGTATGAGGACTCCCAGCAACTGTAACGGTGAAGACTATTTCAAGTTTTGGCAGGAGATCCTAACCTGGCTTTCTGGCTTTGGGCCCCTTTGTCCCACTCTGGCCTCTGAACCTGTGAGCCTCTCTTTTATCTGGTACTGATGAAGTGCTTTGAATTCCTTGAGATCTGAATGACCCCAAATACTTCTCTTCAACTGCCCTAGAATCACCCCAGGGTCACCAGCCCATCTATGTCTCTGCCTGGTTTCTAGCGTGCTGGGTTTCGCTGGCTCGATGGTAAACATCTCCAAAGCCAGGAGGTGACCAACTCACCTTGTTTTCATTTCCAATTTGAGATTTCATACACTTTTAACTTGTCTAGGAAAGCTGAAATAGCGTTCCCGTCTTCAAGCTTTACCATGAAGTACAATGCTCATTATGCCCAATGGGTACTCAGTAGATGGTGGGGCAGAGATGGCTGCCCTACTCAAAATAGAAGTTGAAAGATGCTAAGTATCAGGCTGTTTGTGTGATGCCTTCTCCATCTGGAAAGGCTTATTCAAAAGGAAGAAATCAGTCACAGCTGCACGTCAGTGGAGGACCATCTCGCTGAAAACTCTGTTCATAAAAGAAAATTGTAAAACTGCTCTTGGGAGATAAAAGTTATCAAAATCATTTGCATAATTGACACTCTACTTTCCTGCTTTATCACACACACAAACATGTATATGCACTCTTGCATGAGCACACACATATACATATATGTAAGCAGTGAGCCCACAAATATTTATATTAAAATATTTTCAATTGCCAAAGGGTAGTAAAGAGCCCACAAACTAGCTCAATAGTCAGTGCTTACTAAATACAATGACTTTCTCTATTGTCTCTCCTTTCATACAGTTGACTTTAAAACAGTGGTTCTCAACTCCCTGTTGTAGTTCCTCATGTTGTACTGACCCCCAACTATGCTGCTACTTTCATAACTGCAATTTTGCTACTGTTTTGAATCATATGTAAATATCTGATTGCAGATGACCCTTGTGAAAGCATCACTTAAGCCCCCCAAAAGGGGTCATACCTGCAGGTTGAGAACTTCTGCTTTAAAACATAGGATTCCCACTTTAATTTACGTTTCAACTGAGCAGCTCATGATCTTTGATAAGTGACTACCAATGGACCCGCATTTGGTAAATCAGACAGCACAGCACTGTCTTCCAAAAGCCAGAAACGAAAAACGTGCATCATAGCATGGCAGCAGGACCACTACCTTGACACTCAAACTCCAGCGTCTACAGGTCCATGCGTGGTGTGTACTTGGTAAGTTGTACTCTGCCTCGGTGTACCTTACAACCTGTGGACTGGAGTAATGATCACTGTACCTAAGATAAGACTGTATCAATATGTGCAAGATATTGGGTGTCAGTAGATCACCTCATGTTCTGTCATTACAAAAATAAATATGTAAATGTTCAGTATTAAAACTAGTCCCACCAGTCCTTCCGATGTTGGTTATGAGACCGCCACGGTAGTGAGTGAGAGTGGAAATTGAAATACAGTACAAATGTATATGGTGTGTCATCCAGTGTAAAGAACAAGGCGTGATTAAGCAGCCTTGTGATGTGGCTGGCATACCAGGTGTGTCTTGTTGTCAGTTTAGCACAGGCTAGCTTTAGCACATGCCAGTGTGTTTGCACTTGGCATACGACTCTCGGCTTCTTACCCATACGTAATATTTCAACAAACAATGCGTAGTTCCTTGAGTAGATTGTGGAAAGGGGGAATGGTGTCGATAAAATACTCCATGAAGGAGAAAAGACATTGAAAACATAGCTGCTCCTGAATCCTGGGTGAGTTGTTTGTGTTCTGGCCCACATTTGAGAACGAGCTTTATCATCTGGTCAGTTTTGGATTGATGCATGAGAAGGGAGCAACAATCTACTTGGTCTTCTGAAGGTTTTGACTCAGGCCTTATTACCAGGGGATTATGAAGGAGGGGGAGTTGGTGATAGAAGATCTAGAAGCACAGCCTGGTCTGCAAAGCAAGACTAATTTATTTTATTTTATATGTACTGTGTAACACTGCATATATTTTGTGCACCACATGAGATGCAATGCCTTCAGAGGGCAGAAGAACAAATCAGGTTCCCTAGAACTGGAGTTATAGGTGGTTGTGAGCCACCATGTTGGGCCTGGGAACAGGACCACTGGTCCTCTCCAAGAACCTCAAGTGCTTTGGACTACTGAGCCACCTCTCCAGTGAACCAAATTACTGTAATGTCAAAAAATAAAAACGTAATTTCGACTGCTATCATGTCTCTTTTCACAGAATTCATACAAACACTCAAACACAACAGGGATGCAAAGATAAGTGCAGTTCTGTTTCCAGTGAAAAACAGTCAAGTGGAGGAACACACTATACACACATGATGATGTTAGCATCAAGTGCTAGGGTAAGAGTCAAATAAATGGAGGACCTCCAGAGACCTGAGGGAACAGAGAGGTCATCACAGAGATGGAAGGGCATCCAGAGAGATCATCACAGAGGTGGAAGGGCATCCAGAGATGTCATCACAGAGATGGAAGGGCATCCAGAGATGTCATCACAGAGATGGAAGGGCATCCAGAGATGTCATCACAGAGATGGAAGGACATCCAGAGATGTCATCACAGAGATGGAAGGGCGTCCAGAGAGGTCATCACAGAGATGGAAGGGCACCCAGAGACGTCATCACAGAGATGAAAGGGCATCTAGAGAGATCATCACAGAGATGGAAGGGCATCCAGAGACGTTATCACAGAGATGGAAGGGCATCCAGAGAGGTCATCACAGAGATGGAAGGGCATCCAGAGAGGTCATCACAGAGATGGAAGGGCATCCAGAGAGGTCATCACAGAGATGGAAGGGCATCCAGAGAGGTCATCACAGAGATAGGATCATATCCAGGGGAGCTAATGAGACATCAGACAGTGTGCTTTACTGGAGGGAGGGGACTCCCAGGCAACAAGTGCTCCAGAAAAAAAGAAGAGCATGTCAAAGTGTGGTAGCAGGCAGAGCTGAATTTGGAGAACTACTTTCAACCAGGAAGCTCCAAAGAAGAGATGGAAGCAGAGCAAAAAGGTTACACCATTGGGGGGGCGGTTTGAGTGGCCAGTCCAGAGGCTCAGTTATTATCTTACAAGAATAGAGAGCATTGGTGGCTTTAAGCAAGCAACCATTAGAACATACTGGGTAGATAATGCAACACTTTAAATAACAAAATGTAGGTGGAGCTGGAAAGGTACTCCTATTGTCTGTGCAAATGAACAAGGGAAGAAAAATGACAGCAGACGTACTCCTGTTTGAAAATAAGCAGTTCTCTACTTAGAAATAATTTATCCTTCCAAGGAATGTGAACACTGTTGGTGAAACAGGTTTGTTTGTGGCTTCTTGTTGTTATTGTTTCTGTTTTCTCCTTTTGTTGGCTAATTTTGGTTTCTTGTCCACTTAACACAGTTGGGATAAGGGACTCCCAGCTGAGGAATCAACTCCACCACCTGTGGGCATGTGTATGGGGCATTTTCTTCTTTGCTAATTGAAGTAGGAGCGCCCGTATGACTGTGGGTGATGGCATCCTTGGACAAATGGGCCTGGGCTGTCTAAGTAGCTGAACAAGAGTCTGGGAGCAAGCCAATAGGAAACGCTTCTTCACAGTTTCTGCTTTGAGTTCCTGCCTTGGCTTCCCTGCATGACGGACCGTAACCTGTAACATGAAATAAGCACTTTTCTCTTCATTTGTAATTGTATGTACAATTGTAAACATATGTAATATAGATGATGTACATGGAGGAAGTAAAAGGCCTATTTAGGCCCCTCCCCAATGTATTTCTGGTGCTTCAGATTTTTGTTTACTTAACTAGTTGGTTTTTATTATTATGAATCCTGTAACACAAAACATGCTTATTTGTGAAGGGTTACCTGGCTTAAAAAAAATAATGCTTGATAAATATTCTGATTTCTGCTGTAAAATTGCAGCTGAGGTTTTATTAACATGTTGGGATGATGCCTGTTCCCTGTGTCTTAAGTAACACTGTGAACATAAGAAACTCACAAAGAGAAGTTCTTTCTCTCCTGTGAGTGAAGCTAGCCACACAGACCAGAACTACCCTTGATAAACGTCTATTGAATGGCTGTTGCTATTCTAAATGTTTTCAGTATATGTGAATATGAGTTAGTATGGCTCCCGCCTCAGAGTGTGCTCAGATTAGACAGACGACGTGAACGACAAAATATCTTGCGTGCAACCTGAGACTAGACAGGGTGTAGTCCTAAGAGAAAATCCAATACTACTATTCTGCTAAAGGAACATAGCAATAACATGATTCCTAATGACATAACACTGTAGGAGAGATAAATATGCTTTTGTGTTGATCCCAAGTGTGGGATGGGGACCAGACTTGTGAGAGAGCAGGATGTTTTTCCACTTAGAAGTCAAACCACTTCATGGGGGAGCTTGGATGTTGCCAGCTGAAAACATCCTAATAGAGACTCTGAGAGGAGATATATCTATGTATGAGCCCAAAACAAGAGGCTTTGGAGAGGACTTGGGATTGTTTTGGCTGTTCATCAACACTTCGAGAGATGCTCCTACAGAGAACTGCTCCAGGGAAGGCTTCAAGGCTTTGGGCTTCGGCTGAGGCTCTGGGCCTCAGCTGCTGTTCCAGGTTCCAGCAGCAACCTTGGTTGAATTGCAGATTTGATGAGGTCCTTCTCACTACACTGGGAGAATCGTTCCTTGGAACTGATATCCTTAAGGATTCATTATTGTGTTCTTTAATCTCCTTTTCCTGTTGTTTGGGTTAGTCGGATTGTAAGTGAGGTACGCTCTGTTAGCGAGTTCATAATAAAGTATAATTGTTAAGAAAATTGAGCCTAAACAATACTCTATCCACAGAACTTACACAGAGACCCACCACAAGGCAACGAAACAGTGGAAGACTCTGGAATACTCAGTCCAGATGTGATGCTTTTTATCAAAGCCCTCCCCTCATGGCTCAGGGATTTATGCAGAAAAGGAAGCAGAGATATTGTAAGACCAAGAGCTGGTGGATGACACCAAGGATACTGTTTTCTGGACACAACAGAACTGTTGCCCATAGAGACTGTGACAGCATACATATAACCTCCACAGGCTCAAGCCAGAAAAGGTTGCAGCAGTAAGAAATGGAAGTGGATGTGGGGTTCCACCCCCAACCTAGAACCTATTTGCAATTGAGACCTTCTGGCAAAGGGGAGATCAGTTTTCTCCAGTGGAACGCCACTGTGTACAGCAACCACACTCCGTTGGCAGTCCCAATGCCCAGGAATACCTGGCCAACACAAAACAAACTTATGTTTTGTTTTGTTTTGCTTTGCTATGCTTTGCTTTGCATGTGGGCTTTTATTGTTGTTTTTGTTGTTTATTTGCTTGACTGATTTTAATTTTAGTGTTTGTTTGTTTGAGAGAGGGAGAAAAATAAAGAAAGAAGAGGAATTGGGTGAGTACGGTAGTGAGAAGGGTCTGGTAGGAGTTGGAAGAGGAGGAATATGTGATCAAAGTATATTGTATCGCTGGGTTTTTTTATTAAAAAAAATCTAACTAATGTAATAAATATATCTCCAGTGCAAGATGACCTAGACATGTCAAAGTCTGGTTCATTAAAAGAGAAGCATTCTTTCTCAGTGAGGTGCTCTGAGCATGCCTTATGGAAGAGCAGGCCATTTATCTCAGGCTTTAGTGCTGACCAAGATTGGGACCATGTGCTCAGAACTCTCCCAGACAGAGAGAACACTGTGGACCACAAGTGCCAGACAGGTGAGTGCCAGGCAGCTGTAGACAGCAGCCAGGTGTTTCCTGAGACTGGGAAGTATTAAAGTCTGACCAACAGCTTCAAGTTGACAAGGAAACATTGAAAAGTCAGCCCAAGTGTCTGACTCCCTGTCTGGATGCTGAGAATCCAGTCAGAGAAGAGTTTAGCCCTGAAATGCATCACTTGCCTGTTCAGAGCCAATTTTTCCCCAGAATAAATGGAGTCTCAGACAGTCGTGGTAGGAGATGGGGAGCAAGAGAGAGTGAGCAAGCAAGCTAGCCTTTATTTATAAACCTTGGGCAGTCGGGAGGGCTTGTGTGTGAATGTGTCTGATTCGCTAGGACTAGGGGTGCCAGGATACTTAATCTACATACATGGTACAGTACCTCATTTATATGCAGTAGCATGAGTCCTATCACAAGAAGGAAAACACAGTACTTAATTATCCTATGGGTGAAGGAATAACTTCTAGGTACTATTAAAGGTCATTTTCTGGAGGCTAGGATCTCAACATAGGATGGGGTTACTTCTAGGAATTCCCTGTGCTTGCTGAACAAGTTCCTTAACAAGAAAGGGTCAGGCCTGTCCTGTAATCTTCTTTGAGGGCTAAGTGACACTGTTTACAAGATCTGGGGTTACCAGATTAGGTGGAGTGAGGACCCCACTGAGAAATGGGAGTCCACCATCATAGACTGAGCATAAAAATGGCTATCCGAAGACATTAGACTTCAACTTTATCCAGCAGAGTCCCACACTTACCTATTTCCCTTGAACTTTTTTTTTCCGATGCAAACCCATGAGGCTTTTATTGATCTGTCACGATGGGGTCTACCCACCTTCAAGAAGGAAGAGACCCTGAGCAGCAAAAGCAGTGGGTTTTTGAAAATATATTGTATTAATTTGTTCATATTACAACTCAATTGTTATCCCATCCCTTGTATCTTCTCATTCCTCCCTCCCTCCCATTTTTCCCTTACTCCCCTCCCCTATGACTGTGACTGAGGGGGACCTCCTCCCTCTGTATATGCTCATAGGGTATCAAATCTCTTCTTGGTAGCCTGCTATCCTTCCTCTGAGTGTCACCACGCATCCCCATCCAGGGGACATGGTCAAATATGGGGCACCAGAGTTTGTGTGAAAGTCACTCTAGGTCAGAGAAGCATGGGAGAATGGGGAAATAGAAGGACCTTTGAACTTTTATTAGGTTTAAAATGATATTGTAGATCCCCTGGAAATGGACAAAAAGACATCTTGTCGGTGTTGTTTTTATATCACTCAGGGGCCGAGCAAATGGCAGTTCTTTGTTCATCCTAGCTTGATGCTTGGCTTGGTGGCCAAAGCTGTTTTATGCGTAGGACACATAAAAATCAAATCAAATCCAGATAATGTAGCATGGGAGGAAGAAGAAAGACAGAGACCTGCACTCCACCATGCCACGTGTGTGGGTGGGGAAAGATACCCACAGACCTGCCCTCCAACCCACAGCACAAGTGGGCCATAGACACACAGAGCCCCACCTACCACCACAAAGTGCATCAAGGAAGAAGGAAAACACACAGAGACCTGCAGACTTCCGTGCCACCCACAGACCTGCCCTCCTGGGCACGGACACCTGCTTAGATGGACGATATCACTCAGGGTCCCACCAGTCATGTGGTCAGCCTGCAGTGGGGACCAGCACAGTGTGCGAGTATGTGTTGGACAAATGAGAGAGAAAGAGAAGTGGAGTATCTTGAGCCTCATAAAGACAGGTGGAAATAGAGACTCAAGGGTAGAGAGGACTAGTCTGCTTTGAGTAGCCATCCCTGACACCTGGGTCCATAGTGAAGACCTAGCCTGAAGACCTAGGCTGTTGAGGGCCATGTCTGAGTCCCATGGCTATGAAGCAGCAGCAGGGGTCAGTGTTGGTGTCCATAGCTCATATTACCACTAGGGAACACGGAGAAATCCCTGGTTGGGCAGCTGCCACTAACCATATGGATCTCCAGAGGCTGTGAAAAACTGGCCCTGCCCCTCACTGTAGTGCTCTGGAGAACTGGCCCTATCTCTCCACAGTGGCAGAACTCAGGAGAGAAGGCCTTGCCCCTCACCCAAGCAGCACAGTGGTGCTGTTGGCAGGGGTGTGGGTGAGCCCGCCCTGAGGGCATGAGTGCAGGAGAGCTGACCCAACCACTTGTCTGCCATGGGTAACATGGGCACAGAGGTAGTGTTCCCCGATCCACCCACCCCACCCCTTACCACCTCCAGCATTAAGGAAAGCTGCCCACAGGGTTGTAAGCAAGCACAGTGGAGGTAGCCCTGCCCCTCACCAGATGAAGCACTTGGGAGAGAGGGCTGTGCACTTCACCTGAAAAACACAGCAAAACTTACCATGGTGGCGGGGCCACAGGTGAGTTGGCCCTGAGGATGAAAGCTAGCCCCGACACTCATCTGCCATGAGGTGGCATGGGTTTAAGGAGCACCCCCAGCTCCTCATCTCCTGTGGCAGTTGGGACAGCTGGCTCTGAGATCATGAAAGTAGGTGAGCCAACCCTGTCCCTTGATGGCTACAGCACTCAGGAGAGTGGGCACTGCACCTCACCTAAGCAGCACAGTAAAGCTGGCCCTGATGGCAAAGGCACTGGTGAGCCAGCCCCGATGGTGTGAGAGCCAGAGCTGTCCCAGCCCCTCTCAGTCTGAGCACTTGGGAAAGCAGGGATTGTGCTTTGACTGGGAAACACAATGGATTTGGCTCTGGAGGCATGGGTGTAGGTGAGCCAGCCCTGAGGGCATAAGAACAGAAGAGCTGACCAGGCCTTCTACCAATGGTGGCACTGGGTGGCCTTTCCAGAGCAGTGCTGGAGAGCTCTCCCCGGTAGCAAGAATAAGGAAGAGCTGGCCTACCGATCAGTCCAGCCATCACTCAGGTCCAGATCTAGAGCTCTATGTTGGTCCACTCCCAAAACTACATCACCTGAGAATAGCTGGTACGTGTGAAAGGGCCAGTTCGGCTGACCCAAAGCTGCAGGGTCTCCATGACACAAGACAAGATAACTGGGAAGAGTTTGATGAGGATCCATCCTCATCATATTGATGATGTCACAGAAGCCAGAGACCTTGAACCAGATCAATGACTCATTGCAATGAATATTTGCAAGTGAAGATGTGTGGACAGAGGGGTATGCTGTGGGACACGCCATGACATGCTACAGCTTCCACGATGAGATGTTTTTCTATCCTTTGTGATTTTACTATGGTGTGTGTGTGTGTGTGTGTGTGTGTGTGTGTGTGTGTGTGTGTGTGTTTTCTCTTGGGGGGAGGTTGCAAGAGCAAAGGGCAGATATGAGGGGATGGAGAGATGAGCAGGACTGCGGTACATGATGTGAAACTCATAAAGAATCAATATAATGGTTTTTCTTAAGCTTTAAAGGAAAAAGGGGACTTTGTAGAAAGATGTCTCAGTGGTTAAGAGTCCTCCCTGGAATTAGGTGGACAAGAGTTTAGACCCCATCATCCAGGTAACAGGCATCTCCAACCAACACCTGTAACCCCAAGTCCAAAGGATCTGATGGCGTCTTTTGGCTTCCATGCAGACAAAAGGTCACATATCCGTATAGACTTGTGCACAGGCACATGCACACACAGACACAGACACACACACACACACACACACACACACACACACACACACTGTAAAAAGACTTTATTTCCTAAAAGAATGATGTTTTCTAATTGAGGTTTAGCCAGGGAGCCAAAGCAATCTTCTCCAAGAAGACGTGTGTATAGTTTCCACTTTTCTTATACTGACCTACAATGTCACCGCCATCAAATGGCTTCTGTCCTGAAAAGGCCACACTTTCCAATGAACAGCTTCTTCTGCTGAACTTCCCCCTACTTACTGCTTCAGAACTGGGCTCTACACGCATTTGGGCAATTACTCCCGATTAGCTTAACAAATGATTGTCTCAGCTAAGAAACTATGGCAACTTGAGAAATCACAGCAGAGAACCAGGATGCCTTTATCAAATTTACCCTGCAGGAGAATGGCACCGTGGGCTATAGGTCAAATGAATGCCAATGTGAGCAAATAGCTCCAGAGCTTCAGTCAATATGTCTGGGAAATGCAGGTAAACAATTGTGTCCTCTAAATTATAGAGAACGATATCTTTCTGGGTCTTGGGATTTATATCAACTAATAGCAAATATAGAGCTGAGAGCCAGGGACGGAATCCTCTCTATTCTTACTCATAGCATCACATAATTTCAGTTTCCCTCTGTCTTAGCAGCATCTTTCTTCTCTAATTACTTATTAAAACAGATATTTTTTTCTCATGAGAATAGTATAATGCAGTCACAAGAAACAAAGAGTCAGAGCGCGGGGCCAGGCCTGAGGAGCTCAGGACCTGTGGGTGGACAGTATGTCAGACTCAGACCTCCAGGATAAGTGGTACCCTGCATGGTGAGTACAGCGGTTAAATCCAGGTACTGGTTTTGGATTAGAAGTTGTTTTCTCACTCTCCTTCTTTAAAAGAATGTGGCCATTAGCCTTTGGTTCTGGTGTGAAAGTAAGGATGGCCAGCTCCAATTGCCAGCCTGACTGCCAGGTTCCATAGCTTCTATATAGGAAAATGAGTCAATGACTTATGTTGAAAACATCCCAGTGAGGACAGAACTCTCAGTTAGGGTTTTATTGCTGTGAAAGAGACACCATGACCAAGGCAGTTCTTTTCTTCTTTTTAAATTAATTTTATATCCCAATTGCAGCTTCCCTTCCCTCTTTTCCTCCCAGTCTCTCCCTCTCAGCTCTCCTTCCTTACATCCTCCTGTCCTCCCTTTCTCCTCAGAAAAGGGGAGGAGCCACCCATCTTGGCACATCAAGTTGCAGTAGGACTAGGTTCATCTTTTCCAATAGTGGCTAGACATGACAGCCCAGTGAGGAGAAAGGGATCCAAAGCCAGGCAATGCAGTCAGAGACAGCCCCTGCTTTTGCTGTTAGGAGTCTCACATGAATATCAACCTGCACAACTGTTACATATGTGCAGACGATGGCCCAGTTCTGTCCTGTGCATGTCCTCTGTGTGGCCGTTCCATCTCTGTGGGCTCCTATGGGTCCAGGTCAGCTGACTCTATTGGTTTTCTTGTGGTGTGCTTGACCTCTCTGGCTCCTTCATGATTCCACGTGATTCCTCGAGCTCTGTCTGACGTTTGGCCATGGGTCTCTGCATCTGTTTCCATCACTTGTTGAATGAAGCCTCTCAGAGGACAGTTACGCTAGGCTCCTGTCTGCAAGTATAGCAGAACATCATTAATAGTGTCAAGGGTGGCCTTTCTCCCATGGCATGGGTCTCAAGCTGGGCCAGACATTGGTTGGCCATTCCCTCAATTTTGGCTTCTATCTTTATCCCTGTACATCTTGTAGGCAGGACAGATTGTGGGTCGAAGGTGTTATAGTTGGGTTGATGTCCCAATCCATCCATTAGAAGTCTTTTCTGGTTACAGGAGGTGACCAGTTCAGGCTCCATATCTCCCATTGCTACTCTTAGCTAGGGTCTCTCTCATAGATTCCTGGGAGTTTCTACTGTCTTAGGTTTCTAGTCCATCCCAGAGATTCACCACCACCACCAATTTTAGTTCTTTCTCCCAATACTCTCTCCCTCCATCTTCCCCTGACTTGATCCCCCCTGCTCCCCTTTATCCCCTCCCCCAAGACCTAAGTAAAACCATATACATTAAATCTGATAGAAGAGAAAGTGGGGCTCAGCCTTGAACTCATTGACACAGGAGACAACTTCCTGAACAAAACACCAGCAACTCAGGAGCCAAGATCAACAACTAATAAATGGGACTCCATGAAAAACAAAACAAAACAAAAAAAGGCTTTTCTAAAGCAAAGGACATCATCAAAAGGACAAAATGGCAACCTACATCTGACAGATGACTAACATCCAAAATATATAAAGAATTCAAGAAACAAGACACCAGCAAAACAAATAACCCAATTAAAAAGTGGGGTGCAGATGTAAACAGAATTCTCAAAAGAGCAATCTCTAATGACTGAGAAGCACTTAGAGAAATGTTCAACACCTTAGTCATCAGAGAAACGCAAATCAAAATGACTCTGAGACTCCATCATACACCCACCAGAATAGCTAAGATCAAAAACTCAAGAGACAGCACATGATGGCTAGGATATGGAGAAAGGGGAACACTCCTCTGTTGCTGATGGGAGTGCAAACTTGTGCAATCACTCTGGAAATCAATATGGCACTTTCTCATAAAATTGGGAATAGCCCTACCTCAAGACCCAGCTATACCACTCCTGAGCATATACCCAAACGATGCTCCACCATACAACAAGGACACTTGTTCAACTATGTTCATAGAAGCTTTATTCGTAATAGTCAGAAACTGGAAACAACCTACATGTCCCTCAACCAAAGAATGGGTAAAGAAAATGTGGTTCATTTATACAATGGAGTATTACTCAACTACTAAAGGTAACTCATAAAGAACGACATTTAATTGGGACTAACATTTAATAGTATTACTCAGCTACTAAAGGCAGTGCTTATAAAGAACAACATTTACTTGGGGCTGGCTTACAGTTTCAGAGGTTTAGTTCATTATCATCACAGTGGGAAGCATGGTAGTGTCCAAGCAGACATGGTGCTGGAGAAGGAGCTGAGAGTTCTACCTCTTGATCTGCAGGCAGCCAGGAGGAGAAGACTGTCTACCACACTGAGCTTAAGCATATCCAAGACTTCAAAGCCTACCTCCCCGGTGACACACTTCCTCCAACAAGGCCATACCTACTCCAGTAAGGCCACGCCTTCTAATAGTGCCACTTCCTACTAACCAAGCATTCAAACACATGAGTCTACAGGAGTCAAACCTCTTCAAACCACTACAGAAACCACGTTTATTTCTCAGGGACAATGAAATGCACTGGTGTCTGGTGATGGCGTCATCAGCGATACTTTCAGCTCCAGCCACTGTTTGTGTTGAACACAAGCTTATTTCTCTTATATTTATCCTCTAGAAACTGGAAAGAGATGGCCTTAAAAGGAATAAATTAAAAGTGGGAATCCTGGTACAAAAGGCTTCAAAGAAAGAAAGAAAAAGGCATCCAATACAATACAGAATGAGAAAAACTTTTTACACAGTCACAGTGGCTCCAGGCCATGGCGGCTCTTCCCAGGCTCCCAAATCTCAGAAAAGCCACAGCAGGACCTGAAGGAAGCTAATTTCCAAGAAGCTTCCAGTTACTTCAGCTTGGGTATGATTTGAGTATGCCTCAGGGGTGTGTGTGTGTTGGGATGCAGATCTTTAGCGCCCCAGTGTTGGAGATGGTGTGGAATTTAAAGAGGTGAGCCCAAGCCATTGCAAGTGTTCCCTTCAAAGGTATTTGGGGGCAGTTCTTACAGAGCCCTGCTTAATTCTTTTGACAGGGTTGTTGTGAACAGCATGCGTACCCACAAAAACCAATGTAGAGGTTCTTCAATAAACTAAAATGCAAGTGCCATCGAGTTCAGGGGAACCTGAATTCCCATGGGGTTTTTGCAGGTGGTGTGTGTGTGTGTGTGTGTGTTTGTGTTACTATTTGCAGTAGTCATGGTGAATGGTTGAAGAAAGAGGGGCATATGTAGACAACAGAACATTACTCGTCCACAAAGAAGAATAAAATCATGTCATTTGCAGATAGATGAAACTGGGAGTCATCACATTAAGCAAAATAAGCCAGGCTCAGAAAGGCCAATACTGCCTGTTTTCTCTCACATACAAAATCCAGGGTAGGGGAGGAGAAAGGTAAGAGGGGGTATGGGAAAAGAAAGGTGAATCATCAAGATGGCTCTGCAAGTGAAAGCCTTTGCCTTCCAAGCCTGATGACCTACCTGTGTTGAGTCCCTGAAACCTACAGTTGAAAGAGAGAACTGACTCCTAAAAAGCTGTCTTCTGACCTTCATACACATGGAGTGGTAATGTTCTCTCTCTCTCTCTCTCTCTCTCTCTCTCTCTCTCTCTCTCTCTCTCTCACACACACACACACACACACACACACACACACACACACACACACACAGACCAATGATAAATAAAATATTTTTCAAACAAAGAGGAAGGATACCGGGGAAGGGAATATAAGAGAATGCAATGGGGTGAAACTGATCAAAGCACACTATATGCATGCGTGAAAATATCATTAAAACTATTCTTTTGTGTGATTACTATATAGTATACTCACTCCCACCACTGTGATGAGAGACCCCATCACCATCAACTTGATTCTAGTTCTAAGCACAAAACTGGGAGATAAACCTCTTTCTTTGACTTATATATTACCCATCCTCGGGTGTTTGGCCTGAGCAGTGAAATACGGCCTAGCAGAGATGGCATGCTCAACTTCTGCTCTTAAACTCCTCAGACAAGTAACTAAGACCATAAGCCCACACCACAGGCATCTGAATTAAACATCAGTGCTTCTATCTGAACCCCACTGAGGGTAACAGTGGGTTCCATCAGGAAATGTCAGGACGCTGTTGGGAAAGGGGGGTAATGTAGGACAAAAATAACCTGTCTCTGATAGCTCTTAATCACTGCTATGTCTTTTTCACCTGCTTCCTGGAACCTGTATGAGGCCCTGGAGAAGATAAATAAGTAAAACTATTTTCTAGCAATAACAATAAGGCTCGAAGCACAGGAAGCCAGAAAGCCACTGGACGGTCACAAAAATTGTGTTGCAGATGGGTGACAGGATTGAAATTAAACTTAGGAGAACTTACGGTTTCACCAAACCATTAGTTTATCATAAGTTGGTAAGAATTCTGGGTTTAGATACTTAGGGTGATGTTTGTTGATAGATTGTCTTCTCTGATGGAAAGGAATGTAATATTCTCAACAAAACAAAAAAGCAAGTTTTGTATTAAAAGTGAACATCTTAGGACTGTTTTGTATCTTTCAGTGTTTGGGTTTCTGAGTCTCGCCAAATGCCAGTTCCGTCCAGTCAGGCTAGTGGTAAATCTAAATGCCACTCCTGGAAACTTGCTAGAGAACAGAAGGTGAGCATCCTACTTGTGTCCACCTGAGTCAGTGTCAGCGGGGTGAGCATGTGATGATTTGTCTTGAGGAAAAAAAGTTGCTGTGCTGGTCTGGAAGGGAGGGAAGGTACCAGCCTTCAGGTCAGGAAGGGATGCCGATATGAATACAAATTCCTCCCTCCATGGACCTCCGAGGCACAAGAAGCTGCAAAGGGAAGCTGCTGCTAAGTGATAGTCCCCATGCTGGAACCTAAGGAATCAAGGCTGGGAAGATAAAGGATGCTTTTGTTTTCAATTTATTTGTATAGAAAATAAATAATAAAGGACAGAGAGAAAGAGAACATTTCCATTAGTCCCGCCTTAAAATGTGTGCATCGCTTCCTCTCTGTGACCCTGAGATGCATGTTTGTTTGTTTGTTTGTTTGTTTGTTCGTTTGTTTAACAACAACAAATATAAATCGTAAGTATCTTCATTATGCCATAATGCAGTAACTCATTTTAACATAAAAACATTTTATGTACAACAAACAATAAAACAGACAGCTCGAACATAAAAATGGGTTGTAATTCAAAAGTCCAGAGTTACTTGATAAACTGGAAAATATTTTCTCTGTAGAAAATAGTAAACATGATAACATTTCCCAGTAAGCCCATTTAAACCAAATAATAGCTGAATTATACATATGAATATTGTTTAGATTCTGGAATCCAGAAGAAACCTTACCTACATTTGTTCAGAGAACTATGTTTTGGGTAAATTAAGTTGTGTAAATGAAATTCCTATTAATCTTCCCCCTCACTGTTTGATTTATGGCAGATCATTTTTATATAGACTAATCCATAATTCAACTCCAGGGGACAGAAGCAGCCTGAAGGAAAAATAACAGATGCCCAAACAAAGGCCTGAAGGAGAGTTTTAGGAAAACACTTGGTTTGTGAGTAGAGGTAGGAAAGACCCGTTCCCACTGTGGACCCCAATGCCTTTGCCCACTTTCAAAGCCCCCAGTGCTTCCTTCCTTTTTGATCATTTGCCCAGTCCCTACTCCTTGCAGAAAGACAAGCTTCTGAACTGTTTTCTTGAACCACCATCAATTGCCTTCATTTTGAAGAGGGATAGGAATTCATTGCATCCTTATTTCAACAGTGTCTAGTGCTACAAAGAGGCATTGCTTTTACTTGCCCACGCTTATAGGTAATAATATGGCATTTCAATGTGTGTATGTTTTCTAATGATAAAATCAGGACAATCTGCATATTTTCCAGATGTCCTTTAGTATCTGGCAGGATATATCCTTCACATGGGGTAGGGGATGGGGGAGGCTTCTAAGTAAGTGTGCAGATGTACTTATTGCGACCCTCATGGGTCAGCCCCCAATCACCAGGACAGCAAACAAGGATGCATTACAAGGTGCTTTGTCTCAGGTCAGAAGTGCTCTGCAGCAGTTTACTTTCCTCAGACCCTACCTCACCTGCTTCTTGCAGTATATGATTTTAAAAACTTGCTGCAATTTTACTTTATTGCACACTTTCAGAAGACTCAACCTTGGAACGGCTCAGTTCTAGTCCTTAAAATTAGCTCAAAATTCTCTCAGCCAATTATTTCATATTCAAAACTTCCGGCAAATTTTTAATAATGCAAAGCAGAAGATATATATATCTTCATATATATGCACATGTGCATATATATATATATATGTGATTTTTTTGACTACTCCAGAAAAAATTCTTTCATGCCAACAGGAATATTAGAAATAATCCTACTATTTTCCCATCTTTCTCTATCCACTTACACTAAAATGAATGCTTTTCCTTTAACAAGCCTGGTTCTAATGAAAACCTCAAGATTGTAAGTACAAGGAACCCTTACACAATCACATGAAGAACGTTTTAGCCTCCTATTAAAACAAGCTGAGACATGGCCGGTGCTGTGTCACAGCTGCTTTCATGGGCTGCACAGAGCCAGCAGGCAAAACTACACTGCCTCCTTCCCCCTTCCCCCCTCCCCCAACCCTCCCCACTACCAGCCAGTCCCATGAAGCTATGGTGGAGGATCTGGGAGTTACACCCCCAGGACTCCTTCCCTCCTTTGTCTGACCTTTCTGGTCTCCTTTAGAGAGCTGGGAAATGATTGCTCTCCATCTTCAGGACAGCACAGCACAGCCACTGAGTTCTGGCCAAAACATGGGACAATGATGCTTTTCCAATTCCACTGTCTGAGCATCACTGGGGAGCTCGTTAGGCATGGATCCCTAAGTAGAACGGAACCTGGGACTTACATTTTAATCAGTTTAGAGAGGCAGAAGAAGCTGTGATCTGAGGACCATCATTCGAGGGATAAAACATTAAAGGGTCTCTGGCAAGGATGTCTCCCCTTGATTCTCACAGAGGCAGGCAAGCACAAAGAGAAGGGTATTTGCTCTTCTTCTGCCTTCAGGGTAGCATTAAAGACAAAGAAGGGTGTGAGGTTTTGTCAACCATCTTGTATCCCGAAAGGATGGAAACCAGCATATTGAAAGCAGCAAAGCAGAAGATTAGGAAGTGGCCTGATGTGTGAAAATGTCATTGTGTCACTGTTGTGAACTCATTTTTGGAAACTCCTTCTTCTAAACTTATTTTATGGGATAATGAATATTCTGATTATGGTCTAATAAAAATTAAATATAAAGAGATAATACTGGGGCCAGTGAGGTAGCTCAGTCAGTAAAACCCTTGCTGTAAAAGCATAATGTTATGAGAGTTGGGGTGGGGGTTGGTTTTTTGTGGGAGAGGGATGTTTTGTCTTGTTTTGTTTTAAGTTGGCCAGTGTTGAAAGGGTTTGTAATATTAGCCCTGAGAAGGAGGAGAAATGCAGATTCCTGAGGCTTGTTGGCCAATCAGTCAATATTTGGTAAATATTTAGGCCAATGAGAAACTCTGTCTCCCACAAACAAGGTGGACAGGTCCAAAGAAACAGGCAACATTGTACTCTAGTCTCCATATGTATACATATACATATGCGTGTGCATGCACAAGGACACACAGAGAGACAGACAGACAGACAGACAGACAGACAGACGGACAGACGGACAGACAGAGACAGAGAGAGGCAAAGAGAGACAGAGACAGAGAGATTATTCTAATCCTTTCGTTATTATACATATACTGTCTTTTAAGTATTTTTTCCAGAGAGTTGTCTCCTATAAACTTTTAACAATTCAATTGAGAAAAATAGAATGACTAAAATCACATCTCCATGTGGGGAAGCCGAGGCTTTTTAAGCAGGTTAAGAGAATCCATGCACTTAACTAACACCAAGGAAAATACTGTGGTCTCAGCATCAAGCTGACCTGAGAGAAATGTCAAGAGATTATATAATTACAGGACAATGTCAAGGAGTTCACGGCCTGTTCCTGAGGAAGTGCAAACTCTGTTTTACTCAGCCTAAAGATTTGCCAAGAACCACCAATCATATTCAGCCAAGTCGTCCGGAGAGGTGGTGAGGAGCAAGAGCAAGCGCCTGTACATTTGGACAGAGATTTATTGGTTTCTGACTATGACTGGTCACAAGACACACAGGCACTGTGGGGTTCAGCATGCACAGGGCAAGTGGTCCATAGGACAGCTTTAGGCATGAAGAACCAGAGCCTCTGCATCCAATTGACACGGGAACAGGAGATGCCTCAAAGTGGCCAGTGTGATGGAGTCCACAAGAAATACAGTTGAGACCCTTGCCTGGCCATCCAGATGCTCCGGACCAGCTCTGGACCACCTGCTGTGTGCAACTCAGCTCTGACTGCATGTGGCCCAGGGAGCGGCTGGAGTAGACTGAGGAAGAGCAGGGAAGAGGGGCTCCACCTAGGCAGCTATGGGAAGAGTAGTCATTAATGCTGAGTATGGCCTTTCCCGAAGAAGCATTCACACTCTTACAAGTAAGCCACTCACCTCTGTAAGGAGTCGCACCTCAGTTTGCTGTTGGGACCATAGGAGGAAGGATAGGTAGACTTTGCTATGTCTCCCCCTGAGAAAGAATTTTAGCAGCACTCAGCATTTTCATGTCTCTTCTACATAGTATCCTAGGTGGTCCACCTTCCTTAGACCCACACATCTCACTTATCTTATTTGCCTTAAACAGGGCACACAGGTTGCCGGTGTTGCGTTTGTACCCAGCAGAGCTTGTGAGGCTCACTCATCCTATTCACTGATCTTGTTTTGTTTACATCCTGAGCGGATAGTCTCACAGGTTACACTGACCACGTGAAATGCATCTCTGCATAATCCCCAAATGCATTGACTCAATAACTGACCTAAGAAGATCCCTGAGTCACGTTGATGGAACTCACTCAACAAGCAAAGATGCATTAAGCAAAGATGAGTCAACAACGTTGTTTCTCTATCATGATGGGGCTGGCTGGACCAGATGATTCCCAACCATAGGCTCTCTCTGGCAATATATTTTTGTACAAAACAGTCTCTGGGATTCACAAGGTAATAAAAAGAGATATATTGAGTAAGTATAAAAATGAGGCTTTGTGTGGTAATATTTTCTTTATTTAGAAGTGCTCAGTATTTAGAAAAATGAAAAAAAAAAGATAAGATAGCTTTGAGAACCACAGACTTACTGTTTATTACAAGCATAAAAATATTTCCATGTTTTAAAACAATATTTCTGAAATCACGTAATTATCTGTCAAACATCTCAGAGCACTGTAACTTTGTACCAACAATTCTCTGGTAAAAAACAAAAAATTAAATTGTGTTTTCCATTATACATTACTTTTATAGTTATACACTATTTTTTATATAATGGTACATAGTAGCTAGACACTATTTTTAAAGCAGTTTTATATGCTGGTTAATATCTGAAGAAATATATCGTATTATGTGATATTATATGATCATGTTTTGCTAAATACATTTGAAAGTTTATTAAAATAATTATTTCCGATGTATGTAATGACTAAACACCAAAATTACTTGGACTTTTTCTTATACAACTTAACATAGTATTTATATTCCATTACAATTACAGTACCAGCAAGATAAAAGCATAACCTGTTGTTATAAAATAAATGCATGAACCTTATTGTTAAAAACTTTCTGTTTCTCTCTTTGCCAGAAAGTAAAAGAAAATGGTAACATTTTTTAAACAGTTTAAACTTCCATTCAAAAAATGGAATTCAAGTCTAAGAGGAAGTATGAAATATTCTGCCTGTTTTATGTTAAAGTTCAGATAATTTTCTTGATATGTTTTATTGATAGATCAGCTAGCCACCAAAAGTCCCAATTATCCTGTTTTTGTTTTGTATGTTTGTTTGTTTTGAGACAGGGTTTCTCTGTGTAGCCTTGACTGTCCTGGACTCACTTTGTAGACCAGGCTGGCCTCGAACTCAGAGATCCACCTGCCCCTGCCTCCCCAGTGCTGGGATTACACGCATGTGCCACCACGCCCAGCTCCAATTATCCTGTTTTGTAAGTGCCTTTACCCCGCGCCCCGCCCCCCAGCAACTTTTACCTTCCTACCCAAATGTAGCTGTCTCATGTGTCACTCTATGGGAATTCTAGGAAGTGGCTAGTTACCTAGTTGGGCAAAATAAGTCCATTCTAAATTGGAACATAATTCATGCGAAGGCTTCAAACTCATAGCTTAACATTTCTCATCTCTGACTCTTTAAAGTGCATTGTGACAGTAACCTCACTGAAATCAACCAAAAAAATAAATAAAATAAAAATAAAGACAAAAAATAAAATATGGTAGAAGAGAATGCAATTCTTTTCAGGCAGAGTGACTTCTCCCACTACCCAAGTCTGAGGTGAAAGCAAGTGCCTGTCTGCCTTCCAGTGAGGATGCCTGATCACAAGCTGACACCTCAAATTCAGGTGTCCTTGTATGCCTTCCCTGCTTGGCAAAGCGTTTGGCCTCCTCGTTAGCCTCCACACGTTGTCAGGTCAGGTCCTTAACTTTTTAGGTTAGGACACAAAGTAGTGGGTTCTGTAACGGTATATGCACACACATATGCCATTGTGCTTTCTTCTTATTTGTTCCTTCCATCTTTAAATATACTGTCCCATGTCCCTTCCTCCTTCTTGTTGGTCTCCTTCTCCCCTCCCCCCACCCCAAGTGGCTTCACTAATCTGTGTAAGTCAGAAAAGGCAGCAACCAAATGAAGGAACCATTCTGTGCCCACCGGGAGCAGTCTGTCCCCCACCAGCTCCTTGTCACAGTAAACCGTGATGCTCCCTACCTCACACAGTTATCACAGGAAGAAAGCAATGCACGGTGTTTGTGGAAAACTTGAGTCCCGTGCTCACACATGTAATAAAGGATTCGGTTATTGAGTTGGTTTTTACTCTACCCCTCTACTCAGAGATCTGTGTGAAAGAGGGGTTGGAAAGATTGTAAGAGCCAGGGGTGGTGGGCGACTCCAAGGAAACAGCATTTTCCAGACCCAATAGGGCAGACGCACTTATGAACTCACAGAGACTTGTGGCAGACTTCACAAGACCTGCACACCTTCAAGCCAGACCAAATCCCAGCATAAAGGAAAGGAAATTGCCACTAAGTCCCACTCCTAGCCAAGAAGTTATCTTTTAAAAAAGAAAGAAAGAAAGCTGTTGGAAGAGGAAACACTAGGTTTCTTCAGTGGAGTGACACTGAGTATATGAACCCCACTCCAGGGCAGGTCCTATCTCAGAAGTGCTCGGCCAACACAAATCAGACTCCTCATTTTTTGAGGCTTTCTTATTTTGTTTTTGCTTTTTAAGAGAGAGAAAGAACATAAAGTTGAGTGTCTAAGGAGTGAAGGAGGATCTTAAAAGAGTTTGGGGGAGTAAAAGAATATGATAGAAACATACTATATGGAATGCTCAGAGAAGAAATGTTTTCTAAATTAAAAGAAATTACACTCCATCCCATAGACATATGTAAATATTACCTGTCAATTAAAAATAAAAAAAATAGATAAGAATAATTTCATTGTGATGTTTTATAACTTTTTAGATATATTTATTCTATTTTATGTGTATGAGTGTTTTGTCTGTCTGTATTATGTATGTGTGCCACAGGTGTACTGGGTGCCTTTGGAGGTAAGAAAAGAGCATTGGATCCCCTGGAACTAGAGTTGCAAATGGCTGTGAGCCACCATGTAGGTTCTTAGAACTGAATCCAGGTCCTCTGCAAGAAGCTAACTGCTGGGCCGTCTCTCTAGCCCCTCCCTGTAATGGTCTAACAGTTGTCGTTTTTGTTTATTCTGTTGCCGTGATAAATCACCGTGTCCAAAAGCATGTTAAAGAAGAAAGAGTTTATTTGGCTTCCGGTGCCAGAGGGTGGAGAGCTCATCGAGGAGGGAAGATGTAGCTGGGCAGCAGGAGCAGGGAGCTGAGAGACAGCACACAGGGAGCTGAGAGACAGTACACAGGGAGCTGAGAGACAGCACACAGGGAGCAGAGAAAGCAAGCGTGAAATGGAGCAAGGGACAGATCCTCAAAGCCGGTAATAGGCTTCTTCCAGCAAGACTGAACTTCCAAAAGTTTCCAGAGCCTTCGCAGACAGCACCAACAACTGGGGACCCAGTGACTCAAAGACATGAGGGGGACATGTCTCATTCGAACCAGGCAATGCATTGGAGAAGATAAGCAAGGTCACAGAAAATAAAGGTCAGAAGCCTGGGCACAGTCAGCGGACCTCCAGTAGGGAAACAGCCCATATGCACTCTCTGGAGGAGGTCGCCTGGGAAATGTGGAGACCTGTCAAAGGGGCCTGTGCCTTCGAGAGCGATCTGAATGGCTCAGAACACAGTGCTTCTGATGGAGAGATTACCTAGGAAGTAAGTGGTAAGCATAGAAAGAAGACGGCGCTGCAGAAACATCCAAAGATAAACAAAATTCGCGGCAAAGACTTTCAAACAGCCGTTAATGGGACTCTCCTTATTTCATGGCTTCTTTCAAAGGCAATAAGCAGGAAATCGAACACATTTAGAAAGACACAAGAGCAGAGGCAGAGCCTTAATTAAGGATATTCTCAGCGATGTCTAACTTTGGTCCAGCAGTGGGACGCAGACCTGCAGGAAGCTGGAGAGAAGGAAAGAAAAACTAGCTGTATCTCCTGAGAAGGGAACAAAGTTCAGAGGCTACACACCCCAATTCAAGAAGCTGGTAAGAAAATCAAGGCAAGGGTCATGTTGCAGGAGGTAATCCAGATCTTGTCGATGGAAACATGGCTTCATTAAAGAATCAGACGAAAGCTGGGAGGTGGCGGTGTACACCTTTTAATCCCAGCATCAGGGAGGCAAAGGCAGGCAGATCTCTGAGTCCGAAGCCAGCCTGGTCTACAGAGCAAGTTCCAGGACGGCCAGGTCTACACAGAGAAACTCTAACTGAGAAAGAAAAACAAACAAACAAACAAACCAAGAGTTTTCATGCCAAATGTTTATCAGAGGCCAAGACAAGGATCAGATCAATAGTTCAGATTATGGAGACAGGCAATTGGGTCCACTTTTAGACCCAAGGTAGAAAGCTTACGGCAACAGGACATCTCTTACCTCCTTTTGGCTGCTGTAGATGGGTAAGGCATCACTTCACGGTATCCTTCAACATGAAGGCTGGGAGGAGTCACAGATCCTCACTTCAGGTAATCACCTCCTAGAGAGACACGGGTCAGCACCAGGGGAGAGCTTGTGCCTCTATACAGTACCTACTCTTAGGTGCTTTTCTCAAAGGTTTTTTGTTGTTTTGTTTTGTTTTGTTTTGTTTTTATCATTCTAGGCTCTCGCAGATGAGGGAATGCCACGAGCCGACTATGAGTCTGGCTCAAAATATGAGTGTAGAGTGTTTATTAATTAGGTTTTTTTTTTTTTTTTTTGAATTCTGGACTCCTATTTAAGGACATCTTTATTGCTCCCTACCTTGCCTAGCAACGCTGTGTGTCAAAGCTTGCAGCCATCTCCTTCTCCATTGGAGCATTGGCATGGCTTGGGTGGTGATACCCACAAAAGATAAATCCCTGAGGGTGTGGCCGTCTTCATAATGTTTTGTTCTTATTACTATGAGCAAATCTATGGCAAAAACAACTTCAAGTTGTTTTGAGGATAGAGTTCACCATAGGTGGGGAAGTCGTGGCAGCAAGTCACATTTGCATCTGCCGTCACAAAGCAGAAACACATGAACGCCCCATCACTTCCTCCCTTCTTACTGAATCTCAGAGCTCTGCCCACAGATTGGTACCACCCATATCTAGGATGGGCCTTTGGACTTCAATTAACCTAATCTAGATAATCCTTCATGACAATGCCCAGAGATTTATTTCCATGGTGAGTCTAGATCATATGGAGCTGGCAATCAAGGTCAAACATCTCAATGGCCTCATTTGGATATTTTGTCTCTCTCTGTCACTTCCTGTCTGCCATTTTGCCTAGTGTCTATGCAAGATGATATTTAAGATAACTACACCATCTTCACTTATCAGAAGGAATTAGTAAGGCCCAAAGAAAATAATGCATATAAAGCAGTAAAGAACAATATAACTTTCACTGGATCATACACGTTTATAATTGTCTCACATATTATATTTTATGTGGAGATGTCTATTCACCATAGTGACCAAGTTATCTTAGAGCCATGTGCTTTCGTTCATTGTCTTTTGATCTTTTATAATTGATCAAAGACTGGTCATTTACATCTTCCCTCTGTAACTATAGAAATCGTAGCAAAGAGTAAACATTAATTTCTCATGGAACTGCAAAATTAAGAAAGTCTACACTTGAATGTACTTTAACAAAGCAAAGATGCCAAAAATCCAAATAGTAAATGAACACATTGAAATGAATAAAGGAGCAGAGATAATGTCCTTCTTCACGCTGGTCTTGATGTTCCACCTGTGTTCAAGTAACAGAAAACCAAACAAAGTGGCAAAAAGACAAACAAATAGGTACAAAATTATTGGAATTTTCTTTCATAATAAGTTTTGAAACATTAAATTCAGAACCATAAATTTTTCTAATGGCACAATGATAGACTTGTCACTTGGAGAAAGTAAATAAAATATACTTTAATTAAACAACCTTAAAATTAAAATGGGAAAGTTCATGAGGGAGGGAGCTCTTTAGTGAAAGCTCCAGGATCATCTAAAATCTTTGTCTGAACTTGAATAGATTATTTTCTAACAGCAGGAGCCAAAGACTGCCTAAAAGGATTTTCACTCTGTGGGCCTGAGCCACACAAGCCATAGGATGGAGCATCCTGTGTTTTAGACTGTTTAGTCTCCTCAAATTACAGCCTGGCTTGGGAGAAATGGGACTGCCTGGGGTGGCTGATGGCAGGAGCTGCAGCCTCATGGCTGCAGCCTCTCCTCAGGTTTTCAGAAAATTAGCCATTACCTTCTGATACATTAAAGCAGCCAACCTTCCAAGGACAGTTTCAATGAGCTTACAACCAAAAATATTCAACATTTTCAGGCTCCACTGATATTTATAACAGTCAGGCCCCAAGAAGCAAGGTAATATGGGGAGAAATAACCAATGAGGAGTAATACCATGTAATGAGAAAAAACAAGTTCTGTTCCAGAGATATGAAAAAAATGCTAGTAGCATAGTACTGCAATGAACTCAGCAGTCTGTCTTTAGCTAAACAGGAAAAGATTTCATATTCTGTTCATACGGCAATATTTCCCACCGCTTCTTTGTCTTATATGCATTTCCAAGAATAGCTCTAGATTACTGTGTAAAAGAGGCATAGATTTTAATGTTACCATATGGTTATGTGCTTGGAATTATGGAGATGGCCAAGACTCTTTTTTATTTTATTCTTCTGTGAATTTTTGTCATTTCTTACCTTTTTTGTAACTTGTAGGCCATTAGGTCCTGAATTTTTCCACTTCAAAGAATAAAAATAACACCATGATTTCATGGTACATTTACTATTATTCTTTTTCAAAAAATATAAACATAAAATACATTTACTTTCTCAGAGTAACTCATTTATTCAACATATGTTTATTAAGCATCGTTGTACATAAAATACTCATCCACATTCTAAAGATTAGCAATGAATAAATGGTAAATTCTTTGATTATATGGATCATACATAGATTTTAGTGAGGTAGACTGTAGACAATATGTGTTTATTTCTAAAACTTGAAACTGATAAAGTAAAGGCGCTGATTGGTTAGATGGTGTGTTAGCTATATGTGAGAAGATGACACTCCAAGAAAGATCTGACATAGAGGACGTAAAAGCCACAGAGATATCCTTCCTCTGAACAAAGGGAAGTGAAGCGTGGGCTGAAAGAGAGAGGCAAGGCCTGGACACAAGAGCACTTGTTTGAGGCCCAACAGGGAGGTGGGTGTGATTAGAGTGAGGTAGGTCAGAAAGAGATGGTGTGAGGTGGAAACTGGAGACCGGAGACTAGATCCCAAGCAGAGCCTTCTGAGTGAGCTGAGAAGACCCCGTGCTCACCGACAAGGGCAGGAAACGGTGTGTGTGTGGCATGACCTGCTTTCACTTGTGCAGTTGTGTCTGCTGTGTTGAGGAGGAGATTGCTATGGGCAACTGAAGATTAGAGGGCTAACATGAGTGGTAGAGAACGGCGTCGGCAGGGGAAGTGCAGAAGATTCTGTGGTGTTGATGATGGGTTAGTCAGAGGCTAGAAGACGACTCAAAGATGAGGCTCAAGGAACGGGCTGAATGATGAGCCATTTAATTCACTTATCCCGTCCCACCCCTTCAGTCCGGTTTGGATGATGAGATAATTAACTCATCCAATAGCCCTGGGGTTTATCTGAAACAGAAAATGTAGTCAGAAAGGAAGTCCTTCTAGATAAGCACAGTAGCATGCACTTATAACCCCAGCCCTTGGGAGGCAGAGACAGAAGTATCAGCAGTTCAAGGTCACGCTCAGCTACAAAACAATGAGTTCAAGACCAGTCAGGCTAATGAGACCCTGACTCAAAGTGTAAAGAGGGTTAACTTGCTTTTTTTTTTTTTTTTTTTTTTTTTTTGAGACAAGCTTTCTCTGTTTAACATGCCTGACTGTCTTGGACTCATTTTGTAGACCAGGCTGGCCTCAAACTCAGAGATCCACCTGCCTTTGCCTCCTTTCCCCCTGCCCCCACTCACCACCAAGTGCTGGGATTAAAGGCGTGCGCCACAATGCCCAGCTGATTTGCCGTTCTTATCTCAACAACTTCCTCCCTGTGGCCAAAATTGCATCATTCTTTTTTGTTACTGTTCTGGAAATTCTATGATCTATCATCCAGAATTTATATGTGTCAGCTTGTTTGTTTTGCTCCTGGATTTTTTTAAAATATGAAACACACAAGATTTGGCAGGCATTAAGTACTCGTTGGGAGTTGACTTTCTTCTGAACAGTCACATATAAGTTGGTGTTAAAGGGAGTAGTAACCTGATGCACTAGGTTACAAAAAAATATGTGGGAGCTGATGGTAGTTAAATCATAAGTCGTTTGAGGCAGTGAAATGAAATGTGATGATTTGGAACGTTAGAGAGCTTCATGGGGCCACTGACCTTCTGAAAGGGCTATGGCAACACGGGGTGTCAGAAAACAAAGATATAACCAAATTGCTCATCCATTCTACCAAAGGCATGTTCATGTCTGCTGACAAGAAAAGGAACAAAAGGGAACTGTCCATAACAGTAGACACTAGTGTCAGTTCGTTTTGTTCCTCAAAGATCTATTTGACCTGAAAGCCTCTGGATTTCTTTGAATTCCTATGCGGTGTGCATCTGTATAACAATTTATGTAATAGATATCATGTGCTTAAAACTTGAGATAAAATAAAGAGAATACCAGTTAAAGCTAAGGGGCACTTGAGGGGCTATATGGAAACCAGAGTCCCAGCTGGATATTCCCTCTCACCAATGAAGCCTCCTGGTCCAGATATGTGTTACATCTAACGAAGCTGTTGGTCAAAGGATCCCCATAAACACCTACAAACAACCCAGACCATTGCAAAGACTATTGATTGTTCTACACAAACTGATGGTAAGGCCCTTTTGCTAAGACAACACCTATACTTTGTGTTCTTTGAACACAAAGAAGGTGAGCTGGTGCCCTTCTAGAGCCTTCATCCCTATGGACTTCGACTAGTACCGAGTTCACGGTACTGGAAGGCACTCTGCAAGTTACCAGAGGAGAAATGTAAACATTAACTAGCGGCCACCTCTCCATTCAACAGCGATGACCTGCCTACAAGATAGGGTAGAGCAATTGTGGCACAAAACTTAAGGGAGTGACCTACCAATATTGAGTTTAAGGTCTGCTCCATGAGATGGAACCCATGCCAACAGCACTTGTGTGGCCAAGAAGAGACTAGACAGGCCAGGGACCTAGGAGAAAACCAAATACTACTCATCTGCTAAAGGAACAAAGCAGTAAAATGACTCCTAACCATATTATGCTATGCTCGTAGGTCGGTGTCTTGCTCAACCATCATAAGAGATGCTTCCTCCTGCTCTACATGGGAACAAATACAGAGACCCACAAGTGGATAATGTACAGAGAGTGATAGGCCTTAAACACCCTAAGTGAGATGTCTCCATCAAATCTTGCCTCTCTGGTGTCAGGGCATCCTGTAGAAAAGGACACAGAAAGAGTATAAGAGTCAGAGGGGATGGAGGGTACCAATGAAACAAAGCCTTCTAAACACAACAGGACCAATGCACATATAAACTCACAGAGACTGTGGCAGCATGCTTTGAGCTTGCATGGGCCTGGGCCTGGTGGGGGTCCAGCACTGAGAGGGTAAGTAGACACAAGTCCCATCTATAACCTATAAGCTATCTCCAAATGCTAATTGCTCACTAATGAAAAATTAGTTTTCTCCAACCGAGTCTCACTGGGGATTCAAACCACTCTTAAGAACAGGCCCCACGCTGCCCAGCAATAGATGCCGCAGCAAAATGCGCTCAATAGCATCTTTGTAGGTTTTGTCTAAAAGCTTTGTCAAGATTTTTTTTTTTTTTTTGGTTTTTCGAAACAGTGTTTTTATGGGATTTATGTGTGTGCAAATGTGTGTGTAAACCTGTGTTTACCAGTATATATGTTTCTTGTGCTCTGTTTTTCCTTTTCCTTCTTTTTTTTTTCCCCAGGGTTTCTCTGTGTAGCCTTGGCTGTCCTAGACTCACTTTATAGACCAGGCTGGCTTTGAACTCACAGAGATCTGCCTGCCTCTGCCTCCCTGAGTGCTGGGATTAAAGGCATGTGTCACTGTGCACAGCTCTTGTGCTTTTTCTTTGGCTCATATTTTGTTTGTTTTGTCCTATTATAGTTTAGTTTTGTTTTATCTTATTTTTATCATTTTTAATATTTTCAAATTAGGTATTTGTTCGTATATGTTTGTGTATGTGTGTGTGTGTTGTCGACATAAACACTACAGCTCTCATCTGAAAAGGGATAAGAGATAGTTTATTCTAGAGCCATTTTGAGTGACCATGGCCCAGGAATTTAGGGTTTCTCAAATTCCATGCTCCAATATGGAAGCAGTTTCATGAAGTTTTTTTTATAGAACAGAGGAAGTCATAAGCCAAGACAACTTTAAAATATATCGGTGGGGATCTACCAGACAGGCAGATACATTGAGACAGAGGAAGCTTTTCTTAGATGCCTTTTGATGGTGTTCTTTGCTCTTGGATTAGCAGAAGCTGATGTTCTGCTAAATCAATAGCTTCTAAGAGGTTTGTATCTGTATGCACAAGATGTGAGTTCCAATACAGGGTCGGGCAAGGAATGGCTAAAACTAACTCAAAATAAGGTGACTAGCCTCTGAGCCTACAAAATCCCAATCTCTCACTGCACTGAAATTACAATGGATCTGCAGACACAGACTCTGTCCGGGAGTGTTTTGTTCATAGCCAGACACCTCTTCCTTTGAGGCATTTTCATTCACACTGCATGCGTATGGGTTTGAGGAGGTCAGAGGCATCTGCTAGAATTGCAGGGAGTTGTGGACTGCCTGGTGTGCGTGGTGGGAATTGAACTCAGGTCCTCTGCAAGAATAATACATGTTCTCAACCACTGAGTGATCTCGCTAGCCATTATTACTGTTATTGTTGTTGTTGTTATTATTATTAATATATTTGTTTTCTAATGGTGTGGATTTGGGTGAGAGGGGAAGTAGGGAGGAGCTGGAGAAGGGAAAACTGAAATCAGAATATATTGTATGAAAAAAATCTATTTTCAATAAAAGAAAAGTATTAAATATAAATAAAGAGAACATTAGACTATGATAATTAAAAAGTTGATTGTCAAGTTGACAGTCACCAAAGTAATAATCCTCTGCATGTTCCTGTGAGGGACATGTGATTGCCTAAATTAAACTAGCCTCTGGGCATGTCTGTGAGGCAGTGTTTCTCAATCTGTAGGTCACGATCCCTTTGGGGGTCACATATCAGATATTTGTATTATGACAGTTATGAAGTATCAATGAAATAATTTTATGTTTGGAGGTCACTACAGCATGAGGAAGTGTACTAAAGGGTCTCAGCATTAGGAAGGTTCTTCTCTACTCAAGGGATTATGTAGATTAGGTTAACTGAGAAAGAACCATCTTAACTGTGAGCACACCACTTCATGGGCTGGGATTCTGGACGGAATAAAAGAGAGAAAGCGAGCTGAGCACCAGCACTCAACACTCTCTGCTTCCTGACTATGGATACCATGTGACCAGCTGCTTCACCATCCTGCCATCAATTGCATCCCTGTCATGTCATGTAAGCCAAAATGAGCCTTTTTCTCCTGAGTTGGTTTTGTCAGGATATCTCATTACAGCAGTGGGTTCCTACAAAGCAATTAGCTTGCTTTGTAATTTCATAAATCTGGCCCACCTGACTCTTCTATGTACAGTATGGATGTCACTTACCCTCAAGCTCTTAGCATCACCTAGGCAACATGCTTCTTGCAGCTATTTGTAAGGGATTCTCCAGATTAGGTCACACATGCGCGCGCGCGCACACACACACACACACACACACACACACATTATTAAGCTCTGAGGTCTGATTCTCTGTGTCTCCTCCTCTTGTACCTCCAACCCTAAATAAATGAAGTAAATGTTATATTGGGGCATTGTTCTATCAGGAAAGTGACATTTTAATTGGAGAGATAGCAACAGGGCAGAATGACAACTATTTCTACATGTCAAGATGCCTTAAAAGTATTTCTGTGAATTTATTGGCAAGCTATTTAGAAGACAGAGCCTGCCATGTTCTTTTTGAGAAGGAACTAAATTAGTGAACTGTATCAGATGAGAACCAGGTGATGGAAATGATTGGGTGTGGCTTTCTAAGTAAGATGGCATTGTGGCTTCCATTTTATCTTCCTCAATCATTATATAATATTCTATCAATATAATTCCTGCCTGAAAACCATTTTCCTCATCCCAAAAAAATATCCTACTGATCTGCTATTTCAGGGGGTATTGGTTTAAGGCAGACGCTGTCCACAATATGAATATTAGTAGCAATTGTATTACAACGCTACATCTTTCACTTTCCTAAAATGTTGTTTTTACAGCTATTGTTTTTCTTTCTTTTTCTTCTTAATTTGTCCACTTTACACCAAAATTGTAGCCCCCTCCCTCATCACCTCCTGATCCCACCCTCCCTCCCTCACCCTCCTTTTCCCCTTCCCCTCATCCTCATAAAGGGGGAGCCCTCCTCCCTTAACATCTGACCTCAGCCTATCAAGTCTCATCTGGACTGCCTATATCCTCTTCCTTTGTGGCCTGGCAAGGCTGCCCTGCCAAGGGAAAGTAGTCAACATGTGGACACCAGAGTCCATATCAGAAGTTGTTCCTGGTCCCCATATTATGGGCCCCACAAGGAGACTGGGCTGCCTGTCTACTACATCTGAGCAGAGGGTCTAGGTCCTCACAGTGCATGGTCCTTGGTTGGTGCATCAGTCTCTGCAGCACCCCCTCCTCCACCCCAATTTGTTGGCTCCATTGATCTTCTTGTGGAGCTGCTGTCCCCTCCAGATGTCTTTATTCCTCAACTCTTCCATAAGACTCCCTGAGCTCCAGGCTGAAGTTTGGCTGTGAATCTCTGCATCTGCTTTGATCCCCTGCTGGGTGGAAACTTTTAGAGGACATCTATGGTAGGCTCCATCCTGTTCCTTCTCTTCACCTGCTTCCAGTGTCTATTCTATTTGCCATTCTTTTCTTTTAAAGATTTATTTATTATGTATACAGTATGCATCGGATCACATTATAGATGGTTGTGAGCCACCACGTGGTTGCTGGGAATTGAACTCATGACCTCTGGAAGAGTAGTCAGTGCTCTCAACTGCTGAGCCATCTCTCCAGCCCTATCTGCCCTTGTGAATGAGAATTAGGCATTCTCCCTAGGGTCTTCCTTGTTGTTTAGCTTCTTTAGGTCTGTGGATTGTAGTGTGGTTATCCTGTTATCTTGTATTATGTGGCTAATATCAGATTATAAGTGAGTACATACCATGTGTGTCTTTCTGGGTCTGGGTTGCCTCACTCAGGATGATCTTTTTTAGTTCAATCCATTTGCCTGCAGGTTTCAAGATTTCTTTGTTTTTAATAGTTGAGTAGTATTCCATTCTTCAGATGAGGGACATCTAAGTTGTTTCCAGATTCTGGCTTTATAAACAACGCTGCTATGAACATATTTAAGCAAATGTCCTTGTTGTATGGTGGAGCATCTTTCAGGTATATGCCCAGGAGTGGTATAGCTAGGTTTTGTGGTAACATCATTGCCAATTTTCTGAGAAAATGCCATATTGATTTCCAAAGTGGTTGTATAAGTTTGCACTCTCTCCAGCAATGGAAGAGTGCTCCCTTTTCTCCACATCCTCGCCAGCATGTACTACCCCCGAGTTTTTTATCTTAGCCATTCTGATAGGTGTAAGATGGAATCTTGGAGTCGTTTTGATTTACGTTTCCCTGATGACTAGGGACATTGAACATTTCTTTAAGCATTTCTCGGCTATTCGATGTTCCTTTGTTGAGAATTCTGTTTACTTCCTTACACCATTTTTAATTGGATTATTTTGTATGGTGGTATTTAGTTTCTTGAGTTCTTTATATATTTTGGATATTAGCCTTTGGTCAGATGTAGGGTTGGTGAAGATTTTTTTCCCATTCTGTAGGCAGTCATTTTGTTCTGTTGACAGAATCCTTTGCCTTACAGAAGCTTTTCAGTTTCCCGACATCCCATTTATTAATTGTTGATCTTAGAGCCTGAGCTGTTGGCATTCTGTTCAGGAAGTTGTCATTTTTACAGCTGTTGTATTTTCATAGTCTTATTTTTAAATATGACTAATTAGGCTTCTGCGAAAAACTTTGACTTCATTCATAATTTCACACTTTTAAACATTGACCAATACTTGCATGTTTCAAGATATAATTAATATATTGTCATCACACCTTTGTAAATTCTTCATAAGACTGACATTTTCCAAACAAGCAGCTATGAGCAAAATCAATTTTTCTCACACTGTTCAACAATCTATTCATACTTCTTAGAAACAAAGAAGTAAACAAGTTGACCTTTATGCTTTAAATAAATTCTTTGTCCCATGCAATATTTTTCTGATGCCAATTCCAACTTCCTCCAACACTCTGAATATTGTTCTCCAAATTCTAGTATGTAGCACACTGACTAATTTTTGCCAAAGTGAAAATCTATCTTACAACAACAACTAAAAAATGACAGCTAGCATCTCCAGGTTTTGTCAAGGTGGCAAGCATTATGCCGTATGTTGTGCATTTTCGTTCATTTTACCTTAAGCTGTGAGGCAGGTACTGTTGACAACATCTGCATTTAGAAGCCTAGGTGACTATTTAAAGAAGGGAGGACAAAGGTCTTTCTCCTACAGAACTAGAATTCAAGCCCCATGATCCTTAGTGACGCAGTTCCTAGTCTCTCCACTGCCAAAAATTAGTCTTGCCTTCCATGTCAATTTCAGAGTGCTTTTTGCATGTTTTGTTTTGCTCCAAAATCCATAGTTTGAATACCAAATCAGGAATGTGACTGTTAGGAAACAGGACCTGTAAAGGTGTGGTAAGATTAAGTAAGATCATAAGGCAAAGTCGAGTTTAGTGGGACGAATGTTCTCGAAAGAAGCACAGTCTGCATCTTTCCTCCCAACCACATAGGACACCCTGAGAAAGCACTTTTCTACAACTGGGAAGAGACCCTTCACCAGAAAGCAACTCTAGAGGCATCATCATGTTGGACTTCTGCCCGACATAATTAAGGGAAAATGAATTTGTGGCGCTTTAGCCACCCACTTAGTGAGATTTTATTGCGGCACTGAGCTGAGTCAGTGAAGTAGCTTAAATAACGCATAATACTTCCTCCTCGCTCATCTTTCACACACGCTTGGATGAGTCTTCAGCAGTTGAGTGTGCTCTGACTACTAATGCAGCTGCTGCCTAATATAAAGTTGACTATAATTAATCGCATGTATGGCTTTTGTTTAGGCCTCCTGCATCAATATTTCCTACTCGTCCACTAACGTGATGTTCAATGCTGTAATAATTACTTAGCACATATTAGTGCTATCAATCATGTCAGCCATACAAGTAAAATTAAAATGTTGTCAAACACGGCCTTCCTTCTCTGGGTGAAGAACACAACTAAATATGTTTTCATGCTTGATGAGATGGTGCATTTATGTCCTTAACACTTACTTAATTTTGAAGTTAATTTGTCATGACTCAGTGAGATCATAGAAGCATGAAGGATCTCTGTTCTCAAAAGTTCCAGTGACACATACGACTTAACTTCCCTCTGATTGAATCCTGGCTTCACAGATCTCTTGTCTTTCTGCTTTTCAGGAGACCTCAGCCAGTATCTGTGATCTTGTCATTCTATAGACTTTGGTCTTCCTGTCTTGCCTTCGGTCAAGGCTTTCCTCTTTGCTGGGGATAGCATAGTTTATGCAGCGAGCATATGTTTTGGAGCCAGATGATCTGCATTAACCATTTGCCACCATGGAATGCAGAATGTAGATGTTGTTAAAGTTGCTTAAACTTGATGTGCCTCGGTTTCTTCATTTAAATGATACAGTAATAGATACTCATTTATTGTGTGGAATAAATGAGGCTGAAAGCGTTGAGCAAAGAGTATAGAGCATCATAGACTGGCCAGTCATGGTCAGTTGCCAGTTAATCAGGCTACTCTGGTCTGTAAAGTGGGTGCAAGTGGCTCTAACTTTCTGATGTTAAGAGTCACATTTTAAAAGATCCCAGGCTGCAGTGATTTAAATTAAGCAAATGGTAGGATCTGAGAATTCAGCATTTGAATAAGCCCCAAAAGTAAAACAAATAGTTGGGAGCAAGTAGGCTTTATTGTTTGTTCAAATAACATCAGAAAGTAAGAACATACCTCACACCTTACCTAAATATTAGCAGTACAGTAAGAACTACGAGGGATTAATAAAGGAAAGGGAAGCAGGCTGAGACCACGTTCCAATTAGGATGCAATGAGATGATGTCTAGTTTCTATGAAGCTAGAAAAGCCAGTAGAAAATAGGTCAAGTAGTTCTGGTCAGAGGGAAGGACTTACAGGAAGATGGAGCAGGTGGTTTAAATCCCAACCATGAGGGTACAGTAGGGAGCCAGAGGGTAGAAAACAGTCAGACTTGGAGCATGTGGAGCCATAAGCTTGAAACACACCAAGAGATGAGAGAAGAGACTGCATGGAGGAGTGAAAAGCTTCCAAGAAATGAAAACTAGAAGAGACAAGAAAGGCCAAAAGGAGCTGAGAGAATGGAGGAGGGAAGAGTCACCGTGTCAGATGTTGCCAAGAGCTCCAGTGAGGGAACTGTAAAAAGCTTCTAAGACATTTTGCAGTGAGAAGGTTAAGTACAGGCTTTCACAGAACTTTCAGCAAAGGGCAGGTGGAAGCGTCTCCGTTCACTAGAGTCTCCCTGGCCTTCCTCAATTACCCTACTCACTACCATAGCTTACAACTCATGTGACACTAATTTAGCACCATCTTATGGTGACAACTGTAATATCGCAGTATACATCGTGGTTCTGTAAACATTCATCTTGAGTTCCTCAGTGTCACAGGAAATCTTCAGTGTGTGGACTGGCTGATTTTTATGTCAACTTGACACAGGTAAAGTCATTAGAGAGGAGGGAGCCTCAGTTGAGAAAATTCATATGTAAGATCTGGGTATAAGGCATTTTTTAAATTAGTTATTCATGGGAAAGAACCCAGCCCATTGTGGGTGGTGCCATCCCTCCACTGGTGGTCCTGGGTTCTATAAGAAAACAAGCCGAGAAAGCCATGTGGATCAAGCCAGTAAGCCGCACTTCTCCGTGGCCTCTTCATCAGCTCCTGCCTCCAGGCTCCTGCCTTGTGAGAGTTCCTGCCCTCACTACTTTTATTGATGAACTGTTATATGGAACTGTGACTGAAATAAACCCTTTCCTCCCCAAATTGCTGTGGGGAGGAATAATAACCCTAACTAAGACCGTGTGTATCAATGATCTGTACAAGTATAATACTAATGGAAAAATTCCATGATGGGTGTTTGTGAGTTGCGAGTTGGCAACTCTGAGATCTAGAGACCATCTTCTGTGATACTGAAACCAGCCCCTGCCCACTATGAACAATGTAGTATCCTATTGTCTGAGGCCAGCATCTTTGCTAGGTCATGGTTGAGGAGCAAGATTTAATGCTCTAGCTCCACTGGTCCTCACAACATGAGCCCAGTAGACATCTGCGGTGAGCCATACCACTCAACTTTGCCTGTTCCTTTGACAGGGATATAGTTGCTATCATTTTGTCATTGAAGTGACAAAATACCTGTGAAAAACAATTTAAGGGTTCTGGCTTACAGCTTCAGAGGAGTCTGTCTTGGCTCCATTGCTTTTGGCCTGTGGTGGCAGCACCTCATGGCAGTGAGCATGTTGGGGAGCAAAGCAGCGCTACTCACAGCAAATGAGGGGCAGAGCAGAGGGAGCATGCCTGTGCCAGGAGGCTGCATCTCAAAGCAACTCAGGGAGGTCAGGGCAGGACCCTGGAGGCAGGAACTGAACGAAGCTGGGGAGCAACACTGTTCACTGACTTACTACTGTGGCTTGCTCAGCCTCTTTCTTACAGAACCCAAGACTACCCACCCAGGGATGGCACTGCTCCCCAATAAAATGCGCCTTCCTGCATCAGTCACCGATCAACAACTTTCCCCCAAGTCTATCAGCTAGGGGCTTCTTCTCAGTTAAGCTTCCCTCTTCCCAAATGATCCGGGTTTGTGTCAAATTGGCAAAAAGGTCACCAACAAGTCCCCAAAACATTTCAGTCGAGTTCATTTTCACTGCCAGAAGAGGGGGAAAAAAAAAAAAAAAAGCTAACTAACTCCAGTCGGAAAGAAAGATCTCAGTTCTGCGAGTGCATCTCTCCCCAGAGACTGCTGAGAAGAGAGTCTTGGCGTTCTACATGGGACTGTGCTGTTGTTAGATACCAAAGAAGCAACCACACCCACATTTTCCACTAGAGGCCCCTTATCTTCAGAAGACTGGGGGTCCAGGTGGAGTAACCGTAAGTTTTAAGGGGACATAAGCATTTAGAGTCAGACTGTTTAAGGAAAACGAGCCTATTTGTAGGCAGCCAGGGCCTATCGAAGACTATTAAAAAGAAGAAAAGGAGGAATGATATCAGGTTGATTTGAACTAAAATAATGAGAAAAAATTGGCTTCTTTTTAGCTTATCTAGTAACTCTTACCCTGTCAATGTACATCAAACATAGATGATGCTTACAGAAACTATCACTTGTGAAGCTGTTGCCTTCATCCCTACATAGAGCCTTCACCCCTGCATTCCAGCATCACTCACTCAAATGGAGATAACCGACACACTGTAATTCATCATAAAACTAGGCCTTAACCTAAGTAGAATTTACTTTAAATTGATTTCTTTTCTTTGATACATAAGAGAAATCTTAAGAAGTGACTTGAAAATGGAAAATGCTCAGGTTAATTGACAGTGCCTATCAACACCAGCTATATGTTACTAAGTTACAATACCAAGCATGCTGTTCTGAGCCTGTACAATCCATACACATTACATTTAACTTACCAAGAAACTATAGGGGGCTGAGAAGGTTATTCAGTGGGCAAAGTGCTAGCTGCACAAACATAAGGATCTGAGTTCGCATCTCCAGCCCCACACAAAAGTCAGGCCCTGGGCTGCTTGTCTGTAAGCCCAGCGCTGAGGAGATTGAGACAGATGGAGGCTTCTCAGTCAGGGCCAACTAATCTCAGTAACCAATAATCTTCAGAGTCAGTGAGAGAGACTGTGTCTCTCTCTCAAGGTGGAGAGTTACTAGGAAAGCCATCCAAGATCAACCTCTGGCTTGTGCATACATGTGCACACACACACATTTGTGCACACACACATTTGTACACTCACACATTTGTACACACACACATTTGTACATTCACACACATTTGTACACACACACATTTGTACGCACACACATTTGTGCACACCCACACATTTGTACACACCCACACACATTTGTGCACACACACACATTTGTACACACACACATTTGTGCACACACACACATTTATACACACCCACACATTTGTACACACACACACACATACATTTGTGCACACACACACATTTGTGCACACACACACATTTGTACACACACACACACATTTTAAAAAACTGTAAAGGAAATTTATCTGCATATTTATAGATGAGACACCAAAGCCTGTAGAAGACAATCTGACTTGCAAATAATAGCAGCCAAGATAAGAAGCAGCACTAACGCCTCAGAGACCTGCAAAATGTGCCATTTAAAGATGCTTTAATATTTTAAAGATTCTTTGACAGCCAGACAGGTTAACTCCTGGCAATACCCAGCCTACCTCAAGAGGATGATGAGCATCAAAGAACCTCCTTATGGAGATGGCTTCAAATTCAGCTAACCAGCAACTGGGCAAAATGCCCTCGCTTCTGCCACAGACAGAATTCTGCCTAAAAATGGACACACTTCGATGCAGGCAGAGTCGATGGCCAAACTCTGCCAAGACAGAGTAAGCAAGTCCTCAGTTTCCTGCCTCACAAATGTCTGTCGGATATATTGTGCCAGAAGGCTGAAGATGATGCTCCAATGTTATAGAGAGTGTGGATGACTGTTCAGGCAGCAAACTGTCTCTGTCATTTTTTTTTTTTTTTTCCATTTTGGAAGCTGCTAACCTGCAATTCCAGTTCCTGTTCAAATCTCTGATGGGGTTGAAGACCAGATAGTTTAGTCTTACAATTAAGCTTAGTTGTTTAGGGGTTAAGATGTTTTTAGGTCTAGATAGATGTTTTAAGTTGATAGAGATGAGATATGTTAGATACTGATTTACATTCAGAATTTTAGACTCACCAAGATAGGAAAGAGGTTTTCTTCAAGGCTGCCAAATACAATTAGCCAAAATACCATGAATGTAACATTTATATAATTCTTGATTGTTTCATGGTTCTTCTTGCTGTATGTAGTTTTTTATTTATGTGTAATAATATAAGTGTATATGCAAAAAATCATATGTTAAAGCAAAAAAGTGGCACTAATAAATTAGTATTTTTGTTTATAAAAACATAAACATACACATGTTATTGACAGCTAGCAGAACAGTGAGGGTTTAACACGTTGGTTCAAATAGCTAGTTTACTGTCTAAGAAGAAGCAAAACTTGCTATTTGTCTTTTCTTTTTGCAATAATAACTTCTTTTTAAAAGCAATATGAACACCAACATCCATGTTTATGTGAGTTTGTCCAATAATGGGAATTTTAGATGCTGCTGGAAGCAGTCTTTGTGTACTGCATGCTTATGAATATGTATGCTTATGTGAAAGTCATTTCAAATACTTAATTATATGAATATGAGAAAACTAAAATTGACTGCTTACAAATAGAGCAATGTTTTATTTTCTTTATTGGTGAAAATAAAGATTTATAAAGTATAGTTTGATCTATTTATGAAAATGAAATTACACATGCTTCCAACATGAACATAAATTCCCACAATAAAAATTGCCTTGATAGCCAATGGTCAGAACATTCTCCACTGTTGAGTGGAGAGTGGGATATGACTTTCTCACATACTCTGGTGCCTCACATTTGACCATGTCCCCTGGAGGGGGAGACCTGGTGGCACTCAGAGGAAGGACAGCAGGTTACCAAGAAGACACTTGATACCTTATGAGCATATACAGGGGGAGGTAATCCCCCTCAGGAACACTCATAGGGGAGGGGAATAAGGGGAAAGTGGAAGGGAGGGAAGAATGGGAGGATATGGTAGGTAAATCTGCGCGGCTATTTTCTTGATTAGTGATTGACGTGGGAGGGCCCATCCCACTGTGGGCGGTGCCAGGCCTGGCAAATGGATCGGCTGAGAGCCAGACCAATCCAGGGCTCTCTGAAGAGCAAACTACTGGTCCAGGTCAGGAAGCAGGGTGAGCAAGCCCTGGAAAGCAAAGCAGTAAGTGGTATTTCTCCGCCGTCTCTGCTTCAGCTTCTGCCTCCAGGTTCCTGCTGTAAATAGCTACCCTGACATCCCTTGATGAGGGACAGCAACCTGTAAGGCGAAATAAACCCTTTCCTCCCCAACATATTTTTATTTTATTTTGTTATATCTTGTTTTGTTTTGTTTCGGTTTATTTTATGTAGATGTTCTGCCTCCATCTACGTCTTTGCACACTATGTGTATGCCCCGGGTTGCTTTTGGCCATGGTCTTTATTGCAGCAATAAAAAGCAAATTAAGACCCTGAGTATGACCTCTTTTTGACTTGGTTACGTTTGCAAAGACCCTGATGCCAAATAGCATCTCATGCACAGGTACTCAAGGCTTGTACATATCTGAAACGTCACAACAACGCAATTAAACTCAGAGTCATATAAACCTTGAAATAGAGCGCATGATGGTTGCCACCAGGAAACAGAGTGGCCCTGAGTGGCGGCAGAGGAGCCTTGCAGCAGGTAACGTTCAGAAATGCTCTCTTGCAGATGGCTTAGACACTGAACAGACAGGTCAGCGGTGGGACTGTGAGGAGACAGGGGTCATCTGGGCTGACTCGACAGCCCTAGTTTTCCACACGTCAGTGGGCACAAACTTGGAGTCTATTCTCACAACTTCTTCTCTTAAAATTCGTCACATACTGATCGTTCTTTAAACTCCAACGATGTATTCCACCCATCTAAATCTCCTTTGCATAATTTATGACAACCTGCCTTGTTGTATTTCTCAGCTGTCATATCTCTTCAGGAATCCTACAGGGAGGGGAGGTTAGATGCCACACCTAATAACGCTGTCCCATGACAGCAACAAGCCTGGGCTATCCATTTAGGGATTTGTATTACACGTACAATAGTTATTAAAGGAAATAATTCTTGTTTTGTCCCAAGAGGGGGTGACAAAGATGTTCCCACACTGATGCTACAAAAACAGCAGATTGCATAGACTGGAACTGAATTTGTGTGTCCAGATCAAATGCCTGCTTTTGGACACCCGCGTAGTCTTACACTTCGAATTTATAATGTTTGTGTAATATAACCTTTGATTAGCATTTGCCTTCTACAAATGTGATTTTTTAAAGATTTATTTTTGTTTTTTAATTATGTATATGAGGGTGCAGTGAATACAGGTGCCTACAGAAGCCTGCGGTGCCTTGGAGCTGGAGTCACAGACAGTTGTGAGCCACTTTATGTGGGTGCTGGGAATTGGGCTCGGGTTCTCCGCAAGATCAATATATGATCTTAGCTGCTGGGGGACATCTAACCAGACCCTGCAAAAGGGACGTTTATTATGGAGTTTGAGGATTTTTTAGGATATAGACCCAGAAAAATGCAAAAAGTTTCATGAGAGAAGGGGCGACCTCGTGGTCCAAGCACAGCGAGTGGCGTCGATTTCAGACAGTGCCTAGGAGGAGAAGCCCTGTGAAGGGAAGATGCTCCTTTCAAGTAGATAAACATGCTGGTCTTGAAGCCAGGCTTCCTCCGTGAAAGAAAAGACCGCCTGGCTACAGAAATCTGTGCACTCAGACCTAGTACAGCCCAGCCGCGCAGCAGACTTCTGCATAAACTAATTTATAGTCACCATCTGAGTCCATGCCTACGCCTTGCAGAGCTAACACGGCGGTTAGCTCACAGCACTTCTAACAGCTAAATTGCTTTTTTAGCAGCAATTATAAAAGTGCTAACAAGAAGCTAAAGGTTTGGGGAATCAATGAGCTTCTTTTGCTTCCTGAAATCATTGTAGATTTTCCTACTTGAATTCTAATTTTCTGCTCTAAATGAAGAAAATACTTCCTTTCAGAGCGCTGGGTTTAAAAAAGGTATATTTTTGTACATTCAAAGTCTTTTTTAAAAACACAATACTTTCACCTTCCCAATGAATGCACATAAATAGAAAAATCATATTTTTAAATAATTACAAGGAAATTTTTTCTATAGATGGTATGTGATAAAGTACTTATTAGCTATAATTAAGTAAAAATTAAGAGAGAAATCATAAAAGCATCAATTTACTCAGATAAAAACCGCTTTTCATCATCCAAGTTCCTGTCAGCTAATTGGAGGCTGCTGTGGCCGGAAGCAGAAGCTGCACTTTCATCACAGCCAAATTCTTGGTCCTTTCTGTCTCTAGTTTTAGGATTCAAACGTACAAATTGCATGTAAAATAGATTCCCAATTAATCTTACCTACAATTGTGTCACAGGAATACCTTGCCAATTACAATGCTCTTATGCAATAAACTTTAAGATTTCCTGCTACGTACAGGACTTATCTGCAATTTAAAACAGACTGGTTGTTTGTTTGTTTGTTTGTTGTTTTAGATTGTTTGTTTTTAAACATTGTCCAGAAGAATGGTTTTGTTTTGTTTTGTTTTGTTTTTTAAATAATCAACCTAGAAAATAGGAAAGCACCTAGTCTCCAAGAAATTATTTTGTTGATGTTTGCGTTTGGTTTTGTTTTGTTGTTGGAAATAGGCTGTTGCTATGTGGCCCTGGGTGTCCATGGAACTCTATGTATACACTAGGTTGGCCTGCACCCTCCAACTTGCAATGATCCTCCTGTCTCCACTTCCTTGGTACTGGGATTACAGGTTTGCACCACTATGCCTGGTCTAGGATTTTTAATATGGTTCATCTATTATTTAAGGGAGAATAAACTGACTCACTTTGAAATTATAAACAGAGATGAGCCTACAACAAATTCCAAAAGTGTGAAGTCCTAGGAAGAAAGTTCTAATTTGTTTTGGTTTTCAATTTGTGAGGTGAGGGTTTTTTTTGAGGGGGGGGAATTCTTGTTCTTTTTGTTGTTGTTTCTTGTTTTGTTTTTTTAAAGAGAATGAGAGTGAGAGAAAGAGCATGATGTTGGATGGGTGGGGAGGCGGAAAAGATCTTGTAGCCATGGGTGGAAGGGAAAAAACACAATCAGACATATTGTATGAAATGTTTAATAAAGCAAAAGAATTGTTTTTAATGATTTGCTTACTTTTATTTTATGTGCATTGTTGTTCTGCCTGCATGTAAAACAGTGTCCCTGGAACTGAAATTACAGACAGCTGTGAGCTACCATGTGGGCGCTAAGAATTGAGCGCAGCCTTTCAGAAGAACAACCAGTGCTTTTAACCACCCGAGCCACCTCTCTAGCCCAACAAAAGATTTCTTTTTTTTTTCTTTTTATTTATTCATTCATATTACATCTCAATCGTTATCCCATCCCTTGTACCCTCCCATTCTTCCCTCCCTCCCGCTTTCCCCCTACTCTCCTCCCCTATGTCTGTGACTGAGGGGGACCTCCTCCCCCTGTATATGCTCATACGGTATCAAGTCTCTTCTTGGTAGCCTGCTTTCCTTCCTTTGAGTGTCACCAGGTCTCCTCATCAAGGGGACGTGATCAAATATGAGGCACCAGAGTTCGTGTGAATGTCAGATCCCACTTTCCACTCAACTGTAGAGAATGTCCTGTCCATGCAAACTAGTACAACCAACCACTTTGGAAATCTGTCCAGCGCTATTTCAGAAAACTGGGAATAGGGCTTCCTCAAGACCCAGCTATTCCACTCCTTGGAATATACCCAGAAGAAGCTCCAGTATATAACAGGAACATATGCCCAACCATGTTCATAGCGGCCTTATTCACAATAGCCAGAACATGGAAACAGCCTAAGTGTCCCTCAGTAGAAATGGATAAAGAAACTGTGGTGCATTTACACTATGGAATACTACTCAACTATTAAAAAAATGAATTTCCAAAATTTGTGGACAAATGGATTGAACTAGAAATGATCATAATGAGTGAATTAACCCAGAAGCAGAAAGAGTCAAATGGTATATACTCACTTATATCTGGACACTAGCCCAAGGGGCATGTCCCATGAAAGCCTTCACTAACCAGGAAAGTGGAACAGAGGGGAGGACATCCTATTGGGACTCTAAATGAGAGACGCGTGGGAGAATGGCAAAGTAGAAGGATCCAGAGGGTCCTAGAAACCTACAAGAAGAACATTATGATAGGCAGATTTGGGCCCAGGGGTCCTGCTCAAACTATGGTACCAGCCAAGGACAATACATGCAGTAAACATCGAACCTCGACCCAGATCTAGCCAACAAAAGAATTCTTAAAGTTTGGGCATGCCTTTCACTGGCCAGTAACCAAAAAACAACTGCAGGCTCATTTTAGTTCTTAAAAAACATTTTTAAATTAAATTAAAATTACACCATTTATCCCCTTTCTTTTCTTCCTTCCAACTTTTTCCATCCACCCTCTCTTGCTCTCTCTTAAATTCATGTCTTTATTTCTTTCATTATTATTTCATATGTGTGTTTCTAAATATGCGAATGCAACCTGCTCAGTATATATAATGCTACACACACACACACACACACACACACACACACACACACACACACACACACACTCAAGACTGACCACTTGGAATTGGGTTGGTAATTTGAGAGCTCTTCCTTGGAAAAGATTGTTTCTCTTACTCCCAGAATTCTTTTCGTTCTTTGTCTAGCATTGAAGACCATGAGATTCACCTCCTTCCATGTTAGCATCTCCATTACTATCTTCCTTATTAGGCCTGGCTTAGGCAGCCATGCTGGTGAGACTTCATGGATATAGGCATTTGTGGTAATGCAATGAGAGGAAGACCCAACAGCAGAGGCCATGGGCAAGGTAAAGTGGCTCTGGATTAGAGTTCTCCAGAGGAACAGGATCAATCGAGTGGACACATATTAAACATGGATTTATTGCACTAGCTATGCAGCCATACAGTCAATGTTTGGCTCGCTGCCTTACATCCCTGGAAAGCTGTGTGATATGTACTTTAGACTTGACTGCTGAAGAATATGCAAAGTTGTTCTCTAAAAGGTGCTTAGATTAGAATCTTACCCAAGGCTCAAAATTAATGCTCTATAGAAATAAATATCTGCTGTGGTGGAAAGTCATAAGTTTAGTTCTTCTAAGAGATTACTTTGACTTACAACAACAAAATCTAAAACCACAGGGATGTAGGACACAGCCTTGCCTATTGCCTTTCCCTCTACAGCGTCCCCTGTAGATCCCTGCTCCTTTGCACTTGGGCTGTTGAGGACTTGCTGCAGCACTGAGAGTTTGTTTGATGTAACTGGAGCACAAATCAGGATCAAGATTGGCAGTGCTGGTTTCTATGTAAAAAATTAAAGATTAATATATTCTAAAATTAAACAAACTGGTCTTAAGGAATTAAAGACAAATAAATACAGGGAGTTAGAAATGAGTGCTAAATTGATTCAATGATAGAAGTTGAAAGGTCAAGAACGCCTGCTGAGCCTTAAAGCAGACTTCTCTCCATTAAGTGATATAGCGCATCACAGCTGTACAGACTAAATATCTAGGTCCAAAATTATCATGTTCCTCATCGGGGATATTAAACTGGGAGTCCCAGATCTGCCATGTGTTGAAAATAAAACCAGACTACAGATGTGAAAGGAAATACAGAAGGCTGATAGCTCTGCACTTTCCACTTTTCTGTCTCCTGTAATTTTGCCTTTAATATGTTTCTGCTATGCAACTGCTGAAAGTTACTTTGTATCCTATGGTAATATAGACTGGGTTAGTTGGTAAAACAAGATCTCTGAAATCAGCTAGATGACATTTTAAAATACGTTTTAGAAATCTCAATTTTCATGATTTTTGTTGTACTCAAATCTAGATGATCAACCATGAATGCCATTTCTTGGCTATATTTTATTCAAACAGTCTACATTAGGCTTAGTGAGATTTCAGAAATGGAAGACTCAGATTTTCTGACTAAGTCAGCTCCTGGATGGTATGACAAGGTATTGGTAATTCAATCAACCACATGGCGGTGTACAGGGGGCATGGGGAGTACGAGGCGGGGTGGCATGGAGGAGTTAGAGTGGACAGCTCTCCTCAAGCTCTAGGAAGTCTTCATGGAAAAAACAGTTTCAGACTTGTTCTTAAGGGAAAAAAGACTGGAATCTGGAGAAACAAGGGTATTCCGGGGAAAGAACCCATACAAAATGTCATCTGGGAGTTGGGTAGAAAATTGATTCATTAGGAAATATACTAGAGAAAGAAAGCTAAGAGGAACAGAGGAGAGAAGAGAAACAACAGCAAGGGGGTGGGGGTGAAGAAGGGCTTGAGAGATGGTATGTCAGTCAAGAGCACACACTACTCTGTAGAGTGGCTTACTACTGCTTGCCATTATTGCTCCAGGGAATCTGGTGCCCTCTTCTGGCTACTGCTGGCATTGCACACAGGATGGGGGGAGACGGGAGGGAGGATTATGTAAATAGGCCTCAGAAGGCCTGAGTGATGGAATGTTGGAAGACTGTCTCTTGACTGATGGGTCGTCTACTTCAGAAAATCCTCATTCCAGTAAATATTATGCTTTAAATATGATTAAAAGGTATAAAAACAAGAGGTTTTCCTTGAGGTTTGTTGTACCAACACTGAGCAATTTTTCTAAAACCATGAAGATAGGCTAATTCAGTTCCAAAAAGGTGATACTACAAATTCCAGTAAGTATGAAAGAAATATAAACCAGGGCTTCTAATTAAATAAGAAAAGGAAGCTAGTTACATAATATGTTCTTTATACAATAGTACAATGTTGCATTACAAATACAATATTACAAAACAAAATTATATTATGAATACAGTAGCAAGACAAAGCTTTTCGTCAAAAACAATAAACATAACAGAAAGGGTGGGAAAAATAAATCACTTTACCTTCTTTCCTTTTTTAAAAATATGTGAGAAGTAATAAGAAATCTAAGAAGATGCATCGAAGCATTGTCTCGTGTCTGGGTGGCACTTCAAATAGTAAAAGGGCAGGTGCCAATATCATTCCTTCTTTCACAGTTTTTTTTTTTTTTTTAAGTTCTACATAATCCCAGAAAGTAGAGTTTGCAAGTCACATTGAAATTAAAATGTCATAAAGTAAATTCAAGCAAAAGACCTTGCTGTAGGAGCATCAAGAAGGCATTATCCGACACCTGTGACGTGCTGGAGAGGACGGGGTTGGGGTGCGGATTCAGGTAATGCAGATGCAGGTGTGGAGGATGGGGCACAGTTGGTTAAAAGTAGGACTCGAGGAGGGGGAAGGGAGGACTCAAAGCCGTTTCCAAATCTTAACTTGATTTAAAGATGCTCTTAAAATTCTGAGTTACTCCTGTCACTTCCGCTCAGAAGTTTCCAGCTGTTCCCTTGCATGCTCAAATCCCTGATGCCAACTCCTAACCTCCCCGCTTCACTCTAAGCAGCCTCAAGGACAGCATGACTTAAGCGTGCCAAGTTCTGGGGGTCAGACAGTTCATTTCTCTAAGGCATCCTGGGAAGGCTTGGCCCTCAGTGTGCAGGTGGAAAGGTAAAAACCTTTAAGATGTGGACCCTTTGATGGATCTTGAGAGGCATTGCCACCAGAAGGGATCTCTTGGTAGCACACCTAAGAAAGAACTGTTATAAAATCCTGGGCCTAGGGTATAATATGCTAAAATAGCTCTTTATAGAGAATTCTGGTCATTTCAGGGGGGGGGGTCTTATAAATGAACAATTTTGTCAAATAAATAAATAAAACTGAGGCTGAGGCGTCACCTAAACTAAGTCCCATACATACTCCTGAATCGGACTCTTCTTCTCCCATACACTCCCATCTGGATTGAGAGCTTCAGCTGGGCTGGTGCCTGAGTCAGATCTCTGAGCATCCAGAGATGCGAGCTAGCTAACCTCTTTCCTTATAAACACCTGCCGTGGGAATCCTGTCATAAGCGACGGAAAGCTAGTACACTCAGCACACCTGGTGTTCCGTACTGTTCACCCTCATTGCCTGGAACATCTCTCCTTCAATATCTCATGACTAACTCCCTCCTTCAAGTCCTAGGTGCTAACTCCTCAGTAACTCCTACACTTATCATTCCTGTCCAATAACAGCCCCTCAACATGCCCTGTTCCCGTTTCCTTAATATTTCTCACAGTTCCCATCCTATTCCACCTTTTTTGTTTTGTTTTGTTTTGTTTTTTGTTTTTGTTTTTCTGGGATTGAGAATAGGAGAAGTCAGCTAATTTTTTAGCTGGATGAAACTATAGAGTCGATGTGTATTGTTTTTAAATTATCTGTATTATTAGTAGCATTACCAGCTAGCAATCAATGAAGACACTAATATTTGTTATATTTTAAAATAGCCTTAGTTAACCTGGGACAGGGCAGACATTAATCCTCTGAACTACTTCCCATAGTGGGGCAGGCATGGGATCCCTGCCTCAACTCCATGCCATCTGCTTCTAATAACTTCTATCAAGCTGCCTCCCATCCATAATCCCAGATACTTGCTAATGTTCTTCATCTGGGCCGAATTCTCCATCCACGCTGGCCATGTGCTTCTCCTCCATCTAACCCATGGCAGCCTTCTCCTCCTCTCCCTTCAGGTCTCCTGGTCTTTCTCTTCTTCTTCCTCGTAGCAGGCTTTCTTCTCCTTCCCAGGACTCCTTTCTCTAAGCCCCACCTATCTCCTTTGCCCTGCCCTGATGAGATGGCTTTTTATTAATCAAAAGGTGGGTCACAGAGACAGCAAGCAGTAATTAGCATCAAAATAGATCAGACCATCCCCCAACAGATGTGTATATAGATAACAATATGTAAGGTGGTAGTTTTGTCAACTTGACACAATGTAGAGTCATTTGAGATGGGAGTCTCAGTGAGGGGTCGTCTATATTAGTTTGGCCTGTGGGAATGATGAAGGGCGTTATCTTGATTATAGTAATTAAGGTGGGAAAACCTACTTAACTGTTAGTGCCACCATTTCCCTGGGAGGGGGATTCAGAGCTACAAAGGAGAGCCCCCGAATGTGTGTATTAATGTGTTCCTCTTTGCTCTTGACAGTGAGTGTCCTGAACCCATTTGTCTTGGGTTCCTGAAATGATGGGCTGTAACCAGGAGTTGTGTTCCAAACCAACCCTCTCTCCCGTACATTGATTTTTCTCGGGATATTTTATCACAGCAACTGGAAAGGAAATTAAGACACTTAGTAAACAGCCTCAAGCAGTGGCCTGGAATTCCACGGAGATTTACGGAATTAGGAATTAGAAGTCATTGACATGCAGATTTTACTCAGGAGTCTAGATCAAATGTGCCACAAAAATCTATGTTCCTCCACTAAGACCTCTTGAGTATAAGCAACAGGAACTAAGCTGCTTGCTGTAGGTAGTTTTCCTTTCCTACCCCAAGCTCCATGTATAATGGTTTATGAGACTCAAGATTACTTACAAATACCTAGGTCATATTGAAGTGAAAGTTCATGGTTTCTTTGAAGATTTAATTGCATGTCGTGGTGTTTTGCTGAAAGTGGTCTTGTGAGAGATCATGTGATTTTTTTTCTTTTTGGAAGAAAGGAAATGTGATGTTTTGCGGGGAGCAGACACGTGAGAGGACGCATGATGGTGGGAAAGAGCCACGGACGGTGAGACAAGGCTTTTGGCATTTCTGCACCATGCAACACTCCACTGGTCTTTGCTGGACCTCACTGGTCTTTGTTGGTCTTTGCTGGTCTTTGCCAGAGAACTCTTGTGATACTCCAGCTGATTCTGGCTGCTTCCACAGACTTGTGCTGATCTGGCGGAGCCTTGTAGTTTCTGCGGGGTCATGCCATCTCTACAGGTTCGTGTGTTGTGGGCTATTGGACTGGACTGCTGATATCCTGATAACGCAGAGTGAAATTGGCCCAGGGAACTACGTCTAAACAGGTCCACAACCCCTTTTTCCTACTAATATTCTTTCTCCCCTTCCTCTGGTTGGTGGGTTAGAAGTGAGGTTAAGGTGTTTAAGAACCCTAAATAAACTAGGTTTTGAAAAAGCTGAGTCTGGGCTGGAAAGACTGCTCAGTGGTTAAGGGCACTGGCTGCTCTTCCAGAGTTTCTGAGTTCAGTTCCCAGCAACCACATGGTGGCTCACAGCCATCTATAATGAGATCTGGTGCCCTCTTCTGGCCTGCAGGCCTAATGCAGACAGAGCATTGTACACATAATAAATAAATAAATCTTTAAGAAAGAAAGAAAGGAAGGAAGGAAGAAAGAAAGGAAGAAAGAAAAGAAAAGAAAAGAAAAAGCTAAGCCTACACCATATAGCTAGGCTCTTCTCTGGTTAGCTCATTAAGTATAATTTAATCTACATTCTGCCACATGGCTGGTTACCTAAGGTCAAGTACCATATGTCCATCCTCCTCACATCTTGCCAGCTGAGTCTTCCCACACCTGGCTCTCTCCCAGAATCCTTTGTGCCTGGCAGATGTCCTGCCTCCTTCTTCCTGTCTCAGAGGAAGGCCATCAGATTTATTATTGGCAGGGGCTACATCCATACAATACATAAGAAATTCCTTCTACAGCTTCCCTAAACATGAGAGGCCTTTAGAACATTCTTTGAGAAACTCATAAACTTAACTAGAGCTTTTATATTTTAAAAAATGACAGGAAAAGGAATAACAGGGCGCTAAGACACATAATGCTGCAATAATCTCTTAGCGTATCCAGTCCTGCCAGACTGGTGATAGAGCAGAAGTCTGCCCCTCCCAGTGCATGCACCTTTGACTGTGGGAATTTGCTCTCTCCCTGCCTCTAACACACCTTAAGACCTGGAACTAAGCCTCAAGTTTGATAAGTGTCCTTGTCTTCAAGTTACAGAATCAAGACAGTCCAAAGTGCAGAAAGCTAAACATGAGACTCTGGTCCTCAGTATGTTGAAGAAGATGGATGGTAGCACAGAGCCAGTGAAATGCAATAGAAGGAGGGGCTGATGAATGGGAGCAAACAAGGAAATGAGGCAAAAGAAATAACTTCAAGAGGCAGTCATCAATTCTAAATGCCACGGAGCCTGAAGAACGGAATGGCAGAGAGCCAGCATTGTATTTTTTGGTAAGGAAAGTTTTGCTGGGACAAATGGACACAAAAATGAGAACTCAGTGACCCAGAAAATAAAAGACTTATAAGAAGAAAGTTGATACCAAGAAGAAACTTGATACCCTATGAGCATATACAGGGGGAGGAAGTCCCCCTCAGTCACAGTCATAGGGGAAGAGAGTAAGGGGAAAATGGGAGGGAGGGAGGAATGGGAGGATACAAGGGATGGGATAACCATTGAGATGTAATATGAATAAATTAATAAAATATATAAAAAAAGAAGAAAGTTGTGTAAGGAAACCTTTTGAAAATCAATACCCTAAATTTCATAATGAATTCCCCAACATTTCTACCTTTTTCTGATTTTTTAAAAAGATTTTCATACATGAATATTGTATTTACATCATTTCCATTCCTTCCTCTCCCCAACCAGCTCCTTCCTTCCCTCAACTCTTTCTTGGATTCACGGTCTCTTCTTGATTACTGGGGTGTGTGTGTGTGTGTGTGTGTGTGTGTGTGTGTGTGTGTGTGTGTGTGTGTGTGTACAACCTACTGAGTCCCTTTTGTATTGTTAGTATCTCCATTAGGGCTGACTGCTTGAGATTACATAGCTCCCATCCCTGGGGAAAACTGATTCTCCTGCCTTCCGCAGTCCTTAACTTCCTGCAGCTCGTCACCTGAGGTGGGCCTTGTGAGGTCATCCCCATCCATGCCCCATCCACAGTGGCATGCTGACTGCTCCGGCCTTTAGGTGCATAGGGTTTGCATTACAGATGTGTCAGTAAGACCTGGGCATTCCTCCATCACACACTCTTTTGACCAGTTGTGGGTCTCTGAGGCAGCTCCTGTTTGCTAGAAAAAGGAACTTCTTTGAGAAGGAGTGATGTAAACAATTATGTATTAACGCAGTGATTTGCTTGAATGTCGGCATTTTTATTTGTTTGATTTGGCCTGAGTTTAACTTTTTAACTTGGCATTCAAAATAATAGGTTCCATTGCAGAAATGTTCAAACGTTAATATTGCACACATTCACCTCCCTATGACTCCCTCTGGAGTATGTTTTTTTTTATATATTGTTAATATTAGTGAAAAAGTGAAACACCTCAAATATCAATAAAGCGGGTGGTTGAGTGAGCACACGTCTGTTCAACAGAACATCATAACCAGTTAAAGCAATGTCCTAGAAAGAAATACATGTGTGCATGTTCAAATCTGTAGAGTAGACACACTTGAAATCCTACATGTACTAGGATTTTTGCTTACAATTTTTTAATTAATTAAAATATACAAAGAAAGTTTCCATATTTGTATGATATAAATTTCAGATGCCCTGGTCTCTTTCTTTTTGTTTGCTGTTTGCCTAAGTTTTTTCAGGTAAGGTTAAAATTATTGTATTTTCTTTGGTCATTTCTTACCTGTATCCAGTGTATTTAGATCATGCCCAACTCCTGCTCACTGCTCCCCATTCCAATAATTCTTGGACTCCCCACACATACCCCTCCCAAGTTCATGTTGTTTCTTTATAACCATCTGAGTCCAGTTACTGATGTGCACACACATGGACAACCTACCATGGACCACGCTGTTGAAGAAAACTCACTCTCTGATCCCCAACATCCATCAGCTTCCAACAGCACCACAGCCTGGAAATCCCCTGCTAGAGTATTGATTGGCTGGATCTTGTGCAGGTCAGGCCACTTCTTATCCCACCCAGAAGGATCATCGTGGCTCGCAAGCGGCTCCACAGCTAGATCAGCTGGTCTCAAGGAAACCCCTTTATCTCTTGACCTTAAAACTCACTGTGATCAACAACGCCTTAGAAATAGCTGACTTCTCCCTGAAAAGACATTTCTGAAAGGCAGAGGGAGGGCTGTGTCTGCACTCAGCAACTCAACAACTCCCCTTCGGCCGCGGTCCAGCCGTTTGTATACCTTCTGGAAAATACACAGGCTGGATCGTTAAGATTTCTTCATGACAGTTCAGAGTACAATGTAAGGCTTTCGGGGTGATTACCTCATGAAGGGAATGGAAATAGTGCCCTTATAAAAGGGAGAGAGAAAGCAATCCTCTCCCCTACCAACTTGACTGTGCCTTAACCTTGGCATTTCCAGTCTGCAGAATTATAGGAAATACATGTTTTCTGTTTTGGACAGGACATTCTCCACAGTTGAGTGGAGAGTGGGGTCTGACATTCACACGTACTCTGGTGCCTCATATTTGACCACGTCCCCTGCATGGGGAGACCTGGTGGCACTCAGAGGAAGGATAGCAGGCTACCAAGAAGAGACTTGATACCTTATGAGCATATACAGAGGGAGGAAGTCCCCCTCAGTCACAGTCATAGAGGAGGGGAGTAAGGGGAAAATGGGAGGGAGGGAGGAATGGGAGGATACAAGGGATGGGATAACCATTGAGATGTAATATGAATAAATTAATGAAATAAAAATTTTTTAAAAAGAACCCAGTTATGGCCTTTGATCGTAGCAACTGCAACACACTTAGATGTCTTTTTACTGTCACCAATTTAACCCCCATGTACCCAGTGCTTATTTTAGTAAGGTATGTGATATAGAAATATAATTGTCAAAATAAAACAAGAACTAGAATTGCCTATTTGCGTGTATTGTTACTTATGTGACTAAATGTGTCTAAATTGAAAATTATTTGATTATAGTTTCAAGAGGTCACAACCTTCAGTAAATAGATTCCATAAAAACCAAACAGTAGCATTTCATATGCATATGGAGGGTGTACAGCTGTGATTTCTTCTTGTAGCTTTGCCTCTCCTCTTAAGCTCTGCATTAAGGAGCCCTGTTCCGTACCGTCTGTCTGATTTCTAGAAAACCCATAAGCAGAACTTTATTCAACCAATAAAAATGTAAAATAATGTTGTAAATGACCTTGGCAACTGAGAGATTAATTTATGCTTCCCTTAGATCATAAAGCAACAGTGAATTAAAATTCAAAGGAAATAAAAATGCTGATTGCTTTTTTATGCAAAAATGGAATAGTCAGAGCCAAGTAGGAAAAATACTTTGAAAAAAATGTGTTTTATACATACTTGCTTTACTCTTATGGAATCATTTTTGTTAATTATTTTTCATGCGTGTGAGTGTTTGGCCTATGTATACATCTATACACCATGTGTGTGCCCTGGAACTATAGTTATGTATGGTTATAAACTGTCATATGGGTGCTGCAAATTGAAACCAGGTCCTCTGGAAGAGCAGTAAGTGTTTTAAGCCACTGAGCCATCTCTTCAGCCTTTGGAATCATTTTTAGGGATTGTATTCTTCTCACAAAAACAAAGCAATGGGCACCAGCTTACATCTATTTTTGGCATGTGCTGTTTCCAGAAGCCAATATAGAGAATAAAAGAAATAAAAGTGAGAAGTATTTTAATGCTTAGTTCAGTTAAGATGATTTTTAAATGAAGACACATTGATAAACAGTTTAAGAAAAATCTCAGAGAGGAGCAGTGTTGGGGCTGAGCGGAGTCTCCGGTTCTGAGCACACCCAAAGCTCAAAGCCTTCCCGTGAACTCTGGGACCTTTGAATCAAAGATGCTGGTTCTGGATAGCAAGACTATGCTGTTGTGACTGAAAGAAAACATTTCCTGCCTCAGAGTAGTTCCTTGTCACATAAATTGTTGTATTCAAACAACTCTCCGAGTCCAGCCAGCAAACTTAACTGAAAATGTTGAGCAAGTAAGGTTGTTGCGTGCTAGACATGCCCCTGTAGTGTCTCCTTGAACTCAGAAGTTAAGTTAGTCCTCCCGTAGTTCAAATGTGTGTGTTTCCCACAAGGTTTATGGGTTGAAATCTTCACTGCAAACAACATGGTGGTGTTAGAAGTTGAAGCCTTTTGGGGTGCATTCTCATGCAATGACTCTATGAAAGAGGCTCATGGAAGCTCAACTGACCTCACCACCTGGCCATAGATGGTATCATCTGTGGACCAGGATGCAGGGTCTCATCATATACCGAGTCAGCTGTGCTTTGATCCATGACTGTATAGCCTCCAGAACTACAAAAGCATCCAGACGATCAAGACAGAGTCTTCAGCTAGATATGTAACAAAGTCACAACACAGGAAACACTGGACAGTGACTCTCAGGAACACACACAGGGCTTCAGGAACTCGCAAGTCAATTCTGTTACTGCCCCCAGGTGGGTTTTACTTTAGTGTGCATGTGTGTGTACACACTCTTGCAAGAGCCACTGCACACATGTGCAGGCCAGAGGACAACGTTCAAGAGTTAGTTCTGCCCGGCCATCTGTGGAATCTTGAAGGAAACTCAGGTTACTGAGCCTGTGTGCAAGTCCCCCTACCCTCTGAGCAGGCCACCTTGCAGGCTCCTGGCACAATTTCTGTAGCTAATGAGCTTTGTTTCCCCTTGAGAGAATATCTTCCACTTTGAGAAAAATTGTTTAACCACTATTTGCCACTGTTCTTATAATTATTAATCTATGCTTTAGAAAAGCAACAAATGTATTAAAGTTAGAATTCTTTGTAGTCAACCACTCCGTGGCAGTTCAGTGTTACTAACAGTCTTTTCCTATAACTTCCTCTCTGAACACACATATGTAAGATTTAACATATGTCTACATAATTAAAGTAATACTGTTTTGGGCCAAAACATTTTCAATCTTCATCCAATACTCTTCAATAGTGGTTCCAAAATATTTCACTATGTGACTAGATTAAACTCTTAGCTAAAGCTACTCTTACTAAGATTTGGGTTGCTTTACTTAGAAGATTACTACGAAATCTTCTAAAAGGCCAAGAAGATAATTTGCATAAATTTTTTAAAGATCGAGATAAAAGTGCCTATGTTAGATGGAGGGCTTCCTTCGTCCTTTTCCTGCTCCATGTGTCTGGCTTTTAGGCAGACTTCCAAGCACCCCGCTGCTTAAAGCAGACCGGGAGGCAGAATTAAGAGGAACAGATGTGGCTCTTAGAGGCAGCATGACACAGGGCGTAGTGTCTCAGCTGCTCGGAGATGCCAGAGAGGAGCAGACCAGCAGTCATTGACTGCAACCAGCTGAGCCACCTTGAGGCTCCTCCTGGCGAGTTAATCACCAGTCGGATCCAATCGTAAATGGGTGACTTTTGAAAGCCTGACTGTACTTAAGCTCGAGCGTGAAGAAGCTATTCAGGGGGTCGAGTTGAAACTTTATTGGTTTAGTATTTGGAAGAGAAGCCGTAGGGTTGACCTGTGCCTGGGACAATCTGTTTCCATGACGTGCTTGTTAAGCAAACCTTGACTTGGAAAGCTATGAGGACTGATGGACAGGGCGTTGTGGGAGAGAAAAGAGCTGGTCTTGAGGTTATTCAGAATGGCTCATTAAGGCATTGGAGTTAGTCACCAATGCTGCAGATCACAGCCAGGTACTTTGGGTTATTACTGTGTTTGCTTTCCCAAGGAATGAAAACTAATTAAAATGAGAAAAAAATGCAGGACTTTTTAATTCATGTTATAATATTTACTTATCAGGCTAAACAGATCTTTAATATGAGGTTAAAAATTAAAAACTAAAATTGGGGGTGGGGGATAGAGGTCAGCAAAAGAGTGTTTCTTGCTTGCAGGCCCCTAGTTGAATCCCCAGGAAGGAATGAAAGGAGGGAGAATGAAGGGAGGAGAACACAAGAGAAATACAGACAACAATGAGCTTAAGTTCTACCTTGTGGTGAAAGGGCACACGCAGGTGCAGAGACTGATCCAGATGTGCACATCTGGTGTGTAACTGTTTATCAACACACCTTGGTAAACCTGGAAAATACAAAATACATGAGTGGTATCAGTTCTAAAGTTTAAAACAACAAAAGAAAAAAAAAGATAAAAAAGAACTGTTCACATCAATGATGCTGTTGGTAAAACATCAGGTATGGGAGGGAAGGGACTAGGTGAGATGAAATGCCTGTTTCATATGGGGTAAACAGGTTATCACCACTGCTCTAGAATACAGTCAGTATTGAACCAGGACTTTCCAATCTGTGCCTTAGATCACTGCAGTACTGTTATGGTGGCTGAAAAAGCTCACCCTCCTCCACTCCTCAGGGCTGACTCATTAGTTTTCTGCCTCTGCCAAGTCATAAGTGATCATATATTAACCACCTGCAACGAACCCAGTTCTGCTCATCAACCCCTTGGTATTCATTCATGTATACAGTTTTGGTGGAAATGAGCTACAGGTCTTTCAGTTCTTATGTTTGCTTATTAATTAGATTGGGACTTGGGGAAAGGGGATAAAGGTATTCGAAAGCCATTTGTTTTCTTTTGACTGAAGGAACAGCTGTTGAAAATTTTTAATAAATGACAAAGTGAATGTAACTAACTGAGAGAAAAGAACAGCCCTGTGGACTGGGAAAGTGTCTTAATAAGTTGAGCTATGCTAGAACACTTTTATATGAGCTGGAGACAATGGGGATTGTTCTATGGGGAGTTGTGGTGAGATGCTGGTAATAGAGGGTGGTATCATAGACTTGAAAAGATCAAAATGCCCCTTTAGGGCAATGCAGAGCCTTTCTACATTGCTGAGCAAAGTTATAACAACGCCATGCCAAGTAGATCCCACAGCTCTGAATACTCACCAGGAGCCTTCAACAACAGTGCAGCAAAGAGAAAGAAATAGCAAATCAGCTTCAAGTAGAAAATACATCAAGGTCAATTCTGAGCCAGGCGGTAGTAGCACATGCCTTTAATCCCAGCACTTGGGAGGCAGAGGCAGGCATATCTCTTGAGTTTGAGGCCAGCCTGGTCTACAGAGCAAGTTACAGGACAGCCAGGGCTACAGAGAAGCCCTGTCTTGAAAAACTTAGACAGATAGATAGATAGATATAGATAAAATGTTGATTCAGATATTTATAGATAGATATAGATATATATAGAGAGAATGTTGACTCTAAATTAAAAATCATAATGTCCACATCAGTATTCCTCAACTCAGGCAGGGTAAGCAACACGAGGTACTAGAAAATGCAGGGTGGAAGTGACAAATGGTTTCCCACCACATAAAACAGCAAGACTGACTTCTTTGGCCTTCCAGTCAGTCTGCAAAAGTTCATTTCTGGAAGCTGGAGAGATGGCTCAGAGGTTAAGAGCACCGGCTGCTTTTCCAGAGGTCTTGAGTTCAGTTCCCAGTAACCACATGGTGGCTCACAAGCATCTATAATCTGATGTCCTCTTTGGCCTGCAGGTGTATGTACAAGCAGAGCACTGTATACATAATAAATAAATCTTTTTTTTAAAGTTGACTTCTTTTCTCCGTAAACTACAGTTTCTCCAGTGTTTACCTAGTCTCTGGCAGGCTCCCTACAGGTGTTAGCTACCAATCTCTGGTTTTAATCCCAATCAATTCCTGCTTCAAATGTCCATCTCTAGAGCATTTAAGATCTCCAAGGACTCAATAGATTCTCTCTCTCTCTCTCTCTCTCTCTCTCTCTCTCTCTCTCTCTCTCTCTCTCTCTCTCTCTCTCTCTCTCTCTCCCTCTCTTCATGTGTGTGTGTGTGTGTGTGTGTGTGTGTGTGTGTGTGTGATAATATGTGGGTACTAGGGTACTATACATTTAACAGTAATAATTAAAGAAAGGGTCATGGAGTTGAGAGGCAGTGAAGACACAGGAGGAGCTAGAGGGAAGAGAAGCAGTCTGGAAACATTGTAAATACAGAACTCATCTATCAATTTCTTTTTTTGTTTGTTTGGTTTTGTTTGCTTTGAGACAGGGTTTCACTGTGTAGCCCTGGTTGTCCTGTAACTCATTCTATAGACCAGGCTGCCCTTGGACTCAGAGATCCACCTGCCTCTGTCTCCTGAATGCTGAAATTATAAAGGCATGTACCACCACTGCCCAGCCATGAAATTTTTCATATGTTTTTAATAAATAAAAATGTATCTGAGTTTATATGCCAAGACACAAGGCAGATTGGTGCCAGTGGTGCACACTCCATGTGTTTTCACTTTCATCTGCCCAGCCATGCTAACTCCATCACTATGTCCAAGGCCTGCCAGTGCTGAGAGCTACCTTGCCCACTTAAAGTTCACTTCTGCTCTCTTGTTGAAAGCACATCTCTTTTCCTATCCAAGCCAAACAACTCCCATTATTATCTGTTATTTAACCAAGTGTGTGGGAATGTCATTAAAAACAAAAATCATGGGGTTAGGGAGATGGCTCAGTGGGTAAAGTGCCTGCTGCTCAAAGTTACAGACCTGAGTTCTAATTCCCAGAGCATGAAGTGTCACCAACATGGCTGCCTGAACACGGTCGGCACCAACAGACAAGCAAGCACGGTGAGGGGAAAGTTCAGTAGGCCTCAGGCCTACACAACTAAAGGGTGCTGACAGCGAGAGAAATAGTTTTCCCCAGGGAAGAGCATGCCAACTGATTATCCAATACCAAATGGTCATCCCTGAAAATACACATACAGAGAACATCATGCAGGGTTGTGTGTGTGTGTGTGTGTGTGTGTGTGTGTGTGTGTGTGTGTGTGTAGGAATAGAATATCTATATATAGTAATGATTAAAGAAAAAAGGAGGCCATGGATTTTAAAAAGAAGGAGTGAGGCTGTGCTTGGAAGGACTGGAGGGAAGAAAGGGAGAAATAATGTAATTATAATCTAAAAAAATGTTTAATTACTTAAAAGCGAAAAAAAGCCTGATGTGTCATAATCTCAGTCCTGGGGCAAGCTGGAAAAGAGAAGACCTTTGGTATATGCTGCTCAGCCAATATAATCAAAACCACAAGCTGCGGATTCAGTAAGAAACCATCTCAAATAAGTAAATAAATAAAGATTGCTAGAGGAAGATACTTAACATCGCCCTCTAGCCTCCAAACATGTAGACACAGGCAAACACACACACACTAACACCACACTCACACACAGCATAGCACACACACATTCACACACACACACACACACACACACACACACCACAAATACCACACACAAACACACAGCATAGCACACACACACACACTACACACATATAACCCATAGGCACTCCCTGGAAAACCTCCGTCCGTGCCAGCGAAAGAACCAGGTAGACTATTCACTCTCTCCACTGTCCTCCAATTCCTCCAATTCCAATTCCGCCATCTTATTCCCAGCTCTGTAGCAGGTCATCTGCCGCAGCCTTCACTTCTTCATTTCCCCTATTGCTAGATCAAGCAGCACTTTTCCTACAGCCTTCCTCCATTACCCCATGCCTTTGTCTCAGCTGCCAACTCCAGCAGGGGCTTCCCGGGGAAACCTGCAGCCACACTAAGCAAGGAATCACATAGGACAACTTAGTTCCCCCTTTAGTCTTACCACCAGCAGCTTTGTAGCAGATCACCTGCTGTGGCCTCGCCTTCCTCTCTGCCCCCTTGCCCAGTAGACTAAGAACATTCCATTTGTTTTGTTTTTAATAAAATTGCTCACTTGAGGAACAAAAATAATTAATATCCCATTCTTGTCCATAGACAGGTCATCCGGACCAAAAACTAAACTAGAACTAAGTGATATTCTAAACCAAATGGTCCTAACAGATATTTACAGAATATTTCACCCAAACACAGAAGAATATACCTTATTCTCAGCAAATCATGGAAACCTCTCCAAAACCGAACACATACTGGCTTGAACAAAGCAAGTCTCAACAAATAGTAGAAAATTTAAATAACACCCTGCATCCTTTCTGACCACAATGAATTAAAGCTATATATCAACAACAGAAAATATGCAAACTCACGGAAACTTAACGACTCAGGACTGAATAAAAAATGAGTCAACGCAGAAATTAAGAAAGAAATCCTTAACTTTTTAGAAGGACTGGGGAGTGGGCTAGAAGGAAGAGGAGGGCTAAGAGGGTCCACAGGAGGAAAGAAAGTTGGGTCTGCCACAAAGATCTGTGGAGTCCCCAAGGAGTGGAAGCAGAAAGGGAAGGCAACTCCCTGCAGGTTGTCCGCTACAGGGCTGGTGGTGAGTGGTGAACGGGAGCTAGAATACAGGAGACAGTGAGAGGGCGTCTATCTGGTTCCCAGGCTAGCTGGCCAGCAGGTTGCCAGGCGGAGAGTGCCTCACAGTGTTGGCAGAGGAGGCAAAAAGATCAAGTTCTCTCTCTCTTCCCCCTTCTTCCTCTCTCTCTCTCTCTCTCTCTCTCTCTCTCTCTCTCTCTCTCTCGCTCTGTGTGTGTGTGTGTGTGTGTGTGTGTGTGTGTGTGTGTGTGTGTGTGCGCGTGCCAGGCCAGCCTCAGGCTCAGTGTTCTTCTCATCAGCTACCTTCTTTCCTGTTGGGCGTGGCAGTACACTGTTAGAATCTTTACACTCCTGAAGCTAAGGCGGGAAGATTTTCAGTTAGAGACCAGACTGGGATATAGATAGATAGATAGATAGATAGATAGATAGATAGATAGATAGATAGATAGAGATAGAGAGATATACACTACACATGGCTTCCATAGATTTCTAAAGAATGCTCTAAGAAGAGAGCACAGTACCATGCAAGGGGATTGTCAGTAGTGTGTGTCCCGCTTTTGAGAAGCCCCTGCTTAGTGGTAGATTACAGTACTGTATAGCAGGTGACAAAGAGATGAACAGCATCTGTTCCTAGATTCATAGAGCCAATAACCCACAACAAAAGCAGCTCGGGCAGCAACGATTGCTCATAAAGTGAGGAAAGAAACTTCTTCAGTGACCAACATAAACAATGGGACAGAAAAGCTAATGTGCTAAACCAATTTATAAGACAATTTCACTATCTTTCTCCTTCGATAATTCCTATGCTTGGCCTCCAGACTAGATATGAGCCTTCCAAGTAGATGTCTGTGCCCTGCCAAGATGTAAGATGCCACACCTCATCTCAGAGATTTGGATATGCATTTTTGTTTGTTTGTTTGTTTGCTTGCTTGCTTGTTTGAGACAGGGTTTCCTTGTGTATCCTGGAACTCACTCTGTAGATCAGGCTGGCCTCAGAGTCAGAGATCAGCCTGCCTCTGCCTCTGCCTCTGCCTCTCAAATGCTGGGATTAAAGGAATGTGCCACCACGCCTGGCTTAGATATGTATTTTTAACAAAATTGATTTTAAACAACTAAGAAATTGCACAGATAGAACAGAGCTTCAATGCAGCCTGCACCTAGTAAACACTATTGCTAATATATTACATAATGTGAGAATGTTTTTTAGTTAATTAACATGTGAGCCATCCTGTACTGATGACTTGCGAGCTGCCCTGTAACTGAGATTTGTTTTGTGCTGTTCTATGGTTACATTTTGCTCGTGTTCTTGGAGAAAGAGGAGAGCAGAGGCCAAGTTCCGTTCTTACCCTGTCATAAAGGACATAGCTGCCGGCTTAACACTCCTTAGATGCTGTTGATCTTGGCCACTCGGCTAAAGGGTATTTGTCAGGTTTCTCCACAGTGAAATTATTCAGCTCGTCTCTCTTTCTGCTCTGGCCCCTTCCTGTTGTCCAGCTGGGACATACCTGAGGAGTGCGGAGGCTTCCTGATCCACCTCTGAGCAGCAGCCTCACACTTCTACCTCCACAGCCAGGAGCTGCTCCCACAGTGATGCCTTCTCTGCCATGACATCTTAGCTATATGACTTAATGTATATTATGCTGGTAAACTGGCACGTGGCGTATGAGCTCACTGAGAAGCGGGCTCTGTAGCATTGTTACCCCCACCATTACCATTTCAGACCCAGGCGTGTTTGTCTCAAAGTGTCCCCGCAAGGCCCCTTGTCTGGAGTTGAGCTGGACTCCCTAACTCTTAGACTGAGAAGAAAAAGAACATCAAAGTAACCCAAGAGTAAAAATGATTCCTTGCGATCAGCTAAAAAGTAAGTCACTCTAATTATGATTACTACTGTTTATCATGTATTATAAAACGCCTGCAATACAAAAGAAAAGCTGAAAATTCAGTCATGGGGAGTTCACCCATAGAGAGGGTGGAGAGAACCTTCTCAACTGGGAACTCCGGCTGACTTCTACAGCTTCCCCATTTTGTTTCTGCTGTGTGTCCTGGGTGCCCAATTTGATGATGTTCGCATTGGTTGTTACTTATTCTTTTGCTTGGAGCCTCCCTTAAGCAGACAACTCTCTGCTTTGTCCATGGCTCTCTATCAGGAACTCCAGCTGCTTGCCTCAATGGGGCTCCCCAAGTTATTTCTGCTGGATGTTTTGAACACCCAATTTGATGGTGTTTTGCTATCTCTGTCTATTTAACACTTGCTAGTCTTCCTTTTACTTTGTCTTGCTATGAACTTCGTAAACTCACTTATTCTCATAGATCATTCCCCCAGACCATACTGAAACCTCAAAACTCTTATCCAAAAATCAATCCTACTGAGGAGGGGCGGGGGGTACATTTTGAAAGGGGCATGCTAACACATGCCTGTAATCCCAACAGCTGGAATGCGGATCAGGAGTTCGAAGCCAGACTCATTAAATAGCAAGCTCAAGGCTAGCCTGGGCTACATGAGACCCAGTCTCAGAAAGAGGAAAAAAAGAAAATGAGGAGAAAAAAGAAGAGAAGAGGAGGGGGGATGGAGAAAGTAAGAAAAGGAGATAGAAAGATCCCCAGTCCTTCATCTACGGCTCTAGCATTTTCATCTATATTGAAATTGCTCATGCGGACCACCTGGTGTCAAAAGTTCCATCCCAGACTTCTCCCCTAATGGCTCCGCAGACATCTCTGGAAGCCTTGAAGGTCAACCACTAGCCATCCAGCCCTTTCTGTGACCAGTACAACCCGTGTAGACTCTTCTCCTAAGGAAATAACATTGCTGTTGCTCTCCCTGGTCTCATGTCTGACCTTACCTTGAAAGGAATTCATTTTGATCAACACCCTGCTGTCTCCTGTCTGCCCTTACTTATCATCAACAAATTTCTCCTTAGAGACACTGTAGGAGTGATGAGAGCTGCATTCCTGATTTGAACTTGTCCCCAGGACTGAGTTTGCTCCCTTGCAGTTCTTGTCAAGGTCTGGTCACCCCAGGGCTCCATTGCCTGCCTGCTGCTAAAGTCAGCCCCTGGGCTCCCAGCTGGTGACTGGGGAGCACCTCCCACCTCCCACCAGGAGCCGGCAGTGACCTAAAGTTTCTGACCGTTGGTCACCTTAAGTTTAATACCCTCGGCACACTAAGTGATGAATATCTTGGGCTGCTTTATGAGCCGTTCAGGAGTTGTACAGAACTTCTTTAAAAATTATACCTGTTCTCACACCATCCAGTTTAACTTCCCTCTAGCATAGAATTGTTATATATAAAGTTCTGTGAGAGATGAAAAATTCATTTCCTCGCTCATGAGAGACTCTTCTGTTTTGTGGAGAGGGTTATTTATCATCAGTGTTTTTCTGGAAGTGGCTTGAAAGGGCACTAACTGTTGAAAGAAATGCCAAGTGCTCAGTGATGCTGAAATATCACAAATCCAGTCCACCCAGAGCTTATTAAAACCATGACTCCTGTGCTGGGTAGCCTATGCACCTTGGCACACAAGCGAGAGTCATCTGCAAAGAGGGAACCTTTATTGAGAAAATGCCTCCATAGGATCCAGTTGTAAGGAGTTTTCTTAATTAGTGATCCATGGGGGAAAGCTCAGTCCACTGTGGATGGAGCCATGCCTGGGCTGGTGGTCCAGGGTTCGGTAAGAAAGAAAACTGCCTGCCTCTTTCTTTCTCCTCCCAGGCCTGGATTAAAGGTGCGGCCACGCTGGCCAGCCTTGGAGCAGTTCTTGTTTCACTTGCACCAACACAACTCTCTACTTTTATGATTATTTTATAATTCTCATCAATGAATATGTATTGCTGTCATTAAAAAAAAAAGACAATCCAGGTGTGTGTGTGTGTGGCTCATTCCTGTGACCCAGCCCTCGGGAGATGAAGTAAGGGGGATCCAGAATTGAAGGCCAGCCTCACCACCTTAGTCCACATGACACCCTGTCTTGAAGAAGAGAGCTCAAAGGAAGTGGGATAAAAAATAATAATAATAATAAGACAAGTAATTCAATGCATAATTATATTTTCGTTCAAATATCATCACACATAAAGACAAGTTTTTAAATTATATATAACCTATATCTTAATATTTAAGAATGAAATGAACTTGGTACTGTGGTTTTTTTCTATGTTTCACATTGTCATTCTTATAGTTAAATTACTGGCATAAAAGGTTTGAAAAACCTTAGGACTCTGGCCAGTGAGGCAGCTCAGTAGTGCTTGCTGCCAAACCTGATGGCCTGAGTTCGACCCCAAGGGCCCACATAGAGGAAGGAGAGAACAGATTCCTCAAGTTGGCCTCTGACCATCACACACACACACACACACACACACACACACACACACACACACACACAAATAGTAATTTAAAAGTTAAGATTTGATGTAAATTGCCAGCATTAGATGCCTTTGATTCTGAAATGCAAATATTTATATCTGTTTCTTTAGTAAATACTGTAGTATTATGAACCTAAAGTCAAATATAAGTAAAGGATTTGGGGGAGTGTAGTGAGGTGGCTTAAGACAAGGTCTTGAGGGGCATGGTGGCACACGCCTTTAATCCCGGGAGGCAAAGGCAGTCGGATCGATATGAGTTTGAGGCCAGCCCGGTCTACAAAATGAGTCCAGGACAGCCAAAGCTACACAGAAAAACCCTATCCCGAAAAAAAAAAAAAAAACAAGCAAACAAACAAACAAAAAAGACAAAGTCTTACTAATAGCTTTGGCTGAGCATAGTTCCATCTGCCTCTGCTTCCCAAGTGCTGAGACCAAAGGTGTGTGCCACCATGCCCAGCCAAGGTTAAGTAAAGTTTGAAGGGGAAAAGATCGATTTTAAACTCAATCCTATAGATGCCTTGATTATCCGATTTACTACTTCTCTTAGGAGTGTCAGGAGATTCCGGGCCTCACACTTGAGCAAGCTAAGATGTCAGTCTAGCTGTAAGTCAGGCTCTGAAGCTTCAAGCCCAGAGGAAACATCGGCAAAAGCAAATGTGTGAAACCAATGGCACTAGCACGGTCAGAGGAGAAAGGCACCGAGGTGTGTGCACAGCTACAGGTGAAAGGGCAGGCGAAGTGAAGGTGAGTCGTGACCTCCTTGGAAGGGCTGTTCAACCAATACGCGCTGAATAGAACAGTTTGCCTCTCAGGAAATGTCACACAACTTTCTCTCCCGGCGTTGTGCTTCTGAAATGTTTCCCTTCGATGCTGACCTTAAAGGACAATTTTAACTGAGTTCAGCTGAGGGAAGCCCATCAGGGTAATCTGTGTTGGATCAGTCCTCCTTGCTTGCTAGGCAAGCTATGAACGACCTTTTTAAAAAAACATGTGCTCGCTGACCCGCTCTCCCAATACTTATGTCTGCAGTTTTTCGTACTTATATTTGACCAATACAATGCTTAATCACCAAGTGGTAAGAAAAAAGCTCAAACATAATGTTTAATGGATTTGTTCCATTTTTTTTTTTTTTTTTTTTTATGAAAGCCAACAGTCAAATAGATTTGCTGAAGTTCAGCTGAAGCGTGTCACACTTCTGAGGTCACACATCCCACAGCAGAATGGCTCTGGCTCACACAGAGGAATCATATGTGGTCTGTAATTTGAATACTGATGCCCTAATTCATTTTAAAAGGCACATTTTCTTGATCCCTCTTATTTAATAAGTTCCACTCTCAAAATAAAAGACGTTTGTATGTGGGGCTTTAGGCCTACCTCTAATGATTGTGTTAACACTTACTGAGAATGCTATTTCTGAAATCTCATTAAGTAGTGGCTATTACTTTCTAAATCTGGGTAAGTTGCTTTTTTCTCTTTTTTTATTCTCTCTGTCTCTCTCTGTCTCTGTCTCTGTCTCTCTCTCTCTCTCTGTCTCTCTCTGTCTCTCTCTCTGTCCTCCTCTCTCGCGCTCTCGCTGTCCTCTGTCTCTTCTCGTCGCTCTCCTCTCTCTCTCTCGTGTGTGTGTGTGTGTGTGTCTGGTGTTGTGTGTGTGTGTGTGTGTACAAGTTCATGCAGAGGTCAGAGGCCAACTTGCAAAAGTCAGTTCTCTTTCTTTCTACTACGTGGGTCCTGGGGATTGAGCTCAGTGCATCCAGCTTGATGGCAAGTGCCTTTACCCAGTGTTTACTTTTCAATTATCATAAATGCAGCTACACTAAACATTCAAAAAACTCATTTCAGTATGACCATGATTAATTCCTGGGAACATGCTCGTTTGTATATCATAATGCTAAACTTCATATATACTAAGAGGAAAGTTTTTCTACATTTTGATTTTTGTTATTGCTAATTAATTTTTAACCAATATTCTTCCTGTGCTTTGTTTGTGATACTAAAAAACAGTGTGAAGAACATCTCTAATTTTACATACCATAATGCATAAATATTTTTCAAGACAAAAAAATAATTATAAAAATATCAGCTGAAAGTAGCTAATATTTTTTAGTTATTATTTTATCTTACATTTGGGGATATTTTGCTTGCATGTATGTCTGTGTACCATATGTGCCCAGGACCTGAGGAGGCCAGAAGAGTATGTTTGGTCCCTGGAACTAGAGATACAGAGTTGTGAGCTGCCGCGTGAGTGTTAGGCATTGAACCTCCAGAAAAGCACCCTCCCTGTGTGCTTTTAACCACTAAGCCATTGCTTCAGTGCCCCACACCCTTCTCACATCCCTGTCACCTCAGCAGCCTCATTTCCTCCAATCAGTCTTTTTCTCAGATTCACTTTCTTCATGCAGTAAGCTATCATGTCCTCTTAATTCCAGTTTTATATGTACTGAGGTTTCCCACTGTGTTTCATTTTACGTGTGTGTGTGTGTGTGTGTGTGTGTGTGTGTGTGTGTGTCAGTGATACATTGGCAATTAAGAGAAAATGCAGTCACTTAGAAAGAAAAATTACAATATTAAATCAATAGTCAAACCATTATTTGTTTCCATACTTTTATATTTAGAAGGGTACCAAACGTATAGTAAGATTAAATGGAGACCCTGCATGCCCTTAGGGTAAACTCCCAACTGTTAACATTTTTCTACATTTGGAGGAAGGTGGAGAGTTACACTTTTTTGCATGCTTTTATGTATCACAATAGAAAGGAAGAGGCTTCTGAGGAAAACATTTTAAAAATAAACTTCAGACATAAAAATTTTAGCATATGCCCTTGAAAGGGGACATTTTGTACCTTTAAAACATACACATGTGGCCTAGCGAGCTAGCCCAGCAGGTGAAGATGGTTGCCACTAAGCCTGAAAACCTGAGTTCCATTCTCAAATGATGTCTGAAAGCTGTCCACATACGTGCCATGGCACACACGTACTATATACATAAATGCATACATGCATGTATACATACATACTTACATGTAATAAAAATGTTAAAGTACTAAAGTACCCCTGTTCTAAACCCTAGGATCTTCTACATAAATAGAATGTTTTCATAATAATGAAGAAATTTAAAGTTGGAGTCTGAGAGATAGCTCAGCAGGTATGGACACTTGCCGTTCTTACGAAGGATCTGTGTTCAGCACTCACACGGTGCTACCTAACTACCTAACTCCAGTTCCAGGGAATCTGACTCCTTCTCCTGGCCTCTGATGCACCAGGCAGACATGTGGTGCCTATATATACATGCAGGCAAAACACTTATACACATAAGATAAATGAATAAATCTAAACAAACAATAAATTTTTCAAATAAATTTAAAATCAATTCATTAATTCAGTCCATATTCAAATTGCCTTGATTTCCCAAATGCTGTCTGTAAATAGGTTTATTTCTACCTTATTAACAGAATAATTTAAAAATTAAATGCAAGCCAGCCAGGCAGTGGTGGTGCACACCTTTAATCCCAGCACTCGGGAGGCAGAAGCAGGTCGATCTCTGAGTTCGAAGCCAGCCTGGTCTATAGAGTGAGTTAGAGAACAGCCATCCTGTCTCCAAAAAAATTAAATGCAAAAGATACATCTGATCAACTCAATAGTCTTTCATGATTAAGATTAGTTCTCAGCAGATGAAAACTGGAAAGAATTGCCTTCCAGCATATATAAGTATTGGAAAAACTTTAATAACATATATAAAAGGAGTTACTAAACAAAGCAATAATACAAAATAAATAGACAAATAGTGCAAGTATCTTTCTAAGCTGGCTATGGTGGACAAAACTCTAATCCTAACACTCAAATTACTGAGGTCGAAGGATTCTGAGGTTAAGGCCAGACTGGATTACCTAGTGGGCTCAAGACCAGCATATGCTACACTGCAAGAGTCTGTAGCAAAAAATCAAGTAAATAAATAAACTTTCTTTTAAAAAAAACATTTTATTTACAGGTAGCATGAATGTATCCATATCCAGAATAAATAAAACAATAATCCTTACAGTATCAAAGTTTGAAAGAGAATGTACAACGTGCCTAGATATGAGTTCAACATAGTGGGTTTTTACATCTTGGCAAAAAAAAAAAAATCAAATAAAGCCAATAGCACAAACAACAGTGTCACAAAATCAGTCACATGGGCGTAAGCTGTTAAAGGATGTGCTACAGGGCTGGAGAGATGGCTCAGTAGTTAAGAGCACTGGCTGCTCTTCCAGAAGACTCAGGTTCAGTGCCCAGCACCCACATGGCAGCTCACAAGTGTCTGTAACTCCAGTTCCAGAGGATCCAACACCCTCACACAGACAAACATGCAGACTGAACACCAATGCACATAAAATAAAAATAAATAAATAAACAGTTTTCAAGGGGAGAGGGCGCTACTACTCAGCTATTAAAAACAAAGCTATCTTGAAATTTACAGGCAAATGGATGGAACTAGAAATGATCATCCTGAGTAAGATAGCCCAGACCCAGAAAGAAACACATGGTATATACTCACTTATAACTGGATATTAGCCCAACATGGATGTCCTCTGAGAGTCTTCACTCAGCAAGGGATCAGGATGGATGCTGGGACTCACTATTAGACTTCAGGGGAGAGTGGCATGAAAGAATGGAGAGATAAAAGGACCCAGGGGGGTCCAGGAACTTCACAAGCAGACCATCAAGGCTGGCAGATATGGACCCAGGGAGAGGCGCACAAGCTGTTGTAACAACCAAGGGCAATGCACGAAGTAAACCTAGACCCCCTATTCAGACTTGGCCAATGGGCAGCTCATTCTCCATGGTTGTAGGGAGAGAGGGGACTGCCTCTGACATGAACTCTAGTGCCCCACCAGGTGAGGAGGCCTGGTGGCACTCAGAGAAAAGAGAAGCAGGCTATCTGGATGAGACCTGATAGGCTGTGATCATATGGCGGGGGAGGAAGTCCCCTTCTGTCACAGGTCTAGGGGCAGGGAATAGGGTGAAAGAAGGAGGGAGGGGGAACGGGAAGATACAAGTAAAAGGATAACAATTAAGATGTAATCTGAATAAATTATTTTAAAAATAAAAATTTTTAAAGGCGGGGAGGGTGCTACATGGACACTAAAAACCCAGACAGCTTTTGCTGAAAAATAAGATTACTTACATGAAGTTTAAGGGTTCAGCTCTTCCCAGCCTTATCTATAAATAAGCATTGTCCCAATCATCTAGCTTTGTCATTGAAATAAGAAGTCTGTTCTAAATTTTATATGGATATGGAAAAAATGTAATGAGCATGTGAAGAAGAAATTTTGGCCTGGCCATGCTCCAACTAACAAGATTAAAAGTGTTAAAATAGTGTGATAACCTTCAGCATATTAGCTGGATGCAAAATTAACTCAAAAAAGTCTGTAGCCTTCCTATACACAAATGACAAGCTTGCAGAGGAAGAAATTAGGAAAACCACACCTTTCACATTAGCCACAAGCAATATAAAATATCTAGGAGTTACTCTAACTAAGCAAGTGAAGGACTTGTTTGAAAAATATTTCAAAACTCTGAAGAAAGAGATTGAAGATGACCTGAGAAGATGGAATGATCTTCCTTGCTCATGGATCGGGAGAATTAACATAGTAAAAATGGCCATCCTACCAAAAGCAATCTACAGATTCAATGCAATCCCTATCAAAATAACTACACAATTTTTTAAAGACATTGAAAGTTCAATTCTGAACTTCATATGGAAAAACAAAAAACCCAGAATAGCTAAAACAATCTTGTACAATAAAAGGTGCTCTGGAGGAATCTCCATACCTGATCTCAAACTGTACTATAAAGCAATAGTAATTAAAACAGCGTGGTACTGGCACAGCAACAGGCTGGTTGATCAGTGGAATCGAATCGAAGACCCAGATATGAATCCACACACATATAGTCACTTGATTTTTGACAAAGAAGCCAAATCCATTCAATGAAAAAAGGATAGCATCTTCAATAAATGGTACTGGTCTAACTGGAGGTCTATGTGTAAAAAAAATACAACTGGACCCATATTTGTCACCTTGCAGAAAACTCAAATCCAAGTGGATTAAAGACCTCAACATAAAACCAGAGACACTAAGTCACTTAGAAGAAAAAGTGGGGAAGAGCCTAGAACATATTGGCACAGGAGACAACTTCCTGAACAGAACACCAACGGCCCAGGCCTTAATGTCAACCATTAATAAATGGGACCTCCTGAGGCTGAGATGCTTCTGTAAGGCAGGAGACACTGTCAAGAGAACAAAGCGACAGCTTACAGACTGGGAAAAGATCTCCACCAACCCTACATCTGACAAAGGTCTAATATCCAAAATATATAAAGAACTCAAGAAATTAAACACCACCAAACCAAATAACCCAATTGAGAAATGGGGCTTGGAACTAAACAGAGAATTACCAACAGAGGAATATGAAATGGCTGAGAAACACTTAAAGAAATGCTCAACCTCCTTAGTCATCAGGGAAATGCAAATCAAAACAACTCTGAGATTCCATCTTATACCCATCAGAATGGCTAAGATCAAAAATTCAAGCGACACCACATGCTGGCGAGGATGTGGGGAGAGAGGAACACTCCTTCATTGCTGGTGGGAATGCAAACTAGTACAGCCACTTTGGAAATCTATCTGGTGCTATCTCAGAAAAATGGGAATAGGGCTTCCTCAAGACCCAGCTATTCCACTCCTTGGAATATATCCAGAAGAGGCTCTAGCACACAACAAGAAAATTTGCTCAACCATGTTCATAGCAGCCTTATTCATAATAGTCAGAACATGGAAACAGCCTAAGTGTCCATCAGTAGAAGAATGGATAAAGAAACTGTGGTACATATACACTATGGAATACTACTCAGCTATTAAAAACAAGGAATTTCCAAAATTTGTGGATAAATGGATTGAGCTAGAAATGATCATAATGAGTGAGTTAACCCAGAAGCAGAAAGACTCAAATGGTATATACTCACTTATATCTGCATACTAGCCCAAGGGGCATGTCCCACGAAAACCTTCACTTACCAGGAAACTGGGACAGAGGGGAGGACATCCTATTGGGACTCTAAATGAGAGAAGCATGGGAGAATAGCAAAGTAGAAGGATCCAGATGGTCCTAGAAACCTACAAGTAGAGCATTATGATAGGCAGATTTGGGCCCAGGGGTCCCGCTCAAACTAAGGCACCAGCCAAGGACACTACAGGCGGTAAACTTTAAACCCCTACCCAGATCTAGCCAATGGTCAGAACATTCTCCACAGTTGAGTGGAGAGTGGGATATGACTTTTTCACGTACTCTGGTGCCTCACATTTGACCATGTCCCCTGGAGTGGGGAGACCTGGAGGCACTCAGAGGAAGGATAGCAGGTTACCAAGAAGAGACTTGATACCCTATGAGCATATACAGGGGGAGGAAATCCTCCTCAGGAACAGTCATAGGGGAGGGAAATAATGGAAAAATGGGAGGGAGGGAAGAATGGGAGGATACAAGGGATGGGATAACCATTGAGATGTAACAAGAATAAATTAATAAAAAAATAGTGTGATGAAGAAAGATGAACAAGTTACATTGTCTCAGCAGGGGGAGCGAATACAGTATGACACACAGGGACAACAGATGCTCAGCATATGACCTGATGTGTAGCCCCAAGAGCACAGACACCTTCTGCCATCTATGCCTGTGTTTGCTCAGCCACTCCTCGCTATCCCTTGTTTGCACAGTCAATAGTTTCTTCAAATATATTTAGCAGTTTTTTAAAAAATTATGTTTACCTGCATGAACTTTGTATTAGCTCAGTCAATAAATATTAACTTCAGTAATTTTATTTTTCGTTGACAGGACCTCATTTTTAATCCTGTTCTTTTTTTCATATCTGTTGTCTCACTTGAAATCTATTCTTCTTTTTGTCATTTTAAACATTTTGGTGAATGTCAAGTTGTCCTGATTCTGAAGGAATTAACATAAATGTGTTGTTTTATCGGATTTACCACTTTGGAGCTCAGCCTAGTCAACACAGTGAGTTCCAAAGGAGCCAGAGCTACACAGTAAGAGCCTGGCTAAAAACAACAGGGACAACATTTGGGGTGAGTTATTTTTTTTTTCCTTCAACAATGTCAGGTTATTTAGTCTCTAACCTCCTGTGTGTGGAACTATGGAGAAACATTTTGTGTTGAAAGCCAGGAGGGAATCAAATTTCTCTTGTTTGACTACCCCCACCCACCTCTTTCCAAGGCCAGGGCAAGGAGTAGATATTCCACAGGCCTGCCCAGAGAATGTGGGCAGATTTCTCCCGCTCCCCACAGCAGGGGCAGCGTGCTGAGGTAGAGACTCTGCTGTGGTGCGTAGGCTCTGACGATGCCTGGACATCCCCCATGGGCTTCACCTTCTCTCGGCTATACCTTGATTTGATTTTTCATCTTCCTGAGTTTCCTAGTGGTTCCTGTCTTTTGAGCTCCTCTCCACACTGGCAAGATGGCCGACTTCCATGTTGAACAAGACTGTCACCTTGCTGGAGGTCCCAGGTTCTTTTTGACAGGACTGTGTGTTGTGTACTTTCCTGTGGCATCTGATGGGTTTGGGCGGGTTTATGTCAGGAATGGCGGCTTCTACTCTCCTTGGCGTTTCTTTTGGCTTTTCCTGACTCCTCTTTTCACATTTGATGAAGTTCAGACTTGTAAAAAAAAATTTTTTTTCTACAAAACCTTAAATCTTCAATTCAGTCATGGTGAAACTTATTATTGAGATATGTAAGTAAGCATATTAATAAAAAGCTTTATGAATACTAGCTGTGAGCCAGTGAGATGGCTCAGCACATACAGGTGCCTGCCACGCAGCCTGGTAACCTGAGCTCAACCCCCAGGTCCTGTGGTAGAAAGCGAAAACCAATTCCTGCATTTGTCTTCTGGTGGATACACGAAAACTGTGGCCCTAATTCTTACACACACATCACACACACTAACTAAATAATCTTTAATACGTTTCCTATTCTTCTAAATGGGCACTGCATTAAACCTACTCCTAATGACCTACTACTTTACCCACAGATTAAAGTTTCTTCGCCTTCATCAGAGAAAGTTCTGACGGTGATGGACACCAAGACCAACACTAGCTGAGGTGCAGGGAATAGGAGACTGCAGAATGCCCAGCCCTACATGGGACGCCTACACCATGCCTCCTCCTCTAAAGGTCCAAGGATCTTTCCAAGATGGGTTGGGGATGAAGGACTTCAAAAGTCAGAGGTTGTGGATGACCACAAGGAGAGATTGTCTTCTGGGCGCACCAGGACAGCTGCGCACGTTAATTCACAGTGGCTGTGACAACATCGCCAGCCAGCCCTATGTAAGCCTAAACATGGAGAGGGGATTCTGACAATACTTAGCTGCAAAGAGAGGATGGGTCAGTTTTTTCTAAAGCAGTAGCCCCTGCTCGGGCAACTGTGCTACAGAAGAAAGCCACATATCCAAAAATATTTGTGCAGCACAAATTGGCCTTGATGGGAGAAAAAGAAAAACACCAGTTGGACGGAAGGGAAGGTGGGGTGCATCTGGGAAGAGTTGGGGTGGGGAGGGAACATAATGAAAACACGTATGCAATTCTCAAAGAACCAACTTTAAAGAGAACCTATAACTAGCACATATCAGTTAGCCACAAATGATTGATTTGTTGGGTTGAAAGATTTAACACATGAATGACAGCTTCACCCTTTGTGGTCTGCTTGTTTAGGACTTTGTTGTTGACTGGTTCAGGGTTTTGTTTTGTTTTGCTTTGCTTTGCTTTGCTTTGTTTTTTTAGACAGGGCCTTTTTATTTATTTCTTTCTAGCCTTAGAAGTCACTGTTGATGGTGGCACACACCTTTAGTCCCAGCACTCAGGAGGCAAAGGCTGGCAGAGCGACGCGAGTTCAAGGCCAGCCTGGTCTACAAAGCGAGTCCAGGATAGCCAAGGCTACACAGAGAAACCTTGTCTTGAAAAAAAAAAAGTCATTGTTGAGCAGGCAAGACCTCAAACTTTCACCTGTCTCTGACTCCCTGAAAGCTGGCGTTGCGGGCACACACTACGCCTAGCTCCACGCCTTATTGTGGTCAATGACAATTTCCAAAGCTTAATCTCCACCTTACCATGTTATCCTAAAGTTAGGCTTCCAGGTATGTCTCGCTAGTCAGACAACCGGCACCTGTCCAAGTTTGCTTTCTATGGCTCTGATAAGACATTCTGACCAAAAGCAACTTGGGAGGAAAGAGTTTATTTGGCTTGCACTTCCCCCACTGAGGGAAGTCAGGGCAGGAGCCTGGAGGCAGGAGCTGATGCAGAGGCCATGGAGGAGCTGTTGATAGGCCTGCTCAGCCTACTGCTACCGGTGAGCACCTGCTAGGGGGTAGCACTGTCCAAAATGGCCTGGCTCCATTCTTATCAAGCATTAAGCAAGAAAATGCTCTCCATAGCTGCCTACAGGCCAATGGGGGCATTTTGTAATTGAGGTTCCCTCTTCTCGGATGTCCCTAGCTTATGTCAGTTTAAAAAAAACACATCCAGCACAACATTTCTCCTTTACATTACATCTCCTTGACCTGTGAGAGTGGAATTACAAGAACTTCATATAGAAAATAATGTTTGCGTGCTTAATGGTGAAAACCATGCCGCAAGAGGTTAAACTGATTTTTTTTTCCAGCCCATAAGGCCTTACAAGCTCTTGGCTTTATTTCCTTTCCCATCCTCATTTTTTTTTCTACTTTCCCTCTTATGCCCTCTCCAGCCACCCAGACCTTTCATATTTTCCTAGAAAACTCCAAAAATTCTCTCCACAGAGCCTGCCAGCAACCATTCTGTTCTGTCTCAGCCACAATTAATTCCCTTTCTGCTACAAGTCTCCTCAAGTCTTCTCTACTTAAAATCATATCTGCCCACCATCCCAGCACGCCCCATCCTCCCACTCTGATACCTCCTGTCTCTAGCACATCGCCCTGTAGAACCCCTTGCTTGTCACAGTCATGTCACTTCCTATGGAACTATTTATTTTGGGACGACACACCACTGCCCCATCCTCAGTCAGGGACCTCTGATGCTGACGGTGTCACTGACGTTCACAAATAAATCACCTCAAAGGCAGCAGGTAATGATGTACAGGAGGTAGGAGGAGCCAGTGTGCGCTTACCAGCTCCACATACTCATTTCTCACCCACCCTGGTGCCACCTTTTATGATCAATTTTTTAACCATATAAGAATGTTAAAAAAAAAAAAAAAAAAAAAGACTCTAAAAACTAAAGGCGCCATTTTAAAGTTGCAATGCCCACTACATGTTAGATAATCTAGTGGTTTGAATAAAAATAGGCCCTGAATGCTCATATATTTGAATGCTTAGTGACCAGGGAGTGGCACTATTTGAGAAGGGATTAGGAAGTGTGGCTTGGATGGAGGAAGTGTGTCACCATGGGCTTTAAGGTTTCAAAAGCCCATGTCAGCCCCAATCTCTCTCTCTCTCTCTCTCTCTCTCTCTCTCTCTCTCTCTCTCTCTCTCTCTCTCTCTCTTTCTCCCTCCCTCCGTCCCTCCCTCCTTCTCTCTCCCTCTCCTTCTCCATTCTGCGCCCCCCCATGGATCAAGATACAGCTTTTACCTGCTTCTCCAGCACCACACCTGCGTGCCTCCACACTCCCAAGCATGATCACAGTGGACTAAGCCTCTAAAACTGTAAGCCAGCTCACAATTAAATCCTTTCCTTTACAAGAGTCATCACAGCAACAGAGCAAAGGCTAGGACAAGTCAAGACATGAGACACTGTTCAAAGCACAACACAGCCAGGAGTGACGCTACACACCAGTAACTCCAGCATCTGGGAGGCTGAGATAAGAGAATCCCAGGGAGTTCGTGGCTAGCCTAGACTACACAGTGAGACCCTGCCTCTGAGAGAGAGAGAGAGAGAGAGACAGAGACAGAGAGAGACAGAGAGAGAGAACGATGGATGGATAGATGATAGATAGATAGATAGATAGATAGATAGATAGATAGATAGATAGAGATAGAGCATAGAATATTGACTTCATCCATAACCTGTTTGTTAAGGGAATGTTTAATCAAATAATTATATTGGGAAATGTGTGTGTCCGGGGTTGTTGCTAGGGGAGCAAACCCAAGGCTGGCCAGCCGCTAAGGTAGGTACATAGAGGTTAGGAGCCTTGAATACTGGTACTGCCTGAGAGCAAATCACTCCAGGTCTCAGCAACTGCAATGACCTATGTGAGCCCCACAATCTCAAACCCACTTCTACAGTTCTGTAGATTTACATGTTTTGAAGAAAATACTGAGGAGAAAAATGCAAATTGTTCAAATGTTTTTAATAATTTATTTTAAAGACTTCTTCTGGACACCCAGACAGTACAGAGTTACTCTACACTGCAAACAAAAATTTTAATAGGTGAAACCAGAGGAAAACAACTGTCTTAGGTTGTTGGCCAGCCAGTCACGCACAGTTGTGATACCTGACAAAAAGCACACAGATGGCTCCTACTGTTGCTTGTGCTTCCTGCCTGGGATAATACACACACACACACACACACACACACACACACACACACACCACTCTCACATACAAACTTCCCTTCCACTGTGGCATCCTCTGAGAGAAGAAGGTGCCCTGCAGGTCTGTCAATTCCCACAACACCCTGCAGAGAAGGCTCTGAGTCACATGAGGAACCTCTTCCCCCGAATGCAAGTGACAAAAGCCCAGGAAGCAGCTGTCAGGAGTGTGTGAAGGGCTCACGTCTCCATCTGCTTAGCCAGCACCAGCTCCACAATGCAGGGTGGGAAGAGAAATACCCATGCTCCATCTTTGTCTCCTTTTTCCAGAAAAAGGCTTCCTTCTACAAATTGTATCAAAATATATTGTGTATGTCTGTGGAATTCTAAGAAAAATAAAATAGTATACTTCTTTTTTATGATTAAAACTTTATTGAAAAGCATTATGCAACAAAATTGGCCAGACTCAACATCTGGACATATCAATGAACATTGATACAGTTAGACAAGCCATTCTGAAGTTGTAGAGCTTCACATTGGCTTTCCCTCTTTTACTATCAAAATATTGTCACTAAATTACAAATTTTGTAAATTTATTCACCAGGTCTTAACCACTTTGAAAAAGGAACTTTACAGTAGCCTTATATTTTTACAAATAACATGTGAAAATAAAATAACCACTGAAGGTCTGTGTGTGTGCATGCGTGTGTGTGTGTGTGTGTGTGTGTGTGTGTGTGTGTGTGTGTGATCATACATTTGTCCATATTTACAGAATTGACAGCACCAAGAGAAAACCCCAGTGTGAACATGGACTTCGGGTGACAATGGGGCACTGGTGTAGACCGATGACTGCAATGGATATTCTGCTGGGGTGGGGACATTGATAACTGGTGAGGCTGTGCATGTGTGGGCACATGGGAAATCCCTACAGCCTTCTTCTTGGTTTTGCTGAGATTTGAAAATGGTGACTGTGTCCTGGGTTGGGATTCGCCTCTTGGGATTCTACAATCAATGGAGAAATCCTTACTCATTAACGGTGTGTTTAAATAGAACATGCTAAGTAATTATGGCCGATGAAGATCATTCCCTTGGCTGCATACAGAGCTGCTTAGAAAAAGAGACAAATGTCTGAGTATGGACTTTAAAACAGGATGTGGCTAACGGGAGATATAGAGAGATAATAGTAGCTTGTTTCATAAACAACTAGGATAATTAAAGTCAGCATAGTACAATTTCCAGGTGTCAACATATACAGTTCTAATGTATTTAATTGTTTATATTCTGTTTAATATTATTATTTAATACTATTATTTCCTGTGGAATAGTTCTTTTGACTATTAGCTACAATGGTTTCCTGTATCCCTACAGGCTATTTTATCAGGAAAAACTTTCTTTAGAACGAAAAGCATTTGAGTGCACCTTGTTCTCTCAGCTGCCCTCTAGCATTTTAACAACCTTAGAGCCTTTGAAGAAGAAATAAAGAGGGCCTGGGGGAATGCATAGGCAGTAAGATGCCCACCAGGCAAGTGTGAGGGTCTGAGCAGAGATCCCTAACATCCATGTAAAAACCCAGCCACAGCAGCATATGTCTGTCATCCTAGAGCTGGCGAGAGAGACAGGATCATTTCTGTGATGCTGGCAGGTCAGTCATTAAGCTCCAGGTTCTGTGAGAGATTCTGCCTCAGAAATCAAGGTGGAGAGTGATTGAGAAAGTCACCTAGTGTTGATCTCTGGCCTGCATAACACGTGGGGTATAGGGGTAAGGTGAAAGGAAGAAGAGCAAGAGAAACATCAAAAAGTAGCATGTATGTCCCAGACAATACAAGGGCACTTTAAGGGTGGATTTTGTGTCTTGTCAAAATAGCCTTGAACATACAAGAAGACTTCTGTGGTGACATCTCTATCTGGAGATGCCTAGTCATGTTCAAAGTTGCAGAGTAGATGGATTTAATGAGGGCATATGAAGTTCCTCTCTCCTGTTCCAAACATCCCTTTAATTTGAAACGCTGCTTTTCAGAGTCATGTCCCCAGATCAGCACACCCACTAATGTCACCTGGAAACTCATTAGAAAGGCAAATTGCCCAGCTGTCCCAGACCCACTGATCAGGAACTCTGTCTGGGACTGGCGCCCAACAATCTGGGTTTAAAAGGTCCTCTGGGTAATTTTCAAACAAGATGATGTTGCAGCCACTAACTTGGCACATCCATTTCCAAATGGCTACACCTGAGGATTTTACCAGAAGAGTTCAAACAGCACAGCTGCCCGGGCCCTGCCCTCGGCCACTCTGATGGAATGATCTGGGGAGTAGCCAATGCTGCAGATGATTCTGAATGCTGCCGTTCCTAAGGACTACAATTTCATCTCCTCTAACTACTCATGAAAAGAGGCCTGTCTGTGCAGGAAGGTGCCAGCCCAGGGCCCTGGGGGAAAAAACACTTAGGAAAAGAACAGCTTAGCCCCTTTGGTGAGCTTAAGCTGCTAAGTCACCTTGATTTCCCTCGGACATACTGAATTCTCCATTCTTTTTTGTTGGTGTTTGCTTTGGGGGAATAAGGGCTCATGGAGCCAAGGTTGGCCTCGAATTTGCTATCCAGCCAGGACAGGACGGCCTTGACCTCCGGGTATCCCTGCCTCCACCCTCAAGTGCTAAGGTGCTTAGGTTTAATCTAGAGCCCATCCCCAATCTAGGTCACCTAACTAGTGGAAGCAATAGTCAAGTTTGCAGAAATTTATCAAATGAAACGGGATTCTTCTGTTTGATGCTAATTGGCAGAGGCTCTGTGGGAAATGATTGAGCTAAACACGATTTCTGTACTTGATGCTGCTCTTGAGTTTCAGAATTAGGGGTAAAGGTTTTTCTAATGGATGATTTGGGGTCATGGCATCTAACTTGTATGTATAACAAACAAGCACAATTAAAATAGAAAGCATGTTGATTTCTGGTTTATCACACAGCCTGGGCTAACCCTTCCCTGCTGTCACTTTTTTTTTTTTTTTTTTTTTTAAGAATAAATAAGGCTGGTGGTTGCACCACAGCCCTAGATGGCAAGCGGCTGACAGCACAACATGCACCCTGTGCACCCTTGTATCACGTGGTAGTCATCATGAACGCGTTTATTAATGGTGATCATCACTAATGAGTTTATGAACGCTTGCTGAATGAGTCAGTGAATGCACTGTGAAAACCACCCTCACTCTGGAAGCAAGACCGGATGTTCTCTCAGCAACCAGAAAACAAACAGAGCTTCAGCTTTCACCAAGGCAGATGCTGTAACAATAGTTTACACACAGAAAACTGACTCCACTTCACTTTTCTTATTTTCCCTTGCTCTCAACACAGTATATAAAGAACAGATGGGAAAAAAATTTTTCAAAGAGGATCTGACCTTTAAGAAGAGAGTAGGGTACACTCAGATCACCCCCAAGCCAATACAATAACAATACAAAGTGTCCTTCAAAAAAGAGTAGTACAGGAATTGGTTTAGTACCTGGAAATTTCTCACTCAAGTGTATTGGAACAAAGGAAATACATACAAAATGGAAATCTGTTTTACACAAATCAAAGCCATTATAGATATTTTCTGAATAATTAACTAGGGTTCTCATTCTGAACATGTTCCCCACCCCCAAAAAAAAGACAGGCAAGTGTGTTTTTGGTAAAATATCAAAATGTAAATATTTAAAACTTTATAGTCCCTACAAAAACTACTTAACTGTGCCTTTATGTCATAAAAGCAGGCTGTGTGCTACTGTGTGTGTGTGTTTCAACTGTGGCTCCTCTTTTCTTCCCTGCCAATCCTTGGTTCCAGATTTCATCAGGGCTCTTAAATACCAACTTAATCCTCTCATTTATTCATGTATTCACCCAATATTTGTCTGGCATCTGGGAGATGCTGAACTGTGGGGTGTGTCCTTGGCAACATCTGATAGTGGAAAGTTCACCAGGAGTTATAGGAAAAGGAAGGAGACTGCTGCATATGACATGGCCAACAGGTTAAAATGATGATTCTTCTGGGGTGAAAATTTTGCTTTGCTCGAGGAGACATTTGGTGATATCTGGAGATATTTCTGATTATCACACGTGGGGAAGAAATGCTTGAGAAATCTCATAAGTAGAGGCCATGGGGAAACCTGTCAATCCTCCAAACAAATGCATGTCCTGCTGTAACCTGCTGTTTAAAACTGTAGCTCCTCTGTTAACACCTGCTTTCGCCTTTAGCGTAACAGGAGCCATTTTGTTTTTAGGTCTCCATTTTCATCCTAAAGTGAAATTAAGTTCAGGTTCTCTGGCTTTATTTGCTTGGGAACTTGACTGGCCTTTTGCTTACAATTCAATACTGGTTGGACATTCTGCTTGAATTAATAGTATATGTTCTACTTAAACAAAACCACAATATCCTGCTATGTTCCTTTCTCCTGGAACAGTGGGTAACTGGAAAGTCCCCAAGATCATATCCTAGCCAATCAGCTTAAAATGCTTTGTTTAGCCACCCAGATACAGTGTGCTTGGAACAAAATCGATTCTTCTTATGTTTAGCTAATCAAAATGATATAATGCTGCCCTCCTCTTGCTTCCCACCTGGTTACCTGATTGTTACCAGGTTACAGTTTTTCTTATAAAAAGGTCTGCCTTAGAAACAAACCAGTGTCACAGGCAGGCTCCCGAGTCCTTTCTGTGGCCTTGATTGCAGTCAGCCTTGTCTTGGGGGATACTGTGTTCAATAAACAATCAATATCTCTCTGAGATTGGTGCTCAAGTGGTTTGTGTGGCAATTCCTGTACCACACCAGTGCTACCTCAAACATTACTGGTTCTGAAGGTTATAAATCCTGAAACAAAGATATGATAAAGGCTGGGGGGGGGGGGGATAGGGGGCAGGAGCCAAGAGATCACCTGCCTCAGGTCAAAGGTATGCCTGAGGAAATGACTGACATTCGCTGAGGGATGAAAGCTAAACAGCAATTTATTAAGTTTAAAAACGTGACCCAGGGGAGTGAGCATGGAGCAGAGATCAGAAGAGAGCAAGCCTCGGTCACATGTTGATCTACTCAATAGAACTCTCCCCCAGATCCTGCAGTTTTCAAAGCTTCTCTCATCAGACCAAATCCATGAGTTTTTAAAACAAAAAGACAGAGAAGTGTGAAGCATGTTCGAAGGGCAGAGGAGAAAGAAAGTTACAAATTAAAAGAAGCCTGCCTAGTTTAGTAGACTTGAAGCACGAAAGTCTATTAAACCTGTGCTTTTCTTAGATCAAAGGCTTTTCATTATGCGTGCAACCTACTTGTGCATTATTCAAAAAATCTGTTTCTTCGTGATTCAGTCATGTTAGATTTATGTGCCTAAGAATTTGCCCGTTCTATCAAGTTTACCCGATTGATTGGCATATTTTTATAGTAATTCCTTATGATCCAGCCTTTGTATGTTATTTCTATGGTATCAGTTGTAACCTTCCCTCTTTCATTTCTGATATTTGTTAAAAGAATTAAAGATGAAAGTAAGAATTGGCTAATGGGACTTTATCAAACTAAAATACTTCTCACCACCAAAAGAAACAATTAGAGTATCTTTTATTTTCCTGAGGTAATTGTTGTCTCTAAGGCTTACCTTCTCCGTCTGCTAACCCAGGCCTAGTCCTGGAAGCTTCTAGCCTTCATTCAATCTTATCTAAGCCTAGAATATTTTCAGCCTCTGAGACTTACTACTGAATAATCTCACCCTTTCTAAACTCTGGCTGGCTGGTTCAACTCAGCTGTTCTGGCTCAAACTCCTCGCCAGGCTGATTTGACTTGGCTTCTCTCAGTTTCTCACTTAATTGTTCTGCCTGGCATCAAAACAACTCTAGCAACCTGTTCTAATCATCGGGCTCCTTCTCATTCTCTGGCTCATTCTGCCTTCAACGTGTCTACCTTCTTTTCTCTGTAAAACTCTCCCAGTAAAAACTGCCTCTGGATTCCACAATCTGAACTGCCAAGACCTCAAGTCCACTGCACTGCCTCTCAACTCACTGACTCAACACAACTGACTAGAACTCAGAGATCTGAATGCCTCTGTCTCTGGGGTGCTGAGATTAAAGGCGTGTACCACCACACCTGGTTCTAAGCTTTTCTTTACCTGAAACTTGCTCTGCCCTTGAACTCAGAGATCTGCTTGCCTCTGTCTCCTGGGATTAAAAGCATGTCCACTCCAGCCAGATCACACAGACCTAGAAGGTCTTTGGATGTGATCTCTTGCCAGAGCAGCCATGTTCTGAATTAACATTCCTCTACATAAGAGCTAATAGAGTGGGAGGAAATCTTGCCATCTTTTCATCCAACATAGTTTTAGTAACCAGAGTATTTTAAACCTCAAAAAAGTGAGTTCCAAAAGATCAAATACTTCAATGGATAAATGGACAAATAACTTGAACAGAAAGTTATCAAAAAAAAAAAAGCAACAATGGCTAGCAATTTTATATTTTTAGAGTTCAAAACCTTTATCCATCACAGAGGTACAAGCCACAATCACCATCAAGGTGCCATCCCACCCCCAGTCAGAGCAACTGTCATCAAGAGTACAAGAAGCACTAGTAAAGGTGCAGGGACAGAGGACACTTCCTATACTGTTAGTCAAGGAAGGGGGATGTAAGTTGCTCAACTACTGTGGAGATTAATATGGAAGTTTCTTTGAAGAACTGGAGATAGAACCACCATATGACCCAGCTATAGCACTCCTGGGTTATAGCTCTTTTTTTTTTATAACTCTTTTGGGTATGCCTAAAAGAATCAATGTCAGCATGCAGTAAAACATCTGCATGCCCATGCTTATTGTGGCATTAGTTGCAGTAGCTGAGTTACTGCTAAGGGTACCTCGCTGACATAAACAGACTATGGAAGTATGGTATATATTTGCAATGGAGCATTATCTCACCATAAAGAAGAGCCAGATCATGGCAAGTTCAGGCAAGTGGGTGGAACTGGGGATCATTTTCATTCCTGTGAAAAATCTAGAGGGAAAATAGACGATGAGAAAGTAAAAGGTGCCTACTGAAGAAAATGGGGCAAGGGTAGCAACTAGGAGAGTGCAATCAAACAATACCATGTGCAAATGTACAGGGAAATGCATTGCTGTGGATAATTAATATACACTACTGAAAGGGTAGACATTTTACATGTGTCTATTACTTGTTACAAAGTTAGATTAATTTTTGCTCTATGGTACTAAATTTCTTGGAAATGGCCTTTCTCCAACTTACTATGAACAAGGAGTGCCCGTACTTAAGAAGACATTTTCTGCTCGGAAGCTAGCATCTCCATTAGGACTCTCTATTTTTATCATGGCAAAGCATTATGAAAATGTCTCTTACACTCTGAGAGAATGGAATCATGCTGGACCTCATAGCCAGAGTTAATAACACACCTTGAGGTCACCTAAGTCTTAAGACTGCTATTCTGCTGTGGACTCAGCCTGTTTGTTTGACCTGCCTTTAAGAGAATGATACAGCAACTGACCTTACTTGCTTTGGGCTTCCCATGTAATCAGATTTAGCAGCCTAAACTAATACATAAATCGCTGTAATCTTAAATTATGTACTCTTCCAAGTCCCTGACCTGAGAGTAATGCATGGCTATTTGCATGTGTGTTAAGATAATCATTCACTGGCAGAAAATGGCCTTATAAAATCATAAATATCACATGGGTGTTGCTTGATAAACAATAATGCTTGTGATACTATTTGTTATCTCTGTCAGTTGGCGTCAGTGGCTTAATTCCCTGTAGAACTCCTTTTTTATTTGGTTGGTTTTGGTTTTTCAAGACAGAGTTTTTCTGTGTACCCGTAGCTGTCCTGAAACTTGTTCTGTAGACCAGGCTGCCCTCAAACTCAGAGATCCACCTGCCTCTGCCTCCCAAGTGCTGGGATTAAAGGCGTGCGCCACCACACCTGGCCCCCTGTAGAACTCTTTAAGGATTTATATAAAGCATTCCTCATTCTTCTCCATGCGATGGCTTTTGTGCTGTTCAATAAAAGAGAGAGCAAAGCCCTTCGTTAGGGACCCTCACTCATCCAGACAGGGACAGGGACAGATTCCCAAGACAGCCTTCAGGCAGGCTCAGACTTAGGTTCATATGACAGACAGATGGGGATGGTGGAAACACAAGGAGAGGAAAGCAGTAAGTTAAATATGGGCTCCATCTTGGTCAAAGGCCACCAAGGGGAAGCACTTTGATTTCTGACTTTAGTGTGACTCCAAGGCATAACGAGTGAGTTCTAGTTTATTGATAATGCATTGAAGCCGGTGCACACTGGTAAGTTACCCTTGGTCAAGTATATAGGCCCCACCTATGGTGTTGTAGTCACCCCTCCCCAAGTAGGTCAGAGAGAGAGAAAGAGAGAGAGAGAGAGAGAGAGAGAGAGAGAGAGAGAGAGAGAGAGAGAGAGAGAGAAGTAGGAGAAAGCCTTGTTGAGAAGACAGGTTTCCATGGAACAGGGAGGTAAGTGAATTGTAAATGCCATTGCCCAGAGAAAACTAAGAAGCATGAGAAGAAAGCATTCCCTTCATCCTTAACACAGTCAAGGGTTGCCACACACTTCAGAGAGCCAGAGCGACTCCATTCAAGTCTTTGCTTCCAGCACCAGTCCCGGTGAACTGTTGGTTTTTCTCTGGGCGTTGTTTTTTCTTCTTCTTTTCCCTTTGTTTCCAGTTCATGTTGTACAGGAACAACGTCTCAAAAATAAACTTCTCTCAGCTGTTACAAAACTGTCATCTGAAATTACAAAGCTGGAATTCTGGAAATGGACAGTTTATAATGGAGGATAATCTATAGTTACAAGGCAAACAACTATAGGCAGCAATTTATCATGATTTTTGTTTCATGATTGTTAAGGTCACTGGCTGGTTTGAATTTGATTAAACTGAAATCCATGGGTTATTTTTTTATTATTATTCTCCCTTCCTCTATATAATTGACAGGTTTCTTTAATCATCAGCCAAGACAACCAAAAAGCAACACCACACTCTTCCTCTCCCCTAATTTCTACTCCTGGTGGATAGAGCCCAGGGCTAGCTATATGTGGGGCAAGTGGCAGCGCCCCCCCCCCCCCTTGCCTTATTTCTGGGCCGAAGAAGACTTGTGTGAGATCTAAAGGTTGGAATAAACCAAACAGACAGAATAAATCCTATATGCTCATACTATACATGGCGAGGCAGTTGTTCTACGATGTGAGACTTTTCACTTGTTTCTAAAGGGCTTAGGGTGGGATTATTGCTAGTAGCTGGAAGCAGGCGCAGGCCTGACAACGCAGAGCTCCCATTCAGCACGGTTTAGAGAGACCTCAACATCCGGTGAAGTGTTCCACCTGGTGGCCAAAGGCAGCTAAAGCAAGCATTGGTTTTTCTTAAACCCATAGGCAACGCCTAGGCTGTCTTTTAATCTAAGCCAACAGAGCAGCGTCACCCAGTATTAGAATGATTCCAAATTCCCTTGAAAATAACAAGTTCCATGAATACTTGCATCCCTTTCATAAAATGGCACAATGATTGGAATATGACCCTAATGTAACCTCCCGTACACTTTAACTCATTTCAGTATTTCTTGTGGGGTGGGCAGGAGGAGATCTGGCATCTTAGGGGAACAGCGGTTGCTAAATGTAGCTTTCTCCCCTTCTCAAGGCTCTGGCTAGGTTGTGTAAACAAGTATATGCCATGGAACAAGGGCTCAGAACAGAACATTCCTTCTTGCCCTCTGTAACTTAAGGTCATAAGGTGCAGGTAATAGCTGTCACCTTGTCATCTGACTTAAACAACAAGTAGGTATTGCAAATGATATGTTAGACAAGGTCAAAGTACTAGAAACAAAACAACAGCTTGCCTGTGACCTCAGTTACTTTCTTTATCCATGATCAAAAGTTAAAGACAGTGTATCCAGCTGGGCGGTGGTGGCCCACGCCTGTAATCCCAACACTCAAGAGGCGGAGGCAGAGGCAGATGGATCACTGTGAGTTCAAGGCAGCCTGATCTACAAAACGAGTCCAGGACAGCCAAAGCTACACAGAGAAACCCTGTCTCAGGAGAAAAAAAAAAAAAAGACAATGTATTCACTGGACAACTTATAGGACGATAGGTCACAGTAAAATGCATATCTTTAATTGTAAACCTCCACTAATGTTACTTTCTTCATGAAACAGAGCATAAGGTGTGGGACTCCCTTTCCCTGGGGCTTGGCCACTAGCCCATGAAGGCAGGAGGAGCAGAAGAAAGGCGCAGGGCTTGGAAGGCCATGAGTACGATGGAGAATGACCCTCCCGGAACCACTTCAGGGGAGATAATTCAACTTTATTCAGGGAGAGCAAAGGCTTTATAGTCCTTGGGGAGTAGGTAGGGGGGCTCCCAAGATAGGTGTACATATGGGTTAGAATTAAGCATTTGGCAGCAGGCTCCTATCCTATGAAAGGGAACACAGTACCTAATTATCCTATAGGCACAGGGAGGGGAGAGCTAGCAGGGAGCTGTCTCAAGGGCCATATATCAAATGTGGTCAGGGGCATCTATGTCTAAAGACGCTCTCCAGATGGAGTCAGGCAGAGAGGAGGAGGCCCTGCTGGGGAGAGGGAGTCCTACACCTAACACCAAGCTCAGAATGCCTATCCAGGTTGGGCAGAGCACAACCTCAAACAGCAGGGACCGTCCAACGTAAGGTCACCCTTAAGTTCCTCCCTGCTTTGCACTTCTAGGAACAAGTTATGGATGGGAGCTAGCTCTGTCATTCCTCAAGCACCGGTCGTTGAATCTTTTGAATTTTTACAAGCTACACGTGTGGGATGAAATGGCTATGTTACTATTAGTTACAGCACAGAACTCTTAAAGGCTACAAACAATGGGTTTTTGGTTTTTTTATTATTATTAATTTATTCCCATTACATCTCAATGGTTATCCCATCCCTTGTATCCTTCCATTCCTCCCTCCCTCCCACTTTCCCCTTACTCCCCTCCCCTATGACTGTGACTAAGAGGGACCTCCTCCCCCTGTATATGCTCATAGGGTATCAAGTCTCTTCTTGGTAACCTGCTGTCCTTCCTCTGAGTGCCACCAGGTCTCCCCATCCAGGGGACATGGTCAAATATGAGGCACCAGAGTACGTGTGAAAGTCAGACCCCACTCTCCACTCAACTGTGGAGAATGTCCTGTCCATTGGCTAGATCTGGGTAGGGGTTTGAAGTTTACAGCCTGTATTGACCTTGGCTGGTGCCATAGTTTGAGCGGGACCCCTGAGCCTAAATCTGCCTATCATAATGTTCTTCTTGTAAGGGAAAGTTAGGCTTCCTCTGGTCAGTGAGTGTGCTTGGAGAGCGGACTGTGAGCAGTGTGCCACACGTCCTTCAAGCTACTTGTGTTGTCCTGTGAGTCTTCATTATTTTCAAACAATGGGTTTTGCTCAGAAAAATTAGTTTGCTACCTTGCAACTAAATAGGCACTTCCTCTAGCACCCCGCTTCTGCTAGCACCCCGCTTCTCTTGGGAAAGTGCAACCAGGCTAAGTTGGTCATTCATTGTGTTGTCTCTCCCAACATCCTAGAGAAATGATTTCACTTCAATAGCAGAGTACTTCTAAGGGGTAAAGGTATAAATGCAGGGAAGCAGCAATCCTTAAACTTAAGCTTTCCTGTAAAGGCTTGAAGTCACTGAGCCCGAGTCCCTGCAGGGAAAAAAAACAAAAAACAAAACTGACATTGTAGGTCTGTGGTGAGACTAACATACACAATGGTGATGGTGACTGCAGTAAGAACCACACATGCAGAAGCATGCCTTAGTTCAAAGAACATGACAGATAAGTCTATAAATGTGCGATGATACTCTATACAGTCTTGAGAGTGATTTATGGTAGTCATAGTCCCAATTTTGAATGAGTTTATTGAGTATATAGCCAGCAAAGTAAATGAATGATAAAGAGCTGGCAATGTTTGATGATAGATCATCAAACTGGGTACTCAAAACATCCATCAGATGTCAGTGGAGAAGCCCGCAGAAGCAGTCAGCTGGAATTTCTGAGACAGAGTCCTAGGCAGAGCAGTGTCCGGTCACATGAGGCTTCCAAGTAAGAGAACCAATAAGGGATGTGCAGAGATGACATCATCAAATCCAGAGTTCCCAACATCCAACTGAAGCTGACTGCGGACATTGAGGCAGACCGCTGGAGTTCTTCATTTCATGGCAGAGCTCTTGGGCTGAACTTTGCATGTCTCTTACCAAAGCAGACACCTGAAGTGTCCACTGTTTTCTTTCCTCCTGGTCGCAGAGTTAGGGGCACGAGGTCCTTGGAGGACACTTTGAGATAAGCACACTTGGGTCTAAAATGGGATGGGAGGAAAAAATCCACTTCCAGAGCTGGCTAATCCTTGAGCTCAAATGGCATTTGGCAGTGGCACGCACACGGTGAGGAAAATCACACTCAGCAATCTATGTCTCGTGTATGAAATCTATAAATAAAGAGGCAAGATTATCACTAAAAATGGAAGAGAGTTGGAGAATGTGAATGTTTTTTTCTGTTTTACATGACTGACCCCGGCAATAGAGAGCATTTAAGCAATGCTAAACCCTCACCAAGATGAGAAAAGAAATGATGATAACATTAATCCCAGCACTAGGGAGGCAGAGGCAGGCGGATTGCTTTGAATTCGAGGCCAGCCTGGTCTTCAAAGCAAGTCTTGGATGGCCAAGGCTAACACAGAGAGACCCTGCCTTGAAAAAGAAAGAAAGAAAGAAAGAGAGAGAGAGAGAGAAAAGAAAGAAAGAAAAAGAAAAAAAGAAAGAAAAAGAAAAGAAAGAAAGGATGGAAGAAATGATAACAGCTTTCATTACAAAATGGCTGCACACTTGGTAATTAGCTAAGAATATTGCCCCCATTGTTCTCCTAAAACCATCTCCTGTGACTGACTCTCCCCACTTCACAGGGGAGACAGGCTCATGTGGATAGTAAGTAGAGAACCCATAACTTGAATTCACAAAGCTCATGACAGCAGTATCTGCAACATGAGTTCAAATCCCCAGCATGCACACCTTTTAAACTCCACATATGGCTGTACATGCTTATAAGTACAGTAACAGACACAGCCTGAAAAAGACCGGGAAGGGGTGCCATGCCTAGTAAACTGTCCTCATGCAGAGTAGGTGCAGTGTGTCCTTGTTTGGTAAATCTTCCAAAGATATAGGGGCTTTATTGTAGATAAATAATCCATATTCATAAAATTTTCTGAAATTCTTACCATCTTTCTATACATGTACGTTGACAATTTGTTTTGTTTGAATTGTGTTTTTTCCCCTTCTCTTTCTAACCTTTTTGCAAAATAAATAATAAAAGTTTCTGGTCATGGGCTGGAGAGATGGCTCAGTAGTTAAGAGCACCACCTGCTCTTCCAGAGGTCCTGAGTTCAATTCCCAGCAACCACATGGTGGCTCACAATCATCTATAATGTGATCTGATATCCTCTGTTGCAGATAAAGCACTCATATACAGTAAATAGATAAATCTTTAAAAATGGGGGAAAAAACTAAGACACAAAAGTTTCTGGTCATAAATTGAGCAAATATCTAACATTTTACAGACCTTTGGAGCTGTGACATAACATGTAATTTGTTTGATTGCATAACTGACAAAATGGTGATATGCAATAATCTTAGTTCAGCCACATATTTATACTGTCTTGGAGTTGTGGTTCTAGTTATAGCTCTGTAAATGAAATAATATATCACCAGCTTGTAAAACTTAGTGTGAGAGCAAAACCATGTAAATAACTAGTGAGTGAAATGCATTTCTCACAAACAGAAAGGGCCATCCTGCCTTCCATGTAGCTCAGCTGCTTGCCAGAAAATGCTAAACACTCTAAGAAATTGCAAACATATGACCCTCTGCAATATTATATACACAATGTCCAATGTCAAATCAAAACTTTGGATGAGTGGTCAAAACAGGATCTCTCTATGTGTAACTCTAGGTGTCCTGGAACTCACTCCTATATAGCCCAAGCTGGCCTCCAACTCAGAGCTCTGCTTGCCTCTGCCTCCTGAGTGCTGGGATTAAAGGTGTGTGCCACCACTGCCAGCTCACCCTGAAGAAATTTTAAAAACAGAGACAAATCCAGAAGTGACTGCAATGACAGAAGCAGACAAGATACTGTAGCAAGTGTCCTAGATATTTTTCAAATACTCAAGAGTGAAAACATGAATGGAGGCATGGTGTCCAGAAGACTCAACTAGAAATAAAAACAAAACCAGGTGAAATTAGGGTAGACAAGAGCCTGCACATAAATCACGGCCTTTCAAACAGACAACAGAAGCCCAAAGGAGGCACAAAGCTGTGTATAGTGGCACATCACATAATAAAGAGATTAAATCAGAACCGCCACAAGTTTGATGCCAGCCTGAGCTACATAGGAGCACAGGCCACTACATAGAAACATTTTATCAAATCAAACATGCACACTTGCACAGCAAGCGTGCACATGCACACACACACACACACACACGCATGCATGCAAGCACACAGAGAGAAAAGAACGAAACAAAAGCAACTGAAAAAAGGAGTACAATTTCCAAGACCTTTGAGTTATCAAATAATCCAGCATATATGATATTGGAGTATTACAGAAGGAGGGGAAAGGAGGCTAAAACACAAAAATCCAGTGCTCTACATTGGAGAGACGGCTCTGCAGTTAAGAGCACTTGCTGCTCTTGCAAGGGACCAGGGCTCAGTTTCCAGAACCTGTTTGGCAGTTCACAAGAGATAGATCACCGTCTTCTAACCTTCATAGTCATTGAACTTACATAGTGTTCATACACACATTTGCGGGAATGCACACATATAAACTTCCAGACAATAATTTTGACCATACTCCTTCTCCTCCCCCAACTTCTCCCAGATCTTTTCCCTCCCAAGAAACTTCATGTTCTTTTTCTTAAAAACAAACAAACAAGCCAGGTGTGGTGGCTCACGCATTTAATCCCAGCACTTGGGAGGCAGAGGCAGGTGGATCTCTGTGAGTTCAAGGCCAGCCTGGTCTACAAAGCGAGTCCAGGACAGCCAGGGCTACACAGAGAAATTCTGTCTCAAAAAAACAAAAAAGAAAGAAAGAAAGAAAGAAAGACAATGATGATGATGATGATGATAGCAAATAAAATTCAGCAATCTTACATGTATACCTGAAGGCCATTAGTTCAGTATACTGAAAAGGAAACTGTATTTTCACATTCATTGCAACATTCTTCGCAGTGGCCACTATATGGAATAAGCCTAAGTGCTCATCAACCAATGACCAGAATAGTTTTAAATGTGACAGAGGGACCAGCAAAGATACTTGCTTGCTCTAAAGTTTGAGAATCTGAGCTCAATCCCTGGGCCGTACATGGTGGGAAGGGAGAACTGACTCCCTCAAGTTGTCCCTCTGACTCCAGACATGTGTTGTGGCATGTGCGTGCACCCCTCCACTCACACACATAAAGTAAATGAAGGCAAAAAAAAAAAAAAAAAGAATTAAAACTTTGAGCCGGGCGTGGTGGCGCATGCCTTTCATCCCAGCACTCGGGAGGCAGAGGCAGGCGGATCACTGTGAGTTCAAGGCCAGCCTGGTCTACAAAGTGAGTCCAGGACAGCCAAGGCTACACAGAGAAACCCTGTCTCAAAAACAAAACAAAACAAAACAAAATGTTAAAACTTTGAATGAAAATCTGTAGAAATCCAGTCATTTTCAGTAACAGAAGTGAATACAGAGGGTGTTATGCCAAGTGTAATAAACTACACACCAAGAGCAAACAATGAGTGAACACACATGCATTTGGGATCTACAAAAGCCAGACTCAGAAACAGTGAGGAGAATGAAGCTTGCCCAGCAGCAGGAAGTCAGAGGAGTGGGGTGACGCTAAATAAACATGAGCAAAGATTTCCCTGTACCCCCTAGAAACACCTTCTGCAGAAGGAAAACGACTCTCACCAACCGCCTGCTGGTACACACCTAGCATTTATAACCCTTATCATCGAATCCAATCTGTTCTCCACACATGAGAGCACACAGAGGGAACTGAAGAATGATTCTTAACAACTACCTGATGCTGACCCTCCCTGCCTTCCCTCCGTCACAGCAAGTGTCCTCCTTCCATAGCTGTGTAATATAGTACAAGACAATCGTCAATAAGGAGGCAACCTTTCGTCACTGTCCTGACGGCCCACTAGGTAAAGCATCACTGATGGATTTGCAAGTCTGCAGAACTCATGAACATGTGACTCCTCTGTATTTTAGGTGACTCCAGCTATGGTGTGTGTGTGTGTATGTGTGTGTGTGTGTGTGTGTGTGTGTGTCTTTTTAAAATATTTATTTATCTGATGCCAGAAAAGGGCAACAGATCCCATTGTAGATGGTTGTGAGCCACCATGTGGTTGCTGGGATTTGAACTCATGACCTCTGGAAGAGCAGTCAGGGCTCTTAACCGCTGAGCCATCTCTCCAGCCTGTGGTTTTTGTTGTTGTTGTTGTTGTTGTTGTTTGTTTGTTTGTTTGTTTTGTTATTGTTGTTTTTGTTGTTGTTGTTTAAGAGATGTGAGAAGATGGGCCAAAATGGCATGACAGCCAAAGAAAGACAGTGAGCCTGGAATGCCTTGTCCCTTCCACCCTTTGTGGACAGCCAAGCAAAGAAGGTATAACCGCTGAATCAATGAAGCAGAGTGTACCATCATACGGAAAACATTAACATTTTACTTGGCTGCAAAAATCCCAGTGCCACGTGTATAAGATAAGAAGCAAATGGAATAGAAGCCATGCGGTCTGTTTCTAATTTGAGTAATAAACCAGGCTGGGCTGGGAGTGTCACTCGCTAGTACAGCAAGATCTTAGAATGTGTGCAGTCCTAAGAGCTGTCTCTAGGAAGAAAATAACATAACAGCTACTGCAGTTTTAGCCAGACTTGGAGATGGAGAAAGGGCGTGCATGGCAGGCTTGGTGTACAACACAAGCCTGAGGGCTGTATGCTACTTCTACATTCAATTAACACATTTAAAGAACAGTTTTAAAAAAAAGTGATGGGAGGGAGGGAAGAATGGGAGGATACAAGGGATGGGATAACCATTGAGATGTAACAAGAATAAATAAATAAATAATTTTTTAAAAAAAGGAAAAAAAGTGAGAAAACAGCTGTTTTGTAACAATGAAGGAAAGAAACATACAGGGCTAAAATCCTACAAACGTAACCAAGGCTCTCCATCAAAGAGTTATGCTATGCCCACTAAGCACAGAAAACGCTTGGGGTGAAGTGGGGTCACCTGGGGCTGCCAGAAATGACAGGCCAGAATAAAAATGACTTCAAGTGTGGGTACTGCAGAAGAGGAGCTCACTAAGATCAAAGTCTATTTTTCTTCTTCAGATTCACATACTTTATAAAGGTCAAGCACCTAGATATACACAAATATGGTTTGCTTTAAAGTTCATTATAGAAAAGTAGAGCACACCTAGACGGTGCTGGTGCACCCCTTTAATCCTAGTACTCAGGAGGTAAGGGCAGGAAGATCTCTGAGTTCAAGGACAGCCTGGTCTACAGAGTGAGTTCCAGGACAGCCAGGGCTACACAGAGAAACCATATCTCCAAAAAAAAAAAAAGGAGGATGAGGAGGAGGAAGGGTAGGTGGAGCATAGCAGAATTTTGAGGAGCGGCACTGTTTTTGCGCTGCCTATGGCGGTACGTGCAGGACTCAACATTTTTTTTTTAACTCCATACGGGGATAAATAAATTTCACTCTTTTGTTGTTGTTGTTGTTAATTGTCATTCAGTTCGTGTTTTCAGATATGATTGTTACTTGTATGTCAGACTGGTCTGGGACGCTCAGTCCTCCCCACTGTGACTCTGCACTGTGATTTCAGGGGCATAGCACTATGGCTGAAATTTTTAGTAGCTGTAAAAATTGTACAAAGCATCTTGTTTGTTGACAATAAAACATAGTCGACATTTTCCAGGCACTGCTTGTTTTATATATACCGTACTCACATACAAACTAATTCTAAATGAGAAAAATGAGCCTGAGGTTTTCATCTCCTTGTTTTTCTTCTGGTGGCTGATACCATGCTTTTAAGGACGTGAGAAAGAGACGCCGCTGACAAGCACTGTGCTGGTGTCTGTGCAGGCATTCCTGGCCTGGTGCTGGTTTTCACAACTTTGTGCAGGCCTGAAGTCAGCACAGAAAAGGTTCCAGGGAGAAGCCTGACTCTCCTTCTCTTCTCTGCACAGGCCCTGACCGGAGTGGGAAATAAATTGAAATTGAGGAGAATTGAAACGCAGGGGTAAATTATGGGGGCCCACAAAGGAAAGTGCCCCATCGCCCAAGAATCTGGCTGACTTCTCACCAGCTGAGACACAGGAAAGCCTCGGTCACTTTTCCATCACTGTGATAGAGCACCATGACCAAAGCAACTTACAAAAGGAAGTGTTTAATCGGGCTTGCGGTTTCGGAGGGTTAGAGCCCATGATGGATGAGCAAAGGCGTGGAGGCAGGAGCACCTGGGAGCTCACATCCTGTTCTGAAAACAGAAGACAGAGAGAGCACACTGGGAGTGGCACACATCTTTTGAAACCTCAAACCTGCTCCTAGGGACACGCTTCCTCCAATAAGGCCAAACTTCCTCATCCTCCCAAACAGTTCCACCAACTGGGGGCCAGCATTCAATCATATGAGCTGACAGGAGGCGTCACTCAAACCACCATCAAGGAGTTCAACATATCTAACAACTTTTGCTTAATTTTTAAACTTTCCCAATTTTTAAAAAGACTTACTTATTTATTATTTATACAACGTTCTGCCTGCATGTACACCTTCACACCAAAAGAGGGCACCAGATCTCACTATAGATGGTTATGAGCCACCATGTGGTTGCTGGGAATTGAACTCAGGACCATTGAAAGAGCAGATGGTGCTCTTAACCTCTGAGACATCTCTCCAGCCCTCCTTTCCCATTTATTAACCTACAGTTTTCTAGGAATCTCACCAGAAGCCATATTTATAGATAAAGACATATCCTAGGGCCAGGCGTGGTGGTGCACGCCTTTAATCCCAGCACTTGGGAGGCAGAAGCAGGCAGACTGCTGTGAGTTCCAGGCCAGCCTGGTCTACAAAGTGAGTCCAGGACAGCCAAGGCTAACACAGAGAAACCCTGTCTCAAAAAGCAAAAACAAAAGACATATCCTAAACGTCTAATGGCTCCTGCCTTTGCTTTATCAGATTATAAACACACCAAAATCTCACTTAGGAAAGAAAAAGGAAAATGAGGAATGAATAAGCTTCTTAGAAACCTTTTGAGTTGTTGCTTGAGAGCCACCAAAACGACGTACATGGCTAATACTAATTAATACTAATACTAATTTTAACTCTCCCAGGAGAAACTCATAGCCACACTTAGGTATGATTTACTCTTTCCTGGAGGCCTCTCTTTCTCTTAGCCCCAGTGCTTAGCATCTATCTTAAAGACATATTTTAGCCAAGTTCATGGCCCACGCCTTTCCTCCCAGGCTCCTCCTCCCCCCGCCCCCGCCCCCGCCCCTGTTGTCTGCTTTGCTCTCAAGTTCCCACGGCACATTAAGCTTTGAACACTCCAATTGCATCCACAATATGGTCAGGTCCATCATAGCAATAGCCCATTCCTGCTACCACAATATGTGTTAGCCAGGATTATCTAAAGGAAGCGAACTGAACCTGTGAATATATATGATATATAATAAATATAAACATACATACACAGAGGAGGGGGAAATTAGGGTGGCTTACATGATCTGGTCTGCATAGCCCAACAGTGGCCATCGCACACTGGAGAGGCCAAGTCTGTGAGGCTGGATGTCGCAGAAATCCTAAGCCTGTGCTGAAGGCCTGCAGGATTTGTGTAGACCTGCTGGTCTCAGGTCTATGTTGCAAACCCAAAGAAGATGGTTCCACTAATGCTGAGAAAGTGTCACAACAGCAGGACAGATAAACCTGCCAGCAAGAGTGAAGGCAAGCAGGCGAACATCAAAGCTTCCTTCTCCTATGTCCTTTTATTGGCTGCTGCTACAGGAGGCGTCACGCATATTTAGGCTGAGCCTTCCTGCTCCAAATAATTCGCATTTCGGTTGATTCAAGATCCTGTCAAATGATTATCCAAGATGAATCGCCACTGTTGCTCTGTCCCAGGAAGCCCGAACAGCTGGCTGACCATTCCTGAGGAGACTGCCAAGTGAATCTGAGTTAACAATTAAGCTTGGGAGGAAACAGAAGGGGTTTGTCTGTAATCTAACATGATGTAGTTGAGTATTTCAGCCACAAGATGGCAGGAGACTGCTGGACTTAATTAGCACCGGTTTTCACTAAAACTTGAGTGCCTAAGGATACGGCCTAGTTTATATTGACTCACCCCGAAAGTCTTTTTTGTGTCTTAGACAAGGGTCCAGTTTTACCTGATGTGTGGCCCTTGGAGACTACGGGACCTCCTCCGTAGTTCCTGAGGATGACAATGTGGAGCTGTGCCCCAGCCCTGCCCCTGTTGAAGCACAGGTCACATGAGCTAAGCTGGTTTGGCTGCCTTGCCTCTACGAACCCACCTAAACTGAAAAGGAAAATAAAGGAAAGAGTGGCTTTCTTTTCTCTTCCTCTGCCTCTCCTCCTTCACACACAGAGTTTCTGTGACCTGACCTGACCTAAGCATAAGACGACTTACTTGCCCAGAAAAAAAAAAATCTATTTAAGCTTTAATTAACATGAACCACATTTTCCACATGAAATAATTTCCATTTTATGTCTTTGTCCTAGAATCATATGACCAGCTCTTACACACCATTCACTTTCCAACCTAAAATAATCAAACATGCTATCTAATATAGCCACGGGGGCTTAGTGCTTAAACTCACTTGCTGCTTTGCACAGAACACAAATTCTGTCCCCGAGACCTACATCTGTAACTCCAGAGACTCCTAACCTCCTTTCAGGTCTGGGACACTTGGACTCACATACATATAATCTGCACACACATGCATGCACACACACACACACACACACACACACACACACACACACACACACAATTAAAAATAAAATGAAACTTTAAAAACAAAATAGCCACCAATTCTCTCCCTGACACAGTAACCTATCACGGGCCCTGCTTAGGCCATGGCAGCAGATGCCTCACACTCCTGTTGCTCATGGCCTCTCTCCTCCACAGCAACACGGACTCCATAAGAACCGTGACACACATATTGTGTGTCCTGTTGCCAAGACAGAGCGTTGTGCTTAGTTGGACACTTTATAACCAACGAGTTCCTCTTTGCCTAGTTCTAAGGTGTCTCTTCTTCTGGAAGGTCTGTCTATTCCAGGAAAAACAGGTCAGCTGACACTCCACAGGAAGACTCACAAGTGACACTTAATTGATAATTAAAAGATTTTAGATCTACTATTTTTGTGTATGAGTGTTTGCCTGCATGTATGTGCTCAGTGCCTACTGGGGACAGAAAGTGCTGGATCCCCTGGGAGTAGAGTGGCAGGCAGTTGTGAGGCACCAGGTAGGTGTTTGTAATCACATCCCTGTGTTCTGCAAGTGAACAAACAAGTGTTTGTAACTGCTAAGCCAACTCTCTGGCCCAATAATTACATTTTTTTCCTTTCTTTTTTTTTTTTTAGATTTATTTATTTATTATTATGTATACAATATTCTGCTTGCATGTACACCTGCACACCAGAAGGCACCAGATCTCATTATAGATGGTTGTGAGCCACGATGTGGTTGCTGGGAATTGAACTCAAGACCTTTGGAAGAGCAGGCAGTACTCTTAACCTCTGAGCTATGTCTCCAGCCCCCAATAATTACATTTAAAGACATGTTTTATTGTGGGTTTTGGTTTTGTTTTCTGAACTATAACATAATGTAGTTGAGAATTTTAACCACAAAGGGGCACTAGACAACCAAATTTACTAACGCCAGCTTTCATTAAAATTAAAGTTTAAAATGTGAGCAGTTTAGGATGTGGCTGCACTGGCAGAATGTTCACCTGGAACTCTGGGTTCCTCCGCAAGCTCTGTGTTAACTGGGCACAGTGGGGCATGCCTATGATCCCGGCACATGGGAGGTGGAGGCAGGAGAATTAGAGGCCAATCTGGGATACATGAGATCCTGTATCAAAAACAAACAAATAAAAATGTAGCTGAGCATGGTGGCCCACACCTGTAATCCCAGCACTTGGGGAGGCAGAGGGAGGCAGATCTCTATTAGTTCAAGGCCAGCCTGGTCTACAAAGCAAGTCCAGGACAGCCAAGGCTATACAGAGAAACCCTGTCTCAAAAAAAAAAAAAAAAAAAAAAGTGTTGTATATGAGTGTACATTTGCCTGTGAAGGCTAGAAGTCAATGCTGGCCTCTCCAATAAATAAATAAATACATAAATACATACATAAATAAATAAAATAATAAAAATAAAAATGTAAGATGCCTTTATGTTGTAACTAAAATATTCTGGCACACTGCTGTTTTTCATACACTCTCAGCCATCTTTTTAACCCAGGTATAACTGAAGATGCAGCTCAGAGGCCTTGGACTCAACTCTGTCCAGTGTCTCATAATAGGCAAATAAATAAAATAAAATAGGTAAGTAAATAAATAAAATAAATAAATAAAAGATTAAAGTGTGAACTGACATAATTTTAATTCCTGTGCATATTTTAGCAGGCAATACATTTTTCACATAGGAAATAATTTTCATTAACTTATTTATTCACTTTACTAAATAATTTGTTTTAAATTTTATTTACCAATGGGTGGTGATGGTATACACCTTTAATTTCAGCACTCAGGAGGCAGACTGGACTGGTCTATAAGAGCAAGTTTCAAAACAGCCAGATCTACACAGAGAAATCTGTCTCAAAAATAAATAAATAAATAAATAATATTTTCTAAACTTTTGTGTTATTCACACACACATACCAAACCAAACCAAACAAACAGAAAAAATCAAAAACCTCTATTTGGGCAGGGGAAAAAAAACATGACTGCTAATACAATACTATCTTATACCTAGAAATTTAAAAAATAGTGAGCAAACACGGCACATGGGGCCATACACCTGTAATTTCAGGACTGAAAGAGTGTAGTGTTCAGGCTGGTGTGTGTGTGTGTGTGTGTGTGTGTGTGTGTGTGTGTATGTGTCTGTGTGTGTGTATGTGTCTGTATGTGTGTATGTATGTGTCTGTGTGTGTATATGTGTCTGTCTGTGGGTGTATATGTGTCTGTCTGTGGGTGTATGTGTCTGTGTGTATATATGTCTGTGTGTGTATGTGTCTGGGTGTGTATGTATCTGTGTGTGTATGTGTCTGGGTGTGTATGTGTCTGTGTGTGTGTGTGTGTGTGTGTGTGTATTAATATAAATCTGCCAAAAAAAAAAACCAAACAAACATAAATATCTAATCTATCAGGAATATTATTCTCAAGAAATCTCTCCAAGTTCACACCTCTTAGGTAGGAAATCAGTGCTACCAGTGCCCTTTTCCGGCAGAACTTCTTAACCTTGACAAGGCCCAAAAGGCATTGCTGCAAAATTCTCTTGTGTGACGGAGACGGGCTGCTGACTGCTACCCAGAGTCAAACTTGCTCCCTGGGGCAGTTTCCAAAGCAGAGCTGTATCCTGGGGGGGTCCCACTCTGTCCTCTATAAGACAGAAAACAGTGCGAGCTGAAAGCTTTGTTTTATTTCATTGTTTTCTTGGATTTGGGGTTTTCGCTTACATTTATCAGTTTGGGTTTTGAGACAGGATCTTATGGAGCCCACTCCAACCATAATTGCATATTTAGCCAAGGATGACCTCGAACTTCTGATCCTGCCTCAGACTCTGGAGTGCCTGAATGGCACGTGTGAGCCATGCCTGATTGACAGCAGGCTAAAGGTTGAGTGTAGGGCTCCGAGCAAAGCAAACACTCTACCGAACTGAACTACAGCACAAGCTTCCTTACAGCATTTCTTTCTTTCTTTTCTTTTCTTTTCTTTTCTTTTCTTTGTTGTTGTTGTTGTTGTTGTTGTTTGAGACAGGGTTTCTCTGTGATAGCCTTAGCTGTCCTGGACTCGCTTTGTAGACCAGGCTGGCCTCGCCCTTATAGCATTTCTATACAAACAACTTCAAAGTAGCTACAATACAGACAGACAGACAGACAGATGTTATACATTTGGGGGAGGGTGTGTACATATTAATTCAGCCCTTGGAGACCCATAGCAACAGACCTCTTGGAACTGTGTGCAGCCTGATACAGTGCTGGAGCCTCTACAAGAGCTGCACTCACTTTTTACTGCTGAGCCATCTATCTCGCCAAACCTTTACCTACATTATTGTTTAGTTAACAGTTTTGAGCAGCCAGATATAGTGGCTCACACCTTTAAACCCCGCACTCAGGAGTCAGAGGAAGGCAGATCTCTGAGTTCAAGGCCAGCCTGGACTACAGAGTGAGTTCCAAGACAGCCAGGGCTATACAGAGAAACCCTGTCTCAGAGAGACGAAAAAAAAAAAAAAGACAAAAAGAAAGGAAGAAAGAAAGAAGTTTTGAAATGCTAATTTTAAGAAAAAATAGTATTTATTTTAGTGTTTCCTATCTACTAATATCAATATATATTTCCACATAGAATGACCTTCTCGTTTTTTATTTTATCCATTTATGTGTGGGTATGTAGAAGTCAGAAGACAACTTTTGGAATTGGTTCTCTCCTTCCACAATGGTGTGGCTATGAGGATCAGACTCTAGTCTTCTGGCTAGGCAGAGGTGTCTGCATTCACTGAGCCAGCCCAGAAAGGACTTTTTCTTTTCTTTTCTTTTCTTTCTTTTTCTTAATAATCTTCAATATATGTATAGCATTTTATTTGGATCAATCCAGAATTTAAATTAAAAAAAAAAAAGAAAAAGATCTCACCAGCAGTGAGAATGCAATCCCCCATCCTAATTCTGATTCAGGAAATAGAAACCCCACAGACCTAAGTAAGAAATGAACAAAGGGTTTTTCTCTGTCCAGTATCTTAGCAAGGTGGCAGTAGCTCTCTGAGCTTCGCCATTCTGCCCAAGGACAAGCAGAAAGATGCAGCAAGTCGGCCAAGAAAGACAGAGATCCAGTAAATGAGTCTGGGGTCAAGGCCAAGAGCAAGCGGTCCAAAGGCAGAGTTCCGGAAGGACTCAGCAATCTAGTCCTGTTTGACAAAGCTGCAAATGACAAACTCTGTAAGGAAGTTCCCAGTTATAAGCTTAATGCTCCAGCTTGTGGTCTCAGGGAGGCTGAAGGCTTCCTTGACACTCACGGCGCTCCGGGAGCTGCTTAGTGAAGGTTTCAAAGCATAGAGGCCAAGTACTTTACACCAGAAACACTAAGGGTGGAGATGCCCGAGCCGCTGGCAGAAGGGCATGAAGAGGCTCACTCAATTGTACACTCGGAAAAATAAACTTTTATTAAATTAAAAGACAGAGAAACACTGCACTTATCTCGTACTTCCTGAAGGGCTCCCTTATGAAAGAAAACCTGGCGGAGTGGTGGTGGCACATGACTTTAATCCCAGCACTCCGGGAGGCAGAAGCAGGCGGTCTGTGTGAGTTGGAGGCTGCCTGGTCTACAGAGCAGGACAACTAGGGCTACACAGACAAACCCTGTTTTGTAAAACAAACAAAGCAAAAAAGAATGAAAACCTGAAGCTTCCTCACAGTTGATTACTCCAGATGCATCATAACTTTGTATCTTCACCATTTTTTTTTAATCAAGTGCTTTTTAAAAAATTCTTTTATACCCAAGAACTTGGTTAACCTTTGCTTAAAAACAAACAAAAACAAAACAAAATCCTATCACTCGGGAGGCAGAGGCAGGGGGATCTCTGAGTTCGAGGCCACTCTGGTCTACAAAGCAAGTCCAGGACATCAAGGGCTGTTACACAGAGAAACCCTGTCTCGAAAAAAAAAAAAAAAAAAAAAAAAAACAACAAAACCGGTGGCCTCTGTTTTGAGGGTGGAGGTCTTTTCTGCAGAGCTCTGTGAAATGCGGTTTGTTTGCTTTGGATCTTGTCAGACTTCTCAAAAGCCATTTTATCAGAACAGGAGGGACAAGGCAGTTACTGACATTCTTTGGTGATTGGGGATGCATTTCTTATGCGCTTGATTGTTTCCTGGCTGTGTTTTCCCAATATTTGTAACTGAGTAAGATCCAAAGGAAAGAGAGGTCTGAAACAGTTTTCATTGGATCATTGGTAGGTAGGCTCACCCACAAAAACCTGAAGGATGCCTAGAATTCTCTACAGATATGAGCACTGATGGAAATCTCTTCGGTTTGGGGTTTTGAAAAAAGAAAAAAGAAAAAGTAGGATACTCTCCAAAACCATCACCTTCCAAAATTTGAGATCAAGCTTGGTGGCATACATCTGAACCCCAGCACAACGGAGTTAGAGTCAGGAAGGGTTAGAAGTTCAAGGTCATCTTTGGCTATACAGTGAGTTTAAGGCCTGCCTGAGAGCACATGAGATCCTGTTTCAAAACTAAAAGGTGGGAGGCTGGAGAGATGGCTCAACAGTTACGAGTACATACTGCTCTTGCAAAATAAATAAGTAGGTAGAGCAGTTCCCAACTCTCTATAACCCCAACTCCAGATGATCCAATGCCCCTGGACACAATGGGGGGGGGGAGAGGAGGGAGGGAGGGAGAGAGGGAGGGAGGGAGGGAGGGAGAGAGGGAGAGAGGGAGGAGGGAAGAGGGGGGTGTATTTCAAATATTAAAAGACAAAAATTGTGTTTGCTTTTTGAGATAGGGTTTCCCTGTGTAGCCTTGGCTGTCTTGGATTCGCTTTGTAGACCAGGCTGGCCTCGAACTCACAAAGATCCACCTGCCTTTGCCTCCCGAGTGCTGGGATTAAAGGCATGCACCACCACGCCCGGCTCTAAAACGCTTTTTTTAATGGAGGCAAAATGGCTCTTTCTGCAGTTGCCATGTCATCGAGTCTGAGGAACACCGGGAAATCGCAGGGTCACGTAAGCCACGGTCACAGCTGCATCAGTAAGCCCCACCAGCACCCTGGAGGCCGCGGGAATGCTGAAGGCATGCATCACCACAAGATCAACTTCGATAAATACCATCCAGGTGACTTGGGGGAAGTTGGTGTCGGGCATTACTACTTAAAGAGGAACCAGAGCTTCTGCCCGGCTGTCAGCCTGGATAACCTGTGGACCCTGGTCAATGAGCAGACACGGGTCAAGGCTGCGAAAAACAAGACCGGAGCTGCTCCCATCATTGATGGTGTGCGATCGGGGTTACTACAAAGTTCTGGGGAAGGGCAAGCTCTCTAAGAAGCTAGTCATCGTGAAGGCCAAATTCTTTAGCAGAAGAGCCGCAGAGAAGATTGAGGGTGTGGGAGGTACCTGTGCCACCAGGGGAAGTTAATTAAATGCTCACTTTTAAAAAATAAAAAAACGGAGACAAATGATACAGCTATAAGCATGCTGTCCGTGTATTTCAGAGAAGAGGGTTTACTGCAGATTGGAAGCCCGGCTTCTCAAGCACACTGGCTCAGCCCTGCAGGACTGGGGTGATGTATGATTTGAATTCCCATGGCTCAGTGTCCTCATCTATAAAAGGGCCACGATAGTCACAGGACCTACCATACCTCACAGTTTCCAAGAAAAGAAAGTGCTTATAAGGCATTTAGAATTAATTGTGTGTGTGTGTGTGTTTTAATGTAGTTATTTTTTGAGCCAAGTCATAGAAAAAAGAAAATTGACCAGAACGAATTCAGGCCTAATTTTGTTAAGAAAATATATATTGCGATGGTGAGTGTACTTGTTTTTTTCCGTGATTGAGAGAACAGATGTATTCTAGATACACACTGTCACCAGGGTTAGCTTCTTGGGCTTATGACCTGTCCAGGGGTTACCTCCACTGAGATCCCTGCTTAATGTTCTGCCGTCTTGTCTTGACAGACAGCAGACGTTCTGAGCAGAGGCAGGAGGCTCAGCATGCAATGATGCCTTGCTGGTCCATGAGACGCTCCTGTTCAGTTCCCACAGGTGGATTTAAGCCCAGAATCTGCAAGCTGCTTGAAACGCCAGGTCCTTGCTCACAGGTGTGGGGGCTAAGCCTCCTGGAGGAGAGACAGTAAACAAGCTAAGATCCCTTAGCTCAGCAGTCTTAACCACACATTTTTGCAGGGAAAGAGAAAATGGGGGTGGGGAGGTCCTCCATTGTGGAGACAGACTCCACAGCCATTTTTGTTTTGTTTTGTTTTTTTGAGACAGGGTTTCTCTGTGTAGCCTTGGCTGTCCTGGACTCACTTTGTAGACCAGGCTGGCCTCGAACTCACAGCGATCTGCCTGCCTCTGCCTCCCGAGTGCTGGGATTAAAGGCATGCGCCACCACACCCGGCTACAAGCCATGTTTTATTCAGTAACTTTTCCTCTGAATTCTCTTTGCTCATTTGGGTCTCGCTCTACTTGAGGAAACTGGCTTGTTTTGGTGAGGCAAGAAAAGACAGGAGGCAGAATCGACCTGAGCCACATCCAACACTCCTTGGATCTCAGCTCAATATTATTTTCCACAGGAGAACAAGGAAATCACCACATTCAGAACACTAAGTGACTCCACGTAAAGTGCTGGACAGAAGCAAGCACATTAATTAAACAACTTCCTCAAGTCACAGAAAAGGCAGCTGAGAAACAAAACACGAAACATAAATGTTCCCAAAGAGCTCGCCCTCTGTGGAAATGTGACAATTACGGGCAAAGGAGTATACTGTAAGATTATAAAAACATCTTTGTGTGTGTGTGCGCGCGCATGTGTGTGTGTGTGTGTGCGCGCGCGCATGTGTGTGTGTGCGTGCATGTGTGTGTGCGTGCGTGCGTGTGTGTGTGTGCGCGTGCATGTGTGTGTGCGTGCATGTGTGTGTGCATGTGTGTGTGTGCGCGCGCACATGTGTGTGTGCGTGCATGTGTGTGTGTGCGTGTGTGCGTGCATGTGTGTGCGCGCATGTGTGTGTGTGCGTGCATGTGTGTGTGTGCGCGCGCATGTGTGTGCGCGCGCATGTGTGTGTGCGCGCATGTGTGTGTGTGTGCATGTGTGTGTGTGCGCGCATGTGTGTGTGCATGTGTGTGTGTGCGCGCGCATGTGTGTGTGCACGTGCATGTGTGTGTGTGCGTGCATGTGTGTGTGTGCGTGTGTGTGTGTGTGTGTGTATGTGTGTATCCGTGTATAATGTGGGTGTCTGAAGATGCCAGAAGAGGGTATCAGATCCCCCAAATGGAAATGAGGCCAGTGATTTTGAAGCTGGTGTAGCGAAGGCAGCGGAGGCCTCCCAGGGGTTAAGGGGCCTTTGCACACCGCACCTGTATCGAATTACCTTGTTCTCCTACGAAAGCAACATGGAAGTGAGATTCAGCGAGCACTGGGGTAGCTCAGATAGACAGTGCCTGACCTGTGGGTGCTAGGAACCAAACTTGAGTCCTCTGGGTAGGTGGGAAATGGGGGGGGGGGGACTGATAATAAGTAGGAGGTTTCTTGTTGAGTGATGGGAACACCCTAGAATTCAAGTGATGATGGCGCAATACCGTAACTATGAGAAGAACCCCTCAACTGTTTAGTTAAATTTGTATCATTCTCATTTAAAAAAAAAAAAAAAAAAGGAAACAGAAAGAAAGAACCTATTGCCAGGGTAACAGACTTAGCACCAGAAAAAGTCGTTAAGTGGAACAGCTTCCAGAAATATTTACAAGATTGTTTACAAGAAGATGCCTTTAGAAGACACAGAGATAATATCAAAATAGGACAATCTCCAGGCCCTCTAATCTCTGCTGGTATCTAAACAGGATAGCTAAGGATTGACAAGGGAGTTCTCGTAAATAAAGAGGAGGGTTTCAGACACAGCAGGCCAGGAGAGGAGTGGTGCTATAAAGGGTTACCTGGAGTTCTGGTGGCCCAGGGAGAGGGAGGCCTTCAGCAATCAGAAACAAAGCTGGGATAGTAGGTCTGTGGTCAAGCGAGAGCCCCTGCATGGAACCCCCAGAGCTGCAAAACTAAAAGGCAAAACAACGTCCTGGCATTATCTTTTGTTTTGTTGGGGAGGGGGTGTTTTGTTTCCCTGTGTAGCCCTGGCTGTCCTGAACTCATTTTGTAGACCAGGCTGGCCTCCAATTCACAAAGATCTGCCTGCCTCTGCCTCCCGAGTGCTGGGATTACAGAAACCCTGTCTTGAAAAACAAAACAACAAAAACAAAAACAAGGAGGCAGCCAGGTATGGTGGTGGTCGTCTATAATGAACACACAGGAGGCAGGAGGGTCAGCAGTTCAAGGCCAGCCTCAACTGCACCGTGAGTTCAAGGCCAGCCTGAACAGAAGACAAACTGCAGACTAAAATTAACCCTAAAATACACTGGATCAAATAGGAAAATCCTGGGGTACTCGTGTCAATATCCAAATAACAGTTTTGATTCTCACATACAACAACAGAACCAAGGATTGCCTGTGTGGGCTTTTTTTCTGGCCACAAGATTCCTTTTTTACTTATTTCTTGCAGGCTACAGAAACGTTTGGGGTTTCAATCCAATGACACTGTTATGCAAACGCAGGTCTTGCTGGTGGGTCTCTGGCAGCCTCAGGGAAGAGATGCCAGGTAGGAGGGGCAAACAGGACCTATGGTTAAATGTGGTCACAAAAATGAATCAACCCACTGACATCTCAAGCCATTCTTCCACTTTCTAGAAAAACTGTGATTATATTGCCCCCTGGCTCACCTTTCTTCAAATTGCTTATTTTTTTATAAGGCCTCCTTTAGTGAGGCCACTGAACGTACAGTAGTTTCCAGGAAACCACAGGCAACCTTGCATTAAAGCATGTGGCTCTTCCGGCTTCGAAGATGTTGCTGCAGCTCACCAGGCCCAGGTGATGGGAGGCTGGCTGCTGGCAGTCTGGGCCTCAGTCTCTGGACCTGTATTTAACAAGGTGGTTCCAGCCCCCTGTCTATCTTGACCCCCTCTAATAATCTGACACTAGAGAATGAGTGAGACTATGCTCACTGCCATGTCCAACACTAGACCCGAGCTGCTATTTACACTGCTCTGTTCCAGCTGTAGCTTCCTCACTTAGAAAATGAAAGTGGCGAATGTGATGCCATCCACTTTAGGATAGTTGCAAATACTAGCTGAGGTGTGTGGAAAGTGGGCAGTGGCACTCACTGGCTTCCAAAACCAGGGACGTATCCCTCTGTGGCAAAAGGGACTGAGTCGGGCTCCAGTTAAGAAAAACACTCATAGGGCTGGGCGGTGGCGTACGCCTTTAATCCCGGCACTCGGGAGGCAGAGCAGGCAGATCGCTGTGAGTTCGAGGACAGCCAACGCTACACAGAGAAACTCTGTCTCAAAAAACAAAAACAAGCCGGGCGTGGTGGCGCACGCCTTTAATCCCAGCACTCGGGAGGCAGAGGCAGGCGGATTGCTATGAGTTCGAGGCCAGCCTGGTCTACAAAGCGAGTCCAGGACAGCCAACACTACACAGAGAAACTCTGTCTCAAAAAACAAAAACAAAAAAGAAAAACACACGTAGCTGCTTTAAATCTAAATTAAAATTTGGAAGGACAAAAGGGAGTTGTAATTAGAATTCCCCCTGGCTAATAATAATAATAACAACAACAACAATAATAACAACAACAACAATGTGTATTTTGAGCATTATTTAGAAAACTTATCTAAGTATCAATTCTCCTGAAAGGTGAAGTCTGAAAGGTGAAGCTGTGTCTCTTCTAAATCACGATGTCTAGTTTTAAATTGTGCTAGTCCAGAATGGGTCTTTCAGACTCCAGAGGCCATCCTGTGGAGCATAAGACACAAAGCTACACAAAGTCTAATCGCCCCATGCATGTTTCTCTTTGTGGCTCTGCCTTTTTAAAGGCTGCTTCCACCCTGGGAGGGAAATTACAGAACCCATTACCAAAAGGTTTCTTCCCGACCCCCTGCTTGGCTGGCCCTATTTCCGGTCAGCAAGCAGCAGCTGCTCCGGAGATCCAGTTGTCCCTTTCCTCTGCACCTGCCCGCCTCCGGCCAGAGGAGACCACTGGCAACCAGCTCAGGCTCAGAGCAGGGAGCCTGGCCGCCTTCCAGGGCCCCGATACTTTGACAGTGAACACGTTCCTGCCCTTGCAGATGGCGTTTAGTACAGCTTGCACATGATGTTCATGAAGTCCCTCGAAAAGAATTTAGGAAGAACGACGTTGTGCTAGGGGCGAGGGCAAATACTAAAAAAGGAAGCCGGAAGTCATTGCCGTGGGCTCGTGCTCTTTCACCGTCTTGCACACACAATCTGACTATCACGGTATGTTTTTATGCTACTAAGAGGCCGTCATTCGTGTTGCTCAGTCAAAAGAAAAGGATATTTTATATATATAACAATATGGATGCACCTTGAAAACAGTGGTTAGTTAGGTAAGCAGTGGTAAATGACGTAAGCAAAGACAGAAGGGCAAACATCACATGATTTCATTAAAATGAAGCACCTTAAAAAAAAAAAAAAAAAAAAAAAAGATGCAGAGACAGAATTAGAAGAGAGGTTCCCGGGTATGTTGGGGGAGGGTAATGATTTTCTAAAAGGGACAGTTTATTTGAAGAATAATGTCAGCATTCCCAATTCGGGTAGTGATAGGGTTTACATGGCATTATGAATATTATGTGATGTACTCACCTGCTTACAAACTACTAAAACAATATAATTACGCTGGGCATAATTTACCTCGATTTAAAAACAAAACAAAGCAGGGAAGTACTATGGATCGGTACGAAGAAAGTTTGTAAGTTCAGCTACTGAGAAAAGCAAGCAGCTCCAAATCCAAGTGCATCAGTAACAACCCCCCCCCCCCCCCCCGAATGCCTGTCACACAGCAGCCTGGTGTGGTGACTCCAGCCTGTATTTCCGACACTCAAATGGTGGATGCAAGAGGGTAGTACGTAAGTTCATGAAGTACGTAAGTTCATGACCCACCTGACATACATGGCAATATCATGGAGAGACAGAAAAAGAGAGAGAGAGAGAGGCAGAGAGGGAGAGAGAGAGAGAGAGACAGAGACAGAGACAGAGACAGAGGGGGGGAGAGAGAGAGGGAGAGAGGGAGAGAGGGGAGAGAGAGAGAGAGAGGGAGAGAGAGAGAGAGAGGGAGAGAGGGAGAGAGAGAGGGAGGGAGAGAGGGAGAGAGAGGGAGAGAGGGAGAGAAGGAGAGAGAGAGAGAGGGAGAGAGGGAGGGAGAGAGGGAGAGAGAGAGAGGGAGAGAGAGAGAGAGGCAGAGAGGGAGAGAGGGAGAGAGAGAGAGAGAACAATTATTCACTTCGATATCAGTCTTCTTAAGGATAGAAAAGTAAATGATCAATAAGAGTTTCTTTGACTATTTCTGCAACTATATTTTTTGAATATTCTAAAAAACATGGCAAAATGTGCTTTATTTAATCTCTTGGATGTTTACAAGTTATATATATATTTTTTTAATCTAAATTAATTTTTCACATCTTCCGTTCGTACGTCAAAGCTTAGCACTTCCTCTTTTATCTTCACTCCTTTGACCTGGCTTCTTAGACTAAGAACACTAATACTTTCAAAAATTCCCCACTCCTCCTCCACCCGCCCGCCCACCAGTGCCTGTACCACAGGGAGCCGCTCACTTCTGTAGAGGGCTAACAGAGCCATCAGTGTGTTGACGTATGAGGCCCCAGGCCCCGTCACCTGTTGTCTATCCAAGACCATCTCTCTGGTAGTAACCCTTTGGTGCCTGCCTTTCCTGCTAAAATATGTGTTCCATAAAGCCAGGGGTTGGGCCATAGAGTTCTCCGATGAGTCCCAAACATGGAGATCATGTAGACAATCAGTAGATGTTTGCTGAATGACTGCATGTATTTCCTCTCTGTATATTTGAAATATTTCAGTTTTTTACCAATTAATAAAATAATAACATTAATAATTAATATAATAATATCTGAGCAGAGAAACGAAACTTGAGGGGTCTGTATGATAAAGTGCTTGCCCAGGAGCCCTGGGCTCAATGCCCAACAAGCAATACACAAATCAGGAATGGTAGGTAGCACAAATCTGAGATCCCAGCATTCAAGAAGAGGCAGGGGGAGCCAGGCGGTGGTGGCGCACGCCTTTAATCCCGGCACTCGGGAGGCTGAGGCAGGCGGATCGCTGTGAATTCAAGGCCAACCTGGTCTACAAAGCGAGTCCAGGACAGCCAAGGCTACACAGAGAAACCCTGTCTCAAAAAACTAAAAAAAAAAAAAAAAAAAAAAAAAAAAAAAAAAAAAAAAAAAAAGGCAGGGGAATCAGAAGTCCAAAGTCTTGACTATGTAGCAAATTTGAGGCTACTTTGGGATATATGAGACCTTGTCAAAAGGAAAGGAAGAAAAAAGAGAAGAGGCGGGTAGCAAGGGTAGAAGGAAGGAAGGAAGAGCGGGAAGGGGGAATGAAAAGAACTTGAACACATGGCATACTTGAAACAATTCTGCCTTATTTTTCCAAAAAAAAAATTTTTTTTTTGAACGACAAAGAAGGGTTAGTGTTTCAGTGTCTGACCTGTTTCCCAAGGGGCAGCTGAGATTATTTTGCTGTCCACATGTTTCCAGTGTTGCTTAGCAACAGGGGCTGAAGAGATGGCTCAGTGGTGAAAAAAGCTTGCTCCTCTTGCAGAGGCCAAAGTGTGGTTCCTAGCACCCATGGCAAGTGGCTGACAACCACCTGTAACTCAAACTCCAGGGGATTTGACACCTCTTACGCCTTTAATCTCAGCATTCGGGAGGCAGAGGCAGGCAGATCTCTGTGAGTTCTAAGCCAGTCTGGTATACAAAGGGAGTTCCAGGACAACCAGGGCTGCTACACAGAGAGAAACCCCTGTCTCAAATGAGTACATATAGATGATAGATAGATAGATAGATAGATAGATAGATAGATAGATAGATAGATAGATCTATCTTATGGCCTGGATAGATGGCTCAGTGTTAAAAACTGGCTGTTGTTCCAGAAGACTCAGGTTTGATTCTCAACACCCACGTGGTGGCTCACAAGCATCTGTAACTCCAGTTCCAGGGGATCCAGTGTCCTTTTCTGGCCTTTGACAGTTACCAGGCATGGCATGAAGTGGTTCCCAGACACACAAACAGGCAAAACACTCACAGTCATAAAGGTGAAGGGAAAAAAAAAAAAAAAGATCTCCTCCCATCCATTGCTGGGGTAAGTAAGTAACTCTGAGTCAGGAGACCACTGTCTCAGCCTGCAAGATGCACGTTCCAACATCCAGGAATCGTGACTATAATCTCGAAACAGACAAAATGACAGCAGGTGGGTTACAGCGCAAAGTACATTTTGTTTTACACAGCCACAAACTCTCAGTCCTGCTCTTAGGTGCTGGGTCTCCAGTTGTCACAGTGCTCCACTGGATGTTTCTCTTTCTGGTTGTCTCTGGCTTGTTGCTTTGAGACAGGGTTTCACCGTGTAGCCCAGCCTGGCCTGGAAGCATCTGCGTAGAACAGGCTGGCTGGAACTCATAGAGAGCTGCCTGCCTCTGTCTCCGGAGTACTGGAATTAAAGGTGTGGGCCATCACACCTGGCTGGATGTTCATGTTTAGATAACAGAAATTGTTAAATTCGATTCTAGATGGGTAATTGTAATATTAAATACCTTCATTCTAAATTAAATATGCTCGCTGTTTCTTAAAGCAATAAAGTGAAGGCCAAGTTATAAAGGTACTGAGTGTGGTCACTTCCAACACTTACCCTGACTGTCCTCCAAGTTAAGGACAAGGATTCTCTACAAAAGACTTTTTTTTTCTTACCTCCTTGAGAATATTAAAATGCCTTTTATAAAGTATTTTAGAAATGGCAGTATTGACCATAACCATGAAGATAAGCAAGCACGTACATCCAGGGAGATGCACTCAGCTGCACCTCCTAGGTGCTTTTTCTTCGAGGACCTCTGCTGTAAGGACAGTCAGCCTGCCTTAGTGAACCAAGGTGCTGCCCCAAAGCCTGATGTCCTGAGTTCGATCCATGAAACCCACGTGGTAGGAGAGAACTGACTCCTACAAGTTGTCCTCTGACCTCTACACATCTACAGTGGCACAGACCCACACACACACAAAGAATAGTAATAATAAACAAATGCATGTTTAAAATGTTAAAACACCTCTGCGCTAATAAGTGACCTGATTAAAGTTTATATTTAATCTGCCTTCTATAATACAGTCTAATTACCATTAAGAGCCTTATTTAGACTGAACAGCTGACTGTTCTACTGTACCACAAATCCAATAAGTGCAGGAGAAAAAATGTAAACACTTCTTCTCTTTTAATCTTAGTATTTTGCTATTGTAGAAGTTGGCTTGTGTGCATTTTGAGGACAAGTGTTAAACTTTCAAATTAAAGAACAGGATGCTTCTTCCAGCTGATATTATATTCGCTGACATAATTTAGGGGAAAACCAGACCTAGAGGCTGCAACAGCTTGTTAAAACTCAAGAATTCTAATCATTTCTCTGGGCTTGTCCTCAACCTATGGCCAAAACACTCGCAGTCATGTCTCTGGTCTCAGCTTCTGCCTCTAAAGACGGGAACACTAACATCTCCATGTGTGTACCCAGGGTTTCCTTAGGTAGTGTAGTCAGTGCTGTGTCTCTGTAGCCACTCAGCCCTACAGAACTTCAAGATTGACATGAAAGCGGAGGTCAGGGCTGGGGGAGGCAGGTAGCTCAGTCAATAAAGAGCTTGCTGCAGCACCATGTTTACATGCCCAACAGCCATATAAAAAAGGTGAGCAAGGCACTGGGAGGGGTGAGGTCAGAGGTAAACAGATCCCAGAGGCCTGCTGGCCAGCCAGGTTAGCTGAAGCAGTGAGCTCTGGGTTCAGTAAAAGATCCTGTCCAACCTCCAAATACACAGTGGGGGTGGGGGTGGGAGTCTGTCACTGCTGATGTCACAAAGACAATTTATGTTCATGAACTTCCTTGTTCTCAAAAGAAGAATAAATAATTTTATTTTATTTTATTATTTTTTTTATTTTTTGGTTTTCCGAGACAGGGTCTCTCTGTAGCCTTGACTGTCCTGGACTTGATTTTATAGGCCAGGCTGGCCTTGAGCTCACAGAGATCCACCTGCCTTTGCCTCCTGAAGTGCCGGGATTAAAGGCGTGCGCCACCATGCCAAGCTAACAAAGCACCTCTTCATGTTATAGTCATTGCAGCGTAAAGCAAAGAAAGTTTAAAAACAAACAAACAGAAACCAGTTTCTGTGGAAGATAGCTTTCAGCAATTTTCTTTTTCTTTTTTTTCCCGAGACAGGGTTTCTCTGTGTAGCCCTGGCTGTCCTGGAAGTCTCTTTGTAGACCAGGCTGGCCTCAAACCCATGGTGATTTGCCTGCCTCTGCCTGTGCTGGTATTAAAGGCGTGTGCCACGGAGCCCGGCTGAGCAATTTTCTTTTCGTACTCCTCAAGCTTAGTTATTCTTGTCAGCGGGCACTAAGATAAACACTCATCATGCTTTTGTGAATAATTAATAGACGATATCAAGGTACTAAAATCAACACGTTAATATTACCTGTTCCATTGCCAACCACTGCCAATAGGTGATTGCCACTAACTCTCCTTACGAGAGCTGCAAAGCCTGAGTCATAAGCAGGCTTTGTGTTTACTCTATAATAAGTTACTGCGAAAATTCCCTGTACTAATTGTGTCTTAGGTTGACACAGATCGTGCACATATATTTTCATATTCCTAAAAATTAATATAGGCCTAGGGAATAACATTTAACAGTAATAACCACTTACTGGGTGAAAAATGTAGGCCTGCATCAACATTGGCAATCAATGTTGAAAACACTGGGCACTGAGAAGTACAGCTCTGCAGTAGAAAACTTGCCTAGCATATTTGAGGCCCTGGGTTCAATCCCCAGCACTGGAAGAAAAAGAAGTCAATCTTTCAGGGCTAAGAATATAGCTAGATGGTAGAGTACTGGATTCTTGGTTTAATCCCTAGTACTTAAAAAACAACAACAACCTAGCCATGTGCAAAGAAGCACACCTTTAATCTCAGCACTCAGGAGCCAGAGACTGGTGAACCTGTGAGTCCCAAGCCAGCCTGGTCTACAGAGTGAGTTCCAGGCCAACCAGACTTACATAGTGAGACAGTCTCAAAAGGCAAAGAAAAACAAAAACAAAAAACCTGCCCCATTCCTTTGTATGAAGTTTCAACACCAGTTTAATTTGAGAAGCTGGCCTTTAATATAACACTTTTCAAACCACTTGCAGTGCTGCTTTTCTTGAAGGTCTGGGGTGGCTTTTGCTTTTCTTACCTTTCTCCTTGTGATTGGTCTTCCTCAAGGCCCGCTCGCCTACTAATTGCCTTTACTCCACAGTGGCATTTTCCAGCCAGAGATGCCCCCAGTCTTCTAGCGACAAGGGTTGTTATCCATCAAGAGAAAGATGGGCTCAGCGCCTGCTCAGCAAAGGGAGGACTCATGAGGGTCCTTCCTGAGTCCTGGCGCCCATCTGAAATGGAGGAAAAAAATGTACTCTGCTTCTCACAGTGCAGGAAAGTGCCACCTGCAGCCAAGAGAAAAGAAACAAAGCCACTGCTCTGGAGAACCACCATTCAGAGTAATCATTAACAAGCCCGGAAGTGCGCGCTGCACACTTATAGTGAACTGAGTGGGACTCCAGACCTAAAAGCAGTTGCTTACATGACTCCCACTGCTTACTTACCAGGAAAGGGCTTGGAGAGGCCAATCCTGGAAATATTTTGTGCAAAAGAATAAATAACAGCAGAAATTCAGCTATCAGATTTTTTTGTCTTTAAAAAGAGTAATTTACTTATTTTAAATATTAAAGAGATTAACAATAGTCTGATTATCTTTTTTTAATTTATTTATTGTATATGAGTGCTTTATCTGCAAAAGAGGGTATCAGATCACATTATAGATGGTTGTGAGCCACCATGTGGTTGCTGGGAATTGAACTCAGGACCTCTGGAAGAACAGGAAGCGCTCTTAACCACTGAGCCATCTCTCCAGCCCTAGTCTTATTATCTTACAGTCACACAAACTCAACTAAGGACTAAGCAAGTTGCAAGCCCATATCCTTCCTAACAATTCCTAGTTAATCACTAAGAGACTTACAGACTGGAAGCCCTGCCTCAGGCCATACTCTCAGCACTTTCCAGGCCAGCCTGGGTTCCCTGGTTAGCTAGAGTAAGAAAAAACAACAACAAAACCCTGTATATATGACATAACATATTTTATGTGCATAGAAAGGAACAGAAAATGTCAATTAGAAGTATCTAGATAGAAATAACCTCTTTTCCCTGCTTCACTCCCACCCCCACCCCTTTCCCTGAGAGTGGCTTTGAACTCTCTCCTTCAACGCCAACTGTTGGCACATATTGCTATAAATAAGAGCTAAAGGTAATGATATTTTCAAGCCGACTGCCAACAATGCCCCTTCACACGGTAAGAGTCCTGGAGATCAAGGAGCTGCTTGGCAAAGCTCAAGCCTTGTCTCTGGAAACCCATATTCTGGTACCCAAAAAAGCACTCCAGAAAGTGCCCAAGAACCTTAACAAAATGGCCCTGGCTATAGTCATGAATAGCAAAACAGAAGATGTTCGCTGGGAATTACAAGCACTTGAATCAAACATTTGTACCTACCACTACCACACCTGTCAAAATTTGTTGGATTTACTTGAAAACGTCATTACTTTTAGCTATCAGATTTTTACTCATCACTGCTTGAAAAGAACCTGAGGAAGCCTGCAATCCCAGCTACTAAAAAGGCTGAGGCAGGAGGATCACAGATTCAAAGCCTAACCAACAGAATGAGTGTGTAAGGCCATCCTGGCTAACTTAGTAAGACACTATGTCAAAATAAGAAGTAAAAAGAGGCCTGGGAGAGAGCTCAGGGCTGCTGCTTGGCATGAGCAAGGCCCTGGGTCTAACCTCAGTACAAAAGGAAGGAAAGAAGGAAAGAAAGAAGGAAGAGCGGAAGGAGAGAGGAGAGTAGGGAGTGAATTAAGGAGAAAGGGAGGGAAGGAGAGAGGAAGGAAGAGAGGGAGGGAGGGGGAGAGGGAAGGGGAAAGGAGAGGGCGAATGTCCAATTAGAAACCTAGGTCTGAGGATGGCTTGTTTTCAACCTCCTCAGATCTAGCAGCTCTGCATTTTATAATTATTCAGAGTTGGCTAGAAAGATGCCTCAGCTGTTTAGAGCGCTTGCTCTTCTTGAAGAAGACCCAGCTTCTATTCCCTGCACCTGCCTAGTGCACAGACCTACATGCAAGCAAAACACTCAAACATGACACAAAAGAAGAATAAAAGATGGTTTTGTTATTGTTTTTTGAGATAGGGTCTCTCTGTGTACTCTTGGGTGTCCTGGAACTCACTCTGTAGACCAGGCTGAGATCCACCTGCCTCTGTCTCTCAAGTAGTAGGATCAAAGGCTTGTATCACCCACCATTGACAAGCTTAGTAAAAAACAAACAATAAGAATTACTCAAAGGCCACATTCTTCTCTGGTACCTCTGTCGCTAAGGAGATAAGCTGAAGTTATATTTTAGTAACTGTGATCTCACAGACTTCTCAAGATTGCATTTCAAATGACCTCAAAGTCTACTGACTCATTTCTGTTTTGCCTAGAGAGCCAAGTGTGTTGCCAGCTGTTTGGTAGAAGCAACTCTGCCTGAGCCCTTCACCTCAGAGCCTCCACATGGGCCCTTCTCTTCCTTCTGCATCAGAGTCTTGGCTTTGGGATCTGATCTGGAGACTTCTTTTCAGCCCAGCTGTTTCTAATAGTGTTCCTGAAAGTGGTCTGACTATGTGGGGGGCCCTAAAAATCTCCTCTCAGATCAGAGTTCATTTTCAGTGAAGGAAAGGAAATGTATTGAGCTAGACCTGCTTAAAAAAAGAATATTTAAAATTACCAGCTTGAAGAAATTAGCAGCAGCATCCTGTGACCTGCTTTCCTGCCACATACGGCTCAATCGTTTCCATGGGTAAAAAAGCAAATTCATTTAGAAAGATGTTTTGTAATAGAAGTAGAAAAAGTCAATGTGGTTAAAAAACAGCCAGTTCTTGAAAAGTCTCCATGAGTCAATCTAAGAATAACCCGTCATGCCTTCTAAATATAAACCTCTGGCGCTGTGTCACTTGAAGCTCCCAATGTTCCATCACTGTCTCCCACTACGAGCAGGTCTCGCACGTTTCGCACATGGGAGTTAACGGACATGTCGCCCAGCAAACTCCTGCATAGAGTTTGTAGGAATAACACAATCCCTAAATCTACTGCCTGGAGCCCTTCTGCGTGTTCACACTCACTTGCAGCCATTACCTCAAGAAAGGTCTTTGTCGCTGACATTTAGTACATGGCCCTTTTATAACTGGTAAGGAAGCATTTTAGCGGAGGGAGAGGAATATGATCAAAACATAATGTATGCATAAATAAAGATATTGTAATGAAGGCCCCGCTACTTTGCATAATTAACATATATGAATAATCAGTGACAGGAAGAGATGCTCTCAGTTTTGTTTTTTTTTTTTTTTTTACAAAGAAGGCACCTCCCTTCCACTGCAGTCAAGAACTGAAGATCTTGACTGCGGTTATGAGGATTGACTATGCAATAACTCAGCTCGTAGTAGCATGTAACACTAACTCTGTATACACAAACTTCAAATATTTATTTTATGTGTGTGCCTATATATGCACCACATGTGTTCTTTGCTCATGGGACTGAAAGAGGGAGTGGAATCTGCTAGGACTGGAGTTTCAGGGAGCTGTGAGCTACGACGTGGGTTCTGGGCATTGGATCCAGAGCTACTGCCCAAGCATCAGGGGATCTTAATTGCTGAGCCATCTCTTCAGCCCCTAAGCAATGGGATTACTATTTTTTTTAAGACAAGTGGGCCTGGGACTCACTGATCTTGCTGCCTCCTAAGTGCTACGATTTCAGGCCTATGCCACCATGCCCATTAATGCAGTGCTGAGGTCCAAGTCCTGGGGTTTGTGCGTGCCAGGCAAGCTTTCTACCAACTGACCTACACACCTGGCTCCACTGTATTACCAAAAAGAAAAAAAAAAAAAAAAAAGGAAACAGACTTCCTGAAGTATTTAGGTTCAATCTAATGAGACATATTTAAATGTGTTATGAAATACGACTTCCCTTTTGAAACCCAGTTTTGTAATGGCTAACATATGCTGTAGTCTCTCTTAATGCTTTTGACCCAAGTTCCCTGGGCCCTCTTGTTTGGTTCATTGATAATTAGGTCATAGAATGAAAACTGAGCCTCCTTTCAAGATAGTCTACTGTAAAGCAGCTGGATAAATTGCTGCCGTCCCAGGGAGTCTGCTTTAATTATCTACCCACGAGTCGCTGCTTAACTCTCTCTCCCTTCAAAATGTCAGGCCGCCATACATTTCCCTGAAACATAATCAATCCCACAGCGATTCCGTTCATTGTAAGCTATCAGAGAGCCCGCAGTGGTGCACGGCTGCTTTTGGTGAGAGGACTGAGGCTGGCAAAGCACGGCTAGCACCCTAGCCTCTGACTCCTGGGCTCTGATCTTCCCATCCTATCAAACTGGTTTGCAAGTCAGATGAAACCTCCCGTGAGAAGGCTTACATTGCTCCCCCTTTCTTCTTTGGGACGTGGGCCTTTTACTCATATAAGTAAAAGCAGGCCAGGCCAGGCATGGTGGCATACACCTATAATCTCAGGACTTGGGAGGATGGGGCAGGAGAGCCGGGGTCAGGAGTTCAAGGCCAGCCTTGATAGCAGAGTGAGGAGGAGGCCAGCCTGGCTCTAGGAGACCTTGTCTCAAAGGAAATGGAGAAGAGAAGTGGTAAAGGGCAACTCAAAGGAATAGGAAGAGAGAAAAGAAAAATAGTCCAATTCAAAAATTAAAAAAGGCTAATTGCAAAAGGTATTAGTACTTAACATAACTGATTATGAAAATAAGGCCGATAAGCAACATTTTAGCCTATTTTTAAAATATAAACTGCCACAGTAGTTTGAAGAAAGCATCAGTTGGCTTGAGTTCTAATATTTTGACTATATCACCATATTCTTTGACACTTAGAACTAGTCCACACCCTTCTGAAATGGGACTATGGTAATCATGCAAGTTGCATCAAGTTCATGTAATTAGAAAGTATTTTTAAAAACAATAAATAAATTGCCTTATGCCTTTACAATCCTAGCACTCGGAAAACTGAGATTCACATTTGAAAGACAGTCTGTGCAACACAGTAAGGTGAAGGCAAGGCTGGACTACTGAGCAAAACCCTGTTTCATAAATAAATTTAAAAAAAGAAAAAGGAAAACAGGTTCTCTCATATTTGTTAACAGTGAAAAGTTCTCTTGTTTCAATGTTGTACCATTGTGAAATAGTGTGACTCAGTGAGACTTTGAAATGACAGAGGAAAGTGGAGGTGAAGTCTTTTTTTTTTTTTGGTTTTTGAGACAGGGTTTCTCTGTGTATCCTTGACTGTCCTGGACTCACTTTGTGGACCAGGCTGGCCTCGAACTCACAGCAATCTGCCTGCCTCTGCCTCTCGAATGCTGGGATTAAAGGCATGCGCCACCACGCCCGGCCATTTCTTAAAATTTACTTTATGTGTATGAATGTCTGGCATGCATGTATATATGTGCACCATGTGCATGCGTGGTGCCCACAAAAATCAAAAGAGGCTCCGAATCCCTCTGGAATGGGAGTCACAGATGGTTGTGAGCCACCATGTGGATGCCGGGAATGGAACCCAAGTCCTCTGTGTGAGCAATGAGTATCCTTAACAAAGCATCACCCCAGCGCTGAACAGATGTTTCCAGTAGGTGGCTTCGGGGCCAGGTGGAACTGGCGAGCAATGAGCCTCTCTCCATGCTATGGGGACGTCAGGGTGCAAACTCATAATGCTGAGCTCCATTTCTAACGTTGTACATATATCCTGACTTTCACAAACGAGGCTGGCCTGACATTCCTGGGGCTGTACTTACCTACCCTCCTATCTAAAGATGTATCTCCTAGTAGTTTTCTTGCTGACAACTGTATCAGCTGATGCCTGCTAAGGCATTGTGGGAGAAAGGAAAAAATTAGCGAGTTTTCACTAAAATGCAATTTACTGGGGGGATAATGCTGTTACCAGAAGCCACGGGTTATTAAAAAAACAAAACAAAACAGTGCCAAGCATAGAATATCTTCTTTTTCTTTCTTTCTCTTCCCCCTGCCATCTCCCCTCCCCCAGTCAGAGCTTCCCTGTGTCAGTATAGACCAGGCTGACCTCAAATGCAGAGATCCGTCTGCCTCCTGACTACTGGGATCAAAGGCTTGTGCCACCAGGCCTGCCTTCAATTTGCTAATTTTTAGTGTTTAAGTCATTTCTGATTTTTTATTAGCTCCTCTAAAATCCTTGTTTTAGCAACAAGATGCTAATGTTATCTAGAAAGATGGTGGGGAGCAATCAGGCATTAAAATTGTTTTTATTTTTTACACTAAACCATGTAGGTTATAACAGGTATAATGTAATTCCTTGAGGTTGAAGAAGGCTAGATTTTATTTGTATGCACCTCCCAGACAGCGGTTTAACTTCAGGCGCTTTGCTGGAATGACGCCTTACTTGCTGTGTTGTAGTGCCCTTGCATTTTTATTTATATAAGACACGTGTGTGTAATAAATCGTAAACATAGCCTGGAAAGGGATGCATAATTTAAGGTTTTACGAGATTTGGAATTATTTTTTCACAGCATTGGGAAATCATTTATACAATTTTATAAGCCAAGTCTATGTAGTAATTATTTTTAACTACTACTCAAACAAGTCACTTAAATGTTGATGGCCGCCGGGCAGTGGTGCCGCACACCTTTAATCCCAGAATTTGGGAGACAGAGGCAGGTGGATCTCTGTGAGTTCAAGGCCAGCCTGGTCTACAAAGTGAGGCCAGGATAGCCAAGGCTACGCAGAGAAATCCCAGAGGGTTAGGCGCTAATGTGATGCATTGTGCCTGAAAGTTGAGAGATTGATCTTTCTGGATTCTATTTAAGAAAGAAAGAAAGAAGGAAAGAAAGAAAGAAAGAAAGAAAGGTATTCAAACTGAAATTTAAAAACAAAAACTCCCTTGACCATAAAACTTTGTCTTTCTTTTCTTTTTTTTTTTTTTTTTTTGTTTTGTTTTGTTTTGTTTTTCGAGACAGGGTTTCTCTGTGTAGCCTTGGCCATCCTGGACTCACTTTGTAGACCAGGCTGGCCTCGAACTCACAGAGATCCGCCTGCCGCTGCCTCCCGAGTGCTGGGATTAAAGGCGTGCGCCACCACGCCTGAAAGTTGAGAGATTGATCTTTCTGGATTCTATTTAAGAAAGAAAGAAAGAAAGATAGGTATTCAAACTGAAATTTAAAAACAAAAACTCCCTTGACCATAAAACTTTGTCTTTATTTTCACCAGTTTTATAGAACTGTGAAAAAGTTGGTCACATGAATAGAAACAGGAGGAATTTGGGTGTAGAACTGCACTGACTCTCTGTCCAATTTTCCAGATAAATGATTTTGAATACTTTCCCTTTAAAAAGATTAGTTACCCTATTCATCTATTACTATACAAATCATTTGTTATTTGTCAAATTAAAGGCTAATGGACAAGATTATTTCCTCCTGTAAATGAGCTCTCTGTTTTGCTAAAGAGCCCATGACACCGCAAGCCCTCCCCCCCTTAGTCATTCACTCTTACCACTTCCACCTAGCTTTAATTTGCTTTCATATGCAACGTGGTTCCACCCAGGGACCACAGCTGCAGGAAGAGCTTTAAAAAAGGTGCTGGGGATATAGATAGAGAGGTGGCCCTAAAAGGGAAACCTGGAGGTGAAAATTTTAGGAAAAAATACGTACAGAAGTTGAGATTTTAAAAATTAATTTCTTCCAAGAAGAGACTTGATACCCTATGAGCATATACAGGGGGAGGAAGTCCCCCTCAGTCACAGTCATAGGGGAGGAGAGTAAGGGGAAAATGGGAGGGAGGGAGGAATGGGAGGATAGAAGGGATGGGATAACCATTGAGATGTAATATGAATAAATTAATTTTAAAAAGGGAAAAGAAAAAAAGAAAAAAATTAATTTCTTAAGACTACACAAGCAGCCAGGCATGGTAACACATGCCTTTAATCCCAGCACTTGGAAGGCAGAGAGGCAGGCGGATCACTGTGAGTTCGAGGCCGGCCTGGTCTACAGAGTTCCAGGACAGTTAACACTACACAGAAGAAACGCTGTCTCGAAAAAACAAAACAAAACGAGAGACTGTGAAAGCATGTGTGACCCTTTGCCCAAGCAGGCTTTGCATGCTTCTGAACTGACCCCCTTAGAATAAGCCTGTGCTGTCCTGAGTGCGGGAGGCACCTCAGCAGGGCCTGCAAACTCTGAAAGTGGTAGCAAGTGCCAGCTGGTGATGTCTAAAACAGAGACAATCTCGTAGGATGGACGCTAACCCAACATCGTGGCTTTGTTATTGAACTGAATTAGATTCTAGATGAGTCAGCAGATGTCCTGGGAATTGGAGAATTAACATGATGGGAAAACAATAAGCATGATGTCGGACGTGTCGTAAATGAACCCGGGTCAGAAGCCAGAGCCTGCAGGCATCAAGTTGCTTTTGGAAAGTGGCCATTGCCCCTGGGGCATTCCACAGGATCAGGAGAGAAGGAAGAGGAGGGCCAGGGCCTGGTCCCTTGCCTGTATTCCTCAGACTGGAGGCGGCATGCACACTTGCTTTTTTTTTTTTTTTTTTAAACTCCCTCTGGCTACCACAGGAAACAGAACAAGCTGCCTCTGTTTCCACCTCTGGAACCAGAAAGTGTGCTTTTAGTTCACCTGGATCCGCGCATTCTTCTCAGTACCCACTTTTCACGTGAGAATACCGAGACCGAGGAATCAGTGACCAATCTGCCGGTTTACCCAGCACCACAGTGCCATAGCACAGCATGGAAGGACACCACAGCGGTTACATGCACGTACGCAGAGCACAGTGAAACTGGAGATGCTGCAGGGGACCACCATGAGGTCCTGACATATGGTAGGGCCCCATCAATCACTTCTCCACACACACATTGGGAAGTTCCTCTAGCTCCTGTTTCCTGATGGAGACAGAGCCGGCCCTCCCATGGAGGGGGACAACCCTAAGGAGGGCAACCTCCCCATGGGTGTGAAAGAACAGAAGGTTGGCAGGGTGAGGTGGCGTGTTCAGTTTTCAGTCCCCTAGATATATAGGCCACATTATACCAGAATCCTTACTGTGTCTTCTACTGCGCAGATCTCAGTCACCTCCTGTTGTGGCCAGCCTGGCAGAAATGAAGATGTTCTAAGAAGAAACTTGTGTCCTTCCTGCTGATTACACCAGGCTATTGAAGCAATGAACTCCACATAAGTGGGGATTTCTCAGCAATCTCATGCTGGGAAAAGGAAACGATGCCATCCAGATAGAGTGTTTGTCCCTGAGAAGAGATTTACAACATCTCCGACCAGGGTCCAGGATGAGGAGAGGGTGGCAGGGACAATGACGGGTCAGTGATAGGACCACAGGTTGATCCAGGCTGCTTAGATGTGCACATCCCTGGCCCTCTAGTTAAACTTTAATCTCAGTTCAGGACCCTGAAGATGAACTTGGGGTAAGGGGGTTACCAGACTTCATCCCAAGTGACTGCTTTACCTGGCTTCTGGAGTTTAGCTAGCTGAACTTGGCTTCTTGGGAAAGCTGTACCCCCAAGTGTGGTAACACCCAGATGTACTATGTACTTTACTCTGGCTAAGTCCTAGACTTGAGGGCATAGACACTCCCTCGTCCACTGGGCAAATCTTGCCATCGACTTACAGGCTGATCTGCACAGACTAAGCCTTAGTCTTTTCAGCCAATTACAGTTTCCTTTTCTTGGTTTAAAAAAACAAAACAAAAAAAAAAAAACAAAAAAACCACTCTTGCTCAGAGTGGAACTTCCATCCTGTTGATCAGGTTTGAAGTGTTGCTGGTGGATGGGTGTGCCGTGATTGAGCTGCACATCTGTTTGTGAGTCCTAAGCAAGAGTCTTCACTGAAAGAATACCGTTCTGAGCCATCTGTTCGGAGGCGTGCCTGGACTTGTGACCCTTCAAGATAAGAGCTCCTTTCCTCATTTCTGCTTCTTGTGCAATTGTTTCCTGTTAAAAAGTAATATTCTTGGTGTTGTACAAACACACCCACAAACAAGGTGAAAGTAACCCCATAAGACAATTTCTTTTTGTTTAAAAAAAAAAGTGACCTTCTGGTCATGGCAAACATGGCGTCGCCTTTTCTCCCTCATGCAAGGGGATGCTTGGCTACTCCTCTATGGCCGAGGTCCACCTCACAGTCTATTCCTGACTGGCTTATTGATAAAACTGCTCAAAGGACCGGGGAAAGGAGTCTGCAGCTCCAGGCCATCGCGTTCCAGGACTAGAGTGGAGGCCCTCACATAAACAGAAGTTTTTTTTGTTTGTTTGTTTGTTTGTTTTTCCGAGACAGGGTTTCTCTGTGTAGCCTTGGCCATCCTGGACTCACTTTGCAGACCAGGCTGGCCTCGAACTCACAGTGATCCGCCTGCCTCTGCCTCCCGAGTGCTGGGATTAAAGGCGTGCGCCACCACGTCCGGCTCAACAGAAGTTTTTACCAGGTTGAGGAGATTAAAAAGTTTGAACTCAAGCCCAGTGGGCTGGCATACAGCTTTGTCCCAGCACTCAGGAGGCAGAGGCAGACACATCTCTGTGAGTTTGAGGCCAGCCTGGGCTACAGAGCTAGTTCCACGACAGCCAGAGCTGTTCTTTTTTGTTTGTTCGTTTGTTTTTAGAACCAGGCTGGCCTTGAACTCATAGAGATCCACCTGCCTCTGCCTCCTGAGTACTGGAATTAAAGGTGTGCACCACCAAGGTTTCACTTGCCTACTTTTCTTACTGAACCCAGGACCACTAGCGCAGCCATAACACCACCCCCAATGGGCAGGGACCTCCCTCATCAATCTCTAATTAAGAAAATGCCTTTGTAGCTGGATCTTACAGAGGCATTTGCTCAATGAAGGTTCCCTCCTTCAGATGACTCTAACTTGTGTCCAGTTGATACAAAACTAGCCAGCCAGCACAGACCATGTCAAAAGGAGCGGGAGGAGGGGGAGGAGGAAGGGGAGGAGGAAAAGGAGAGGAGGGGGAGGAGGAGGGAAGAAAGGAAGAAAGATAGAATTGTTGTGCCCCTCCCCCTCCCACCCCCCCCCCTGCCCAGCTCTAAAGTAGGAAAGAACACTACAGACAGGAAGGCAGCTACAACTTTTAAAAAAGACCTTGCAGTATGGTTTTATTTGTTTTTGTTTAATTTTTAATTTTAATATTTTTTCATTGTGATAGACACCACCTGTACCATAGTGCTTAAAGTATACACGAACAACTTGAAGAATAATTATATCCGAACGCTTACCCACCCATCAGCCCTGTTCACTAGACCACGGGTAGGGAGGCTTATTGGAAGAGGAACACTCCATACAGACAGTCCCTCAAAGTCAGGAAGGCCTTGCTCTTCTGGTCCTCCTGCCTCGTGTCTCCTACTTCAACTGGTAGTCATCGACCTGCTGCGGCTTTCTCAGTGCTGACATGATAGACTCCAGGCACTATCCCTGGCTCTAAGCCTGCCATTAGAGAAAATGCTCACGGTCCGAAACACTGCGGGGTTGAAGAAACTGTGGATCTGTGAGAGAGACACAGGTCAGCCTTGATAGGGGTCCTGATACCAAGATGGAGGGACCACAACACAAGAGGACCACGGAGCTCTGGAAAGGGGCGGTTAGACTCTCAGTCAGAGCCTTGACACGGGATTTTCCATGAGCCACAAGGAGCTTTCATCTTTTCCAAGCCACTTACATTTTAGGATCGATTATAGAACTTGACCTAAACTGACAAAGTAAGAAAACCTCAGGCAACCTCCTACAAAGGTCCTGCAGTCCAGAGAAACTTGATGGAGGCTCCCTACTTGCTCCCTGGCACTGTGGCTTCAGCTGCAATCCCTAGCATGCTTATCCCCAGAGTCACTGAACTTTCCCCGGTTCTAGAGTCTCTTTGATCTTGGACAACTCATCTAATCTTCAATGGTCAAGAAATTAACACTGTTTGACCTCCTAGCCTCTTGAATCTTTTGCATCTTAACACCAGCTGTTGGCTTTTGAAATTCAAAGGAAATCCTGTGAGTGTCTGACCTGGCTAGGACGATTTTCCCTGGAGGTTGGTTTTTGTCCACCCAGCAGCACAGCAGAAGGTGTTTAGAATTGATGGGATTATCACTCACACCTACACAGAGCCAAGGTATCACTGCCAAGATAAGCAGCTGGAAGAATATCACCCTCATTTTACATCAGGCTGAAGAAAAACAATAAAGAAAAGCCTTTATGTTACCTAAGACAATGTGGAAAAGGCAAAAGTAAGATGGCCCCTATGGGAATCATGGGAAAAAAAACTGGTCAGGGCAATGGGAGGCTGCATATGACCAAGCAAAAGGAAACTCCCTTAGAGACAAGGAAGGCTCATGAGTTACTAGAGAGTCCCTGGTTTCCCCTTACAAACATACAATCACCTTTGGTGATATTCCAAAGGCATATGTCACCTGGTGTGCTGAGGTCAGACCTACAGCAATGAACAGGAATTGTCCCATTCGGATTACAAGCAAATACAGAACAAGACAGTCATGGTAGAACTTGCCTGTAATTTCGCATTTGGGAGGCTGAGGCAGCAGAATCACCCAGAGTTTGAGGCCAGCCTGAGCTAAAGAGTGAGATTTTTTTTCCCTAAGAAAGACAGGAAGGAAGGAAGGAAGGAAGGAAGGAAGGAAGGAAGGAAGGAAGGAAGGAAGGAAGGGAAAATATGGGAGGCGAATGAAATGGCTCACTGAGTAAACACATAAGTCAGACAGTCCTGGTGACCTAAATTCTGGATTCTATCCCCAGAACCCATGTAAAGGTGAAAGGAGAGAACCAGCTCCACAAAGTGGAGCCCTGACCTCCACACCAGTGCTGTGGTGCACATGCGCCCTCCCTCTACATCCTCATCGTCACACACAAGAACAGCAATAAAAAATAAAATTAAAAAAATTTAAAGATGGAGAAAAAGAGCTCATTATTAAACATTAGCCAGTCCTAACTGTTGTGCATCCCTGTTTACAGAAGGTGGAACTAGAGAAATGTCGATTTCATGGTTGGTTCATTGGTTTGTTGGTTGATTTGTGATCTTGGGGATTGAACTTAAGGCCTGCTGCATATAAGTAAGCACTCTACCCCTGGGGTACACCCAGTAACCTCAGAGTGCAGTTAAAGCATTGAAAACTTAAAGTGATACACAGTCATCAGTAACTGGCTCTACTTCAAGAGCAGAACATGCCGGACAATGGTGATGGCATACACCTTTAATCGCAGCACTCCCAGCACTTGGGAAGCAAAGGCAGATAGATCTCTGAGTTACACATTAAAAAAACAAAACAAAACAAAAAAAAACAAACCTTGTCTCAAAAATAGATGGATGGATGGATAGATAGATAGATGGATAGATAGAAGATAGATGGATAATAAAAGCAGAACATTTGAAAGGGTTCATTTACATTAACATCTGGAAGCCACTAAACAGCTGCCAATATTTGGCCCCAGGTCAGAGTATTATTTAAGGTATGTTGAGTCCTCAGGTGTACAGATGAGAGACTTGAGGAAAGACTTTTCTTTGAACCTCTAACCATCCAGAGATGGACATAAGTATACAAGTGTCCAGAGTGAGTTGTCGGCTGGAGTGCCAGGGAACATAAGCAGAATACAGGGAAGGTTGCTTTTCAGTGGTTACGTCAACAGTGCTATCCTACTGACAGGTGGGTAGTTTGGTTTAGTTCGAGTCTGCGGTCAATTTATAGAATATATATGTAGTGAGGACCAGAGTTCAGAAGCCAGCAGCCATGTTAATACTGGGTGGGTTAGAGGCCAACATATAATTTCAGCACCCAGAAAGCAGAGATGGGGGTTCCCTAAAGATGACTGGCTATCTACAGTAGTTGTATCAGTGAGCTCTGAGTTAACTGAGAGGTCCTGACAAAACAAATAAGGCAGAAAGGAATCGAGGAAGACTTGGGTCTCTACTTGGGAGGATACAAGTGATGGGATAACAATTAAGTTGTAATCTGAATAAATAAATAAAAATTTTTAAAAAATGAGAAAGGGAGCCGGGTGGTCCAATGGTGCAGAACTAACTGGCATATTCATAAAGAGGCCTGAGCTCCATCATTAGCCCCACCAAAGAGAATCAAGGGAGAAAGGGAGTTAATCATACTTAGTCCCCAGAGCTGTTGGATTACGTGAAATTACATTTACAAATCACTTAATCCAAGAGCTGGCATTCACCAAATAACTGGAAAGTGTAGACGCCAGGGTAGTCAGCCCACACTTCAGTTGCTATAGGTTAGAAGACACCAGAACTTAAAATAGGGCTGTTGGGGGTGTCTCTCCTGTTCAACTGCCCTGGTCCCCACCCTGCAGGCTGCTATGTTGGCACAGCAGCACAAGCTGAGTCATCACAGCTGCCCTCAGAGAAATTTTAAGTCCCATGGGGCCATGGCCCCCCGAGCATATCACCCACACAACCATATCTAGCTTTCCTGTCTGTGGAGAGATAACGGCAAGCCGAGGCATCTGGGTACTCAGCTGCATGCATCTGTCTTGTCTGCCATCCTGCTGGCCTGGGCTTCTGCATGTGTTAGTGCCAGGGAGACTCCTGACTTCTAACTCAGGCTGCACACAGAGGTGGCCAAGTGGGAGGCCAGTCATCTTGTTATCGTGTGGGCAGTTAAAAGGGGGAAAAATTAACTCATTACTTAAATTCTATTTCTAAATCTGATATAAAGGAACTAAAACTCTTTTTTGTAGACCCCCCCTCCTCACAAGATTCCTTTCATAGTCACACTGGGGGAAAAAAATAGGGCTGGCAAGACGGTCCAGTGGGTAAAGGCATTTGCTGCCAAAGGGATGACCTGGGTTTGATTCTTTGAACCTACATGGTAGGAAAAAAACAACAACAACAACAAAAACCTAAGTTCTAAATGTTGCCCTCTGACCTTGATACATCCCATGGTACACGCACGTGTGCGCGCGCGCACACACACACACACACACACACACACACACACACACTAAAATAAATGCTGGACAGTAACAGTAACCACAGGAGCCCCCACCCTTCAAGGTAGTCTTGATCTAGCTCACTCTCCTGACCCACAGTACCTGGTTCCGTTCTCACACTGTTTGCTAGCACCCTCTTTGCCTTTGATACCAATGCACTCATTCCAGAGGCTTGCCTCGTCTTGCCTGTTCCCTTTAATGCCTCTGGGAGGTATGCAGTGTCTTCTTCTGTTGATGACTCCTCCTGTTAACTCTTCAGAAGCCAGCCACCTATCCCAGCACAGGAAAAAAAAAAAAAAATGTCTACCCAAGGCACACAAGAAGGGCAATATATACCATATATATCATATACACACCGGGAACTTCCTAAACCGTAGCACTAATGGTCTACACACACTCTCCCAACTAGGACACTGGTGACTGCTTTGATGCATGTGTCCTACTTGTTCTAAGGGCAGAGGACATTAAGATCTGACCGTTAGTGCCCAAAGTGTGTGTGTGTGTGTGGCGGGAGAGGTGCAGGAATCCTTTGGTGTTAGGGTTCCTAATAGCCACACACTATGATTTCCTGGAAACATAAAAATGCCAAGGCCTCACATCAAACCAGTAATGAAGAGCTTCTGGAGTTGGGTGGAGCAGTTTAAGTTTGCTCATTTCAAGGTGCAGCAAAGTGTTGAAAACCCAGTTCAATGACTCTTAAACATTATTGAGTCACAGACGACTCCTTCACCAATACAAACTGGAATGGAGAGAGTGGCTTGATGGTTAAAAGAACTTGTGTTCTTCACAGGATAATCCTTAGCTCAGAGGTGTATCGTTTCAGTCTGATTTCCCATCATCGCATGGCCAACTTTTCTTCTAATCTAGGTCTTCAAGTGGCCTGTGGCTCTACCTATTTTTTTTTAAATAGATTTACTTATTTATCATTATGCCCAGATAACAGAAGAGAGCATCGGGTCCTGTTAGAGATGATTGTGAGCCATGGTTGCTAGGAATTGAACTCAGGACCTTTGGAAGAGCAGGCGGTGCTCTTAACCACTGAGCCATCTCTCCAGCCCCCTACCTAGTTCTTACAAGAGCGTTGTTCATGCTGAATTTGGGCTCTGTCCTAATGACCTCTTGTTAACTTGTTTATATCTATAGCTATCTTACTTTCCTTTAATGTCACATGCCTAAGTATTAGGACTTAGAATTTTGGTTTATCTTTTGGGGGATGCAATTCAACCCACCAAATGTCTAGAATAATTAGCAAGCTCACTAAAGACAATTTCATCAGGCTTAAGAATTTTAGTAGTAGCTAGGCTGTGGTGGCACACACCTTTAGTTGCAGTACTCGGGGCGGCACAGGCAGGCAGACTTGTGTGAGTTCAAGGCCAGCCTGGTCTACAAAGTGAGTCCAGTACAGACAAGGCTACACAGAGAAACCCTGACTCAAAAAACTAAAAGCAAAACAACAACAACAAAAGACTGTTAGTCATAATAGGTGATTTATCTGAGAAATGCCTTTAAAAGTGCATTAGTGACATAAACGGCCATCATTTCTTTTCTCGTTATTTTTGGCCAAAAATATTTCTGTCTGGTGTTCCTGGTAAGAAAAGAGAGAGAATATTGACCAGTATCCTGGTTGATTTTGTTTGTTTTTGTGAACTTTCACAAGCTGGGGTCATCTGGGAAGGAATTGCCTCCATCAGACTGGCCTGTGCGCAAGTCTGTGAGTACACCTTCTTGATTGATGATTGATGTGGGAAGGCCGGGGCCCAGCCCGCTGTGGGTGGTGCCCTCCCTTTAGAAGATGGTCATGGAATACGTAAGAAAGCAGGCTCTGAAAGCAAGCTCACAAGCAGCTTTCCTCTGTGGTCGTTGCTACAGTTCCTGCCTCCTGACTCTTGCTTGAGTTCCTGCTCTGACTTCCCTTAATGATTGACCATGACAAGGAAATGTAAGAGTAAGTTAACCCTTTCCATCTCAAGCTGCTTTGGGTCATAATGCTTAGCACAGCAATAGAAAGCAAACTAGGGTGACCAGGCTTCTTGTTGCCTCCCTCCCTGTTAAAGTCAGACTGAGACTCCTCAACTGCTCCCAGATTCACTTATCATTTGCCTGAAGGGGAGAGTAAGCACAGTGCTAGATGTGACATAAGCCTGCAATCTCAGCATGTGGGAGAGGGAGGCAGGAAGATCAGGGGTTCACGACCAGCTGGAATTAAATAAGGACTTTGAGGCTAGCCTGGATGGAGCACATGAAAACTCTGTCAGAGAAAGAAAACAAAAGAAAAAAAAAAGGCTGAGTAGATAAAAATAATCTCGGGTTTTCCCTGAAATTATGTATAAGAGTTTTTTTTCCTGCAGAAAAAGTTCATATTTTTGTTTAATTTTTATTTTTAATTAATTAAGTTTTTTTTAAAAGATAGGGTTTTGGGGTTTTGTTTGGTTTGGTTTGGTTCTCTCCTGCAGAGTTCAAAGGGAACATGGCCTTGATGACATCTTGATCTATGAGAGGAGAAATTCCCGTTGCTTTAAGGTACTTGGGTTAAGGCAGTTTACGTACCTGCCTTAAGAAATTAATACATGCCGAGCGGTGGTGGCGCACGCCTTTAATCCCAGCACTTGGGAGGCAGAGGCAGGCGGATCACTGTGAGTTCGAGGCCAGCCTGGTCTACAAAGTGAGTCTAGGACAGCCAAGGCTACACAGAGAGACCCTGTCTCGAAAAACCAAAAAAAAAAAAAAGAAAAAAGAAATTAATACACTTTGCTAGGTGGTGTGTTGGTTCACACTTCTCATCCCAGCACTCAGGAGACACAGCCAAGTGAATCACTGTGAGTTCAAGGCCACTTTTACATAGTGAGTTTCAGACTAGCCAGGGATATAAATACTGGGACCATGTATCAAACAACAACAAGAACTTACTATACCTCCTAATTCTTTCATCGGTCTAAGCAGCATGCTGGGTGCAGAAGCTATGGGACAAAGTTGGGCATCTCCACTGTGCCAGCCTGGGTTGGTGGAGAGACCTGTTGATAGAGTTTCTAATGCTGTCCCCTTCTCTGCAGCTGTGTCTTATGTCCCCATGTTCAGTTGGATTGCAACCTTTCTAGGAGCAGAAGAAATGTCTGTTTTGATCATGGCCAATGACTATCTCAGTGCCTCGGTTGAAGAAAATCCTGATTGAAGGCTCCTGTTGTAAGACTGAGACCTTTAAAGAGATTTCTAGTCTATACCCAGAGACCCTAGAGAGAAACGGAGTCCGATGCCAATGCAATACACAAAGGAATTTTATTGAGCCAATGCGTCAGGGTCTGTCCAGCTCTCTCGAGCTGTAGACTTCAAAAAGCAGGAGTAAGTGGTTTTTTATGTCTTTTTGTAGAAGCAGAATTTAGCAGGCCAGCAGGGAGGGGTTAGTACACTTCAGAGGCAGTGGAATATTTTTAGACATAGCTGCTTGTCCTTGAGTCAAGCTGGACCCTGGTCACAGACTGAGACCTTGAGTCAAGTTAGACTTTTTATTATCTTTAAACATAAGGTAGCTGTCCTTGGGACTAGCTGGACTCCACAAGGAGGCCAAGTAGCTTTCCCTCGTGTCCCAGCCACACAGTGATCAGTGATTTGATATTGGTACCTTGGTTCAATATTGATATTGCTTCCTGGACCCTCCACTGTGAATGCATGGATGGATGGATGGATGGATGTTTTCCAAGGCATTTAGCACTTGCCTGGATGGATGTTCCTGTTGCTCCTGCTCCATTGACATTTCCTCTCCTCCTTTGACTTAAATCCTGACAGATACAATCTGCACCATTTCTGCTTGCTCTTCTTAATCTTTTCTATAACCTTCCCTCTCTCACTCTACATCCTCAAGCCCTCGTGTGGTTCCTCTTATTCATTTTTTACTTCATGTTCTCGTCAATTCTTCTGGTTGTGATTACCAATGATATTACACGGTTTTCTCTGTGGTGGACAAAACTTTTCCTGGAGAGATAGATACAACACACGCATCTGTTCACCCAGATAAGGAACCCAGGACAGATCAAAGTGAACATTACCAAAGTCCAACTTGGTGAACCAGTGAGTTTTAATGGGGTTACTTAAAGGAGTATGGGTGAGGGGACCCTTACAGGAACAGAAATGACTCACCAAGCCCCACCCCAGCATAGATGACAGCTCACGAAGCTGGGAAGAGCACACTGCACAGCCTGCAGACAACGCAACAAATTGGAGAACGCCCCTTTTCAGAAACCTCAATTAGTCTAAACTTCTTCCAGACAGTTGCTTGAAAGGGACTCTCAGCTTTTATTACGTCCTCTGGCAAGGAGGGGCCTAATGAATCTGGTCCATTTCAGAGGCTTCCTGAAGCTCTTTTGAGTTGTTTACCTTAAGAAGTTTAAGCAGTTTCCCCTGCAGGATGGAATGTCAGTCTCGGAGAAAACTGTTATACAAATTTGAGATTAAGATGCCTCCTGCACTTACAGCTCTGTATCCATGTTTTCTGGGAGGCATTTCCCCTATGTGTTCACAGACACAGTGAATGAAAGTCAGCCATCTTGAAGCTAGAGAGATGGCTCAGTGTTTAAGAGGCCATATTGCTCTTGTGGAGGACCCAAGTCTATCCCAGTACCTATGTCAGCCAGTTTACAACCACCCCTAATTCCAGAGGATCTGATGATGCCTTCTTCTGGTCTCTAAGGGTGCCTGCACACACACACACACACACACACACAGAGACCACGCACGCACATATCCAGAAACAGACACAGACATACATGTAATGTTTTCTTTAACTCAGCCGTCTTTATCTTTACTTCTTCTATATAGCTGTGGTAGTTTGAATGGGAAACATCCCAGAGACTCACACATCTGAATGCTTAGTCTGCAGTTGGTAGGACTGTTTGGGAAGAAGGAGGAAATGTGACCTTATTGAAGTGGATGTGTCACTAGGGGATGATGGGTTTGAGGTTTCAAAAGCCCATGTTATTCCCTGTCTAACCTCCTGCCTTGTGCTTGTGGATCAAAATGGAAGCTCTAGCACCTTGCCTACCTGCCGCCATGCTCCCCACCATGACTGTCATGGACTCACCTTCTGAAACTCTAAGGTGCATAAACCTTGTCTTCTATAAGTTGCATTGATCATGAAGTCGTATCACAGCAATAGGGAAGTAACTAAGACAATATCTATATTAAATTTGCATCACTGTGACCAAAAGTCTAAAAAGAACAACTTAAAGGAGGACTTAACAAAAAAGATGTATTTATTTATTATGTATAGAATATCCTGCCTGCATGAATGCCTGCACACCAGATCTCGTTATGAATGTTGTGAGCCACCATATGGTTACTGGGAATTGACTTCAGGACCTCTAGGAAGACCAGACAGTACTTTTAACCACTGAGCCATCTCTCCGGCCCCTTAAAGGAGCACTTTTTTTCCCTCATGGTTTCAGTAGAGTCCAGTCCATTGTAGCAGGAAATCGGTGAGGAAATGGCTTTATTAGTGACAACTGTTTATGTTTTGGTAAGCCAAAAAACAAAGAACCACGAGTCAGGTATAACCAGCGAAAGGTGAGGAGGAGGAGGAGGCAAACCCAGGCTAGTGAGAGACCTGCCCCCGCCCCTGGGGAAAAAAAGAGAACAGGAGCTGGAGAGATGGCTCAGCTGTTACAAGGACTTGCTGCTCTTGGAGAAGACCTGGGTTCCATCCCCAACAACTACATGGTACAACCAACCATCTGTAACTCTAGTTTCAAGGGATCTGATGTCCTCTTTCTGACTTCTGTGGACACCAGGAATGCACACGGTATACATACATACATACACACACACATACATACATACACACACACATACACACATACATACACACACACATACACACATACATACACACACACATACATACATACATACACACACACATACACACATACATACACACACATACATACATACACACACATACATACATACACACACACATACATACATACATACACACGCATACATACATACACACACATACATACATACATACACACACATACACACATACATACACACACATACATACACACATACATACATACATACACACACACATACATACACACATACACATACATACACACACACACACACACACACATACAACAAAACACATACATCAAAATAAAAATGAACAAATCTTAAAAATAGTAATAGTAGGGGGCTAAGAGCACTTGTTGCTCCTGCAGAGGACTTGGATTTGGTTCCCAGCACCTACATGACATCTCATACTATAACTCCAGTTCCAGGTGATCTAACATGCTTTTCTGACTTCCATGACCACCATGCATAGAGGTAGTATATATACGTACATACCTGCAGGCAAAACACTAATATACATAAAATACAATTTAAAGTTCTAAAAATAATTTTTGTGGGTGGTTTTTTGTTTTGTTTTGTTTTGTTTTTGTTTTGTCTTGTTTTTTTTTTTGAGACAGGGTTTCTCTGTGTAACCTAGGCTGTTCTGGACTCACTTTGTAGACCAGGCTGGTCTTGAACTCACAGAGATCCAACTGCCTCTGCCTTCCGAGTGCTGGGATTACAGGTGTGTGCCACCGTGCCCGGCTCTAAAAATAATTTTTAAATGTACAGCTTTTTAGGAACAACAGTTAAGGTAGACTTCAGCCCAAGGATGGCACCACTCACAATGAGCTAGGTCTTCCCTCATCAATCACTAATTAAGAAAATGCCTTACCGGCTTGCCTACAACCATTTTATGGATCCACTTTGTTTGTTTGTTTGTTTGTTTTGTTTGTTTGTTTATTAAATATTTATTTGTTTTTTTAGAGATGGGGTTTCTCTATGTTATCTTGGCTGTCCTGGACAGTGTAGACCAGGCTGGCCTTGAACTCACAGCAATCTGCCTGCCTCTGCCTCCCCAGTGCTAGGATTAAAGTTGTGTGTCACCACGCCTGGCTGGAGGCATCTCCTCAATTGAGATTTCCTCCTCTCAGATGACGTTAGCTTGTATCAAGTTGACATAAAACTATCCAACACGAACCTAAAAGAATCTAGTCACATCCCATTCAGTCATTCCTTCCTTCCCGTTTCTCTTCCTGTCTTTCTTTTTGTGGTGCTGTGTTGAACCCAGGACCTCTTGTCTTGCTGGTCGGCTCCTTGCTGCTGCCTGCACACCTAGACCAAAGATAAAAGTGGCCTTCTGAGCTCAGCAATTGGCAACAATGCCGCAGAGAAAACGAGTTTTGGCACAGACCTTGCAGTTTAACAGAGGCTTGAACAGCCAAAGTGAGAAGGAAAGAAATCCAAAGTTGGTAGAAAACGGGGTGTCGACACCCCCCACACACACACACATGACAGAGACAACACCACAGCACACACTCACACGACTTGCCAACATTACAAGTCTACGAGTTGGATCCCCAGAGCCTGCGGTGGAGGTGGGGGATGGACAACAAACATGAAGAGACACGTGAGAGCTCTGCACTTGGATAATGTGGTAAAGAAAAGCAGAAACTGACATTTCAAGAACGAGGCGAAAGAGGAACTTGCCAGAGGACTGTGGCGCATGGAGACACACGCTAACTGCTTTACATACATTTGAAGGAGCCAGAGTTCAGAGCAGAAATGAGAGGGCTGGGTGTTGCAATAAGACCAGAAGTGACCTTTAGAAGAACAGCAACTGTAAAAGAGCTGCGATGATTAAAAATTACGCCATTTAAGGAAGTCAACCCAAGAAAGCCCTTGGAGAAATGATCCCAATTAATAACTTGGCAGGCTCACTTGTTACGCTTGGACTAACTGGTGATTCCAATGGGGAAACATCTTATCTGATGGTGAAGGCAAAGTGTCTGTTCATTTGAAGTAAAAAAGCATCTGGACCGTATTTGACCCCTGTCTTGCTCCTGATGCGCCTCCTTCTAGGTTGAGAGCTGTGAGCTCTGGACCATCTCCAGCTGTTTATTCCGACCATGCTCATCTGCCTAACATCTGTAAGGCAGGATGCTGCTTCCTTTGTCTTTTCACTCAGGAGGCATTTAATAATCCCAGAAACAACCGTGACTACAAGAGGCTCTTGTAATCCTTGGCCTGCCTGGCCTGACCAAGAGCCTAGCTGCTGCAAAATCCTGCCATCCCTTCTGAACCTTGTAAAAGTGACACTAATGAAGGGCTTTGGTCCTTTTCTCACAAATGACTTGAAAATGGGGGTGGAGGTGGGATGGAGTGGACCGTAGCTTGTTTAGGTAGAGATCCTTTCGGTTAAAGCTGCTGTAGGTAGGGCTGGGATGTAGCTCAGTTGGAAAAGTGTTGGTCTACCACGTACTTGACCCTGAGTTTGATCTCCAGCATTGGATAAATAGGGCATGGCTACAGCTGTAATTTTAGGATTCTAAAGGTGGAGAAAGAGAGATTAGGCATTCAAGACCAGCCTCATCTATACATGGAATCTGGTACTGCCTTGGCCTATATGAGGCTTTGTCTCAAAAAGAAGGAAAAGAAATCTACTACAGAAGTTTATAGATCACATTAGCACTATACAAGGGTGCCCAGTCAGTTTGCCTGGAACTGCCAATATTTCCAAAACATGGGATTTTCTGTTTAACCCTAGGATAGTCCCAAGCAAGGCAAGACCAAAGAATGTTCTATATTCTTCAAAGATAAAACTATTAAATGCTGGCCAGGAGTGGTGGCACATGCCTGTAGCCCCAGCACTCAGGAGGCAGAGGTCAGGAAATCACAGTGAGTTCGCGGTCGGCCTGGTCTACAAAGGAGTCCAGGACAGCCAAGTCTACACGGAGAAACCCTGTCTTGAAAAAAAACAAAACAAACAAACGCAGACCAAACAACAACAACAGCTAGCTGAACAAACAAAATCCAAACTATTAAATGTTGCCATGAAGACAAAAGCAGATAGCTATTGTCTGCTTGCTATATGTATGTGTGTGTGTGTGTGTGTGTCTCTATACATGAATGACACATATAAGACAAAATTGTCCTAGTGATACGTATATATGTATGTAGGTGTGTGTGTGTGTGTGCGTGCGTGTGTGCGTGTGTGTGTGTGTGTGTCTACGTGTGTGTGTAGGCACACACATTTTTTTTTTTTAACATTTTGCAGTTCTAGTTATCACACTCAGTTGTTCTTCCCTCGGGCCATACTTCCAAACCCCTGTATTTTTTATTTTTATTTTTTTAACAGCCTCACTGCATAGATCATGGTAGTTTCAAACTCTCCCCCTGTGATAATTTTTGGCCAGATTCCACTCTAACTGTAAGGCGATTTGGGCAGGAAGACAATAACAGCATATTTTAAACCGTGTATCTCTGCTCATTAGACTGCCTATCTTCTTCTATAAATACTGTGACTTGCAAGAATGTCCACACACGGTGTTTTTACTCTTCCACTTCCTGGTGTGAGTTAATTTAAACCTCCTCATTGTGGCTGGGTACTTTCCAGGCCTCAGGGAAGCTCCTTGGCTCCCTGGCAGCTAAGAAGTCAGCTGTGAAGAATTAGGCTAACTTCTTTATGGTCTTTATAAACTTTGTTTTAAGAGTTTACATTTTAGCTTTGACTCACTAATGCTCTGAAACCTGTCCTTTTTCATGTACCTCAAGTAAAACTTGCAAAAGGAATAGAGGAACCATTTTACCAGCTTGGGGTTACTTTGTCTTTTACGTGGTGGTCATTTCTTCACAGGAAGGTGTTTTTCTAATGAGCTGATATGTGTACTGACGACAGAGCATCTGAGAATCCCTTACTAAAAAGTGAACTTCGTGAAGTAAGATTTCATAATAAAACAGCAGTCTGTGGCTCCCTAACTCCACACCAGCTCAAGTCGATGAGTCATCAGCAAGGCCAGCTGGTGAGCGGAGACGGAGTCTATTGTTCGCTTCAAACCATAATGGTAACTTTTTGCTCTCTTCTTTCCTAACTGCTGCCTGGGCCCTTGTGCAGTGAGACAGACAGGGTGGGGAAGGCTCAAAGCCTACAAATTGCAGCTTTGATTGCTTCTTTTAATTCTTTTCTTCCCCACTACAAATAACTCCAGCGGGTCTGTATCAGTGGGTAGCTGTTGGCAGTATGTCTTTCAGAGTTAATTCTAACCTCCTTTATCACCAAATCCCTCCCAGGGATGAAAGAAGACTTTGCCCTCCTCACCCCCAAGGCCCCCCCCCCCCATGGCTGGCTCACTCTGGGTTCTCTGGATTTGTGGAGTGGACTGAGACAATTTACATAGATCCTTTTTATTGCTGGAGAGTGGAAAGCCCCTGCAATGCAGGAATGTGAATGGTGCTACGCTTATCAGTACTTTTTTCACCTATCAGCTAAATTTAATAATCAACTCTCCACCCCAGCATGTAACACTCTATCGGCATGTAACACTCTATTGCGTTTAGTGAGGCTTTGTGTTGAAAGCAAAGCCAATGGGCTGTGGGCCAGGGAAGTCTCCCCAGACCCACAGCAGGGGACAGTTGTATTGCAGTAACAAAAGAGAGTTTTGAAACCAGAGAGTTCCAAGTTCAAATCCTGCATCTTGACTTTGAAGGAAGCTGCTGATTTTTTTTTTTTCTTTCTGAAGATACGAGTCATGCTTTCTGAATAGGAGTATTCTGTACAATAGCTGAAATAAAATTATGTTTTTAAGTACCCAGCCATCAGAGGTGAACCAAAAAGTAGCATACATCTTGGGGAGGTTTTGCTCTTGGGATGGATTCAAAGCGGCTGTACCACCCCCCTGTGGATAAATATGACCCTGGACCTCTAAAGCCAACACCCAAATCTGACCAGATCTGACACCTGCCCTCCAAATGAACAAATTCTTGCTCTCAAATCAGGAAAGAGTCCTTCAAGATTCCTCATTAAAGCCAGGCATGATGATTCATACCCTAATCTCAGCACTTGGGAGACTGGGCAGAAGGATCACCTTGAGTTTGAGGCGTCTCTCAGGGAAGCTATCTTAACTAACTCTAGTCTTCCCCAACACTCTGAACCAGGAAAGGCTGTGCCTCATTTGCTTTTGTTGTTGTTTTAATTTTATTTAAATAATTTATTCAGATTACATCCCAATTGTTATCCCCTCGATTGTAACTTCCCGTTCCCCTTACCTCACTCTTTCACCCTATTCCCCTGCTTTTGTTGTTGTTCTAATTTAATAGATTTGTTTTATGAAACTAAAGACTTGGATTTTTAAAGGGTTTTATTGCATTCATTCATTCATTCATTCATTCATTCATTCACTCTGTGTGGGGGATGGAGCTCCGTGTGTTCGAGGCCAGCCTGGTCTACAAAGTGAGTCCAGGACAGCCAAAGCTACACAGAGAAACCCTGTCTGAAACAAACAAACAAACAAAACAAACAAATAAACAAACAAACCTTTAGAGTTCCCAGGGATTGAACTCAGGTTGTCAGACTCGGCAACAAGTGTCTCTACCTACTGCACCACCTCACCTACCCAGGTCCTGAGTTTTTATCGCATACACTCAACGGTATTTGGGCATTTGAATATTGTGCTTGAAACCTGTTACGTACAGGAGGCAAACAGAAAGTTCACCATCACCAAGAGTTGACAAATGAAAACCAGATGGCTCATTAACAGGGGGAAACTGCCACTTCCCCATCAGATCCAACAGTGCTCGGCTACCTCCCTCCAAAAGCTTTCCTTTTGGTGTCATCTTCCACAGTTCTGCTTGGAGGCTAGCTTCTAACCCTCCACTAGAATGGAAAACTAATTGGCATTTTATTGACACTAACTCTGAGCTACACATGATCACAGGTTATCAGCTCACATGATTTTCATGGTGGATTGAAACTGATACATGTATATCGCTTTATAAGAAAACATGGATCAAAAAGCAAATGACAAAATAACAGGCTGAGTCCAATGCAGAAGCAATGACGACTGCAAAACCAGGAGCACTATGATGTTGAAGAGAGGGGAGATGGGCATTACATGATTGTAACTGAATCATGTTAGATGAGGCTGTGGCAGGAGGATTAGCGTAAATTCTAGGCCAGACTGGACTACAGAGAAAAAGCTGTATAAAAGAGGGGAGGGGGGGGTAGGGAGGAGGGGGAAAAGAAGAGGAGGAGGAAAGTAAACTGTGGACTCGCTGAGTGCAATGAAGCGTTTCTCTGCTTTTTGTGAACTTCACCTAGGAAGCTAGCTAGGGTCCCAGAAATGTAGCAGCTACAAAAGCCAGAGGCTTCTAAGTTCAGTGTCTCACACTCACGTGGGCAAGGAGTGATCAGAGCAAAAGTGGATTAATCAAGATGGGAGGGGCCCCAAGGAAAGAATGCTGATATCAACAAGTAGCCCTGCTCCTCCACCCCCCTGGGCTTCTACAGGTCTTGGGGGGTGATGTAATCTCTCTCACAATTGGTACTTTCTGGACACATCATGAGCAGAGCCAGTAAAGTGTCTACCTGCCCTGTGTGTGTTTCCTTAGCCCAGAGACCTAACTTGTCCATTCAGGGATGGAATCCTATGGAACTCATGATTCACCATAGGCCCTGCCCTTGCTGCCTAAGGAAAACTAACTCCTGTGTCAAAAAGACCTGCACAGAAACAGGACATTAGAAACAGACAAAGCTCCTACACCCTGGAAGACAAGATAAGAGCACAACAAGAAAGGACTAAAGACCTTTTTCCTATTGAATGGCATTTTTCCTGGGGAGATGTGACAGAAATGTCTACTTCCCACAAAAAAGGGAACTTACTACTGCCAAAGTCCAACTGGGCAAAGCAATGAGTTTATCAGGGTTATTTTCAGGAATATGAACAACTCAAAGTTATCTGTGTCACAGAAGGAACACCCCAGCATGGGTGATGACCTGTGAAAACTGGAACCCTGGAGCTCTCTGCACCAGGTGGCTGGACAGGTCAGTATCTTCTCTCTTTAGCAGTCCTCACTTCTTATATATAATCTAGGCATGGGGAGGAAGCTCGTGTATCTAGTTAATTTCAGCGACTTCCTGGAACTTATGAGTTGATTTAAACTCCTTTGGAGTTACCTTGCTTACAAGATGTGGAGAGATAAAGATAGAGACTGAGGGAATAACCAACCAATGCCTAGCCCAACCTGAAACATATCCCATGGGATAGAGTCAACCCCTGACACCATTAACAGTACTCTGCTGCAGACAGGAGCCTAATTTAACCTTGTTCTGAGAGGCCCCTCCCCCACCCAGCAGCCAATCAGATGCTGAGACTCACAGCCAAGCACTAGGGGAAGCTGGGGGAGTCCTGTGAAAGAATGGGAAGGAAGGATAGAAGGATCCAGAAAGGATAAGAATGCTGCAAGAAAGCCAACAGTCAACTAACCTAGACCATGGGGGCTTACAGAGAGAGAAGCACCAAAGAGTATGCATGGACTTGATCTAGGCCCCCTACATATATATAACCAACGGGCAGTTTGATCTTCACGTGGGATCCCTAGTAAGTTGAGTGGGTGCTGTCTATGACAAGGACTCTTGCCTGCTTTTGATCACTTCACCTTAATGGACTGCTTTGCCTGGACTCAGTGGATGAGGAGGAGCTCAGTCCTGATATGACTTGATATGCTGTGGTGGGCTGGTGAGGGAGGGGGGCTCCCCTTTTCTGAGGACAAGGGGAGAGGGGGAAGAGAGTGGGAGGGAGGGACAAGGAAGGGAGGAGGAAGGGGGCTACTATCAAGATGTAAAATGAATATGTACATTAAAAGTAAATTGTAAAGAATAAATAAATAAATAAACTCCTTTGGAGCTTCTTATTAGAACTTCCTGTGTCCTTGGAGCTGGAGTGATAGCTCCAAGGTGAAGACCACTGGCTGTTCTTCTAGAGGACCCAGGTTCAATTCTTGCACCCACGTGGCACCTCACAACTGTCTATAACTCCAGTTCCAGGGGACCTGACACCCTCACACAGACATACATGCAGGAAAAACACCAAATGCATGTAAAGTAAAAAGAAATAAACCATTAAAAACAAACAAACAAAAACCAAAAACCCACCTGAGTCCTAAGGAACCCCTCCAGGAAGGCATGCCTTACTTTGGAGGAGATTGCTGCAGAACATGCAGATCCAGATGTAGAAGCATGAAATCTTAGCATTCATTCAGGAGACTGAGGCAGGAAGGTCTTGAGTTCAAGGCCAGCCTGAGATTCATAGCTAGAGCCTACCTTTAGCCTCAGGGTGGTGATGGGGGGGCGGGGCGGGGAATGGATTGTCACAGTGTTATAGCACATTTTGTTGTTCTATTTTATCCTACTGTGCAATACGAACCCGAGACCAAGGTCCTGTGAAGTTCCTAGTTTCTAATGACACAGATCTGAGAGAGTGTCCCCCTGTGTTGAGAAGAGGACCCCAGAGTCTTAAATCCTGCCTATAACTCTTATCAGCTCCCCCACTTCTCTGGCGTGCTGAAAAATAACATATTTGGAGATAGACCTAGAGAAAAAAAAAACTACTGTGGACAAGCATGACTACTTTACCATGTCAAGTCAATTTCTCAAAGTCCCTAAAGGAGCACCTGCTTTGCCCTGACAAAGGTTTTGTTCTTTAACTGTGACCTATTACTTAATAAGGCTCCTGATTACACAGCAGGGCGTGTCCTGTCAGGTGACCCTATCTATTTTCAGCGGCATATAAGTAGCTCAGCCAGCAGTGGGGAACCAGCACACATGGGGAATTCTCATTTTCAGGAAAGTGGTTACAAGGCCAAGCATTTAAGATTTAGAATTAATGTTTTTCTTTCCTTTTGTGTTTTGTTTTTTTTGAGACAGAGCTAATCATGGGAGTTGCTGGGTAGCCAAGAATTACCTCTTCTCCTCCTGATCCTCCTGCCTCTACCTCAGGAGCTGGGGAGACCGGCATGCATCACCACCCCAGTCTGCGTGGTTCTGGGGATAGAATCCAGGGCTTTGTGTATGCTGGACAATCCTCCTGCAGGAGGACCAATGCTTCTAAACACGAGGAAATGGTTCAGAAATGGAGGTCTTTCTTTTATGCCATTATCTTGTTTCTTTTGTTGTTGTTGTTGTTTGGTTTGGTTTGGTTAGTTGGTTGGTTTGGTTTTTCGAGACTGGGTCTCTCTGTGTATCCTTGGCTGTCCTAGACTCACTTTGTAGACTGTGCTGACCTCAAGCTCTCAGTGATCTGCCTGCCTCTGCTTCCTGAGTGCTGGGATTACAGGCGCTTTTGCAAACTGTTCAGTGCTGTGGGAAAGGGGCTCAGCAGGGCCTTTTAGGACCACAACCATGCAGGAACCTTTCTGATCCCATCCTTTGCCATCGCTTCTTTCCGATCAAGCTACAAGGCTCCTGACGCCGGTGATGAGAGCCTCTTAATTTCTCAGTAATTCTGACTCAGCTAGGTTGCCTTCCCAAAAGCATGTTGCTCACTGTTTCTGCCTTGAATGTTCAGGAGCCAAGCAGCATGTTCCTGGCATTACAGCACTGCCTGTCCTGTTGTCTTGATTTCCTTGTGATTTTGTAGGTTGTTTTTGGTGGTGGTGGTGTTTTGGGGTTTGTTTTGGGTTTGTTTCTTTGTTTGTGAGACAGTGTGCCCTCCGACTGAAGATCTTCCTCCCTCTGCCACCTGGAACAGAAGCTGCAGGCCACCACCCCTGGCTTAATCACCACCTACTTAAGATGCCAAGCTTTCTTCCTGATGGATGATCCTTGAACAAAGATTTGAGGAGTATAATGCGATTTTTTTTTCACCATTTATAGTGCTCCTATGTGGGCATAGGGGAGAGACTGCAGTTGTTGCAAGAGAGTCTCAAAACAACCAGCCAAAGAGTGCATGCCTTTTATCCCAGCACTCAGAACAGAGGCCAGAGGCAAGTGGATCTCAGGGAATTCCAGGCCAGCCTGGTCCTACAGAGTGAGTTCCAGGACAGCTAAAAAAGCAGAGGGGGATCTGATATACAGAGCTGTATTTTTAAAAATATGAATGGAGCCTGCTGTGGTGGCACCCATCTGCAATCCTAGTAATTGAGAAGCGGAGTCAGCAGAAGACGACCAGCCTTCGCTACTTAACAAGGTCTTCTTGAGAATGCTCTATCTTAAGAAAACAAAGAGATCCCAAAATTTGTGGACAAATGGAACTAGAAATGATCATACTGAGTTAACCCAGAAGCAGAAAGACTCGCATGGTATCTACTCACTTATAATTGGACACTAGCCCAAGAGGCATGTCCCATTTACAAGGAGATTGAGATAGATGTGAGGACATCCCACTTACCTAGGACTCTAGGTAAGACAAATATAGGAGATGGGGAAATAGAAAGATCCAGAGGGTCCTAGAAACTTACAAGAAGAACATTATGACGGGCAGATCTGGGCCCAGAAGCTCTGCTCAAAGTACTGCACCAACCAAGGACAATACATGCAGTAAACACTGAACCCCTGCTCATATCTAGTCAATGGGCAAGACATTCTCCACAGTTGAGTGGAGAGCTGGGACTGACTCTGACAAGAACTCTGGTGTCCCATATTTGACCACTTCCCCTTGGTGAGGAGGCCTGGTGGCACTCAGAGAAAGAATAAGCAGAATACTAAGATGAGACTGGATAGCCTATGACTATATAGTGGGGGAAGAGGTCCCCCTCAGTCACAGACATAGGGGAGAGGAATAGAGTGAAAGCGGGAGGGAGGGAGGGAGGAATGGGAGGATATAAGGGATGGGATAACAATTTAGATGTAATCTGAATAAATTAATTAATTAAATTAAAAAAGAAAACAACAATAAAATATAAAGTAAGACAGGGCACAGTGAGCCAGCAATGGTGGCGCACACCTTTTAATTCTGGCACTGGGGAGGCAGAGACAGGAGATCTCTGAGATCAAGGCCAGACTGGTGTACAGAGTGAGTTCCAGGGCAGCCAAAGCTACACACACAAAAAAAAACCCTGTCTCAAAAAACAAAAAAAAAAAAAGCCAGGGCATGGTGGCCAAACCTTTTGTTCCCTGCACTGGAAAGGCAGAGTCAGGCAAATCTCTATGAATTTGAGAACAGCCTGATTTACAACTTGAAAACTCTGTCTCAACCCCCCCACCCCCCACCCCCACCAAAAGATATCAATGTGAGTTAGAGGACAGCCTTGACTAACTAGTGAGTTCCACACCACCCAGTGTTAATGTTAAACGGTAATATCCTGTCTCAAAACAGCAACCAATCAAAGGAGCCAATGAGACCACTCAGCAGATGAAGGCCCTCGCTGCCAAGCCCAAGACTCACTAAAATCAAGGAGCCACATCACACAATACAAGGAAAGAGCCAACTTTGGAAGTTGTCCTCATTGCCACAGCCATGCCAGGCACACCATGGCATGTGCACCACCCTGCACACACAAAGAAATAAGTAATAATAAATTAAACATCGAAAGTGAATACAGGTAAAAATGGCCTTATTGTTTCATCCAGCAAATACAACCATGTAGACACCCTGAGACCTTGTTTTCTTTCTTGGGCAGGATCCTAGCCATATGGTCTAGGCTGGTCTTAATCTTGACATTAAAAGGACTGGAGTTGGCACAGGACACACCAAACCAAGCTCTCAGTGCAGAGGAGATTTATTTGCTCCAGTGGGACAAAGGGCTGCCTCTGGATAGAGAGGAGGCAGATGTGGGCCATGGGTAAAAGGCAGTTTAGAAAGGGTATGGGGGAAATCCCTTGTTAGAATGAGTTGGTTAATTTTGATTGGGCATCATGTTAATTACGCATAGCTAAAAAGGGGCTTTGGCGCGCTGGACTTCAATACATTGAGAGCTGGTCCTTGGTGGTCAGCCTTAGAACAAGACTGAGAAAAGAAAATGTCCAAATAAGGGAATAGACCTTGGTGGCTAGCTTTAGGCTAGCTAAGGCTGACAAGGGAGAGAAAGGGGGGAAGGGCAAGGCCTGCCAGTGCCATGTCTGCCATGCTCGGGTCTGCTAGGTCCCCTTCTGACATCCTCTTGCCTTCGCCTCCTAAATGTTGTATGACAACAGATGTAAACCATCCAATCGGGCTCTTTGCGGAGTGTTTTAAGCATTAGAATGTAGATCTCAAAGGGCATGGTATACGGTCCATTCTTGCAACCCCAACACTGGGAGAGCTGAGGCACGAACATGCTGGCGTTCTAGTCAAGTCTGGCCTTTGACGATATAGTAAGATCCCGCCTCAAAACTATCCAAGAAAGGACTGGAAGGAAGGGCACAATGGGAAGTGACTGCTTGCTGCACAGGCACAAGGAGCCGAGTGTGGGTGCCAGTACCACACTCAAAATGAGGGATGTAGTGGGTCATGGGTATGGCAAACAAGAGGGTCGCTAGGACTCGCTGGTTCCAGGCTCAGTGGAAGACCTTGTCTCAAAGGAAAAAGACAGTGGGACCTCCTCTGGCCTCCACATTCACACATCCGGGCAATCACACACTCACACACAGCCAAAGATTCACATGCATCAAGTTTGTAAATTCTCTGCCGAAATCTCAGCTCGTTCCTTCTGACAAACAATTCCATCGGTAAGAGCTTCGAAGCTGGGAGCTTCTCTTTCACTGAAATCTCAGCTCGTTCCTTCTGACAAACAATTCCATCGATAAGAGCTTCGAAGCTGGGAGCTTCTCTTTCACTGTCTTGCACCCCAATCCCTACGGGAGCGACTCTCCTCCCAACCCCCCCCCCCCCCATGCATCACTTCCATTTAAGGGAGGCAACTTACACACACTCTCTCTCTCTTCCCTCAGGTCAGGAGACTCTGAGGGTAGAGGTGGGGTAAAGATAAGGCTTCTGATGTGAGAGTTTGTTTCCTGGTTCTCACAGTCAAAGAGGAAGGTCACCACCACGTTATGCCTACCTTCCTCACATGACTGGTTCAGGATGAAGCAATCCCTGCAGTTCTATCGCTGCTGAAGGCAGAGGGAGAACCGTGAGGTCAGCACGACCAGAATCACACCTCAGCTCAGCTGTGTGCAAGGCAAGCGTACGGGAGAGCATAGAGGAGGCAACACTTCTCCTCAGGCCACCATGCTCAAGGCATCTTCAAATCACTCTGAGGCTTTTATTCTTATTACTTGTTATTGTTGGTTTGGTCTTGGTTTGTTTGTTTGTTTTTTTTAAATTTATTTATTTATTATGTATACAGTGCATATTAAATCTCATTATAGATGGTTGTGAACCACCATGTGGTTGCTGGGAATTGAACTCAGGACCTCTGGAAAAGCAGTCAGTGCTCTTAACCACTGAGCCACCTATTCAGCCGTCATGGTCTTAGTTTTTTGAGACAGGGTTTCTCTTGTAGTCTTGACTGTCCTGGACTTTTGTAGACCAAGCTCAGAGATCCCCCTGCTTCTGCATCCCTGAGTGATGGGATTAAAGGTGTTCGTCACCACATCTGGTTGTATTTTTATTACTTTTGTTGTTATTGTTGTTTTCTTTTTCTTTCTTTCTTTCTTTCTTTCTTTCTTTTTTTTTTTTTTTTTTTTTTTTTTTTTTTGGTTTTTCAAAACCTTGGCTGTCCTGGACTTGCTTTGTAGACCAGGCTAGCCTCAGACTCACAGCAATCTGCCTGCCTCTGCCTCCCAAGTGCTGGGATTAAAGGCTTGCGCCACCACCGCCCAGCTGTTGTTCGTTTTTCAAGGCAAGATCTATGTACACCAGACTGGCCTTGAGCTCAAGGGATTAGCCAATCTCTGCTTGTCTAGTGCTGGGATACAAAGTGCATGGCCACTCTCAAAAGAGAAACATAAAACCAAGTCAGCTGCAAACCCTTTATTAGAGTGTTCTGGTGAGATGCACAGATCTCAAGACCTAGGCCTGGGAAGATGGCTCAGTTGGCAAACTGCATGTCCATCGCAGGCATGAGGCCTGAGGTTCAGATTCTTCGACCTCATGTAAAAGCTGAACATAGCAGGATGGCCCTGAAATCCCAGTGCTTGGGAGGTGGCTGCCTGAGGCTTGCTCGCCAGCTAGCTCAAGGTTCTGCTCTAAAAATAAGGGAGCTGGCTCAATGGGGAAAAGTGCTGGTCACATACACCAGCATGAAAGGAGTACCAACTCCTGAAAGCTGTCCTCTGTGGACCAACAATTCGGCTCAGCGGATAACGGCACTTGCAGCCAAGACGGCATGGATGGAGTTCCATTGCTGGATCTACAGAGTGGAAGGGAGAAGACTGACCCCACACATGGAGGATCACACACACACACACACACACACACACACACACACACACACACGTACATAAATAGATAAATATAGAGTTTTAATTACAATGTTGCATTGTCTCTAGCAAGCACCACAGCGTGTGCACACCCACACAAGATTTTTTAAAAACGTTTACAGTAAAGGCGGGCTTGGTGCCTGTAACCCCAGCACAGGGATGCAGAGACAGGTAGATCACTGTGGGTTTGAGGCCAGCCTGGTCCACAAAGCAAGCCCAGGATGGCCAAGGCTACACAGAGAAACCCTGTCTCGGAAAAACAATTTTTTTTTTAGAACTACTGATCTCTAATATACACCTTCCCACACAAACATATATATGTGCAGTCTCTCTCTCTCTCTTTTACGCGTGCACACACATACACACACACACACACACACATACCACCAGATGTCTGGTGATATAAATATGTTAAAAATAGGTTAGTAAATTCCGTAACTTACATAAAACACACAGGAAGACTGTGGCATTTTTCCATAGTTGCTACAGTATCAACCTTTATTAAACAGTTCAAATTACAGTATCAGTCTTCAGAAAGAATACACATAAATACAGTCACAGACCATAAATACCTAATGGGCAAAGAAAAAAACTCTTCAAAGTAAACAACCTTAATGCTGAGGCCCACTAACTACTACTGAGGTAACTTCATCCAAAGTGACTTAGCTACATGATACCCTTCACAGGGTCATGAAACCCTTGTCTCCAAACAAAAAGGAAACTGATACACATGCGCACACGAAACAAAAGACTTAAATTATAAATAGGTAAATTAACTATTATTCCCAGTAGAGCTCAGTCACGAGCTTATTTCCCTTTTTTTTGGGACAACTTTTGGTTTTAGTTAACTTAAAGGCTAAACGGGTTGAGTTTCAATATACAGATACCCTGGGAAAATAGTCAAACAGTGATTAGCATATCCCATTGCTTCCGGTAGACAGCTCATCCTTGTGATCAGAACAGGCACCATCCTTTCAGCTGTTGTCAAGTACACATGAGTGGTAGTCACCTTGCTATAGAAAAGAACATTAGAACTCACTTCTCATTTTCCACTCTAAAACTGATATGGCCATTTTCTTGTCTTCCAGCCCCTCCCCAGCCATCATATTCCTATTTGTTCACTTTGACCTTTGTCACAATAAGGACAGCAGAGCTTCGTCTCTAGAGGCACCTGGGTTGTGCAACACCCACATTTGGCAAGTAACGTTTCTTGCCTTTAAGGTTCAATTCTGTCTATGTTTCTACTTTTAAAACCCTCTCAGTCCTCCATCAGTTGTTCCCATGTCTTGGCTAATACAAATAATAATAATAATAAAATGCAGAAGTATAGCTATTCCCTTCAGCAGACAGATTTCAACACCTTCACATACACAGTCAGTAGTGGGATAGCTGGGTTTCGGGTGCCTTACTTCTTAGCTTTTCAGGGAACCTCAATGGCATTTTACAAAATAAGTGTCTTACCTTACAATACTATAAAAGACATACAAACATTCCTTCTTAAGTCCTCAGCAAGCTTGTTATCTTTCATTTCCGGTAACAGGCAAGTCCAGAGCGTATAAGATCATCTCATACATAGTGGCTTTTATTTCCATTTCTCTGAACCATTTCTCTGCCTTTGGGGCAATGTCTATTCAAGTCTCTTGCACTGTTAACCAGGATTGAGCTGCTATTGAGTGTCCCATTTCCTAGCTCAGATTAAAACTGAAACTCTAAACCAGCACTTGGGAGGCAAAGGCAGGTGGCCAGCCTGATCTACAGAGGGAATTCCAGGCAGCCAGGGCTACACAGAGGAACCTTGTCTCCAAATACAAAAACAAACAAAGAAAAATGTCTTAGAAACCTTAAGAAATAACTGTGGAAGGTTACAAAATTTCAGAACTTTCTTATGAATCTTTGACTAAGCTTTAATTACATCAACTTTTAAAAGTTTATTTTCCTATTTAAGGTTACATAAAACCCAAACTTTTTTTTTTTTAATCACAAAATATTCAATCTGCAAGAGTTTTACGGGAACCAAACAACCTTGCTCTACTTCTAATATTTTTTTCAGTTACTTGGTATTTTTCCCATGCTTTCCAGTTAATGGTTAAAGTAACACACTTAAAAGTCATCTAAACAGACATAATACAGTAAGCTTGTAGTGACCTATGAAATAAATTTTCACTATAACATTCAGTGTTATGAAAAATGAAATGTTTTCTCTTAGAAAATGAGGTGGATGAAACTAAACAGTATGCATTGTTCTGGAGTTGTCAAAAAGGAACACTGAATTACTTTGCCCCCAGCCAATGCAATCATTTACTATGCCCCCCCCCCCTCTATTACTCTAGCCCACGACCTTTGGCAAACACACCAGGACAACTCTCCAATCCCCAGGATTCCTCTAGTTTTGTTTTGACATAAGTGTGGTTTCCACACTATCACATCTCAATGGTTTTTGAAAACTTTCCTGAAGACGTTCGTCTTCCGTCTCTTCATTCATCATCCCCGCCCAGGGAACCAAAAGCAGGCGTGTCTCCTCATCCTTTCCCACGACATCACAGTCCATCCAATTAACAGACATTTGCACCAGCGGGGGGAAACTTCCTGTCTAGGAGGTCCCTTCTTGCAAAAGCTTTTGAAGAACTCAGGTTACTAAATTAAAGAGCTTGGAAATAAAATTCAGAAGTTTCTGCCGAAAGTTCAGTTTGTCTCCAATTCTCCGGAGCTGAGCGCACTCCTCCTCCAGGTCTGAAAAAGACAAATTAGACATAAACATTCACTGTAAAGCAGTAAGAATAACACACAACCCAAGTGCAAGGCTGAGGTACTCTCAGGCATGTCTTCAGCGTTAGCGCACCTGACTTTCCCAGAATGGTAATAATATAAAGACACATAGGTCAGGTAAGGGTATAGGTATTTGTTTTGATTTTTTAAAACCACCCTAGATGAGGTCAGTTCTCTTCCAAATATAGAAATTGCATGTATTAAAATTTTACCAGCAGTGCCATTAGTCAGCCCATAGCCATTTCACATGATGTCATCTTTTTCTCTTTTAAGGTTGGGCAGGGGACAAAAGTCAAATTCCAATCACTTGTGATATTTTCAAGTAGACTTGATCTTCAAATGGCAGTATCTCATAGCTCCAATGCCTCTCTCACACCAGGCAAATATAAAACTATCCTTTTGGAACTCTTTTTCTTTCCCCATGAGAGTCATAAAAATCTCGTAAAGGTGGAGTTACACTTTAAAACAACCTTACTTTGTTGATTTGAAATAAAGTCTTAGGCCTTAAGCCTGCTGTGAAGCTGATGACCTCGAACTCCTAATCCTGCCTCCGCTTCCAAGGGCTGTGTGCTGGAATTGCAGCCTGGCTTTTCTAAAATAATGTCAAATTTACATTCTGATCTAAACCAGTTTATGTCTACAAGCCTACTCTGTATCAATCCATTGTCTTTATGGAGAAGCGTAAAGGAGACAGTTTGATTCCCATCTTTATAATTATTTCCATATTTTCTTGGAACTGAAGTATAGTAATTAGCTGAATGTTATTAAGAAAAATAATGTGTGCATGCCTTTAATCCCAGCACTTGGGAGGCAGAAGCAGTCAGGCCTCTGTGAGTTCAAGGCTAGCCCTACAGAACTAGTCCCAGGACAGGTAAGCTACATGGAAAAAACAAACAAACAAATAAACCCAACCCTGTCTCAAAAGGAAATAATAATAATAATAATAATAATAATAATAATAATAATAATAATAATAACAACAACAACAACAACAACAACTGAGGATGTGGGTCAGTTGGGTAATGTAATCCCAGAGAGAAAAGGACCAGAAACTCAAGGTTATTTTCCACTATTACATTAGCAGGTTCAAATCCAGCTTGTATTTAATGAGACTCTGTCAAAACACACAGACAAAAACAAAGGGGGAAAAAAAAACTACCCTCTCTCTTCCAAAAAACAAACACTATCTAGCATTCAATTTAGAAACATGAGTAAAACTCCCGACATCCCAAAAGGCAGCCAGTACTCCCATTCAAGCAAGCTCCAGACAGAGCTGACCCCTATAGGGCCAATTAAGCCAGGGTCACAGGAGCTCTGTAACACTTTCTCAGCACACCTCCTGGCCTAAGAAAAGAAAGCAAAAAGGCTACTCCAGATGTCTGATGAAACAGCAGTCTGTCCTACAGAGATTTCCAAGCCCTAAGTTTCTGATTGTAGTAGACCTTGGGTGAGAGTCACACACATACACACACAAAAGGTGCTGGGGTGAAAAGATGGGGTGGGCTGCCCCCCCCCCCGCAAAAGTGATGAAATTAGGGACAAGGCAATGCAAAAAAGAACACCTCCTTACCAGATAAACACCACCCCTCCCCCTGGCCTTTCCAACAGGGACAGTTAAAATGCTAACTAAGGAGGAAGGCCTCCTGATTCCAGAATTCAGGCACCCCAGCGGGGTGTCCTTAAACCTTAAACAGCCTTGAGTTGGAATAACTGGACCCCGAAGCAGCTTAAGAAATGCTATTATTAGTCCTGTAGGTGGGGGCAATTCGCGGTGACAAGCCCTCTGAGCTGAGTCCCAGGGACGATGCCCTGCCTCGGGCAGCGCCCAGGGGGCTGTAAGTGACCGTCTAGGGTAGCCGCCTGCACATGCCGGTACCCGCCCTCCGTCCCCGTCCCCCCTCCCCCGGAGAAAAAATAAGCCTAGCTAACATGCAAGCTGCTGCTTCGAGAACTTTCTTATGGTGTTCCTAAGGCACGCTCCAAGCGTGCGCGAGCTCCAACGGACTAAGCCGGGCCTCCGAAGGGCCGCAGCTCCGGGACCCATACCTGCTGGCACCCGCGTTGGGCTCGGGCTCTTCGGCGCACTCTTCCGCTCCTTCTTGCTGGGCATCTCCGCCAGCACCGCAGTGATGTCGGGCTCACACCAAGCGCTATACAGTTTGTCTCCAATCTTCCTGAGCTGATCAGCGAACTCGGGCGCTAGCTCTAAAAAAAGAAATACCCCTGGAAATGAACACTGACAACAATCCAATCGGTGACCCGCAAGTTAGCACACCCACCTAGGCAGCATCTCAGAATGCTACTTGGACGCATCAGTTTTTCAAATGTGAGGAGGGACTTAGAATTGTGTGCACTCACACATCAACGCTGGTGGCTCAATAAAAGTTAACGAATATAGACACTTACTTTAACCAATCCTGTGAGGTCTCCTTTTTATCTCTCATTTAAGACTGACCAGGGAACAAAAGTCAATTTCTAAAAACGTGTCATTTTTAAAGTAGATCCGTTTTTCCAATGGCAAAGTGCCCTCCTTTAAAACTTGATATTTTCTCGTTAAAAAAAGAAAACATATAATTTTACTATAATAGTCCACAGTTCCTAAAATAATTTAAAACCAAACCAGTGTTTTCCTATAAGCCTACTACTACTATGTGCCAATTCAGCACATCTATAGAAAGGCAGGAAGGTTAAACTCGTGTCTTACTGCTTTTTAGAATTTAGGCGTTCTAATAGCTGGATGATACTAAGAATAACACAATTAGCTGGATATTAAGAAAACTGTCACAAGTAAGTAAAACTAATATGCAATCGGTCTACTTCTAAAAATATTTCAAAGAACAATTCTGGTTCTGGTTGTTCTGATACTGCCCCCACCCCCACCCCCGACTATGACCAAATATTCTGAGTACAAATTTAAAAGCTGGTCTATTTTGTAACCAGACGCCTGCTGCTTAGACTGACAGCGAATACGAACTTAAGTACATAGTAAAACAAGCTCTTAAACCTACTTTTGGATAAGTTTCTTTAACGGCTGAGTGAAACCAGAGGCCTTAAGAGATCCCACAGTGTGCATTGTTTTAATGAGCTCCAGGGTCAAATATTTTCAGAAATATTAACAAAACACTCTTTAAGGTGAAATATATTAAATGCTGCATACAAATTGGGAAGTCTCGATTTCTAGGAGCATTTAGTACTTTCTCAAAAGGGAGAGGGGTAGAAAGCAGCTCAGAGATCCCAGGGCCACTGGCATGCTGGGCAATTGCTCTACCCTTTCACTACACACCAGCCCTACTACTTTGATTTGAGAGAGAGAACTGATTTTTTTTTTTTTTTTAAAGCCTGGGTCTCTCTAAAACAGAAACCGCCTTAAACTATACAATCTAGTCTAATTCAATTCTCCTGCCTCAGTGTCCTGAGCGCTGGAGTTAGAGACAGGTATGCCCAGCATACCTTTAATGCCCGGCATAATTTAATTGGAGCTACACATTAACTACTTGACCTCTCTGCTGCTCTTTAAATCTGTCTAGACAACGCCATGCTCATGTTGGACCTTCCAGAAATATGTACACCAAAAAAAAAAAAAAAAAAAGCAAAGCTCCTCCATCCAGGTTCTAGCTAACACTTGCAATGTACCACCTCTGCCTCCTGGCCTTATAAAGCCATAGGAGAAACGGAGCCTGTAACTGAGTAAACACCAGTATGCCCGCAAAGTTACTTCTGGACAGGAGCCTTGCAATCCCTGAGCAGGTGACTGCCACCTTAGATTAAGATTTATAAAAATAAATAAAAATGGACGACCCTGAACAGTTTTAGGGAGTTGCATGTGAGTGACTGGAGTGGGAGAGTTGATGGGTGAAAGAGTCAATGACCAAATTCTCTTCTCCTCAATTTCCAACGTTCCCAATCTGGACAGTTAAGCTCTCAATACCAGAGTCTCAAGCCCACGACTCCAGGGGTTCGGGGTGATAGAATCCGAAGTTTGAACGCTGCTTTCCTTGGTATTGGAGGTGGGGTAGTGGGGTAGTGGGGACCGAGATGAAGAGAGCTCCCAAAGATGGTCTGGGGAGGAGAGGGCCTGTCAGGGAAGCGCTAGGCCCTGAGACCTCTCCCACCCGCACCTGCCCCTAAAACCATCTTTCAGGTTATGCCTGCACCTGTTTTTCCCTCCTCCTGGTCCCTGAGTCAGTGCAAGTAGAAACCCAGGGAACAGACGGTAATTCCGGCCTAAAATGCACCTGCATCTCAATGACACGCTGGGCTGGGCTCCCCCAGAGGCCCACAGTCCTGATAGAAGCCCCTTAAGAACTTTCTAGAAGCGTCGAAGGCACGAGCCTTAGAGCCGATTTGGCCCGAACATTGCAGGCGCGTACATTCTGGCCCGAGACCCGAAGGGCTGAACCGTCCCAACCATGACCTCGACCCTGACCCATCCAGCCATGGTGTCCACGGGCCGAACTGCTAGGTACCTGCCCGCTCTGGGTTCGCCGGCGCGTTCTGAAGCGCCTTACTCCGGGGCATCTCCCAAGCGCCGCGGCGATCTCCGCTGCGCACCGGGGGAACTGAAGTTCCCCAATCTGGGCTGTGGGGCTCCCACAGGACTCGGGCTGCACAAGATGGGACCGTGGGTGCCACGCGATCCAGACGCACTGAGTTTCTGCCGGCAGCCCGAGCGCTGGAATTCTCTCAATTCAGGCTCCCCACGCCTGCTCTGGGATTTTATGGGGACTTCCCTGGTGACGTAATTTGACGTCTGCCCGCCCGTGTCCCCGCCCCTGCGAGCAGCGGCAGCGCGGGAGCAAAGTGGAGCAGGTCTCGAGACGCCCCCGAGCGCAACCTGCCGGGACAAGCCACAGACCGCCGCGGCGCCGGCCCACGGTGGGGGGTGGGGGGCGCAAGGAGAGCGAGTCCTGCTCAGCCCCCAAATTGCTTTCTTAAAAAAAACGAAGGTGGGAGGCAAAGATCGACTCTGAGAGGTCGCGTCGACCCTGTGGCAGTAGCAGCCGCCAAGAGTGGCTAAGAAAATCTAACTGGGAAGAAAGTTGGAAGCGGGGTGAGACAAGGCTCCTGGCCTTTATTATTCTTCGCCAATTAGGGCAATGTAAACAACCCCAGAAAGGAATGGGGAAGGGAAACCGTTTCCAATTTTAAAGTTTGGGTCGTTCCAAGGAAATGAAAAGACGAAGTCTTTACCTAGCAGACGTCACGTGAGAAGAGTCCCAAGTTCGAGTACAAAATTGAACTTTGAGAAAGCTGCGTAGTGACTGCAAATTGTTATGATAAAGAAGCTGTGTCTGCGTTGGGCAGGCGCGTGCGGGTGTGGCTCCCGGCTTCGGGCTAGTCCTCCCAGGCAACACTGGGATTGTTGAAAAGCCACGCGCATTCCCTCTGGATGTTTTGATACCGCACAGAGAAAGGGCCACCTTCATCTATGAAATGTCTAGATCCTTTGAGGACGGAGGAAGATATCTGGGAACAGGAACTTTCTTGTGCCCTGGCTGGCTGGCGCTTGAATAATTCTAGCTAACAGGTTTGGAGACTTTCTTGATAAAGAAAAGTTTACATTTTCTCATCCTGTCCTCAACCTGGCCCAGGGAAGTTTGATCACTTTTCAGATGCAAAAATAATTTGATAGAGATTAAAATGCCCAATTTCTCTGAGGCAGACAACAATGCCCCTCTGAAGTGAACCCTGGCAGGCCCACTGGGAGCAACTGCTGTCTGTGACCCACGAGGCCCCTGCTAGCAATGACCGGTCTCAGAAAATAGTGTTGCTTTATTTTGCATTTTATATTGCTGTTTGGTGCAGACTCCAGGGTTCGATGCAGGCAGCTGCATGGAATTCGGAGAGGTGTTCGCTTAAGCCCGCATTGTTGGTGTCTCTAGGAAAATAAACTCAGGCAACTCAGACTTCATATTCCAAAAGAGCCAAGTAAATTAACAACAGATTGGCAGCCGCCGGGTTAGAGGGAGTTGGAGCCCCAAACTCCTCCGGCTTGCTGTTCTTGTTTACATCCAATGGCTCCTGTATGCTTCTTAATCGTTTTTTCCCCCTTAAGTCATTCAATCTGCACGAACTAGCAAATATTTATTCATGACTTGGCACTAGAGGAGGCACAGACAACATAGAGAGAATGAACGAAACTAATCGGGCTTAGCAACTTTGTTTTAAAGCTAATGTTGGATGATTTTGAGTGTGGTAAATTCCAAGGGGCAAGTATGAAACAAATGATCGCTCACACTGACTTCCTTAGTTCCCTAGAACGCCGTTAATTTATTGATTGCATCGACTAATAAACTTAAGTTTAAACCACCGGCTCTGAAATGTATTGAGTACACACACCGTGACAAAAGCAAATTTTAACATTGTTTATAAGGCTTGCCTGTGGCAATCCTGTCTTCTGACATTTTCATTATAAAAGATTGTTCATCTATCAAGGATACAAATCTTAGACAAACCTGTGCCTTTATAAGGAAGAGAGAGAGAGAGAGAGTGAGAGAGAGAGAGAGAGAGAGAGAGAGAGAGAGAGAGAGAGAGAGAGAGAGAGAAAGAGAGAGAGAGATTGGAGTTGAGTTGGCTTCAGAGAAAGTCAAAGCAGGCCCTTGATGGATGACTTTTTTGTTGGTTGGTCGGTTGGTTTTGTTTAGTTTTTTGAGACAGAGTTTCTCTGTATAGACTTAGTTCTCCTGGACTCACTTTGTACATCAGGCTGGCCTCGAACTCATAGAGATCCGACTGCCTCTGCCTGTGCCACCATACCCAGTGATGGATGACATTTTTAAGACTTCAGATTTGAAACTGTAGAAAAAAATTTCCCCTGGTCTACCTTTCTATGAAAAGAATTAGAAACCAAGAGTGAAAAATTCCCTCTTCTAGAACTAGGTAACTCATAAAATAGGACTGTATGTTGGCCTTGCAAGAAAAGTAATCATGGGGCTACAGGAGCTAATGAAATAATGCAGTTATCGTTAAGAATTCTGATCTCCTACAACCTATTGGGGGGGGTGATGCAAACAAAAAACACTGATCAGGATGACAACTTTTACAACCATTACCATGATCCAAACTCCTGGGATTTTTTTTTTTGTTTTGGTTTTGGTTTTGGCTTTTTTCAAGAAACAGTTTCTCTGTGTGGCCTTGGCTATCCTAGTCTCGCTTTGTAGACCAGGCTGGCCTCGAACTCACAGTGATCCGCCTGCTTCTGCCTCCCAAGTGCTGGGATTAAAGGCATGCACCACCAAACTCCTGTTTTTAAGACTTCTTTTTAAATTGTGAGTGAATGTGTATGTTTGTGTGTGTGTGTGTGTATGTGTGTGTCTATGTCAGTGTCTGTGAGTACAGGCCCAAGGTTAAATTAGAAGTTGTCCAATGTGGGTGCTAGGACCTGAACTCAGGCACTCCAGAAAGAGTATCTGTAGCCAGAGATAACTGTGATCTTCCTGCCTCCACTTCCCAAGTACTAGACTACAGGAATGTGCCCCACCACACCCAATTGCCAATGTGTTTTTGTTTTTTGTTTTTGTTTTTGTTTTTCAAGACAGTGTTTCTCTGCATAGCCCTGGCAGTCCAGGAACTCTTATCAGTAGACCTGTCTGGCCTTCGACTCAGAGCTCCACCTACCTCCGTCTCTGTAGTTCTGGGATTGAAGGCGTGTGCCACCACACCCAGTTTAACAATTTAAAGAGATAGAATCAAAATGATGTAAACTTCAGACGAGCGGATGCTTCTCGTCCTCATTCAGTTATAGTGTGCGGTCTGTCCCAGGCGCCAAGGCCACTTTACCCATGCCATGTAGGGTGGAGCTGGACAAGTTAGGTGACTTGACTGCGCTGCACACTAGCTGGCATCCCTGAAGCTTCTGCATCCCCTTGGGATGCAACACTTTGAAACATGGACATGGAGTCCAGGAAAAGTATTTTCCAGGAGCATCCCTGTCTGATTATAGTGCCTCTACACTTGTCTACTTGGCAGCTGAGAAAAAGATAATTTAGTAACAATGAGCCAAAATTTAGCCCCAAAATACTGTTTGAGTAGGTAAACACACACACACTCTCTCTCTCTCTCTCTCCCTCTGTGTGTGTGTGTGTGTGTGTGTGTGTGTGTGTGTGTGTGTATGTGTGTGTGTGCAATTTTTTTAAATTACACCACAAGCAGCCTGGTTAGGAATGGAATAATCATTCATATATTTCAAACACAAAGACTGAAGAGCTAAACACGAGAGAGGAAAGCACAGATACTTAAAGGAAGCCTTTGATGAGCTGTGCGGGTCTATAGGACTGAAACTGTTTACTTTAGTATCAAGAGACTTGGGTTTTCCTGGAAAGCCTGTTTGTGAGATTTGCCAATGCTCTGAGCACTTAAATTTCCACTGTAAAACAGCCCCTGGGGCAAAGCTGTCCAGAAAGTGTTCTCTGACCCTGTGGATCTACAGTGGATATAGTCTTACCGCTTTCCTTTGAATAAGAGTGGCTTGAAGCCAAACATTGTTGCTCATGTTTGTTACTATAGCACTCAGGAGCTTGAGCTAAGAGGATTGCCTTGAATCCCAGCACTCTGCAGGCAGAGGCAGGCAGATCCCTATTAAGTTCCGAGGCCAGCCTGCTCTACAGAGCATGTTCTGGGACAGCCAGAACTACACAGAGAAACACTGTCTTGAAGTAAACAAGCAAAGAAACAAATAAATACAGCTGCTTCTGGAGCTCTGGTTGGCCCTGGAATTTTCTTCATCTTTAACAAACTCTGGTGATTTGGGTTTGTGAACAGTTCTAAGCAGTGAGAGTAGACGGGGCTGCGGCTACTAACCTGACAGGGCAGTAAGTTGTATGCTGACGCTGTGTGCAAGAAACATTGTGGCCAATCATGGGACTGTCCGGGAGGGCAGCTAAGCTGCAGGAAAGGGAACCTGTATCAAACCCTGACATTTTGATATGAGTCATCGAGGCTACAGAAAAAGGCGGGACCCAGCCAGGTGAAGGGTGGAGAGAGGGGGAGTGGTGAGGATCTGCTATAGGAATTTGGATATTATTGTAACTTCAATAAGGAAGCCATTGAAGGTTTTATGCAAGTGGGTGATGCGATCAGATTCCAGTAAAGTCACTCTGGCTGCAAAATGGTGAGATCAGTTGTACTGACCCCTGGGACAAGCAGGGCACCAGACAATATATAGTAATTCTCATACAAGATGGTAATGGGCATTTGGGAGACAGAGGCAGGAGGATCTCTATGAGTTAGAGGCCGATCTGGTCTACAAAGTGAGTCCAGAGCAGCCAGGGCTGTTACATAGAGAACCTTTGTCTTGGAAGAAAAAAAAAAAAAAAAAAAAAAAAGTAGTGGCAGCAAGGACAATAGGACAATGACAGTCAACTTCCTTTACTCTAATTTCCGAAGTGTGTGCCCAGGGAAGGCTATCCTAATATATATCTTTTTCTTCTTCTTTTTTCTTTCTTTCTTTCTTTTTCTTTCTTTTTTTTTTTTTTTTAAATTGATCTTTTTATTCTGTATTAGCTTTCCAGGGCTGCCATGAAAAGCTACCACAGACCTGGCAGTTTAAGGCAATAAAATTAAAGCAGATAGCTCTCTGTGAGTTCAAGACCAGCCTGGTCTACAGAGTTAGTTCCAGGACAGCCAGGGCTGTTACACAGATAAACTTTGTCTCAAAAAAACTTTGTCTCTCTCAGGGTTCTGGAAGCTGGAGGTCTGAAATGAAGGTGTCAGCAGGAGCCATATTGCCTCTGCATTGTCTAGGCACCCTCCTGTCTTCTCCAGTGTCCAGGGTTGGCACATGATCCTTGGCATCTTGTGACATGTAATGTGGCACTCCAGGGTCTGCCCTCAGCTCACACATCCTCCTATCTGTGCCTCAAACCTGCAGCAATCCTCCTGCCTCAGGCTCCTGAACACTGAAATTACAGGTGTCTGCCAATATGCCCAGCTCTTTCTTCTTCTCGTCCTCCTCCCCTTCTCCTCTGCTCCTCCTCCTCTTCTTCCTCCCCTCCTCCTCCTTCTCCTCCTCTTCCTTCTTCTTGGTTTTTTGAGGCAGGGTTTCTCACTGTGGCTGTCCTGGAAACACTCTGTAGATCAGGCTGGCCTTGAATTTACAGATTTGGGATTAAAGGCATGTGCCACCATTGCCCCAGTCTCTTTCTTGTAAAGATATCTCTCACTGTGTTAGAGCTCACTCCAAACCAATATGATCTCGAGTTAATTTGATTAAATCTACAGACTGTTTTAAAAGTCATATTCACTAGTTGGAAGGTCTAGAACCTTCCACTGAGGAGGAAGTTCCACAACTAAAACCCCTAACCTCTCTTTTATCAGCTCAGCTGTTCCTCCAACCCTCACCACAGACAAGGTTTCTCTGTGTAGCCCTGGCCGTCCTGGACTCTATTTGTAGACCAGGCTAGCTTCAAACTCAGAGATCCTCCTGCCTCTGCCGTCTGACTGCTGGGATTAAAGGCATGTGTCACCATTGCCAACTCAGCTGCCTTTAATAAACAAAAAGCAGGGCTGGTGGGTTGGCTCAGTGGCTCACCTTCCCCAGGACTGAAGACTTGAGTTGGGTACCCAGGACCCACCTTCTGAACTGACTCCCACAAATTGTTCTCTGCTCCTACTGTTTTCATTGGGCCATTCTGTGGTTCCAGTACCTAACGCTGCACTCTTCTATTTGCTCTTTTTTGATGCCAGTTTTTCTAATTTCCTGGAGTATCACAGATGTGACCATCAAGGATTCTCATGTTTGCATTTATTTATTTATTTACTTATTTATTTATTTAAAAGGCTACAGAAAAGAAACAATAGAGTATTTCAAAAGGGCCACTGAGGGGTTCTGAGTGTAGCTGAGGAGTAGGGAGCTCGCCTAGCATGTAACAACCCCAGTTCATCCTCAGACAAAACAACGCACAAGCACCTGCCAGTGGAACAGTGAACACAGATCAGGACTGCCTAAACCTTTATGGTACTAGCTGGTTGATTTTCACCTAGTCCAATCAATTAGTAGACACTCACTGGAGAGACAATTAGTCAATTGCTGTATTTATCTGAACAGCCAATGCTGATAAAATGATGTCTACATAGTTCTTGAATGATACTTATGCAACTTGCTCTTGTGGGAAAACAGAACACAGTTTTGATTACCCAGTGTGGTCTGTGGCAACCACAGGATTGGCTGAGGAGCTTCTATGAAGTGCAGACCTGAGCCCGGTCAAACTACTCACTCTTCAAGCTCCCAGGTCACACTGATGTGAACGGAGAGGAGGAGATGGTGTCTGGGTTCAGGCGGCTTCCAGGCCACCTGAAGAAAGTATGTACGAAGCTTGGTGTATGGCTGTTGTAAGGAGACAAATACTTGATCTCCAGATTGTGTCATTGTTTGGGGAGGCTGGAGCAGGTATGTCACTGGAGTTGGGCTTTGACAGTTTAAAGAGTCATCATTTTCAGTTTCCTCTTGCCCTTTCAAATTTACTCTCCGTTTCAAGCTTATGACTCAAGATGTGAGTCCTCAGCTTCCTGTTCCTGCTATTGCTCCACCTTCACAGACTCTAACCCTCTGGGACTTTAAGCCCAAATAAAGTCTTATATAAATGAGATCTTGCTTTGGTCATGGTGTTTTATCACAGAGGGGGGAAAAAAAGCAACCTAAAAACCTAACTAAACAATTAAAAGGAAGTTGGGGTGTGAGTGCTGAGTGCTGAGGTAGGAGGATTACCATGTGTTTGAGACCAGTCAGGCCTATAGAACAAAATTGTGTCTTAGAAAAACATAAGAAGCCAGGTAAGGTGGTACACGCCTGTGACCGCAGCATTTGGGAGGCAGAGGTAGGCGGCTCTCAGCAAGCTTGAGGGCCAGCCTGGTCTACAAAGTGAGTACACAGAGAAACCTTGTCTTGAAAAACCAAAAACCAAAAACAAACAAACAACCCCCCCCCCCCCCCCAAAAAAAAAAAAGAAAAAGAAAAAATCCTTGATCTTAGACCACCCTTTAACTCTTGCCTTGAGAAAAAAAGGCAGAGCTGAAAAAAGTGACAATGTGCAAAAAGCAGAGGTACCAGGACAGGTGGCTGAAGGGCAACAGGAAAGGGGAATGAGAGGACACTTTTCGTCCTCTGGATGTCACTAGCATGAGCAGCATGTGGGATCGATCAGGAGAACGGCTAATGTGCTGCCTTTCCGAGGAGATGCACTCCCTCTCACTCTGGCAGAGGGACCTGGCAACTGAAAGAGGCCACATTCTTGGTAGTTATTTAAAGCACCAACCATGTCCCAGTGCTTGCTGAGCATTGCTGCTGCCTAGCAGCTGTGGGGCTTAGGAGTGTCCTAGAGACCAACGCCTCCAACATCAGCCTCCCAGAAGCTTCCTCAGGCTCTTCTGAACATTTTCCCTGGCTGTTACCTCTGCCTGGAATGTTCTTTCTCCTCATCTTTACCTGTTTGTACGTTCCTCACTCAAGTCGCTGAACACATGCTACTTCCTCAGTTGGGACTGAGGAGCGAGAGCATATAAATTAATTTGAGTGCACTTGTGTAGTTTAAGGGGAGTCCCTGGGTTGAACACCTGGCTCAGGAAAGAAAAAAGGCCCTTCGCTAATAAGTCTGTCTAAAGTTGCCTTCCAATGGCTGCTGTCCCTGTGGAATCTGTTTATTGAATACTCACTTGTTTATTTTTGTTACTTTTTGATGGAGCTGGAAACAATTCTTCCTTCTCCTTCTCCTCCTCCTCCTTTTCTTCTTCTTCTTCTTCTTCTTCTTCTTCTTCTTCTTCTTCTTCTTCTTCTTCTTCTTCTTCTTCATGGGTTTCTGGAGATTAAACTCAGGTTCTCGAACTTGCAAGGCAAATACAGTACTGACTAAGCTATGCCTGCAGGCCTACTGTTCTCTTTGAAATTTAGCCCCCATCAACTCAGACCTTCTGTGTCCTGACCTCTGCTCATCCCAGTGCTTAGAAGGACAGTGTTAGGTGCAAATCATATTCTGCAAGTAAGTGCTGAACAAAAGCAAAGCCAGCCCGGAGATGAGGCTCCATTGGTAGAATGCTTCCCTGGCATACACAAGACTGGGTCCCTCTGTGGGCACTGCAGCAAAGCCTGGCATGGTGGCAGCATGTCTGTGAGACCGAGGCAGGAGGACAGGGATCAGAAGGTCAAGGCCTTCCTCCACACAGAGCAAGTTAAAAAAATAAATAAATAAATTAAATTAAAATGAAGAACAAAGCTCTCCTAGGACCCGAAAGAACTTTCTGCTTCAAGCAGTTTGTGGGATGGATTTTCTTTTCCGTATTCCAGTGAGAAAAGCCAGAGCCGGGAGAGATTAACTCACTCACCTACATCTACAGAACTAATAAACCAAGAGAAGCAACTGTAACCCCAAAGTCTTACTCTAAGCCTGACAGTTACTAGCTAAAAAAACTAGTGCTGATCAGAGAATTGACAGACACCAAACTTGTAAAATGTGCCTGTTTGTTTTCTACAATTAGCAAAAAAAAAAAAAAAAAAAAAAAAAAAAAAAAAAAAAAATCAGCTTTAAACAATTCAAAGCTCATGTAAGTATTGTATATGTGACTCCGCATTTGCAAATCCTAGGTGAAGAATCAACACTGAAAGACATACTAGAAGATTCCATCTTCAGTGGGAGGTTTTTTGGGCAGATTTATAAATGCAGTATAATCCGTTCACTGTCACATGGAGAGTTCTTAAGCAGTGTAAAACAACTGCAAACTAGTTGTAACACTTACTAAATACTACAAAGCAAATGTGAAGACAAGGTTTAGCCAGGCGGTGGTGGCGCATGCCTATAATTCCAGCATTCAGGAGGCAGAGGCAGGCAGATTGCTGTGAGTTCGAGGCCAGCCTGGTCTACACAGCGAGTCCAGGACAGCCAAGGCTACACAGAGAAACCTTGTCTCAGAAAAAAGAAAAAGGAAAAAACAAAAAACAAAAACAAGGTTTAAACACAAATAGCTATGGGAGGAGAGTTAAACATACGGACCTCAAAACAAGGAATTAAGGGTATCACTAAAAAGACGTTTCCATCAAGGCAACAGATGGATTATTCATAAGTGGCCTAAGGTGACTGAAAGTACAGTCAGAAAAATGTACCTGACCCCTACCTTACTATCTGAATCAGAATAAGAGCTGTACATGGTGGCACATGTCTTTAATCCCAGCAGAGGCAGGTGGATCTCTGTGAGTTCAAGGCCAGCCTGGTCTAAAAAGGGAGTCCAAGACAGCCAAGGCTACACAGAGAAACCCTGTCTCGAAAACAAAAACAAACAAACAAAAAACTCCCAACCCGCCCCTCACAAAACCCAAAAAGAAAAAAAGAAAAAGAAAAGAAAAGAAAGAAAGAAATTAGAATAAAAAGTCTTCAGCCAATGAAGGCACTTGTCCCAAAGCCTTACTAATCGAACTTAATTCCTGGGATTCACACGGTGGAAAGAGATAACCTGTTTCTACAAGATGTTCTCTGATCTCCATATGTATGCACACATGTGCATATGTGTGTGTGTGTGTGTGTGTGTGTGTGTGTGCGCGCGCGCGCGCGCACATACACACACACAGATAAGATAAATGCAAAACAGTGTAGGTAGGTCAGGACAGGTGAGATGACAGTGTAAGCCTGATGATCCTAATTCAGTCCCCAGAAGCCACATAAAGATGGAAGGAGAGAAATCATCTCACAAAGGTACCCTCTGACCCTGACAAGCATACCATGGCATGTGTGTACCCTGCCTCCCAATACCACCCATACACACAATAAGAACAGCACTTCCGAAAAGAATTAAGTGTAAATTCATAAAAGTGCTAGAACAATTGTGGACATTTCCACAATCTTAATTTTAGAATGGCTTGTGAAAACATCCTGTTAAGACACATCCTAAGAGCACATTTGGGTTCCTGGAAGTTGAAAAGCCTGCATCAGTGAAACAACAGTAAGAACAAAGTCAGAAGATGAAGGGCAGAAGTAGAAAACAAAGGTTATGACCAGGCCCTCTGACAGCCACTGCACAGTAGCTGTGAACACCCGGGCAGACAGCTGCACAGGGCGGGGAAGCACGAAGCCAGACAGAAATACCAGACAGCGGGGCCAGAGCAGGTTCCTAGGGAGCCATAGCGTACTCTCACCCTTCAGCTGCCCTCTTGAACATGTGAGAAACTGATTTGACCCTGGCAGCTCTCTCCTGCTTCCGGGCTTTCTCCTCATCTCTCTGCCTCATACTTGGTTGTCGCTATGAGATACAGACACAGAGCCCAAGCAGGGCAGGGAAGAGCTTTAGAGAGGGTTTATGGGTCTGAAACAACAGCCATTGGGCTTTTCAAATCTGGTATCGCAGAAAGGAAAGAGTACTTCTGCCTTTAATCTCAGCACTTGGGAGGCAGAGGCAGGCAGATCACTGTGAGTTCAAGGCCAGCCTGGTCTACAAAGTGAGTCTAGGACAGCCAAGATGACACAGAGAAACCCTGTCTCGGGTAAAAAAAAAAAAATACTAGTATTCTGGAGGCAGAGGCAGGCAGATCAATGTGAGTTCGAAGCCAGCCTACTCTACAAAGCAAGTTCAGGCAGACACAGAGAAACACTGTTTAAAAAAAACAAAAACAGCCCTTCCAGGCCCGGAAAGAGAAGCCTGAAGTCCCTATTCATCACCAACTAGCTTCTCTTCTGTTCCTGGCTTGTTATCTTTTTCTTTGTTTAAAACAGGGTCTCGTGTATCTCAGGGTGTCTGGAACTGCAAGGATGACGTTGTCCTTCCTGCATCCTCTCCCAAGAACTGGCAGCACCAGTACGAATCACCAGAAGGCTGTCCTGGAACTCACTGTACAGACCAGGCTAGCCTAGAACTCACAGAGATCTGCCTACCTCTGCCTCCTGAGTGCTGGGATTAAATGCATGTGCCACTATGCCCAGCTGTTGTTAAAATCCCATTTCTTTCTTTCTTCCGAGTGTGTATGCACAAGTGCCACAGTTTCCGTGTGAAGCTCAGAGGGCAACCCCAAGGGAGTCCATTATTTTTTTCTACGTAGGCCAGGGGATCGAACTTAGGTCACCAGGCTTGGCAGCAAGTGCCCCTATCCTCTGAGCCATCCCTCCAGCTTCCTGTTTTGTTTTTTAAGGACCTCAGCCCACATGGGCTTGTGGCTCACCATCTGCCTGCCTCTGCCTCGCCAACGCTGGGATTACAGGTACATACACTGCTCCAGCTCGGACCTCTTCTTCATTGACCTGCTAATATTATTCAAGGTGGCATCTTCCTTTAAGATGGCCTTTGGTAGCTTAAGTGGCATGGAGGCCATTGTCTATACTTTTAGGATTTGGGAGGTAGAGGGAGGATTTTTAGTTTGAGGTTCAAAGCCAGCATAGACTACTGTTGAGCCACTATCAGAAATAAATAAACTGAGTAGCTATCTAACTAACTAACTCTGGGATTTAGGCTTCTTTTTTAAAAATACCTAGCCACCTGGATTCTCAGCCCTTGCCCTTCCCTCTGCATTGGAAGACTGCATCTTGTTTCCCTTGCTGAATCTTTGTCACAAGACAGGTCACTTGTCCACAGCTCTCTGCCTCACCGTACAGAGCATCCCATAGTGACTGAAGGGTTGTCCACAACAACCTGGCCATGCCCAGGGCAGGGCTTCCTCTCCCTGAGGATGCCTTTCCTTCTACTCCTTCTTTAAGCTGCTTCTCTTCTTGACCCTGTTTTATTTGTTTAGATGCTTTAGTTTTGATTCCCTTGAAAATAGTAATCACCTGAAATAAGCAGTCAAGCCTCAAAGAATCATAACGTTTACACATAAAGGTCAAGGCTGTGGAGACTTGGGGTGTAGCTCAGTAGGCAGAGTGCTTGCCTCCCATGCATGAGGCATGGGTTGGAAGCCCATAGCAACATGAATAGAACCTGAAATGGTGACGCAGGCTTGAAGTCCCACCAGCCAGCAAGTGGAGATAGAAGGATCAAGAGCTCAGGCCAGGGCCTGGAGAGATGGCTCAGAGGTTAAGAGCACTGACTATTCTTCCAAAGGTCCTGAGTTCAATTCCCAGCAACCACATGGTAGCTTGCAGCCATCTATAATGTGATCTGATGCACTCTGGCTTGTAGGTGTACCTTCAGACAGAGCACTGTATACATAAAAATAAATAAATCTTAAGAAAAAAAAAGAGCTCAGATTATTCTTGCCATGGGCATAGCAAGCTTCAGGACAGCCCAGGCTTTTGAGATTGAGCCCTGGCTATCCAAAAAACTCACTCACTGTATAAACAAGGCTGGCCTGGAACTAATGAAGATCCTCCTGCTTCTGTTTCCCAAGTGCTGGGACTAAAACTGTGTGGCATCATGAGGCTTTAAAAAAAAATGGAAATGGGTGTAAAAATAGCTTATTCTCCTGGCTCAATTTTTGTCTAGTAGGCTTACTGACTCCTTCTGCTAACCTAGGCCTAGTCCTGGAAGCCATGTTCTGAATTAACATTCCTCTACATGTGGGTGGTGTCACAGGAGTTCAAGGCCAGCCTGATCTCCAGAATTAGTTTTAGGATAGCCAAGAGGATACACAGAGAAACCCTATCTCAGAAAAACAAATAGAATAAAATAAAATCAGAAAACAAAAATATAAAAATGGAAAAGCTCAAGAAAGGAATTTTTCTAATGTGTTTGTACTTTAGTTTCATTTTTCTTTGTGATGTGGACCTCTACATAGTGTTCACCTCCTGTGATCATGGTCCTGATTTGCAAAGTAATAATAATAACAATAATAGCATTTTCTTGAAACACAGTCTCCTGTAGTTCATGCTGGCCTTGAACTAGCTGAGGAGGGTTTTGAATTCTGATCCTCCTGCCTCTACTCCTTGGGGGTGGGGGGGGGGTGGTAAGATTAAAAGCTTGCCACACCTGCTTAGTTTGTGGGGTGCTGAAGATCAAACCGAGGGATTCCCCATCCTAGGCAAGCCTTCACCAACTGCTCCAAGTCCCCAGGCTCCCAACACCTTCTTTACAGAGCCATTTTCATGCTGAAGAGGATTTGTCCTTGCAAACGAGTTCCCTCCTGCTGGGGGAGATTCAAGCTTGGTGACTTCAGCCATCTAGGACAATGCCCAGGCTGAAGTGAGTTTAGCAAGTGAGTGGGGCCAGGCCACTCTGGGAGCTCCTGCAGTAAAGACAAAGACGAACAAAACGCCTACTTTCTCCCTTGAGAGCACGAAAGCCCAGATGAGAAGCCTTGACAAGACACTGCGGAAACACGACAGGCCCAGAGGCAGGTGGGGATGTCTTTCCTGAGCTCCTTAGAGAATAGAAAAAGGTGACATGAAAAGGGAAGCCAGAGAGAGAGAGAGAGAGAGAGAGAGAGAGAGAGAGAGAGAGAGAGAGAGAGACAGATAGACAGACAGATAGCTAGCTTTAAACTGCCAGCTAAGAAACAGACAGAGAGAGGAGTGGACAGGGATGGAGGTCACTGAACAGCACTCAGAGATAACTATGTAGCCCAGGCTGGCCTTGAATTTGGGATCCCAGAATGACAGCAATTGCCACTATACTTGATCAATGTTAGGGGGGAAAAAGTTTATGTTTAAATTACACGAGTGTGAGTGTGGTATGTGTGTGTGGTGTTGGGGAAGTTCCAGTACCACAGTCTTCAATGCTTGGGTCCTCACACCACGTGGATCCTCAGAATCACACTTAGGTCGTTAGACTTCTCGACAAGCCTTTTGGTGTCATTTAGGGAGTCCCTAACGTTATTTTTATTTTTGGTATTTTTACGGTAGCTCTTTGGGAAGATGCAAGACCAAATACCCAAATTCATCTAGTTGAGCAGAAGATAAACATGGGGTTGCAAAGGGTTGCTGGGAAGTGTTGGAGTTCCCCTGCCCTGTCAAGGCCCTGCTAAGCCTGAGTCGCCGAGCTCTCCTGAAAAAGGAAGCAGTTCTGGTCCACAACTTCCGCTGAGCAGCGCAAGCGTGGGCATCCGCTGGCTGCGCATTGCGTCTTCAAAAGAGTCCCTCAATTCTCTGGGGGAAAGAACTAAACTTACGTTTAGAGTTGGAAACCCAGATTCTCTCCCAGCTCTCATCAAAACCCAAATAAAGGACTTGTTTTTCTAGATCCAGTTAACCCCTTGTTACACGCTACCTTCAGATCTACGCCCTCTCCTCCGTTTGGGACCTTAACCACTGAGAAGCCAGGCATTGTGGTGCATATCTGAAGTGCTGGCACTTGAGAGGCAGAAGCAGGAAGATCAGAGTTCTAAGTCATCCTCAGCTACATAGTAATTTGGAAACCAGCGTGGACTATATAAAATGCTATCAAAAAAAAAAAAAAAAAAAAAAAAAAGGACATACCCGTGAGAGAGTAAAAGAAACCAAAACGGAAATGTGCTACACATAGGAGATGTTTTAATACTACTCTGAGAATGGCTGTTAGGGTGTGTGGTGTGGAGGCCGTAATTATAAGTGACAAAATCCGAGACTTGCAAGAAGGGGGGAAAAAAGGCCCTACAATGAAACCATTTGCCACATACTTCTTAAAAGAATGAAGTGATTGGTTCACAGCTAGAAGGGACAGCTATTTCACTGCTTACTCTGTTGTGACCTTCCAGCATTTCAGACACCTGTTCATACTCGTTGTCAGAAGAATGTGTATGTAAAATTCAAATAAATGTAGGTGGAAAATTTTCTCTCCCAGGTATACAACAAATTAAGAAGTTTAGCCTTGTTTGCCAAGAGACTCAAAGGAATGTTCATAGCCGCACCATATATGGTGGATTAAATCCCGGATACAGATGGACGAGCAAATAGCAGCCATCCCCACATGGGAATATTATACAGCACACAATAAGTGAATTACAAGCTCAGACAGAAAGAAGCCCACAACAAGAGGGCACACTATGCTCTCTTGTTTATAAAAAATCCAAACCTAGAAAACTAATGCATGAGGGCTGGAGAGATGGCTCAGGGGTTAAAAGCACTGGCTGCTCTTCTAGAGGTTAGGGGTTCAGTCCCAGCACCCACATGGCAGCTTACAACTGTCTGTAACTCCAGTTCCAGGAGATACGACAGGCTCATACCAATACACATGAAATAAAATAAGCTATTAGAAAAACAAAGAAAACTAACATGTGCTGTTGGAACTCTTTCTTAGAGGAACTTGGAATCAGAGGTCATAGCTCGGTTTTTGGGAGTGTGATAATCCTTTCTTGATCTGGCTGCTGCTTGTGTTGGTGTTCACAACTGGAAAACTTGTCACAGTCAGTTATGTGTGCTGTATGTCAATTATATGTAAAATAAAGTGTAAGTTGGTCCCAGTGTCAATTGGGACCCACCAAACAAAACAAACAAACAAACAAACAAAAAACCCAAACACCAAAAACAAACAAAAAAATAGAAGGATAATAAAACAAGCTTTGATTGACAAAATAAACTTCCAGTAATCTTAAAACGGTACAAATTGTTTGCTTGTTTTTGTTTTTGTTTTTCAAGACAAGGTTTCTCTGTGTAGCCTTGACTGTCCTGGACTCACTTTGTAGACCAGGTTGGCCTCGAACTCACAGAGATCTGCCTACCAAGGCCTCCCAAGTGCTGGGATTACAGGCATGCGCCACTGTTCCCAGCTTGTTGAAGAAATTGAAAGACACAGCAAAATGCACTGCTAACCAGCGACACGGGTGAACTGGTCCTTCAGTGATGTCACATAAATCAATAATGAAACAACACATGATGTGCGTGCGAGTGGGACGTAGGAGATGGAGAGATGAGGGCGTTCCTCCTTTGGGGCCCTTGCATGCTCGTCTTACTTTTCCTTAGTAACTCCACATCTACTCTGAGAAGGGGGGAAAAAAGATCTTTCGATGAAGTGACAGAGGTAAACAACCTTGAACTATTTATTAAGTTTTGGAAAAGTCAGTCTGGGAATCACAAGCATTTCTCCTTCTTCTTCTTCTTCTTCTTCTTCTTCTTCTTCTTCTTCTTCTTCTTCTTCTTCTTCTTCTTCTTCTTAGAACTGAAAAATGTCAACAGCATGTCAAGGTGATTAATTCTAGTGTCCAGAAGTATTAGATGAAGGCACCAGTTACCAGCGTGCCTCAGGTCCCAGAGTGTTCTGGATGACAGCTGGCACAGCTGGCAGGTTATAAAGCCAGGATCTGAGCTCAGGTCCTCCACCCAAGCACGGTGACCTTTTGTCAGATACCAGGTGTCATGTGCTGCAGCTTTCTTCCTTAAGCTTTTGAGCTTTTTTTCTCCCCTCTGAAGATCTATAGATCAACTCCCCACCCCACCCCCACCCCATGCCACATTGGGATTCAAGGCTCAAACACTATCGTTGTGTGCGATATCTTCAGCCTTACATCCCTCCCTCGGTTTGGGGAACTGGGTTTCTGTGAGCACACAGCTGACCAAGAGCTGCAGCTGACTGGGACTGCCTCCTGCCTGCTCTGCATCAGAGCTGGGGGAGCTGGGGTCCTTGGAGCAGCTTCTTCCTCTAGACGTAAAAGCTTCTAATGCCGTCTCTTATGATTTAATGATGAGTTAAAGAAATTCACACCAGTGTGTGCCCTTCGTTGGTCTTTAAGCTCTATTTGAGACAATCAGGCAGTGGGATAGGTGACAACAAGGGACCCAACTGAGAAGATGGTATACGCAGAAGCTGAACCTGAACTCCCCCCTGCCCCCCCGCCGCCTACCCCCACCCCCCACCCCATTATGAGTCACCTTCTCTAAGAGTTCCTGCTTTTCTCGGGGCCTTCCTCTCTTCTTTCAACTCAACTTCAAAAGAACCAGGATTAAAACAAAAAAAACAAAAAAACTGTTCTCCAATTGCAATAGTAAGGAGGACCATGGGGCTTCTGGGACTTCCCGCATTACAGAGATGTAAACTAGAGCCCAGGAAGGCAGAAGTCTCATTGGGAGACAGATGAGTTGCTAGACACCTCAGGGTTACCCAGGTTCTATTCCCAAGTCCTGGGGCTCTATCTGTGAACCTGGCAGTCAGACACTAGGGGTCCCTGTGGGTGGTAAGGCTCCGCCTCCGCACCCCACCCCAACCCCCAACCTGGGTACTCTCCAATTATTCACGTTGTTATCCCCTAGAACTGGAAGTGTCTGTCCTACCAGGGAAGCCAGTGTCTGGGCTGCAGGGACAAAGGTTGGCTCCAAGAGCAAACAAAGAGAGGAAGCGCTTAATGTAATAACAGCATTGCTAACTGCAGTTAAAAAAAAAAAAGTTCAATTTGCTCAGGGTTTCATAATGGCCCTGTGGACAGGTTTTCTTTTAATTGTTTTGATATAGCTGTTGTAAAATCTGCAGCAGGCTCCCCTTTTCACGCCCATGCTACACACACACACACACACACACACACACACACACACACACACACACACATCTCTAATCTGAATCCTCCAGAACTACTCTGGCCAAGGACTCAGTCACTGACTCAGCTGACTCCAGTTCCTGATGAAAAAGAGGGTACAGTTGGTCTCAGCAGGGTTCCCTCCCTTGTTTTTCTCAGCGGCTATCATTTCTCTCCTGGCTGCTGGGCTGGGAGATGGCTTGCTTTTGATGCCTGGGTGGTATCTAACTCTGAAGGGTGTTGCTGCTGTCTAGCCGGATGCCTGTGCTCACACTTGCCTGCCTCACATGGTCAATGGAAAGACTTCAGTCATGGTTTTCCCAGCTGGTGCTTTCTCTCAGCCCTGTCTCAAAACTCATCCTCCCTCCCATACAATTTAACTATGACAGGAGCTTGCTTGCCAAACGGACAGTTTCTAAGCCAAAATATGCTGCATCCCACCTTGGAAATAGGATGGTCTCTCCCCACCCCCGAATTCCAGGCATCTTGGGCAATCTCCGGAACAATTATTATTACTACACTCAATGACAGCAGTGCAAAAGCAAAGAGGAAATTCAAGTGCAAGACTGGCTGATATATAGGCCTGGCATGATGGCGTCATGCCTTTAATCCCAGCACTGGGGAGGCACAGTTGACTGGATCTCTGTGAGTTCAAGGCCAGCCTGGTCTACATATGGAGTTCCAGGGCAATCCAAGCTACATGGTGAGATCCTGTCTCAAAAATAAAAAATAAAAAAGTAAACAAAAGATTTGTTAGTATCATGTGACTTGGGCACCAGTCTCATTTTACAGTGTTGTTTAAGAAAGGAACCACATGCCAGGCATGGTGGTGCATGCCTTTAATCCCAGCACTAGGGAGGCAGAGGCAGGGAGATTGCTGTGAGTTCGAGGCCAGCCTGGTCTACAAAGCGAGTCCAGGACAGTCAAGACTACACAGAGAAACCCTGTCTGGGGAAAAGAAAAGAAAAAAAGAAAAGAAAAGAAGCACAAAGCACAGACTGCATAGAAAATAGCCACCTTCTTTCTAGGCAGATTTTCTTATACATGTTTGCCTCCAGAGCAAAGCTAAAATTTAGGTGATCTGATTTATGGCCACCGGTCTTAGGGTTCTCTAGAGCACTGGTTCTCAACCTGCCCAAGGCTGCGATCTCAACCATAAGAGTATTTCCATTGCTACTTCATAACTTTAATTTTGCTAATGCTATGACTCATAATATAAATGCCTGCATTTTCTGATGGTCTTGGGCAACCCCCATGAAAGATCATTAGATCCCAAAGGGGCTGCAACCCACGAGTTGAGAACTGATGCTCTAGAGGGACAGAACTTGGGGAACACTGAACTTATCAGGGATCTGCCTGCCTCTACCTGGGTGCTGGGGTTAAAGCAGTGGATCTGTGGAGTTCAAGGCCAGCTTGGCCTACAGAGCGAGTTCCAGATCTGCCGGGATAACACAGAGAAACCCTGTCTCTCGAAAGAAGCCAAAACAAACAAAAAAGGACAAAAAATGGGATGCTGGGGGAGATGGAGGTGGCTCTGCAAGTAAAGGAGTAGCTGCTCACACTCGACAATCCAAGTTCAATTCCTGGAACCCACAGTACAAATAAATAACTGGGAAGCCGGCTGCAGCTTCACGCATCTGCTTCACACACCAGAGCAGCTCTGTAGTAACATGACAGGCGGAGACAGAAGAAACGCGCAGCCGTTGGCAGAGCAGTTGGGCACAGCACAGTGAGAGACCTTACCTCAACAAATCGCAAGGTGAGGACTCCAAAGAGTTGTCCTCTGACCACGCCACACATGCTGTAGCACTCTGAGCACACTTACACAATAAATGTGTGGTAATAAATATTGAATAACAAATAAGTAAATAAATACATTTTATTTAAAAATAATAAATCCATGAGCTGTAACGTTCTCCAGTTGAGCAAGACAGTTTCCACCAATCAGGGTAGGAGTGGGTTCCTGGGCCTGGGAACATGAACTTGTTTGACCCTGCCAGCAAGATGGAGAGGCTGCCCTTGAGATGTCTGGACTCAGACAACTGTCTCCTTACAAGTTGTCCCTGAGATGTCTAGACTCAGACAACTGTTTCTTTACTACAGAAGCTGTTCAGCTATTGGGAAGTCCCCTGCTCCCTTAGGGTCTGGGGCTTTGAATTTAGCTCCTCCCTGTAATTAAATGGAGTCTGAACACGGAAAGGAAGTCCTTAGAATAAATTTATTTTGTTCATTCCCAACAATAATCTGATTAGATTCTGGGACATTGCTGAAGCTATGTGTGGGGATTTGGACTCAATGTCCAAGACCACTCTATTTACCCAAATAAACAGACACACAGACACAGACCACACACACATATTCATGTTCACAGGCATGCATATGTTTGTGACCAGACTTTTCCTGGGAGACGCTACACACACATCAACTCACCCCAGATAGGGAACCCACAATAGACCAAAGTACAGGTACCACCGAAGTCCAATGGTGAACCAATGACTATTATTGAAGTTACTCACAGGATCAGAAATGACCTAAAGACAGCTCTGTCACCAAGGCCCACTCCAGCATGGATGACAGCTCACAAAAACTGGGAACCTGGCGCACACTGCACAACCTGCAGGCAGCTCAACAGTCTGGAGAGTTCCCTTTCCAAGTACCTCTCGTCTAAACCTGGTCCAGACAGCTAGGCCAGTTTCGGCTTCTCCCAGGCAGTTGGTCTGGGGTCTCAGAGTCTTTATTTTAGTTTGTTTATTTGTTTGAGACCAGGTTTCTCTGTGTAGCCTTGGCTGTCCTGCAATCTTTGTAGACCAGGCTGGCCTCAAACTTATAGCAATTCTCCTGCCTCTGCCTCCTTAGTGCTGGGATTAAAGGTGCGCACCAACATGCCTGGCTCAGAGTCAGAATTCTTTACATCTTGGCTTTTCTGAGTCTTCCTCACTGCTTGGCTTGGCTTTACTCCACTCCTGGAAAATTTACTCCTAGGTTTTATTGTTTACTCTGGCAAGAAGAGGGGAGAACTAGCAAATCTGGTCAGTTTCAGGAACTTCCTGAAGCTCTTTTTGAGTTGTTTACCTTTCTGTTTAAAGAGCTGTCCAGCTGGATAGAATGTTTCAATTTAGCAGGAATCTGTTACACAATAGCAGAATCTCTAGGCAAATAAAAACAAATAGCTATTGTAAAACAACTAGTCTTTTTGTTTCTTTGAAATAGGATTTTTTTTTTCCTATGTAGACCAGGCTGGCATGTAACTCAGATGTCCACCTGCCTCTGCCTGGGGAGTGCTGGGATTAAAGCCATGTGTCACCAAATTCGGCAAGAATCAGCCTCAATTCCTGAGTTAAGTAATACTTCTAATGAAAACAGGAAACAATCTATACTACTATGCTTTCTTAGAAGCTTATAAATAATCTTTTTAAAAATTGTTTTTACTTGCCGGACGTGGTGGTGCACGTTTTTAATCCCAGCACCCGGAATTAGAGGCAGATGGATTGCTGTGAGTTCGAGGCCAGCCTGGTCTACAAAGCGAGTCCAGAACAGACAGGGATACACAGAGAAACTCTGTCTCCGCGAAAAAAAATTGTTTTTACCCAGCACTCAGGAGGCAGAGGCAGGCAGATCTCTGTGAGTTCAGGGCCAGCCTGGTCTACAAAGTGAGTCCAGGGCTGTTTCACAGAGAAACATTTGTGTTTTGTTTTGTTTTGTTTTTTGAGACAGGGTTTCTCTGTGTAACAGCGTCTACCTCCCTCATGCTGGGATTAAAGGAGTATGCCACCACGCCTGGCTAAGAAACCCTGTCTTGAAAAAACAAAAAACAAAACAAAAAATGCTTTTATTTATTTGTCTGTCTTTCTGTCTACCTACCTATCTATCTATTTATTGGTTTTTCAAAAAAGAGTTTCTCTGTCTAGACCTGGATGTCCTAGAACTTGCTCTGTAGATCAAGCTGGCCTTGAACTCACAGAGGCTCACCTGCTTCTGCCTCCCATGAGCTGGTATTAAAGACATGTGCCACTGCTGCCACCACCATCACCACCTGGCTAAGAAACTATTATATTTCTAACTAAAGTCATGAGAAATTATAAACAGAAAAATGGCATCTAGAAGGCCTAGGAATGCTTGCGTAATTGCAGAGTTAGTTGATTAGGCAAGACCTGGCAAAAAAGAAGAAACACTCTATTCTTAGTGCCTTGGATATACTTTCACCTTAAAGAGGAAGGGGGAACTACCCTCCCCTTGAAAGCGCAACCTGACCTTAGAACAAGTCAGTAGGACTGAAAGCGCTGCCCCCGTGACTTCTCTACGGAGACACCGTTTTCTTCTTCACCGTGATGCTGTAGCCTTTACACACAAAATGTTAAGTGTTTCTGGTGCATCTGAAGGTTGGTGTGCAATCTGCATGGCAAAGCTTTGCCATCTATAGCCGCACTACTCTGACTGTTCCCAATCTGTTCTGCATGTTCCAATATGATTCTGGAGCACACATTTCTGAGGAACTGAGGCCAACATCTGTTTTCAAGAGTTTTTGAGAGTCGCCCCTGTCCCCTATCAGTTCCTCTGCCTTGAGAGGGTTCTTGGAGCCTGTGGTTTGTGACTTCTGACCGCACTTTCCAGTGGGAGGGGAACCTCAAGGGTATGCTATTTTTAGGTGAAGCTTCGCTTTTTTGTTTTTGGTTTTGTTTTCTTTTTCTTTTTCTTTCTTTCTTTCTTTTTTTTTTTAATGTAAGTCACAAGGGTTTGTTCTTTGTTGTCTCCTGGTTTTACTCTTTATATGTCGATCCAGGATAACTGAAGACCATGCAAATAGTGGATTTGCAATTTCAAGGTCCCATGGCTACATAACTCTTAAAAAGTGAAGTGAAGTTGAGCTGGGCAGTGAGACAGAGGCAGACAGATCTCTGTGAGTTCTGAGATAGCCTGGGCTACAAAAACAAAACAAAACACACAATCAAACAAACAAAAACCCTGTCTCTTGAAAATCTGGGAGGAAAAAAAAAAAGTGAGGTAAAGTTGGCATTCAACAAGCAGAGATGAGCCTAAAGGACATCGTTGCATTTCTCTTCCTTGTAGAATTGTACAAGTGCTGAATAGAACAGTGTGTTCACGGCCGTGGTTTGTGAGGTAAATGGGTAAGAGCACGTACTTTGAATGTTAAGATGAGGAAGTTGTAGGCGTCTACAGCTCATTCCTGGGCTGCAGCTAAAGACTTTCCCCTCCCCACCTCTGGTGCTCTAGGAGAGGGGATGGTGGTTAATGTGGTGGGGGGGGGCATGGGAACTGTGTTGTAGCACTCATTAGACATTTTGTTTTTGGTCTTTCTTCGGTGGGGGCAGGGATGACAAGTTCTCATGTGTCCTAGGTTGGCTCCCAACTCACTGTGTGGCTGAGGATGAACTTCTGACCCCCTTATTTCCATGTCTGGAGTGCTAGGACTACAGACATGAGCCATACATGCAGTTTTCACTGCAATATGGATGTCGCCAATCATTGTTTTGGATATCTTGAACACACACACACACACACACACACACACACACGTATGTGTGTGTTTAAAATATTTTAGGCGACATGTATTTATTCATTCATTTATCTGTATGTGTGTGAGTACATGCGTGTACCCACATGCTGTGTATATGGAGGTCAGAGGCCATCATTTGTAGGATTCAGTGTTCTTTTACTGTGTGCATCCCTGTAATCAAATTCAGGCCCTCAGCCTTTGCAGCAAGTGTCCTGAGCCATATTTCTGACTCATGAGTTGGATTTGTCAGTTATGCCTGTAATAAAGCTGAAATAAAATTAATGATGAACATAGTGGCACATGCCTCTAGTCCTAGCATTGGAGGATTCCATGTCAAAGAGAACAAGAAACAGCATAACTAATTTCAGTTATTCAAGAAGGCAAATTATGCTGGGCATGGCAGCTTGTGCTTAGAATCTTAGGACTCTGGAGACTGAGGCTGGGTCATTGCTGAAAAATACGGACTAGCCTGGGCTACAGAATGAAAAGGTGTCTTTAAAAAGGGTGAAAGAAGAATACAAATTAGCAGCTCGGCAGTGGTGGTACATGCCTCTAATCCCAGCACTTGGGAGGCAGAGGCAGGTGGATCTCTGTGAGTTCGAGGCCAGCCCGGTCTACAAAGTGATTCCAGGACAGCCAGGGCTACACAGAGAAACGCTGTCTCAAAAACCAAAAACCAAAAACCAACCAACCAAAAATACAAATTAGTAATTCTTGATATCTTTAAATGGTATAGCAAGAGGCGCAGAGATGGCTGTGTTTAGAGTACTTGCTGCTCTTCAGAAGGCCCTAAGATGGGTTCCCAGGGGAAGGAGCAGAGGGTAAGTAAGGAGGTGCCCTTTCCACGGTTCGCATAAAGCAGACTGCCCGCATGTCCACTGATAGTAAAGCACCCAGGAAACGACTGGCTACAAAAGAGTGTGCCCTCTACTGCAGGGGTGAAGAAACCTCATTACAGGCCTGGTACTGTGGCATTCTGTGAAGTCAGCCACTATTGGAAGTCCACTGAATTTCAAAACAGGTCTGTGCTTCCAGAGTGCAGCTATTGATGCTTTGCAGGAGGCAAGTGGGGCCTATCTGGTTGGCCTCTTTGAAGATTCCAACCCGTGAGCTAACCATGCCAAACGTGTAACAATTATGCCAAAAGATACCCAGCTAGCACGCAATACGAGTAGAATGTGCTTAACAGTCCACTATGAGCAGAAACATTTCATTCTCTTTTTTCCCCCTCTTCCTTAGGTATTTTCCTCATGGATCAAAAGTATATGATTGCAAGTGGAAAAATAGGGGACAGGAATCAAGTGTTGGCAGTTTTTCCATTTTTATTTGTGTGTGTGGTGTTTTTGTTTTGTTTTGTTTTGTTTTTCGAGACAGGGTTTCTCTGTGTAGCCTTGGCTGTCCTGGACTAGCTTTGTGGACCAGGCTGGCCTCGAACTCACAGTGATCCACCTGCCTCTGCCTCCTGAGTGCTGGGATTAAAGGCATGCGCCACCACGCCCAGCCCTGTGTGAGTTTTTAATATAAATGCAAGATGTAAAGCATTAACACAAGCAAAATGTTTCAGTGAACACATTTCAACTGTTCATCTTTATAACAATTATAAATAAACCTGTTAAAATTTTAAAAAAGAAAAGTACATGGATGGGTGGGTGCTGGTGGCATACACCTTTAGTCCTAGCACATGAAAGGCAGAGGCAGGTGGATCTCTGAGCTCAACGCCAGCCTGGTTTGTAGCGTGAGTTTCAGCACAACCATGGCTACACAGAGAAACCTTGTCCCAGAAGAAAGAAGAAGAAGAAGAAGGAGGAAGAGGAGGAGGAGGAGAAGAAGACAGAGTTCAGTGTCTTCCTCCATCAGTTCTTCTCCACTCTATTTTTTAAGGCAGGGTCTCGCTTACTGCGTCCGGAGCTCACTACTTAGCTACAGTGGCTGAGCAGCCAGGTCCTGGGACTCTGTTTCTGTCTCCTAGTGCTGGGGTTACATGCATGTGCCTCCATGCCTGACTTGTTGCTATTGTTGTTGGTTTGGTTTGGTTTGACTTTTTGAGACAGGGTTTCTTTGTGTAGCCCTGATTGTCCTGGAACTCATTTTTTAATTTTTATTTATCTTTTTTGGATTTTGAGACGCGGTTTCTCTGTGTAATAGCCCTGGCTGTCTTGAACTCATTTTGTAGACCAGGCTGACCTCAAACTCACAGAGATCCTGCCTTTGCCTCCAGGGTGCTGGGACTAGAGGTGTATGCCACCATGCCCGGTCCATACCTGACTTTTTACCTGGGTGCTGGGGATCCATACTTGAGTCTCTATGTTGTGTATGAATCCAGTTTTTTATCCACTGAGCCATCGCCTTAGTCTCAAATATGATATTTTTCCCCCCTGGCATGGTGTCAAATTCCCTGTGTAAGGGAGACTGACCTCGAACTCCTAGCCCTCCTGTCCTCACTTCCCCAGTGATGGGATTACACATACCATCTCTCGCTTATGTCTTTCTTTTCTTCTTTCTTTCTTTCTTTTATCTTTCTTTCTTTATTTCTTTCATTCTTTTTATTAGGTTTAATGTTGGTGTTATTCTGAGAAAATCTGATTTTATCAAATTTATGAAAAAAAAAAAAAAAAACCCCACAAAAAAACCCAAAACCTTTTATCACTGGAGAGACAGCTCAGCAATTAGAGAGTGGGTAGGAGTCCAGTTCCTAGAACCCACATCTGATAGTTCCTGGGAACCCAACACAGTTTTTTGGCCTCTGTAGGCAATTGTAGGCATATGTACATGTACACACACATACACATAAATTAAAAAAAAAAAAAAAGCAAATCTTTTGAAAAGGTATATCTGTAGCCAGGTGTGGTGGTGCACACCTTTGATCCCAGCACTCCAGAGGAGAGGCAGGCAGATCTCTGAGAGTTCGGGGCCAGCCTGATCTACAGAGAGAGTTTCAGGACATACAGGACTACACAAAGAGACCCTGTCTCAAATGAAAGGAAACAAACAAAACAAAAGTATATCACTTCCATTGTTTTCTCTCTCTATATATATGTATGTGTATACATTCTACAAAATATACACATATATACTACACACATATGTATATACAGACATCCACAATACATACATACATACATACATACATACATACATACATACATACACTTATTTATTTTTGGTAATGTTGAAATTGCCCAGGTAACCTATGCAAGTATTTCTTTGACTGGCCAGAGGGAAACTATTTGAAATATAGTCTATAGTCTATAGTTCCTCCAGAAAAGCTATATCCTCCAGATTCTTTTGTTTTGTTTTGTTTTTCAAGACAGGGTTTCTCTGTGTAGCCTTGGCTGTCCTGGACTCACTTTGTAGACCAGGCTGACCTCGAACTCACAGCGATTCACCTGCCTCTGCCTCCTGAGTGCTGGGATTAAAGGCGTGCCGCACCAAGCCCGGCTTACCCTCCAGATTCTTAACAATAAACGAAAAAACAGCTTGTAAAGTTCTCAGCCATACTGAAGATCATATTCTTTTTATATTTGTCAGCCTGTTAGAAAAGTTGTGTCCTTCTTAATACATTGCTCATCTGCTTTGCTTTTCAAAAGAGCCTTATAAGAGAAACTTCTTTGCTGTTGTTACTGTTTCTGTTTTGGGGACCGGAGCCTCTCTATATACACTGGCTGTCCTGGAATTTTCTATGTAGACCAGGCTCGCCTTGAATTTACAGAGATCCATCTGCCTCTGCCTCCTGAGAGGTTGGGACTAAAGGCATGTACCACTATACCTTTGATGAAAATTACGTCTTAAACTGGCCATGGTTGCTCATTCTTGTAATCCCAGCACTTGGGAGAAGCAGGAGGGTTGCCAAGAGTTCAAAGTCAGCCTGGGCTACATAAGGAATTGCAGAGTGAAACCAAGGGCGGGGGGAGATACATGTTTCTTTAAAATATTTATTTGCTCTTTTGACAGTTGGTCAGTTATGATCCTGGGTTGTAGACCCTTCTTTACATTTTCGTATCCATTCACAAGATCAAGAAAAACAATGTAACAAACAAACAAACCAAAAAAAAAAAGAAAGAAAGAAAGAAAGAAAGAAAGAAAGAAAGAAAGAAAAAAAAGAAAGAAAAAAAAGAAAGAGAAAAAAAAAGAAAGAAAGAAAAAAAAAAAAGAAAAAAAAAAAAAAAAAGAAAAAGAAGAAAAAAAAAAAAAAAAAAAAAAAAGAAAGAAAAAAGAAAGAAAGAAAGAAAGAAAAACAATGTAAAGAGTCAGGGCACTTGAAAAAAACTATTCTTCTTATTTATTTACACGTACATGTGCGCATGTGTGTATATGTGCTTATACCTGAGGTTAGGGATGTCCCTTGGAGCTAGAGTTACCAGCAGTTGTGAGCTGGGTGGGTACTGGGAGTTGAACCTCGGTCTTCTGCAAGGACAATACATGCATGATCTTAACCACTGAGCCATCTCCCCAGCCCAAGTCAGAGCACTTTTAGGATAACATATGCTGCTGATACTTTGAGCTGTGTGACAGTCTGGAGATGATGCTTCGGATCATACAGCCTTCCTTGTTTTAACAGAGGTCAACACAAGCTGGGTGAGGAGAGAGAGAAACTGTCCAGATTAAGGTAACTAACTACTGAGGGGCAAAGAAGCCCTGAGCTCCACAAAACCAGCCACCACAAAACAGAATGGATTCAAGTGTTAATATTCACAAATGAATAGGGACTAGAAGGGTCATCATCTTCAGGGCTGGCTTTCTGGGCTTCTGGCGACCCAGTAGGAGGTGGCAGTCAGGCATTTTAGAGTGCTAAGCCCTAGAATGCATGAAGCCTGGTGCCCTCCCAAATACTAATAATAGAGTGTGGTGGGTCATGCCTATACCCTCAGCACTTATGAGACTGAAGCAGGAGGATTACTGTGAGTTTGAACCTAGATGGGACTCACAGAATAAATCTGTGTCTCATAAACTCCTGCTCACAAAAGTGTTATGAGAGGAAATGAGGGCATCTGAGGCTCTTGAGGATTCTGAAGATCTCGGGGAACACTTGGGGAATGTCATGAGTTAGAAGTGCATTTTGTTTCTGCTTTGGTTTAGCCATGTGGTTGATGCATGTTCCATATAACAATTACATACATGAACTACTGTGCAATGTAGTACAAACATGGTGGGATTTTGTGTGTGTGTGTGGTGTGTTTTTCCACCTTAGCTACAGCTCTGGGGTCAAACAAACTCACTTCTCGCTCCACCCTCACTAGCCACAACTAGCGTCTAGTGTATTTTACCTATCAAACCACTCAGGTCAACGCAGAAGAGAAATTTTGTATAAGGTATACCTTGTGTACAATTCTCTAAGTCTGAAAAATGAGACTTGCATCTGATTGGATTCCAAAGTCCAAGGTTTGGGTTCAGAATCCTGCAGCTCCCATTGTATGACACCATCACTTGTTCTTTCATGTCTCATTAAAATGAAGGCACATGGGCGCTAAGAACACCGTGTTTCCCATGGCTCTCCCTGACTTCCTTCCTACTGATATCTGTACATTACCTCACTGTTAGGTAGATCTACAGGGACTATCTGTTCCTCACCCTGGTTGAAAACAAAAAGTCTCCATTCGTTTATGCTAGACAGTGTCCCTATTTGACCTTTGTCATCCTGCAGCATACTTTTTGTTTGTCACGAGTCTACTAGGAACAACAGTTATCTAACATTCGAGAACGTTAGTATAGAAAAGTCAAAGGACTTTCAGTGAGGCTACCAATGTGCTTACGATTTGTGATTATTTCACCCCAGCAGCCCTGTTGTCAATCCATTGCAACACCACAGCAACTATTGCTATTCAACCTAACCCACTGGATCACAGCGCTTGGCCTCAGAACTTTTCAGCACAACCCACATAGTACATGCAAACAAAATTAACAAGACACCTTCTCTGTTGGGGAGATTCCCTGAACTTAGATGGAAAGAGTGTTGCTAGAGGAGTTTGGTGGTGCCTCTGGGCAATTGCAAGGGGAACATTCCATTACTTTTGTGTCTGTAATTCATTTACCATTTTCCCTTGACGGTGAGTTGTGATTGGTGTTCAGAAGTCATGAGAAGGAGCAAAGGTAGAGGGGTGGAGTAAGAAAAACAGAAACAGGTTGTATTTCAGGAAAGTAGACTGGCTTGCTGGATGGGGTTAACTTCATAGAATGTTCTAGAGTCTTTTCCAAAAGCTATAATTCTACAGGAAGCTACAGAGGACAGAGCCCCTTGTTTCATGCCACTGTTATGATAGAAACATGTCACACCACCATGTGAATGTGACAGCATTCTGAGGTTCGGGTTGTAGGTCTGTGTGTACAGGGAAAACAGGAGCCACTCTTAGTCACACTTGCATGACCCTGCATTACTCACTAGCCAAGGGTGACAAAGTTGGGGATACAAACAGGGATTCCAAGAGAGGTAAGGAATAGAGGAGATCATGAGAGTCCATATTGGTGAAGACAAACTCTGTTGGTTGCAGGTGTAGCTCAGTTGGTGAGTGTTTACTCAGAGCATGGAGTTTCAGGCTCAATCCTCACCACCTAAAGTAAGGAGGACAGTGCACCCTGTCTCATTCCAGTACCTGAAGAGGTGGAGGCCAGAGATTCAGAAATTTCAGGGCATCCCCAGCTACACAGGGAGTCAGAAGTCTCTGCCTGAGCTACCTGAGACCCTGCCTCAAAATACCAAAACCCAGAAAACAAACAAACAAAAGGGCTGAGGAGATGGCTCAGCGATGAAGAGTACTTGCTGTTCTTCTGGAAGGCCTGAGTTAGGTTCCCAGCATTCTTCTGGTCTGCAGTGGCACCCCACACACAGACACACACAGACACACAAATTTAAAAATGAACGAACAAACAAAGAAACAAACAGACAGACAAGTTGGGTGAGCTAGTGTACAACTGTATACTACTCAGGCTGAGTCAGGCAAATCAAAGCTAGGGCAGCCTGGACTGATGTGGAGTTTAGCCCAGCTCAGGCTGAGTAAGACCCTATCTCAAAACAACCACCCTCCCCAACACACACACACACACACACACACACACACACACACACACACACACAAAATTTTGAGCCAGCACTGTAAAACTAAAGGGTAAAGGCAAGGAGCCAGGGGTGGTGGCGCACACTGTTAATCCCAGCACTCAGAGAGGCAGAGGCAAGAGGATTGCTGTGAGTTCGAGGTCAGCCTGGTCTACAAAGAAAGTCCAGGACAGCCAGGGCTACACAGAGAAACCCTGTTTCAACAAACAAAACAAAACAAAACAAAAAGGGTAAAGGCAAGTTGGAGAGACATACCTGATGCTAAGCAAGCATCCTATAGTGGACTATCCCTCATTATTCCTACTTTTAGAGCAAACGGCTTAAATTAGGGATGCATACTCTACTATAGTTCTTTTTTGTTGTTGTTGTTTTTTATGGTTTTGTTTGTTTGTTCGGTTTTTGTTCGTTTGTTTGTTTTTGAGACAGGGTTTCTCTGTGTAGCCTTGGCTGTCCTGGACTCACTTTGTATATCAGGCTGGCTTTGAACTCACAGGGATCCACCTGCCTCTGACTCCTGAGTGCTGCGATTACAGGCGTGTGCCACCATCCCCTTCCCCCATACTCTATTTCTTTGTTTTGTTTTGTTTTTATGGTGTTTTGAGACAGGGTCTCTCTGTGTAGCCTTGGCTGTCCTGGACTCGCTTTGTAGACCAGGCTGGCCTCAAACTCACAGCGATCCGCCTGCCTCTGCCTCCCGAGTGCTGGGATTAAAGGCGTGCGCCACCACGGCCGGCTCCATATTCTATTTCTTACACCTATCATCTGAAGCTTTGTGTAAGTTAACTTTTAGACTGCTTTTTAATAAATATACAGTAATTTCAGATTGCTCACTTTTGAGACAGAATTGTCATGTTAGATGGGCGTTGAGCTCCCTCCATAGGCACAGGTGACCATTAACTTTTGGTTCTTTTGTCTCCACCTCCCAAGTGCTAGTATTTCAGAGGTGCACTATCATGCCCAGTTTTATGGGGGTACTGATGATTGAGTCCAGGCATTATGCTTGCCAGGCAAGCACTTCACCACCTGAGCTATAAATCCCCCCCCCCCCCCGGCCCCGCAAAGCTTTTGTTTGTAAGATAGGGTCTCTGTAACTCAGGTTGGCTTGCTGTGGCTCAGAGCGGCCTCTGACTCTGGCAGCTTCCCTTCCTATGGGCTAAGACGATAGGGGTGCACTGCTATGCTAGTCAGAATGTCAGCATTTCAGTGAGTAATTCTGTATTTTAACACTCTAAACTTCCATTTCCTTTCCCAACAGCATCAGGGGCCTTTCCAGTTCCTCTTCTTGGACAGCTAAATAATTGCATCCTCACTTTATAAAGGACACAGTAGGAAGGCATTCGCCCTTATCTCACAGGGATTTTGTTGTTGTTTTCCCGAGACAAGGCTTATCTGTGTAGCCCTGGCTGTCCTGGAACTCATCCTGTAGACCGGGCTGGCCTCGAACTCAGGGATCCTCCTGTCTCTCTATCTCCCAAATGCTAGAATCAAAGACGTGTGCTGGCTTTCAAAGTCTTTTCCCTGAGAACTTAGAAATCAAGACTTTGGCTTTGAGGTTTTCTGGTTTCACTGTTTTGTCAGGTGACCTACTGACTTAATTACTTTTAACCATTGCCTGACCCCACTTAGATTCAGGCCATGTCAGTAAAGCACGGGCATAAAATACAAGCCTTCAATGAGCTGGTTTTTAAAGCAGTAGAGCAATCTAATCTGTGATGTAAATGTTGTTTACCAGAGTGTCTGCCCTGAGCAAAGCACTTCCCGTAGACTGGGGGTGAATCACTGCACAAAACAACCCCACACCCAGGAGCTTCCCTGGCCTCGACTCATTGTCATGTAATGGATGTGTGCAGTGGGTCACTGCAGGTGCTCCAGGTCCAGACTCTGCAGCCTCATCCTGCATTGTTTTGATGGTGCGCCGTGGGCATTGGGTCAGTGACAATTCAGACTGTCTGGACAGCTCTTCCTCCCTTCCAGGGTCTAAAACTTTTTTTTTTTTTTTTTAAATTCCAGTATTGGAGAGGTTTTTCTGGGACTGGTGTTACTGAGCACTGTAAACAGCCCTTGTAGGCATTGAGCCTGAACGTCTGGGAGAGCAGCCAGTGTTCTTACCCACTGAACCATCACTCCAGTCCTTACCATTTGCAGAGTGGGGCTCACTAAATTCTCCAGGCTGGGGATTGGAGATAGCTCAGTCGTTAACAGCAAGACCTGCATTCGGTTCCCAGCACCCACATGGTGGCTCACAACCATCCGTAGCCAGATTCAAGGGATCCAATGCCTTCTTCTAAGCTCCACAAGCACCGGTCACATATGTGGTGCAAGTACCAAGATGCAGACAAAACACTCATTCACACAACATTTAAAAGATGGTAGCAGGGTGATGGTGGCTTTAATTCTAGCACTCCGGAGGCAGAGGCAGGAGGATTTCTCTGAGTTCAAGACCAGCTTGGTCTATACAGAGCGAGTTCCAGAATAGCCAAGGCTACACAGAGAAACCATCTTGAAAAAAACCAAACCAAACCAAATCACCACCACCACCAGCAACCAAAAACAAACAAACAAACAAACAAAAACCCAACCAACCGAAAAAAGAAAAAAGATGGCTAGGCATGGTAGCACATGCCTTTTATCCCAGTACTGGGGAAACAGAGGCAGGTGGATTTTCTTGTGTTCGAGGCCAGTCAGGTCTATATAGCAAGTTCCAGGTCATCTGGGACTTCATAGTAAGACCCTGCATCAAACAAACAAGCAAATAGTCATGACCGCCCCAAAAGACAAAATGCCTACGCTGGTCTTGAATTTAGGATACTCCTGCCTCAGTCTCCTGAGTAGCTAGGATTGCAGGCCTGTGCCATTAGGCCAGGCTTTGGAAGGTTTCTGTTTGTTTTTAAAGTAGTATTTATTTATTCTATGTATGCACATACCCACACATGCCACAGCTTGAGGAGGTCAGAGGACAATTTGAGAGCTTTGTTTTTCTTCTTCCATTATTTGGGTCCCAGGGACTGAGCTCACATCATTGTTAAGCTTGGCGGCAAGCACTGTTACCCATAGAGTCAGCTCACTGGTCAGAAATCTTTCTTATGTGTTAAAAGACTATTTTCTTCTTTAAAGCCATTTCAGTTTTGCAACAAAACTCAGGTGACAACACAGAGATGTTCCTGTATTTCCTACCCCCAGAAGTACATCCTCCTTCACTGGCACCAGAGGAGGAGGTCAGGGCCACTGACAGACAACAGTTTCCATAAGGACTCCAAGTGCTCCGTATCCGCATCATGTCACTTGTCACCACTGCACTACACACAGGTCTCCCAGGGGCAGGGTCTGAACTTGCTGAAGGAGAGCGCCAAGAATTGACCTCTTTCATCCTGGCATGGACAAAGTGGTCACTGAAATGAGATGGAGGGTTTCTTACTCGTTTATTTGGAAGTAATGGCCATCTCCTTTCCCCACCCAACGACAGTCTGTGGCCTCCAGCAGGGGAGACATTGACAGAAGTGGTCACAGACAGAGAGGCCTGGTCTTCCGATGCTAATTACACAGTGCCTGCTCATAAGGCCAGCTCAGGACAAAATGTCCCTGAGACCTGAAGGCCCCAGGGTTCTCTTTTACTAGAGGTGCCAGATGCCTGTCTGCCGGGCCTGTAGAGATAAGCAGCTCCTACTCTCAGGGCTCTGTTTCCCTAATTACTGGTTCGTTAGGACTTTGGCTCTGCGGGAAGCAGACCAGCAAGCCTGTTCACTAGCCATCTTTATCTATTGAAAACAGACACCCATCCCCCTTTCACATGATTTACAGCCTACTGTAGTACTGAGGGATACAAGTCATATCTTCTCTGCTAGAAACTTCTGCTCCACATGGGCGGGATCTATGTGCAGGTCTTTAGAACTCAGTGTCCAGCACTGTGTCCAGGACAGAGAGGCCAGCCCATGTTTACTAGGGGTGATGGTAGAAAGGCTGGCAGAATTCACTTAGTCTTTCTTATTGATTAAGAACTGGTACCACCTGCTGGTCTTCAATAATCTCTCACAATACATACCTGTCTCTAGCTCATGCTAGATACAAAATTTCTATTTTATTTTATTGCTAGGTAAACACTTTTACCAATCAAGTTACAACCCTGATAACAAAATTTTCCTTTATAAAAAAAAAATTACTTATTTTTATTTTATGTGCATTGGCTTTTTGCCTGCATGTATGTCTGTGTGAGGGTGTCAGATCTTGGAGTTATAGACAGTTGTGAACAGCCATGTGGGTGCTGGGAATTGAACCCAGGTCCTTTGGAAGAGCAGTCAGTGCTCTTAACCCCTCAGCCATCTCTCCATCTCCCCCAAAATTTCCTTTTAAAGGCTTATTTAGTTATTATGTATACAGTGCTCTGTCTGCATGTAGACCTGCATATCAGAAGAAGGGATAATATCTCATTATAGATGGTTGTGAGCCACCATGTGGTTGCTGGGAATTGAACTCAGGACCTCTGCAAGAACAGTCAGTGTTCTTAACCTCTGAGCCATCTCCCCAGCCTCTGAAAATTTCCTTTTAGTCAGTAAAAGAAAGCAACCACAGATACTAGACAACCTACCTAAGCTACATAATCCAGAGTGCAAGTGGCTTCTACCTTTTTTCAAGTCTCCTGGGCTATCTACAACATCGAGCTCCAGAGCCATTAGAGATTAAGCTGGTATTGCATCTGGGAGCCATTTAGTGAAAAGCCTGGCCTAGGAAAACAAAGGGCTGAGAAGGGTGGTAGTGTGGGTAGGGCAGGGCTGGGCGGGATGGTGGAAGGGTGACTTCATCCTGAGAGCTGTGATGAGTCCTTTGAGGTGAGAGAAAGGCCTTGGCAGCCTGACTTTCCTTTGCTAAGGAGCTAGATGCATGGGTTTTCAAGACAGGGTTTCTCTGTGTAGCCCTGGCTGTCCTAGACTCTCTTTCCAGACCAGGCTGGCCTCGAACTCACAGAGATCCGCCTTCCTCTGCCTCCCAAGTGCTGGAATTAAAGGCATGCACCACTACCACCCAGCCCATGCTTGACTTCTTTAACCTCTTTAAGTGGAGCAAAGAGATGATCAGGTAGGAAGAAACTTGGCAGCCAATGAAGACCACTTTATTTTACAGGCATGGAAACAGGCTAAGCATGGATGTGGGCTTTACCTGGGGTGCAAAGACAGTCAGACTCTGTTGTCTGGAGACTTGTCCATGCTCCGGGAAGCCTTCAATACATCTCCAGACCTGGGCTTCCAGTCTCAGCACTGATGGATCCTGCCAAATGATGCAGAACCACCTCACTTCTCTCCCATTCAACAGACCTGGCCTGTTCTTATCTGCGAGTGATAGGCTAGGCCCAAATTTGGGTATCAGGATATAGCAATGCTAGACGGAGCTTATTTATTTATTTATTTATTTATTTATTTATTTATTTATTTACTTGATCTCCAGTATGGCATAAACTGGTCATGATGGGTGCATACCTGTAAACGCTGTGCTAGATGTCCACCATCCTTGGCTACATAGCAAGCCAAGATGGGGCTGGAGAGATGGCTCAGCAGTTAAGAGCATGGACTGCTTCTGCTGAAGACCCGAGTTCAGTTCCCAGCACCCACAACAAACAGCTTATAACCTCCTATAACTGTAGCTCCAAGAGCTCTGACACCCTCTTCTGGGGGCACCCATTACTCTTGTGCACACACACACACACATCATATAAAAATAAAATAAATATTTAAAAAGAAAAGAGAACTAAGGAGAAGTGGGGGGGGGGGTTGAGGAACAAGGACTGTGTCAGTCATGATGGCGCACGCCTTTAATCCCAGCACACAGGGAGGCAGAGGCAGAAGGATCTGTGTGAGTTTGAGGCCAGCCTGGTCTACAAAACGAGTCCAGGATAGCCAGGAGTACACAGAAAAGCCCTGTCTCAAAAACAAACAAACAACTCCCCAAAACAAACAAACAAACAAACAAAGACCAAGGACTGGGACAGAGTCCCAACAAGGACCTGCGACAACAAAGCTCACTGGCTGGTTTCTGGAAACCCAGATGCTTAAGCAACAGACAGCTGGAAGTCTAAGATCAAGGTGTCCTACAGAGTTGTCTCTGAGGGCCGGGAGAGTCTTTTCCAGGCTTTTCCCTAATTTCTGGTGGTGTGTTGGCATTTCATAGAGAAGATACACATTATAGTCAGTTTCAGCTGTCAACTTGACACAAATTCACAGACACCCACCTGCCTCTGTTTGCCACTGCACATCTTATTCTGGCTAAGGCAGCACCCACACCCTTGAGATAAATGCCAAGGAAGACCTATAGTTTATCACATGACCATCTCAGAAGACTGGCTCATTTCTCATCAGGACCACTCAGGTGCAATGTTAGTGCCAGAGATGCCAGGAGGTAGTGCCACACCAGAACCAGCATCAGGAAGATTCAATTAGGCAAGGGTATCCGGGGGCAAGCCTTGCCCAGGGACAGCCTTAGCCTGGGAGCTGGCCAAAGGGCAAGTGCTAAAACCTGAAGGGTCTGGCCACCTTCCGAGGATTGGCGACAGTCCTTTGTCCTCAGATCGGAGCAAGAGGCTGAGGACTGCTAAGACACCAAGGCAACACAGGAGACTCATATCCCAGCACAAATGAAGATGGAGAGGACTCTGTCTTAAGGATAAAAATGAAACTTACGGGGCTGGAGAGATGGCTTAGCAGTTAAGAGCACTGGCTGCTCTTCTAGAGGTCTTGAGTTCAATTCCCAGCATCCACACTGCAGCCTGTAATTCCAGTTCCAGGCTTTGACACCATCACATCACATACACATGCATGCAGGCAGAACACTAATGCACATTAAAAAAAAAAAAAAAAAAAAAAAAAAACCATTAAAGAATGAAACTGAGTTTGGAGCCTGGAGCCCAAACCCCAGGGACAGACCCAAGGAGGAAAGGGAGAAATGAGGTGTGTGTGTGTGTGTGTGTCTGTCTGTGTGTGTGTGTGTGTGTGTGTGTGTGTGTCTGTGTGTGTCTGTGTGTGTTTCTGCTCCAGATAATGAATGGACACATTTTATTTATTTCACTTTACACAGGAAGGAACTGAACTTTCTGATTTCCCCTGTTTGGAAGAATTGACCCAAATACCCAGTTTGGCTTTAACTGGTAAAGACACGTGCAGTGGCGTCTGTATCTATGGCTACTGCTGTTTTTCATTAAATTCAGAGCATTCTGTAGGAGCTTCAAAGAAAATCCCCTGAGGGGTTCTAAGGAGCAAGTTTGTCTTAGGAAGGCAGTCTGATAGAGTGGGAGGCACTGTGGCCAAAGTGAACGAAGGCTGGCATAGCTCAGGTAGTCAAGGGCACAGGCCAGGCAGGAGCCTTCCTGCCTGGCCCATCATTATTTTTCATTGTTCCACTGAGGATAACTCAGATCAATAAAGCCTGCAGGAGGCTTTCCAAGCCATTTAACTCAGAATGATGGAGGGGCCGATAGGTACTAGGCTTATAAACTTGTCTTTATTAGTGCTCGGCTGAACCAGGTCTCCAAAGGAGCTATAAAAACTTATGGTTTGCTTTAACAAGCTGACTTTAGGAGTCCGGATTTGGTCTGGGTAAAATGTCTTTCTTGGATGCTGCTTCCCAACCTGTGGGGCTCGACCCCTTTGCAAAGGGAGACACTTCACAGAGGTCACATAGCAGAGATACTGCACATCAGATGTTTACATCAGGATTCATAATCATAGCAAAATTATAGTTATGAAGTGGCAATGAGATTATGTTATGGTTGTGGGGGGAGGGGGCGGGTCACCACAACATGAGGAAATGCATTAAAGGGCAGTAGCATTAGGAAGGTTGAGAACCACTGCCCTAGGAGCTAAGTCACCAGCTCTGCCCTGTGTCTGTGGGTTGGTGGACTGAGCTTGAACCATCACACATGAATAGATTGCTCATTCATTGTATTGGAGTGCCCTTGTCACAGTGGACACTTGTGTAAACAGATAGCACTTTTGCTATTGTTAGGAGACAGGATCTTTCTATGTAGCCTAGACTGTCCTCACACTCAAAATCTTCTTGTCTGTAATCCCAGCGCTCAGGAGGCAGAGGCAGGTGGATTGCTGTGAGTTCGAGGCCAGCCTGGTCTATAAAGCCAGTCCCGGACAGCCAAGGCTACACAGAGAAACCCTGTGTCAAAAAAAAAAAAAAAAAAAAAAATCTTGTCTCAGTTTCTTGATGCTGGGGTTACAGATGTGTGCTCCATATACACTTTGTTGATTTGTTTTTTCCAAGACAGGGTTTCTCTGTGTAGCCTTGGCTGTCCTGGACTCACTTTGTAGACCAGGATGGCCTTGAAATCACAGAGATCCACCTACCTTTGCCGCCCAAGTGCTAGAGTTAAAGGTGTGTGGCACCAGACCCAGCTGTACCTTACACACTTAGCATCTTTATTTGAAGTATAATTATATTAGTTTCCTGACTGACATTTTATTGTTGCTGTTATTTTTACTATTATAGTTTTTAAAGTCATTTTGGGGCTCGTAACTTAGAAATAATATTTTATCACTTCCTTTTAATACTCCTTTTTTTTGTTATGAGAAACTCTAACTGAATTTCTTTCCAGTTATTGGCTTTTCCAATGAAATATAATTTAAATATATCCAAGTTATTTGGATGGGAGACTAGCTCATGGATCGAGTTTACATGTGTAAGACATTAGGCTTGATCCTCAAGCCCCCCCCCCCCCCCCCCCCCCCCCGGGATAAAAGAGTTGAGCTGTGTAGAATGCCTGCTGCTAAGGCCTGGAAAAATAACGAGTTAGTGGTAAAAACTCAAAACACAGTCTGGGAGATGGTTGGACGCGGAACAAACTTGACAAGTCGAGTTTGACCGCTGGAGGCCACATAAGAAAGCCTAGCACGATGTCATGGATCTGTTGTAATCCTGCCACTCCAATGTCGGCCTGGAAGGTGGAGACGGGGGAATTGCGCAGAAGCTCTCAGGCAAGGTACGCGATGGATGTGAGACCCTGCTTGTGCCCATGCAGGCTGCCCTCTGACCCCCACATGTCGTCGTAGCATGGGTGTCCGGAACTTGTCTCTGTAGAGCAGGCTGGCCTCTAACTCAGAGATCTACCTGCTTCTGCCTCCTGAGAGCTTGGATTAAAGGTGTGTGCCACCACGGCCCAGCAAAAGTTTTTGTCGTTGTTTTCTGTTTTGAATTTCACATGCGTGTATTGTATTGATAGGATCTCTTGTTCCTTATCCCTCTCAGTTTTTAAATTAACTGATTATTGATTTTGACCAGGAAGATTGGTATTACTGAAGCTGCAATAATCCTCAATCATTGTTTAATTTACTTCTAGAAATACTGTGATTTGCCGCCCCCCCCCCCCCCCCCACCGAGGTAGGGTTTCTTTGGGTAGCCATGGCTGTCCTGGACTCACTTTGCAGACCAGGCTGGCCTCGAACTCACAGCGACTTGCTTGCCTCTGCCTCTCTGAGTGCTGGGATTAAAGGCGTGTGCCACCATGCTTGGCTTCTTAAGCTCTTTTTTTTTTAAAAAAAAGTCTGTGCTTAGCACTTGGGAGGCAGAAGCAGGCGGATCGCTGTGAGTTCGAGGCCATCCTGGTCTACAAAGCGAGTCCAGGACAGCAAGACTACACAGAGAGACCTTGTCTTGAAAAACCGAATAAATAAGTAAGTAAATGAATAAAAGTCTATGCTTTGCCTGTGTGTATGAGTGTGCATTGTGTGCTTACTGCTCTTGGTAGTGTCTATAGCCAAGGTTCCGATAAATAAAAGTGTGGAATGAAAGTGCTTCAGGGAAAGATAGAGAGAAGTTTATAATATTTTACTTCTCAAGTGTGTGCTTGGGGTAAGAATTTTACTGCCTTCCCCCACCACACACACAGGAGATGAGAGCCGTTTTACTACTCTCAGCACTATCATGTTACAAAAGACCTACAGAGTTGAGTACAGGAAGGAGGGCAACACTGGTGACCAGGGGCCTCCTAACCCAGTTACAGTTCTAGAAAAATCTCCCACCGTTTACATGATCTTTTTTCCTGCTAAAGCACTCATGCAAGAATTAGGAGTCCAGTATAGCAGACAGTCCAGACTCCACAAACAAAATCTACAGTGCCTTAAGTTTCTGCATTAAAGTGGTTTTTTTGTTTTGTTTTGTTTTTTTTAACCTGGCTAGAGTTCAGAGGTTAAGAGCACTGGGGCACCAGGCCTTAGTTCCCTTCGTGTACGTGGTATATATGTAATACGAACCCCTCTGTCTCTAGCATTTGGGAGGTGGAGGCAGGAGGATTTTTTTTTTAAGACATGTTTTTAAAAAAAAGATTCAGGAGTTTGAGTCTTCTTAACCCTTAGGGTATAGTTTCTTTCATGCACTGTGCTTCTGGGAACCATCTCAGCTGCACGGATTCTAAAGTTGTTCCTGAACTGGGCTTGTGGGCGGTGTGGGCGGTAATCCCGGCGCTCAGGAGGATGAGATAGGGAGCTGTTGACTTCCAAGGCAGCCTGAGCTACATAATGAGGCCCTGTCTTAGAAACAACAACAGCCCTAAAGTTCACCTTGAAGTAATGTATGCGCAGTTTCTTGTGTATTGTTCTAGATAAAGTGTAGACTGCAGCTTAGGGGGTCTCGGGGATATCTCTGATCACATCACCTAGCTAGCAGCTAAGCTCACTCAGCTGATTGTAAGTCCCGTTTATCCCTCTCCTATCTCTTTCTTGCCTCTCCTGAGGCAGCCATTTTCCTGGCAGGTGCCTAATCTTCTGAGCGATTATGGAGGTCATCTCAGTGCAAAGGTCTCTCATGCTGTGTCTCTCTGCTCACCCGACTCCTTTATGAGTGAGGGCAGAGGGACCTGGCAGCTGTGGGAGAGGCTTCCTCATCCTCAGAAGCGCTGTGCAGGTCACGGGCGGCAGCACTGTAAGACAACACGCCAAGAGCCAGTCCTGTGCTCCTCAGAGGCCATTTGGACTTTTAGTCCTTTCCACAAAGCCACCCGAGGTGATGAGGAGTCCCTCCATTTCCTCTTTAGTGTCCCGCTGTAGTGTCCAGTTCCACCTTAGGTCACCCAGAGCAGGCTTGGCTCCAGGAACCTGCCAAATGTGGCCTTTCAACTTCCACTGGGTATTTCCCGTCCAAACTTGTTCCTACGGGGTGTGACTCAGTTCTTGTAGTGATAAAGGGAAAGGATTACAGAGGGACATTTGTGTATTTGAATTTGACTTTAATGACTTGCCTTCCCTGCCCCGAAGGCATGTTTTGACTGGGAAAATGTTCCCAGCTCCGGTGGAGGGGCACCAGAAGCCCAGCAGGAGCTCTTGCGGTTCAACAGCGGCTGGGATCTAGGTCTCAGCTGGGCAATGTGACTTAGACTTCTCCCTTTGGAAGGGCCTTGCTGTTTTTCACAGATGAGGTTCAACTGCCCTCCCTCGCCCCCTCCAGTCCCGTTGTCCCGCAACCCCCGCCCTAAGCGCTCCCCATCCCCTCGGCAGCCCCCTTCCCCCCCAGCCCCCCCCTCGCCAGCCCCCCAAGCTACTGAGCTACTGTGCCATGGGTGAATTGCTTTTATGAATTTTATAATTACTGTTTGATTCTGAAATTCTACTTCAGTATACTATAAATTATTGTTTTGTTTTTGAGAGTCTCAGCTAGCCCCAGACAGCTTGAACTCAAAATGTAGCCAAGGCTGGTCTTGAACTCCTGACTCTCCAGCCCCAGTCTCCCATGCACTGGGATCACTATGCTCATCATCTTTTACATTTCATTTACAAAGCATGTGTTTGTCAGAAGTCAACATTCAGGATTTATCCGTCTGGAGAGATGGCTCAGCCGTTAAAGGGCTAGGCTCACAACCAAAAATAAGATTTATCATATTCAGGAATTTATTGGGTTCATCAGTGGTTAACAGTTTGTCACGTTTCCTTATTTCTGTTCCTGTATCCTCCCTCTCTCTCTCTCTCTCTCTCTCTCTCTCTCTCTCTCTCTCTCTCTCTCTCTCTCTGTCATAAAGCAAGTTGCAGAAACTACAACAGTGCACTGCAAACTATGTCACTCACCTCTTGAGCATAACCACTCATCAAGGTGACACTATTATCCAAATGTAAGAAAATTTAAGAGGAGCTGGGCAGTGGGGCCTCACACTTTTAATCTCAGCACATGGCAGGCAGGGACAGGTAAATCTCCGTGAGGCCAGCCTGCCTGCAAAGTGAGTTCCAGGCCAGCCAAGGTTGTTCCATAGAGAAACCCTGACTGGAAAAACTAAAAGCAGAACAAAACCCAAAATCCAAACCAAACCAAAAATCTAATTCTGCCCCAACACCGCCCTAGGAAGAAAGAAAGAAAGAAAGAAAGAAAGAAAGAAAGAAAGAAATGAAAAAGAAGAGTTGGGCTCAGGCAGTCAGGTGGTAGAGAGAGGTACCTGCCACCAAGCCTGGTGGCAGGAGAGAACCATAAGTCTTTAATCTCTTACATGCACCATGGCATATGTGCATGAGCATACACATAAATAAATATATAACATTGACACACTACCACATATACAACAACACAATAAACTTTTTAAAATGCAATAAAGAAAATTGACATTAATTCTTTAACATTTAATGAACAGTTCCGATGCCCCAAGTATCTCTGAAAAGCTGCTATAGCTTTTATTCCTCCCCCCCCCAACATCCAATCAGAACATACACTTTGCAGCTGTTCCTTTAGTTTGTTTCTATGAAAGCCAGTGTCCACCCTCTAGTCTCCAGTACGTACCTTTGATTTTCTTTTCTGAATGCTTACTCTTGTGTAAACTCTTCCATGTTGTGGGTTCATTTCTTATGAAGAAGCTCAGGACAGAGTTTTTATACCAGATCTTCAGGAAGAGATTGCGTCCTTGCTATCAGATCATGCGGGACCTATAGGAGGTTGGGATTGAGTCCTTTGGATTTCTTTTCTATAAAGGTATAATGTGTTCTTTTCTGTGTGATTTCTTTTCTTTTTTTTTTTTTTAAAGGCAGGGTGTCCCTTCAGGGATATGTGACAATCCCATTTCCAAGAAAACATTGGAAGAACTCATCTGTGCTTCAAGGACCATAAAAGGGCAGGTTGTCAGGAGAGCACTAGCTCACCCCTTCCATCTTTCTCTGCTGCGTTCCTTTCTCAGTGTGTCACTAAAGGCTCACTGGGTGCTGGGGACCGAGCGCAGTGTCATTGCTTCTAGTTCTAGAGCTAGGAAATGTGTGTGTATAAGCCTGTGCAAATACACCTACCTCGGAGAGTGCTAGGAAATACATGTGTGTGAACCCACCTACCTACAGAGATTTCCGTATGTGTCCATAGCATCTCTACTAAGCTAAGCATGCCTCACAGGCTCCTGCTCTAACCCAGGGACCAGTCTCAGCCTCCTCGCCCCTCCCCCATCTGATATCAGCCTTCTCACTTGCAGTTCGACTTTCTAAAACTTCGGAAGCCCAACACCATCATTTCAGTTACCCTTTAAGCAATTTTAAAAATTACATTTATTCTTTCTCTGCGCATGCATGTGTGCCATAGTGTGGAGGTTGGAGGACAACTGGTGGGATTCCATCCTCTCCTTTTTTTTTTCTTGGGTCTGTAGACCAGGCTGGCCTTGAACTCACAGCCATCTGCCTGCCTCTGCCTCTCGAGTGCTAGGATTAAAGGCATGTGCTACCACACCAGGCAACACAAGCTTTTTTTTTTTTTTTTTAAATCAGCAGAGCTTGCTGTTCTTTTGAGGCTCTCTAATTGTCCTGAGAGTTTGGCCAATGGGAGTAGAATGCCTTCCCCTACCCACATCTCTAACACAAGGCCTCATGTGTCACAGGTTAATCTTAGATTTGTTATATAGCCGAGGTTAACCTTGAACTGCTGATCCTTGGCTGTCATTCCACCTGGGATGTAGGTGTGAGCCACCATCCCTGATGTGTGGTGCTAGGGACAGAACCTAGTGATTTATTCACGCTAGGTGTGACCCTCCCTGCTGAGCCGCACCCAGCCCCCTTCACATCTGCCAGGTCCTGAGTGCTGCTTCCAGACACCAGCTTTCTGGAACCGTGTACCGTCTCACATAGGAAATCAGGCAACCCAGTTGTCAGGAAACGCCTTCCTGGGCTTCTTGTTTGTGCACCACTGGGAGGAGACACTGCACTTTCCACCTGGTCCAGACAGGTGATCATGGCACCTGTTACTCCTTCTATGGTCATTTCTACCCAAGCACTCCAGCTCATTTCTCAGACTTGCCAACCCAAGGCGTCCTCAGGCCTCCACGGCCTGCCCTGGGTCTGCCCACGGCCTGCCTCAGGTCTGCCCCGGCCACGCGAAGAACCACTTCCGGTTCGTCTCCTCTGCTTCTGTGTTTGACTTTTCCTTCCAATGGCTGTCACGCAGGTCTAGGCACCCGGAACTGACTCCACCGTGTTCTCCTCGATCCAGGTAGGCATCACCTCTAATGAGTGCTCTATGTTACGTCACCCATGCTGGCCAGGAACGTACCATATGGACTAGAGCGGCCTTGAACTCACAGAGATCTGCCTCCCGAGTGCTGGGATTAAAGGTGTCTACCACCACACTCAGAACATTTATTTATTCATGCTTTGTTTTTGTTTTTTGTTTTTTCTAGTCAGGGTTTCTCTGTGTAGCCTTGGCTGTCCTGGACTCACTTTGTAAACCAGGCTGCCCTCGAACTCACAGCGATCCACCTGCCTCTGCCTCCTGAGTGCTGGGATTAAAGGTGTCTACTGCCACGCTTAGAACATTTATTTACTCATATAATCTTTACTTACTTGTGGACCAGGCCTTTTGTAGTTCAGGCTGGCCTGCTAGTTTGAATGGCTTTGCTCTTCTGGTCTCCCGACCGACCACCACCTCTAGAGTGTTGGGATTATAGGCACGCACCACCATACCTTATACACTTTGGGGGTTGAATGAATTAAGGTCTTCATGCACGCTAGGCAAGAACTCTACCAGCCGCAGCTCCAGATTCTATATTTTAATGGCTATGTTCATTGACTATACAAGGCTCTAAAAAAGAAGCTTAGAGGAGCCATTCCTTACTCAGAAGCTACTAGGATCCTCGTGGCCTGGGGCTCCAGAGGAGGCACAGACACTGTCCCGATACGGTGATGGAGAAGGGCTCTGGAAAAGGAGTTGACAGCTGCAGTGTTCTGAGCAGTACGTGGCTAATGATTACGAAGCCCCAAGGCTACCTAAGAACAAGACCAGATTTTCTGTCCGGAGAAGGAACTCAGGTTGTCAGGCTTGGTAGCAAATACTTTACCTGCAGAATCTTCTCCCCGGTGCTCTAGCCTCTGTCACTCAGCGAAGTAGCCCCAATTAGAAGTATGTTTCTGCAGCATCAGCGCCCTCTAGTGGCAGAATAGCTACTGCAGAGAAGCAGGCTTTGGACAAATGTACTCAAAAGAACCAGGTAAATTTTAAACCCCAGAGTGAAAGGAAAGATGTTTAGTGTCTTAACAGTGGTGCAGACATGGTTACGTTACTCCAGTCAATTGAAACCAAACATATAATGATCATCTTGTTTCTTATGTGTTTTGAGACGGGGTCTCATTCTGTAGCCGTGGCTGGTCTGGGTAGACCAAATTGAACTTGAACTTTCAAGCAGCCTCCTGGTCTCCACCTCGGCAATGCTGGAATCACACTGTGCACCACAACACCCAGCACTGTCTTGCTTTGGCCTTTAGTTTTTATTATTTTCAAATGTAAAACATTACCGAGACCTGGAAAATGAGCGTGTAGTCACTATTGTAGGGAGCATGGCTATATCTGAACTTTCAGACTGATAGATTGAAAGTGGCTGCTCAAAAACCAGGTGTGGTGGCACATGCCTTTAATCCCAGCACTTGGGAGGCAGAAGCAGGCAGATCTCTGTGAAGTCGAGGCCGGCCTGGTCTACAAATTGAGTCCAGGACATCCAAGGCTACACAAAGAAACCCTGGCTCGGAAAAAAAAAAAAAAAAAGTGGCTGCTCTTCTAAAGGTCATGAGTTCAACTCCCAGCAACCATGTAGGGGCTCACAAGCATCTACAATGAGAGCTAATGCCCTCTTCTGGTGTGCAGGCATACATGCTGGCAGAACACTGTATACAGAGTAAATAATAGGCATGCTACCACTGGGAGTTCATGTGAAGGATACTTTTACACAAAACTCAAAAGTGGTATGCGGGAGAATATCCCTAAAAGGAGCGGGGGGGAGGGGGGGAGCAGCATATGTTCCCAAGGAAAGAACTGACTAGAAAATATGGCTCAGCCACACAGTGCTCTTTATTGATGAACTATCTCTCCAGCCTGTGTTTGTGTTTTCTTTATTGATCTTATGCCCACTTTCAGGTCTTAAACTGCTTTCTTTATTTTAGTCTGTTGTGTTTTCATACATTTTTTGTTGTTGTTTTTCTGAGACAGAGTTTCTCTGTGTAGCCTTGGCTGTCTTGGACTCACTTTGTAGACCAGGCTGGCCTTGAACTCACAGCAATCTGCCTGCCTCTGCCTCCTGAGTGCTGGGATTAAAGGTGTGTGCCACCACCCCCCAACATATTTTCATACATTTTAAAAAGGGATTTCCTTATTTCCTCTTAGGGGCCTTTAACGTATCCATTTAAAATTTTTATTTACTTATTTTAAAGATTCATTCATTTATTATTTATACAGTATTCTGCCTGCATGTATGTCTGCATGCCAGAAGAGAGTACCAGATTTCATTATAGATGGTTGTGAGCCACTGTGTGGTTTCTGGGAATTGAACTCAGGACCTTTGGAAGAGCAGGTGGTGCTCTTAACCTCTGAGCCATCTCTCCAGTCCTTCCCCCTCCCCATATACATAAAGGCTATTTCGAAGTCCCTGATATATGGCTTTGTGTTTATTGGGTGTATGTTCCGTTCTTTGGTTCTGTTGTCCTCTCTTGTTCCTAGGAGAGTGTGCTGGCTGTGGGCTGCCTGGTAGGGAGTGCTTCTGAGATCCCATTTGGGATGGCTACCTGGGGTCTAGTTAGAATGTGTTTCTTGGTATCAGGAGCTGACACTTAGGGACGCTTAAGGGGGTCCACAGGAGGAAGGAAAGCAGGGTGTGCCAGCAGGCTCTGCTTAGTTCCCTAGGAATGAGGGCAAGGGGGCAGGAGAGCAGTGCACAGCAGGTAGTCTGCTACAGCACTAGGGATGGGACTGGGGATTGGGTTTGGAGGAGAGGAAAATACCCGAAGCTTGGCTACCTGCTTCCCTCACCTATTTGCTTCTCTGGCAGGTTCTCAGGGATGCCTGCTGGAGTTGGAGGCTGGGATAACAGGATGAGTGGGCAGGAAGGTTGGAGAAGAAGATCGGAGTGATCTGCTAGAGTTGGGGCCAGAGAGGAGAGGAGGCTACAGCAAGGAGTCTGCTACAGAGTTGGCTTCAATCATCAGTACCACGTATATTGGGCATGGTGGTGTGCTCCTGTAGTCTCAGCACTCTGGAGGTGAAGGCAGGAGGATCAGGAGTTCAAAGGTCATCCTATGCCGTTTGTGATTCCAAGGCTAGCTTGGGATGCAGGAGTCTCCATATACATACATATATTTGCACATATTAACATATGATTCTGGAATAGCACAGAAAAAGTTTCCTCTTTTAAGCATAAGAGTTTACCTCCGTAGATCCCTAACTACAGCATAGTGAGTGTGAGGTCAGTCAGTCTGGGTTCTATGAAACTCTGTCTCAAAAAAAAAAAAAAAAAGAAAGAAAGAAAAAGAAAAAGAAAAAGAAAGAAAGAAACTAACTTTTAGTATTTTTATTATCAGATATCAGATACCATCTTTCCCCCTGCTTCTTTAGGAGCCAGAAAAAAATGTGGAAATGTTTTTAAAAGCAATTTAAATGTTTGAGAGGTTGATTAGCCCTGCTTTGCCACCCAGGGTTCCTCTGCTGACCTTGGGTCCCTGCCTGCTCCATTGGGCACTATAAGGTTTTTCTTTTATGGACTCACCCAACCTCGGTGGCCCCTGGGAGACTCGATAACATCAGGATCCAAATCCACTCTCTAACTGGGTGAACCACTGAACGGGGGTGGGGGTGGAGGGTGGGGATGGAGTGCAGCTTTTTCAGGCAGCTTCACAGCGCTAGCATCTGCGGTACTCTAAAATCATTTCACTGATGACCAAGGACATAGAACATTTCTTTAAGTGCTTCTCAGCCATTAGAGAGTCCTCTGTTGAGAAGTCTCTGTTTAGGTCTGTGCCTCATTTTTAACTGTTTTTTTTTTTTTTTTTTTTTTTTTTTTTTTTGAGTCTAATTTCTTGAGTTCGTTCTATATTTTGGATAGTAGCCCTCTGTTAGATGTAGGCTTGAAGATCTTCCCCCAGTCTACAGGCTGCAGTTTTGCTCTAGTGACAGGGTCCTTTGTCTTGCAGAAGATTTTCAGTTTCATTAGGTCCCATTTACTAATTATTGATCTTAGTGCCTGAGCTGTTGGTGTTTTGTTCAGAAAGTTGTCTCCTGTACCAATGAGTTAAGGGCTATTCCCCACTTTCTCTATTAGATTTAGGTCAAGCTCAGCTGGTTTTGTGGAAGAATGGGAGAAAGGATAGTGGGAGCCCGAGGGGTCAAGGACTCCACAAGGAAACCTACAGAGTCAACTAACCTGGGCCCATGGGGGCACACAGAGACTGAGCCACCATCCAAAGAGCATGGGCTGGACCTAGGCCCCCTACACATATGTAGCAGATGTGCAGCTTGATCAACATAGGGGTCTCCTAAAAGGGAATAGGGGCTGTCTCCGACTCTGTTGTCTGCCTCTGGATCCCTTATCCCTAGCTGGGCTGTCTTCTTAGGCCACAGTGGGAGAGGATGGATTTAGTCCTGCTGTGACTTGAGGTGCCAGAGTGGGTTGGTAAGCTTTGTGGCCTTCCCTTCTCTGAGAAGGAGAGGAGAGGATGGACATGTGCGGGGGTGGGACTGGGAGGAGATGAGGGAGAAGGCTGGGGTCAAGGTGTAAAGCGAATAAATAAATAAATAGATAAATAAATAAATATTTTAAAAGTATTAAATAAAAGAAATAATTTCACCTTTTTTGTACTCTCCCTACTCTCTCTCGTTACAAGTGTTATTCACTGGCATACCTGGAGATGGCGCTGTGGGTCCAAGAGAATAAAAGGCACCAGGCACCCCTGCTAACCCTTCCTGATGATTCCAGGAGCCTTAAAACGCATTCTTTCTCCCCGACTCCCGATTCACTTAAAAATGCCAGATTGACCGTTTGCTTAGAAAAATCATTTTGTTCTCAGCCCAGGAAACACCTCCCCGCCCCCACGCCGAACCCCATCAGCTTGGTAGGAAACTGCAGGAGAAAAGGATCTTCTTAGCCAGGACAAGTGGATGGTGACATTCACATGCCCGTTGGAAAAGCTGTGTCTGTCATACGTGACAGCCTGGCATAAGGGACAAGGCTGGGCGCCGAGGAATGAGGGAAAACCAGACGAAGCAAAACAGATGAAGCAAAGTGAGAAGCGAAGACAAATAATTGACACCATAAGTCACGGCTGAGCTGTTTGGAACGAGGTGAATCCGTTTCCATGTGATGAGCATTTTTTTTTTTTTTTTTTTTTGGTCTCTTCCTCCAGCTGTTAATTGAAAGCCAAATGCTTTGACCCTAGGATTGCTTCAGATCAAAGTCTTCTATGAACAAAATCTCATCTATTCTTTGGAGCAGCTTTCCATGGACACCGTTTTCTTTCCTTCTCAAGTGTCACCTGCTATGTTAGAACCAGAGTTGTTTCCTTGGGAGAAGCAAAAGCAAGCACGGATGGTGGAGAGGGGCACTCACTGATCCCCAGAACTGCAAAAACAAGCAAATTAAGGAGAGAAGGAGGTTAGAGGCATAGTTAAGGGAGAGGGTGGGTCACCACATCTGAGATGGGGACAGCTGTCTACCAGCTGGGCGGGCACAGCATCCCTTTTGAGTTTCAGGGAAGATGTTTGTCAGTGGTCAGCCACTCACCCAGGAACAATCCGTGTCCTTAACAAAGCAGACAGACACAGGGAATCAAAGCTGAAGGCTACATGCGCTCCGTACTGTATTCCTGTATTTGGGGCTCCAAGCACCTTTACTATTGCTTCAGACAGTTTCTCTCCAGCACTGGGACCCAAAATAGTAGAGCAAACATGTGTATCTAGAAGGAAGTTCTGCGCAGTGTGTTTGTGTGGTAGGTGAGTTAGAAGATGAGAGGGGGGATGGAGAGATGGCTCAGAGGTTAAGAGCACGGTCTGCTCTTCCAGAGGTCCTGAGTTCAACTCCCAGCAACTACACGGTGGCTCACAACCATCTAGAATGAGATCCTGTGCCCTCTTCTGACATGCAGGTGTACACTGTATACATAATAAATAAATAAATTAAAAAAAAAGAAGATGAGAGGGAAGAAAAGGAAGTGGGGAGGGGGGGAAGGAAGCGAACTCCTCCCCGTGTTTTTTCTCTTTTCCCTCTCTGGAACTTGCTGTGCATCAGAGGATGACCTTGAACTTCTGATCCTCTTGTCTGCATATCCAGATTACATGCCTGGACCACCATGCCTTTTGTGTTGTTGTTTGTTTTTTGTTGAAACGGACTCACCACGTAGCCTTGGCTGAAATTTTGCTATGTAGACCAAGCTGGCTTCAGACTCCCAGAGATCCCTCTGCCTCTGCCTCTGCCTCCAGAGCACTTGCTCTGGGAGTGAAGGCCTGCACCACCACACCCTGCCCACCGTGCCTGGTTTTACGTAGTACTGGGGATTGAACCTAGAGTTTTACAAATGCTAGGCAAGCAAGCACTCTACCAAGCAAGCTACAGCTGCAGCCAAGTTTGTCTCAAACTAGCCTCAGGTTCATGAGTCATCTGTTTCTACCCGCTTCAGCGTGTGCCACCACAGTGTTAGCTTTTTTTGTGACAGTCTCACTATGTAGACTATGCAAGCCTTGAGCTCACAACCTTTCTGCCTCAGCTTCCCCAGTGCTGGGAGCATAAGCGTGCACCACCATACCAGGGACATTCAGAAAAGCTCTTTTAATCTTATTTGTTATCGAGTTGGTCCGCACATTGAAAGGATGACTCTCCAGACACGTGAGTTGTTCTGGTTCCTCTCAACCCGTTTCCAGCACCCTTCCCAGAAACACATTCCTTCACTGTGGCAAGCCTGAGTTCCTCTTTCTGTGCTTTGCCAGTAAGGAGCATCTGGTTGTTATTGGCTTGGTGAATCATCAGCTTGGTGAACGGGAAACGCCATCACTGAAAGTCCACATGGTCACCCTATCCCTGGCAGAGCAACCTGCACGCCTGCCACCCCTTCCCACAGCACAAAGTGTGTCCTCTGGGCCTTTAATGTGGCTTTGATGGGGTTGAAGGATGTTTGAGGCTTTCCAGGCCCTTTTACATGGCAAAGCGGCTCCGCCTGCCTGTGAGATTTGAGTTCCCTGGACAGAGCAGCTGTGTGTCTGACCCCGCCCCCTCTGACTCCTGGGGCCTCGGGTTACCCAACAGCCCATCATTTCAGCGGCAACCCCGGACACCGGAAAGATGATGGTTACAGTTCCCATTTGCCTCTGGGATCCGAGTTCCCACTCAGTTCTCAACAACTCATTCTCTCCTCTCCTAAAGGGACAGGGAATTTGTTTTTTGTTTTTGTTTGTTTGTTTGTTTGTTTGTTTGTTTGGGTGCTAAGAGAAAAATATCTTAGAAAAAGGAAACAGTTGAGGCACTCTTTGGAAATCCGTAGAACCATTTGCAGTGCCGGGATTAGGGTGTGTCAACAGTCCCAGCAATCGTGGCTTTGCAGGGGAAGATTGGGGCTCGGATGGCCCTGGTGTCCTTCCTCTGTGGACAGTTTTGTATTCCGGTGTCTTAGCTTGTGACCTTCTGCAGCCATTTTAAAAGGCGTATTTCATTTAGAAAAACTAACGCCACCATCTGTTTCCTCAGGTGGTAAAACAGCCCTGCGTTTGCTTAGGCCAGTTGTTCTGCTTTTCATTGCTTACCCTCTCTGTCCCACGCATAGATATAGGCACTCGTGCACGCGCCTGCCTTATTTTGGACAAAAATATTGGAAAATAATTAATTGTCATAGAACTTTGCTTTTAGGTCTGTCAGCAACACACCCTGGGGAAGTGCAGTCTGCAGCATACACATCTGGATATCACTATTAACGAACCAAGTATTAGTTCCATAACAGCAGCTAGTGTACAATCCTTATTCAAATACCCATGTGTTTCCTCTACAGATGATTGTGTAGAGTTAGGCCATATTCTATTCCAAAATCCAACTTCAGTTATTTGCATCGGTGCCATCAGTCCCTGGAGTCTCTTGCAGCCGTCCTTTCAACTTTCTATCATCTTTCAAGACGCTAACTTTTTTATTTCAGGACTCAGGCCAATTGGTCTTATAAAATGTCCCATAGTTTGAAATGGTCTGATTGTTTCCTTATGGGTAGATTACAGTCGAAACAGCCACGCTAAGAATCCTGCACTGGTATCTTGCATGGTTCTTACTACAGCACATCAGGAGGTCCAAATTTTCATGTTAAGTTGATTTCTCTCCTAAGACAATGGCCATCAAATACCTCCAAGGTCAAGATACATTTTCTCTGTGTGCATAGTAATACATGAGTGGCTCTTTGGGTCTGTGGGAATAGCTTGTCCTTTAATAGTGTTTCATCCAGTGGCTTTTGCATGGATAACACAGGGGCCCCTGAATGGCAATTTTCTAATTGACTCTTCCTCCTAATTATTAGCTGGTATTGTAGAATACTCCTTCCCGCTCCAATTAATGAAAAGACTTACAAGCTGAAGTGGTTACTCTTCTTGTAGCTGTGATTAAAATACATGACTTGAATTAATTTAAGGGAGGAGGAATTCACTTGCACTCAAAGTTGGAGGGAATGGCCACGGTGGCAACGTCGCTTTCTGTGATGGCAGCAGAAGTGTGACTTTGCTTCCTCACATCCGGGAGGATCAAGGGACAGAGGAACATGGCAGTGCTCAGCTGGGTTTATTAGACTGTGCCATGGTGCCGCTTACCTTCCCAGACTCATTCCTGCTGCGCTTATCCTCCCTGGAATTTCCCTCACAGGCACACTCAGCCGTGAGCTTCACTAACACCCCGTGTGTCTCTTAATCTAATCAATCTGATGATCAAAATTAGCCGGCACCCAAGCCTTCACTGAGCAGCGGTGTTTCTGGAAGGGAGGTTCTGCCCCCTCTGACTGAGGATGTAGAACGGCAGTGGGTAATGAAGTTGCCTCCATCTTTTTCCTTCTTCCCCTAGAATCATAAGGCGTTGGATTCCATTTTGAATTGAATCCGGATTTATTTCTTCTTCTTTTTTTCCTTGTTACGCTCAAGGCAGGCCACAGATGTGTAAAGTGCTGTTGGATCAACGGGGAATGTTGTGGTGGGATGTTCATGGTCTGTTCAAGTTCATATATCGAAGCCAAACTCCCCATAATGACAGTACTGGGAGATGGGGCTCTTTGGACGATGATTCAGTCCTGCGGGCTTTGTCTGCATAGCTAGTAGCGTGCTTGCCCAGAGAATGCAAGATCTTGATTCAGTTCCTAGACCCATATTTTTTAAAATTACAAATATAGTATTAAGCGCAGAGGAATTTAATTTTTCAAAAAGATCCTAGAGAGCTAGCCAGTTTCTTTTTAAGATGTGAGGACATGGGGTGTGGCTTCTGTGAGAAATGGGTCCTCCCCACGTACCGAATCCGCTAGCACCTTGATCTTAGATTCCAGCCTCTAGAATAGCGATGAACACATTTCTGTTATTTATAAGTTTCTTTGCAGCAGGGAAGCACAGGGAATAGTTCGGTAACCTGGGACTCCACATGGTTTACAATATGCCCACATCCCTCTTTTAAAAAAACATTTTAAAATACTGTATTTATTACCTTTTAAAAAGTGGTCGTTGGTGTTTTGCCTGCCCGTATGTCCATGTGAGGCTGCCGATTGCCTGGAACTGGAGTTACAGAGAGTTGGGGCTGCCCTGTAGATGCTGGGAATTGGACTGGGGTCCTCTGAAAGAGCAGCCAGGGCTCTTAACTGTGGAGCCTTCCCTCGAGCTCCATGCCCACACCCCTCTTTTAGTAACGCTCTTCAAGTAACTGTGTACTTGGCCTCCTGAATTTCTTCCCAGTGCATACATATGGCTTGTGCTCCGAACATTGCAGTTAGCAACCTATCAACAACATATGGCCACCACTGGAGTCAAGCTGCCCACATAACCCTCTCTGAGGATGGAATACATTCCTCATCCCCCTAAAAACTACAAAGGCAAAATTTTGTCCTCAAGCCTACTTTTAGGCAGAACCTCCATTGACTATCTTAATCCTATGCATAGAATTAAAATCTGTGGAAAGCAACACGCACACTAGAAAAGTGATTATGAGGCCTAAATGATTGGCTGGGCATAGTGCTATATGCTTTGATCCCAGCAGACAGGAGGCTGAGACAGGTGGATCTCTGTGAACTGGAGACCAGCCTAGTCTGTAGGATGAGTTCCAGGCCAGCCAGAGCTACCTTGTGAGACCCTGTTTCAAAATAAAGCAAGATGAAAGACAACAACAAATGAGTATGAAAGACTTAGTTTATCAGTTATGATAGGGAAACGCCCAGGCTACGCCCCTCAGCAGCCAAACCCCTCCTTCTCTTGAATTTCATAAAAGCAAGCACCAAATAATCAGAGCCTTTGGGCATCTTCACCTGCGTGGTCTCGAAGATTTATTTATTTATTATTATGTATACAATGCTCTGCCTGCATGTACACCTGCATGCAGGCTGTGTGGTTTTTTATTTCATTCTTGAATAAGATGCCGAGAGCCTGGACCTACTGGGCCCTGAACTGGACCACTGGTAACATGGTATTTTGTTACAGTCTTCCCACTGGACTAAGAAGTGGTCATGAACTTGGACCTTCTGTGGTGACCACCATTTCTCTCTCTTCTGCAGGTCTACTTTACACCATCCCCTTCTCCAAACCTTACTTCCTGCTTCTTCAGTTGGGAGGATGGCTAAAAGAAGCTTCTATATTGTCTCAACATCCCATCCCTGGGTATCAGCTCTCGTGCCTTCACACGCTGCTTTCCTCCCATCCTATTGATACAGGATGCCCCCCATGCCCCCACCTCACATACAGTTCACACACATATACTACACACATACATCAATACACATCTTACATACACACCACACCCACCATCATCCACATACACACCGCATGCACAACATCACACACACACACATATCTTACACGACACACCCCCACCCCCTGCCCCACCCCCACATATAGCGTATGCATGCATCTCACACATACACCTCACACAGACCTCACACATACACACAAGCCTGCTCACACATACATATATCACACACACATACCCTCCCTCCCCCCCGACACGTGTGTGTGTGTGTGTGTGTGTGTGTAGACTAAATGTCAAATAGTTGTGTGTGTGTGTGTGTGTGTATGTGTGTGTGTGTGTGTGTGTGTGTGTGTAGACTAAATGTCAAATAGTTGTGTGTGTGTGTGTGTGTGTGTGTGTGTGTGTGTGTGTGTGCAGGCTAAATGCCAGATAGTTGTACAGTGGTTAACGTGAAAACCAGTGTTTCTGCATCTCATTCCTCTACTGCCAGAATTTTCAGTCTTTGGATAAAAGCATTTTCACCTATATACTTTAGTTATTTTTCCTGGCCTTTATTTCCATATTCTTCTACATCTGCACATCCTTATATTGATTTAAATGTCATGCTTTAAATATCCTTTCATGATTTCTTTACTCGGCTGTTTTGATCTGTTTCTTCTCTTCAGTCTCTCCTTCCCCACTTCTCCCTCCTTCTGACCACTGTAAATCTGTCACAGGCCTTGGTTAAATTGGTATTCATATGCACAGATGAGCTGTGTACAATTCTCTGTTTTTCTTAGAGATAATAGATGTTTTCTTTTTCCTCTTTGCTTAGTGGTCTTCGCATCATTAATCTACCCTCCGAGTCTCTGCCAGCCAAGTAAACCCTTTAAGACTTCAAACACAGCTCTCAGTTCTTTCTGGTTTTTTGAACCATTTCTTCTGGAGACTTTCTCCTGTGTGGGTTGGTGACTCTCAAGGCCTGCTGTAAAGTTACAGCCTGAGACCGCCTCTTGCTGTCACGGTGGAATTCTCTCTCTTGGTTCATCTCATTTCCTGGATCTCACATCATTGACATCACAGTAATTTTCCATCTCCTCCTTTCCTTCCTCCTCCTGCTCTTCCTCCTCCTCCTCCTGTTCTTTTGATTCTGGGTCTCATGTGGCCAAGGATGCCACTTCCCCAATGCTACAACCACAGGCCTGTGCCCTCATGCTTAGCCCCACATCATTTTTTCTTCATTAACGGACTCATTTACCTCATTTTGTATTCCAATGGATTTCTAAGAAATGATGCTGGGAGGATAAGTATTTTTAAATGCTTCATGTATGCCATGGGTGGTGTCACACGCCTTTAATCTCAGCACTCGCGAGGCAGAGGCAGGTGGATCGCTGTGAGTTCGAGGCCAGCCTCCTCTACAAAGCAAGTCCAGGACAGCCAAGACTACACAGAGAAACCCTGTCTCGAAAAAAAAATATTATTTTTAAAATGAAGTTTGAAATAATGATTCTAGTTTGTGTTTACTTCTGGAGTTGTTTTATGAAGGCATCTGTTTCCTTTCTACACACTTTTGGGATCTTATTTTGAACTTGATGTTTTAAAACTTGATAGTGATTTGTTGGTGTAAGTGGTTTAGTCATCTGCTAGGTTCTGGTTTGTTAATCATGTGCATTAGCTCTGCAGAATTTCCTTGACTTGTTTCTTTTGAAAACACTTCACTTTAATTCGTGTGTGCACGTGTGTGTGTGTGTGTGTGTGTGTGTGTGTGTGTGTGTGAGCGACATGTGTACAGGTGTCACCAAGGCCAGAAAATGGCAGGAGGTTGCCTGGAGCTGGAGTTACAGGTGGTGCTGGGAGCCTAATTTGAGTGCTCTGGAAGAGCAGGGAGTGTTCTTAAGTCCAGCCCCTTGAATTGTTTCTTTTACATATCTCCTGCCATGTTTTCTTTTCCTGGATTATTCTTTTTCCTAATGTGAGGGTTTTGAACCACCCACACTGATTTAAACTTTCCATCTCCTTTACTTTACCCCATGTCTTCAGTTTGCCATCTCTTGTTTTTTCAAATTGTTACCTCAACTTACCTTTTATTGGGGCTTTTAGCTTTGCCACAATAATTTTAAATTGCAAGAACATTTGTTTCTGCTTTTTTAATCAATGCAACATTATCTTTGTATACTTTGTTATTATTATTTTTTTTGCAGAAAAATTATCTGTGTTGCCTTTTTCTGAGAACTCCTTGATTTGCTAAGCTTGAATCTATTTTTATCTATCTATGTATGTATGTATCATCTATCTATTTTTTATTTAATTTTGGGACAATGACCCATTGTGTGACCTCTTTTGAACTGGAACTTGCTGTGTGGACTAGGCTCAGGCTGGCTTTAATCTCAGAGAGATCTGCCTGCTTCTGATCCACCTGTCTTTGCCTCCTGAGTACTGGGATTAAAAGCATGTACCTCCCCCACACCTACTCCTGCTTTTTCCTAAAGTAGGCTTCTGGAAGGAGTACTCTCCATAGCCTCTCTTGTATCTGTCTTTGAACGTAACTTTGCATCAGGCCCTGTGTTCAAGACCAATGTCTCCTAGGTTATCTTCCAGATAAACTTTTACTCAGAAAGCATCTTGTAAGAATCAGATGACTATAGTTAAAATCTGTCACAAAAGACTTGATGTTTCAAACCAGGTGTGGTGGTGCACGTCTTTAATCCCAGCACTCAGGAGGCAGAGGCAGGTGGATCACTGTGAGTTCGAGGCCAGCCTGGTCTACAAAGTGAGTCTAGGACAGCCAAAGCTACACAGAGAAACCCTGTCTCAAAAAACCAAAACCAAAACCCAAAAAAAAAAAAAAAAAAAAAAAAGGAAGACACTCAACAAAGAATACCCTTTTTTTCTGCTTCTGAGCTTGATATTGATTTTTGACAAACAAATGGAGAACAAAATAGGAGCTTTGTTTTCTGATGATGCTGATGAGCAAATCAGACATTTCTCCTACCTGCTGGCTAGTTTTATGTCAACTTGACCCAGGCTAGAGTCATCTGAGAGGAGGGTACGGCAATTGAGGCAATGTTTCCATAAGATTAGGTTGTAGCAAGCCTGTAGGCCATTTTCTTTAATTAGTGATTGATGGGAGAGGGTCCAGCCCGTTGTGGGTGGTGCCACCCCTGGGCAGGTGGTCCTGGGTTCTATAAGAAAGCAGACTTACAGAGCAAGCCGTGAGGAGCAAGCCACTGAGCAGCACCCCTCCGCAGCCTCAGCATCAGCTCCTGCCTCCTGGTTTCTTTCAGCGATGGGCTGGAGATGTGGAAGCATAAGCCAAATACACCTTTTCCTCTTGGTGTTTCATCACAGCAATAGTAAGTCAAACTAAGACATCTTGGTAAGCCAGCTCACACCCCTGTCAACTAATGCAGATCAACTAATGCAGATGAGAACCTCTGGCCTCCTCTGTGCAGACAGGTCAATGCTGTAAATGTCACCACACAGTACAGAGCAAACCTTAACGAACATTTTTTTAAAAAAGATTTATTTATTTATTATGTATACAGTGCTCTGCCTGCATTTACACCTGCAGGCTAGAGCATCAGATCACATCATATGTGGTTGTGAGCCACCATGTGGTTGCTGGGAATTGAACTCATGACCTCTGGAAGACCAGACAGTTCTCTTAACCACTGAGCCATCTCTTCAGCTCCCCTTAACAAAGCTTCTTGCTAAAATATCTGCTATGGTCTGAACATATCCTCCCAAAAGCCTGTTGGGAACTCAGTTCCAAAGTCCTGGGAGTTGGTGGCCAGTAAAAAGTGGTTAGGCTATGGGCGTTCTCTTGCCCCAAGTGGACTAAGGTCTTTATCTTGGGAACTGGTTTGTTATCTCAGGGGGAACTCCTAATAAAAATAAGAGTTTGGCAATACCCACTCTTTTGCCCTTCCCTTCCTAGTCTTTCTGCCAGGGCAATGGCATAACTAGAAACCCCTGACAGATGCTGGACACCTACCCTCCCCTCTGCCAACTTTCAGAAGAGAAAGAAATACATTTTTATATTTTTGGTTGTGAGCCTAGCCTTTAATGGCTGAGCCATCTCTTCAGCCCCAGAAACACATTCTTATTCTTTAAAAGTTATTTGGTCTCAAACTGGAGAGATGGCTCAGTGACTAAGACTGCTTGATGCTCAGGTCTGAGGACCTGAGTTCAAATCTCTAGTACCCACATCAAAAAGCTGAGAGTGGCTATCTAGGTGCCTGACAGCCCAGTGCTGTGGGGTTGGAAACAGAACTTGCTGGCCACGAGGCCAGCTGCGCAGGCTCAGGGACTGAGTTAGAGAGTGAAGGAGCAGGATACCTGACCACCCCCACCCTCCCCACCCTCCCCACCAGCCCCGCACGGCCACAACATGCATATATATACAAGTTTTAAAAAGTGAAAAATAATACATAAAAAATACCCAGTCTTGGGTTACAGCAGCACAAAATGAATTAAGATAACTTTTAAAAGGTTTGTACTCTGTTCTACCTGCTTTCCCGTGAGTCTCATCGGGTTCATAAAGTTTTAAATATTTAGTGTTTCTATAATTTTTTTTGAGAATTTCATACGTGCACACAATGGGTTGATCATATTCACCACTGATTCTTCCCCTAACTCCTTCCCGCTTCCCCTCCCCTCCCCCTTCCCTCCCCCTCCTCCTTCCCCTCCTCCCCGCTTCCTCTTCTTCTTCTTTAGTTTTTGAGACAAGGTTTCTCTGTGTAGCCCTGCCTGTCCTGGACCAGGCTGACCAGGCTGGCCTCAAACTCAGAGATCCGCCTGCCTCTGCCTCCTAGGTGCTGGGATTAAAAGCATATGTCACTAAGGCTCATCCCCTTCATAAACTTTTAAACTGAACAACTCTTTGCTTAGCCAGATTGGAAGACTGTCTCAAACTGTGTGCTGTGGTTAAAAGTAGTTTTCAACCTCTCACAGCAAGGTAGAGTTTTTAGCTTTAGGTTTTTTTTTTTTTCCTGCAAACATCAGGCCCCACATTTTACTGTGACTTTCAAGGTCAGTGTTGTAGCAAATAAAAATTGGGCTAATAATGTTTATTATTAAAAGCCTATACTTATTAAAGCAGTATTATCTAACCTGCTATCAAATCAATAAAGACATAGACACCTGATAGATTTTAGATAAGCCTTATTTTATATATAAATATGTATATATATATATATACACACACATATTTGCTTTTTAATTTTTTTGTGACAAAGAAGCCAAATCCATTCAATGGAAAAAGGATAGCATCTTCAACAAATGGTGCTGGTCTAACTGGAGGTCTATGTGTAAAAAAATGAAACTGGACCCATATTTGTCACCTTGCACAAAACTCAAATCCAAGTGGATTAAAGACCTCAACATAAAACCAGAGACACTAAGCCACTTAGAAGAAAAAGTGGGAAAGAGCCTGGAACATATTGGCACAGGAGACAACTTCCTGAACAGAACACCAACGGCCCAGGCCTTAATGTCAACCATTAATAAATGGGACCTCATGAGGCTGAGAAGCTTCTGTAAGGCAGGAGACACTGTCAAGAGAACAAAGCGACAGCCTACAGACTGGGAAAAAATCTTCACCAACCCTACATCTGACAAAGGTCTAATATCCAAAATATATAAAGAACTCAAGAAATTAAACACCACCAAACTGAATAACCCAATTGAGAAATGGGGCTTGGAACTAAACAGAGAATTCTCAACAGAGGAGTATCAAATGGCTGAGAAACACTTAAAGAAATGCTCAACCTCCTTAGTCATCAGGGAAATGCAAATCAAAACAACTCTGAGATTCCATCTTACACCCATCAGAATGGCTAAGATCAAAAATTCAAGCGACACCACATGCTGGCGAGGATGTGGGGAGAGAGGAACACTCCTTCATTGCTGGTGGGAATGCAAACTAGTACAGCCACTTTGGAAATATATCTGGTGCTATCTCAGAAAAATGGGAATAGGGCTTCCTCAAGACCCAGCTATTCCACTCCTTGGAATATACCCAGAAGATGCTCCAGCACACAACAAGAAAATTTGCTCAACCATGTTCATAGCAGCCTTATTCATAATAGCCAGAACATGGAAACAGCCTAAGTGTCCCTCAGTAGAAGAGTGGATAAAGAAACTGTGGTACATATACACTATGGAATACTACTCAGCTATTAAAAACAAGGAATTCCCGAAATTTGTGGATAAATGGATTGAGCTAGAAATGATCATAATGAGTGAGTTAACCCAGAAGCAGAAAGAATCAAATGGTATATACTCACTTATATCTGCATACTAGCCCAAGGGGCATGTCCCACGAAAGCCTTCACTTACCAGGAAACTGGGACAGAGGGGAAGGCATCCTATTGGGACTCTAAATGAGAGACGCATGGGAGAACAGCAAAATAAAAGGATCCAGAGGGTCCTAGAAATCTACAAGTAGAACAATATGATAGGCAGATTTGGGCCCAGGGGTTCCGCTCAAACTAAGGCACCAGCCAAGGACAATACAGGAGGTAAACTTTAAACCCCTTCCCAGATCTAGCCAATGGTCAGAATATTCTCCACAGTTGAGTGGAGAGTGTGATACGACTTTCTCACATACTCTGGTGCCTCACATTTGACCATGTCCCCTGGAGGGGGAGACCTGGTGGCACTCAGAGGAAGGACAGCAAGTAGCCAAGAAGAGACTTGATACCCTATGAGAATATATAGGGGGACGTAATCCCCCTCAGGAACAGTCATAGGGGAGGGGAATAATGGGAAAATGGGGGGGGAGGAATGGAAGGATACAAGGGATGGGATAAACATTGAGATGTAACAAGAATAAATTAATAAAAAAAAAAATAATTAAAAAAAAAAATTTTTTTGTGATCCACCTGCCTCTGCCTCCTGAGTGCTGGGATTAAAGGCCACCACACCCAGCTTTTTTGTTTGTTTGTTTATTTGTTTGTTTGAGGCAAGGTTTATCTGTGTAGCCTTGGCTGTCCTGGACTCACTTTGTAGACCAGGCTGGCCTCTAACTCACAGCGATCTGCCTGCCTCTGCCTCCCTTAGGGTTAGGATTACAGGTGTGCGCCATTCCACAGGGCGATAAACCTTATTTTACCTGGGCCTGGGCAGGTAAAATATCAATAAATGCTGCTGGAGCTGATGAGAGAGTGTGCCATCTGACCAGAGGCCCAGCAGGGTTATGAATAGCTGCCCTTAAACAAATGATCCACGGGCTCAGTGAAGTGACAAGCAGACCAGACAGTGGTCTGTGCGTTGGCCACCGCATCTGAAAGAGACAAACAGAAAAGGCAGAGCTGAGCATGCTCAGTTCCTTCCCAAATTTCTGGCTGATAAATCACTGCTTTTTTGGTTGTGAGCCGAGCCTTTAATGGTTAAGCTATCTGTCCCACCCAAATGGAGCAGAAGGACTGGAAGTTTCCCACTGGAACCATGGAAACACCCTCACTTGTGGGAAGCTCGAGAGGATGAAGGTATGCCTTCTCCTAATACTGAGCCAAATCTCATGTGAAAACTGTATACTGGATCATTCAAATAGAGGCCAAATAGAGGCTTGCTAGGTATATTAGAACCAATTAGTACCACAGGGCATTGGCTGTGATGGGGAAACTAAGACCAAAAGTTTCTAGGGAATCATAGTTGAATCCTGGCACCTAGATTAAGATATTCTTCTATTTTTGTTTTGTTTTGAGATGAGGTTTTATGTAGCCTAGGCTGGCCATAAGTGCTTTATGTAGCTGAGGATGACCTTGAACTCCCAATCCTCCTGCTTCTAACTCCCGAATTCTGGGATTACAGGCGTGTACTCTTCTAAGTAGACACCAACCAATAATCACACGTCTATGGCCGTCCCCTATATAATCCTATATTCTCAGAGGGTGAGCATATAGAAACACAGAAGTATGTTCCAGTCATTGAGAATATAATATGTATTTCAAAATAAATGTTTGTGGAGTGTGTAGCTATAGAGGTTAAAAAGGTAACTTGCAAAATTATGTTCCGTGGAGATTTGACATTCCCTCTGTCAATTTAAGAAAAAAGAAATAAAACTTAGAAGAAAAGGAAAGAAGGGAGAGAACCATTTGATCTCGCTGGGAAAATGTAGCTCATTAATTTTGTTCCAAACTTGTATGAATATTGGTCAGGTACCAACAAAAGGATAGTCATACTGAACCACCCAGAAAGTCACCCAGAGTCTGGTTCCTGATCTTTAAAGAGAGACACTTCATGGGGGCACTGACTTTTAATACGCTTTATAATTGGGAGAGATTTTCTATTCTTTCTTTCATTTCCTGTTTCTTATCTTGTGTTCTTAAATTGAGGCCATTCCTTGGCCATAACAGCACGATTCTTCATGCTCTGCCTTCTGCCTTTTATCAAAACCTTGTCTGATTCTTTTCAGTTAATCAAAACCAGGAGAGAAAGTTCCATGAGAGGATAGAACTTTTACTTTTTTTTCTTATAAGGATCAGTCACCATGTGTATATTGACAAGAGCACACATGTAGGGGTGTGAGTGGCTGTGTGGGACTGCAGGTGGTATTGTTGTATTCGGACCCAATGAAGAGCATCCACATGGGTCACTGGTGTGCAACATGAAGACCTTATAAGAAAGTATCAATGTAGTTATCAGCCAAGACCCTTAAGGAAGCAACTGTTTCCCTCTGGCAATATGATGTGGGGTACTTGTGACTGTTATTTTTGTCAACTTGATGCAATCTAGAATCTTGTGGGAGAGAAGTCTCCAGAGGAATTATCTGGACTGGGTTGGCCTGGTGGGCATGCCTGTGAGGGATTTTCTTTGTCAGGTTGAATGAGGTAGCGGAGACCCACTCTGAATGTGGGAAATACCATGTGAAGGGCTGAAAGTGAAGAGCGTGGGCACATGCACATTAATTTGCTGCTCTTTGATTTTTCACTGTGGATGTTAAAATAACCAGTTCTCTCAAGCTCTTAATGCTGTGACTTTCTTGCCATGATAAATGGCAACCTGGAATTGTGAGCTAGAATGAACCTTTTCCCTCTAAATTGCTTTTGTCAGGGTATTTCATTATAGCAACTAGAAATGAAATTACGGCAATACCAATGGTAGGATCCTTGGCAACAGGAACAAAGTTGGTAGACACAAAGCCTAGCCAATGGTTTTGAAACTGAACTTGTTTTGTTTTTCACTAAATATGTGAAAGGAAAAATTTCACAGTTTTTTTTTTTATTATATCTGAATACATCATGCTGAGATAAGGACTTAGACTGTTTTTGTCAGCAGTGATGGGCATACATAAGTGAGGCCAGCCTGATTGGTCTGTGTGGGCAGTTCCCTGACCCATGGCCATGATAACCACTGAAGCACACGGTAGCATTCTTTTTGACAGTTATAGGAGCCCCACTCTTTCCTATCATTCTTCGTTCTGTGGCTTTATTACCCTGGAGTCAATTACTGTCTGCAGATAGGATACTGCAGTGAGGAACTAGGGTATCATGAGGGAGGTATCCTATACCCATAACCTTTATTACTATTATATTATTATAACTGTGTTGTATTTTATTATTAGTGATTGTATTAATTTCCTTGCTGCTGTGACAGTATATATGACAGAAACAACTTAAGGGTGGAGAGCTTTGTTTTGGCTCAAAATCCCAGAGGTTACCATCCCTAATGCTGGGGAAGGTATGGTGGCTAGATCAGCTTGGTGAGAGTTTTCCGTGCCTTTTGTTCATGTCTTGGGAGATCAGGAAGCTGGGAGCTCTGACTGGAACAGAAGCAAAGGTCAATTCAACATCTGCTCCCAGTGGCCCATTTCTGCTAGCTAGATCCAACATTGTCTTTAAAATGTGTCCAGCAGTAAACCTAGACCCCTGTTCAGATCTAGCCAATGGACAGCTCATTCTCCATGGTTGTGGGGAGCGTGGGAACTGCTTCTGACATGAACTCTGGTAACCTCAATTTGATCATGTCCCCTTGGTGGGGAGGCCCAGTGGCACATAGAGGAAGGGGAAGCAAGCTATCCAATGAGACCTGATAGGCTGTGATCATGGTGGGGGAGGAGGACCCCTTCTGTCAGAAGTCTAGGGGAGGGGAATAGGGCAGAAGAGGGAGGGAGGGAGGGAATGGGAAGATACAAGTAAAGGGATAACAATTGGGATGTAATCTGAATAATTTAAAAACAAAGCTGGAAAAAAAAAAAAAAAAAAAAAGCCCAGACTGGAGGCTAGGTTTCAGTCACATGAGCATCTGGAGGCTCAGTTCACATTCCAGCCAAACAGTTAATCATGTTAATGTCTTGAACAATTGTCCAGTTGTCTTATTGGTCTCAAGAAGACAGAGATCTGCCTGCTGGGATTAAAGGCATGCGCCGCCGCCGCCAGTTGTTGAGAATTTTTGTATCTGTGTGAATAGGGGAAATTAGTCTGTAATTCTTTTTCTTTATTGGGTGGGTCTTTGTGTAGTTTGGGTATTAGGGTAACTGTGGCCTCAAGAAATAATTGGGCAATATTTCTTCTGTTTCTATTTTGTGTGGTAATTTGAGGAGTATTGGCATTAACTCTTCTTTGAAACTCTGGTAGAATTCTGGGCTGACACAGTCTATCTCAAGGTGATTTTTGTTGTTGTTGTTGTTGTAAGACTTTGAATTATTGTCTCTATTTTACGAAGGGGTTATACATCTGTTTAAATTGATTATCTGTTCTTGATTTACTTTGGTAGCTGTTCTTCCTCTTATTGAGGAAATTATGTATTTCTTTTAGATTTTTCAATTTAGTGAAATATGGATTTTAGAAGCATGTCCTTACCTTTTTCTGGGTTTCCTCAGTGTCTGTTATTATGTTGCCACTTTCATCTCTAATTGTGTTCATTTGGATTTCCTCCTTCACCTCTTAGTTAATTTGTCTAAGGGCTTGTCAGTCTTACTGATTTTCTCAAAGAATCAACACTTTGTTTTACTGATCCTTTGTACTGATTTTTGCTGTTATTGTTTCTATTTTATTGACTTAAGCCCTGAATTTACTTCTTGCTGTCTATTCATTTTGGGCTTTCTTTCTTTCTTAAGTGGGCTCTGAAGACTGAACTCAGGTCACCAGGCTTTCATGACAGGCACCTTTAGTTGCGGAGCCCTTTTCCAGCCCCAGGGATGTTTTAAATTTTTCTACCTCTATGTAGTAAGCAATATGGGAGAATATGTATTTATAAAATCTGATTTTTACAGTAGCAGGGATCGAACCCAGGGCCTCAGTAACACCAAGTAAGTGCCCTACCCCTGAGCCATACCTCTTGCCTGCTCTTTCTTAGAGAAATGTTTGAGACTTAAGCATGTATATGAGGGCTGAGGAGATAGCTCAGGCAGTGACGTGGCTGCTTCACAATCACAAGGGCCTGAGTTGCCACCCCCAGAGTTCTTGTGAAGAAGCAGGACGCTTGCAACCAGTCCTAGCTTTGGGGAGGTGCAGAGGGAGGAGGACCCCTAGGGTTTGCTGGTCAGCTAGTCTAGTCTAATCAGCGAGATCTAGGACAATGAGAGAGGCTGTCTCAGAATAACAAAGCGGCTCCTACAAATGACACCGAAAGGGTGAGTTCTTGGCCCGCACACTCCCACGCATGCATATACCTCTCCACGCACAAACCCGCGTGCATGGAAAAGAATGAGATTGGAAGTAACATGCATATGTCCAACAGATTAAAGTAGATTAACTCTTCTCACAGACCCAGATAGAAAATGCCCCTCTGTGTAATCCTTGTGGCAGTGTGCTTGAAAACATCAGTTGGAGATGTGAATCTGTGTAGCAGATTTCATTCCCATGCTGGGCAGGTGGGAGAGTGGAGCGTACCCGGACAAACGCATAAGGCTGCAAGCATCCCACTGCGTGCCCGTGGAGCAGGGTAAGTAGTTCCATGTTCTGAAAAGTACGACGTGAAAGTTTGTGTCTGTCTAGGAAAGAGATAGAAAAGCTGGGTGGGCTCAGCAGCCAGCCAGTCTAGAAACTCCTGCACGTTTTACGACAGTTTTCAGTCGTCGCCGTGGACTCTATAAGAGCTTCTTTATGGCTACACTGGGGTCTATGACCGCGTTGAACTGCTAACATTGTTTAATACTTATGGTAAAATGTGTCTATTTCCACCGGACTGGTTTTCACTGGAATTGTATGTTTTGGGCTGTTTGGTAAATAAAATAAACAGATTCAAGCATCGTGGATGCTGACTGTGCAGCGTAGGCTAGCACATGTGAGGGCACTGCCAGCCTCCTTTCATAGGCAGAGAAAGCAGGGACCAGCAGCTCTGTGACTCTTCCAATTTCAGGGACAGGAAACAGGACTTTCCTTCTTCATCAGTTGGCAATTTTCACCTTAAGAACATTAATTAAGAAGACACATTTGCATTATTCTGTCTCTGTACAAATGCATGCATGAAGAGCCATGGTGGGAACTATTCCCCAGGGGCCATTCCAGTTCCACTTTTTCCGTCCCATGAGCACCTTTAAAAGGGCTTAGAATAGCCCTTTAAAAACATTTTTTTTTTTTTAAATTGAAGTCACAACAGCTATTTGGACTCAGCCTGGCTCAGCACAAACATTTCCCATCAAAGCCAGAAGAAAAGAAATGATTAAAATACTTTTGACCATAATGCTTTTTTTTTACATGTCCCTCAGTACTGTATGAGTAATTTTCAGTTTAGCATAAAGACAATACGTTCTGAGGCCTGACCTGGTCAAGGGGAAGCCACCAGCATGCAGGCAGCACCAAAGAGCTCTCTTGAAGGTCTGTAGGAACTTTGATCTCCAAGACCCCTCAAGTTCTGACTCCCACAGGAACAAAGGCCAGCGAGGCTCAGCTCTGCAGACTCTGAGACTAGCCTCTGGTACTTAGTGGACTATCCCAAGACAAGATACATATTGTCAGCTCCAGTACCAAACGCTGAACACCCTGAGATCTGCCTTTTTGTTTGTTTGTTTGTTTAAGCAGCAATCAGCATGCTGTATTCTGAAGCTACTTCAAAAAAATTGGAAGCTATTGAGTCAAACAACCAGACACGGTTAAACAGAGTTGTAAAGTGGGACATCACAGAGTGGACCCAGCTGGGACCTGGCTTCCATATATATCCCATGTTTCTATCAAAGAGTCACTCCAGAAATGTGTTTCAAGGGCCCTTAGAGGAAGGACCAGAAACCACTGCCCACTCCTCACCAAGGGCTGACAGACATACAGAGAAGAGACTTCCTCATTGACCCAAATTTGTTTTGTCTCTAAAATGATTAAGAACATTAAGAACTAAGAAAGGGGGGCTGGAGAGATGGCTAAGTGGTTAGGAGCACTGGTTGCTCTTCCAGAGGTCTTGAGTTCAATTCCAAGCACCCACATGGCAGTTCATAACTGTAACTACAGTTCCAGAGGATCTGACACCCTCTCTCAGACATATATGCAAGTAAAACACCAATGCAAATAAAATAAATTATTAAAAAAAAAAAAAGAACTAAGAAAGGTTGTATTTCTTTCTTCCAAGTGACTTAAAAAGGATCTTCCAAGTGTCAACACTCCAGCAGTGAAGGACTTATAATTAAGAACAGAAAGTGCAGCTCAGAAATCAATAGATTAAAAACACAGAAAAGGAGAGAGTTTAAGAAGGAGGGTAGTACGCCCATTAGAAAAGACTTTAATGGGGAGACCATAAGAAAGAATTCTGAAAGAACTTCCTACTATCATGGTTAAAATCCACAAGAGATTTAATTTCTACTTTACGCATATTTATATATTTACTTATTTAGTATATGTTGCATGTGTGTGCAGAAATCAAAGGATACAACTTTTGTGAGTTGTTTCTCTCAAACACCCATCGAACTCAGGTCATCAGGCTTGGTGGCAAGAACAGTTACTCACTGAACCCATTCATTGACCCTCAGGGACCTTTTTTCTTTTTTGGTTTTGTTTTTTTGAGACAGGGTTTCACTGTGTAGCCTACACTGTTCTAGAACTCACTCTGTAGACGAGGCTGGCCTTGAACTCACAGATCTACCTGCCTCTGCCTCCGTAGTACTGGGACCAAAGGTGTGCACCACCACTGCCCAGATCTATTTATTTATTTATTTATTTATTTATTTATTTATTTATTTATTTATTTTCAAGACTAGGTTTCTCTCTGTAGCCTTGGCTGTCCTAGAACTCACTCTGTAGACCAGGCTGGCCTTGAACTCACGGTAATCCACCTGCCTCTGCCTCTGGAGCGCTGGGATTACAGACCTGTGCTACCATGCCCAGCTAACAATTACTTTTTAGAATAAAATAAAATCATTTTTTGGTATTAAAAATGTAGTAGGCTTGTGTGCTAATTTATAGACTCAAAATCAGTGAAAGGTGTTTAAATAGATTACCTACTTCCTTATTTGGGATACTCCCTTTTTCTGGGTTTGCTGATCCACAAAAACGTTGATGCCTTTATATAAATGCTGGGTGGCACTGTGTTAAGAATGAGGAGAAGGCTGTGGAGAGGATTTTGTGGGTAAAGACGTTTGCCATCAAGCCTGTGACCTGAGCTCAATCCTCAGGCCCCATATAGGAGAGACTCTGCTTCCCAGAGTTGTCCCCCGCTCTCCACGTGCACATGTGTGTGCACTGGGAACTCACAGAAGGGGTTCTGAAAGTGTGAGCAAGAGGGACCTTAGTGCTGCTGTGAAGATCGCCACAGCCTGGAAGCACCCATGGCCAGAATTTGCAGGGAGGCCAGGGGGAGATGGCTGACATGCCTCACTGTTCACTACTGGAAGGAGAGGGTGCTGGAGTCTCTCTGTGCCTGCTATGTAAGGCTGGCCCCAGACATGCTCTTTCCCAAGCATCTAGCGAGAGCAACCGTGGCAGCGGTCACAGTGGCCAGGTGTTCTTGATTATTTTGTCATCTATTCCATGAAGACTGGGCACAATTATTAGCTCTCCTTATAAATAAATAAAAACTGTATTTGGTAAATACTAAGCCATCTTTCTCTTTGAAAATAACCTTGTATATGTATTTTTTTAAAAAAAAATTCGCTCACTTATATAGTGTATTTTAATTATATTCATCCACTACTACCTCCTCCAACTCCCCCTAGTATCCCCATCTCCCTCCCAACTTCTTGTCCTCATTTTTTAAAAATTGCTATTCACAACCTCCTGAGTGCAATTGGTGCTTCCCTGATGGGTGTGGGGCAGTCACTGGGCCTTGGGCAGCCTCGTCGCAGCCACATCCTCAAAGGAGAATTTCTATCTTTCTATCTCTATGTACTTTGCAAGGCTAGACACTGAACCCATGGCCTTCCACATGCAAGGTGAGCACCCACTGATCTACGTCCCCAGCACTGAGATAGGGCCTTGCTATGTAGCCCAGGCTGGCCTGGAATGATCAATTCTTCTGCCTCAGCACCTGAGTTCTGGGATTACAGATGTGTGCCACCACACTTAGCTGATACCAACCATAACCATGGTTCTATGGCTAGGGGACACAGTGTTTTCTTTCTCTTTTCTCATCCTTTCAGGGGCCTCCATTGTCCTGGGCTGGAGGCCTGATATAGAGGTTTTTTAAAGCTTCGCTGAGTTTGATACAAGGTGCATGAGAAGCATTTCAGAAGTGTTTGAGGGATTGTCAAACACTAAGAGCTGGAGTTTTGTTTGCTGTGATGTTACCCATATATCTAACCGCTGCGCCTAAAGAAGGCATGACCAGGAGGGAAGACAGATGCAAGCAGAGAACACAGAGCAAAGCCCCTTGGCTTTCACTTATTTGATCCTTATTTCTGCTAATAGTCGCCCAGCTCTTATGCATGCCAGCTGCTGGCAAGGAGAAGGAGGATAAAGAGACTGGGAGATGCTCTCTGCTCCCCGCAGAGCCAGAAAGGAGGCCCTTTGCACCAGATACTCTGCAATAAAAGAAAACACAATATAGCATTTCACTCACCATAAACCAGAGCTGACATGCGTTTCAAGGAGAGGAAAGATGTCTGATTTTCTCATGGTCTATACATCAATGCTGCACAATTTATTCTTCGGATGACTTCAGAGGTATAAGAATAGATGGCATGGTGAATTTGCTCTGTGTTAGTTTCCTAATGGTTTCCCCCATGGGCCCTGTCTAAACTAGGCATCCACACGCAGGGATTGCACTGAGGGTTACTTCTCTAACCCATAAATTCTTCCCGACACTACCAAAGCGTGGACAGCAGGACCAGATGATCACGAGGGCCCGGAGGAACCGGCATCTGAATTCAATATCAACCAAAATGAAAGAGGGTCAAAAGTTTAGGAAACTTTATAAAGCAATAACTACATATGTTATCTTATTAATAAATTTTATCCAGTTTTGACATGTTGCTGTCATGCATAATAAACATACACTTTTCCTAGTATTCATTGTCCTGGTCCAAGACTACTTCTTTGGTAGAAAGGGAACCAGTGCTTCAGAGAGGATAGTGACAACAGTAAACATAGAAGACATTAGCTGTAAAATGGTGTGTGGGCAATAACCATATACTTGATACCAAATACTTTAATCTGAAGATGTTATAACAATAACGTGTGATGTTGGTGTGGGCAGCAATCTCTTTGAATAGAAGAAAAAAAAAACAAACGAGATTATTTAGCTGGGTGTGGTGGTGCACGGCTTTAATCCCAGCACTGGGGAGGCAGAGGCACGTAGATCTCTGTGAGTTCAAGGCCAGAAGTCCCCTGGAGCTGGAGTTACCTGAAGGGGTGCTGGGAACTGAATGCAGGTCTTCTTCAAGAGCGGTTAGTGCCCTCTGTTGCTGAGCCATTTCTGCAGCCACCTACATTTATTTTTAAAAAGCTGTTGCAAACCTGATGTAATAATTTACGTTTAAGGAGACATTCTGTATTCGATATGGAAATAAAAAAGTATTGCTGTGTGCCCAATCATACACTTTGCCAACATTGTGTGTGTGTGTGTGTGTGTGAGAGAGAGAGAGAGAGGGGGGTGGGGGATAGCTGGGAATTGCATGGGCTTTTGAAACTCAAAGCTCACTCCTGTACACACCTCCTCTAACAAGGTCATATCTTCTAATCCTTCCTAAATAGTTACCAAGTAGTCAAACATATGAGCCTATGTGACCATACACATTCAAGCCACGACACTACTATTTTATTTTACTGGATAATCAAAGATGAGCAAGGCAAGGTTTCCATCCCTTCATGAATGTTCCATGCCATGGGGAATTTTCTCCCTCTGTGTCTCTCTGTCTGTCTCTCTCTGTCTGTCTCTCTCTCTCTGTCCTTTCCATCCCCCCCTCTTTTGATTTCTTGAGACAGGGTTTCTCTGTGTATCCTTGGCTGTTCTTGACTCACTTTATAGACCAGGTGGCCTCGAACTCACAGAGATCCTCCTGCCTCTGCCTCCCTGAGTGCTGGGATCACAGGTATACACCACCACTACTAGGCTTCCTTTCTCTCTTTCATTGTTTTTTTGACTTTTTCTTTTTCTTTTTTTTTTCTTTGAGACAGTCTCATGTAGGCCCAGATGGTCTTCAACTTCCTATTTAACCAAGAGGACCTTGAACCCCTGATCCTTCTGCCTCCCTCTACCTCCCAAGTGCTGGAACCAGAGCACGGGCTACCATAACCAGATTAAGGTGGTTTCTTAGTCCTTCAACTAGTGCAGGAGAGAGAGCGAGAGAAAGAAGTGATGAATGATGGGGCATGGATAGACTAATTAGCTTGATTGGGTCTCCCTACAATGTAGTACTACATACAATGTACCCAATGAATACATACATCCACAACTTGTCAATTCAAAAGAAAAAAAGGTTATGCAAGATGGCTATGTGGGCACTTGCCACCAAGCCTTAAAACCTGAGTTCAGCCCCAGATCCCACATAGTGAAAGGAGAGAACTGACTGCTGAAGGTTGTCTGCTGCCACACACATTATTGTATGTGTATATCTACCACTTACACACTAAGGTAGATATTTATACACACACACACACACACACATGATAGGTTGATAGATAAATGATAGATAGATAGATAGTGAATAAATGTAAAAAAAAAAAAAAAAAAAAAAAAACCCAAACATGGAATCCAGACTCAGTCAATGGAGCAAGTCTCTAAGCCTTAAGAGAGAAGGCAGAAGGCAGAATCACTGAGCCCACACCCAGTGTGGCTCGGAATCACAAAGCTGTGGCTGCTGGGGTAGCCTCCAGCATCCTGTGTGTTTGCACGAGAGGCATTTGACTTCCAGTCTAAGAGCAATAAATTGGGATTTATGAATGATCTCACACTTCTCCCCTCCCGGGCACTCAGCTGCCTTTTGATCTCCAACTGGAAACAGCTGAGCCTTCACTGCTTTGTGAGACTCCTTTTCCTCAGCCACAGAGGCAGCGGAATGATTTGTTGAGCTCTGGAGATTGTGCCTCACAAGGAGGGTCCTGGGGCCGCTGTATTAGCCTCCTCCTGAGTTGTGTGGTGTTCCTTGAACCTGGGCATTTGATAGCCTTGTGGTTCCTTCCAGGGAGTTGAGGTAGATCCCTGAGGACTGTCCTGCCGCCAGATTTATACTCTGAATTCGCAGGCAGGTCTGGAATGAAACAGTCCCTGACATCAGCCTTCCCAGGGGAAATCAGGTTGTGGCTTTCACACAGCAGAGCATTCAGCACACAGCCCATGTCTCTCCACGTTCTGGTTTCAGTCAAGCTCAGGTAAAGTGTGGGTGGGAAACAGAAGAGCCAGACCTTGGCAGCAGTTTTGTTTGCACTGCGTGCTTAGCTGGTACAACGCTAAAATTTTTGGATTGAACATACTGTAATAATTAGGGATTAGAAAAGAAATGTTTGGACGAGGGATATGGCTCAGTAGTGGCGTACTTACCTCGCATTCACGAAGCCCCCATATTGGAATACATGCATACATGCATACACACACACACACACACACACACACACACACACACGTGCATTTTCTGCTAGTAAGTGTTTCATTATTTATATAATGCAGCAGACCAGTCAAACTATTGTTTCTAATATTTACAGTAATTACTTCATTTATTTTATTTTATTTTTGAGGCATGTTTTGTTTTGCTGCTCAGCCTGGCACTGAACTCCTGGACTTAAATGGGCTTCCTGCCCTGAATGTCTGGTATAGCCGGGGATGAAGGCTTATCCCACGAAAGCAGCTTAATTAGAATGTTTTGAGCACAGTGCTGAGGTTCCAAGCATTGTTTTTTGGTGGTGGTGGTGGTGGTGGGTGCATAAAAAACAGTGCAAAGTTGGGCAGTTAAATAAACTTAGCTCGCAGAGTTAAACGTATCTGGAGGGCACTTGGTGGCTTCCTTGTTTGCCTGTCTTTTGTTAATTTTTTTGTTTTGTGCTTTTGTTTTTTTGTTTTTTTGAGACAGGGTTTCTCTGTGCAGCCTTGGCTGTCCTGGACTCGCTTTGTAGACCAGGCTGGCCTCGAACTCACAGAGATCTGCCTGCCTCTGTCTCCCGAGTGCTGGGATTAAAGGTGTGTGCCACAAGGCCTGGCATAGACACTATTGTCTCTTAAGACAAGAAGTTGACCAACTACACCAGAATGAGTTGAGCAAAGTGGAAACCCTGCTTTTGACAGCGCCAGGTAACTGCTTGCCTCCACGAGCCACGTGACTCCTGTTTCTGCAGCCCAGGGGCTTTACAAGTGAAGTCTGTCTACAGCATCCTCTTTACCACCAAGAGTCCTGGTGAAAAGAAGGTGAAAAAAAAATGTATTTAATTCTGTGCAGTTCACAAATAATAGCATTCTCTTTGGGAAGTTAAATGGAGGCTCCCTCCTAACTGAGTGAGGGCGGAGCTTCTGGCACCCGGCCTGAGAGTGCCTGGCTGGTGCAAAACAAACTGCAGGAGGAAAGGACAGGGGTGGGGGTGTGGGGGTGTGGGGGTGGAGCAAGAAGGACAGAGGGCTCCACCCCAAGAGCTCTGGGCTCTGCCATGTGAATCCTGAGTCAGTGACAGTGGGAATTCATCTGGACTTTCCCTCCTGAGTTTCTTCTCTGTCACCAGCATTTCCCAAATTCTAGAACCACCCCTCCCACCAGCTTCCCCTAGAGCATCAAAAAAATGCCTTATTTTTCTCATACTAATAAAGGTTTTCATTAGTAATTCACTAATTTGATGACTTAATGACGCGAAGTAATAGCTGCTAACAGCAGTAGGTGTCACTCCATAGTCATCTTTGCATGTGACCCAGAAGGAAGGGCCCACACAGGACAGGCACTGGGCTTCCATTCTGTTTGACCACCACCACCAGTGAGTGTCCAGGCTCAGCTCAAGTGAGAAGCCCAGCTAAGGAGCTGGAGAAAACAGCCATGTTTTCCCTTGGACACCCTCTTGGGACATAGAAACCCTGAAAACTATAGTTTATTCCTCCATCTTTCCCTTCCTCTCTCCTTCTCTCCCTCCCTTCTTTCACAGCGTGCTCAACTGAGATTCCAGCAGTTTTTAAAAAATTAATTTTAAATGACATGTATGTATGTTATGTACATATATATGTATGCACATGTGTGTGTGTGTGTGTGGTCAGATTTTCTGAAGCTGGTTCCCTCCTTCTACCATGTGGGTCTCAGGAATCAAACCGAGGTCAGCAGCCTTGGTGGCAGGTGACTACCAGCTGAACCATCTCCCAAGCCATGTGGTGACGCATTACTGAGATTGATCTCTGGGGTTCCAAGATCAATTAATCCAAATATTCCACTTAAAATCCCTTTAAAAGCTAGACCCAGATTCTTCTGTTTATATCTGAAATTGGAGCTCGGCCTGAGAGTTCCTCTTCTCTCTGGACGTTCGCTTATGCATCAGTGATGCCAATGAGTGCTGCCCTCTCCAGCCAATACGGCCTCAGTTTCTCCGTAGAACACACGTGTATTGCTTTCACTCTACCATAGCCCTTTTCTGGTTTCTCTTTAGTTTCCAAAGCACAAGGGCCTTGTTCCAGTGATGGCAGTTGCCATTTTGTTTGGAAAGCTGCAAACCTTTGCAGCTCGTGTCATGGTCGGCGGAGCACCTATTTCCTCAGGGCCATCGTCATACCTTCCCAAAGGCTAAAAATTTAAAAATGAAACATAACCTCAGACTCTCCCTGATGCCACAGACTTCACATAGGCCTTTGTACATTGTACAGATGTACTCCACCACGATTTCCCAGCCCTCTTAGTTTTTTCTTTGAGATTCAGTTGCCCTTGGATCCCAGGCCTGTGCAGGGGGTGTATTGTACGTATGGAGGTCAGAGCGGGGCAAGCAGCTGGAGTCTGTCCCGTCCCTCCACCTTCTGGATTCTGGGGGTTCAAGACCAGGTTTGCAGGCTCAGCAGCAACCAGGGCCTGTGAGATGGCTCAGTGGAGAAAGATGTTTGCTCCTGGGCTTGCAAATCTGGGGGCAAGTTCAGTTCTCCAAGTTTCCTTGAACCTGAGCAAGATCCTATATTGCCACACTTAGGGGCAGGTGCCTGCTTCTGCCATCTTCATGGTGTTCACAATCCTCTACAGCTGACCTTGCCTGTGAAAAAGGCTTGTTGTCCAACGGGCCGAGTGGCTGCTTCAGCCCCAGCCGCTCTTTCTCATTAGTTATACTTCCCACGTCTTCCAGTGTTCATATTTAGCAAACAGACAAAGCTCAGACTCTAAACAACTCCAGTGTATTTACACTGCTTACTCAGGACTTAATCTCTTGTCACATTTTTGAGCCTGTGTCCTAAACACAGGATTACATGTTGGAAATGATTTTTCTGTGGTAAGGCAGTGCCCTTGGGAATGTTTATGCTGAAGGAATTGGCGACTGTTCTTTCTTCTTCTTTTAAGATTTAAATTAAATTAAATTTGTGTGTGTGTGTGTGTGTGTGTGTGTGTGTGTGTGTGTGTGTGTGTGTACTGTATGCCAGTGCCCTCAGAGGCTAGAAGACAGTGTCACTACTTGATGTAGGTGCTGGGAACTGCACTCTGGTTCTCTGCAAGAGCAGTACATTTTCTTAACTGCTGAGCCGTGTCTCCAGCCCCTCCCCTCACATTCCCTTTTCTGACATGAGGCCCTCTATGTGGTTCAAGCTGAACTTATACCCCTCCCAGCTCTACCTCACAAGTACCCAGATCACCGGTGAGCACCACCATACCTAATTTGGTACTCATATTTTAGCAGAGATATTGGCACTTCAGGACAAGGTGGCTGTTCCTCACTGAGAAGGGAAGGGTTAGGCATTGTGGCCTCCTAGGTAGATGGCGGCATGCTCTCCAGAAGGTTCTCCAGAGAAGACACAGACACCATATACTCTGGGGGAAGGTGCAAAAATCCACAGAAGTATAGCAGCACTGTGAAAGGTAAGAGCTGTGAGGAACACACTTTCCCTTACAGAACTCATCTCCTTGGGGGAGAGGAATTCAGCGGTCAAGTTCAGGGGCCAAGTTCATTGTTGGGGATACACAGCCCCCCTGTGGAGGGTAGAAGGGCAACTTTCCACTGTCTATTGGTCTTCAGGGGCCCAAGATCTCTTCCTGTGTGCCCTTTGTTTTTAAATCTTTATTTAAAATGATTATTATGTTCACTTGGTGGGTGCGTACACGTACACACGCAGGTGCTCAAGCACGCACGTCATGACATGTGTGTAATGCCAGAGCACAACTTTTAGAAGTCAGTTCTCTCCTTCCACCAACATGGATCCTAGGGATCAATTCTAGGTTAGACTGAGTGGCAAATGCCTTTACCCACTGAGTTATTTCATTGGCCCCTTTTACCTTTTAAGATGTCACGATAGGCACCCTAAAAATATGCTGTCACCTTTTATAACTAGAGTTCAGGATTTAATCCAGGAACCACAAGCCTATTGTACCCCCAGTTCATATTTCAATGGTGTCTCCACAGTGTCCTTAAGTTCAAAATCTTATTTTATTTATTTTTTAGGTGGTTTTGTATACCCCAGGCTTGCTTTATATTTGCTGTGAGGCCAAGGATGACTTTGAAATTCTGGTCTTCCTGCCTCTACTTCCCTGGTGCTTGGCTCACAGGTGTACATGAGCTTGTCCCATTAATGCAGTGCTTGGGCTAGAACCCAGGAGTTTGAGCCTACAAGGAGGCTCTCTGCCTACTGAGCCACAGCCTCTGCAGTACCTTCTGAGAGGGAGCATCCCCCCTTCCTATCTCAGCATCATTTCAAACTTGGTCTCCTTGCTCTGTAAAGGGTCCCAAGCCAGCTTTTATTCTTTACATCCCTGACACTTAAAAGCATCCCAGCTTGCATATTGGTCATCTGCAATGCTGGCCACCATGTGACAGAGGCAGGAAGACTGCCACAAGTACAGGACCAGCCTGGTCTCCATAGTTTCAGGATTACACAGTGAGACCTGTGCCCCAAAATAGCAAACAATAAACACAACAACAACAACCAAACAAACCCAGGCCACTATTTTATATGAAGTTCATCAATGTGGGATTTTCCCTCCTGATGTTTCCATGAAAAAAAAAAAAAAAAATGGAGATGTTGAGCTATCTTTCAAAAGAAGACAGAAGTAATAAAATCTTCAATAGTCTCCCATTTTAGTCAGAGAGAAATCTTGGAGCTGTTAAACCCTTGAAGGCTAGGAGGTCCATCTCCCTGACTTTGCAGTTTCTTTACTGCCCACCGCCTCAGGCCTTACACCTGCTCTCTCCTCACAGATTATCCTTACTTTTTGAGCTAGGGTCTTACACAGATCAGGCTAGTCTGGAATTCTCCGTGTAGTTTGGGTGACTTTGAACTTACCGTTCTGCCTCTGCTGCATCCCCACTGCTGGGATTACACTGCTATACCCAGTTTATGTCGGGCTGGGCTCGAAGCCAGGGCTTGATGCGCACCTGCTGTGTGGTCTACCAGCGCCTGCATCGCCAGTCAGGCGCACATCTACCTCACTTTATGCAGTTATCCAACGATACACCACCAGCAGGGCGAACTTCAGATCCGACCCCAGTTCCTTCCTGCCACACTTCTGAAAGCCTCTCTCTTCTTGCCCTTAACCCCCGGAATGTGTATGTGTGTGACCCGGAATACTCCTTGGTTTGAGCGAACCTGTGGTTGAAGCTTGTTGAGTGAGCCCTTACGATTAATTTAGGCGAGGCTGCCACCTAGTGGTAGTGAGGGCAGCCTTTGCGCTAAATGCTATTGCTAGCTCCAGGGACCCTAAAAACAACAAAAGTTTGCCTGGCTCTAGTGTCTCATCTGTGACCAGCAGAAACCCGGGAGTCCCTTTTGGTGATGATATGGTCACTGATGGTTCAGATTATGTCAAGATTTGAGTTTCTACTATGCTTATAAAGGCGGGAAGAAGAAAAGCTGACCCAAGTTGAGAACTACAGGACACTTAAGTACGCAAGACAGCTGAAGATCATTAAGTTCAAGGATTGGAAATTCAAGGTCACCTTGAGATACCCTGAGAGTTCAAGGCCAGCTTGGGAGTCATTAAACCGTCTCAAATAAAAATTAAAAAAATATGTCTATCTTTTAAAAAGCTGATTTATGCTGGGCAGTGGTGGCTTAAGCCTTTAATTCCAGCACTCAGGAGGCAGAGACATGAAGATCTCTTTGAGTTTGAGGCCAGCTTGGCCTACAGAATTAGTTCCAGGACAGCAAGGGCTACACAGAGAAACTCAATCTAGAAAAAAAAGAAGAAAGAAAGAGGCTAATTTCTCTCTCAAAGTGATATCAATGTGTCATTTCACCAAGGGAGAATTCAAAATTAGTGATGTTATTAAGTGTGCTCAGCTGAGCAAGAGATTAGTAAATTCTCATATTTATCATGCTTTTAAATTATTGAAAATATGTTGTGGCCAGGTGTGGTCGCTCACACCTTTAGTCCCAGCATGTGGGAGGCAGAGGCAGGTGGATCTCTGTGAGCTCAAAGCCAGTCTGGCCTACAAAGTGAGTCCAGGATAGCCAGGGCTACCTACATTGAGTGATCCTTTCTCAAAAAACCAACACCCCCAAACTATGTACACACACACACACACACACACACACACACACACACACACACTGATGTACAAATACTAAAATATTATCTAAATGCAAGCTTTTAAAAATCAAAGACAAATGGATATGTTAATTGTTAATCACATGTTTCAAAAACTTGCATTCCAGTGAGCTGGACAAAACAGTGTACTTCATCAGTTTATTTTTCCCACTTCATCAGTCTTGTCGGTAACTAATTTAACAGATCAAACAAAGCATTACTCATGATTTGAGCTTCTTTTAATTGTGAACTTGTCTCATCATGTGTGACTTTCTTCTCGGCAAACTGTGCCCCATTTTCTACCAGATTATTGGTATTTATGTGTGTGGGCTCTTGATTGGCTGTTCATTCTGCCCTTTGGGACCGAAGATGCATGTTTTTTCCAGTGTGTGGTTCATACTTACATCTGACTTTGCTTATGATGGATTTTGCCAGGAAAAGTTTTCCCCTTCCCTCTCTCCCTCCCTCCCTCCCTCCCTTCCTTCCTCTCTTTCTTTCTTTTTATATTGGTCATTGTACCCAGGGCCATTTGCGTTCTAGACAGTTGCTGTGCTCATGAACCTCTAGCCCTAGATTTTCTTATTATTTGAGTTCTTGTGTTATATCTTTCTGAGGCTATAGGAGACAACTATTGCATGATCATCCACAGCCCTTTCATAGCCCTTAAATTAATATTTGATTAATTTTATGCTTGTAATGTTCTCACTTTATTTTTCTGAATTACTTCAGTATTCTTCATTCAGTAATAGCCTTTGCCCAACTGACTTAAAATGCTACTTTACATTGGATTATTTCATGTTTTTAGGTCATAGCTTTTTGTGCTGCCTGTCCATTATAGTGTGTAGGAAGGAAGGGGCTTTAAACTTCACTTCTAAGCTATTATCCTCAGCCCTTAAGAGGTGGTTAGTCCCATCTCTCTAGGATATTGTGGACCTGTTCCTTTCTGAAGGTAGGAACTGGACCAAATGGCCTCTTGGAGTTCCCTGGAGCTCTGACATTAGAGCATCTACTCTGGCTGGATTGCTTGGAGTTACTACTAACGGCAAGAGTCTGCACAGCTCTTGCCTTACAGCCAACTATCTTGTTGAACATTCTAGACCATCTCCATTGTAAGCTGCCATCTTTGTTGTCCATACACAGAGCTCCGTAAGTGCATGTTCCGTCATGCCAGGAGATCAGAGCTGATGCACATGCTTCCTTCTGCATGGGACTGTCTAGTCATTCTTCAAGCTCAGTTGTTCTAGATCAGATCCTGTCTGTCAAGAAGATGTGTTGATGTTCACCAGCACCTGTGAACACGACCTGCCCAATTCTTTCCTGGGTATTACATTACAAAAAGGCAACCATTGGCAGGACCGATTTGTAGTAGCACAGAGTCTTCTGGCCTGGCCTGCCCTGCCCTAGCAGTCTCTGATATGTAGAATTTCTCTTAGCAAAAGCCACACCGTGGGTTACCAGAAAAGATCAGAAGATGGTGATGTCCTGGGAGCATGCTTCCTTGTTCACAGTCCACAGTCAGGGTGTCTCTGCCATGATGAGGAACATTGGGCTTGTGGCCCTACATGAAGGAGACATCTTTTAGCAATGCCTTTGTGCACAGAGCCCTAGGCTCAGTAAGGATAGAGGAAAGTGCCCAAATCATGTGTTTACAAGGTTTCAATCATGAGCAAATTATTTGTTGCTCACCATATTAAGAAAAAAAAATGAACTTTCTCTCTTGAATATTTGCAGAATTCAGAGGAAACATGAAGTTAATGGATCAAAGAAGGTTTGGACAGTAAAACGGACAAAGGCTCTCGCTTTCCAAAAGCACATTTAAACACTTCACTAGAGATTCTTCCCAAAGTTTATAAATAGTGTCTCGCTCCATTCCAGCATCAACCTTAGCCAAGCGCTTCCAGCTTTATGACCAAGCTGTGGTCATGGCCAAGGGAGTTTGGAATGGAAACTCTTTCTTCATCTGGCTGATTGTTGTTTCCTTCTGTGGCCACAATATTTGTCAGGGCCATGGGATTACTCAATCAATTGAATATTTATTGAGTAACCAGACAACCAATGGGAAAATTAGACTGAGATGATATTGAATTCCCTACTCTAGGGTTAGGTAGATCTGCCTCCAAAGTTTTGAAGGCACTTGAAATGGCTAATACTTGTCTTTGCTTTGGAGCTTAGAGAAGAATCTGCTTGGCCTAAGAGCTCAAGCCAACATGCCCAGGACATTTGCAAGCACAAATGTTTATGTACTCACTTACCTGCTCTCACGTCTGTTTGTAAATATTCCCTCTCCATTTTGGCTATTTCTTTTTTCTTTTTTCTTTTTTTTTTCTTTAAATGTCAACAATGCCAGAGACAATCATTTGAAACTGGAAACCCTGAGAATTAAATTCAATCTCTAATTTTTTGTTGGAACAGGGAGGTTCTATGAGAGCAGAGACTGCAAACTTAACAGAAATAGTGTGTGTGCAGGTTTATTAAAAGGGTGTTATGCAGTCACGAGAGCTGTTTGCCAATATTTTTATATCTACTGGAGACATAGATTTTACACGTTTATCCCCTTGAATTTAGATGTTGCCACATGGCTTGTTTCAGCCAATGAGATGGGAGCACAGATAATAAGAATCACTTTGGGAGAGATGTGTACTTTTTTCTGTTCTCTTCCATGATAGTGGCTGATATTCCTTGTTGGGACAGATTCCCTGAGCAAAGTTAATATAAAGTGTCCTCAACTACACAAACTGGATATATAGCAGAAGAAGGCAGTAATTTCCCCTAAGCTACTGAGATGACAGGATTTTCCCTAACCCTGTATATTTTTTTTGTTTTATTTTAAATAATTTATTCATTTTTATTTCATGTGCATCAGTGTTTTGCATGCATGCATGTCTGTGTGAAGGTGTCTGGTCCCCTGGAACTAGAGTTTCAGACAATTGTGAGCTGCCATGTGGGTGCTTGAAATTGAACCTAGGTCCTTTGGAAGAACAGCCAGTACTCTTAACCACTGACCCATCTCTCCAGACCCAACCCTGCATATTTTGAGTAACAAAAATATTGGTGCATTCATTCTATAGAAGTGGATTGCTATGTTGGCAAAAGAATCATACAGGGGACCAGAAAGGGGTGGTGGTGGTAAGGAATGGGGCCTGCAGGAATTTAGAAGGCCCCAGGTTATACTCCTGCCTTTAAGGGAAGAGACTTAGGAAAAGAGTTATAATTAATAACATGTGCTGCCTTGAAAGAAATTGCAAGAAAGAGGTACGCCCCAAAGGGAATTGACTCCTTTTAAATGGGAAAGTAAGAAAATAGAGTTCATGGGCATTTAAGCCTAAAATAAGACTCAATCATAAAGAACAGTGGTAGGGGCCAATGAAAAGCCAACAGATTAGAGGAACAGCCATCATACTTAATGTTAAAACCTGTGACTGAATTAAGATGACTCTGAATAGCAGTTAATAGTGAGGTGTTCAAAAAGAAGGACCCAGGGTAAGAAACACTCTGATTAAAGAGACATTGTGCCAGAGAATTGAAATAAAATTAGTAAAGAAAGGGAGGGGGAGGAGGATGAAAATCAAAGTAAATATATCCATTATGTCTCAAAAAGAACTGTAGTCAATGGCATATAAAGCTGACAGAAATAAAGTGTATGAGAAGCTATGTTTAGAGAAGAGCCACATTGGCAAAAGAAGCATCCATCAGTTAGCATAAGCAAAAGAGATGTCAATGATTTATTAGAGCAAAGGGAGCACTGGGCAGACTGCTCGGTTGGTAAAACATCTGCCTCAAAAGTGCGAAGACCTGAATTTAGATTCTGAGAGCCATGCGAAGGCCTCTAGAGAATGACTGTAACCCAGCCTTGATGGGGATGGGGCAGCAGGCACTCTGAAGCGCTCTGGCTTTGTCAAAAAGCTATAAAATTCCGGCTCAAGGAGGGAGGGAGCGAGGGAGCATCATCAACAAATGTTGCTATTATTGCTCTGAAACAAATGCGCTCTCTCTCTCTCTCTCTCTCTCTCTCTCTCTCTCTCTCTCTCTCTCTCTCCCTCCCTCGCTTAAAGTTTTTATTATATAAGTGTCTACCCCAAGATATTTATTTGCAGTTATTGTGAAAGTTATTGTTTCCCTGATTTATTGTTTGGTCCATTTCCCATGTGTATATGGGAAGACTACTAATTTTTGTAAGTTAATTTCGTTTTGTATTACTTTGCTGAAAGTTTTTATCATCTATAGGAATTTCCTGGTGAAAATTTTAGGGCACTTAGTATACAATCATATTATTTGCAAATAAAGATACCTTTTAGGCTTGCTGAAAATTTCCTCTATTATTTTGAGGTATGTTCCTTGTCTCTCTAATCGCTTCAGGGCTTTTGTCATGAAGGGGTGTTGGACTTTGTCAAAGGCCTTTTCTGCATCTAATGAAATGACTATGTGGGTTTTGTCTTTCAGTCTTTTATATGGTGGTTTACATTTATTTATTTATTTATTTTGTTTTTTCGAGACAGGGTTTCTTTGTGTAGCCTTGGCCGTCCTGGACTCACTTTGTAGACCAGGCTGGCCTCGAACTCACAGCGATCTGCCTGCCTCTGCCTCCCGAGTGCTGGGATTAAAGGCGTGCGCCACCACGCCCGGCACTACATTTATTGGATTTATTGACTGATGTGTGTTAAGCCATCCTTCCTTCTTGGGGTTGGCTCATTGTCTTTTCAATGTGCCCTTGGATTTGGTTTGCATCATTGAGAAATGTTGCATCTATATAAATAAGAAAAACTGTTCTGTTATTATCTTTCTTTGTCGAGTCTTTATGTGGTTTGAGCATCACAGTAACTATGGCCTCATAAAAAGAAACGGGCAATGTTCCTTCTGTTTGTATTTTGTGGAATAATTTGAGGAGGATTGGCATTAATTCTTCTTTGAGAGTCTGGTAGACTTATGTGCTAAAACCATCTAACCATGTTTTAACTTGTTTATTTGTTTTGTTTTTAATTGTTTCTAATTTATGGGGGGGTTAAAGTTCTATTTAAATTGTTCATCTGATCTTGATTTAACTTTGGTAGCTGCTATACATTGAGAAAATCATGCGTTTCTTTGAGATTTGTTTTTTGATGTGGTGAAGTACTGGTTTTGAAAGCATGTCCTTGTGAGTCTCTGGGCTTCCTCCATGTCTGTTGCTATATTCCCCTTTTCATCTCTAATTTTGTTAATTTGGGCCATTCTTTTTTTTTTTTTTTTTTACCTCTTAGTAATTTTGCTAAGGGTTTGTTACTCTTAGTGATTTTATCAAAGAACCAATTTTTTGTTTCATTGATTCTTTGTATTGTTTCTGTTTGTTTGCTTCTATTTTACTGATTTCAGCCTTAAGTTTGATTATTTTTTAGTCCTTGTCAACGTCATTCTTCTTTTTGTTTTAGAGATTTCAGGTACTGTTATGTTACTAATATGAGGTTGCTCAATTTTTTAATTTTAATTTTAATTTTATTTATTTATTTATTTATTAACTTATTCTTGTTGCATCTCAATGGTTATCCCATCCCTTGTATCCTCCCATTCTTCCCTCCTTCCCATTTTCCCCTTACTCCCCTCCCCTATGACTGTTCCTGAGGGGGATTACCTCCCCCTGTATATGCTCATAGGGTATCAAGTCTCTTCTTGGTAACCTGCTGCCCTTCCTCTGAGTGCCTCCAGGTCGCCCCCTCCAGGGGACATGGTCAAATGTGAGGCACCAGAGTACGTGAGAAAATCATATCCTACTCTCCACTCAACTGTGGAGAATGTTGTGACCATTGGTTAGATCTGGGTAGGGGTTTAAAGTTTACCGCCTGTATTGTCCTTGGCTGGTGCCTTAGTTTGAGCGGGACCCCTGGGCCCGAATCTGCCTATCATAATGCTCTACTTGTAGGTTTCTAGGACCCTCTGGATCCTTCTACTTTGCTATTCTCCCATGCTTCTCTCATTTAGAGTCCCAATAGGATGTCCTCCCCTCTGTCCCAGTTTCCTGGTAAGTGAAGGCTTTCGTGGGACATGCCCCTTGGGCTAATATGCAGATATAAGTGAGTATATACCATTTGATTCTTTCTGCTTCTGGGTTAACTCACTCATTATGATCATTTCTAGCTCAATCCATTTGTCCACAAATTTCGGGAATTCCTTGTTTTTAATAGCTGAGTAGTATTCCATAGTGTATATGTACCACAGTTTCTTTATCCATTCTTCTACTGATGGACACTTAGGCTGTTTCCATGTTCTGACTATTATGAATAAGGCTGCTATGAACATGGTTGAGCAAATTTTCTTGTGTGCTGGAGCATCTTCTGGGTATATTCCAAGGAATGCAATAGCTGGGTCTTGAGGAAGCCCTATTCCCATTTTTCTGAGATAGCACCAGATAGATTTCCAAAGTGGCTGTACTAGTTTGCATTCCCACCAGCAATGAAGGAGTGTTCCTCTCTCCCCACATCCTCGCCAGCATGTGGTGTCACTTGAATTTTTGATCTTAGCCATTCTGATGGGTGTAAGATGGAATCTCAGAGTTGTTTTGATTTGCATTTCCCTGATGACTAAGGAGGTTGAACATTTCTTAAGTGTTTTCTCAGTCATTTGATATTCCTCTGTTGAGAATTCTCTGTTTAGTTCCAAGCCCCATTTCTCAATTGGGTTATTTGGTTTGGTGGTGTTTAATTTCTTGAGTTCTTTATATATTTTGGATATTAGACCTTTGTCAGATGTAGGGTTGGTGAAGATCTTTTCCCAGTCTGTAGGCTGTCACTTTGTTCTCTTGACAGTGTCTCCTGCCTTACAGAAGCATCTCAGCCTCATGAGGTCCCATTTATTAATTGTTGACTTTAAGACCTGGGCTGTTGGTGTTCTGTTCAGGAAGTTGTCTCCTATGCCAATATGTTCCAGGCTCTTCCCCACTTTTTCTTCTAAGTGACTTAGTGTTTCTGGTTTTATGTTGAGGTCTTTAATCCACTTGGATTTGAGTTTTCTGCAAGGTGACAAATATGGGTCCAGTTGCATTTTTCTACATGTAGACATCCAGTTAGACCAGCACCATTTGTTGAAGATGCTATCCTTTTTCCATTGAATGGATTTGGCTTCTTTATCAAAAATCAAGTGACCATATGTGTGTAGATTCATATCTGGGTCTTCAATTGGGTTCCACTGATCAACCGGCCTGTTGCTGTGCCAGTACCATGCTGTTTTAATTACCATTGCTTTATAGTACAGTTTGAGATCAGGTATGGAGATTCCTCCAGAGCACCTTTTATTGTACAAGATTGTTTTAGCTATTCTGGGTTTTTTGTTTTTCCATATAAAGTTCAGAATTGAACTTTCAATGTCTTTAAAAAATTGTGTAGGTATTTTGACAGGGATTGCATTGAATCTGTAGATTGCTTTTGGTGGGATGGCCATTTTTACTATGTTAATTCTCCCGATCCATGAGCAAGGAAGATCATTCCATCTTCTCAGGTCATCTTCACTCTCTTTCTTCAGAGTTTTGAGATATTTTTCAAACAAGTCCTTCACTTGCTTAGTTAGAGTAACTCCTAGATATTTTATATTGCTTGTGGCTAATGTGAAGGGTGTGGTTTTCCCAATTTCTTCCTCTGCAAGCTTGTCATTTGTGTATAGGAAGGCTACAGACTTTTTTGAGTTAATTTTGTATCCAGCTAATTTTGCTGAAGGTGTTTATCAGCTGTAGGAGTTCTCTGGTGGAATTTTGAGGGTCACTTATGTACACTATCATATCATCTGCAAAGAGGGATAATTTGACTTCCTCCTTTCCCATTTGGATACCCTTGATCTCCTTTTGTTGTCTTATTACTCTGGCTAGAACTTCGAGTACTATATTGAAGAGATATGGAGAGAGTGGCAGCTTTGCCTTGTTCCCGATTTTAGAGGAATTTCCTTGAGTATCTCACCATTTACTTTGATTTTGGCTTATTGGCTTGCTGTATATAGCCTTTATTATGTTGAGGAAAGTGCCTTGTATCCCGATCTCTCTAAAACTTTTAAACATGAATGGGTGTTTGGATTTTATCAAATGCTTTCTCTGCATCTAAAGAGATGATCATGTGGTTTTTTATTTTCAGTTTGTTTTATAGGTGGATTACATTGATGGATTTCCATATATTAAACCATCCCTGCATGCCTGGAATGAAGCCTACCTGGTCATGGTGAATGATATCTTTGATGTGTTCTTGTATTCGTTTTGCAAGTATTTTATTCAGTAGTTTTGCATCGATGTTCATAAGAGAAATTTGTCTGAAATTCTCTTTCTTTGTTGAGTCTTTGTGAGGTTTAGGTATCAATGAGACTATGGCCTCATAGAATGAATTTGGGAATGTTCCATCCATTTCTATCTTTTGGAGTAGCTTGAATAGTATTGGTATTAGCTCGTCCTTGAAGGTCTGGTAGAATTTTGCACTGAAACCATCTGGCCCTGGACTTTTTTTGGTTGGGAGACTATCAATGATTGCTTCTATTTCTATAGGGGAAATGGGACTATTTAACTTGTTTATCTGTTCTTCACTCAACTTTGGCAAGTGAAATTGATCAAGAAAATCGTCCATTTCCCTTAGATTTTCAAATTTTGTGGCGTATATGCCTTCAAAGTAGGATCTTATGATTCTTTGAATTTCTTCAGTGTCTGTTGTTATGTCTCCCTTTTCATTTCTGATTTTGTTGATTTCAATACTGTCTCTCTGCCTTTTAGTTAGTTTGGCTAATGGTCTGTCTATCTTGTTGATTTTCTCAAAGAACCAGCTCATGGTTTTGTTGATTCTTTGGACTGTTTTCTTAGTTTCTAATTTGTTCATTTCAGCCCTGATTTTGATTTTTCCAGACGTCTACTCCTCTTGGGTGTTTCTGCTTCTTTTTTTTCTAGGGCTTCCAGTTGTGTCTTTAAGATGCTTATGTGCGATGTTTCCAATTTCTTTTTAAAGGCACTTAGTGCTATGAATTTTCCTCTTAGCACTGCTTTCAATGTATCCCACAAATTTGGGTATGTTGTTCCTTCATTTTCATTGAATTTCAGGAACTCCTTGATTTCTTTCTTTCTTTCTTCCCTGACCCAGGTGTCATTTAGCAGAGAGTTGTTTAGTTTCCATGTATGTGTAGGCTTTTTTGTTATTCTTGTTGTTGTTGAGGCTCTTGTATTTGTTGAGGCTTGCTTTGTGACCTACGATGTGATCAATTTTGGAGAAGGTTCCATGGGGTGCAGGGAAGAAGGTATATATTTTCTTGTTTGGATGAAAGGTTCTATAGATATCTGTTAGATCCATTTGACCCATGGTATTGGTTAATGATGTTATTTCTCGGCTTAGTTTCTGTTTCAGTGACTTATTCTTCAGTGAGAGTGGGGTGTTGAAGTCTCCCACTATTATTGTGTGTGGATCTATGTGTGGTTTAAGCCTTTTTAGCATATCTTTTACAAATGTGGGTGCCCTTGTATTGGGAGCATAGATGTTCAGAATTGTGATGTCATCTTGGTTGACTTTACGTTTGATGAGTATGAAGTGTCCGTCCTCATCCCTTTTGATTAATTTTGGTTGAAAGTCTATTTTGTTCGAAATTAAAATGGTTACGCCTGCTTGCTTCTTGTGACCATTTGCTTGGAATATTTTTTCCAACCTATTACCCTGAGGTAATGCCTATCGTTATGGGTGAGATGTGTTTCTTGAATGCAGAAGAAGGTTGGATCTTGTTTATGCACCCATTCAGTTAGTCTGTGTCTTTTTATTGGAGAATTGAGACCATTGATGTTGAGAGATAGTAATGACCAGTGACTGTTAAGAGTCTTAATTTTGATGTTGGTTCCAGTCGAGCGTTTGTGTAGTTGTGTTTTTGTCATGGGATAGTTATCTATTTCCTGAGTTGTTTTGGTTGTAGCTTGACCCTTTGGGATGGAGTTTTCCTTCTAGTACCTTCTGTAAAGCTGGATTTGTGGGTAGGTACTGTTTGAATTTGTTTTTGTCATGAAATATTTTGTTTTCTCCACCAATGGTTATTGATAGTTTTGCTGGGTAAAGTAGTCTGGCCTGGCATCTGTGGTCTCTTAGGGTTTGCAGGATCTCTATCCAGGTCTTTCTGGCTTTTATGGTCTCTGCTGAGAAGTCGGTGTAATTCTGATAGGTTTACCATTAAATGTTATTTGGCCCTTTTCCCTTGCAGCTTTTAATATTTTTTCTTTGTTCTGCATGTTTTGTGTTTTGATTATTATGTGGCGGGCAGTTTTTCTTTTCTGGTCAATTCTATTTGGTGTTCTGTAGGCCTCTTGTATGTTTATAGGCATCTCTTTCTTTAGATTGGGGAAATTTCTTCTATGATTTTGTTGAGAATAGTTTCGGGCCCTGGAGTTGATGTCTTCTCTTTCTTCACTTGCCTATTACCCTCAAATTTCTTCTTTCATGGTGTCCTTAATTTCTTGGATGTTTTTGTGTCAGGAGTTTCCAGATTTGCATTTTCTTTAATGGTTGATTCAATATCTGTGATTGTATCTTCTAGACCTGAGATTCGTCTTCCATCTCTTGGATTCCTGTTAGAAAAGCTCACCTCTGTGTTGCTCGCCTTCTTCTCTGAGGTCTCACGTTTCGTTTTCTTTCGTCTGTGCTGGTTATCATTGAATCCATTTCCTTTTCAGATCTTGAACTGATTTTTTGATTTCTTTCATCCGATTTTTTTGTATTTCCTGAGTCTCTTCATTGCCTCTTTATAGGTCTTCCGAGCTTGAACCGTTTTATTTATTTTTCATCTGGTCGTTTGCATTTTTCCGGCAATCTTTCCAGTTCCACTCTATGTGCTTCTTTTATGTCTCTCACCTGTTTGTCTGTGTCTTCCTGCATTTGATTACGAATTTTATTTGGTTCCTCCATTATCATCCTCATTACTAAGGATTTGAGGTCATTTTCTTGTATTTCCATTGTATTTGAGTTCTCTGGGTTGTTTTCTTTAGCATAGCTGGAAACTGGAGACGCCATGTTGTTTTGGTTTTTTTTTTTTTTTGCGTATGCTTTTTCGCTGTCCTTTAGACATCTTGCCGTTTTTGTTTTTGTTGGGTAGCTTCCAGAGTTGGATGGAGGGAGTCTGATGATAGATTCACTTGTTTTCTCACGATTTCCCTAGGCTGGGAGCTCAAAGCTTCACTGGTGTGGATGTTAGGAGGTTAGCCCTGTTGTTCTGTTCTCTCACAGCCAGTGATATTCAGCCCCCCTGTGCTGTGGATCCTGCAATTGTTCTGGGTCTCTGAATGAGCGTGGGTCAGGCCAAAGTATCCATAGCCTCCTGGGTCCCCTGCCAAGTCCAGCCAGGGATACTGGGCCCGAACCATGCGTCAAGCTCAGCTAGATTCTCAGGGCCTGAACCGTCTGCCGAGCTCAGTTAAGGATTCTGGGTCAAAAATGCACACAGGGTCCAGCCAGAATTTTTGGGCTCAGGTCAGCTGGGGGTTTTGACCCAAAGTGCGTGCTGTGGTCAGTTATTGACTCAGGGCCTAAACCGTCCACCAAGCTCAGCCAGGAATTCTGGATTCAAACTGCACACTGTGTCCAATCAGAGTCTTAGAGCCGGGACTGTGCCAAAAGTTCAGTTAGAGTCTCTGGGCCCAATCTGTCTGCCAAGCAAAGTTAGGGACTCTGGCCCCAAAACTGCATGCCGAGCTCCACCCGAGTCTCTGGGGCGGATTTGTGCACTGAGCTCAGCCAGGGACTCTGGACTCACACTGCACACTGAGATCAGCCCTGGACTCCAGGCCTAAACTGCGTGGATAGTCTAGCCAGAGTCTTAGGGCCGCCGAGCCTGTGCGCACAGCTTAGCTAGAGTCTCTGGACCCAATCTGCCCAGCAAGTCCAGCTAAGGCCTCTGGGCTGAATCTGCGTGCTGACCTCAGCCTGTGTCAGCACTCCAGAACTTCCCGCCGAGCTGAGCTAGTGTCTAGGACAGAACTGCTGCTGAGCTGAGCTAGCGCCTCCGGTGGAACTGAGCGCTCCGCCCCACCTGCATCACAGCAGGAGAACTGCGGCTGCGCTGAGCTAGCACCTCCGGTGGAACTGAGTGCTCTGCCCAGCCTGTGTCACAGCAGGAGAACTGCGGCTGTGCTGAGCCAGCACCTCTGGTGGAACTGAGTGCTCGGCCCAGCAGCAGCTGCTGCTGCTCCGATCCAAAAAAATCTGTGCTCCTCCCGTGTGCAGGGGCATGCAGATCCTCCGCACCCTGGTCCCTCCGCACCGTGGAGCACTCCCGCTGCCGTGGTGTGGGGACCTTGGTGTTCCTGGCTCAGAAATCTGTGCAATTCCCTGAATTGTTCACTGGAGCTTCCAAACACGGTGCACACTGCTTGCCGCCATCTTGGATCTCCCCGCTCCATTTTTTAAATGTAGGCATTTAGTGCTGTGAACTTGTCTCTTAGCACTGCATTTACTGTGTCTCATAGGTTTTGGTATGTTGTGTTTTCATCCAATTCTAAATAGTTTTAAAATTCTTTCCATTTTTTCATTCAAAAGGGGGTTGTTCATTTTCCAGGAGAATGTAGGCTTTTAGTTGTTTCTGTTGTTGGTATTCAGCTTTACTCTGTGGTGGTCAGATGGGATGTAGGGTGTTTTATGACTTTTCTTTAATCTGTTGAAACCTCTATATGTCCCAGTAAGTGGTCAATTTAGGAAAAAGTTCCACAAGGTGCTGAGAAAAAAACACAATATATATATTGTGTTTGAGTGAAATGCTCCATAAGTAGTTGCTAGGTTTATTTGAGTTATGACATTATTTACCTCCAGCATTGCTCTTTCGGTTTTGTCTGTATGAGCTCTCTGTTGGTGAGAGTGGAATGTTGACGTTACCCACTATCACTGTGTGAAGACACAGAGACACAGAGAGATAGACACAGAGACACAGAGACACAGAGACACAGAAGCACAGAGAGATAGACACAGAGACACAGAGGCACAGAAACAAAGAGAGATAGACACGGAGACACAGAGACAGAGACACAGAGACTTTAGCTGAAGTAATGTTTCTGTTATGACCTTGGGTGCCCTTGGGTTTATTTCATAGACATTAAGAATTACAATATCCTTTTGGTAGATGTTTCCTTTGATGAGTATATAGTGATCCTCTCCATCTCTTCTGGTTAGCTTCGGCTTGAAGTCTACTTTGTCAGATATTAAAATGGCTTACAGTGGTTTGCTTCTTTGGTCAATTTGCTTGAAATATCATTTTCTATCCACTAATCCTGGGTGATGTCTATTCTTGGTTTTAAGGTGTGTTTCTTGGATGCAGCAGAAGGATGGATCCTGTTTTTGAACCCAATTTGTTAGCCTGTGTCTTTTTATTGCAGAATTGAGACCACTGGTGAAGAGGGTTATCAATGAAGAGTGTTTCCCCCCTGTCTTTTGTTTTGCTGGTCTTATTTTTTCCTGGTATGTTCTTGGGTGTGGTTAGGATCTTCAGGTTAAAAATTTTCTTCTAGTGCCTCCTGTAGAGCTGGATTTGTAGCTAGGTATGGCTTAACTTTGGTTTTAATCTCAGATGGTTAATCACAGAATGTCTTTCTTTCTCCATCTACTGAGATTGAAAGCTGTGCTGTGTATCTGAGTGGGCATCTGTGGTGCTTTAGAAGAAGTCAGGTGTGAGTTCGAGGCCAGCCTGGTCTACAGAGTGAGTCCAGGACAGCCAAGGCTACACAGAGAAACCCTGTCTCGAAAAACCAAAAAAAAAAAAAAAAAAAAAAAAAAAAAAAAAAAAAAAAAAAAGGAAAGGAAAGAAAAAGTCAGGTGTTGTTCTAATAGGTCTACCCTCATATGTTACTTGGTCTTTTCCTCTTGCAGCTTCTAATAATCTTTCATTGTTCTGTACATCTAGTATGTTGGTTATTATGTGTCATGTGAGAACTGTCTTTTCTGGTCTCATCTATTTGATGTTCTGTATGATTCTTGTACTTTGATAGGCACTCACTTCTTTAAATTAGGGACATTTTCTATAATTTTGTTGAAAATGTGTGTGTGTGTGTGTGTGTGTGTGTGTGTGTGTGTGTGTGTGTGTGTGTGTGCCTGTGCCTTTGACTTGAATTTCATCTCCTTCTTACATTCCTATTATTTTTAGGTAGTCTTTTTTATAGTGTTGCATATTTTCTGGCTGTTTTGTGCCTGGATTTTATTGTACTATCATTTTTTTTTAATTTAGCATTTCCTTTGACCAAGGTATCAATTACTTTTATCTTATTTTCAATGCCTGAGATTCTCTCTTCCATTTCTTATATTCTGTTGTGAGGACTCTGAGGGTCCTGTTTGAGCTTCTAAATTTTTCATTTCCAGTTTTCCCTAAGTTTGGGTTTCCTTTATTGAGTCCATCTTCACTTTCATCTCTTGAATTATTTTCTTTATTTCATTCCACTGTTTGTATTTTCATAGGCGTCATTAATGGATTCATTCATTTTCCCTTCACAGTCCTTGAGCATATTCATAATAGCTATTTTGAATTCTTTGTCTTGTGCTTCAGCTATATTGAGTTTTTCATGTCCTACTGTAGATGTTCAGTGGAATCTAGGAGACTAATATTGTCTTGGGTGTTATTGTTTGTGTTTTCATGCTGACCTAGGCATCTGAGTCTGGGGTGATTATAATTCTAGGTGCTGATATATGGGTGTGTATTTGTTCAGTAGTTATTATATTCCTTGTTTTTTTTTCCTTCTCTGCTTCTTAGGGGAATGTGGTGGTTGTAGCTGGCCTGGTAGAGAATCTTCTGGGTGTGGCTACTAGAGGACATGGGTAGAAAGTGTTTCTAGGTAGTGGGAGCTGACACAAATGAAGAGGGATGGGCTTAAGGGATGATGTGGAGGGGGGTTGGTGTGCCACCAGAATCTGTGTAGACCCCTGGGAATGGAGGCAGAAGGAGGAAAGGGCACAGCAGGTTGTCTGTTACCGAGCTGTTCCAACTGGTGGATTAGAATTGGAGGACAGGGCATGTAGTGAATACTGCCGACTTGATTCTGAGGTCTGATTGGCCAGCAGATTTCTAGGGCATGCCTCCTGGAGTTGGTGCCAAAGACAAAGGGATGGGGTTGTGCAGAAGGCTATAGGAGAAGAACTGCAAGGGTATCTATGAATGGGGAAGAAGTACAGGGAGGCCACGGCAGGCAGGATTGGAGGACAGAAGGGAGAGTACCTGATTCTCCAGATGGTGTGTCTGGCAGGCGTTTAGATAGTGCCTTCTGGAGTTGGCAGCTGAGACAAAGGCTGGATTCTGATTCCCTTCCTTCTACCTCCTGAGTGCTGGAATTACAGATGTACACCACCATGTCCACTTTTATACAGTGCCAGGAACCAAACCCCATCACTACCTGCATGGTAGCAAACACTTGACTCACTGAACTACAGCCCCAACCCCAAGGAAAGGTATTTTTTTTATTGCCTTCTGACTTGGTACATTTGGGCAGCTGTAACAAAATGCCACAGTCTGAGAAGCTTATAAAGAATTAAGTCTATTTATTGGGATTGAGGAGGTGGCTCAGTTGACATAATGCTTGCTTTGTAAGCACAAAGACACAGGTTCAATCCCCCAAAACACTCCCTCCCCCTGAAAACAACAACAATAAAAAGATGTGGGCATCAATTTTATTTGAAACTCTATTTTATTAGATATTAGAATGGCTACTCCATCTTGCTTCTTGATTTTTCTAGCCCTTTACTCTGAGGTAATATCTATCTTTGCTGCTGAGGTATATTTCTTGTATGCAGCAGAATGATGGATCCTGTTTTCACATCCATTCTGTTAGCCTGTGTCTTTTTACTGGGGGAATTGAGTCCACTCATATTAGAGACCAATGATTGTTAATTCTTGTTACTTTGATGTTAGTGGTGGTAGTGTGTGTGTGTGTGTGTGTGTGTGTGTGTGTGTGTGTGTGTGTGTGTGTTTATGTGTGTGTGTTTCCATTCTTTTAGCTTTTCTGGTGTAGTTATTTATTTCCTGTGATCTCTTGAGTGTAGTTAACTTCCTTGCATTGGAGTTTTCTTTGTAGTACTTTCTGTAGGGCTGGATTTTGTTTAATTTTTTCATAAAATATCTTGCTTTCCCTCTCTATGGTGATTAAAAATTTGCTGGTTATATTAGTCTTAGATGACATCTGTGGGCTCTTAGAGTTGGCAAGACATCTTCATAGGTTCTTCTGGCTTCTAAAGTCTCTGTTGAGAAGTGGGGTATGATTCTGATAGGTCTACTTTTGTTTGTTACTTGGCCCTTTCCCTTGCAACTTTTAATAATTTTTTTCCTGTACATTAAGTATTTTGATTACTATGTGACAGGAGGAATTTCTTTTCTGGTTCAATCTATTTTGTGTTCTGTTAGCCTCTTGTATGTTTCTAGGCATCTCTTTCTTTAGGTTGGAAAATTTTCTTCTATTACTTTTTTGAAAATACTTTCTGGGCCTTGGAGCTGGGAATCTTTTTCTTCTATTCCTATCATTCTTAGGTTTTGGTCTTCTCATGGTGTCCCAGATTTCTTGGATGTTTTGTGTCGGGAACTTTTTAGATTTAACATTTTCTTTGATTTGTGTATCAAACTCATCATCTATATCTTTTGTGCCCGAGATTCTCTCTTCCATTTCTTGTATACTGTAGATGATGCTTGTATCTGTAGTTCCTGTTCTCTTCTCTAGGTTTTGCATATCCAGGATTCCCTCCATTTGTGTTTTCTTTATTGCTTCTATTTTCATTTTCAAGTTTTGAACAGCTTTATTTGTTTCCTTCACCTGTTTGATTTTTTTCCCTCTATATTTTAAAGGTATTTTATTAATTTCCTCTTTAAAGTCCTCATTATTTTTATAAGTTTGGATTTAAGATCATCTTCCTTTGCTTTGGCTGTGTAGGGCTATCCAGGGCTTGTTGTAGTGGGATAGCTTGGCTCTGGTGGTGCCATATTGCCCTGGATCCTATTGATTATGTTCTTACTCTGGCCTTTAGCCATCTAGTTGTCCTGGTGCTGGCTTGATATTCCTGGTGCCCACAGCACTCCTTGGGAAGGCAGGCAGAACTTTGGGCCAGAGAATAGCACTCAGGGGACAGTGCACAGGTCACCTCTGCTGGCTGTGCCCCAGGTGGACCCAGTAGGCAGAGGATTGGCAGGGAAGGGTCTAGACTCAATATTCCTGGGGCCTGGCAGGAGTCCTTGCAAAGGCAAGCAGAACCATGGGCCTGACAATGGATCTTAGGAAACCAGGATATTACAATTTTAAAGTTTTCTTCCTCTATAGAAAGCAATGTCTCTAGCAAGTAACTGTTCTCACTGAGGACTCTCACTCCCACTTTCTCACATGTTCCTGTTGAAATATTAGAAGGCAGATGGTCTCAATGTTTTAAATTATAAGGATGTCACAGAACCCATTGCATATAAGGTGTCTCCCACCTTGTTTTCATTATCAGGATACATGTTTCTCTTTCTTGACACTTACAAGATTCCAGAATTCAGCAATATATCTACCTTTATTTGTTCAAAACTCACCTGTTTCAAAAAAAATAGCATGCAGTATTTTTAAATGTATAAAGATAAAGAATTGCACTTATTTTTATATACTTATATCAAGAAGAGAGTTATTTTGTAGCATTTGGTATGAATTAAATGACTGCTGTTGAACACTAAATCCCTTCCTGGAATTGGGCTATGAAGTTGTCATTGCATGACAAAAGCAAGCATACAAATTTATCTAGGGACACTTTTAGATGCTAAGGATGAGTAACACAGTGCACAATGTCTGCAACTACAGTTTTGAAAAGATATGAAAATATTCTTCAAATCGACGCCTTATTCCTTGCCTCCAAGATTTAAGGGCATGGTATTAATCTTAATTCTGTGAACATTAATCCTCTGGGAGCAGCGATAATAGAGAGCAGGTTTGCTGCTTTCTGATGAGCTAATCACTTCTGGGATAGGCTTGCAGAACCTAGAGAAATGGAAAAATAATGTATTTCTTCTAAATCCCAAATGTTTTAAGCACTTTTGGCCAAATGTTGAACTAGTTAAGGACTGGATTCTTTGAAAAAAATATCTGCTATATATATCGTTGTGGTAGTTATCTCTTGTTTTGATAATATTGTCCCATTACTACCCTACCCTTCTTATGCTGAAGTCATTTTTAAAAAGTCGTATAGATTGTGTAGTGTGTGCATGTGGTGTATAGTATGTAGTATGTGCATATGTAGTGTAATATATTTTATGTGTGTATGTATGTGGTGTGAAGTACGTAGTATGTGTGTAGTGCATATGATGTGTGTGTAGTGCATACGGTGTGTGTGTGCGTGTGTGTGTGTGTGTGTGTGTGTGTGTGTGAGAGAGAGAGAGAGAGAGAGAGAGAGAGAGAGAGAGAGAGAGAGAGAGAGAGAGAGGCGAGATGTGTATGAATGCACATTTGTGTGCATGAGTACAGGTGTTCACATGCCATGAACATGTCTGAGGACTGGCTTGGGTATCAGTCCTCATGTTTCCAGCTTGTTAGAGACACTTTCTTTATTGTCAGTTGCTGTAAAAGCCAGGCCAACTGATACACATGCTTTTGGGCAGTCTCATGTCTTCACCTCCAATCTTCTCATAAGAACCCTGGACAAATGTGTATGATGATAACCAGATTAATGTGGATATTAAGGATGCAGACTCAGGTACTTACACTTTACCCACTGACCATCTCCCCAACTTTATGTCAAAACCTCAACCCCACCACCCATGCAGTGTTACTGTATTCTCTCTTTATTCATGATTTTTGTTTGTTTTTGTTTTGAGACAGGGCTTCACTTGGAACAGATTGGCCTGGAACTCACTATGTAGTAGAGGTTGGTCTTGAACTCTTATTTATATCCCTTTTTCCACCAAGTGTTGGGATTACTGTGTATACTACCATTTTGGGGGACCAATTTTAAAATCTGTTATTTATTGGCCAGGTGGTGGTAGCACACATTTTTAATCCCAGCACTCAGGAGGCAGAGGCAGACAGATCTCTGTGAGTTTAAGGCCAGCCTGGTCTACAGAGTGAGTACCAGGGCATCCAGGGCTACAGAGAGACCTTGTTTCAAAACAAAACAAAACCAATCCCCAAAGTATTATTCATTTATTCTTATGGTGATGGGAATAAATAGAGGAGCTCACGCATGCAAGGTAAGCATTCTACCAACTAATCTATAGCCCCAGGTCTTACTCACACCTTTACTTTCTGTGTGGTCAGTTACCCAAACCAATGCACATTGCTGTATCTTCTGTCTGATTATGCTTGTATCACTCACCTTGCTTTGTCTCAGCAGATGGGAACATCATCTTACATTCTCACCAGAAGCATGAATACAACATAACAAGAGCTTTCAGAAGAAGAGTTCGCACTCATTTAGAACCCATTATCATAACTGTTCTCTTTTATTATGAGTTATTGTTCATCTTATGCCTAGTTTACAAATTAAACTTTACTACAGGCATTTACATATAGGAGAGACAGAATACATACAAGATCTAATACTGTCCATGGTTTCAGGCATCTACTGGGATGTCTTGAAACGCATCCCTTGTGAAAGGGCTCTTTCATATTTGGAGATGGCATCCTTGGGAGGAAATTAAATTTGGCTGACATCATGAGGGCTCCTAAGTGATAAGGTCAGAGGGGGAACTAGACTCTGTCTTTCATTTGAAGACACAGTGAGAAAGCAGCTCTCTCCAAGCCAGGAAGAGTTCACACATGAGGAACAGACTCTGGCAGCATCTTGATTATTCATGTCTTAGCCTTCAGAACTGAGAATTAGATGCTTGCTTGCTTCTTTATGTCACCTAACTCTATGGCATGTTGTTATCATTGTTAAAGCTAGCTGACTGTGCTAGTTTGGTTTCTATTGCTGTGATAAACACCATGAGAAATGAACCTTCCAGAGGAAAGGGTTATTTGGCCTACAGATTACAACACATTGTTGAGGAAAGCCAAGCCAGGAACCTGAAAGCAAGAACTAAAGCAGAGACCACAAAGAAACATTGCTTACTGCTTGATTCCCACTGCTTGCTTAGACTGCTCTCTTATACACCCAGGACCAGGTGGTACTACCCAAAATATGCTTGTGTCTCCTCACATTAATCATCAATCAAGAAAATGCATCATAGACTTGCCTATAGGCAAATCTGGTCCTGGCATTTTTCTCAGTTGAGGTTCCATTTTCCTATACAATTCTACCTTGTATCAAGTTGATCAAAACAAACAAACAAACAAACAAACAACCTAACCAGCATATTGGGCATCAAAATTATTCTTCCTTGTCTTTCTAAGACTGACTAAAATGCTAATCACCTTGAAATCTTTGACAGACAGAGCAATGATAGCCTTTATTTTTAATTTTAAGTAAAATAGCAGTGTTTAGGGTCTCATGTGCCAAACTCTCCTTGGATGAGCTGGGTGCTGGCTTGTTTAATTTTCATGGTACATTTGTGCTTTGGTACTATTGATACCTGTGTTAGGCATTTTCTGGACAAGAGTTTCCTGGGAGCAGAAACACTCTACTGTGGCCTTACCTGGGCTTATTTCCTAGCTGTAAAGCTCACTGGACTAGCTGCATGACCTTGCGCAAATGATTTAACTTTCCCAAGTCTACAGCCCAGGGGAATTTCTTCTGGAACAAGCCAGGACACTCTGTGCCTCCTCGTGTGTTAACTCGTAACTCAGCTAAGGCTTTGGCTTCTCCTTTGTTCTGTGGGGCATGTCTTCAGCATGCTTTTAGACAAAGTAAACAGAAGCAGGAGGCTGTGATTATGAGACAGGACATGTGTGAGATTTACTTGCCTGCTTCCTTAAGAAGCCTATGCCTCATCTTCTCGAGCCCTCGGCATTCCTGCAATGTCATTTGGATTATTTCTAGGTTTGCCCATAACCGACATGGGTACTAGTTTTCACTGCCAGGCCAAGCCACTTTCTGTTTTGCCATTCCTTCCCATCTTCTGAGACTGCCTAGCTGTTTTCTCTCCATGGACATTTTGTCCTTGCTAGTCTATGGGTTTTTTTTTTTTAACCCTTTGATTGTAATGTGATTTTATTGGGCTTTTAGAAGGATTGCAGACACCCCCAAGTATTCAGTTTACTGTAGCCGATGAAAAGGAAGAGTGTTGTGAGTTAGCAGGAAGACTTACTAGAGGTCCTGTCCACACAGTGGGCCCGATGCTCTAATGCAGAGACTGGGGATGAGAGGAAAAGAGTGTGAGGAGCTGCACTTACTTTCCATTTGGGACAAGTTGATGCTGAGTGTATGGCAGAAATTTAAAGAGAAACTTCTTGAATCTTCCAGGTAGAGAAAGTTAGTAGATGATTCTGGGTTAGATAAGGGTACATGTCAACCATCAGCATGGAAGAAAGAGGTTCAAATGAGTAGGAGGAGACCCAGGAGCAGGGGACATGCTATCCCTCAGCATCACGCACAGGGGAATGTGTGGTCAGGGAGACAGGACTATCTCTCAGGGTTTGGTTCAGTTCCGTCTTCTTAAATTCCCACAGTTAAAAGAATTTTTAAAGCAAGGTTCCCCATTCTACTCGCCTGTTCCCTTGAGACAGAGTCTCCTGTAGTCCAGGATGGCCTCAGACTGGAGTTGTAGCCAAGTATGACAAAGTTGAACTTTGATGCTCCTGGTGTCACTTTTTAAGTGCTGGGGTTACAGGCTGGGGACTGAACCTGTGGTAGGCAAACACTCTACCAACTGAGGCAACACCTCTTGACCTGTTTAGTTTGAGACAGGACTCCACTATGTAGCTCAAGTTGCCCTCAAACTCACCATTCTCCCATTTCTTGGCATTATAGATACGAGATTATCATGCACAGTTAAAAAATATTTGAACTAGGCTTTATTTATTTAGGAATAGTTTTAGGTTCATAGTAAAATTGGGCAGAAAACACATAGCCACAATTTCTGCTGACCTCGTACATGCACAGCCTTTCCCATTATCAAAGTCCCCGTCCAGAGTAGCACATATGTTACAGAGGCCGAATCCAAACTGATACCTCATAACCATGCAGAATCCATAATTAATATTACATCTCACTCTTGGTGGCCTTTCTGTGGGACAAATGTGCAACAATGTGTGTGCCAATAAAGTATCATAAAAAATAGTCCCACTGCCCTAACTTCTCTTCTTTGCTACATTTACCCTTACCCTCAATATTGCTTCCTGAATCCTAGCCTTGGTGAAAATGAAGCAGTGAGATAGAGGACTGCTACAAGAGCTTCAGATTGCATTCAAAGGTCTAAGAGACTTATAGAATATCACTTCAAGAAATAACATCCTGAGAGGCATGCAGTGAGTGGGTGGGTGCTACTGCAATGAGCAGATAGGTGGTGGAGAGATGGGAGAGAAAGAAGCAGAGTGTTTTGTGTACCATGAAGAGAGGAGGAACTGGAAATACAAGGATGGTGAGGAACAGCCTGATGTGTGTAGCCTGTGCTGCCATTTGAGGTTATGGTGAGGTCTTGGCTTGTGCTGCCTCCAAGGACCATGTCTGGGTCTGGGACCCTGAAGCAGCAAGAGTTTGTGTTAATGTTCATGGCCCATGTTACCACCAATGGCCATGAGACTATCCCTGGTCTGGGCTGCCTCTTGGGGCCTTGTTAATGTCCTAAGACTGTGAAGAGCTGGCTGCCCCTCATCAGCTGTCCACTCCTCAGGCCCTCACCTGTGCAGTGTGGGAGAGCTTGCCTCAAGGGTGTGAGTGCTGGAGAGATGCCCCCTCTGCCTCTCACTTCTTGCTGGGGTGGTGCAGGAGATCTGGCCCTACCCCTCACTAGCTATAGCACTTGGGAGAGTAGCCCCCCTCCCGAACCCTGGACCTGGCCTGCGCAGGGCTGGAAAGATGATCCTGGTGGTGTAAGTGAGGACAGCCAGTCCTACCTCTTGTCTGGGAAAAGCAGGAGAGCTGGAAGGCTGAACAACTCAGCTACCATCAAGGTCCAGATCCAGGGCTTTGAGTTGTCCTCCCCCATATCTACCCCATCTATGAACTGCTGGAGAGCATAAAGGGGCCAGTCCCACAGAACCAAAGTGGCAGGATCTCCATGACACAGGACAACAACAGGATATCTGCGAGGAGTCCCCGTGATGGTGCAGTATTAATGGTATGGCAGAAGCCAGAGGCCTTGAACTAGACCAATGAGTCATTGCAATGAACATTTGCAAGTAAAGTTGTGTGGACAAAAGGGTATAGTGTGTGACATGCCGTGTTACACTGCAACTTCCACAGTGAGATGTCTTTTCTTTTTTATTACTTATTTGTTTTTTATTTTTTCTTTTCTTTTTGGGGAGATTGCAAGGGCAAAGGGCAGATTCAGAGGCATGGGGAGATGAATGGGAGTGGAGTGTATAATATGAAATTCACAAAGAGTCAATAAAAAGCTGAAAAAAAAAAAACCTTTCTTAAACATACATGTACCAGGTCTGGTGTCACATGTCTTTAGTACCAGCACTTGGGCAGCAGAGGCAGGTGGATCTTTGTGAGGTGGAGGTCACTACATAGTAAATTTCAGGCCAGTAGGTCTATATAGAGAGTCCCTGTCTCAACACACACACACACACACACACACACACACACACACAGAGAGAGAGAGAGAGAGAGAGAGAGAGAGAGAGAGAGAGAGAGAGAGAGAGACAGAGACAGAGACAGAGAGAGACAGAGAGACAGAGAGAGAGACAGACAGAGACAGAGACAGAGACAGAGAGACAGAGAGACAGACAGAGACAGAGACAGAGAGACAGAGACAGACAGAGACAGAGAGACAGGGAAACAGAGACAGAGAGACAGACAGAGACAGAGACAGAGAGACAGAGACAGACAGAGACAGAGAGACAGAGGGAAACAGAGACAGAGAGACAGAGAGGCAGTTAGAGAAAGAATTGACCAGTAGTTCTACACAGAAATGGCACATGTTAGCTTGTGATCCTGTCAGTGTGACAGGAAGCCAAATATCCCAGAAATATTAGCAGAGTTACTAGGTGGATTCACACGTTCGTTTACTATGTTCAAATAAGTATATATAACATCTCTTGAGAGAGAAAATGAAGTTATTCTCTTAAAACGCTCTGCTGCCAACCGAACTGGAAGTCACCTGTGGTGTGGCCTGCAGGGAAGGGTTAGAACACACTCCAGCAATGAGAACAGTCTCTGACAGGATCGACATCTTTCTCAAGAAAACGTTGAGTGTGCATGGGAGTGTGGTCAGGTGTTTGGTTAGGATCTCAGTATTCTAAGTTATGACAAGACAGACTTACTTACAGCTAAGCACAATGGCAAGAACACACAACAGGAGACCTGTAGACCATCTGAGTTTGAATGAAATTGCCCCTAACATATCTCAGTTTTGTTTGGACAATGGTTTTAAATCTTGGTGCTTGTTAGCATCATGAGGAAACCTCTAAAAACATGGATTCCCAGGATGTCGTGGGTGAACTTTGACGTGATGAGAAAAGGGTTTGCACAGTTCTGAAGCTTGCATTCGTCCCTCTTCATCCTCACTCTGGTGATTCTCCACGAAACAGGGCAATAGACGTTGTCATCATCAGCGCTTCCAGCTGCAGAACAAGCTGACCTGTGGGATGGGTATGGAGTGTTGCTCAGATGTTAGTATTCACTGACAAAGTGGTCCAGCATCAAGGATACAGTTGCAGGATATAAACTTCTGGGGAATGAATGCCAAATAGTCAACATTCTCAGATTACAGATAAGGCAACAAGACAAAGAAAGGTGAAGGCTTTCACTTTGTCATGTGACTGTCTTACAGGAAGAACGGAGATCTGTTATCAAGCCTCCTGATACATGGTCATTAGAAACTAGACTTAGCTCCTTTCTTCTTTATCATTAAATAACTCTGCATGTCCTGTTCCTCCCAGTCCCTCCTAACTGCCATCTTACTTTATGTCTTCATGGAGTTGTCTGGTCTTTTACATTGTGTGTGTGTGTGTGTGTGTGTGTGTGTGTGTGTGTGTGTGTATGTGTGTGTGTGTGCAGGTGCCTGTGGAGTCCAAAAGGGGATGCCAGATCCCCTGGAGCTGGAGCTACAGGTCACTCTGTGGATGCTGGGGTCTGGTCCTCTGCAAGAGCAGCACTGTCTTTGGGCTCTGAGCCCTCTCTCCAGCTCTGTTCTAGGTCTTTATTTTGCCATTGCTTTCAGTCTGTAGACTTGCATAGATGTTCTTATTTGAATGATTTTAGGGTTTTGATATTGCTAAAACATGAACAGATGTTAAGACTATACAGACTGTAAGTTGAACTTTCTGGGCTTACGGAACAATAAAGACTGAACCAGGATGGGCTGTTTACAATTTTAAAAAAAGAAACTCCATGGAAATATCTAAATACTCTAACAAATTAATCTCAAAGATTTATTGTGCATGATCACATAGCCGTAGTCCAGTTATCTTGTCCTTGGCATTCATGAAAGAGAACTTGGGCAGCAATGCACACGAGAAGACGCAGAAACATTCAATTCTTTCTCCTGTCAGGGCCTGGGCGAGACCAAAGAGGTCCCCCAATCTCATCTGCTTGTTTACAGATTAGCGCTCTGTGCCCTGGAGGAGGAGGACATTTGCCCAAAAGCGAGCCAAAGCAAACAGCCAACACTCCCGATTCCCCTCCAACAGAAAGACGCAGCATTTCAGTTCCCGTCTTTCCTGGAGGTGAGTCAACATAATCAGACTGATGCAAGAGAGAGATGATGTGGAAGCATTCCCTAATATGCTGTGGAGGGCGTGTCCTTGGGCTTCCTAAGGACCTTTCTCTAAGGAGCCTGAATTCTTGTGCATGGAGGGGGCTGCAGGCTAATGGACAGCAGAGCTGTCAGAGGGAGATCCTGTGGCCCCAACCTCACGATGACATTGAGAGCTCAACTGGGAACACCCTACATGTGTGGACTGCATCCTCAGTAGTCAGTTCAGAGAGGTCAGAGGCTAACAGTGAAGAGCAGGGAGGTGTAAACAGAAATAGTGGGTAGTGGTCCCAGAGACAGGACAGTTTGTGCGCTGACAGAGGTCTATAGGAACAATTAGTCAACAGAATCTTCTGATGGCTTTTTAGAGTGTAAGCAAGGCCTTCCCTTGACAAGACTGTCTGCTCCTCCTCAGCACTTGGTGTGCATTGTCAAAGCCCACTTTGTTTTCAGCAAGTATGTGTCCCTCTGTGCCCCAGAGTTTTTTTTTTCCCTTCCCTGAATAGATTCCAAGTATCCTTGGAACTGAACAGCTCATCCTGGAGAGTAGAGCTAGCATGGGATTACTTACGCTTGATAATAGCGATCTAAAAAGTAAGATATGGTTAAAGTTACAATCAGTATTTTATTGACCATTTCAGGAAGAGGAAACAATAAGATGAAGTAGAGTATAAAGTACATAGACATAACTTGAAATTCCAAAGAAGCAGAAAGATGGAAACAGTGTGACTAGGTCAGCCCCCTTAGAGACTTGGATGGTTTCTTAGAGCAGGTGGGTGAGCTGGCAGCCGCAGACAGAATGTCCCCATGGGCAGGACCTCTAGACAGTGGTTGCTGCCAGAGGGCTACAGACTGTGAGTTCCCAGGCTAGAGAGCAGAGACCTTCTCCCAAGAAGGGGGCTGGATGGGCCCACCCACTTTCAGCTAATTTCTCACAATGAGCAAAGTCCAGCAAAGTGAGCAGTTTTCCTCTATTGCACTGATAAGATCTCAGATGCATATGATGTGCCATTTGGTCTACTGTGGTTTGATCGAGTGATGTTTGTTTGTTTGTTTTGATTCCTTTAGAACACTCATGTCTCAACAATCCAACAAAGGATTCCATGCACACAGTGCATGCACACAGTGCATGGAAGTACTCTTTGTGAAACACAGCGTGTACTTCCTGGAGTGAGGAGGAGAAAGACCCTCCTGCCCCAGAACCTTCTCAAAGACACAGAAGCTCACAGCTCAGCTGCTCGGGACTCAGCAGCTATCAGCAGCCACTGACTACAGGACAATTAATTTAGAGTTGCCAGCAGAGAGTCTTCTAATGTCCACATGGTTAAAAAGTGCCCTGAGTGATTCCCCTAAGCAGAAAAGGTGTGAACTTCTCTGAACTGGGGATCAGTTAGCACTCAGGGGTGGGGGTGGGGGCTTGCCCCTGTATTATGGCTTGTAGAAAGCGGAGTGAAGCCACTGAAGGCAGAAAGACTCAATTTTATAATTAGGACCTGCATTTCCATTGCCAGAAAAGGGGTCAGGCTATAGTGGCTGGCCTTCTTCCCCGCCCTAATGCATTTTGAGGCTCTTTTTGTGGCCTCTAAGAGGCTCCAGGGACACTCAGGTAGCACCAGGCGGGTCTCATAACTCCAAGCTGCTACTTTCTCTAGATGGATGGAGAGAAACTACAAGACCCAGCCCACACACCTGTCTTGTTCCGTTCTTCCTTGGAAAAGAAGGGTTAACTCATTCCCTCTTCTTGCTCAGGCAGTTGGGTTACATTTATCACCAGCAGACCTTTCTAGAACAGACCAAGGAAGGAAATGTCACATTCCATTTTTTTATAACCTCGGGATCAAATGTAAAAGCTCTCAGTTCACAGAGACTGCCTCTAAGGTCACAGATGTACTGGTTTGCAAAGGGGACACTTTATTTCAGCATATATTGAGCAGGTAGCAGAGGACAGCTCCTGGAACTGGCCTGGTCCATTTTAAATAGGAATCCCCACTGTTTTCCTTAGATGAGATATATCTCTCTTGATTCATTGCTTGTCTTTAAGGAAATGTCTCCTCTACCCTTTTTATGACCCTTAAGGAGGATAGAAAGTTTTAATGAGGTATTTTCCAATATGTGTTCCAATAGATGCTGTGAGAGAAAAAAGAATAATAATATTGTGGTCAAATGTATTTGGGAATCACTGCATTCAATACATTTAAATGGGTTTCTTTGCTATAGGATTTCTTAAATCTTTTATAGGCCAAATATATTACAATTCCCTACAGGTGGCAGACAGCACACAGAGCTTCCAAATTTTTTTCTGGACAATTTCTTCTTTAGGGACTAGTTTATGAAATAAGGAGGCAATGTGCCAACAAAACATATTTTTAAGAAAAGTTAGGGGCTGGAGAGCTGGCTCAGTGGTTAAGAAGCACAGAACTGGAAAGTGGTTCCGCATCTGGAGGCTCACAGCTGCTGGCGACTACAGCTCCAGAGGTATGCAACAGTTCTCATCTCTGTGACCAACTCACTTGTGAGCATACAAACACACACACACACACACACACACACACACACACACACACACACTACCTCTTGCCTCTGTGAGCAACTCACTTGTGAGCAAACAAGCCCCCCACCCCCACGCTCACTTTTTAAGAAAGAAAAAAATAAGAAACAATGAAGTCCTACGGTTTCTTCTTATTTTATGTACTTTGGTGTTTTGGCTGGATGTCTGTCTGTGTGAAGGTGTCAGATCGTGGAGTTGCAGACAGTTGTGAGCCGTCATGTGAATGCTGGGAACTGACCTTGAATCCACTGGAAGAACAGTCAGTGCTGTTAACTGCTGAACCATCTCTCCAGTCCACAATTTCTTGTTTTAATGTGAATGAACTTGAATAAACTTGAAAAAAAAATCAATGGACTCAACTGTAATATATTTTTATATTTCAATTAGGTGTTTTAAAGAATGTGCAGATTTAATTTAGTTCCTAAGGGGGTGATGGAAACACTGGTCACACTGACAGAGAACTATTTTGAGTCCTCCTTGGGTGTGCAATAAAGTGGCATTATTGCTTTAAACCCATGAAATGATCTAGCAATTTTCTGGACTAGGGATATGATTTTCTATAAAGGGACCTAGGAAAATTGCAGCACTAATAATTGAAATAGAAAAGCTTATTAAGAAAACAATCAGCCAGATGTGGTAAGACACACTTTTAGTTCCTTACTTGAAAGGTGGAGGCAGGAGGATTGCTGCAAGTTTGAGACCAGCCTGGGTTGTAGTGAGGGTATCTGTCTAAAAATGAAGGAGGAGAGGAAGGAAAGGGAGGAGAAGGGAAAGAAAATACGAGCTGGGCAGGCAGTACCTTTGGTAAAGTGCTTGCCTAGCGTGCATGAAGGCCTGATCTCATCCCCAACACTGCACACACTGTGTATGGAGGTGTCTGCCTGTAGTTCCAGCACTTGGGAGTTAGGCAGCACAGGATCAAAAGTTCAGTGTCATCTTTGCATATCTATTTGCCGCCAGGGACACATATAAACCAGTCTCACCAAACGCGAGAGGAAAAAGAAAATGATGAAGGGAGAGAAAAGAGAGAGGGGAGGGGTGAGGGAGGGAGAGAGGGAGATGAAGAGGAAGAGTGAGAGGAATCATCATAGCAATAGGCTCTGAATTGAGTTCCCAACAAGAGAATGATCACACAGTCATAAAAATAAGTTTGTTTTCTAAAAAGTAGAATCATTATATATATATAAATAAATATGTTGGCTGCATGTGTACATGTGAAGCATATGTGAATCTGGTCCCTGTGAAGCCAGAAGAGGTTATCAGATGCCCTGGAACTAGAGTTGGAGATAGTTGTGAGCAACCATGTGCTGGGAACTGAATCCTGGTCCTCTGCAAGAGTAGAGGCTCTCCAGCCCAGAATCAGCTCTTAAAAATCACAAAAGACTCATGTATTAAGGTCCTCCAGATGCACAGAAACAAGAATGTGTAAGCATGTGGAAAGAGGAATAGACAGAGAGAGAGAGAGAGAGACAGGTAGACAGAAATATCAATAGATGTAAGAGACCACCTTGCACAACTGTGGAAGCTAATAGCTCCAAAGTCTGGAGTGGGGAGAGATCCAGAGAAGAGCTGACACTGCCCGAGGCCAAAGGCAATCTGTTGAAATGTCTGTGCGAGCGTTTCAGATCCCCTGGAACTGGGGTTACAGACAGTTTGAGCTGCCATGTGAGTGCTGGGAATTAAACTCGAGTTCTCTGGAAGAGCAGCCAGTGTTCTTAAACGCTGAGCTATACCCTTTCTTTTCTTTTCTTTTCTTTCTTTCTTTTTCGAGACAGGGTTTCTTTTTGTAGCCTTGGCTGTCCTGGACTAACTTTGTAGACCAGGCTGGCCTCGAATTCACAGCGATCGGCCTGTCTCTGCCTCCCAAGTGCTGGGATTAAAAGCGTGCAATCACCACCACCCGGCTTGCTATATATACCCTTTCTTAAAAGGAGCTCTGTGCCTTTGCTTTTCAGCCTTCAACTAATTGGACGAAGGTTGCCCACATCAGAAAGTAATCTACTTTGATCAAGTCTACTGATGCCAATGTTAATCTTATCTAAAGTCCACCTTTACAACATTATTTAAGCTAGTATTTAACCAAGTAACTGGGTATTGTAGTACATGTGATCAGGCATATTTTATATGTGCGATCCAAACTTATATGTGTGATCCAAGTTTATATGTATCCATGTTGATGTACAACATTGACTCCCACTATAAACTCTTATGTAAACCATTCAAATCATGTAAGCTAAAAATTATTCTCTGGCATGGTGGGGTGTACTTGTTCCAGCACTTTAGAGGAAAGGCAAGACTGAAAGTTAAAGAGCAGCCAGGGTTATATATCAAGGACCATGTTGCCTCCACCCCATTATCCATGTCAGCTTCATATTGGGACTCAAAGTGTTTAAAAGGCTAACAGCAAACCAATGAGCAGCATTTTTTTTTATAACTCAGGCAGGATCCTACTGCAATCGCTTAGAGCAGGGCCTGGCAGTACAGTCAGTGGCCAGCTCTGGCCCTGGGATTTTTATGCTTTTCACATTTTTTCAATGGTCTGGGGAAAACCCATTATAATATCTCATGACCTGTGAATGTTATGTGAGATTTCCCTGTGTGCCATAGTAGCTTTATCGGAACTCAACCATGCTCACTGACTTGTGACTTGTCTGTGGCTATTTTGGACTACCCTGGCCAAAGTAAGTGGCTTTAATAAAGTGTCCAAGTCCTAAAATATTTCCATTTGACCCTTAATCAAAAGTTTGCTGAATTTGGATTTAAAATCACTGATAGGATGCATTATGTGTATGCATTTGCTTGTGTGTGTGGTGTGTGTGCGTGTGTGTGTGTGTGTGTGTGTGTGTGTGTGTGTGTGTGTGTGTGTGTGTGTGTGTGAAGGCCAGAGGTCAAGTTTGGGTGGTATTCCTCATGAATCATTCTCTCTTTTTTTTAAGATTGAAAAAAAAGTTTAAAAATTCAGGATATCCTTTATTTATTCTTGTACAATTTTATTTATACATGGAAACAATGTGTCTTGATTATATCCACCCCACTCTCCCCTCTCAGTACCTCCAGGCACCCCCAATGCCGCCATCTTGTTTTTGAGATAAGGTCTTTCACTATGACCTTTGCCTCTCCATTTGGTTATCATGGCTGGCCTGGAAGCCCTGGGTTCCGCATGTGTATACCTCCCTGACACTGGGATTATACAAATGCACTGCCACACCTGGCCTTTTATATGTGGGTTCAAGGAACCAAACTGAAGTCCTCACGGTTGTGTGGTAGTCATTTAACCCATTGCACTGTCTCCCCAGGCCCTAAAAAATATTATTAGTTGCTAGGTTGAATTAGCACCCTGCGTGTCATAGCTTGACAAAAATGTTCATGGAAGTTAAGAGTTTATTTGCTCCAGCACAATATGACTTGTCTTCTGTGAAACATATACGCCTTCAAGCACCATTTGAATGGTGGAGACTGTATGTTTTAGCTTTGAGCAGGATAGGAAGAGTCACTCTGCCTCTTAATGTTCTGAAAACAGAGGGACAGTCATCATGTTAGATCTGAACCATCTTCCAACATGTGGTCAAGAAAATCTGGGACCTTTGAAGACTGGAAATTAGTGTACTGGGATATGACAGACCCTCAGTTGCAGACAGATCCCAGTCTAAGCAGAAAGCAACTAGGATGAGAGCATTTCTCTTCCCACATAGCACAACACAATGGACCGCAGATGAACCCTCATCTGTCTTCTCACAAACACAAGGACTAAAGTCTTGTGGGAGGACAGGCAGATTTCTGACCCACATTTAAGGTTCCAACTAAGAGGTTCCCACATTGCATTTGTGAGATTTCTGCATTGAAAGGTTATTACAGAATGCTACATCCTTAACACCAGTGCTTTTTAAACTGGGCACAGATGAACTAAAGAATAAATCACAGCTTTGACAACCTAAAAGAATCTTCTGCTCAGCCTTTAAGAAGAATGGTTGTGTGTGGTGGTTTGAGTGAGTAAAGTCCCTCAGCATCTCCTGTGTTTGAATAACTTGGTCCCCACTTAGTGGTACTGCTTCAGGAGGCTTAAGGTGTGCATCCTTGCCAAGGAAAACATGCCACTGGGCATGTGCTTTGGGATTAGAAGTGTCAGCCATTTCTGGTTCATTCTCTCTGCTTTGTATTTGCTGTTTGAAGATGCATGCTCGCAATCTCCTTTGCTTGTGGAATGCCTGCTGTGTGTTGCCATCTTCCCCGTCACATGGACTCTCATCCTTCTGGAACCATAAGGCCAAATAAACTCTTTTATAAGTTGCCTTTGCCATGGCAACAGAAAATTAGCTAATACTTTTGCTGTGGTTTAAGTACACTGGTTCATATAGTTGCATTTCGGCTTGGGGACCAAGTGTGCACATTTGAACTGCTTAAGATCAAGGAGCTCATTCCACAAAATCTCTTTTAGGGCCATGTTTCTCTTTGAAGTCAGGAAGTAAGTGTTCCCTAAGAGAGACAATGTGTGCAGAGTATTTAACATCATGCCAGACTCATTAAGTGCTCAGTAAATCTCAATAAGGAGGATTGCAATGTATTTTATCAACAACAGTTAGTGTACACTAAAAAATGGTGAGGTATGTGTATCTCCCCTTCTGTACTAAGCATTTTAAAAACCTTGGCAAGCAGACTCACTTTGTAAAGCTAGGCTGTAGAGCAAGGGATGGGAGCTCTCAGAATCGAAGCAGGCTTTCTTCAATCATTTCTCCCAGTTCTTAGGAACTCAGGTAGAAGACCCTGAATGGATTATTAGCGATACTCCAGCAGACCTTGAGGAAGCAAAGGACAGCAGAGCACTGAACTGCAAGTTGGGAGACATCATTCCTAGGCTTGGAGAGTTTATTAACTGTAACCATGAAAAACCATAAAAAATCCAGCAAGGATTTAGGCCACATTTTCCATGACTGTGAATTAAAGACCACTGCATATGTAAGTTTTCTGGTCTAGTCTTGCCATGCAACTTTAAGGTATGGACTAGGAGGTTGCCATATGGGCAGAGGGAATTTGTGGTACAACATAATATGTCTTACACTGTTTGCATTGATGTGTCTAGCACACAGGAATAGCTAGAAGAGATTGAGTTGAGTGGCTTTCTAGGGCCAAATGCTGTGTCAAGCATTTTATATACGTTTGTAGCTATAAGGCTTGTAAGAACCTTAGTGGGAATTCATATTATCCCTGTCTGTTAGGTGACAAAAATGAGTGTGCTGACCTAGTGTTTTGCCAACTTGACACAAGGTAGCCATTTGGAAAGAGAGAACCTCAATTGAGGGGAAAAATGCTCTCATCAGATTGGCCTGTTGATATTTTCTTGATGAATGATTGACGTTGGAAGGCGCAGGTCACCATGGGCAGTGTCATCCCTGGGTTGATATACAAAAGCAGGTTGAACGAGTTGGTAAGCAATGCTGTCCCATGGCTTCTGTATCAGTTCCTACTCTGATTTTGCTCGGTGATGGACTGTGGCCTGAGAGTTGTAAGTTGAAACAATCTCTCTCTTCCCCAAGTTGCTTTTGACCATGGTGTTTTATCACACCAATAGAGCTCTAACTAAGTCAGCAAGGCACTGTAATCTGTATACATAACTTGTTTATACAATATAAAAGTGATAAAGTTTGAAGAGCAGATAATAAAAAAATTGTTGAAGGAACAAATGAATGGATGAATAAACAGCTAGAAGACATCTTATTTCAGTATAGTACATGCTCTTCCTGGCAGAGGCTGAGGTCCTTACTTCTGGCTTACCTGGCAAGGAGCAGGACCGAACAACATGATTTTAGCCTGAGTTTTTTCCCATTCTTCTTGGATACCTGACATCGAAGCTCCCTCCCAATTCCAACAAAGTCTTCTCTTGGGTTATTTCTCTTAGACCCACATCTGTCAGACTTCCAGCCAGCATAGAAAAGCCCTATTATACATTACAACTCCATTTTTTCACTGGAATTGTAATAAAAAGGTTATTTGATTGACTGGTTCTTTTGAAAGACATTTTCATGTATTTATCCCTTGAAAGGACTTATTACTTGTTTTTCTTTTTTGTTTTTGAGTGCATTGTGATTTAACATAATCTGGAGTCTCAGTGTCCGAGAGTCCTTCTAAAAAATGCCCGAGCACATCCCGGAAACAATGACTACCTTAGTGTACTACTTGTAGTTAAAACTTGTTAGTCTCCAGGTGTGGTGGTGCATGCCTTTAATTCCAGTACTCTGGAGGCGGGAGCAGGAGGATCACTATGAGTTTAAGGCCAACCTAGTCTACAAAGCGAGTCTAGAACATCCAAGGATATACAGAGAAACCCTGTCTCGAAAACAACAAACAAACAAACAAACAACCCCCAAACCCAAAAAACCACAACCCCCCCCAACTTGTTAGTCACCTTTAATATTTTATTACATAAGAGAAGCTTTTTGAATTCCAGTCTCCTCATTAGTATCATATGGGGACAGTGCTGACTTGATGTGGGCCACCTTGGAGGGAAGTGAGTCACAAAATGTCTGCCTTGCAGAGTCAATGAGTAATGAACACATATGCCTGTGTCCATAAAAAATAGATGGAGAGAATGTAAGAGGGAAAAGAAGAGGGAGACATGGCAAGGAATAGATAGATAGATAGATAGATAGATAGATAGATAGATAGATAGATGACAGACAGGTAGATAGATAGACAGACAGAGACAAAGAGAATGATCAGCAGGTTGGGAAGGGAAGGGAGGGTTCTACGCCAGTGGGCATCCCTATTGACTTGTGTTGTTTAACCAGGTGGCATTTCCACAAATCTTTTTAGCTCAGTCACTTTGCCACCTCTTCATTTATGTGGAAAGTAGATGAACCCAGGCTCTCCCTCAGTGTCAAATAGAAGTCTCTGGCTGGATTTGAATGCTACACTAAGAAATACAGACCCAACCTAAGCAGCAGGTTCCTCGCGCTATCTTCCATGGGGACTGGTAAGCCAAGTCCAAAGCCTAGTTTAATACTTTGCCCAGGTCACTTACCACGCAATCTCAGCTTTCTAATCTGTGTAGTAGAGGTGGTTGAGGGCTGATGAACTTAGCATGGCTGAAGGATGGAAGCTAGAGAAGTGGATGGAAACCCAAGTGTTTGAGGAAGGTCCGCATGATTACCTGGCCATGGAAACACTCCCAAATACGCTGCCTTTTTTTTTTTTTTTTTTAATTAAACCTGTTCTTATATGTCCAACAATCACACTCTTTATGTTTATTCAATCACAATAAAAATTTAAGTCTCTGCAAAGTTATACATGCAGATGTTTACAGTAGCTTAGTTTGTAACTGTTAAAGCTTGGAAATAACCAACACATCCTTATGTGGGTGAATAAATAAACTGATAGAGCCAAAGAATGTACTCACGGTCAATGATCTGCTAGGCCTTGGGCACACATTCAGGGCTTTTCAGGAAGTGGAAGAGGGCAATCTGGGAAGGTGGCACACCAGGTGATGTCCAGCATATGGCATGCCAGAGAGGGCAAAACTACAGAGATAAAGAAGGGAAGCACAAGTAGACCATGAAGGTGTTTTAGGATAGTCAATCTTTTCAGTATAATACTTGACATAAGACCCAGGATGCTCCAGAGTGTTATTGCTTGTCAATATGGGTTCTTCAACTGTGCTACTCTGGGTGGAGCAGTGACAATGATAGAGGCTGCTGGAATAAGGGAGCTCTCTGTAATTCTCACTGTGAACTTTTTAAAAAACTAAATTCTATAAATGTTAAAAGTAAGTATGAAAAATTCTGTGTAATATAAAAAAAACAAGCTAAGGTTTTAACTATTAGAAAAATAATTTTTAAGTTGGATTTAACCCTCTCTCCATCTTTATATTAGAAGTTCACTGGAGGAAGAGAAAGGAAGGGTAATATGAGATAAAAGAAAAGGAAAAAACAATCAGAATTTGCTTAAAAAAAAAAAAGAAAAAGGAAAAAAAAAAAAAAGGTTAATCACTCCCTTTCAAAAGGAAGGAATGCAGACTCTCACTTTGTCCTCTCATGTCATAAACAGCTGTGGCATTCAGAGAAATGCCCCACAGAGGGTGACCAGGAAGATGATCTACAAGATGGGGAGTGAGGTGACAGTCATCTTGTCTTACAATGCTTCCATGGAGATCCCTGTTCAGTGCCGGTACGATGGAGACTAAGCTGACATCCTGCAGAAAGCCCAGGGGTGATGATCCTTGAAGCATCACATCTCTTCACTTACATTGTATCTGTCAGTTTTCAAGTAAGTGGGCACTTTGTATGATATATCACATCATGGTAACATGCCAGCAGACACTTTAGCATGGAGATTTTTTTTTTTTAATTCCAGCAGATTTATTCACTGTGAAGTAACTTATGTGTCATGGAGCTTGTGCCGCAATCAGAGTCACCACAGGATGGGTGAGTATATTCAGAATGACTAGAGGAAACTTTCTTTAAGGACCTGAATTTATATGGTGGCCAATGTTTTTCTTACTTAAGTCTTCAGCGTATCTTACCTCTAAGGCTTGTTGGACAACTTAATCCATTTAGTTCACCTAAGTGAGTATTTTCTTCTTGCCCAGGAACACAGACTGAAGCTTCAGTTAAGTTTTCAGCATGATTTTTATCTGATGATTAAGCCTGTGAGCCAATGTCCTCCCTGGCCACTTGAATGTGAGGGCCAACTGTTAAATGTGAGTCAGAGGAGCTTCTCAGAGCCCCTTAGGGGAAACGGCTTTGAATATGGCAATATCAAGTAGGAATGGAGCCACAGACAGAACACATGTCCTTACTTAGGAAATAATGACCAGCCACAATGGAAACCCAAGAAGCCTGGGGCCTGTGTGAGAGAAGTTAGAGAGAGCTATAGACAAACAGGGGGCTAAAAGGAGCTTTGTGTATATTTCCTAAATGAAGAGATGTGTGTTCAGGAGGTTCCTGAACTGTTTATATCATTTAAGCTGATGGAAAACCTGGGATTTGAAATATAAGATAAGGTGCCATAAAGAAGGAAGAAAATGTATTACACACTTAAGATAGTAAGTAATAGCATTTTGAAACATTAAGCTAGTGGTTCAGGACTTCTAATCCCTCTTCCCTGTGATCACTGGGAACTGGCTGTCATAAGTGTGGACATAAATACCAAGTTATCTAGTAAGATGTCTGAAGGATGGAGAGGCAGAGGCAAGAAGACTTACTGCAAAGCCCCTTCCAACAGTTCAGAGGTATGCTTTGTCATCATCGTGTGTGAGAGAAACAGGGAAACGTGAGTAACAGGATGCTCTGTTTTACATTTATAAAGCAGTTTGCATGGGACACAGGGCAAGCTTGACAGAGATGATGGAAAAAGAGAAATGTTAGCAAGTGGCAAACTTTTATATCTACCAGGGTCCAGGCACCAGATACCTAAGGAGACTGTTCCTGGGAGGTCAGAGTTCCCCAGCAGGAAACATTCCAGTCTTCTCCCTGGCCTACAAAGCACCCTTTGGCTTACTTCTATTCATCTAAAGAAGGACTAGGAAGGCAGAATCTCCTAGCTGAGGCTACCAGATAAGAAGCTAGCATGGAGATGGCCTGAGAACCATTGAAACTCAGAGACCCTGTCTCAAGACCTTTCTCAACTCACAACCTACCAAGGCTATTACACGGTACCAGGACCACAGCTACATAGGACTCAATACTTCAAGGCGAAACAATGGGAAAGGTGGGAAATGGAAGGTAAGCTTAAGTTAAAATATCTTAATGGGAGAAAGACTTCCGGGCTGTCCTGAACCGGTTTGAGGAGCCAGTGCCTATCAACACTTTATGAACTCCCAGCAGCTCCCAGAGAAGAGCTTCCCAGAAATAATCCCCTCATAAATCCAGAGCAGTCAACAGTCATTGAGAGAACACTTTTTCTACATTACTGGGCCAGGCCATGTCACTGCCTAGGAACTTGCAGAGCACAAAGGATGATAAATGGCCTCCTGCTGCTGTGTTAAGTGCGTTGAGAAAGAATGAAAAGGTCTGTGGGTTATCATATCAGGGAGCAGCCAATGACAGATGCATAAGTTTCTGTCCTTCAAACTCAGGCTAAATAGATGCCCCATCGATCTCTAGCCTTGGTCTTGGCCCAAGGCTTAAGGTAGACATGCAAGTCTACTTTCATTATGTCAACTAGGATTGTAATGAGGTCATTACAAACTGGCTATGTGAAGCCCTACAGTTACATTCATGGGGCCTAAGCAATGTCCCCATGGCAGTGATGAGCTGAAAGGTAGGCCAGGTAGGAGTATTTTCTTTTATGGCTAACATGTCACCTTCATTTTCTTTCTACGAATCTATGAGGGGTTTTAGGATCAGAGAGTTAACTCAGATATAGACAAGACACTTGTAGTCTGTTGAACATCCAATTCTCTGCTCCAATTCTCTAGCAAATCTAAGAGAAACAAAAATCCAGATCTTGGGGGGGCGGGGGGGAGGACTTGATAGTCTCTTTCACAAATTATGACCTAGGTTTGAAACAGCAAGTGAACACTCAGGATGACGTGATACTGTGGGTGAGAGTTGAGTGAGGTCTGCAGTGCTAGGAGCTGAGAGGGGCCAGTGAATAACGTACCCGGAGAACCAGAAGCTTGCTTAGGTGTGGAGGACTGGCTCACATTTTGGATCTGGCTGCATGTCCAGAGCCTTTACAGGAGGTTTTTTGTGCAGGAGGAACAACCCGTAGCAGTTCACCTAGCAAGAGCGGATGGTTTGGCATCAAGGAGCAATTGGGAAAAACAAGACAGCACTATTGCAGCAGGCACATGGGTTTGGATGTTGCCTTGGAATCCCTGATCTGTTTCACTGAAGCTGTGTGACACTGGACAAAATGCTTAACCTCAGAATCTTGGTTTCTCTATCTGTAAGATGTGACTGTATATATCGTTAGGTTGTGAGAATAAAAAGAGACAAACTGGAGTCTGGGCGGCTAGTTTAGCTTGTAACATGTTTGCTGTGTGAACACGATGACGTGAGTTTGAGCCCCAGAGCCCACATAAACAAAAACAAAACAAACAAAACTGGATGTGATGGCACACGCTTCTAACTCAAACACTGGGGGAGCAGAGCCACATGACTCCGTGGCACCTGCCTTGATTAATTTTAGTCTCAGATGCCAGTGAAAGGCCCTGTCTCAAATAAACCCTGAAGTGAATGGTTCTTGAGGAATGGTACCCAGGAACCTTCAGCTCTATTTGTACAAGTGTGTGTATGTGTGTGTGTATGTGTGCACGTGTGCATGCACGTGCACATGTAGACACATACACACATACCACATACATACATAACAAGACAATCCAAGTTAAGCACCTAGCATAGATCCCAGATTTAATAACTTGCAACGAATATGTTCTTCTAGTGTCCAGAAGGGAGAGACCTGGATCTGTCTAGTCTGTCTCTGTTTCACAACACACACACACAGGACATGGTACATGGCCTATACACATTTTAAAATAATGTGTGAATGGACAGAAAATGTGAAAGCAAGGAAACCCAAGCAAGGCACTCGCAATAACGTCATTACAAGGACAAGGTTCTTTAAGTGAATTGCCACATTTATTTAGATAGAATTTCCATGGGACTATTTCCTCCTTGGGTCATGGGAAAAGCAAACAACAAAAAATGCAAAGAACTTAATATCTCCTTCGTGGCATTATAATGAGGATTATCTCAGGGGATTATGCATGGTAACATTATCATGTTAAAATAAATCCAATTATTCATTTGTAAGAGCTCAATGAGTGGTCAGGTTTCTCTATAAAGAAGCAGCAAACAGCTCTGAGTTACACAAAACCCTAGGTAATTTGCTGAGCACACAATAGAGCAAGCTAGGGCTGTTTTAAAGAATAGTTTGTTTTTCTGATAAATGATGCCTGAAGCAATTGTGATTAGTTACAATAGCTTAAATATCAACATGACCCCAATTCATCAGGTTAGATCATTGTAACATAACTATAATTTTGTGATTTAAATCTGATTTGGAGCTTATAGTTGATTTTTTTTCTTTTTTCTTTCTTTCTTTTTTTTTTTTTTTTTTTTGCAGTTGATCGTTTGTGTGTGTGGGTGCACATTCTCAAGTATGTAGATGCAAGTGTGCATGTGTGTGATGGCCAGAGGACAACTTTGCATGTCATTCCTTAGGCATGGATCATCTTGGTTTTGAGATATGATGTGTCACTGGCTGGGAACTCACCAGATAGGCCAGGAGCATTGTCCTGTCTGTGGGCCTCAAGGGTCCTCCTTCTCTCCCTGGGATGACCACAGGCTCAGATCTTAACATGGCTGCTAGAGCTGAAGCCCCCAGGCTGGCACAGCAAGCGCTTTACCCACTGAGCACTCTCCCTAGCTCCCAAAGCAGCCATTTCCCTAGTCTACTTCCCCACAAGATCTTTCTTCTCAGAGTTGCTGAGGACTTCCCATGTGTCAGGCCCTTATCTTAATGATATTTGTACTTACTAATTTATCATCTGTATTTTACATATGGGGAGATCAATGCACAGAGTATCTGATTTAGGATTTTGGACTTTGTTTAGGATTCCCAATCCAGTGCAGCGGAGCTGAGATGAAAAGCCAGGTGTTCTGACTCCTGACGTGTGCTCTGGAGGACTCCAGGCACTGTCCCCAGCACTATGCCCTGAGATCGCCTACCCGATCCCCTCTGCCTTCTGTAAGTGAGGACCATGAAGACAGGCAGGGGTGGAGGTGGGTGTCTTAGAGCAGTGGGTCATGACCCCCTCATAGGGTTTAAATGGCAGATATCCTGCATACCAGACATTTACATTATTATTCATAAGAGTAGCAAAAGTACAGTTATGAAGTGGCAACTAAGTAATTTTATGGTGTGTGTGGGGGGGGTCACCACAACATGAGGAACTGTATTAAAGGGTCGCAGAGTTAGGAAGGTGAGAACCACTGTCTTTAGAGTAATCAACAGGGAAACCTTGTCTGGCTTCAGATGAGGAGGGATTAGACGCTGTTCTGAGAAGAGACTTGTTGGAGTGACCTTTCAAATGCCAATGCCTTAGGATCTTAGGGCATTTTAGTAACAGAGACTCTTAGGTCCCACAGAGTTTAGCTTCCCAGGTCTGGTGTGGAATCTACATGTGTGATCTTACTCAGAGCCAAAGTGGCACTTATGCTAATCAATTCCTGCCACAATTTAAAAATCTAGCCAATGGACAGGACATTCTCCACAGTTGAGTGGAGAGTGGGGACTGACTTTCACATGAACTCTGGTGCCCCATATTTGACCATGTCCCCTGGATGGGGAGGCCTGGTGGCACTCAGAGGAAGGATAACAGGCTACCAGGGAGAGACTTGATACCCTATGAGCATATACAGGGGGAGGAGGTCCCCCTCAGTCACAGTCATAGGGGAGGGGAGTAAGGAAAAATGGGAGGGAGGGAGGAGTGGGAGGATACAAGGGATAGGATAACTATTGAGATGTAATATGAATAAATTAATAAAATATATTTTGAAAATGCAAAAGCTGGAAAAGAGATGATAAATGTGTATTTTCAACTTTTCTATGGTAAATATCTAAATATTAAAATTAAAATATCTGAATATATATGCTAATACAGATGTATGTATTATAACCACATCTTTTTTTTCTTTGAGACAGGGTTTCTCTGTGTAGCCCTTGCTGTCCTGGACTTGCTTTGCAGACCAGGCTGGCCTCGAACTCACAGAGATCGCCATGTGTTGGGACTAAAGGCATGCGCCACCACACTCGGCTGGCAGAATCTCTTTTATTCTAAAAGTTTTGTAGGTCAGAAGTCTAAGTGGGTTCAAGTGGATTCTCTGCTTGGGTCAGACGTTGGCCAGATGGGAATCTAATCTGGGGGTTCTGAGGAAGTACCCATAGAGCATGCCAGCATTCTGTACCCCAAATTAGCAGAATTAAGTCTGCACTTCTGGGGTGAGGGCCACCAGCTGATACCCATTTGTCTAGTCCTTCCCACACTTCTGGTCCCTTTGACCTCCATCGCCATCAGCTGGAGAAAGGCGTTCTCTTAAACAGCTCCAGTGATTTATCTTTCTGTTGCTTTGATTAGCTTGAAGTCAATGGACTAATAACTTTAATTATAGCTTTGAGAGCCGTAATGCAAACTATACCGCAGGGGTGGTAGCGTTCTGGGGGTGAGGACACTGTTGGGCTTCCATGTGACAATGAGGGCTCACGTGCTCAAGTCTTGGGCTGCAGCTGGCAGTGACCCTGAAGTGCCTGGATCCCAAGGGCTCTGTCTTAGACCACGAATTACTTCCTCTGTTGATAGATTCAGACTTAGATTGTGTTACGAGAAACGGCAGACACTTAGAGCCTTCGTTGGAGTAAGCAGGTTATCAGACACTTTCGAGAGTTGAGTTTTGTCCCCAGCCCCTTCCCGCCCTTTCCTTCCTGGCTGCCGTGAGATGGACAAGTTCGCCTGAGCACACACTTGTACTGAGCCAGAAAGCTTTATCTCACCCCAGCGGTGGAACCGGCTGTCATATGCTTCTGAAACCCTCAACCAAAACAAACACTCTTTCCTTTGAAATTGTTTCTCGCAGGCACTTGTCACAGCATGGAAAACTAACTAGCAGAAGCAGGGAACCTCACAAAGCAGTTTGGTATTCTCTCTACCCCAAACCTCATTATCTTCCATATAGTTTGTGTTTTCCTATGCAAGTGTCTTCGCAGAGAGATTTAGAAAGAATGAGTTCTCCTTCCTTGCATTGTTCAGTCACTTAAACACTGTACATACTTGGCCTGAGCAGACATATTTAAAGTCAACTTTGGTCAAGTGTATCTTTCAAATATACCCCAGACCCAGTGTGAAGAGAAATGAAATCACAATTAAATTTCAAATCCTTTTGGCTTCACCAGATCTCACAGTTAATTAGAGAGTTACCGATAACGAGTTTTCAAACTGGTGATGTAAACTGCTTCCCTGCTGACCGTCTTCCATGAGCCCAACTTCTTTCAGTAGATTTGAACTGGAATTTGGAAAGGGAAGAACGCCTGGCCAGTTTGCAGCAGGACTGACTCTCCCTGTCACTGTGGAATCCTAACTAGGCTTCTCCCCCAGGATCCTCACAAGCTCTGGAAATATGCTTCAGCCCTTAAACCCAATCCAAGAGTTCTTGTTTTCTGGGTTTTTACAAACTGTCAGTTTTGATTTTTATTTGAGCAACAAGAAGTGGAGTTGTTTATAGGAACAAACAAGGCCAGCAAGCACTCTTTCCAAGTGCTGGATCTTTCCATTCAGTTAGCTAAGCAAAGTATCTCTGCTAGGCCTCTAAGAGACAAGAATGCACGCCTGTGGGGCATGCGCCTGCAAGGGTTAGAGTGCCTCCCTGAGGTCATCTCTTGTAATCAGGCCTATTCCGGGCTTGTTTACTTTTTAAATCTCTAGCGTAAACAAATTAGATACAAATTGTAATTCCCTTGTGGTAGAATAGATGGTAAAATCAGGAATAAATTAAAAAATAAAACTCCATGGTAACTTTTGAGTCTAACTAAACACCCCTAGTGGTTCTTTGCAAGAGTGTACACACACGGAGACTGGAGCCTCCCTCCCTGACCTGGGCAGACACGAGGTTGGGCAGCAGAGGTTTCACGTGTCCAGCCTGGAAAGACAGATGGTGTAGAATCCATTAGGAGCCTAAGCACTTACTGCTAAGGTCCTTGCCCATTTTACTGAATGAAGAGCCTTTTATAGGCTGTCCTCCCTCCAAGGCCTGGTTTGGAAGTTCCCAAGGACATGTTGAGGTGCACTCACAGATGCTGCTGAGGTATTCCATGGATGCTGCTGAGGTATACCCACAGACACTGCTGAGGTACACCCACAGACACTGTTGAGGTGCACTCACAGATGCTGCTGAGGTATGCCATGGATACTTCTGAGGCACACCCCTGGACATTGTTGAGGTACACCGTGGACACTGCTGAAGTACACCATGGACACTGCTGAGGTACATCCATGAGCACTGATGAGGTATCCCACGGATCCTGCTGAAGTGTATACCATGGATGCTACTGAGGTACACCCGCAGACACTGCTGAGGTACATCCATGGATGCTGCTGAGATACAGCATGGATGCTGCTGAGGCACACACCCACAGACACTGCTGAGGTAGTTATGCCCACAGAGGAAGGGCCTTTCCTGCCACCTTGAGGAGGCTCCTCTCCTCCTAGTGGAACCAACAAGAATGCCTTTAAATATAGATGCTCCCACTAGGTTTTGATAGATGTTATAGAAACTCTTACTTCAACTGATCAAAAAACATTCATGTCCAATAAATGTAATTGTGAGCCCATGGTTATAGCAACTAGCTCTGGTCACTCATTCCAATTCCCCAGGGTTTCTTTCTCATTCTGTTGAACGACTTAGTGATAGACACACTCTGCCTTCTAGGGGTCTGTCTTTCGAGAGGCATGCTTTAATTAAACTTGTCGAGGTTCATGACCAATCAGTGGTTCTTTTTCTGCTAAAGCCCGTTTTTTGTTTGTTTGAGACAGGTATCTTTCTACAGCTCAAGCTGTTCTGGAACTCACTCTTACTGTATGGTCAGGGCTGACTCAAACTAGCTACCTCCTCACTTTAGCCTCCCACATGCTAGGATTATACACATGAACCAACAAGCCTGAGCCATATTGCTGCCTTCTGGCCCCTTCTCATTATTGATGCTAGGTGTGAGACCCAGAGCACCTGGGCGTGTTAGATAGGTGCTCCTCCATGGAGCCCCACCCCTACCCCTAGGTACCTTTTGACTGGATTTCCTGAAAGACCATCAATAAGAATAGAAGGGATTGTTCTACCAACGTTGAGCTCTTTTCCTGCTGTGTGTGATAACTGTGGGCAGATCACTGTCAACTATCATAGTCAAATATTATTGTAAGGAATTCCCCAGTATTGCATGGCTTCTTTGTTGTACGGGCTAGTGCCCTGCCAAAAAATGAGCTATCAATATAGTTCAAAATACAGAAACTATTTAGCTTAATCCTCTCATTTCACAGATCAGGAAAACGGGGTTCAAATAATTTTAATGAATGACCTCAAAACCAGCCTGGACTTGAAAATTTAATAACAGAGGTTTCGGGCTAGGGTAGTTCAAATGTATCTGTTATGCCAAAGAGGTTATAATCGTGGACACATGATGTTTCTGACATTTATTTTAAACACATGTCCCATAGGCAGGTTTCTCACTTAACGGACATTTGCTCACATTCCTACCAAAGCATATAAACTGCCAGGAAATGAAAGCTTTGCCTCATCCTTTGATAGAACTGGAATCCTGGAGGAAGGTGGTATTTGAAGTTCCTCACTTATGCTTAAGAATTGGCTAGTCCATGTTCATTTTTATTGAGTGCTAAGCTGGCTATGAGGCTGCATCTTTATAACACTGTCCATGGCATTGCGTATCCCACTAAGCTGTCTGTTGATGTGTGTAACAAGGAAGACATTGCCCAACATTAGAGTAAGTACAGATCAACTGAGGATGACTACCTGCCAAAACAATAATACTTTTTTGGTTTTCCCACAGTCATCAATACGTATATATTTATTTTTACCACAAGCATCAAATCTGCTAGCATTTAGGATTATATTTCAGATCTTTTTTATTTTTAGTAGAGGCTAAATTATTATATGGCTAGATCTTAAAATACAGCCAGATGACATCTACTATTGTATATTTGACTTAACTGAACTAAATTCCAGCTGCCCATTAGAACACAATTCTCCCATCCAAATATTAACCAGGCCTGGCCCTGCTTAGCTTCTAACATCAGAGGAACAACAAAGTTCTTAGCTGAGGACAATGTTTCCCTACAGGGACAGTTTGGAATGCCTGGAAGCATGCTTAGATTGTTACAGCTGCTGTGGGACAGGGGCCTCTGCTGTCACCGAGTGGCTAGGGATGGAGGTCTTGCTAAGTAACTTACAATACAGCAGACAGCTTCCACAGAGAAGATGTGGCTCCCCGTGCCTACCGTGCTGAAGCAGGAGCCCTGCTCTGAGGAAAGAGTGGTGTGTTCCGAGGAGCGGCTTTAGAATTCTCAATGGGAGCTGTGAAACCCATAGTTAGGACACTATCTCTTTAAACTACCATATTTCTTGGGCCATAAGATGCACTTCCACTCCCAAAAGTGTGTGTGTGTGTGTGTGTGTGTGTGTGTGTGTGTGTGTGTGTGTGTGTGTGTGTGTGTGAAATTAGGGTGTGCCTTATGGTCCAATTGCTGTTTTTACTATTTTTCTTGTCTTACTGCTATAAAAAACAGGCTGCATCTTATGATCAGGTGTGTCATATAGTCCAAAAAACCACGGCAGTCTCCTATGGGAGCCAGAACGGGACACAGTGAGAGATGTGTATGTGGCTAGTTTCACTGAAGGAAAGAAAAGACAGCTGAACATGACCTCAGGGGTGTTTAGGGGCTGGGTAGTCATATTTTCCACCATTTGGCTAAATATGTATTTTAATAAATAATCTGGAAACGGACATACAAACACCACAAGAAAAAGTGATCCCATGAAGAGCTGGGAGCATGTGAAAGCTTAGCAATATGTTTAAGCTGCAGGATAGGTTCAATGGGATTCCCATACGAGCTATTACTTATCCATCCCGATACCGATGCCTTTTTCAGTGGCATTTTCACAGTTAGATTTGCTGTCTAACAAATCATCTATACTCCAAATCTTTCATCAGTAGACGTTTAAGACATTTACTTTCATTCTCTGACTAAATGGTAGCTCCGGGTTGGATCCAGCAGATGGTCCAGCTTCAGGCAGCAGGTCTTGTGGGCGGCTCAGCTCTACAACAGAGAAGGACTGGGGTCTGCTCCATCTGTGCTCTTGCATCCAGCCTGAAGAGGCACCAACTGTTCCCAAAAGGTTCTGCAGATGTGCAGGTCAGGGAACAGACACCACCAGGCCCATTTTTGTTTGTTTGTTTGTTTGTTTTGTTTTTCATTTTCCCTGTGTGCTGGAGGTCAAACCCAGCACTTCATGCATGCTGGGTTACACACAGAGTTACACCCCTAACCCCTCAGGTTGAGCATCTTAAAACCAAGACTCCCAAATGGGACACTGTCACTTCTTCCCCAAACAAGTCACATGGTTTAGCCTGCATGACTCAGTGGAAAAATATCTCTGCAAAGTCACATGGCAAAGAGTGGCATGAGTGTGTTATATCAGAAACACAGGCATGCACACGTGTCTCTTCCCATGATGCCAGCATTTAGTAAATGACACATTCACAAGCTATGCCAGTTTTTGTTGACTGATATTTTGCCAAGGCATCACAATTTCACCTGTATTTGCCTGTTAGCAACCACAGGTTCTGTGATCCCAATTTTAATCATTCATAGTAAAATTCTTCAGTCATGTACCACCCTTCATGGAGGGGCATGGGTGGGTACTTGCTGCTGAATCTGATGGCCTGACTTCAATTTCTGGAACCTGTGTGGTGGAAGGAGAGAACTGACTCCTACAAACTGACCTCTGACCTCCACATGCGGGCAGTGGCCTGTGTGCACCTTCACTCACATACACACATACATGCACATAATACAATTTTAAAAGTTAAAAAATATCATTGTATACACACTGTGTGTATGTGTCTGTGTGTGTGTGTGTGTGTGTGTGTGTGTGTGAGAGAGAGAGAGAGAGAGAGAGAGAGAGAGAGAGAGAGAGAGAGAGACAGAGAGAGACAGAGAGAGAGAGACAAAGATAGAAAGAAAGAAAGACAGAGATAGAAAGAGACAGAGACAGAAAATTGCCAGGAAAGGATTAAAATGTCTTCAGAGTTCAGAGAGAAGTTCCTGAAGCTGGCGGCAGACACAGGATCAGGGTGGGCCTGCTGGGGACCAGAAAAGCAGTAGCTGCAGACACAGAGATGTTCAGGTTCCTGCTGAGAGGTCAGGCCCAGGTGGACAGCTGTTTTGAGGGTTGCTGTGAAGTAGGCTGCATGTCATAGGTGGGAGAAGTGCACTGGAATAGGAACCTGGGGACAGAGGCAAAAGCCCTTCACTGTGACAGTTTCCCAGACAAGGCTCATGACACAAGAACAGGTGACAAATCAGTCTTCCTGCCACATTTTGGCCTCAGAGTGTCCTTTGAGCAATAGATAAGCTCATGCATCTGGTATTTCTGGTGTCAGCGGTTACACTTTCAGGCGGCACTAGTGAACCAAACTCTTTTCCAATTTATGTCTCCTACTGTGCTGACTCATGGCAGCTGCTTGCTCATATCAACAAGCTATAAGCAGAGTCCATTCTTTCTTGGCAATTTTATTCAACATGGAGTGACCCTGGTCAAGGCTGTTGCTTTATAAAGCAGAGTAATTCAAGGTGAGGCACAGCTAGAAAGCCGCTGTTCCATCAGCATAGGGTAAGCTGTGCTCACACTATAGCTCATCATCTCATTTCCCCCACTAAAGTGCATAGTAAGACTTTCCTATATAGTAAAGTATACGTCTGTGTTAAATCTGACTTAACGTTCAGTTTCTGCTTTGGAAATTCCATACATGCATACAATGTCCACACCTAGCCCCTCCTCCAATGGCCTCTGGTCTGCCCCTAACATCTCCTTCCTATCTTCATCCCCTTTTTAGGAGCTATGGGGCATTGATGGCTGCTGTGACAGGGAGAGTCACTTTCATTTGAAGGGGTGGCCACTGTCTGGTAGGTCACCCATGCCCCAGTAGATAACCCCACAACTGTTAACACATGGGAAGTACCAACTGGACTCTGTATAAAATATATTTGATAAACAAAATGTTAATAGCAGTCAAATATCTAATATGCATCAATCCTTGATCTAATTACTTAAACTAATTTAGTCATCACTTATCAGTGTTGCATCATTTGTAATATGTATCTTTAAAATAATTAAAAAACAATTCAGGACAGAGGGAATATATTCTTCATACTTTCACTAGTAAAAACGTGATCAAGATAGCCATTTCTATTAAGGACAATGAGAATAGGAGCCAGAATTCACAAGTGCCAACAAAAATCACTGTGGGAAGCTGAAACTATCACCCTCGCTAAGATGGCGCCTGGCAACCTGCCAGGCAGGATGACTTGCAATTCTGCTGCTGGTAAACAAGTCCTTATTTGGTTGTGGGCCGTGCTTTGCTCTGACGTATGCATCCCGCCTTGTTGGGAACCAATTGGAGCTACTGACGTAAGGGCTGCTGATTGGTTGAGGCAGAGGATATAAAGGGGCGCGGAGGTGTTGGGGGAGGAGAAGCGAGCGAGCGGGAGAAGAAGAAGCTTGCTGAAAAGGTTCCTGAATAAACTGCCTGGAGAAGAACGCTCGGGTCGTGTCCTTATTTTCTGCTGGTCGGAAGGGACGAGACAAATCACTGAATTTGTTTTTAAAAATTTTTATTATTCACGAGTGCTTTGTTTGCATTGCACACCAGAAAAGGCGTAAAAACCCATTGCAGATGGTCATGAAGCCACCATGTGGTGCTGGGAATTGAACTCAGGTCCTCTGAAAGAACAGTCAGTGCTCTTAGCCACTAAACCATCTCTCCAGCCCTCAAAATCACTGTAATTTTAAAAAAGTTTGTACCTACCCTCATTATTATCTTGGAATTAAAAGTAATCTATGTTTTCCAGAGACACTTTCCAGTGGGATTTTTTTTCTCCTAAGAACTGACAGAATGATAAATGTTCTGTTTGGTGATCAAACAGCTAGACAAAGAGACATATTTCAGCTTTAAATCAAGAAATCTGACAGCTCACAATGGCAAAGCTTTCTGTTGAAGATGTTTCGGGGCCTGAATATGGTGCTCTAGAGAGACGTGCATTTGTAGGCCTCCGGTTGGCCACTTTGGATGTGGTGGTGCTTATGTGAATGGGGTTCAAAATGTAAGCAGTTGCAGATGGCTTAAGGATTAAGTTCTCAGTGTTTACCACAACCAGCCTCCAACTCACTGCAAAGTGACCTTGATAAGAATTAAAAGAAGCATGCTGACTGGGTGTAGTCACTTCCTAGGGCTGCCTGAAGAAGTGCCACAGCCAACAGCTTAAAGCAACACAGACGGTCACCATCTTACAATTGGAGCAAGCAGAAGCACGAAGCCAAAGTGCCCACAGGAACATGTTCTTGTGAAAGTGGTAGGGGACAATTCTCTTTTGTGTCTTCTAGCTTTTGCTATCACCAGTCCTTGGCATTTCTTTTCCTAGCTGTGTGTGTGTGTGTGTGTGTGTGTGTGTGTGTGTGTGTGTGTGTGTGTACACAGGTGCATGCACACATGTGTGCACATGCATGAGGAGGCCAGAGATTAACACTGGGTGTCTTCCTTGACTGTCCTCCACTTTATTTACTGGGGCAGGGTCTCTCACTGAACCTAGGACTTTCAGGATTACCTGCAGAGCTACTCTGTCTCCCAAGGGAGCGCTGAGGTTGCAGGCAGGACACCACACTTGCCTGGCCTTTGTGTGGGTGTTGGGGAGGGGAACTCTGACCCCAGTGTCTGTTTGGCCTGTGTGAGCATCTTCCAAGGCTCAGTTCTTGTTCTTTCCTTCCTGGCAGATCACTGCAATCTGCTCCTGTTGACACATGGCTGTGCCTCCTCGTGTGTTTCTTCTTCTCCCTATGAGGGCACCGGAGAATTCCCTTCAGGTTCCGTCCTACATCAGAGTCACTTGGCTTTGACTAATTCCATCTGCAATGGCCCTGTCTCCATAGGCGTTTCCACATAGATACTGGGATGTCAACATATCTTTCTGAAGGACATGCCAGGAAGTGGAACTAAAGTGAAAGCCCCTCAACTGCAATAGCCCATATGAGCGTTTGTTCCCACTGCTTAGCTAGAAACAGCGAATAAATAATAAAATCATCTCCCTGCATTTCAGGAATGGCTTTAATCAACATAACAATGGAAACTTCCCTTTTGGTCACTCACCAACCCAAATTCTGTTTGAATTTCAAACTTCAAAAAACATCACATGGGCATTCTGAGAGTATTGGAGCTACACATGATGACCATGCCATAAGAAAGATAACCTCTTCAATTAACTGCTGTGTTTTGGGCCTGTCTAAACCTTCTCTGTCCTTTAACATTACTGATAAAACCCAGCGTCACAGAACTGTATAACACAGGGAGATACAACTGCTAAAACCCAGTTTCTCTATCACACCATAGGTCGCCTGCTAACTAAGCCCATTTTGATTCCAACTGAGCCAAAAGGGAAGAAGATATTCCTCAGAATTGGGCCTTTGTTTAGAAAAGTTTGCCCCATTGTATTTCAACTGCAGGTCGACTGGATGACGATGTCCCCAATCATCAAAGAGTATATTCTAACTGTGGGTTTTCTGGCATTTTCTCTTCTCATCATCCTTGATAAGAAGTTATTGAGTATTTGGAACTTTCAGAAAGTATTTACACAAGCTACAGAACTCTCTGGTTAATTGATTGCCAGTTAACAGATCAATAACAGAGAGATGTGGTCTGTGGCTGGACTTTGCATGCTTTCTCTGAGCAGTTCTGCTTGTAGAAGGCCCTGCAGCATGAGAAGCTGAAACAATTTCATAAAACCCTCCTAGAACGAACTCAGTGTTGACACATAGGTAGGATGCTTCCTACATATGAGAGAGCAGAGTGGCTTTCTGCGTCGACAGTTTGCCTGTGGGTAGAAGTTAGGGCACTATCCGAATGTTATTCAGTTAATTGCCTTGACTTCACATTCTGAGAAGAAAACGACAGGGAGAGTGAGGTGATTTGGATAAGAATGGCTCCCATATTCTCATATATTTGAATGCTTAGTCGTCAGGGAGTGGCATGGTTTGAGAAGGAGTAGGGGGTGTGGCCTTGCTGGAGTGGGTGTGGCCTTGTTGGAGTAGGTGTGGCCTTGTTGGGGGAAGTGTGTCACTAGGAGTGGAATTTGAGGTTTCAAAGCCCAAGCCCAGAGTCTCTCTTCCTGTTGCGTGTGGGACTGGATGTAGAACTCTCAGCTACTTCCCCAGCACCGTGTCTACCTGTGTGTTGCCATCTTTTCTGCCATGATGACAATGGACTAAACCTCTGAAACAGTAAGCCAGCCCCAACTAAATGTTTTGCTTTATAAGAGTTGCTGTGGTCATGGTGTCTCTTCACAGGAGTAGAACATTGACCAAGACAGAGAGAGAAGTGATTTTCCTTATCCTGAAGTGTTGGTATGTATATTATGTCTGTAGTCATAAGGACATACAGAAACAGGCACAGAGTTACTGAGCATAGATTTTTCTTTTCTGCTGAGTCCAACATTTCTTGGGTTGATCTCACTGGAACAATGAAGGAACAACAACAACAACAACAACAACAACAACAACAACAACAAAAAAGACAGACACACAGATGGAAAAGCTGGAATAAAGTGGGCAATGCTTTCTCTGCTGGAGGTCTCTGTAGGGGAGCAGTCATCCTGGAGGAAGAAGCTGCAGTTGCTTGTTTTTACACTCTTGTTAGTGGCTCCTAAACACTCACACTTGGACCAGAGGGAAGCTTTGCCATTGCCTCTGAGCCTTACAGAAGGAAGCATTTGCTAATTCCCATGGGTTTGAGGGACTGATGTTTGTGACAAGGCTGGCCGCTGGACTTCTGCCCTTTACATGTTGTTTCAAGGCTTCCTCTGCTTTTCAAATTGTTCAATTGCATATGTGAGTGTGTGTGAGTGTGTGTGAGTGTGTGTGTGTGTGTGCATTTTTACATGCCACAGCACACACGAAATGTCACCTATGTGTAGTTCAGAGGCAACCTCAAATGTTGGTTCTCACCTTCCCTATTTCTTTTTTGAGTAAGACTTCTAGTTTGCTATTGCCAGCTGGTCTGTGTACTTTCAGGGTCTCCACCTAATACCTCACCAGAGGAGCCCTGAGTTTATGCGCTACCAAATCCAGTTGTTGGGTTTTGCAGATCCAAGCTCAGGTTGTCACATTTGTGCAGCACTTTACCCGCTGAGCCTATCTTTCTAGCCTGAGCACATTTCCTATACCTAGTAGCCCGTCGGTAGGATTCCTGTGTGTTATCCAACCTCACATGGCCATATGCAGTGGGAATTGTTCTCCTTTGTATCTTGGAGATGAGAAAACAGCTAGGTTAAGCTGCCTGCCTGTGGCCCCGGGCTAGTGTCATAGCAGCAGCATGAGTGATGAGTAACTCCAGAACCTGAGCAATTCTTACATCTGGTTATTTAAATTATAACCTTAAATTGTCTCTTCCGTCTTTTCCAAAGACAGTCTGAAGCTATATTTCAGCCAATGATCATTTCTGGATTTATCAACGATACAAAAGGGTATTCAGTTGTGGTGAGCTGTAGAAGAGGAAGGATGCGGAAGAGGCACCGCCTCACCCGGAACCTCTATTCTGTAACTGCTTTCTACTGTAGATTGGCCACGATGTCACTACCGAAGGTTGGGTCTGGACCGACCTTCATCTTCTGAAAGACGAGCAGAGACATGTCCTTTGACATGAGTCCATCATACTAAGAAGGCCAAGACTTCTAAATTGGATACAGGTTGGGGGTCAGGGGTGCCAAGTGCCCCCCTTACATTCTTTCCTGCTCACATGGGTTGTTATTCTCCCTGTGCAGAGCAAGTCTGCATGTGTTCTTTATCTGTATGAGAACAAGGATAATGTGGGATTATAAATAACATCCCCAGATACTCCGCCCCGCCCCCTCCCCCCATGAGCATATTCCAGGAAAACATTTGGGAGCCTAGAAGAAGATGAGTAAGCAGAAGCAACCTTGGCCAGCCCTGGTAACTGTGAAAACAGACGTCTCAGGTCCCACTGCCGAGGTTTAACCCTGTGCTACTGAGCGCTTTCTCTCAGCTTTGTTCTGAAACCATATGGTGCATATATACAAATAATCTCCTTATAAGCAAAATAAAGGAACTGATCATCTGGCCCTTACAGCAGAATTATATGAAGTGTTAGAAAAACCTTTGGGTTGCATTTCTAGATAGGGAGATGAGGAAGCACTGTTTCAGTACACCTCTGTGCAGCCTGTCAAGCCTTTCAGTTACAGTTCTGTGCTGGACAGAGGGATGACGGGTCCCCCTCTTGTTGACCTTGGAGGGTGGGAGAGGGTAAACGTTCTATGGGTTCCTTCCATCCTTGAAAGTGAGAAGTGGCAAGCCCAAGAGGTGGTGCAGCTTGCAAAGAGACAGTCACCACAGAGCCCAAGAACAACGGGGGGGGGGGGGGGGGGGCTCTCCATTGGCTCTCGCCATGGTGCTCACCATCACCTCTGGCAGACCTCTCCAAGATTACAGTAACTTCCCAGTGGGAAGCAGGCCACCTCCAACAATCACAACACCTCATTAAGCCCTCACTTCCAATGTTCTCTCCCACTCAGGCTTCTAGTGGAACTGTGCCAACACGGAAAGCCACTGATAGATTTTTAATTCTATTTCCTTTCACTCCCCGAGACTGAGAATGCCTGGAGAGGCAGCTGAGCAGGCAAACAGCCTCAAGGAGAGCTGTAATTCAGAGGGTCTAGAAAGCCACAGGCTAGCTGTAGAACCAGCTGTTGGCTGGGCTGTGAGGACCGATCCAGATTCACAGAGGGCGTTCAGTCCCAATCTGTGTAATCCTTGCCTCTGGCCATACACCGAGCTCCCACTCCTTATCTCTATGTCTATGCTCAGCTCGTTGCCTCTCCAGCGAATCAGCTTTCCCAGCCCCTGCTCCTGTTGTGGTCAGTTCTTGGCCTAACTTACCACCTGTTTCTTTATATTTTTAATTGGCCCATAAGAAGCAATGTAATAGTTTTGCACAAACATGGAGACATGAGTCACAGTCAATGTAGGATATTTGAGCTATCTATCATCTTTTTTTTAAAAAATATTTTTATTTAATTTTTTAAATTTATGTGCATTGGTGTGAGGGTGTCAGATCTTGGATTTACAGACAGTTGTGAGCTGCCACGTGGGTTCTGGGAATTGAACCCGGGTCCTTTGGAAGAGCAGACAGTGCTTTTAACCACTGAGCCAACTCTCCAGCCCAACTGTCTCTCATCTTAACCATTTATCATTTCTTCGTGATAAGAACATTGAAAATTCTTTCTCCCAGCTACTTTGTTTGGTACGGTACAGTACTCTTTACTCCGCCCACCCTCTCACTCCCTCAAATCTCTGTCTCTGGGATTCTGTTAAGTCCCTAGTCTTAGGGTAGCGTCACATCCACTCAAATTTCTGCTGTCTGAATTTCTTTCCCAGCTGAAGGCTGAAACTCCCAGAGGCTGAGTTGACAGGAAAACATAAGATGGTAAATCCCAGAAGGCAGGGCAGGGCGATGGTCTATACTCCCACCTCCAGCACAGCTAGCAGGGGCGTGGCTCTAGAAGTGAGACTATCAGAGTAGGAGCCCTGCCCCTGGTCCCTCAGCTTTTATACCCAGCCAGCCACCTCCCTTCCTGCTGCTGCTGTGATGGTGGTAATAAATCAGAGGGAACTTTGGCAGGAAGCATCATATAACTTCATCTTTTTCTTTGGCCACAGGAAAGATGGAGACATTCAACAATCAGGGAACATATATCCTATTCAACAAAGGACACAACCAAGTAAGTGGGAAACATAGTGCAAAAGACCTAGGTAAAACATTAAAAGCTGCATAGAATGCACCCCCACACTCCCAAGCTTTTCTGTGTTGCTACTGTTTTTATCTCTTGCTTTTTGAGACAGGGCTTTACTATGAGCCCTGGCTATTCTGCTGTTCCCTAGTAAAGACTTGCTTTTAAATCTTAAACTCAGACCACCCCCCCAACTTGGTTTCCACACACTTCCCCTCTCCCACTCCCCTGCATGTGTTTGAGGCTGTCATGATTGTGAAAATGCTTCTGGCCATCCGTTTCCATTTGCCCACCAAGACCTCTCAGCTCTAGGGATCTGCAAGATGGCTGCCTGTAGTTGTGTGCACAGCCTGTGGCCACAGAGCTCGGCAAAAACTGTCTGGTCATGTGGGGACAGCCTTTTGAACCTTGGTGCCATGAGTCAGCCCACTTGGCTAATTTATTTTGAGTGGCAAGAAATCTCTGAAGGACACTGTGTGGAATGAATGAACTTTAGATCATTATTCCCTCTCCCTTAGGGGAACCCCATAGCGTGTTTGAGGCAAAGCATAGGCTTCCCAGTTGGTGACTCAGGCCACTGCAAGCCGCCTGTGGGCTGAGGGAGGCAGGACCTATCAGTGAAACAATATTGAGAGACCTAAGGGAGATTTCTGCATGGTCTGAGTGGGGATCCTGCTGAAGAGCCTTTACAGATAAGAGGCTGAGGGAGGCATCTAGATATCATAGGAGCTAATCCTTGGCTTCCCTGGAGCAGATGGCCCTGCCTTCAATCTAGGCTCCCCCCCCCCCCCCATTCCAAGTAGCTGTCCTTCTCACGCCTCTACTTCCTCATCTGGAAGCTGAAGCTGCTTTTTTTTTTTTTAATTTTAATTTTAATTTTTTTGTCTCATGAGCTTATTATGAGAACTGACACAGAACACAGCAGGTCATTTAGCATGGTTCTAGGATGGCCAGGAGTGTTTCTGTGGCTTGGTGACTTACGAGCTCACCCACAAGAGCAGTACCAGGAAGACAGGCCACACTCACTTCCCACAGCATGAGGGATGGGAGAGACTCTCAGGCTGGCAGGAGATAGCATATCACAGGCAGGATAATGGTCTTTGGGGCCAGCCAGACCTTTGTAGGGAAAAGGTTCTTTCTCTGCGGAGACCCAGGTCAGCAGAGGCTAGGAGGAGACTTGCAATGCATTTTGAGCCCCATTTGATCTCAGGGCATATCAATAGCTTTCTAATGTGGGATTTTTTTTTTTTCTATACCAATTACTCTCATGGAAAAATAGCTTTAAAGACCCACAGCCAGTCCTGGTGTTTCCTTACTGTAGCTCTTGACCTTGCCTTTCAAAGAAGTCAAGGCAGAAGAGAAAACGTCAGCCCCCCAATAGGTATGACAGGCCATAGCTGCCAGTTTCGTGGCATTGAAGAGGTCCCTATCACTGAGAAGGGCATGTTTCTACTTTCATGGGCACCTCTATTTCCAGAGAGCTCACCTGACATTGTACATGGGTGTTTTCCCAGGGTTACAATGCTGCTCAGCACACATTTATTAACTATTCACAGGTCTGAGAACAAGTATTTGGCCTTAAGAGAAGGAAAATAGTTTGCACAGGAAAGGAGGACTGTTTGCTTTAGGTAGATCAAACCACCTGACCTCTTTTCTTTCTCTGAGATTCGATTGACTGCTGCAAGATTGTTTTTGCAAGCTGTAAGGAGGACAGGAAGTCAGAGCTCCAGGGTTGTCACGGTATCACAGTCAGTGCTCCATGAAGCCATGGGCATTTGTGTGTTAGGGTCAAATGTGGGGAGTCTCTGGTCACTGTGGTTGTTTCCGAATGCTGGTCTTTTATGCTGGTGTTAGGGGAGGGAAGTCACACGGCATGTTTGGATTCTTGTGGTGATTTTACTAAGCTGCACTGGTGTCCAACTGGGGCACCTCACCTCACAGTTCATCTGTAAAAGAGAGGCATCCTAGATAGGAGGGTGAGGCTGGAGCAACTGCTGACTGGGCGTCTGATTTCTATGCTGTGCTGTGCTGTGCCACCACCATGGGATGACTGACCGCCTTGCAGCCCTTCACTCATGCATTTGCCAACATTAGGGAGCAAGCTCTAGCCCAGATGCTCCAAGAAAGCTGAATATGCTTTCTGGCTCTTTCCTTTTTGGGTCCAAACTTCCTTCCAGATTTTCCTTCCTTTCTGCCTTCCTTCCTTCTTTCATCCTTCTTTCCTTCCTTCCTTCTTTCTTTTGTTTCTTTCTTCCAAAATATTATATTTAATGTGTGTGTGTGTGTGTGTGTGTGTGTGTGTGTGTGTGTGTGTGTGTGTGTGTCTAGAGGTCAGAGGACAATTTGTGAGAGTTGGTACTCTCTTCCCACCATGTGGGTTCTGGAGATTAAATTAGGGTCATAGGGCTTACCCACTGAGAAATCTCAAAGACCCCGGGGTCCTTTCTTATCTCCTGTAGTCTCCCGACAGATTTGGCCCATTTTCACATGACTTTCCTCTTTCTGTTTGACAGCCTGTTAAAGATGAGCACTGTTCTAAGTGCACTTAGGCTAGTTCAGGTGGTGCTTCCGGTGTGAAGCAGACTGACCCCAGAACTCTGGGAAGTCAGAAGCTTAGATGTGCTCTGTGACTATGCTTTGAGCGTCGGCAGCTTCAAATGCAGTGTGAGGTAACCATGCATCTCCCCAACAGCACTCTTTCCTCACAAAGCCCTACAATTGGTAACTATTTTCTTTCCTGCTTTTTTTCTAGATAGGGTCTCACTATGTAGGCCTGACTGGACTAGATCTCTATATGTAGATGACGTTGGCTTTGAACCCACAGAGATTTGCTAGTCTCTGCCCCATGAGTGCAGGGATAAAAGGTGTGTGCTAAAATGCTGTGATGATAAGAATTTCTTGAAATTGTTTAGGGTATTGGATAGATAGATATCAGGGACAGATTTTAAACTCTTCAGTGGTATTGTGTCTTCACTATTATATACAGGGACAGAGAGCCAAAAGGGCATTGCAAGCAGAAAAAACAAACAAACAAACAAACAAACAAAATTCCTCAAAATGTAAAAACTAACAATAAACCAACCAACCAAACAGAATCACCCCACCCCACCCCAAAACCAAACCCAACCCTACCAAAGATACTCTTGCTTGAAGCAGCAATTCTGAGTTCTGATTCGATGTGTAGAATAACATGTGACATGAAGATGGAGCAGTTCTAAAAATAAAATAGCAATGCTCACCTTGAAGAATTGCTTCTCTTCACTCCATGACACATAGAGGAGTTTCCTAGGAACTGGATTCAGAAAACCTGGATGCATCGAGACATGGCCTAAAAGAGCTCTGCTTTTTCTGGAAGCCCCTGGAAAATGGGATGGAGAGAGGATGGTTTACAGTACTGCAACCAGCCAGCATCCACACAGCTCTGGCCTGAGCTGGGTACTGGTCAAAGAAGGGATGTGTGAAGTGTGGAGGAAGACACTGAAACTGCAGCTGAAGCGAGGCAGACTCTGAGGGAGGGGAGGTTTTGTTTTTTTTTTTGTTTTTGTTTTTGTTTTTTTTTTTTTTACTGTAACAGAGAAGGATGTCACTCACATCATTTTCAGTCCCCACCTGTGTTAATTAGAGTTGCTATTGCTGTAACCAAACTCCATGACCAAAAGCAATGTGTAGAGGAAAGGGTTTGTTTTGCTCACAGTTCATCATCAAAAGCAGCAAAGGCAGAAACTCATGCAGGGCAGGAACCCCGAGGCAGGAGCTGATGCAGAGGCTATTGAGGGGTGCTACTTACTAGTTTGCTCCTTATGGCTTGCTCATATGGCTTATAGAACCCAAGACCACAAGCCCAGGGATGGAACCACCCACAATGGGCTGGGTCCTCCAGTAGTGATCACTAGTTAAGAAAATGACTTATCAGCACAGAAGAGTTGCCTCTGGTGGTAGGGATGCAGGTGAGCCAGCCCTCAGGGTGTGAGCATGGGAGAGTTGGCCTTAAAACTTGTCTACTGTTTGCTGACATGGGTGATGGAGAGATGCCATCCCCCTTGCCCCTTCCTACCTATGGCAGGTGGAAGAGCTGGCCTAGAGGTCAGGAGAGCAGGAGAGCTGCCTCTGCCCCTCACCGACTTGGGAGAGGAAGCCATGTACTTTGCCTGGGCAGCACAATAGATCTGGCCCTGCTGGTGTGGCATGAGAGAGGGGGGGGGCGAGCTTTGCCCCTTGACATCTGTGGCATTGGGTGAGCTAGCTGGGGCAATGCTAGAGAACTCACCCTTCAGGAGAGCTGGCAGGCTGACCAGCTCAGCTACCACCCAGGCCCAAATCCAGGGCTCTGTTTTGGCCCACCCCAACATCTACCTCACCTATGTACTGCTGGAGCATGTGAAGGGATTGGTCCTGCAGATTCAAAGCTGTGGGATCTCTGTGACATAGGCAACAACAGGAAATCTGAGAGGAGTTCCAGTGAGGATCCAGCATTCACAGTGTAGCAGAAACCAGAGGCCTCAGATCAGACCAGTGATTCACTGCAATGAACATCTGCAGGTAAAGAAGTGTGGGCAAAAGGGTACACTGTGGGACACACTGTGACACATTATACAGCTTCCAACAAGACTTTTTTCTTTCCTGGGGAAGGTTGCAAGGGCAGAGGGCACATGTGGAGGCATGGGGAGTTGAGTGGTATTGGAGTCTATGATGTGAAATTCATAAAGAATCAATAAAAAGAAAGACGGGAAATGCCTTACAGTGGAGGCATTTTCTCAGTTGAGGCTTCCTCTTTTCTTATGACTCTAGCTTGTGCCAAATTGACATGAAACTAGCCAGAACCCTGCCCTGGGGACATGTGTGCCAGACTGTCATACTGAAAGGCCAGATGAGGTTGAAAAAGCTGCACAGTGGGGCTGGGTGAATAAGGGGCTCGCAGGCCATTGGCTGTGACCCCACAGAGCCTTGGTGGGTAGCTGCTGCTGAACCAGGCAGGTTCCATCCTACACCCAGGCATGGAAGTCTGGGAAAGCATCCTTCTCTATCTCTGCCTTTCTCCTACTTGGCCCATCAGCCACCTAGACTTGATCACGGCTCCCAGAATTCTCTGGGTCCCCTCTCATCCTCTGTACCAGTCCAGTCTACACCTGTAACTCCTCAATCTATTTTTGTTTTCTTTTGAGCTTTTGTGATCAGCAGGATACAAAGGAAATATAACATGAGCCACACATCACACTTTAATTTGATATCGGCTTTACTTTTTTTTTAAGTGAAAAGAAGCAGGTGAAGTTAATCAGGAAAAAATGTGTTAAGTCAGATCTACCCAAAGTATCCTCATGTAAAAGTTTAATCAGATATCGCATAGATTCTTCCATGCTAATTTTTAAAAATCTCGTAGGTGCACTTTGCACACCTTTCACTTTGGACTGACCTCACTGTGTGCTCAGTTGCCAGTGTTTCGCACTAGCCAGCGCATCTCTGTATAGTTCAGCATTGGAGAATCTTTCAGAGTCTTTCCGTAATAACCCTACACTCTGACTGTCTACAAGAGAGGTTCCAATTGGCTCTTTACAACTTGGTGTTTGACACCCCATGTCTGTACAGACATGCCCTGCATCCCGACAAAGACAAGCTGGGGCCCAGCCTGTGTCAGACTTGATATGGTGTCTTTGTACATCTTATTTTTAAGACTGGCTCACCAAGTCTTTGAAGCTGTTTTCCTACCCCAACCAAAGAGAGGTATAGGGTAGGCTGTGTTCTGTCTTCTAAGATAGTCATGCATGACTCATCACAACATGCCGATATGTCACATCACATGGCAAAGGGACTCTATCGATGCCCAAGGCAGGGAGCTTCAGTTAGGGTGATCATTCTAGGTCATGAGTAGGGCCACTGCCATCGTAAGCATTCTAATAAGAGGGAAGAAGGAGATACAGAGGCCAAAAAAGTGGTACAACGAAGAAAATGGGAAATGAGCCACAAAGTTCTGTAGCTGTATTTAAAGATGGAGCCAGGAGCCTTGGATTACAAACAGCTTCCTGAAACAGTGGCTTTTCTCCGGGACCTGCAAGAGGAAGTAGTCCTGTGATGCTGTGAGTTTTAGCCCTATGAGACTGAGTTTGGACTATTAACTTGTAGAACTGAAAACTAACCATTTTGTTTAATTATCTGATAAGCTGGTTGTAACTTGTTTCGTTTTTATATACTCCTACTAGTTCTTTGAGAACTCTGTTCAACGTGTTTTGATCGTGCTCACTCCTTCCCCAAGTCCTTTCCAGATCCACTCTCTTCTTTTTCACCCAACTCCATGTCTCTTTTCTCGATCAAGGCCACTTGGTTTGTGATGCCTAAGTATTCTTGGATGTGCGGTTCTCTATTGGAGAGTGGTTAACCTAACAGGGGCTACGCGATCTTAGGGAACTAACTCTCCCTCTCCTAGCAGCTAACATGACTAGCTCCTTGCCTAGGAGCAGGACTTCATGTCCTCTCCATTCTCCAGGCTGTTTTGATCTGGCTCTCACAACTCTTGTGCACGTCATCACAACCACTGTGCACTCATACACAAAGCTCCTTGGCTGTGTCCAGAAGACACTTTTCCCCTGTAGTCATCAACCCTGTGGCTCTCACACTCTTCCCATTCTCTCTTTTGAAATGATTCCTGAGCCTTTGGAAGAGGAGGTATGGTATATATGTTCTATTTAGGGCTGAACATTCTGAAGTCTCTTTTCTCTGCACCCTTGGCCAGTTGCTGATCTCTGTATTAATCATTGACTACCGCTAATAGAAGCTCCTCTGGTGAGGGTTGAGAGATGCATTAACCTATGGGTAAGGTGAGTCATTAGGAATTGATTTATACTATGTGTTTTTAGCACAATAAAAGCAGAAGTTTTTCCCCAGTTACTATTTCCCACACTAGGGTATTCGACCTGTCTAGCCACCTGTTTTTGACCAACTATTGTTGCCAGCTATGGGCTTCATTTTGTGAAGTGGGCCCGAAGTCTAATCAGAAAGTGGTCGATTACTCCCATGACATTTGTGCCACCATTGCACCAGAGAGCATGTCCTAACAGGCTGGTTATTGTCATTCTTGGAGTTCACAGTTGGGTTAGACTGGTGATTACTCTTCTCCTCTGGTAGGAAGCATGTCACTTTGCACCACCATGAGAGCTCTGGTGTAACTTGTTCCAGCCACAGTAAGAGACAGGAAGTTTTCTCTTCCTGCCTCTACATCCCTTACCTCTTGCTGACAGCTATGATTCAGGCATGGTTACTTTGCTTGACTTTCTCTCCACTAGAATTACAACTCTTTGGGGTCAGTTTCTATATTTTTTTTTCACTGACATAACCGACAAAAGAACCTCAAGGAAGAAAGAGCTTATTTTGTTGTTTTGTTTATTTTATTTAAGGTGCATTGAATCACGGTAGGGAAGGTGTGGTACCCAGAGCATCAGAGGTGACAGTCACATAGTATCCCTGGTCAGGAAGCAGAGATGGGTGAACGGCCATGCCCAGTTGATTCCTTCCATCTTCCTATTTTTTATTTCCACACATATCCAGTGTGGTTCCCCTCTCCTCTGTTAAACATCATTGGGAAAACCCTACAAACGTATCTCCCAGGTGATTCCAGAGCCAGTCCCATTGACAATTAAAAATGGCCACCAGCTTCTGTCTCTTCACTGTAGTTACTACAATGACACTCGCTGTGCTTAGCATCTGGTCGACCTTCATCACTTTTCCTAAAGAATGAATGAAGACAGGGGAAAGGGATTGTTTTCCTGTCTCACGGTGGGGGAAGAGCAGGTACTGCCATGCCAATCAATGCAAACCACATGCGCCTATTGACATTACAAAGGAGAGACAGAGTGGCAGGTGAGCAGAGAAGACCCAGCTGGAAGGATCAAGGGGGTGAGGTAGGTGGGGGCAACAGAGCCAAGGCTAGTGCAGTTGCACAGGTCAGGCCCATGGGACCTGCTTGAGGCTTTGAAACCAGAGGCATAGAGCTTGTGGGCTGCTTTGGATTTGTGAAAACTTGGAAAATAAACAGAGTTCTAAGGAAAATATTTTCCTTGCTCCTGAGGTCACTCCAGGACAGCAGAGAGATAAGGTGGTTATTGAACTAAGCCTGGAAAACAAAGGCAGAAAGACAAGGAGAAACCTCAGAGGAGAGATCAGACCAAGATGGGGGGCCTGAGGGAGACAGGGTCCAGAAGATGGAGATGAGGCAAAGAGGCCAGATAAGTGGGAGCAGAGATAAAAGGCAGGCTTGCAAGGAAAAGCCTTAAGCTGATGGAAATCAGACACAGGTGATAAGAGCGCAGAGGCAGATGCGTGGGTGACTTAAGGATTCCACAAGCTCAGCTCCACTCACATCATGAACCAGCTTCTTCAGCGTGTGTGAAAGGGGCAGTTCTGGGCATGGGCAGTGACTATGAATGTCCTCTTTCTATCTCCAAGATGCCTGGCAGAAAGACATCACTCCTACACACGAAGAACAGCAACAAACATGCCCTTCCCCCAAGATCATCATATCTCCATTGCTAAGAAAATTGTCCCCCAGTCAATAAGCAGTGATTTGAAGAAAGAAACTTATTGGGTAGTGGGGTGGGGTGGGGTGACATACCTCAGGAAAAAGTAGCAGAAAGAAATGGACCAGGAAAGAAAAAACAAAAAACCAGACAGTAAAACTTGGAGCTAGAAGATTCAAGAGTATCTGACTACATGATGGATAACAGTTAATATGATCAATGATGGAGAATGGGCAGAAAGACAAGCAGACAAGGAGAGAAAAAGACCCCAATGGATATGAAGAACCACTGTCCAAAGGGTGACGCCAGCTCGAGACGGGATCTACTTGGGAATGGGTCACTAGGAGGGTTCAGTGATGGGTTACTGACATTCAGGGTCAAGGCCTATTATTAGTCTGCTATCCAAATGTGAAGATGCTGGAGCCAAAGCCACGTCAAGTTGCCTATGCGCAACTTTCAGGCTCATTATAATTATAACACAGATAAATGTTCAGAACTGAAAGAAGCTTCCACAGGGGCCCAGCTCACTTTCTGATTAATGATTGTGATGCTCACCAGAGGTTTGAGACTGAGTAAACATCTCTGAGACACACACTCAGGTCTAAACATCTCAGAAGCACAAAGAAGGTAAACACTTCCCTGATTGTGTGAGCAAAGACGGATGTGCACCAATGAGTGGAGTAAACAAAGTCCAATTATTTTATCTGGCATTCCTTTGGGATCCTGCACTGCTGCTGAAGATGAGGACTGGAGGAGGCCAAACTATATGGATCTGAAACCATCCACTGCAGACAGAGTTGGGGATGTGCATTCTGGAGGCTGGGCTTGGGGCATAGAGATAAAAGGGGAAGAAGATAAGGATGTGTGTGCGTGTGTGTGTGTGTGTGTGTGTGTGTGTGTGTGTGAGAGAGAGAGAGAGAGAGAGAGAGAGAGAGAGAGAGAGAGAGAGAGAGAGAGATGGAGAGATTTGTTGGGTTTTATTTTATTTTTTTAGAAGATTTAAAAAATTTTTATTATGTATACAGTGCCTTGTCTACATGTATACCTGCAGGCCTGAAGAGGGTTTCAGATCACATTATAGATGGTTGTGAGCTACCATGTGGGTGCTGGGAATTGAACTCAGGATGTGTGGAAGAGCAGACAGTGTTCTTAACCTCTGAGCCATCTCTCCAGCCCAAGAAAGAAAGGAAGAGAGAAAGGGGAAAGGGGAAAGGGGGAGGGGAAGAGGGAAGGGGAGAGGGAGGGGGAAAGGGAAGGGGAGAGGGAGGAGGAGAGGGAAGGGGAGAAGGAGGGGGAGAGGGAAGGGGAGAGGGAGGGGAAAAGGGAAGGGGAGAGGGAGGGGAAAAGGGAAGGGGAGAGGGAGGGGAAAAGGGAAAGGAGAGGGAGGGGGAAAGGGAAGGGGAGAAGGAGGGGGAGAGGGAAGGGGAGAGGTAGAGGGGGGGAAATATATATGTCAAATAATCATCTATAGTCAAATTTGGGTTTGATTGCTTTCCTCTTTTGTGGATTCCCAAGTATCAGGTTATGAGCTGAAGAGACTTCACAGGAGCACACTAGACTCTGAAATGTTGAAGAAAAAAAATTTTTTTTTTCCTGGCTCTTCCTTTCTACAAAAGTGTTGTCCTGACTGCTTTTATAATCCATGCCTCAGGGAGAGTTCTAGGTCTGTCAGAGACCTTATTTCAGGTCAAGGATGGGACTGAAAGGGTCCACTGCCACAGTGCCTATAGTTCAAGTATCTCCAGTCTTCAGCAGCCAGGACCCCTGAGCCAATCAGGCTGCCTTTCTCTGAGGGCCAGCCCCCTGGATGCAGCTCTGCTTTGCTTCACAGAGATGGTAGCTGGGACATAAAGGTAAGAAATTAGCGAGGCCAGGTGATACAGAGCAACAGAGGAAGGTCAGATTCGCAGACAATGGCCACAGAGCTGGCCATTGTCTCCCAGAAACGTAGGAGATACGAGCAAATAAACCCTAGGCTCGAGCCTCGGACATTTCATTGGAACCACAGCCTCAGTTTCTTCACCTCTGACATGCAGGGAATAGACCTAGGGTCGTAAGATTACAGCAAGGGCTAAAGGAGGCAATACTTACAAAGCACACAGAACCATGTCTGTGTTACCTACCAAGTCCTGCAGAACTATTTGTTGTTACTGTTCTGCATGCCAAATTCTTCTAAAATTATCGCCCCCTATTAACAGCTTTGCAGGAATGCAGCATTCTTGGCATTATGTCACAAACAGGCCTCCATTTTGTTAAGAAATAAGTCTGATAGTCCACCAGGCAACCTTCAATATGAATGCTAAGATTTTTCTACACAGGATGAACTGCTAAGTTTTAAAACGTTATTTTGGTTTGTTTGGAGATACTTGGGGGGGGGGGCGTTGAACCCAGAGCCTTGTGAGCATTAGGCACGTGCTATGCTGGTGGCTCACTCCACGGCCCTCTTTTTTACTTTTCATACTGAGACACTAAATTCCCAGGCTGGCCTTGAACCCAGGCAGCTGCAGGTCTTGATGTGGCAATCCTCCTGGCTCAGCCTCCAGAGTAGCTGTAATGCCAAGCCTGAGCTAGCAGTCCCAGCTTGTGTGTTTCCTTTAAGCACAGTGCTCTTCTGAAAGGCAGTGGACTCCTCACACAGGCCCTTTACCCTACTGGAAAGTCTGTAGTTGTTTTCCAATCATAAGAACTCAACAGCTGGTCACAGCTCAGAGGTGCAGCAGGAGGGCAGCACGCATGGGGCTTGGAGTTTAGTCCTCCAGTCTCTCCAAAGCTCAACAGAAAACAGTGCAAAAATCATTAGTGGGTAGATTTGAAAAGAGTATTCTTGGGGTGTAGCTGTAGCTCTGGGATAGAGCACTTGCCTAGCCAAACATGAGGTCCTAGGGTTAATCCCTGATACTGGAGACTTTGCGATGGGACTGGACACAGATGGGCTAAATTAGCATCCCCTGAACCACGATTTGATTTGGAATGAGCAGAACTCAGCCAGACAGAGCTCTGAAGCACAGCAATTCTCCAAGGGGAAATATTACATCCTATTTCCTAGTAATTGTTATCGCTCTTGACTTACTCAGGGCTGTAGTCATTCTGTGTGATCTGATAAAGCATAGTGTTAATGACATCAGTGTCAATTCTGCTACTTAGATTAGGCAGTCCCGTGACAGGGTGTCTCTGTCCATAGTCTTGTATTTGACAAAACAAATTCTATGGGAAGCAAATTAGGTGAGACAGGTGGGCTGGGAAACATGATTAATATGACCTTTGGCATCACAGGCTTAACGTGTACCCACATTTAGTCTTTTCAGTAACGCTATGAGCTGGACAGTGCTATTTGTATTTATGGATAGGCTGGGTCTCAGGAGGCTTAAACAAGGTGTGCAGAGTCACACAGAGTGTAGGATGAAGAAATAAAATCCAAGCCTATACAGATCTCAGTTGTCTTTCCATCCATGTCAAGAGTCTTTCCATCCATGATGCCATTTCTCTAAGCCTTTTTGTTTGTTTGTTTGATAAGGGAAGTAATGTAAATTCCATATCTAAAGGAAACAATACTCTTACTTTGTAGTAAGTATGCGTACTGCACTGATATGACTTTTATAGGTATATAATATTTAGATTTATTTTTATGTGTGTTTCTGTGTGAACATGTATTCACATATGTGTTTGAATGCCTGTGGAGACCACAAGGGGGCATAAGATCCCTTGCAACTGGAGTTACAGGTGATTGTGGGCCACCTAATGTGAGTGCTTGGATTTGAAACTCAGGACTGAACTGCAAGCACTCTTAATGGATGAGCCATCTCCTCAGTCCCTATAGTTATATTTAGTCTACTATAGAAGATGTCTCGGTGAGCTAGTGATGTAGCAAGGGTCTGGGTTCGATCCCTGGAAACATGGGGTTTGGATATGTAGGATCAAATCAGAAACGTTTTGTGTTGGTTGGGTTGAATTGGGTTCTTGTCTTGGGAACTTGTCTTGATGACCTTGAATGCCTCCTCCTCCTTCCTCTGCCTTCTCCATGCCTGTATTTCAGGTGTGTGCAACAGTGATTGGTTTTTGCACTGTGGGGGATTAAACCCGGTACTTTGTGCATACTAGGCAAACATTTTACTAGTGATGAGACTTTCCCAACCCTTCCCAGATAAGAAAATGCTGCTTCAGCATTCTTGTTTCCTGTCAAATTGACTTGATACTTTGAGAATCTTGTAGGGCTCAGTAAGTGTTAAATACTCCTTTTTTTAAATGAATGAAAAAAGAGAAGCGGCGGGGGGTGGGGGGGTGCCAACTTTGTAAGAGTGACACAGTGGTGTTGGTATTGGCATGGCAGATCCTGGTGTGATGCTAATGCTGTTTTCTAGAAGCCACCAGACTTTACAGCATGCCTCTGCTGTTGCCTCCTCACTCCTCCTTGTTTATACTTATGTGAAGCACACACCCCAGTTATGCACCCTGCAGCTACAATTAGTGGATAAGGAGTTGCAGACTGCAGCCACTACTCCAGCCCAAACTCCCTGTTCTGGTCCTACAGCTCTGACAGGCCATAAGAGCCTCTGACCCTTATATCAGCAAGGTGGTTTTCCTCTGGAAGCAGCTTTGGGCTCCTAGACGTGAGATGGTACAGAGTATATGTGCATGCATGTGTACAGGTGTGCGGACAAAGAATAGACACATTGAAGAACAAGTATGACACATGAGTCACTGTTCTTAATATTCTGAAAACTAAAGCCTAATTGGTTTCTCTCTCTCGCTTTCTCTCCCCTCCCCCCAACCCCCGTGTCTACAATTTATTTATTTTTTCTCTAGTGGTCTAATTAATATTTTAAACATTTTGCTTCAAAATGACATTTCTTCCCATTTTTGGAGAAGCTTCCAGGCTTAGCGCTTCAGTAAACCTTTAGAGGCCATGCAAGTTAAAACGCAGGCTGGCTTAGTGCAGGGAGAACGAACACACCCCAGACCAGGGCTCCAGCATTAAGTGTGTTCTGGCTGTTCTTGCCCCAAGCAATCCCTCACAATGGCGCATAGACAAGAGCACTTTTACACTTTTAAGGCGTAACCCCAATTCTCTAAGTAGACCTGGCTGCATGTCAATCAAAACCAAAACCGAAAGACAGCTCTGAGGGCGATGTGCCTATTCTAGGGACACCTCGTCCTATGCCAATTGTTCGTAGCACACAGTAAACCTTACTTTTCTTATTTTTTATTTTGTCTTGTTTCTATGAAGGAGTCTCCACCTTATAGTTAAGTCATTCCTGCTCCATTTCAGGGAGACATGTGTTTGTGTGATTCATTGTTTTTTTTTTTTTTTTTTAATTAAAATTTATTTATTGGGATTGTGTTTCTGTGTGGGTGGAGTTCAGTAGCCAATTGCTGAGTACATTCCCTCTTTCCTCCTTTGCAAGGGTTCTGGGGAAAAAAACACGTCTCCAAGCTTGAATAACAAGTGCCTTTATCCCATGAACCATCTCTCCAGACCTGTTATTTTCTTTAAGCGTTTCCTTTCCGCAACTCTTACAACTTATCACGCAAGCACCCTGACTTGGCTTCTGGGGGCCCAAGGCTTACTTGTGATCTGAGGTAGTGCGGGGCTCTCTGCGGCCGCAGTCCCCTGGTCAGCATTGGTCCAGCTTCATTTTCAGTCACAACTTTTCCTTTGCCTGAGCTGCTCCTGGGCACGCACGCAAGGAGAAAGCACACACCTCTCTCCAATAGTGGAGATCTATCCTCTGTAGGAACGGATCTCCATTAGCAACGCCCCCATTCTAATTCTACGTTAGTTGTGTTTCCATAAGATGTTGGAATTCTTGAAGACTGACTCCCTTGGCTTCCTTTGAAAGAGTGTGCTCTGCCTAGCTTTTCTTCCCTTTTCCTTTTCCTCACATTCAGAGTGCTGTCCTCTTTATTCCACAGTTAGAATCAGCTCCCAGGACACTCTCTGCTTTGCTGCTGAACAGATACCTCTTCTGCCTGAGCCTTGACCTGCAGCACACAGTGTACTCTCAAGCTTCCTAGCAGCCCAGGCCCCTAGGATATAGTAAATTGTATAACTCTTCCCTTTCTGGTTTGCTTCAGGGAGGTTGACAGGTCTGTATGGGAAGCACTGCCAAGTGGTGCACTGAGAGAAACAACCACACAGTTTTCTCCAAGGTACGTGAGGGCCCCATCATTAATCTCTCCAATGCTCCCATGTAGGAGACTGTGGGCAAGTTCTCTTGTGCCAGCTGTATGCAGATGAGGGGATGGGGCAGACCAAGGGGGCCGGGGTGTGGCCTGAGTTGTGCTGGGTGGTGGAAAACCTAAGACTCCTGAGCTTCCTGCCACTTGCAAACTCAGTTCTGAAAACTGCACGAGGCCAGGCTTGACTTTGGCGGGACCATGCAACTGTTCATGGACTGGTGTTCATATATGGCCATCTGTATGCCCCTTCCTGTGAGCCAGCACACCAAGCTGGACAAACTTCAGGCCTGCAGGGAGAGAGTGTTTGAAAGGTCTCGGCTACAGCTTTTCTCTTGGAGAAATGTTCTGACCACATACCATGACATTCTCCCCCAGGCCAGCATGCGCTGTGTGCTTGGCTGGCATCTTCTCAAGGCTCCTCATTCTCACAGATGCCGGGGAGCATGAGGTGGTAGCAGCATAGGCTCTGCCACCGGCATAGTGCATACAGCTGACACACCTTTGACTTTTTCTTTGTTTGTTATTGTTATTGCTTTGGTTTCTATATTTGAGACAGAGTTTTGCGCTGCAGGTAGCTCAGGCTATCCTGGATCTGAATATATATCCCAGCCATTCAAGTGCAGGGATTACAGGTATGTATCACCACATCTAGCTGTTTTTGTCTTTTTAACATTCATTGCCTTCCTTGAAAAGCAATTTGCCTATGCTTCTGGTTTAGTACGTGCTATTAAATACAGTAGCTGACCAATCTCCTATATCGTGGTCTACTGCTTGAAGAACGGCATCCAGGACGCAACAGTGGAAATGTGAAATGGGTAGAGATGAGAAAGAAAACAAAACAAATTATCAAAACAGAGGAATTGGTAAGAAAATAAAAATGTAACCCTCTACCTACAGCTTGGCTCTTTTCCTTCCAACAGATTAGTGTTAATGATTTTGCATTCAACATCTTGCCTTTCTTAACTTATTTTTGGGCCACAACTTCCTTGCCCTTGTAGTTCACATTTCTGTAATGACTTTCTTTTTGAGGAGAACTGTAGAGTAAACCGCCACAACCTTAAAAAAAACGTTATTGGGGTCCCTTTCTTTTTAGTGTTGTGGTAAACAGGGCATCAGGAATTAGTGGGTGGATGGCCTCGTGATTTACACGTCTTCCATGCAGTGTCCGGTGAGTTCCCTGACCACCGAGACACATGGACCCAGGTGTCTTCACTGATTCCCCCAAGGAATTTTCTGCTCTGACGTTGTGTGCTGCAAGGAAAGCAAATCAGACAATCAGACAAACATCCTGGCAGACAGACAGATAGGGAAAGGGGCCATAGGTAAACAATCAGATGACAAACTCCTGGCTTCTTCATCACCCAGAATTAAGACTCTCCCCACACCCCTGCTACCCCGGAACCCGCCATGGACAGGGGATGCCTTCTGGCTGACCTGGGCGTCTTTTCTTTTGCATGAAGCCAAAACCCTGTCAGCCACCCCTCCCCCTTTTAAGTTGATAAATGGGAAATGATGCGAAGAAGACCAGACCCGCACTCCCACCGTCCCCCACCCCCACCCGCCACAAGTGGTTCGGAGAAGCCACTTGTGGGGAGTCATCCCCTGTGGGTGTGTGAGTGCTTCTTCAGTTTGAACGCGGTTGCTGCCTGCTGCGCCTGAGATTCTTCCTGCTCTGCTCTTTCCTTAACTGGCCAAGAAAACGAACCTAGTTAAAGGCCCCTACAGGGTAGTAGTTAGATACAGGCAGCGGGGTTCAAAACCCTCAGCTGAGAACTTCTCACTTGTCCTGAAACTACATTTACCAAGAAAATCACAGCAAGGATTGAGGGAGAATGAAACAACCGACTTTCCTCTAAAGCGGGTTAGATAGGATTAACTACACTTTGTGGATCGAACTATTTCACGTTTGGAAGGGCGATATAGCAGACCCCTGGAGCCGCTCTTTATTCCCTCATATTCTAAGAGGAAACTGGGGTAGAGGAAAAGCACGCAAGACGGCCCCCACGAGCGAAAAGCAAACATTGGCTTGACCTTTCGCTGTGGAAGTTAACTGACAACAGGAAGGAAACTATTAACCCTGCTCCTCTCCTCCTCTCGCCCTGGTGACAGCCAGCAACTCCTCCTCCTCCTAGGCTGAGACCTTGGAGCAAAAAAGGAAAGGGGCGCCTGGCTGCCTCAACTCTGCGCTTCTCTCCCTGGGGAGGAAGAGGGAAGAGGAGAGGGCGCAGCCTGAGGCCAAGTTCAGCCAGTTTGTGACTTGAGCCTGAACGTCCAGACGAAGAGATTTCCAGGACTCCAGCATCCTCCCGCCGGCGGCGCAAGGCAGGAACCGGGTTGACAAGCTTGGGTCACCTCCGATTCGCCCCAAGTTTGAGTGCCGCCCGCAGGTGGTGCAAGCGCCCCAGCTCTCTGGCGCCCCCTGCTGGCGAGAGGTAAGGAGGCCGCGGCTGCGGATCCTCTGGGCACAGCGCAGGGAGAGAGCTCCGGCGCGGAGAAGAGGCCCGGAGCTTCCTCGATGGTGCCGCCGCCTCCTCCGAGCCGGGGAGGAGCAGCCAAGGGGCAGCTGGGCAAGAGCCTGGGGCCGCTGCTGCTACTCCTGGCACTGGGGCACACGTGGACCTACCGAGAGGAGCCTGAGGACCGCGACAGGTAAGGGCCACCTGTCCCAGCGGAGGACGCGCTGGGTGCGCTCAGGACTGGCTGACGGGGTACAGACTGCCCGAGGTGGCGGATTCACAGGTCTCTGCTCGCTGGGTCACTGGCAGGGAGGTTAGCTGTTCCAGGTGATTTCTATCTCTTGCGGGAACCGCCTCGGGCGCTCCCAGCTGTGGGTCGGGACGCTGGATGCCCTCCTCCCGGCTTTCCTGGCGCGCTCTGGTGCCGACGTCTTTGGCTTTTCTTGTCGCTTGGTACTGGGATCGCCTGGTGCTGGGAAGCTCTCCTGTCTCATTCTTGCTGCTGAATCCTCCCGGGAACCAGTAGCAGCCGGTGCGTCTGGACGCAGAGCCCAGCGAGTACTGACTGCTCTTCACTGTCTCGCCGACCTTCAAGGGGGTTTCCTCGCCAACTTTTCCCCCCTTCTCCTTTCCTTAGAGAGGTGTGCTCGGAAAACAAGATCACCACGACCAAATACCCGTGTCTGAAGTCTTCGGGCGAGGTCACCACGTGCTTCAGGTAAAGTCGGGGGCTCTGCGGTATCTGAAGGGACAAGGCGTCGCTGTCAAGCAGGCAGAGCTGTGGAGACGCGCTGGTGGAGCCCGGGGTGTCTGTGCTCGGGTAGCGGGGGGCGGTTGGGGTCGTGCTGAGTGCTGAGCTCCTCTGTGTGAACAGTTGTGCTCTTGGGCCAGAGCAAAGCCCTGAGCAAACTGAGTTTGCAACCAGCGTGTGCCCGAAATCTGTGAGCGTGTATCGTTCCGCGAAAAGCGTGCACGGTAGAGGTTAGAGTGAAAAGATTTTCAAATTGATAGAGAGGATTGGATTGTGGGTGTAAACTTGGTGTAGAGGAATGGTTTCCTGCGCGTTTGCGTTTTGTTTTGAAAATAGAGTTGGCAACAAGGAAATACTTGGCACTCGGCTGGCTTTTGACCTTGTGTTGGGACAGAGTGTACCACTGTCATGGTCTCTGTGGGCAAAATTATAGCAGGGAGGACTGTGGGTAGATGGGATGGTTGCCATGAGTGAAAACGAACGACAAGGTTATTAAGACTCAAGAAAAGCAATCGTCTTTAAGAACGCATGTTCATTCTCCCTGGGGGATTGGCAGCCACTTGGGGTCTTGTTAAAATTCAACACGGATAGGAACAGGAAATGTCCTTTTAAAATGCTTCCCAGGTGAGTCCTTTGCAACCGGGCAATAAGAACAGGTGGCTCTTATCCTCAAAGGAGAGGATCAAGGCTCCCTGCTTGTGGGTAACAATTGACTTGGGTTTTGAATTTGGCCTTCTGCTCCAGTCTCCCACAGGATGGAGGTGACACCTATCCCTAAATGTTTGTTGCTCATCTGAGTTTTTAAGACACGTATGCGAGGCGAGGCACTGGGTTAACAATTTTACCAGACCGAGAGCCTACCTGGGTGCTACAAAAGAAAACAAATCCCAGAAACGAACTCTAAGGGAGTCTGTCTTCGCGGCGCCACGGCCAAGCAGCTAATCCCAATGCTTTCTGTGCAGCAAACTTCCTTACATCCAAGGCTCAGGTGTGAGGTGCTCCCAGGGCAGGGCAGTTGGAGTCTATGGAAGTACCATCAGTTGTATTGTGCTTTCAGACCAGCCATCAGCAACCAGGATGGATTGACGTCAGCTGCTTCACTTATCTAAGCTCCAGAAGAGGCTACCTCTCTCTTCCTACACATGGTGGTTAGGAGAGCTGCACAGTAGCCTAGATTTGAGGGGCGCATTTCATTGGCAGGCAGAGTCTTTGGGAGGTGCGGTGGATGAGCGAGCTCATCCAGCTGGTGAAATGGCTGCAGCCAGTGTGGCTTGCCTAGTTCCAGTCTGGTGTTTCATCCGCGTGACCACATGGACCCGGATGGCCTAGGACATGTTGTTTTCCTATCACTGCTGTATAAAGCTTCTAATTTAACATGGAGCATGTTCCTAAGATGGTTTGCTCGTTTGTTCAGTCCCCAAAGGTCAGATGCCGCATAAATCAGTGACAGTTAGGGAACGCGTGTCCGGCTTTTAGAAACCATCTATTCTATTTGTTACGCTCTTTTTGCCAACTTTTCCAGATTTCTTAAAGTCGTGCAATATTTTAGAGGCATTGGCAGTGGCTCTGGATACATGTGTGTTCGCTAGCCACTTACTCCATGAAACAGCCTGTTGGACCTAGTGCTCTACCAAGGAAAAGAGGAAAAATTTTAATTTGTATGATGAGAAGGACTGTTTCAGTTTGAGAAATCGACATCAGTCTCCAAGTACCCTAATAGCATTGCTGTTCTAGTTTTTTGAGGCAGGACCCCACTGTATAGTCCAGTCTAGTCTTGAACTCAGCACCTTTCTGCCCATCCAAAGTGCTGGGATGGAGGTAAAGAGCTACTATGCATGGCTGATGTTTATTAATTATACATTTATTAAATTCTTTATGGAATTCAAGAGTTCTGTGATTATTCTGTTAGCCTCATTCTACTATTGGGCTATTTGAGACAGAGTCTCCCTCTGTAGCTCAGGCCAGCCTCTGCCTTCAAATTCACGCTATCCTCCTCTTCCAACTGCCCGGGTGTGTGTGCTCCACGGAGGCCAGATAGTTTTATAATGGAAGTCATTGGAAGTTTCCTCATTTGTCTCTTGAGCTTCAAGAATGACAGAATGCTGTGAGACCTTGGGGTATGGCCCTGGGGTGTGGCCCTGTAGTTCCTTTTGCTTTCTAGAGTTGCCAGCCAACTCTCATGGCCTTGCCTAGGCATTGGGTACACCAGACCCCCCTGATGTCCCTTGAACTGGATGTGTGTGGAAGTCTGAGGAACGCCACATAGAAAGCAGGGTCTTCAAACCCCAGTGTAAATGAGTGGTGTTCTCTTTCTGTGGGTCTGTGATGCCTTTGCCAGACCTCTATCTCATATATATATATATATATATAAAATGATTCACAACAGTAGCGAAATTACAGTTGTGAAGTAGTGACAAAAATAATTTTATGGTTGGGGACACCACAATATTAAGAACTGTATTAAGGGGTCACAGCATTAGGAAGGCTGAGAGCCACTGGCACTGTAAAACATTTTGCTAGCTCCTCAGGGGCATGGAGGCTTCTGCAGCTGAGCAAGCAACTAGTGCCTTTCAACGCGGCACCCTAAAAGGAGAGACATCACCACACCACCTGGAAAGCACACGCCCCAGGCTTTCTGTCAAGCTACAAGCACTGTGGCACCTATTGGGAAAATACCAGTTTTCCAGATGTCTAGTGAATTATTTTTGGCACATGAAAGGATTCAGAACTTGCTAAGGGTTTTTTTTTTTTTCCTTTTAAAAAAATCATTGTTGGCATTGGGAGTAGATCTGGACATATGCAAAACAAACAGAGGTATGAGATAAACCTGATTGGTCACTGTGAAATTTAGAGATGAGGTGGGCTCAGAAGAGTTTTTGTTTTGGACACCCATGTGTTTTATGACTTGAGCTAAGCAGCACTAATCTGGTCCTCAGCATTTGATGTCAGCTATTAAATAACAATAATTTGAAGACTCTACTTTGGACTTGGCACGATCCTGTGAACTTTGTTTACATTGTCTATGATGCATAGAGCCACCTGTAGCTTTTCTATTATTTCAGTTTTGCAGAGCAGGAACAAAATAACCAGAGTGTCACGCCACCCTAGCTCTCACGGCTAACACACACGATTTATCTGAAGTAGGGGCTCATGACAGCCAAGGCAAGCGTATAAAACAGGCACAGCAAGCCATTATGGCATTACACTCCTGGAGCTATCATTACCACCCCACCCCCACCCCCACCACCTCCACCACAAGTTGATTTTCCTTTTTCCAACAGTGCAGTTAGCATAGAAGGTTTGTTTGCCTTTCTTTTGTTATGTTTCCTATCAGTAAAATGATGTGTTAAAATGTATATATGTAGAAAAAAACCAAGCCAGCCTTTATTGGGTGAGGCTGTGCCCAAGAAACATTAACTATTTTGATTTCTTTAGTCAAAGATTTACATATCTATTAAGAACCTAGAGCCCTTCTAGAGGCTATTAGCGCATAAAAAAAATACAGATAGTCTAATGGCTTGATTTTGAACAAAAGCTCTTGTAACTGGAGCCAGTACAGAGCTGTTCGGATGGAATCCTGAGCTGTATCGTTCACACAGTACCAATGAAGGGAAGGTACAGCAGCAGCTGGGAACGGCTTCGCAGGCAAGAGAAGCCTTGGTGGTGTTTCTCAAGGTGGCTCTTTACCATGGACTGTATTCCTGAACACAGCTGAGAAAATCATCTGTGATTTTGAGTCTTAGCTCCCTGAAGCTCCAAACAGAGTGCGCTGCTGCAGACTCCCAGCCTCCCTGCCTTTGAACTCTCACTGGGGAGTGCTCTAGCTTAAAGGTGGCTCAGGTTCCCATGGGAAAAAAAGGGACATGGGTTGCAGGAACTACTACTTTCCTTCCAGATAGTACAACCCACGTTGCCAAAGCCTGTGGGAATGTGGGGGTCCATGTGATATTTCCGCAGATGTGTTTACTTAGAACTTGTAGAGCAAGAGGGCCACTTAATTAGGGTAGCACTGAGGGATTGACAGCGCTGAGGTTTTGGCTGAGGCTCATCTGTGAGAAGGCTGCAGATAGCGTTGTCCTGGCAGGCTGCCGATTTCCCACTGAGGGCCTTGGCGATGTCAGAACACACACATGGGTCTCCCAAATTCCTTGCTCCTCTTTGAATCTCAGCTCTATTCTTTCATTTTTTTTTTTTTTTTTTAATTTTGACCTTGAACCACTTCTTAAGATCCAGGCTTTCATTTTCTCCTTTGGAATCTCCAGGTCGCAAATCAGTTAGCATTTGTGATGTGCTTTGAGAAGTTCAAGATCCCAGGAAAGCGCTGAGTCAACCTCACTTCCTGTCAGACACACACACACCCACTTCAAGTGTGACATGGAGGTGGCTTGAAGAAGTTGTGCACTGGACGCTCACTGACTTCTGTGAATTTTATAATTGAGATTTATAAAAAATATATGTATTTTAAATTAATTCTTGATTTCTTCATGTCCTGTGACCAAAATGTGTGGTGTCACTAATTAGAGATTATTATCAAGTTCTGGAAGATAAACCAAGAGCCATGATAAGCGCCTGTATTGTTGTGGGGATACCTCTGACCAGCAACTCCAAGGGAAGCACCCCACACTTGGCCATGGGATTTTATTTGACAACCTATGGCTTCTGGAAGGACCCAGTAGAGATTTTTGAAAGTAAACTTAGACCAGACACACCAGTGGTGTTTCTCTACCGGTCAACATGCCTTGTTTCTAGATGCTTCTCTAAGTGTAGGGTAGACCAGAAATCTAGCGATGTGGGAAATGACACTGAGCATCTTACAGCCCCACCCCCACCCCACCCCACCCCCACCCCACCCTCACCCCACCCCCACCTGACCACCGAAGGTTCTCTGCTCATGACTGCAGGTGCACAGCACAGCCAGGTTGAATTGGATGCTGACGTTACTTTAAACGACTAGAGTTTGCTTTTGGCTCAGGGTCATGCATGGTGGTCTTTGCAGAAATAAGACTTGAGGTTCTTACCGTGTTGGGTTTTTCTTTCTCATGTATATTTTGCCCCCTCGCTGAGGAGGAGGGAACAGGAGAGCCCTGTGAATGACCGTGGTGCATCCAGGACACATGGGTCCCCTTTCAGGAAGCATGCTTTCCCAGCCATCATGAGCTGTCATTTGAGGAAGAAATGGAGTACCACTGGCAAGAGAAGAGCAGGGCCTGACTCCCATGCAGGGAAGGCAGTCTCCCTTTCTGCACGAGGCTGTCTTTAATCCTAGGCTGTCAAGGCTCAGAGGCCATGGATTATCTGTTCTCACACTCACAGCCGTGACCTCACAGGTTAGCTCCATACTTGGAAAGGAACAGTCCGCCCATATGCTCTTGTTAAGTGACCAAGTGAATGACTTAATGTGAAAAGGAAAAGACCAAACTCCATTTAAATGTCTTGAGTGTCTCAGGATTCCTCTTGCTACTCACGTATGTGTCTTGTGCCCTTCAAAAGCTGGGTGAGGGGATGACAGATGGCTCAGTAAGTGGACAGCCCTAATGACCTGCGTTCCACTATTGGGACCCAGATAGTATGGGAGAACCAATTCCTGCAAGTTGTTCCCTATCAACCACACACGCTGTAACACGAGAATGCCCTACACATGCACGTGCGCGCACACGCGCGCACACACACACACACACACACACAAAATTAAACTAATAAAAGCTGAGAAATGGAAGAGTGTTTTATTTAACCTTTTCAGGGGAAGGGGTCCTCTCACTGTATTATTTAGCCCAGGCTGGCCTTGAACTCCCTGACTTCCTACCTCAGCCTCCCAAGTTCTGGAACTCCTGGAGTGTTGCACCCAGCCTGAAAGGAAGGCTGCTGTACAGAGGAGACAACTGCTGCTTTGAAGCGATACCACTGTCTTCATTGGTTCCTGGCCAGACCTGCTTCTCTGTCCTTGTCCTGTGTTAGGCATGCGGGATCTGGCGATTACAGTCTCATTTCCAACTTGCTATTTTAAATTATCCCCCAAAATGACACATGGGCTACTTTCCACTCCCCATATGATGCAGTCAGTGGTTTGAAGGGAAGGGAAGCAGCTTTGAGAGGGATCTCTTTCCTTCCCACAGGAGCGGGTAGCAGAAGAGAGGAGGCAGAGGCGAGTGGTGGGCAAGGTGAGATTTGTGCATCGCTTTTCACAACCTTCTGGGCTCACAACTGAACTAGCCCGCCTCATGGCTATGCTTTCATCACATCGTCCTTGGAGATCCGATCTTCTCACTACTGCTTGTTGCTGAAATGGTTGCTCCCTGGCTTCCTGTGGTCCACGGCACTTCATCTTTTTCTAAAAGAGGTTGGGGGCGGCACGCCCTCTTTATTCTAGCGGCTATGTTTTCTCAGGAGAAAGTTATCGGTTCGCTTTTTCCAAATCCACATTCAGTGTCCCCAGATCTCCGGCTTCCTGCTCAGCTGGACCGGGATGCCTTTATGAATGAGAGGCTGCTGCTGCATTGTCAGAGCTGTGCAGTGGGGCTGGGGAACAAAGCTCTCATTCTCTTCCACAGTCTCGCCTTTACTTTGGGGATGAAAAAGCAAGCGGCTATAACATCTGCAAGGCCTCTTCTGCCAAGTTAGGCCCTTCCTTTTTTCTATGAATCTGTTTGCTAATTTTAAAGTCTTAGCACTTCTTATTTAGTCAGCACGTGTCTGTTGGGTGGTTACGTTGTGCCAGGCTCAATTCTGTACATGTAAATTACATTTGAAGGGAACAGGCAAACTTCTGTTCTGATGGGATTTGTGAGTTTTCATTTATTTCTGGGAAAGAACGTTCTAATATATTTTTGGTGCACATCTGAGTAATGTCATGTTTTCAGGACTAAGATTTTGAGGTTTCTCATAGCCTATAAGTATCTTTTCAGAAAAAGTTAGCGTGTATCATAAGTTTCTTTCTTATTTCTTTTTTTTGGGGGGGAGGACGGGGTTGTTTTTGTTTGTTTGTTTGTTTTTGAGACAAAGTTTTTCTGTGAGTCCCTGGCTGTCCAGGAACTCACTCTGTACACCAAGTTGGCCTCAAAGTCATAGAGATCCACCTGCCTCTGCCTCCTGAGTGTTAGGATTAAAGGCGTGTGCATCACGTTGCCTAGCACCACAAGTTTCTTGCTCCTAACAATTTCAGTAATGGAAAAACATTGTGGGCTGTGTGACTGACAGGTGAGGTGAATGGCAGCAACTGAATTGTACAGCTAGGGGCAAATCAGTATATTGTTACCTTGTGGAAGGTAAAACCCAAGCTAGCCTCAGCTATGTCCAACCTGTAGTCTGCAGGCCACATTCAAACAAGGATAGCTATGAATTTGGCTTGAGACAGAATCATGAATTTGCTTAAAACGAGAGGTTTTTGTTTGTGTGTTTGTTTGTTTGCTTGTTTTTGTTCTCTTTCTCTTTCTTTCTGAGTGTTTTATGGCATATCGAGTAGCTCTCACATAGTCTGTCCAGGTACGTGTCAAAATCGAGCAGTAGGATCAGGACTGATACATATATATCAGATATATATATGTATATATCCATATATATCTCAAGGACAGTGTGTGTGTGTGTGTGTGTGTGTATATGTACACACACATACACACATATATATCAAAGATGTGTGTGTATGTGTGACATTTATTTTAATTAGTGTGGAAGCTTTTAGCCTGGCAACGTGCCTATTTTTAACTGATTGAGCCACAGTAGAAGACAGACTAAGTTCAGAAAGGTTGACAAATTTACAAGCATGAAGTTATGTAACCCTTCATGCCTGCCTACTACTGTATCTTGAATTTTTTTTGAGATTTCATACATGAATACTCTATTTTTTATCATTTCCATCCCTCCCTTTCATCCATCTAACTCCTCCTGTGTCCTCCCACCCTCTTGAATTCATGACTTTATTTTTACTCTCTCTCTCTCTCTCTCTCTCTCTCTCTCTCTCTCTCTCTCTCTCTCTCTCTGTGTGTGTGTAAAACCTAATATTTCCATTTAGTGTTGCTTGTACGTTCATGTGTTTAGTGTTCACCTGTTGGGAAAGGATATCCTATGGGAGCGGCTTGTCATGGGGAAACTGACTCTCCCTAAGCAGCCATTGGTTGTTTATCTAGGAGTGTGACCTTGTGAAACTTCCCCCACCCACATCAGCGTGTCCTAGTGTCATTGTGTGAGTCTTGTTTAGAAACCCATATAAAGGTTTCATGGGTGCAGGTGTCATGGCTAGTTGTGCCGATTGAGGCTGGGCACCCCACAGTCACTGACCCCTTGCATTTTGGCCCACTGTGGGTCTCTGTAATAGTCCCCATATGCTGCACATGGAGCCATTCTTTGGTGAGGGTGAGAGTTACACATATCCATGGGTACAAGGGTAAGAATTTAGAATTTAGTTAAGGATAATGCTGTTCTAATAAAGTGGTGGTAGCAGGTTGTTGTCTAAGGCCCATGACCTTACTAGCCACGTGTAATTGGCTGGGTTTCCAGGTCCAGGAATGGTTTCCCTTCTGCTGAATAGGCCTTATATTAAGTCCTGCTGGACAGCTGTTGGCTGGCATCAAGATGTGAGTGATATTACTGCACCTTCACGGGTATCTTACCAATGGTGATTGTTACTGTGGCTCAGAGGCTTCAGATCTGGGAGGAGCTATGCGCTGCTTCCCTCCCTTGGGACTCCTGCTGGGACTATGAAAGCTAGACCGCACAGGTTAGATCCAGCTTCGATCTTCTGCATTTTTTTTAAACTTTTTATTTATTTATTTGTTTATTTTTATTAATTTTAACACATACATTTATATTATTACACATGAAAAAAAAACTACATACAGCAGGAGGAACCATGAGACAATCAGGAGTTATATAAACGTTACATTCATAGTGATTTGGCTCTTTGTATTTGTCAAACTTGAAGAAAGCATATTTCCTATCTTGTTGGGTCTAAATTTCTGAATGAAAAGCAATATCTATCATATCTCATCTCTATTAACTTAAAACATCAGTCTTAATCTAAAAATACCTTAACCCCTATCTAACTAAGCTTAATTGTAAGACTAAACTATCTGGTTTTCAACCCCATTAGAGACTTGAGAAGGGATAAAACTTAAATACCTGAGCAAACCGGAAGTGTAGGTTAGCAGCTTCCAAAGTGAAAAAATGACTGAGACAGTTTACTGCCTGAACAGTCAGTCACCCAACACTCTAAAACATTGGAGTATTATCTTTGGCCTTCTAGCCCAACATCTCTGACAGATTTATTTTTGAGGCAGGAACTATTGAGGACTTGCTTACCCTGTCTTGGAAGAGTTCAGCCATCGACTCTGCCTGCATCTAAGCTTGTCCATTTTTAGGCAGAATTCTGTCTGTGGCAGAGATGAGGACATTTTGTCCAGTGGTTGGTTTGCTACATTTGAAGCCAACTCCATAAGGAGGTTCTTTGATGTTGATCATCTTCTTCGAGATAGGCTGGGTTAACTTGTCAAAGAATCTTTAGAATAATAAAAACATCTTTAAAGGCCATATTCTGTAGGTCTCTGAGGTGTTTGAAGACCTTATTTAACTATTTTACCTTATGCATCTATAGAATCATATCTATCTGTTAGACCTAGGATATATATTCTTGTGATAAAATTAGATAGTTTTTGATATGACTATGATTTGCATAAATATACAAACTTCTATACCAATGAATTAAAAATAACCTTATTTGTGAGTAACAATTAAGGCCATGAATTGAGGAGTAGATCCAATAATCTGCATTTTGAGCTATCATCCCTCTGTATTTCTATATCCCCTTTTTTCTTTTCAGCTCCTATATCCTTATCTATGAAAGAAAGATAAAGGAAAAGAGAGACATCCATGAGTACAACCTAGTTTTTTCTCTGTCTAAGACCAATAATAACTTATAACCAACTCCCAATGAAAATAAGCATCTGTAGCCGAAGAGAGCAAACAGAATTCTATCCAACCCCCTTAGAGGAACTGGAATATCATTCTCTTAAAGTTTCTTCAGGCTGATTTAGGGTGAATAATATTTTTGAAGGCCCCCCCCCCACAAAATTGAGGAAAGGATTAAGTAAGCAAGGGATATAGGATTTGTGGTCCAGTTTCTAAATGTTGAGAAATTCCAGGCTTAATAACAGTCCTGTGCGGGACAGTCTGAAATTCAGGACCAATTGGGATCAGATGCTTTCTACAACGCTGTCCTGGAAGCTGTCCAGTTCTGATGGGTGACAGCAACTGAGGCTCCTGGGGCTGGAACCTGGAGGATGCGGGATGTCAGCATGCAGCATGCTGAGAGGAATGAATCCTGTCAGGTCTGATCCAGCATCAGTGTGCAGTTCTTTTGTTCTGAAAACATAATTTCTCACAAGCATTATAGAGTCCTAACATAATAATTGTATGAGGTGTGTGGGATGCGCAGAGCAATTAAGGCTGGTTCTCTGTTCATACAATGAGCAGAAGTAAGGTGTCTGTGAATCTTCCTTCATGCCATACTAAGAATGGCCTCTAATGATAAGTCATGGAGAATCTGTGACCAGCATGAGGCCTTGTCTATGCATAGACATTCATATCTCAGCCAGTCTAAGAGCTATTCCCATGTAGTGGTATTAGCAATATAAGTTGCCTGCTTGTTCTGTAGGTTGAATTCTTTCCATCCCGATTGCAGCCTTCTCCCTCATCACCTCCTGATCCCACCCCCTCCCTCATCACCTCCCGATCCTATCCCCTCCCTCATCCCCTTTCCCTCCCTCTGCTAGTTCTTAGAAAGGGGAGCCCTCCTCCCCTAATGCTTGACCTCAGTTTATCCAGTGTCCTCCGTACTACATGTAACCTCTTCCTCTGTGGCCTGGCAAGGCCATCCTCCAACTCTCAGCACTCTGACCAGTGTCCAGCTTCGAGTCACAGTAACTGTCCCTCTCCTCCGCTGAGTGGAGTCTCTCAGAGGACATCTCTGTTGGGCTAACATCCACTTATAACTGAGTATATACCATGTGTGTCTTTTTTGCATCTGGGGTATCTCACTTAGGATGATCATTTCTAGTTTTATCCATTTGCCTGCAAATTTCAAGATTTCCTTGTTTTTAATAGCTGAGTAGTATTCCATTGTGTAGATGTACCACAGTTTCTTTATCCATTCTTTGGTTGAGGGACATTTAGCTTGTTTCCAGATTCTGGCTATTTCAAACAAAGCTGCTATGAACATAGTTGAGCAAATGTCTTTGTTGTATGGTGGAGCATCTTTTGGATATATGCCTAGGAGTGGAATGGCTGGGTCTTGGGATAGAACTATTCCCAATTTTCTGAGAAAGCATCATATTGATTTCCAAAGTGGTTGTACAAGTTTGCAGTCCCACCAGCAGTGGAGGAGTGTTCCCCTTTCTCCACATCCTCGCTGGCATGTGTTGTCACTCGAGCTATTGATCTTCGCCATTTGTGTAGGTGTAAGATGGAATCAAGGTAGTTTTGATTTGCATTTCCTTGATGACTAGGGATGTTGAGCATTTCTTTGTTTCTTAGCCATTAGATATTCCTCTATTGAGAATTCTCTGTTTAGTTCTGTACCCCACTTTTTAATTGAATTATTTGGTTTGGTGGTGTTTAATTTCTTGAGCTCTTTATATATTTTAGATATTAGCCCTTTGTCGGATGTAGGGTTGGTAAAGATCTTTTCCCAATCTGTAGGCTGTCACTTTGTTCTGTTGACAGTGTCTTTGGCCTTACAAAGCTTTTCAGTTTCATGATGTCCCATTTATTAATTGTTGATCTTAGAGCCTGAGCTATTGGTATTCTGTTCAGGAAGTTGTCTCCTGTGCCAATGAGTTCTAGGCTCTTTCCCACTTTTTCTTTTTCTTTTTCTTTTCTTTTCTTTCTTTTGTTTTTTCTTTTTTGAGACAGGGTCTCTCTGTGTACCCTTGGCCATCCTGGACTCACTTTGTAGACCAGGCTGGCCTCGAACTCACAGCGATCCGCCTGCCTCTGCCTCCCGAGTGCTGGGATTAAAGGCGTGCGCCACCACGCCCGGCCTCCCACTTTTTCTTCTAACAGATTTAGCGTGTCCGGTTTTATGTTGAAGTCTGTAATCCACTTGGACTTTAGTTTTGTACACGGCGATAAATATGAATCTATTTGCATTTTTTTCCAAATAGACATCGAGTTAGACCAGCACCATTTGTTGAAGATACTGTCTTTTTTCCATTTTACGGTTTTGGCTTCTTTGTCAAAAATCAAATGACCATAGGTCATTGTGTCAATTTATTTCTGGGTCTTCAATTAAATTCCATTGGTCAACTGGCCTATTTCTTTCTTTCTTTTTTCTTTTCTTTTTGGTTTTTTGAGACAGGCTTTCTCTGTGTAACCTTGTCTGTCCTGGACTCGCTTTGTAAACCAGGATGGCCTCAAACTCATAGCGATCTACCTGCCTCTGCCTCCCGAGTGCTAGGATTAAAGGTGTGTGCCACCATGCCCATCTCTAACTGGCCTATTTCTATGCCAGTACCATGCCATTTTTATTACTGTTGCTCTATAGTACAACTTGAGATCAGGGATGGAGATTCTTCTGGCAGATCTTTTTATTGTATAGGATTGTTTTAGCTATCCTAGGTTTTTTGATTTTCCATATGAAGTTGAGGATTACAGGATGTTGCCAGATATTGGAGAGTGTAATCTATTCTAGCCAGCTCCAGTAAGATAACACTCATAGAGATGAAGGCACTGGAGTCCTGGCCCCAACTCACTGAATCAGAATTCACATCTGGACAAAGCCAAGCAGGCTTTAAGGTGCTAAGTTTCACTGCATCTCCCACTTGACAGTCAAATTGTACTTTCAAGGCAGGGGTGGCTCTGCATGCACACTGGAAAGACTGGAGATGAGTGAGTATCCCAGCATCTAGCCTGTGGCCCAGAGGAGCTCTTTTATTGCACAAACTCTGGAGTAGGTAGCCAGCCCAACTCCGCTACATACCACAGGTTGACCCCCGTGGAACTTCAAGCAGGCAGGAATAGCATGCCTACTTCAGCAGACACTGGGGAGCTAGTCTAGTTCTCATTGGTGTGGGCATGAAGTCTAGGTCCCTCTCATTATTTTATCAATGACTACAAGGTCTAGAGCCCTTAATGGAAACTGAAGCTATAGCATGTGCTAATACCACCATGGTGCAGTCCCTTATCTCTCGTCATTGGGTCTGCTGTGGTACCCCTTGCATCTGCTTTCTACCACAAGCTGGAAGGTTTGTGGGTCGTCGGGGCTGTGCATTGAGTTGAGATGGATCAACTGGAGAGCATTCTTTATGGGATCGTCTGAATTTAAGCTGATCAGATCCAAATCCCATGCTTCAAATTCCATCCCTTTCCATTTTATGTTGTGGCTCTTGGCTCAGGGTCTGCAGCTACTTGGTGACCTTTGGTGCATTAAAAAAAAGTTTTGCTTTGTTGCTGAGCTGCATGAACTTTCTCAAGATATAAACACAGCTCAGAGTATTATAAATGAAAGCTGTAGTGTCAAGCTGTGTTATTCTTCCCTTGTGAGAATCAAACACAAACATTTTCTTCCATATAATACATGCTACTGCCATCCTCTCGCCACTTGTCTGTAGCCACAGTGCTCTGAAATCTTCCCTTCTGATGGAGGAGCCCAAAGCCCTCAGGCCTGACAAACACAGGACTGGCTGTGGGTTTTAGTTAATGTCATACAACATAAAGCAATACAATCTACACTCTGAGTGGGTATTTCAAATGCAAGCTCTATTTACTGTTGGTCTTGAAGACAGTGCCCAAGAACACAGCTACACAGCCAGTGTTTATGCATGTGCAATTACACCATCACCTTTTTTTTTAGTGTTGTAAGAGTGATTTTTTTCTGACAAAAATTATAGAGATAAAAATGATTTAAGTCAAGAAATAAAAGAAATGTAGTTATACCTTGTTATAGAAGTGTCTAAGATTCTTCATAAGGGATTTCTTTTAATTTGAGGCTAGAGAAATATGGTTCCTAAGTGACCTTTGGGTTTTAAAAAAAAGGTTTATTTTCCTACTTATATGTCCATGTGAGATGTTAAGTCTCCTGGAATTGGGAATACAGACAGGTGTGAGCTGCCATGTGGGTGCTGGGAATTGAACCCAGGTCCTCTGGAAAAACAGCCAGTGCTCTTAACTGCTGAGCCATTTCTCCAGTCCCAACCTCTAGGTTTTAATACAGCTTCAGAGTTTGGTATTCACAGTACATCATTGTAACAGATGCATAAAGTAAAGACAGGAAGGAACTCAAGTGTATATCTACATTAGTCAGAACTGATGGATTGGATCTGTCTGGTAGATAGATCTATCTATCTATCTATCTAATTATCTATCTAATTATCTATCATCTATAGGATATTTATTAGAGTGTCTTACAGGCTATGGACCAGCTAGTCCAACAATGGCTGTCTACCAGCAGAAAGTCTAAGAATCCAGTAGTTGTGCACAGGACTGGGTGTTTCAGCTGGTCTCCTCTGGAGTCCTTTAGAAAGCAGCTTTAATACCAGTGAGGGGATGAACTTTTTAGCCAGAGTGAAGGCAAGCAAGGAGAGAACTTGAGCTTTCTTCCTCCATGTCCTTTATATAGGCTTCCACCAGGGGGTGGCCCAGATTTGAGGTGGATCTTCCCACCATGCAAGATCTAGAGTTAGGGTGGGTCTTCTCATTTCAAACAAGTCAATCAAGAAAAATCCCACACGGACGTACCCACCCACTTATCTTTTGGTTAATTCTAGATGCAGTCAAGTTGGCCACTAGGAATGGCTATCCCGACGTCAGACAGTCTCGTGGCTATCCTTGTTAACCTCCCAGCTTTTGAGTCCTTTCCCGGAGGCCCTCAACTTTGGGGAAGCATATCTGCAAGTCTTGAAACATCTGTAGATCCTAGTCGGTAGAGCTGACAATTGGGGTCCATGGAAAGGGGCACCTGGCCTGGGTGGAGGAGATCTGGGGGTCCTGCTGCCATCTTGCCATCCTGCTATGCTGGGGCAGGGGACCAGGAGCTGCCTCTGTATTACAGCTCTTATGGGGGCTGAGGTGAAAGTTTGTGTGCCTCTGTTTGTGTGCCGCTCGTATGAGCTCTCCAGCATTTCCCACTCCTGTCTACCTGCTTATTATAGCTACAGCTCTTGTCCCTGCTTCTCGGTAACTCTTTCCGTAACCCCCTCACCCGCAGGACACAGTCTCTCTGTGTTGTTCAGGATGATGTTACACCACAGAGCCCAAACAATGTTCACACCTCAGTCTCCTGAGTGGCTGGAGCTATAGACATGTGCCAACGCCTGTTAAAACAACCAAAAAGCAGTTTCTTGTAAAGGATGACTAACTCAATCATTAAGAAAATAAACAACAGCTGGGCATGGTGGCACATGCCTTTAATCCCAGCACTCAGGGAGGCAGAGGCAGGTGGGTCTCTGTGTGTTCAAAGCTAGTCTGGTCTACAAAGTGAGTCCAGGACAGCCAAGGCTACACAGAGAAACCCTGTCTTGAAAACAAAAACAAAACCAAAACCAATTAAAAATGGTGGTGCAGGAAAGGAAACCTGTATACACTGCTAGGGGCCAGTCACAGAGCTTCCTGCACATGAGTGTCTCTTGGCGCCCGTCTAATACTGTGACAGCTATGACACTGTGTCCCCTCCTCTCTTCCTTTCTTCCCTGATGTCACCAAGCCCCCTCTTCTGCTCTCAAGTCTCATGGGTTCTTTCTCCATCTCTTAAGATCTCTTCTCCCCTATGCTCTTTTTCACACTTTCCTTTCTTAGAACTGTATTTCTTCTTGTAATGATGATGTTAGTATCGACTCACTGCACATCTTGAATGCCCCAGCATACAGCTTACCAGATGACATTCCTCTGTGATCTCAAACCACCAGGTTAACATCTGTCAAGGGGTTGGGTTTTGGTTTTTCCTTCCTGGCCTTGTCTATGCGCATATGGGCAGGTGCACTTAGTTAATACTTGTGAGTGGATTTCTTTTCCTGCAGGATTAAAAAAAAAAAAAAACAATAAAGAGGGGTTAGTTATAGTGTGGAGTGGGTTGCATATTATTCTAGCATGACACCCTTTGGTAGCGTGGTAGGGCTGCAGGATAAGTCATCTGTCCAGCCAAGAACTGTAAGGAAATTAGCAAATATTAAGGGGACCATTTTGATTCTTTTTTTTTTTTTTAATTTTTATTTTACTTTATGTTTATGAATGCTTTATCTGCATGTACACCTACATTCCAGAAGAGGGCATCATATCTCATCATCGATGGTTGTGAGCCACCATGTGGTTGCTGGGAATTGAACTCAGGACCTATGGAAGAGCAGCCAGTGCTCTTAACTGTTGAGCCATCTCTCCAGTCCCCATTTTGATTCTTTAATTAAAAAAATTATTGTAGTGTAAATATATTTTTATTCCTTGAGAGTTTCACACATGTTTAGGTTTTAAACTTAAGTGCCAATTTCATGTACAGTCAGATCATCACAGCTATAGTTTTGGCTTTACCATGGGTTAAAAGTATTCAGGAAAAAAGCTTACCTGTCCTCAAAATGTAGTTTTGTTCCTTGAGCTGAATGGTGTGACAACCATTTGTCTAGCATTTTCATTGTACTAGGTAATATGAGTTATCTGGGTCACTTACAATACACTTGATGTATACAAGAAGATGCACTGCCTTATCCTCATGTGCAAATGCTGTGTCACTTCTTGCCAGGAACTTGAGCATCTCTGGGTTTTGACTCTTGGGGCAGGGATGCTAACCTTGTCAAGATGAGCCATGAGACAACCTAGTCTCCTCAGATCATGACTTGCTGAGCACTTGGGAGGCACACTGCTAGTGTCCCACCCTTTCACTCTGAGCAGTTTGTGGCTTTGTGGGTTCTCTGATGCCCTTGGTCTCTGTCTCTGAACCTCAGGGGAGTGTGGTGGAGCTTTAGATTTATTTCTAAGGCTGACAGTCTGACTGATCACTCCCTCCTCCTCCTCAGAGAGCAGCATGAACGGAAGCAGGCTTCCTTTATAGCACCAGGGATTAGCTGGATATCAGGCCGAGCCTCTTGCCTGTGAAGATACTGAAGGAGGCTCTGACACAGTTATCTCTAGACAGCTTTAAAACAAGATACCATCTGCAACTCTCTCAGATGCTTTTGACAGTTTCTTCTTACCCTAATTGGCTATGTAGAGAGAAAAATGAAGGAAAACAACAACAAGCAAAACCAAAACCAAAACCAAAACCAAAAAAACCCAAACCAATGCAAAAACCAAAAACCAAATCACCACCACCACCAAAACCAACAAAGCAGCCTAGCTAACTCTCCCGGCATCTGCGTTTGCCAGCAGGTTCCATGCCTGCTGCAGGCTGGTGCTTTGTGAACACAGGCTCAGCTCCTTCTCAGTGTGGATGTCCTGCCTTCCCATCTGCCAGTCTTTCCATTCTCCTGTGGGGGAGAGGAAAACAAAGCATGCTCAGAGAGGCTGTCCCACAGCCTCAACAACTTCTTCCTGTTCTTCTTCTTCTTCTTCTTCTTCTTCTTCTTCTTCTTCTTCTTCTTCTTCTTCTTCTTCTTCTTCTTCTTCTTCTTCTTCCTTTTCTTCTTCTTCTTCTTCTTCTTCTTCTTCTTCTTCTTCTTCTTCTTCTTCTTCTTCTTCTTCTTCTTCTTCTTCTTCTTCTTCTTCTTCTTCTTCTTCTTCTTCTTCTTCTTCTTCTTCTTCCTTTTCTTCTTCTTCTTCTTTTTGGTTTTTTGAGTCAAGGTCTCTCTGTGTAGCTTTGGCTATCCTAGACCAGGCTGGCCTCAAACTCACAGCTATATGCCTGCCTCTGCCTCCCAAGTGCTAGGATTAAAGGCATGTGCCACCATCCCTGGCCTTAGCCTCAACTTCTTAAAGGAGAAACTCAGATTTACCTGGCAAAGCTCAAGGTAGTGAAGTAGGAAGCTACATGGGCTGAGCTTCCTCATAAAATCCCCTTCCTGTTCTTTATCTAAACTACACATTTACCTATTTTTTCTTAGTTGCAAACTGACATTTCAACATGTGTAAAACATTTTGAATCTATTTACCTTATAGGGCAAAGTAACTGGCCATTGATCTAAGCACCTCTGGAGCAGCCTGGGCACACAGCAGAGCCTGCAGACTGCCCCTGCTTCTGTTACTGCCCAGTTTTTTTTGAACCCTCAAGGGAACTGGTGAAACAAGACAGTTAGCTATGCCATTTTGCTACATGGGTTTTTGTTTTCTTTTTAAAAAGAAAGCTTCCTTTCTTCCAGCCAGACTGCCAACATAGAACAGGGCTACTCTCCACTTCCCCAGATAGGTATCAGGTTTTCTTTTCTTTTTTGAAAACAGCTTCCTCCAAGCACTCTGCTATCTTCAGTCAAGTTTCTCATTTAGTCAACAGTTTGCTCCCCTGGAAGTATTTTCACTGCTTGGGGTTGTCTGATGAATGACAGAGAATACCCAGAAGCCTTTGCTTTCTGTATGTTCTTTATATACATTATGGTCATATGAACTGTTGTGACAGCAAAGAAAAGGCAGTCAGATTGTCTCTCAAAAGGCAATTATTTATTTATTTATATTTGATTTTAATGCATGTATTTGCATATCAGTTTTTATGTGTGCACATACGAATGCCCGAGGTTAACGTTGTTGTTCCTTTTGTCCACGGATCTATCTTTTAAAAAATTAGTTTTCAAATTGTATGTTTGTGTGTGGGTCTGTGCACCTAAGTTCAGGTGCCCATAGAGGCCAGAAGAGGGAGTCGTATCTCCTGGAGCTGGCCTGTGTCCTGGGAATCAAACTTGGCTCCTCTGGAGAGCAACGTGTACCTGGCAGCTGCTGAGCCCTTTCTCCAGCCCAAATATGGCTGCTTCTCACAGAACTTCAAAAGTGCCCATGCAGCTATGTGCAGTCCATCCTTTGTGTCTACCAAGATCTTCCTGCCTTTGCTATATCTCCTTATTGCATAGTTTGCTGGTGCTTTTGGAAGCAAGCCATAGGCGCGCCACCTCACCACAGCAATCTCAGGATATATTTAGAAGGAAGCAGAATTTTCATATATTGCTAAAATGTCATTACCACTCCCCAGTCAATCTGAACTCCACTTCTCAATACTTTTCCACAGATAAAATGGGTTTGGTGAGATATCGCTCCAAAGACTTGGATAAATGGAATGTCTGTCCTCACGGTTAACCATGTCTTAACAGTTTGTACTTAATTCTGAGCCACATTTCTATACTAGAAATACTGTACCATGGTGAAGAGTGCCATACCATTGCACTTACAGCTGAACAGGTCTCTGTGTCCCCAGATACTCCAGGATAAGCCAGCTACTCTATGACAGGTGTTTGTTTTGGTTTTAAGAGAATTTAACTATAAGGTTCCTTTACCTCGTAGCAGTCCCATACTTTTGACCTTAAAGGCAAAACCATCACATGGAAGGGGGTGTTCTGGTATAAAGTATGGCTTTTAAGCATAAGGATTTCAAAGGTGCTTAAGTGTCTATGTAAGGAATCTTCAACTTCACCCCTAAGACTTTAAAGAGAAGCTAACATCAACTTCTATATAATTGTATGGCTATGGTTATATAGTTGTTATTATAACTAACATTAGAAATCTTTGTATTTATATATACTTAAGGCATATATAAATATCTTCAACTGCCTGTAGCTCCTCACCTAGGGGTGGCCTTTGTGAACCCTTCTCCTAGAATTGCTAGAATTTTGACTGGTTTGATCTTGATCTTGTGTGGGCAACAATAGAAGCAGAACAACAGTTGCAAACTCCTGACTCCTCCTTTGGCCTATGACCTCCCCAACCATGGGCCTTTGTGCACATTTATACCAACTGTTTGTTCTCTCTCTCTCTCTTTCTCCCCATTCCCCGCCTCTTCCTCTCTTGTTTTTTTTCTTTTCTTTTCTTTCTTTCTTTCTTTTCTTTCTTTTTTTTTTTTCAGGACCGAGTCTCCCTCTGTAGCCTTGGCTGTCCTGGAACTTGCTTAGTAGTAGCTCAGGCTGTCCTTGAACTTAGAGATCCACCTGCATCCGCCTCCCAAGTGCTGGGATTAAAGATGTGTGCGCCACCACCACCTGGCTCCCACTGTTCTCTTTGTTTGCTGATGTTCTTAGACCCTAGTCTCATGTGGCAGCTTGTGTCCTCTTGACCTGTACAGCAGATGCCCTATACCTGACCCATACAGAAAATCCTCTCATTGCCCTTTAAACAAAACCCACTCCTCTACCTGCTTTGTGAGATCCTGCATAACCCGGCTTCTGCTGTCTCTCCACCATCTGTGTGCCATCCTTCCTCAGTGCTTCGTCCTGTTGCCTGTACCAGACTCCTTCCTGTCTTGAGTTCTTGCCCGTTCTGTTCCCTCCATGCGACGACCACCATCTGAAATAAAGACAATATAGCCACACGTCTTACTTGCTGACTTAAGACTGTGCCTGGGTTTATTCTAGACATGTAGCACAGCCAATATAAAGTAGCATAAATTAAAGAGGAGAAAAAAATAAGGGAAGATAAATAAGGCAAGAGCTGCTGATAGAGCCAGGATCAAGGCTAAGAACGCGTACTGTGCAGAGCCATGGGCTCGCCGTGGGTGGGCCATTTGGTGCTGAGTTTTCTAGTATCCAGTGAGGAAGGATCAGTTACACACAGCCATATGGTAAAAACAGCATGATACCCCCTGAGAACGGCAAGTGCTCTCAGAGGACAAAGAGAAACGTCTTTACCTGAGTGTGGCTGTAAAAAGAATGATGTGCGATGGGAGGGTCATCCCATAACAACATGGCAAGTCCCACGGGAGCTGTTCTTCCAGTGACCTAGAATATGGCTGCACCCTGCCGGGAACGGCTGGTTAATTCTGATGTACAGGGCTGGGGTGGGGGCTCTAGGGTGCTGTCCAGCACAGGGTTATCACTGCCGCTGGCTGTGCTACTGCATGCTTCCCTGACTTTATGGACCCGGGCCTGGGCAGGGCAGGCGTGCTTCCTGGCTTTTGATGTAACTCTCAGTCTCTGTCTTAACCAAGTGCTGCTGACTTTCTGCCATGGTGCTGTTTCTCTTTGCTGCTGTCAAATCCTTCAGAAACCCTGGTTTCCTTTCATTTCTCTTTCAGTCTCTGCTGTTAATTCCTTCTCTCTTACCTCTAGGTTCGATATATTCTCCCTCTATCAGCAACTGCTGGGACAGTGGTTTTTTTTCAACCTGTGGGTTGTGGCCCCTCTGGCAAACCTCTGTCTGCAAAAATATTTACATTACAATTCATAACAGTAGCAAAATGACAGTTATGATGTAGCATTGAAAATAATTTTATGGCTGGGGTCATTACAACATTATCTGTATTAAAGGGTTGCAGCATTAGGCAGGGTAAGGACCCCTGTGCTAGGTGAAGGGGGCTGGTTAGACTCCCGGGGGCTATTTTGGGAATGGCTAATGCTTGCTTATGCTCAGTCAGTTGTGTCCAGTCTCGGCCTCAGTTGTCTTTGTCTGCGTCTCTGTCTCTGTCTCTGCTTCCCTCCCTTTTCTTGTCCATCTTCCTGGAGGACAGGGTCCTGACACATACCTTAGCCTGGCCTGGACCTCATGATGCTCCTGCCTCATTCTGTCGAGTGCTGGGATTTCTGGTGTGCAGCACCACACCCAGTCTCTTTATGTTAAATGGAGTGATTTTCTAACCTCTCTTATGCTTTTCTTGTTTACCTCCTGCATGTCACTTGGCTGTCCTTTAACTCAGCAATGTGTACGTGTTTACAGTCACTGAGAATTCTAAAGGGAACGGAGCCAGGAGACAGACGTTGTTTTCCTCAGCTGCGTAGGAAGTCTCTTCTTGTGGGAGCTGTCTGCTTAAAGTAGCTGCTAGAAGCAAAGCTGACTTCGCTGATCACAGATTTCCTAAGGGCGCAGTGGTCCTCTGTCTGTACATGTGTGTGACAGGTTGAAGTCGCTGTGGGCTTCAGTTATGGCTCCTTTTCTCCCCTCTATATGTAGCACCACGTGAAAACAGAATTGAAATCACCAATCTTGGTTAAAGAAGACATCCAAGCTCACAGAATTCACTTAGTACCACACTCAGGCTACAGTGTGGGTGTGTCTCCTACAGAGCCTGTTTTCTCACCTCCACCATTTGGATCTGGTAGAGATTACAGACCATGGTTTCCTCAAGCCCCACTGATAACAAGGCTTTCATCACTGGGCACTGGCACTGCTCACTGGGACAGAGGTCATGGGTGTGACGCTCAGCTTGGGCAGTTGACAGATTGGCTTTTGTTCTTCCCTGCAAGGTTCTCTCTCCTGATCCCGGCTGGAGTTTTATTTGAATGCCGAGGTTTTTATTAACCATCCTGTTTCTATTTTGTGCTTTATGACAAGCCATGGGTGATGAAGATAAGGATGTGGGCAGCTGAATGAAGGTTAGCCTTAGAGGGGTCAGAAAGCAAAAAGCCTTTTGAGCAAAACCTGGATATGATTAACTGCTGGATTTGCCCGGGGATATTTAGTTTTTTATGGCTATTGTTGTTTATTAAATTCTTGCAGAAAATAACTTTTGTGATAAATCCAAAACTTTATAGGTCCTAAACCCCCTTCCCCCAGGAAGGCACTTATTTTTATAGTGTAGTTGCCAATTACACAAGATTCTTTAGAAGTGTAAATATTTTGTAAGGGCAAGAGAGATTATGCCTGTTAAAAATTTCTGGGAAGTGCCAAAGGAGCATGTAATAAATCATTAATTTTGGTTGTGCTAAAAATATTCGTATTGACTTTGTTTTTAATAGTTATTATAAGTACACATCAAGCATTCACGATATCCTAGGCTATGCGTTAGTAACATATAGTACAATATTATCTCAAATCTGGAATCATTTTAACCCTCGATTTGTGTCACAGATTTGCCGCTCAGCTTTCTTAAAGTCTTACAGCTTATGCATTGGTAGATGTGTGTCTCTGGCTAGGCTTGACATCGTTATTAGAATTTTGTCCTGATATCTGCAGCTCTCTGATAACTGTATTGGTTAAACTAGTCCCTTACAGTCCCGGTGTCCCCATTTTGGGCAGGCTTGAGGAGGACCTCAACTGGCAAGAGGACCAAATTGGCTTCATTGTGACAGTTTTTGGCTTTTGTGTTGTCTGCCAACAGGATGTCTCATTCTTCTCTGACTGGCCCTTTCCCACCTTATCTCAGCATCAGTAGTCTGGATGGGACTTCCTCTCATGGTGATACAAACTATTCAAGAATCCAAGATGGAAGTAGTCACAGGGAGAGATTCTCAAGGCCTGAGAGTCTCACCGTCAGCTTGGCCGTAGCTCTCCAGGCAGAGTGGCACAGGCCAGTTTGGTATCCATGAGCTTCTGTCTCAAAACCCACAAAACAAAACAAAAAAACTAGCACAAGACACTCTTCTTTCACTACATACTACTGCTTAAAATAAGAAACCTGGAGAAGTGGTTCAGTGGATAAGTACTTGCTGCTCTTCCAGAGGACCAGAATTTCAGAACTCATGGTATACGGCGCATAAATAGCTGTAACTCCAGCTCCAGAGGATCTGACAGCCTGTGGCCCCCGTTTACATGCCCTCATGTGTACACACACACACACACACACACACACACACACACGTAATGGCTTTTCTTTTTTTCTTCTTTCTTCTTTCTTTTTCTTTTTTATTTTTCTTTTCTTTCTTTCTTTCTTTCTTTTTTGTTTTTGTTTTTGTTTTTTGTTTTTTTGAGACAATTTCTCTGTGTAGCCTTGGCTGTCCCTGGAACTTGCTCTGTAGACCAGGCTGTTCTTGAACTCAGAGATGTGATGGCTATTTTTGGTTGTCAACTCCACTATATCTAGAATGAACTATCATCCAGAAATGGAGGGTACACCTGTGAGAGATTTTCTGCTTGGTTTCAAGTGGGTGAGTCTACTTCTAGTTTGGACTTTTGAGGCAGGAAGAAACACGCCTTTAATCCAAATGTTGAGGCAGGAAGACACACCTTTAATCTGGGCCATACTTGCTGCTGGAAGTCTGTATAAGGGCATAGAAGAAGGAAGTTTGCCTGCCGCTTGTTAGCACATCCATTCCTTCACTGGCATTAGAGTCCTGCTTCCTCAGGATTCCAGCATTTACAGAGGACCAACTGAGACATCCAGCCTTGTGGACTGAGCAACTACTGGATTCTTGGACTTTCTGCTCAGAGCCAGCTATTGTTAGATTAGCTGGACTGCAGCCTGTAAGGTATCCCAACAAATCATGTGTGTGTGTGTGTGTGTGTGTGTGTGTGTAAATATCTATGTGTGTGTGTATATATATATATATTCATTCAGTCTATAAATTCTGTTACTCTAGAGAGCCCTGACTAACGCGCGGACGCGCGCGCGCGCACACACACACACACACACACACACACACACACACACACACACACGAGAGAGAGTGCTGCTGTCACCTCACATTGGGATGACATACCTGTATTGCCACTCCCCACTTCCACGGGTTCTAGGGCTTTGAACTCTACTTCTCATGCTTGTATAGCAAATGTTTACCCACTGAGCCATCTCCTAAGCTCCTTTTTTTTCTTAAAGATTGGGTCTCTCTATATAGTCCAGGCTAGCCTTGAACCTCCTGTGTAAGCTTCCTAAATGTGAGATTGTAAGAAATATTGGTAAAATTTGATTTTTCTCTTTCACTAAATTTTTTTTTTACTTATTTTTTGTTTTTGTTTCTGTTTTGAGACAGGGTTTTTATGTGTAGCCCTGGCTGTCCTGGAACTTGCTCTATAGACCAGGATGACCTTGAACTCAGAGATCTACCTGCCTCTGCCTCCTGAGTGGTGGGATTAAAGGTGTGTGCTACCACCATCATACTTAGCTACTTTTAAAAAAATTTTATGTATACAAATGTTCTGTTTTTCATGTACACCAGAAGAGAGAATCATATTCCATTACAGATGGTTGTGAGCCATCATGTGGTTGTTAGGAGTTGAGCCCAGGACCTCTGGAAGAGCAGTCAGTACTCTCAACTGGCTGAGCCATCTCTCTAGCACTGATAGTTGTTTTTATTTTATACACATTGGTGTTTTGTATGCATATACATTTATGTAAGCGAGTCGGACCCCTCGAACTGGAATTACAGACATTTGTGAACTGCCATGTGGGTATTGGGAATCGAACCTAGGTCCTTTGAAAGTGCTATTAACCACTGAGCCATCTCTACTCCATAGCATCTTTTTCTCCTTGTTTCATTGAGCCCTCTCCTTTTCCAAACACCTCTGAGTACTTTAAAGCAAACTCCTTTCACTTCTTCCTCCTTTATTTCTGTAGGTGATGGTTTAAAGACTTTATCTCTTTGTTCTAGTCCAGTGTTACCTATTGACTCACTTCTTGTGAATAAAGACAAGATTGGGCCATCAAGAGGGCTCAGTCGATAAAGGTACTTGCTGCCAAGAATAAAGACCTGGGTTAGATCCCTCGGACATCACATGGTAGAAGGAGAGCATCAACCCTCCCAGGTTGCCCTCTGACTTCTACAAGTATGCCACTGTATGCATGTGCACACACAAGTGCACACACAATAAATAAACATAAAATAATAACTGAAATTACAGTGTGTTTGCATGTGGAGAAGGGTAAAGGTACCACGGCACGTGGGTGGAGGCCAGAGGACAACTTTCAGGAGTCACTTTTCTCTTTCCTTGCTGAGCCATCTCACTGACTCCCAATGCTTTTCAAATAATAAAAAAAAAGATGCCCCTCAAACCCAACTTATGCCCCTGCCCTACCTCTCTTTTCATGGTTAGTGAACATTTTGTCCTTACTGTGGGGAGCTCATTGCTATCACCTTGAAACCAGCATTTTTTTTCTCATTTGCCATGCTCTCCTGCTCTCCTGGAATGAAACTGACCCCTTTCCTACTCCCCAGCCGCCCCGCTATTTTTCCCTCTGACTGATTGGATGGAACAGCTTTGAGCACACTTCTTCTCTTCCCTGAATCCCCAGGTTCAGGCCTGTATAACCCCATCCTTCACATGATAGGACCGTTCAGAGAGGCTCCTCTCCCAGCCTTATTGCTTCCTGCTCTTCCTGGTCTTTCCACAGCAGCTGGTCTCAGGAAATTCCACAGAGAAGAAACCTACATCCGTCACTTCCCTAGGAGATCTCTTCTCCTGTCCTCGCTGCTCACTGCTGGGACCTTGAACCCTTGCAGGGCTTTCTGGCTTCCCCCAAACTCAGTGGTGTGTTAATGAGTCTCCTCCAATGTAATCACAAGCCTGCCCCCATGTAATTGTGAACCCCCCTCCAGTCTGACTGTGGAAATGAATTATTCATGGCCCCCCACCCCCACCCCATGGAGCTCTGCTTGAGGCTGAATTGTGGCACAGCTTTTACAAGCCAGTCTCGGGTTAGCACCTTATTTTAATGAATTTTAAAAAATACTTTATCCAGTGGAGTGATTATAAATCACGTAGGATTATAGGGTGGGTTCACTCGCTAGGAGGAAGCCATCAGGTCATCTTGAAAGCTCCGCTCCAGGGCACGGTTGTGCAATATATGTTGAGTAAGATGTGGACTTTCTCATTATTGGGTGTGAGTGTATCCATGAGACAAACCTTTATGAAGTCTGCCTGCTAGCAACTCTGTACAGCGCATCATCCTGTCTCTCCTGATACCCGGCTGGGCTCTTAGACAGTGTCCTGCTGCGGCAAACCCCTAGGTGCCTCAGCCCTGCCTCTGTTTCCCTAGCCCTTTGTAAATAGTCCTCACAAAGCATTCCTCTGGGTCCCAAAGGAATACATCTGTGGATTCTAATCCCTCTGCTGGTGACCATATATTGCTTAGAAAGTTGAGAAACGTGCTTTGTGGCACTGTAGGGGACACAATGCCAGTAGCAAACCCTCTTTATACATGTGGTGATGCATCCTCCGTATGCTTGGTGTGACACTTTTCTGAGCAATCACAGTGGCTAGTCATGCTGCCAGGCTATTTCTCACAGCATGCCATTAGCTCTCAGCTTGTGCCTTTTGTCAGCCATTAAAACATGATCTCCCCATGGGTAACCTGGGCTATTCACTCCCCATCATTCTTCAGACTACCCCCTCCCCCAGCTTATTCATGAATGTTTTGCGCAGTATATATCCCACCATGCTGGGGCTCCCACGGTGCTCCCTGCTGATAGTAATAGAGAGACAGACAGACGGATGTTTGCTCCACACATGGGCTCTGCTGCCTGGTGAGCAAACTGCTTTTCAGTGGAAAATGCTTAATTAGCAAGAAGTTGACCTCAGGTTTATGCATCAACTCGGATCTATAAACACTGCTGCGCTGGAGTTCAGTGCTTCCTGACATGAGACGCCATTACCTTTTCTTTTGCCTTCTGAGGAGAAGCACCCTTTCCTTTTATTCATACACACAGTGAAGCTGTTTTTATGAACATGGAAGCATCTCAACCAGAGCTAGAAAATGTGAATTGGTGATTCAGACTGTGCGCTTTCCCCTTATTTTGCAGTTTCACACCACACGGCTTCCTCTAGTAAGCTTAGGAATGATTATCTAACCCCTAAAATGGAATTAAAAGAAATGCTTTCTGGCTCTTTGTCCTGATACCTAGTCTAGCACCTCAGGTGCCAGGAACTATCTGGGCCTTTAATCATATACACAGAGAGGCCATCAGCAGTGGAGCTGCAGTTGGCATGTTGTGGAGGTGAACCTTCTCTGTCACCTGGAGATTCAGCTTCTACTAGTTTGCAGCCTGTTTGTTTGTTTGGTTTTTGTTTTTGTTTTTTGTTTTTGCCTGTGCCCTTAGAACTAAGTTTCTGTCTCAGGAGATCGTGGTGCACAGCACAGGGCAGGCCTGGGAGCAGACCTGGGTTTGTAGATGATCACACATGCAGCAGAGAGATTCCAGCTGGTACAGGTAACTCCTTTGGTCTCGGTGAACAGTCCATGCAGGGGCCATAAGCAGTAAGCTGCAGTGTGATGCATCTGAGTCAAGGCTGCCTTTTGCTCCTGGACCTACAGAAGGAAATGTAGCTGCTATGTGGGAGAATGCAAGAAGGATAGCTGTGTTGGCTTGCATGAGAACAGCCTCTATAAGCTCATATATTAGAATACTTGGTTCCCGGGAGGTAAAGCCATTTGGGAAGGCTTAGGAAGTGTGTAGCCTTGTTGGAGGAGGCTTGTCACTGGGAGTGGGGTTTGAGGCTTCAAACACCCATGCTATTTCCTGTTAGCTCACTCTGCAGCATGCTTGTAGATCACCATGGATACGCTCAGCTAGCGCTTTAGCACTATGCCTGCCTGCACTCTACTGTGCTTCCCACTGTGATGGTGGTGGACTCACCCTCTGAAACTGTAAGCCCCAAATAAACTCTTCTATAAGTTGCCTTGGCCATGGAGTCCTATCACAGCAATAGAAAAGTGACCGAAGGCACTAGCCTTCCTCTGCATGCTTGCTGGTCAGCCACTTGTTTCTTCATCAGCTACCGCCTTTAACTGGCTCAGTCAAGGGACCAATAACTCCTAAATAGGATGAGAGTTTTTAACTGCAGCAGCCTAATTTAAGGGACTGGTGTGGAGTTGGCTGGTGGTTTCAGGTTGAGGTGCTGTTAATGTTAAATGTTTATGTTCTTTGTTAGGTTGCATGCTGGATGGGTCTTGGGGGACAGCTAACACTCAGGGTGTAAGAGTGGGTGACTTCCTATTTTGGCTGTGGTCACTTGTGTTCCCATTTATCTTGTCTCAGTTGGCAGATGCAGAAGGGCTGTTGTGTTCCCTCTCTGATGCTCTGTCACTTGCTGCCTGTCTCTTTTTAGGAACCCTTGCTAATGGCTGAGTATGTGGTCCAAGTTCAGGTGGTGGAACTGTCTGTAAGGCAATGGTATGAAAGGACAGGACTTTGGGAAATGTTCAAGGCTCTACCCTCGTGAGCGAGGTTGGCAAATGTCCTCACAAGTGGACCCCAGAGAGCTATTTTATTTATCCTTCCCCACATGAGGACTGCGAACCAGGAGACTCTCACCAGAACCTCACTGACCTGTCACTGTGAAGTTGAACTTGTAGCTTCCAGTCCTGAGACACCAAAGCTCCAGATACTACAAGTTTCTTGGTTTATAGTATATTGTGATAATAGCCACATAGCCAGAGACAATGTCAAAGCTTTACACATACCTTCATCTAGTACACTTCCTCCTGCTCTGGGTACCTGTCTATTCTGTATCGCAGGTCTTGGTTCCTGGCTTCTCATTAAAGTCCCAGTCTTCCAAATACAGCCCTAGGAGTTATACTTCCCCTGTCTTTCAACCTCTGATTACCTGGTACTTCAGAGCCTCACAAATTAGGCCTCTTCTCCTTTTGCCCATTGCTCTTCAGTTTAGTTATGGCCCTCCATAACATGCTTTGGTATCTGTTATATATTCCTAGAGCTTTTAAAATATTTTTTGTTTTATGTATCTATGTTTGCCTGCATGTTCATGGATGCACCATGTGTGTGCCTGATGCCTAAGAAGGCCAGCAACCCCAGGTCCCCTGGAACTAGTGTTATAGATGCTTCTGAGCCACGTTGTGGATGATGGGGATGGAATCTGGGCCCTCTGCAAGAGCAGCCAGTGCTCTTAACCACTGAGTCTTCAGCCCGGCCCCTGTTTATAGAGCTTTTACGTCATGCAGCAGTCACATTCAGTAGCAATGTTTGTAGTTAATTACGAGTTTAGCTTCCCCTAGGGCCTATTAGTACAACAGGGGAGGAGACATCTGGATATCTTTTGTACCCCAGTGGTGGCATTGAGACAGTAGATAGCAATTAAAGCGTAGTTGATCTTCATTATTTGTAGATTACTAATCATACGTAAAATTGTACATTTGAAAACTCATCCACTTGGAGAACTTAATCTGTAACCACTTGATGTCTTGTTGTAGTTACTTAGGGACATGTGTGTAGCAGTGAATGGTTTAGCATCCTTGTGTATGTGTCCCCGGCTGAAGGGGAGGAAGGCAATGCGCTGTTTCATCTTAACTATCATACTGTGAAAAGGTTTTTTTTTTTCTTTTCAGTCTGAATAGCACTATGCTTTTTGTGTTTTTGTATTTTGCCAATGATGTTACTGTTTAAAAACAGCCCCTAAGTGTAGCGTGGAATCTTTGAGTAGTGTTTCTAAGCCCAGAAAAGGATGTGACATGCCTCGCAGAAAAGGCTATATGCTCCATAGGTCTTGTTGACTGTGACTTTGACATTAATAGATCAGCAATGCCTGTCCAATAAGGTCTTTGAATGGAAACATATATAATGAGGTAATGGATTGAAAGCATTATGACCAGAGGCTGAAAGCAACCCTACTCAATTCCATGAGTATTTGCAACAACATTATAATTACTTGGATAATGGGGATTGACTTGATATAATACCTTTTTATTTAATTATAAAAATTGAAGCTTCAAAGATTTTATGTTCAGCGTATGTGTACACATATGTGCACGTGGAGGTCAAGGACCAACCAACCTCAATGTTCCTCAGGTGTTGTTCACCTTGTTTTCAAGACAAGGCCTTTACCTCAGCCCAGAACTCAGATTGGACTGGCTAGCAAGCCTTAGTTATCTGCCTGCTTCAGTTTCCTTAGTGCTGGGATTGCAAGCATGTGCATCATGCCTGATTATTTTATGTAGAGTTTTGTGTGTGTTCTTCATGCTTGCACAGCAAGCTTTTTCCCTACTGAGATATCTCCCTACTCTCATTTTGGTCTGGTTTGTTTTTTTGGGGGGGGGGGAGGTTTGGCGTTGGGTTTGTTTGTTTGAGGCAGAGTCTTACTACTATGTTGGCCTGAAAGTTGGGACCCTCCTACCTAAGCCCCCAAATGAAAGCTCCAAGGAATTGAAGGTCTTGCAACAGAGCAGTTGGCTAATGAGCGTTAACTGAAACTCTCATTTGTTCAACAAATATTTATTAAGCCTCTACTTTTGAGCCAGGCACTGTGTACATTTGGGTCTCTGGATCCTTAGCCTCCAAACCAAATGCATGTGAACAGAATCCTGACGTCTCTGGTGAGTCATTACAAATACACTCAGTTGTACAAATCGTCAACTCCTTTTGAGTTTCACCAAAAATATTTACTGTGTGCTTTGGTCTCCAGTCTGCAGGCCCATAGAGGCGTCTGTTAGATGTCTGAGATGTTTTCTTAAGTTGCAAAATTTTCCAGATGAATTCCACAATGGGGATATGTTAACAGTATATTGTTGGAACATCTCCAGGGAAAATAGCTTTGGTCAAGGAGAAAAATACACATTAACCCACACCCCGCCCCCCGGCCCCGCCGAAGAACCAGACCCCCAAACCCAACCCAATCCATGGTCATAGGAGGAAATATTTTGCAAAGATGTATTTATTTATATTTTCCTCCTCATCCCAAAGTTTGCTCTGTGGTGGGATGTCTGGACAAAAAGGGCATTTGTAAATCTGCGGTTGACCTTTTGGCCATGGAATTATAAAGTTACTTCATATAAGAGGATTGCTCCAGCTAATTACTTCTAAGAATAAATTTCCAAATATTCCTGGGTTACTTTACATCATCTTTTTTTTTTTTTGCAAAGAAATTGTGTTGGAGTTACCCTTACTCGAGCCTTTGAGTTGAGTGGACGTTGCGGTACATATTTTCTTCTGAAGGAAGCCGTGAGAAGAGCATAAACTGTAATGTTAAGGCTGAGCACATAGCAGTATTTGTGTAGCGTGATTCAAATAGATTGTGTAGACCAGATGCTTAATTTAGGCTCAACAAGTCTTTGCCCTATGCACAGACATGCCCCGAATATCACAAGGGGAGGATTTTGAGAAGAGCAATTAAAGTTGATGTCTAGGAACTGGAACAGTGTCTACTGAGAATGAAGATTAGGGGCTGTCTCTTTCCCTCGGGAAACAAGACCGGTTCTAGTGTAAAATGGAGTGATTTGAGTTCTATAAGAAATCAAGCTGGGGTTGATGATGCAGTCCTATAACCCCAGCAATTCAGGAAACTGAGGCAGGAGTCTACCAAGTATGCCATCTGCCCGGACTGCAGAGGGAGTCTAAGGTGGGTCTGGGAAACTGAGAGATGCTTGTCTCAAAACTCAGAAGGCTATAACTCGGTGGAAGAATACTCACCTCGCAGGCACACCACCCCAAGTTCAATACTTAGTACCATTTATCAATTTAAAGAGCATTTATGGGCCAGAGTGACAGCTTAGTTGGTAAGTTATTTGCTGTGCAAGCTTGTGGGTCATGGCAGTTTATAAAAGAAAGCATTTAATTGGGCTGATGCTTTTAAAGGGTTTCAGAGTAAAGTCATGGTGGTGGATACAACACAGAGCTTGCATTTTGATCCACAAGTAGGAGGCAGAGAAAGCTAACTGGAAACAGCGTGAATCTTTTGAAACATCAAAGCCTGTCCCTCAGTGACACACTTCCTCCAAAATGGACACACTTTCTAATTCTTCCCAAACAGTTTCACCCCCCGGGGACCAAGTGTTCCAACATGAACCTCTGGAGACCCTTCTCATTCAAACCACCACAGAGACCCTAAAAAATAAGGTGGCCAGCAGTTGAAAAAGACACACCTAAAACCAGCTTCTGGCTTTGCACACAAGTATACACTCTTGTGTGTGTGTGTGTGTGTGTGTGTACGCGCGTACATGTATATACACACACACAGAGCATTTACTTTTTCTTTTATAATTTATGGGTTGGACTGAATTATCTTTGGCCGACTTAGTTGTATAGCCTTTGAACTTGGGAAAGGCTCATGTCCTCAGGACTGCATTGAGGAAGAGTATCCCCTTCTCTTGCCTGATCTTAATCAGTGCACACATCTTTGTGTGCCCCCAATGAGGGAAAGGCTACATCATTGTACATAGAGGTTCTGAGCTCTGAAGGAGCCATAGAGGGACCATCTGGACAACACTCCAAGGCTGTTGTAAGCTTTTTCATCAGTGACCTGCTGTAAGAGCACAGCTAATAAGAAGCCATTTTGCAGAGAGGACCTAGGGATAAAAAGACAAAGAAATGCAGAGCTAGGAGGAGTGTCTGTACTCCGCTTTGCCTATGCAACCTTCCTACTTCACATACGAACCAACTCTGCATGCTCACGAGGCTTCATTCTGTGTATCTTATGCAGCTCGGTGGTGGGGGTGGTGGCGGTGGTGGTAAAACATCTTTGCCTTATTCAGCTCAGCGTGGACTTTCTCTCTTCTCCCTGTTCTCCTCAACGCAGCTGTATGTTCATGGGCTTGGTGGCATAGCCCAGTTGTGCTTTAGAAATTTTATTCTTCAGCTAGATACAATCCTGGCATTGCTCTCCTTTCTGGATACACATTAAGGAGGCTTGACAGATTTTTTTTTTTTTTTTTTTACCCAAATGGCTAATTCTTCCACCAAATCAATTCTTGCAACCACTTTGGAGTTGTAGGAACAGGTTTACACCTTTCCCAACTCTATCTTCTGGTGTTGGAGGGAAGGCATAAGGTAGCATGTCTAAGAATTAGTCACTGTGTGTGTCCTGTTTTTTTGTTTTTGTTTGTGTTTTGGATCAGTTTGATACAAACTAGAGTTATTATCTGGGAAGAGGAATCTCAATTGAGAAAATGTCTCCATCCAGATTGCCTTTAGGGCATTTTCTTGATTAATGATTGATTTGGGAGGTCCCAACCCATCTGGATGCTCATTGGTACCACCTTGAGTAGGTAGTCCTGAGTTGTGAAAGAAAGCAGGCTAAGCAAGCCAGTGAGCACTCCTCCATGGCCTCTGCTTTGGTTCCTGCCTCCAGTTTCCTGTCTTGAGTTCCTGCCTTAACTTCCTTGATGATGGGCTGTGATGTGGAACTGTAACTGGAAATAAACCTATTCCTTCCTGATTTCCTTTACGTCATGGTGTTTTATCACAATATAAGCTCTTTCCAAGACAGTATGAATACAATAGAGGCCATTTATGCTTTTAGAAGTATCAATGCCTGTCCTGGATTTTCATATCCAAATTGCTTCATGTAAATTATGAGACTATATCCTCGTGATTTAGATATAAGGAGCACTTATGAAATGTTTTCCAGCTCCATGGTGGGAGACCCCATTTTCTTATACAGTTTTTCCAGTAACAATCCACACTACTTATACTGAACTTCTTCAAGGAGGTGAGAGCACTTCCGGTCTTTACGTCAGGATTCTGCAGTTATGATGTAGGTGGAAGCCCCTCAAGAGAACACATGGCAGGCATGGGATACACTCCTCATCTCACTCATTTTCAAAGGCTATTATCTGCAGAGAGATGGGCACCATTCCGGTGCTGATGGAGATGTACATGGCCAAGGCTCTCTGATGATACAGCCCAGAGTCATGTTTCAATGGCATAAGAAAGCTAATGGTCTCCAGTAATAACCCCTGAGCGCCTATGTCCCTCATATTACTCAGCAGTCACCTCTAACTCACTCAGCCTTCACAGTAACCATGAGTGCTCAGTGGTTCTGTCACACTGTTCACCTTCCACAGATCACAAACGGACAGAGTTTTTGATTTGTAACTTTTTAATAATTAAGTTTAAAATAAAATTTGAAGGCTGCCTTTAATATTTCTATTATTTGAGAAATTTAGACATTGTAGTGCATTATAGCCATACTGCTCATCTCCTCCCAGATATGCCTCCCATATTCTATACCCACCAGACTTTGTGTCCTCCTTTAAAAAAAAAAAAAAAAAAAAACCCAAGTCCCATTAGTGCTGGCTGTACTCTTAGATGTGTGGTATTGACTGGACCCTGTTAGACCTACCAGGGGCCATGGCTGTAAGAAAGCTAACTCTCCCCCTCTTGTTATCAGTAGCTCCTCAGCTAGGAGGGAGATTGTTCCTCCCTCCTCCTTCCAGGCTGGGATTTAGTCTGGCTGGAGCTTTTGAAGGCACTTGAAGCCCTCGTTACTGCAATAAGACAAGCGGAGGAGGCAAGGGGGATGCACAGGAAGGAATGAAGTCACAGTGTCCCTATCTGAAGGTGCTAGGACTCTACCCACAGATGACCCTAAAGACTCCGCTGGAAAACTCCTACAGCTTTACCTTTTGCAAAGTCACAGAATGTGAAGTTAACACACAGGGCTAGTTTCTTTTCTTTTAAGAAATGATTTCTAGGTAGAGCTTTAGGCTGTGAAAAGCTAGGGATGAAGATGTTTGGGCCTATGACTTGTATATTCCATTGGCTGTGGGGGACAGTCTATGAAGCTACTTAATGCCCCTATCCATTTTTTTTGCAGATATGATAACTTTTTCTCTCTTCTGGGATCTCTCAGCCAGTGAGATGACAACCCATGGTCCTTTGGACACTTATGCATCCTGATAGATATTTTGACCTTCTCTCTGGAACCAAAATTTGTCTGTTTTAATAAACCAACATTGAGTAGTTTCTATAGAGGGAGCATGCAAAAAAGAGCATTTGGTTTATTAGAAACTTTATTCTTTAGACAATAGAACAAGCCTTGTGTTTACAGCTCATCACTAAAATGCTGCTCACTTAAAACAGATCAATTAGTCAAATAACTGCCCACTAGATACATATGGTGGTAATTAGGCCCAGCTGCTGTACTTGCCTATCAAAAAACTAAAGCTAATGACCTGGAATTCATATGCTTAGAGCTGTTGTGTTCCTAAATTCCTTAGGCCAATTTAAAGCACTGGCTGTCTGGAGGCAAATTAACCTCCTTCCATTTAAAATATGTTTTATACCAGCAATTAGCACATATGCAAGAAAGTAACGCAGTGTTCATGTAGTCATTTGTGCCCCTAAAGCTTAGTATAACTCAAAATACTGAAGCCATTTTTGAGTGACGTGAGACCCAACTATGAATACTTTCTAGAGCTTTAAAGAAACAGCCCATATGTTTATAAATAGTAGAAAGTATATATTCCTTTTTTCATTAGGTCAGCTAACTCATGTGCTAGAAATCCTACCCCATCCTTCTAAAGTGAGCACTCTTTTCTCTGATTGACCTGCCCATTCACAGCCTAATTGTAAAATTATAGTGTGCCCGAATTTGCCTTGGGCAGCAGTCATTAGTCTTTTGAGGGACTGACAAATAGAAGTCCTGTCTGAAATATCTTTCATTCTTTGCCTGGCCCCCTCCCCCCACCCATGCCCGAGCAACTGTGGTTATTGTGTTCACAATAAAAACAGCACATAGAATAAATTGTCAGAGCACGTACAAGTGTGTACAAAACACCCCAGATCTGTCTCAGGCCTCATAAGAAGTGTGCATGGTGCTCTCTTGGCTTTGTGAGCAGTACCATTCATCGGCTCCTCTCACTTAGAGCTTTAGTGCTGGGTGTGTGGCAGCTGGAAACGCACCAGATAAACAGTGTATCCCAGTAAGGGTAGACTTGCCCAATGCTGTCAGTGGGCTCTGCAGCCCTCTCAGCTTCCTGCAACCGGTACTGCGTGCAAAGACCCCCACTCCTGAGAGCTCACAAAGCCAGCTCATGGGCTGAGCCTGGCCATGCCTGTTTTTACATGGAGTTTCATTGGAGCACAGCACATCCCTTCATACCCTGGCTCACTATGGTGGCGCTCCCCCATGATGATGGCTAAGTTATTATACTAGAGATGTCATGGCCATAAAACCTAAAAGGTTTGCTGTCTGGCCTTTCATGGAACATTCACTGAGAGAACCCCATTCAAATTGTTTTGCAAAATCTGCCTCCTAGCTAGTCATGGTGCCTGCTTGCTTTCTGAAAGATGCAGGGGTAGTAAGAGGGAGAGAAGCTGGTCAAGGTCACATGACTAGGTTATTGCTGGCAGGTTTCCTTTGGATCTTCTTCTCAGAGTAGGGCATTTCTGCCACCCTTCTGCGCATGCCCAGACAAAACAGTCTCAGTAAGCTTTTATTTCACAGTGTGAAAATATATATATAACTAAATTTGACATTAATTAATAGTTAGAATAAAAGTTTTAAAATTACTGAATATTCATGCTGCATTGTTTATCCAGTCAGTTAAATTAAAAACATACTGAGTATTCTAAGCTGTTTCTCTCATTATTGTTTATTAGTCATCCCTTAGCTACTGTGCTGATTGTTTTTTGTTTGTTTGTTTGTTTGTTTTTTATTAACTTGATGTAAACTAGACACCTAGGAAGAAGTAGCCTCAATTAAGGAGTTCCTTCCATCAGATTAGCCTGTGGGTGTGTCTTCTGGACATTTTCTTGATGATTGATTGATGTGAGAGATCCCAGACCATTGTGGGCAGTGCTACCCCTGGACAGGTGGTCCTGGGTTGTATAAAAGAGCAGGCTGAGCAAGGCATAAGGAACAAGCCATTAAGCAGCATTCTTCTGTGGTTTCTGATTGGTTCCTGCCTTGATTTCCCTTGATGATGGAGCATGAAGTAGAAGATGAAATAAACCATATTCCCCAAGTTGCTTTTGGTCATGTGTTTAGCCCAGCAATGTAGAAGCGAACTAGGATTATCTACCACAGAGTAAGATGCGTAACACTTCTTGTCAACAGTTATAATGCCTACTAAGTAGCCTTAGTGTTAAGCATTGTGACAAAGCATTACGCTTCTTTAGTGGTTATTTTAGCAATATTCACAGTCATGTTTATGTTTGTAGATTTCACTTTTTATTAACTACTGTTACTCATTGAAATTTTGCTTATGGTATATTTATATGTATTTTATGCTTTGGAAATAACATGCAGTTATCACATAAGCCATATTTGATGTGATTTCCCATTTTCTCCTCCTCAGAGTGATCACTATTTGTAACTAACATTTAAACTTTTATTAATAATTCAAAATCAAATCTTAGACTAGTTTTAAAAAAAGACTATTTGGTCTTGTGAATTTGTCATTGACCCTGTTGTCAGCATGGGATCTTTTATCCCACTGGGCCCCTAGTGCTGCATGGTGTGCAGTGGAACTGGCAGATTACTGGTTGACCTCGGCATTGTCATGCCACTCCCGAGCTTATCCATAAAGCGGAAACAGTGGCACTAACCTCACAGCGTTGTTGAGAGGAAAATTAGCAGAGCCTTCAGCAAGCTCACAGGCCCCTCTCTCTCACACAGGACACACCACTTCACTAGAAATCCTGGAACATTGTAATTTGTGAGTTTTGTATAGTCAGCAATGAGCCCTCGAATGCATTGGTATTGCTAAGCAGGATTAAAACAATAGTACCGGATTAAATGGACTCATTTTTAGGTCTAGAGTGTTTGCCGTCACTCTGCTTCCTGGAAGGAAGGATAATCAGATGTGGTCTGGATTCATAGAAAGGCCTTAGGAGGCTCTCTCTGGACCCCCAGGGACAGGAGGGACATGTGCCAGCTGTGGTGAGGGAGGGAAGAATAGTGGCCTCCTTGAGAGACGTGGAGGACATGGTAAGATGCCAGCGGGAGTGTTTTGTCAAGGCTCCGACCACAAACTTACTTGAGTGTTTTGGACCATAGCTGAGGAGCAGCAAAGTGAGGTCATTACAGCGAGACAATGCTGCTGTATGGGGCACTCCTTCTAAAGGCACTTTCAGTGCAGACTGGTATTCAGCTGCACTGACTGGACAGAGGTTGCTCTCTGCAACCGAGGACCCTCTTCTCTACTTGGTTCTGAGTCAAAGATGGATTCTATACGATTTCAAAATAGAGACTGTCTCTCCTCTCTTTTATCCTACTTTTAAAAAGATCCAAGCTTCTAAAGGGGATTATAGCATTTTATTCTAGGTTATAGACCTCATTTTAAAAGAGTCAGGGCTGCAGAGGTGGCTCAGGACTTAAGTGCACAGCGCTCTTGCAAAGGGCTTGAGTTTTGTTCCCAGCACCAAGGTCGGATATCTGACAACTGCCTGTAACTTCAGCTCCAGGGGAACTGATGTTTTGTTTCCAAGTGTTCCTGTACTCATGCATGCATACCCCCCATATATATTAAAATATTTTAATGATGATGATGATGATGATGATGATGATGATAGCAGCAGCATACGCTCAATCCCTGTCAATTGCTCTCCATCTCAGGAATGAGCCCTGTGAAAGCGTGCTGAGTCATATTTAGGGTTTTTGATCCTCAGAAGGAAATTAGCAGAGCAGAGAAAGGGGGATTTCACTCCGTGGCTGATTGGAGTCTAATCACTTATAAAAGTGAACCCCCTTCCAGGTAACACCCTAACTGAAGAGGCTATGGTCATTTTCCTTTTAGAAATACAGAGTTTTGCTTCTGAGGCATGCTCTTTCCTGGACACTTGAAAGAAAGCCCTCCTGGTCTGTCTCCGTGTATTACGTTGCTCAGAGGACTCAATCTGATGGGAAGTTTGGGCAACCATAGGTCTTCCCTTTCTGTAACCTGGGTTTGTTTATGTCTTTGGAGAAAGAGAATAGAGCCAACCCATCACACTTTGGGCTAATGTTAAACCCGTCCTATGTTCAAAATCAATGGCTGACCGTAACCTGGAACCAGTCTGACCATGGTAAAAATTCCTTAGCAAAATTTTCTTTAAAATTGTTACTTTTATTTTTATTTAAAGATTTATTTATTTATGTATATATATTGAGTGCTCTATTTGCATGAAGCCTGCATGACAGAAGAGAGCATCAGACAGAAGAGGACATCAGATCCCATTACAGATGGTTGTGTATGCTGGGATTTGAACTCAGGACCTCCGGAAGTGCTCTTAACCTCTGAGTCATCTCTACAGCCCCCATTTTTCTTTTTTATGTGTATGGCTGTTTTGTTTGTACCATAAGCATGTCTGGTGCCCATGGAGGCCAAACAAGGCACTCCCTGGAGCTGGACTTACCGGTGGTTGTGAGCTACTATGTGGGGGCTGGGAATCAGACCAAAGTCCCATGGACCAGCAGCCAGTGTTCTTAACCACTAAGTTATTTCTGTTTCCTTTACATTTTAAAACCACACTTATTTACTTGCATCTACACACATGCATGCATACTATAGTGTGCATGTGGAGAACGGAGGGCATGCTTTCAGGAGTATGGCCTTTTCACCATGGAGGTCGTGGGGGAAGGGTTCAGGTTTGGTCTCAAGCACCTTTGCCTTCTGAGCCATCCCTATAGCCCATGTGATATGGCTTCTGGACCCATTTCCTGGGTGCTTCTCTCTGCCGTCTGTCTCTGCTACATTCTCAGTTTCTTTATAATCTGTCTGTTCCCATTTCTGGTGAACCACCCAGGATGAGCCCTTGTCCTGCATCAGAGCTGTTGGCCCAGACAGCTCCAAGCTGCGGTGGAGAGGTGCATGTTTTCAGGTGAGACTCGCAAGGCAGTGCAAGTGCAGAAAGCTACATCACCCGAGAAATATGTCAGGAGGAGACAAGTGGCTCTGGAATGTTGGGCAAGTTTTCCCAGAGCATCAGAAATGCTTGGCCACTCAAATTCCAGCTGGGATAATAACTTCAGAGGAAATATCACGGAGTACAAGCCGGTGCTAGGTGCTGGTGTTCTCCAAAATGATTATCCTTCGCACTGAAAGGATTAGGCATCTTTTAGCATGTTAGGGACACTCTGAAACCTTGTTACATCAGGGAGTAAGAAAAGGCCAGAGGAATGGGAGAATAGTGTGACCCATACAAGGGAACCTGGCTACTCTGGAGGTGCAGAACTTTTGTTTTGCTTTGAGTACACTGGGCATGGTCTGTCGGTCCACTCAACTTGGTGTCTAGGCAGAGGTGGACGGACACCAGGCCTCTTTGTATTCCACTAGACATTTGTTTTGTTGTTGTTGTTTTTTTTTTTTTAAAGCAGGTCCTCCAATGTGCAGAGTGAGAAACCATGGAACCCTCAGTTCTAAATGGGTAAATAAGATGTCCTCACTAGACCTGTCTCCTCTGCTAAAGAGAAGGTAGAAAGATTGTAAGAGCCAGAGGGGATGGAAGACACCAAGAAACTGTGTCTTCCAGACACACTAGGACCAATTCATACATGAATTCACAGTGACTGTGGCAGAGTGCACATGGCCTGCGCGGGTCTGGCCAGACAGGGTCCTAGTGCTGAGAGAGAAAAGTGGACATGGGCCCCAACCTCTAACTCAGAAGCTGTCTCCAACTGATAACTTCTGGTAAAGGAAAAATTAATTTTCTCTGATGGAGTCTCATTGGGTATACAAACCATGCTTAAGAGCAGGTCTCATACCCATCAAAAGATGGCCATCATAAAACAAACTCAACAGTATTTTTTGAGATTTTTTTTTGGTCTCATATTGCTTTGTTTGGACATTTTTAAAAACCCCTTTTTTCATTTTGGTTATTATGCTTTCTGATTTTGTGTTTTTAGGTTTCGTTTGTGAATATCTTTGTATTCCTTTCTTTTGCTTTTTTGTTTTGTTTTATTCTTTTTATTTTTGTGCCTGTTTATTTCTTTTTTTCTGTTTCCAAATATTTATTTATCCATTTGCTTTTTCTACCTGTCACTTTTATTGAATGAATAATTTGTTTTCAAATAAAAACATTATATTATACTAATTGTTAAACATGTTGATATTTTTATAACCCAATAAAATACTAACACGCAAACCAATTTTCAATCTGAAATGCATGGAAAAGTGAAATTTCTGATCCCCAGGTCCCTCATGAACCCACCCATTAAAACACAGGAAGCAACTGTGATGCATGCTTATTTTTATTTTCTGTTTCACTGAAACAAACAACATTTAAAATTACAGATGCTTTTGATCTATTTGGATGCAATTAATACTATTCTCTAAATGGTAAAAGTTTTCCTGTCACTGAAAGTGGACTTTTTGTTTCATTCAACAATGTACCACAATTATGGTTTTCCCTCCCCTACTCCTGGTTCCCGCCTACCTCTCCTTCATTCCAGAGCCACCAGTTTTGGTCCCGTCCTAGAAAACAAACGGGCCTCTAAGGAAGAATCATAAAATATAAGGTAAAATAAAAGCAAACAATAGGAACAGGAAAAAACAAACAGAAGGAAAAGAGCCCAACAAAAGAACAAGAAATATGGGTGCAGAGACCAATTGGCTTACACATTCTAGAATCCCATAAAAACACTAAGCTGGAAGCTATAATACGCATGAGACAGATCTGTAGGGTAAAAATATAGAAAACAAATAAATGAATAAATATATAAATAAAATAAAATACAAATTAAAAATAAGACTAAATGAAGGAAAAAAAATGTCCTGCATGATGTTATGACACAAGAACCCTCCAAAGATGCCCTGGAGTTCATTTGTGTTGGTCATCTACTAATGTTGGGCATGTAGCCTGACCTTAAGAGAGGTCTGTTTCTCTACTGAGACTCCCTTGGAAAAAAACTAATTTTCATTTCCAAGGGGTTGTTAATTGTATAGAGCTTCTGAGTTAGGGATGCGGTTATGTGTCCACTTCACCTTTCAGTTCTAGGCCCCTTTCTGGTGCAGAGATGTGCAGGCCTTGTGCATCCTACCTTGGTCCCTAAGGGTTCATGTGTACATTGATTTTGTTGACTTAGAGCCTTGTTTCCTTGGTGCTCTCCATCACCTCTGTCTGCCTGCTCTTCGGCATGATTCCCTGAGCCCCGAGGGGAGGCGTTTGATGAAGACATCTCAATTAGGACTTAACTGTTCCAATGTCTCTCTCATTCTCTGCACATTGTACAGTTGTGAGTTCCTGTATTTGTTCCCATCTCCTGCAGGAGGAAGCATCTCTAATGATGACTGAGCCAGACACTGATCTATGAGTGCAGCATAGTGTCATTAGGAATCATTTTATGATATGTTCCTTTAGCAAAACATTTGGTTTTCCCCTAGATCCTGGGGCTACCTAGTCTCAGGTTCTTGGCCTTCTAAATCGGGGGTGGGGTCCATTTATAGAGTGAGCCTTAAATACAATCAGAGAGTGCTTGGTCACCCTTACCAAGCTTTGTGCTATTATTGAACCATTGTATCTTGTAGACGGGTCACCATTGTAGATGGTTTGTAGCTGGGTTGGTGTTTGCCTTTTTTCTCTGGTAGTGTTCAGAGTGCCTTCCAGTATCATGAACCAGTACAGTGAAGGCTCTGGGTAGGCACCAGCTCCTCTTCTCTGTGTTCAGTGAGATTCGTAGGTGTTATCTTCAGTTTATGGAGAGCAACTAATAGCCTTGGCAATAGCATTGCTTGGGGCTCCCATGGGGCCCCTTTCACCAACAACTGGATGGGATGTAACTCATTCCCAGAACTGGAGGCTTCATCTATTGATGAGAGATTCCAGTTGGGGCTCTGTCTGCCCCCCCCGTTATTTGGCTACTTTATTTAGATGCCCTTCACATATGTATATATTTTAGGAAGCTTCTACTCTTTTTGGTTTCCATATAACTCCTCAAATGGTCTTTAGTTTTAGCTGCCCTTTCCTGAATTCCTTCCCCTTGTCCCCTTTTCCCTCTTCTCCTGTTCCAGTCTCCTGCCACCTCCCACCCCTGGTTCCATCCATAACTACCTATTCTATTTCCCTTTATAGAGAGATCCATCTCTTCCCCCATACCCCTACTCTGTACCTAACCTCTGTGGAAATACAGGTTATAACCTCTTCTTAGGACTTAACAACCACACATGTGAATATGTACCATGTTTGTCTTTGGGGGTCTGGGTTACCTTACTCAGGATAATTTTTTTCCAGCTCCCTCCATTTACTTGCAAATTTCATGATTTATTTTTCACAGCTGAGTAATATTCCCTCGTGTAAACACACCACATTTTCTTTATCCATTCACCTATTGACAGATGCCTAAGCTGCTTCAAATGTCTATTATGAATAGAGGCCATAGTAACCCTGATATATAAATCATAAAAAGACCCAACAAAGAGGCAGGATTACAGACCAATTTGCCTTGTGGGCATAGACCCCAAAATTCTCAGTAAAATATTTGCAAATAGAATCCAAAATGCAAAAAGATCATACACCATGGTCAAGTAGGTTTCATCCCAGAAATGCAGAGATGGTTCAACATACGTAACTAGATAAATGTAATCCACCTTACAAACAGACTGAAAGACAAAAACCACATGATCATCTCATTAAATGCAGAAAAGGCTTCTGACAAAATCCAGTACTCCTTCATGATAAAAAGCCACAGAAAGCTTAGGGATACAAGGGACGTGCCTTGACTTAATAAAGGTTATTTACAGCAAGCCCACTGATGGCATCAACCTGAATGGAGAGAGACTCAGAGCATTTCCTCCAAGATCAGGAACAGGACAAGGCTGTCCATTCTGTCCATACCTGTTCAGTATGGTGCTTTAAGTCTTAGCTGGAACAATAAGACAGAGGTCAAAGTATCTTCCTTTGCAGATGATATGACTGTATACATAAGTAACCCTAAAAATAACCACCAGGGAACTCTTACAGCTGATAAACACTCCTAGCAATGTAGTGGGAAAGAAAATATAAATGACAGATATTCTGAGAAAGAGATCAGGGAAACAATACCTCAAACAAAACAAAACAAAACAAAACAAAACAAAAAACCCACTTAACTCTAACCAAGGAAGTGAAAGACACGCATGGCTTCTTCTATTGTGTCTTCAATGCTTGAGATTCTCTCTTCCCTCTCTTGTCCTCTGTTGGTAAGGCATGTATGTCTCTGAGGCTCTTGTCTGAGTTCCTAAATTTTTCATTTCCAGATTTCCCTCAGTTTGGGTTTTCTTTATTAATTCTGTTTCTACTTTCATGCCTTGAACATAGTTTTCATGTCATTCCAATGTTTGCGTATTCGTAGAGTTCATTAATGGATTTATTCACAGCTTCTTTAAGGTCCTTGAGTATATTTATAATAGTTATTTTGAAAGCCTTGGCTTGTGCTTCGGTCACCTTGCATTTGTCAAGGTCTACTGTAGTAGGGTTGCTGGGCTTTAGTGGAGACATGCTGTCCTGGCTGTTACTGATTGTGTTTTCACACTGGCATCCAGGCATCTGGGTTTGGACTGATGGTTATTGTCAGTTCTAGGTGCTGATATCTGTCCTTTTTTCTAGGTGGGTGTCTTGTTCCTTGGTTTTTGTTGCCCTTTTTTTGTTCTTAGGAGAGGGTGGTGGCTGTGGGTTGCATGGTATGGCCCCTGAGGGTCCCAGGGAAGAACTTATTTCTAGGTATTGGAATCTGATTCTCAGGGCTGGGAATGTGCTAGAAGGGGTTTCAGAGGATCTGTGCCATGAGGATCTGTATAGTCCCCAGGGAATGGGGGTAGATGGGTGAGGGGTTGGGGGCTAGGGGGACTTGGGGGACAAGAGATCCCAGCAGGTAGTCTGCAACAGGACTGGGGATGAATCTGGGCAATTTGAATTGGAGAATGGGACGACAGGAAAAAGAGTAAAGATAGCCTGCCTGATTCCTGGACCCAAGTGGCCAGTGGGTTTCCAGGGAGTCCCTCCGGGTGTTGGCAGCTGAGACAAAAACAACAAAACAAAACAACCTCATAAAAAGGCTCACACAATACACTCTGATCACAGTTTCCCCTCTCTCATTGCCTCCCAACCCATCCAGCTCCACACTGTCTTTCCTGCTCTCTTTAGAGAACAGAAAATAAAAAACCCAAACAAATGAGAATAGAGCAAACAAACAGAGGAAAAAAATAAAGAAAAAACACAAGAAATACATATACATGTAACATATGTGGACACACACATGGGCGTAGCAGAGGGAAAGGGGACAATGCACAAGCAAAAGACCAGTAAGGTTAAAAACAACAACAACAAGAAAAACATTATGAGACAGAAACCAAAACAAAACTAAAGGCTCCCAAACCTCTAAAAATACTATTGAGTTTTGTGTTGGACATCAGATACTTCCAGGAATGGAACCCACCTTTAAGTGTGTACCAGTGAGGCACCACTGGAGAAAACTCATTTTTCCTTTGTGAGCATTTGTCAATTGGATGTAGCTTCTTCTTTAGGGGTGAGAGGTCATGTCCACTTTCCTCCTCCTCTCAGTGCTGGGACCCCATCTGGCACTGAGCTGTGCAGGCCCTGTGCATGCTGCCACAGTCTCTGTGAGTTCACATGATGTGTCAGTCTGTTTGCTTGGTGTCTTCCATCCTCATTGGCTCTTACAATCTTTCTACCTCCTCTTCTGCAGACTTCCATGGGTGGCAACATCTCATTTAGGACTGTTTTATTTATTTTTTAACTTATCTTCTCACATACAATGCATTCCGACCACAGCTTCCCCTCCGCCCCTCTCCCCAGATCCACTGCTCCTCTGTTTCATTCAGAAAAGAGCAGGCCTCCCAGGGATATCAACCGAACATGGCAGAATAAGATGCAATAACAATAAGACTGGGCATAAATCCTCATGTCAAGGCTCAATAAGGAGGAAAAGGGTCCCAAGAGAAGAGAAAAGAATCAGAAATAGTCCACATTCCCAATGTTAGGAGTCCCATTAAAAACCCCAAGCTAAGCAACCACAGTGTATATGCAGAGGACTTAGTGTAGATCCATTGTCACTTCAGTCTCTGCGAGCCCCTGTGAACCTCTATGAGCCCCTGTGAGCCCTGCTTAGTAGTTTCTGTGAGCCATCTTCTCCTGGGGTAGGACTATGTGTTTTAGGCCTCCTACTCATCAGCAAATGAGAGCAGTGGGTACAGATTTCACAACCTGCACCTCCTCATGTCTGAGAGGTGCTGAACTTGGGGATGAAAAAAGAGAGGGTATAGACCAGAACTTGATCTCCAATCCCTGTTGTGGAGTTGTTTTTGTGGTCATCAAAAGTGGCACTGTTTCAGCTTGGTAAACCTATTAATTATTTTAATTGCTGTGACCAAGTACTTGACGACAGGGAACTTGAGGGGAGGTGTGAGACTCATCCATCAGACTCAGTGTTTAGAATACAGTGTATCCTGCTTGCAAGCATGCCTGTGTAGTACGGGGCAGGGCGTGCCTCGCTTTCTCACATCCTGGTAGAAAGGGAAACAGATAAGGGAAGATGCCATTGCTCAGATTCTTACCCACGCCCCTCTCCCACTCTTCTTCAGTCCTAGACCCTGGTGCCATGCGCATTCAAGGCAGGCCTTTGCTTCTTACTTAATCCTCCTGGAAACACTTTCGTAAGCACACCTCAAGATTTGCTTCAGTGACGCTATAGCCATTTCTCTGTTAAAAATAGATTTTATTTATTATTCATGTGTGCATGCAAGTGTGTGTGTGTGTGTGTGTGTGTGTGTCCGTCCATGCCACAGCACATATGTGGAGGGCAGAGGTCAACTTTGTAGAGTGGTATTCTTCTACAGTTACATAGGTTCCAAGCACCTTCCCTTACTGGTTTTACTCTAAGTGTTTTATTCCATTCAGACTGATAATCAGAATTAACCATCACACCTGGATTTACAGAACCATTTGCCAAGCAGGATCTCAGCCTGGATTATCATCTACAAGGTTCCATGAGGCCCAGCCACCTGCTTCTCCCAGCATGTGCACATCAAGGTCTTTAAGAGGTCTTTCTTTCTTGTTTTACCATTGAAATCTGTCTGTCTGTCTGTCTGTCTCTGTCCGTTTCTGTCTCTCTCTGTCTCTCTGTCTCTGGCGCGCACGGGCATGCATGCCCATGCCTGTGCCTGTGCGTGCGTGCGTGCGTGCGTGCGTGCGTGTGTGCGTGCGTGCGCGTGCGTGTGTCTAAGCAGATGGATGTGGCTGGAGTGGTTCCAGGTGTGTTACAGCTTGAATAGCTTCTAGCTTGGGCTGCTGAGTGAGCTGTTCTCAGTCAGGCTGTCTGGATTGTACAGTAAGAGCAGACACAGGGCAATCTAGATTCCCCACTGCTCACACATTCATCTCGCTGGGACTCCTCTTTGCCTACACTCAGTCTGTTCTTAGCTACCCAGTTTTGGTGCAGGGACCTGCTAGTCAGCAAGTGAAGATTGCAGTACATGTTAAACTCAGAATACTGTGTGGCCTTTGAGAACAGCACAGCGACGCCTGTGTGTCATGTGTGGATGCACATCTCACACGTGCACAGTGTGCGAAGACTTTTGGAAGTAATTTTATACTCAAACCATTGGGTTTGTACATAAACCAAGGAAAACTTTATTTGGAACATTGAATGGCACAAAACAAATGATCCATAGGACAAGCAATGGAAGAACGTGAGACTCCTGTCCGTTCTCACAAACCATTGGATGAAAGCTCCTGAATTGGGCTTGTTTGCTGGGAAGACCAAACAAGATGAACTGTGTGTACTTTCTTTGACTCCAGAATCTGTGCTGAGGTTTTCTGGCAATTCAATTTGCCCATAGCCTTTTTTTTTTTTTTTTTTTTTTTTTTGGTCTGACCTCAATGCAACATACTCATTAAAAAGAACTGTATATATTATGCATTATCGGATCAGAATAAGCACATATCATCAAATATTCATTTATAGTCAAAACATTCAAGACCCTTTCTTCTAAGGGTTTGAGTTGCACAGTGCATTGTGGGCTGTCATTGCTCTGCTGAGCTAATGCACACCAGAACTTCCTACTCTTGTCTAGTTGCAGGTAAGTGCTTGCTGGTCTTTTGTCTCAGTTCTAGTTATGTGGTGGACATTTCCCACATCACTAATTATAGTCATTAATACTTATATTTTGGGATTACTTTTAATAAACTTGATTGCACATTTAAAAATTTCGAGGCAAGGTCTCACTATGTGGGCCTAGCAGGCCTGGAAGTCACCTTGGAATCCAGACTGGCCCTAGACCCAGAGATTTGCCTGTCTCTGTCTCTCAGATGTTGGGATTAAAGACAAGCACCACCATTGCCTGTCCACTGCTCATTTTATGGCTCAACTGAACCTGTGTGTGTGCGTGCGTGCGTGTGTGTGTGTGTGTGTGTGTGTGTGTGTGTGTGTGTGTATTTTAGGCACACATCAATAGAGATTAAAGAAGTGAAGCCTGGGAAACAGTTTCCAGGGTTCTTGCGAAGACTCTAGCATAAGGTGTTTTTGTTTTTGCTGTAGTCACCCTTTTTAATATTAGCTCCAAGCAAGTCAGCACATTCCTTCAGCCTGGTTGCCCCCATCCTGAGGCCCGAGGAATGACCAGAGAGCCTGCTGCATGCTGGAGGGCTGGAGGTCCCCTGTGCCTGAGCAGGGGTTGGAATGAACTTGAAACCACCCAACTGGAAGGAAATGTTTCAGGGCCCTGGTCATTGTCTTGGGCTCCTCTGTGTTTACTGGACACTAGTGGTCCCCCTCACAGCTGGACTGATGCGGGAAACAGATGGGCCAGTGCTTCATCAGCGAAAGACTGGCTGTACATCAGGACCTCATCAGGCCAGGTTGCTAGGAATTGCTGCCGCGTTAAGACTTGTCTGATCTCAGAGGAGGGATTATATAGGGGTTATTTATCCCTCTTAGGGCAGTAGTTTATTTTTCTGTTTGCTTATTGTTAAGAAAGGATTTTGCTGTGTAGTCAATCCTAGCCCCTAAACCATCATCTTTTTCCTTCAACACCTGAGTGCTGAGATTACAGGCATGTGCCTCCAAACCTGCCTATGGTAGCTATCCCTAAGCATGTTGTGTTCAAGGGCTTTTCTGCAGTATTGTCTTTTTCCTTTTTAAAATTAAGATTAGGACTGGAGAAATGCCACAGTAGTTACAAGCTCTTGTTCTACCAGAGGACCCAGAATTCAGACTCCAACACCTGTTAGGCAGTTCATACATGCACGTATGCACACTGACAAATAAAATACATCTTTAAAACCAGTACCACTGTTGTATTTTCTTTCATCCTCATATCCAGTATTGGTCATTGGGGGTCTCTGCTCTTTGTACTTTCTCAGAAGCCCAGATTGTTAGAGCCACCGCTGTCACCAATGCTGTTGGTCACCACAGCAGAAAGTAAGCAAGCACAGGGTAAATAATACAATGATTCTTTACATTCCCACCCAGAGACAGTCACCCCTGCATCTCACACTGGCCACACACTGACACACGTGCAACATTTGCTTACAATGTGTAATCATCAGATCTGGGTAATTAGCACTTCTGTTCGCCCCCATTATCATTTCTTACTTAGGAACTCTTTGGGCTCTTTGAGATTCTTTGAAATATATGACAAGTCACTGTAGCCTATAGTTAACTTGCTGTGCCATGAACACCACAGCAATTCCTACCTCTCCTTTTCCCCTTCCCAGTCTCTGGTATTGAGGGATTCCCTTTCTACTCCCTTCCTCCAAGGCATTTTTTTTTTTTTTTTTGAGTTTCCACAAATGATGTCTTTCATTTTTCTGATTCATCAATGAGCACCCTGGTTGATCCCGTGTGAATAGTTCTTATCATAAAGGTGCTGGATCTCTTTGATATGAGGCTTTCCCCCTTATTATTTTTTTGCATTTATTTCTAGGAGAGGGATTATAGAGTATTTCTGTTTTTACTTTTTTTTTTTGTACGGTGGTGATGATCGAACCCAATGTATTGTGGGTGCTAGGATCATGGTCTACTGCTGAGTATACACAGCCTTAATATTAGATTTCTTTTTGAGGAATCTCCATACTGTTTTGCATAGTAGCTATGATGGTTTGCTCTTCTATCAAGAGTGTACAGCTATTTGTTGCTGGTGTCTGTGAGTTTGGTTTGGTCTGTGGCATTAGATTTGGTTTGGTCTGTGGTGTTAGGGATCAAGCTCAGAGGCTAGAATGTGCTGCCAAAGCACTTGACTACTGGGCCACATCTCCAGCCCTGTGCTATATATTTGCTATTACTTAATTGATTTAATTTATTTACTGGTTGTAATGATTATGCTGAGGTAAGCTATCTCATCATTTGGGTTTGCAGTTTCCTGATTGTTTCATACACATATTAGTCATGTGTACACTGTCTTTTGAGAAGTTATACTTGAGAGCAATTGCACATTTCTTACTTGGCTCACCTGATCTTTGAATTCCTAATGTCCTAATCACGTATTAGATGAGAGGCTTGTTAAGTGGGCCCATTGAGTTCTCTTCACTCTTTTTTACGGCACTGTGACATTTCTTAGTTTGACATAATGTTTGTTTATTTTTCCTTTTGTTATCTGAGCTTTTAGGATCTTATCCCTAAGATGTTGCCTCTACCAGTCTTGTAGATTCTCTCCTCTGCTTTCTTTAAGTCCTTCTATTGGCTGTGGTCTTTGTTTATTTACCATATGTGCACCCAGTTTTCTCAGCACCATTTGTTGAATAAACTGTTGTTTCCTCTTGTTTCCTTGGTACCTTTGTCAAGAATTGCTACAGGGAGTGGAGTCAGGTGGGCACATGTGGAAGGCCAGTGTGGGAGGAAGATGATTTAGAACAAGCTTTAATGTCATGTGCATGATGATGCCATAATGAATCCCATTGCTTTGTATGCTAACTTGCAAAATTAATTTAAATTAGACAACGTCAACTGGCTGTGTGTAAAAGGATTGCTTTCTGAGTGTTTCTTCCTTTTCCATTAGGCTGTACGTCAGTGTTTGTGCTAGTATCAATGTTTTGTATTGTTTTGTTTTGTACAACATTCTTGTTTATGGATCTTCTTGGAGGCGCCTGCCTTCCAGAGACTGTGTGCTACAGGTTTTCTAGACAGAGGACATTGGGGCTCTGAATTCTAGTCCTTATGCTTGTGTGGAAACTGCTTTTACCAGCTGAACTCTCTCTCCAACCTTGATTTTACCCACCATGGATTTTCACACTAATACATTGTCAGTGTATATGTTAGAGACTTATTTTCTTAGAAATTATTTTTAAATGGTATGTTTCTATGTTTGCCCAGTGCATATGTGCACATGCACTTGAGCACTTGAATGGAGGTACCCATGAGGCTTAGCTGCCTCAGATCCCGCTGAAGCTGAAGTTATAGCTGGTGATGAATCACCAGACATGGGTGCTGGGAACCAAACTAGGGTCTTCAGGAAGAAGAGCAGGACACACTGTCAACTGTTGAGGCATCTCTCCAGCTCCCACAGAAACTTCTTTATGTTATATTTCAGTAAGGAGCTTATAGTTTTAATTAGGTTATAAATGCTTTGATTTATATGTTTTGTCCTAATCCCCATCTGAGATAGCTCCCAAAGCTTTATAGTTTTGACTTTTTAAGCCCATCTGGCATTTATTTGTATATAACATGAGGTATGAATCTAACCACATTTTTCCTTTATGGAAAACCAGCTGTCCTGGCCTTTAACATTTCATCTGTATGTCATATCTCGTAATCAGGTTTTTATGTGTATGTAAATTGAATATGTATATATATGTGTATTTTTTTTGCAAAATGCTGAACACTCTATTGTTTGATTTAGTTACAAAAGATTAATATTTTGTATTATTATTTATTAAGAATATATCTTGAAATTGTGAAATGGTGAATTGAATTCATCCTTCCTTCAGTTTTGAGATAACATGATGTTTTAATTTTAAGTCCTGTATTTATAGTGTAGAGCCAGCCTACATCATGACTTATTTTTCCAGTAAGTTGCAAGATACATCTTGCAATATATTGCAATATACATTGCTAATAGATATATTTTTATCTATACTCTTCAGTAAGGGTTGCCTTACTTTTCTTTCTTCCTAGGATCATCATTTGATTTTATTTTCCAGTCTATTTTCACAAACATAGTTAGAAGCTGTTACTACTTTTTAATATGAATTTGAATGAGCTGTCTCTCACAGGCTCACTATAACTTACTGGAAAGTATCCAGGCCAGCTTTTCATTTTGTGAAAAGATCCCTTATTGGCTTTAGTTAACTTCATGGTTATAAAAATACTCAGGTATCTGTTTTAGGATAACTTGAGTCATGTTTCACAAGGATTATATTCATGTTACACTCAATGTACAGGCATAAGCCGAGTGTAGTGGCTTTTCCCTGTAATCCTAGCACTCAAGAGATCCAGGGAAAGGCTAGTGTTCAAGGTCATCCTTGACAGTGGCTGTCTAGCATGAACTATTAATGAGACCCCCATCTCAGAAAACCAAATATAGGTATTTATTTTTCATGAGATCATATTTATTTTTAAAATCTGTATCTGAGGTTATAACAGATTTTTCTGTCCAGGTCTTGTTTGTCTTCTGTCTTGCTTCCTCATTAGTCTTGACAGAGGCTTGTGCCCTTTGTTTTTTTTTGTTTTTTGTTTTTGTTTTTTTTTTTAAATAAAGAACAAAGTTTGTTTGCCTTAAAAATGTCTCATTTCATTTTCCCCTTTTCTTTTCCCATATACATATCTATCTGTCTCTATATATATCTATCCGTGGTCTAATTTTCTGTTGCTATCCTTCTGTTTTCTTTCCCCTTTTTACACTTTTCATACTGATAGATTTAGAAATAGAAAAGTCCATTAGCAAGCTTTAGTTTTTATACTTGTTCTCTGTGTTTTGCTTTGGTGGAACTTGTTAATTTGGTTAGGCTAAAAGAATAAAATCATTAAATATTAGGGTACAAGAACCTACATGCCCAAGGAGACAGCTAAATAGCATTAAGGACAGATAAACTAGCATGAAACATTAAGGTCAGTCTATGCTGTTTGTAGCAGGACAGCCATAGCTGGTTCACAATTGAATGGTTAATTACAGCTGTTACCAGGATTTAACCTTGCGAGTCGAGTAGGCAGGCTGTATACACAACCTCTGCTCTTCATTTTTCCTTTTAAAAATGTGTCAAGGATTCCAAAGTATACATGTACCGAGGTCTGATACCTACTAACAATGAGTAAATTGCTTTTCGCAATTAAAAAGATTAAGTGTGCGTGTATGTTGCCTGCATGTATGCCTGGGGCCTGCTGAGGCCAGATGAGGGCACCTGATGACTCTGAAATTGGAGCTACAGATGGTTGTGAGTCACCATGTGGATGCTGGGAATTAAAATCCAGTCCTCTGCAAGAACAGTCAGCACTCTTAACCATCAAGCCATCTCTACAGCCCCATGAACAAAGAGTTATTTTTCTTTCTCAATAATGCAGAGAATTGTTAGACGGTAGTAACTTGGTAATCCCTTCCAAGTATATCAGCAATAATCACTACTTTTACAACCTCTGTTCCAATCTCCATGCTAAGCACATTTTGTTGAACTGTTGATAGTATTTTGTATTACCTTATCAATTTTCCTTCCCTTCTCTCTTATTCAAGACAAGGTCTCACTGTGTAGCCTAGGCTAGCCTCAGGTCTCAACCCTCCTTCCTTAGCTTGGCAAGTGCTGGATCACATGTGTGTGACATCATGCCTAGCTGCTTTACCTCTTCCTCCCTGCCCCCTCCCTCATTTCTCTTTTGATAATTGACTTTTCTGATGAAATCTATCATTAAGAAATTCCCTTGGTGAAGCTGTTCACATTTAACTTTCTCCCTATTTTTTGGTTAAAAATAATAATTTGCCTATTTCTTGACTACCAGATTGGCCATGTACATGATTCTAGATTGGTGATAGCCATGGCTGCTATTGTGAACTAATTGATCAGAAGCTTAACCGTGAAGTAGTTTCAGTTGGTCTTAATAAAATCATTAGACTTGTATAACAAGCCTGTGCAGAGTACTGCCCTGCCCCTGAACTGTTGCTTAGACCCACCATTGTCAGTCATTTCTGTCAGTTATTTAGAAGGCCTTCTACCTGAGGTCTTGAAGTCTGAGCTACAGTGAGGTACCTAGGGAAGCACTTTCTCCTATCAATGACATTATCTAAGGACAGTATAGGTCAGGCCAATTTCAAAAACAGTAATTTTCTTAGTTAGGGTTACTATTGCAGTGATAAAACACCCTGACCAAAGAAACTTGGAGAGGAAAGGGTTTATTTGGCTTGTGCTTCCATATTGCTGAAGGAAACCAGGACAGGAACTCAAACAGGGCAGGAACCTGGAGGCAGGAGCTGATGCTGAGGCCATAGAGGAGTGCTGCTTACTGACTTGCTACTTACATGGCTTGCTCAGCCTGCTTTCCTATAAAACCAGGACCACCAGCCCATGGGTGGCCCCACCCAAAGTAGGCTGAGCCCTGTCACATCAATAGCTAATTAAGAAAATGTCCCATAGGCTTGTCTATAGCTGACATTTATGGAGGCACTTCCTTGTTAGAGGCTCTCTCCCCTCTGATGATGACTCTTGCTTGTGTCAAGTTGACATAAAACTAGCCAGGACAATCATAATCTCAGGAGGGAACGTCTGACTTGGTCTTATGATCCGCCCCTTGGCTTTCTCCATCCCTTTGTGCCTTGTAAACTTGTCCAGTCACATCCCTCAACCATATCACAGAGAACTATTAATCATTGTTCATTTTGACGTGCTATGTAGTATTTGAGACTTTGTTTTCCTTAGTGAATGGCTGCGGATGACTTTTTTTTTTTTTTTCCAAGACAGGGTTTCTCTGTGTAGCCTTGGCTGTCCTGGATTCGCTTTGTAGACCAATCTGGCCTCAAACTCACAGAGATTCCCCTGCCTCTGCATCCTTGAGTGCTGGGATTACAGGTGTGTACCACCATGCCTGGCTTTGCAGGTGGCTTTTTATAGTGCTAGGTCTATAACGCATTCCTACTGTCCTTTTAGTCTGTGGCACACAGACACACAACAATTCCAGGATTGAGTTTTTCATTCTATTGTATTCAACCTTAAAGTTTGTATTCTTGCTTCTTATTAAGATTAAAAGACTCTGGGCCTGTGTGATGGCTTAGTGGGTAAAGACATGCCACCTGAGCTTGGTCCCTCGGGGGTACAGTGGCATATTCACATATTCACTCACTCACTAAATAAATAAATAAATGTGATAAAGATGTAAAGATTCTTTATGGACATGTATGATAATTTTAACTGTCTCTTAATGACAAAGCCAGTGTTAAATACACAGTAGCTACTAAATAAAGAATGATACCCATGTGTTTGCTGTTTACTTGCACTTCTTATTTTTCTAACATTCCATCCATCAAGAGTCCTAATTCTTTTTTAAAATATATTTTATTAATTTATTCATATTGCATCTCAATTGTTATCCCATCCCTTGTATCCTCCCATTTCTCCCTCCCTCCCATTTTCCCCTTACTCCCCTCCCCTATGACTGTGACTGAGGGGGACCTCCTCCCCCTGTATGTGCTCATAGGGTATCAAGTGTCTTCTTGGTAGCCTGCTGTCCTTCCTCTGAGTGCCGCCAGGCCTCCCCCTCCAGGGGGTGTGGTCAGATATGGGGCCCCAGGGTTTGTGTAAGAGTCCTAATTCTTGCCAACCTCTTTGTTAACAGATTTCTGCCTCCTTGATGCAGTGGTGCCACCTAGTGGGGGAAGCTGGAAAACTCTAGGCTGTTTGGCACCCATGAGCTTTAACCCTTTGCAGTTCTTTGGTTTAAGGAGGCGAGAGTTGGCAGAACAACTGGAGCAAATCCACAGGAACCCATAAGGCTATGGCAGATATCACAGAATGCGCAGTACCTGGTGTGATTGGAAGGAGGCACTACACTGGGCACTACACTTCAGCAGTCCTTATCTGGGAAGTCTCTCATGTCTAGCTTCAGAGGTCCGTCCATGCTTGTTCTACAATAGATCCATTAATCAATATATTATGTTTTCTTGCCTCTTGGGTTGTGATTTTTAGAAGCAAATGAAAGAAACCCAAGCAAGATCTTTTTCAATCAACAGAGGACATTTATTGTTTGATATACCTGGAAATCCCAGAGGTAGGTACATAGCAAACCGGAGTCCACCTCACTCACCTCTGCCCCCTCTGATCACTTTTACTTCTGCTCTTTTGCTGTTGGCCAAGGTACATAGCAAATTAGGGTTCAGCCCTTGACTCTTTCTGATTTTCTCTCACTCTGCTCTTTGATCAACTCCCTGGTTCTGTTCCTTATCCTTTCGGGCCCTCTACTCCATCCTGTACTCTTGCTGTATGATTCTTCAAATCATATAAAAGTGCCAGGATGTATGCCTTTTGAGCAGTGGGCCAATTCTTGACTCACTTGTGATGATGAGGTGGAGAAGTCATTATATTTTAGTTGGCCAGCTCTAGGTCATGGAAATGCCTAAGTCCTATGAAATACAAGAGGGAGGATATACCTCAAGTAAGTTGGAGGTTCTATTCCCTGGAGAAGGAAACTCTAATGTGAGACGAGCAAAAGCATACTTGTCCATTACCTTCATCATTCTGTTTGTCAATCCACTGCAGGCGGCATGCTGTTTGCTTTGATTTCTGCCAGCACTTGCATATTGTCATGTACAATTGAGAAACTAATGCAAAGGCCAGTAAGCACCACAAAAACCACTGGGCACCCAAGAGAAGCGTGGGCAACTCGACAATTTTGTGGTTGTACCTAGAAATGATGGCATAGCAGTTTTAAAACATGGCTGCAACATTTTGAAATTTCTACCGTTGAGAGGCAGAGATCTGTGTTCCTGTCTCTTTAGTCAAGGTGGGCTTGCAACGGAGTCAGCTGAGGAAATATTAGAGAAGTAGTGCTCTAAGAAGTTAGGAAAGATCATGCAGCCTTCTCCACTGGGATGCTTGGTCTTGGACCCTAGATCCACCAGGTGAGTTTAACATGATTTTACCATGCTGAGGGGCTACAAGAAGAAGGCTCAGATAGACAGTACCAGTTAATCCTTGCTTCCTAGCTATCCTTATAAAGAATCATCAGACCATTGAGATGTAACAAGAATAAATTAATAAAAAAATTAAATAAAAGAATCATCAGAAGAAAATCCATCCCAACCGCAAACTGAGTGGCAACTTGAAACCTTTACTGATGCCACACAAAACAGAAGAGTGGTCTTGCTAAGCCTTGCGTGAAATTCTGAAACACACAAGTGTCAGATAGGATAAAATAGTTGTGGTTGTAAGCCATCAATTTGGGGGCATTTCTATGGCAAACAGCTATCTCTTCAATGCCGTAATAAGAAAGTGACGATCACACATGTTAAAAATTACTCTGGCTATGATCTCAATACAAATGTGTTTATATAAAAGATCTGTTTATGAAGAAAAATTAACTGATATTTTCCCCAAAGGCTTTCAAATGATAAATCTTCCTCCTGCCAGCAGCTGTTGGCAAGTTCCCCCTTTTATCTTAGGGAGTCAATGCAGGATAAGCAAGAGGCAGAGGCCAGAGTCACTTGTCACAGCTTTGCTGCACATGGTGGCTTACAGGTCCTTGGGGACCTGAAGAACTTCTGTTTCCTCGTGGAGACGGATCTTGGCAGGCCAGCATAAGTGCGTTCTATCAATGGTATGGCAGGATTAGAAGTAGGCTCCCTTTCTGGAAATTTTGTTCTCCTTTGTTCTGCAGATGTTTTAGCAGCTGGGGAGGGAGGGAGGGAGGGAGAGAGAGAGAGAGAGAGAGAGAGAGAGAGAGAGAGAGAGAGAGAGAGAGAGACAGAGAGAGAGAGAGACAGAGAGAGAGAGACAGAGAGAGAGAGAGAGAGAGAGAGAGAGAGAGAGAGAGAGAGAGAGAGAGAGACAGAGAGACAGAGAGAGAGAGAGAAGCACGCTACACAGCCCCCTGGCCTTTTCTCTATATCCATTGGATCTTCCTCCTACTCCCAAAAGCTGCCCAGAACAGCCAGACATATCACACACATATGCACATGCATGTTTGAGAACCAGCAGTTGCCCCAGAATCTGTGACCCAGCCAGGGCTCACTGGGACCACTCCTAGAACGCTGCATGATCTAAGTTAGCAAGAGTAGTGACTTCTTTCTGGAAAGAATATTTGGAGCAGATATGATCCGCTCAACTGCTCCCTCTTCATCTAATCAGATGCTCATGGAGGCTATTCTGTGCTGGATAGTGGTCTAGATTCTGGGAATGTGTGGAATTAACACAGAGGCAATGCATTATAAGCACAGCCAATAAACAGAGTTGCTATATGTAAGAAGGCTGTGGATGAAATGAAAACTAGAGCTGAATTAGAAAGGAGAGAGGCAGGTAGAGATGCTGGTGTGGTCTGAGGAGGCTTCCTTGGAACTATGGTGTCTGAGTAAATAAAAAAAGAGAGAGTCAGCTACATGATGTGACGGTTGATATTGTCAATTTGGCAGGATTTAGAATCACCTAGGAGACAAGCTTCTGGGTACCGCCTGTGAGGGAATTTCTTGATGAGTTTAACTGATGCATAAAGACGCTGAGAGGCTCCATTCAGCAGTGGATCCAAACAGATGTGGAGAGTCACAGCCAAATACTGGGCAATGCATAGGGGAGTCTTGTAGAAAAGTGGGGGGATGGATGGTAGGACTCGGAGATGACAGGAGCTCCACAAGAAGACCAACAGAACCAACTAACCAGGGCCCAGAGCAGCTTGTGGAGACTGAAGCACCAACCAAAGACCAGGAATAGATTGGACCTAGGCCCCTTACACAGATGTAGCAGATAGGCAGCTCAGGCTTCATATTGGTCCCCTAGTAAGGAGAGTGGGGGCTTTCTTGGACATGGACTCTGTTGCCTGCTTTTGGATCATTCCACCCTGGCAGGGCTCCCTGGCCAGGCCACAGGGGAAGAGGTTGTGCTTAGTCCTGATGTGACTTGAGCTAGGGTCGGTGGGTGGGTGGGGCTCCCCATTTCTAAGCAATGGGAGGGGGGAATTGGGGAAGAGGAGGGGATGGTGGGACCAGGAGGAAAGGATGTTAATTAATTAATTATTAAAAGACTCACTCTAAATATAGATGGCACTATTCATGAACTGGAGTCTTGGCCTGAATTAAAAACAAAATAAACAAAAAACAAGCCTAGCACCAGTACTACTCATTTCCCTGTCTGCCTGCTGACTCTGGGTGCAGTGTGCCCATGCTCCTCCCTCAGATTGGGAGCTCCAATATGCCTTTCTTTGATTCTTGTCAAACCTTCTGTCTCCACGTGGTATTTCAGGAAAGATCAATTTTTGGAAGAGGCTACTGTTAATGGAAAGGCCTGAAGGTGGACACCAAGCTTGGCTGGGCCTCTCAGTGTCATGAGAAGATGCAGTCAGAGCAATGTTGAGCAGATGTTGAGACATCGCACTCAGAGAGGCATGGAAACCATTGTACAGTTTGAGCAAAGAGCTGGTAGGATTTGATTTATTTCCTAGGCACATCTCTGGCCACATTGGAGGCAGCTGGTGAATCCACTCTTGGGGGACTGCTATAGATTGACTATGAAGTGTCCCCTATGAGGCCATGTGCCAAAGAGTTGGTGCCCTGCTGGGGGTGTATCTTGGAAGTGCTGGAAACTTTAGAAGGTTGGGCCTAGCATCATGACGTAGGTTGATGGGGGTTTATTCTTGGGTAATTCCATCCTAGCTTTCTCTGCTTTCTTGCTGCCATGAGGCAAGCAGCTCTGGTTCACCGTGTTCTGCTGCCATGATAGGAAACAGTAGAGCTAGCTAGCATGGGCTAAAACACCTGAGACCATGAGTTGAAGCAAACTCTTCCTTGAGTTTGTTTTCTCAAATCTAAGATGAGACAAAAGTGTGAACAAGAGATCCCATTGATGAGAGATCTATGAGAGAGAATGAAGACTGGGCCACAGGCAGTTGAGAGAAAATGTGGCTGCATTTTGAGTGCATTTTCAAGGTACAGCCTATAGGATTAGCTCATTTTGGCTGAAGAGGAGAGGTCGAGGATACCTTCTGGAGCCTTTGGTATGCTAGTGGAGTGGGGTGACTGACAAAGCAGAGTTGAAAGGTCCACAGTCCATGTGGGGCTGCATTATATTTTAGGTGTGGATTAGGCATCAGAAGAGAGGTATGGGTAAGATTAAGGACTTGTGAGTCTGGAGTCATGATGGAGACCAGACTTTAATGGGGTAGCCCCTTTTGAAGGTTGTCAGCTTAGCTTAGGTGGCCTGACTCTGTTTGTTTCTGTTCACCATGTTTTAATGGCTGCCATGGATTCCACAAAGATGTAGGCATTGTCATGGTGGCAGAAAACAAGAGGTTGTTCGGTGCCATCAAGCATGGTTCATGGCAACGTTATTGACCAGGAGCATGGCCTGGATTATCGGCATCATTTGGCAAGGGGCATTTTCTTTGATGTTGTGTCAGTGTTGGAAGGCTGTGAAGAGTGCTTTCGATCACCTCTTGTCTTGCGGGTGGGGATAGAACAAGAAATAAAAGCCACATTTGGCACATTTTGTTCTAAGGGAACAGTAAAAGAAGAAACATCTTCTGTCTTATTTTTCTTCCAAATGAAAAATAGTAACTTTACACTTAGGCAACTCTTTTATAATGTTTATTAGTAGAAACTATCCCCAAAGACAGAAGTTGGAATCTGGGAGAAGGACATGAGAGGGTAATAGGGAGTAAATGTGGCCAAAATACATTGTGCACACGTATGGAAATGTAATCATGAAATCCATTATTGTGTATAATGAATATTTGATAGTAGATTTTTAAAACTTGCCTCCAACTGGGTGACTTAAGAAGACAAATATGGTGGTAGGGCATCTGCAGGGCCAGGCTCCCTTTGCAGGCTCAAGGGGGTTCACTCCTTGCCTCTCCCAGCTTAGGGTGCTTGTCAGCAAGCCTTGGTGGTCCTTCTAGATGAGTCCCTCCAGTCTCTGTTGTTGCAGTCACATGGTGGCCTTGCTGGGTGTCCAGATCACCCTCTTGTGCAGACACCAGTCATTGGATCAGGGCCCAGTATAGTCTAACATGATCTCATCTTAATGTGAGTGCATCTGGGAACTTCCTGTTCCTAAATAAGGTCCCATTTCCAGACACTGGGAGTTAGGATGAGGATGTGCTCCCTCTGGAGGACACAGATCTCATCCTGGCTGTATCAAAGGAAGATAGAGTGATGGGGGTGGGGGCCGGTGGGCGGATGGGGGGCGGGGCAGTAAAGCATGGTATAAACCAGGGAACCAGTGTTTCAATGAGATGACTCAGTTAAAATAATTGGTCTTTTTGTTTTGTTTTGTTTTGGTTTGGTTTGGTTTGGTTTTTGCTTTTTCAAGGCAAGGTTTCTCTGTGTAGCCCTGGCTGTCCTGGAACTTACTACGTAAACTGGGCTGGCCTCGAACTCACAGAGACCTACCCACCTCTGCCTCCTGAGTGCTGGGATTAAAGGCATGTGCCACCACCACCCAGACTCGATTAAAATAAATAACTGCAGTGTAATGGATGTTTCTTCCTTACTCCTGTAAAATTTAGATTTCAAATCAGCTTTAGCTTTTGCCAGGCTTTTGACATTGAAATTTAAGATTTTAATGGAATGTAATTAGGCACAGATAGGCACTGTGTTGGTGCAAGGGTTCCTCTAGACATTAAGGAAGGCTGAGGACTTTCAGAAAAGATGCTTAAAGAGGTGACTTTTTCTAAGATTCTTCTGTCAAAGCTAACTTTACTGTAGACCATCTGTCATGTGTTTGAATGTGAAATGTCCTCCATAGACTTATATATTTGAACACTTGGTCCGCAGCTGGTGGCACTGTTTGTAAAAGATGTGGAGTTGGAGCCTCACTGAAGAAAGTAGATCACAGTAGGCAGGCCTTGAGGCTTTAGAGCCCAGCTCCACTTCCTGTTTTCAAGGGCAGATTCTGTGTGATCAGCCAGCCTTCTCTGGCAGCAGCCACATCTTCCCTGACATCAGGGACTGTATCCCATGTAGGCCTAAAAACCCCTTTTCTCCCTAATTTGCTTTTGTTGAGGTATTTTATCACAATGATAGAAAAATAATCAATGCACCATCTTTTGAGGGATTAATTGCAGGCATAAACTGGAATCGAATTAGAATCAACATATTAAATGTCTACTGCTTTTTTGTCCATTGTGTAGCTTAGACCCCTCTCCTCCTCCTCTTCTTTACAGTTGATATTTCTTTTATGCGCATGGTTATTTGGCCTGTATGCATTTGTTTTTTTATTTTATTTTATTAATTTATTCGTATTACATCTCAATGGTTATCCCCTGTCTTGTATCCTCACATTCCCCCCTCCCTCCCATTTTCCCCTTACTCCCCTCCCTTATGACTGTGACTGAAGGGGACTTCCTCCCCCTGTATATGCTCATAGGGTATCAAGTCTCTTCTTGGTAGCCTGCTATCCTTCCTCTGAGTGCCACCAGGCCTCCCCATCCAGGGGACATGGTCAAATATGAGGTACCAGAGTATGTGGGAAAGTCAGTCCCCACTCTCACTCAACTGTGGAGAATGTCCTGTCCATTGGCTAGATCTGGGTAGGGGTTTGAAGTTTATGGCCTGTTTTGTCCTTGGCTGGTGCCATAGTTTGAGTGGGACCCCTGGGCCCAAATCTGCCTATCATAATGTTCTTCTTGTAGGTTTCTAGGATCCTCTGGATCCTTCAACTTTGCCATTTTCCCATGCTTCTCTCATCTAGAGTCCCAATAGGATGTTCTCCCCTCTGTCCCAGTTTCCTGGTTAGTGAAGACGTTCATGGGACATGCCCCTTGGGCTAGTATTCAGATATAAGTGAGTATATACCATTTGACTCTTTCTGCTTCTGGGTTAACTCACTCATTATGATCATGTCTAGTTCAATCCATTTGTCCACAAATTTCGGGAATTCCTTGTTTTTAATAGCTCAGTAGTATTCCATAGTGTAAATGACCAGTTTCTTTATCCATTCTTTTACTGAGGGATACTTAGGCTGTTTCCATGTTCTGGCTATTATGAATAAGGCTGCTATGAACATGGTTGAGCAAATTTTCTTGTTGTGTGCTGGAGCATCTTCTGGGTATATTCCAAGGAGTGGAATAGCTGGGTCTTGAGGAAGCACTATTCCCAATTTTCTGAGATAGCGCCAGATAGATTTCCAAAGTGGCTGTACTAGTTTGCATTCCCACCAGCAACGAAGGAGTGTTCCTCTCTCTCCACATCCTTGCCAGCATGTGGTGTCACTTGAATTTTTTATCTTAGCCATTCTGATGGGTGTAAGATGGAATCTCAGAGTTGTTTTGATTTGCATTTCCCTGATGACTAAGGAGGTTGAGCATTTCTTTAAGTGTTTCTCAGCCATTTGATACTCCTCTGTTGAGAATTCTCTGTTTAGTTCCAAGCCCCATTTCTCAATTGGGTTATTTGGTTTGGTGGTGTTTAATTTCTTGAGTTCTTTATATATTTTGGATAATAGACCTTTGTCAGATGTAGGGTTGGTGAAGATCTTTTCCCAGTCTGTAGACTGTCGCTTTGTTCTCTTGACAGTGTCTCCTGCCTTAGAGAAGCTTCTCAGCCTCATGAGGTCCCATTTATTAATTGTTGACCTTAAGGCCTGGGCTGTTGGTGTTCCAGGCTCTTCCCCACTCTTTCTTCTATCTGACTTAGTGTCTCTGGTTTTATGTTGAGCTCTTTGATCCACTTGGATTTGAGTTTTGTGCAAGGTGACAAATATGGGTCCACTTGCATTTTCTTACACATAGACATCCAGTTAGACCAGCACCATTTGTTGAAAATGCTATCCTTTTTCCATTGAATAAATTTAGCTTCTTTGTCAAAAATCAAATGACCATATGTGTATGGATTCATATCTGGGTCTTCGATTCGATTCCATTGATCAACCAGCCCATTGCTGTGCCAGTACCATGCTGTTTTAATTACTGTTGCTTTATAGTACAGCTTGAGATCAGGTACGGAGATTCCTCCGGATGATCTTTTATTGTACAAGATTGTTTTAGCTATTCTGGGTTTTTTGTTTTTCCATATGAAGTTCAAAATTGAACTTTCAATGTCTTTAAAAATTGTGTAGGTATTTTGATAGGGATTGCACTGAATCTGTAGATTGCTTTTGGTAAGATGGCCATTTTTACCATGTTTATTCTCCCGATCCATGAGCAAGGAAGATCATTCCATCTTCTCAGGTCATCTTCAATCTCTTTCTTCAGAGTTTTGACATTTTTTTCAAACAAGTCCTTCACTTGCTTCATTAGAGTAACTCCTAGATATTTTATATTGCTTGTGGCTAATGTGAAGGGTGTGGTTTTCCTAATTTCTTCCTCTGCAAGCTTGTCATTTGTGTATAGGAAGGCTACAGACTTTTTTTAGTTAACTTTGTATCCAGTCAATTTGCTGAAGGTGTTTATCAGCTGTAGGAGTTCTCTGGTGGAATTTTGAGGATCACTTAGGTACACTATCATATCATCTGCAAATAGGGATAATTTGACTTCCTCCTTTCCCATTTGGATACCCTTGATCTCCTTTTGTTGTCTTATTACTCTGGCTAGAACTTCGAGTACTATATTGAAGAGATATGGAGAGAGTGGGCAGTCTTGCCTTGTTCCCCATTTTAGAGGAATTTCTTTGACTATCTCACCATTTAATTTGATTTTGGCTATTGGCTTGCTGTATATAGCCTTTATTATGTTGAGGAAAGTGCCTTGTATTCCCCATCTCTCCAAACCTTTAAACATGAATGGGTGTTGGATTTATCAAATGCTTTCTCTGCATCTAAAGAGATGATCATGTGGTTTTTTATTTTCAGTTTGTTTATATGGTGGATTACATTGATGGATTTTCGTATATTAAACCATCCCTGCATGCCTGGAATGAAGCCTATCTGGTCATGGTGAATGATATCTTTGATGTATTCTTGTATTCGTTTTGCAAGTATTTTATTGAGTATTTTTGCATCAATGTTCATAAGAGAAATTTGTCTGAAATTCTCTTTCTTTGTTGAGTCTTTGTGAGGTTTAGGTATCAATGAGACTATGGCCTCATAGAATGAATTTGGTAATTTTCCATCCATTTCTATCTTTTGGAGTAGCTTGAAGAGTATCGGTATTAGCTCACCCTTGAAGGTCTGGTAGAATTCTGCACTGAAACCATCTGGCCCTGGGCTGTTTTTGGTTGGGAGACCATCGATGATTGCTTCTATTTCTGTAGGGGAAATGGGACTATTTAGCTTGTTTATCTGTTCTTCATTCAACTTTGGCAAGTGAAATTGATCAAGAAAATCGTCCATTTCCCTTAGATTTTCAAATTTTGTGGCGTATATGCCTTCAAAGTAGGATCTTATGATTCTTTGAATTTCTTCAGTGTCTGTTGTTATGTCTCCCTTTTCATTTCTGATTTTGTTGATTTCAAAACTATCTCTCTGCCTTTTAGTTAGTTTGCATAACGGTCTGTCTATCTTGTTGATTTTCTCAAAGAACCAGCTTTTGGTTTTGTTGATTCTTTGGACTGTTTTCTTAGTTTCTAATTTGTTAATTTCAGCCCTGAGTTTGATTATTTCCAGGCGTCTATTCCTCTTGGGTGTTTCTGCTTCTTTTTTTTTCTAGGGCTTCCAGTTGTGTCGTTAAGATGCTTATATGCAATGTTTCCAATTTCTTTTTAAAGGCACTTAGTGCTATGAATTTTCCTCTTAGCACTGCTTTCAATGTATCCCACAAATTTGGGTATGTTGTTCCTTCATTTTCATTGAATTTCAGGAACTCATTGATTTCTTTCTTTCTTTCTTCCCTGACCCAGGTGTCATTTAGCAGAGAGTTGTTTAGTTTCCATGTGTGTGTAGGCTTTTTGTTATTCCTGTTGTTGTTGAATTGCAGCCTAAGACCATGGTGATCTGATAGGATACAAGGTATTATTTCAATCCTCTTGTATCTGTTGAGGCTGGCTTTGTGACCTACGATGTGATCAATTTTGGAGACAGTTCCATGGGGTGCAGAGAAGAAGGTATAGTCTTTCTTGTTTGGGTGAAAGGTTCTATAGATATCTGTTAGATCCATTTGACCCATGGCATTGGTTAATGATGTTATTTCTCGGCTTAGTTTCTGTTTCAATGGCCTATCCTTCAGTGAAAGTGGGGTGTTGAAGTCTCCCACTATTATTGTGTGGGGATCGATGTGTGGTTTAAGCTTCATTAGCATATGTTTTACAAATGTGGGTGCCCTTGTATTGGGAGCATAGATGTTCAGAATTGTGATGTCATCTTGGTTGACTTTACCTTTGATGAGTATGAAGTGTCCTTCCTCATCCCTTTTGATTAATTTTGGTTGAAAGTCTACTTTGTTCAATATTAAAATGGCTACACCTGCTTGCTTCTTGTGACCATTTGCTTGGAATATTTTTTTCCAACCTTTTACCCTGAGGTAATGGCTATCGTTATGGGTGAGATGTGTTTCTTGAATGCAGAAAAATGTTGGATCTTGTTTATGCATCCATTCAGTTAATCTGTGTCTTTTTATTGGAGAATTGAGACCATTGATGTTGAGAGATATTAATGACCAGTGACTGTTAAGAGTCTTAATTTTGATGTTGGTTCCAGTAGAGCGTTTGTGTGGTTGTGCTTTTGCCATGGTATAGTGGGCCTGTATGCATTTGTATATACCATTTGCCTGTCTCGGGTCAGCATGGGCCACAAGAGTGTGTTGCCAACCTGGGTATTCTTCTACTCAGCACTGTAGTCCACAGAACTTCCTTGTCCAGTATTACTGCCTTGGTCTGGTTTTGATGCTATAATGAATTGACAAAGACTGGGAACCTTGTTAATATTACTATCTACCCATGACAATAGTTTTCTTTTGAAGGTTATTTATTTTTCTAAACAAGTAGGTAATACTCTGAGTAGTTCCAGGAGTGACTCAAACTGGGTGTTTGGCCAAGGTAACCTGGCTAGCCACTACAGTGTCTTTGAGTTGTTGAAGGCTCATTGCTGCCTTTTCTATATAAGGATTCTCCTCAGTAGCTGAGGAGGTGGCTCAGTTGGTAAACATTTAGTGTGTAAGCAGGAGGACCTGAGTTCACATCTACAGACTCCATGAAGAAAAACCAGATGCAGTGGCATGTGCCTGTAAGCCTAGTGTTGGGGAGGTAGGAACAGGAGGATTCTGGGGACTTGCTGGCTAACCAATGAGGCTGGATCAGTGGCCGCCATCTTTAGTGAGAGCCTCTGCCTCAAAGACAAAGTGGAAAGTGAGGAGGACACTTGATGTTTACCTCTGCACCCCTCCCCCAAAGATGCTTCTCATACTAGCATCAACTCGTGTGTGTGTGTGTGTGTTTGTGTGTGTGTGTGTGGTGTTTGTGTTAAGAGGAAACTGAGGCTTCTTTGGATCTGGCCACCATGTTATATTTAAATCCTCAAACCTAGGAAGCCTGGACTTTGTATTTTGTCATCCCAGACCCTGGGGATGGCAAGCTTGGAAAGTTGTGCTCACTAGATATCTGCAGTTCCAACCATCACAAATATATCTAAAAACTTCAAAAATAGCTTCAAATTATTGCATGCCCTGATGTCTATCTTTTCGAACCCAGCTCCCATGGTTTCCTCTTTTCACCTCTGAGAAGCCCCTGCCCTTGCTGTCTGCAGAGCGCCACTGTTCTCACACAGTCTTAGCCTCAGAATGCATTTGACTGCAGGCCAAGGCAGTGTAGGCTGACCTGTCTCTGTCTAGCTAATTAGGAGGAAATAACAATAGAGCTCCTGTCCAGTCTGTGGCCCCGCAGGGATGGCGGAGGGAAGCCCAGGTGAAAAAAATGTTCCTTCACTAGAATCTAGGCTTGCAATGCAGGCGACAGCTACAGGTCATCTAAAATCGCATTTGGGAGACCTCAGCAGGCACCTGACCAGACCACCCTCGTTTTTGTCTAGAAAAGTAACGCTGTTGCTAAGTTTAGTCTTGCCCTCCCCTTATAGCTTAGAGCAGTGTATTCCTAGTGGCCTTGTGGTTTGGGTCACTGCATGCCCACGGATCATCACATTTAATGAGAACCACACACCTTGATGGTCTCGGCCCCCTTCTATTGAGCTGAGAAGCTGTTTGTGACTTTTACCCTCTGTTTTCAGGGATTTGTTTTTTCTTGCAAAATTGGGCATTCCTTTGTGTTTCTGTGTGTCCTTAAAAGCAGAACAGCTGGGAATCAAGAGCCAGTGCTCCTACTTGGCAGCCAGTGGGCTCAAAAGTCTTGTTGCTTCAAGACAAAGGTGTAGCCATCCCTGACCCCCAAGGGTACTATTTTGCTGCAAAGGTTTCTCAGCTTGAACCAAACGTGACATGAGAGTTTGGAAGCAAACCTGTACTAGTTTGTCTATGGTCTCACCTTGGTTTTGTGTCACCAGATGTGGTCTGGAAGGCCATCACCCAGGAAGGCATCCTCTATTGCATCTTCTCCTTAGTAAGTCACAGGCTAAGCCAGGCCAATGGCACACTTTAGGGAATCTGGTAGATTTGCTCTGCCACCTTATAGTTCTGTGCCTTGGACAAACATCCTGGCCACTCACCATGCTGTGGTTTCCCTTTGTAAGGTGAGAGTGACAAGCATTGACTGCTTGACTGGAGTGTGAGGCCGTTTTCAAAGGACCAGGTGTGGACACTGGCTCACAGTAGCTGTTAGTGGACAGTAGGTGACTCACATTAGTTAGCCAGTCCGGAATCTAGTTTTAGATTCATAGAGAAATTGAGAAGGCTTAGGGGAATTTGCTTCTAACCCTGACCCCATACACATATGCACATGCCCCACCAGAATGCAGTTCTTGTTAAACTTGTGAATCCAAGAATGAACCCTGACAAAAAAAAATACGGACTCTGCCATGGCAGCATGACACAGGTTTTTCCTTTTTCAGGCTGCTGTCATATAGTTGACGTTATCCACTATTCGTCAGATCCGTGCCACTTTTTACATCCCAGTCAGTACTGTATACTAATCCATTTCCCCCCTATCTAAATTTGGCTTCTTGTCTTTTACCAAAATGTCGGAATACATCTAAGTTTCAGGGGCTGAGATTATTTAAAAGAATGTCATCGTGTATAAGAAATCCTGGGAGAGGCCAGGCGTGGTGGCGCACGCCTTTAATCCCAGCACTCGGGAGGCAGAGGCAGGCGGATCGCTGTGAGTTCGAGGCCAGCCTGGTCTACAAAGTGAGTCCAGGATGGCCAAGGCTACACAGAGAAACCCTGTCTCAAAAAACAAAACAAAACAAAACAAACAAACAAACAAAAGAAATCCTGGGAGATAAAATCATCATAGTCCCAGGGAGGAATTTTTGATGTGCACACACAGCTGCTTAACATGGCTTCTTGGAAGAACAGGATGCTCATGTGAGTGGAGCAGCTAAAGCAGTGGTTCTCAACCTGTGGATCACGACCCATTTCGAAGGTTAGAATGACTCTATCTTGGGGGTAGCATATCAGATACCCTGCATATCAAATATTTACATTGTGATTCATAAAAGTAGCAAAAATTACATTTATGGAATAGCAATGAAAATAATTTTATGGTGGGGAAGTCATCACAACATAAATTGTATTAAAGGCTGTTATGTAGCATTAGAAGGTTGAGAGCCATCTATCTAAATGTCTCTGGCAATTGTTTAACCCATGCAGGACTTAAAACGGGCAGCCTGGCATCAGCCCTGCAGGCAAAGGCTTCTCTAACAGGCAGGGGAGTGGGGACAACAGATGGAACATGTCCTGAGAAGAAGATGAGCAGGTGCAGAGACGGTGGAACCATGCTGAGAGAAAATGGCTTTGAGAGCCAGGACACATTTGGGTCAATTTTTTTGCACTATTGTTTTTGAAGATGTCCAATGGTGCTGGGCACTCATTTACACAGAACGTGAGGGAGAATATTTCCACAGCTTGACTCCAGCCAATGGTGATGCCATGCTCTGGTGAAGCAGCCCTCTCCCAAGGCAGTGATTTTTTTTTTGAGGGGGCCAGGGGGGCAGGGAAGGGATTGGTTGAGATCTAATGCAAAGGCTGATAATGAAGACAGTAGCTACATGCTAAAGCAACAGGCCTTCTCTTTCCCCTTTTGGGGGCGCAACTATACATGTTAGTTGCTTTTGGGTTGCTGTCAACACAGTGTCTGACAAACGTGGTGGGGGATGGTTTGTGCTAGCTCATGGTTTCAGGTGGTTTTAGTCCATCTGGGAAAGCATAGCAGAATAGCTCAGTTCATGGTGACATGAACCCATACTACAGGCTGTTCACATCACGGTAGTCAAGGAAACAGTACTTCAGGAGCCAGGGGCTAGGTATAAACTTCAGAGGCCTACCACCCTGGTCCCCTCTTATGATTAGCTCTGTAGTGATGAGGGCCAGATGTGCAGATGAGCTACCTGGGTATGGGTGTCTGGCTTGCTGCTGTTATCTCCCCACCTGCACATAATAAGAATGGCTGGCTCTCTGCTTCAGTGATGTAGACCATGAAGAGTCAGTGAAAACAACTCCATCAAAGATAAATCCAGCTGGAATGATTTAAGGCCTCCCCACTCCTTGTGAAAATAAAGGCGGTTTAAAAATCTATGGTTTTAAAAACAAACCTAAAAGTCATTTGGCACCATAAGCCGGTGAGACTGTGAGAGAAAATTCCAAAAGAGAATTATGATATACAGATAGTCTGACCAGATAATAAAAAAATACAGCACTAAAAGCACTTTTCAGTGTGTTGGCCAAAACCACGTATGTGGGTCAGGATCAATCAAAGGAGGGACCTTAGGTCTGAGACGTCATTATTATAGAAAGCAGGTGTCAAGAGTTCTTTATGCCGCTTAGAGCAACAGGCTTTGAATTTGAAAAGAGAATCCGCACTCCTCCTCCTATGATGCTTCACACAGTTAGAAGTTGAGGAGAAGTAACATTTTAGGATCTAGGTGCATGTATAATCCATGACACTGCCACTATTTTGGGAGTTATTTCCTATTTTCCACTAATATTTTTAGGTTAATAAAGGAAAAGCTTAATTTCTAAATGCTTTTTTAAAAAATCAGTATAAAAGCTTAGTAGATGGTCTGTGGTCACAACCATTTATTTAACAGTCCTAATAGGACATTGAAGTACAGTTAACCATATGGCACATAATCCAAAGGACAGCAAATGTCCCTTCCCTATCCTTTCCATCGTGATCATTATATGTGTAATTGTGTAGTGTTTCTTGGCCTGACACCTGTGGTCTCTCTACTCAGGGGGCTGAGTGAAAGGATCAGGAGTTCAAGGACAGTCTGGGCTGTGTAGAGAGACCTTGTTTCAAAACATCTAGAATCTGGGTGTGTCACACACACACACACACACATGACTCCTGAGAGCTTTGTTTACCCCAAGCAATAGAGACTCTTCTTCCGCCTTTTAATGGCCTCTATGTTTAGTTTCAAACATGGACTTTTATGAGGAAAGTGTCTTAGGTGTGTGTGTGTGTGTGTGTGTGTGTGTATGTGTGTGTGTGTGTGTGTGTGTGTGTGTGTGTGTGTGTGTGTGTGTGTGAAGGTCACCCTGTTAATTTATTGGGAGTTACTTCTCTGGCTAAAAGTCAAGATTTTTACATCCCTAAACTGCACACAAACCACCATAAATGGTTTTTCTTTGTTAAAAATAGACTTTTCATACAATATATTCTGATCGTGTTTCCCCCCTCTCCCCTCCTCCCAATTCCTCTCCATCTCCTCTTCATCTGGATCCACTCCCTTTCTGTCTCTAGTTAGAAAACAAGCAGACTTCTAAGGGATAATAATAAAATATAAGATAATAACATAAACAAACAAGCAAATCAGAACAGGACAAAACAAACAAGCAGAAGGAAAAATACATAAGAAAAGGCACAAGAAAAGGATATAGATGCCAGGATCCACTTGTTCTCACACTTAGGGATTTCATAAAAACACAAAACAGGAAGCCATAAAATATATGCAAAAAGCCTGCAGGGTAAAAAATAAATAAATAAATACAATAAGAAAATAATAATAAAAAACCTTATATGACATAATGAGAGCTGGAACCTCTATAAAGATGCACATTTGTATTTATTTTCTGTTCAGCTTCTACTTAAGAGTAGGTCATTTCCAGAGGGAGCCTCCTTGAGTGAAAACTAAATTTTTATTTGCACCTGGTTATCAGTCAGAGACAGGGTTAGGGATGGGGCATGCATCTACTTCTCTTTTCAGCTCTAGGACCTCATCTGGTGCATACCTGGAGGAGCTGTGCATGCTGCCTCAGTCATTGTGCGTCTGTCTTGCTGGGTTTATAAGACCTTGATTTCTTGGTGTCCTCTGTCCCTTCTGACTCTTATATTCTTTGTGCCTCCATTTTCCACAGGGTTCTGAGGAGAGGGACTTGATGGAGACATCCCATTTAGGGCTGAGTGTTCCAAGGGCTCTCACTCTCTGCATGCTGTCTGGCTGTGGGTCTCTATTTGTTTCCATCGACTGCGTGAAGAAGTTTTTCTGATGGTGACTGATCAAGACACTGATCTGTGAATATAGCAGAATGACGTTAGGCCATTATTTCATTTTGTTGCTATGACCCTTTAGAGAAATAGTGGTATTTTCTTCACCCCTATGTCCCTGGGAACCCAAGTAGTGTTGTTCTAATGGGTTCTATCTCCTGGAGTGAGCCTTAAGTCAAATAAGATATTGGTTGGATACCTCCACAGTCTTCACACCATCATTGCACTAGCATATTTTTGCAGGCAGGACATCACTGTAGATCAAAGCATTTGTAGTTGGGTTGGCATTTACATTTTTTCCTTTGGTAACGTGCAGAACAACTCCTGGTACACTAGCCCATAGAGATGAAGGCTCTAGGCAGGTGCCAGCTTGACTTCTCTGTGTTTAAGGAATTGTGTAGGTGTCTACAGCAATAGTCCTTGATGTCAGTTTGTGGAGAGCAACCCATGACCTTTGCAATAGCTGGGGTCATTTGGGGGTTCCCATGGTACCCCTTAGGCCAACAGTTCAATTAGATGTAACTCATTAGCATTCCTGAAGCTTCAGTTGGTGACAAGAGATGGCCTCCAGTTGGGGCTCTGTCTCCTTTGTTTGGTGACTTCATTTAAATTGCTTTCATATCTGTATATATTTTAGGAACTTTTTACTGTATTAGGTTTCCATTCTTACATTCAAATGGCCCTTGATTTTAGCTCTCTGTCCTTGTGTTCCCTCCCTTCTCCCCGCTTTCCCTTCCCTTCACTGTTTGATCTTCTAGTCCCACCTGTCCACCTGTAACTATCTTTTTTCCATTTCCTAGGGAGAGCTAGCCCTCCTTCCTAGTCACTTACTCTATACCTAACATCTGTGGTTCTGTGAATTGCCTATCACTGACATAACAGCTAATATCCACGTGTCAGTCAATATATATCATAGTTGTCTTTCTGAGTCTGGGTTACCTCACTCAGGATGATTATTTTTTTCTAGCTCCATCCATTTACCTACGAAATGATTTCATTTTTTAATGGCTGAGTACTAATCCATAATGTACCGCATTTTCTTTATCCATTTATCCATTGACAGATGTCTAAGTTGTTTCCAATTTCTGGCTATTATGAACAGAGCAGCAATGAACATGGTTGAGCAGTGTCTTTGTGGAGTGGAGTGATGAGGCTTCATTTGGGTGTATGCCCAAGTGTGATGTAGCTGAATCTTGGGGCAAATCAAGCCCTAGCCTCCTGAGGAACTGCCACACTGATGCCCATAGTGGCTGCACAAGTTTATACTCCCACCAGCAGTGGATGAGTGTTTATCTTACTCCACACCCTCACTAGCATGATCTGTCATTTGTTTTATTGATCTTAGATATTCTGGCTGGTGTAAGATGAAACATCAAAGTAGTTTTAATTTGCATTTCCCTAATCACTAAGGATGTTAAACATTTCTTTGAGTGCTTCTCAGCCATTTGAGTTTCCTCTTTTGAGAATTCTGTGGTTATATCTGTGCCCCATTTTTAATAGGGTTATTTGTTTTCTTGATATCCATGTTTTTTTTTTTTAGTTCTTTATATATTTTAAAGATATGTAGTTGGTAAAAATATTTTCCCATTCTGAAGGCTGCTGCTTTGTCCGAATGATGGTGTCCTTTGCCTTACAGAAACTTTTCAGTTTCATGAGGTTCTATTTATCAAATGTTGATCTTAGAGCCCGTGCTATTGGTGTTCTGTTCAGAATGCCCTTTCCTATGCTAATGAGGTCAAGGCTATTCCCTGAATTCCATTTTTATCAGATGTAGTGTATCTGGTTTTATGTTGAGGTCTTTGATCCATTTGGATTTAAGCTTTGTAAATGGTGACTCTTCTACATGCAGCCATCAAGTTTGACCAACACTATTTGCTGAAGATACTATCCTTTTCCCTGTGCACACTTCTGGTTCCTTTATTTTAAAAAATTATCCATAGCCACATGACCTTATTCTAGTCCATTGAAGAATCTATCTTTTGTTGTTGTTGTTGTTGTTCTAATACCATGCTGTTTTCATTATGATAGTTCTCTATAGTACAATGAGGGCTGGGCTAGTGATACCTCCAGCAGCTCTTTGATTATTCAGGGTTGTTTTGGCTATCTTGTTTTCTTTTCTTGTGTGTGTGTGTGTGTGTGTGTGTGTGTGTGTGTGTGTGTGTGTGTTCGTATGCAGCTGAAAATTGTCCTTTCAAGATATGTGAAGGACTATGTTGGAATTTTGATTGGGATTGTGTTGAGTCTGTAGATTGGTTTTGGGAAGATGGCGTGAGATATCTTTCTATCCTCTGATATCTTGTTCAGTATCTTAAAGTTTTATCACACAAGTCTTTCCTTTGCTTGGTTAGAGTTACCCCCAAGATACTTTATATTTCTTGAGGCTATTGTGAAGGGTGTTGTTTCTCTGAATTCTTTCTCAGTCTGTTTGTCATTTGAATATGGAACAACAACTGATTTTTGTGAATTAATTTTGTATCTTGCTTCTTTGCTGAGAGTACTTATCAGCTGTAGGAGTTTCCTAGTGGAATTTTTAGGGTCACTGATGTATGCTACCATATCATCTACAAATAAATATACCTTGACTTCTTCCATTCTAATTTGTAGTTTTATTGCTGTAGCTCAGACTGAATAGGTATGAGGAGAGTGAACAACCTTGTCTTATTTCTGAATTTAGTAGAATTGCTTTAGTTTCCCTCTATTGGTATTGGCTATGGGCTTGTTGTAAGCTGCCTTTATTGTATTGAGGTATATATCCCTTGTATGCCCGATCTCTCCAGAACTTTTATCATAAAGGCAAATCACCATAAGCTTAACGTATATGATTAGTCTATAGTATAGGACATTTGATTTTAGTATGGAAGTAGGTACAATTAGATTACCCCTTAGAGCTTCTGGATTTTTTAAAACTACTTTTAAAAGGTAGAATGGATCCCAGATCCATACTTTCAAATCTTAGTTTCTAAGAAGTGGCATAATTTACTAGTTAGTTCACAGTGAGTCTGACGATTCTGCATGGCATGAGAGCTACACTGTGAGCTGAGCAGTCCAGGCGCTGCATTCTGCTCTACCCAGTCCACAGGGCTTCAGAGAAGTGTGCAGGTGATGATGAGTGTGGGGCAAGCCTGGCCTCAGACTCTCCAAGGCAGGTTAATTGGCTTGAAAAGTGTTTCTGTGGATTCAGATGGACAAACCTGAAAATTACAGCTGTTCCGGTAAGAGCTCCAGGCAAAGGTGCCAATTGGGAGTCAAAGGCCAGGAGGGGCAGCCCAGGCTTTGCTTTCAACCCAAGAGGAGTCTGAAAATGTCGCCCGAAGCGAGCAGCCCCTGCCTTCTGCTTTCATCCCCTCCCAGCCGCCCCCCCCCCCTTCCTCCGGTGACCTGTTCCTGGCCAGACAAAGGCCAGCCGTGGCTGCCCTGTTGGAAATTGCATTCTCCCCATTTCAGTGCGATTGCAGGGCTCACATTTCCTGTCCCGGTCCTCTGAAGCTGACCTTTGGGTTAAGAAGGGAGTTTAAAGATAATGGCTTAGTCATGGGCTAGGCTCGTGGTCCTGCAGGTACCATCCTCAAAGGCAGTCTGCTGAACAAAGAATCCCAGGCTAAATTTGGGAGCATTTCCAATTTCCCTTTGTCATCAAAGGAGGTAACGAATGCATTATGTAAATGGCATTTAATGTTCACAAGTGACATAAATGTTCAGCGGAAAGCAGTAATGAGCAGAGGGCCAGAAACTGTTTTCTTCTTTCTAACACTTGGAAAACACTCACTCAACTTTTTCCCTATCCCATAAAATATATGATGTTTTCCTGGTAGAAATTCGGGGCTAAATAAATACCTGCCTCCCAAAGACCCAATCAGCCTCAGAACTTCAGAACTTTTCTGGGTTCCTACATGGTGATGGAATGCGTACACGGTTTATTTTGCAAAAAAAAAAAATTTCCATTCACCTAATTTTTACCGTTTAATATACTGCTGGTAATGAAGGAAAATGCAGGAGTTATGTGCTCTATGCAGCTATGAAGACTTGGACTAAGTCCAAGCCCCCAAATCATGCGAGTCACACATGATCCTGCCATGATGTGTGTTGACTGTTGTCATCTTTGTCATATTGTGAGTTGGTGTGGCACAATGGGCCCTACTTAGACAACTTATTCTAGTCTTTGGGAAGCTTTGTAAAAAATAAAATGACTTATTTATTTGTATTTTATGTACATTGGTGTTTTTACCTGAGTGCCTTGTATGCATAAGGATGTGGGATGTCCTGGAATTGGAGTTTCAGACAATTGTGATCTGCCATGCGGGAGCTGGGAATTGAACCCCAACCTTCTGGAAGAGCAGTCAGTGCTTTTCGCCACTGAGCTATCTGCCTCTTCAGCCCTGGGAAACTTTTTTATGGCGGCTGACAGTTGGGCCCTAAAGAGTCAGATGAAATTGGTTCGGGGTGAGACATGGGAAACTCAGTTTGTACCATCAAGGCTGGGAACCAGGAGTTTCACGGTACCATGTGAGACACACGCGATAAGCAGTAGTACTGGTCCCACTTCACAGCTGGGAAAGTCAAGACCTGGAGTGATCAGCAGCATACTTGCCCAGCATGGACATGGCCAGCTATCGACAGAGCTCATCTATGCAGATTCAAAAGGAAGTTCTGGTCATTGTTTATCACACGATGGGCATTGTGGGAAATTCTTTGTTTAGTACATTAGGGATCTGTTTCTGAGGAACGTAACACACACTTAATCATGGAAATGCTCCCTGGACCCTCCTTAGAGACTCTTGTCTCTGCACCCAGATTTCTGGGGCTGTATGGAGGAAGATGAAGGTGAGTAGGTTTTGGAGCCAGGACTGAAAGAGTGGCCTTGGCCTTGAGCCCGATCTTTCACGAGAGATGAGTTCCAGCCAGGAGAACACTGCCTCCCTCCAGCCTGGAGACCTGTTTCCTTTCTGGGGAGGCACATTCTCTGAAAAGAAAGGGAAGGGGTAGATTCTGAGCGTTGTGTTCTTCGTATCTGCTCTTGAAGTCAGTCCAATTTTCACATAGTTCAGATAGTACTGTTTAATATGACTGTCATACCTCAGAGTTTGTATCAGCCCATTTGAATGGAGTGGGGGGCGGGGGGAGGTGTCTCATAAATCATGTACCCTCCGTTTTGCAGACCCTCCTCTTTTATTTTCTTTTTCTGTTCTGCCAGCTTCCCATTTAAACCAAGCATTTCCCTAGGCTGTTGTCTGTCTCTTGGTTTCTTTCTCCCTTCACCTAGGACTGAATGTTCTTACTCATAACACTGCTGCACCCTGGCTTGTTGGATAAAGGTGTGCACCCTTGGCACCTCCTCAGAGGGTCTCTTCTCTCTCCCACTGTCCTTTAGCACATTGATCAGGGAGGGATGGGAGATAGGGGGTTGGAGTTGGGGTGGGGAGATCTCTGGAGCATGTGCCGGATGGTTGGAGGCCTGTGTGCATCTCATAGGATCTATGACTTGTTAACATAGCTTCGCTCTGGCTTCCATGATGCTTATAGCTATTTCTGTCGGTCTGTACATGGTGATAGAGTGTGTATGAATTTTCTTTTGCAACTTATCTTTAATAGAAGTCTCCTTATTAAGTATTCCCTTTTATCGGTAAAAGTTTGCTTACTTTTGTCTTACAGTTAGTTATCTTTCCTCGTCTTCTGCAAATATCAGGCACCTGCCATGTACATAGTTCCTGCCACCAATGAACACAGAAAAGTTCCCTCAAGGATCTAGAGTTCTGGAGTTGATAGTCTTTGGGAGGCAGGCATTTATTTAGCACCTAGTTTCTACCAGGAAAATGTCATATACTTTTTGGAAGAAGGGAGAAGTTGAGTAAATATCTTCCAAGTGTTGTGTAGAGAAAGAGGAAAATAACCTCTAGCCCACTGCTTATTTCGAATTCAGGAGAAATGAACTTGCACTGTGGTGTAATGACGGTGCCTACAGGTAATGAAGAGGCAATCTTCTGTTCTGCCAGCTGGGCACGATGGGCTTGGCATAGCAGACGGCACTGGAGATGACCTTGTGTGGTGGATGGTATCTGATGAGTGGCCAAGGAGAGGAGTATAGGTGAGTGTCCTGGGCATGAATTGTTCCAGGAAGCAAAACAGATCAAGGAACTCTGGCTTGGAATGAACTAGAAGTAAAGTCTTGAGAAAGGGTCATTGAAACATACTCTTCAGACCATAGGGAACTGTCATCTAAATCTTAGTGACTGATGCCATCTGAGTTGTGCGTTCACTTGGAAGAGTAGAGGACACATGTGGGAGAGGTTGGGTAGGATGCCGAGTCACTGAATCTTCTAATTAAGACTTAAGATTGGACTCCAAGGATACCATAGAAGAAAGAGGAAGTGTGAAAAGAGGACAGAGGTATAACATGTTCATAACTGGATGTATTAAGAGACAAAGAAGTCGAGATCTCTGAGGTATCTGTCTTAGACACCTAGACACACTTTTCACTGAAAAGTAGAATGTACTATGGCTTCTTAAGGAGGTGCCAGGGAGTACAGCAAGCTCTGTTTTTAAGCTTTGTTACTTTTTATTTTATGTGTGTAGGTGTTTTGCCTGCAGGTATGTCTGTGTGCCATGTGTGTAGAGTCCTGGAGGTCAGAAGAGGCCATCAGATCCCCTGGAACTGGAGTTGCACATGGTTATGGACCATGATGTGGGTGCTGGGAATCAAACCTGGACTCTCTGGGAGAGTAGCGAGTGCGTTTTAACCACTGAGCCTCTTTTTCCAGCATCATTCTCAAATGACCTGAGATGCGTGGAGGTGATGTCACCATGTCATGCAGCAAGTGAGTGTGTCTTTAGCTCAGATTTAGAACTGTGGCCAAAGAGGTGAAACCTGGAAAAGAAATGGGCTAAAGATGACAGAAATGAGAACCACATCCTAGAGCAAGGGCTTGTTAGTGGCAATTCCAGAGTTCAGACTTTTCAGGCTAAGATGTGTGCAGCAAGCTGGGGTGAACGTGGGGCTATAGTTCTGGATGCATTAACGTAAGGACCATGACAGGAATCTGAGTAAAACTGCCCCAGATGCTGGCAAGTGTGCAGCCAGTTGAAAGGAGTCCTCCCAAATGAGCTTGGATCAGGCACTCAAATCACCCAGGAAAGCTACTTTCTTTAGTGGGCAAGTGCTTTAGATTTAAACTAGGTTAAATTTCAAAGGTAACTTGAGCTCTATTCTTAGATTAATAGATTCATCTGTGTGCATTTACATTTAAATACTAGTGCTACTTAAAGTTTTATAGACAGTTTCACACTGAAGAAATATTTTTATGCTTTAATTTTTAAAAATTGAAAATTTCAGGTATAGGAGCATGGGAGACACTAAAAATAAATCATGTTGATAATATTCATTACAATGCCATTAAATCGTTCAGCAATCAAGTACTTGAAAAAGAATGGAGTATTTAGAATATATTTTAAATGTGTTCTTTGTTTTTGGCATTTTTACTTGTTGGGGGCCAGGGATACACACACCACAGTGCAGCATATGGAGATCAGAGAATAACTTTCAGGAGTCCCTTCCTTCCTCCTTCTATCGTGTGTGCTTTAGAAATTGAACTCAGGACCCCAGGCTTGGTAGCAGGTGTCTTTATGCTATGTGCTTCAGCATGGATTATTTTAAACTTCTGAATGCAGGTTAAAAATGTTAAAAATTTGCTTGACACAGAGCATTGGTAAGTTGAATTTTAATTTTAAGGAGGAAAGTAGAGATCTCAATTAATTTTAACTTGAATCCATTGAATGAGTAACTTTTAAGATAAGATTGGAAGTGACCTTTGAATAATTTCTCTCTATAAGAAGCCCCCTCAAAGGCATTATAAAACTGCACCATGGGAACTATACCTTATTCTTTGTTAACATTACTTAGAGCGCAGTAGACCCCAGTGCTTTGCTGCCACTGTGGCTCTCTGGTCATCCTCACCTAGCACTCGCGCGCGCGCGTGTGTGTGTGCGCGCACACACATACACACACGTACACATGTGCATTCACTTCAGTCGCTTCCCCACTAGTGCTAAGGCCTTTACCCTCCCTCACCCACCCCACTGCTTGCCTCCAGCCCCTAGTTAGGGAGCTTCCTCAAACTCTGTCTCCTGTCTGAATTCCTCAGGCTCTAAAGTCCATGCCTTGCAATTTAGCACGTAATTATATGCTCCCTTGTCACAGTCTCTAATTCTTCCAGGGTCTTGTTTTCCAAGCAGACCAGGAATTATCTCTCCGCTTTACTCCCCACATCTTGATTCCAGATCTCTAATGGCTGTGCTCAAAAGGAAAGCAAGAGATTACCTCTCGGCCTGACTGGCCTTGGTTTACATTCTCTTCCTTAACCACCTTCAGGGACAGGAAGTCACAAGTGTGTACCGTAAGGATTCCCATGTCTCATGGTTCCCAAGCACAGCACAGCACTGAGCTGGAGCCTTGGAGTACCTTGGCATTCACAACATCTAGCTGTGATCCTGGCTAATTGATTTCATCTGTCCCAAGCTCAACCCATAATATTCATGATTACTGGTAAAGTCAGCTGGCCAGAAAGTTTCTCCTTTCTAGGGAAGAAAGGAATATGGCTCAGTCTCTAGCTAGGGCTGTTTTTTTTTTTTTTTTTTTTTTTGCCTCTGGACACTCTGGATATTAGAGTCCTGTATAGACTTTCTCAGTCTCCCTAGTCACAACCAATACTCTTGTTTTAAAATCCCCCCTCAGTGTGTGTGTGTGTGCGCGCGCGCGCGCACATGTGTGAGTCCCAAAGAGGTCAAAGAGGTATTGGCTCCCTGTTCCAGCAGCTGTGAGCTGCCTTCTATGGGCGCTGGGAAGTGAACCTGAGTCTTCTCCAAGAACAATATGTACTCTCCTTTCTCCAGCTCCCCAACTAGTACGTACTCTTGGCAGCCTGAACAGAAGAAGCAGGGAAAATGCTAAATGTCATAGCAGAGTGACACATGATTGCCTGCTTAGGATGTCAGGATGTCTGCTCAGATGCTGCTGTTTGCACACTGGAGGAGGAGAGCCAGCCATGAAATAGACCAGCAATGGCTCAGTACTGAGCTGGAATAGCGAACCCCTAGTTTCCTGTGAACATGCAGGTGGCTCCTCCCCTGGTTGTCTCTGTGCTGCTGCCTAAGGGAGGTCCCAGGCAGTGACAACAACTCAGCAGGCCAACTGAACTGACTCAACGGGTAGGGATGTCTCGGTTGTTGATGGCCATGCACAGGAGAGCTGTGCCCACAGCGGACTTGTGCCACTTACCTGGTGGCAGCCAGTGGGTCCTCAAGGGTTTTGGTGGAGGAAGGCGAGTCTAGACCTCGAGATTCACGCTGGTCACTGGCTGAGGAGACAGTATGCCACTTGCCCTTTGGGTGGCATATAGAGCTCAGTTAGGTATGTGTCTCTCTGGATGTTGGTTTCATGTTTGGAGAGAGCTTTGGAGCAGTCCTGGAAAATGAATGGAGGTGCCAGTGTGCCCATCTCAATTTAAAGACAGGTTAAACATACGAAATTGCATAAAGTGTACATAACAGGAACTCTTCTAAAATGAGTGTTCAAACAGTCTTGCCAGAGTGCTTTATGTTCACGTGGATCCCAACATCTTGTACTGCTTTAAAGCATTCTTCATCTGTAAATTCCAGCGGCCAGAGAGTCTGGGCTACATAGATGCTCAATTTGCTCACAGCTAAGTTTACCAGGTGAAAGGTTGAGTCAATGAATGAACAGGGATGTGAGTACATTGGTGCCCATCCTTGGGCACCAGGGCACTGAAGCCTGGGCTCTTATCTATACATGATAAATACTCGGTTTATGTTTAAACACCACTGGAAAAGCATCCAGTCTAGTCTTCAAAGTTTCTCTGGAATCTTTAAGTATAATGACTACTTGACAAATTGAGCATTGGATGAAGAAACCCTCTCCAGAAGATTCTATGGCCAATAAGACATTTTGAATTAGGTCACACTCTTGTGATCTCCTGAAACATATCTCTGAGGCAGGAGAAACTCCAGTGTTAGCTCTTTTCTTAGGTGCTGTTAAAGCAGGAATGCTTTTGCATTGTTTTGTATCAAGTATACTAAATAGCACCTTTTGGCCAGTGAGATGGCTCAGTGGGTAAAAGAGCTTGCCACCAACTGTGAAGACCTGAGTTCCTCTCTTGAGACAGGGTTTCTCTGTGTAGCCTTGACTGTCCTGGAACTCACTCTGTAGACCAGGCTGGCCTCGAACTCACAGAGATCTGGTTGCCTCTCCCTCCTGATTGCTGGGATTAAAGGTGTGTGCCACTGTGCGCAGCATGGCCTGAGTTCTTGATACTTTGGGTCTGCATGGTGGAAGGAGGGAACCAACTGCTGCAAGTTGTCCTCTGACCTCCAAATGGACACCGTGGCACGTGGGCACCCACATGCATGCACACACAAAACTAAGATAAAGATGTAATAACATATTTAAAAACTAGTCTGCTTATGGTATGTCTGAAAGGGATTTTGTAAATAAGAGCAGTTTATTACACACCACGTGTTAAACACTTTACTGGCTGGCACTTTTTTTTTTTTTTTTAAAGAGGAAGCTTCTCCCAGACACATACCGCCATCACATCCATTTTGCATATGGGATTCGCACCCTGCGGGCAAAGGCTATTAATAACATCTCATGCAGTGAGTAGTTGGAACTTGTACCTGAATCAAGCCCAGAATCTATCTCTCCATTTGGTCACATTAGCTCTCAAGTCCCAGGGTGATGCTGTGGGTGAAATATGAGGTCACTGGGGGGAAAGAAGAATGTGGACATTCACCTATGGGCAGATTTGGGTCACCTACAGGGCTGTGAAATTATAAATACAAAGTTACAATTATGTAAAATCTGGAATGGTCACACGGTAGGAAAACCCAACAGTGGTCAGGTCTCCAGGCTGGTCACCTGAGTCTATAACTTGGCCTATATCTTGCTCATGGGCCATTAGATATTGAGAGTCTAAAAATGCTTTTCTGCACACATGGACTCTGTGCCTTTCATCTGTGTGTCAATCAGCACACACACAGCTAAGTATGAGCCTAGAGCATACAGACTTAAAGTAAGAATGCTGCAGTTTAAAAGGAATGCATTTCCTGAACAAGATTTTTGGGGGGGGGGCAAACCCCTTACCCCAAGAACAAGTACTATGCTTTTCCTTTGTCAGCCTGATTAATGCAGTGTACGTGCTTGTGGCTTTGCACTTGGAATGTGGGCATTTATCAAAACTTTCCTTAGCAGTGGGGAAGATGTAAAGTGAGATAAATTCGTACACAGTTGTTCTCAGATAAAGCCGACTGATTTTTTTTCCCCCAATCTAAAAATAGCTGGGGTAACCAAAGATCCAGGATTAAGGCACAGCCACCAGAAACTGTTCCTGGTGTGTCTGCTGACACCCTCCAAAGTTTGTTGACGTGACTAGCACACAGTGGGAAGGCTCAGTTCATTAATGTGAAGATGGCAGGGGTTTACATTTGGCTCCTATCTCTGAGGAACAGTCATGTATACTACTTCATCCAAAACAGTTTGTAATGAGATGTCATAATTGGCTTCTTCAGTATGTAGATAATGAAAACAGAATCTGACATATAAACAAACACTGGGGTGGAGTGGGGGGTGCACCAGGAAGTCAGCATTTCATGTGTGCACTTTGTGGTTTGCTGTGTTGGACATTTCGTTTTGTCACAGGCAGGCGCCTTTCTGATTTCCTCGCCAGGGTCACAGTGTCCCTGTTACAGCTGAAAAATTCCATCCCAAGGAAATTAAAAAAAAAAAAAAATGGACTTGTGACAGTTCTCATCTGAGGGCTGTCAGGGAGCATGCAAAAGATTCAAGTATGATCCTGTGCCCCCGGGGGCTCTGGAAGTTGGCTCAAGTGAGCAGTCAAGAAAGATTATGCTACTAAGAAAACAGAGCGTGTGTGACGGTTGTGTAACTTGAGCGCAATTGGGGGCTTAGCCGGCAGCACCGTGAGTGTTGTCAGCATCACGGTGAGTGTCTATAGTAATGTGCTTCAGGTGGGGAGCTGCAAAGGTCATTGCTAGAAAGGGTGAGTGCCCTGATCTGGACAGATAGCTCATGTCCACTTCATCTTCCTCCCAAAAATCCTGCCTGGGGAGCAGGATCCCAAGCCTGCCTCTGAGCAGTTGTCCTTGGAAGCTTTCCTTGGCTCTTCTGGTGACCTGGTCTATTTTAGAATTCAGTCTGAGGGTGTTGTTGGTTTGACTGTGAATGTCCCCCACAGGGTTGTGTATATAAACATCTGGTTCCCAGCACGTAATCACAGGATAAGCTGGTGGAAATAGGTCACCATGGACAGGCTTTGAAGAGTATACCCACTCCTGGGATCTGGTTGAGTGCCCCCCCTACCTACTTGTCTGTGCCATATAAATAGCTCCAGCCATTGTGTGACTGTCCTGCCACAATGGGCCACCAAGTGGTAAATTATTTTCTCTAATAGCAGTAGGACACTACAACTATGAGGCGAAGTCTATGGAGGCCATGGTCTCCAACCCCAAACCATGATATAGGATCTGAGAAATTAAAGATGGAACTCAATACTTACGGAACATGACTAAGAATAAGTGATGTGCTTTAGGAGACAACTAGGCCAGCAGGGTTCCATTAGAATCAAACATTTCGTCTAATACATGTCAAAAATATCCTTATAAAGAGTAGCAGCTTAAACTGACCACAAAGTAAATGTATACTAAAATAGTCAAATAGAATGCAGTAGGGGTGTGTGTGTGTGTGTGTGTGTGTGTGTGTGTGTGTGTGTGTGTGTGTGTAGATGTGGAGATGAGGGGTCAACCTTGGATGTCATTCCTCAGGCACCACTTACCTTTTTCTCTGGGACAGGATTTCTGACTGGTCTAGAGCTTGCCGGCAAGCCCCAGGATCTGCCTGTTTCTACCTGCCCAGACCTGGGATTACAAGTGCATGGCGTCATGTCTGCCTCTATTTTTTTCCCCTAGGCGGATCTCAAGGATTGAACACAGATCTTTATGCTTGTAAGGCAAGCATTTTACCAAGTGAGCTGTTTCCCTCCCTATTCCCTGTAGTTTTCTTCTTTATTAACTCTCCCAGATCAGCTTTTTTTTTTTACCAAAGTAGATGAGGGAGTTGTTTCTTCTCCTTTTAAGTATAAGTGACTCTAATTGTTCACTAGTGTGTCAGCTGATGTGGAAGGAATAGAAAGTGTGGCCTTCTGTTGTATCTACCTGGTGCCAGTGTGTGTGTGTGTGTGTTCCACCCTCATCCACTTTGTTATGCGTCCCACCCCAGCTGGATGCTGCAGGAGCCCCTCCTGTAATTCCTTTGGCCATTAGCTGTGAATCTCTTGCAGAAAGGAGGAGTCTTATCCACTTTTTCAGTTTCTTCTGTCCTCTGGCTCCATAGGCGCCTCCTCACTTCTCTGCCTGTACCTTGAAATACTGGAAAGAAATGGAAGGTCCTAGAAACCTACAAGAAGAACATCATGACAGATGGATCTAGACCCAGGGAGTCTGCTCAGGCTACTGCACCAACCAAGGACAATATATGCAGTAAGCATTGACCGCCCCCGCTCTGACCTAGCCAATGGACAGGATATTCTCCACAGTTGTGTGGAGAGCAGAGACTGACTCTAACATGAACTCTGGTCCCCCATATTTGACCACTTCTCCTTGGTGGGGAGGCCTGGTGGCACCCAGAGAAAGGATAAGCAGGCTACCAGGATGAGCCTTGATAGGCTGTGACCATATGGTGGAGGAGGAGGTTCCCTTTTGTCACAGGCCTAGGGGAGGGGAATAGGGTGAAAAAGGGAGGGAGGAACAGGAAGATATAAGTGAGGGGATAACCATTGAGATGTAATCTGAACAATTAATAAAAAAATGGAAGGCATCTCTTCATCACTTCCTATTTATATGAAAACAACATCACATCCATCGAGTGCTAAATATTCTACTTCATTCCCACAACAGCCCTAGAGGATCATGTCTTTGTGACAGCGGAAGCCGAGGCATGCAAAGGTTGAAGACCTCCCACCCACCTAGAGCGGGAGATGCCGTGCTCAGGCTGTGGGTCAGACTCCAGAAACCCTTCCTGTCTGAACTGCCTTTCTCTCTTCTGGTAACTTACTGGCTCAGTCGACTGACAGTAATTTCGCAAGGCCAAGGGGTCATGTTTCTTCTAAAACAGGACCAGTGTGTTTCTTCCCAAAAGATAAGCATTTCCCGGGTGGGAGTGAGGACCAATAACAACTTTGCAAAAGGGAGAGAATGCTAATTTCATCCCATCCTCAGTTTTTGCTGGACTTAAAGGGGGTGGTGCACGCACAGTAATCATTTAGCAGATAATTGCATAATTACTTAAAGTTGAGCAAAACCTTGCAAGTGACCTAGGGGAGGGGAAGGTTTTGGAGCAGGGTGCTAGTCTCCCTGGAGGGAGATGGCCAGAGACTCTTTCTGTCAGATGTTTTGACTGAGAGATGAGCCGTCCTTATCTCTAAAGGCCAAATTCTGCCTCCTCCTCAGGCAGAGTCAAGAAGGATTGTGTTAGAAATAATAATAAAGCCTTTATTTGCTAAAACCTCTTAGCCAAGGACCTGAAGGGCCCACTCCACATTTCTCTCATTTCTGTGACTACTTCCTCAGGGACCAAACTTTGTGCTCTGACATTGGAGGCTGCTTTTTTTCTTTTTTTCTTCTAGTGGTCATTCTGGAGTTTTCTGAATGACTGGTTAACATTGCCTGTTGTAGACTGTAAATTTGTTTCTTAATTGCTGTGACCAAATGCCTAACAACAAGTTTAAAGGCTGGGGAGTTTTCTCTTGGCTTGCTGCAGAGGGGATGTGGTCTATCATGGTGGAGAAGGTGTACCTGCAGGAGGCAAGATGTGGTCACTTTTTATCTGTACCAGGAAGCAGAGAGAGGTGAATATCGGTACCTCGGTTAGGGTGGGGCTTGGCCCACCTCCATTAGCCTAACCTAGAAATCCACTCACAGACATGTCCACAGATATGTTAGACCCTGTCAGGTTGACATTAACTATAACATACCCTAAATCTGTTCAAGGATAGCTTCAACACAAATGTTTTGTCCTATTAGTCTTCTGTGGGTCCTGATTGCTTACAGGCATAAGTATTATTTCCTGGAGGCATGTGAAGAAAATTTCAGCTTTGTCGACTTTAGGTCCACACTATTCCCATGAATAATAATTATCATCACTTTCTCTCATGGTTCAAGTCCATAAGGCCCAGAGAGGGTTGGCAAGCCACTGGAGGGCAGTAAGCTTCTAAGTGTGAATAAAGCTGGCCTGAGATCCTAATTCTGAGGAGACAGGTATACCCTTCTGAGAGCACTGTCTCTAGTGACCCGAGGCCTTCCCACTGCTCCTCATCTTCTGCAGGTCCCACAGTCTTCCATTTCTGTCACCCTGGGGACCAAGCTTTCCAACACATGAACCGTTGGGCAGGAAGGGAAGCAACAATATTCAACCCATCACAGCAACCCACCCAGTGTGTTCGTTGAATTTATACTCTGCACGTGGGTCATAGGAGTACAAAGGAACCACAGAAAAGAAGATAAAGCCAGGGCTTTGAATGGTTAGCTTGGTCCTAATGGGCCATAATGGATGAGGAAAAGACTACCCATGGGCACTGGAAGCTCGCTGTATGCTTGCTCCTGACGTGGTGGTTGACAGATGAAGACTGAGGAAAGATGGATTCAAGAAAAGCCATGAGTGGTGTTTCTCCTCTTGTTGTCCTGGTGCCTTCTTGCTTTCCTCTCAAACTTAGAAGGTCTGGATTGCAAGAGTTTGAACATTTATTTTGTCCCCTGAAACTACTGGAAAGCTGTCTAGTGGTGTTTGTGAAGGAGACCAGCTGGAACCCACATCTGTAATAACAAATACCCTTGCAACTGGCAGGCTCTCAGGTGATGGAGGTAGGGCCCCTCCCGAGACGTTTTCTACAATCTGCCTGTGTCACTGTTTAGAAATGGTTCTTGTCTGTGGAGATACTTACCTTTCTACACAGGCAACCTGACTGGTGGTTGGATTTGCTAATAATCTGAAGAGTGGCAAAGTGGAAGTGAAAAGAACTTCTGGCAAAAGAGACAAAGTGGTGTGGCAGGTGCATATGATGGGGAGGCAGTTACTCACAAAAAAATCTCAAAGATTGAATTGAAATTCCTGGCTTAGCAAAAATTGAAGCACCGCTAGTCTACCCCTAGTCTATAATGATTTGGACTAGACATAAGCTTCCTTCATATACATTTTGCTATTGGACGAAGGACAATTAGAAGAAAATCAAAGCACAACTAATGAGATGGGCTCTTGTTTAAAAGAATAGCAGCTTCTTTTCTCTCTTTCAACAGGGGAAATTGGCTGGAGCAGAGATCAGCACAAGTAAATAGCCCCTTAAGACAAGGAAGGGAGTCAATTGCTGGGGCTGACCTTTCTGCCAGCTATTTTATTATTCTTTAAATAGTTCATATCTGTGTCTTTGTCATATCCACTAGATCCCTCCCACCACTTCCCCCATCCCATTATACATCTCTCTTCTAACCTCATGTCTTAATAGTTTTTAAAAGTAACCCACTGGGTCCAATTAATCTTGCCTATATGTGCATGGGAGTGGGGTTAAGCCTGCCAGTAGCAGCCTCTCCAGAATAACAGTGGCTCTCCATCAGCAGCCATCCTTTAAGTGGATCCTCATCTAAGGGTGACAGTTTTGACTGTAGAGTTGACACAATGTACAGTCAATCTAGGAAGGGTGTCTCAGTGAAGAATTGCCTGGGTGAAGTTGACCTGTGGGCATGCCTGTGAGGGATTTTCCGAGATGGGTTAGGTAGTGGGGAAGACCCACCCTGAATGTAGGCAGCACCATTTCATGAGTGTTGCCGTGGACGGAAAGAAAAGGTGTGTGCATGTGTCAGTGCACCGTGGTCTGTTTTTGACTGGACCGAGTGCATGGAGCCCTTAATGAATGTGTACTGTTTGACATGGCCACCATCATGTCAAGGACCCCAGTGCTTCAGCCACACAGGGGTGGCAAAGCCTTCCTCCTGCAATGAATGCAGAAAATGTCCGCCATAGCTTTTCCTCCAGATGTTTAAAGCCTAAAGACTGCTTCATTGCAGAGATGTCTCCTAGCGTATAGAGATTAGCTCAAGCTGCCTCCTTGTTCAGTCGTGTGCCGTAAACCTTGGCTCCATATTTTTCTACATGTGATAATCATGTGTCCCTGTTCAGCTGTGCAAAACCCCTGCTCCCCTCTTCAATTGTGTATCATAAACATGCTCAGCGTCCCGGGTGCTGTGGCTTCTCCATCAGAGTGCTCAGTCTAGCCCCTTCTCCATGCCAGTTGTTCTGTGCCTGCGTGTCCATGTGTTCAACTTTTTATTTTATTTTATTTTATTTATCATTCCCTCACTACCCAAGTCAGGTCAAATCTGTGGAGCCATGCAGCGACCCAGGACTTGATTGTGGATGTCATGTGACCAGCAGTTTCAGGTTCCTGGTGCTTTGGTTTTCCCACAATGGTGAACTGTAACCTGGAGTTGTGAGCCAAATAAACCCTCTCCCTTAAGATGCACTTGTGGGAGTATTTTATCAGAGGAATGGGAAAGGAAGCCATGATGGCTCATCTTGCTTGTCAGCCTGACTGCATCTGCAATCAACTAAAACCCAAGCTGCTGTACACCTGTGAGGGATTTTCTCTGTTGGATCGTTGGATGTGGGAAGACTCACCCTAAATCAGGGCCATGCCTTCCAGTGATGGCTCTCATGAAAGGACATGGAAGATGGGATCTTCTTGTCTGCTTGCCTTTGCTCTCTCTAGCAAGTTTATCTGCCTGCCGCTGAGACATTCCTTTGATGGCAGTAGAACCTGCTCATTGAGACTTAAGACCAACTGAGACATCCAGCCTCAGGGAATGAAAATTTACCCACTTCTTGACCTTTCCACTGAGAAATAGCCTTTGTTGGATTAGTCAGACCACTGTGTGTATGTGTGTGTGTGTGTGTGTGTGTGTATGCATGTGTGCATGTGTATGCATGTATGTAAGTGTACACACACACATACGTATATGGTCTTTCTCTGTACCTCCCACCTCTTTTCTTTATATACTTTATTTTTGCTTCTTGTATCTACTGTGTCACCAAGGGGCTCACAGAGCTAAGGGAGGAGAATAGGACTAATCTATGACATCAGATAAATAGAAGCAGAAGAGGGTAGATGGGTAAATCAAAAGAAGCATAGAGGGGAACAGTGGCAGTACAATGTCACCCAAGGAAGTGGATGATCCTGCACGCCTGGCTGGATTCAAAGACTCAGCTAGCATCACCAGGACATGCTATTCTGTGTCTGTCTTTATAATGGCATCAGTCACAGGTCCATTTGGCACATTCTTGTAGATTCAGATAGAGCAAAAGAGTGGCTTCCTAAGTATCATGGCATTGAGCATAATCCCTGGCTTGGTTCAATTGTCCATCTAAAAACCTGTCATAGAGGCCAGGGATGTATGGAATGAGGGTGACCATGCATGGATCACATGCTGCCCTTGACTGTAGAAGCTTGGCCATTCCTGCCTCAGCAGCCTAGATTGACCAGCATGCTGCTGGATAGACTGGTTAGCACAGCAGGATGACTTCAACTTTCCATTCTTCCAGGTGCCTTCCAGCCGGGATTCTGCCTGGGCTTTATATCCTGCATGTCATCTGCATAAAGGTGACATCAGGCAAGTGACTGAATTCAGAGCAGCTGACGCAGGCCAGTGTGAATCAAGATCCAGCAATTTTATAACATATAGTTTCTATCCGCAGTAGGTCCCGTCTAGAAGAGGAGGCTTGGATAACTGGGGAACACCACGGTCTGCCTGCCCATGTCCCTACCCTCCACTGCTCTGACTCTGTCTCCTCTTTCTTTAATTATATTTCACCCCAAACTCCTCCATTCCATCTAAAGTTCCAAAGTGTGAGAAGTTAGAAGAAGCACGCTATCAGTTACTTTCCTCAAGGTTATTAGATATTCCAGACTTAGTGCCCTGTGGGCTGAAGGGCTCATATAAAAGTGGAGGGGCCACCCCAGCTCCACCTGTGGCTTTTGTTGCAGCTGAGCTCTTTTTTAAAAAATTATAATTTTTATGTTTCTCTGTCTTCATTTTTATTATTTCTCTTGAGCTTATAATTACATTATCTCTTCCCCTTCTTCCCTCCATCCCCTCCACCCCCACTATGTCCTTTCTTTCTCCTTTTCAAATTCATGGCCTAGTTTTACTTAAGTTTCATTACATTAAGCGTATTATATATGCATGCATGTATGTATGTACACAAATATTCCTAAACAGAGCTGCAGAACAGAACAGAGCCTTGCAATCTAAGGCTCAGGGATCATTGAGGACAATGGAGCAAAAAGACTGTAAGAGGTGGAGGAGTGGAGAGTTTGCTGAGGTTGTGCCTCCTAGGAATGTCAGAAGCCACACCCATAAAATCTTACCAATAGGACTCTGAACAAGGACAACCACAAAGGACGTGCTGGCTAGGTCACAGAGAAGCCCCAGGGGCCTCAACCCTAGGCAAAGAACTATAGGAATTTAAGGAATGCTGAAAGTGGGAGAGAGAGTCTTCCCCCGGAAAGAGTACATCAATTGGCTATTCAGTAACAAGTCTTTAGCCTTGAAAACGTACATACAAGTAACACTATTCAGACTGGGCAGGTTATATGTATATACGTAATACATTTTATATTAAAATATAATTACATCACTTTCCCTTAACGCCCTCCAGTCCCTTCCATGCCTCCTTCTTCACTCTCAAATTGTTTGCATCTTTGATAGTACACACACACACACACACACACACACACACACACACACACACACACACACAACCTGCTGAGTCCATTTTTTGCTGTGTGTATACGGTTTTAGGGTTTACTATTTTGTATTGAGAAACCAATTATGGGTTTCATCCCTGGGAGGGGCCAACATTCCTCTTCCATCAGTCATTAGATGCCTATATAGACCTTTGTCTAGGGATGGAATCCATGAGATTGGGCCCCTTCTATATTAGCATGCCTATAGATATTGTCACTGTTCTGGACTTGTTCATGCATCCATTTTCTAAAAGATTTTCACATGAGACATCTTGGTACTCTGACTCCTACAACCTTTCTACTCCCTTTTCTGCAATATTCTTTGAGCCATAGATTCAAGAGCTGTGATGCATCCATTAGGGCGTGGCTCCCTGCTCATCTGTTGACTGCTGCACTGTATCTGGTTGTGGTTTTCTGTGATGGTCTCCATGTGCTGTAACAGAAGCTTCTTTGATGATGATGTGTGTGCATATGCATGTATAAATAATATTATGCATGCAGTTGTGTGCACTGTGTGTAATTTAGGATAAATATGAGGTTCCTTGAGGCATTACCAAACCATCTTGATATGAGAGACAAAATCCCATAGCATTCTAGTTGAAGGCCTCAGCCCCCCTTTTAATTCATTCGAGTTTCTGTTTGTATTTTGCTTTGGGGCCTTGGGCCCAGGGCCTCAGGGATATGAAGTATGTAGCTTGTGGAGCTGAGCTCTGACCTTTCACCCAGCCCCAGTGCTTGGCAAACAGTGGTTAAAAGATGATTAAATTAACCTAAATAGCTGTGATTTATCCAAAGATACCCTTCATGTCTCTCCTTTACATCACAGAGGGAAAAAAAAACCACATACCATCAACTTGTGATCTGGTAGCCATTCAGTGTGTTGGCACTGTGGTGTAAGCATCACCGTCAGCTATCTCCAGATGTTTCTGATTCTTCCATCGGACACTTCATACCAGGAAGCAGTTACTGAGGAGCTTGAAGCCATGGACCCCACAAGTACTGTCCTATTTCCTGGGTTTTATGCAGTTGACTAATCTCTGCCTTTACATTCTGCAATTAGTTTTTTGTTTGTTTGCTGCTTTTAACACAAAGTTTCAGACTCCTTGTCTGCATGCCCCACATTTGTAGAAGTTAAAAGAAAGTGGCAGGGCAGACCTGGGGGAAGCATCTCTTGCCTTTAGAGTTACAGGGCTATGAGCACCATGAGTGAGGAGAAATGTGGTATTTTTCCCAAGGTCACCTTGCCCGATGAACATATAAATGGTTCTGGAATTTTCATCTAGATTTCTGGACACTTTGGAAGATGGATGGAGCAATTCTGCCATTTTTTTTTTTTTTTTTAAAGAGGAGAGGTGGTATGGCTTCTGAGTACACTACGTGAGTGATAATGAATTAGGCTGCCGCCCTTGGGGGGGGAAGGCCCTGTTGGAACACAGAACAATCCAGGTACTCGTTAACGTGGCTCCTTTTCCTTGTTGTTCTGAATCAGGGCCTCACACTGTAGTCCAGGCTATCCTGTAGCTCACTATGTTTCTCAGGCTAGCCTTGAACACTCAAATATGCCCCACCCCCACCCCAAGTGCTGGAATAATAGGCATGGGCCATGAGGCCACCAGAACCTAAGTGTGGTCTGCCCGTGTAACCAGACTTAATCAGTTACAGTTCACACAATTAACTGATAGAATCTTGATAATATGAACAGTTTTGATTTTTACCTCCCCTTCCCCAAGTTAAAATACGTACACAAATCAAACTTAAGGATAGTCAAGCCAAAATTGCCCTTGGCTAGTATTATAAAGATTACAAACGTGTCCAGGGAATTCACTAAACTTTCAGGGCTTTTTATACATAAGGGTAGAGAGCTACTTTCCCTGCATTGTAGATGTTTCCTTGGCATAATGGGGCTTTACTTTCACTGTCTGTGCTACTGGGTGAGGATGGCAGTGCAAGATAATGTGAAACAGCCCGTGGAGCCCACAGCTTAGGATCTGTGCCTGGTATGGAATGCATTACCAAAGTTATTGTTGGCAGTACTTAAAGCCTCCTATTCCTGTTTCCCTTAAGCTAATCTGCAAATTAGAATGCATTCTTTGATCCTGTACATCTAATGGAACATGTTACGGAACTGGGCCGAGTGGCAGAAAAAAAAAAATGCTAGCTCAAGATTTAAGGTATGTGCCTCTTAAGCCCAATAGGGCAGCGAGAACTGGCCAGAGCGTGCCAGGTTTTGCATCGTGTTCCTGAAAGTTTTGTGCCAAAGTGAACGCTGTTCCAGAACAACCCCAGAACAGCTGCGCAGCTTTGGAATGTTGGACACATTTGGAATTAGCACCCAGGTCAGATGCTCAGCTTTGCCAACGACCCAGGGGTCTTTCCATAGCTACATAGTTTATCTACATAATTAAAAATATACAGAGTTTTATTTATTTAAAAGCATCTGTGTGTATATATGTGTATATATGTGTATGTATGTATGTATGTGTGTATATATATATGAGAGAGAGAGAGAGAGATACCTGTGCCATGGTGTGCACTTGGAGTTCTGAGAACCATTTTCAGAAGTGGGTTCTTTCTTTACCACGTTGGACACTTTTGGACAAGTGGCTTTACCCACTGAACCAGCTCACCAGGCCCAGAAATGTTATGTTTAAAAATACATACCACATCTTAAAACACAAATGTTCCATCCTTTTCAAAGCGACCACCCTTTTGATTACCTCCTTGTATTTGGTAATTTCATCACCTGTATGTACATCACTGGCTACTAGAATTTGCCCGTCTTTTCAAATTCATATTGTCTTCCAAGATCTCATTCAGACCTGCCTTCCTTCTGCTCTCACTGTGACTGCCAAGATCCTTGCTTCTTATGTTTGTAGAATTTCCCAGGGTTTGAACTCTGTGGATGGTGCATCATTATGGAGGGGATTTTTGGATGTGATCCACTAATATGGTTCCAGCAGGCAAAACTGAACAAGAGGCAAAAGCCACACAAGGAGGGACTCCACACTCAAGTTTCCTTTACCCAGTTCTATTTTGCTGATTATGAGTCTTCCTTAGGAAAAAAAAAAGTAAATATCACGAATCTCTATATATGGCTATATCCCTTTCATCCTCAAGTTAGAATTTGGCGTTCTCTTATGACATGCTTTCTGCACTTAGTGCCATAAAACCCATCAGTATTTATTTTTTTAATTATATTTATTTATTTTGTGAGCATGCGTGTATGTGTTTTGGCACACATATGGTCACTTGCAGTCAGTTCTCTCCTCCCACCATGTGAGTCCCAGGGATCGAACTCAGAACATCAGGCTTGACAGCGAGCACTTTTCAACTTGCTGAGCCATCTGACCCAATAGGATCTTTGGGTTTGGGTTTGCTTATAAATAGCCACAGAATGCGCTGGGCATGGTGGCACATACCTTTAATCCCAGCACTCTAGGAGGCAGAAGCAGGAGGATTGCTATGAGTTCATGGCCAACTTGGTATACAAAATGAGTCCAAGACAGCTACAGCTACACAGAGAAACCCTGTCTTGAAAAACAACAACAACCAACCAACCAACCAAACAAACAAACAAAAAAAGCCACAGAATGCTCCACTACGTAACTCTGCTGTGGTTCATTCAACTTCTATTTCAGGTTTTACTTTCTTATCTTCTAATTATATATAATCCTGTGATTGTGCAGGAATACCTTTTGTTTGAAGTATGAGAGATCACTGAAGTCAAGATGTAAATGCCATTGAAGGTTTTGTCTGTTTCCCCCCTTCTGGTATCACCTAATACCGGTCTACATCGGCATGCCTGGTCGCTAGCAAGGACATGGCCTAACAAGGACATGTTTTTTAGCTCTTTAACTTTTCAAATCTGAAATAGTTAGTGGTATTTCAGTATTTGGGGAACCTTTAGTTTACTTCTAGAAAAATTTAGATATCTTTTAACATACTTAAGGACCATTTGTGTTATATATGGTCTCTTTATGAGTTTTATTTATTATCTTATGAGATTTTTCTTTTTCTAATTTTAAAGTTTTATGTATGTAGATACAGTATACACACACACACACACACACACACAGAGGCACACACTTACACACATCTGGTAAGCATTTCTCCCATCTTTTCATTCATCATTTGTTACATTATCACAGTGTATTTCTCTATGCAAAGGTTTGTAGGTGGTCAAAATTCTTGATCCTTTAAAAACTTGTTGGATGTGTGACTTATTCTCTGATCTTAGTGCTTAGAAAGCCACGGTAGTATTGAGTTGAGAGGAGCCTGAACTGTACAGGTAGACACAGAAAAAACAGCAGTGTAAGAAAAACTTGTACACAGAATTTGGTCAGACTTAGACATGTTCTTTTTATGCCTGGGGTACAGAGAAATCACCTCATGCTTTCTTCTAGCACTTTTGTGGTTTAAATATTTCCCTGTGCACCTGAGATCCATTTGGAGTGTGTCTTGCATAGAATAAAAGATACATCCACCATTATCTTTTTTTTTCAAACGGCTGGAATACCATGTTGAAAACACATCTCTGCCCTGTAATTTGAGATAGCACATCTTCCAAAACTATGTTTCCAAGGTAACCAGGTCTCCGCCTGAGTTTCTGATTCTACTGCTGTCGGTTCTTGTGTGCTAGCACTACCCTGTCTCAATTTAAAGAGATGCTGTGGTGTGCTTTCATTTCTGGCAGGGCTGTTCCCCGGTTTTTCTTTTTTAGTGTTTTCTTAACTATTCTTGTCTGTTTGTTTTTCCATATGAAGTTTAGTGTCATGCCTAGCTCCATAAAACCTCCAGAGTCTGCTGTTTTTATTGGAGTTGGTAATTTTATTGGAATTTATAAATTAACCTAATCAGAAGTGACACCTTTATGATGCCGCCATACTATCCAGGCAAGAACATAACACAGCTTTGAATTTGTCCTCATCTGTTTGTTGTCCCTTAAATAGTTCTTAAAGATAGTTTATCTACAAGTTTTTACAAGGGTCCTAGGCTCACTTCTAGGTATTCTCTGTTGCTGTTTCATATACCACTTTGGGGAGTTCTTCTACCATGGACATACTTTGTTCATTGGTTCCTTGTTTTTTCCCTCTAGGCCTTCTAGCATCTTCGATACAGTTTTTTTTTTTTCCAGTTCCCTTTTGCCTATAATTGATTTATGTTGCTTCACCAAGTTTGCTAAGTAGGGTAATGCTAAGTAATGATGAATTACATAATGGCAGGGGCATTGTATTTTGTCCTTAACTGTATTGGCTAGCTCTCTATTGCTGTGACTGAATACCCCAAGACAAAAACAACTTAAGGAAGAGAGGCTCTATAATCTCCCCAAACAACACCACTCACTGGAAACTGTGTATTCAACTACAGAAACCTATGGGGGACATTTCTTATTCAAACCACAACACCTGAGGTGATGGAAGGTACCTCTCTTCTGCCATCAAGAAAGGAAAATGAAGTGAAGATGCTGCCTATGGGAGAAAGATATATCCAATTGTGCTGACTTAGATCAAAGGCTTAAAAAATCCCTATGAAACAATATTATAATATTCCTCTTTCATCTGCTTATCTTGATATGATTTCTGATGCTAAACCAAATGTATTCTTCTAGTACACATCTTCTTGTTGTTTGTGAGTTTGGGTTCTGTTTCATGCTGTCTTTTGAGCTTTCCAGATGATCATATGCAATAGCACCTGTGACGTTACTTTCTGGTGTGATAAATGACATCATTTTTGAAACACTGGACCCCTCTTGTCTTTGACAGTCCAGCAGAAGGTTCAGTAGACTTGTATAGGCCTTGTGGTTTTCTGAGAAGATTTTTTCTCTATTTTTTATGAGTTTGGTTTATGCAATATTTTGCCACTATGTGGATTATGTTGATGAATTGTGTTTTCTAAGATGATACACTTCATATAGATTAGTGAACTCAGAATGTAGCAGCAAATACTATGTATAGGACTGAGACAGAGATCATGGGAGAGAATCTTTCTCCATCCTTGCCTCCAGGGCTGCCTAGGATTGTCTTGTAGATCTTGAAAAGGACGTGCTGTGGCTCAGTAAGAAATGGAAAAGCTCCTAAGATGTTCTTCCAGTCAAACCTTCTAGAATTCCTCTCAGTGAGGTACTGGGAAAAGTTATTAGGAAGTACCATGCATTGAAAATCACTGAAAGTTACCCATAGCATTGTTGTGAAAACTACTTGTAGGGTTATAAGTTTTCTGCCAGGAGCCTTCAGCTTCACAGCCGGCTGAGGTATTAGGGATGCAGTTATGAGGTGTATCACAGGGGGCGTTCCGTCGTGAAGCTGCTCCAAAGGATGCTTGGGGAAACTGGTAGACACTGGACTTTGCAGGCCACATTTTGCTGGGGATGCTTGGTTTACAGCAGGAGCCAGATATAGCTGTTCACTGCTGCTGGGCTATGGGGCACCAGAACAGAGAAGAAGACTGCTTCTTGCAATGTGGTAAAAAGGATGCTTTGAGGTCTTTAATCCACTTGGATTTGAGTTTTGTGCAAGGTGACAAATATGGGTCCAGTTTCATTTTTTTACACATAGACCTCCAGTTAGACCAGCACCATTTGTTGAAGATGCTATCCTTTTTCCATTGAATGGATTTGGCTTCTTTGTCAAAAATCAAGTGACCATATGTGTGTGGATTCATATCTGGGTCTTCGATTCGATTCCACTGATCTAGCCAATGGTCAGAATATTCTCCACAGTTGAGTGGAGAGTGTGATACGACTTTCTCACATACTCTGGTGCCTCACATTTGACCATGTCCCCTGGAGGGGGAGACCTGGTGGCACTCAGAGGAAGGACAGCAAGTAGCCAAGAAGAGACTTGATACCCTATGAGAATATATAGGGGGACGTAATCCCCCTCAGGAACAGTCATAGGGGAGGGGAATAATGGGAAAAGGGGGGGGGGGAGGAATGGGAGGATACAAGGGATGGGATAAACATTGAGATGTAACAAGAATAAATTAATAAAAAAAAAAAAATAAAAAAAAAAAAAAAAATTCAAAAAAAAAAAAAAAAAAAAAAAAAAGGATGCTTTAACTTGTGAGGGTTTAAGCCAGTCAAATTGAGAACAACAGCATGTGTTGTGATTATGGGATGGTAATAATTGCTAACACTAGGAAAGTGTTACATTTAAGGCCTGTGTGAGTGACTGTGTTGTTTGATTGGAGTAGGCACCTTGGGATGTACTAGTTGTGACTTTTTTCATGATAAGGAGCTTTTTGAGATTCTGTGTCTGGTGCCTATAAGATGGGTCCGTGGATAAAGGAAACTACTGCAGCCTGATGACCTGCGTTTGCTGAGTTTAATCTCTGAGACTCACATGGTGGAAGGAGAGAAGAGGTGCCCACAAGTTGTCTTCTGACTCCTCATGTCGTGACATGTGTGAGCGTGCATGCATTCACACACAATAACTAAGTGCAAAAAGGTTATGTGTGGAGTTTTTAAAATTTTATTAATTTATTCATATTACATCTCAATGGTTATCCCCTCCCTTGTATCCTCCCATTCCTCCCTCCCTCCCATTTTCCCCTTACTCCCCTCCCCTATGACTGTGACTGAGGGCGACCTCCTCCCCCTGTATATGGTCATAGGGTATCAAGTCTCTCTTGGTAGCCTGCTATCCTTCCTCTGAGTGCCATCAGGTCTCCCCATTCAGGGGACTTGGTCAAATATGAGGCACCAGAGTACGTGTGAAAGTCAGACCCCACTCTCCACTCAACTGTGGACAACAAACAAATGGAGTTTTTTTGAAGTTTATATTTTACATACAAATAAAATCATTTTGACTTTTCATGTGATGGAATGCATGTTTATTATTTGAATCTACAGTACCATTGTGATCAGAAGGGACCTTGGAATAAGAGCCCCCACAAAGTATTAAAAAATCAGCAAAGAGAATCATTATGGTGGACGTTAGAAAGGAGTTTGTCATATATCACAAAGCCCTCACCGCCCGCCCCCCGCCCCCGTGTATTGTGTATGTGAGTGCATTATATGCATGAATATGTGTGGGGTGTACGTGCAGCAATCTTCACCAATCTTTGCCTTTTCTCTTCAAGGTGGAGTTTCTCACTGAACTTGAAGCCCAAGGTTTCAGCTAGCCACACCTGCTTACTTTTTATGTAGGTTCTATGACACCCAAGTCCCATTCCATGGCAATTTCAATACAGAAAAAGCCCAGGGAACTTTATAGAATGGAAATGTTTATGTTGTAGCTGGCGTGATCATGCCAGTGTCCCTACGTGGAATGATGATTAGACTATACACGGGACTCAACACGCAGTAAAGGTGGCTGTGCATATGTCCACTGGAAGCGAATAAAGCTTAATCCCTGCGTAAGACCCTGGGTTTGGTTCCCAGCACTATGGGAAAGTTAATATTGGTTATTCTTGTCCCTTTGATGTTTTATGTAAAGTTTAAAAATCAGTGTGTCCAATCCCAACAAAAACTTTATTATGGATTAATGAAGTCTGAAACAAGCTCGGCAGGAGAATCGGAGGACTGCTGAGTGCAGAACCCGGGGCACCGAGCTCATTTCCAGGGGCTCTCTGCATCATCACACTTTCAATGTAGCTTAGCGATTTCTATTTTCTCTGCAGAGTCATCTTCTCCAATTTATCACTAGCCATCTACTTGGCATTTTAGTGCTATTTAAGCAGTGTCTTTACAGCTTTCATCCAATTAGATACCTCTTATCAAGACACAGATTTACACTTCACAACTGCAGTAAACTCGCTTTTAATGCTAGTGACCTTGGGTTCACTTGGATTTTGTCTTACAGTCTTATTTTGATTAGTGTATTTTCTTTTGGGCAATTTCCACATCTCTTATTGCTTTTTTTTTTTCCTCCTCCCAAAAGTCAGTAGCCAAGACTTCTAGAAAAGTACTGAAGATTTGAGTCACTTCTTGGAAGTGCGCTGTACTTGAAAGGCCTGCAGAACCCAAGCAGACTTCTCCCAGGCACACTTGTGCGTGTGAAGTGGCTGAGTCACTTTGAGGTGGTCCTTCCTGGAGCCCATCCATCATCTTCCAGCACAATCAGACGAGAGCCATGCTGTGCCTCGCTTTCTGAAGCATGTTATCACTCATCAGTGTTGACTCCTACCCAGCACATTCTGGCACCGGAGAGGCTTGTGTGATTTTTTTTTTCTTCTTCTTCTTTAAACTATGACTTTGACAAGTTACATTCATTGTTTGCAATGTTGTGACAAATCTCTGATCAAAAACTCCCCCGAGACGGTCTTGATATGGTTCTTTCTGTTTGTTCTTGGTCTTGGCACCATTAGCACGTTGTCTAGAGTTTTCCACACTGATGGCCCTGCTTCCGATTGGGCTCTACTCTCAGAATTTCATCTTTGCCAGTCCTTATTACGAGTATCCTAGGGAAGTATTTCACCTTGGCTCCCAAAGCCTCTGTGCACTGGGAGCCGATGAGCTCTGTTTGCATTTGGGAGAACTGCTCTCCACCCTCCAACCCTATCACCCAAGAAATATACTTTATTTCAGAATTCTTTGTTATTCCTTCTTTACCCACTTGTACCAATGACCGCCTTCATCTTCTGGATCTATCAGGTGTTTCTCGTGGGGTCTTCTGCTAAGCTCGTCAGTTCCCATGCAAGCTCTCCTCACATGCTTCTGCGGCCGCCTCTGTCCAGAGTGTAGGGTCATAGACTCCCTATGTACACACACTAATGGATGGTTCTAAGCTTATCCACGAAGTATGGGCTTCCTCATCCAAAAAAGAGGTCTATGAGGCTGGTGTTACAGTATTTTGTATCTGTTCGGCCTACAAAGCAAATAACTGACACAAAGAGACTAAAACGTACCTTAAAGCTGCCAGCAATTCTCCGGGCAGAGTCTGAACTGATTCTAATCTACTCGTAAACTAAACAAATTACTCTAACCCTTATAACATACATATATTCCAAACACTTGCCACTATGACCCCTGGGCCGGTCCGCATCCAGTTTCCACCGTCCTCCTCTAACCTTCCTAAAACCCTCTCCTCCAACCTTCAAATTTTTCTCCTCCCCTCCAGGAAGTCCCGCCTTCCACTTCCTGTCCTTCTGCCCAGTTGATTGGCTAAACAGCATTTTATTGATGGTTGATACATTTACTTAGCATTCCTCCACAGCTGGTGATGAGGCTCAGTTGGTAGAGTGCTTGCCTAGCGCGGGGAGAACCCTGGACTTGATCCCCAGTTACTGCATGACTCAGGAAGTGGAGGCAGGAGGATTAGAGGTTATAGGCCACCCTTACCAATACAGTGAACTCAAGGTGGTCCTGGACCGCATGCATTAGGGGAGAAGGAGAGCTCCATGCTGGATACTGTGACCCCCTTCTGTGTTGGGCACACGGCTACAGCATGTTCTTAGTGGAGACTTAAATCTGAACGTATCTAGGTATTGTAGACCTAATACAGCCTGCCCCTGGCTCATTACTGAGGAGCTAGGCTCTAGTTGCATCCTGAGGTATGACTGGCTGTGTTTCCTGAGTACAGGGGGAGTCCAGTGGCTTTTTACAAGTTGTTTGTATCCACTAAACTTTTCACTGTAACTAAGATATGAGCTCCATCTCCTGGGTTTCAAGTATGTGTGTTCCTGGTTCTGTGTCCCCTCTCCCCATACAACATTGATGTGCACCTGTGCTCCCTGTGAATGGAAGGACAGATATCACCCAGGAGTGCCCTGTCTTTATTGGCATCATGTGACTGTCCTTAAAACTTTCTGTAGTGTAATTGGACTCCAAACAGAAAAGGAATTAAAGTTGGATGAAGCACTTCAGTTTCCACAGAAGTTAGATTTCTTGTGTCATTTGAGATACAGAACATTATTTCAAAGTTTAAGTGAAATTACTGGAAAGACAATAGTGAGCCACAGAATATCCTCTATTTTTATGTCCACCATTCAATAAATAAAGTTTATGCCTTTCAACTCGGATTTTTTTATTGCTATGTTTTTAAATATCATGGGTATTAGGTCAGGAGTATTAGTTGGAATACAAATGTACAGTTAAAATTTTTCAATAGGAGCTAGGTGTGGTAGTACATACCCATAATCCTAGCACATGGGAGGCAGGAGAATCAAGAACTTGCCTCAGCCACAAAGCAAACATAAGGCTACATGATATAGTCACAAAAATCAAAATATAACACAGTCATCTCTTTTCTCCCCCGCTCCTCATTCTTTTAGACAGGGTCTCACTATGTAGTCCTAGCTGGTCTGGAACTCACAGAGTCCCTCGGCCTTCTGAGTGTTGACATTAAAGGTGTATGCCACCATGCCTGGTAAGACAGTCTACTCTTACTAAATGCTTTTCTTTCGACAATTTGTAAAGAATAGAAAGTCCTATGCATGTGCTGCAAGCCGTGTGACCTGAAGAGTGAGGGTATGGCCCTGGGTGAGCACTGAGTCCAGTGTCAGGCATCTTCTGCACTTATGTGTAATTTTCTCTACACATGGATTTAAAAGACCCAAAAAGTTGTTTTATTGATGTTGAAGAAAATGTGATATTCTGCCACTGGAGATGCTAGATTTTGAGGTGAGTCTAGGCAATTTCTAAAGGACTTGATTCTTTACTCATCTTCCAGCTGTTCCCTGAACTTCTGTGACATGCCAAACCCTAAACATAGTGCTGGCAATTTACAAGTGTTGACCCACCACAGCTGGCAAATAACCCACAAACAAATGCTTCTGAAAAGCACTGAGGTACTTTAAGGACACTCTATGGGACAGAGTGGGCACTAGACTCGGGTTTCCTGGTTGAGAGAAATGTGTGAGTAGCGCTGGGTGTGTTGGTGCACACCTTTAATCCCAGTACTTGGGAGGCAGAGGCAGGTGGATCTCTTGAGTTCGAGGCCAGCCTGGTCTACAAAGTGAGTCTAGGACAGCCAAGATTAAAAAGAAAGAAAGAAAGAAAGATGAATAGCGGTGTCTATGTTGCAGGAACAGCATGGAGAAAGGTGCTTCATGACATGTGGGGGACACCACACTGGAGATGTCACAGGAGGACCTAGTGGATGGTCAAGAGTGGTATAGGCCACAGTGCATCTGTCAAGACAGGGGAGGGCACAATCTTCCTACTGAGTGTTGATCCTTCACTTTGTAGCTATAACAGGGGGGCGATGTGGTCAGAGTTGTCTTTTGAATGGATTTCTCTGGCTACTTACAAAGGTCTTGATTTTTATTCCAAGGGTCCCACAGAGAATGTGGCCAGGCACATAGTTGGGACCAAAGAGCCACTTGCTCTTGTCTGTGTGGGAAGGTGTCTGCTTTCACCAAGTAGTCTAGAACCCACCAAGGGCAGCGAGAGGAATGAAGTCTGTGGCTTATTTTTAGGGGAGAAACATTTCCTTTATCAATAAATCATAGGGATTTTTAAAAATTAAGAATGAGTATTGGCTGTTTAGACAAGGAAAAAAAAAAACCACAAAACTAAAACCAAAGAACAGAGCACATTCCTGTCTTCCTCTGTATCTCAACTTAGGATAGTTCTGCCCTCTGCCCCCAGGAATGAGTTATGGTCAGATATGTGGAAGAAATTTCATAATAGACAGCTCTAAAATAGACAGCAGGAGATGCCTTGAAGTTCCCTTTTAAACCCCTGAGCATCACGCTTTTTTATATCTCAAAGAGCTTAGGAAAAGTTGTTCATGTATTTTTTTGTTCCCCCACCTCTCCCCGACACACACAGAAGCCCCCGGGGCTTGTAATCAAAGATGCAAGCATACATTTCAGTTGAGGTAAAAATGCTCAGCTGAGTAAAAGTATGCACATGCTGACCTCACGTGACAAATCCAGGCTTGGAGGCCAGCTTAGAATGTGATTAGATGCTAGCAAAAGCTAGGCCGTTTTCCTTATAAAGGTACATAACTACTTATCTATTGGAGTACTAACTTCTACTTCCAGAAAAAACTTTACTTCACCCCAAGAGTGGGCAGAAGATCAACCTGAGGGAACCTGAATCCAGAGAGGGGCACTGAGCCACATTGTCTGGTAAAGGTGCTGTGATCCTTCCAGGGCCATGATCTTGCTGCTGTCTCCCTGTGAAACTGCCCTTTCCCTCCATCTCTGGCTGTATGAAGAACTGCTAGGAGCCAACAGTGTCTCTTGCCTCCATCTGTGATGACAGTCTATGCTCAATCCCTCAGGGACTGTTTATACAGCACATAATTAAAATTTAGTTTTGTTTTTAAAGCAAGCATTTAGCGCTGACGATGAGATGTGCTGGTTACCAGAAGAGCAGAACCTCGGAGGCCTAAGACATTGGAATCCTATAGTGAAAAGCCAGCAGGGACTGTGTGAGCTCTGGGCCTGGCTTCCTTTGTTGTTCTTTATAGGAGTTTTACTTCCTCTGTAAGTGAAAGGAGAGAGTGCTACAGTTTGGCTCTCAAATGTCAGATTGGACCATGAAGAACAGGGGCTGGCCAGTCAAGCTCAAGGGTTCTGTTTTTAGAAAACCCAAAACATGGGGCTGACAGGGCTGATGAGGCCTCATCACATACAAAGCCCTGAATTCACTTCTCAGAACACCATGAGCTGGCTGTGGGGGCACACACCTCTAATAATAGTATTCCGGAGGTGGAAGCTAAGGCACTGAAGGTCTGTGGTTGTTTGAAGTGACATAGTGACTTTGAGGCTGGCTTGGGATACATAAGACTCTGTCTAAACTACCCTTCCCCAAGAAACAAAATGCAAACTATTGAGATGAACAGCAGATGAAGATGGATAAAACAGAGCAGTGTCTTTCAACCAGGACAAAGGGACCATTGGTCCATTCAGGGGACATTTTAGCCCCCACAACATAGGATGGACGTTTTGACATCTGGTAGGGAGAAGGCAGTAGTTCTCAGCATCCTACAGAACACAGGATAAAAGCCTCCATCTACAAAACAAGTGTTTGTCCCTAAACACCCATAGTTCTGAAATGAGGTTGCACTCCCAATTCATGTCCTTAGAGGGACCAGGACACTCCCCTTTAGTCCTTGCTGTTTGAGTGACTGAAAGATGAGCAACCATGAAATATTTCTAAGTCTAGGAAGATGAGAAGAGAGTGTTGCTTACACAGTGACTCCGCCAGCTGCTGTTAAGCAAAGCTCTTACTCTCCTCTCCAATAGCTGCCTCTTTGGGGGCTTTTCTTTTCATGAGAGTGGAGGACAGCTGAGAATGCCTTGAAGTGTTTCCATAAGAAACAAAACGTCTGCCCAGTAAGTTTGCTTTTTCTCCTGTCAACATATATTCTTCTTGGCATCTCTTGTTGCTGAGCCATATGAAAATTTGTCACTTCTTCCTCAAACATGCTGGCAAGTGTTGCCCCAATTAGAGGAAATAACTAACATGAACCAAAGGAGATGGCAGAGCTCTGGTCTTCTGCTCACCCGCTGGGAGGTGGCGACTGATGGAAAGATGCTGAGGTGGGGTAAGCCGGCAGGCTGGGCTTCCTCAGCACGTGCCAGTTATGCTGTGAAATCCCTAATCTTTAGCTGAACCATGATATCCCAGCAAAGACAAGATCTCTTCTTCCTACGGGTATTTGTTCTCTTCCTTCAAAATCAGATGTGATCCATTCCCTATGAGTTCAGGACAACAACGGTGCTTTGGAGCAATTCTTGCACTATTCTCCTCCCGCCTCTCATCCCAGAAGCACGCCTCCTCCACAGGTGCTCAGCATCCCCAGCAGTGAAGGTAGTTGTAATCATGGATTCTATTTTGATGGGGGAAAGTGTGTATTGATGAGCCATCCTGGAACAGGGAATACAATGCTGTTGTTGGGGACAGGTGTGGGCCCCCCCACTGGCAAGAACACTAATGCCCATACAGTTCTCTCTGCTGGCAGCTTCCAGGGTGGTGGCTACCACAACCATTATGTGGAATAACGGAAGTCCTCTAGAATTATGAGACTTCTGAGATGGACATGCTTTTGTGGTGAACGTCAACAAATACATCATGAAGGGGGTCCAATTAAAACTGTCCTCAGTTGGAACCAGAAGAATGTTCACCATTCTCAACCCTGCCAGCAAACAAATGAGGGAACATCGAAGCACCCAGCACCCCAGTAACACAGGAGAACCTCTCAGTGAGAGGCACTGGCTCCCTGGAGTCTAATTGCATGAGACCCCGTGATTTCAGGGTTTAGCTGATATGGGAGATATCTGCTCTTGGCAGGTGTCTTGTCAGATGTGTGATCCATCTCCAATTTATAAGTACGGCTTTGTAAACCATTGCTCATTTTATGTTCACATTGTATTTCCTTTCCTTTAAAAAAAGGTTTAATAAATGCAGAGCTTAATTAATGGCATTTGTCCAACAGGCAATTACAGTGATTGCCAAAAAGAGATGAAAAGGTTACCAAAAGATAGCCCACACAGAGCCTCATCAGAGGATTCCTTCCTCCATTCAATTTAGCTAGAGTCTGACTGTGTGGCCATGAATGACTTCTCTTTACTGTGTAGTTGAGGCTGACATTAAACTCATGATCCTCCTGCCTCAGCCTCCTGGGTACTTCAATCACAAAATGTGCAAGACCACACCTGGCTTGGCCATAGGGCCTTTGTGTTCTGAAGGAAGGTGAAACAGCACAGTATTTGTCTCTGATGTCAGTCAGGGCAGCTGAAGCTGACCTGCCTCTAAGCTGGCATCGCTGTCCTGTGGTGATGTTAATATCTTCATGTTCTTGGTAATAAAAGCAAGCTTCTCTTTAAGCTGTTCCAGCCCCATGGGCCAGCTCTCTCCCCTGGGATCAGGTCACTTGGCCAAATAAATCACAGACTTAAAAGAGTTATGTCTTCTCCTAGCTCAGTACAGTAATAGAACCATTGAGTTTATACGTTGCTCCATCGCTGTACATGGCTGTGCATCAGCGCCTGTGCCCAGGCTTGTGTGATAGCTGTGCTTACTAAGTCAGAGATCCATATGGGATTGATTCTTCCAAGCCCACACATTCTTATTAGCACTTTTTTCTACTGGAAAACACATTTCATCAAATGTGATGTACAGGGTTTGAGGGAGACTTTGTTATGACTCAGCTTGAGGAATTGGGGATCGCAAAGGTGCCGTCAATCAAGGCAGTCAGTCCTCCGTGTCCTTCCATCAGGCTTTCCTTCTACAAAAATTAATCTCCAACCCCCCCCTCCCACTGCACTGACAGACTTGGCTCTCATTGGAGAGAAAACCAACTCCAGCTGGGCCTGCGGTACGGAGGGGGATGCAGGGCTGCCTCCCACATCGAACTGCCACGTCTCGTGACCCTGGAACCACTGCTCAGCCAGAGTGTGCCTGGCCCCACGTGTGTCCTGACTGCTCACACTTTCTCAGACGTTATCCCTTTCCTGCCCTCTGACAGATCCACAGCAAGCATGGCTAAGTTGAGTGACAAGTCCCACCCCAGTCACTGCTGCTTCCCCCACAGTTATGAGTTCACATGAGGACCCTGCTGAGAAGAACCCACAGTCTTGTATTCTTTTCATGTGCAAGCCAGCAAGCCTTATAGCTTGCTACCAGCAGCTCTGTTGGCCCTGAGCATAAAAGCATATTCATGACTGGTATTAGGTTTACAGAGAACAGAGACCAGGGAGAAGCCAAAGAAAAGACTTCTTTAAGGGGGCTGAGGAGGTTTCCCAGTTGGTTAGATCCTTGTTGTGCAGGCAAGAGGACCTGAGTTCCTCCCCCAGCACCTATGTAATATAGGGTGTGGTAGCATGTGCTGGCAATCTCAATGCTGGGGGAGTAGCTGCAGGAGGATCTCAGCTGGGGGAGTAGCTGCAGGAGGATCTCAGCTGGGGGAGTAGCTGCAGGAGGATCTCAGCTGGGGGAGTAGCTGCACGAGGATCTCAGCTGGGGGAGTAGCTGCAGGAGGATCTCAGCTGGGGGAGTAGCTGCACGAGGATCTCAGCTGGGCGAGTAGCTGCACGAGGATCTCAGCTGGGGGAGTAGCTGCACGAGGATCTCAGCTGGGAGAGTAGATGCAGGAGGATCTCAGCTGGGGGAGTAGAGACAGGAGGATCTCAGCTGGGGGAGTAGCTGCACGAGGATCTCAGCTGGGGGAGTAGCTGCACGAGGATCTCAGCTGGGGGAGTAGCTGCACGAGGATCTCAGCTGGGGGAGTAGCTGCACAAGGATCTCAGCTGGGAGAGTAGATGCAGGAGGATCTCAGCTGGGGGAGTAGAGACAGGAGGATCTCAGCTGGGGGAGTAGCTGCACGAGGATCTCAGCTGGGGGAGTAGCTGCACAAGGATCTCAGCTGGGGGAGTAGCTGCACGAGGATCTCAGCTGGGGGAGTAGCTGCACGAGGATCTCAGCTGGGGGAGTAGAGACAGGAGGATCTCAGCTGGGGGAGTAGCTGCACGAGGATCTCAGCTGGGGGAGTAGCTGCACGAGGATCTCAGCTGGGAGAGTAGATGCAGGAGGATCTCAGCTGGGGGAGTAGAGACAGGAGGATCTCAGCTGGGGGAGTAGCTGCACGAGGATCTCAGCTGGGGGAGTAGCTGCACGAGGATCTCAGCTGGGGGAGTAGCTGCACGAGGATCTCAGCTGGGGGAGTAGAGACAGGAGGATCTCAGCTGGGGGAGTAGCTGCACGAGGATCTCAGCTGGGAGAGTAGATGCAGGAGGATCTCAGCTGGGGGAGTAGCTGCACGAGGATCTCAGCTGGGAGAGTAGATGCAGGAGGATCTCAGCTGGGGGAGTAAGACAGGAGGATCTCAGCTGGGGGAGTAGCTGCACGAGGATCTCAGCTGGGGGAGTAGACACAGGAGGATCTCAGCTGGGGGAGTAGCTGCACGAGGATCTCAGCTGGGGGAGTAGCTGCACGAGGATCTCAGCTGGGGGAGTAGACACAGGAGGATCTCAGCTGGGGGAGTAGCTGCACGAGGATCTCAGCTGGGGGAGTAGCTGCACGAGGATCTCAGCTGGGGGAGTAGCTGCACGAGGATCTCAGCTGGGAGAGTAGATGCAGGAGGATCTCAGCTGGGGGAGTAGACACAGGAGGATCTCAGCTGGGGGAGTAGAGACAGGAGGATCTCAGCTGGGGGAGTAGCTGCAGGAGGATCTCAGCTGGGGGAGTAGCTGCAGGAGGATCTCAGCTGGGGAAGTAGCTGCACGAGGATCTCAGCTGGGGGAGTAAAGACAGGAGGATCTCAGCTGGGGGAGTAGCTGCATGAGGATCTCAGCTGGGGGAGTAGCTGCATGAGGATCTCAGCTGGGGGAGTAGCTGCATGAGGATCTCAGCTGGGGGTGTAGCTGCACGAGGATCTCAGCTGGGGGAGTAGCTGCACGAGGATCTCAGCTGGGGGAGTAGAGACAGGAGGATCTCAGCTGGGGGAGTAGCTGCATGAGGATCTCAGCTGGGGGAGTAGAGACAGGAGGATCTCAGCTGGGGGAGTAGAGACAAGAGGATCTCAGCTGGGGGAGTAGCTGCACGAGGATCTCAGCTGGGAGAGTAGATGCAGGAGGATCTCAGCTGGGGGAGAAAATGCAGGAGGATCTCAGCTGGGAGAGTAGATGCAGGAGGATCTCAGCTGGGGGAGTAGATGCAGGAGGATCTCAGCTGGGGGAGAAAATGCAGGAGGATCTCAGCTGGGGGAGAAAATGCAGGAGGATCTCAGCTGGGGGAGTAGCTGCAGGAGGATCTCAGCTGGGGGAGTAGATGCAGGAGGATCTCAGCTGGGGGAGTAGATGCAGGAGGATCTCAGCTGGGGGAGAAAATGCAGGAGGATCTCAGCTGGGGGAGTAGCTGCACGAGGATCTCAGCTGGGGGAGTAGATGCAGGAGGATGTCAGCTGGGGGAGTAGACACAGGAGGATCTCAGCTGGGGGAGTAGCTGCACGAGGATCTCAGCTGGGAGAGTAGATGCAGGAGGATCTCAGCTGGGGGAGTAGAGACAGGAGGATCTCAGCTGGGGGAGTAGATGCAGGAGGATCTCAGCTGGGGGAGTAGCTGCACGAGGATCTCAGCTGGGGGAGTAGAGACAGGAGGATCTCAGCTGGGGGAGTAGCTGCACGAGGATCTCAGCTGGGGGAGTAGAGACAGGAGGATCTCAGCTGGGGGAGTAGACACAGGAGGATCTCAGCTGGGGGAGTAGACGCAGGAGGATCTCAGCTGGGGGAGTAGATGCAGGAGGATCTCAGCTGGGGGAGTAGAGACAGGAGGATCTCAGCTGGGGGAGTAGACACAGGAGGATCTCAGCTGGGGGAGTAGACACAGGAGGATCTCAGCTGGGGGAGTAGACACAGGAGGATCTCAGCTGGGGGAGTAGCTGCACGAGGATCTCAGCTGGGGGAGTAGCTGCACGAGGATCTCAGCTGGGAGAGTAGATGCAGGAGGATCTCAGCTGGGGGAGTAGACACAGGAGGATCTCAGCTGGGGGAGTAGACACAGGAGGATCTCGGGAGCTTGTAGACTAGCCATCCTAGATGATGAAAGACCCTATCTTTAAAAGCAAAGTGAATGGGTCCTAAGAAACATCCAAGTTTGTCCTCTGGCCTCCTTATGTATATGCCTGCACATGTGCCTACACATACTTGAGAACACACACATGTAAAAGAACTCCTAACTAGGCAGACTCACTGGCGTCCCGACTTCAACACTGAGCAAACATCACAGGGGAAGGTTGCAGTCTGAATGAAACCCATGGATGCGTTTCATCTCCTCCGGGCTTTTGGAAGCCATCACTCATTTGGTATGAAAACAGAAGCATGGAGGAGGCACTGTGTGGGAGAACAAGTAGGAGGGGAGGAAACTGGAGTGACGTTTCCAGGGAACCATGTCTTGGCCCCACTCACAGCTCCTAGCAAAAGTGATTTTGATCTCATATCTAGTCAGAAGCAAAATAAACATAGGAAGAGGCAAGCTTTAATTGTAACTTCAATGTCCTCTATAACTTAGCTGCATTCTTTTGCCTTACTCGTAGATGAATATGTTTGTGACAAGTCAGACATCTTCGCATGTAATGCTGGTCTTTCTGGTGAAGTTGCCCATTAGCTGACTTACTATAACCTTTCCTAGAAACTGTTATAACATGGTGAGGGAAGAACATGGCTATATTATGACACAGTCAGCATTTTAAAGATTGAAATCTATATTTTTCCATACAGTATATTCTGCTTACTCTTTCCCCTCCCTGTACTCCTTGCAGTCCCTCCCCATAAAAAAAACACACAAAACCAGAAACCATATATATGCACAAAACTTTTAGGGTTTTTAGGGTTAGAAAAAAGTTAAATAAAATCACAGTAAAGGTAAAAATAAAACCTGCCCTGATAGAACATTATGAGGCAAGGAATCTCCAAAGATACTGTTGAGTTTGTTTTCGATTGGCCATCTACTGCTAGGCATGAGGTCTGTCCTTAAGCGTAGATTGTTTCCTCAGTGGTTTTCTCCTGGAAAAAAACTAAGTTTTCATTTATAAGTGCTTATTATTTAGAGATCACTTCTAAGTTAGGGATGGGGGCACCTTAGCTCTAGGACCCCGTCTGGAGCTGGTCTGTGCATACTTCTCCAGTCTCTGAGAGTTTGTATGTACATCAGTCCTGCTGTGTTTAGAAGGCCTCATTTTGTGGGGGAGTCTGCCATCTCCTCTGGCTTTTATATTCTTTCTGCCTCTTCTCCTACAGGATTCCCTGAATCCAGAGGCGAGGGATTTTACAGCTGAGCGTTCCAAGGTCTCTGCATATTGTCTGCTGTGGGTGTCTATTTTTCCCATCTACTGAAGGAAGAGGCTTCTCTGATGTGCTGGAGCAAGACACTGATCTTTGAGTATAGCAAAATGTCATTAGGAGTGAATTTATTGCTGTGTTTCTATTCCTTTAGTAGAACAGTAGTATTCACTTTCCCCCTAGGTCCCTGGGCTCTTTAGTCTAAGGTTATTGGTAACCCAAGCAGTGTCATCAGTGGGTTCCAACTCATGAAGTAGGCCCTGAGTCAAATCAGATATTGCTTGGTTACTCCCCCAACCTTTGTGCCACTATTGCACTAGCATATTTTACAGGCAGGACAGCATCATAGATCAAAGGGATTGTGGCCTAGCTGGTGTTCACGTTTCTTCTTTGGTAGCATGCAGAGAACCTTCCTGTGTCGAGAACATTATCCAGTAGTGATGAAGGCTCTAAGTGAAATAAGAATTGTGTAGCTAACTTCAAGGTACACATTTAACACCCGGCTTCCTCTCTGCAATACTTTAAAGTCTAGCTGTTCTTTGAAATGATCATATTGTACCGGATGAGATATTAATTTCTAGTACTATATAAAAGTCTTGACCACCAATTGCTGAATATTGTACTACTGAAGTTACTTTTATAAAAATAAATTCTGTTGGTGGCTGCCAGCAACAACCTAGGAAAGGCACACCTGATTCCTTTGACCATATCTGCTCTTTCACCTATGCATGTTTTGGAAGCATAAATATGCATTAATTTGGTAGAGATGCCATGACAAAATGCAATAAAATACGTCACTCACGTAAGAGGCATCTGCCATTTGTCACTGTACAGTTCTGAAGCCCAAGTGTGGTTTCTCCTGGGGCAGAAATCTCTGTAAGTTTTATATTACACAAGTAAAAATGACAGTTGGAGTTTGACTCACCATTTCTTCAAAAAATAGGGCATAGAGCCATAAAGGTACATTTTTGAGGAGTCAATATGTATAATTGAGATGAAAAAAACCCACTCTTTAAAGGATGTTTGTGAACCTGTTTTTGGTTTTGACCCAATTTTAACAAGCTCCATTTGAGTGGTGGAATTCCTGCAACAGTGTTTTAAATACAGACCTGTTTCCTGACACACAGCACCGGAGACTCATTTCTTGCAAGTGTGAAATACTAAGCAGTGAGATGGTTTATGCTGCAACTGAAAGTGTGTGCTCCAGAGTTCAGTTTACTTCAGCTCAAGTCCTGCCTGCTGCAAAGAAATGACTCTGGGTAAATCCTCCTGCTATAAATTCTGATAGTGTCACACCTGGGATCAGACTCAAAAAGCACAGTGGTTCCAGACTCCCTGAAAGAGCCATCCATCACTACTGAAATCAGATGGCTTTGGTGACACTGCTGAGGTCTGGGGGGAACTAAATTCTGAAGTTAGTTATAGGCCCCTATAGGCTCTCCCTCATCTCAACTGATGTTTTATTTCTGCCCAGAGGCACAGATAAAGCACACTGAACTTGGAGAAGGCTATGTGTGAAGGATCAAAAAAGCATTTGAATGGCATTCACTTGGGAGATTTTTGGCCATTCACTTAGCAAATGAAAACATATACTACATTAATATTGTAAAAATAGCTCTTATTCAGCCTGCTCCTTGACAATTTTATACATGTGTGTAACGCATTCTGGTTACGCTCACATCCCCAAGCCTCTCTGATCTTCCTACCACCTCTGCCATCCTCCCTCCTCCCTGCAAGTCCATTCTCACATTCATGTTGGTTTTTTTGTTTTGCTTTGTTTTGTACCCACTGTATTTACCCAAGGTGTCTGTGGAATCTGGATTTGAGCTAGCCAATGGAATCTGGCTCACGCATGGATGTTTACATGATTGAAAACGATAACTTCTCCTCCCCCCCCCCCAGGCTCCATTAGAAGCCAATAGCTCCATAGGGAAGAGTTAGGCCTGTGAGTCCCTCCACAACTCATGATTACTGTTGACAGCCCCAGTCTTATGCAGGCCCAGTGTGGCCACCATCGTACCTATGAGATCAGGATTGAAATGTCTCTGTCATACTCAGAAGACAGTGTCCAATAGTCCTTTCCCATATCGTCTGCCTCTTACATTCTTTCCACATACTTTTCTGCTGTGTTCCCTGAGCCCTAGCAGAAAGGTGCAAATGTCCTGCTTAGGGCTGAGCACGCAGCAGGCACTTATTCTTAGCGCCTTGACCTGCTCTGAGTGTCAGCTGTTCATTGCTAAGAGGAACTTTTCTGAATAAGACTAGAGTAACATTTGTCTGTGGATATAAACCTAAATATTTAGAAGTCTAAACAAGTTCCACCTATAGTATAAGCCTTCTTTAGCCATGGGCTTTTTATTTATTAGGTTTATAGTATTAGGCGCAAAATCCATTCTGTGTAGCAGACCTTAAATCCGATGAGAACATTGGTTACTCCCATAATAGCAGGGCCACTAATGCCACCTTTGCACCAGTTGTCACATCTCTCCTGGTCTTGTAGTCCATAGGGTTTATTGTTGGATGAGATCATTGTTGCTATTTTCTCTTTCATCAACTCTCATCTTGAGTTCTCTGTATCTTGCAATGAATGTATGTGGTGTCTTCAGCAATAGGCTCTTTTTAAAATATTTATTTTCCATTATGTACATGTATATCTATGTCTTTGTGGGATGTGCACGTGTGAGCACAGGTGCCAGCAGAGTCCAGGAGGAGGTAAGGCCCCCTGGAGCTGGAGTTACAGGCAGCTGTAAGTAGCCTGATATAATAAGTGCTGGGAACTAAACTTGGGTTCTGTGATAGAGCAGCCAGTGCTCTTTTATCTCTCCTGCACCCTTCTTTCTTTTAATGATACAAATTTTATCTCTAATTTTGTTTGCTTTTTTAATTAAAAAATTAATCAAGACATGATTATGTTGTTTTCCCTTCCACTCCTCCTGTGGCTTCTCCTGCCAATCCCTTTCGTTTTCCCCTATTCGTTCCCTCTCAAATTCATGGCCTCTTCATCTTTATTATTGTTACACATATATGCATATATAAACGCATGGACATAAACATAACCTGTTGAATCTGTTAGTGTTGCTTGCATGTATGTAATTTCAGAGCTGACCACTTGGTTTTGGATAACCAACTGGAGACTCATCCCTGGGAAAGATTTATTCTCCCTCTCTTGAGACTCATTAGTTGCCTTTAGTTCTTTCTTTCTTTCTTTCTTTCTTTTTTTTTTTTTTTTTTTTTTTTTAGGGTTGGGACCCTTGAGATTTCCTCCATCCATATTAGCACATTTTTTGGTATTGTCACTGTTCAGGTCTTGTTGAGGCCGCCATCTTGTAGAGGTTTTATGGATGTAGTTTCTCTTTGATTCTTAGATGATGATCTCATAGAAGACATTCTAATCTTCCTCTCTGTCTTTTCATACCTTCAAGTTCAGCTAGACATCTGCTGAGTATCTAGACATCAAGATATGAGTGCCACTGTTGCTCTCATCTTGCCATTTTTAGGGCTATCTTGCCACACTGGTAATTGTTGTAATTCGTACGTATCATAGCTGGATAGGACTATTATCATTTCCCTGCCTTGCCAGCTTGCATAGCACCTTCTGAAAGATGGACCTCAGGTTGAAGCTTTAGTCAGACCCAACTTGAATCTCCTGAGTCCTGTACCAAAATGCATAGTGTCTTCCTCAACAGGGACTTACTTCAACTTTTGGGAGGCAAACAAATGTAATAGCAATAGTCTATTGTGTTGAGAGCATCTTGGTTGCTTCTGATCAAGAACTTGAAAGGAGGTTTCTGATATTTGATATAGGGGTTTTGTAGATAATCTATGGCTCTTGAGAAGTGGCATGACTTCATTGAAACTTTCTCATTCTTGTTTTTCTCCATCCCTTCCTCTCCCCCTCCCTCCCTCCCTCCCTCACACTTTTTTCCCTCCCTCCCTTTCTCTCTCCCCTCTTCCCTCTCTTCCTCTCTCTCTCCCTTTCTTCCTTCCTCCCTCCCTCCCTCCTCTCTCTCTCTCTCTCTCTCTCTCTCTCTCTCTCTCTCTCTCTCTCTCTCTGTACTTATACACATAAGTTTAGCCATCTGATATTTGACAAAGAGGGCAAAAACATACATTGGAGAAATGACAGTTGATGCTACTTGGGTATGGGACCATCCATTGGAATGTGGTCAGCCTATCAGGGCCTACATCCTTAAAGATAACGGATTCTTCTTCCCACAGAAGCCATCAAATGTTTACTGTTCCTCAGAGGTAGGGCCTCATGCACCACTTCCCACTCTATGCTAGCATGTTGACTGGCTTGATCTTGTGCAGGCAACCATGAGTTCATGGCTACAACAGCCATGTTGATTTCTTCAAACACTATTTTGCTCTGATCCTTCCTCACCTCTGACTCCTACAGACTTTCTGCCTAGTCTTCTTAAACAGTCCCTGTGCTGGGAGTGGGAGTGTAATGTGGATGTCTTATATATTGCTGACTACTCCACTAATGCTTATTCTTTGCACTTTGGTCAGATGTGAATTTTTGCATTGTCCATCACAGAGAAAGTTCTTGGATGAATTCTGAGAGCTACACTCATCTATGAATAGAGGTATATGAATTCAGCAAGCAGTCTGATAGTATGTGAGTTCATTAGTACAGTAGTCCTAGGTTCATCCTTGAGGTGGACTCCACAACCATGGGTTGCTGGTTAAATTTATAGTACCAGGAATGTGTTTTCTCCTATGGAGCAGGCATTAAATCTGATTAGAAAGCAGTTGGTTACCCCATAATATCCATGCCACTATGGTACTCATGGGTGTACCTTGTCACACCATTGACCAACAACTCTTAAGGAAGGATCCTACATCTAGGACTGGGTTTTTGTTTAATAAGCCATGGCTTTCTAGAAAAAACAGTAACCCTTCTACTTTGTAAGACAACTTAAATTTTTTTTTTTTGAATCTTAAAATTCCATGTAGAAATTTAATTGAATCGGTGTGTTGATAGAAGTCAATTTAAACATTACATGCACAAAATAAAAGCAGGGATGGTATCAAATGATGGAAATACATTTTTAACAACTGAAAAATAAAATGGTCATTTAAGAAGGATTGAAAGAAGTAATTTTATAAATCTACAAAATTATTGGAAGCATCTTTGGACAAAGCAAGCATTTCCTTTCCTAATAAAGCCCATACCTCGGGACTGTCATCTTTGGAGCTTGAACATTACATATCTAGAAGGAAGTTCAGGACTACCTTCAGTTATTAGTGTTAGGACTCTGCTTCAGTCTGCCTACCTGTGATGTCACTGCTTACCTGCCACAGGGGCCATATAATGGCTCTCTCTCTACCTTTCCTCTGTCTCTGTCTCTGTCTCTGTCTCTGTCTCTCTGTCTCTCTGTCTCTCTGTCTCTCTGTCTCTCTCTGTCTCTCTCTCTCTCTCTCTCTCTCTCTCTCTCTCTGTCTGTCTGTCTCAGGTGCCCCTTACCCTTTTCCTTCTCTCCCCCACATGCTCATCTAATAAACTCTGTATAACATAGTATCTGCTGCCTGGTACCTTCTATTCTATCAATCATTATTCTAATTTTTTTTTCATTTTTTTTTATTAATTTATTCTTGTTACATCTCAATGTTTATCCCATCCCTTGTATCCTCCCATTCCTCCCCCCCCCCATTTTCCCATTATTCCCCTCCCCTATGACTGTCCTGAGGGGGATTACGTCCCCCTATATATTCTCATAGGGTATCAAGTCTCTTCTTGGCTACTTGCTGTCCTTCCTCTGAGTGCCACCAGGTCTCCCCCTCCAGGGGACATGGTCAAATGTGAGGCACCAGAGTACGTGAGAAAGTCGTATCACACTCTCCACTCAACTGTGGAGAATATTCTGACCATTGGCTAGATCTGGGAAGGGGTTTAAAGTTTACCTCCTGTATTGTCCTTGGCTGGTGCCTTAGTTTGAGCGGGACCCCTGGGCCCAAATCTGCCTATCATATTGTTCTACTTATAGATTTCTAGGACCCTCTGTATCCTTTTATTTTGCTGTTCTCCCATGCGTCTCTCATTTAGAGTCCCAATAGGATGCCTTCCCCTCTGTCCCAGTTTCCTGGTAAGTGAAGGCTTTTGTGGGACATGCCCCTTGGGCTAGTATGCAGATATAAGTGAGTATATACCATTTGATTCTTTCTGCTTCTGGGTTAACTCACTCATTATGATCATTTCTAGCTCAATCCATTTATCCACAAATTTCGGGAATTCCTTGTTTTTAATAGCTGAATAGTATTCCATAGTGTATATGTACCACAGTTTCTTTATCCACTCTTCTACTGAGGGACACTTAGGCTGTTTCCATGTTCTGGCTATTATGAATACGGCTGCTATGAACATGGTTGAGCAAAGTTTCTTGTTGTGTGCTGGAGCATCTTCTGGGTATAGTCCAAGGAGTGGAATAGCTGGGTCTTGAGGAAGCCCTATTCCCATTTTTCTGAGATAGCACCAGATAGATCTCCAAAGTGGCTGTACTAGTTTGCATTCCCACCAGCAATGAAGGAGTGTTCCTCTCTCCCCACATCCTCGCCAGCATGTGGTGTCGCTTGAGTTTTTGATCTTAGCCATTCTGATGGGTGTAAGATGGAATCTCAGAGTTGTTTTGATTTGCATTTCCCTGATGACTAAGGAGGTTGAGCATTTCTTTAAGTGTTTCTCAGCCATTTGGTACTCCTCTGTTGAGAATTCTCTGTTTAGTTCCAAGCCCCATTTCTCAATTGGGTTATTTGGTTTGGTGGTGTTTAATTTCTTGAGTTCTTTATATATTTTGGATATTAGACCTTTGTCAGATGTAGGGTTGGTGAAGATTTTTTCCCAGTCTGTAGGCTGTCGCTTGTTCTCTTGACAGTGTCTCCTGCCTTACAGAAGCTTCTCAGCCTCATGAGGTCCCATTTATTAATGGTTGACATTAAGGCCTGGGCCGTTGGTGTTCTGTTCAGGAAGACAACTTAAATTTTTAAAAAAAAGATTTAGAAGGTAGATATTCTGCATGAATATGTTTTATACAATTTAGACATTCCCTGTCTTTTAGAATAGCTTATTTAAATGTAGTAAACTGAGGTAGTAAATAGGTGACTTATGTAAGCTAGAGTATAGATGAAGTCGTGTGAGATACTGGTAAATGCAGCCGCAATTCTAACTTGTTGTGATGACAGCAACATGTTATACTTGAGCTTACAGCACTTGGGATTTAAAATAACTCTTAGACATTCACTGATTTGTTTTTTATCTCTGCAATTTGAGCCATAGTATTTCAACTGGAATGGTGAGAATCAAAAACTAATGTGAATGTTTTTTTTTTTTAAATAATTTATAATTGGGAGGGATTTTCCGACAAAGTCAGAAAACCTGCTAGACAAATTCAAAAAGAGCTGTAACACTAATGTGAATGTTATGAAGACTCTGACTCAGAAGTTTAGGGCTACATTGGTCCAGGTTCTTCAGTTAATTAGGGCCACCAGCATATAGTCATCTCTCCGTACCCTCGCGAGTGTTGGCTTCCAGATTCCTGTTGATACTCAAGTCTGAACAAAGCTCAAATCCCTTACATAATATGGTACAGTATGTGCATATAACCCATGCCTATATACTTTAAATTATCTTTAGTCTCCATGTAACATCCACTACATTGTAAATGTTATGTAAACACTTGTCCAACTACATTGTTTAATATTTTGAAACGTCTCATAAATTCTGTGTAAACAATTGTCATATTGTATTCCTTAGTGTTTTGACATGTCTCATAAATGCTATATAAACAATTGTCCAACTGTATTATTCAGGAAACAATGGAAATGACATCTCCTGTAAATGGTCAGTGCAAATGCAATTTAAAAATATTTTTGATCTGTAGCTTGTCGAACCCCCTAACGTGGTACCTGAAGATGTGGGGGCTGACTTGTTATCTAGAGCAGAGGTTCTTAACCTGTGAGTCATCACTCCCTCGGGGTCAAATACTTTTACAGGGGTCACCCAAGAGCATGGAAAAACACAGATATTTACATTATGGTTCATAACAGTAACAAAGTTCAAAACAGTAGTTATGAAAGAGCAATGAAAATGATTTATGCTTCCAGGACACCACAACATAAGTTACTGCATTAAAGGGTCACAGCATTAGGAAGGCTGAGGACCACTAATCTAGAGGGAGAGAGAGGATAAAAAAGGCTGCGTTATTGGCTCATAATATTTTGGAGCTGGCAAACCTGAAATCCATACCCATGGAGGTGAAGACTGCCAATAAGTCTCGCATATGAAAGCAAGAATTGTGTTGACTTTCTATGCTTCGGTCTGAAGGCTGAATGCGTTCTATAACAGACCATGAGTTTTCTCTGTAGGAGAACAGCAGGTCTTCACTGATTACGTAAGACCTGTCCTCATCATTAAGCATAATCTGCTTTGCTAAGGGTCTATGGGTTTAGACGTTAATCTTCAAAACTGTCTTTTAAGCAACAGCTAGCCAGGCATCCATCCATATATCTGGATGCCATGACCTAGCCGGGCCAACATATGTAATTAATCACCAAGAGGCACGTACATGTTTACTGTTCACCATCTTGAAGACCTTGCGTCCTAAATGAGCAACAGGCCCTCAGAGGTCATAGTCCATGTTCCTGAAAGCTTGGATTTTTAGCAACCTGTTATGATGGCTGTCCACAAGATCTGTGGGCCACCTTGCTCTCTCTGCAAGTGAATAAGGTCATACTAGGCAAGCAGTATAAAAGATGGAGATCAGTATATCATAGAGCAGACATTTTTTTATCAAGATGGTGTAATAATAATGAGGATATTAAAGCGGGGAACTGGCAGGGACTTTCCTCTGTGACATGTGTCATTTGGAAGCATTGTCAAATCAATGAAGTAAACTGTACTGAAGTGTTTCACGTGTGTTTAATTATGACACAAGAAAAAAGCCCCACATATTATTCTAGCATCTCGAAAAAAAAATCAATCTATAATAACAGGAAATCCGGGGCTTTTTATTTAGTCTCTCTGTAACAATTGGTTCCAGCTTCACAGGGCAAGGGGAAGGGCAAAAAAACCCATAAAACTTGTGACAGCTACAATAATACTCCCCAGCTGCACTGAGCCCAGGCACAAGCTGATTGGAAGATTGATTTGATGCTGAAAGACGTTTAAAAAGCACGCTCATACTGTTGTGGGCATCATAGTTTCTTTCTTTTCACATTCAACAACCAGGAAGATGCCAGCAAATGCCAAGAGGATTCCAAGCCATAAAGTTCTTTTCATTTTTCTTTTTCCCCCAGAACAATTGCCAGCCACAAAGACCCAGTTCAGTGTCAGTCTTAGAACTCTGGGAAGGAGGTAGAGTGTTAATGGATTTCTCTCATGACTAAAGACTAGACTAGTCTAGACTCCTCAGGAGTGTCAGAGTGAGCTGTGTTCAGTGTCTAGACAAAATTTACACCCAGCTTGTTGACATCCACAATGCTGAGTTCCACACCCTGGTTCAGATTCAGTAGTTCTGGGAGGGAGCAGTAAGAGGCCCATTTTCAGGTTGAGACCAGATTTTGAGATCCACGTGCCTATGTGCAATCAGTGACAGAATATACTAAGAAGTCATTGCAAAGCTTTATATATTTCTGATTGCTTTTCCATCTGTTAATTCACTTGTTTTATTATCTAATGAGAGTTACACACACACACACACACACACACACACACACACACACATATCACTGCCATCAAAGGTCTTCCAAATTGACTTTTAAATTTAAAAATAAAAGAAAGCTATATAATGGTATAAGGTAATGATATATATCTGTAAGCCAAAGACCTCAAGGTTTTCCTAATGCTGTCAATAAACCCATCTATAAATTGGAAGGGAATTAATGTAGGCTCCCCTGTACACCAGAAACAAAGGAGCCTGTCTACTGGGGCAGCCTGTCACTGCCTACAGAAGTGCAAGGGTGGGTTCCTGGCTCAGGCTCAGACATCGTAGTATCCTAACTCAGCACTCATCTTGCTCTTTTGATGGAGCATGAAATTGAAGCAATATGGCTCCCAAGCTGGAGGACCAGATTTGTGGGAACTGGGCCCAGGACACTGCTAGGGGACCATGTGAATGGAGAGAGGCCTGGATTTTCATCCTGGTTGGTGGGCGGCCTCAGCCTGTCAGTTCTCCTGGAGCCAGTGGGCTGGGGGCTCACTACAATTCCAGGCCCAGGGGCAGTTGTACCGTTTGTCCTTTCTCACATGCAGGGCTGCCTTCATCCCATATGATGGCCTGCCTCAGGGCCCTGGGAGGGAGGTCCTGGTCTCTCAGCACTCCCCTTTCATTTTTATGGAGGTCACTGGCCTGGCCATGTTACACAGGACTTTCCTGCCTTAGCTATGATCTCAGGGAGCCTAGTAACAATCATGTTGACTGCTTTTTGAGTTCCATCCAAGAGAATGTATGTGGAGCTTTCAAGAAGCCAGAAACACTTCGACCACCAGTGTGAGGCCAGGCACGCCTTTGCCTTCCTCCATCAAAAAAACCTTCAGTTCACATGTGCTCGCACAGAATGCCCTCCCGACCCCCAGGATGATTTTTAATGCTGGATTTATGGCCTGCCTTTTGAAGTCATCTGCCCCTGCCCCTTGGAGCTAGTGGACTGTTCCTGAGGAGAGCTCTGTTTTGCCTGGATGAATGCCCCCTCCTTTGTGTGTGCTCAGGCCCCAGCAAAACAGTGCTCCCTCCTAGCAAAATCATGTTCAGTGGATGTGTTGGTCAAGGGCACACAGGTTCCTCTCATTCCTAGATCTCAGTGGAGTGGGGAAGAGGGCCCTTCTGCCCTGCTAGGGTCCGATTTTCTATTGGAAATGACCACACTTTGCCCTTTGCCAGCTCCCTCTACACTTGCCTCAGGGCAGGGCTCAGATTAAGAGCACAATAACTAAATACTTCAGTGACAGGACCAAAGAGTAGTGACAGATGTTAAAGTGAAGTTGAAGTCACTCTACCTGGCTTGCTGGAGAGTGAGAGGTTTTGGAATCTGTCATGATCCAGATGGTTGCTTTGTAAGAAGAAAGCCAAATTGCTAAAAAAAAAAAAAAAAAGAGTAGTATTGTATATAACTGTTTGTAACACTGTATAAGCGAGAGTTTGGGCATTGTGTTCACTACCAGAGTGATTTTTAATTTACTTTATCACGTTACTGTTCCATCATTTGTTAAATGGCATCCCCCCCACCGCCACCCCCAAATAGTGGCACTGGGGAAATCACAATAGTAGGCAACTCGCTATTTTCTAGTAACATGTTAGTAAGCTAAGAACACACCCAGGCAGTAGGAGCCTGGGGGGAGCCTTGTCTTTGGTATTCTAGGTACAGCAAAGGGCTGAAGACTTTCCCACCGGGCACAAAATCAACAGATTCTATAGTGTTCGGGGCAGGATTGCTGGCAGGGGAGAAGGCTCGGTAGAGAACTACTTCGGCAAGGCGTGCCTCTTCTAGAACAAATGGAAAACAAAGAATCAAGCATCATGAGAGATGACCCAAATTGAAGTGCCCCACGGAGGAGAAGTTAGCCAGTAAAGGAGGTCTGTCACATAATGTGCGGGGACACACAGACAGTCCCAGAGTGTGGTCACAAGGGAGTGGTTTAGTTTGTGACAATGTCTCTCCATGGAGAGACTCCATACCCTGTCTGAGAATCAGTGTCTGTGAAGAGGGGGCAGTCAAGGATGCCCCAAGAGCAGGTATCTAGTTCACCCTCTTCCATAGGAGCAGAGATGTGAGGTGCCCATCTGCTCCGCCTGCCTAGGCCCCACAAAACCCCTCCCAAGAGGGAAGGAATTTTTCCAGCAAGTGGTTCAGGACAGGTCCAAACTTCCCACAGTGGGCACTATTTCTGTCTGTATAGGTGAGCCAGCAAAGTTCTACCAGTCTTCTAGACCAAGCCTGGCTCTTGTGTTTGGCCATTTTCTTAGTTCTCATGTTCAAGAAAGGGAGAAATTGAAGGCTTATATCATTAATTTTTTTGAACCCTTACAAAGTGAAAACATGAGCTTGGGTTGATTTTGTTGCTGGCCACATGGGTAGGGAGGCGTGCTCAAAAGATGGTCCATCTAGGCTCTGTACTAGCTCCTTTCACGAGGATCAGTCCTCCTGCCCACCACTGTCCCTGGCTGCTTTCACTGCCTGCGCAGTCACCCGTCAGTGCCCGGAGTGGATCTGGGGACTTGAGAGCACCATCCTTGTGAGTGGCTTTAAGAACACAGCACCATCAAAGAAGAACCAAGCTGGACGTTGTATGGGGAATAAGGACCTCTTGGTTCTATCAAACAGCTTGGGACATCAGCATTAGGAGTTTAGAACATGTCAGACAGACAAGGGGATGGACTTTTGTCTTGAGAGGGACTGTTTCCTAGTTGTAGGTTTTTTGCTTGTTTGTTTGTTTGTTTTGTTTTTACATGTGAATTTAGACCTTGAAAGTTAAAACTACTGATATAACAATTCTTTAAAAACCTACCAGCAGGAAAAAAAAAAAAAAAACTATCGGCAGAACATCAGAAAACAACTTAAAAAATAACAGTAATGACACGGGAGGTGTGCGTACTAACAAAACATCAACAATGGCTTTTTATGCACTATGCTCTCCATCTCAGCTGATCTGAACAGTGCTGATGCAGAGATGCAAGTCTAGACACTTCCAGAAGGTTCTGGGCAGAATCTAGAATAGCAACAGCCCTAGAAAGTGGCAAGTGGAGGGGTTACTGGTGGCCAGCAGGGACATTGTTCCTGGAATCTCATGCTTCATGAGTGATCTGCTTGGGTGGCAGCACAGGGTGGGTCTCTGCTGGCGTCACAAGAGTAACTGGAACACAGTCCTCTGCTTTCTACCCTGCGATGCACCTGTTTGTGAATGGGAAGATGCACACAAGCACGAGATGTTCCATGGAATAGACAGTGAATGAACAGAATGTATCTGATATCTCCGTGGTGACGAGGAGCCTTAGCACCTCTCCAATTTCACACCACAGGACCATTCACAAAATGATTTATGGTGTTACTGTAGTAGTCTTACAAAGCTCTGTTCTCTTAAGCATCAGCTTGTTTTAACTTCTCATGTCATTTTTTTTTAATCTTCTGTGATTATGTCTGTGCATATGCAAATGTGGACGCACAGGAACGTGTGTGCACAAGACAGGATCTGCCTGTCTCTTCTTCTCCAGTGCTGGGATTACAAGCACCCACCACCATGGTCTTTTTACGTGGGTTCCAGGGATTGAACTTGGGTCTGCATGCTTGCATAGCAAACACTTTATTGACTGAGCTATCTCCCCAGCTTCTTCTATTATTAATATCTAATCAAGCTTTAGAGACAATTTGGTAGCTAGGCATTCTAAGGAGGAGACTTTTTTGTTGTTGTTGTTTTAGAGTGGGGAAGTAGGGGGAGGGAGGTGTGTTAGGGTTACTGTTTCTGCAATAAAACACTTGATCAAAAACCAAGTAGGGGAAGAAAGGGTTTATTTGGCTTACACTTCTATATTGTGTACTCTATCACTGAAGGAAGTCAGGACAGGAACTCAAACAGCGTAGAAACCTGGAGGCAGGAGCTGATGCAGAGGCCATGGAGGGGTGCTTCTTACTGGCTTGCTTCTCATGGCTTGCTCAGCCTGCTTTCCTATAGAACCCAGGACCACCAGCCCAGGGATGACACTACCCACCAAGAGGCTGGGCCCTCCTCTATCAATAACTAATTAAGAAAATGCCTTATATCCAGATATTATGAGGCATCTTCTCAACTGAACCTACCTCCCTTCATGTAACTCTTGCTTGTATCCAGTAGATATAAAACTAGCCAGCAAGAAATGTCAGTCAATATCAGTGGTGAGATCTTCTATTGTGAAGAATTCATTAATACGTTCAGGTACAATTAGCAGTACCCACAAACAGGATCCATTGCCAATCTACAACAAGCCAGAAAAGTCCTATTCCTGTCTGAGAAATTCTTAAGAACTCTTTTTTTTTTTTAAACAAACAAACATGTGAAGAGACTGGAAGTTGTACCTAACATGAGATAGCCAGTTATTTGATAACATGCTACTCCAGTTTTATAGAATCTCTAAGAACTATTTTAATTAGTGATAGGTAAACTATTTTATAACTTTTAAAAAAAAAGTATTTTCATTAGTTCTTTTAAAATTTTAAGGTGGGCAGTGTGACATATACCTTTAATTCCAGTACTCAGGAGGAAGTGGCAGGTGGATCTGTGAGTTTGAGGCCAGTCTGGTATACAGAGCTAGTTTCAGGGATTACACAAAGAAACTCTGTCTTGAAAAACCAAAACCAAAACAAAACAAAACAAAACAAAAAAAAGTAGATATTTGATCATATTCACCTCTCTGCCCCAGCTCCCCCCAGATCCATCCAACCTTCCCTTCCCACCAGACCTTGTGTTATTTTTTCCTCTTCAAGGCCAATTTATGCTGCATAAATGTTCTTGGATATGTGGCCTCCCACTGGAATATTGGTGAACTAATCAAAGGCTAAGCTCTGAGAGAAAATAGATCCTTCCTTTTCTAGCAGCTAACAACTGCTAACAGCTCTTCAACCAGGAGTGGGACTTTGTTCCCAGCTCTCTCTCTCTCTCCCCCCATGCTGGAATTTTGTCTGGCTTGGGCTCTTCTGCATGCTGTCACAACCACTGTGAGTTCATGCATGCAGCTGCCCTGCTGTGTCTAGAAAGAAGACACCATGTTTTCACCTAGAAAATTGTCCTCAAAGACAATCAGAGAGACTAAAGGCTGATTCAGGAGCCCATTTAAAAAATAATAGAACAAATACATCAGGAGTGGGCCTACAGGGAGTGTTAGGTGTGTGTTGCCAGCTGGTGGACTCTGACCGTCCATGGAATCCTTGCTGAAGAACATTTGATCCTTATGAGACCTCCTAGCTCTCATAGCTGTGGGTTCATGTCCTGGATGTATCAGCAGCAGATATTGAGTATGGTTGCTGCTTAAAGCTTTTTTCCCCCTATTAGTCAAGACAGAAGAATCTGCTGTTGTGGCCTTAAAACTGGGCTCTTGGTCGACCAAGGTCAGAAGTAATGACTGAGAGGAAAGCTGGTTTAAGAGGTTCCCTGGGCATCAGCCTAGAAAGTTCACCTTAGGTGGCTTTATGCGTTGACTTGATATTTGTATTTGATTTTCTTTGAGGAGAACTTTTGGTTGTCCAATAATCTGTCAAAGAGTTAACAAGCTGTGTGGTGGAGGCCAGCGGGGGCGTGTGGGGGGATCCAGTGTCATTACTCTGCTTTCCCTTCTCTACTGGCAACTGTTGTCCTTTAGCACAGACACTGTTGGCCCAGTGGGGGTTCCTTTCAGACAGTAGGTGAGTCTGATGGCCTCACACTGTAAAATATCAACATATGGTAAACAAACACAGATGACTGCACATGTATGATGCTTCATGTGATCTCACTTACATATAACTTCATGTCTGTGCACAGTGTGAACACCTGGGGAAAGTCTCATCAAATAAATGGTGACTATCCTTTCCAGATGAGATTAAAGAGTTACTCTTTAGTATAGGTTTATTTAAAGTTGGGATTTCACATGACAATGAATAAAGTTTGTAATAAAAAAGAAACATCTTCTAAAGAAAATGTTAAGAAATTAAGACCCATCCAGATGTTTGTTAGAAAGATGGTCTTTACTGTGACAGTGTGGTTTCTGGAATCAGCCCTCTGTTAGGAGGGTGTATGGCCACCTAAGGATTTTACTGTTCACGCATCTCTGTTTAATCTTCTGGCACTTTCCACTCAGCCTGCAAAAGTTCACCATTTAAGGCAGTTATTTCACCGCTGGCATGACTCATGCTCTCCCCTCGTGAGGGGCCACTTCCTCCTCTTCACTTGCTCAGGCCCACTGTTCACACTTGCTGCTCCCAGTGGTCTGTCCAGTGCTATTTCTCACCTAAATGTGAAGGAGCGTTATGAACACAAAAGCGCCTGATCCTGTAGCTTTGCAGAATCGTAGCTCGTGCTTTACTCTCTGTTAAATTTTCAGCTCCTTTGTTGGTAAGAACTAATTTCCATTCTCCTTAATGTCTTCAGGAGTAGGAGAATTCCACATGCCTAACAGGCAGTACACGGGGACTTGGGGGCCGGAAGTGAAGTCTGCAGGATGAGGTTCTAGGTATCTCTTGAGGTTCATTCATTTCATCCAGGACCAGCAGCTGCTTTGGAGCCTGATTGATACCTTTGGAGTTGGGCTGTTGAGTGTGACGCAATGGCTCAATCTCTAGGGCAGTGGTTCTCAACCTTCCTAATGCTGTGACCCTTTAACACAGCTCCTCATGTTGTGGTGACCTCCAACCATAAAATTTTTGTTGCCACTTCATAACTGTAATTTTTCTACTGCTAAAATCATAATATATTTTTGGAGAAAGAGGCAACCTACAGGTTGAGACCAGCTGCTCTAGAGCCATGAAGTCTTTTGTCTCTGCTTCTTTCTCTCTGTGTTGACACATTGCCTGTCTCAGAAGACATGGCTGCTCCTCCTATGCTGGACACTGTCCCCCTCCTTGGCAACATCTGAACCATATCCCTAAATATCTTAGTATTCTGAAAAAACAGATTCTGATCTGTTCCTGATTTGCAGATGGGTCAGGTGACACCTGAGTGACATCCATAATTATCATAGTTAATATTGTGGAAAGACAGATTCTGATTGGTTCCCGGTTTGTTAATGGGTCAGGTGTTTCTTCCAAGTGAATGTGCACATGTGTGTGCGTGCACACACACACACACACACACACACACACACACACACACACACACAATGCTAAAAAGACTTAATGGAGGTGTAGGTTTTACAGAGTTTTATTATTTTAATATATCCTTAATTCTTCCATGTCCTTTAGAGTAATGGATAAACAGAACACAGGCTTACAAATTACACTGGCTCAGACTTGCCCCTGTCTTCTCTATGTATTGTGTTTAACCTAAGACTTTACAAGTAAGTTTATGAAAGCTCTCCTGCTGGCCTTGTCCCTGGGGTCTGACTTTCAGCCATGGATGTAGTAGAGCAGCATTGTGCTGCACGAGGAATCCAGCCTTTCTGCCTCAGAGCTGTCATCAGTCAAGGTGGCTGCTGAATGGGAAGGTGGCTGTTTTCGTATCCCGTTACAAAACAGACTTGGATTTCTACGTAAAATGACATTTGCTGGCTTAGTAAACCAGCTGGTCAAATGTACTTTGGCAAGTATATTGGAAACAGTTTTGAGAAGGTACCTTGTGCTCTAGAAAGGAGACAGAGGATGCCCTTGAACCAAACTATAAAGCAGTCGTCAGTTCTTCCATAGAGGAGTCTGGAGGGGTTTTCCTGCCAGTACTTTCTGTGACTTAAATTTTTTTTTTTTTTTTTTTTTTTTTTTGCTCATCAAGTCATATCAGAACTGAGTGTGTCCTCTTGTCCTGTGGCCTCCTGGCAAGGCAGTCCTGCCAGGGGGAAGTGATTGAAAAGCTGGCAAGAGAGTCCATGTCAGAGAGAGCCCCCACTCCCCTTACTAGGGGATCTGCATGAATCCTGAGCTGACCTTCAGTTACATCTGTGTAGGGGGCCTAGGTCCAGTCCATGCGTGGTTGGTGCTTAAGTCTTGGCAGCCCCTCTGGGCCCTGCTTAGTTGGCTCTGTTGGCCTTCTTGTGAGGCTCCTGTCACCTCCAGATCCTTTTCTCCCTCTTCCTCCCCCTGCCATGAGAGATGAAAAGGAGGCTCCCCTCTTCTGGGGAATAGGGAAGGGGGATGTGAAAGAGGGAAGGAGGGTAGGTGGGAGGGTGAGGTGAGGAGGGATGGGGCTACCACCAGATATAAAGTGAATAAACAAATTTTAAAAAATAAAAATGTGTGTGTGTGTGTGTGTGTACGTGTGTGTGTGTATGTGTGTGTGTGTACGTGTGTGTGTACACAAGTGTCCATTATGCCATGGTCCAAGTGCACATGTGGAGGAGGTCAGAGAACAACCAGTAAAAACCAAGTCTCTCCTTTCTTCTCAAAGATTTGAGAGTTCGAACTTCCATCATCAGGCATTCAAGTTAAGACATCTTGCTTGCCCTGTGTCTTGTTTCTGTCATGAGTGGCTGTAATAACAACAACATAGTCACGAAAGTATAAAGTGAAATATAAAACCCAGCACAGCAAACCCTTCCACTATTCTGTGTGTAACTTAGCAAAGACGTGTTAAGAAAGAATCAGAGTAGTGTAGCACTGGTGCTATGGGTGCTGAGGACTCCATTCTGATCTCACAGCATCCTGCAGTTATAGTTTGGGGCTTAGTGGTCTCTCTGAAGCTATGCCTTAATACCTGGTGAGAAGCCTCAGGTGGGAAACAGCCACACTCAGGTGTGGAGATCTAGCACAAGCTGGACCACAGGCCAAGCTAGCATCTCACAGTTCCATTCTCTGCCGTGCAGGGAAGCTGAGCTACTTAAGTTCAGAGATGCTCATGATGGGATGGTCCAGAGTGCAGAGAAGTTGAAAGGAAAGCACAGGAGGAGTTGGGGAGGGGATGCAGGGTCTAGCTGCGACCCCGTGACTGTGACTGGTGCTCTGAGCAGACCTTAGGAATGTACAAAGCAGGCCACTGCTGCGTGCCTTCCGTGTTGTGTGCAAGGTTTCCTGGGCCAGGAATTCTGAGAAATGCATTGCAAGCTCAGCTAAGCTGACGCAGCAGGAAGGCAGCAGAGTCTGGGAGTGAGTGAGTACACAGCCCCATAAAGAATGCAAACAACTCTGTCTTTGTTTCTGGATTAACCTGACGACAAACTTTGACTTGTATGGAATAACCCCTGGGCTTTATCGAAAGTGACCTTACGGTGGGTTGGACAAGTTACTGTCATTTTGTGACAGTTCTCCACATAACTTGTTAATTTCAGAACTGAGCATAGCCTACAAAAAGGGGCTGGCTCTCTAAACAGAGGGCACCCTTTTAATTAAATTCTGCCTTTCCACGTGTGCCCTGGAGTTGGGCCTCTGTATCCAGCTGCCTTTAATATTGCATAACCCTTTGTGTCCTGCAACTGGGTCATATTCAGTAACTACTTGCAGTGCATCTAAGGAAGGTCCTCCTGGAGCTCCCATTAATCATCTGCAGGAAAGGATGCTGGGGGGAAGTGTTACCACAGGTCATTTTCCCCTGCTGAGTGAAGCCCTCCTCGAACTCGGTACTTGATCTTGGTGCCCCCCACTTGAATCACTCCTAGAAGACGGACCACAGCTGGGTCCTGTGAACCCTAGGGTTTTTGGCCACAGTTTCAATTTGGCTCTGCTACCATCTAGGAACTGTGTGAGGACAAAACGCTTTATCTGTATTTCCTAAAACAGTGCACACAGCAAAGCCAAGGCAGATAAGTCACCAGATAAAACAGTGGGTACCAGGAAGCCAGGCAAAGCTCTGAGCATTTATACGGCTCACCTGACACTTGTCCAGCCAAGAACACCTGGATATCTTGCTTCAGACCACAGAGTGGTCTTCCGGCCTGTAGGAAGATATTTAATTACCAAGGTTACAGACAGCAAGACTTCTAGTACTTTCCATAAGCTCTACAAGAGAGGCCTTGCTACCCAAACAGCACTTCATAGCAAATGGGTTTAGAGTGTTTCTTTAGGACAGCAGGTCTCAACCTATGGGTCACAACCTCTCTCTCTCTCTCTCTCTCTCTCTCTCTCTCTCTCTCTGTGTGTGTGTGTGTGTGTGTGTGTGTATGATCAAATGACCCTTTCACAGAGGTCACATATCAGCTATCCAGTGTACCAGACATTAACATTACTATTCATAACAGTAGCAAAAGTACAGTTATGAATTAGTAATAAAAATAATTTTATGGTTGGGGCTCACCACAACATGAACTGTATTAAAGGGCCACAGCATTAGGAAGGTTGAGAGCCACTGCTTTTGGATGTTCAGATAGGAACAACATTGGTTTTCTTTTCTGCAGCAAATAGAATAAAGCCTGGCATATCCACACAGTAGGGCAGTGTATTTTACACTTTGGCACACTTGCACCATTGGGTGCTTGAGAATGACAGGTTCTGTGTGAGTCCTGTACCTAGTACTAAGGGAACCATGTGACCTGCTCAGGGCCACTGTCTTTACCTTTGTGGTGTAGAAGCCCAGGGATCTGGTCCAAGAACAGTCTTGAATTGTGACTTCTGAACATGGGCTTCTGAGGCAGAGAGTGAGGGTGACACCCGTTTCCAGACCCAGCGGAAGGTGACACGAGCTCAGGGTCTAGGTCATAAGGAAATTGCACAGCTTTTACTATGGGACATGTATCTGTTTCACCGTTCCATTCGATTCAACCTCTCCTCCTAAGAAAGAACCAAGCATCTGAATCCTTTAAATGCCTATCCTCTTCTCTCTGAGTCCTGTGAAGTCAGTGTTTCCTCCTCTTGAGGGATGTTTAAAATGTCCTCTAAAAAGCTATTGTGAATTCTTAATGGTCAAGAGCACTTGCTGTTCGTGAAGAGGGTCTGTCTCTGGCTTTTAGCACTTGCAATGGTGCATAACCATCAGTAACACCAGTTCCAGGCTACCTCAGGGACACCAGGCACACATTTGGTGTATGCACATATGTGCAGGCAAAACACTCATACAAATAAAACAAAAATAAAATAAATCTTTTTTAAAAAAATCACTCCAAATTCTAAAATGGTTTGTTTACCACTCTACCTTTATTTATTTATTTATTATACGTACAGTACTCTGCCTGCATGTACACCTGCAGGCCAGAAGAGGGAGGGCACCAGATCTCATTGTAGATGGCTGTGAGTCACCATGTGGTTGCTGGGAATTGAACTCCAGACCTTGGGAAGAGCAGCCAGTGCCCTTAACCTCTGAGCCATCTCTCCAGCCCCTTATTTCTGATTTTGAAACTACATATGTACTAAGTGTTATCACACAACAGAATGGCTCCAACATTAGATTCCCCAACACACACGAGGCATTTCTTAGTTTACCCTGTGTGCCAGTGGTCCTTCAGGTTACCCAAGTAATTTTATTGTACTGACTACTCCTCTTTGGGTCACTGGTCCTAAGCGGTAGGTAGACTGGAGGACTTCTAAGAGTTCTATAGAAGAGTTGTAAGGCCACAACAGCCTTGTCATAAGATTGATAGCCATAGATAGTATTGGGTTCTTTGCTACTTCCTCTACAAGAGGTATTTCATAAGAAGATGATGAGAAAGTTCTTGGAGTCTAGTAGGGATCATCATCTTCCTTCAAACTGGACAGAACAGTCTTGTGGACGCTATTTCAAGGGAAAGACAGTGTCAACGCGCATGGTGTGGCCCTGCTCACCTGTCCCAGTCACTACCTGGGGATTTGACTGGACCCTGGGTGTCCCACGGACAGCTCCACTGTCTGGAGAGACTATGTGGGGAAAGGCCTGGGATGGGAACTCAGAACACTGGCTCTGCCAGTGACCATGTGGATCTGACTAAGGCAGGCAGTGGGGGGGGGGGGGCATGTGTGCCCGGATTCCTCATTCAAACATTCATTGCATTCCCAATAGCTCAGTCAACAGGCTTGTGTGTTCTACACATCCCAACATAAGTTAAAAATGTGACCCTAACGCCTTAGTGCAGGCTCAACATGCAAAGGCTGGAGGACAGTTTACAGCATCATTCCTAAGGAATGCAACCTACCTTAATTTGGGGAACAGGGTCTTCTATTGGCACGAAGCTCACCCATTAAGCTAGGCTGAGTAGCTAGGAACCCTTCGCAGGGTAGGGATTACAGGTGTGTACCACCATACCCAGCTCTTCTACATAGCTTTTAGGGATCAATCTCTGGCTCCCGTGCTTATAAGGAGAGCACTTTGCCAAGCAAGCCATCTCCCCAGCCCCTTGACAGTAGTCATCTAATCCACTGAGCACTAATTGGTACCTGGAACTCTCCTCCAGATGCTAGGTGACCATAGCAATGCTTGGCCTAGGAACCGGAGGAAATGATAAGGTCCAACACTATTGACCATGCTTATACCACCAGCGCTCACACTTCTGAAGCCAGAGCCCTCTAAGTCACCATGGGGGTGATGGCTGCCCCGGAGTTGGAGGATATTTCTGAAATCTGGCTGTACAGTGTTGTAGAGTACAGGACCATAGCACCGCAGGTCTATCTCTCTCTTTGGAGAGTTGGGAGGCGGGGAGTAGGGCTTTGTAGTAGGAAGCTGCCTAGAAGGCAACGTCTGCCTACCTAAAAAGCACATTTCTTTTCTCAAACAGAAGTGGTTCTGTGCCTGGCATGAATTTTTTGGTGTTAGACTTTCTCCTTCTTCCTCCTCCCACACAAAGAGAAAGCATTAATGGCTTGAATTTATGGTGCTGTTGAAAAGGCAGTATCAGCATCTCTTGGCAGCTGGAAGTCCATAGCCGCACAGGACCCAGCAGCCTATTGAATTCATAACTGGGGCTACCACTACATAGGGGTTTCCTAGGCATGGCTTGTGCAATGGTGCGTCTCTGGGTGAATATGACTGCAATGGCCTCCCTGGGCCTCAGCTGCTTCATCATTCAAACAATAGCGTCCCTCTTGTTTCTGGGGTCTGTGATGCCCCATGTGTTTCTGAGTCGATTGCTCTGGAATGCATACTCCTCCCCTCCTCACTAATGAGTGTGAGTAAGAGCAGACATGGCCTCAGAGTTAGATGGGCTGTGCTGGCTGGTTTTATCTCAACCTGACACACGCTAGAGTCCCTTTGGAAGCGGGCTCCTCGATCGATAAAAACGTTCTCATCGGATTTTCTTGATTGTTGCATGACGTGGGAGGGCCCATGACACGGTGGACAGTATTCCTTCCCTGGGGAGGTGGTTCTGGGTGGTTCTGGGAACTAAAAGAGTACACAGTGAGCAAGTCAATCAGCAGCACTCCTCTGTAGCTTCTGCTGCAGTGCCTGCCGCGAGTTCCTACTATGGTTTCCTTAGTGGAGGCGCCACAAACCACAAGCTGAAGTAAACCCTTTCTTCTCCAAGTTGCTTTTGGTCATGGTGTTTTATAACAGTCATACCACCCCTAAGGCACTGGCTTCAGGTGAGTGGAAGAGGGCGCATTTTCTTTTTTGTACTTGTGCAGGGCTTGCATGTCCTCTTTTCTTGTTCCTAAGACCAGGATAGTGAACTCAGTCTGGTCATAAGCTGATTGCAGCACAGCTAGTGGGAAGTCTTCTGAAGCCTAGAGGGGGAGACTCCCTACAGCGGATGTGTAGGGTGTGGTTAGAGGAGACACCCCACATTTTGCTCATCTTATCTCCTTAGTGTTCTTATCTTATGCCTTCTTATGGATGGGCATTGGCATAACTATGTGGTAGATGAGTGGGGGGTTATCTTTACAGTTTGGTGTGTGTGTGGGTGCTTAGCAGAATCTATTTCAGAGATGTAGATATATGGTTTCCCCCCCTAAAATAATTGATGGTGGGAGTCTTTTCCTGACAGAAGCAAGTGAGCATACTCCCAGCTCACCCCCCATAGGCTGCCACTTCAGACTATTTATCATAATAAATGGATGTGACCAAGATTTTTTCTCTTTTATTTAAACAACTTCCCATAGTAAAGTACTCTTTCCAAGTCAGATTTCCTGATAAAAAGCTAGGTTGAAATTATTACCAACTTCTGACGGGGGCGCGGGGGTGGGTAGGATTCTTCTGAATTATTAAGTGAAGCAAGTGGATGCTTGGGATAGCTGAATTCTAAGGAGATGTTGGACTGGCTCCAGTGGGGTACAAATCAGGATGAACATTAGCAGGAGGAATGTTTGTAAGACACATAATTTTGACAAAAACTGGATGAAGCATAGAGACGTTCCTGCCCCAGGAAGTTCATGAACTGACCTCAGATGAAGCAGTCAGCATGTGTTGTTTCATTCCATAATCACAGCAAGCACAAAGGCATGGACGTCCTGGAGGAGGCGAGGAGGCCACAGCCTTCTGCAGCCTTTCATCAAGTCATGGAATCTGTTTCCCAACCCCTTGAGGTTTTCCTAGCAAATAGGATATGGCAGAAGGGATTCTGTGCAAGCTCCAGGGCCTGAGTTATTAGAGGGCAGCCCTTCCCCCCTTCTTGGAATGTTGCAGATGGAAACCAGGCTAGACTTCTGAACGATTGAGAGAGGCCCAGGGAGAGGAAGGTCCATTTGCTTGTTGGCCAGATCTCTTGCACCGGCCACCTGCACGAAGCCGTCTTAACACCTGCCAGCCTGAGACCAGGCAGCGAATGCCTAAAGTCATAAACTAGAGCAAGAATCGGGGAGTTGAGTCTGCTAGGAGGGGTGATGAACAATGAAGCCGTGGCTGTTTTAAGCTCCTAAGGTCTGGGATGACATGTTACACAACTACAGGTTCTTACTATATGTCCGTACAGCAAGGATAGAAAAACAAACGCAGTCAACTTGTCCAAGGTTTGGAGAAGCAGTAGGCAACCAACATGTTTGAAGTGAATCTCTCTGCCTCTCATTTCTTCTCTGCTTAACGTTAATCAAAACTGCTCCATTTCAGCATAAAACTCCCAAGATGCTGAGAATGTTCAGATTTTGTTTGAAGGCCCAATCTCTCATAAACGGATGAAGGCAAAGAGGTAAAAATATAATATTGCCCAGGATTTACCTTTCTGTATTTACTCTCTAAGACACGTTTCCCGAAGCACTTTGGAGAACGTACCAAGTGCCTTTCATGGCTTGTGTTTACTGAACTCCTCAGACGTAAATGTTCTCACATCTCCGTGCTCACCACAGATACAGACAGACTTTGCCTTTCTTGGGGGGGAAAAAAAAAGTATCTGCTTGAGAAAGGAGAGCCATTTCCCAGGGAACCAGTTCCCTGTAAAGGTGGCATTCTGAAGCGCGCGCATGCGCGGATGTGTACGTGCCGAGGAAGCCCTTTCTGAAGAGCTGTGCTGACAGCTAGACGGGCACCTAGACTGCGAAAGGCCAGTATATCTCCTAAACTCTGAAGGCTTTATGGTGTGTCGTGGTTAATGAGCTCTGAATTGTAGCTCCGTGGACACAGTAAACAAATAAGCGTGGCTATGTCCGAGAAGATCTTATTTGGGACTATCAACAGCGGAGCCAATTTGGTTTGACCAACTCCTGCTTTAAAAGAAGAGGCCGTGCGCTCCAGAGTCTGTGGCTGGAGGAGTGAACTAGTCACACAGTTTGTAGCTTCTGTTGTGTACTCAAGCTAATATATCATGCATCATAAAATGGCTTAAAACAACCACCGCGTAGTCATCTGCTTATTGTTCTCCATTGGAGCTAGGCTTAGGTAGCAGAGTTTCACTCCGGCTTCCCGATGTGGGTAATTACAGCCAGCATTTACAGAAGCACCCCCTTCCAGTACTGCCATCAATTGTTGGACTGCAAGCAAAGCAAGTCAGAGGGCAGGGGCATGGCAGATGGCATTCTGGCAAAGGCAAGCATCCAAGGTTGTCCTGTACAGATTGCTGAACCTCAGCTGGCTTTTCAGGGAAGTAAGGGGGGTAACAAGCAGCAGACTCAACAACATGGGTGGGCCGCTCGTGCCAACCTCATGTCCTCTTTCTACCTTGTCAAGTCCAGGACTATTTATCACCCATTTGGGAACAAGCTGATTGCCTGGCTGGCCACTGGCTCTCCGACACCATCGCTGGCAGGACCGCCTTAAGTGTTGTCCTATAGTCTGTCTTAGAATCTCCCTTGTGATAAGCACTCAGATGGGCTCCTTGGGATGTGGTGCCTGCCATTCCCTTAGGGGTTATTGCCTGATCAATAGAGGTTCCGTCTTCAGCCCAGGCTCACCAGATGGAGTTTGTTTGTTAAAAAAAAAAAAAAAAAAAAAAAAAAAAAAACAGTCTCAGTCACTGAGATCAGATATTACATGCTTGTAATTCAGTTTGCTGTTTGGAACTGTTTTGCATCCTTCGGTGGGGAGGCCATTAGCATTCGCTCCTTCAAGTTGGAGCTTGATTTATTTTGCTGGAACACTTTTCGGAGATGGCAGAGTAACAAAAAAGAAATGGGAACGGTCTCACTAAAATCAGCGTCCAGCATGACGGATCACTTTCTCCAGTGCTCACTCGTAGGATGCTGCCATGTTTGAATAGCGTGCTGCTATTTGTGAGTGTGGATTAATTCTAAGCATCGCATGTAAAGCACGGGGTGGTCTGTGTTCCCATGTGAAGCGAAGAGCCTCACGGTTTGAAATGTGTTTCTTTGGAAACGTATTTGGCTTTAAGGACCTTCTGCAAATGACTAGTTTCATTTACCATTGTGGTAATTGAGTGGCTCTGTGTGGGGTTCATTATATGGCTTTCTGAGCTTTTCTGCCATGTATAATCATTCTGTGTCAATCAGGAAGAGGCTAGGAACTTAAGTAAGTCCTGCAATCTCCAGCCATCCTCTTCTCTATGTCTTTCTCCTCTTCCTTTTCTTCCTATTCATTCCCCTCTTCCTCCTCCTCCTCACATGCTCCTCTCCCTCCTCCTCCTCCTCCTCAGATGTATGACCTGTGAACCATTGGTGTTTTTAATGAGCTATTTTTTCATCACACATCATCTTTTATTTTGGGTGCTAATTTAAGTTGCTCCCTTTATATAGTTGTTGATGCTGTAATCAGAGTCATTGCCCTCCCGTAGGGCCAGGCTTCTCACTGGTGCTGACATCTTGAAAACCAGTAGCCTCAATTCCCTAGATCATCTTACTTTCCTACTTTTAGAGTCTGCCATGAGCACTGCCCTTATGTTAAACCTTAACTTAAAATCTAGGACTTCTCTGTCCTACTTTTAAGTTAAACACACACACACACACACACACACACACACACACACACACACACACAGCCACCACTACAACCCTTTCCCATCCATTTCTCAGTTCTTACTCTCAGAACTTTGGCTCTCCTCTGGACCAAGCTATTTGCTGTGCTTAGTTTTCACCATGAACCTAAGCCAAACCATAGGAAACCATAGTGAGGCGCACTTCTTGCGTGCTCATCACAGTGTTTTCAGAGAGTATTAACTGAGGAGGAAGCCCACTCTAAACGTAGATTGTAGCTTCTCACAGACAGGAGCTCAGTGTGAATGAAATAGGAGGGGACAGCAGCAAGCACCACCACAGAAGTCTTTCCCTCTCTGCCATTGTCCCTGAGAGCCACAGGAGCTTGTTTTGTTTCTTCTGGCCATCACAGGACTTGTGGCCTATCTCTGCCTTCCCAGAATACCATTCCTCACTTGATTTTGGCCTGAGGGGCCTTTAAAGTTGGGCTAAGCTGATCGTAGATGCTAAAACAAAGGCACAGGTTTTTTTTTGTAGTCACAGGCCCCTCGAGTTGCTTCTGGTCATTGTGGTCCATGCTTGGATGGATACTGCCAGCCCCCTGCCTTGCCTTGGAGTACACCCTTCAAAGAGAATAGCCGCAGGGCTGGACATTGTGGATAATGTTTTAATAACCACATGTGTCCGTGTTGTGAATAAGCACAGAACTGAGGTCTCAACTCAACCATCCTGTCTCTCCCTAGGAAAAGTAGGATGGCAGAAAGAGGTGAAATCTGTAAGGAAAGGAAAAAACTCAACAGGAGTCTAAGCAGGGGACCCCAGATTCCCACTTGTGTCTTATTTGTCCTTCATGCGTCTCAGAGATGAGGTAGAGATGACTACTGCCGATCACTAGGACATTGTCACACCAACTAAATAGTCTGTTGGAGATTACAAAGGACTGACCAGTAAGTTAATTGGCCCTGTTCCTTCAAGACAAGGTGAGCTGATTTTCAATACTCACACACAGAGACACATCACAGACACAGATGCACACAGAGACACACAGACAGACACATACATAGATACACAGAGACACACAGACAGACACACACATACACAGGGAGACACAGCATATACACATCAGACACACACAGATACTCACACACACATATTCACACACAGAGACACATCACAGACACAGATGCACTCAGAGACACACAGACAGACACATACACAGATAACACAGAGACACACAGACAGACACACACACATACACAGGGAGACACATCATATACACATCAGACACATACTGCTGCCCCAGGTTGGCTTCTCTCCTCAGAGTATCCGAGCACCTTGCACACTAGGCTGGCTGGAGGAGAGCTGGGGGAAGATGAGCGGTGGAGTGGGGGGTTAGGGAGGGGGGATACGGGGTGGGGGAGGTGCAAGCAGGATCTCAGTCGGCATGAGCACAGGAGAAACAGCCATCCTTGGAGACAGTTTTCAGCGAAACAGCTCTCTTTATTGAGGAAACAAGGGTTATATGAACCTTGGGGAGTGGGAAGAGGTTTTTGGGGTGAGTGAACATCATTGCCTGGGGCTGGGGTGCCGGGAGTGCTTCATTTGCATGAAGAGGAATTCCAGAAGCTAGCTGGACATTTCATTATAATGAAATAGGAAGTTTAATCTGAACCCTGGCCACCAGGCTACATGACCACCTCAAAGGTGGCAGAAGTGGGAGTCACAAGTGCACTGGGAATGCAGGCCCAGAACAGGGAGGGAACAGTTCTACTCCTGCCAGTCTTAGGAACAGATTTTCAGGGTTTGGGCATGTCTTGACCTTACTCTTCCTCTGGGATGGCTCCCCGGTGGCACAGCTCACCTGTTCCACAACACACAGAGACACATCACACAAATAGACACACACATAGGCACAGGCACACACACACACGCCATATAACCTCAGCAAAATGCTCAGCCATTCTTTGGCTTTAACCAAGTTTTGGCCAGCAGCATCTCAAAGCATTGTCAAGTGTCCCTGCCTGGGAAAAATCTCAAATCTACATATGTCCCCACCTCCCCCCACATCCCCCCCCCCAGCCACTTACACTCTCTTGTGGACTTGGCTAGCCTTTTTGGCCTCAGCATTTCACCTGGAACTGGCTAGTACCATGACAGGTCTCCAAGAGGAAAAAAAAAAAAAGTATGTGTGTAGCACCAGGAATCATCTCAGACTGTTGGAGGGATAAGCTTCCCAAAGTTACGCACTCTAAGACATGGGAATGAATAACCACCTCCCTGATTCTGAGATCCTTCTCTGGACAAGGATGTGTGTTGCAGAGCGGGGCTTCTGAGGATGACACATGACGAGTCTCCTAAAGGTGTGATTGAGTTTTGAATCTGCCATTCATTTCAGAGTGTCATTTTTGCATGGGTGTTGCTTCCCAGAGTTCTCTCTGGTAGGCGTAGCTCACCCGGCTTCTTCTCCTCAGGAGACTGGAGGCAAAGAAGGTCAGAGGCAGAATGGTGAAAGTAGGCAGATACCCACCCAAACTAGGACTTTTATTGCTATGACTTTCAAAACTGTACAAAGTGACCTCTATGGCCAGTTTCAGGAATCAAAATGCTGTGGAAGCTACAGGCTGGCCCAGACGAGGTTCCTTATCACAGATGGAGATTCCTGAGATGATTGCTGTTGCTTTCAGATAGCACAAGCCTCTTTACCAAGCCCTTTTGATTCTCTGTGGAAACTTCACTCTCTCCCTTTCTGCGCCCACTTTCTTTTTCCCGCCCTTTTCTCCAGCATCAACCTCACTGGTCCCACATTGAATCCCCCATTCTTCTCATCTGGAACCTTCCAGTACTTGACTAATAGCCTTACTCTCTTCTCTTAATCAGTGTTACTCCCAGGTCTGTAACAGATCTCACAGACAGCTCCCAGCCAATGAAGGCCACACTCTTTAATCTGGTGTTAGATGCTTCTCTCAACCGGGCCCACAGTGCCCTTTATGATAGCTTGCTGTCAGGCATGCGCACACACTCACACACACCTTCCCTCTAGGACTCTGTGCCTAAAAGCTCTTTCTTCCTAATGGCTCACATGTGTGCCAGCTTTATGTTCTAATTCCACTATCTTGTGGGCTCAACCCGCAAGCCAACCCCTCCCACATTCCAACTTCCGTTTCCGACCTTGAGTTATGACTGTGATCACATCTTTGTTCATACGGAATGTCAACTATCCATGGCTAATGACTGTGTATTAATGCTTTGTGTAACTGACTTTCCCAGTATAAGCATTTTTGCTTAGGGTAGTGGTAGTGGTGGTTGGAAAGAGCGTCTTGTAGCCCAGACTTGTTCTCAAACTTGCTATGTATTGAGGATGGCCCTTAATTTCTCATCCTTACTCTTCAGCCTCCAAAAATGCTGCAATTACTATCACATGCCACCATGCCTGACTAGGAATTGATTTTGCTTGTATTTTAAGTCTATTAAATTGTTTTCAGCATACTTTAAAGAATCATTTATGCACGTTAAAGATATCCATATCTTAGTAATGTATTTAAACACATATTTTATTTCTAATTGTGTGCATATGTGTGTGGAAGAGGGCATAGGCACATGTGAGTTAAGATGCCAAAAGAGACCAGAAGGAGCTATCAGATTCGGTAGAGCTGGAGTTACAGGTGATTGTGAGTTGCCTTCCATTGGGTTGGGAACTGAACTTGGGTCCTCTGCAAGAGCAGTGTATGCTCCTCACTGCTGAGCTGTTGCTCCAGCCCCTTACATTTAGAGATGCCCAGAGATTATGAAGCATTGACTTAAAATGGACGAGGATGAAGTTCTTAAGTTAGAGGATCATGCAGGTTCCCCAGTAACTACGAATTGTAGTCTTCCAGGAAGCAGTCTTTCTTAGAACGGGAAGGGACCAAATTCCTGAGGCTGGGGAAAAAAAATAGGCAGCCTGTGGGAAACTCAAAGCTCCATTAATTTGAAAACATTTATTATATGCATAAAACCTGGAAAATTGACAGGTTTGACTTCTATACTTTTTTTTTCTTCAGAAGATTAATGTGTTTATATTCAAGTAACAGATTGGGGGAAATATTTAGAGAATGTATAATGGACAAAGGATTAATATTCCTCAAGTAAGAATTACAACAGGAATTGTAAGGATTAAAATTAACAAAAATAGATCAAAGCTTTTGTTTCAGGGTCAACTGCTTTCGAACGAACTGCCTCAAATGTAGCTCAGATAAATCCCATTAGGGTGTAATCTGGGGCACTAGGCTCAGTTGGGTGGTTTTCCTTTTTATTGTGTTCACAGGGCTCAGTGGTCAAGATTGCTTCTTCATTTACATATCTGGGGCTCAGCTATGGTAGTTGGAACAGTCAGACCTTTCTTTCTCTGTGGAGGTTTTCTGAGAAAAGGCTGAGCTTTGTATGGTAGCTTAGAATCCTAAGGGCCAAACTACTCAAGGAAATAACTCACTGTGACCGTACTTATCAAGCTTGTGAGAAACTCCTAATTTCCAACAGGCCAGAGCAAGCCATAAGACCAAGGCCGTTCCCAGAGCCCGGGTAGGATATGAGGACACAGGAACATGAACCTGAAACATGATTCAGTAGAAGCTGCAGCAGCTATAGCCCCAAAACACACACAGACAGACGATTTGCTGAATAAGTGGGAAGCAGTAATGAATGTGAAAGAATAAAAGCTTGTTAAAGAAACGCAGATAAAGCTGAGATACTATTTACATTAGGACAAGGGACCGACCACACACTTAATCCATACATTCTCAAGTGTGCAGGTAACATCTAGTGTTTACAACCTTATGGAGTGTGTAAACCAGCAAGAATTGAGAAAAGGATCACTTGACAGGGCATATCCAAATTAGAATGTGCACGAACTGAAATTCCATTTCCCCATATGAAAGCATTGCCACAGCTTTCTCAGAGTGCATTACGTATAGATTTATTTTTAACTTTTTGAGAGCTCCACACACTGATTCCAATGAATGATGTTTCTCTCTTTTATATCCTCTCCAATACTTGTTGGTTGTTTTCTTGATCTTTGCCCTTCTGACAGGCGTAAGATGATACCTCAGAGTTGTTTTGATTTGTGTTTCCCTGATTGCTAAGGATGTTAGACATGCTCTGTTTGTTTTTGTTTTTGCCATTTGTGTTTCTTTTTTTCCTCTTCTTCTTTACTATTTCTCTCTCTCTCTCTCTCTCTCTCTCTCTCTCTCTTTCTTTCTTTCTTTTTTATATATACATATATTTTTGGTTCTTAATTTGAAAACACATCCTTCAAATCTGTAGCCCATTTCTCTGTTGGTTTTGATTCTTTTTTGAGTTCCTTATGTGTTCTAGATATTAACCTCGGTCAGATGTCTAGCTGGCAAAGAGTCTCCCATTTTGTGGGCTACCTCTTGACCAGGTTGATTGTTTTTTTTTTAGCTGTGCAGAAGCATTTTAGTTTTACGAGGTCCTATTATTGTTGGCCTCAGTTCCCAGGCAAACGGGATCCCATTCAGAAAGCACCTTTCTACACTCACGTCATATAGGGAACCACCTGTATTTCCTTCTAGCAGTTTCAGTGTTCAAAGTTTCCCTTTGAGGCCTTTGATCCATTTGCAGTTAGTTTTTGTTCAGGGTGACAGATAACGGATCAGTTTTGCTCTTCTACATCCAGATCTCTCAGCACTGTTTGTTGAAGATGCGGTCTTTTCATTGTTGTTTGGTTGGGTTTTTGTTTGTTTGTTTGTTTTTGTTTTATCTTTGTCACGTGTTAGAGTTCTGTAGTTACATATACTCATATTTGGGTCTTCTGTTTTAATCTGTTGGTCTACGTGTCTGTTTCTGTGCCAGCAGTGTGCTGTTTTTATCGCTATAGCTCTGTAATACGCCGTGAGATCTGGAATGGAAACCCCTTCAGCATTAATGTTTGTGCTCAGAATTGCTTTAGCTATCCATGGTCTTTTGTGGTTCCATATGAATTTTGAGATTTTTTTTCTATGTCTGTGATCAGTGATACAGGGAATTATATTGGGATTGCATTGAATCCATAAATAGTTTTTGGGAAAATGGTCATTTTCAAAAATTACTACCAACCCATGAACACATGATGGCTTCCTTTTTTTTTTTTTTTTTTTTTTAGCATTTGAGGTTTCAAACTAAGTTTTAAACACTTTTCTGCTTTTAAAGTTGGTTCTGTATCCTCTCACTTTACTGAAATTGTTGCTCATTTCTGGAAGTTTCTAGTAGAATTTTTAGGATCTTTTATGTATAAAATCATATCATCAACAAGTGGGGATAATTTTCCTGCTTCTTTTCCTATTTGTACTCTTTTAATTTCTTTCTCTTGTGCTATTGCTTCATCTAGAGCTCTGAGTCCTGCTGTCAGTGGGACTACTTATAATAATGTTGGCCACAGGTTTTGCCTATGTCTTTATTATTTTGAGTTATATTCCCTCCAGTCCTATTCTTTCTAGGGCCTTTATCGTGAAGGCATGTTAGATTTTGTCAAAAGCTTTTTCAGCAGCTACTGAGCTGTTCATATGATTTTTGTCTTTATATTCTCTTGTGTGATTTTACTACATTTATTGACTTGTGTATGTTGAACCATCCCTTCATCTCTGGAGTACAGCCAACTTGGTCGTGGTGGATAATCATTTTGATTTGTGTCTGTATTGGTTTGTGAGTATGCTATTGAGGATTTTTGAATCTTATGTTCAACAGGAATATCAGATGGTAGTCTTGTTTTTGTTCGTGCATGTGTGTTTAGATGGTTTGGGTGTTGGAGTGGTACTAATTCATAGAAGAGGTTTGGGAGTATTCTTTTTCTGTTTTTCTGGAAAAGGAAAGAAGGGTTGGCTGTAGATCTTTTTTTTTTTTTTTTTGTATTTTTAAAAAAAATTTATTAATTTATTTATATTACATCTCAATGATTATCCCCTCCCTTGCATCCTCCCATTCTTCTCTCCCTCCCATTTTGCCCTTACTCCCCTCCCCTCTGACTGTGCCTGATAGCGTTCTGCTATGAACCCATCTGGGCCTGGATCCTTTTCAGTCAGAAGGCTTTCTACTACTGTGTCAATCTCCTCTTTTTCTCTGTTCGGTTATTGGTCTCGTCTTGATTTAATGTTGATTGTTTGGATGAGTCTGGAAAGTCATTCATTTCTTTCAGATTTTCCAATTAACTGGAGTATAGGTTTTTAAATCTATAATTTCCTCTTTAATAGTCAGCACTTCTTCGGTGTATGTCTGAGGAGTGTTTCCCTGTTTATTTCTGATTCTGATAATTTGTTTGGTTCCTCTACTTCTTTCATTCTGTTAGTTGGTCTGTTGACCTGAACTTTCCACAGAACCAGCTCTGAGCTTCATTAACTCTTTGTACATATTATTTGTCTCTATTTCACTCATTTTGTTCAGACTTTTATTATTTCTTATCATCTTCTGGACTCGGGTTTGGTTGTTCTCCTTTTTCCAAATTCTTAAATTGCATCATTCAGTCATTTATGTTTGTATTTTCTGATATTTTTGATGGAGGCACATTGAATTAAATTTTTCTCTCATGATACTGCTTTTTAATGTGTCCCAGAGGTCTCGGTGCCTTTTCAATTTTCATTTAGTTTTAGGAATTTTTAAAAACTTCTTTCTTGATTTCTTCTTTGACACAATTCATTCAGTAGTGAGTTGTTTACTCTCCATGAGTTTATGTGTTTACTGGGTATTTGTGCACTGCACATTTTAAGTTTTATTGTATGGTGATCAAATAGAACACATAGAGATATTTGAATTTCCTGAATTTGAAAAGATTTGTTTTATGTTCCATGACATGGTCTTACTTTAGAGAAGCTTCCACGGGCTGCTATGTGGAATGTATGTTCTTTGATGTTTAGATGGAATATTCTGTAGATATCTGTAGGTGATGTATGGAGATCATTTAATTTAATTTGATTGTTTTTCTGCTTACTTTTTGTCCAGATGAATTGGCCACTGGAGAAGTCTGTATGCTGAAATCACCGGCTGTTAGTGGGTTGATGTTAATCTGTGTCTCTAATTTTAGTAATATGTCTTTTATAATATTGGTTGTGCTAGAGTTTGATAAATAAATGCTTAGCATACTAATTCTTTTTTCCGAAGCATTCTCTTAGTTAAAATGAAGCTAGAATGAAGTGTTCTTTTTTATCTCTATTGTTTTGGTCTGAAGGCTGTTTTGTCAGATATTAGGATGGTAATAACTGCCTGCCTCCTGGTCCCCATTTGCTTAGAATTATTTTTTTCCCCATTCTTTCACATTAATCTGGTGCATATCTTTAAAACTAAGGTGAGTTTCTTGTAGACAATGGATAGATTGATTTTGTTTCTTAGTCACTTAGCTAACTCCTGTCATTTGATTGGACAACTGAGAACATTAAATGTTCATCATTTTTGAAAGATGTATTGCGTTGACTGCAGTCATTTCCTTTCCCCTGTGTTCTTAATTGTACTTTGTTTTCAGTAATATAACTTCATTTGTTTTCTCTTAGTATTCTTATTTCTCTCATTAGTCCAAAGTATTGCTTTCTATAGTCAGTTTAATATTGACTTGCTTGGCATGAATTCTTTTTTAGGTTGTTTGTGTCATGGAAAGTTGTTTCCCCTTCATCCTTCAACTATGGCAGATGATTTTGTAGGTACAGTGGTGTAGGCTGGTTGTTGTGGACTTTCATAACTTGAAGTGCATTGGCTGCAGGCATTTCTGACTTTGAAAATTTCCTTTGGAAAATCAGCTATGAATTGTGTTTTTTTCTCTTAAAGCTTTCAATGATCTTTATTTCTTCGGTGTATAATTTAGTGTGTTAGCTACGGCATATTGTGAGGAGTTTCTTTTCTGGTCTTATCTGATGCTCTGCAAGCTTCTTATATGTGTGGATGTGTCTTTCCTTAGTTTGTGGAAGTTTTCCTTTATCATTTTGCTGATGAACTCATCTATACCATTGACCTTGGATTCTCCTTCCTCATCTATGCACATGATTCAAATGTTTAGTGTTTTTATGGTGACTCATATCTTACATGTCCCCTTCCTGTATGTGTATGTGATTTGTTAAAAAAAAAAGTTTTTTAAATTATTCTTTGCTTGTTTGGTCTACCTATTCATGATCCATTCTACTCGTAGAATTTTCCCTTGAGTTTTTGAATTGGATTTTCAGTTTCATTTGAAAATTCCATTTTTGGTTCCATCTTCATTTCTTCTTGCATTCTCTTCAACACCTCTATCTTCTGATCTAAGTGAGTTTTAAATCCTGGGTCATCATCTTCCTCGTTTTATTTACTCTTATATGTCTGCTTTTCCTGAGCTGATTCTTTGCATCTTCTTTTAACTCCTTGGATCCTTTGAGTTTATGATTCTGTTAACCTCTATGTCCTGGTTCACCAAAGTAATTCTCCTAGGAGAACATTTTTTTTATAGGACTGGTTGATCTTGGGCTTGGAGTGAAGGCAGGGGTGGATATTGTCTTGATCTTTCATGTTATTTTTGTTTCTTGCCAAAAGACCTGGGCCTGTTGATTCCTTTTGTAGATACAGTTGGCTGGGACAGAGCACAGCAGACACAGGAAGTGGATGTAGAGTAGGAGGAATGAAGGATGTAACAGGGACACAGTAGTCTGAGCTGGTACACAGGATGTATATCCTGATCAAAGCCTGAAGGTTGGGGGGTAGCACGGGTGGGACTGACCAGACTAGCCCAGGGCCCTGCATGTGGATATAACTAGGAGAGGGTACTTGGAGTAGAAGCTCTGGTGCAAGATAGGAGGGCCTGGCTGCTGAGAGGTTGGATATGACACTGTTTGGGTTTTTTTGTTGTTTTTTTTTTGTTTTTTGTTTTTTTAATCAAGGTCTGGATAGCTGCCCTCGTTGTCTTGGAACTCACTATGTAGACCAGGCTGGCCTCAAACTCACAGAGATGTGCTTAACTCTGCCTCCCAAGTGGTGGAATTAAAGGCATGTGATGCCACACCCAGGGATGCCCAGTTTCTTACAACCTACTCACCGAGTTATTTAATGCAGATATGGAAACGAGCTCATATCACACCCAAAGCTCCTGTCTGGGAGGTGTAATGTAAAAAGCAGAGCGTTTAAGACTAAGACTACATCTGTGGTGGGAAGCCAGATCTGTGGTTTTTTTTTTTTTTTTTTTTTTTTTTCAAAGATTTCCTTCTGCTACGTGAACACATCACTGTCATCCAGTTTCCTCCTCCTTCCCACATCTTCTTAATAAAGGGACAATGATATTTTTACTTTTAGGGCTGGAGAGATGGATTAGTGGTTAAGAACGCATACTGTTCCTGCAGAGGACCAGCGTTCGGTTTCTAGCCCTATGTCAGGGGGCTCACAACCACCGGTAACTGCAGCTCCATGGAGAGTTGATACCTCTAGCCTCTGCCGGCACACCCCCTAACACACATATACATAACTAAAAAACAATTTTTAAAAATTTTCACTTTGTGCTATGAAGCTCTTTGTGTGACATCAGCAACAAGAGCAGTAGGGGGTGCTAAAGATGGGGGAAGAAAAAAGCAACGAAAAGGGGGAGAATCTATCTCACACACACTCTCCAAGATATAGATATAGACACAGATATAGAATCTGAAAAAGTTATTCCCCCTAGAAGCAGAGAAGGAGAGTGGGGGGGAGGGTGCCAGAAGCCGTGGGTGGAGATGGGTTAACTAGTACAAGGTTAGACTTCCGTAAGTTCTGGTGTTCTGTTACACGGGAGGTGATTACGGTGAACAGGATCTTGTGGTATAAATCAAAATAGCCAGAGTAGAGCAGCCTGATGCTCTCATCACAAAGACATGAGAGCGCCGGAGATGACAGATGCCTTACCCATGCTGAGTCAGCCCATGCTCAGCCTATGATGCACCCTGCAGAGCTGAAATACAAGGCCATGTGTAGAAACCTAAAACAACAGACTTGGAAGAAAAACAGAAACGCAAACCGCCCCCTCCCCATCCCTGAAACCTCCTGCCTGAAGCAGAGGGATGAAGGGTTGTTGGTATGCACAACTCCTACTTTCCACATGTGTTGTGAAACCCCGTTTTCCTTTGTCTCCAAAAAGAGTGCATTCCAACAAGGCACTCCTGTGTCTGCCTCGTGTCCATCATGATGGAGGTTGCTGAATAAGCTGTGTGGGCTGCTTAAAAACAAACAACAAAAATCAAAAGAAAACAAGAAGTACTTTCTGTCCGAAGGTCAGAGCCAGATGTGTGTGGGGTGCAAGGGTGGGCCTCAGTCAGTGAATCTCACCATTTTTGTAAGGAAAGCGGAGTGTAGCAGTGCATGCGCATTTCATAGTGGAGAGTTGATTTCTTTAAATCTCTTAGTAATAGGAGGGGAGGTGGGTAGATGCTCAGTAGTTAAGAGCATCTACTTATTGCCCTTGCAGAGGACCAGAATTTGGTCCACAGCATCTGAGTTGTGTGGCTCACAATCATTTGTATAGCACATCTGACACATATACTCCAACACACACATACACACTAAAAATAATAAAAACAAATCTTTATAATATTTTAAAAGATGGACTCAACGCAACATATTTGTAGCTGATAAGGGCATTAGAGTTATTGTTAATATTACTATGGCGAGGATCAGTGACATCTTGTGACAGATCAAAGGTAGCATAAAGTCAGTTTGACCCCAACCATCCCCATTTAGGGAGCCACCCACTAAAGAACTAATGCCATTTATTAAAGTGACAGAGTTCTTGCGAGGCATGGCATTCAGCTGCCTGATACAGTCTTTGTATTGTATATATTTTATGAATTTAAAATCACGTGCAATATTTTATTTCCTAGCAAGTTATTTTTTTCTATTCAAATCTTTTTATTTTATTTTATTTTATTAAATTTGTTGTCTTATAAATTACATCTCAACTGCAGCTTCCCTTCTTCTTCTTCTTCTTCTTCTTCTTCTGGTCGTGCCCCCATACCAAACCATCCACTCCTCCAATTTCATTCAGAAAATGGCCGCCCCCCCACCCCCGCAAGGCATATCAACCAAACACGGCATGTCAAGTTGCAGTAAGACTAGGGACCTCCCTCATATTAAGACTGGATGAGGCACCACAGTAAGAGGAAAAGGGTTAAGTTATTTTTATAAACTGAAAAAGAAAACCATAACATCTACTTTCTATGATTTTGTATTTTTATAAAAGATGGATCTATTTATGGACACACATTGAGATACCTATCACAGTCTGATCCTGTGTTCTTGATGTCAGATAATTACATGCTATTTTCAGATCTATAAATTTTGTCCTTAGTGTTGGTCTTAACTATTTTCACATTTTCCCAAGAAGATTCACCTAGTTTAAATACACAGCCAACGGTTTCCTCATTACACCCCTTCTTAGATTTTCTTTTTTCTTTAAATTAGGTGTCTATGTGTGAATGGCATGAGTGCAGTTACCTGTGGAGGCCAGAAGAAGGTGTCAGAGGGCGAAGTTACTGTTGGTTGTAGGTGCTAGGAAATGGATGCAGTGCATGCTCTTTTAACTGCTCAGCCATCTTTCCAGTCTCTCCTTTTCACATCTTAAAGTATTAGCCATAGTGAAAATTACTTTAAGTCCTTTCAGGGTAGGAAAGAGAAACCTACTTTAATATTTCATTTTTACTTAAAGCTCTTCCCCTAAACACTGTTAATGTGAACCTGGCAGAGCTTTAGATTCTTTAGCTTGGTTGTTCATGCTGCCCTCACAGATCATCCATGTCAAATTCTGCAGGAAGCAATTTGTGTGGAATTCTATGCTCCTGCCAATCAAAAGCATAGGTCCAGTTTTCATGTTTTAATCGGCTTTTGGGTGACTTTAGAGCCCAATGGACTATGAAGTCATGGGAGTCTTTCTATGACGGAATCAAAAATGAATCCCAGATATGTTTGCTGGTTTGTTCCTTTAAAAAATTAAAATAATGTTTAAAGGCATTTAAAACCACTGGGTGGCCTGAGTTTTGGGGGAATCTTGGAACAATCAGTCTTTCCTTAGTGGGGTTTGAAAGTCCACTAGTAACTAGCACAAGAAGAGGGATGTGGCCGAGGAGAGCACTGGAAGGCTGAGTTCCATGGGGCTCTTCTGTGGGGGCACTTGGACAAGGATGACTATTCAAGGGATGAGAGTGTTACCTGAAAAGCAAGTGTTTGCCATTGCAGAGCACCCAATGCTGGCCTCTGGTGCTTTCTTGTATTTTCCAGGCCTGACTTTGTTTCACAGCTCTGTTACACAAATTCTTTCCGGTGAGGATCTGGTTCTCCACCTCGTTGATGGTGTGGCCAATGGTGGTGAGCAGCTGCCCCCAGCCCACACGCATATGCTCCATAGTGTAGTTGGTATGCTTATTGTTGAAGATGAGGGCTTTCTGTATGAGCGGCTGCTGCTGCTGCTACTCTAGCAGGTCCAGGTTGGGCTTGTAGTCCACAATGCTGTGTCCATACTCCTTCAGGTGGCTCTGCAGGCCTTCCAGAGTCCCCTTCATCTCGATGGAGATGCACCTGACCTCCTCCATCTTGGTCTGGATCCAGGGCCCCACCACATTGGCCTGGCTGGCAAACTGCCAGCGGAGGTGCTCATGGGATTGCGGTTTGCTCTGCTCCTCCAGGAGGGTGCGGTCCCATTTTGGCACCTGCTGCCACACTTTCTCGCATTTGGAGTCGATGATGGGGGGGGGGGTGATGGTGGTGTAGGGGTTGCGGATGACAGCTTGATATGATTGCCCTAGGCGATCCTGTGGGCCTCCTTGTGGATGGCTAGAATGGCATCATGCTCCCTGTGAGCATCGGACAGGATAGACTTGAACTGGTCATAGGCTAAGACCAGGCCCTCGATCTACTCGATGGTATGGACTATGAACATGTCCTGCAGGTCCTCCTCCATGGCACGCTCCATCAAACCGGTAAAGGGTGCGACCCATTTGGTGTACCCCAAGTGCAGGTGGTTGATGGTCTCTAGCTGTTTCTCTGCTTTCTCCAAGGCTTCGCAGTGACTGTGGGTCAGAGAGCCCAGGGCATCCCACTGGTCGCAGTTCTCCTGGCACTGAGTGTTGACGTTGTGGGAGTCATAGCAGTGCAACTCATTGGGCTCCTGGTCAATTGCAGCAATCCGTTCCTCTCGGTCCTTGTGTGCGGCCAGGTCACTTTCAAAGGCCCTCGTGCTTGTGCATCAGAACTTTGATGTCCGACAGGGTGGCTGCCTCATAGTCCCGGTGCTTCCACATGGCCTCCTTCCCGTCCGTCCAGGCCTGTGGATGGGGTCCTTCCGCAGGAACCTCTCGGCCAGGTGGTCAAGTCGCTCCAGCCTACAGATTTCATTCAACAGCCATTCTTCATAGCCCTTCTCGGCCTGCTCCAGGTGTTGCCAGACATTGTTGATGTCCAAGACCATGCTGCCCTCTGAGCGTCGCCCGGGTGCTGAGCCGCAGCCTGTTTTGTAGTATGTTGAAGTTGGTCTCCAGCTGGCACTCCTGCTCCTTGGGAGGCTTGTGCACACACCGATAGTCTTGGAGGTCCTCCGGCTTCTGTTGTATCTCCTGGGATCGCCTTCTGAGGCACACGGTCCTCCGGCCAAGGGATGGTGCGTTGGATCCACTCCAGGAGATCACTCACTGGCTAGATGCCCATAGTCTTCCATCAGGCGCTCATTTTCCTGATTCACAGCCAGCACCTTGCAGATCCAGTTGGCGGCAGTCTCAGCCTTCTGTGCTCCTGAAAGGGCAGGGTAGAAGGTGGGCACATATGCCATTATGGCCTTCTTGTCCTGCTGGTCTGTGTTCACGATGTCCTCAGCATCCAACATCTTGGGGAAATCAAGGTTATTTTTCAGCCGCTTCAAAAGCATAGTTTAGGTTGGTGACTAGATCATTCTTCCTCAGTTTGTCACAGTCAGCTTGGGTCTGTGAGGGTGGATGAGGGTATTGAAAGTGAGACCATCCTTCCAGCTGATGTGGAGTTCTGGACATTGACATTTTTTTATATGGGGCCATCTTTCTCAGGCACCAGAGGAGGGGTCCTTCCTTGGCAGAGGTCTCTTCCACAGAGATGTCCTGGATGGCGAGCCTAAGGATGATGGGCGAGATCATTCCCAAAGTCATCTTTGCATTGCCATCCACAATCTCTTCTGCCCCAATGAACTTGACTCTCATATATATATATATATATATATATATTCGTATTATATCTCAATTGTTATCCCATCCCTTGTATCCTTCCATTCCTCCCACCCTCCCATTTTCCCCTTACTCCCCTCCCCTATGACTGTGACTGAGGGGGACTACCCTTTATATGCTCATAGGGTATCAAGTCTCTTCTTGGTAGCCTGTTATCCTTCCTTTGAGTGCCACCAGGCCTCCCCATCCAGGGGACATGGTCAAATATGGGACACCAGGGTTCGTGTGAAAGTCAGACCCCACTCTCCACTCAACTGTGAAGAATGTCTTGACCATTGGCTAGACCTGGGTAGGGGTTCGAAGTTCACTGCACATATTGTCCTTGGCTGGTGCCATCCAGACCAGTGAGGTGAGGACTTGACTCTCTTGCTGACGATGAAGTCTAGGGCTTTGTTCTCATTGTTGGTCTTGCGCACTTGCATCTTCCCGGCTGTGACCTTGGCAACCGCTCCCCTGAAATGACCTACAGCAGAAGCATGTGCTTGAGCCTATCCTGGAAGTCCTTGTCCATGTTCTAGATCTGAGTGCCAGCCTTCTGCAGGTGGGGGTTGCACCAGGCTGTGAAGGTCTTGCACTGCTGCTTCTCCCAGGCCAGGTCCAAGAGCAGGTCCCGATTCCAGTCATCCTCCTGAGCCATGTGGTCGCCCATGCTGAGGCTGCCGCCCGCACCATTGCTGCCACAACTCAGGCCTTGCGGGTATGCCTGGTTCACCACGTGTACCCCATCATACCTCTGCCTCTTGCTAGCCCCGCTGGTCCACTCCTCCTCAGCTCCCACGCCTCTGCCTGAGCCTCAGACTCTACAGGCTGCCACTTCAGCGGCTTTCAGCCCGCCTCTTTTTATTCATTTTAACATCCCATGTGTGGGCTCCTCCCTCTTCTCCTCCCAGTCCTCCCTTCCCCCCTCCCCCATTCCTCCTCCCATATTCAGATACTTAAAACTGCAGCAGTGTTGAGGTTGGAACAGAGTTGAACATAGAGGTTGGAGGCCACACAAAAGTGGAGCATGGCAGTGTCCTGGATGAAACAGGTGGAAGGATTCATGTTTTTATTTTTTGTCATAAATTAGAAAATAAGAAACTTCTGTGGTGTAGATAGATTGAGTTCATCTGTGGAAGTGCTGCTGTGGGGGACTTCATCGGGGAGAAGAGGCTATGTTGGCACTTTACCCTAAATCAGTTTAAACAACTGGAAAAAGACCTACCCCTTCCCTCAAAGGGAAACGGTGGCTCATGCCTTCCCCTTTCCCATGCCCACCCACAGCGCTGACCCAACCACAGTCCAGCTGGAAGAGGGACAGAACCAGTACATTCATTGGAACCTATCTGATCCTTTATTATCCCGAGTTATTTATGAGGCCTAAAATACACTGCCTTCTTGGTCCTGTTTATAATTTACTCAATTAATGATGTTGAGATTGAGGTGTTGGCTCCTTTGGGCTAGACCTAATAGAAGGAATAGAATAAACTCAAAACAACCTTAGATGGCCTGTAGCACTGGTTTGGTTTTTTTTTTCCTTGATGGAAGAAATATTAAGGACTGGTCATAAAGTCATCAGTTTCCTACAGATGATTAAATATAATACATTAGCATTGTATAAATATTTTCTTGTTCTCCTTGCCTCAGAACTCAGAACTGAGAACTGTATGGGTTCGAGGTTATGCACTAATCAAGTGCTTTGAGGAGAACTCTAAAAAGAAGACAGGGGAAACTACCACATGCCACCACCTTGGGTGGATCAAAGGCATGCAGAATTTGGGGAAAAAAAATCCAAACCCACTATTGCAAAACTTATTTTTAAAGCAAAGAGACTTGTACTGTGTTCAAATCATAACCTACAAAAAAAAAAAACCTTAGCAATCATAGTCCCTTAGACTATGATAACATATATAAGACATTATGGTTTTTAATGAGTATGCTTTGAAGGCTGTGTAGATAATACAATTTTGGGGAGAACAAGACTTTCCCTTTAGAGTTTCCAAAGGGAGAAGAAGAGGTGATGCATTCGGGGGAACTATGGGTGTAGTCAGATTTACCAGCCCTAGAGAATTGGGGTGATGTTTATTTGACTTTCTGCCTGATTTTTATCACTAGATGGTGAATGCTGTTTTTAATTATGCGCATATGTCTGTGTATGCATATGTGCACATGAGAACAGATGCCTGTGAGAGCTAGAAAGAGTGTCAGATTCCCTGGACCTGGAGTTACGGGCAATTGTAACTGGAGATGCGAACATGGGTGCTGGGAATTGAACTTGGGTCCTGTGCAAAAGCAGTGCCCACTCTTAACCACTGAGCCAACTCTCCACACCCAAAGGTTAAAGACTATGTTAGGTATCAGTTGCTGTGTAGCAAACTATCTCACACCCTGACAACTTAAAACAGTACATATTTTCCTATTTATTCTTTGTTGGTAAATAATTTGTGTACTGTCTTTGAGTCCCTCCTGGGTTATGGTATGTGTCATCTCAGTCATAAGGTTGAGGTTGCTTCATGGTTCACTCAGGGAAGAAAGAACTTTCAAGCTCCTGTGGTTATTGGCAAGGTTCAGTTTCTCATGAGATGCTGGACAAAGGGCCTCAGTTTTTCACTGGCTCCTGGCCATCACCAGTTGTTTGCCAAGCATGTTTCTACTGCATAGCAGCATGCTTCACCAAGGCATGGAAACCACAAGACATCAGCGACAGTTGGCCAGTGAGTGGAGACCTTGGGCTTTTGTAGCTGAAGGGCAGAAGTGGCATCTTGTCACCTTTTCCATATCTCACAGCCTTCAAGGGACGAGGGTTCCATGAGGCACATCGCTACGCACAAGGAAGGTGAACTCAAGTGGTCAGCATACATACCTGTCTTCCAAAGACCTCACAGGTCCTGCCAGGCCACGCCTATCCTAGTCACCTGTAAATGTCCCTAGTGCTTCCTGCATATACGGCATCCTTAGGGCTGCTCAGTTTTCACCCCTTTCACACAGGACGTTGATATGTAACGAGTCTTATGCAGTTCCCTTTAGCTAATATTCACCATAAGTAAACACATCTATTACAGTGTTGTTAAATTGTCCTTTGGGGGATTTGACATTTAGCATGACAGCCAGGCAACATGTATTTTGTGTGAAGAGAAGACAGGAGTAATGGGTGTGGAAGACACTGGCTTTAGCATTTGGTTTGTTGGCGCTCTTTCATTGTTCTTGGACATATCATGATAGTGCATAGAAACCTGTTTGTGATTATGCCTAAAAATGGGCTTCAGCTTTTCTGACAAATAAGAACTTTATCAGAGATGACTCAGGATGGAAATTAAGAGAAAACAAGGGTACGTGTGTATTTTGGCAACTGAAGATGAGTGTTCCCTTGAAGTTCTTTGAAGCTTGGGGTGCATCTGAAATTTACTACGGACTTTCTGAGAATTAACCCATCCATTTTATAGCTATTCTATATTAGATTTAAATGTGCTTATATTATTCTTGGCATCCTTATTTTATGAGACCATAAATCTTTAGGGATGTTATTGACTTGCCATATTTAATGAAAATCAAAATGCTTTGCTGAATAGTACCTTATTTTGGCAGTATTGCATATTTATAAGCATATCTATTTAAAATGTATTTTGTGGTCACTGTATTATAGGGATTCTTCATTTTTTAAGAAATAGTTCAGAGTCTATCACATGTCTAGAAGGAAGCTCTATCAATACTTCTATTTATAGATAAAGTAAGTAGCATCTAAGAGATTAAGTGACTTGCCCACCCAAGGGCACACCAGAAGAGTGTATTGTGAGTCATATTTTTATTAAGTTTATCGTGTTCAAGCTTAAAGGATGGAATAAGAAAATATATCAAAAGCAGAAAAACAAAAGATTAGCCATGTGCTTTTTGAGTGGACACATTGAACACTGAGTCCTTTATTTACGAGTAGAAGAGAAACACACTTGGACTGGCTGGCATTGTGTCACCAAAGACTGTGATATACACTAGCCCCAAAAGCTGAGTTTAAAACTTAAGAGACAACAAGTGGGCAATAGTGTTCTTGGAAATGGATCAGAACTAATGTGAAAAGGATGCACCACTCACTGTGGTGTTTTGAGTGTGAAGTCCTTTCACGGTCTTGGGCGTTTGTGTACTAGATCCTCAGTTGTTGGTGGTGTTTGGGTAGGCTTAGAGGGTGTGCCAAAGCAGCTTGGAGAGGAAAGGGCTTATGTATTCGTAGAGTTCCACAGCCTACTCAGTTACTGAGGGAAGTCAAGGGAGGAACTCAAACAGAGCAGGAACCTGGAGGCAGGAGTGGATGCAGAGGCCGTTGTGGAGTGCTGCTCACTGGCTTGCTTCTTATCTTGCTCAGCCTGCTTTCTTTCTGGCACTCGGAGGCACCTCTTCACAGTGATCTCGATCCTTCCACATCAAACATCAATCAAGAACATGTACCACGGGGTTGCCCACAGGCCAATCTCTGGGGACGTTTTCTCAATTGAACTTCCTGCTTCTAAAAGGACTAATGTGTCAAGTTGACACAAATCTAGCAGCCAGCACACGTGGGTTTTTACCCAACGGTTCAACCAAGCTTGGCTGGGAAATATTTGGGAAATTGCACCTATCCAAACTTGGACATTTTTCTTGACATTATTCCAACAATACAGTTTAGCAGCTACTCACAAAGCATTTGCATTGTGTTAGATATTATAAGCATTATAGAGAAAACTAGAATACAGGAGAGTGTGCATGGGTTTGATGTCAAAGAGTCAAGCATTTGTGACTCTTACTCTCCACAGGATGTCCTGGAACCAATGCCCCTTACTGTTCAAGAACAACTGAACACACTTTCCCAGATTTGAGTTGAATGTTTCCCATCATCTTATTAAGACTTGTATTCCTTGACGACAACTGCTATTCTCTTTGATATAAGTCGTATTCTGTCCTTGTGCAGCTCATTTTTTTATCTGGTGTTGCTTACTACAGCATGCTATTTTTCTGTACTTACATTTACATAAATGGTATCTTGATGGCATTTTGGGGTACTTTCAACATTTTCAGCTCTTAAATGTGCTACTGCAGTGCCTTGTGGGTAAAGTGCTCATGTTTGTCCTCAATACACTTCAGAGCAGAGCTGCTGGGACTAATTGAGCATGTTTAGCAAGGCCAGGCATTGCATGCTGTTCCTCATGGCTCTACTGTTTTCCCTGTAAGCAACATGGGAGTCCCAGCTCTCTGCATGTTTACTAGCACTTGCTAATTCTGGCCCTTCCGGTTTGTCACCCTTGTGGGTGTGGACTCTTTCTTGGAGCTTTTAATTTCTATTTTTGTAGTTATTACAAAAAAGAAAGAAAAATAAAAAGAAGCTATGAACAAGTACTCTAGACCAGGGAACGCTGTCCTGTTGTATCTCCAATATCTGCTGGGAGTGTAGGACAGTGGGCTTACCATGAGAGTGGCCTTGGGTTCAGTTCCTAACACACAGAGACACAGACAACACAGTCTGTGTCACCAACACTAACGGTCTCGCTTCTTTTCAGCATTAAGGTTTAATTATACTGCTGATCTCGTGTTTGAGAGTAGAACAGTAGCATGAAGAACTGTTTACCCTGAGGGTTAAGAATTCATGGTATAGTTTTCACAGCTCTCTGAACTATCGAGGCTTAGCTACTTCTTAGAGGAACTAAGAATTAGCAACCACTTCCTTTAAATGTAAGGGATAGGATAAAGAAAATAAGGCTTTTTATTTCCTTCAAAACCTGGGTGCCGTGCCTTACTCTGCATTTGGCTACAGGGTTTGCTTCTTTTCTGTATGCACGGAGTCACAAAGGATGTGTGCTGGCTGTGAACATATACACATCTACGTGTGGGGCAAGCCTTGATGTCGGTGGCTGCGAGATGGGTGTCTGGCCTAGGCCAGGCCACTGACTGTAAGGCCTACGCTAGATATAGGGGATTGAGGAAGGTGCAAGGAGGGGAGGACCAGGCAGATCCACCTGGATTCGCCCTGGTACAGGAGGAGCAGAATCTGGCTGGGTGAAAGGTTGGGATATTAACCTAGATGATGTTTACACAGGTCATGATAAATTGTACTGAATATGGATCTCATATTCAATGTATGTTGATACATGTTGGGGGAGGGGTGGTTTCCACAGCGCCCCCCCCCAAAAAGCTTTAGATATAATAAAATTAAACCCAAGCTATTTACTATTTTCCTTCTATGTTGCTTGGATGTGGGAGGAATTATGCATAGTCAAAAGTATTTGAGGAATATAAGCATGTGTGGCTATAAAACCTGTGTTAAAAGTAAAATAAGGTTAAGAATTCTGCATGATTGTCAGTCTTGTGCAGGAGAAGCCAGTTAATCGATTTTAAGACCTCCATGGAGGATGTTTGCTTTGGTTCAAATTCCATTTTTGCTTTTTTTATTTCAAAGGACAAATCCGGTTACATAATTGAAGTGGTTTCACTTTTTTCAAGCACTTCCTGAATCGGGCATGAGTGCTTTATCTTAACCTAATAGAATCCCAACGCTCAAGTTCTTTAGAACTTACTGTGTTCATAATAGAATGTAATTTCTGCTCATAATCTACTCTCTGCTTTATATGGAAGAATTATGTTTGATCATATATTAAATGTAGAGGAATGAAAGCCAAGAATAGCTTGGGGAAGGGGGAAAGGGGGCTTGGGATCAAGGTTTCAAAATATTATGAAAAGGAAATAATCAAATGCAACACTTCCCCTTTCATGTTGGCCTCGCTCTGGCTCCTGACTCTCCACCCTCTTTACAGCGAGCGCTCTGAAGTCTGTGGCCGCTGGCGAACTTCCAGGCAGCCCCCAGGCAGATGCTGTCTTCTAGCATGTCATCGATGGTATATAAGAAAAATGAATAAAGCCTAGATGTCTCCCCTAAGTAATTGCATGTTATATAATTGTGATTCCAGGAGGAAAGTTTCATTGCAATCTCTGCATTCCAAACTCCAAAGTGGCTTCCCACGGTCAGAAGGACACGAACTTTGAAATCAGATGTATACGAACTTCCTCCCATTTGTGACCGGCGCACTTGGTCCAAGTCATGGAAACAGTTCTGCAGTGCATAGAGCAGTTGGCACACTACATCACAGGATTCTGAGGATAGCATGAGACAGCAGGTGACACCATGTGAGGCAAGCTACTGATGCTCAGAATTATTCATCACTATTTTACCCTCATCTACAATGATCCCCTTTGCAGGGTGTCAGCAACCAGCAGATCACTGGTGCCATTGCTGAAAGGAATGAATTCAGCATACTATGACTAACCTTATTATGCCCTATCTTGTACAACATTCTACATGCACGCATGAATGCAGGAACGCATGCACACACACGCGTGCACTCTCACACACACAATAATAATAATAATAATAACAACAAAAACTTCTAAGAACAGCTTTTTAAATGGTCGTTTCTGAATTTATGAATCAGTGTCTGCTGGAGATAGGAATGCTGTGGCTTTTGAAAAAGAATGTATTTGAAGGTTTTAAAGGCATACTTAAGTGGTTAGGACATCTGTTCATTTGGGGACTGAAATGAGAAGTGACACTTTTCCAACTGATGTGTCCTTTTAAGTACCATCCAAGTGTTGACTTTTCTGGGGTGTTAAAAACAGCAGTGAAAGCCAGGCATAGTGGCACACATCATTAATCTCAGCATATTGTTTTTAAATTATCAGTATTACCAGTATGGTCAGTAGGCCCAGCTAGCAATCAATTAAGACAGACACTTGTTATATTTTAAAATAGCCTTAGCTAACCTGGGCAGGGCAGATATCAATCTTCTAAACAACCTCCCATAGTGGGACAGGCATGGGATCCCTGCCTCAATCCCATGCCATCTGCTTCTAATAACTTCTATCAAGCTACCTCCCATCCATCATCCCAAATACTTGCTAATGTTCTTCATCTGGGCTGGATTCTCCATTCATGCCAGCCATGTGTTTCTCCTCCATCTAACCCATGGCAGTCTTCTTCTCTTCCCTTCAGGTCTCTTTCCTTCTTCCTCCTGATGGTCTTTCTTCTTCCCAGAATTCCTCTCTCTCCTAGCCTCACCTATCTCCTTTGCCCTGCCCAGGTGGGATAGCTTTTTATTAATCAAAAAGAGACAGCAAGCAGTAATTAGGATCAAAATATATTAGACCATCCTCCAACATTAGCATTTGGAAGACAAAGGCAGGTGCATCTCTGTGAGTTCAAGGCCAAGCCTGGTCTACTAAGTGAGTCTAGGACAGCCAGAGCTACATAGTGACAGCCTGCCTCGAGAGGGGGTGAGAGGAGGCAGTGAAATCTGCTGTGATGTTTCACTCTAATTGTCATCTGGACACAGATTAGACTCACCTGTGAAAAGAGTATCACTAAGGAATTTTCTACGTTGGGCTGGCCTACGGGCATGTCTGTGGGGGATTGCTGCAACTGTGGGCAGCACCATTCCCTAGACAAAAAGGTTCCTGAACTTTTTCCTGCTGAGTAGGAGCTACAGGTGAACATGGCTGATCTCATTCCTCTTTGCAACTGACTGTGGATGTGATGGGACTAGCTGTTTGAAGTTTTTGCCTTGGTTTCCACCACAGTGATGGTCTACAGCTTGGAGTTGAAAGCCAAAATAGACCTCTTTCACCTCTGAATTGTTTTTCTTTTAAAAATAATGTTTATCATATTAACAGAAGTGAAACTGAAACACCCCACAATGTCTGAGATGGAGCAGTCTGTCTTTGTACTTTAGTTTATAGTGAGAAAAGTTTTATGTTTTTTTTTTTCCCTAGGTGAACTCTCAATGTTTAAGGCTTGTAATTCAGATCTGTAAATGAACAGATGTCTATTGACTCCTTGGCTAACTTGAATCACACAGTTATGTAAAGCAACCAAATACTAAAATAATCTACATTGAGAGCAACTTGTATTTTTGAGTGATTATTGCACACCAGGTTTTACTGTGTGTTTTACAAACCTTTGTGATTTTTGTCTTCAGAACAACCTATGAGACAAGTGCAATTATATGAAAGCCTGTATGTCAGACGTGTCAGGCACAGATACTATGATTGTGCTTGACTCTGTTACTTTAATGAAAAAATCAGTCGGCATGTAGCTAAAGTGAGAAATCCCAATGCCGGAAGGTAAATAAGCATGGAATTGGGACCGAGACACATATATCTCGCTGAACTCCAGAGTTACTTCCATACCACATTGTCCTTGAGTATTTCTGGGACCTGTTTAGAACAAAGTAAACAGAATAGGACATTAATGGCAAATACACATGAGCTGTTAACTGTCGTTACTGGACCACCACACACTACTACATGCTGCTGTAGACTACCACACACAGACCCCACGTCGCACCATCCTAAATGTTGCTTTTATGATCCCTGACGTGCTCCATCTCTCCAACTGTATCTCCTCTACTCTTCTCTAGGTACATTTTTCTCCCCACAAGCCTTGGAAAATGTACCCTGCCCTAAATTTATTCCTTATTGTCCTGCATTGTTTTCCAGAAACATCATCCACACAGCTAATTCTCATTCATTATTCAAGATCTAATTCTGATCTTCCAATGACTCCTCCTAGCAATTTTTCCTGTTTTCTTCCCATCCTTAGATTCTGAGAGTTGGAGATAATGTGCCCTGGCTATAAGCTAACTTAAATAGTTTGTCTCACATTACTCTTGTAGATCCTGGTCTCCTAACAGCTATCCAGTTGATGACAGCTCATTCTAAGCAGTAGTAGGGATTTTATTATTTTCTTTTTGTTCCCAAGAACACATATTTTGGGTTTTGTCCCTCTCTCACATCCATTTTTATCTTGTTCTCGCTCATAAAAAGCCTGAGTGGAAAGCCAATGAGATTCTTGGACAGGAGACAGAAAAAAAGCAGTCGTGTGACAGAAAATCAATGTGGTTTTTATTTTTATCTTGAATTGTCCCTTCTCATCTTTCACGCTAGCTATGACATGGATGAGACAGTACTTCTAGTGTCTGGGTCATTTTTTTAAATGTTTGGCATTCCTTTTATTGAGGAATTGCATGGCCAGCAAGTTGATTTGGGGGAGATCAGATCATTCAGCTTGCCCTGCCATCCCATGTTATGCTGGAAGAACACTGAGTACTCGGATGTACTTTTTTTTTTTAAAGGGGGGTCCTCTCCAGGGTGCTCCAGTTAGGAATTTGATATTTTAATAATTTTGAAAACCTCAGCTCAGGGCCAGCACTTAGCAGATGCTGTCAGAATGAAAGAATTTGTTCCTTGTTACAAAGCATTCTATTGAAACATTGTGCACAAGAAAACAAATTCATTAGCATTCGAAAATGCAGTATTACCATAAGGTAGTGTGAATCTACTTTGGGAAGTTATCTTCCACAATGATGAACACTAACACTTGTTGATGAGTTTTGACAAGAAAATTATATTAGAAAAACAGAAGGTAGCATGAAGGAAATTCATTTTCAGTATTTGTGTTTATATTCACGATCTTCACGCTTGTCCCTCCATTTTCTACAGTAAACTATAGTTTAAATCAGATCCTCCAGAGAATTACAGAAGCTCTGTCTGTCATAGACACACCTCTACACAGTTGTATTTGAGGAGTCTCGCTTTTCTCATGCTGAGCCAGTTCATAAAAGCATAAGAAAACCTGCAGTTGGCTTAAAAAACGGAAGTGTTCCATTTCTTGTGTGTAGTGGGCTGTCTTGTAGTGTTACGGGTTGCATGTTCTGTGTGTAAGATGAAGTTTAGAGTGAGGCCCAAGAAGGAAAGAACATGTAAAAAAAAAAAACTAATAAAATAGCGATGTGCCTCACACAGAGTGACTATCTAAGGTCCAAGGTTACCACGGCAACTCCATCATGAAAGAATTATTAATGTGTTGCTGTGATTTATAAGGTAGTTCAAATCCAGTGATCCTTTCTGCTTTTTCTAGCCAGTCAAGAATCTATAAGCCATAATTTTGAATGCCTCAGTGCAGGGCCGGGGGTCTGCCACAATCCCTTCTCCCCAGTCCAGACTCTACCTCCTTGTGGTACCTTCTCCTCCAGCCTTCTGCACATTTCCCTGCCGGTGGGACTAGAAACAGAGAATTATAGTTTAGGCACAGCTTTGCTCAAAATCTCCGTGTGATGTAGCATCTTGCCATTAGGTTGTTAACATGGCTGCCTTAGAAAATATAGGTTGTTAAGTCTGCTTGTTTATAGTTCTTTGACACTCACTTGATTGTACAAGTTTTAAAAAGTTATTTTTGTTTCTACCCCCCTAGTTAGAGTCTACAAATATTGGCCATGAGTCATTAAAATTTTGTATTTCAAGTTTCAGAAAACTTAATGTAAACAAAATATAACTAGCTTCTGAATGTTTTTTAAATAGAGTTTGTGACACTTAACATTTCTGAAGTTACTGTCTCGTGCATCGTGTTAAAGTACAACCCTAAAACATCACTGGGAATATGACATTTGATCTTATTTTCCTACAATCCCCATGCTAATAAATTATGTGTTATTCATCTTCTAGCTTGAAATAATTTCAGAGGGACCTGTTTCTTAAAGGAGAGGGTAATGTTTGCTTCTAGGGTCTAGTTCTACAGTGGGATTTTTGTATTAACCCCACCTTGCTCTAAGCTCATCCTGAACATCACTTGGTGGAAGCCAAGGAAAGAAGGACCCCAGACACAAATGTATAAATCTGACATATAAAAACAGAGAAAGCAAAGAGGATGAAAGAGATGCCTGTGACTATCCATCTGTAACTCCCGGTCTCTGTCGGAAAGGTCCATCTGTGGGACAGGATCACAGCTGCCATCCTTGGAGTTTGCATCACAAGATGACAGAAGCCTTGCTTATTTCTTCCTCTGGCTTTGTGGTGGCTTGAATAGGGATGGCCCCTATAGGCTCTGATACTTGGAGGCTTGGTCATTAGGGAGTGTCTCGATTTCACAGGGAAGGTGTGGCCTTATTGGAGGATGCAGGTGGGGGGGTGGGTGGAGGGGAGGCGCTTTGGGGCTTCAAAGACTTAATCCAGGCCTAGTTTCTTTTTCTTTCTGCTACCTATGGATGGATACAAATGTAGAATTCTCAGCTCGGTTACCTCTGCAGCACCATGTCTGCCTGCATGCCCCATGCTTCCCGCCGTGATGACAATGGACTAAACCTCTGAACTGTAAGCCAGCCCCAATTAAATGATTTTCTTTATAAGAGTTGCCACGGCCATGGTGTTTCTTCATGGCAAGAGCACTGACTAAGACAGGCTTAAAGCACAAGGAGCCTTCATAACTTTGAGAACTAATCCCAGATCCATAGCGCTAAGCAGGAAGTGAGATGACAGAAGTCAATCCTAACCTGGTGGGTTAATTCTGTCAATCAGGTAGAAAGGTCATTCTTTCCTGAATGCTTCAGAGGCTGCATGTGTTTGTGCTATAGATGACGTGGGGCAGAGTTCATAGCTAGCTAGCTAAATGTGAGCATAGCTGCCTCAATACAAAGAAGACAAGTCAATTTGGCTTCCTGGACTTAACAATGAGGCCGAAGAAAAGGGTCTGGCTGCTTTCTGAAAACTAAGAGGTCAGTTTTCAGGCCAGGGACCGGAACAGATTGGTTTTTAACCTTCCCTTGCTGTAACTCATAAACACAGGGCCAAAGCTGTCCCCCTTCTATCATCTCCCACTGAACAGCAGACCAGCTTGCCAACAGCCTACCTAGCTAAAGCTGGGCCCTAGAAACAGTGTCAGTTCTGTGAGAAGGCCCTTGAATGCAGCTGTATCTGGCTGTAGTCCTCGGTCACCAGCACAGAAAGCGGTCCTGTAAAAACCGTGGCAATGACTGGTGCAGATGAGCAGCTAAGGACTTTATCTCCATCAGCCCTTGTTCGCCTTGGACCCTTCCTCATCTTAGCCTCGTGAATGCTTCCTTTCACAGGAATTTTACCTTATCACTATCCATGCTTGTCTTTGGGAAAGTGGAATAAATAAATGCAAAATCACTTGACAACGAAGCCTAATCGGTTATAAGCATATTACTGCCTTTCGATTCATATCTCACAACTATAGTAATAGATGACTAGGTCATTGGTGAGCACATATTGTGAATCGTTAACCCTCATCTGCCTTGAGGTAGGTAGAGTGGAAGAATGAGCAATGGAAAAGGGTGACGTGGCTTACATATGACCAACCAGTGAGAGACTCAGGCTGTGGACACAGGTCTGAGCCTAAAAAGGCCACATCTTCACCAGGACACAGATGCCCATAAGTGCCAGGCCAACCTGGGCTATCAGGCAAGATTCTGTTGCAATTCCCATAAAAAAGAAATACCAACATTCTTGAACCCCTCATTTTTAAAATTACATATGGTGGTTCTCCACCTTCCTAATGCTGTGACATTTTAATACCATTCCTCACGTTGTGGTGAGCCTCCAACCATAAAATTATTTTTGCTGCTACTTTGTAACTGTAATTTTTGCTACTGTTATGAATTATAATGCAAATATCTGTGTTTTCCAATGACCTTAGGTGGCCCCTGTAAATAGATCATTGTCTCTCAAAGGGGTTGCAACACACAGACTGAGAACTACTTAAGATACATACATCTTACGTAATTAGTATTTTTGAGAAATAGGTACCATTTATTCATACCTAAAACTTTCAAATTTGCATATCACAATCTAATAGTTTCTTTTTAAAAAAAAAACTATGACTTTAAACCTTTTTCTCAAAAAAAAAAAAAAAGTTGACTGAGTCTGATGAATTCACTTTTTGGAAGTGGGATTTCTCACAAAGTTTTCCTTCTGCAGTGCACGCAGATTGCCTATAGCTTTTTCTCCACATTCAAAAGTTAACAACAAAACCCCAAATAAAAACAGATCTCCCCCTGGTATGATGGCTTGGCTCGTGAGGAAAGCCCAGTGATCAGATCAGAGTCCTTTAGAAGCCGTGGGGTTTCCACCTGAGCCCAGACCGAGGCCACCACGTAAGAGGGTGACAGTGGCTGCCGGGAGTAGGACGGTGAGGGGACCGTGGACATGGGCTCTGCAGAGGACACACTAGGTTCTGCACTTTCCCAGATCCTCTTGGAATTCCCTCCTGAGCTCCTGGTGGTTTGGGAAATGTTTTCTCGAGAAAGAAAGAAAAAGAAAAGGATGTATTTGATCCAGCGTCTTCCACTGTCCACATAATTCATGACTACATTTCTTGATTTCTCATCACAACCAAGAACCAGAGAACTCTGTGCTGAAGCCATGGTTGTGTTGAAATCATGACTGAGATCCAAGCTCACAGTTCTGATACGTCTCAATGTCAGAGTTAGGGGGGTTTTAATGTGTGTAATTCTTTTTAGAATTTGGCTCTCAATCATGAGCTTTGTTAAAAAAAAAAAAAAAATCCTTGCATGCTTAAAATAGTCATCTCCACTCTTTGTTGGGCAATACTTGAATGCAAATGCAATACAGAAGATCATTGGCAATGACAGTTAACGAGTCCATTTTAGGTCTGTAAAATCTGCGCTGCTGGCCCGGGACTGAGAACAGATGGATTAAGTAGCTGGAGGCATTCAGCCTTCAGTGAATATGGTTCCAAAAAAAGAAAAAAGCTTTATAGTCGTTTTGACTGATAAAAATAAGCAAAACTCTATTGAAGATCGCATTCAATGCGTCTGAGTTACTTTTGCATTGCTCTGACTAAAACAGCTGATAAAGCAATTTTAAAGGAGAAAATAATTTTGGCTCTCAGTTTTAGGGACAACTCAGTGTGTCATGGCAGGGACAGCATGGCTTCCGGACAGTGTGGTGGCAGCTGCCCCTGGCATTACGGCAGGCTAGCCCCAGCGCCCCGCTTCACTTCTGTGATACCAGCTGAGGGGATAGGCGTTGAAGACACGAGCCTTTGGAAGGCATTTCAGATCCCAAAGTAAGAGAAAGGCCTGCTGGCATTGGCTCAATGAGTGTGCAGTAGTTCGGGATCTTCCGGCTTTGGAAGAAAACGTTTGAGAGATATGACGCTCATTTAGATTACCCGAGTCCATTTCAACTCATCGTTCTGGAAGCAGGGTGTGCATTGCTCTGGTGGAGGAGGGCCTAGTAAGAAACTTGGGTTTCTGTATTCTGAACAAACTCTGTATATTTTGTCAGTTACTCAGCCCATGTGACAGATGTCAACACACAGCCTCTCTATGTGTGAATCCTATTCTCCAGTGTTCAGCTAAAATGCTCACTGCAAGATGTCACCTTAGCAAATGCTCAAAATGATGCTCTACCTCAAAAATTCCCCCTTAGTCATTGTCAAAGCAGATACGCTGAGATTTACAAAATTCTCTTATTACAAATCTCATTTCTGTTAACTTCAAAAATTTTTATTTCATATCTATTAAGAAATTTTGCCAGTGGAATGTTTCTGGCAAAATTTGGAGCATGGCTTCAGAAAAGGCAAAACATTTCCTGTAGAAGCTACTTTTCTGGACGTATCCAGCAATCTCATTAATTTTAGGGTACCTTGGTCATACTGAAGTGGTGCTTTTATATTGACATGGGGCACCAACTGCTTGTCCAGGGGTTGGACTCCCACACACTGATGAGAGCCCTCAAAGTACCTCAAAACCAGATTGAATAATTAACTGTAAAGAAAAAAAAAAAGAGGCAAGAGGTTATGACGGGTTCTATTGATACAGCATGAAACACAGTAAAATTTCAACTAAAAATGGAAATGAGATTTTTTTCAGCAATTAGAAATTACAATAAAAGATGAAATAAAACATTATCCTGTGAAATTAGGCCAGAAAAGTATAATGGTATGTCACATGATCTCAAATAGTAAAAAAAAAATTTTAGAGATGTATTTTATAAAAAATAATTGACATAAGCTTATAGTCTGCACTTACAAATTATGGATACTTTTAGATGTAATTATAAATGTTTAAATTTAGTTATTTTTTTAGTTGAAATAATTGTATACAACACATTCCAATTATGGTTTTCCCCTCTCCTGCTCCTCCTAAGTCCCCCCACACACACCTATGCAAATACACCCATGTGGAGACACACACACTCGCTCGCACACATAGAAAGCCCTTCTAAACAAAACCAGAAACCATAATATCCAGACAAAAGGTCCATAAGGAAAAAAATGCCCAGACAAATCATTATGAGACAAAAGCAAAACAATAGCAAATACAAACAAGCAAACGCTCCCCCAGATACTCCGGAGTTCATTTTGTGGTACTGCTAGGCACGAGGTTAAATTTAGTCACCTGTGATGGCAAAGCTATTTAGATTTTTTTCAAAGTTAAAAAAAAAATAGAACAAGGTGCCACAGAAAGTTCTTCATTGTCAAAGAGTGACTTTATCAATCAACACCATTGTGTATGCTGCCTCTCATCCTATGCTGTGTGGACAAATACTGCACACATTTCCTGGCTCTAACCGGTGTGCATGTAGACGTGTCCTAGAAAAGTGTGGCTGGTCAGTGAGTGTGGAATGTAAAGTAAACATTAGATCATTTCATTTTTCTATCTCACTAATTCTTATGAAACTTAGTTTTAATTATATTTTACTAGTGTTTTTTCCATTGAGAAATTCAATAATATATTTGATATAGTCCAATTAATAAATGATACATTGGACATGAGGTTAAATAAATAAATAAACAAAAAGACAAAATAAAAAGCACATACACAAAATCCCCTGTTTTAAAGAACTATTCTTTTTCTCTGATCAAGTAAGAATATTGCATGCTGCTTTACAGAATTTCTTTTAAAAATTCCTATTTATTTACAACTAAAGGAAGAAAATGATCAAAATGTTATTCTACAGAGATAACATTAACATTCAGATTGGAAGGCTTTCTAGATCTCAAGTGAGATTATAAAGTAACTTGTTTGTGCTGTTATTCCCACCTTCCAGCTCATTCCATGCTGTGTCCCTGCTATCTCACTGTCCCCTTTTCAAACCACACGGTTCCTCATTACACATCTTACAGCCCTTGCTTTAGCAACGCTGCACAGTTGGCTATTATTTATTTCCTTCCTAAACCTTCTAAGATCATTCAGAATAGTCCCATTCACACTTTCACGATCATTTTGTTGGAAAAAATTCCTAGATGTTCGCATTCCCTGCCTCCAAGGGACAATCAAATTTTAAGGTTTTTCTCATACATTTCTGTCTAGAAAATGGTACCAATTTACATTCCAACTCTGTGGCATGAGGAGGTTTGTCCTGTTGTCATCTGCTCTGAACACTAGCATTTGACCAGAGTTCCTTTTACACAAGCACTTTTAATATTGGGTATGACTTAGAATCACCCTCTCTTTCTGGACTATAAACCCTGGGAACAGGCTTAGACAGCAGCCAGCACCTCCCACAATGCCCACAGAGCGTGCACTCAACAAGTCATTAGAGCGATGAATACTGGGGGAAATAGACAAAATCAACTGTCAAATCTGTTGAGTTCCTGACAACCTCTAAACCCTTCAGACTACTGAATCCTTAAAACCAAGAGTCAACTCCCCAGCTATAAATCCTGACTGCTGCTATGTGCTGATAGGTCCCTGTCACCACAGCTCAGCTTTTTAGGGACAATTAGAGCTGATTTGGAAAGCGCTGTGTGTACTATCACTTTCTCCTCTATTTGTTTTGTTTTGTTTTAATCTGTATTCAAATGAGAGAACTACTGGACTTTGTTTTTGCTTCAAGCAAAGACCCTTGAAAGTTGCATGTTGCAGTCAGGCACATTTTCTCTGGCTCGTGCGCAAAGCCCAGCAGAGATGCTAACACCCAGAGGCCCAGTCCCTCACATACTCTGGCTACCTGTGCCTACAATATCTCCACTGTGGATTTTTCACCTTTAGGGCAACACAGACAGGTACTCACACAATCATCTCTAGCTTTTTGTTTCAGTCTAGTGTTCAATACACAGAGACACTCAGGACTGTGTTGTAAGCCAGGCTAATTCATGCAGGATGGTTTTGAGCAGCCATAGGCTTCACACAGCTCCTCTGAGCACCTGTGTCTTGGTGTTGCATAGATTTTTAGGTGTGTTGCATGTATTCTTGGCTTTTGATATTTTCCTTTTGTGGTGGCTTTTAAGGAGGTAACCTCACCATAAAGTAATGATGCCCATGACAGAAGCATCTGAATGAGGAATGAACATCTGAAGGGAGGGGCCGGGGGGAAAGCCGTATTCAAGGCAAAGCTTAATGAGTATTTTGCTTATTTGGGGATGACCTGAGCCTGAACATGGAACTGATTTGAAAGAAGGGCATATAGTGCTTCCTAAGGAAGAAGACGTAGACTGTTGCATTTTTGACATCTATGACACTACTCCTACGCAGGTTACCATGGCATTCTCACCGATGCATCCTCCTGGCTGCTCTGCTGAGTGTCCCACACTCCTACCTAGTTTGCTGTAGCCCTACTGAAGAGTGTGGGGAGTATGAGGATCCAGATAAGTGCAGATACCACTAAGTAGAAGTTTGACTAGCAAGTCAGGGTGGTCACAGCGGTGAAGCAAATTATTTCTTAGGAAGAGAAACAGCCCCCACTGGTGAGTCAGAACAGAAAGGGTAAGCAAGATAAAATGTGCTGACAACCCCTCCTTTCAGCACAAATCCCTTTGCCTCTGCCAGTAGAATGTTAAGGACTAATTTCTATCCCTGGGCACCCAGGGAGGTACCTTTGCAACAACAAACACCAGCAGCTCCTGACCCCATGTGGCACACCTGCTGGCCTTTCTCATTTGCACTGGCTTTAAAAAAAAAAAAATCTGCCTCCCTTGATGAGGAGTTGGAGATATTCACATCCCTAGCAACCAAGAGAAGAGTAGAGGTCCCCTTGAAGGAGAAAATCTGTAACCCCTTCCTTTCCATAATGGCTTCTATGCTTGAGGACAATTGTGCTCTGACAAGTTAATTAGAAAAAAAAAATGAAAATGTTTATTAAACATTAAAATGTGGCCAGCACTGGGCATACATTTTGCTTCTCTCTCTCTCTCTCTCTCTCTCTCTCTCTCTCTCTCTCTCTCTCTCTCTCTCTCTCTCTCTCGTTTATCTCTTGAACCTGTCAAGTAGGTGTTTCTGGTCTCTGCTCCTGCACATAAGGAATGTGAGATGGGGAGCTAGGGACTTGTCAGCATCACAGCTGAAAGTGGCAGAGACAGGACTGGAAACCAGACAGACTGATGCCTGTCCCTCTCTAGCCTGCTTTCACCCTTCTGGACCACTGGATCCGAGCTGGGGGAGGGGCAGCCCAGAGCCACCTTGATAGTTCCTGTAGGGTTTGTCTTCTCATCAGAAGCACACTAGTTTGACCTTCTATTCTCCAGTCACATCTGACACTAGCTCTCTCAGAAGGAGATGTGACAACCCTCTGAATGAATGATTACACAGAGGACAGAGGTGGTATGACTTGGTGGCACCAAAAACTGGAGCAGAGGAGCTCTGAGAAAACCCGGACGCAACAACACCTTAATAGCCAATACTAGGGGAAAAAAAAAAAAAGAAGAAGACAATGTGTAGGCACTTAGTAGTGGTAGGATTACAGTTCTGGGCAGCTCTTAGGAGCTACAGCCCCTGCCTCCTGTGTGTGCAGTGTTAGGGAGTGTGCATTTGTCAGTGGACACTAAGTAACTGCTGATTTTACTATTTACATGTTCTGTATCTATTCCTGAATAACTTGATTCAAATAAACTTAGGCCCTCATTTGTGAAACAGCGGTGCCAATATCCATGTGGGACTCGTCACAGACAAATGTGGATGTGACAGGCGTCCACTTTCTCTCTTTCCTTTCCCTCTCCCTCTTGGTTTCTTTCCTTCTTGCATCTCTGTGTCTTACTCTCTTTCTCTTGTGTTTTGTAGATTATCTTAAAGGACCTTCTATCCTTTGGGGATACAGCTAAACAAATAGGAATTTAAAATGCAAAACACACTCGAGAGTTTCCTGTCTCTTAGTTTTGCCAACAGAAGAATGGAGCTGTGTCTCTGAGCGTGGCCCCACTTATGGCAGCTCCAGGCACTGGCTGAGCTACGATCAGGAAAGCTGTAAAGAGCAGAGCTTTACTGAAGGCTGCCGAAAGACCTAAGTAAGGCCAGTGCCTCAGTTAGGGTTTCTATTGCTGGCATGAAATGCCACGGCCAAAAATAAGTTGAGAGGAAAGGACTTATTTGGTTAACACTTTCACATCACTGATTGGGATGGCTGTTCTTGGATGTCAATTTGGCTGTCAACTTGACCACATCTGGAATTAACTAAAACCTAAGGAGCTGGGTATGCAGGTGAGGGACCTTTTTCTCAGATAAACCATTTAAAGTGGGATGATCCCCTTTTCATCTGGATCTTTTGAAGTGTGAAGACCCACTTGAATCCTGATTTTTTTTTTGAGGTGGGAAGATTCACCTTTAACCTGGGCCACACCTTCTTCTGGAAGCCTGTCAGGAACATGGAAGAAGGAAGCTCACTCTCCCTGCCTGCTTGCCCTTGCTCTTACTGGTAGCAGAGCCTGTCTTCAGGACCCTGGTGTCTACTGAAGACCAACTGAGACAGCCAGCCTCATGGACTGAACAACTATTGGGTTCCTGGGCTTTGTTGGTAGACAGCCATTGTTGGACTAGCTGGACTACAGCCTGTACGGCACTCTAATAAATTCCCTTGTTAAATACAGATTCGTTCTATCAGTTCTGTTCTTCTAGAGAATCCTGAGTAAATACACTGTGCATCACCAAAGGAAGTCAGGACAGGAACTCAAACAGGGCAGGAACCTGGAAGCAGGAGCTGATGAAGAGGCCATGGGGGAGTATTTATAACTGGCTTGATTCTCATGGCTTGCTCAGCCTGCTTTCTTATAAAACCCAGGACCACCAGCCTAGAGGTGGCACCACCCATAGTGGGCGGGGCCCTCCCTCATCAACCACTAATTAAGAAAAATATCCTACCACAGTGGTTCTGGAACTATGGATGGCAACCCTTTTGTGGGTTGACTGAGCCTTTCCCCGGGATCACACACATATCAGCTATCCTGAATTTACATTGTGATTCATAACAGAAGCAAAGTTACAGTTATGCAGTAGCAATGAAAATATTTTTATGGTTAGGGGGTCACCGCAACATGAGGAACTATCTTAAAGGAAGATTGAGAAACACCACCCTACAGGCTTGCCTACAGCCTAGTCTTATAAAGATATTTTCTCAATATAGGCTCCTCCTCCTTTGAAGACTCTAGCTTGCTTTAAGTTGAGGTAAAACTAGGCAGCGCATGCCGCCAGCCAGTGCAGCTTGAAGCAGATCTGCTGAAGCTCATGACCGGCCCCTGCTGTATCTTAGTGATTGAAATAAAAAAGGCATTCTTTTTCTTGTGGCATGCTTTTTTAAATTAGCCATTGCCTCTCAGAGTTCTAGCCTGTTGTTGTTGTTTTAATGTAGAAACTGAAAGAAATGGGAAAGAAGAGGAAAATAGGTTGAATCCCTGTTGGGCATCAGTATTTCACAGAAAATGAGATACTGGACAACAGCTATCCTTACACACACACACACACACAGAGAGAGAGAGAGAGAGAGAGAGAGAGAGAGAGAGAGAGAGAGAGAGAGGAGGAGAGAGAGAGAGGAGGAGGAGAGAGAGGGAGAGAGGATGGGAGGGAGAGAGGAGGAGAGAGAGAGAGAGAGAGAGAGAGAGAGAGAGAGAGAGAGAGAGAACTCTAAGCCCAGAGCTAAGCCAATAGCATCTCTCAGTGAGATGTGGGATGCACACATTGGATTAGACTGGCTAGCTCCTGAGCCCAGGTCTCCTCCTGTCTCTGCCTTTCCAGTCCTGGACATCGTGACACTGGGATTTTCATGTGAGTTCTGGCGATCAAGCTTAGATCCTTGTGTCTGGGCAGCAAGCGCTTCAGCAACTGAGCCATCTCCCTGGCTCCTGTTTTTCCTCCTCTTCTCTCTTTTCTCCCAAAACTCTTGTCACAAAGGGGAGCAGTAGTTCCCATCAGGAAAGCCCTGATTCCTGCCTATTCAGTCTCTCTGCTCTGGGTGCGAGACGAAGTGTGGGTGGAGGTTGAGAAGAAATGGCTACCTGTGTTTTCAACCTTTGTCCTCCAGTGAGCTCTAAGGTTGCTTTCCTTCCATCACCCAGGGCTATTATTCCTCAATAGCACAGACTTCTCCTTCCTCCACAGACCAGCTTGAACATTGTTTCCATGAAGAAAATCCTTGCAAGTTTCTGGGTGAGGGCACCTCCAATTGTGGGCTGAGGTATCTTTACTGAGATCCTGTGGGCATGACCAGGATGCCTCTGAGTTCTGTCCCTCTAAGGGATGAGGTCAGGAGATCCCAGCTCCCCTTCTGTGTCTCTTGATGCTACACATATAATCCCAGTACTCCTCTCTTGGGTGAAAATGGGGATTCTTTGGAAGACTGCAAAGCAATCACTAAACCCAGTGACAAAAAGTGTGCATGTGAGTCTCATGGGAGCAAGAACCGAGGGCTAAGGTAGTTGTTTTATGTCTCTTTAAATACCTGCCTCCTGTGGCTCTGTCCTGGTCTCCGTTCTGCCTTCCTTCTCTTCCTGTGTTTATTAAGTGACGTGTGTCCCCAAATGCCACCCAATCACACAGCCAGCCAGTGCTCAGCTCTGTTCTCCACAGCTGACAGGTGAGATCAGTCTCTTATTTCAAAACTCTAATCAGTTCCGTTGCTCTAGCCCAGCCATGGGTTCAAAGCTGGGTTCGCCCTGGAGGAAGGGCTTCTACCTTATGATGGAGGAGGGGAGCCGTGCCCTGAGGGAAAGGTCAACTTTTCTAGAACTAGAACAAGATGTTTATCTTTATTCTTTCCTGTCACCACTTCTCAGACACGCAGCCTTTTGCATGTCAATATCTGTAAAACTGCTGCCAGCCAGTAGTAGCTAGTACCCAGTTTGCATGGCTTGCACCTATACAAGCAGTGGGCATAGCAACATCAACACTGTCATTATCAACATTTTAGCTGCCAGGAGAAAAGTCCGGAAGACACAGTAAAGTGCTCTGTGGCACATGACGACAATCAAACAGTGCTCACAGAGAGGGGACAAAATTGACATCTTCAGAAGCATTCTCCTAGGAGGAGTCGCAGGCCCACCCTGGGTGCCCTTGGAGTCAGGATCCACAGATGAAAGTGTTCAAGATTCCCTCATCTTAAATCTCAGTACTAGGGAAGAAGACACAGGCAGATCTGAGTGTGAGGCCAGCCTTCACTATGTAGTGAGCACCAGGCCAACTAGGGGAACATACTGAGACACTGCCTCAAAACGAAACAAAACAAAACAAAAGACCCTCTCAATCTATTGTCCGTCCCTGCAATGATGTTGTAACTTATCCTGCTAAGGTAGAACAGTGGCCTTAGATCTTCAGTGAGTATCAACTATAATTGGCAATTTGAAAAAAAAAAAAAAAAGCCTATCACACAGAGTAATGGCTCATCTCACTGTTAGCAGTGGCCTCAGGTCTAGTGAAACATCACAGTACCATCCATAGTGGAAGCAACGAGTGTAGAACCCATCCACAGGGCCAACGTGGCAGATGGTCCAGTATTCTCCAGCCTTCCTGGAACAGCAGCAGTAAGTCCTGCTGAGCAGACTCCACTGTGCATTTGTCCTTCAAGGTTAAAGAAAAGGATGTTTGCCATCCTGGACTTGTCAATGTCAACAACATTTGGATTCTATAGTGATGAGGACTCATATTTCAATATTGGCTCTCCCTGTGTCACCCTATCCTGGAGTATGGATGCCACTGGCTTTGGGGCTAGCTTCCTGCTTCTGACAGCCCAGCATCCTAGTCCAGCAGCTGTAAGCACTCCCTCTCCCAGCCTTCCCCTTAAGCCACCCTCACCCCATCCCTTTGAAAACATGTTGGTTGGCTGACTTTTAATTATTACTCCATTTCTCACCCAGAAGAAATGATATTCAGTCAGTAAGTTAATCCTGTCTAAAAGTACTTTTCGGAGATAAGATTCTACCTGGATCCAGGAAAATTAATAAAAAAGCACTGAGAAATTACTGTTTTTAATTCCTGCCCATATGAAAATGGCACATTTCCACTGTGCTAAAGTCTCTCTGCCATGCATGCAGTGTGCTGCTGTGAGCTTCAGAAATGTGCTAGATTCAAAATGGGTCCAAAATCTCATTGTTTCAATGTGTGCTCCTGAGGATTTCTGGTTAAGGGAAAAATTCTTTGTTGGTTTGCCTTTTTTTTTACTTTGTCTCCTGGTATTAATTACATTCAAAATAGAAATATTAGTATGTCCTTAGTATTGATCTCATGTCCATGAATGCACCTGTAAGAATAAAGAGAAGTGCTAGGACCTTCCTTCCTATGTTAATCATAGCAATTGATTTGTAGGCAGCACCTCTAAGATCCTAGATAAGCCGGGCGTGGTGGCGCACACCTTTAATCCCAGCACTCAGGAGGCAGAGGCAGGTGGATCGCTGTGAGTTCAAGGCCAGCCTGGTCTACAAAGCGAGTCCAGGACAGCCAAGGCTACACAGAGAAACCCTGACTCAAAAAACAAACAAACAAACAAAAGATCCTAGATAAGAATGATGACTGCGTCACAGCCACTGCATATAAGCATTTGAGGTTCATCCTTATTCACACCGTCATAGAGATGTCTTTCAGCTTGGCTTTGATTTTAATGGTTAGTATCTACAAGAAGCAGTGGACCTTGCTAACAAATGTGGAAATAATATGGCAGCCTATACCTATTGTGGACAGTCTGAAATAAAGGACATGGGACACTTTGTGAACTACAATAGCAGCAATTCTAGGCTTTTTTTTTTTTTTTTTAAGTGCTATGGAAGTTTATTTCTGCTTGCCCCCAGACCTGAAGAAGACAAAGCAAATGATGAAGAAGATGGTGTGGTGCCCCCAGCAAGCAACTGCTCATATCTGGGCCACATGGAACTTCGATTTGACTTCATTATTTCTGGAAGGATTGTGTCACTGGGAGAGATGTGGTCCTTGGGAGTATGTTGTCTAGGAATGTCTCTCTCTGTTCCCACAGACAATAAGCCACCTCGGTGCAAGCTGTCCTTCCTTCAAGTGTCTTCATCCTAGTATGCCCTCTACTGCAGGACTGGGGATCTAACCGGGTCTCTCTGACTTCAGTGCTCAAGCTTGTCTCACAATGCTGTAATTTTTCTTTGTCCTACAGAAACACTAACTACTATAATAATACTTTACTGAAAGATTTATCTTAAAAAGGAGGGCATAAAGAAAGGCCTACGGGTTCACATTTAGGTTGATAATCAGTAGTAGTCACAAAGGAATGCATTCAGGCCCTTGGGAGGCAGAGGCAGGCGGATCGTTCTGAGTTCGAGGCCAGCCTGGTCTACAAAGCGATTCCAGGACAGTCAAGGCTACACAGAGAACCCCTGTCTCGTAAAAACAAAAAACAAACAAACAAACAAACAAACAAAAACAAAACAAAGAATGCATTCAGTTTAGTTGGATGTGTAGTATCTAAAGTTCAGGTAGCTGTTGTCATCAGATGGTAAATGATCTGGAATAACTGTAGTGTGAGGAGAGGACAGGAAAGCAGCCTGCTTGCGGAAGGTTCACAGCGACGCACGTGGGGAAATGGGTCGGAAAAGCAGAGTGGAGTTGAAACGTGAAGCTCCCCAGAAGCCAGGGTATGGACGCTGACAGGCCTTGACATGCGGAACAGTGAGTGGATCAGGACCTACGCCAAGGCAGTTTAAAGAAACAAGACGAGCAACTCTGAAGATGTTGGTTTTGGAAAAACGCAGATGGCTCCTTTTCAGATGTTTTGACTTTGAACAGTTTTGGAGATCCCTGGGAGATGATTTCCTGGGGTCATTGGAAAATGGAGTTGGACTGGATCAGGAGGTCAGACTAAGGATGCGGGTACGGGAATCAGTGATTTCAGTAAATGCCACAATGAAGGCTGCCTGTGCATACAAAAGAGCAGAGTAAGAGAGAGGCTTGAGGTCAGGGAACCTCAACTAAAAAGGGTTGAGGAGAAGTGGACCTGACGTGGGAGCAAGAGACTGACTAGTGCTTACCATCACTTGAACCTGTGGACAGTGATAACCCCTGTACTAAAAGCAGAGATGTAGGTGGCTAGTCTCCAGTTTTATGGTCTCAGAGGGGATGGCTATAAGTTTGATCTTCAGTCTTCCAGCTCCTCTCATGGGAAACCACCCCATGTGTGCATGTGTGCCTGCCACTAGAGCTCCCTCGCCATCTTGAAGGGTTGCTGTGTCCTGGCTCCGCCCTTTCTCTGAAGCTCATTGCACCAGCTAAAGTTGCCAGCTTGCCATGCTCCCTCACACTAGGATTTCTTATCTGTTTCCTCTTTATCCCTTTAGGAAGTGGGGTCATATCTTAGTTTCCCTGAGCTGCCACGAGCAATGACCATGGACCAAGTGGCTTAGGGCATCAGAAATGGATATGATTGCCGCCTAGGAGACCAGAATTCTGAGATCCAGATGTCAATAGGGCTATGTCCTTCTGGAGAGCTCGAGGAAGGGACTCTCCTGTACTTCCTTCCTTTCACCTGCTGCTGCTGGTTGCAGTAGTCCTTGGTGGGTTGTTTGTTTGTTTGTCTGTTTGTTTGTTTGACATGTACATAACTCATTCAAACCCCTGCCTCCATATTTACATGTCTACTTCGGTCCACCCTTTGGGGTCTCCCATTAAAACATGGTTATTAGATATAGAGTGATGCCCTCACCTCAGTCCTTATTCACATCCTCAGAACTTCCCAATGAGATTATATTCTGAGGTTCCTCAGAGGACATGTCCTCAGGGGACATGAGCTTTTGGAGGTGAATGCTACTCTGTCTTATGTCTCCGCTGTGCTTGTCTATGAGAGTTTTTGACCTCACCATTTCTCTACACCACTATGGTCATGCAGGTGTTTGTAGTTTAGTCTCTGTGCAAGGAATCTCTCCTTGAATTATCATAATTATTTGCCCTCCTCCTTGGATTAGGATTCACAGTGGCAGGCAGGCTTTTTTATGATGTCTTAGCTCCTGTGTAAACTTGCATGCAAACTAGTTCATCTCCCTTTTAAAGCCCAGTATCCAGGAGAATTCGCCTTAAATCTAGTGCTCTGCTGCAAACAATCTCTGAGGCCCAAATTTCTACTACTGTTTATCTTTTATTCTGAATGACTCTTTTGTTTTCATCTTAACATTCCTGTATTAATTAGTTCAGAAGGTCTGAAGTTGGGTAACTTAGTAAGACAAGCGCTGGTTCTCCGAGCCTCCCTTTCTCTTGCCAAATCAGATTTGTGTGTCCGTTTTTCATGTTCGGGGGTGGGGGGGGGGGCGGCACACAGTGGCTAATCTAAAGCAGGATGTCTGTGTTCACACCGCTTGGTGGCAGCTGAAAGGCACGTTTAAGTAGTTTTCCCCAGGAGCACAGTCCTGTGTCTGTACACAATTGTGATAACTTAAGTTTAGCATAAACATTTACTAGCATAGCCAGCACAACCTATGGCATCAGGCCCAGCAACGGCCCCTCTTATCCTGATGGGCTATCTCTGGGTCTCATGTTTAGTTTGAATATGTCATCATGTGGAGCCCTTGGAAAAAGAAGAGGAACATAGCAGCCAAACCGTTGTTTTCAGCTGTTAATGGTTTGAATGTGGCCCAGAGTTCTATATGTTCCCACTTCTCTTTCCATTTCACTGGCAAGCTTCCAGGCCTTATCAAGATAATCTGGCATCATTCATACGGCCTGGGAGCTGGCGGAACAGAGAACAGCCATCTTACTCAGCCAGCGTAGCCTTCTTATTCTGCAATGGGGAAATGACCCGGAGAAGTGAGTCTGCCTCCCGGTGTTCCAGATGCATTCCTGCTACAGCAAGGAGGAAGTCAAGGATTTTACTCCCCTAATAGTGACCTCTCCACAGTGATGCCACATGGCCTTGACATAGTCAGAGTGGCACACTCAGAAAGCAAGTGCTGCAGGGGTTTAAGAAGGAAGAGGCCACAGCCTGAGTGGCTTAGAGAGCAAGAAAGACATGAGAGAGGCAGAGAGACAGGAGGTAAATCCTGGATGGTGGGCGGAGGTGAGCAAGGTTCTAGTCTCTGTGGGGCAGGCAGGAGGGACTCAGCCTCCAGAGTGGTGTCATTTGAGAAAATCAAGTGGGCCTGGAGTCTGCCTAAGGGTACTACTTCTAAGACATGCCTGGCTTATTTTGCTAGTCAGTGTAATCTAAGCTTCCAATCTTTAAATAAGCGAGGATAGTGATGGCTAGTAAAATCCCTAATTAAGAAAATTCTTTTCAGGCCAAGAAAGAAAAGGGTGGATATTCTAGCCTCAGATATTGTTATCAATAATGGCCGACTTCTGCTAAGGAAAATACTTTTGAGTGGAATAAAACTGGATTACAAAGCCAAGAAAGCATGCATACAGCTAGAATTTAATTATTTAAATCTAGTTTTCGGAATTATTCCAGAGATATGTAAGATCCAAGGATTGTAGCATAGAACTGCTCAGGTCGATTACACCAAGGCCCCAGGAATATATATTTAGTTGTCAAAAACTCAATGATTTTGGTAATTTTTTCCACCCCTGGGATTCTTTTTAGTCAGTGAGTTAAAGGACTTGGGTGTCTAAGATATGTTTAGCCCTTACCTCTGCCAGATCCTGAGGAAGTTGCCGAGATGAACAAGATGAGAATCTTGCCTTCTAAAAGCTCCTCGTGGACACAGGGAATGATAACAAGAGATCTGAAGGAGGAAAGAAAAAGTGTTGTGTGGAGGGCATCTCTGTCCTGGGCCAGTAGGTAGACAATAAGCTGTGGAGATGAGGCTCTCCCATGAAGAACAGCTATTTATCAGGCTAGTGGATATGACTGGACCAAAGTGTGTGTGTGTGTGTGTGTGTGTGTGTGTGTGTGTGTGTGTGTGTGTGTGTGTGTAATGATTGCCCTTAACAAAGTAGAGAATAGATGTGGGGCAGGAAAATCTATTAAGAGACTCTAAAAAGGATAAGGATGGGAGACTTGAAGGTCTGAATTAAAATAGCCAGCAGCAGCGATTATGGAAGGTAGAACTGAGCTCTGAGCTCTGATTGTTAGAATCCAGGCTTTGGAATCAGGTAAGACTGGGCACAAAGTCCAACTCAGCCACTTGCTGGCTGCATGAGCTAGCCAAGATGCACAGCCTCTCCTCTCTAAACCTCAGCTTAATAATCCAATGCCCTTCCACACTACCATGCTATGGTTTCGTGTGCTGACACAAGTGAGTGAATTCATAGCATACACTCAGTGGCAAACAGAGCTGTTGCCAGTACCCTCTGCCCAGGTACCCTGACTTCCAGGTTTCCTTTCCCTTACTGCCAGTGACACTTGATGGTATATTTGAACTCAGTTTCCATCCAGGAAGGCCAGATTTCTCATACCACTGCTACCATCAGTACCAGGAGCTGAGTGGCTGGTGTCATGGCCTTACCACAAACTGGTCTCTGAAATAGGCACAGGCAGAGCATAGATCTGAAGAAGCCCAGAGTCTCTCTGTATGCGATAGCCTCTCTTCTTGCTACCTTTGCAGATCTGTCTAGAGATCTCTGTCCCTTCGTAAGGGAATTTGTTGTTCATTGGGGACATAGAATGTTATGTGTCTTCTGATGGGAGAGACAGCTCAAAACTGGCATAGCTTCATCAGGCTGCCTCCTTGCCAGCGAGTTAAGACTGTTTGATTTCAGCTTCCTAGCAACCAGATCATGGCTAGCAGACCAGCATGGCGTTTGTATAGCTCCCCTCTGGCAAAGCTCCGCTTTCAGAAATGGAATTTATGGCTTTGTCCCTGATGGGCCCTTCTTCTGTCCCTCCCCTGGAGGAAATTAAATCCACAATGCCAAGTCATGTAAGCTCAAGAATTCCAAGGCTGCAATTCCAGTTCAAGTATACTGGGCATGTGTTTGCAGCCGCCAGCTGCCCTCTGGCTCACCTTTGTTTAGATAAATAATTGAAAGCGTGCCATTTACAAGGCTGGGGGCCCCTAGAGTCACACACTGGAATCTGGCTGAAGCCTTCTTAATTGGAAGCAGAAGATAAGCAGGGACACAGCCAGCTGCTCTCTTGAGATGTTAATTGCAGGAAAGGCGAATGTTTTCTTGGAGTTGTCAGTTGCCCAAATCACAGGGTGACATTGGTCGGACCCTTACCTTATATAAAAGCAAGCCTTCAGATCCCACAGGGAGTAGCCAAGAGTATAAGATACGATGTAGGGTACGGACACGGACTGGGGTCAGGCTGAGGCTGAGGAAGGCACGACATGAGGCCTGGCGTCCATGGCACCGCAGCCCTGTTCTAAGTGTTGGGTGGTTTAAGAGATGCTCATGTCTGGTTCCAGCCCTGAGATTGTGACTTAATTATTTCACGCTTAAGCCTGGGCATGGTTCTGTCTTCATTGAAACTTTTAAAAAGACAAAAAAAAAAAAAAAAAAAAGAAAGAAAGAAAGAAAGAAAGAAAGAAAGAAAGAAAGAAAGAAAAGGTTTGTTTCTGAACTTTCCCCTAGTGGGTTTGAGCATGCAGGCCAGACTGAAGACACTGATCTTGCCCTCCTCTTTACTCAAATCCCCAAACTGGTACAGACAGTGAGAAAAAGGAGGTTCTGAAAAGATAGAAGCCTTTTTCTGGGGAGCAGCAGTTCAGAGAAGGCTACCAAGAAGAGGCAGTAGAACTGAAACCCAATAACAGCAGGAAAATCTGTTTATCCCTCACCTGAACAGGTAAAGGTTTGAGTGTGCCCTTTCCTGGCGTACTCATCTCATCTAAACAGCAGATCAAGTCCCCCCACTTTAAACACACTTGCCGTGTTAACTGCCCCATAGTCCTAACTTATGTTTGAGGAAGGACCAACTGGCTTGTATTTTATTTGTTTGTTTGCTTGCTTGTTTTTACTTTCGTGTGTCAGTGTAGTAATCATGGGTCCCACGTACCACCTTTAAAACCACAGGGGTGGAAGGAAAGAAACTGACCTTGGAGGGCAAGGGGTAGAGCCCCAGCCAGCATACAGTACCCAGAAGCTCCACCAGCCAGCTGTTCCAGCAGAGCACCCTTGGCCCATCCCCACCAAGTAAAATTGGCTAGTGAAGGCATTAGCAGCATCCCTATTTGTATCTCTTCTCACTCAAAACCAGACATAGCTTCACACCTGGGCCCCTGAGACCCTGGTCTAACCATATGATCGCCTCACTGTATGGTCTCAGGCAAGACTCAGAGGCCATCGGATACATTTCTTGTCCCATACAATAAAGATAAATGTGCATCTTACCTTGTCTATGGTCCTGAGGACTCTGTGAGATGACAGCATCCTGCCTCCATGACTCAGCCCTGTGTACTGCTGTCAACAGAAGTCGTCCCTACCCTCTCTGAGTTTCCACTGATGTCAGGCTGAGGGATCTGATCCTAGGGGACCACTGTCTTCAGAAGAAGGAGAGGAAGGCCCAAAGACTGGATTTCCCTTTTGCTTCTTGACTTTCTTCTGTCATGAAGGGGCCCAAACAAGGATCACAGGGAAAGAAAAGAAGTGTTTACCATTTCGGGTTCTGTTTCCTTTACCACTTGCCTTCAAGTGAGGCTTTTCCATCTGACCCAGCCTTGGCAAAGCTGCTTCATTAGGAAGGCTGGATGGACACTTAGGAACCACCACTGATCTAGTGAGGTAGCGCATGCCTGTAAATCCCAGCACTGGGGAGGCAGGAGCAGGTAGACTTCTCTGTGAATTTGAGGCCAGCCTGGTCTACAAAGTGAGTCCTGGATATCCAAGGCTGCACAGAAAAACCCTGTCTAGGAAAAAAAGAAAAGAAAAGAAAACCTACCATTGACTCTTTGATAGATGAAAGAGGTTGCCGTCTCTGAGCCTACACCTGATGAAGGCTACTAGACATTCAAGAGATGAAGACTGATTATAGTCACTATGCCTGTGCACAAAGAAAAGGATGCCAAGCCAAAGTGAAATGCCATGCCTTGGTCCAGCCTGATCTTGACTAATGACCATCCCCACTGCTGGGCAAACACCTTCCCTGTGACAGTGGAAATACAGGAAAGCATTGCGGAATTTGCTCATGGTGACCTCTTGCGGCCGAGTCACAAAGAGGGACATTGTCATTTTCAGAGCTCTGCAAGCTTCTGCAGGATGGCATTCTCCTATAACTCCAGATGCTCAGGATGTGATCCATCAAGACAATGTCAAAGCAAGACCCAATTCTGATCAACATTGTTAGGGCATCCTTAGGCCTGTGTGTGGTCAAGGCACTCCTCAGAATATTGTTACAACATTCCCTGAAAGTTGTCTGTTCACTCCAGCAATCTCTGCTGGGGCACTAATCCCTGCCTTGTAGAACTAAGTCATGTGAAAATAGACCATGACGTTATAACACACACACACACACACACACACACACACACACACACACACACACACACACCCCGATAGGCTTTTCCATGCTTGTCTGAAGGTCTTGGCCCAAAATGGAAGTCTCTAATTCAGTGGTTCTTAACCTCCCTAATACTGGGACCCTTTAATACAGCTCCTCCCCCAACCATAAAACCATCATCACTTGTAATTTTGCTGCTGTTATGAATTATAATGTAAGTATCTGATATTCGGGATATCTATATGTGTGACCCTTTGTTGAAACACAACAATGGCTCCTTTAAGAGGCTTTCACTGTATATACCTGGACTCAGACTGCCAAGCATGAATAAACTTCCATCCCTGGAGTGCTCCCAATATCTTCTCAGTGCTGATGTGGCACCTTAGGCACAGTGGACCACTGTTCATCTGACAGAGGACAGAGTCTCCCTAGTGTCATTAATCACATACCAGAAAGTACCCCTTCCTGTCTCCCCTCCTCACAAAACATCACCCCACCACAGTATTTGAGATGGTGATGGAGGTTCCAATTGCTCTGCTAAGAACTTCAGTAGTTGGGATCCTTCATTTTATTATAGTGGCCAGGGTTCCATGTATAAGTTATGCCTCTTAGTTGAAAGGCATCCTAATAGCTGATAATAAACAGTTTTGTCTCTTCTGGCATCTGTCTCTCCTCCTTGACTCTTGCTTGGCTGGTTCTTAGAACTTAAGAAGGGACACTTCTGGTGGCAGGCTTGCTGGCAGTATTCGGAATACGTGAGTGAACAACACTGAACCCATCACGGTCAAGTTCCAAGGTCCCACGTGTCTTTGAATCACACGGCACCATTTGCTCTTTGTCTTAAATGGTGTACTTAGGTTTGGGAAGCAACGTTGTTCTCGCCAAGTTTAGGAGTCACTTGGCCATAGAATACCCCAGAAGACCAGATGGAAAAACATTTCAAATATCTGGGGGAGGCAAGACGGTTAGCAATATGAAACAGGCCAACTCTGTGAAGCAAACATGTTGTTTACCAGTGTTAGTACTCATTTTCCCAGGGAGCCCACGGGAGCATTTCTTTGGCTGGAGAAAACCACTGGGAAAGTCAAACAAAAGATAGAGGGTAACAGGGCATTGCCAGTGAGCCGCGCATGGAAGTTACCATGGATGAAAGAACTTCCGCATTACTTAAAGCAAGCTCACATTTCTGAAACATGGTTTTCTGACTCTCCCCCCTCCCCTTGCTTGGCTCTGCTTAGTACAGAGTGGATCTTGCTTAGACCTGGGCTCCCAGGCTTTCTCAAGGCCACGAGTAAATAATTCACTAGTGCTGTAAAACACTCGGATATTCAACTGTTCTTAGTAGAAGTGAGGTTTCCATATGCTTAGGAAGGCTTCTGTTTGAATTCTGAGTGACTTTTTCTATGATTAAAAAAAAATTAGCTTTTGATAAAACATAGCTCACAGAAGACTACCTGGAACAAATGGCCAATTCACAAGACTTTTACAGTTATTTCTCCAAATGGAGATTTATATATAAACCAGTGTTTCTCAATTTGTGGGTCATGACGCCTTTGAGAGGGCCAAATGACTGTTTCATAGTGGTCACCTAAGACCATCAGAAACACAGATATTTACAGTACGGTTCATAACAGTAGTAAAATTACTGAAGCAGCAACAAAAGTAATTGTATGGTTGGGGGTCACCACAACATGAGGAACTAACTGTATTAAGGGTCAGAACATTAGGAAGGCGGAGAACCACTGTTTTAAAGCTTATGTTGATAAATACTTAGATGCTGTCCACGGTATTGGATCTTTTTGCTTTATAACTCTCTGTATTTCTCTCAGGAATCTATCAGTGGCTTGCTTATGGTAAACATTCACTTATTTGATTTGTACTGTTTTCTCTCTCTCTCTCTCTCTCCCCCCCCTCTCTCCCTCCTTCCTCTCTCTCTCTCCCTCCCTCCCTCCCTCCCTCTGTGTGTGTGTGCGTGTGTGTGTGTGTGTGTGCGCGCGCGCGCGCAGTACACTAATGCATGCGTATATGCATGCATTTGGAGACCTCAGGAATTGTCCACTTTAGTTTTCTTATTAATACATTTTGTTCTTTGATAATTTCACACATGTATGTAATATATTTTGATCACCCCATACACCCTCTCTACCCTCTCTTATCTTCCTGACACCTGTGCCAGGCCCACTTTTGCCCTATAAATTGCTTTCAATATTCATGACATTCTGCATTTTGTCTCACAGTGTTTAACCAGGGCTGGCTGGCTGGCTGGCTGGCTGTGGGTTTTGAGTGGCTTTCCCACCTCCCAGAATCTGTAATCTGCTGTTAGTCAGTTGTACCCATTGTTCAACAGTGAGTGGTAGGGCCCATGAGCCTCTCCTCAATCGATAGCTGACTATTGGCCAAGCCAGTCTTAAAAGTCACCTATAGCCGTGATTTCATACAATATCTTCATGATTTTTACTTTTCAATGGACTTGATTCATCGGGGCTCCTAAGAATAGATGTTACCGTGAACAAGGCTACAGAATAAATGTCCTGGGGTGCCTTTGTAGCCTAGATAAAGTAGTCTAGCTGCCAAACAGCCCTAAATTCTGGGTCCAGCTGCATCACTGTAAGTAATATTGGACAGCTTGCCTGGACCTTGTCAGCTCTAATTCTTCATCAGAAACAGCAGAGTGGATGGTATTTACTCCAGATAAAGTGGAATGTTTCTATCCCCACGAGGCAGAAGATGGTAGAAGCAATCCATTTGTCATTGTTTCCTACAAGGAGCATTGCGGAGGCTATACCATGTGCCAGGCAATTTTGAGTCAGTCCTTTACTCCTGCCAGTCCCTGATTCCTTTTATTCTCTGTAATACAGAAAAGGAGGAAGGAAGGGAAAGTGAGATCCCACAGGAGACCAGAAGAGATAAAACGGGGGTGAGGAGGAGAAGAAGAGGAGAGAGAGCCATGAAGTCTCCTTTTATAAATAGTATCTAAGGTTCTTTCCAGAAGGAGGAATTCTAGCCAACTCTAATTCAGTAAAAACAGACTGAGCATCTGTGATCATTCAGACACAGGGATTAAGTCCTCAGTCCAGTTGGGATTCGATCTCTGCCCTCTTAGAGTTCTTACAGGTAAGTAACACCAGAGATAAGCATACTATCCCCCCAAAATAGAGCATTCTGGAGGACGTCACTGTCCTGGCTTCCTTTCCACATCTGTCATTAAACACTGTGACCAAGCTGGGCGTGCTGGCACATGCCTTTAATCAGAGCACTTGGGAGGCAGAGGCAGGCAGATCGCTATGAGTTCAAGGCCAGCTTGGTCTACATAGTGAGTCCAGGACAGCCAAGGCTAACACAGAGAGACCTTGTCTCAATAAATAAATAAATAAATAAATAAATAAATAAATAACACTGTGACCAAAAGCTACATAGAGACTCTGCCAGTGTGCTATGCAGCAAGTCCTTTTTGCTTTTTAAAACAGAGTTTCACTACATTTTCCAGGTTGGCCTTTGGCATCAGTTTCCCAAGTGGCTGCACGTGCAGGTGCCTGTCCCCAGGAATGGCTTCTCTGGCTTCCTTCTCTATCCTAGCATGTTAGAAGTCTTGGGTGCCTATAAAAGTTTTTAGAGCTCATCTTCACTTTTTTTTTTTTTTTTTTTTTTTTTTTGCCCTGTCCATAGGCAGGAATATTTCAGTTGCCTTTTAAACAGTTCTGTCTATATTCATTTTAGGTAGCTTCTAGCCATGACCTGTGGCTCTCATGACTGCCGAATTAAGTAAATCTAGGTTTAGCATATACCCGAGGCTGTCTCAATTACTGGGCATTATTTTTTATAGAGGATGGAGGGAAACATTGCCTGGAGGGAAGCTGAGACTCCCAGCTGAAAAGCTACTGGGTTTGAGCAAGCTAGGAGTGAAGCTGATAGTCAGTGTGTTACCCACCTACCTCTGCCATCTATGCCTCTGCCATACATTCTGCCATGCCATGGTGGCTATAGTGACAGCGACATCATGCCTGTATTCCTCTGTCCCCTGAAATGGAGTGAATGCTCTTCCCTGTGTGTGCTGACTGCTGTAATACTTTTGTTTCTGCCTGCCCTGGTCCCTCACCACCTATGTATGTCTCCCATGGATTGTCGCTGAGGACAAATGCCCAATCATATTCTTCCCTTTGTCTCCTGTGTCACTAGCTCATGGCAGAGGCAGCCTCTACTCTCCAGCAGCCTTCATTCTTGCCCTAGCTCAGCTAGTGATAGGTGTTACAGGCCTCTGTTTTCTCAACTCTAAGAAAGGATTGTGAGAAATACCTAAGTGATCTATGGAAAATCCATAGCTTGCTGTAGAGTTTTTGACTCTGATATTATGTTGTTGGTTTTGAAGTTCAGAATTTAAATTAAATAGATGCCTGTTCCCATATGTAAGTGATTTGAAAGGAGAAGCTCTGCTTTGGGATGAAATTCTCCCTCCAGTGGCATAGACCTAATCCCAGGCACACTTCATTTTCCTTCAGGGTTGGATGTACGTGTGAAACAGAAGATGGCATGTCCCAGTTCCCTACCCCACACAAGAAGGTCTCTAACCTGTTCCTCTCTGTGTCTTTTCATTGTAATCGACACATTTAGACTTCTTCCTTTAATTCCCAAGTGACCAATTTGTGGACAGCAAGTTGAATCATCCAATGGTGGCTGTACGTTCTTGGACTAAGATCTCTGTGGAAGTTGCCCCATTTGCCTGGCAAAGTGTAAAAGAAGGCCTTGGATGCCAAGAGAACTCACCCCACTGCGTGAGAAAAGGACCCAGTGCAGCCCCATCATGGCAAAACATCCTCAGCTTTGGATAATTTAGAAGGAAAGCTTCAGACATTGACATTTCAAGGATCAGCTGTTTGTAAGGTTCAAAGGGGCCCCATGCAATTTGTTTCTGGAACAAAATAAAGGCTTTGTGTTCTTTGGGCCCCTTTCTGCTCACTAACCTTGCATTTCAGTAGCCTTCCTCCCTGGCATCCAATTTGTTCTGTCACTTTGGCTTCAAATGTGTGTTATGTTCCAGTAGCCAAAACCAAAAATAATAACTTTTAAAAGACGGATTTTTTTTTTTTTTTTTTTTTTTTTTTTTTTTTTGGTCTCTTGCACAACACTGTCAGGTGCCTTGGCTCTCTTGATGACTGCAGTGTCTTGGACTCAGCGTCCTTGGGTATTGATTTACCTGCCATACAAAGTATTAGTTAATTCTTTCATTACTGTAACAGGCTGTCTGACAAAATCAGGCCCCTAGTTGGAGGGTACAGTACCTCCTGGCAAGGATGCCATGGTGGCAGGAGCAGGAAGCAGCTGGCCACATGACATCCAGAGCCAGAAAGCAGAGATTTATACACATATTTTCTCCTTTCCTTTTAGTGTAGGCCCACAGCCCATAGAGCAGTGCCACCCACATTCAGAGATCTTCTCACTCAGTTAAACCTTTCTGGAAATGTGATCACACATGAGCTCAGAGGCACATCTGAGCCTTGTCATATAGACAAGAGTAGCTATCACAGCAGATACTGATTTCCCTCAATTACCACAATTACCTCTCACCCATCTCATGGGAAGGTGAGAAGGAGAGGGGGGGAGGGAGGGAGGGAGGGAGACAGAGACAGAGGCAGCGGGGTGGTGGGCGGGGGAGAGATGTACCCTGTTGCTGAAGGATGCTACCTGAAAATCAAACTCTTATAACCTCCAGCATCCTGTTGGCCAACTGTAAGTCACATGATCATCCCGAGACGATAGAGAGGCTGGGAAACATGGTTTCCTGCTGAGACCTTACAAACCCAGCTGAAATTTGGGTTTCTGTAGAAAGGGGACACAGTAGAACTTGACTGCTCTGAGCTCATTGGTTGAGTAGAATCCAGCTGTTTTCCCTTTCACTTAGCATTGTCTCTTCAAAGTTTATCCATGTTATAGCATATTGCGATAGCTCTGTTAAGACTGCATGATTCTCCCTCATCTCTTTCTCTCTGTCTCTGTCTTTCTGTCTTTTTGTCTCTCTCTGTGTCTCTGCCTCTGTGTCTCTGTCTGTCTGTCTGTCTGTCCCCTCTCTCTGTCTGTCTGTCTGTCTGTCTGTCTGTCTCTCTCTCTCTCTCTCTCTCTCTCTCTCTCTCTCTCTCTCTCTGTGTGTGTGTGTGTGTGTGTGTGTGTGTGTGTGTGTGTGTGTGTGTGTCTTCCCGTCGGTAGACATTCAAGTTCCTGTGAGCACAGTATCTGTTTGGACAAATACATAAATGCACTCTCTTCTCTTGCAAAGGAGTCATTAGCAAATACGGTAAATCTGTTCACTGTTTTTTTAAGAAACTACTTTAGCATCATCCTCATTGATCTTGAGCAAAAGTAGTTGTGCACATGCCAGTAAGCTCGCTCTGATTCTTGTATTTTTGCTGTCAAGACTTGGTAGTAACAAACTTAACAATGTAGATGAGTAAATAGGCAGGTTGGGGGTGTTCCTTGGTTTGGTTTGGTCTGTGTTTATGCTTAACAACCACAGCCTGTGACATTGGCTTGGGAGTGGCACTCTCTGGTTAAATCCTGTTAAAAGGCTGAACCAAATATGCCCAGATGGGAAGTGAATCGTTTTATTTGCTTCTGTTCTCAGGGCTTTGCTGTGAAAAGAATTGTAGTGGGCTGCATGGAGTTAGGCAAAGCACAGTAAAGATTTCAACAGAAGGGAAAGGTTAAAAGGGAAAGGAAAAAAAACATCCCTCACCTCAAGGAACTGTACAGAGAAATTCAGACCCACTTTAAAACACGGAACCCTTAAAATGAGCCCCAAGGGACCTTCCTGTGTACACTCCCTGGCCACAGTTGTTTATATGATTTCTTCTCAGGCAAAGTACCGCCTAGTTGGCATGAGGAACATTATGCAAACTCTTGTGGTTTGTATTTTGCGAGTGTTTTTAGGGTTTTGCTTTGCTTTGGGTTTTGTTTGTTTTTTGTTTTGTTTTGTTTCAGGGCTCATCTGTCCTCACTTAGGACAGAGGAACTGTGAAGAAGGCCTATCTCTGTTGCCTTTAGAAGCCATTACAGGATGGCCATCAACTGGGAAAGAAATTGTAGACTAAAGGAATTCTTTAACACTTGGAGGTCCTGGGCCTGGACAGTGTCACCGAATGATAGGGTCTTCCACCCGGCTCGCTGGTTTACTGCCCGTGAGTCTTGAACTTCTTGGTACAATTTTTCCAAAATGAATATACTTCTCCTAGAAGTGGGCAAAGGAGATGCAGTAGACTGCCTGGAGCCTGTGAGGGCACAAACATAACCCTTCTCAGAGCACTCTCAAGTCATCTTGTCTGTCTTCTGGCCTCAATTTTCCTCACTAGCTGATGGAAGCTTTGTAAACCTTGCTGAAGTTCTACTGAATCAGTGAGATTGGCTCTCCGTTGTGACCACCTCTGAAAGCCACTCACCATCACAGCCATCCTCTCATCAATTAGATCCATTCCATCCTGAGCTTTAGAGGGAACATGGTTTCCTAAACCCTTGGTATACAGGGTTGAAAGTTTGCTTTTATCATCTTGGAATAATTTGTGACAGAAAGGGTGGATAGAAACTATACTTTGCTACCCAGTCCTTTCTCTAATTCCATTTTGGTTTGGGATAAATAAATATGTCTGCCTTTAAAAAGTGGGAGGAAGGTCAGGTGCCAATACCTAGAGATACTCATAACCCAGAAGCCTCCTGGCCACACCAGCCTGAGAATCAAGTTGGTGATCTCCACACTCTTTCCTGTCCTATATCTCCAATTGTCCAGTCTCATCTCCAGCCCCATTGCAGACTGTCTGAACAAGTCTGTCTTCCCTCTCTGCCTCCATTTCCTGGGGAATCCTCAAGACCTAAGGGTTTGTCCCTCACCACACTCCTATGTGTTAGCCTTTAGTACTGGGAGGCTCTCTGACCTAGGAACCCCTAGAAACACTGCCCTGCAAATCAGGTAGGCGACCTTCACTTTCATCTCTGTCTTCCATCAGCAATTACCCAATTTCACCCTCTACACTACAGCAGGCCACCATCAGGGCCTGTCTTCTGACTATATTACCTGGAGAATAAAAACAAACAAACAAACAAAAGCCTCATGGAAACCCCAGAATTCCTCCTTCTTGTAGATCCTTCCCCCTTCTGTTCAATCAAACACCAATACCTAAAAACAACTTTAACCTGGGACTACCAAGGACAGGGACTCAGAAAACATTACCTAACAGGAAACCCACACAAATCACACTCTCCTAAGATCCAGAGAGGGCAACAGAAACCAAGGAATGGAATTTCCACCTAGCAGAGACAAGACTCAGATATCAACACTCAGATCTACAATCATCCCAAATCAAGATGGCTCGACAGCATAACACACACAAATACTAACATCTAGGATAATATGTCTCCAGAAGAACCCACCAACCCTGCTACAGTGGCTCCAAGAAATGCAATATAGTGGAAGCTCAAGACAAGCATTCCAAAATAGCTATTGTGAATATGTTCAAGGACCTTAAAGGGATGTGAATAAATCAATTAGTGAAAATTAAAAAAAAAAAAAAAACCTCAATGGAATGAAATGAAGAAAGCAGTACAAGATGTGAAAGTGAAAATAGAACCAATAAGGAAAACTCAGACTAAAGTAAAACTGGAAATGAAAAATTTAGGAACTCAAACAAGAACCTCAGAGGCAAGCCTCACCAACAGAATACAAAAGATTGAAGAGATATGCTCAGTCATTGAGGACAAATGAGAAGAAATGGTATCCAGTCAAAGAAAAAATGAAACTAAAAAAAAAAAAAAATACAGACACAGCAGGGCATGGTGATGCATGCCTTTAATCACAACACTCAGGAGGCAGAGGCAGGCAGATACCTATGAGTTCAAGGCCAGCCTGGACTACAAAGGGAGTCCAGGACAGCCAAAGATACACAGAGAAACCCTGTCTCAAAAAAACAAAACAAAACAAAAAACCAAAAACAAAGCAAACAAACAACAACAACAACAACAACAAAAAACAAAGCCAAAAAAAGAAAAGAAAAACAAAACAAAACAAAAAACAGAAAAGAAAAAAAATCCAGACACAAAGCATCCAAGAAATTTGGGGCACTGTAGAAAGAACAAATCTTAGAATAATAGGAACAATAGAAAGAGAAGAAACCCAGGCCAAAGGCACATAAAATATTTTCAATAAAGCCATGGAAGAAAATTTCCCTAACCTAATGAAGGAGATGCCTATTAATATACAAGAAGCATACAGAATACCAAATAAATAGATCCAGAAAATAAATTCCCTATGACATGTAATAAACAAAACATTAAAAATACAATACAAAGAAATAATATTAAAAGTTAGAAGGAGGAAAAGGCAAAACAGTAGGCCTATTAGAATAACACTTGATTTTTATTAGAAGCTCTAACAGCCAGAAGGACCTAGATAGAGGTTCTACAAACTCTAAAAGACCACAGATGCCAGTTCCAACTACTATACCCATTAAAACTATTAATCACAATAGCATAAGAAAAAAATTCATGATAAAATTCAGGGAAAAAATGTAAGCAATATCTATCTACAAATCTTGCTCTACAAATGACACTAGAAGGAAAACTTCAATCTGCAGAGGTTAAGCACACCCAAGAAAACACAAGGAGTAAGTAATACCAAACCAGCAAATCAAAGGAAGGCCAGGAAGAACTCACACAAGAACAACAATATAATGAGAATCAACAAACCCTGCTCACTGATAACTCTAAACATCAATCATCTGCATTTCTATATTTTTTAAAACACCAGCGACTAACATATTGGATTTTAAAATAGGATCCATCCTTGTGCTGCACCCAAGAAACACAGCTCAACATCAAGGATAGACATCACCTCGGGGGGAAAAGGATGGAAAAAGGTATTTCAAGCAATTGGACACAAGAATCAAACTGCTATAACCATTTTACTGTCTAACACAAAAGACTTCAAAACTATTCAGAGGAGATAGAGATAGAAAAGAATACTATGTACTAACAGAAAATTTCACCGAGTAGATATTACTATCCTAAATATCTAAATATCTATGCACCAAACACAAGGGCACCCATGTTAATAAAAGAAGCACTACTACAGTGTAAATCATGTATCGATCCTCACACTGTGATGGTGGGAGATTTCAATACCCAACTCTGTCAATAGACAGGCCACCTAGTCAAAACTAAACAAGGAAATTCCCCAGCTAAGTGGCATCATAAATCAAATGGACCTAGCAGATATTTACAGAACATTTCACCCAAACACAAAAAATATATCATCATCTTAGCACCTCATGGAACTTTTTCCAAAATTAACCACATACTTGGACACAAAGCAAGTCTCAACAGGTACAAGAAAGTTGAAATAACACCTTGCATCCTAACTGATCACCACAGATTAAAACTGGATATCAACAACAACAGAGAGCTTACAAACTCATGGAAACTGGAAAACTCACAACTAAATCAAAAATTGGTCTGGAGAGAATTTGAAGACTTTCCAGGACTGAAGAAAAATGAAAATACAACATATCCAAACTTATGAGACACATTAAGGTGGTGCTAAGAGGTAAGATCAGAGCATGTAGGACCTACATTAGAAAATTAAAAATGGAAAGCTCTTTCTACCTGAAAATTCTGGAACAAAAAGAAATAGTACATAGAAAGACTAGACAGAAAGAAATAATCAAATTCTGCGCTGAAATAAATAAAACAGAAACAAAAAATTACAAAGAATCAATGAAATGAAGAGCTGCATTCTTTGGAAAAGAAAAAAGAACCCCTTTGCCAAATTAGTTAAAAGGCAGAGAGATCAAAATTAACAGAATTAGGGATGAAAAGAGGACATAACAACAGACACTGGAAATCCAGAGAATCTTAAGGATATACCTTAAAATCCTGCACTCTACCAAATTGAAAAACCTAAAAGAAATTGATCAATTTCTTGATATATACCACCTACAAGGTTGAATCAAGTTCTATAACCCTACTGAAACAGAAGCAGTAATTAAAAGTCTACTAATCCAGGACGGAGAGGGAGAGGGAGAGGGAGAGGGAGAGGGAGAGGGAGAGAGAGAGAGAGAGAGAGAGAGAGAGAGAGAGAGAGAGAGAGAGAGAGAGAGAGAAAAGAAGAAGAAGAAGGAGAAGAAGAAGAAGAGAGGGAGGGGAGCGGAAGGGGAGGAGAGGAGAGGCAGGAGGAGGAAGAGGAAGAGGAGGAGGAGGAAGAAGAGGAAGAGGAGGAGGGAGGAAGCCGAGTGACAGTAGGATTCAGTGCAAAATTCCCCCAGACTTTCGAAGAAGAGTTAATGACAATACTCCATAAATTATTTCACAAAGTAGAAAAAGAAGGAACACTGCCAATTCTTTTTATGAGGCCACAATTACCCTATTACCTTAACCACATAAAGACCCAACAAAAAAGAAAACTACAGAGCAATTGCAATTTTCCTTAGTAACATAAATGAAAAAATTCTCAATAAAATAATTGCAAACTGAATCCAAGAACACATCAAAAAGATCATCCACTATGATTAAATAGGATTCACCCAGAAATCCAGTGATGACTCAACATATGTAAATCTATAAAGGTAATCAAACACATAAACAGACTGAAAGACAAAACCGCACAATTATCTCATTAGATGTAGAAAAGGCCTTTGAAAAAAATCCAACATTCCTTTATGGTAAAAGTCATGGAGAGACTGGGAATACGGAGACACACCTCCACATAATAAAAGCAGTTTACAGCAAGCCCAGAGCCAACATCAATTTAAATGGAGAGAGGCTCAAAAGAGTTACAGTAAAATCTGGTACAAGACAAAGTTGTCCACACTCTCCATATCTATTCAATACAGCACTTGAAGTCTTACCTAGAGCAAAAAACTGGAGATCAAAGGAATACAAAAATGAATGGGAGAAATCAACAAGTCTTTATTTGCAGATAGTATGATCATATACATAAATGACCCTGAAAAGTCCACTGGAAAGCTTCTACAGCTTATTTACATTTTCAGCAAAGTAACAGGTTACAACATTAACACAAAAAGCAGTAAGCAAATGGACAGAGAAGTCATGGAAACAACACCTTTCACATAACATCAAAAAACAAACATAAAAATAACAAAAACCTGTGGGGTAACTCTAACCAAACAAGTAAAAGACGTGTATGACACAAAATTTAAGGCACCAAGGAAGGAAATTGAAAAAAGATATCAGAAGATGCAAAGATCTCCCGTGTGCATAGATGAGTAGGGTTAGTACAGTAAAAATGGCCATCCTACCAAGAGCAATCTACAGAGTCAATGAAATCCTCATCAAAGTTTTAACACAATTCTTCACAGAACTTGAAAAACAATTTTTGCCTTCGTATGAAAACAGAAAGAGAGAGAGAGAGAGAGAGAGAGAGAGAGAGAGAGAGAGAGAGTAGGAACCACCCCAGGATAGCTAAAACATGCCTAAATAATAAAAGAACTGCTGAAGGTATCACTGTGCATGATGTCAGATAGTATTACAGACCTATATTCATTTTTAAAAAAGCATGGTATTGACACAAAAGTTAATCAACAGAATAGAATAACGCACCCAGACATAAGCCCATACAGCATGAATACCTGATTTTTGACAAAGAAGCTTGAAATACACAATGTAAAAGGGCAGACTCTTCAACAAATGGTGGTGATCAAGTTTGATTGCTGCATATAAAAAATGTAAATAGATCCATACTCAATTACCCTGCACAAAACTTAGCTCTAAAAGGATGAAAGACCACAACATAAAACCAGATACACTGAATCTGACAGAATAGACTTGAAATTATTGACACAGGAAAAAACTTTGAACAAGTTTTGGTTGCACAGACACTAAGAACAGCAATTAATAAATGAGAGTTCATGAAACTTAATAGTTTCTGTACGGTAAAGGACCCCATCATTTGGACAAACTGGCAGACTACAGAGCAGGAAAAGATTTTTGCCAACTCCACATTCAATAGAGGGCTAAATATAAATCATATAAAGTACTCAAAAACTAGACATCAAGAAAACAACACAATATTAAAGTGGGTTACAGATCCAAATAGAATTCTCAAAAGAGTAAACTCAAATGTCTGAGAAGCACTTAAAAAATTATGTTCATACAAGGGATGGGATAACCATTGAGATGTAACAAGAATAAATTAATAAAAAAATTTTTTAAATTATGTTCATCACCCTTAATTTTCAGAGAAATGCAGTTTAAAACTACTTTGAGATTTCATCTTACAACAGTCACAGTGGCCAAGATCAGTAAAACAAAGGACACCTCATGCTGGTGAGGGTATTGGGTAGAACAATCATCCTTTGCTGGTGGGAGTGCAAACTTGTACAACCACTATAGAAATCAGTGTAGTGGTTCCTCAGGAAGCTGGGAATTGATCGACGTCAAGATCCAGCTATACCACTCTTGGGCATATACCCAAAGGATGCTTTGCCTTACCATAAACACTTGTTCAGCCATGTTCATTGCTGCTCTACCTATTATAGACAGAAATTATCCAACAGATGAATGGATAAAGGAAATGTGGTACATTTATACAATAGGATATTACTTAGTTGTGAAAAATAATGAAATTCACGGTAAGTTATGAAGATAGAAAAAAAATCATCTTGGGTGAGGTAACCTAGACCCAGAAAGATAAATATGGTATATATCCTCAATGATAAGGAAGCTATAATCTATATTATCAAAGCTTAGGTATAGAGTAAGGGACTGGAGATAAGGGCTTATGTCTAGGAAGGGTAAATGGAATAGATAATTATGGATGAGTGGGAGGAGGGGATTTCAGCAAGATGATCAAGTGCGGAGGCGTAGAGAAGAGGACTAAGGGAGGAAATGCAGATGAGAGGGAAAAGCTAAAATGATGGTTTATTTGAGGGGCCATATAAAAACCTAATATAGTAGGGTGTGTGTGTGTGTGTGTGTGTGTGTGTGTGTGTGTGTGTGTGTGTGTGTGTGTATGAAATCAAAGTGGGATCACCAAAGAATGTGGGAGACAAAGCCACAACTAGACATCTCTTGCAACCAAATGAAAGCCCCAGTAGTGGAAATGCATTACATGTAATTGAGTTGTTGGCTAAAAGACCCCATGGAAATCCCCAACCAACCCAGGCTATTGCTTAAGCTGTTGGTCGCTCTCTATGAACTTGTTATGGAAAGGCCTTGTTGTTAAAGGCAACACCTACACAATTCACTGAACACAGAGGAGTTGAGCTGCTGCCTACCTAGAAGCTTCACCTTTACTGAATAGTGTTCATGGCATGGGAAGGTACTCTGCATGCTACCACAGGAGAAAGGTGAACACCAACCCAACTACAAACCCTTTGATCTACAATGATGATCTGCCTGCAAGATATACTGGTGCATTAGTGGTGCAGAAGTTGTGAGAGTAACCAAACACTATCTGATTTGAATTAAGGCCTACTCTATGAGATGGGACACATATCCAACGTGGCTTGTATGGCTAAGAAGCTGAGACTAAATAGGCCAGGGACCTAAGGGAAAACCAAATACCACTGTTCTGCTAAAGAAACAGTGCAATAAAATGACTCTCAATGACATTTTGATGTACTCATGAGATCAGTACCCTGCTCAGACACCATCAGAGAAGCTTTCTGCTTTCTACTGTAATAGATGGAAACAAATACAGAGACCTATATACAATCAGATAATGTGCAGAGAGTGAGAGACTGAACAGAACACTCAGTCCTAATTGGGACGTCTCCATCAAATCCTCCCTTCAAGGCTCAGGCAAATCTGTAGAAGAGAAGGTGGAAAGATTATAAGCACCAGTTGGGGTGAAAGACACCAACAAAAGAAAGCCTTCCCCACACACATGGCTGAGGCACATATGAAGTCACAGAGACTGTGGCAGCATGCACAGGGCCTACCCAGGTCTAAGTCAGATGGGATCCCAGTGCTGAGAGGGAAGGTAAGACTCAAGCACCAATCCCTAACCCAGCGTCTGCCTCCAACTGACAACCACTCACAAAGGAACAAGCAGTTTTCTCTAGCAGAGTCTCACTGGGTATACAATTCATATTTAAGGACAGGCCGCATGCCTAACCATATATGAACATACAAATGCAAAACAGAACAAAACAGAACAAAAAAAATAACAACAAAACTCAAAACTTAGTGGCACTTTTAAGTTTGTTTGTTTGTTTACCTTACAGATCTTTTGCTTATATATTATGCTTTTCCAATTTTGTTTTTATGGGTTTTCTGTGTGTGCAAATGTGTGTGTCTCTACATCTGTGTATGTTTCTTGTGCTTTACCCTTGACACTTGATTTTTGTTTGTTTTCCCTAATTTTGTTTGTTTTTATTTTTATTTTTATTATTATTATTATTATTATTATTATTATTATTATTACTGACTTTTTGTACTCTAATGAGAGAGGAAAAAAGGGTATGATTTGGGTGGTGGAAAAGTGGAGTGGACCTGAAAGATGAGGTAGGGGAACCACAATCAGAATATATTTTATGAAAAAAAATCTATTTCCAATAAAAAAAAGATGCAGAAGAAAGATGAGTTTCAAGGTGAGAACAAATGAGAAATGTTGTTTTTACTGTTTGCTTAATGTACTAATAAAGCTGCAGCATAAACACTATTCTGTCCCCAAAACTAGAGCTGTGCTGGGCATCTTCATGATACTGTCCGTGATCTCTGCAATGGTCCTTTGAGGCCGATGTATCCATGTTTATCCATGAGGAAGCTGAAACCAAGCAAGTGTAGGAAGCAAGCCTAAGTCACATCCTTAGCTCATTAAATGACAGGCAGAATTGTAAAGTTGATTTTTCTGGATGTCAAATCAGTTCTGCATTCTTTGTAGAGCCTGACACTGAGGCCTGTAGAATGCTGTCAAACACAGTTCTCCTGTTAAATAGAAAATCTTTGTGTCTGCTATATGAGTGGGCAGTATGCAAGAGAAACAGCAAGCAGATCATGGGGAAATTACAGTAAGGGCTTAAATATCTATTACCTTATTTGACTCTTCAAGGTCCTGTCTAGTCTTCTGACTATGAATTTTTCTAAATGTTCTAGGCTAATGCAATGACCAGCAAACAGTCTGATGGCCTTATTTTTATCTTATGGTTTCATTTTTCATTTCTAAAAGTGTGAATACACACACATGTATACACACACTTATACACACATTCATGCACACACACGCACATACATACACATTCACATATACATGCACATATACACATAAGCACAGACAGAGACATACACACACAGACACACAAACACGCACAAACATATACATGCACACATATACACATACATGCATACACAAACACATACACACATTCATACACACACACAGCACATGCAAACAGGCACATAAATGCATATACACATACACACACAAACATACACATATATACATACAAACACACACACAGCTGACTAGTGGGCTCTATTCCTGAGTATCTAGTTTTTACTTACAATTTTATGCATGTGCTTACTCCCAGGGACACCCAGGGGAGCCATCTTTAGGCCTTCTTGATTAGCAGACGTTGCCCTTGCTGTATAATAACAATCAAATCACCACTTCCTCTTGCCAAGAAATGAGAAAATTACCCTCATTTGGAAGCCCAGCTATAACACACGAAGTGGATTAGCCAGACTGCCTCCTCAGCGTCCCTGTGAGCATTCCTCATCATAGTCTGTTTTTCTTAAAGATAAAAACTGCACAGCAGTGTTTGGCGTTCAGTCTAACAAGTGCCTTGCTTGCATGACAAGATTTCACTTGGGCTATCTCAACTTCAGTACATGTAAATTATGTTGTAAGAAATCTTTGGCATGATTTGATGTATGTAACCGGCGTTTATTTTCCTATAGATGAGAATGTTTCATTTATTTTTAGATGACAATCTGTGGTTGGTGGGTATTTAACATGCAAAGTAATGATGTGTTCCCAGGAACTGTGGGGAAGGTAGAAAGGTGGCCTCACATCTGAGCACCTCTTTGCTGGAACAGAGAGCTGAGCACAATGACGCAATTGAGAAAAACTCAAAGTACATGTTAGTTCCTAATTAAGCTGATATTTAAGTGACGTGCACCCAGCCTGCAACTCAGAGCCTCTTTGGGGTTTTTTGAAACATATCAAATCACTCTGGCTGTCATTTCATCTTGTAAAACATTATCCAAGAAGAAGCTTCACACTACAGTGTGCATTTGTCACCTGAGTGCATCTGTCACCCTAGCATGGCAGAGTAGAGATATGAAGGTTCCTGGAGAGCAGTGGCCAGCCTGTCAGCTCAGCCCATGAGCTCCAAGTTCAGTAAGAACCTATCTATGAGGAACTGCATGCATATGTGACTAGCATGGAAATCAGTCAAGGGAGACACTTAGTGTCATCTAGCCTCCATGCATGTGTGCACACACAAAACCAAATCCCGCCTCTCTCTTCCCCCATCCTTTCCCCACTCTCAAAAGAAATAGTGGAACCAGGAAAAAATGTTTTCACAGCCTAGAGCCTTTGAAATGCTTAAAACATGGACAGTACCTGAGTGTAATGTATTGAATGGAGAGACACACACACAGAGAGAGAGAGAGAGAGAGAGAGAGAGAGAGAGAGAGAGAGAGAGAGAGAGAGAGAGAGAGAGAGAGAGAGAGAGAGAGAGAGAGAGAGAAACAGAGAGAGAGAGAGAGAGAGAGAGAGAGAGAGAGAGAGAGAGAAACAGAGAGGGGAGGAGAGGAGGGGTAAAGAGAGAGATAAAGAGAGAGAGACAGAGAGAGAGAGAAACACAGAGAAACAGAGAGAGGAGAGGGGGAAAGAGAGAGAGAAATAGAGAGAGACAGAGACAGAGAGAATGGTACCATTTATTACGATTGTTCGTATGTCTTGGAGTGTGCCAGGAGCTGCGCCTAAGCCTTAGCAGTTACATAGAAGTAGAAAGAACCTCATACTTGGATGGTGTTAGAGTTGAGTATCGAGAATGTATGTCTTTCCATTCAACCTTCCCGTAGATCACTTGAGTGTCAAAGCAGCCAGAGCTCTGCTCTTCCTTTCAGAACATTCTAGAGAATAGCCACAAGTACCTCAGTAGGTCATAACCATAAAGGTGTAACGAACTGCTCTATAAGGAATAAGGGGGAAATGGGAGGGAGGGAAGAATGGGAGGATACAAGGGATGGGATAACCATTGAGATGTAACAAGAATAAATTAATAATAAAAAAAAAAGATGGCATTCCTTTCCGTTGCAGACAGCTCGGACTGTTCTAAACTGTGGAAAACTAGGCCAGGCTTCAGTTCCATAGACATGTCAAGGTGGAAACTCTAGTCATCACTGCTAATGTGCTCCACGTGGGCTTCCTTTGGAGTGAGATAGCTCAGTTGGAGATGTTGGGAAATTATGCCTAATTATGTCATTCATACTGATGCTGTAAATTGTCACTGTGGAACACTTCCGGCACAGTGGCCATTTGCTGTTTATATAAAGTCCACTTCCCTTAATGAAAGAGCCTCGATGTAAGCCCTTCTCATATAGCCCCACTGCATCATGGCAGGCGGGCGTTACCATCTCAGTAAGTAGCCCTCAAGCCCTCCGGAGTCAATGGTCCTGATGTTGCCCAAACATGGAGGTAGCCTGTTAACCTTAGTGGAACTGCTTAGATAGTGGGGAGAGGACTATCCCAAGCCTACTTCTTAGTATTGTGTCAGGGTAGGGATTCAACACTTTTCAGGGCCACTCGCACAAAAAACAAGGACATAGTCATATCACCTCACCATGGGGGGAAATGCCTACTTATAGTGCCAAGCTCTCAATGCGTGGTTCTGGTAGGAGGATCCACATGAAAGCTAGGCAGCTGAAAAAGTTGCTTGCTCACTGAGTTGGTAGATGGTTTCCTTCTAATAAAATCAGTTAAAGAAGGAATTAAGTCCATCTGTTTTGGGAGAACAGGACAGGCAGGAAAAAAATATGAATGGAGAAGGTGAGCATTTCTCTTTTGGTTCAGATCTGTTTCAAGAATATCCTGACACTGTTTGCGTGTGTGTGTTTGTGTGTATGTGTGTGTGTGTGTGTGTGTGTGTGTGTGTGTGTGTGTGTGTGTGTGTGTGTGTGTTTTGCCTGCATCCGTCTCTGTGCATCATGTGAATGCTTGGTGCCTTTGGAGGCCAGAAAAGGGTATGGATCCCGGATCCCTTGAAAGTGGAATTATACCTGATTGTGGGTTGCTCTGTGGATGCTGAGAATCAAACCTGGGTCCTCTGGAAGAGTGGCCAGTGCTCTTAAACTCTAGCCCAGCATTTGTCTTCACCATGGCAGCTCACAGGTGTGCTTCTGAAGTTGCCACCACAGCTGGCCTCCCTGTGAGGGATGCTGCAGGATGTACCCAGCCCAACTTGAGATTCTCTTACATGACTTTGTATGACTTTTAATACATTTCATAAATATTGACATAGTAGGCACTTACTAACATTTTGTAAATCTTCTGTTTTTAGAAGAGATTACTAAAGCTTCTCACACAAACAGTAATTTGCTTGGCCGACAAGTCATGTGTGTTGATTTAACCAAATTTATAGACTTACATCCTTATCTTCCTTTTATTGAAAATAAGTTTTTCATTTATTAACATGTTCATATTCATAACAATTATTCTGGTTATGACTTCCTGCCCTCCCACCCCTACCAGTTCCTCCCTCCTCCCATCTCCCTTCCCATCCAGATCAATGCCCTTTCTGTCTCTCATTAGAAAAAAAAAAGCTTCTAAAAAATCATAATAAAATAAAATAAGACAAATAAAAGTCAAACAAATCAGAAAATGGCAAAGCAACTAAACAAGAAAAAGAGCCAAAGAAAAAGCACAAGAAGTGCATATAGACATAGAGGTGCATGGGTTTGCACACTAAGGGATCCCACCCCCCAAAAAAATCCTGATAGAAGCCATAATATACATACAAATGCCTGTAACATTAAAAAGTAAAAAGAAAAAATGAAAAACTCTGACAGCATCATGAGGCAGAGAACCTCCATGGAGTTTGTTTTCTGTCATCCATCTCTTGCTGGACATTAGGTCTACCCATAAGGGTGGTTTGTTTCCCCAAGAGAAAACTAATGTTTCATTTGCAAGTGGCTATAAATTAGAGATAGCTTTTGAGTTTGGGGTATCGGCATGTGTCCACTTATCTTTTCAGCTCTAGCATCCCATGTGGTTCAGACCCATGTGCATACTGCCAAGGTCACTGTGAGTTCATATGTGCCCCAAACGCTGTTATGTCTAGAAAGCCTTGGTTCCTTGGTGTCTTCCATCCCATCTGGCTCTCATGTTCTTTCCACATCCTCTTCCACAGGATTCCCTGAGGCCTGAGGGAAACAGTTGATGGAGACACCCCATTTAGGATTGGTCTTTCACCCTCTGCACATTGTCCAACTGTAGGTCTCTGTATCTGTTTCCATCTGCTGCAGGAAGAAGCTTCTGACAGGGCTGAACAAGGCACGGATCGATGAGGATAACAGAATGCTGTTGGGAGTCACTTTATTGCTTTATTTAGCAGAACAGTAGTGTTTGGTTTCCCCATGGGTTCCTGCCTGATGTAGTTTCACGTTCTTGGCCACACAAGCAGCAATGGTTATGTGTTCCATCTCATGGAGTGGGCATTATATCAAATACTGGTTGGTTATGCCCACAAGATTTTGCCATTTTTTTTTTTACCAACGTGTATTGTAGACGGGTCACCATTGTAGAATAGTGGTTATCTTCATCCTGTGATAGCTGTACCTGTCAGTACCATAAACCTCAAGAGAGGTAAAGGTTCTAGGAAGATACCAATTGGACTTATCTGTGTTCAATGAGTTGTGTAGGTTTTGTCTTCAGTAGTGGGGCCTTCCTGACAGTTTGTGGAGAGCAAACAATCGCCTTGGTGAGAACCTGGAATGTTTGGAGGTTCCCAGGGGACTTCTTTGGCCAAAAACTCAAGTAAATGTAACTCCTTCTTAGTACTAGGAGCTTCATTTGGTGGAGAGAGATGTTTAGTTGGACATCAGTCTCCCCCAATTTTGGGGATTACTACTAAATGGAAAATAGGTCAATAAGCTCCTTGGGGAATTCCAGCCCATCAGAACTTGTACCAGTGGCTCCATTCAGATAGCTGGCAAGGGAAGCGGTGTTGCAGGGCAGGAGGCTCCTGCTACTGTTGATACCATTTGTTCTTTTCTTCTGGCAACCTATCCTTGGTGTCTCAAAGCTGAATTACCAAGACAGTGGTTTAAAGCTGAACATTAAATATCTCTACTATAGTTCTTTTGTGAATTTCTTTTTTATATTTAGATAAGTTTTATAGTTTTATGATTTCATTTCTTATGATTTTCTTTTATTTATTATTCTTCAAGAGGGGGAAGAGAGGTCACATAACATATCACACATATAGAGGTCAAACGACAACTTTCAGGAGTCAGTTCTCTCCTTCAACAGTGGAATTCAGGAATTGAACTCAGATCTTCAGATTTGTGCGTCAAATGCTTTAACCCACTGAGCCATCTGGCTAGGTCTAGAATTTCCAGTCATAAGAGTTTCTGTTTCTTTGCTAAATTTGTTGTTGTTGTTGTTGTTGTTGTTGTTGTTGTTGTGATTTCTAAATTGATTACAGCTGTATTTTCCTTTACATCCTTAAGCCATGGATAAGCAGCTATTTGAAGTCTGATTGTTCTGCCATCTGGGAGTTGAGTCCCTGACAGACTCTTTATGGGGACTCACATTTGTATAGGCATCTATTAGCAACACTGCATTTTATACTCATTCAGAATGTACAGGCTTTCCTTGAACAGGCAATTTAGTTGATTGGATGTAAAGTGGAAGAGGGGCTGTGGTAGGCGATAGCTCAAGAGTCATCTAATCTTGTCTGTGGTCCTCCTTGCATACATGAAAACTATATTGCCCTCCAGAGGCAATTTATCTACTTCCTAGGACCCAGAGGGTTGGTTTTATATATTACAATGGCAGATCCTGATAGTTAGAAGATGTGGTCATCTGATTTTAATATTTTTCATTCTAACCTCAGATTCATTTAAACATGTTCTGCCTTTATGTCTTTTTTTTTTTTTTAACATGTTACTTTATTCAATATCAGAAACTGAATAACTTTAGTTTCAAACTAACATCACAACTAAGATGGTTTTTGTTTGCCTCTTAGGAAAAAATGCTGCAAAGGATATAAATTTGTTCTTGGACAGTGTATTCCAGAAGGTATGTAATTTAACAGATGATTTCACATCCTCCCCCTTTCCATGACTGAGTAATGGAGTCTACAAAGTTTGGGTGCATGTGGAATGTGGGTTAGCTACGCATATATCACATATGTCTAGTTATGGATGTAATCATAATTCTCTCCTCCAGTAATTGGATTCTATGTAGTGTGCTCTGTGTGAGTCACTGGCATGCTCAGATTTGGGGTCAGTGCTCAGCAAGCTGTAACCCCATTCTGTGGCATCACAGGCATGAGATATAACATATCCTCTCACTGAACGCTCTGCCTACTCTCCTGCACAAAACATCAAGCCCCATTAGGGGACTTCCAGCAATGCCAACCAAATACACAGCCCAGCCCTGAAACCAGAAAGGTTTCGGTCATTGGCTGACCATCCAGGCACATGCTTTGGAGTAAAGAGACAGAGAGTGAATCACACTGAACACTGTGAACAGGTTTTAATTGTGTTTTTGCATGCTACTTGATAGAACCTTGGGCAAGTTACTTTCTAAGACTTGGTTTTTACACTCAGGTTTTCCTATCAAGTCATACCAGCCTTTAAAGAATTTTTCCATATTTAAAGTACTTGAGCCATGAGCTGATTCTTATAAAGTACTTGATGAATGGTGGTTACAGGCTTCAATGGGAGATGATGCATTTAGTCCTGCTGCAACTTGATGTACCAGGGTGGGTTGGTACCCATGGGACGGGGGCTCCTTTTCTCTGAGGAGAATGGGAGGGGGAGAGGGGGAGGAAGGTGTGAGTGTAAGAATGGGAGAAGAGAGAGGGGGCTGCAATCAATAATAAATTAATAAAAATAATTTATTTCATTAATTATTAATTTTCATTAACTGCTTAGTTTTTGTTAACTTCATTAATGAATGAATGGATGGATGAAATTAATGGGAAAAACTGCAATCAGGACCATAAAGACATTTTAGTACACAGACATTCACAAGGGACACAACACAAAGCATCAATGGACAGAGGCAGGCTCAGGACAGAGAGACTAGAGCCAGGTCATCAATCAAGGAAGGCTGCCCAGGGCTTAGGTAGGAGAGAAATGCTGCAAAATATTCCAGTGTCTTGACATGGAAGACTGTCTGAAGAGCCATGGGTTAATTTGCTTGGGCTGGGGTTGGGACAGGATGTAAGGCATATGAAATAGCCTTCCTCATTGTTACTCTAGAAGCTCTCTCTCTCTAGAGCAGTACTTCTCAACCTTGCTAATGCTGCAACCCTTTAATATAGTTCTTCATGTTGTGGTGACCCCCAGCCATAAAATTATTTTCATTGCTGCTTCATAACTGCAATTTTTCTAGTATTATTAGTTATACTGTAAGCATTTGACATTTCCAATGATCTTAGGTGGTATCCATGAAAGGGTCATTTGACCCTCCACAGGGGTTGCGACCCACAGGTTGAGAACTGCTGCTCTAGAGGCCTAGGAGCCCAGACAAGCTAATTCTGTTGCATTATCTCATGGAACCAAATGTCTCTATCATCTTGAATTATCTGGATAGCTCCCTCTTTCCGGTGACCTCCTACAGAAGGATGGAAGAATTGCTAACCAGTAGGTACAGCCGTGGGAAGGCTGTCAGGAGACAGATCCACACACACTTCTCCATGTGTCTGTAAATCTCTCTAAACTGAGGAGCTTTAAGCCAGTTGAGTCTGTGGCTGAGAACCAGGTAGAAGGAATAACCATGAAAGCCGGAAGAGTTCATGACACTACAGCTCTTCTCAGTCACCAGCTGTATCATTTCCATTTCAGCTTGGCAAAAAGCAAAGAAAATTAGATTTAGGCCTATCAACTTAAGATTTTAAATCAAGATTATGTTTAACCTAATTAAAAACACATGGATGCTATAGAGTTGGCATTTCTTTTAAATGTTAGGTATTACAGTTTCAAATGCCTTGACCAAAATCTAACCTCTCTCACCTTAAAAATAACAGTGCCTATGATTAGTGACACCAAGGACAGCATATGCCCAGAGACAGTAGCCCTAACATAGCTGTATATAACTAACTCTTTGCTCTATTGCTTTCCACTAGAAAAGCACTTAATGTTTATTTATTTTAATCTAAGGGAATAAAATGGTGATTATTTGTTTTTTTTTTTACTAATGATACCATTTGTAGAGGTTTCTGTCATTCGAGAACGAAAAGAAAAGCCAAGGCTGGTGGCATAGCCTGTTATCCCAGCACTCGGGAGACAAATGGCAGGAGGACCAAGAGGTTAAGAGCTGGGGCTGGAGGGATGGGTCAGGGCTTGAAAGTGTGGACTACTTTTTCAAGGGACCTGAGTTTTTTTTCCCAGCAGCCACATCTGACAGCTCATCATCACCTCTAACTCCAGCTGCAGGGGATCATATATCCACTTGTGGTACCTGTCGGTCCCTGAATTCACATGCACATTTTCCATACCGGCACATATATAGATACAGAATTAGAAAACAAACAGAAACAAAAACTCTGTATTAAAAATGAGTGAGTTCACCCAGAAGCAAAAAGAGACAAAAGGTATATACTCACTTATATCAAAACACTAGTCCAAGCGATACGTACCATGAAAATCTTTACTTACCAAGAAAGTGGGTCAGAGGAGAGGACATCCTATTGAGACTTTAGGCGAGAGTATCATGGAAGAATGGGGAAATAGTAGGACCCACGGGGTCTTGGAAACCTACAAGAAGAACTTTATGACAGGCAGATCTGGATCCTGGGGTCCTCCTCAAACTAAGGCACCAGCCGAGGAGAATATAGGCAGTAAGCTTCGAACCCCTACCAAGACCTAGCCGACGAACAGGATATTCTCCACCGGTTGAGTGGAGAGTGAGATCTGACTCTCACATGAACTCTGGTGCCCCTTTTCTGACCACGTCCCCTGGATAGGGAGACCTGGTGGCACTCAGAGGAAGGATAGCAAGTTACCAAGAAGAGACTTGATATTCAAAGAGCATATATAGGGGGAGGAGGTCTCCCTCAATCACAGACATAGGGGAGGGGAGAAGGGGGGAAGTGGGAGGGAGGGAAGAATGGGAGGAAACAGGGGAAGGCCTAACAATCGAGATGTAATATGAATAAATTAGGAAAAAAGGGGAAAAAAAGAGTTCTAGGCAAACCTGGGCTGCAGAGTGAGTTCCAAGCTGGTCTAGACTACAAAGAGAGACCATGGCTCAAAAAGGGAGGGAGCGCAGATAAGAAATGCAAAGTGCACATACAGGACTTGAGACTAGACACGAGGCTAATAAGTGTGTGTGTGTCCAGATGTGCATACGTCTAGAAATTGAGTGTAATTAATTTGTATCCTGTAAGACTGACTTGTGAGCATGTAGAGATGCAAGCCTAAATGTCTAGTGAGAGTCACTAACTTCATGTTATGGTTCAAATCCAAACGCTAGTTACTGGCACCATCCCTATTCAATAAGATTGGTCAGCTTTCCAACAGTTGGGCATGGCTGACCTTCAACATGGAGTTTAATCTGATTTATTTAGAGTTCGCTAGTCTAAATGTTAATCTGCTCCTAAAAATACACAAAAAATGAGTTAGACATAAAGGTCATGGGAAAGAGGATTGCACCAAGACACCTGGGCTATAGATTGAATTCCTGGGCTACAGTGTAAGACCCTGTCTCCAAAACAAAACAGTTCACACAGAAACATCTTAGAATAAATATTTCATGGGGTATTTGGATATCTGATTTTCAAGCAAGAAGACCATGGCATATGACACGATGATACTGTGTAAAAACAGCCTAAACATTTCCCTGAGGAGGCTACAAAGTAATGCTAAAATTTCTCCTTGATATTCTGTAATTTAAACACTATGGTATTAAAATCCTTAAATGCTGTAATATGAAGTTCATATATCTTATAGTCCACAGTATAAAAGGGAATAAAGACAGCTGCACATAGATGTTTAAGGATATTCACAAGAGAAGAAATGAACATCCAAGACAAGTGTAGACCTCATTTTCATTACTGGCCCCATGGTCATATCTTTCTTCCCCTTTCAGTCCTATTGTTTTTACCCTAATAAACACCTCACTTCACCTACTCACAGGTCTCATTACATTGTCAGGTGATCCCAATCCTCATTCCTAAAGCATCTACAATATTGATCCTACCTAAACTGACATAGTTTTCTGTTGACTTTAATCGTGGTATTAATAACACTAAGAGGTAACCAAGGGCCCCTTGTATTACACACACACTTGCTCAGCTTATGCAGAATAACAGAACAATTTCTCCTTGGTGTTTAGAATCAGTTAACTATGGGTCACAATGGCTCTTTCTTTGCCTGGGCATAGGCATGAGGAAGCCAGGGCCCCAGCAGGAGACCAATGGATTCACTCTTCTCTTTCTTAGAGGGAGCATGTTCCACTTGAAGTTGAGGCAGTTGGGCTAGCAGAACATGAAGCCACAGAAACAGCAGCCCTAGGATCACAGAGAGAATCTTCAAGTTGGATAGACAGGGGAGTACTCAGTAAATGTGGTAGACTCTGTTAGTGCAACAGCTCCCTTTCTGTGTATTTCTAGGATGAGATTAATCTTTAAGTCAAATTTGAATAAAGCAGATTATACTCATGGTTCAGGTCAGCTTCATACAATTTAGGAAGGCTTAATATAAAAAAGATTAACCTCCTTCGTTATGCCCAATTTTTGAGAGACTCCCCAAACAGACCACCCAAGAGCCGAGTCCAAATGCAATTGCAAGGATGTCTTTATTGCAGGTTCAAACGCGGGCCACACCTCCAATGCACTGACATGGAAGATGCAGGGAAGTGGCCTCGAGTCTCAATTGAGAGGGGTTTTTAAAGGTTTTAGACAAATAAATGGATTTTTACAGTATATTATTGGATGGCATTTGGGCAGAAAAGCTGTAAGGAGGGAGTTTCATGGTTGGGTAATAGGTATAGGGGCAAGTTGGCCTATAGAAAAGATTGGTTGAAGCAGTCATGGGGGCATTAGTAACTTTGGCCTGGCTTCTCCTAATTGGTTGTTGCTATGTGCCAGACCACCTGCTGTCAGCTTGACCAGTAGAGAGTATATTTAGACTTTCTCAAGGTGAGCTGATTGTGTTGCTAGGGAATATTTTTCTGTTTAGACTAGTTTGTGGTTTTCCTGGAATCTGGGTTCAGCCCTTGGCCAGGTTTAATACAAAATGGAGTTTCTTTTTCAAAATGGAGTTTGTCTGGTCCTTACACTTTAGCGAAGACAGAACACTACTAGTTCATGGAGAACTGTACATATTGAACACTGACTCACAATACATACAATCTCTTGAGACGTATGTATTCGCCAGACCAACTATTTGAGTATGTGGCCCAGCCAAGCTGCCTTCCCAGAGAGCAATAGGGGACTAGAGTGTCTAAGCAAACCTGCCGCTGACAGAAAACGCAGGTGTTGGGCTGCTTCCCATCTAGTGCTCTAAGTCCAGGACACTGAGCTGCAGCCTACGGGCCAGCCTGGCCACCTGACTCTGCGAAGGAAGTTTTGTAGAAACCCAGACCTAGCCATTCTCTTCCGTTCTGCCCGTAGGCTCTTTTCATGGTAATCGTAAGGTTGAGTAGCTGCAAGCGAGGACTGTAAACCCGAGGTCTGCCCCTTCCCAGAAAATGCTTGCTGACTCCTATCTTAAGCGGGGTAGCAGGATGATTGGTCGGATTTATTCCTGCTAAGCAGTGGTGAGTTGAGCATCAGCTGGAGAGGGAACCACACCGTTTCTTCCAGTGGATATTGTCCCCTGATGAGTGGCCAAACAGTAGAAAGGACTAAAAGCAAGAAACAAGAGAAGGAGAGAAAAGGTTTCCTAATCAGACACTATCCCTCGAGAGGCATTTAATCTCACTATGAAAACACTGTGGTGTATTAATATTTTTGTCACCAATATTTTATAAGAGAAGAGATCGAAACTTCAAGACCTTGAGATGAAGCTGTGGATAGTGGCTTATACTTGTAATTCCAGCACTGGAGAATCTGGGATAGAAAAACTAAGCTAAGATCCTGTGCTAAAACAACAAAGTCCCTAAGATCACAGTGTGAGCGTTCAAGTTGGGCAGGTGGGGGAAGATGCTCGATAAACATGGCAGAACATGTGACTGAAAGAGAATAAGAGCCTTGTGGGGCTAGTGATGACATAAACTAGACTGTACTGAGCATCAAGAAAGACTTGGCATTGGCAAGGTCACTTGAAAACTGTTTAGATTATCAATTGTATAGCACTGGGCATAAGTGTGAATGAGCTGGCTGGACTTACTTGGAGGTGAAAACTTGTGTGGCTGTAAGAGATGTGACTGTGACGCAGGACAAAGAGAGAGTTTAGTCTTTTGAAGTCTAAGAAGTTAAAAATGGCTGGGTGTGGGGAGGTGCACACCTTTAATCCCAGCACTCAAGAGACAGAGGTAGGTGGATCTCTGTGAGTTCAATGCCAGTCTGGTCTACAACAAGAGTTCCAGAACAGCCAGGGCTACACAGAGAAACCCTGTCTTGAAAACACCAAAAAACAAACAAACAAAAAAACCTCATAAATGACTCTGAAGGTTGGAAGTCTCAAGGGCTATAATGCCAGACCTCAAATGCCAGACTGAGCAATGGTTTAGTGCTAATGGCTGCAGGCTGAGGATCTCCCATCTGAAATGCTCAGGGCTATAAATGCCTCATATGTCAGAGGCTTTGGACTGGAGAATATTTGCGCAGACCCTGCTGTGTAAGCATCCCTAATCTGAAAATCTGAAAAGCTCCAAAATCAAAAAACATTATGGCATTTAGAGTGTTTGAGGTTTTCCAATTAGAGACTCTCTACATATATAAAAAGCCTGGGTTAGTTGAGCGAGAGCTGACCCACACAGAGCTCCACCTTTGTAAGGACGACCCGGCAACATTATGTACAGTGGATTTGAAGGTGAAGGACCTTGGGGAAGATGCTGTTTACACGAGAGGCTCCGAGTCTGAATTAGAATAATGCCAAGAGAAACAGAACCGAGACGATAGAAAGTTGATAAAATTTAAAGATAGAAGCTGCATGACAGAAAGTGGATGGGACTTGGAAAGCGAGCACCAAAAATAAAGAGCTGAATCGATTCGTTACCTTTGCTCCCTTCAGAAACCTACAAAGTGGAAAAGACATAAACCCACAAGATCAAAAGGAAGAAAAAAAAAAGAGCATATCTCAGCAGCAAAATACTGGAAGCTAGAGAACAGGTCAGGGGGTGGGGAAAAGGGCACAATGAAGCCTTAGCAAGCACCAGGACAAGCCAAGGACAACCTGATGTCATAGCAAAACAGTCAAGATCACTACAGAAGCCATGGCAGCAGGCCTGTAGGCAGCACTCCATGGCCTCTGCATCAGCTTTTGTCTCCCATTCCTGCCATGTTGGAGCTCCTACTCTGACTTCCTTCAGTAATGGACAGTGGTGTAAAACTATAAGCTGAAATAAACCCTTTCCTACAAAAAAAAAAAAAAAAAGTAACCAAACAAGAAGGGGGTGGGAGAAAACTCAGTTGGTAAAGCACTTGTGTAAGTATGAGAACCTGAGTTCAAATCCCCAATGTCCACATTAAAATGCCAGGAGGCATATGTCTGTGACCCAGTGTCTGCAGGGACAGAGAGAAATGAATGGGTCACTGGCCAGCAAGTTTACCAGCCTTGAGGTACCTCCAGGTTCAGCGAGAGACACCCCCCCCCCTGTCAATAAATGAGGTGGAGTGTGACCAAGAAAGACCTCCAGCATTGATCATTGGCCTCCACACACATGTATATACAAACACACAAAAACAGAAAAAGAAGAATTGCCTATAAGTGCAAGACGTTGGCCTCCCAGATCTTATTCTGTATCGTACAGACAGACCGCTAACCCTGGCATGACAAGGCAAGAAGAGCCAAGATGGTTCTTCTGAGAAGGTGAAGCACAGGCTGTGCAGACAGTCACCTGAGCATAAGAGTCCAATACTTAAAACAATGTGTGACATTGCTCATACTCACACATTGCCTGTTGAAACGCCTAGTCTTCTCTGTTCATTTGAGTTCCAGTGACTTAGTCTCAGGCCAAGATTTCAAAGTGTTATCTTTGGGTATACCTGATGTCTCATACAAAAGACATGACAGAAATATTCTAGCCAGGTCACTTATAATGAAGCCTATATATGACACAATCCCATATACAAACAGCTGCTGCTGAGGTATCATTCATAAATAGAGGTCCTCTGAAAGACTCCACCCAGCAGGGGATCGAAGCAAATGCTGTGAGACTCACAGACAAACCTTGGGGTGGAGCACAGGGAGTCTTATGGAAGAGTTGAGGGATAGAAGGACCTGGAGGAGACAGGAGCTCCACAAGGAGACCAATGGAGCCAACAAATCTGGGCTTTAGGGGAGGGGAGAAAGGGAGTGCTGCAGAGACTGATGTACCAACTAAGGACCATGTATGGTGAGACCCTAGACCCCCTGCTCAGATGTTGTCGATAGGCAACGTAGCCTCCTCGTGGGTCCCATAATATGGGGAGTAGGGGCTGCCTCTGACATGGACTCTGGTGCCCACTGTTGATCACTTCCCCCTGGTGGGACAGCCTTGCCAGGCCACAGAGCAAGAGGATGCAGGCAGTCTAGATGAGACTTGATAGGCTGGGGTCAGATGATAAGAGAGGAGGATTCCTCCTTTCTGAGGAATAGGGGAGGGGGAAGGGGGAGGAGAAGAGGGGATGAGGCAGGGCAGGTAGGACTGGGAAGGGACATGGGAGGGGACTACAATCAGAATGTAAAGTGAATAAATTAAAAGTTAATGGAAAAAATAAATCCTAAATAAGCTAGAGTGGAACCTAAGTGTCTTCAGACATTAAAGGGGAAGTCTTCAGAAGAGCCTTAGAGTAAACACAGATTTACACAGAAAAGAACACTTCAAAATAGCTACCATTTAGTCCTGGGGAGGAGAAAGGCACAGCATACATGATTCAGAAACATCCTTTTCTAAAAAGAAACAGAGAAGAATAGAGTTCTTAGAAATTAAAGACGTGACACAAAAGTTGGAAGGTGAAACTAAGGAACTTTCTCAAGGACTATAGCAAAAAATATCAAAGGAATGAAAGCTAGGAAGAAAACATGAAACTGTTAGAGCAAGATCCAAGTACCTAAGAATTCTACACGGAACAGGGGGTGGGTGTCAGAGACAGGAATCCAGAAACTTCTCCAGACTGGAGGGCAAGCTTCTAGATCAAAAGGGCCCTTTGAAGACTGCCATAGTCCCACATGTAGTAAATGCATTATGAAATTGCAACACACTACAAGTAAAAAATAAAAATCCTAAAATTTTGCAGAGAGGATAAAAAGAAATTCATATGAAATATAAAGACTAGGATTTAGCTGTCATAGATGAAAGAATAGGGTACAATAGAGTAATGCCTTCAGACAACATAAAGTTGTCCAGCCTCAGTACATATTTCAACTACCATCACTCCTACGTATTGACAGTCACTTTTACATAAGTGTGAGCCCAGAGTAATTTATTCTGTGGCCCTTTTCAGGAATCCACCAGCTGTCAGGCTCTACTGAATGGAGAGAGTAAATCAGAAAAGAGAAGACAGGAATGGTGGAAGGCAGGGGTGCCCCTCAAGAGGCATCTACACAAAGTCTTAATGGGAAAAGTCAGAATATTCCATTAGGTGTGTCCAACCTTCTGACAGTGTGGCATAATGTCATCTATAACTGTATCAGGTTATATTCATAATTATCTAGGGACACATGAGGCCTGGGTGGGGACTGAAGGCTGGGCGTGCCTGTTTGGGAAAACCTCCCCAAGATGAAATCACTATGATATACAAACACCTTAGACATTTTAAGAGATTTTCAAATTGGAAAGCATCTCTGGGCATAAGTTAGTGACAACATTGAGGAAACTGAGTCACGTGGATCAAACTTTAGGCCCAGAAGGAGAACTATAACTGATGAACAGAAAAGGTTTGATAGGAAAAGTTTCTGGCTGGACACTGACAGTGGAAAACAACATGAAAACATTAAGTATCTCAGAGATAAGAGGTACAGGCAGCAGCTACCAGCTCTATGCAGAAAGCACTGAGAAATAGTGGACCAGTTCAGACTTGTAAGCTCAGAGGGAGATTATCTGTGCTGGCTAGTTTTATGCCAATTTGACACAAGCTAGGGTCATCAGAAATGAAGGAGCCTCAGTTGAGAAAATGTCTCCATAAGATTGGGCTGTAGGCAAGATTGCAGGGTATTTTCTTAATTCATGATTTTTGTGGGGGAGGCCTAGTCTATCATGAGTGGTACCACCCTGGACTCGTGGTTTCTATTAAAAAATAAATAAAAAGCAGGCTGAACAAGCCAGTAAGCAATACTCCTTCATGGCCTCTGCATCAGTTTTTGGCCCCAGATTCATGCCCTGTTTGATTTTTGGTCCTGACTTCCTTTGATGATGAACTGGGATGTGAAAATGTAAGTCAAATAACCCCTTTACTTCCCCAATCTGCTGTTGGTTGTGGTGTTTCATCACAGCAATGGTGACCATGACTAAGATGGTATCACTGCCTGGATCCTAGACCTCCATTAGCTAGACAGTCAGAATTGTTGCTTTCAGCTCAGAGAACATGACTGATGGATTTTGAACCCATACCTTGGGGGATGGCTGGTGCTGGTGACTACCAAAATAAAATTTCCACTGACCCAAGTCAAACATACCTCACAGAAAAGGAGGTGGGACAGGTTTGAAACCAATAGCAACCCCAAAAAACATACACTAGGGTTATCTTAAGTCTGGGGAAGTAAAAGGGAGGTCTTCCAAAAGATAAATGGTCAAAGTACATGTCTAAGCAAGAGAACAATGTTCATGTTGTCATTGTTTTGTTTTAATATTTATTTATTATGTATACATTGTTTTGCCTGCATGTACCCCTGCATGCCAGAAGAGGGCACCAGATCTCATTATAGATGGTTGTGAGCCGCCGTGTGGTTGCTGGGAATTGAACTCAGGACTTCGGGAAGAGCAGGTGCACCCTTAACCTCTAAGCCATCTCTCCAGCCCCCATGTTGTCATTGTTTTACTGAAATCTCATTCAACTAAAATTCTAAAGAAGTAGCTGACTAGATGGAGAGACTGAGACGTGTGTTGTCCAAGTGCGGGGAGGTGATAAAGAAGCTAAACACATCTTTTGCATGACTGGAAATCAGCAGGGAGTGCTTAAAAGAAAGAAGTGATGTGAGCTGCCCATTGCAAGCTGCAGAGGAGCATGTGAGAAACACAACTGACTGGAAAGGGTAGGAATGCCACTTGGGAGAGCAGGACTAGAAGGGGACACAGCAAGACCTGCTGGGTATCACAGCTGATGGAAGTTCTTTAGCCAGACAATCTTACCTTTCCTCCAAGGCCAGTTCCCAGTGATGGTAGCCACTGGTGGAGAAGGGTGGCTTGCCAGCCATGCTGAGACCCTTGTCACGCTAACCCAGCCCGCATCAGGAGCTGACAGCCCACCTGTTTGGCTTCATATACACCAGAAGAGCAGAGCCAGGCTCTCTCTGTGTCCAAGGAGACTGCATCTGTCAGCACGTGAGGAGAGCAGTGGTGATTAATGAGATGTTGAATCTGGGCTGGGAGCAAACCCTGAGCTGGAGCTACAAACTTAGAGCCAAAAGCCATTCAAAAGATGCATTAAACACCAGTTCATCGGAGCCAGAGGCGCATATGCCCTGATTCTTTGGGTAATAGAGAACCCACTCTAATTTATACAGGTTTCAAGCTGGTAAGACATTTGTAGCCATTCAGCTGTGTCCACATCCTCTTCTCAGAATGCAAGATCAAGCCCCCTGTGTGTACACCTGTAAATGCTTGCTCATGAGAGCACAGGCCCCAAGAAGTCTCCACAGCCCCAAAGTATCCTTGATACTTCTCAGAGCCTGCCTGGCTTCCTCTCACAGCATAACACTCAACTGTCAGCAGCTCTGGCCTGTCTTTACATTCTGATAGAAGGAATACACTCTCCGTGCCATCTGGAAGAAAAGACAATATGGATCCCCGGGATGCTGTGGAGCCTGGATGCCTAAACAGCTTTGCACTCTGGATAGTGGTGAAAACGGGACGGCGATGAGCTGACCAAGGGAAGAAAATCCGAGTAATGTTTGCTTTTAGTCATGGAGATGCTGTGCATTAAATCGTTCACTGTGGCACTCTCAGAAACTTCGAAGGAGTTAATAGCCCTCTAAAAGCAGCCAGTCAGACTTCTCATTTAACCCTTTCTTCACAAAGAGCAGCCCCCAAAGCTAGCCTGGGTCACCCACACTCACAATTAATGTTAGTAACGTTCTTCTCTTCCAGATTATGACATTTGCGCCCAAGCTCCCTGTGAACAGCAGTGCACGGATAACTTCGGCCGAGTTCTGTGCACGTGTTACCCAGGGTACCGATATGACCGTGAGAGACACCAGAAGCGGGAGAAGCCATACTGCCTGGGTGTGTAGGAAATTCATTTCCAGTTTCTAGGCACAGGCTGTGTTCTGATAGATCGGCTCTTTGTGGGACAGTTCAGAGGAGCCATTCTAATCCTTGATTTCTCCCCAGAAGTCCTTGTACTTGTGAGGAGCAGTGTTTTGTTTTAGCGCGTGGACCACCTGAAAGCTTCATCATGATTATCAAGACAATAATGTACGAGGATACCTTTGGGAGCTGGAGCTAGTCAGAGCTGAGAGATAAGGGTGACAGAAGAGGGACAATGTCCTTTGTAAACTAGAATGGTATAAGGCAGAGAATAGAGGATCAGAAGCCAGGAATCCCACACTCAGGAGACAGAGGCAGGCAGATCACTCTGAGTTCAAGGCCAGCCTAGTTTACATATCAAGTTCCAGGACAGCCAGGTTTACATATAGAGACTCTGTCTCAAAAAAAAAAAAAAAAAAAAAATCATAGATGTAAAAATCACAGAACAATGTGAGGGTAGGTAGCCCCAGAATTCAAGCAAGACAACAGAAGTGTTGGTGTGTTGAGCAGGTGGGAAGCAAATTGGAGAAAGCTGAGGCTGGCTGCATGGACTGCAGCTGAGCAAACAGCCCAGCCATCCTCAGTGTCCACCAGCCTGTTAGTTTTGTCACCATGGACTGGGGTTTCCCACCATGCCCTTCTAAGAAGCTTCAGACTCATTGTCCCAAGGGACTGTCCATCAAAGTGTGATGATCGTTCTGTGGTCAACCTGGGGTCTTGGCCTTTCTTTTTTCCCCACTGGGGCTAATGAGACACAGCTCTGAACCACGGACCCAGGAATGTGCCTTTTCACAAATGACACTAAGTGACTGACAGGTTTGGTGATGACATTCAAGAATCAGAAGATGAACCGACTGTACTAGAACCAAGTGGGAACTAAAGCCATCCTGATGAGCTCGGTTGAGCAAGCTCTAGGGAGAACATTTGGGGAAAGGTCTAACCATGGGCCTTCTGCAGCCTCCCAAAGATGTCTGGAAACAGTGTCCCACACTAACAAAATGGAGGCATGGGGGCGGCGGGGGGGAACCCAGGGGGGACTGACGCTCTCAAGTAAATAGAGCAGGAGGCCATGACACCACCTACCTAGAGCAGGGGCTGTTCCCAGTGGCTCAGTGCCACACATGAAGGCTAATATGTCAGGGTCCCAGGATCTATTTCAACCTGCTCCTTCCTTCTGATGACCAGAGGAACTTGGGGTCAATAGAGAGCCTCTAAATCATCACAGCTTCACAGTTAGCATCAGGACAGGGACACCTCCATGTAGGCTCCAGCTGGCACCTCTGGCCTCCAGAGGACAGTATGCACTGCCAGGGGACACCTGCATGGCTGCACTCTACTTGGTACCCTCAGCTCCTATCAGAGCCAGGTGTTCAGCAGCTTGCCCAGGGAGGGGTTGGGAAGCTGTCAACTGCCCGCTGCTCAGGGCTGGGCTCTGTCTCTCACGTGTGTAGAGTCTGAGGTTGGGTCCCTGTTCCCAGCCTCTTCAACGCGGTGTCTTCATTCCAGTGAACAAGCAACGGAATGCAGCCTTCCTCTCTTTCCTGTGGTGAGAAATGTTGGGTTTTTTTTTTTGTTTTGTTTTGTTTCCACCCCATGCCATGGGGAACTGAGTTGGTTTCATGTACACGGTCCATGTGGACTCTCTTAGGGTCCCTGTTTGATGATCTCATGGCTCATTTCCACAGCTCACCAAGGGTCAGTTCGGGTCAATATGAAGCAGGGACTGCCCCGGGAAACTTCTCTCTGGGACTATTTACTTTTGTTAGAAGTAGCTTATTCCAGTTACTGCCATGTCTGTTAACTGGGGAAGAAATCATTCCTAAGTGACCTTTAGGTCAATAGCATGCTGTTTGGACCTCCCATTCTAAGGGGGGAAGCTAAGCCTCAACCCACCTAGCTTCCCGTGAGAAGTCAGCTCTGTTGCTAGTCATCTTCCATGAAGCCCTGAGGAATGCTTAGGGCTGGCCTTGCAGTCATGCTCCCACAGGCGAGTGAGTCTCTGAGGCACCGAGCCACATGACAGACAGCAGCTCCGCCACTCTGTCTATAATGGCAGGTGCATGCCCAGAGGGAAGTTCTCATGTATGGCCTGCATTCCTAGCCCTTGTCTTTATTCCACACTTGTTTGCTTCTCATCTAGAAGTTTCTCTCGCTGCCGTGTTGAAATTGTTCTATGCATTTGGTTCAAACCAGATATTGACGAATGTGCCACCAGCAACACCACTCTGTGTGCACACATCTGTACCAACACCATGGGCAGCTACCGCTGTGAGTGCCGGGAAGGCTACATCCTTGAGGACGATGGGAAGACATGCACCAGGGGAGACAAATATCCCAACGACACTGGTGAGCAGGACAAGCATAAGTGCCCTAACTGTGTGCATGTTTCTATTAGATATTGTATAGAATATCAGTTTGGGAATTATATACATATATGAAATTATGTCTTATATATATAATTTTTATTCTATAAATGTAAGCTTATATGTATAATGCATGTTATACATTTATATGTATTATGATATGTACACATCATATATAATAATACATACACGCTGTTATATATAAAATACAGTTAGGTATAATCTAAAGTTCATATTATGTTCTCATCCTATATATAGTAAATGTTATTTTTCGTGTTGTATATGTGTTGTTTATCCCACTTTACACATTTATATGTAGTATACATTATACGTAACATGTAAATTATAGGTTCTTGGATTCCCAACCACTCCTCTGGGGACTCTGTGCAGGATGGGACATTCACAGGTGGGACCTAGGTGAGAACCAAAGATCAAACTCATTCTAAGGAGATCTGACGGGATCAGCGCCTGTGTCAGCTGTTTCAAGCTGGCATATGCTGGAGGAAGGTGGCATGCCTATGGAGAAGTCAGTACCAGTTGCCTGTGAGTTTTCAGAAATCTGGAATGAACAGGGAAGAAGTCAGATGTACTATGTTCTCTCAAAGAAAATGTGCTGAAACATGGATTTGCATAATTTCCGTATATGGTCCCAGTCTATTTCAGCACAACTCAAAATGCAGTCCATATTGTGTGCCCATCTGTGTACTAGTCATTTGATTCGTAATCAGATAAAAACAGAAAATGAGAATATGTATGAATTTTCACACCAAGTTGACAGAAGAGATTTATTTTAAAATCCAAATTTGAGGCTTGTATTTCACATACTATCTTTCAAGCAACTCATTTTATATCAGGCCACTCCACTGTCAACGGCACAATGTCCACCAGATGGCGCTTCTGAGTGGAGCCATGAGGCTGCTGGGCATTGTCATGGCAGCCAGATTCAGCCAAGGTGGCTGTCTCTGGAGCCTAGGATCAGCCTGGGTGCTGGGTTTGCTTCTTTGAGTTTGAAAAAAGAAAGAAAGGAAGAAAGGAAGAAAGAAAGAAAGAAAGAAAGAAAGAAAGAAAGAAAGAAAGAAAGAAAGAAAGAAAGAAAGAAAGAAAGAAAGAAAGAAAGAAAGAAAGAAAGAGAGAGAAAGAAAGAAAGGAAGGAAGGAAAGACTCAAGCAAATAATGAAGAAAGGGAAAGAGAAGAAAAGAACTTCCAGATTGGTGGGCAAACGCTTATAATGTTCACTTCCAAAGTACCTCTGATACCACTGCCAAATACCAAGCTGGTCATTAAAATTTAGAATTTTAGCCCATGGAGACCAATGCCAATCTCCTTCCAGCTGGAATGGACTTTGAGGCAAAATAGTCTTCGTTACCAGTGTTGGCCAGACCGGTTCCCTCGAGAGAAAGTCCTTAGCCATCAGACAGCCAGAAGTTGAGTTCTGTATCATCATGGATGTGCGTATTTGCAAATGCACAAGGGCACACAGAAAGAACTGCAGTCACAGTCAAGAGAGGTTGGAGGGTCTGAGCTATCCCTGGGAAGGGAGGGTGAATCACATGTACCAAGATGTGCAGGCAGATGAGAAAACCAGAAACATCTGGGTGTTCAAGAGATGGAGCCTCAGCTTCAAAAAGGGCCGGGAGGCAACAGACAGCTGGAGACCAGCTGCCTCACAAGGAACAACTACAAAGGCAGATTCTGAAGGGCAGCTAGGTTGAGTCATAGAGGAATCACCATGTGCAACAAGTAAATGCAAAATAGCTACTTGGAGGCAGCTCAGGACAGGGCATTTAGGGATCCCGGGCACGAGCTACAGCAAGGGGCCACCTTTGAAACTCTGAATCATGTGGAGCCTACACATCCAGAGAGCACCAAAGATCAAAGGACAACAGTCTTTGGGGAACAAAATATAATCGGGAAAATAACTTACAGACCAATTTTTTTAATTCAAAATTAAAATCACTGGAGTTGTCCCTGTTGACAAAGAGGGTGAAAGAAGGGCAGTATGGAGTATGTCTTAGGTTTTGTTCTTTATTGAAATGAATGTGTTCATTGGCGGTGGGTGCCACCTGTTAGCTACCAATCCACTAGTATTCAGGACCAAAGGGGAAATCATCATAAGAAAGTAGCATTCTAACTTCTCACAGTCTGTGGGTTGCCTGAGTTGCTATAGAGATGGATCTTCTTTACATGGGAGTTACAGAGCAAAACCATCAGAACAGCAAACGCGTGTTTCTGAGTGTCCTGGCAGAACTCCCTTCTAGGGAGCATTCAGATACCCATATCACAGATCAGGTCCCTCCCCCAAGAAGTCCCTGCCTGGCGGGGCAGAGTGATCATCAAGGACAGAGATACTCACAGAAAGAAGAAGAAAGACCAGATGGGAGTTGTGGGGACCTGCATAAGACTTGATGTGCTGGGTTCATTTGTTCTCTGGTTTCCAGAACACTCCATCCCCTGCAGTCATTCCCAGCTTCTCCACACACATTTCTCTTTGGTCCTCAGGGCATGAGCCCCTATAGTCCATCAGCTCAGCAACAGGATCTGCTTCGGTGAGAAGACCTCACCTGTGCCCCACCTTCAGAAAGATGAGTTTAGCAAGGATCAGAGGTGAGACTAACAGATCTCACTGCATCTTTTTGCTCTTTTTAGTTTTTTTGTTTTGTTTTGTTTCGTTTTTTTAGAATTTCATATAGTTTTATATAGTCTGTACGTTGGCCAGTTGTAGTCCTATAGTGGTCATCACTTATAGTTCCATCCATTTGCCTGCAAATTTCAAGATTTCTTTGTCATCCTCTACTGCAAACAGAGCTGAGAGATGCCCTAATCTATGGGCCTGATGATAAGTCATTAGGAGATGGTTCAATCCTGTGTCTGAGTAATAGAATAGTAGTAGCTTCTATCCTAGTGTCTATGCTGTAGGTTCTCAGCCTCAGAATGGTGTATAGGTCTCATCTTGTGGGAAAAGCCTCAAGTCCAATCAGAAAGTGTTTGTCTCACTCTCCGGCTTAGTAAGCTCTCATGGATAGTCCAAGGACCACCTGTTGAGGGGTAGTGCTGCCCTACCAAATCAACTAATAATTGGTACCATCCTTACAAACACACCAACAAGTCAATCTGATCTGGGCAAATCCTCAATTGAGGCTTTCATCTCAGATGAGTCTAGCCTGTGCAAGTTGACAATTAAAGCTAACTGTGACCCTTGAATTTCACATAATTACTTAAGCAACTTTATAAACATCTAGCAGGTCTGTAGAAATGGCCCAGTGGGTAAAGTGCTACAAAAGCATAGGACCCAAGTTCATATCCTCAGTGCCCACATGAAAGCCAGATAGAGCAGCACACATCTCTAACCCCATAGCTAGGGGTTTAGAGACCAGCAGATCCTGAGGCCTTGTCAACCAAACAGTCTAAGCAAAATAGCAAGCTCAAACTCGAAGTTCATGAGAGAGAGCTTGTATCATAAAAGCTAGTGGTAGGGCTGGAGCGTTAGCTGGGTGGTTAAGAGCTGGGCTTGGGCCTAGCATGCACATCAGGCCTCTTAGAACTACCTGTAACCCCTGTTCCATGTGATCTGGTGTTCTCTTCTGAACTCCTCAAGCACCCGCATGAACATGTTGCGCATACATATACTCCATCACACACACACACACACACACACATACACATAAATAAATGTTTGAATTTTTAAAAGAAGATATGTTGGAAAACACGAGCAGTAGATACCACGTGGACATGCACATCACACACCCACACATGTGTACAAAATAAGAATTTGTAAAAGGAGATTTATATTTTCAGTTTATGTTTCTTCTATGTGCTTGGGTGTTTTGATGCATGTATGTCTGTGCACATGTGTGCAGTGCCTGAAAAGGCCAGGAAGGGGTACTGGATGCCCTGAGACTGGAGTTACAAATGGTTATGAGCTGCCGCGTGGGTGCTGGGAACTCAAGCTCGTCCCTGTGAAAGAGTGACCAGTGCTCTCAACGAATGAGCCATCTCTCCAGCCCCAAAATTCTAAGTTTTAAAAGATCTCATAGGTGATGATGTTCTGGAAAGCACAGACTGGGAACCATCTTATGTCACAAACCTGAGCTCTGGGACTAAACTCAGTAGGAGATCTGGGCATTCTCAGCCATGGGTGTTAGCAGCAGATGGAGTGTCTCAAGTGCAGAAAATAGTGATTCCCTATACAGGGGCTGGCACAGAGCAGGTGGAAACAGGGTAGACCTCTTGTATTGTGCCAAATACCGAGATACTCGGTTTCTCTAACGGTGGCACAAATAGAAAATGTCCTTGTCATTTGCTGGTACAAACCATCTGGTGATCTTACCACCAAGCGTTGCTGAGACACAAAACCTAAAAGGACCTGCACTGCGTTGGAGGTTTTCTCCAGTTTCCCTCTGACTCTTCCTCCAACCTCCTCCACGTACCGCAATTTTACATGTTTTGAAATAAATAAAACACACTAATTAAATGCCACCATCAGGTCTTTCACACTGTCCAGAAGTGTAATCCTTACAAAATTTGTTCACAATATTTACTCTTAATTTTCAATTTACAGTCTCCACTGAACACAACACGTATGTGCAGATGAATTTGATTTGCTTTCATATTTTACAAAGAAGCTTTTTGTTTTGTTTTGTTTTTTGAGACAGGGTTTCTCTGTGTAGCCTTGGCTGTCCTGGACGCACTTTGTAGACCAGGCTGGCCTCGAACTCACAGTGATCTGCCTGCCTCTGCCTCCCGAGTGCTGGGACTAAAGGCGTGCACCACCACACCCAGCTAAGAAGAAACATCATTACACCTGGGATCTGGGGTGTCCGGGGTAGAAACTGAGAAGTCATTCATACAGATAGTTTCAAGAAAGGACAGGCTCTTCGTGCACCTAGAAGGTCCCTGTCTTTCAACTGCTTGGCCCTGGTGCCACCACTGTCTCAGGATGTTGTCTCCTGCCTCTGATGACTCTGGGGACAGAGAGAAGAAAAGGGGGTGGAAAGGGCCCTGCAATCATTTGTCTCACAGCCATGATGCCACAGAAGTTCCTTGCCTGGGACGTTAGAGCAAATGACCAGGGCTGGGTTAACACTTTGAGACTGGTGTCTGGGAAGTTTTCCTCAGTATCTGTGGACACTATTGATCTCCAGCTCCAGGACCCCTTAACCCTTGGAAACCTTTTCAACATTTGCTGGGCTACAACATAGCAATGCAAGTCCTACCTGCCATTGTCATATCCTTGTCCCCTAGCTGTGCAAAGACTCAGACTTGAAAGCCTGCCCAGCTCTAACACCTTCTGTGTAGGGAACATTCCTCAGAGTATCTCAAGGGTGAGTGATTTCACATCTGAACAAGCAACTCAATAGTAAGATGCTCTCACAGCCAACAGAGCCTTCCAGGGATGAGGCAGCTAAGCATTTCCATCTGCTTTGGGCAGATGGAACGAACACACACACACACACACACACACACACACACACACACACACACACACACACACACACATCCCGGTATTTCATCATTCTTTTTTCTTTGTAATGAAGATAATGATTATTAAGTATAAACACGTGATCTAAAACCACCTCTCCCTGTCTGGTATATGTTTTTGAGTTTGAGGGAAGTTCTTCAGGGAGAGATATTTCTCATTGTCCAATGTCTACAATGTTAGAGTCGGACAAATGTGAAAAGGAAGTCCAGGGTCAGTGAGCTGCTCATCATACAAGCTTGATGGCCTGAGTTTGATCCCAGAACCTATGTAGAGGTGGGACCCAACGCCCCAAAGTTGTCTGACCTCTGCATGCATACCTTGGCACACGTGTACAGGCGCATGCATGCACACACACAATATAATAAACTTTAAAACTAAAATAATAAGATGGAAGGCTAGCACATAGAAGGGGTCTGGCCCCAGGACAAGCTTCAATGATTTGAAAGATTATCTCCTGGTCCAGTGATACAAACCACCTGACATGACAACTCAGTGTTCAGTCACTTTGATTTTTATCTTTGAAACCCCAGAGCTGGAGCCAGTTGGGACACAAGGGAGTCTGTGTAGCACCACAGGGAGACGGTGAAGGAAATGTTGGCTCCGTCGTGAGTAGCTTACTCGCCTTTATTTTTCAACTTGTGTTTATTTTTTGATAAAGTTACCATGACCCCAAGTGTCAATCAATACAGTTCAAAGACTCAGAAACCACCAGGTGTTTCAAATAACATTTAAGCTCTGATAATACATAGATTAGGGAGCTCTTAACATGGGCAATGTTAAAACATACTGATACTGTCCCTTGCTGCCACCCGCAGGTGGGTGGGTGGAAGTCGAATCCAAAGGAGTTTTCAAAGCCCCCTGGGTGGTTGTAATATGCCATGGCTGAGTTCACAAAACAGCACAGTCAAGTTTTGGGACTCAAATGCTTTGTTCAGTTGTGGCCTTCCCATATGAAGGACATTCTTGGGGTTTTCTGAATTTACATGATAGCATTACCATATTATCTAAGCTGTTACATGCTCAGTACATTTAACCTGACTCTCATAAAAAAAAAAAATTATTGCTTCATGCCCCCGTGTGGCTACTCAGGAGTACTGCATCTTTGAAATCTGGAAAGTCAGCAGAGCTGAGCTCAGGGCATATTTAGATAGAGAGTAAGTTTAATACAGTGGCTTCCTGGACCTGTCTGACCACATCTGGATGTTCTCAGCAGAAACTCCAATAACAGGCTCCCTTTGTGCCTACCCCATGCCCCAAAGGGCCAATTGGACCTTACAATTGTGTGGTCTGCACACAGCACTCTGGGTAATCAAGTTACCCCCACCCCAGTCTTATTTTTCTTATCTGTAAAAGAACGAACACACACACACACACACACACACACACAATCAGTTCTAATATTCCATGGTCCATATAATATGAGTCCAGAGCCAAGTGATGGGGTAGCTTTATTTTGTCGTGCTAATATGCAATTACTCAACCACATCAACACTTGGAAAATTCAGCCAGGAATGTGAAAATAGGGATACAGCAATGGGCTTTTCTCTCCTGTATGTGTGTCCTCAACTGGTGGCTTGGCCTTACACCAAGGTCATATGTAAATTGTGAAGCATCCCCAACACCTCCCTTGCGCAGGGCATGGCTCTACAGAGGCAGAGGGGTGGAGTAAGGATTGGTGTGAACAGTCAACTCGACACACTGTCTCATCTGAGAAGACTCAATGAGGAGTTATCCCAATTACCGCACATGAAAGATGCTAATAACAGGACCACAGCACATGTTCTCACACATATGGGACGTATAAGAACAGCTGGCTCCCTCTCTATCCCATCCACTCTCTCCTGACCTTGGGTCAGGCTGACCCTGTCAGCATGAGAAGCTGAGAACCGTCAAATTGTCAACACCTACCCCTTACACCCTCCATGGTCAGCCTCTCTGTACCTAATGTCCAGGGACTGCCCCACCGGTGCCATCTCTCCAGGCATGTGCCCGGACAGCCTCCCAGCTGGATCTGAGCCTGTCTCCTTTCCCAGGTCACGACGAGGAGAAGTCCGAGAACGAGGTGAAAGGCGAGGGGACTTGCTGCGCCACCTGCAAGGAGTTCTCCCAGATGAAGCAGACGGTGCTGCAGCTGAAGCAAAAGGTACCGTGAACTAGGCGAGGGTAGCGGGGGGGCGGGTCCCACACAAGGGTTTGGGGAGAGTGAAAAAAAAAAGATCATTCTAGCTGAGCTCTCATTGCAACTGATGTCAACTAGATATGGATTCTGGATGTCCCTCCCACTCAGCTCCAGAGCTGAGCACCTAAACAGCCACAGAACATGAAGCAAAGACCTGAGGAGGAAGAGGAAGAGGAGGAGGAGGAGGAGGAGGAGGAGGAGGAGGAGGAGGAGGAGGGTTACTATAGCAGGCCTGAAAGAGTAGAACCAATAGTGTCATGGTTTCTTGCAGAAGGTATAGATTCCCAGCCCTAGACAGACCTTTGCAAGACATTTTTTTATCTGTTTCATTCATTGAGAACATTCACTCTTAAAGCTTCTGCAAACTGATGTCACTCTGCGGTGCCTTTATTTTCTCGGGTAAACTTTATGGTCTGGGGGGGGGGGGGGGACTCTGAGAAAGCAGTCCTTTGAGTGCTTCATGTCACCAGAAGTGAGGACCAACTCCCTTTCTTAAAGACTCTCCACCTGGTAGAGAGGTACCAGGGCACTGGTAATGTCATCCAGCTGTGCGGAGGGGGGAGGGGCCTCATGATGGATCCGGAGGCCTGAATTCTTGGGTCACTGTCCTCGGCTGGTGTTCATTATACCTGAGGTCAGCACACTTGCTGGCTCGTCAGCCACTCTGAAATGGCTCTTCAGCTGCCCAAACATAAACGTACGGCTTTGTTTGTTTAATCACTTCCACTCAAGGCTCTCGGGAGATCAAAGCAGTGTGTATAATCTGTTTAACTTTGGCAGTCAGTTATTCTAAAGGGCAAAGGGGTAAACATGAGACGCTATCTCTTTGCCACAGCCAGAAAAACTGGCAGTCACCCTAACGAGAACCCCAGCTACCAGCTAAACCTTCGAAACAACAGGCTGAGAAGAGAGGAAGCGTTTCCTACCTCTGATGCATGGGCTGGTGAGGTCATGATTGACTTTAGCAGAGGCTTGAATGTCCCTGTATGTTACATACTTGCACAATCACGAGTAAAACATGGACCTAATCATAAATAGCTTGTGATGCTGTAGAAAGGCAGGAAACCTTGTCTGTGTGCCAGTATAAACAAAGTGAAAGGAAGAACTATTTCCTATACAGCTATCCCCAGGTGACACTTGAATTGATGTTAGCATTTTTTTCAGAGGAAACCCAGAAGGCTTGTAGAAGCATTAAACTCGCCTTTCATAGGCTAGTGCATAGGCTTGGGGGAGGGGCCTGATTATGGTCCCAGGGCACAAAGCTGCCCTCGCTTTCCTTCCCTGGAAGTTACCTATGATCTTACATCAATTGTTTCCAGCTGGAATGGTTTAAAGACACTCAATATTGCAAGCTGTTCACGTAAACTCGGCTGCTGGATCTGGCCTTGCAATACTGTGAGACCCATGCAAGCTGAGAAATGTGAAGACGCCGAATGACTGGTGTCCGAGACACAGGTGACCCTCAGAGATTCACTGACACTTCTTAGGAATCATGAGTTTGTCTCAGCCCTCCACTAGCTCTCAGGTGCTTGAGTTGAGCAAGAATCGCTCTACCTTATACCTCACTGTCCCCAGGCATGTAGCATGAACGAACACTGGCATTCATGGGCCATTATGAGAAGTGACAAGGGAGAGACATTTGTGCGGAGACCAGAAGTCAACGTTCATTGTCGTCCTGCAGCATTCTCCAACTTATGTTTTGAGCTTGCCATTTCAGCTAGACTGGCCTGCTCGCAGGTCCCTGACATCTGACGTTCTCCATCACCCCAGTGCAGGGCTAAGGATGATGTGAGCTTCCATGCCCTGCACTTACATGGGAACTGATGGTCCAAGCTTTGGGCAAGCACTTTGCCCACTGAACCTTCGCCTGTTTCTTTTTATTCCCTTCTTTTCCTCCCTTTCCTTTTCTTTTCTATTTCCTTCCTCTTCCATTTTCTTCCTTTTATCCTTACCCTCTCTTCCCTTTCTTATTCCTCTTCCCTTCTTTCAGACAGGTCTCATCAGTAACCGAAGCTGGCCTTGAACCAGCTATGTAGTACAGCATGATCTTGAACCATAAAACACAATCTGAAATGATGCATGCTGATTTTTGGATTACACAAGAATGCCTGCACCCATCTCTTCTGTCAGAGAGGAGATTAACTGTGCAGCTATTAGGTTACCACCAAAGCTTTCACAGAGTCACAGGCTACCCAACTTCAATAAATATTAATATCACTTGTCCAAGCGATCCTCCGGCTTCCTCTAGAATGAGCAATCCAAGAGAGCAAGCAGCACCCATAGGCTCAGAAGCGACACACGGCCACCTCTGTCCCACTCTGTTCACTAGAAGCAGGTAACCAACCCAACAATGAAAACAAGCATCATCTTTGAAAAAAAAAAAGAGTATTGAAGAATTTGTAGACAGTTTTTTTAAAACCACAAAAGTTTCTACTGTCTATGTGTTCCGAAGATTTTCCCTGAATGTATTTTGATCAGTCACCCACACTCCTGTTCCTGGTTCTTATTTTTTTTTTTTTTTAATCTAATGAAATTTTAAAATTATTTTTCTTTTTTTACATATACATTTATATTACTACACATGTATACAATAGACTACCTACAGCAAGAAGAACCACAAAACAATCAGGAATTATAAATATAAATATATATATATATATATATTGCCTGAGTAGACAGGAAGTGCAGGTTAGCAGCTTCCAAAATGTGAAAATGACAGAGACAGTTTGCTGCCTGAACAGTCACCCAAAACTCTGTAACATTGGAGCATCATCTTCAGCCTTCTGGCCCAATATACTTGACAGATATATATGTGAGGCAGGAACTATTGAGAACTTACTTACCCTGTCTTGGCAGAGTTTGGCCATTGACTCTGCCTGCATCCAGGCTTGTAGTTCCTGGTTCTTTAAGGAGAGGGGCCATGTCTTGGTCACCACTGGATCCATAAAACAAAGCACAGGTCCTGACATATTATATATAATGAATATGTGTTTAATTTATAAAGTAGTTACTTGAAAGATTGGAAGTTCAAAGCTAGCATGCTTTATTAGTTATGGTATCTGTGTTCTGTGGATGTCCCTGTGACCCTAGATGTACCTGGCTTTAACCACTGACTCACCAGACACCTCATGCAAGAAGTTGCACAGCTCCTTGGCCACAGAGGAGCTGGCCCTTTGCCCTCTGACTAGCTACAGTTAAGAGCAAAATCGTGATAAGGCCTTCCAGCCTCTGCTGATGGCTCTAACATAGGCTTCCTCATGGAGCCACCCTGGCTTTCTGATCCACGTCTGCCTTGCCTCTATAGATTGCTCTGCTTCCCAACAATGCTGCTGAACTGGGCAAGTATGTCAATGGTGACAAGGTGCTGGCCTCAAACACCTACCTTCCAGGACCTCCTGGCCTGCCTGGGGGACAGGGGCCTCCCGGTGAGTATGAAAAAAGAGCCTAGGATGCCAGTGGCATCTCTGCCCTCTCCACCCACTAGACCATAGGCTGGCTGAGAGTTCACACTCAATGAGGTCGGGCAGTGTTCTCACAGGCAAAAGTGGATGTGTGGAGCAACGCACCTATACAATGAGAGGCCACAGGAAGTTGGATCCTATAGCTTGGGAAGATGGGGTGAATTTTCTGGGATCAGATAAGACTCCTGATGATTATTTTTAAAGCAGACCATGATGCTACACAGCTGAACTCCCACTACTCAGGACTCAGCGGAAGAAGGACCATGAGTTGGAGGCTAGCCTGGGCTACATAGTGAGATCCTGTCTCAAAAGTGGTTATTTTAAGTTCATGAGAAGCACCATGAAGACTGTTATTTAAGTTCACTCTAAGAAAAAAAAAAAGAACTTTAAGATAGAGTAATAGACTCAAGATTATTCAGGTCTACTGAATCACAGCCAGCCCCCATCACTACTTGTCTCGGTTCTTCTTCACCTTCTCTTATTGCTTAATGCATTTTCAACTATATTCTTACTCCTATCATTTTGCAAGTGGGATTTGTTGAGGTAGAGATCATACAGTGAGGTGCACCACTCCAAGACTGGGTTTGAGTTTTGACAAGTATAGACTCCACACCAACCTCATAAGACAGGAAGCTTCCACCATCCAAAAAGTCCCCTTGAGGCATGCACCACCGAGTTCTCACCATACAGGCTCGAGGTTTCTACCCACTGCTTTGCTTTACCACAGCTTTCCCATTCTAGGGCGGCGTTTCAGAGAGTTCTGTATGACTGGCTTCTTTCTATCAACATACTGTTTCAGCTATTCACCCTTACATCACTAGAAGACCCCAAATGTCCTGTCCTTTCACCAGGAAAATATAGTTCTGAGTTGTTTTTTCACTTTTATTGTGAATCTCTCCATCCATACCTCAGCAGTAGAGAAGAAATGGTATCAGTGTGTGACTCTAAACCATGGCTGTCTTATCCCTGGTTACCAACCCAGCAGTGTGCTGGCTCTAGCCTCTGACGTTCTATCTGAGAAGAGGTGGCACACACAATGACTACAACCAGAGGAAAAGTAGGCCAGACTTCCACCTGCAATCCTAGCACTAAGGAGGCTGAGGCAGAAAATTGCTGTGAGTTTGAGGCCAGCCTGGGCTAAAGAGTAAGATCCCATCTCAAAAGAAAAAAAAAAAAAAAAAAAAACATACAAAACAAGAAAGGCTCCAGGTCAGAGCACATGAGCTTCTTTTCCTCAAGGCTGCAGGCAGATAGTGTGTCGCTGGCAGCCAGAGGTGAGCACTGGAGGAGTGAACTGGTCAAGAAAGATTGGTACCGTAGCACAGCAGGAGAAGCATGGCAAGCTTTTTATCAAAAGGTCAATAAGAAGCAAGGCTCAGAGTTCTCTCCAAAGGATTAAGTGCTTTCTGTCTATGTGGGTCTTAATCCCCTGGTCTCCGTCGTTGGCCTGAGGCTCAGTCTACACAGAAGAACTGACCAAGGACTTTGATTTATCTTCTTGTTCATCCAATGGCCTGAATAATCTTTGCATCATGGCTATTTTGTCAGGCAGACACGTCACCCTGGCATCTTGCTTCACCTAAGCAGGCAGGACTCTCTCCTTACACACTGATTGATTGCTAGCATAATGGTCCTAGACCCTCTGTAAGTACATGCTCTTGCTTTGCCTCTCCAGGCCATTTGGTTTTCCTAAACAAAGGACTCACTAGTTTGCCTTCCAGTCCTGCCTTCTGGTTTCGCACATGGTTTGAGCTGTCCAGGGTCCTTGAGGGAGAATAGCCTGACTGAAGATGAATGGGCCTGTGCAGTGCGTGAAGAATTTCTCATTCTCTTCTAGACTTGGGTTTCTTTCCTATGAAAGGTATTGTGGTATCTAGAGAGCTCATGAGGATCTCTCTTTCCATTTGCATATCAAGGTCTGTCCAACATTTTAAAGGCACTTGACACACAGTGGCCTCTGATGTTTACTGATTAGGTAATTGTAGCTGACATCTCACCTCTAGCTTGTCTTCCTGCTGTCGTAGAATAGTTACAGGAATGTTCTGTTCCCCCTTCCCAAGTAAACTCTTCCAATATGTACCCAGAACGGGAATTGAGGGTTGGGGCATGAGACATGTTTGGGTGGAGCGCTAACTGTTTTCAGCTTTGCCTCATTGTCCCATGAGCAATGGAACAATAGAAATGGCTTCTCCAAATATGAAAAGCCTAAGATCTTTGGAGCTTTGTATTTTTTCCAGAGCCTGGAATCATGCCATGTTGTCACTGTGTGCTGTTAGTAGGAGCTAGTTACCAATGAAAAGCTAACTCACAGGAGACAGTGTGGCACAGTGATCAGTGCAGCCTACTGGCATGCACCTGTCTGGGAGAGTGCAGATGAACAAGACGCAGCCTGTGATCTCACAGGGCAGATTTTCTGAAGTGGGCCCAAGCTTGCTGATCTCCCACCTGCAGGATAATGACCTGGCCTTCCACCAAACAGAAAAACCTAACTCAAAATTAATTTAAGACCTAAATGTAAAACACCGAAATCATAACAAGTATCATGACCATGGATCTTTCAGTGATTTCTTAGACACATTCCCCAAAGCAGAAACAAACAAAAGTGAAATTATGTCCAACTTAAAAGCTTATGTGTATAAATGAAACACCGAAAGGAGTCAAAGGGCAGCCTATAGAAAAGGAGAAAATGTTTGGAAGCCATTTGCCCAATGAAGAGTTAACATCTAAATTATGCTTTAAATATAATAATCCAACAGCAATAAAAGCCAAACTGATTAAAAGTAGGCAAGAACCAGTAACTTGAATACCCCTTTCCTCAAAGAACATACACAAACAGCTAACAAAACCATAAAAACCACTCACTATCACAAAGCATTAGAAGAAAGCAAACCCAACCTATAGAAAGATAGTCACTTATGCCCAGTAACAGAGGAAAATGGGAAGGGAAAGTCAAGCATTTGTCAGTGTTGGAGTTTGGCTACAAAGTATACCTCCCTAACATCCTCATGTGCTGGGGCATGGTCCCCTCCTGGTGGCATCGTTCGGGGGTGTGAGATCTGGAGCAAGTCCCAAGGACCATGTCCGAGGATCTGACTTGTCCCTGGCACTTCCCTCCTTGGCTTCTCTGCTTCCTGTCCATCAGGTTGTGAGCCCTGCCTTGCTGTCTCCACCACAGTGGGTTGATAACCCTGAAACCATGAGCCGCATTAAATCTGCCCCTTAGGTTTTTCAGTCAGTATTTGGTTACAGCAACCATAAAGCTAACTGATGTCGAAAGACTATAGAGAAATTATAAAATGTAAAATAATATAGCCACTATGGTAATATAATGAGGTTACTTTAAAATGTTTAAACCAGCCGGGTGTGTTGGTGCATGCCTGTAATCCCAGCACTCTGGGAGGCAGAGTAGGCCAGCCTGGTCTATAAAGTGAGTCCAGGACAGCCAAGGCTACACAGAGGAGAAACCCTGTCCCAAAAACACAAAGCAAAACAAAAGCCCAGAAGTCCCATATGGACCAGGAATCCTACTTCCGTGTATTTATACATAAACATTTACTTCACCCCCAAAAGAATGGAAAGCAAGGTCTTAAAGAAACAGTCATATATCCATGTTCATAGCACAACTCTTCAGCGGCCAATAGATAAGGCCTTCCTATTTACTCTTTAGCAAGTGACTACCATAGTAAAATGTGGTATGTGCACACATACAAATAAACCATTACTCTACCTTTTGGCATGATACATGATACATACATGGGCTAGTCCTGGAGACATTAGGCTGAGTAAAAACAGTGCAGTTTTTTAAATGGACAGATCCAGCCAGGCGTGCCAGAGCACAACTTTAACCCCAGCACTTGAGAAGAGTTCTCAGTGGCCACAAAGACATAATCTTTACATAATGAAAACATTCTAGAGACCTCTGGTGTAGCCTTGTGAGGGTACCCACCAGCCCTTGCACGTTTACAAATGTTTAAGATGACAATGTTTGTATGATGCAGCTTTTTAAAAACGTAGTCTAACTGCCTGCACCCTCTCCTCACACCCTCCCTGGCTGTTGTTCAGGGCCAGGAGTGAGCACGCTGTAGTCTGCATCAAGGTCCAGCCCCTCAGCTTAAACATTTGTGGCCCTCAAGAAGACAGGCACTTCCTAGAGACCTCATCCTGTGACAGACTGTGTCCTGCATGAGTGTCTTAAATGCCAGTGCAGGGGTACCCCTTCCCTTATTGCAAGCACAACCCAAGCCATTGTAGCTGTTTCTTACTCTATACAGGAACCCCACAGATTTCTGAATCAACCTCCATGATGAAATTATATGGGGGAAAAAATTGAGTAACAACCATCATCAATTAGGTACAAAAACACTCATATTGCTGGTTCTTGAATACTCCCAACCCTCTGTTGATACAGGCCTCCAAAGAGGCCTTTAGAAAACAAACTTAACTGTCTATAGAGACCAGACAGGCAGCCCAAGTGAACAAGCTGTGTAAGAAGCTGAGCTAGAGCAGAGCACAGACGCCATCTAACAGGACGCCCACCGATGCCGCAGACATGGCACCAGCTGCAGAACCCGAGTCCAGGGTTAGTTCTTCCCGTCTCCAAACTGTAGCAGGAAACCCAGACTTTTGTACGCCATCTCAGAATTTTTAAATAGCAGGAATAATCAGAGGCCGCAGTTACTTATAAGGCATTCACATGGGCATAATAGTTCCTGATGCTACGAGCGGTTAATTTCTACATGGTGCTGCTGAGATGATCTGGGGAGCACAGTCTGCCGTGTTTCGGTGAGGTGGAAGCAAAGCAGAAGAGCACGAGGCTGGGTGGAACATCGCCTCGGGGTCTGTCGGGGAAGGACAGGGGTCACAGGATGAAGAGCACCTTGGCAGAAAGATGAGAGTGAGCGAGTATGGGACTGAACTTTGAGCAGAGGAAGCCACCGCAGGGTTTTCTTCTTCTTTCAGACTTGGCTCCTTACAGAGCATGGGAGTATTTAAGAACTAGATGTATGGCACAGCCTAGCATCTGGTTCATGTCTGAGTCACCTCAGAGTCTGATTCTGCTCTCGGCTATATCACTCCATAGCTGCGTGCTGAATTTCCTCTTGTTTATTTATGTGTGTCAAAAAAAAATTTTTTTTATCAAATGCTACACATCATTTCTAGATAAACACTAGAGCCTGAGAAACTTGGTAATCACTTTTAGACACAGGCCCCCTCTTCCTTTGTCAGGTTGATAACAGGAAGTTGAGTCATCCTGACAGGTAATTGAGTTCCTCTGGAGCTTTGGTGTCACTATGGTTGCCTTCATTGCTTCCCCATCTTGAATTTTTTAAATCCCTCCAGAGGTAGGATGCTGCTCCTTTGTGCTGAGTCAGCATTGGTGGATTTTTCTGTTTGTATTCCACTCTTAGCTTTCTGAAGTTCCTACACAATTCTCCACATCCTTGTCCTCGCCTCAATAATAAATTCCTTTTACTTTATATTTCATGCTAGAGTTGTGGGCAGAGGGACAGTTTCACTTTTCTTTGTCCTGTGCTTCTAAGCCTTGAATGAGCATGAACTCTTCATCACACTAATCCCTAGCAAACCATGGAGAGACCAGCATTTCCTACCCTTCCCTCACCAGAAGTAGGTGTATATATAATGCTTTCAGGACAGGGCATATATTCCCCATCTTGGGGGATTGAAGATTTTATGATGATGGCTAAAGGTAGGAAAGTTATATGTAGAGATAGTATCTTGTGTATTGTGTGGATGCATTGCCTGTCAATTAAAAAAAAAAAAATCTATGGCCTTTAGAAAAGAGTACAACAGAAGGTAGGACATCCACCAGGCAGAAAGGATTCTGGGATAGAGCCAGGCACAGGGGACTCATCAGGGAAGGTGTGAGGAGGACAGACGCATAGTACCTAAACAGAGGTAACCAGCCATGTGGCAAAATGTAGATTAGTATAAATGGTTTAGTTTTAGTTATGAGCTAGTCAGAGAAGAGCCTATCTATATGGCCTAGGTATTTGTAAATAATTTTCTTGAGTCTCATCAGTGTGTTCTGGAGTTTGGGATTGGGAGGAAAAGCACGTACCCTACTACAGTTCTGTAGTTAAGAAACACTCGATAGAGCTACAAAGAACAGCTAAGGGGTGAACAACACTGGCAGGAGGCAGCAGCTGAGAGGCAGAGTGGAGGCAAGCATAGAAAAGTGGAAGCTTAGCAGAGGTTTAGTGCTTACTGTGTGAGAAGTAGTCGTCCATGTAGCATGTGTATGTACCTAAAATTGTATCGAATATAACCACAGTGTATTGGAGTTTCATTCAGATTTGGAGATAAGAGACTAAAATTCAAAGAGCTAAAGCAAATTGTCAGGGATTCAAATATAGGCCTCTCTGATGGCAAAACTTCTACTGTGTGTGAGTGTGTGTGTGTGTGTGTGTGTGTGTGTGTGTGTGTGTGTGTGTGTGTGTGTGCCTGCGCATGCACGTGTGTGTAGGCCAGATGGAAACATTTCTGTGTTTTTCTATGTCATTGTGTGCATCTCACATTTCAGAGAGACTGGATGGCCAGCAACCCCCTAGGATCTTCCTGTATCAACCCACTCACCCTCTGAGATTGGGTTTACAGACATGTACTACCACACCAAACTTTTACATGGGTCCTATGCATCTGTGCTTGGGCCTTCATTCTTATGCAGAAAGCACTTTATCCACTGAGCCATCACCCCAGCCCAAAACCCATGGACTCTTAAGTACTCTCTAGATAACATGACATGCTACTGTGGTCCAAGGGTAGAGAGAGGCGCAGAGCAGGGCATACTTAAAGGGTAAAGCATGTAGATTACTGACTGAGTAGGGAGGTTGTGGGACTAGGGGTCTACAACAGGAAGACTCTCAAGTTTCTAGCTTGAGTAGGTGGGGTGACAGAGGGAGAAAGGTGAAGTCACTTTTGTGTTGAGTTTGAATTCCCATAGACACATTAATATAAATGCCACAGCAAAGAGCAGAGTTAAGAGAAATGTCTACAGTGACCTCTAGCTGCTCTAGTTGTCCTTATTATGGGGTAAATGCTAATAAGTTCTTCTTAATTGCAGGCTCACCAGGACCCAAGGGGAGCCCTGGATTCCCCGGTATACCAGGCCCTCCTGGACAGCCTGGCCCACGGGGCTCAATGGGACCTATGGGACCATCCCCTGACCTGTCTCACATTAAGCAAGGCCGGAGGGGTCCTGTGGTCAGTGTCTTCTCTGAGAGCCGTGTAATATTGGGAGGGGGGGTATCTGTGTTTTGTCCATTCATTTGTTTGTTTGTTTTGCACTTTTTTTGTTTGTTTGCTTCAGTTAAATCATCAGATGTTTGTGTCTTTTAGGGCCCACCGGGAGCACCAGGAAGACATGGCTCCAAGGTGAGTCTTATAAACAGTCCTTACCAGCTGCAGGTCTGTTTCTACCCACTGTTGTGCATCCAACAAAGCTCAGAAAGCCCTATTTCCCTTCCCCATGTTACATGGAGCAAAGCTGAAACACAGATACACAGGTTGAGAGTGTCAAACCACTCAGTCCTAGAATGCTTGAAAATCCTAAACTTTTGGAGCACATGTAACACTGTGGGGGGAAATTTTAAGCCTCTGTGCAGTGATTTGGGGTTCTCGCTACTCACGTATTTTAGAATGGCCTCCCTTGTTTAAGGGGAGAACTACACACAACTCCATTCAACACAAGTGGTGGTTTCCCTGTAGAAAGTTGACTGTGGCCTGGCTCATAGAGCACTCAGTATGCCTTACTTCAGAAATGCTGGTGTCTCACAGATTGCCTAGAAAAACAAGATTTCTTATCAGATTGGGTTTGAAAATATATAGTCTTGTGAGAACTCAGCAGCTGAGCCACTCGACCCAAGCTTGCCAGTTCCAGTAAGAGGCCCGCTGAGCCCAGATTTGACTCCATATTGATTTCCTATCGACAAAAGTCTATTTCCTACAGGAGGGTGGTTGTGGGTGGTGGGTGTCTAGCCAGACACTGTGGTGTTTATATCTGCATGATCCAGAATGTTAACCTTCGCCTATTGGTTTTAGGGGGAGAGAGGAGCACCTGGGCCCCCAGGGTCTCCGGTAAGTTGCACTGTCTGTCCTGCTTACCCAGTGGGTGTGGCACTCATAAAATGGTAGAGTGGGGCTGCTGAGATGGATTGGCAGCTAAGGGCACTTGTCACCAAGCCTGATGACCTCTTCTCACATATGACCGCTGGTGACATTTTCTTCCTTTCTCAGGGGACTTTCAAAAAAAATCTGAAAGTCAGAGTAGTGGTCAAGAGGTTAAGGTCCTGCTGGATTTGAACCAACTTCTCCCATACTGTGTGACCATGGCGAATTACCTGATTTCTATGAGTTTAAGCTTTCCATCCTGTAAAATGCAGGCGCAACATCACAGGTTTCCACTGGGCTCATAGGTAGACATTTAAATGGAATGCAAAGGGCTTACAAAGAACAAATAGATCTAATGTTTTCTGTTTTCTAAAAAATGAAACTATTAATATGTTTATAAGATGAACAACAGGGCCTGGAGAGATGGCTCAGAGGTTAAGAGCACTGGCTGTTCTTCCAAAGGTCCTGAGTTCAATTCCCAGCAACCATATGGTGGCTTACAACCATCTAGGATGAGATCTGATGTCCTCTTCTGGCCTGCTGGCTTACATGCAGACAGAATACTGTATAAATAATAAATCTTAAAAAAAAACAAAAAACAAAAGATGAACAACAGGACTCATGGGTGGCAGGACGAGGCAGGGTGCTGCTGCTTCGACAGGTAACTGATTTCATAGCTTTCATTCCTCTCATGTGCACAGGGACCACCAGGGTCTTTTGACTTCCTGCTGCTTGTGCTGGCTGACATTCGAAATGACATTGCCGAGCTGCAGGACAAGGTGTTTGGGCAACGGACTCACTCTTCTACAGAGGACTTCCCCCTACCTCAGGAATTTTCCAGCTACCCAGAGACTCTGGACTTTGGGTCCGGGGATGACTACTCTAGAAGAACTGAAGCCAGGAACTCTGAGGCCCCGAGAGACTTCTATCCATAATGCATCCCATGTCTTCACGCCACCAGAAGAGGAGCGAGCCTGCGGCCAGTCATAGCATCTGAAGAAAAATACCACTGGAGGCTGGAAGCCTTTGTCTTCACTGTCTTTCTGCCTCGTCCTTACTCTGCTTCCAAACCCTGTTTTCCAAGTATCCTGCACACTGCACTAACTACAGGAAGGCATGATGGCTTAATGTGCTGTTCTTGAAGAGACCATGGGTGGTTTTCATTAGGGCTTTCCTTGACACCGTGGTTTTTCAGGAGCTTTTGGGTTTCTGAGTTAATTGCACCCACAGATTCTTAAACTGGGAAAGGGAAAAATGGCAAAGTGGGTTCTTAGAAGTGTAAGGACCTTGCTAAAAAGAAAATTATGTTCAAAATACTGGACTACTCATCCTCTGCTGTCAGGAGTAAAGTCTTCCGTTGGCAAGATGGAAGGCGCATCACGTAGAGTGAGTTGGTAGAAAATGACTTTTCCTTATCAACATCACAGATTTCAAATTCTGCATCCCATTTTCCAGCCCTTTTTTTTTTTTTTTTTTCCAATTTGGTTATAGAAACAAGAGGATAGAAGAGAATGTGTTGGGAGAGACAGAATTAGCCTTATATTTCCTGTAACGTAGATTGTTGCCACAATTTCAAATTCAAATATGACAGTCAACGATCCATGCAAATCCTACTGGGAGAAGGAAGTTCCTTTGGTTGTAGGGCCAAATCACATCTTCTGAGGCCTCGGGGTGATGAAACACCCTGTACGTACTAGAACAGAAAGCTCCTGGTGGCCAGGACATTTGAAGACTAGTTGGTCAAAAGAGTTGTCCTGCTCCATACATATCAGATGATTTATTATATAAGGTGGCTGGTCTTCAAGAAGTACAAAATGCTTGGACCCTGACCATGTGTCCAGATGTGCCATCAGGCCCTGATCCAGGAAGAATCAAGGCTGGAGGAAAGTTGCTGGCCTGGACTCTTGGCCAAGGATGACAGGGGGACAATGAGTAAGGCATCGCCGAAGCTAGATGACCAGTGGCAGATTAATCCGCTCTGAGATGTTTGACGTTCTCATCCAGAGCCAGCCAAGCTTACAAACGCACTTGCAGTAACATCCAGCAGAGAGGTCTCTGAGAGAGAGAGAGAAGGAGGAGACTTTTCTTCTAACTTGACATAATTTTCCACTATTTCCCCCCAATTCAGTTAAAATCCCTGTTGTTCTAGGGCTCCTTGAGCTTTTTCTCCTGGGAGGGAAGCACATCTCCCAATGTCTGCCTGAGTCCTTTCTTGGCGCACTTCTAGATCCCCAGGGAACCATGTGCCTGGAAAGGAGCAAGAAGCCAGGTTCCTTCTTGGTGTCTTTGGTCCTCTTGTTTCAGGGATCATCTACCAGGTTCCTTCATGAACACTCTCTCCTTAGGCGTGCAGCACACTCCTTAGCATTTTCTGGCTAACCCCGCCTTTCTCTTGAGCTTCCCATGGGATCTTGCCCACATGCTCACCTACACCAGGGTCTCTGTTTGCTACCCTGCAGTGTCCTCTTATATGTCCAAGATGTTTGCGTTTATCTTTTCCCTGTGTCCTTTTAACCTCCACCATCTTCCCACTCCCTAATGTGACAACTTGTTGAAAGAAAACTGTCATTGGGTTTGCATGACACTGGATCATCCATTCTTCTTCCTGAGCAAAGAGTCTACAGAGCTCGGGAGCCCAGTGGGCTTTTGCTCCCTCTCCCCGGTTTCCCTTCCCCTCCCATATCTCTCTCCTGGCCTCTTACCCTCCTGCTCTTTTCTCCTTTCCTCTTCCTTTTCTTTGCCCCCTCTCCTTCCTTCCCTCCCTTTCTCTCTCTCCACCTTCCCCTTCAATTCTCTTCCTTTCTTTCCTCCTTCCTTTGTTTCCTCCTTCTCTTCCTCTATTGCCTGTCTGTCCCTCCCTGCTTGCCTGCCTGTCTTCCTATCCTGTTAGGAAGGCAGGATTTCCACCCACTCGCGTCTGATCCCCCAGTGGTTGTCCGCCAGCAGTTCACGATGAAGACAAGCACACACTTGCTCTGTTTGATTGCTGTCTCTTCACCCACACCCACCCACACCCCCTCAATCTCTCCAGAACCCAGCATCATCACGGATGGCCTTGCCAACCAAGGGTTCCTAAAGAGATGGATGAAACTACAGTCAAGTCCCACCTGGAATCTATTTAGTGCTCCTGCTTATAGAACCGACCATTTACAGGGTGCAGATGGATGAATTCTCAAAACTATGCACAGTCTCTGTAAGCAATGATTATGTCCATCTTTTTTATGAGGAATTTTATAACTACTTTCTGTGTCTACTCTTTCTAGACAGTGAACTGTGTGTAGAAATGTAATCTTTATTGCCAAATACTGGCAAAATGCAAGCACACTCCAAGCTGGCTGGAGGCCAAGACAATGTACTAAAAGAATGAAGTAAAAGCCGTAGTCTCTGGGGTTTGTGAGTCTGCTCTAGATAATTATCTCAAAGAAAACATACAAGAGCCTGTATTCTGTAACCTTGACCTGCTGGACCACGTCAATTCAGATAATCATTACTCCTCAGATTTCCAAAACTGGGACTACTAACTAAGCATAAGACCAAAGTATGTCCCCTTCTTGTCCAAATTATAGGTTTTTAGTGATAAGGCATTGTTGCTCATCTATCTTTTAATTGTGGGTAGAAAAATCAGTGCTTTACTATCTAAACAAACTTCTGCTCAAAATTCCATAAGAAGGCCTTTGGGAGGAAGCACAGTTCAAAACAGATTTACTGAGTCACTTCATATCTTGTGGGGAAAATGTTTTGGTTTTTATGCCTCCCTCAATCCTTTAGAAGAAATGTTCAGTTTTGTAATATCTCCACAAGTAAGCCTTGGTTATACATTGCCTCTGTGTTTATAAGGCAATGAGAATAAAAAGTCCCTGGAAATAATGTAAGGAAGATGTGCATTTTAGCTCAGGGAAACTGAATTTCCCAGTTCCAGTGAGGAAAATAATCAGCTTTTCTGTGCCAAATAAACATTAGGAGGCAGATGTGGCAGTGTACATCTGTAATCCCAGCAGCTGAGAAGCAGAAGATAGGCAGGTCAAGAGTTCAAGGTCAACCTTTGCTACATAACAAATTTGAGGGTAGCCTGGGCTATATGAGAGTCTATCTCAAAATAATAATAATAATAATAATAATAATAATAATAATAATAATAATAATAATAATAATAAATTAATTAAAACAGGAGACTGGAGAGAGATGGTTCAGGAGTTAAGGATGTTTGCAGCTCTTCCAGAGGACCAGAGTTCAATTTCCATCTCCTGCATCAGGCAACTCACAAACTCCTATAACCTCGGTGCCAGGTGCTCTAATGCCATCTTCTGGCTTCCATGGCACCTGCATTCGGATGCACATACACATGCACATAATTGAAAACAAAGTCTCCTTTTAAAGAGTGGGTACAAAGAGGCTGCTGCCTTTCCTTGTTTTCTATGCTGCTCTCCAATCCTTGCTACAGAATTAACTAAAGTCATATTGATATGTAAAGTCCTTTGTCCAGCAAAGTAAACAGTGAGTGCCCATTAACCTTGGAGGGAAAGAAGGGGTATCGGCCCCACAAAAGACCAGGTGCAGAGCACCCAAGTAGATCCAGGTGGGTCATGTTCCCTTTCCAAGGTTCTGAACAACCTTGGCCTTGGGAGTGTCGCTATCAGGCATGTTGGGACAGAGCTTTTTCATGACCCAGCATCATACTTCACCTTGAGGTCTCAGAAAGCAACTCCTTATCTTAGTTTGAGCATCACATTCCTTCTCTTGCCTTAGCCACGCTGCCTCACAGAGAAAGCTGCAGCAGCCACCTTCTGCGAGCAGAATCATCTTCCAGGAAACCGTTCTAAAAGGGAACATCATTTGCTGGGACCTGAGCCAAACAATTGGTAGAACAGAGCCTTCTAAAGTCTTTAGTCATGTATTCAGGGAAATACATGGGTCACTTCCTGACACAGTAATCATGTATGTCTACAATATGTCAAAAATAATTTTCTATTCAGATTTTAAAAAAACACTGAGAGTTGTAATTGTTAAAGCTGAAATGGTATGCTTTATATATTCCTCCTACTATAAATGTTACTGTCATAGAGAAACCATGGAAAAGGACGTTTGGGCTACACATCTCTTGGGGAGCTCAGCATGTTTTGTCCAATTCCCAGAGCTTTTTCCCTGAGGGGTTCATGAGTCTGTTTTTATTTCTCAGTGACTGGTCATATACACCACCATCTCTGCTCATTATTTATATCAGGTCTTATAAGAGTCAAACTTATATTCCAACAGTCATGGAGATGATACTATGAAGGGCGTTTGTATGACTGTATATGCTTAATAACAAAGTTATTTTTCTTATGTGGTTCTCCTGTGTTTTCTCCTGGCACTACTGTAAAAGTGGTCACCCTGTGACCAACTGAATATGGTTTATCCATTACTTCTCTTGTTGTACGCCAAAACATATGACAAGAGAAGCTTTAGGAAGTCCCCCATGCACACACTTAGGGCTTGAGGGAGACTTTATAATGATTAGAAAATCATGGCTGAGGGTCCATGGTGGCTAATGGCATTGCATTTGCCATCAGGACGCAAAGATCCATGCTTCCCTTCGATTGTTGGCCCCTCTGACAACTAAGTACCTATCTGTCTGCCCTTTTTCTAGACTAAAGAGGCCTGGGATGGCTGAGGAGATGCCTTAGTTAATAACATACTTGCCATGCAAGCATGAGACCTCGAGTCCAGATCCCCAGCACCCACAGAAAAAGCCAGGAGCTGCGGTATGCACCTGTAATCCCAGCACTGGGGAGGTGGAGGCAAGAGCAGCCTCGGGGCTTGCTTCATGTTCAGTGAGAGACCCTAATTCACAAAATAATGTTGAAAGTGATTAAAGAAGATACCCTTTGTTGACCTTTGGCCTCTATTTGCAGGCATGCACACATACACATGAGCACGTACACACACACACACACACACACACACACACACACACACAAACTTTCTTTTCTCTATTGGTGGTATATGCCACAATCCCAAGTATATAGAAAAAGTTGAATAAATTAGATTTAACTAACATTTATTCTTCATGGAAACTCTAGAGTAGGTGCCTTTGTTATACCACACATCCTGAGAGCTAAGGTGTCTTGTCTAATGCCACAAAGCTAAAAACATTTCTAAGAAAGGTGCATGTCAGAACACTCAATAACTCTGTAAGTGTAGTGCAGACACACATACATTCTTTCCCCACTTGGGAATCACATGAAAGGCTGCCATGGTGTCCAGGATAAAACAAAGAAAATGTGTCAATGAGACAACACAGGGCCATTTGCTTCCCAATGCTCTAATCTACACTGGGTTTACAATCTTTCTGACCTTCTACTGTGAGGCAACTGAGAAATGCATAAGCAAGGCTGCTAAGATTGTCTTTAGTGGCAAAGAAAAGAATAGCAGTGTTACTACAGTTACTCCCCAAGGTAACTTGAAGTCAAGACTTCAAAAGGGGAAGACTCAAAAGGGGAAACAGAATAGACTTAAGAAATAGTCTAATACAAGGAAATATGTAATTGTTTGGAATAATTTCATGTTAATTCCTTACGAGTAGCCATTACCAGCATATTTCACATTGAATCGCATATGAACATCGGGGGACATGAAGCATGCTCCGATTCAGTCTCTGCACAGGGCTCTTTCTGAGGAGATAGTGGTCTGATAAGTTAACTTGATGACAGGATAAAGCAAAGAAGTCCTGGAGGAGTGGCCAGCCAGATCATAACTTCAATGGTTTTCAAATGCTTCTGAGCATGACCCACTGAGAGAGCATAGTTTACACAGTGCACCAACACATACACTCACATAATTGGAGCAAACATTTCACAGTGTTTACTCTTACTCTATAGACTACATTCTTGTGTTTTCTCTACACAGTTGTTAATTTGGGTCACACCCCTGAGTTGTCTTCATGACTTACTTTATGTAACTTGAAGACCGCTTAACTAAATCAGCCCCCCCCCCAAACTTAGCTGTACACATAATTTTCTGCAGATCTTTATGAAAATAAAGACTGACTCAAAGAGTTTGAGGTTTGCATTCTTGCAAGCTCCAGAGTGATGTGATGTGTTCATGAAATGAGGTGTATGCCTCTCTCACACAGGAATGTATGCCCTGAGCATTGCACAAAAGCAAGGCAAAATGATTAATATGCAACTCTGGCAGGAGTTGAGAGTTCACATATGGCTATTATATTCTGATTATTCAGTCCCTTCTACCACTTTTAAAAAAATAAAATAAAATGTGTGATTGATCCCATGTCTGTGGATTCAACCGAGAATCTAAAATGTTCAAGAAAACATTTTGTATCTGTACTGAATATATACAGACTTTCCTCTTGCCCTTCCCTGTGCAGTACAGCTACTTACACAGCATTTCACAGAGACCAAGTCTGAGGGTGGCTATATGCAAGTACACCACTTTTTAAGAGTTACTTTCATCTATGCATGTGCATGGGTATCTGTGTGCCCATATGCCATGTGTGTACAGTGCCCTTGGAAGCCAGGAGAAGGTCTCAGATCCACCTGGTATAGGTCCTGGGAACTGAACTCTAAAACAGCAGCAAGCACTCCGCTGAGATACCTCTCCAGCCCCAAATATGCCACCTTTTAATAAAGCGCTTGAAAATCCTCAGAATGTGTTAGCTAAGAAGAAGGGGTTGTTGGGGCCAATCCCTTGGGGAGGAAACTTGTTGGAGTATGATCTAATGCTTTGTATTTGTCAATTGCTTGCCCCTCCCCAAGATTCTTACTGTAGACTCTCATGTACCCCAAGTGTTGCCATTGAACCTTGCCTCCCTGTTGGACTAATGAAGTAAGGCTTTACCTGAGCAGGGCTGGAGGAAGGTAGGCATGGTGAAAGTTCGCAGGCTTCTGGGAAAGAGAAGTTCTTGAGAAAGGAAGAGACCAGAAGAGGATCTTGGGAAAGGAGAAGAGGAGAGGAAGGAGGCTCCTGCCACAGGTTAGATGGAATAAGAAACACATGGCCAGCGTGGATGGAGGATTTGGCTCAAATGAAAAACATTAGCAAATAGTTGGGATTATGCATGCAAGGTGGCTCAATAGAAATTATTAGAAGCAGATGGCAGGGTATGGGATACCTGCCCCAGCATGGGAGGTAGTTTAGGGGATTAGTAGATGCCCTGCCCCAGGTGAACCAAGGCTATTTTAAAATCTAACAGTTGCCTGTGTTTTTATTGATTGACAGCAGGTTAGGAAATACCACCCCAGTAACCCTAGCCTAATAATGAACATGTATTAGACCATATCTTTAAATTAACAGCAACAGAAACTGGCCCATCCTAAGAAACCAAAATTAAAACGTCTCCAGTAGCCTTACATAATAACACACACCTTTAATCCCAGAATTCAAGACTCAGAGTTTGACAGATCTCTGAGTTGGAGGCCATCTTGGTCTATAGAATGAATTCCAAAAACAGGCAGGGCTATGTGGAGAAACTCTGTATCAAAAAAAAAAGAAAGAAAGGAAGGAAGGAAGGAAGAAAAAGAAAAAAGGAAACACCTTCTCAAGTAACATTTTATAAAGAACAACTTTACAGCCAGCACCAGGAAAAACAGTATCTGGAAGGGGAAAGGAGACCCTGAGGGAGAAGTGGGAAGATAATAAGCATGACCATTGCCCTGGGTGTTGACTCTCTCCCCAGCTCGAGCCCTGGCCATGCCACAGCCACTAGTGTTTTGGAGGCTGGCTCAGCGTTAAAAGGGCAGTAACAATGTCCACAGAGCAAGCTGACCCTTCTAATCCTGATTTGTTCACTGCACCTGCACGGTGTCAATTCCACCAGCTTCCCCAGGTGACACAAGTTCCTGATTCCATTCCAGGCCTAGGTGATGACTTAGATTCTGGAGTAGCACTGCCCCAATGTACCCTCTGCTGCTTGGTACCCTTTTTTCTCTCTAACATCACCTGGGAAGGGAGCCAGAGGGAAAATGATGAAGCCAGAAGGAAGTTGGCATCTGCAGGGCCGTATTTTGCTATCATTTTTGTGATGCATGGGGATGGAACTATGTCCAAAGCCAACTTTTGCTGGGTTTGAAGCTGTCATTGGAAGTGTCCTTGGCTCTGTCTCCCTGATGGTAACATAGCAACGCTCAGCTCCTTCCCTGACTCATCCTCATCATCGTAGCTGGTGACCTTTCCCTGTGAGTCTTCTGCAGAGTGTACAGTCTTCTGCCCCGTGCCATGTAACAGAGAAACTATACCACGTGGAAGAAATGCTTTGCCCCTGTACTGACGGGATCACTTATCTACAATTCAGTAAAAATCTCAGCCAAAACCAGCTGATGACATACGTAAACACAACGAACCATCTGCGGACAATTTTGCCTTCTGGAAAAGAAAAAGGTGCCACAGAGTGAATTAGACTAGATTATTCAGAGAGGAAACAACAGCTGGAAAACATTTTGAAAAGAGTTTCCTTCCAAACAGTCTTCCAAAGCACCAGGCAAGTGCATCCTTCTTCCAGGTTTTGTTCTATCAGCATCGTCGACCGGCGAGACCTAGTGCCACCAGCCATTTGTGACACAAGCTTTGTCTACAAACAGCTCCATGATATGGAATGAAAGCCCTTGATGTGATTTGATCGGGGCCCTGGCAATAGCTATCTCAGATACTCAGGTACTATGACAGCAAAGATGACCCTGGGCTCTGTGTGAAAATGGTGCTTTTTCTTACGAGTGATAAGCAATTTGGTTGCACCTGCATCATTATTGACTTATTCACAGTTACTACACTTGAAGTGACTCCTTAGTGGCTGGCCCATCATCAGGTGGAACCAGATAGCTGCTGCTCCAGCTTTGTCTTCTGCACTGTGACCAGACAGGCTTAGCAAACTCTACAGTGCCTGTTCAGGAAACAGAAATGCCATGTTAAAACAAAATTGTGTCATAGATGCAAAAAAAAAAAGGGGGAGCGAACACACCAGGAAGCCCCACATTCTAAAGGGCACTTCAGGGGATGGGGGAGGGTGCTGAAGGCAGTGTTTTGTCTCTCTCAACCTCATCCACCTGCAGGCTGCAGAGGAAAGGATCAGGAGGAAGGACATCGAGACAGCCACAGTAAGATCACCATGCTTTTGATGACAAAAGAGTTCTTTTTTTTTTTTTTTTTTTAATATATTTCTTTATGTGCATTGGTGTTTTTGCCTGCAAGTATGTCTGTGTGAGGGTGTTAGATCTTGGAGTTACAGACAGTTGTGAGCTGCCATGTGGGTGCTGAGAATTGAATCTGGGTCCACTGGAAGGGCAGCCAATGCTCTTAACCACTGAGCCATCTCCCCATCCCCCAAAAAATTAGTTTTTACCTGTTAGCCCTACCCATCCCCGTAGCTAAGAGCAGTGGTTCTCAACCTGTGGGTTGTGACCCCTTTTGGAGTCACATATCAGATATCCTGCATATCAGATATTTACATTACCATTTATAACAGTAGCAAAATTATAGTTATAAAGTAGCAATGAAATAATGTTATGGTTTGGGGGTCACCACAACATGAGGGACTGTATGAAAGTGTCACAGCATCAGGAAGGTTGAGATCCACTGGCTAAGAGGAAGAGGGTACCGATGTATCACTTTGTCATTTCAGGGTGCCAGGTGCCCTTGCTGGGCAGGAGCTAAGCTGCAGAACTCCTCACAGGTCCCTCCTGTGTGCTCTTCAGGCTAAGCATGAACTTTCCCAGGAGGATGATGAAATACTCTGTGTGTCTGATTGACTGTCCTTCAAGGATGGAGAAGGGTGCTTGGCAGAGGTGCTAGCAAAAGGAGACACACTTATTCATAAAGACTAACGGCTGCTCCTGTGACGTTGGAGGTCTGGTAAGAGCAGTCTCATCTCAGGGACTGTAGGTGATGGTCCTGCTGTGAGCAAGGGAGACTGCAGACAGGAGAGTGGAAGGCCAACGCCAGGAACCTGCTGCCTTCCTCTGGGGCACAAGCAAAGCTGACCCTTGAACTCCTACCACTTGCCTGCCCCCACCCACGGGGAAATTTAATTCCTAGAATTAGATGGGTTTTAACTGTCTTTGCTTGTCCTCGGAGCCAGGTTTGAGTCATTTTGTCTGGTTGGTTTCACCTTTTTGTCCAACCACAACCCAAGCAAAGGCCATGAAGCTGTGGGTCTGAAATCCTGGGCTGGTCCTTCCTCTTGTGGACACGTAGCTTCTTGTCGCCATTGGCACCGTTCCTCAGAGTGGCCCCCTCTGTGCATGAGAGACCTGTGCTGGAAGGAGCCCCGTATTCCACAGCCAGTGTGACCGCAGGGAATGCAAAGAGAGAATCCAGACACAAGTGACAAATGGCAAGTCAAATCCAGAATCATCTGACTTCAAAATAGAGGCAAGTCATGTGTGTGAAGATCTGTCTGCAGAAATTCACAGCCTGTGGCCTCGGGCTCATAGCTGGAGTGTGACGTTGGGCTAGAAAATACATCCAAATAGTTCCATGATTACTTCTGATTGCGGTGACTCACTTGGCTGTTGGATGGAAGAAAGGGAAGAAAAATGGAAAAAAAATTTTTTTTTTGCCTGAGTTTGTGAAGTTCTGACCTGTGAGTTTGTGGAGAATAAAATCCAAATTTCAAAAATGGCAGGGTTCAGTGAGTCCCCCGAGGAATGAATTAGTGAGAAACTACTATCTTGGTGGAAGCAAACACAGAGTATGGCTTGAAAATGTAAGCCAATGGGCCTCCCTGTTCAGACCTACTGAGAAATACAGTGTCTTCCTGGTCTGGACTTGCAGGTTGCTGCTGGACGCTTTTACTGAAGGATTTGCATCAAACTTCTTTTAAAAGCATAAGAGCAAAGAAAATTATTGTGAGTGGTTCCAAAGTCATATCAGCGTCTCACCAGTGCAAACAATATTCATAATACCAACAAATATTTTCTTCTTCTAAGCATGAAATTCCTACCAGAATTCAATTTTTGTTCTCTTATCTTTCACATCTTGTGTTATTTCAAATGGAAGAGTATTTGGAAGGTTTATTCAAAAGCATTGGTCACAGTAAATGAGTGATTTGAAATTACTTCTTTTCAAGGAGAAGTTAGGTAGGACTTTTGCATTCATTTTGTACCAAAGAGGTTCCCATTTCCAGGAGTAACTTGGAATAAATACTCTTTTTAAATCATTCCCTTTGTGAACCTGAAGAGATGTCTAAAACTTTCCAGATGTCTTTTTAGGTGCTTGTTTGACTCGTGGAACACTAAAGGGACAATTTGGAGACCAAACATGACAAGCTCCAAGAGGTAAACAGATATGTGAGTGAGATTTATCCTCAAGCACCTGCTAGTCCCTTGTCACCTGGAACCTCCATTTCAATAGACCACGCACATGTTGACAGCAAGGCAGGGGCGTGGTTGCTTGGACAGCATTCCCACAAAGTTTATGTATTAAAAGTCTAGCCCCCATACATGAGAATGGGACATGATTTGGAAATAGGACCACTGTAGATGTCAGAATGAGGTCATAGGGCCAGTACGATTGAGGTACTTAGAGGAAAAATTTGGGACACACACACACAAGACAGAGAATGGATTGAAGTTAGGGTGACGTTCCTGTACAGCAGGGAACACCAGAGACACCCACACTCTCCAGATCCTTCATCACAGCCTCAGATGAGCTCAGCCTCACCAACACCTTCCTTTGTATTGAGTTTCCAACCTCCAGAACTCTGCAGCCCTAGAAACAACACAAGGGAGGAGACTAGATCAGGCGCAGCCCCAAAGTCTGGGCATCCACCCAAAGTACAACATCTTCAGAAGGTGAACTAGGGAAAGAAAATACTCACAAAGGACCCATCCAGGTAGTGCCAGCACTCACCCCCTTCAAACTACTTCTGTGGCCTGATCATGCCAAGGGGCACACTGCTTTTCACATGACCCACAACTGATAGCCTTTCCAGGTACTTGGCAGAAGGAAACAAATCCCTCCAAATGAATAGACTTTGTTTTCAGCCTCAAGGAAATGTCTCCCAGGTAAATTTCCAAGAAACATGAGCCTCTGGATAAAAATCACAAGAACCCAGAGTAAGACCATGGAGACAGTGGCATGCCAAAAGAGAGTTGCAAAGAAAACAAACATGGAATTTTACATACAAATACATATATATAAACAAATACCCTTAACATGATTTTTAAAACGTCACTGAAAATATGCAGCTGAATGTGAAAACCAGGCAGATTTAGAAAAGGAGCTAAAATACTGGGATGAAAGAAGAGTCTACTCGTTCTTAAGTAAGAGAGGTGGCTTGGGCAACGGGTAAGCTGTAGCAGAAAAAGTGAGTCAGAAGAGAAGGGAATGGGCAAACTAACGACAGAAACAAAATATAAAAATATGAAGGAAGAGATATATGGGACAATATGCAGCAAACTAGAATACACTGTGTCAGAATAGACACACTTAAAAAAGATGGTGAACTCCTGGAGAATAGCAGACAGTTTTCCTGAATTATTTACAGATGATGGCTCTCAGACTTAAGAAACCAAAGTACAATTAAGATGAAAACAACAACAACAACAAACAACAACAAAAACCACACATACACACACACACACACTAGCCTACCACAAAAATTGAGCAATATTGTTTTCAAAGACACACAAGCACATGGTTAGGGTTTCCAGTCAGTAAAGCCATTGCCGTGCAAACACAAGTGTTTTAGTTCATATCCTCATAGTCCGTGTAAAAATCCAGGCATGGCGGCACACTTACTCAGATGACAGGCAGAAGCAGGCAGCTCTCTGAAGCCTCAGGGGCCAGTTTGTTTGGGATATGTGGTAAATTCTCAGACCAATTAGAAACCCCGACTCATCCCTTGAGGACCTTACACATGTCCACCAGGGCAGGCACAGGGATGCTCAAGCTGGTGGTGTTTACAGTAGTAGATACAAAAGGCGAGCCCGATATACATCAGTGGGAAATGAGTGTGAAATTAGGATGTATCCATTCCACAAAATATATTAAATAAACGAAGTGGGCCAACCTGTCTCTTAGGTGTGGAAAGAGCTCTACAGCATACTGTTAAGTGGAGTGACAGGGAAAGCAATTTAAGGCCTTCATAGTCTTTTTTTTTTTTTTTCTTATTCTTTTTTACATTTTAAATTTTTATTTTGGAGGGAAGGTTGCAAGGGCAGAGGGGTGGATACAAAGGCACAAGGAGATGAATGGGATTTGGGAGCATTTATAAAAAATCAATAAAAATTTTTTTAAATGTAGGGGAAAAAAACACCATAAAGATGCTAAATGACACAAAGCAAACTATCTCACGCCTTAGCGCCAAAGCTCTAGTTCATAGCTGATTGTCTCTCAAAAGAGAAGTGCGCTAGCTAGGTTCATAGGTAATGCCATTCAAAATTTTCAAAGTATAATCGGTTTCTAAGAGAAGTTGTATGTAAAGGTATGGACCCCATAACAGAGGAACGCATCCTCCAGATAGGAAAGTGAGTGCACAAAGAGTAATGCTGGCAGATGTGTAGGATGTGTCTTAGGTAGAGTAGTGACGAGAGAAACCCTGAGAAATGTGTCAAACGGTTAATTCTTTTTTTTTTTCATTTTTATAACAACATGAATATAAATGTTATAATAATATAAAATTCTCTTAATTGCAAAAAAGCTTAAAATACGAAACTTGCTTTTTTACAAAGCAATAACAACAGACTAAACTACAGGGGTTTTTTTTGCTTGTTTGTTTTTTGGGTTTATTTTTTTTTTTTTTTTTGAGGTTTTTTGTTTTTGTTGTTTTGTTTTGTTTGGTTTGGTTTGGTTTGGTTGGTTGGTTTCTCAGTGTAGCCTTGGCCATCCTGGACTCACTTTGTAGACCAGGCTGGCCTCGAACTCACAGCGATCCACCTGCCTCTGCCTCCCGAGTGCTGGGATTAAAGGCGCACGCCTGGCTCCCTAAACTACAGTTTTATTTTCTCTACACAACACAGTTTATGATGGAGTTTTCCAAACATGAGCTTTCTGGGTCCTTCATAAAGCTCAATTTACCATTCTCTCTCCATCTCTCTCTCTCTCTCTCTCTCTCTCTCTCTCTCTCTCTCTCTCTCTCTCTCTCTCTCTCTCTCTCTCTCTCTCTCTCTCTCTCTCTCTCTCACACACACACACACACACACACACACACTTTCCCATCTAGATGTGCTAGGAAACTACTCATTGGACAATAATGAGGCTGCGGTTCGCCCAGACTTGCTACTGGGCTTTAGTGACTGTTTGTAGGCGTGGTGTTGCTTTATCTGTGTGTGTCCATCTTCAGCCCGGCTCAAGAACTAGATAGAACTCAGCCAATGTGGAACTTTGGGCCACAGAAAAGACACCTACAGTCTCTGAGTTTTCAGTTCCACGTTTCTAAAGCTCAGGATAGCACCTACTCTAGCGGGCTTGATGCTCTAAGACTAAAAGTGAAGCTGCTTAACGCAGGCTGTGCTCAATATCAGCCTTTCCGACTATAGTGTAGTGTTACAGAATCAAGTGTGCCTCTTAACGTCGATATGAATTTGAGCCAAGAAATGCCACCCCGAAGTCCAGGATTTCTCATCTGAAATAAGGATAATATTTTTCTTACACACATCCCTCTTAGTGATAATGCGGCAAGAAAGAAGCACCAGAAGCACCATTCATTAACCACCTACCGCCATTGGTTGCCTTCTATTCTTTTGCGGGGGGGGGGGGGGGGGTGTCTCTTGCACTTCCGAGAATGCCCAGCAGGTGGAGCAGGGGAGTCGCATGTGGAGCTGCCATGGTTTCTCTGGCAGGAGTTCCCAGACTGCTTTGGTTCAAGGCAAACCTGTTTGTCCTGGATGTCTTGGAAGGCAGCCTTCCTGGTGGAGAGCGGCCACAAAAGCTTCAGATACAGCAGAAGGGCCCTGGATAAGCCATCTGTGCCGTCCATCTGGCAAGCTGATCACCTGGCACTTCTGGGCAGGCTCTTGGGCACACTTGCCTGCACTTCTGCAGACCCCCGGGTTTTGACAAGATAGCATTCTATCTGTACAAGATGGTGCTAATAATGGCCTAGGTTTAGTGAAGATATTTTAGCTTTCAGAATACACAATGCATTGGCCCTGTGTCGTTTTATCTGCTGGATGAAAGAAAGCTGATTTTCTAGGTTGGATGCAAGACTGGGATAGGACAGTCACACACAGCTTTTTACAGAGGGAGTCTTTCCTACAGCAATCCTCTTCTACAGCACCCAACTTCTCGGGGGGCTCAGACAAATGATCCATCTACTCTGTACTCTGCCAACACTCCACCTATGTGACAAGCAGGTGCGGGAGGGAAGGGGCACCTGCATTACAGCAGCTCCACGTGGAGTTCACTGCAAGGCTCGGCAGTGTGCCAAAACGGAGCCCAGAGCAGTGGCGTTCCAGCACGCAGCCAATTCCCATGGTTTTCAACCCACGGATCAGCCAGCGTGAGCCACAGTTCTCCACTGTGCTACACCAAATTCCCCCTCTGCGTTAGAATCCTGTCACTCTTTCCTAATAGTGCGGATTACAAAACTCACCACCACGCCCACAGGAAATTATAATAAATTAATATGTATCTCAATATGTAAATACTCAGACAGCTACTCTAGAAGACTTAAGGAGTCTGTCCTACTCAGGCCACCATCCTGAATATGCCAGCCGTAAAAAGTTAACTATTGGTGAACTACGTTGTATGGGTAACTACTTTAATAGTGCTCCTACCAACTGACGCGTAACCCGTCATTGGCTTTAACTGTAGGTTAAAGTGGTTTTTTGTTTGGTTTGGTTTGGTTTTTTGTTTTGTTTCTTTGTTTTTTGGTTTTTTGTTTGTTTTTACTGTTTGTTTGTTTGTTGTTCGTTGCATAAAGCAGCTAAGTACTATGATCTCCAGTGATTGTGAAGACTTCCGCTCTCTTGCCGCCTTCTGGCTGTCTTTTTCTGAGCAACCACTAGGAGGCAGTAAGTACTGCTTCTTTGAAAAACCACTGGCAGAGCCACGCAAGGCTTGCGGTAGGGGTCGGGTAGGAGACCCTACCCGCGTTAGCCGCTTTCTGGAACTCTTTGAAAGAATCAGGTCCTTTGAGGAATTACCTAAAACCCCTACAAGTGCCAAAACCTCTGCCTACCTGGCGCCAGACTTGACGGTGGCTTGCCCTAGATTTCAGTGTGACAACGCAGCTGTTACGACATTGAACAACACTGTCACTCACCAGAATCAACCTATGAAATGCAGGCACAAAGGGACATCTGGTTCCTTTGCTGCAGTCCATCTGGACAGGCCGCCAGAAACATCTAGAAGCCAGACCCAAGGCAGAGCTCCGGTCCACAGTTAGCCCAGCCCTGTTTACTGGGGTTATTTACGAGCTAGGGCGACTCCACCGGCTGCTGGAGTAGACTTGAGGTATAGAATGTTCCGGTGACTTGACAGCTACACTCTCGGCTTTGTTAGTCAGAACAGTTTGGTTTTAATTCTCAAATTCACCTGTCATCAAAACAATAATGATTTAATTGACAAGATTCCTTTTTTTTTTTTTTTTTTCTGTCTTGAGTTTTCTATAATGGGATTGCCGTACTTTATATTAATAGAAATTAATTAAGTAAATACAGGCATCCAGTTTCCTGACTTAGTAAGATGTATAAATAATGAGAGGGGTGCAGGAGAGATGTTGAGCAGGTAAAGGCATTAGCTCATTGAGCCTGCAGCCTGAACACATACAGAAAGGTGGAAGGGAGCTGTCTCCATAAAGTTAGCCCCTGACCTCCACGTACCTTCCACGGTGTGTACACCCACACCCACATAGAAGATGAAGATGATGGTGATGGTGGTGATGAGGAGGAGGAGGAAGAGAAATTACTAAACTATTATGCTCCAAAATCCTGGAGAGTACATTTGAGAGGTTGAGGTAAGAAGCTCATCTGAGCCCAACAGTTCAAGGCCAACCCGAATAACACAGGGAGAAAGCCCATCTCACAGAAACGAAAATCATCTACTGGAAGGCTCCTGGCTCCTCCTCTCTGTTCATGATTCTCGCTACAGAGAAGGAAACTGTGAGTGGCGCATGTATTCTCACCTCAGGATGAGATGAGCTTAGTGGATATTTTTTTCCTGACAACTGTATTGTGCAATATATGAGCTGGAGGTCTTCCTTGAACTCGATGGAAGCTAAATTCAATGTACACAGACACTAACCGGGACATGGGAAGGAGCCAGGACAGTCACTGCTATCAGGCAATGCTGGCATGGTGCCAAGTCATAGAGTAATTACAGAGGTAAACACTCACCGGGGCTATAAAAGTGAGCTCATTAAAGAAATTCTCTTCGGTCTATGCTGGCTAAGTTAAATACTTTGAAGAGGTGTGGTATAAAGACGTAGCCACAAAAACATCACTTAAGCAAGTCAGAGGTGGCCAAGGTTACTACAAATGTTTTGGAGAAAAATCAAATTTAATCACTTCTACTCTGTTGCTGTATTACAATGTCTCTGGTGTTGAAGAAAACAACTGTAACAATTGTCCAAGGTTTAAAAGTATAAAATATGACCCACATAGAAAACAAAACAACAACGAAGAGATCTCTGATGAATTGGGCACATGTAAAGACAATGAATAGGCCTGGGTCTTACAGTTGGTGGAAATAAATAGACATTTATAGCAAGGTGAGAATGCTTACTTTTTTTAAAGGCCTATGAATTGATAAGTTTTCAGTTACTCAACCAACTCCTCTCCCGGAATGACCTTAAGAAGCATGTGAGCATCTTCAACAGCCTCACCACTGATACGTGTGGGATAACACTGAGCAGAGGCCCTCCTGGGACGGCAGCCAGTGCAGGCTTAGGACAAGGTGCTTTTGTTCGACAAACATTTACTAAGAACGGTTTTACAACCTTGTCACGTTATAGACAACCTGCTTTGATTGACATCTGTGTTTGACAAGCGTGTGTAAATACATATACCCTTTTTTTAAAAAAACACTACAGGATACATGTGGGGACTACTTGAGATAGTGATCATCTCAGCCAGTGAGGTTTTTCCTCTGTCCCCTCAGCGCTCTACCAAAGGTGCTAAGGGACATTCAGCAAAGGGCTTCGTTACATCGCAGCTGTTTTTCATTTGCTTTTTAGACACAGATGTTGCAAGGGCCTCTCAGATCTTGTCTTCCCAGAGGAAAGAATTCAGTCAGGAGACAATGATTCAGCAGAAGATTGCTTAGCAAAGCAAAGAAAGCACTCCAAAGAGATTGGCAAAGGCTGCCTCTAAAGGCTCTTAGCACTGTGGGTTCTGGGCTGTGGATTCTTTTTAAGGGTTTATGAATATTTACGAGGTGGTTGGCATATTCATGTAAACAGCCTCAGAGTGCCTGCAGCAGCCTGAGGCTCCTACAGTCGTAAGCAGGGCCAGAAATGCTGGTGGCCACTGGGTTTTGGGTTTGTTTGTTTGCTTGCTTGCTTTTGTTTTTTGTTGTTGTTTTGTTTTCTTTTGGTCAGTCTGGAAGCCCAGCATGTATTTAGGATTAGGGTGGGCCTTCCATCATCAATTACAACTCTTTAGAAACACTCCCTGACGTGCCAAGACCCGTTTCCTAGACCCTGTCGAGTTGGCCGACTTAACTGATACACAGGCAATGCGATGTGGGCCTTTTACTGGGGGCTGAACCATCCATCCTGAAGAAGAAACGTGAGCATTATAATTTAGACCTTACATATTCCCTAAAAGGTCCAGACACTAAAGGATGCATTGCCAGCCAGTCTCACCATTGGCAGAGGGGGACAAAGTCACTGGGGCATGTCCTTGAAGCCTATCTTTCCTCCTCCTTCTTCTCTGTCACAGCCACCGTTAGCTAAGCAGTTTCTACTACCACTAGCTTCCACCATGGTGCCTTGGCAATAGTCTGAAGGCAATGTGGCCAAGTGACTAGGAAGCTCCCAGTCAAAATACATTTTTTTTTTCCTCTTTGTGACTTGGATTTCTCAGATGTTGGGTTAGAACAAGAAACCTGACCCCACAGCATGTATAGAAACCCTGTAGTCCACACCACCTGGCTCTAGAAATTGCCCTTTTGCAGACTGGCTTTCATCCATTTCCCCAGGAACCTGTTGGGTTTGTTTGTTTGTCTGTTTGCTTTGGTTTTGAATGAAGCTTTTTAAAGCCTATCCCAGGCACATGATTTAATCTGTAAGTATTCAACAGTCATTTCTATCACCTCCCCACTCCCTTTAAATCTGTTTACTTGTCGCGGGAGGCTAGGATGTTGGGATAAATTCCTAAGGATAACTGGGTAGAAGGGACCCTCCCTTCCTGCCTGATGGGATGCAGTGTTCGCTTCTGCCCATTTCTCTGATCCCAGATCATTCTTCAGCCTGAGGCCTCCACTCCACCTTCATCTGCTCTGCTCTTCTCACATAGCTCACATCAAACCTTTAAGACACACCTCTTTCTACAGCACCTTCCACTAGCATAGCCAGTCTATGCGTCCCTCTGACATGGATGCCAGTCCATGTGTCATTAGGACAGCAATACGGAACTCTCTGCCCGCTCTTCCCCAGGATACATCTTTTATCCCCTGGGTACCATATATTCTCTGAGAGTACTGTGGAGAAAGACACACACACACACACCTTCCTCCCCAGTGTCTCGCCGCCCCTAACAACTTGAGATCTACATCTTTACTTTTCTGCAACCGCTATCCCTTAGCCCCAGTGTAAAACCTGCTTCACAAAGTCCCTCTGAGATCAGATGTATAAGTTAGGTTTCTATGCTGTGACCAACAACAGCTTGGGGAGGAAAGATTTCATTTCACTTGGAATCTCTAGTTCATCATGAAGGGAAATTGGGGCAGGAACTCAAGGCAGGAACCAAGAGACAGGAACTGAAGCATATGTCCTGAAGGAGTGCTGCTCACTGCCTTGCTTCCCCATGGTTTGCTCACCCTGTTTTCTTATACTACTCAGGGCCACCTGCCCAGGGGTTGCTCCATCCCCAGTGGCTCCCACATCAGTCATTGATCAAGAAAATGCAATGCCCCCCCCCCCGAGACTTGCCTATAGAGGACATTTTCTCAATTAAGGTTCCCTCTTCCCAGAAGACTCCAGCTTATGTGAAGTTGGCAAAATGACTAACCAGGACATATAGTCACTAGGCATGGCTCATGGGCCCACTCTCTTAGCCAGGTGTGTCCTAAAATTCTCCGTACCCTTCATGGTCTGTACTCTCATCACCAAGCATGCCGGTGCCACACTTAATCAACAACTTAATAACACACAAGTTATCTTACACTCAGTATCCTACAAACTACAGGTGAGTTATAACTGCCATTGACCAGTAGACAGCCTTGCCTGGTGGTATTCACCTATAGATCTGCACACACCCCACTGCAGTTCACATTGTCACCACTTTCACAGGGCCATGTTAGCTGCCCCCCTTAAAGTGCTTTAAAGACATCACTTCCTCTCCCAGCAGCTCTTTGCTCTAGACATGAGCTGTCTTCACCAGCAGGGTTGAAACTCCAGGTTTAACAAGCATTCCTGGTTAATGGATTTCCAGGAGGGGGAAATTCTTCCATGGGTTTTGGAAGAAATGTGGCTGGTATCGCCCACATGGCTTGTGTTGCTTTCACACTCAACATCAACTGCAAAAGTAGATTAAAGCCAACGCCTATTTGTCTTAATCTATCCCATGATGAGAGGAAAACTACTTCTCCCTCCTTCTCTGAAGCTCATTGCAGTTCTTATATTTGAAGATGAGGCTGAAGCCCTCTTGTCCAAGCAGAGAAGCCTGGGTACCAAATGCCTTTCTTAGTTCCACAGTTATCTCGGCTTTGAATACCACTCAAAGGCACAGTGCAGGGAGCCAGAGGGTAAGGTCTAGGCAGGAGTCAGGTGCTTTGCCTTATCACTGCTCACTGAAGGTTATCAAAGAAAAGCTCAGTGGCATAGGCTAGACCTGAGGAGGGGTTTTAGGAGCACAAAGAGGATGAAATTCCAAGAACACTGAGTGTTCAGGATAAAGTAGCTTGGAACTTCTGGTCTTTTGAGGAGCAGTAGTGAGTGGCTGGGTGTGGCAGGGCAGCTTAGTGTTGCCTAATGCTAACAAGTTTTAGAAGAGCTCACCCATGAAGCACCCATGACAGAGATTTGGACTGGCTAAGCATCACTGTCTTGAGTGAGTGGATGTCAGGGGCTTGGAGGAACCTAAGTGTTACGTAAAACTGTTAGTCTTTGGCATGGGAGGCATGGTTTTGAGCCTAAAAATCTTGAGACACAAGATCTGGTGTCTGAATAGGGCAGTATGGAAAACCACACACAGACTTGGGCCTAATTCTCTTAAATAATGTATGGTGAATCAAACAAGAGGGTTCCTGTTAGAAAGGTTCACGGTACTGTTGCGAGAAATGATGGATTCCACTTTGGAACAACACAATACAGTTTGAACACATGGTTTTCTGGGGCTACAATGGCCGTCCATCCAACAGCTTTGCTACCGCCCCAGCAAAGCCACCTCCCTCCTTGTGGAGCAGACAAATCACCCCCTGTGGTCTTATGCCCTGCCTTGCCCCCTGAAGAACCTCCTTTTTCATTCTTTCCCCTTTTTTCTCTCCTTTATGTGCAGCTTGTTCCCACAGGCTGCTTTTATCAATATTTCAATTGGTTGTTGCTGACCTATACTTGAATCCAAATATTTGCCCTATTCAGTGCGAATTGCCCATTCAGCCCCGTGCTTGATTATGTCTGTGCTCTTTTGAGCAAGCTGAATGGGCTACTTGACTATGTAATGCCGATATAACCTGGTCATTAGTAATGTTTGTCTGAGTCGGCCACATATATGCAACAAGGAAGGGCAGGGGGCTGGGCTTGCTACTTCCTTCCAGCGCAATCAGGGTAAAGGAAGTGAACCACACGTACCACAGCATATGTACAAACTACACCCATGCCCTTCAGAATGAACCTGTACTCTCTGAAGAGTCAAATAGGTCATGAATCAAGGATGGGTAGTTTTTAAGACTCACAGTCTTATGTCCTCCCTGGGAAATTATCCCTCATAAAACTAACATGGTATTTTTTTTTTAATGGTGACCCATTCTTGTCTTCATTGTTTTGATCAGACATGAAGTTGAGTGAAGTGGTACGCGCGAGACACACACACAGACACACACACACATACACCGCCCCTGGTTAACATCACCCTATTTTCATGGTCTGACATTAGCATTTCTTTCCGGAGTAAAACTCCACATTTGTGAATATCAGGTAGCATTTGTCTGTACAATGCTTTCTCTTGCTTGCCTTACTTTTGTTAACTGTACAGCCTTAACCATCAGATGCCAAACCATAGTCCATACTGTCAGTGAGGGAGAGCCTGCTCCTCTGCCCTTTCTGTGCTGTGACTGGTGCTCTGTACCTAGTTGGTTTAGACTCTGTGGTCCTCAACCTGTAGGTCACAACTCCCCTTATGGCTGTATGTCAGATATTCTGCATGTCAGACATTTACGTTGCAATTCAGAACAGTAACAGTTTCTTAAACTGGCTGTGATGATGGATTGTGAGTGTCCACTTGTCGGGGTTTAGAATCACCTGGGAGACACACTCCATGGCCAGTGTGTAAGGGTTACTAACAGAGAGAATTCTCTGAGGGTGGAAAGACCCACTGTGCATGAGGGCTGCAACACTCTAAGACACAAAGTCCTAGGCTGGGTAAGAGAAAAGAAAGTCAGCTAGCTCCAGCAGTCATGAATATCCTGACATCAGATACAATGTGACCAGCAACCTCACACCTCTGATACAATGGCTTTGCCACTACCCTGGAACACACACTCTCAAGCCCTTCCCTGCTTATGTTGATCTTGCTAGACACTTTGTTACACAGGAAAGAAAAGCACTCAATACTGTCTTTATTAATTCACCTCTAGGATTACTTCTAAGATCAGACAGTGAAAATCCTGTTTTGGCTCTCCTCTGAGCTCGTGTCCTTTTTGAGGCCTCTTCCTGCTTTTCCATGTCCTGCAAGCAAAGCCGGTCACAGCCTGTTCCACACATTGTTCTCCCCAGGAACGAACTTCACGGCCACTGCCCTTGTGTCATTTGAAAGCACACTCAGCCTTTCTCCTGTCTTGCACAAAGCCCTGCAAAGGGAATGCACTTCAGATAAATCTATTTTAAAAGGCAGTTCTGCTGGTCACAGGTTGTACAGCCTTTGGAAGTCTTACTCTCAGCACATGTAAAAAAAAAAAGAGAGAGAGAGAGAGAGAGATACTAGTGCTCCTCGCTGGGCTGCCAAAAAGCATGAGCAGTGCCAGAGGTCCAAGAATGCCACCCTGCGCTGCGTGCAGGCAGTGTTCTGGCATCAAGACATGAATCTACTGATAAAAGCAGGCATGGCAGGGGAGCTCGCCTCCAGCGCTGCTTTGTCTGAACAGGAAACAGAAGGGAGCCTGTGCTTCTGGGCCTCTCTAGGCCCCTATGCCACCCGCGCTGCTGCTGGTGCCCTGTGACCCAGAACTGGAACTCAGCACGTATGTCCTCATGTCTAAAATGCACGCCTATAATCCTAAATACAAAGGAGGCTGAGGCAAGAGAGCAGTGGTCATGTTCAAGACCTGCTATAGGCTGAGTTCAAGGCCAAGTGAGATAAGTTAATGAAATCCTATCTCAAAATAAATTTAAAAAAAAAAAAAAGGAAAAAAGGTGAGAGTGGCAGAACGTTTGCCTAGCATGCACAGGGTCCCCATGTCAAACAAACAAACAAATCAAATCAATAAATAAATAGAGAGGCTTTATAGAATTTTGACAATCAAATTGAGGAAATATGAGTCCATATCTTAGTGCCCAACTGCACTTGGGTGATATGGAAATATAGGGGTGTCTCTGAGAATAACAGGGCCTTTCTTGGTTCTTAACTTGAAGGACTATGGTTCCCAAAACTTGATTGCCACCAAAGCCACCCAAGTCAGTGATGTCTGAGTTCTTGTCTCTCAAATTTGAAGAGTGAAATTCACAGACCATGGAGGGTTAATTTTAGAGAGATGATTATTGTGTGTAGTTAGACATTTATGAGAGAGGGAGGGGAGAAACGAGAGATAAGGAGGGAAGCAGGATGGGAGCGAGAGAGAAGGAAAGAGAGAAGGAGGGAGGGAAAGAGAGAGGGAGGGAGGGAGGGCGGGATCGAGGGACGGAGGGAGGGAGGGAGAGACACCTGTATTGCAGGAGTGGGTCCTAGGAAATGGAATACCATTGAGCCGTTCATGGAGGGCCTTTTTTTTTTTTTTTTCCCATGGAGGGCTTTTTTATTCTTGTTTCGACTCTTGTTTTTGTTTGTTTGTTTCGGGTTTTTTAAGACAAAGTTTCTATGAGACCCTGGCTGTCCTGGACTCACTTTATAGACCAGGCTGGCCTCAAACTCAGAGATCCACCTGCCTTTGCCTCCTAAGCTCTGGGATTAAAGGCGTGTGCCACCACACCCAGCTAGTCTGGGGCTTTTAAAGGACTTATAGCAGACACTTCGGTGAGGCACAGGGAGGGCCTTGAGCTAGTCAGTCCTGATGGCCTGACCGTGAGGTGTCCAAGTGCCTGCTCTCAGTTTGTCTGAGGTGAGTCCTGACAGCCCTGACATACAGCCTCTGGGCAGAAGTGGAGAAGAGGTAACAGGGAGGCAGAAGTCTCTTCTTCATCCTTGGCCCCCAGCAAGGATACTTTTAGAGCTGCCGCTTTGGGGTCCTTGCTCTGCCTGACCAGTTTCCACCCCTGTTCTCATCAAGTGCTTCATTGAATTGCCTTACAGTTTTTGAGAAGGTACATGTTGTCTTTATTTTAGCAATAAGGGGTTGACGTGAACTTCAGGCTTTTCTCTATGGTGCAGAACAGTCCCAAAGGAAGCTGTCTATAGGTAGACCACTTGACTGGTGAACAGTGGGACTGGGGAGAGAAGGAAAGCATGTCACAGGAGTGCTTGGGCAGGTTTTTTTTTTTCTAATGAATATCTATTAGTGATCAAAAATCACATAGAGATCTTTGGAGGAAAAACAACTGGTAAATAATTAAAAGTATACTGCTTGATGTATATTTTTTTTAAAAACCTACTCTATTCGTCATGATATAAGAGGAAGCCAAATTACTGGTAACATTGTAAAATAATTCTGAAATTATTTGTGCAGAATGTGTGTTCATTATGGGGGGGGGCTGTCAAAGGCAATTACCATCAGCTGGGTGATTCAAAGACAGAACAATGTTACCTCCCAGTCCTGGAGGTAACAAATCAAGGTGTATGGGAACCACTTCCTCAGATCTGTTGCAGTCCTTGCGGCTGGCATCTGAGGTTCAGTTAAAAGCCCATCACAGCCCAGCTCTGCTTGCAAGGCTGTGCAGCCTTGTCAGTCTCTTCAGTTCTCCAAGTTTCTGTTCCAGTGCATGACCTGGCCCAGCATCCTTCCAACTCCCCCTGAGGTAGACAGAAAGACAAGGAAAACTGTGAGAGAAAGCAGTGCCTCCTGCTGCAGTTGGCTGCAGGTCTCTCACCAGCCAGGAGTCAAAAAATGGGAACAGTTGGCACTGGCTGTGAAGGGTACAGAGTCAGGCGCTTCCACAGATCAAGGTATTGCAAATAAGAATGTTCAAATGGGAAATTCAGAGTGGGCATGGTGGCACACACCTCAGCACTCAGGACCCAGAAGCAAGGGCATCTCTGTGAGTCTGAGGTCAACCTGGTCTTCAGAGTGAGCTCTGGGCTGACAAGGACTACATAGTAAAATCCTGTGTCTGTGGAACAGACAAGGAAACTAAAAGTTGAAACAAAAATGAAGAGCAAAGATCAATCAGAGGTGGGACCCACACAAGATTGCATCTCCCACACATCCTGTCACATCTCCACAGCACTTGGTTGAGTATTTCTGTCCTCTAGAATAAGCAATATTGTTTCTGTTGGCTTTTTCTCTCTAGTTCTCTTATCACTGGAGCTCTGTCTTGACTGAGCCATTCTGAAAGTGTGTACATTCCTGCTTTTTCTCTCCCCTCCCCCCACGCACGTCCTTTTCTTCCTCTCCTTCCTCCTCCTTCCTTTTCCCTACCTCTCTGTCTTCTCCCCCTTCTTCTCCCTTTTCCCTCCATTCCTGCCTCTTCTCCATCTACTTGTGCTTTATAATTAACTGCCGCTTTGGGCTCAGAATGACTGTGCCTCATATTTCTGGCTCTTGGACGCTTCATTACGTGTCCTGTATCACTTATACATAATATAGATATCATTAGCACTAGACCGATATTGCTGGTAATGCTTACTGCCTTCTTCAACCACAGATTGAATCTGAGCCAGTGTAAACGCACTTGACCTTTCTAGGTATTACCAAAAAAACAGTCCTGCCTTCCGAACTAAAAGTATAGCATTTCACCCCAAGCGTATGCTCTAGCAGCCTCTGGAGGAGCTGCACTTGCCCTAACCATAAATCTGAGTCACTCTCTGGGCCGCAGCCCATGAAACACTGCCTTTTTGTTACCACTTGACACTTGCATCTTCCCAGAACTGTTGCATCAAATAAGAAACGACTCACTGGAGGTTGAGTTCCCAAGGTTTACAACACCCACTTGCTCCTAACTCAGGGCTCACCTTCCTGTGTCTGCCCCCGCTGAGGTGCTGGGCTGGTAGCCCAGTGGCTCACCATTCTGTTTTTCCCTGGAAACAGCGACATGCACGGCGCCCTTCAGAACTCGTGTTAGAAAGCACAAATAATAAATTATTAGGGGAACAAAGATGGAGCTCATGGAGAGACTATCCCTCTGTGGGTAAATAGAACCCCACTGTGTATTAAACAAAAAGTAAACCCCATTTTCTTTTAGATAGTTAAGTTGCCATCAATTCAAATGGAGAATAAGGCCCTGGACATAGTTAATAGTCCACAGACTGGCCAGCCCCGGCTTTGAAAGCATTTCAGCTTTCCTGGAGTGCTGCTTGTCCCCAATTATAACTCACTACTCACCATCTTCATAATTTAAATCTGTCCGCCCCTCAGGGGGGAAAATTTTTTGCTAATCAAAGCCATGAATGCACCTTTTTCTTTTTGACAGCATTCAATTAAAGCTAAATGGTTGGTTTTGAATGAGTTACTGTGAAGAATAAAGGCATTAATGAGGTAATTTCATTATGGAGACTCGTCCAAGCCTATGTGAAAACGAGGGAAATAAATGGAGGGGAAAGCTGCTGAGGAAATTAGGGTTTCTTCCACCCTAATTAATGTTTGGGGGCATTTAGTACAGGCACCAAATTAACTGCTCCAAAGAACTCTCATTGAAAAAAAAAAATACATTGTTACTCTCTCCTGTAATTAGAAGACAGTACAAGGAGATCCCTCTGGGAGTATAAAGCTGGCCTTTAACTTGTTCTGAGGGCCACCGAAAACACACTATTAGGGATCTGGAATTTAAGGAAGCGGGCATACAATATGGGATTGTTTAGGTCCTTGGACTCTCTGAGAAGTAAACAGGTAGCCTCTGAAGGAGGAATTATGAGACTCCTGGGGGGCCTGTCTTCCCAGCCAAACAGTCTTAAATGCATCCAAAAGGAAGAAAGGAAGGTGAATAGGGCCCAGTGTGGGTCGCCCGGAGAATGCTCAATGCCTGTCTTAAGTGATTACATGATGTTGTGCCCGCCCCTCTCACTGAGTTATCTTTACACTACTTTTGTCTGCTCTAATTGGAGCTGATGAGGTGCTAATTGGAGGCCTTTTTAAAGAGCCCACGACTTTAATCACTAGGAAAGCGAGGGAATCCGAAGGAGTGGAGTTAATGAGATGGAGAAAAGAGAGAAACCGTATGTTGCGCAACAAAAATAAACCTGGGTTTGTGTGCGTGCAGAGGGAAGCTTTAAGGAAGGGGGAAAGGAGTCCAGGGCATTTTACAAACCTTTCCAGAACATCTTCACAGAGCAGAAGAAGATGCATCTCGTCAGTGCAGCAGTTTTTGCCTTTCAATTTCCATCTTGGGCTGGAAACGACCCGTCCCAACTCCCTGGTTCCCTTTCAAAACCCGCAGACTAACACAAGCTCCCTGCTGCCCGGCTTCTTGTTTCTCAGAGAGGAAGTTTCCCCTGAGATCTTTAGAAGCGGCTTGCCATCTGCTGTGGAAAAGGTGTCTCCAGCAAATTTCCCCCATACTAGAAGCATGAGGTTTCACAAGGGGAGAACAAGAATCCAGGCTACCCTTAACCAAGTGACCCTGAGCTGGGTCTATTCTGATTTGGAGTTTGTTTGTTTGTTTGTTTGTTAGCTGCTGTTTTAATTGGGCCTCTTTGTTTTTTATGTTGTCCAAGTCTCTACAAGAAGCTGCATACCTTTTAAAAGAAAAGTAAATGTTTAACATCTATTTGCATTCAAGGAACCTTCGATTGTTGTTGTTGTTTGTTTGTTTGTTTGTTTGTTTGTACCATAGATGGAATGACAAGCAGAGAGGAGTCACTGTGTAGAGCAAAAGAGGGATTTTGCAGAACCATCTTTTAAAGGGTACTGAGACTGACCTCCTTGGGGAAGTCTGGACGCCATGAGTTTGAGGTTTAGAGTGACGCCTGCGCCTGCGCCTGCTTTTTACCCAGGCTCCCTCCCATAGTCTGCTTCCTGACCTCTGGGAGGATTTGATAAGTGTTTGTGGAGTATTTTATAGGATTTTCAAAGCATGCCATGGAGTTAGCACTTCTTACACTTACACAAGTTCACACTTGTGGTTAAGCCGGTCTTGAAGGTTAATTTCCTGACACACTGTGACCCACTTGAGGCCAGAGACCCTGCCATTTGTCTTCTCTTCTCACCCGAGTAGCTAACTGTTTCAGTCACGTTTTCCCAAACTGCCTTAATGTAAAATCCATGCTACGGTACACCAGTCACACAAATGCAAAACTGACTTAACACGACACTGGTCAGCCTATGAGTTTGAGCACGTGACGTGTGAAGGGTTCACTACGTTTAATTTTGTCCTTGGGAAATTTGTAGACGCCTGTGAGGAGCTTAGAAACCATGCCCGAGCTGCCACTGGGAGCCAGTAATTCAGACTTTACACAGGCAACTGAGAGGAAAGAGGAAGCCGAAGAACAGAGAGTCCCAATAGGTGAAAAATAATTTGTGCAAAACAAAAGATGAACTACATACAGAAACGGTAGCTCTAAAGAAGAGAACTGAGAAGGAGTGAACACTGGCCATGACCCTTAGAGACTCGGTGATAGAAACGCCTGTCAGGTGCTCTGCTCCCAGACCACTGGTGCTCAGATTAAGTGACGGTTTCAAAATCTCCCAGGTCACAGAAGGTGCCTATGTTTGCACCTAATTCTAAACCAACACATTTGGTACTGTTTCTTTTTCTTTCTTTCTTTCTTTCTTTCTTTCTTTTAATTTTTATTTATTTTATTATGTATACAATGTTCTGCCTGCATGTGTGACTCTCCACAAGATTTCATTATAGATGGCTGTGAGCCACCGTGTGGTTCCTGGGAATTGAACTCAGGACCTCTGGAAGAACAGACAGTGCTCTTAACCACTGAGCCATCTCTCCAGCCCCTTTTCTTTCTTTTTAAGCTATATTTTTGTTCTATATGTATGCTTTCGTGTATGTGTATATGTATGTATGTATGTATGTATGTACACTTTGTACATGCCTGGTGTTCATAGAGGCCAGAAGAGGATGTAGGATCCCTTGGAACTGGAGTTAATGGATGATTATCAACTACCATGTTGGTCCTGAAACTCAAATCCAGGTCCACTGTAAGAGCAGGAAGTGCTGTTAGCTCTTAGCTGAGCCATCTCTCCAGCCCCATGATACTTTTTTTTTTTTTTTTTTTTAAATAGCACAAGGGGCTGACTCACAAGGTGAAGAGTTTGACAGTCACTTGCTGTAAAGTTCCTGAGTGTATTAGAGGTAGACAGGAGAGGCCAGTGAGAGGTATGTACATACCTACACACGTGTGTACAATGTACTAACACTTCACGTCAGCCCAAATCAGTGAGGCGGAAGGATCTTTTTATTGCCATAGACAAATGTATACCTAAGAGGAAAGTCAGTGTGTTTGTCAACTTGATTCCTTTGGCCATCCTTTTACTCACACACTTAGCATCCAGCAAAAGTTGGGACACTCACAATATGGAGGTAAACGAAACCTGGCTGGCCCAGCCTACCCTTGTGGAGCTTGGTGTCCTATGCACAGTGCAGATATCGCGGTGAGATCTCCACCCCCAGATACACTGCTTCCTGATGCTGTGCAAGTTGTCTGCGTGTGGTGTCACAGGGGATGGTCACTGTACTAAAGATTTCAAGTGGTACCAAGTTGGACACTTCCAAAGCCCAAGCCCTGCAGCCACAGCCACAGAGCCTCTCTCAGCTACTGGTGAAGCCATTTCTAATGAGTTAATGAGCAGCCTGAGCATGGAGGGTGAGGAGCAGTGGGAGGGTCTGGCGGGGGCAAGGGGGGTCTGGCAGGGGGGGGATGTCTGGTAATCTCCACACATTAGCCGATGCTCCAGCAGGAGGCTGGGGAAGCTCTTGGCCAATCCGTTGCAACTTCTGAAAGAGCCAGCAGAAGGGTCGGTCCATGTGTCCTTCCGTCAGGTCAGTGGCCGCATTTTCAGTGATAGTCAGTAATAAAACCTGGGGGACACACAGACTCTATCAATGGTTTTGCTTTGTAATTTAATTTGATAAAATAGCTCACACAAATATTAAACTGAACTTAATTAGACAACTTTTCCATTGGTGTTATTAGAAACATCTTCATATGAGGACAGGGGCCTAGGAGAGCCAGAGGTGAATATTTCAGTTTTGAGATGGAGACCGAGTCCCAACTTTATAAAGAGTTCAGCCAGCAATGTAGGAGGCTTCAGACTTCTCTGAGTCCTCACCACCGTTTGTAATTTTTCTGTTTTATTGGGTGTGTATGTATGCGTGTGCATGTGTGTGTGTGTGATTTGTGATTTGTGTTCTTGTGTGCAGGTACATGTGTGCATGCCAGTGCACAATGGTCCATGCCTTCTTCAATTGTACTCTCCTTCCCGCCCCTCCCCCTTTTTTTTTTCGAGACAGAGTCTCTTTGTGTTAGCCCTGGCTGTCCTGGGCTCACATTGTAGACCAGGCTGGCCTCGAACTCACAGCAATCCACCTGCCTCTGCTTCCCAAGTGCTGGGATTAAAGGCATGCGCCACCACGCCCGGCTTGTATTCTCTTTATTTTTGAGACAGGGTTTCTCGCTGCACCTGGAGCCTATTGATTCAGGTAGGCTGGCTGGCCAGTGAGCTCCAGGCATCTGTTTACCTCTCTCCCTATCTGTAGACGCTCACTACCACACCAGGTGTTTCTTGGGTATTAGTCACCCAAACTCAGGCCCTCACGCTTGCGTGACAGACACTTTTGAACTATCCTCTCACCCCTAATTTCCTTTTGAAATATTATTTAATATTTTGTGTGCTACTGGGGATCAAACCTGGGGTATCATGTATGTTAGACAAGTCCTCTCCTGCAGAGCCACATCCCTGCCTTGTCATTTCCTTATTTAAAAAAAAAAATACCATAAGCCAGGTGTGGTGGTGCACGCCTTTGATCCCAGTGCTCGGGAGGCAGAGGCAGGTGGATCTCTGAGTTCGAGGCCAGCCTGGTCTATGGAGTGAGTGTATAGCCAAAGCTACACAAAGAAACCCTGTCCTGAAAACCAAAACCAAAACAAAACAAAAACCACTATAAGCATCTTGCATCCTTCGGGGATCTTATGATATAAAGCCCAAGGCAGCCAATCTGCAGGGGAGCTGAGCTTATGAATTAATAGAAAACTCCTGGGAGCTGCTGAAGCACTTGACTTACCTGCCAGAAAAGAGCACATGCATTGTTAGGGCTGCCTACTGGCTTAGACTAGACCGTGTGTCCCTCCAGCGCTGTTGTGAAGGCGGCCACCAGTCCCCTAGACCCGCCCACCTAGTGCTTTCCTTCCACAGGCCAGTCTTCTCAGCTTCTGTCCTCTCACTTCAGGGCCTTGACTGAACCTTCTCTGAGACACTTATCCCTCAAATCAGGTGGCATCCACAGAGAGAATGCCTTCCTGTACGGTCCCACTGCTCTGGTCACTTTAGGGCACGTTCCTCTGGTTTTGTTTGCATGCTCACAGGTGGAGACATCCTTAAAGTTGTTGGCATCTTTATTGTGTTGGGGTTTAGAGTATAACACCCCGAAGCCTCAAGAATAGGGTTTCTCTCTGCCTTTCTCTTACCCTTCCCACTTTCATCCCACCCAACGCAAACCTAGAAGCCAGAATTTCTTTTCCCCAAGGCAGACCATAGGAGCTAGAACCTTTCCCTCTCAGAGCCAACCATGCAGGCTGAAAATACTAGTAGAAAGCATCACTTACCTTTTCTGGGAGCTGGTTGGAAAAGGCCTTCTCTGGCCTACCTTGGGTCGTAGGAAATCACAAGAAATGCCTGTCAGCAAGCTCTGGTCCTGAATGGGAGGAAGGAATGCAACAACCAAGACACAAGGAGTGTCTGGGCAGATGGACCTGCTGTTTGGTCCATGGTCTACTTTCATTACCTCAGGTCCTGTGACCCAGCACTGTTCTACAATCCTGTCCTTGACTTATCAAACCTAAACGTAGAAAAGCTTCATTTACCTGAGCCTTTGGGTCTCCAATCTCAAAACAGAAAGCAATGATCCAGTACATCTGTAGTGGTTTCCTCTTGCTGACCTGTCTTCTTGGCTCTCTTTATGATGGGCAGGAAAGGGATCAATGCCCCTCCCTAGCACGCTTCTCCAATTGTGTCTCTCCTGGCTGCCATATAAAGGACAGAGAGTTCTTGTTTACCTTCTCTATGGCTGTATCTGTAAAGCCCAGCACACCACTAGGTGCTGTGTATAAAGGGCACAATGAATGCTTCCTGAATGAATGAACAAGGTAATTATAGTTACAGGTTGCCTTCTGGCATATCCCCACCATTTCAGATATAGCAATGTATATCTGAGATTTAATTCCGGAATTATGAGTTATTATCACATATATATTATCATATATATGTATACATATATAACAAGGTGATATGTATATGTATATACACATATATAGACTCCTGGATTAGAACCAGTGCAGGAGGAGCCCAGCCTCCCAGGCAGATCTGTTTGCTGTCTGTGTTCCAAAGTTTACTTTCTGCCCTAGTGTTTTAAATCTATTTACAAACACTCAGAGAAAGAACAGATTGCCCCCTCCCCTCTGCCAGTTCCATTTCCCTGAGTAAACACCCACAGCCCTTCAAACATCTCTGAGGAGGGGCACACAGGCTTTGCCTCACTCACTGAGGTCCCTGAGGAGCACCAGTGTCTCCTCATCCATGTGTTTGCAATAAGCCAGAAAACCTTTTCGTGTTTTCTTCTATGAAATTGGCATCTCGTTTTCTTTTACATTTATTTAATTACTGTGTGTGTTCATTTGGAGCTCAGAGGGCAGCTTGCCAAAGTCAGTTCTCTCTCCACCGTGTGAGTCCCAGAAACCAAACTCAGGTTTGGGACAAAGTGCTTTCTTTTCTGAGCCATCTTGCCAGCCCCCTCCTTTTAATTTTTTTTAGCCCAATGACTCCATGGTTTTCTAGACTCTCTCTGAACCTCTGTTTCTCATTCAGTAATCCTATTTGGGTTTCACCTTCCCAGAATGCTTCAGGGTTTCCTGTACCAGACACGTCCTTTTTGCTTTTCCTACTAGTCAACACTTAGTGCTCATTCCTGCCTTAGTCAGCTTTCTGTCATCATAACAGATACATGAGGTGATTAAGTTATTAAGAGAAAGTAGGCATCTTTTCTCTCATCGTTGTAGGCGGTCCAGGACACAAACAGTTGTTCCCCCTTGCTTTTTGGCTTCTAGAAGCATATCATGGTAGAAGTGTGTGGCACAGGACACTAGAAAGAGAAAAGCTAGAGAGACCGCTTAGGAGTTAAGAGTGCTTGCTGCTCTGGCAGAAGACTGGACTTTTGTTCCCTTCACTCGTGTCCAGAGTCTCACAACTGCCTGGAACTGCAGCTCCGGGATCTAATGCTTTCTTCCAGCCTTAGCAGGCACTCATACCTGTGTGTGCACACCCATACACATACAGATAAATAAAATAAATCTTGTTGTTGTTGTTGTTGTTGTTTCAAGACAGAGTTTCTCTGTGTAGCCTTGGCTGTCTTGGACTCACTTTGTAGACCTTGAACTCACAGTTGTCCACCTGCCTCTGCCTCCCTGAATTCTAGGATTACAAGCATGTGCCACCTTGTGGCCTAAAATAAATCCCTTTTTTTTTTTTTAAAGAAAGTGAGAGTAGGCTCCCACTTTCTCCACCAAGCACAAGCCCACACAAACGAAAAGACTACCGACTAGGCTCTACCCTCCAAAGTTTCCAACACCTCCCAACGGCAATGAACTACGTGAGGACTGAGCATTTGACACCTGTCCCTTGGGGACACAACCCTTTGGATCCAACCAAGCCCCAGCAATCCCCTTATCATCAGCATAGTTTCCTACATAAACATCTGACTTAGAAGCCACAAGACCCAAAGCCTAGGCAAAGTGGATTATAAATGAGCACAGAAAGAGAACGTATAGTGCGCAGTGTGGGTTAGGAGTGTTCAGAGAAGGGGTGTGAACGAGTTCTCAGACAGCTGCCGAGTGGATTAGGGTGCAGAAGACAAGCCTAGAATAATCTAGAGTAAATTTTGTCAGAGGTGGGGCCAGGGATGTAAGGCAGGAGTAGAGGGGGCATGGAGGAATTGAGAGAATTGGGTTTTTTACTCCGACTCTCAGGCTTCTTTTTGTACTGCTTTTCGGTTGTTTGTTTGTTTGTTTGTTTTCTCTTCACCTGTGGTGGCATCTCCTTGCCTCACTCACTGGGACTCTCCTTTTCCACCTTTACCAGCCTGGGCTAAAAGTCTCATGCTCCTTAACCTGACATTTCAGTCCAACCTGGGTGAACGGAGACTCAGCCGGACAACACTCCTTCTGCCTTCTTTTCCCAAGTCCCTTAGGTCACTCTCATTAGGTGGTAGACAAGGTGCTCCTTCCTCAGAGGAAACCAGGTTGTAGGTGACTAGGTCAGAGAAAGTAGTGCAGACAACTGATTTCGCAGGGCACTAGGCAACGTGCATAAAGGTTGGCCTGGCTTGGGCTCATGCAGGCTCTGTGGAGCTGTGTAAGCCTGGCCTGGCAGAGCCGGGATAATTATCTCCATTCCTGAAATGTTTTTCCTCTGCTGGCTTTTGGAGGCATTTATTCTCCAACACCGAATTACTCAATAGCCGTATAATTGTTGTGTCCATTTCCTTGGCTCTGATGGATGGGAGAGCCCGTTATCTTTCCCAGTTCATTAGCTGACTGGCCTTTGCATTAGCAGCCCCACCCTTAGGGGGTTGCCTTGGAGACAAAGCTTCCTGTGGGTAATCCAAGATTATCCACCTCTTTGTCCTGCATGTGACCCATAATTACTTGCTAAATTAGAATGGTTTTCTGGAAATCACAGGCGGGGGTTAATATGTTCTTCCAGAACTGGTCAAGCTGAGATGACACTGAATTCAGAGGGAATTCAAGTCACATGATCCCTGAAGGCGTCTCTTTGAGTAAGAAGATGAACTCTCCCACTAGGAAGCACTGTGCCCATAAAGGCCCTGTCACTCACACAACCTCCGCCTGCTTTTCTGGTTGTGGTTTAATCTCACCACAATTCACTATGTCAATATCGAGTAGACTCACTCTGCAACAGGAGTCTGCACCCATTTGTCTCTGATAACGGCTTTACACTTCAGTACACATCTCTCCTGTAACCGCCATTTTTACTCTGCGCTCACACAATGTAATTAATGTACTAATTTGGGGCAAGCAAGGAACTAGTAAAAAAAACACAGAAGGAGAACATGTTGGGGGAAAAAAAAAGATGTTTGATCACTAACACGTCCTCCCTAAGATTTTATAGTGAAAGGAAGAGTAGGTCTAGAACATTCCTAATGAGAAGCCTCTTCAAACACTTTTCTTGTAAATAAGTTCCACAACAGTGACTGCAAATATAGAATGAGAGCTGTCATGCACCTACTGTAACATTCTTTGACGGTTTTATCCACTTAAACTGTAAGTGAAGCTATTTAGGAGAGCTCTAGAAGTAAGGAGACTAAGACGCTAGCTTACAACTTTATTTTATTTTATTTATTTTTTGGTTTTTCAAGACAAGGTTTCTCTGTGTAGCCTCAGCTGTCCTGGACTCGCATTGTGGACCAGGCTGGCCTCGAACTCACAGGGATCCACCTGCCACTGCCTCCTGAGTGCTAGGATTAAAGGTGTGTATCACCCAGCAGCTTACAAGTTTAAATGAATAGTTTTCACCAGGAAAATCTCAAACTTGGAATTGTGCAGGGCCTTGCAATCTCACAGTCACCCATCCGAAAGGCATTTAAGAAACCAAACTGAATCATGTTAGAATAAACATCCTTGGGGATACGATCATTCAGATTCCTGCTTGATGGATTCCACAGCAGGTTCTGTGTTTTCACGAATTCATTTCTCAGCTAGATGTCACTTGGAAAGTCTTTATGCATCTAGTGTGTAGAGAGTGTCCTGAGACCTCATTTTGTTGAGCTGTAACAGTTTACAGAGCCATTAGCAGATAAGTCCCTTGTCACATTTGCTCAGATCTTGACCATGTATGTTAAGCACTGAGAAACTGACTTTGACTGTGATATACTGAGGTCAGTAATCACATTGAATTTTAGAGGGCAAGGAGTAGTTAGCTAGTAAAAGGAAATTGTCTTTGACAGTGTTCTCTGGCACTAGTTAGCCAAGGTGCTAGGGATTTCTGTATTCAAGGTAGGCAAGTTATCTCCGAGCTACATCCCCAGACCAACTTCATAGTGTATAAAAGCAGTATCATTTAGCATTACCTAAAATGTACTCTACAAGACAGAAATATTAAATATTACGAAAATAATTTTGTGATCAAATAATCTTAATAAATGCTGTGTTAAATGGATTTTTAAAAATTGTAAATGTGTATGTGTGTGTGTGTGTGTGAGTGTGCAAACCTGAAGGAAAGGGTGTGTGTGTGTGTGTGTGTGTGTGTGTGTGTGTGTGTGTGTGTGTGTGTGTGCCACAAGTCAAATTCGAGTGTCTTCTTCAACCACTGTCCACCTTACTCTTTTATTTTTATATAGTGTCTTCCATTGGCTGGAGGTTTCTAATTGGCTAGACAACTGGTCAATGCAGCACCAAGGATTCTGTTTCCATTTACTTAGTGCTGGGATTCTAGCATGTGTCTGACCTCTCCATGGGTGCTGGGGATCTGAACCTAGGTCATTATGCTGAGCTACTACTGCTGAGCTCCCACGTATGTTTAATCTGTAGACATGCCTTATGAAGATGCAAGTCTCCTAAACTTATTTGCTTAAAGGAATTCTTTTCTCCCAGTATCTGCAGCACTTGCAACCAGTAAACTTTAACAAATAGTCTAATTTGGGCAATCCAGTTAGACTCCTCCTACCTTACTTTAATTAATAGATACAGATACAACCAGATTCCTCCAGCAAGGCACCATCTCCCCAAGACCTCTCTAAAGAGCACCACCAGCTGGGACCAAGTGTTCACATGTCTGAGCCCATGGGGACAGTTCTGACTCACACCAGCCAAGTCACTGGGAAGCACTGGGAGGGATGCACACACCAGTGCTGCCAGGCCCATCCTAATTTGTGTTCACACTTTTCTTCCACAGCTTGTTTCCATTAGAGTAGAAGTGAGTTTTGTTCAACATTTCAGGCAAAGTAGCTAGAGAAATGCGCTGGTTAGTTTTGTTTGTTTGTTTGTTGCTTGTTTTTCATCAACTCGACACAAGTTAGAGTCATCTGGGAAGAAGAAACCTCAGTTGAGAAAATGCCTCCTTCAGATTGGCCTGTAGGCAAATCTTTGGGGTCACTATTTGATGAATGCTAGATGTGGAAGGGCTCACACCGCTGTAGGTGGCACCACCCCTGGGAGGCGGGGCTGAGAGAGCCCTGAAGAACAAGCCAGCAGACATCACTCTTCTGTGGTCCCTGCTTCAGTTCCTGCCTTGAGTTCCAGCCCTGGTATCCGTTCATGATGGACTATAACCATAAGGTGAAATGAACCCTTTCCTCTCCAAGTTGCTTTTGGTCATGGTGTTTTATCACAGCCATAGAATCCTAAGCAAGACTCTATGCCCAAGCTGCAGTCAAAGAGAAGACACATTTGTTTGGGCCCCTGTTGGCCATGTGGGAAGCTCCCATGCAAAAAAAAAAAAAAAAGTCCATTGGAAAATAAGGTTTCAATAGTTACTCTTTTGTAAGCGAACAGAATAAAACACATTTTAACTCATATCAGTAGGAATAGGAGACATTTTTTGCTACATATAGACTGTCATTGCCAATAAGGTCTCCCGGTTTTGTTTGTTTGTATTGTTTTTTTACTCTTGTCCAAAGAGACATGGTATACAATGTTCTTTGCTAGTCTATTTCAATATGTTACCATTAAAATGTTGTCTTTATTTGAACTGAATTATGAAGTTCTAAAATATTATTCTCACTCAATACCTGCTACAGTGCGATGCTCCTTCCAGAACCTGGGTTGGAATTTAGACATTTTATTGCCATTTTGATAGTGTTAAGAAGTAAGGCTTTGAAGGTATTCCTTAGCAACCAAGTCAACTGGTGTTTAATTATCAGCATACAATTCTCCTGGAAAAAAAAAAAAAAAGCTAACATCTCTGATTTTTTTTTTTTTTAACCTTCTGAGTATACTTAATGCACTGCCATTATAGGCTTAACAAACACTTTCCATTCAAGCTAAAGTATAATAAAAATCAGGCCAATATTAGTTTGGGTGAAATAAATAGACCATGTTCTAAACTGTTGGAACTTGAGATAATATGGATTTACTGACTGCTTGCTCTTTTCTCAAGAGGAAAGTAGAAATAGACAATCCATAGTTAGGCCTGAACTGGTGATGATTTATTTGTCCAGTGACTGACAGTTCTGTCTCTTCACTATTAGAAAACTGTTCTCTACAGAGTCATTGTGCTACAGGCATTGCAACGCCAGGTAATCTTAAATGATTAGGTAGGAAAATATTCTATCCAGTACGGTGCTCATTTTGTCAGCTTGATAGAATCAAGATCTGCCAAGTAGCTAGGCCTGTGGTCAAACTTAAGAATTATCTGGGGCTGGAGAGATGGCTCAGTGGATAAGAGCACTGTCTGCTCTTCCAGAGGTCCTGAGTTCAATTTCCAGAAACCACATGGTGGCTCACAACTATCAATATTGAGATCTGATGCCCTCTTCTGTCGTGTGGGTGTACATGCAGATAGATCATTCATACATTAAATAAATAAATAAATAAATAAATAAATAAATAAATAAATAAAATCTTAAAAAAAAAAAAAAAAAACCAATTATCTGGATCCTGTTCCTTGGTATAGGAACATGTTAATGATGGGTGAGGCATTCCCTGGGTGGAGGATTCCTAGACTGGAGAAAATGGAGAAGGGGACCCAAGATGCAGCCTGCATTCATCTGTTTGCCCAGAGCGCATGATATGTGACTGGCTGCTTCGCTCTCCCGCGGCCTTGATGGACTGTACATGGAGCTGCAGCTAAAAATAGACCCTCCCTCCCTTTGAGTTGCTTTTGTGATAGTGTTTTTATCACAGTAACAGGGATGGGATCTAATTAAGGCAGCGATGGCAAGAGATCCAATGACTGTAAGAATCCATTAATATCATCGCACGCGCTGCTGGGATTTTGCTCTGCTCTATGCGCTAGCATTTCCAGTATGTGCAGACTTTGTTTCTGAAGATAGAAAAGCTCTCACGAGAGCTGGCTTCATGCAGCATACAGTGGGGGGCGCTATTCCCTCTCTAGCACAGCTTCCTCTTTCTTTGCACAGCTTGATTCCCAGTTGAACTGTCTTACTCAAACTCTCTCTTACTGTCTTCGTCATTTGTGTTGGGATAGCACTCTCTACAAATACTTATTTTGTGTTCAAAATAGTATGGAATATTAGAGTTGAGGTAAGAGGGTTTTTTTTCCCTTCACAAACATTTCTTTCTCTCCTGTTGTCATTTCAGTTTCCCCACATTTTTCTTCTTCTTTGCTTTTTATCTGAACTGTCCTTTGAACTAAGAAAATGGGTAAAGAATAATATTTAAACGAGTGTGAGTATAAAGGATCACATTACTGCTGACCTTTCTCATAGGAAGAAAAGTCTCTTAGTTCTGACTTACAATAAACAGTGCAGCACTATAGCACACAGAGCTAATGTATTTGTTTTGGTAAACTTTCAGATTTAAAAAAAAAAAGGCCTATGATAGTAGCTCAGGGACAGAGTATTGTTATAGTACGTGAAAGGACCCAAGTTTGATGTCTAGTGTGACAAAAACAAACAGGCAAAAATGAAAAGAAATAAAAGAAAAACCTAAAGACTGGAACAGAGTCATCTAGTTTACCTAAGCATAGAAGGACACAAAGGAATATCTTTGCATAATTAATTAAATAAAATGAATACCATTTGGTAGCTTGGGGATACCTGATCTCATGACAAGTTAATATATGGGCAACTGATACCAACACAACCTATATTAAAAATGACATCATTCTCTCTCTCTCTTTTCTATCCAAAATCCCATCTCAGACAATTCTCATCTACATCATATTCATTGATTAAGAAGTAAACAGGAACAGATCAGTCTGAAAATTTATTTTAAGTGGCAAAATTTTTACAATGCCCTACTGTGGTTCAAGTTTAAAATGTTCTCCACAGGCTTTGGTGCTGGAATACATGGTCCCCAGCTTGTGATAGTATTTTTGAAAGTTGTGGGACTTTGGGACACGTGTCCTCTCAGTAGAAAGTGGTAGCTTTGCCAGGGATGGGCCTTGGCTCAAGCTCTCTGCTTTCTGCTCCACCACCATGTAAAGGAAGTGCACCTCAGGCTCCTGCCACCACAGGCATGGCAACAGCAGCTACCACACTTCCCATGTCATGGTGGGCTGATGTCCCCTGACACAGTGAGTCAGTGCAGACTCCTTCTCCGTGAAGTAGCTTCATGGCAGACATTTTGTCACGGCAACAAGAGAAGGAAAAGAGGCAAAGGAAGATCCCTTACCAACTAACCAATTGACGGGCTTCTTCAAGTTATCAGTGGAAGAGGAAGGAGCTGTCACTAGAACAGCTCCCGTTGGCTAGCAGTTTGCTAGGCACAGACATTGAAAGCTCTCTAAAATGCAGATGTGGGCATTATGGTCAATCACAAATAAGAAAATGGAGCTCTGAAGAGAGTAACTGCAACACAGGTGCTGGGAAAGCTGGGCCTTACCTCCAGCCAATCGATTCCAAAGACTCCATGCCTAATCAGTCACTGAGGTATAATCTGTGACAACTCAGAGGACAGCTTTCAGAGTAGCCAAAGTCAGGGTTGTAAAGGCGCAGATGCATGTTTAGCACTTAGACCAATGGATTCTACGCTGTAGTGTGTGTGTGTGTGGCCCACCAGGATTGCAGATAACAGAAACCCTGAAATGCTGGATTACAGGAGTGAGAGGTTTGGTCACATAGGTAGTCATGGCCTGATGGACAGACTCGAGGAAATCATGGAGGGGCCCATGGGTTCCTCCACCATCAATGCTAGTGGTCAGAGGTGACTGTTCCCTACAAGCTCTACACACAGATTTTATCTAGGAGAAAGGACAAACAAACCAGGGAATGGTTTCAATGGTGGCTACTCCTCAGGTATTTTGTCTCTCATCAAATGATCAACAGGGTCATATGAAAGTATTAGTTTGACATTTCAGGACGTTGTACTGATGCCTTCAATCAGAAGAGGATGATGATGATGATTTATTTGTAAGCAAAATATCTGCAAGGCTAAAAAAAATTACTCATAAAAAGCATTGTGAGGAAAAAAAAAACCCTTCCAAGCATACCACTGAGTTCATTTTCTACTGGCCACCTACTGCTGGGGCGTGGGCCCTGTCCTTAAACGTGGTTTGTATTCCCAGTGAGAATCCACTGGAAGAAAACTAATTATTCCTTTGCAAGTGGTTCTCAATTGGAGCTACCTCCGGGTTAGAGATGGAAATAGAAATTGTGTCCATTTCCAGTGTCAGCACTGGGACCCCATCTGGCTTCGACCTGTGTAGATTCTGCGCGTGCTGTCACAGTCTCTGTGAGTTCATACGTGTTATCAGCCCTGTTCTATCTATGGGGAAGGCCGTGTTTTCTTGGTGTCTTCAATCCTCATTTGCTCTTAGAATTTTTCTGCCTCCTCTTCCTCGGGGTTCCCTGAACCTGACGGGAGGGATTTGATAGAGTGGTCCAAGGTCTCTCACTCTCTGTACATTGTCCGGCTGTGGTTCTCTGTATCTGTTCCCATCTGCTTCAGGAGGACACCTTCTCTGATGACGGCTGAGTAAAAACACCAATCTAGGAGGATAGTATTAGAATGAAATTAGGAGTCATTTTATTGCTGTGTTCCTTTAGCAGAACAGTAGTATTGGGTTTTCCCCTAGATCTATGGCCTATCTAGTCTCGGGGTTCTTGGCCATGCTGGCACTGTCAGACATGGATTCCATCTTGTGGGGTGAGCCTTAAACTCAATCTGATAGGGATTGGTTACTACCATAACATTTGTGCCAGGGTTGCAGTAGCGTATCATGCAGGTCACCATTGTAGATCACAGGGCTTGTGTCTGGGTTGGTGTTTACCTTTCTCCTCTGGTAGCATGCAGAGTACCTTCTAGTAGCATGAAACTAGTCAGTAGGATGAAGGCTCTAGACAGGCACCAGCTTGAGTTCTCTGTGTTCAGTGAGCTATTGTATTCAACAGTAGAGACAGCAACCAATAGCCTTGGCAATAGCCTGGGTTGTTTGGGGGAGGGGATCCCATGGGGCCCTTTGGCCAACAGCTCAGTAAGATGTAATCCAATCCCAGCACTAGAGGTCTCATTTGGTGGTGAGTGATTTCTCCCCTGTTATTTGGTGATTTCCATCTAGATTTCATTCATTTATATATAATGTATATATTAGTATAATACATACTAATATATTATATAATATATACTTTTAAGAACTATTTTACTAGGTGTCTGTATGACCCCTCAAATGACCCTTAGTTTTAAATGTTCCTCCTGTATTCTCTCCCTTGGTCCCCTCTCCCTCCCCATTGGATTCCCCCATTTCAGTCTCTGACAGCCCCCTGTCCATCTGTAATTATCAATTCTATGCTACTTTCATAGAGAGATCCTTCCCTCCCCCATAGTCTCTTACTGTATGTCTAATTTCTGTGGTTATATAAATTGTAGCCTACTTGTGAAACATGTAATAGCTAATATTAATATATAATTGAATACATATTATATGTGTCTTTTAAGGTCTAAGTTACCTCACTCAGGATGAATTTTTTTTAACTCCAATCATTTTTGTTTTTATGATTTTGTTTTTGATTTTAGCATTTGAGTAGTATTCCATTGTGTAAATGTACATTTTCTTTCTCTATTTGTCTGTTAGTGTCATCTAGAATGCTTCCAATTTCTAAATATTATAAATAAATCAGCAATGGGCATAGTTGAGCAAGTGTCTCATAGCAGGATGCAGAGTCCTCTGAGCATGTGCCCAAGAGTGGTACAGCCGGGTCTATTCCCTGGTTCCTAAGAAACTGCCACACTGATTTCCATGACAGTTGTGTGAGTTTGCACTCCTGTCAGCAATGGATGAGTGTTCCCATCCTCACCAGCATGAGCTGACATTTGTTTTATTGATCTTGGTCATTCTGACTGGTGTAAAATGAGATCACAAAGTCATTTTTATTTGCTTTTCCTTGATGAAAAGGATGTTGAGGGTTTGTTTCCCAACCATTTGAGTTTCTTCTTTTGAAAACTCTGTCTAGATCTGTTCTCCATTTCTTAATTTTTGTTCTTATTTTTCAAACTGTTTTTCTTTTATTGAAAATAGATTTTTTTTTGTACAATAAATTCTGATTAAGGTTCCCCCTCCCCCTAGTCCTCCTAGTTTCTCTCCACCTTCCTTCACCTCCAGATCCAAGGCCTTTTTGTCTCATTAAAAAACAAACAGGCATCCAAGGAACAATAATAAAATAAAATAAATAAAAACTGAACAAATCAGACTGTGACAAAACAAACCAAGCAAGAAAAGAAAGCCAAAGGAAAAGAGTAAAAAATACATATAGGAGCTGGGCAGTGGTGGTGCATGACTTTAATGCAAGCACATGGGAGGCAGAGGCAGGCAGATCTCTGTGAGTTCAAGGACAGCCTCATCTACAGAGCAAGTTTCAGGACAGCCAAGATTACACAGAGAAGCCCTGTCTTGAAAAGCAAAACAAAGAAAAAAAACCACATACAGAAGCAGATATAAAAACCCTGATTTAACATTATGAAACAAAGAACTTCCAAAGATGCCACTGAGTTTGTTTTGTGTGGTCGTCTACTGCTGGCCACGGGGTATACCCTTAAGAGTGGTTTGTATCCCCAGTGAGACTCTCTTGGAGAAAACTAATTTTCCCCTTCCAAGTAGCTATGAAATGGAGATAGCTTCTGGGTTAGGGATGAGGGCATGTGTTCATTTCTCCTTTCAGCTCTAGGACCCCAACTTGTGCAGACCCGTGCATCCCTATGCATTTTCCGGTCTCTGGAATTCATATGTGCACTGACCCTATTGTGTCTAGAAGACCTTCATTTCTTGTTTTTTTTTTTCTTTCCCCATCCTTTCTGACTCTTACACTTTTTCACCTCCTCCAGAGCCCTAAGGGGAAAATGTTGATGTCAATGTCCATTTTGCAGCTGAGTGTTCCGAGGCTTCTCACTCTCTGCACATTGTCTGCCTGTGGGTCTCTATATTTGCTCCCATCTTCTGTGCATAATGTCATTGGGAGTCATTTTATTACTACAGTCCTTTAGCAGAACAGTACTACTTGGTTTTCCCCTGGGTCCAGGGGCTAGTCTCAGGTTCTTGGTTACCCAAGCAGCATTGGATATGGGTTCCATCTCATTGAGTGTTCCTTAACTCGAATCAGATATTGGTTGGTTACTCCAAGGAGCTTTGTGCCACCACTGCATCAGCATATCTTGCAGACGCATCACTCTTGCAGATCGAAGGGTTTGTTGCTGAGTTGGTATTTACCTTTTGCCTTTGGTGGCACGCAAAGTCACCAACAGTACCACGAATACTGTTTTATAGGAGTGAAGGCTCTAGGTAGACACCAGCTTGGCTTCTTTATATACAGTGAGGTGTGTGTCGGTGTTGTCTACAGCAATAGGGACTTCTGGAAGCTTCATTTGTTGAACTGAGATGCCCAACTGAATCTATCTCCCTTTCTCCCCCATTTTTGGTGATTTTATTCAGATACCCTCCACATAGGTATATATTATAGGAAGCCTCAGCTCTATTAGGTTTTCATACAAACCCTCAAAAGGCCCTTAGTTTCAGTTCTCTCTCCTTTTCTTCCCTCCCTTGTTCTCCTTCCTATTTCATTCTCCAAATCTGTTCATTGCTTTGGTAGGCTATCCATTTTCACTATGTTAATCCTACCTATCCACAAGCATGGGAGATCTTTCTGTCCTCTGATGTCTCCTTCAATTTACTTCTTCAGTGTTTTAAAGTTTGTATTGTACAAGTATTTGACTTGCTTAGTTGGAGTTACACCAAGAAATTTCATTCTTTGAGACTACTCTGAAAGGTATTGTTTCCCTGGTGTCTTTCTCAGCCCTTTTGTCATTTGTATATTGGGAGGCTGCTGATTTTTTGTGAGTTATGTTTGTATCCTGCTACTTTGCTGGAAGTGTTTATCAGCTATAGAAGCTTTCTGGTAGAGTTTTTGGTGTTGTTTATGTATTCAATCATATGATCTGCAAATAAAGATACTTTTACTTCTTCCCTTCCTGTTTTTATCTTCTTAATCCCCTTAAGTTGTCTCACTGCTCTAGTTCAGACTACTGTACTATGTAAGTGCTGTATTGAATAGTTGTGGAGAAAGAGACTACCTTGTTGTGTTCCTGATTTTAATGGAAATGATTTGAGTTCTCCTCCATTTATGTTGACGTTGTCTTTGAGTTTGTTGTAAATCACTTTATTATGCTGAGTTATATCTCTTCTATCTTTAGACACTCCAGGACTTTTATCATGAAGGACGGTTGGATTTCATCAAAGAACTTTTGTGCATCAAATGAGATAATCCTGTAGTTTGAGTCTTTCATTCTGTTTACATGGTGGACCACATTTATCAAGTTCCATATTATGAAACATCAAACATCCTTGCATCTCTAGATGCACACTTGATCATGGTGGGTGATCTTTTTGGTGTTCTTGGATATAGTTTGTAAGTATTGAGTGTTTGTCTATTTTTGAAGCTATGTTCATAAGGAAAATTGGCCTGTAATTCTCTCATTTCATTGAGTCCTTATATGGTTATTGTAGCCACATGTTTATGGCCTAGTAAAAAGAATTAAGCAGTGTTTCTTCTATTAGGTGGGGGCATGGGTTTGAGGAATTTTGGTGTTAATTCTTTTTTGAAAGTCTGGGAGAATTCTGTACTGAATGCATCTCGCCCTGCACTTTTTTTTTGGTTGGGACACTTTTAATTACTGCTTGTATTTAACTAGGGGCATTTGGGAGGTAGAGGCAAGGGAATCTTTGTGAGTTCAAGGCCAGGCTGGTCTACAGAGCAAGTTCCAGGACAGCCAGGGCTGTTGCACATAGAAACCCTGTCTCAGAAACCCAAATGATAATAATAATAATAATAATAATAATAATAATAATAAGAAGAAGAAGAAGAAGAAGAAGAAGAAGAAGAAAAGGAAGGAAGGAAAGAAAGAAAGAAAGAAAGAAAGAAAGAAAGAAAGAAAATGGCCCACTTTGGTAGAGTAGACTATTTTTGTTGCTTTTTTGTTTTGTTTTGTTTCCTTGTTTTTAATTGATTTCAGCCCTGAGTTTGATAATGTCTTGCCATCTACTCATTTTGGGTGTGATTTCTTCCTATCGTTCTACGTCTTTCAGGAGTGCTGTTAAGTGACTAGAATGAGATTTCTCTAAGTTGTACTATAAGCACTTAGTGCTATGAACGTGTCTCTTAGGATCATCTTCATTGTGTTCTGTAAGTTTGGATATGTTGTGTTTTCATTTTCACTCAATTCTAGAAAGTTTTTTTTCTTTCTTAACTTTTGTCTTGAATTATTTTTCATTAATTTGTGAGTTTTTTTTCAATTTCCATGAGTTTGTAAGTTTTCTGGGTTTTTTGTTTTGTTTTGTTTTGTTTTTGTTTTTTCCTGTTGTTGTTGATGCTCGCTTTAATCTATGGTGGTCAGATAAGACACAGGGTGTTATTTCAATTTTCTTGTATCTGTTAAGGTTTGATTTGTGTTCCAGCATGTGGTCAGTTATGGAGAAAGTTCTGGGAGCTGCTGAGAAAATGGTATATTCTTTTGTGTTTGGGTCAAATGTTTTATAAATATGTTGGTTCTATTTAGTTTATTACATCATTTAGCTCCAGCATTTCTGTTTAGTTTTTGTTTGAATTGCCTACTGGTGAGAGTTAGGTATTGGAATCACCTACTATGTGTTAAGATCAATACGTGATTAAAGCTATAGTATTGTTTAGTTTATGAATTTGGACGCCTTTGTGTTTGGTACAGAAATGTTTATAACTGAAATAACCTCTTGGTGGGTTTTTCCTTTGATGAGTGTGCAGTGTCCTTCTTTGTCTCTTCTGATTGGTTTTTGTTTTATGTCTATTTTTTCAGATATTATAGTGGTCACATTGGCTTGCATCTTAGGTCCATTTGCTTGGAATATTTTTCCATCTTTTTGCCTTCAAGGCAGTGTGTTTCTTAGATGCAACAGAAGGAAGGATCCCATTTTCACATCCATTCTGTTAGCCTGCTTTTTTTTTAAATTGTAGAATTGAGACCATTAATGTTGAGAATTATCAATGAGCAGTGTTTGTAGCTTCCAGTTACTTTGTTGTTAGTATGTGGGGGCGGTTCCCCATCTTTTGATTTGCTGGTTTGGAATTATTTATTCTTGTGTGTGTGTGTGTGTGTGTGTGTGTGTGTGTGTGTGTGTGTGTGTGTGTGTCTGTATGTCTGTTAGTGTTTGTTTAACCTCTTCAGTTTGAAGTTTTTCTTCTATCACCTTCTGTGGGGCTGGATTTGTAGACAGAAATGCTTAAATTTGGTTTTAATCATGGAATGCTTTTCTCTGTTGTATTGAAAGTTTTGCTAGGTAAAGTTGTCTGTGTTGGCATCTGTGGTCTCTTAGAATTTGTAAAATATCTGTCCAGGCTTTTCTGGCTTTTAGAATCTCCATTGAAAAGTCAATTGTTATTCTAGTAGGTCTGACTTTATAGGTTACTTGAGCTTCTCCCCTTACAGCTTTTAATATTATTTCTTTGTTCTCTGTGTTTAGTGTTTTGATTACTATGTGTCAAGGGAAATTTCTTTTCTGGTCTAGTTTATTTAGTGTTCCAAAAGCTTGTTGTACCTTAATAGGCAGCCCTTCTTTAGGTTAGGGAAATTTTCTTTTATGATCTGTTGAAAATGTTTTCTGTGACTTTGACCTGGATTTCTTCTCCATCCTCTATTCCTATAAATTGTAGACTTGGTCTTTTCATAGTGTTCTGGATCTCCAAGGTGTTTTGTGCCTGGATATTTTTAGATTTAACCTTTTCTTTTACCAAGGTATCTATTTCTTCTATCTTGTTTTCAATATCTGAAATCCTCTTTTTCCATCTCTTATATTCTGTTGGTGAGACTTGCCTCCTAGGTTCCTGTTTTAGTTCCTAAGTTGTTTATTCCCATTTTTCCATCTAATTGGATTTTCTTTATTGAATCCATTTCCACTTTTATGTCTTGAACTGTTTTTCTTCATTTCATCCCACTGTTTATTTGTAGTTTTATAGATGTCTTTGATTTATTAATTTCCTTTTAAGGGAACTCTAACATATTTCTAAAGGCTATTTTGAAGTCCTTGTCTGGTGGTTCAGCTATGTTACATTTCTCAAAGCCTCCTAATCATAGGGTTGCTGGCCCTATGGTGGAGACATTGTGTTTTTATGCAGGTTTCATGGCTTCTAGACAGTCTAGTTTGGGATGACTATAGTGCTAGGTGCTCATATCTGGTCTCATCTTTGCTGGGCCAGTATTCCATTTCTTGTTTTCTGTTTCCCTTTCTGGTTCTTAGGAGAGGCGGGTGTCTTTGAGTTGCCAGAAAGGAAATGCTTTTAGAATCCTGCCAGGTGTGGCCACCAGGGTTCTGGGTAGAATATTTCTCTAGGCACTGGGCATTGACACTTGGAATGAGAATGGACTATAAGTGGAAGGTTAGGGGGTGAAGGATGAGGAAATCAGGGTGTGCCAAAAGGATCTGCTTAGTCCCTTGGGAATGGGGGTTGAGAAGGAGAAAAGGTCACAGCAAGTAGTCTGATGCAGGGCTGGGCTTTGAAGGATAGAATGAGGATCTGAACATCAGCTACCTGCTTCGCTGGAGAACATGATCAGTGGGTTCCTGGGGAGTGCCGGCTGGAATTGGCAGCTAAGACAAAGGGATGGTGAGGTGAAGAAGTATGCAGGAGAAGATCTGGGCGACTCCTTGGAGATGGGGACAGAGAGGACAGGAAACAGGTGGTCTGCTGCAGAACTGGGGATGAGACTGGGGAACTGGATTTGGAGGAAAGGGGAGAGAGGGTGAAGGTCTGAAGATGACTAGCTGCATCCTTCCGGTGAGAGGGAAGTTGTGCCTGGTAGTGGCTGGTGAGGCTGTGAACCCTACAGGAGATGTTTACTGGCACATTACTAAACCAGTATAATTCCTACCTAGATTCTAAATACTTATTCATTTTCCCAAATATTTATTCATATACACGCTAATAAGTGTGGCTCTCACCCCCTCATCAAAGATGGATATTATCACAGAAATCTATAACTGGTCCAAATGCAAAAAGTAGAGTGTCAGGTACCTAACCCCAAGTGACACATCTACAGTGCGACCCAAGGCAAGAGTTATATTGCAGAAGGGGGGTGGGGTGCAAAGAGTGTAAGACACAGAGGACTAGGATGTCTGCTGTGAGATGTGACTTCTATACATGAAACTCTCAACGAAGTGGTTGACTAAATCAGACCCGCATAATGATACCTCCAGGCAACATTCCAGAGCAGATGAGGGAAACCTCGTATCATCCCATGCCTAGACAAAGAGCTGTGGAAGAAAGGGAGCTATCTGAAAAAAGGAGAATCATTCTTCTTCAGCATCAGACCCCTTTCTAAGTTATCCAGTCCCGAGCAGTCAGCTCTAAATGCATATACATATGAGCAGCACCTAATGTACTCACCAGGTTATATACATATTCATATGTATATATAGGTAAAATATAATGATATAAAGAAGAGGTCAGCGATTAAGGGAAGGACACAGGTGTGTTGGAGAGGGGACTGATGCAAATATATTGTATGAAATTAAAAAACAAACCTAAATAAAAGAAAAATGTGCCAAGAATAGCCTATGCAATGCTGAAGAATATGCTGGAGGGCTTGCATGACTAAACACCACAGCTTGTGCAACACTCTAGAATAAAGATGCAATCATTGGCACAGTGATAAGGAAACTGACCTTGGAACCAGAGTCCAAAACTACACTCCTATGTGCCTGCTACCTGGCATATGACAGAAACCAGCGAGGAAGGGAAGGTACATGTTTATAAATGTTGCTGGGTCAGTTGACTCTGCCTGTAGAAAATGCACATCTCTATGGGAAATCAGTTTATAAAGAATGCAGACCAGAACAGTAATACTTTCAAAAGAAAATGTCCTTGTGACCCTGGCATAGGCAAAGATTTCCAAACAGAACATAGAAATTCCCAACTTATTAAAGGAAGGTGTGTGTGATAAACTCATGTATATTAAAATTCTAATCATTTACCTGTTAAAAGACAAGATTTAAGAAAATGATCTGAAAGAACATATAATCCAAGAGTGACATCCAGAGTAAAGAACTTCTGGAAACGCGTAAGACAAAGTTAGAAGCTTGCGTTCCAGGAGGCTCTCAGTAAGAATGTCACTTAAGGCCAGCGTGGTGGTGGCCCACACCTTTGATCCCAGCACTCAGAAGGCAGAGGCAGGCAGATGTCTGTGAGTTCAAGGTCAGCCTAGTCGTCAAAGGGAGTCCAGGACATCCAGGGCTACACAGAGAAGCCCTGGGGTGGGGGTGGGGCTGGGGGTTGGGGGATGTCAGCTAAATACTACTGCTTTACCCAACTGGTTAGTGATGGCTTTCATGGCCCAACAACTCCGCTTCTCCAGATGGACCAGATAGACGCGTGCTCCTTTGCTCTTTCCTTTTAAGATGGACTGCTGATTACATGAGATGCATTTGCTATAGGGAACTCATTAGGCAGTGTTCTTAAGACCTGGCTCCTTCCGTATATATTATGTTTAATGATTTTTTTAAAAAATAGCCTTATGTCACATAATTGATGTCTTGGTTCTTGAAACTTAACAAATTATAATTTGTATTTCTTTTTCATTTTTTTAAAGATATATTTATTTTATTCTGCATGTAGGAACATTTTTGTCTGCATATGCGTATGATATATGTGTCTAGTTTCCATAGAGGCCAGAAGAGATCATAAGATCCCCTGGAACTGAAGTTTCCAATGGTTGTGAGTCTCCAGGTGGGTGTTGGGAATTAAGCTCTGGTACTCTGCAAAACCAACAAGAGCTCTAAATCCTGCAAACCATCTCTTTAACCCAACTTGCATTTCCTGTGCTTGGAATACAGGTATCTCACAGGTAGAAACCATTAACAACACATTTAAAATATCCTTTGTATTTATTACCTAAGATTGAGTCTTTTTCTCCCCCGAGACAAGATTTCTCTGTGTAGCCTTGGCTGTCCTGGACTCTCTTTGTAGACCAGGCTGGCCTTGAACTCACAGAGCTCCACTTGGCTCTGCCTCCCAAGTGCTGCAACTAAAGGCGAATGCAAGCATGCCTGGCTGATAGAATGAGTATCAATACTGAGAACTTTAATAACAGAATTCTTGAAATTAAAACTCATCTCTGTTTATACTGTATGACACCGGGCAATTTTTTTTGACGGTTTCATGCCTGTATTCTGTCATTGTAAAATGACAATGCGAACAACAGCACCTGCCTTAGATAAAATAAATTTAAAATAAATAATTAAAATTAAAAAATAAAAACAACTTATTTATCAACTCTACCCATAGCATATAAACTTGCAACAAAACTACCTACTTTTATTTGAATGTGCTGTACCATGGTTTCAAAGCTTGGTGCAGCTTCTGTCACTGTAAGGACTCAGGTATTTGCCGGTTTTTATTAACTTCATGGTTGCTTAATAAATAGTTCAAGGCCACTGTGCAAATCTCGGCTATCGTTTCTAGAGCTTAGAGAACTGAAGAGGGAAAAGATGTGGAATTAAGATCCCAGAGCTCCTAGGGCACTGACCCACCCAGTCCAGTGATGCACAGCTGCAGACACGGGTTGCTGTTGTACCTGAGAGGGGACTAAAGAGGTATATTTCTCCAGGAGATGAGAAGTGTACTTTCTTCTAAACAAACAGGAAGCCTTGCATGTGGCTACACTCAGTACAAAGGCTCGATTTGTGCTATAGAAAAGGGTTTGCTGGTAACGGCTAGGGAGTCTGAAAAGGAGAAACTGGGAGGTCAAATAAACACAAGGGATCATACAGGCCTAAGGATTGTGTGCTGTTGGCAGGCCAGACGAACTAGAATTGTGTGTAAAATGAAACAAATCATTTTGCTGGATAACCATGAATGTGTTAACAGTACAGATGCTATGAAAACTTGAAGATGTGAGCTTAACCCCAAGAACAGAACACACATAAACATAGAAAGCGTGAACCTACGCCATAAACTTGTCCTCTGACCTCCACGTATGTGCTGTAGTAGCTGATGCACATGCGCGCGCACACACGTCACATACACACAAAATAATAAAAATAAAATAAATTTAAAATAAATAAATTAAATTAAAAAATAAAAAATAAAACCAACTTATTTATCAACTCTACCCATAGCATATAAACTTGCAACAAAACTACCTACTTTTATTTGAATGTGCTGCACCATGGTTTCAAATATTTGGAAAGCCTTTGGAGTTACTTTTTCAGAAGTGAAAGTTGATTTGACATAAACTCCCCTGACTCAACCACCTAAAAGATCCTAGGGCTCTTTTGAGATTCTCTCAGTGGGTTGAGACTGTTACAATTTATGGTCATTTCTGGAAAGTTCACAAAAGGAAAGCCAGCCACTGAATAATGAATGCCTTTATTCTAAATATAGTTTATTATGGGCTGGCTCTACAAGCCACAAGTCTTAGGTCTTCCGAGGTTTTCTAACCCACAGAAAAGTCCACTACCCTGGGGCTTGAAAAAAAATTGGTAGTGGGGACACCTCAAGTGCCCGCCCCCACCCCACGCTGCTAGAGTTGTGAGCTCTTGGGCCAGCTCCGCCTCCCAGTCTTACCCCACCCCTTTGTGGCCCCGCCCACAGATGCTCATTCCTTAGAGGCCTCCAGGATAGAGGAGGCTAGGGGCGGAACTTATCCCTTGCCCTTGGGTCTCCTGGGCTCCACCAATCAGTGAGCGCCCTGTTGGCCATCCGCGGCTCCCGAGCCCCTCCCTCTCCCGCCGGCCTCTGCGTCCCAGAATCCAAGATGGCGGGGCCCTGGCGGAAGGGTCCCCAGGCTGGAGCTCGGTCGTTCTTCTGCGCCTTGCTGCTGTCTTTCACCCAATTCGTCGGGAGCGACGGCATGGGAGGCGACGCTGCGGCCCCCGGCGCTGCGGGCACCCCAGCCGAGTTGCCACACCGCCGTTTCGAGTATAAATACAGCTTTAAGGGGCCGCATCTGGTGCAGAGCGATGGGACCGTGCCCTTCTGGGCCCACGCGGGGAGTAAGCCGGGGCTGGGGCGGGGGACGGGTTCCCTCCTTGCCTTCCGTCCCCTCGGTCCCAATGCCTTGCAGTGCCAAGGACAAGCTCTAGCCCTTGCATGACACATGCACTGGGGCAGGGCTCACCTTGCAGTCCCTACTCAAGATCCCCCTAGCCGCCAGGTTTCCCACGTGTCCCTGAGGCTTCTCACCCAGCTTGTCCGCCCGCTACCAGCCTTCTCTTTTTTAATCTCATCTGTACTTACTCTCTGGTTCCGAGGTGTTTTGTTACTTTCTGCAGTTCCTTGCACGCAAACCAGCTTCTGGGTGTCACGTTACCTTACACCCTGATGCCACGTCTCAAGGGTACACTTTCTTTGGCCATAGCAATTTGAGACCAGTTCCAACAGCGTCCTTCTGCTTGCTTGTTTTAGGGAGTAACCATGGTCAGTGGTCAAGTTTGTGCCTAACTTCCATGACCTCTCCAAGACATCATAATCTTAGACTGATTTTTAGATCTTTGGATGTCGTTCTTAAATTTTTGGGATTACACCATAGAATTGCCTCTCAGTGATAGTGTGTGTGGTCTTTGAACTTTACACTTTATATTAGTGTCTTTATTTAGTTAGTACAGGAGGTTTTTGTTTTTTTTTTTTTTTTTTTTTCCTATCGGTTGTTTCCAAACATGGGACTAAGAATAGACTCATATCCTTTTTTTTTTTTTTTTTTTTTTAAGACATCTTAGAAAAAAAAAAAGAAATAATTTCTGCTTCAAGTTTTATTCACTCAGATAGATGACAGAACCATTAGTGAGCACTGCCCTGGTTAGGGGAGGAAAAAAATAAAAGTATCGCACTCTTTAGTGCTGATGTGTCACTGCTGACCAAAGAATATCAACAGCACGTGTCATTCCATAAGCCCCTCAGTGGCGTCAGATACATCCATCAAAGCAAGTAGTAAATACCTTCTGTTTTTGTGTGTAACTAAAATATCATTTATAGAAGGCTTTTCTGTATGATTTGAGATTGTCCAGTGACTGAAAACAAAACGCTTTATTTCTAGAAAGTATTTGCTAACTAGAAAGCACACTTCCAGGAAGGGCCAAATTCTCTCAAATTAATGTGCAATTATCAGGTGTAAATTTCACTGAACTTAATGACTGAGTCATTATGTAGTTGAAGGAGAGTGCAATTATGCTGTTACCTAGTTCGTTTATTATAAGCCTTCTGGGCTTGTGTTATCAAGACAGCCCTGAATATACAGAGGTGATGGACATGACACCAAACACAGGCTTTCAGGCTGTCTGTTTTTGTTTTTCTTTTGAGAATGATGGTGAATTTGTTGACACCTCTTCACTTCTTAGCCTCTCCATGGCCTGTCTACTGTTTCTCTGTCTTTTCCATCGCACTCACAGCAGCAGATTCAGAATGTTAATCGAGTACCAAACTTAGTTATCTGCACTCTCTTGCACAGAGCCACAAGCAATAAATCTAGTCACTGTGAAAGAGGTCAAAGAGCTAGAGTTGTGGCTCAGTTGGTAGGCCGCTTGCCCAGCGTGCACCAAGCCCTGGGTTCAATCCCCAGTGCCCCATAAGCCAGGTGTAGTACTTCACGCTTGTAATCCTAGTACTGATTTCACTGGGAGGTGGAGGCAACAAGGTCAGAAGGTCAAGGTCATCCTTGGCTGAATTTAACTTCAGTCTGGGCTAAAGATGGGGGTGGAGGGACGTGTCCAATGAACCCTAGTGCAACTTGGTGGTTAGACTCACTGGTGTGGGCGGCATGGGAATCCCTTGTTTTTGTGGTTACTGTAATTTTTAATCTTACTGTTCTGTTAATACTGTTGTTCATTTTTCTCCCTTTTCATTTATTCCTGCAACCCATCATTTGAAACAAACAAACTAGAGAAACTTAGGATTTAGTTTAAAGCACAGCCGATTCCATTCAGCCTAATTAGGATCACATAAATACTATTTCTCTTGTATAAATCTTATGTCCTTTGTACTGTCAGCACGTATCTTTAGGCTCATAAGGGCAGAAAATGATAATATTCTATAGCTGTTCCTAACTCTCAAACTCTCATCTTCATTCTCCTATTGAGTTGTAGTAGGCAGCCAAGTATCATCTCCTGTATAGATGGGACAAGTGACTAAGAGAGATGAAGGTTCTGGGACAATGGGCGCAGCTCTCCAGGGTGTGTGTCCAGAGCTTTTTCTGTAATGTTCTACCCCCAGCCTTTGAGTGTTTGAACCCGTGAGTAAAGTACCTCAGCTTCCTTTTCCTACCTATAAAGTGGTGTCATTACAGTTGTCTCATGTCCCAGCATAAATGTCAGAATGGCTACACTCTGAGAGGATCTGTTTGAATAGTCCTTTTAGGTACCTTATGGTGAGGGGATTGAAGGATTTACAAGAATACCTTGTTTTACTGTGTCTCCATTTATCTAATTTTGCATAGAATATGTTTGTTTCGTTTTTAGGTTTTTGGTTTTTGATTCAGACTGGAAGTATGTTAGAAGGACTCAGTGCTGCTTTTTTAGAGTGTCGCCAGATGCTGTCTAGCAGTTTCAATCAATGACACTGTTAGTTTGGTTTTGGTCTCTGGGGTCCTGGGAATTAAACGCAGGTCCTGTGAGTAATAAGACAGGTGCTCTTCCACTGATTCATGTGCCAACTCCTTGATACAGTTAAAAAACCTTTCTCATTGTTATTTTAGACATGTTGCTGTTATACACTCAGTGTACAGTATAGTATACATGTAATTTTTAGATGTACTGAACCCACCCACCCCCAAAATTGTGTGCCTTACTTTGCTGTGATGGTTTGAAGCGGAAGCAGCAATGTCCCTGTGCTATGCCTATGCAAACTTTTATATTCAGTGACCTAAGATCTGACAGTCACAAGTAGCTAAATTGGGGCTTGAGCCAGTTACTCTTTTGAAGAGTCAGCTGTTTTCTCAGAGTCCACCTTTGTTAAAGAACTGATTATTAAATTAAAATTTAGTTGGCCTTCTTCCTGGGAAAAAAATAAATATGAGGGTATTTTACATATGATTTTGAAGTGTTTAGAGAAGTCAGGCCTGGCCCTCATTTTACAGATGAACCCCATAGAGTAAGGAAATGATTCGTTCAAAGTCAGAGCTGAACTTGTTTCCTAGTGATGGGTTCTTGTCATAATGTGTTTTCTAACTAGAAAAATACATTGAAGACTTTTAATATTGGGAAGATTTGGGGGGTATTTTTGTTAAAAGGAGATTATGAAAATCAAATGGATGGTTTGCCTTTTTTATTGAAGATTCAGATAATCTGCTCACCATTTTACCTCCCCACCTCTTTCCAGACCCTCCCCATCTCCTCACCCATCTAGCTCTGTGCCCTCTCTCTCTTTAGAAAACAAACAAGAATTAAAAGCACACATAGAAAAAAAAAAAAAAAAAGCACAAGAAACAGGCATACAGCAGAAACAAAACCTATAAAAACAAAAAATCAGAAACCACAATATAAAAGCAATAATTTTAACTCTTAATCTCCTTCCTTGGTGTGTGGGAATTTTATTACCTGGGTATAAGCTTCAGATGTATTTCTCTATTCAAAATAAAATTCCAAAGTCATAGCAGTCAGCAAGAAGAAAATTTCTATCAAAATTCTTATGTACAATATGAAGGTAAAATTCAGTCTTTGTAGCTATATGCAGCAGTTCAGAGGTATGTTGAATTCTGTATAATCATACCTTAAAGCTTTTCTTTTCTGATCTCTACCTTAGATGCTATTCCAAGTTCAGATCAAATTCGAATAGCACCGTCATTAAAAAGCCAAAGAGGTTCAGTGTGGACAAAAACAAAGGCGGCCTTCGAGAACTGGGAGGTGGAAGTGACATTTCGAGTGACTGGAAGAGGTCGAATTGGAGCTGATGGCTTAGTATGATCATTTCTGTTACTTGAACTAATATCATTGGCAGAAGCCTCTGGCTCCTAACTGTCCTCTCTTACGTATTTTCAGGCAATTTGGTATACAGAAAACCAAGGCTTGGATGGCCCTGTGTTTGGATCAGCTGATAAGTGGAATGGTGTTGGAGTATTTTTTGATTCTTTTGACAATGATGGCAAGGTATTCATTGTTAAAACTGTTAGCCATTTTCCATTTAGGCTGTGAGAAGGTGGCTCACCTGGCACCTACAACTTAATAGTAAAGAACTCAGTTGATAGTCTGAGCATGGTGATTGGTCTTGAGCAGAGAATCTATCAGTTAGAAGCTTGTAGACATGATTTGTTGCACACTAATTTACTATCATGATGGAGACCTAGCTGTGAGGACCTGTCAGTGATTCACACCCTGTGTGCACTTAGTGTCTATGAGAAGTCAGCATGAGTTTTTAGATGTGGGCAGTGAAACCAATAGAGTTTAGGAAACTGTGGCAGAGTTCAAGTGCCTGTGACTTGGCTGTGACTGGCTCTCATACTGGGATTGTCTCCTATGTTAATTACTTTTTGGTCAGGCCTGCTTTCCTGATGATGTCTTAAAAACACTTTAAAACAAAATATGCTTACATGCTGAAGTTATTAACTTGTGCTTGAAAGCTTTAAGATTGATGCTCTTCCCTTTAACCTAGTTGTTTATTGAGTTTTCAGAGTTACTATTAGCATTTCAAAGAATGTTTAATAACTTTTTGAAAACTTAGGTCATAGTATTTTAAAAACTTAAGAGCCCTAAAATCTCAGCAGTATGGGGGTATTATAGCAAATTAAGAATGATGATTTTTTAATGAAAGATATTAAAATAAATGTGTTTTCTTTATTTTTAGAAAAATAATCCTGCTATAGTAGTTATAGGCAACAATGGACAAATTAATTACGACCATCAAAAGTAAGTGTGATTTCTGCAGTATTTCTTATTTCAATTTCATTTTGGAAACCTCATGAAATGTTTTGCTTCCAGTCTCAACACTCTCCAAATGAAATGATTATTCCTTTTCTTGAGCTGTTGTATTGCAACTAGGTGAGACTGTATACTCTGCTTTTGTGTCTTGAAGTTCTTTCTGCAAACCATACTTTTTATGCTTCATGAAAGAAATCTTTCAAAAATAAATTTAGCTTTCAGCAAAGCAATGAGCATAGTCTGTTTTTCAGAATCAGTGTCACTTTGAAACTGTCAGTTACACAGTTTCTAGGTGCTGAGGGTAAGCAAATTGCTTATTTATCTGCGCCTGGCTTTGCTCTTTCCTGCCTTGGTGACTACAACGCTGGTAGCTTTTATAACCCTGGTGGAGTGGTTTAAAAGGAAGTTCCTGGGCCAGTTCCTTAGACTCAGCTTCAGCTGCCTTGGATAGGACTTACAGATGTGTGTCTTTAAAAACTCCACAAGGGGCTGGGGACATAGCTCAGTGGTAGAGAGAGCACTTGGCTAGCATGTGTGAGACTCCAGGTTCACAAAAAGTAAAATAAAAAATAAAGCGCCCCTGAGTGACTTGGATGCTTCATCCCTTCAGCACATGGAGATGTTGGCCTTCCCTTCCAGAGTTCCCTGGAGTTCTGACAGGGAAAGCCTTTCTGTTTTCTGACCTGCATGTTCTGTCATACGTTTCGTTGTAACTTGATATTTTTGAATCTACAGCGATGGTGCTGATCAAGCTTTAGCGAGTTGTCAGAGGGACTTTCGGAACAAGCCCTATCCTGTCCGGGCAAAGATTACCTATTACCAGAAAACATTGACAGTAAGTGACAATAATTAAATAAGGAATATTCTTTTTTTTTTTTTTTTTTTTTGGTTTTTCGAGACAGGGTTTCTCTGTGTAGCCTTGGCCATCCTGGACTCACTTTGTAGACCTCACAGCGATCCGCCTGCCTCTGCCTCCCGAGTGCTGGAATTAAAGGCGTGCGCCACCACCCCCGGCTAAATAAGGAATATTCTAATAGAGCTTTTCTTTTGAATTCTTGGTAGAAGTTAATATACTTAAGTGATTTCTACGTATCTATATGCATTGCCCTAATGCTGAGAATCTTTAGTACAGCTCCTCATCTTGTGGTGACACCAAAACATAAAATTATTTTGTTGCTATTTCATAACTGTAATTTTGATACTGTTATGAATCTTAATATGAATATGTGATATGCAAGATATCTGATATGTGACCCCTGTTGACCCTCAGAGGGGTCACGACCCACAGGTTTAAAACCACTTCTCTGAGAGACCAGAAGTTAATGCATCATCTGGTATAAGGGATCCTCTGTAGGGCAGCTTTGCCAGTAAGTTTCTGTTTGGCCAGAGGAACCTCAAGCTCCCCGCTCGAAGAGACTGTACCTACCGTGCACATCCAGGTCTTCGGGATACAAATACGAGTAAGACAAAGGCTGTTCTCCCTGAAGTGCTTGTAGACCATAGAGGAAGCACGTAGCATCACCATGCTGGGCGACAATGGCTCTGGCACAGCAGGAAGGAATTGCGAACTTGGAACCTGGACCCTGAGAACTGACCCTGGGGAAGGTCTGGAAAGAGTTCTTAGTTGAGGTGCACCTCAGTGTGCATGTGAGTGTGAAATGTGCATGTGTTCCAGGCACAAAAAGCAGACAGGGCCTTGAAGAAGCTAAACATTTGAGAGAGCAGGTAGTTTGTTGTAGCCTGAAGATAGAGGACATTTCCAAAGTGGGGTGGAAAGACTGGCAGTGACCATTCATTTGAGTAACATAGGAGAGTTGGCACTCTCAGCAGTAACAGAAATGATGGTGTTTGCAGTTTTAACTAGTGATTTGTTAAAGTGAGTAAGTCTTAAAACAACGTGATGGAACAAAAAGTGAGATGACTCGGGCTCTTTGACTCTGAAAGCACCACACCTGGTGCTTTAAATGCCGCTTTTCAAACAGCTCCTCAAGATCCATCTTTCCATTGGCAACATGCAGAAAGTGAATGTGGGAGATTGTAGGTAACGTGGAGAGAGCTGCAGTTTGAACCCATCTTTATCTTATCTGCAGGGCTCCACTTACTGCTGACCTGAGGTGGTAGCTGCCAGAGGAAGGTGGAGGAGGATGAGCGACACTGTCACATTTGCTAACCCAGGATAGCCCAGAGCAGTTGCATCCCTGCTGTGTGGTCCATTCAGAATGATTAGGGCTCCTACGACTTTGCAAGAAAGGAACTTACTTTACTTTAGAAAGATCAAAGATTGTTAACCTGTCAGCATTTTATCTTTTTGAACCTTTAACATATAATGAATTTTTTTTTTAAATTAAGTGACCTATTTCACTGTTTACCGACGGCTAGTGTGTGAGTTTGTTTTAGATTACCTTTCATAGGGCTGGGGACATGGCTTGGTGGACAAAGAACTTGCCATGCAGGTTTGAATGCCAGGGCTCAGAGTTCCAGAACCTACATGGAAGCTGAGAAAATGTGGCCACCTGGGATCCCAACACTCAAGAGGCAGAGCAAGATGGCTGGCTGGTCCAGAGAATCACTGAGTTCCGAGATCAACTGAGTGACTCGGCCTCAGTAAATAAAATGACAAGTGGTTGAGAAAGATACCCAGGGTCACCTTGCAGTCCCCACATGCCCACACACATGCAAGCATGCATGCTCAAACACACACAATATCCACATAAAATTGAATTACAATAGAAGGAACCAGAGTGAATATTATTAATCATAAAGTACTAAAATTTATTTTTAAATGTCTGTTACAAGAACCTCAACTTTAGTATGTCTTCCTAGGTCATGATCAATAATGGCTTTACACCAGATAAAAATGATTATGAATTTTGTGCCAAAGTGGAAAATATGATTATCCCCACACAAGGGCACTTTGGGGTATCTGCTGCAACAGGAGGTCTTGCAGGTAAATCTTGCTGTCTTTCCATATTGAAAGCTTGTGTATGATAACTGGTAGTCGTGTGTTTAGGGTGTGTAGACTCAATTCTGTCTCACTCTTAAGTCTCTTTGGAGCCTTCCCGTGGTGCGTTCTACCAGCCTTTGGCTGTATGGGAGCTGCATGGAGGCATGTAAAGTACTATGTTCCTTTTGTAGTGATGGGGACATTTAAAGTTGAGGATATAAAAAATTAATTCCCAAGTGTTATAAGACCCTTGAAAGTTGCTGTATCATATACAAATGAATTTGGAAGCCCAAGGAAATATAATTTGGGGCAAATTTAAAGGAAAATAATTGCTATTATTTTCTACATGTGTTGACAAATGAAATTCCTCCACGCTAATACTTCTTTGTAACCATTGGCGCATTGCCACCTTAATTACCTATGTGCCTCAAGCGAAGAGGGGCAGCCCTATCTGTATCCGCATTTCAGGGGTTGCACGCCCGGGTGGAGGCTGTTTCTCAGGGTCCCATAGTCACCCCCAGAAAGTCCTGCTCTGGATTTGTGATTCCAGATGTGCAGCACATGTCTCCTCAGGTTACCCAGTCTTCAGTGCGTCGTGTTCTCTTTACCAGCTGCCTCTGTAGGTCTCCCCCAGACAGGCAGACGTACAGAGAAGCTGCACACTCAGAATAAATCACTCCTCAGCATGGATGGGGCCAGCCAGGACTGGCACAGCAGCTCACTGCCTTGCGGGCCAGTCTCCGTAGTTCCTGCTGTCAGCTGAAACAACTTGGTATTAATTTGACTTTACATGGTGTAGATAAAATAGAAGTATTACTGTCATCCAATTGAGAAAAGCAAGTGTGAAAGGCTAGAGCTGGTGTGTACCAGAGGAAAGCATTGGGAACTCGGCGGACAGGGGTTTGTGCCATTAGAACAGGACATTGTCCATGAAGAAGCCTGGGAAGGCAGAGGACGATCCTTTAGACTGTTCCTGGCAATTCCTGTTGAACACTGTGCAGGGTGAAGGGTGCAGAGCAGTTCTCATGTCAGTCTTTCATAGTAAGCGCCTGTCAAGTGAATTCTCAACTGAAACAGCTGGTTACAGCACGTCCTGAAACTGTTTTTATGTCTGCAGATGACCACGATGTTCTTTCTTTCCTGACTTTCCAACTAATGGAACCTGGAAAGGAGCCAGTGAGTATCCACCATCTCCTCAAACCGTTGATGTTCAGTTTTCAGTGGTGTTGCTCCAGCTGTGATGTTTGGAAACCTGACCTCAGTCTGAGTCTTGGTCCAGTCACTGCCATTTGGTCTTGTTTCCTCCTTGACAAGCAGATGTCTGCTTAGTGGCCATCTCCTGTGCTGCTTAGTGGCCATCTCCTGTGCTGCTTGGTGGCCATCTCCTGTGCTGCTTAGTGGCCATCTCCTGTGCTGCTTAGTGGCCATCTCCTGTGCTGTTAAGTGTTAAATGATGCACGTGTGCCTACGGTAACTGCTCCTTAAGTGATAGCAGTTACTGTGATTTCTGGTGTTGTTATTAAAACCAAGAATGAATTAGCTGTAAGTTAAGTAAGAGATAATCTTCAAGAAAGTGATGACCTAGTAAGTGTGAGAAGGACAGATGCCAAGATGTCTCACCCGTCCCCTTTCTTATATCCTACTCTTCCTGGGAAAAAGCCCACAGCAGAAAAAGACATCTCAGAAAAAGAAAAGGAAAAGTATCAGGAGGAGTTCGAGCACTTCCAGCAAGAATTGGACAAAAAGAAGGAGGAATTCCAGAAGGACCACCCTGACCTCCAGGGGCAGCCAAGTAAGTCGTAGCTGGGAGGGCACTGGGGTCTGCACTGCCTGCCCCGCCTCTGCTCTCTGACCAGCACACTCAGTAACAGATGGAGATGGTGGAAAAGCAAATCCTGGGTCCTTCAGGGTGTGAGTGTGGCTTGTGAGGAGCGGATGAAGAACACCATGGCATTGTGAGTGAACACAGGCCACTGTGTTGGAGCTTGGTGAGGACGGCATTGCTGTGTTCACCACTCTGTTCTTTAAACTAAACAAATGAAAAACAGAGATGGTGCTGCCCTCATGGAAAGTGCCAAGTGAAAGCATCCAAGATCACTGTCTCCTCTCAGTGTTACACAATTGCCTTTATTAAAGAGTTCTGGTAGTTTTATGGATATGTTGCAATTAATTATATTGGAAATTGTATAGTGGTATATTGTCCCATTCCCCCGTGTTATCTTCCTTTTCCTCTGAACCCCTTCCTTCCAACTAGTCCAGTAGAGGCCATACCATTGAAAAAACATGACACCCTCTTCTCCAGCACCAAGTCAAGCTTCTCAGGAGTGGGTGGGGCTCATGGGCGCCTCCTTGAGCCATGATGAAGCGTTGAGGTCAGTCTTGTACAGCTGTCATGTTTTCACAGTTGCAGCTGTGCTGTGTCTGGCAGTAGTTTAGGGCACTCCTTCCCGTGTCCCTGCTCTTACAGTCTTTTTGTCCCCTCTATAATGTTCCTTTGACCTTGGGGCTAATGACGCACATAACCTGTTTAGGCCTATCAAAACTATTCTGAGCTTAAAGTGAAGCAATGCCTACTTCTTTTCCCCTTACTGCTGAGAATCCCGGACTTTAATGGTGGAAAAATGTTAAATGCTAACTTATGCCAGGGAAATTGAGACCTTCTCTGTTACATTGTCAGAAACGTAACACAACTTTATATCTGGTTTGTTCCCATCAATTTGAGTACTAGAGACTGCACTCGATGAAGCCCATGTCTGGCGTTTGAACACTGTGTGATACAGTTCTCACAGTGATCAGTGGTATGATAACCATGTCAGACCTTGAAGCTGCTTGTAGTGAGTGTAGAGAGCACAGGTGGTTGTTGGTATTTTTTTTTTCACCCCAGAAAGTTCTCTGATGCCATAAGCCCACTTCTCACATAGCCTGTCGCTGTTTTGATTTCTGTTACTCTGGATCAGTTTTCCCTAATAAAGTCACCCAGGATTTTTAAAACAGAAAATTATTTTAAGTGAAAAAGTTCAGATCTAACTTACCAAAACAGTAAGTCAGCCACTGTTGAGATAGGTGTCTGCAGCTGTACTGTTTGGAAGCTTATATCCCTGTGTTGGTAATGTTCTAGGTTTGGTGTGTGTCAACATTTGGCCCGTTAAAGTAGTTTGAAGCCCCAGATGTGTAGAGAATTGTAATTGTAACTTGTGGTTCTTTTCAGCGGATGACGTCTTTGAGAGCATAGTTGATCGCGAGCTGAGGCAGGTCTTTGAGGGACAGAATCGTATTCACCTGGAGATCAAGCAGCTTAACCGGCAGCTGGATATGATTCTCGATGAGCAGAGGAGATACGTGTCTTCCTTGACAGAGGAGATGTCCCGCAGAGGAGCGGGGGCCCCAGGGCAGCCTGGCCAGGTAGGCACTCAGATGCAGTGCCCCCACCAGGGGAGAGTGCTGTGCTCTGCGTGGCCAGCGGGTGCAAGCTGCCTGCCCACCCTCTTTCCCTCCAGGTCTCCCAGCAGGAGCTGGATACTGTGGTGAAAGCCCAGCATGAGATCCTGAGACAAGTGAACGAGATGAAGTAAGTATACAGCAGTCATGTTTCAGTGTTCTGTGTCCTTGTTCTGTGAAACTTGTGTGCCTGCTCTCCTGTGTGAGTGCTCTGCAGGAGGGCAGGCTGCACAGCCTAGTGTCGTGTTAGGAATAAAAGTATATATTCAAACTGCAAACATCTAAATTATGAAAATCATTATAAACCAAAAAAAAAAAAGAAAAAAAATGCTTTAGCAAAGAAATTTGCTGTAGTGACTTGAAACCAGGAGTGTGGCTCTCTTTGGAAATTATACAGTGTGGAGTGGCAAGTCAGAACTCAGTGAGAGATACTGGGGGCAGAAGGACACGTGCTGTGGCAGGACTGGAAAACAGGCACACTTGCTCAGGAACTTCTTTTTGGTGCCATCTTCTGCCCTAAGACAGACTGGACAGAGAGTGGGACAGAAAAGAGATACCTGTCTCTGGATGATACATTTCTAATGAGGGTGGCTGACGCGTAGCCAACGTCCTCAATGACTGCAACAGGGAAAACAAGCTGTGTGTGTCTTCATAAGCTAAAGCTCTAGTGTGCCCACCCAGTACAGCCCTCGACAGAGGAGAAGTCAGGGAGAGTTACGAGGGACTGAACAATACAGGACCAGGGTAAGCAGCATAGGATGCTGACAGGACTCACTGACAACTGGAGATTGGTATTTTGCTGCTTGGTGTTTAAGAAACATTAATTCACAATTCTCAAGTGAGTCCTTGCTCTATTTAAATCAAATGAAAAGATTTCTCTTAGAAATTGACTGGGTTGTAGAACAGTATTTTTTTATTTTGATACAATGTTTTAAAAGATTTATTTGTTTATGTGTGTGTATGTATATATGTATGTGTGTATATATGTGTGTGTGTGTGTGTGTGTGTGTGTGTGTGTGTATGAGTGTCTTTGTCTATATGTATGTCTGTGCCATGTGCATACAGTGCCCTTGGAGGCCAGAAGTGGGTACAAGGAACTGCAGTTGGAGGTGTTTCTGAGCTTGCATGTGTGTGCTAGGAATAAAGCTTAGGCCCTTTGGAAAAGCAGCCAGTGCGCTTAGCCACTGAGCCATCTCACAAGCCTCTTATTTTCATATGATTTTAAACTTGAGAAGCTATAAAAATGGTATCTTGTTTCTGTGTGTCTTTTACCCATCTTTTACTGTATATATTTCACATAACCACAGTATAATTGTGAGAACCAACAAATTAACATTCATACTATATGATCAGCTAAACAAATAACCTCGGTGGGGCCTCCATCTCTGGGGAGCTGTAATACACACACGCACATGCATCCACGCGTGTCACCCCTCTTTCAGATCTGCATTCTCCCATGTCCCCATCTGATCAGCGCTAGGACTAGTGATCTGTTGGAGCAAGTGCTCGTCTACTGAACTGTATTCCTTTCCTAGCCTCTCCCTTGACTTCTGACCCTTTTCTATCTGCCCTCATAGGCCGCAGATTCATTTTTAGTGGGTTTGTTCATGTTGCTGTTTTTGTGGGGGCATTTCCTACACTGTCTTTGTTGTAGAAGGACCATATTCTAGGTGTCTTGTTCTTCACCTGTCTCTCCATGTAGCACCAGCACACCCTAAAGCTCGGGTGGTGGTTGGGAAACTCAGGCTTTGGACTGCATTATCCGCAGAAGCACCTCCTCAGATATGCAGCAGCCTTTCCACACGCCCCGGTTAGCAGTGGCAAACACATGTTATCATATGGCTGGTCACTCAAAAACTGAGCCCAAATAGAAGCTTCAGAAAAATGTGAAGAGGAAATTGCTGCCTTTGCTGGGAATGACGGTTGTCTGGATGGGGTTTCATGTGGAAGATTTTTAGCAGCATGCAGTTCAACCCGCTGCTGTAGGGAGGGTTTCATCTCTCTCCCCATCTCAGATCCTTCCCCAAACACCGAGCCCTCGGCCTGCTGAGCTCAGTGCATCTTCCTTTGCAGGACTCTGGTTGCGCCTCTGGGGCATTGCCCTCTGGCCGACTGTGGCTCTCAGCAGGGCAGGAGCAATGTTGCTTTCACAGTTCTGCCTAGAAACTGCCCTGCTCGAAACATGGTGCCCCACAGCTGTTGGCAGAGTCTTGGGCCAGGGAATGAGCAGATAGGAATTTATTAAGAGACACTGTCTTTGTATACTAAAAACCTATTTCATAATCAGATTTGTGATTCTGACAAGCAGTAATGTTAAATGTGCATTTATGAGAAAGTTACACTATCAGGATAGCCTATATGTGTTTCAGATATATTGAAGTTTTTAAGGGGAAAACATAGATACCCGTGCCATTAAGATAAAGTGTAATCAGCTTCTGACTGAGAAAGCCTGGGTATGGTGTGGTTCGTGTTACGTTTTCACTGCTCGCACAAGTCAGATAGAACTTGTCTATTTAACACCATTGGTCATAACTGCTAGAGTTTCCTCTTCTTTCCTTCCACTGGAGTTCCTACTTTTGACACTAAGATTGACACAGAGGAAGTAGGGAAAAACCCTATTGCTTCATCTAGATTGAGCTGCTGTTGTTGAAGGCACAATAGAAAGTCTTCTCCTGGAGCCACATAGTCCACGGCCCACACAATTGGGACAGCCTGGTTCTGTCAGGAAGGATTCCAGGAAAGTCAGATGAGTGTTAATTAGTCCAGAGAGGAGGCAAAGGCCATGTCTAGAAAGAGCATTCCTCTGCAGGCCTGCAGTTAAAGGATATCTTCAGGGAATGGAAAGGGCCGAGACAGATGAAGGAACAGGAAGAGAGAAAGTCAGCAAGATGGTAGAGACTTAGTGTTTTAACTACCTTAAAGGTATTTCCTAGTGTCATGATCACATGACTTACTAATTATAAAGCTTTGAAAGTACCTCTAGCTAAAGGACCTTGGATATTTCCAGGCCCGTTCATTTCTTTTTATAAACAAATCTGTTCGTTTCCCCCATGACTGGAGTGCTTACGGTTTCTTGCTGACATGCTGCCACTCACATGCACAGGGTTCAGTGTCTGCTTTGCCTTAGATTGGAACGGTGGAGTCATGGAGTCAGTGTGGAGAGTGCAGAGTCAGGAGACTCACACATTCCTTCATATGTTAGCAGACACTACTGCTTCCTCTGTTGGCTTCCTGCTGCCTCACTGGACCTCTCCATGAGGGCCACCTGACAGGAGCACAGGGAGATAGAGGCACAGTTCATTTGTGTCAGGAGCCCCTAAGACCCACAGAGTCTCTGATTGGTCAGAGGTACTCAAAGAACTCAGAACTCGCTGCGTTCCTGGTTGTGGTTTGTTACAACAAAAAGAAACACCATCATCACAGAAAGGTGGCAAGTGATCAGAGTGCAGGCGCACCCAGGAGCTCCCCGCACACACAGCCCCCAGCACATGGAGCTTGAATTTCAGGTTTTTACTTTACCATGATTTGGAAGTGGTAACTATGCATTAAAAACTATACCACATACTTTGAATTGTCTCTTTCCCTGGGTATGGTGTGGTTACGGGTGTCATGTGGCAATAGTAGTGGTATCTAACCTCAAATCCCAGGCAACCACTCAGTCATGAGGGTGGACAAGCAAAGCTCTACCACGCTGTGTTACTAAGCCAAAGTGTTCTATGAGTGAGGTGTTAAGTATGCTTTTCACTTAGTTTATGGTAGGTTTATCTGGACTCTAGGCTCCATAAGTCAGGGGTCATTCTCCAAGTAGTGTGGGAAGCTCACTCAAGCATTGGCGTCTAGGATGCCTGCAGCTGGCCTTCAGTGAGTTTCCAGTCCCTCTGGAGGTCAGTCCTTTAAGGTCCAGGTGAACACAACAGGCACTGTCACATTGCGGTAGCCAGACCGACCCTGTGGCAGAATCAACCAGGGACTCAAGTCGTCTGCTGGGAGCTGGCTTTACTTCAGCTCCAGCCTCTCTAAATACATGTTTCTTCCCTAGGGTTCTTTTTCCCCTTCCCATTTCCTCCCTCCCCTTCCCCTCCTCTTCTCATTCATGGTCTCACTCTGTAGCCAAGTGGGCTTGAACTCCCAGTCCTCTGGCTTCGGCCTCCAAGAATGGGTATTACCAGTATGTGCCTCTTCTGTCTTCTGGCATTGTGTGCGTGTTGCTGGATTTTTGTCTTTTAAATGATCTGATGTGTTGAACTTAAAAAGGTGTAACCATCTGAAATTTATAACTAGAAACAAAAACAACAACAACAAAAAACCCTCGTGATTTCAAAGGGCTTCTTGTGTTCTAGGAACTCCATGAGCGAAACCGTCCGGCTGGTCAGTGGCATCCAGCACCCGGGCTCGGCAGGCGTCTATGAGACAACGCAGCACTTCATGGACATCAAGGAGCACCTGCATGTGGTGAAGAGAGACATCGACAGCCTCGCGCAGCGCAGCATGGTAACGTGGCTCCCTGTGTCATGGTGCTTGTCCCTAACTGTCCCATCAGCTCCGGGAGCCTTGGCATTGGGTTCCTAGGTAGAAGGTAGAAGTCTGTCTGCACTCACTGAGCAGAAGCAAGCAGAGGGGACTTTATGGGGGGATTTACATTACAAGAAAATGAAAATATGTGTATTCCTATTTTAATGTTCTCTATAATCCATGTTCTTAAAACTTTGTTTGACACTATGTATGAATATAAGGTGGGGTTTTTTTTTCTTTTTTAATTGAAAATAGATTTTATTTCCAGTACAGTATATTCTGCTATGGCTTCCCCTCCCCCAAGTCCTCCAAGATGCTTCCTTTGGTGATAAGAATTGTACAATTGGGGCTCCATCTCCCCAGTTATCTGGTGATCCCCATTAGATCACCTTTGTATTTGTGTGTATTTTAGGAAACTTGTACCGTGTTAGGCTTCCATACAGCTCCTCACGTGGCCCTCCGTCTTAGCTGCCCCTCCTCATTTTTCCTCTCTCAACTCCTTTCTTTCCCCTCCCCATTTTCTCCTGCTGTTCCTGTCCCCCCACACCCAGCCATACTGTCTCCTCTGTTTCCTCTTCCTAATGCGCCCTGCCCTCCCACTTACTTCCTTACTCTGTAACCTCTGACTGTGAATTGTAGCCTCTGATCAAGGACTTACCAGCGAGCATCGCATATAAGTGAATGCACACCTTGTCTGTCTTTTTGGGGTCTTGGTTCTCTCGCTCGGGGTGATTGTTTTCCTAGCTCTACCCATTTACTTGTGAATTTCATGATTTGATTTTTTTTTTTTTTCTTTAAATAGATGAATGACAGCCTTATCTTGTTCCTGATTTTAGTGGAAATACTTTGAGGTTTCCATTTAAGTTGACATTGGCTGTAGGCTTGCTAGAAGCTGCCTTTATTATGTGGAAATATGTCTCTTGTATCTCTAGGTCCTTCAGGAATTTTATTATTATGGGATGTTGCCCTTTGTTAAAAAACCTTTTATGCATCTTATGAGATAATCATGTTTTTTTAGTTAATCATGTCATTTCATTACCCTGTGTGTGCTGTCGCAGATTTCACTAATGGATTTAGTCATACCGTCTTTAAGGACCTCAAACAAATTCATAACAGCCATTTTGAGGTCCTTGTGTTGATTCGGCTATCTTGCATTTCTTAGGGCCACTGTCATAGGGTTGCCTGGCAGCTGCTGTGTTTTTATGCTGCAGCCGAGGCAGCTGGGTGTGGGATGAGTGTGATTCTAGGTGTCATCCTTGTTGGGTGAGTTTTCTGGTCCTTGGTTTCTGTTGCCCTCTCTGGCTCTTAGGGGTGTGTGGTGGCTGCACATTTTCTGGTTAGGAGTGCTTCTAGGTCCCTGGCAGGTGTGGGCCCCTGGGTGTCCTGGGTGAACTTGTTTCCAGGTGTTGGGAGTTGAAATGCAGGAATGAGGGTGGGCTAGAAGGGCTGGGGCACGGGTGGGGGGGGGGCAGGGGGGGTGAGGCTGAAAGAGTGGAAGGGAAGGAGGAAAGCTGAGCCTGCTGAGAACATCTCAGTGGGAAGAGAGGGAAGGCTTGCAATTGATCTGCTGGGAATGCAGCTGGGCAACTTGAATTGGAGGGCAGGAAAGAGAGTGAGGATTGCTTTCCTCATTCCCTGGTGGGCACGCTTAATGGCTTTCCAAAGAGAAGAAGCTAAGGTGTTGGCCAGTGAGATAAAGGGATGGCATGCATGAGGAAAGAAGGCTGTGAACTCTGAATAGAAGGCGTTGTGATCAGTCCCAGAGCCTACTCCTCCCCATTTCATGTACTCTTGAGTCCACTTAGTTCTGTATGTGCATGAGGGCCACCCACCAGAGCATTGGCAGCCCAGCAGGGGCCATACCCCGAAGAGAACTGACTTTCCCTCCCCCAATAGGCAGGATTTCATTAGCCCCTCCCACATTAGTGCTGGGATTTTAGCTGGCTTGATCTTATGTAATGTACTTTTGTGAGTCTGTTTTTAAGAAGCATATTTCTTTGGCATATTTTCTCCCAACCTTCTGATCTGAAATGTTCTTCCTATTTTGTTACTATTTCACATCAGTTAGGTTTTATAAGATTAGATATATTAAATAAGATTGTGTTGAGTGCTTTTCTCACTCAGCTAGTTGGTCCTAGTCAAGCTTAGAAGAAACAGAAGACCCAACCCCTTGAAATATGCTATATTTATATCAGCAATGAATGACATTGACATGACTTTCTCAAGGTCATTTGTAAGTGAAACACTTGAACTTCTTGTTCGCATTACATTTTGACACTGCCTTACCTAACTGTTTCTGTGTACATGCCTTGAGTCGTTTTTGCAAGTCTTGCTTAATAGTTTTCTTATTGGCTCTGCTTTTTCACTCAAATCATTATCTTTTAGTTTTGTTTGTAGATAATTTCCCTCTTTATTGCAATGGCCAACTTGGTACTGTGGGAGATTTGTCCCCAACTGCAACTGGGTTGAGAACAACTAATCTTAGAAGTCTTTGTGTCTGGATGACATCTGTGCCCTTGGTATTAGTTATCTCCTTAGAATATCCTATCTTATGGAGACCAGAAGATAGACAGTTTTCAAAGTCAGCCAGATACAATGTTCTGAGGTTGGGAAGGATGTGCCAGGAAACAAAATTCTGTTTAAGTAGTTTGTTGGCAAATACCATGTAATTTATTGTATGAACTGGAACATTATTGAGCATGAGGTCTGTGCTGTTAATTATTTTGCCAACACAGAAATTATGAACTAGAAGTCTCAAGGGCAATGAGAGTCTCTAGAACCTTGAAGGGCACTGAAATCATCATTTATAGTGAAGTCAGGAGGCAGGTGGCACTTGTGGATGACTTGACAGTGACAAAAGGAGCCTTCTTATGTCAGCTGCTCTTTGAAAGAAAAAGGATTTTTAAAAGATAGTAGAAGCTAAGTAGGTAGAAAATACTTAGTGGAATGAATAAAGTAAAGTACTTATTTATTTAACAGACTATGAGTTCTATAAAATTTCACATTTATATCTTTCCAGATCATTATTTGACTAATTATAACACAGGCTCTTTGCTTTACAGCCATCTAATGAAAAACCAAAATGCCCAGAACTGCCGCCATTTCCATCGTGTTTGTCCACGGTCCACTTTGTGATATTTGTAGTGGTGCAGACAGTGCTGTTCATTGGCTATATCATGTACAGGTGAGTCTCGTGAGAACACTGGCCCAGCGTGCTTCTGGATGAAGTACTTGGTGCAGTTAAGCGGCTTTCACTAACATAGACAGTTACTACAAAGCAAACTGGTCTATTGGGTGTGCGTGTTTACAGAATGTTCATCTCAATACCATTTTCTACTTCAGGGGGCATTGATAGCTTAACTTAAATAAGCCCATTTCTTTCCCAAGTTAAGTGTATAGAGCATCTATCAGTTTTTCTTTTCTTTTTTAGGACTCAGCAAGAAGCAGCTGCCAAAAAATTCTTTTGACCTTCATTTTCCTATATGTACATCATGTATGTATGTGCAAATGTTTGTCTTTCTGAGGGGATTTAGTATTTAAATTGCTTCATAGTCTAAGTTATTAAATTTTGTATAAAATAACTCTTAAAAACTAATTTTTTTTTTTTTGGTAAAAATAAATGTTAAAGACAACCATATTTTGTTCATAGTAGTACATGTCTTTAAATGTCAGTGAGTCTCTGGCAGACTGAGTGCAGCCACTGAACAGAATAATGGCAAGCCAAGGCCTAAAGAAAACAAGAGCAGCCACTGGCTGTGGGTGTTACTCTCTATGTCTCCGTGTTGGAGGTTTCTTTGTTTATATAAACAACTTGCCCTTTGCCCCCAGAATGAGGTCTAAGCAAGAGCACCCTATTCGTGTGTGCTTTGTTACCAGTTGGTTTTAGAAGTGAGCATTTGCTTCTGTAAGAGTGAGTTCTACAGCCCTTTGGCCCCAGCATAGCTCCCTCTGGAATCAGTGTTTGGTCTGCGAATTTTAAACTAGACCCAGGCATCCGAGCATTTGATGAAATGTTTCCCCTGTTTTCAATGTGGAGTCCACTGTTAAAGGAAATTATGGTGGAAAACTAATAACTAGTTTTTACCTAGGTCCTTTAGCTGAGAACATTCCTATGACAGTTTTTATTGAGTATTTTGCATGGTAGCGTATTCACTTATGATGCCCACTGTCTTGAGTATCTTTATTCCAATAATGTTAATTTGATATTACAGAAATAATTTTTATACTTTTAGTTTGTGAAATTTTTTCTTCCATTGTGTCGAACATGTACTTTAGCTCTGATTACAAGTTCTGCAGCATTTTAAATTCACAAGACTTAACAATATGTTCTGGTTTACATTACTCTATGTAACTGGAGGTTTATGACTTTCAAACTCTTAAATGTAGGAGGCTGTGACAGAAGCAGCTTTGAGCTATTTGAAAGCAAATTTGTAAAGTAAATACTTTCACTGTTTCCCCTTTCAATGTTAGAAATAAAGATGTTGTGGGGCTAGTGAATTCACCAGGAAACGCTGGGCTGGAAGGAGCACTGTCAGCCCATGGTTAGCTGTAGGGTCTGAGAAACCACCTGTGGCATTTTAAGTGCAGATTTTACTTTTCTCTTCACAGCTGGCTTCAAGACAGTTTACCTCTTATTAAAGCAGTTGTCTCGTTTGCTATGGGATCCAGAACAACACAGTTTAATAAGATATGCTACTAAATTGTTCTAAGCCATCGTAAGTTTTCTCTCAAATGTCATTTACAGAATGAGCTAACCACCTAAAATCATTATATATAATGACTTTATGAAGAGCACTCTACATTGTGACTACCTAACTTGTACCATGCCTGTGGTCCCACCATGCATTTTATGCTGTCATTTATCCTGGGAAAGCCACAGTGACTCCCCAAAATTCAGTGCAGCATAAAGTGCTTCCTCCTTTCCACTCTGTAGACTTAGCATTTTGAAACTTAGGTTCCAATAGTGTCACCTTCCAGAATTTACTAACATTTGAAAAACCTTTCAGAAGAATGTCAAGTTGTAGACTGTGGATCTTGGGAAATCTTGAGATAAAAGGCTGCCAAGTAGTAGAGTCCACAGTCACATATCCTGGACATTAAAAGAATCCCAGATTTGGGCAGTGTACGGTTCCAGGCTCAGATCCAAGGGAAAGTAAACTCATCATTCCTAATGTGATTGCAGACAGCCATTGTAGCAAGAGCAGGGGTCCTATTATTTGTGAATTGCTTAAATATCACATACCTGTCTTTATTTGTTTTCCTCAAAATCATTAACTCTAAATAGCTCACTTCTGAGCAAACCTCTGCTCTGTGGAAAACTATCACTGCCGGAACTCCTCAATCTCTGTAGTGTCTTGTGTAATTGGAATAACTCACTTTTCACACCAGCAAGTATTTTACAGGTGCCTTGGATTAAAACAAAATTTATTTTAAAACTTTAAGTCATTATTTATGATGCCACTTTTAAAAGAAATCTCAATTATGTAATTGCTGATAGGCTTATTTAATATGCCGTTTGCATTCAGATTATTTGAATGCTTTATTTAGTCTTAAAACTTCACAAACAATAACCAGTGTTTTGTCACATATTAAAGGCACATCAGTGTTTTTCAGAGTATGGCCCATGGACCAACCATTCAGTTATGGAATGCTTAGCAAGAGTGCAGAGTCCAGGCCCCCATCCCCCTCCATCACATCACAGCTCGGGTGGGGCTCCAGAGTGCCCATCCCACAGACACCACAGACACAGCACACTGACAGCCGAAAACCACTAGCACAAGGAGTAGGGGAAAGTGTTTGATGGTATGTGTTTTGTGGGCTCAGAACTGAGCTGCACACATTTTCACTGTTATTGAGAGCAGCATCTGTGCTAGTCCTCCTGTTCATCTTAGTTTTCATTTTGCTAAAATCTCTCTATTCGTTAGCAACTACAAACTAAGCCCAGGTTGTTGCCCGAACTCTTGGCACTTAGTGATGACTTTGAAACCCGTAGAATCATCTCTGGCTCATGGCAAAGCATAAAGTGCCCATTGTGAAGCCTGCCTGCCCAAGCTGTTGCCTTCCTGATGCCACCACGTGTTATCCCAGACGGCTGCACATGTTGATAACTTGAGGAAAATGGAAAAGACTTGAACACAGGGTTGCTCACCTGCTGCTCTGCAGAGTCTCTGGAAAGAACATAGCTGGTGTCGTTCCCAGGCTCTGATTCTCTCACAGTGCCCACGTGCTGGTAGAAGGAAGGCAATGAACAAAGTATTCATTGGGAATTTTGTATTTGTAAGATTTAGGGTGAGATCAGCTCTTGTAACTTTTTAAATCTGTATGTTGCCCATTTTAATATATTTCTTTTATGATGTTAAAGTTTAAAAGAGTTTTCTATTCACTGTCAATTTCAATTATATGGCATTTTGTCAAGTTTTTTTGTTTTGTTTTGTTTTCCTTTCTGATTGTTACTTGATGCTAGCTGGAATTCAAGAAATGTCAATGACCTTATTCAAATAAAAGAAATATTTTAGTAAATTGGTTTCCTCCTTTGTTGATTTGATGTTGGGGCCTAATAGCTGTCTTTCTCCTACTGTCTGTACCCTGCTGTTCTGTTTCCTTTCCAATTGCTCACAAAGCAGCTTTAAGAAAAGAAGGGTAATTCATTTGGCTTCTAATTCCCATTTAGAACGCAGCATTTGGGGGATGTCAAGGCAAGGATTGAAGCAGCTAGTCATATCCAGTGAAGAGCAAAGAGAAAGTCAATATATGATGTGTGCTCATGCCTGCCCTACACTGAAAAGTCAGGAAATGGTGCCGCCCACAATGGAAGGGCCTTCCCACTTCTATTGACACAGGGAAAACAGTGTCCTAAAGGTCAGTCTAATCCAAACCATCCTTCATTGAGACTCTCTGTTGAAGTTATTCTAGATTGTATCAAGTTAACAATCACACCTCTCCTAGGTGGCCTACCATCTGTGGCCTCAGCTCATGGTGAGATAAGGGGGCCAGAGGAGAGTAAGAGCAACAGATAGATGTTTGCCTTTGCCAGTGATGAAAAGCACACATTAGTTACAACAGTGTATTTGGTGTTCTCACCCTTTGCTGGCCAAATGCTAGGAGTGTCGAACGCAGAGAAGACACTTGCCCAGCATGTGCGTGCTGCTTGCTTCAGGCCCCCAGCACTACACAAAACGTATAAACATGAGCAAAAGCTGGCATCAGGGTTAGTTTAGCTGCAGTGTTCAGTCATTTTTCTTTTTAGTCTTATGTACATTAATGTTTTGCCTGCATGTTTCTGTGAAGGTTACAGATCCCTGGAACTGAAGCTATAGACAGTTGTGAGCTGCCATGTGGGTGCTGGGAATTGAACCCAGTGCTCCCAACCACTGAGCCATTTCTTCAGCCTCGTTCAGTTATTTCTAAATAGTAGGCACCACTGGTGGGAATTTATTGTAATTCTAGCACTGGGGAGCTAGAGGGAGAAGACAGAAGCATTGAGCCAGTACGACCTGATAGCCATGCTTTCCTCAGGGAAACTCAAAGAAGAAGCTACAAACCACAGATGAGCCTCAATTACAGGCACAGGCTCTAGTGTGGGGAAAAATAATTCAAGGTGAAAGCTGTAAATGGATGTATATTTGGATGGAATTTTAGGTGGAATAAGTCAACTAATCAGTATTTCAAAAGTGAGCCATTAAGTCAAGATTAGGCATGATTTAAGAAACAAAACAGAAAACCCAGCATGGCAACCAGGAAAGCAGGGACACTGTACAGTTTTTCACTTCTCCAGATCTAATCTCCAGTCTCACTGTCCTCCCCCTCTTCCCCCCACCCCCGCTCTGTAGCAGACTACCTGTTGTAGCTCTCATCCCTCTCTGCCCCTGTTCCTAAGAGACTAAGCAGATCCTAGTAAAGCCCCTTACCTCTCTCCCTCCTGTGGAGCACCCCCATTCCTAGTCATCCACATTCCTAAGTGCCAGCTCCCAATACCTAGAAACACATTTTACCCAGACCCCTGCCCCCGCCATGGCCACACCTGGCATGGTCTCAGAAGCACTCCTTACTAGGCAACAGAACTACCCCACTCTCCTAAGAACCCAAGAGAGGCAGCAGGAAGGAAGAAGAAAGCGCTCACCCAACCAAAACAAGACCAGATATCCGCACAGAGAATTACACTCATCTCACACACAGGTGCCCAGATGTGGGACAGCAAGTCTCCACTGGGGCACAGCAACCCTACTGCAGGCTCTGACACTGCAACATACTTGGAGCATAAGACAAAAGCCTTAAAATAACTGTCATGACTATGATAGAGGAAATTAATAAATCCCTTTCTTTAAAAAAAATCTATGAAAATACAAAAGGTGGAAGGAAATGAAGAAAACAGTTCAAGATCTGAAAGTAGAAATAAAATCAATGAAACTTAAGTAGGAAAAACTGGATATGAAAAATGAAGGAACTCAAAACAGGAACCTCAGAGACAAGCTCCACCAACAAAATACAAGACAGAAGAAAATCTCAGGCATTGAAGACACAATAGAAGGAAGTAGATAACTTGGTCAAAGGACAGAGTATTAAATCTAAAAATAAATAAATAATTCAGGCACAAAACATCCAGGAAATCTGGGATACTATGAAAAGATCAAATTCTACAAATAATGGAATAGGAAAAAAAAAAAAAAAAAAAAAAAGCCCAGGTTAAGGCATAGAACATATTTTCAAGAAAATCATAGAAGAAAATTCCCCTAACATAAAAGAGGAGTTGCTTATCAAGGTACAGGAAGCATTTGGAATACCAAATATACTAAACCAGAAAAGAAATTCTCCACAGCATATAACAAAACACTAAATGTACAGAACAAAGGAAGAATATTAACAGCTGCAAAGGGGGAAGACTAAATAACATATAAAAGGCAAACCTATTAGAATAGCACCCGACTTCTCAATGGAGACTCTAAAAGCCAGAGGGTCTGGACAGATGTTCTACAAACAGTAGAGACCACATATGCCAGCACTGCCTACTATACCCAGCAAAACTTTCAATTACAAGGGTTCTAGAAAAGAAGACATTTCATGATTAAACCAAATTTAAGCAACATCTACCTACACATCCAGCCCCACAGCAGGTACTAGAAGGTACACTTTAACCTAAAGAGGTTAGCCACACCCAAGAAAATAAAAGGAATAAATAATTCCAAACAAGCAAATAAAAAGAAAGGAAACACACACACGCAACAACAACAGGAATCAATAACTCTCAACATTAATGGTCTCTATTTCTCAATAAAAAAGACATAGACTTAACAAAATGGTTGCAAAACCAAGATCCATCCTTGTACTACATGCAAGAAACATACTCCACATCAAGGATAAATACTACCTCAGGGTGAAAGGGATGGAAAAAGGTCTTTAAAGCAAGTGGGTACCAGAAACAAGTTGATCTATCCATTTTAATAGCTATCAAAATAGACTTAAAACCAAAACTATCCAGAAGAGATTGCAAAGAACCCTGCATATTAATGCAGAAGTCCACCAAGAGGACATTATAAGTTTTAACATCTATGCACCAAACATAAGGGCACTCAAGTTCATAAAAGAAACGTTGCCACAGCTTAAATCACATATTGACCCTCACACAGCAGTAGGGAAGGTGACTTCAACTCATAAATCCACACACCTATAGACACCTGATTTTTTTTTATATATAGAAGCCAAAAATACACATACTGGGAAAAACACAACATCTTCAACAAGTGGTGTTGGTCAAAATGGATGGCTGCACATAAAAGAATCCAAATAGATCCATACTTATCACCCTGCACAGAACTCAACTCTAAATGGATCAAAGGCCTCAACATCAAATCAGATAAACCAAAGTTGTTATAAAAGAAATGTGGATAGCCTTGAACTCACTGGCACAGGAAAATGCTTTCTGAACAGAATGCCATTAGCACAAGCACTAAGATAATTAATAAATGGGACCTCATAAAACTGAAATGCTTGCCAGGCATGGTGGTGCACACCTATAATCCCAGCATTCTGGGTGACACAGGCATGCAGATCTCTTGTGAGTTGGAGGCCAGCCTGGTCTGTAAAATGAGTTCAGAACAGACAAGGCTACACACAGATAAATCCTGTCTTGGAAACAAAACAAAACAAAACTGAAGAGCTTCTGCATGGCAAAGGACACCATTATTTGGACAAAAAGGGAAAAGATATTTTCCCCAAAACTACACATGTAATATAGGGCTAATATCCAAAATATAGAAGGAACAACAACAACAAAAAACTAGATACAAAGAAAACAAATAACCTAGTTAAAAATGGGGTACAGATATAAACAGAATTCTCAAATGAGGAAATGGCTGAGAAACACTTAAAAGAGTCAACAACCCTAGCCCTCAGGAAAATGCAAATTAAAACGACTTTGAGATTTCATTTTATACTGATCAGAATGGTCTGAAATGACAGCTCATGTTGGCAAGGATGTGGAGTAAGAGAAACACTCTCATTCATTGCTGGTGGGACCTGCAAACGTAAACAACCTCTATGGAAATCAGTGTGGCACTTCCTCAGGAAGCTGGGAATAGATTTCCCTCAAGGTCCAGCTATAACCACTCTTGGGCACATACCTAACATATGCTTTATCCTACCATAGAGATATTGCCCAATTCTGTTCATTGCTGCTCTAATCATAATATCCAGAAATTGGAAACAACATAGAAGTCCCTCAACAGATGAATAGATAATGTTTACATTTGCATGTTGGAATATTACTCAGTGGTTAAAAATAATGAAACTCACAGGAAAAAAACCTCATCCTGAGTCAGGTAATCAAGACTTAGAAAGACAAATATGTTATACATTTGCTTAAATGTATATATTAACCGTTAAGTCAATGATAATCAAACTGCAAACCATAGAACAACAGAGATTAGGTTTGAAGTAACAGACTATGGCGGGCAGATAGAGCGCCCTAGGAAAGGGAAATAGAAGAGATAGTTATGGATGGATGGAGTCGGGTACTAGAGTGGAGAATCAAGTATGGACGGGTAGGTAAGAAAGGGATAAGGGAGGGAGTATGGATGGAAAGCGCTAAAACTATGGGCCACCTCGGCATAGAATGAAAGCCTAATACAGTAGAAGCTTTCTAGAACAGGTAATCTAAATGAAATTACCAAATAATGGAGGATACAGAACTCCATCTGGACATCTCGTCACAAAATGAAGCTTCCAGTGCGTTACACATAATCGAGTTGTTGGCCAAAATTGTCCCTTCGGAATCCTCAAACAACCCAGGTTGTGGCAAGGCTCTACACTGCTCTCTACAAACTGTTTACAAGGTGCTATTGATGAAGACAACACTTACACAACTCATTGAACAAGGAAACGTCAAGGTTACGCCTTCATAGAGCCTTTACCACTACATTTGACCATCTTTGGTACAGGAAGGTATTCTGGTACCCTACCACAAGAGAAGTGTAAACCCCAACCCAGCTACAAACCCTTTGATCTACACTGGTGACCTTCCTGCGAGATATTCTAGTACAATGGTAGCACAAAGTGTGTCATAGTAACCCACCAATGGCTGATGGAACGCATACCTGATACTACTTGAGGAATCAAGAACCTGAGTCTAGATAGCGCAAGGACATAGGGTAAAACCAAATACTACTGTTCTCCTAACAGAACACAGCAATAAAGTGACTGCTAATGACATTGGCATACATTCACATTACAGATTAGTGCCTTGTTCAGCCATCATCAGAGAAGCTTCCTCTTGCAGCAGATGGGAACAAATACAGAGACCCACTGTCAGGCATTATGGAGAGAGTGAGTGACCTTGGAACATTCAGCTCTAAACAGGATGTTTCCATCAAATCCATCTCCTTGAGGTTCAGGGCACCCGGGCCATAAGGTCAATCATGGATCCCTGAGCAGTCTCCAAGAGGTTACCTCCAAGAGACTAGCCATGCGGTAACCAAGAAGACTCCAGCTATACCTGATAGCTGTGTGCCCCATCAACGTCCCCTTTCCAGTTAAATGTCCTTGAGGCTGCAGGTAGATTGTTCCCAATATATCAAAAACTGAGGACAGTTTGCCACCAATGTGCAGGGACAGCCTCTCCAAGAGATCTTGGCTTCACTGTAGCAGCACTTACATTGTTTTGATTTTGTCCTATTGTTGTTGTCGCTTTTCAGTCCTCCTGTCCCAACTTTGTGGGCTCTTCTAGAATATCATAGAAAAAAATACCCTACAGGGGAAATTTGACCCACCTCAGATATTCACAAAATCTCAAGACCCAAGCCCAGTATCCACTGGGCTGCTACTCCCACCCTTAGGAGTTGCCTAGTCTAGCTCTGTATTTTCATTAATTGGGGTGTGTGTGTGTGTGTGTGTGTGTGTGTGTGTGTGTGTGTGTGTGTGTGTGTGTGAGTGTGTGTCTGTGTTATATGCAGGTCCATGTGCCCATGCACAGAAGTCAAAAGAGGCTATCAGATGACTTGCTTTAATACATTTTAACCTATTTCCTCGAAACAAAGTCTCTCATCGACTCTGGAGCCAGGCTGGTGACCAGCAACCTCCAGCAATCCTCCCGTCTCTGCCCTTTCACAGTGCTGAGATTTCAGCCACACTGACCACGCCTACCTTTTATGTAGGGATTTGAACTCAGATCCTCATTCTTGCCGATTGAGTGCTCTTACCTGCTGAGCCATCTCTTCAACCTCTACTGTTTGGAGTGCTTGCTTTGTGTTGCTGTGTTTAATAAACTTCAGCTGTTTCTCTACTGAATCTTTTCTTCCAAGAAAGCAAGAATTTAAGAAGACATCTCCCCCACCACACACACACACACACACACACACACACACACACACACACACACACACACACACACCACGGTAGAGAAAAGCTTGAATAAAGTGATGATAAAGACATCAATATGATTGGAGCAGGCTGGACAAAACGAAATGTGCTAGGGGAACTTGGCAGGCTGGCACAGCCCAATTCGCGTAAGGTCTCACAGGCCACAGTGAGGTGCAGACACTTAACCCAGGCACAGAAGGAGCCATAGGAACAGCAATACCTGTGAATCTTGCTTCCTGAATCCCATGGAATTTATTTTCCCTTCCTGGAGGAGCAGAAGATTCTACAACTATCTCTTCAAAGATTTGGCTTGGGGCAGAACATAGTTACTAGTTGTCAAAAGAAAAGGCTGCTGCAATTCAGTGAGAAGGCAAAACATGAGGTGAGATGTGGTTCCACCTCTTGTGGGCGCATTGGCTGGAGAGTGAGCCAGAAATTCATTTCCCAAAGCAAAGCACTAGCAAGTGACATTACATTTTCACACTGGTGTGACTACACTTAAGAATTTTCGCAAGGCTGGGCGTGAGCTCCTGTGCACATGCATGAATGCACGCCCCACCCACCCTCACACAGACGAGGAAAATGTTAAACAGGCAAGTTTGGAGTTTACGGTTGATGCTTTCTCTATTGATAGCGTTGACTAATTTTTAGTAAAGTGAAGTTTTTATATTTTAAAATAAATCCAAGTAATTTAACCAGCTACAACAAAATGGGCTTTACGTTTTATTAGTTTGGATTTTTTGTTTTTTTGGGTTTTTGTTTTTGTTTTTGTTTTGTTTTGCTTTGTTTCGGTAGTTTGCTACTATGATGTAGACCAGACCCATCAGCTCCAAGTAGGCTGTGGCACAGCTTTCGGGAGTCCATCTCCTGATACCTGTTGCAGAGTGCACCACTTCAGCGAGCTGTTCTTTGCTATGGAAGATGAAGGTATTTTTAGATGTGCAGAATTTTCTAAGAGACAATTTTGTACACTAACCTGTAGGGGGGGCGGGGGAACTCCACAAGGTCAAAAGGTTAAGACTTAGAATTTACAGTCTTAAACAGCTCTGTGAGTTCCCTCAGAGAGATGACTTTCATGTCAAAGCTATAGCATTTTAAACCAGATTAGTAGGAGGAAAATGGGCTTAAGATAGATACAGTGAACATGTTATACAAAACCCAGGTTATCTATTTCCATTTACTCTTAGGGACGGTTGCTTACGCCTGGGAGGACTTGTTCCTGCTGAGAAAATAATGAACATGAATTACAAATAAATTTCCAGTTCCCACCCCCCCCCCCAGCTCTTTTATTGGAAATAGTCAAGTACAACCTTCCTGGGGTTGTGACCCTTCAATACAGGTACTCACGTTGTGGTGATCCCCCAACCATACAAGTCTTTTCATTGCTACATCATAACTGTAATTTTGCTGCTGTTGTGGATCGCAATGAAAATACCTGATATGCAGGCTATGTGATATGTAAAGGGTAGTTCCACCCCTCAGAGGAGTCGAGACCCACAGGCTGAGAACAGCCGGATTAAGGTCTTAGCTATGCCGCGCTGCTCTGTCCTTACCTTGACTTGATGAAAGAAAGCCACAGAGAGAATGCCCTGTTTACAAAACACTGCCAGAACTGTAGCTTCCTTAAAGCAGATAACCTAGGAAGTGCACTGTGTGTAAAGGAAAATGTGCTCGGTGCATACTGATGGGTTGACACCCATGGGTCCTATCTCTGACTTAGCATGTCTAAAATATCCTTCTTAGGAAGAGGAGTGGCACTTCCATGCAATAGAAGCCAAGAAAAATCTTCCTGCGTGAACTAAGGCCCATGGCTCACCTTTCAGACTGCCCCCGCCTCCTGCCTGGCTTGTGTATTTCTGTGTGAGCCGCTGTGCCCAGTGATGCGTAGCAAAACTGAACTGAACCCCAAAGCAATGTTTGCCTAAGTCTTAGAGTCCTGTGAGATAAAATATGGATCATAAGCATTACTTTTGCTTAATAAAGCATTCAGGGGTTTGAGTCTCACTGGACGGTTTCCAACAGGATGTTGTAGTCTGGGGCTGGGATATGGAAATTCCACAGCAGCCATATATAATCAGTTGGCTCCAATTAATGTAATTGAAATGGGACTGTTGATGAAGCCCTGTTGTCTATATAGTTTGAACTTTAGGGGATGGGAGCATTGCTCAAAGGTAGTATGCTGGCCCGACACGCACAAGGCCCTGCTCTCAATCTCCAGCTCCAGCCAAAAACAAAATAAAATTTAGAAAGGCATTCTTTGCAGGGCAGAGAATGGGCAGGGTTTCCACCCCATGAAATTAGCTGAGTGTATTAATCATAAGGCAGAGGGTTGCATCTGACCGTGGGCTTTAGTAATCGGAACCATCTGCCTCTATGCTAAGAGTTCACCCTCTAATCCAGCTTACGAGCAGCAAAAGCACTCTCCCCTGTGCCTCTGTGCCCTTGGACAGAGGAGGCTGTGCAAATCCGTCGCTCCCAAATGTGTAGCTACGGTTGAGAATATTTGGGGGGGGGAGCGGGGGGTTGCTTCGGTTTGCTTGGTTTATTGTCAATCTTTGACTGGGTCTCAGCTCTCCGAAACAGGGACAATGGCTTTCTTTGTGAAAAATATGATAAGTAACCAGGTAAAGAATTTAGGCTTCGGAGGTGGGTCTGAAGAGAAGAAAGAAGAAGGAGGTGCTTCGGACCCCGCAGCAGCTCAAGGGATGACGAGAGAGGAATATGAGGAGTACCAGAAGCAGATGGTTGAAGAGAAGTGAGTACCAGCCATCGCTCCCCTCGGAGCAAAGGGAGTCTGTCCCAAGTGCCAGCCTCACAGCTCTTGGCTTCTGAGGATGACTTTCCTCGGACTTTACCTCCACCCCGATGAGAGTTGGTCCTGCTGAAGCAGATCCCCATAGCGTTGCTGCCTCTGCATGGTACCAGTGCAGATGGAGGTGAACGACACTAACAATGGACTCTGTCCATCATGCTTAGCGCATCTTAACACTTCCTGGTCTTGGCACATTTTTAAGTGGCCTTGATTTAATTGGTCAAGAAAACAGTGGTGGAGGGCATCCTCCTAGTCTTTCTGATTAAAGAGCTCCGGTTACACAAGTGTGGGCATTTGGGGGCATTAACAAATGGTACACTTTAAGGTTTGGGAATTGAATTGCATGCAGTTCTTCTTCTTCTTCTTCTTCTTCTTCTTCTTCTTCTTCTTCTTCTTCTTCTTCTTCTTCTTCTTCTTCTTCTTCTTCTTCTTCTTCTTCTTCTTCTTCTTCTTCTTCTTCTTCTTCTTCTTCTTCTTCTTCTTCTTCTTCTTCAAAAGAAAAGCCAGAGGAAGTATTAGTAAATGTTAACCGCAGTTGGTAATGTGCCTGCTGAAAGTGTTCTAGGGAGGGCGTAATACTGACTGTTGCAGCTTTAAATGTATCAAAAAGTAAGATGAATAAACAAATAGACAGAAGGTAGTTATATGTTAAAACATGAGATGTGAGCTGGAGAAGTTAGGTGATTGAAATGTGGCTTTCAATGTAAAGTTATTTTGAATTTCTTGTGTGTTTAAAAGTTTTCCTACTAAAATAATGAGCAGAAAGAATTTGTTTCCTAGCCGTGCCAGGGGGCATTGGATGAATCACTTTTTCCTATTTCTTCCTCTAACTATTAGAAGCTTGAACACAGTGATATCTCAGGCCTATTCCAGAATGTTCTGGAGACAGAATTGAGCCAAGAACACTTGAGTCCAAGGCACCGTGATCAGTCATATAATCTGATTGCTTGCTTCAGATGTAGCCTATCCTTGAAGTCAGCCTTTCATATAATAGGACTAACTCTGTGTTTGAAGTGAAAACCAGAACAAAACCCAAACAAACAGGAGACAGTTTTCACCTTAAAAAATGAAAACAGGATTCATTTTCATATAAATAATGCTTTGTGCAAAGATACTCCACAGAGTCTATAGAAGAAAGCTTAGCGGGCCTGCTTTGGGCTTACAGGGAGACCCACGTGGCTACAGAGTGGGATTGAACACTCCTGCCATCATTCTGTCCCATAAGGTTGCTTTCCTGTCCGCTTTAGCAGCCAGCTTCCACAGAGAGCCTTCTATGACCTAGACCACACGGAAGTGGGAAGTGCCAGCCAGGGGCCTTCAAGTCCACGTGTTATACTCCAAGCCATGCTTCAGTTCTCAGTCTTTGCCAGTCGCAATCCCAGCTTTCCAAAGACACTTCAGTTACCCAACTAGACCCATCCCAACGCAGCCATGTGACAGGTGCCTTTGGAGAGAGTCGGCATCAGTCAAGCACGTCTGTGTGCAGCTAGGGAGGGAGGCAAGTCCTGTGAGCTTTGCACACCTTTCCCAACACTTTACACTTCTGAATGGATTGTCATAACCCAGGAAGTCCATTTCAAATTGGCCTAATCATGGGTCCAATTAGGTCAGTGGCTCTCAACCTTCCTAATGCTGTGATCCTTTAATGCAGTTCCTTATGTAGTGGTGACCCCCAAGCGTAAAATGATTTTTGTTGCTACTTCATAACTGTAATTTTTCTAGTAAAGTAAATATCTGATATGTGGGATAGCTGATAATGTAACCCCCACAGGGTGTAGACCGGCATGTTGAGCACCACTGAATTAGGTCATCCACAGAGCAGGCTCCTAGTCTGACTGGCCAGATGAGAGTCTGCACCACATTATTTGTAGACAGTGCTTCTCGCTAGAGAAGGGGACACTGTATAAGACACTCTCACTGGGGCTCAGCAGCAGCAATAATGAAGGGATCAACTTGGCATCTTGCTGCTTCCAGACACCACAGGCACCTCAAAGAATAACTTAGTCCTGGAATGGGACTTATTGGTTTTTTACCTAAGTGCCCGGGGAAGGGGGAGGGGAGGGGGTGGAAATGCACACACACATACACTCACACACACACACACACACACACACACACACACACACACACACACACACGAATGCACGCACACACAGTGTTTAAAAAGTTCCGAGGCAGCAGGAGAAGAGCACATGTAGGATCTACTTTCCCCACAGGCGATGCTCAGGCTCAGGGCCCAGGACCTCACATCCCATCTCCAGCCATCCTTCTGATGCTCTTTGTCCTTCACAAAGACACTCCCAGGCCCTCTGCCAGGGCACTTAGATGACAGTGAAACAGAAGCAGATGCTGGGGAATTGGAGGGGAAAGTCCACATGTCCCCTAATGTCAGTGGTCAGTGGCAACCACTAGCTAGGGAACTGTGGGGCTTTCTATTTCCTATGACTCCATTTTCTACTCTTTACCTTTTTTAGGATGGAGAGAGATGCTGCATTTACTCAGAAAAAGGCAGAGAGGGCTTGCCTCCGAGTCCACCTCAGGGACAAATACAGGCTCCCAAAGGTAAGAAAGTGTCTCATTGGTCCTTAATAATAAAAAATGGAGAATGTTGGATTATCAGCAAGGTTACATTGATGAGTAAATGTGTATCCTAATTTACATACATGCTACTGAAAAGAACTTTGGACTAGGAGTTTAACTTCTATGAAATTAGTGTTTGACTAAAAAACATACCGATAAATGACGTGTGTGTGTGTGTGTGTGTGTGTGTGTGTGTGTGTGCATAACTCATGTGTGCACATTTGTGTATATAAATATGGGAATGCACATGTGATGGCTCAAATGTGGTCAGAAGACAACTTTGCTGTTGGCCCTCATTTGAGACAGGATCTCTTTGTTGTTACAGAACACCTATACACCCATACACAGTGAGGACAGAGCCATAGCTGATACCTGTTAAGTTCTTTCTAGGTGTCAGGTATTGCATTTCACATGTATTGTTTTACTTAGGGCATGTTTTTACCTCCATCTTATAGCAGAAGATATAGGCAGAAAGCAGAGCCTTCCTGCCCTAGGCCCTGGCTTACACTCTTAGCCTCCTGCCTCTGTTTATTACATATACGATGTGCTGCCTGCATGTGTGCCTGCACACCAGAAGAGGGCATCCGATCACATTATAGATAGGTGTGAGCCACTGTGTGGGTGCTTGGGTGCTGGGAATTGAACTCAGGACCTCTGGAAGAGCAGACAGTGCTCTTAACCTCTGAGCCATCTCTCCAGCCCCCACCTCTTTTTATTTTATTTTTAATTTTTTAATATATTTTATTAATTTATTCATATTCATTGCTCTCTCGCTTTGGAAGATGACAGAGTAGTGGTAACTCACCTGGCTGGCATCATCTTCCCCATCTCAGACCTTTTGAGAGGTGGTTGTGGTCTAGTTGTCTCCAGCTAGTGGAAAGAGAACGTGTGGTCATGCAGGGCTTGTCTCTACAGGGCAGAGGACCCCCGCACTCAGCTATGCTCACTTCCTGAGGAACTATCCAGTTTCCATTAACTGTCCTGCCTTTACTCATGGAGCTGGGTGTTTAAGTTTACATTCTGAACTGGCATTCTTTCTTGCAGAACCCCACAGGTCCAGCACAGCTAATGTAAATGTCCTCTCAAATGAAACTCCTCTTCCGAAAATGAGCCACGCCCATTTCCTTGGGGGTTAAAAAAACAAGTCATTCCTTCAATGGGTTCCCTGAAGATCCTGGGGAAAGCTGATTCCAGAAACTCCAAGCACACAGACACACATAGACACATAGACACACACACACACACACACACACACACACACACACACACACACACACACACATTCAACCAGGCATGCATCTTCCACAAAGGTTGAGTTTTTGAGGCCTTGTGTCTGACTCCATTCTGTCATCATTCAGTGGAGCTCAAAGGAAAGTTAGGTCTCAGGCTTGGCTCTGCCAGGGCAACATGGTGCAACTTCTGATAGCCTCGATTTCCTCATGTATATAAAAGGAGGGCAATGATACCAACCTCATCTGATAAAGCTTTGTCTGAGATAACGTCGAAGAGCTAGTACAGCCCCTGACAAGAAGGAGGACCTCATTGATTGTAGGTGTGCTGATCAGTGACCACAAACATGTCTTATTTCCTGATAGAAACAATCAGGGGGTCAGTAGGGCAAAGGTAGAGGTAGAAGTAGGCGGATCTCTGTGAGTTCGAGGCCAGCCTGGTCTACAGAGTGAGTTCCAGGACAGCCAAGGCTACAAAGAGAAACTGTGTCTTAAAAAACAAAAAAACAAAAACAAAAAAACAACAACAAGAAGGAAACAATCAGGGGTGTATGGGGTTCAAGGTAAGCTCAGCCATGTATGTCATCAGTGCGACAACTCAGGTTCCTGAGCCAAAGGCCTCCCTTTGCTCATCCCCTTCTCTCACGGTGAGTTTATTGTACTTACTCATTTCCAGACTCAGGGGTGGGGGCACCTGGGGTCTGGCAGCAGAATCTGGACTCCAAAGAGTCAGCAGCCCCAGCTCTCTGGGCTGAGCTGCCCTTTGGAACCACAGCTTTCCATTAGAAACTATAAGAAGAAATGAGTTATTTTCATGAACTGTTCAACCTCTATGCATACTCTTTGGGAAATTGGTGGCCACCACATTGACACAGGCATCTGCTTGCCAAAGCCAGCTGGCAGCAGAGGATGAGGGAACTGAGAAGTCAGCAGCCTGGTTGTTCTCATTGCATGGCTTATGCATGCTCACACATGCCCTTCCTGCTAAAGCTGCCTCCAACGCACAATGCTTGCAGAGTTCATCTGCTTGTCTTATTTTCCAATCTGTGCACCTGTGTGCATGTATATGTGTCACGGGTTTGCATAGAGCTCAGAAGACAGTCTTCCTTGTTGGTCCTCATTTCTGCTCTTTTGAGACAGTGTCCTGTTTATCTCTGAATATCTCAGGCTAGCTGGCTTGTGAGCTTATAGAAACTGTCCTGTCTCCAGCTCCCTTCTCACCACAGGAGTACTGGTTACCAGGCACACACAATTGCATCCAACTCTACATGGGTTCTTTTTTTTTTTTTTTTTTTTTTTTTTAAGATGAATTTATTTATTATGTCTACAGTATTCTGCTCAAATATATGCCTGCATGCCAGAAGAGGGCACCAGATCTCATTATAGATGGTTCTGAGCCACCATGTGGTTGCTGGGAATTGAACTCAGGACCTTTGGAAGAGCAGCCAGTGCTCTTAACCTCAGAGCCACCTCTCCAGCACCCCTACATGGTTTCTTAACTCAGGTCCTCACACTTGTGTGGTGAGTGCTTTACTCACTGAGCCACCTCCAGGCCATTGTCTGATTGTTTCCATGAATCCTGCAGAGGAAGCCTTGGAGGTCACCCAGCTGCAAGCTGTCACCTCACCATGCACCCAAGGAAAAAACTCCTTCAGCTCGGGAGAGTTAAGGGCGTTCAGGAAGGCCAAGTCTGAGTTGCCTGGTGAGCTACAAGACAGGATGCCGCTCAGGCTTCCTGACCACGAGCAAGAACAAAATACAGAAAGGATTTGAACACAGATCCTCATACCTATGGTATTGATGTCTGCTCTTTCAGCTCCCAAACAATTGATGGCATTTTTTTGAACTGTGCCTGGCTTAAAACTATGCTAAAATATTTGGGTAACTGGCGCTGCTCTCCTGCCTGACTCCTTTAGGGACAAGTCACTGAGCCCCACTCTCATGAGTACCAGAGGTTCCTCTGCCTTCTCAATCTCTGATGGTTTTCAGAAACCTCCATGGCTGCCTAAGCTCCAAAAATATGGAGGAGAATTTCACTCAGGAACACTGTACATCCATGGTTCATTGGCAAGCTGCCTTTTCAGCTGGGAGCCTCCCTATGGTGTTTTTTGATTATGGTTGCATTTTGTAAAATTAACTCTATACGCTGTTTTAAGAACTTCCCAATGGTTTGTGTGTGTGTGTGTGGGGGGGGAACCACCCAAAACACTGCTGCTTCTGCTAGGGTTGCCTGTGGGATAGAGTGGCTCTCTGTGAAAACAGTGTTTAACAGAAACTGTGAAGGAAAAAGAAAATCAGTCGGATCATATTCCACCTATATAGCACCAGATGCCATCCACTTCCCCAACCTCAATGAGTGGCACTTGTGTTTGCCACTCAGCTGCACCCTTGGGTGCCTCCCCTGCCTCCTGAGTTATGTGTTCCCTCTCCCACTCACTGATGAGATTCAGGGAGCCCAAGAAGGTCAGACACAGTTCTGGAGATCAGCACTGGGACAGTGGCTCCGGCTCCCCCAAGGAGAGCAGCTCTCGGTGGTGCCACCTGCAGGCTTGACCTAGGAGTTTACCCCAGAGGCTGCCTGCATGGGTGATCCCCAATGCCAGGTGCCCCCTGGTGGTGGTTACCTGAAGGGTTCTCCCTGTTGCTTAAGGAGAGCCCAGACTTGTGGGTAAGTGACAGTGTTACGACTCTGGATGACAGTCTACCTTTAAAATGCCCATCTTTTTGCTGTTGTGGATGAGAATGTGCACTGCAAATCTTCCTGTGAGATACTAGGGAAGAGTCAGAAACAGCTGTCTCTGCCTCACCACCTAGGATGGTATGGTACTGCTATGACATTAATCAGGCATGAATGGACAGAATTGGAATCTTAAACTGCAAGAGAAGATGGGGGGAATGAAATAGGGGTGCTCCAAAGGCCATGCTTTTGTTCCAGTATTGTCTCCAGCCAGCGTGTCCCAGTGGCCATGTCACAGTATAGACAAATCTTCAGTTTTCCTTGCATTGGCCACAGAACCCTTCTTGCTGGAACTTTTGCAAGTGTTCTCAGAATACCACAGTCAGACTCTGAGCTGGAGACTTGTGGGTGTTGCATTAAGAAGCCAGAGACCCTGGACTGCCCAAAGGTGTCATTTTCCTTCCCCTTGCTCCACAGTCACTGGCTCTGTGGTAGACAATGCCCAAGGCCCGTAGGAACCTAGTCACTGTGTGCTTGCCATGCAAAGGCATCTGAGGAACTTGCCATCATTGGCCCCTCCCCCAACAATCACTAAGTTCTTTTTCTAGAACAGATCTGGGTTCAGGATGGCCACCTTGTTTTAGCTCCCTAGTACCAGTGTCTGAGGATTTTTTTTTTTTAACTTACTTTTTGCACCAAGGGAGGCACACACTATAGGTGCACACTCACTGCACAATCCTGAAAAGCATGTGAATGGAAAGACTTATGGAAATCACAAAGCTTACTGGGACAACAATTATTCTTCATTGGGTACTTTTCCATGTCTCAGACTCTGCATGCTCTCTCTAAAATGTCAGTCTCCTCCACAACGCGGGACGTTAGAACCGAACAAGTGCTCTAACAAATAGAATGGCCCTGGGCAAAGAACGAAATTCACCTGGACTATAGCAAGCTCCTAACAGCCACATCCTCCATACAGCATTTGTAGCGTACATAGCCCTGTGTCATCTGATGCCATATATGGGAGGTAAGCAGCCAGTGGAAACTGTAAACAGTCCAAAGGGAGCTGGGCTAATCCAACCCATGTTTTTGCTAACAAGGACACCAGGCTCTTCATTCACAATACCCCACCATGGTTACAAAGCTGCAGGGGTCACTTTAGACCTTTTCCCTTGACCAAAGCCAAACAGGGAACAGATTTGAGGGGGCGGGGGAAATGTCTTCCCAGGAGCTGTCAGGTTTAATGAGGACAGCTGTGTCACATTTAGGAATTAGAATTATATTTTCTGAAGATGTTTACTTGGTTGGCATTTCTTAGGAAATAGAGTGCTTTACTCTATTACGGCTGGAAAAACAATAGTAATTCTTTTTTAAGAATGCAGGAACATAGGCTTTTGGATGCCCACTGTTAATTGTAGTAGTTGATAAGTCATCAAATAAACGTAATAGCCATGCTATGGCACACTAAGGGGTGTACGTGTATATACATTCATATCAGCTGTCGCAACGTTTGTCTTCACATACCCAGGCTCTGTGGAGTTCCTCAGGTTTTCAGTTAGAGACCATTGGGGCATTTAAGATGCCTGTGTCCCCCATGCTCATGTTGGGTGGGATCACCTCTACCAGTTAACCCGTCCCTTGCTCTATACCCTCAGTTTCTCTTCTGTGGACTCCCATAGAGCAGATTACCTCCATGCCGACAGAAGCAAGCAAGCAGTGCTCTTCACTTGAACATACCTTCCTTGACAGGCCTTGTTGCTGCCTGCAGGTACCATCTTCCCTTAGCACAGGAGGTCGCAACCTTGCTAATGCTGCGACCCTTTCATACAGTTCCTCACGTTGTGGTGACCCCCATCCATACAGTTGCTACTTTGTAACTGTAATTTTGCTACTGTTGTGAATCGTAATGTAAAGATCTTACATGCAGGGTGTGTGATATGCAACCCTGCGGGCGTTGCCACCCATAGGTTGAGATGCACTGTTTCAGAATGCAAGTGGTCTGACCACACACTTTGTTCTCTTCTGAGCCCTTTGTGGTCACTTCTGCCATGCACTTCTCTTTCACCTATTTCCCCTTCTACTTCTGATTTACTCTATTTTCTTAATAGGTTACATCTCCCTACCGATCCCCATTTCCTAGAATGCTCCAGCATGCTCCCTTGAGACAGTTCTTTCGCTCACTCAAGTCTGTACCTTGGTGCTTGATGGCTGCGCCCATCTGTTGTGTTCCACTGCCATCTACATGCTGATAACTTTGAACTCCAGCTTACAGCTTTTCCTAAATGTCACCTCACTGGGAGAACAAGCTCACCCCTAAACACCCAACTCATTGTCCTCATAAGCCCACTCCTACCAGGCTGCGCATTCGCTGGTGGCTGCTATGCTCACCCACAGCCAGCTTGGCATATGGAAAGCACATTTGATTCTCCTATTTGTTCTAGCCTCAATCATCTGGGCACCTTAACTGACTTTGTAGATACTCTCAAATCATTCTCCATGCAAGTTCCAGCACTTTCCACCTCTGTTAGGACAGCAGCTCCGAGCCTTGTAACTGTAGGAAGAGGTTTCATAGGTGGCTATCTGTTCTAGGCCCTTCCCTGTCTGTGTGGGCATTCCCCAAAGGCTAACTATGGCTGTTAAAGGAAATCCTTGGCCTGCATGCTGTGCCATGACCTACATGCTGTGCCAGGTGTCTGCCTTTCTGGCTTCACTGCAGGCTGCTTCATGCTCCCCAAACTTTCATCCCACATGGTTCCTGCACCCTAATTCCCACACTTTCTTTTCTTTAAGGGAGAGTGTTGGTTTACAGTTGCTTCTTCTAAGACTCTTCATGGTTCCTTCCCCCACTGAAGGCTGGATTAGGTCACCTCCTCCAGGTTCACCCACCTACTTTGGTGCACAGCCCTTATATTAGGGGTTCTCAACCTGTGGGTAGCAACCCTTTTGGGGACCGAATGACCCTTTCATAGGGGTCACCTAAAGCCATTGGAAGACAGAGATATTTATATTAAGATTCTCAAAATTAGAAAAACTACAGTTAAGAAGTAGCAACAAAAAATAATTTTATGGTTGGGGATCACCACAACATGAGGAACTGTATTACAGGGTCACAGCCTTAGAAAGGTTGAGGATCACTGCCTTATATCATCTTAGGATCCTAAATAGTCACAGCTGTTACATGCTTCTCAACAGGACTGCCTTGGTCTTTATCTCAGTACCTAATATTGGCCATCACACAGAAGTTGAAGGCACATACACACATTCATAAACACACATGAACATGTACATACACGTGCGCATATGTTTGTACACACACACACACACACACACACAGAGAGAGAGAGAGGGAGACTATTACAGCTGATTGAATGGTTGTTATGGAGATAGCAGAAAGAAAATAATACCCCATACTCAAAGAACAACCAGAAACATCAGACAGAGCTGGATTGGACATTACAGTGTTGTATACAACAAAAGCCTACTTTATATTGTAATTAAAATGTCATATATTTTCTAACCCAGTAAGTCACATGTTTTAAATAAAGCCACAAGATTCTTTCTAAAAAGTACATGAGCCTCATCCTCAGCCAACTCAAAATGTATATGTAAGTCAAGCCAAATTAATAAGAGAAAAGAGTTGCACAGTGTGCCCCAATCCTATTAACAGAATTGTCAATCTGGGTCAGCCACTGGAGAGCATGCTGTGCCCCTGCTGAGCTGTGCGATTTAGTTACACCTGGTGTTTGTCTGCCCTGGGAAGGGAAGGGCGGGTATTGCTCATTATGAAAGTCTCTCAACACAGCCGTCTTTAAATGTGTCATATTGAAAACTCCACTAGAGTTTAATTTAAAATGTGGTTCATTCAAAACATATACATAATACTAAAGCTGGCTCAAGGCTTGTTCAGGGGTCTTTTTAGGATTAGAGGTCCTTGGGGCTTCTGCAGGGTCTGAGACACAGAGCCAGCCTGCCTCCAGCAGCTGCTTCAACTGTGAAGTCCCCTCCCCTTGCCTCCCTTGTTCCCCCCCCTCTCCCCCCCCCCCGCTCCCTCCCTCCTCTGCCTGTCCTGGTTCCCTTGGCCCCTCCTCCCCAGCCCCCTGAAGAGCAGTGAACTGAATGTCTGGAGGGACGTGGCATCTTGAGACACAAAGAGGCAGGGTTTCCTCAGCCACACCAGCTTTCTCACTTAAGCCTTCAACTGCCCTGTCAGATAGCGTGCCAAGCTCAGAGAGGCAAAGCAGCTTCTCAAGATCACACAGCCTGTGTACGACATGGTCGGAACTACACTGACCTGACCCTGCACACTGTATTGTCCCGCTGGGCCACTCTGGTAGCCATGATGGATCAACAACAACAAAAGTGGTGTTCCCAATAAGGAATGATGGGTATGTCACTGTGTCACTGTTCTAATGCTTTCTGTGTAATTGAGGCTGGCCTTGAACTGTTGGAAATCTTTAAGTGGTGGAATTATAGGAATAACCCATCACATCCTCAGGAAATGACACGTAAAATTTTTTTTAATTAAGTAATTTATTCAGATTACATCTCAGTTGTTATCCCCTCACTTTTATCTTCCCATTCCTCCTCCCTCCCTCTTTCATCCTATTCCCCTCCCCTAGGTCTGTGACAGAAGGGATTTCCCAAAACCATTGATGGGATTGGGAAATGACACTATTGCAAGCATCTGCCTTATAGGACCTAGCTTTCCTCAGTTGAAAATGAGACAGTTGGTTGACTAGGTTACCTCTCCCAGCCTCTTCAGTCCCTAGGAGGAAGGAAGAGACGTGTGTGTGCACAGCTGCTTCCCAGAAACTCTAACGTCCCACTTCCAATCAACACTAAAAATGGAGGACCTTTGCAGGAAAAGGCAAATCTATCCTCTGCTACCTTCGGAGTGTGCCAGGGACTCCTTACGAACAGCAGTGGTAACAGCAAAGGGGGGGCCACCCCCACACCTGAACCACCTGAGCAGCTTTTCAGAGCATTGACTCCCTGAGAACCAGGATGGGGTCGGGGTAGCCTTTGGCAAGAAGTAACTACTGGAGGCAATGATGTCATATGTCAGGAAACATCTGCCCATCCAGCTGTTTGGTTTATCACACACCCAAAATAAGTGGCAAGCCTCAAACAGAAACAGATCTCCCTCACATTAAACAAGTATTTGCTTAGCCAGTCAGATTCATGAAGACAGAGCTAGCTAAGATGACGTTACCCAGGGGACACCCGACATTCCTTCTTCCCTGGACCTGTGCTTGAGGGAGGAAGCCATTAAGACACTTTATTCGATTCCCAGAATCATAAGAGGAATGCTTTGTGCTGAGCTGGTCCAGGGAGTTGGAGCTGGGAGATCCCGATCCCTTGTGAAGAGAGTAGGTTTAGTGCTTCATAGCACAGGCTGGCATGCACATCCTGCCCTTCCACCTCTATAGCCCCCCCCCCCCATCCTCCACACCCAGCTTCTAAGCCTGGACCTCTAGGCCTACAGTGGTCACTCTGTCCAGAGGCATTCTGTCTAGGGTCTGCCCTGCTGAGATGTGCAGAGATTTTACTCCCAAGCATAGGGGAGGGGCCAGGACCCCCCAGGATTGCTCTTTAAACCCTGTACATTTGATTAGGGGATGCAATGTTCCTGTTTTACAGGAACTCAAAGAGAATTAGTTGACAGCTTTTTCCCACTCCTTCAAGGGAAACACACTCAATGGATAATCTACAAGGAAAACAGTCCATTAGAATAGGTAAATAAAAACAAGTGTAAATGCAAGATTGCCTGGGAGCCCCTAGGGATTAGCTGATTACTCTCACAGGGCTTTGAGTAGGAACTAATTAATCTGTTAAACAGCACTGGGAGGGGCTAAGTCACCTGCCAAGTGCAGGGGTGGCTACTGGATCTTCAGCGACTGAGCTGGGGGGTCTATAAAGAGGGCTAGTAGAAGACATCACTTTGGCCCTGCCTCCCAAGCCCACCCTAGAGCCAGACTGTCTGTCGCTCTACTTGGAACCAGACCACTGAGACTCTAGGACAAAGGTGTCAGGCTTGCCTGGAGAAGAGCTTGGGGAAGATTTCAGCTGCTGCGTCCCTCTCAGCCCACTTAGAGATGAGAATGAACAGCGTGTGCATTATCCTGACATCTCTCCCAGACCTCGTGACAACTAGTTTCTAGTCCTTTCTGCTAGGCACCCAGGTGAGGGGTATTCCCAGCTCCCTTGCGTATTGACTTTACTGAGGAGCTCAGCAGATGCTAATCTGTCTTACGTCAAATCAGTGTGGCCTGATTAAAACTAATATGACCATTAGTGATTTCACGAGCTTTGGTAGCAAACATAAGGCTGACCAAAACCTGTAGGCGTGGGCACTAACGCGGGCCCTCTCTATCATCGCCTTTTCTAGTACCCGTAACTCCCTCTGTACTCCTGAAATTAACTTCACCATATAAAATACAACCTGATAGAAAATGGTTTGAGAGTTGCCATCTGGGACATCAGCTATTGTGAACCTTTTTCAGGGGAACTTTATTCTTTGGATTTTTTCCTCCATTACTTAAGAGCTCTACAGCACAAAGGGCACGGAGCCTGGCACAGTACACTCAGAAATCCTGCTCCAGCCAGGTAACGTGGCAACAGAGCCAGTCATACAGAGTGACAATGACAGACTACACCTGTAATACACACAGACTACATGTCACACTAGTCTCAGGGGAGGGGGCACTAAGGTCAAGCTAGACATGACTCTCTGCCCCTAAGGGGGTCCCCTTATAAAAGCAGGAGCAATTATTAAGCAGGAGTTGCCACTTAAATGAGTCATAGGTGGCTACTGCCAACTCAAGTGCAGCCCCCTAGAGTGGGGTCTACTGAACCCATGAGTCACAGCATGGGGCTGACAGAGGAGCTGAGATAGACTTGTAGGTTCTGTGCACATTGAGAGACAGCCTCTTGCGCTGGAGGGATGGCTCCGTGGTTAAGAGCACTGGCTGCTCTTCCAGAGGACCCGGGTTTAGTTCTCAGCATCCATACAATGGATCACAATAGTCTGTAACTCCAGTTCCAGGGAATCCAATGTCCTCTTCTCATTTCCGTGGGTACCAGGTATGCATGTGCCTTTGGAAGCCACATAGTGACTCAAAACATCTTTATCTCCAGTCCCAGACACTGAATGCACATGATCCAAAGACATACATTCAGACGAACACCCACATACAAAATAAACAAATAAATAAATAAAACCTGAGAGAGATAGTGTGCTTCTGGAACTTCATTTTCTGGACTCTCCAATGTCTCCCTCCCACCCCCCGCCCCCGATTTATGTGCATTGGTGTTTTGCCTGCATGTATGTCTGTGTGAGAGTATCAGATCTTGGAGTTACAGACAGTTGTGAGCTGCCGTGTGGGTGCCAGGAATTGAATCCAAGTCCTTTGGAAGAGCAGTCAGTGCTCTTAATTGCTGAGCCATCTCTCCAGCCCCCGATTTCTGGGTTCTATTGCCAGGGTTTCTGGTAAAGTAGCTCTGGTTTAGGATCATAGAATTTCTGTTTCTAATAGGCTCCTAGATGACGCCAATGCTGCTTGCTCTGGGAACATCTTGGAAAGCCTTTGGTCTGGACAAATCTAGTCAGTCCAAGATGCATAGAGGGAGGGTCCTCCTGGTCCAGAGCTGCAGTCTCTGGTACTGCCTCCAGGATCAGGGCCACTGCATAGCAACCAAGCATGTTGTTTGCACTGCTCATTCCTGACAGTCCTTTATTTCCATGCTGTGCTTATATTTTGTTCAGCCATTTAAACAGTTGGTTAACTTCTGAATTATTTCTCTATGTGTTTTTCCTTTTTTTTTTCCACATAGAGTGAAATGGATGAGACCCAAATCCAATTGGCTGGGGACGACGTGGATTTGCCAGAAGATCTCCGAAAGATGGTAGATGAAGATCAACATGAGGAAGAAGAGAAGGATTCTATCCTTGGGCAGTTGCAGAACCTCCAGAACATGGACTTGGATACCATTAAAGAAAAGGCACAGGCCACCTTCACAGAAATCAAGCAGTCAGCAGAACAGAAGTGCTCTGTGATGTGAGAGGTGGTGGGCCAGGTGGAGGAGAAAGGCAGGCCACCTTCGGGAGCACAGGCCTCCCGGAGTGGGGGTGCCTAGCATGCAGTACAACATAGCAAATATAATTAGGGAAACCACGATGGGGAAGCTGTCTACCAACATATAAACAACAATTGGGTCACTCTCGATGTCCTGGCACAGCACTAGCCAAGCCCGGCAGCGGGGAGCACACTTTCCTTTTAGCTTTAGCCATGAGTAACTAAGAAATATCAGCCATAGATTATGGCGCAGAGCCATCTGGTTAGAGATCTTTAGATCAGCTGGGAGAGCCAAACAAAAGCAAGCGACATTTCCTCTCCAGGGTCTTACAATGTCCAGCAATCAACATGATGCTAGTTACTTGGAGAGAAAGGCAAGGAGGAGGCTGTGGTCACTTGGTGCCAAGGCTACAGGTGACAGAGCAATCATATACCACATAACTTCTTATTCCCATCATCCTTGATCCATAATGGTCCCCCGACCCCCTCAAATTTGCCTCTTACACACCGTGTAACTCACTTTGTCTTTCTGAGACCAACTATCTGACATAAACATTGTAAAGGGAAGAAAGACTTATTTGGCCTTACAGTTCAGAAGGTCCAGTCCATGGCTGCTTGGCTGCATGGGAGAGGCAGAACAGCACATCAGGAAGGTTGTAGGATGTAGTGGAGATCCAGGAACAAGAAACACCCGGCGATCTACTTCCTTTATCTGGGTCCTACCTCCTGAGGTTTCCAGAACCTCAACAACAACAACAACAATAAAAATCACTAAATGGAGCCGGGCGAGGTGGCGCACGCCTTTAATCCCAGCACTCAGGAGGCAGAGGCAGGCGGATCGCTGTGAGTTCGAGGCCAGCCTGGTCTACAAAGTGAGTCCAGGATGGCCAAGGCTACACAGAGAAACCCTGTCTCGAAAAACCAGAAAAAAAAAAATCACTAAGTGGGTGGGCACTTCACTTTGACAACCCAAAACTTCCCGACACCATCTGTCACTGTCCTAGTGAAGACTGCCAGGTGGAGGACAAGCCCCCCAACTCATGATCCTTTTAGGGGGACATGCCCTATCCAAGATAAAGCAGACATGATTCAGCCAAGCATCAGTGGTGGTCAGGGCTGTGGCCAAAGATGAGAAGCAGAAAGTGGACTTCCCCAGCCTGCTGCACTGGACGGCATCAGCAGGTGCAGAGTGACCTTCAAGGAGGCAAAGGTTAAGGTTGAGGGATGCGAGGACAGCTGTTGCTACTTGTGAGTTCAGCACGGTTCCTTCTCTCTGAGCTCTGGTACCAGTGGGAGCATGGGCTAGACAAACAATACTAGGAGCAAGCTTCACTCAAGCTGCCATTATTTTTCTGTTCAGCTCCACCCCTCCCTGCCTCTTTTCCTGTTGTTCTGACTTCCACCCTTAGGCCTGAGTTCCAGGACACTCTGCAAACATTCTGAGCTAGTTCTCTGGGTAGACGTCAGTGTAGTTTCCCTAATATCAGCTCTTTCAAACACAGTAAATCAAACAAAGATTCGCCTCAGAAACAGAGCTGTTTGTTTAGCCAACACCAACCAAAAGGAAGCAGACGGAGCTTCTTAGCGAATCCATTCACAGAACGAGTAAGGATAGAGAACAATTTTATCAAGAGGAAATTCTTTATGAGAGGGTAATAAGATAATTGCATGGGTGCATACCCGGATTCCTGGGCACAGGGCACAAGACGCAGTTTCATGGTATAAAAGCAGATAAATAAAAGCGAGTAGCAAAGTTCAGAAGTGATGGCCCTTTGCAGTGCTTAGCTCCTCTCAGACATTCCTGGAGAACCCTGGGCTGTGTCAGGGGGCTGATCACCGTGCAACCACAGTTCCTCACACCACAAATACATGTTAGAACCATGCCCACCTCCTGTAAGAGTTTTTATGTGAGCTGTGATTCATTTTATATAAGAAACTTTAAATATAGTTTTAAGTGGCGTGTTCAGTTGATGCCTGCCCCTGTGCTCTAGTTAATGGGGTGGTGGGCTGGCCTGGGTGAGGGGAGCTGTGTCAGTCCAAGGTTTGTACATTTTGTGACATAAAACACTGTCTAATTATTCAATAGAGCAACTGAAGGATGCCACAAAGACTTGCTCTCTTATAAAATATGAAGCCAATGTGCCCAAGGAGGTCACTAAATTGCCACTTCATCTTGACAGCCCAAATTACCACGGTGCCGTTTCGTCATTGTCCCAATGGAGCTGCATAGCCTGCAGAGGACCAGCCATGATTCCACTTGAAGTCACAATTTGCCACACCACAGCATCTCTACACTGCAGTGGCACACCACAGCACCACACCACACCACACCAGCACACCACACCACTGTTCTATGCCGTAACACCACAACATTGCACCATACCACAGCACAGCACCACAACACTACACCATTTCCCAGCACACCACCACCCCATAATATAATCCATCGAATCGTATCACCACACACAAGAGTATACATGTTGAGTCACACCCTGACAGATGCCTAGCCCTTAACTTTCACCATACCGCACAAGGGTTCTCAACCTTCCTAATGCTGCGCTCCTTCAATATAGTTCTTCGTGTGTGTGGCACCCCTCAACCATAGAATTATTTTCATTGCTACTTTGTAATTCTGCTCCTGTTATGAGTGAGAATATAAATACCTGTGTTTCCATTGGCCTCAGGTGACCCCTGTGAAAGGGTCATGACCACAGGGAATGCAAACTAGTACAGCCACTTTGGAAATCTATCTGGTGCTATCTCAGAAAAATGGGAATAGGGCTTCCTCAAGACCCAGCTATTCCACTCCTGGAAATACCCAGAAGCTGCTCCAGCACACAACAAGAAAATTGCTCAACCATGTTCATAGCAGCCTTATTCATAATAGCCAGAACATGGAAAACAGCCTAAGTGTCCCTCAGTAGAAGAGTGGATAAAGAACACTGTGGTACCTATACACTATGGAATACTACTCAGCTATTAAAAACAAGGAATTCCCGAAATTTGTGGATAAATGGATGAGCTAGAAATGATATAATGAGTGAGTTAACCCAGAAGCAGGAAAGAATCAAATGGTATATACTCACTTATATCTGCATTACTAGCCCAAGGGATGTCCCATGAAAGCCTTCACTTACCAGGGAAACTGGGCACAGAGGGGAAGGCATCCTATGGGACTCTAAATGAGAGACGCATGGGAGAATAGCAAATAAAAGGATCCAGAGGGTCCTAGAAATCACAAGTAGAACCATATTGATAGGAAGATTGGCCCAGGGGTCACGCTCAAACTAAGGCACCAGCCAAGGGACAATACAGGAGGTAAACTTTAAACCCCCTTCCCAGATCTAGCCAATGGTCAGAATATCTCCACAGTTGAGTGGAGAGTGTGATATGACTTTCTCACGTACTATGGTGCCTCACATTTGACAATGTCCCCTGGAGGGGGAGACCTGGTGCACTCAGAGGAAGGAAGAGGTAGCCAAGAAGAGACTTGATACCCTATGAGCATATACAGGGGGAGGTAATCCCCCTCAGGAACAGTCTATAGGGGAGGGAATAATGAGAAAATGGGGGGGGGAGGAATGGGAGGATACAAGGGATGGGATAAACATTGAGATGTAACAAGAATAAATTAATAAAAAAAAAAAAAAAGGGTCATGACCAGCAAGTTGAGAACCACTGCTCTTGTACATTTTACCAGATCATACTACCCCAGTTAACACCAAATCCCAGGCACATGGGTTCAGGCAGACAGGGAGGATGTGTTTATTAGGTCAGAGCTTATTAGGCTTTTTCTTGTGACCCTTTTCACCTGGGAAGTTTTTACACATGCCAGTGTATGTAGGTACATAAGTGAATAGTCACTGACAGCAAATCATAAACACTTCTAACAATTTTACATATAATTTTAACATTCATTAAAATAAAAGCAAATGTGTACTCTAAGAAGCTAGGTGTACTTACCTTTATATAAACTGCTAGTTCTTTTGCTCAATATTTGATACTATAGGACATCATCGTCAACAGTTTTTAAGAGTTGATCAATATTTTGATTTTAGGCTAAATGGGGTGACATATCTATAATTCCAGCTTATGGGAAGTAGAGGCAGGGTGATCATGACCTGAAGGCCAGCTGAGTGAGTTTGAGGCCAGCCTGGGCTACATGAGGCCCTGCATCAAGAAAAAAATTAATTTGCAATCATCAATGCTGAATATGTTACTTTGCACAAACATGCAGTATGTGCAATGGCAGATGTGTGTTTAAAGGCGTTGCAGAACTTGGAAATGCTCTCCTGTTCCCCTGCTAAAATTCACTTAGCAACTTATAAAACTCAAATGCAGTTTGGGGGGGCATGCATATGCATTTGTGTTGTGTGTGCATGTGTATGTGCATAGTCACATGCATGCCCCAGACGCATGCAGAGGCTGGATGCTGACACGGAGTGTCATCCTTCAGTTGCGCTCCACCTAATACACCGAGGTAGGGTCTTTCATGTGAAACCAGGGCTCACCAGTTTGGCCAGGCTAGCAAGGGAACTTGATCCAAGGATCATTTGTGCCGGCCTCACGATTACAGACAGTCTGCATCAGCCACCTGGCCTGGCCTGGGGATGGCACCTTCTAGTAGGTGCCATCCAGTAGGCCCAGATAAAAGGTGTTTCAGGAGGAAGTTTACTCTTGCCTTCTGCCCTTCTCTCTTGCTGTAGAGTTGATTTGCCCCATTGCTGCCACCGACGATTCCTTTACTGACTACAGAGCTAGTGTTTCTACACTTTCGTCTTGAAACAAGGACTAGCAGCTCTCCAGGAACCCTCCAGGCTTCCAGTGCCAGATTATGACTACTAAGACACCCCACCTTGTGGGCCAAGTGACTGTCTCCCTCAGTGAGAGACAGCTATTCTGGGAGTACTCTGACACTGACTGGCTCTGGTGTGATTTGGCCATTTGATTACTTTAAAGCTCACTTAAGCAATTCTAAATAAATTATGTATACATATAATTTATAATACATATACATATCCATTTGATTATATCCTCTAGAGAACTCTGACTAAAATAGAGAGTCAGAGCCTAAGTGTGGTACACTTGCCTTTGATCCCAGCACTCTGGATGCAGAGGCAGATGGACCCCTGTGAGTCTGAGGCTCATCTTGTCTACACAGAGGTCCTGGCCAGCCCAGGAGTACATAGTGAGATCCTTTCTCAGATTTTTTTAAAAAATAAGGTTTGAAATGACTTTACTACCAGTAGCATTAGGAAACAAAATTCTTAGCAATAAATTCATCAATGGATGCAGAAAGCCTGTATACCAAAAACTAAAGCATATCTATGTATCAGAAGAGTAGATGCGTCCTGGAACTCACACCCTCTCAATTGATGGAGTCAGGGAGATCCCAGCCATGACTCTATGTGGAAGAAGTGAGCTGTTCCTAAAATTTCACTAGAAAGTCAAATTGAGTTAGAGACCATGAACATACAATAAATCTCAAAGAAAGCAAGATTGGAAGATCTACTTGCTCGAGGAGGCTTTCTTGAGACCTCAGCAATCATGACAACGTGTGCTGATGTAGATCATTCACTGAACCAGCATATAGAGCCCAGAAATAAATAAACCTGTGTTTACACATCAACTGACCCCCCCCCTCCCCACCCTAGACTTGCAAAGAGCGTTCTGAGATGTCCTATGTACCTATGCCGGCTTCCCTGAACCACTTCCTCTTTTATAATTGTTGTACAATGGCAAAAATCAGGAAGCAGACAGTGGCCCAGTGTGTGCGATTAGTTTGCTATCATCTTACCGCTTGCATGTTTTCGTGTAGCCATCAGGACACAGAGTTAATGCGTCACCATGGAGTCTCCCTGTGCAAACACCATCGTATCCATCCCCATGCCTTTCCCATCACTAACCACTGTAAACTGTTGACTTATGTCCAACCAAATGAGTTTTGAAAGTGGTACCAATCCAATCCCACGAGTAAAGTAAATATGCAGAAATACATTAAATCATACCATAGAAAAAAATTTTAATCCAATGTGGATTAAACCTGAGAATAAAGCCGAGTTTGTAAAACTTTTAGAATATAACAGATGTTACATTTAAAAAGTATCGGTTCAGCCTAAAATTGCTAAATAAAGACACAGAGTCGGAAGCACACTTTTAGGCTGTAGCTCTAGGCTGGGCAGAAACTATACTAATACAAATCTTCTCCTAAACTGTGGTAAACAAACTACTCTAAACTGATATAATATATATATCCCAAGCATTTGCTACTAAGATGTTCGTCCAGTCGTTCTCTCTCCTTTGTCTTCTTACTCAGTCAACTGTCTCTCTCCTCAACTGCCAAACTTGCTCTTCCTCCCCCAGCAAGCCCCACCTTCCACTTCCTGTCCTTCTGCCCAGCTGATTGGCTAAACAGCGCTTTATTGATGGTTGATACATCCACTCAGCCTTCCTCCACAAACAGAACATCCTTGTAATTTTAAGATAAGCAGAACTTTACAGATTTTCTTTCTTTCTTTTTTTCTTTTTAAGATTTTATTTATAAATGAGCATTTTATCTGCATGTGCACCTGCCTGCCTGAAGAGGGCATCAGGTTCCAGTATACATGGTTGTGAGCCACCATGTTGTTGCTGGGAATTAAGCTCAGGACCTCTGGAAGAGCGAAATGTGAAATCTGCTTTAAAAGCATGAAACACAAAATGTTCCTAGGCGAGTGTTTGCACAGAATAAGTACATGTTCTAGAAAAACACTGACTTCAAACCTAAGTGGTAAGCCTGCAAAGCTTCTAACCTTTTCAATTCTCTTGCATGCTTGAAATTTTGTTTTCTTTTGTTTTGCACGTCATAATTGAATGCTGGAGGTTGATGAGCACCTCTTCTCTTACCAGTAGCTGAAACAAAAACAATAGAATGAAGTTTGGGACTTGCTATGTACTTTAGACTTGCTTCCTCCACCACCTAGGCATCCAGGAATGGACAGATGGTTGCTTCCTGGGCTTATGCTTGACTGCAGCTCTTCTGTGTGAGAGTTCAAAGCACTGAACAGGATGCCGATTGTGCATTTCAGTGTAGAATGTAACACACACACACACACATACACCCTAACTTCCAGGGATCCCCAGAATCCCATAACACAAAAGCATTGACTAATGCACAAATGTTACTCTCATGAAGCTCTACATTTTCAGAAGATTTAAAAAAAGAAATAGGGCCAGCAAAACAGCTCAAAGAGGTAAGGATGACTGTTGACTGTCACCAACCCTGATGATCTGAGTGCCACCCCCACAACCCCACATGGTGGAAGGAGAGGCTGAGCCGTATGTGCACCCACACACATACACACAAGACGAGTAAACAAATGTGAAAAATATTTTTAAGCATTAAAAAGAAATAAATGCATTCACTATCTAAGCACAGGTATTCTGGAGAATGAATTTGTCCTTTTACCTTCCCAAGCAAGTAAAAGACTAGCACCCCTAGCCTTTAAAACAAGATGTTTTGTGTAGCCCCTCAGATTCAGTGAGTTGGAAAATTAGAGTGCTCTGCTGGTCGGCACAGGGACTTCAGGAATGGTCTGTGTTCTTTTTTCTTGTCCCCTTGTCCACAGCCAGTCTAGGCTCTCAACAGAATCGTCATCATCAGGTGTAAAGGCTCCCAGAAAGTGCTAGAAATATGATGCATTCCCACACAACCACAACACAGCACGCAGCCCTGGGAAACCTCAGCAAGATTCCTTCCCGAGACCCAAACACAGCACTTGCAGGTAACACTAGACCAACTAAGACTCTCTGAATGTCCTCCTCCTTAAGTCTGGGACTAGATTTTAATTTTCCTCTTTTTAAAAAATATCTCTTGTCATTTTTAATTCTGGTAAAAGATATATAGAATAAAATATGCCATTTTCTGAGTGAATGGCCCTAAGCATTACCCACCCTTCTCCAGCACTTTTTAATCTTTCCAGTTGAAATTCTGTACCTGGAAAACAACATTTCTTACTACTACTTCACTGCGGGTTCTAATTTATCTTTCTATGAGCATTTTACATTGGTTTGAGACATAGTCTTAATATGTAGCACAGACTGGACTCTTAATTATTCTTCTTCTTCTTCTTCTTCTTCTTCTTCTTCTTCTTATTATTATTATTATTATTATTATTATTATTATTATTATTATTATTATTCCCCCTCCTTCTCCTCCTTCCTCCTCTTCCTTCCTCCTCTTCCTCCTTCCTCCTCTTCTTTTTCTCCTCCTCCTCCTCCCTCCTCCTCCTTCTTCCTCCTTCCTCCTCCTTCCTCCTCCTTACTCCTCCTCCCCCTTCCTCCTCCTCCTCCTTCTTCTTACAGGCTCAGGCACACACCCAGGTTACTTCTGTAAACTTGACTCCTTAAAGTATATTACATAATCAGAATAAAGCAGTACCTATGTTTTGAAACTGTCTTGACTCGCTCATCACGCCATCTTTAAGATTTGTCCACACTGTAGCATATGTGCTCTTTCTTATGTATGTTTATGTATAGATTTAGTATTTCTTTTCTGTGTATGTATGTGTGTGGGCATGCATGTGACAGTCTGAAGACAGCTCACAAGAGTCAGTTCTCTCTTTTCACGATGTGGGTCAAAAGCGTTGAGCTGAGGTTGTACCTCACTTTTAAAGATTGGGTAAGATTTCCACTATATGCATATGTGGCATTTCACTCTGGGGAACACTCATGCCCCTCTAAATAGTAGCTAGTGTGAGTAGTGTGTCAAGTACGTGGGTATACATGCATATTTCTGAATTCCTGCTGTCAGTTCCTCCATATGTGTTCATGTGTGTGCATGTGTGTGCTTGCATGTGTGGGCTAGAGGTAAAACTTGAGTGTCATTTCTGAGGACACCATCCTTTTCAATATTTTGTTTGCTTTGCTTTGCTTTGCTTTGAGAAAGTGTCACTCATAGGCTTGAACCTCTCTGGTTTACTGGACTGCCTGCCCAGCAAAACCCCAGAGTTCCTGGTGCTGGAATTACAGATGTGTACCAGAATGCCTGCATTTTTAAATGTGGATTTTGGGGGACTAAATTCTGATCCTTGTGCTTGTATGGCAAGTGTTTTACCAACTGAGCAATCTTCCAAGCCCCTGATTTCTGTTTTGAATATGGACAAATAGAACAATTGACAGTTTTTTTTTAACATTTAAATAATATTTTTGAGAGACCACTAAAAAAAAAAAAATGCCTGAGAAGTGTTACAAAAATGTGGAATCACACAGACTAAATTCAGATTCAGAAATCTTGTAAAATTCTCTTTAGAAAAAAACTTTATTATGAAAAAAAATTAAACCTAACCCGAAATAGAGCAACGTAACAAACCCACAGATTCTGAAATCTTGCTTCTTTACCTAACTCTAAAATGTTATTAGCTTTGGAAAACCCTATTTGCACACCTCCATTTAGATCGAAAGAGGATCATTCTTAGGCTGCCTGATTCCCGAGCTGCAGGAAGATGGAGTGCGTATGCCAACAGATGTTTGCTTGCATTTGCAAGTTATTTCAGAAACCCCTCAGACGTCCAAGTTGTGTTTCGCCAAAGATCATTCACTTAGCTTACAGGGCCTTCAGTAAGTCCTGAGCTCCTCCACTTGAATGGAGATACTTCTGGGCAGCCTCTGAGGCCCTGTTGAAAGCATCTGGGGCTAATTAGATTCGTCAGGATATATAGGATCAGCGCTTTTAGAGCTTAAGGGGTCAAAGGAGAAAGCACAAGAAAATGGACCAAAAAAATTTGTCCACAAAACCACAGAAAACCAAATACATTAACTACCCAAATAGACTGCCGTAGCATTGCCAGAGCCACTGAGAGCAAATAATGGCACCCCCTGAGATGCTGTGGTCTCAGAACAAAGTGGGAGTGGCCCTGCAAGGGAAGCCCTGTCTCCTCAGTTAATGAAGGCTCACGTCAAAGGCTGTGAGGGAAGGCCAGTACTAACACTAACAGGACAGGAGTGGGCTGAGAGGCCCTTTGAAAGTGATCAAATGATTCCTGTGGGATCTTTGAGAGAAAGCAAAGAAGCTTGACATTTTCAAACACACGAGAAATAATATTTTAGAAAACTCCAGATAACTGACTATCTAAGAATGTGAGAAATGTGTCTGTGCCATTAGTAGCTGCGTGAAATAGACTCGCTGCTTAGTAGCCTCCTCGTGTGTAAAACAGAGCACTTAGTAGTTACGGTACACCAACTGCCACCATATGCAGCACTGGGCGCTGAGATCCTGGTGACAAGGTTGTTGTTTTCATATAGCTTGGATTCCAATGTGTGTCAGGCATCAAACCAGGAATGTAAGCAGTAAGAGCGCAGGTTTGGAGGCTGCTTGATGCTATAGGAAAAAAATAGAATGACAATGGGAAAAAAAAGAAAATTATGGGGAGGGTGCTTCTGGGAAAGAAATAGTGCAAAAGTCCTGAAGCAGGAAGGGTCTGAGAGGTCCTACTGTGTCAACGGAGGTGGTTCCAAATCTGGCAAAGGGATGGATGTTATAGGCCAGGGCAAGGAGTTTTAATCGGATTCTAAGTATAAGAGTTGGTTTGGATGGGTTTTATTCCAAGAAATGGATTGACCTGCCTTACTATTTGGCTTGTTTTGTCTTGAGACGTGGTCCAGCATGTGGCCCTGACTGATCTGGAACTTGTATCTGAGGCTGACCTTGCAATCATGATTGATCGACCTTGCAGGCGAATCAAGGTTCAGCCCTAGACTCCTGAGGGCTGGGATTACAAGTGTATGCCACCACGTACAGCTTTGACTTTGTGTGTTTGAGTAGTTGCCTGGCTGCTGAGTGCAAAGAAGAAAGGGAGCAGTAACAGGAAGGAGACAGTACGAAGGACTATGGACTGAGCTGCATTAGAAGGAGAGAGACAAATGGACTCGCAGAGCTACTGAAGCTAGGGCTGTAGGAGAGACGGCAACAACATCGGTTTCAATAAGACAGCACTTGGAGAGATGACACGTGGTATCTGAGCAACAGTGCTGTCAAGATGTTCATGATGTTGACCAGGTCTAGGGCCAAGAGATGGGGGAGGAGACTGTAGCTGGTTCATCCTTGTAGGACCAAAGTCAGAGTGATCAGGAATCTTTGACATGACTGTAGGGGTGGACGTTGACCTAATCTGGAAAGCAGGGCATTTCCACACTAAATTAGAGGGGGAAAATAACGGAATGTTGATTTCTGTCAGCTATCTTTTCTATGTGCATAGAGGGTGTCTTATGCTTTTTATCATTCAGCAGATACATGTAGTATATGACATTCTGTGCTTGACAAGAGCCAAAGCATCCTGGCATCCCAGGGATAAACCCACTAGGTCATGGTGTTGACACTGTAGTATAGTGTTATATTGGCTTTGCCAGGACTTTAAGGTTTTCACCCATATTCTCAAGGATATTAGCATGCAATGTCCTTTTGTTTTGTTTTGCTTTGCTTTGCTTTGCTTTGCTTTTCGAGGCAGTGTTTCTCTGTGTAGCCTTGGCTGACCTGGACCTCATTCCGTAGACCAGTCTGGCCTCGAACTCAGAGATCCACCTGCCTCTGCCTCCTGAGTGCTGGGATTAAAGGCATGCACCGCTGCAACCACCACCGGCTTAATATCAATGACTATCTTTCACTTTCCTTATCTGTATTGGTTTGGGAGTAAATGCTGGCCCTACAAGGCGAGTTTGATGTCTCCTGTGTTTGGCTCCACTTCTTTGGGAGAGTTTCAGATGCATTGGCATTCGCTCTTCTTCACTTGACAGAACTCACACATGAAGCCATCTGGTCCTGAGCTTTTCATTGTTGGGAGCATGTTTTAAATTACTGGTTCTATCTCTTTTATTACTATTGGTCTTTTCATATAGTTTATTCTCCATAATTCAGTCTTGGTAGATTGAATATTTCTATGTCCTCTAGGCTATCCAATTGCTGACCTATACTTGTTTATAGTAGTCTCTTAGGATGCATTGTATTGTAATACAATCCAAATCAAAAGTTCAGTCATAATTTGTATAAAAAAATTTGCAAAATATGTGTCAGATATTCATATATATAAGGAACACATACACCCTCCATCATCTTTCAAAGTATTAGCAGATTTGCACAGTAAGCAAGAGATCTAAAGAAATACATTTTTTCCAAAGAAGACATGAAGCTGTCCAACGGACATGTAAAAAGTTTTCAAAATCTCTGATCACTAGGGAAGTGCATACCAAAGCCACAATAAGGCAAGGGTGTGGAGAAGTTGGTAGTCTTTTGCTCAGGAATGTAAGATGGTGCCATTGATGAAGGAAAGTTTGGTGACCCCTCAGAAACATAAGCAGCCGTTGTGTGACCTAGTGATTCTGAATCTGGGTGGAGTTGCAGAAGGATTCAGGGCAGAGATTTAAAAGGATCCATAGCAACCAATGCCCATAGCAGCCAAAAGATGCACATAACACAAGTGTCCATCAGTGGATGAGCAGAGAGGCAAGATGCAATATATCCAAACAATGGGATAGATACTATATATTGTTTTGCCTTTCAAAAACAGGTAAATTCTGATATGGGCTACAGTACATCTAAACCTTGAAGACATTATGCTAGGCAAAAGAAACTAATTACAAAAAGACAAATACTGTGTAATTCCTCTCATGGGATGTACTTAGAATAATCAAATTATAGGAGCAAACGGTGAGATAGTGGTTGATAGACATTGGGCCAGGAGGCTAGTGGGGCATTAGTTAAATGGGTCCAGAATTGGAGAAAATGAAAAAGGTTTGGAGGTGAAAACTGGGGGTGCTTGTACAACAATGTGAGTGTGCTTAGTGCCAAAGGATTATATACTTAAAAATGGCTAAGAGATGGTATATTTGGTGTTATTACAAGTTACAAAAGTTCATAAAAAAAAAAAAAAGGAAGTAAAAGACAACCTTGATGTTTGAATGTTCATGTTTGTGATGGGTTCATTCTCAAGCGGTCAAGAGTGTAGCTGTGACCTGAGTCTGTCTTCACTCTTCGAATTAAACTGATAAAATAGAACGTGTTGGACTCTTGTTTGAAAAGGGAGCCTGGGGGGAAAGAATGCCTGAGAGTGTTTACTTGAGTGTAGCGCTCAGCGAACGGCAGTGAGTGGAGCAGGCTTCCCAAAACAAGAAGGACAAAACCTAGGGCTTGGGTGTGCTCAGGGATGCTGAACTCCAGAGGGCGGGCGCCCTCGAATTTGCCTTCTTAGCGCTCTAAGAGGATTGCTGAGCTTCGAGATCATCATCCCCTCAAGATAAATGTCTCTAGTACTTCCCCCAGACACTCTGAATTCAATTAGTTTAATTAGAAAACAAGCAAAGAGGCATTATCTTAATATAGCTTTGCTCCCGGCAGTCCCGGAAGTCCGCTTCTCTGGTAGATATTCAAATGCCCCCCTCTTGTTTACACGTGCTGAGATAATAGAACTCTGCATTTTCAAAGAAAGATGAACAATTCTTACCTAGTAGATAATGCTTTTGTTCTGGTTTTTAAACTGATATTAATATCTTCTGGTTTCTTCATCCTTTAAGGGGGACAAGAGCTGTGAAATTCTAGGAAGTGGGGAAACATCCTGATTTTGAGTATTTGCCAGTTTCTGAGATGAAAAGGCTCCTACTATGGCTCATTTTTGAACTACAAATGTGACTTCAGATCTGGGACAAACCTGCCTCCTCCACCTCTCACAGGACAGTGGGAACTGGTTCTAACACACTAATGCTTTGTAAACCTATTGCCCGGAGAAATTTCTTTTTATTACATAGAAGCTCCTTGGTCTTTCCTAAGTTATAAGAGCAAGCTGAGGATCAAATCAAACTGGGTTGGTAAATTAGGGTGTCATGTGAAGAATGATCTCATTGCAGATATAAACCTTGAGGGACTCAAAACAGATATGCCCCCCCCCCCAATACAACTATGAGCTGTCCAAATGTGAGTCTGAGAGGCCAGAGAGGCTGTTGGGTCCTGGAAAGCTTGTGAGTTCACTCTAGTGTGTTCTAAAATACAGGGACTCAAATGAGAAATTAGTTCTAACTGATCCTGGCTCTGAAATGATTCTGTCTTGGAAGGTATGGAAGTGGCTGAGAAGGAACTAGTTCTTGCCTCTTGCAAGATGGTCTGCAGAGACCTGCGGTCCTTGTTTTTGCTTAAAGGAAGTGTTTGAAATAAGGGTGTTACCTCCTCTGGGAAGCACTACAGCTGCCGACTGCTCTTTGCTTGGAAGTGAAATGAAGTCTGCTCCTCAGTGTTCTGTACATACTGGGCTCCCATGTGAGCTAGAAACAGCACCTCCACACAGCTCATCTCCTCCTTGGCTCATGGCAATTCGGACACAATTGTGTGATGGGGTCGTCGCTCACTTCAATGTCTTCATACCAGTGCTTAATTCAGTTTAGCCTGGAGATATTAATAGAGAGTGCACAGGGCATGATAGTGGGGGTAAATGTGTGCATAAGAAGCACGCTAACCTCCTCTACCAAGGCCATGCATTCCTGAAAGTGGCCAAGGATATTCACCATCAGCTGGTTTCTGCAGGATGTTTATAAGCCCTGATTTATTTTAACTTGTTTGTGGTCTCACTTGGGTTACTCCAGTGTCTCTATGGTGTGGTGGTCTCAGTGGAAATGGCCCCCATAGGCCCATACAGAATGGCACTATTAGGGCATGTAGCCTTGTTGGAGGAAGTATGTCATTGGGGGGGGGGCTTTGAGGTTTCAGAACCTCAAGCCAGACCAAGTCTCCCCCCCCTTCCTGTTGCCTATAAATCAAGATGTAGAACTCTCAGCCACTACTCCAGCACCATGTCTGCCTGCATGTTGCCAATGTTTCCTGCCATGATGATAATGGACAAAATTTCCGAACTATAAGCCAGCCCCAATTAAATGTTTTCCTCTGTAAAAAAAAAAAAAAGAGAGAGAGAGAGAAAAAGAAAAACAAAAAAACAAAAAAACATGACCATATTTCTCTAAAGTATGTTATTCCCATTTCCCCTGGCTCATATTTTTCTTACTTTACTTGCTTGTCTTAGTTATTTTTCTATCACTGTAAACACCATGACCTTAGCATTAAAGGCGTTCATTTGGCTTACGGATTCAGAGGGTGAGAGTCCACAATAGGGGAGCAAAGAACAGCTGAGACAGTACATCTTAATCCAGAAGTGGGAGGCAGAGGGAGAACCCTGATAATCAAAGCCTACCACCGGTGAAACCTGCCCCCCAACAAGGCCACAGAGCTTAATCCTTCCCAAATGCTCCTCTCAACCGGGGGACCAAGTATTCAAATATATGATCCTGTGGAGACATTCTCATTCGAACCACAAATTTCACGCCTTGTTCCCAGAGAACTCTGGTCATATCACAATGCAGGATGCAGTTAGAGTAACCCCCAAAGTCCCAATAGACTTTTGCAGTCTTAATATTGTTCCAAAGTCCAAAGTCTTTTCTGGGAGTCAAAGCTATCTAGTAATCATAAGTCCTGTAAAATAAAAAAATCAAATCACATGCTTCCAACACACAATGGCGCAGAAAATGCATGGCCATTCTAAAAGGGAGGAGTTGGGGCACAGTGAGGAAACACCAGATCCAAGCAAGACTGGAACTCACCAGGGCAAACTGCAAATCCTGTAGCTCCCTGTCTTGTGTCAAAGAGCTTAGGTAACTCTGCCCTACTAGTTTTGCTTCTTGAGAGGCACATCTCTCTCAGACTGGTTCCACCCCATGTGCAGCTCATGTCAAATATTTTGGGGTTCCCAACACAATTGAGGCTTCACTTCTTTCCTTCCTTTCATTTTGTATTTTTGTTTGTTTGTTTGTTTGTTTTTATTTTTGTTGTTTCTTTGTTTTTTAAGACAGAGTTTCTCTGTGTAGCCTTGGCTGTACTGGACTCGCTTTGTAGACCAGGATGGCCTGGAACTCACAGCAATCCTCCTGCCTCTGCCTCCCCAAGTACTGGAATTAAAGGTGTGCGCCCCCATGCTTGTCAGGGCCTCTTGCCCTCCCAGATGCTTCATTCAGAGCCTGCATTGCCATGCATCTCCTGGCCTCAGTGTCTCTCATTAACCACAGGGAAAGATTCCACAACCCCTTTTTTCATGTATCTGTCATGACTCTAAGGCCATAACTCTTGTGGGTGACATTGCCACAGTCTGTTGTCCACTAAGGTTGGAGCCTGGCGTCCTTGAATCACATTTGCAGTATCTTTCCTTTGCTGTTGCTGTTTCAGAGCAGAAACGTTCTGAGGCCTCCCCTCTTTAAAAGCTGGAAGCTTAGCTAGGTGAGGTCTTGCCCTGAGGGAACCCCTCTTTTTAGTCCATTTTGGAACAGGCCTTTTAAATTTTTCCTCATCTCCTTCAGCATAAGCTTTCATCCCAACATTAAATTTCTGGTGCGCCTTTTCTCTTCCAACTATGTATTTTGTATTTCATATTTCTGTGTGTGATCACTAGTAACCACACAACAGAATCAATACTGGGGACTTTTTGAAATCTCTGCTAGAAAAATGAGTGCATTACTTTTCAGTTTAGGCAAATTCTTAGAACAAGGACCGAAACCAGCCACATTCCTTGCCAAACTATCACAAGAATGGTCTCTACCCTAGTTGTTGATACTTTTCTGATATGAATTCTCTTGATCTCTGCCTCCATGGACCACATGGCTCTCAGCATGACTGTCTTCCAAGGTCCTGCCAAGATGGCCCTGCTTAGAGTGTTCAACTGCTTTCCTAGTCCAAAGTACCAAAGTCTTCCACACTCCTCCCAAATACTTTGTGGTCACATCTGTCTCAGCAATAGCCCACTCCTGATACCAACTTTGGTCTTACTTAGTTTTCTATTGTCATGGTAAAACATAACAAGTCAAAGCAACTTGTAAAAGAAAAATCTTTGCTTTATGGTTTCAGGGGGTCAGAGTCTGTGAGGGAGGGGCAAAAGAACAGCTGAGAGCTCACATTTTGATCTATGATCAGGAGGCAGAGACATACATACATACATACATACATACATACATACATACTCACACAGGGGCGAGGGGGAAAGGGGGCGGGAGGGAGAGAGAGAGAGAGAGAGAGAGAGAGAGAGAGAGAGAGAGAGAGAGAGAGAGAGAGAAACTGTGTGAGTCTTGAGACACACCTCCTCCAATAAAGCCACACCTCCTAACCAACTGGGACCAAATATGCAAATATATTATAAAAGCCTGTGGAAGGCCACTCTCATCCAAACCACCATAGTCCTAGTTTTCTTAGCCATCACAGGTATAAACACACCCATTGGAAGGTTATCATATGGGGGGATGCTAGACCCACAACTGAGTGAGACACTTGAGTTCAAGTGTTTTGCTTCACATGGAATAAAGTCTGTCTGTGGCTCTGCTTCCTTCTTTGTAAAGTGCATACAAAAAAAGTGTCTACCCCATGAGGTTATTGTCAAGACAAAGTCAATCCATGTGAAGTACTAGAAAGAATATGGCGTATGTCTGCTGTAAAATTTAGTACTCAATAAACAGCAGCTCTTAGTGTTAGGTCCCTACCTACTTCAGGGGGTGGCTGGCAGACCCTAGGGGCGGGGCTTCCCCACTCCCTGAGACCCTTCACTATATAACCCAGACATTTTAGTTCCTGGTTTTTTGTTTTTTTCTCCCTTTCTGCTTTCTCTCTCCTTCCCTTCCCCACCTCCTTTATCTCTCCTTTCCCTCTCTTCTGTTTGTGCTCCCCCCTCTCCCTCTTCCTCCTCAGCTGCTCCCAATAAACCTGAATGTATATAGCTCTATTCTGGCCATTTGCTCATTCCATTTTAATCAATCACTTATCATATATATTTTAGCTCTTCAACTGAATTTGTTGAAGTGTGTGTGTGTGTGTGTGTGTGTGTGTGTGTGTGTGTGTGTGTGTTTAATGACACCCTAAGTTGTATTTTGCTTTGGTTAAAGCTAGAATCAAGTTCCCTCCCCTGAACATGAATTAGTGAGGAAAGATGTTTCCTGAGTATTGAATGGCAGAGGCTTAAATGCCTGGGATTAGATGCATCTACTGACCTGCTAGTATACATGCAGATAATTGATTGAGTTGGCTTTATTCAATCTATAACTTTTTTTTTTTTTTAAACCAAAACACATGACAATGCTGAGAGAAAAAGTTACTACTGATGAGACAGAATGGACTCGATTTTCTGGTGACCTTTCCCCTGTTCCAGGGTAGAGAAGCCCCTCTGTAAATGCCCATCTCTCCCGAGAGTGTAGTAGCTGAAACACTGCCTGTTGGATACTTCCAGAAAGTGAACCCTGTACATACACCCAAGATAATAACATACACTTGGCACCAGACCCACCAAACATGCCTCCCCCACATCTACCGATGCTATCTTTGAACACCAACAAAATGAATAGGGCACTGTGGCTGAGGTCAGTGCTCAGGGCCACAGGTGGGGGCTGGGAAGAGAGAGCTCTCTCTGAGCCACCTAATGGATCAATGAATTAAACAAAGGGGGGAGTTCAGAAGCCAGCCTCCGCACTTTTGCTGAAGCAGAGCTGATTATGAACTAGCTCAACTGCTGGAAAACAGGGCTCCAGCTAGGAGAATTAGGGACATGTCTGTCCATTCATTTTCTCTAATCGAGTTCTTGGGAAATACACATGTAGATTAGCTCCTAACAATGACCCCCAGCTGATTGCTTGGAGTACCCTCCACTGTGCCCACAATGGTCCTGACTGGCTCTTTATGTCCTACACAAAGGCAGGCCCCAGCCCTCAGCCCTCAGCCCTTGCCAGGGCCAGTTGAAGTCCCCCCCACCCCCTCCTTTCTCCTGAGACTCTAATAAACAGTAAATAAAAGCTCTCCTCACCTGGAGCTGTGTGTAGAGCTGGGCAGTTCCTGCAGGAATTAACTTTGGGAAGTTAGCCCCACAGCAGCTTGTGGGCAGCTTAAGGAATGCTGCCACTTTGCTCTGCAGCAATTGCAGAGATAGATTTACTGAGGGAGAGGTTTGCAGAAAATGCATTCTTTCCAGAGGGAAATAACAAATATCAATGAATTATTCTGGCAGCTGCCCGTTAGCTCAGCACCTCAGCCACCTGCTCTACCTAGCCAGCAGGGAAGACCCTCTGGGGTGCCCCTAGGCCATTTGCAGGACCAGTGCTTCTCCTTCAAGAGCCTCCCCAAGGCTCCAGTCTCGCAGGTCTGCTCAAGGACCATTCTCTAGGGGTTGGGATCTCATTTCTTCACAAACTAAATGCGTTTTCCTTCGGCCTCCAAGATGCAGGATTGGGGGGTGAGGGGCTCTGGCAAGGGATCAAAAATGGGCTGCAAGCCAGGAGGCACTTTGATTCAATTAAAATTTCACACTGCAATAATAACCACAGCTACATACAGCCGGAGACTCTGGGATGAGGAATCAGCTGCTTGGAGTTCTAGTCCCACCCCTCCACTGGATGTCTCATATTAAGCATCATCTTCTCTTCCGGTAAGACCCACCCTATTCACTCACAGGATGTCTAGGATGCCGTCCCAGGAAAAATGTGCAGTGTTTGAAAACTCTAAAGTGTTTTTTCTTTACATCACTTTATCTTATTTTTGTGTTGTAATTTCTTGTAACAGGTCATGGAGATTAAATATTATTAGACAAGTCCACTACCCTGAGTGGCATCTTCAACCCTAACTGGTTTTTCTTAGAATTCAAACTTTATGAGTTGAGTTAGACTTCCGTTTCAACCCACTGCCAACTAATTTGCATGCTGTATTTTTTCTTTCTTTTTCGTTTTCTTTTTCTCTTTCACAGTTTTATCACAAAGAGAACTGTTGGGGAAATTTGCCCCTTAATAGGCAAAGCCCTTCCCACCCCCAGAGGAACTATGACTTTCCCTTGCTTGCTTATTCATTTGTCTTGCCTCACAGCCTAGAAATTAAACTCCTCAAAGTCGGCTGGTTTTGTGTGACACGTGTGACCTTGCTCAAGCATAGTGTTGGCCCTTCGGAAGAACAAGAAAAGCAATGAGAAAGAACTCTGCCTTGATGGAGATCTGAAAGCCTAGAAAACCAGAATTGGAGAGTGCGAGTTCCTCAGCTCTGCAGCGGCGTCTGCCATAGCCTTTTCAGACTAACACTGCAGCCAAGCTGGGCATCACCCAGGCTCTGCCCTTCGGCTTTGAGGGGTGCAGTATTCACAGTTGCCCGTCAGCAACCGAGGCCACTAGGAATCATCTTTCTGCTGAGCCTTTGAGTCACTCTGGGTCAAGCAAGCCTCAAGGGGCCCCCAAGGGGGAAGGAATTCAAGCGGATTAGGGCGCTGCTAACCCTCAGGGAAGCGCTTGTACCTTCTTCCCAGGCAAAGGTCCCCACCGACCAGTTTTTGGGTCGCTGCTTAGCCTGTGGAAATGGGAGGCCAGGGTTGCTCATCATTGTAACCCAGTTTAGGACCCTTGTCCTTTCAAGATGGTTTTTGAAAGGAACTTTTCTGCATCTTCTGCAGGTCCTGTGAACTCCCATATTTGAGGTCATTGGTTATCTGGGGCACAGATTGTCCCACCACCTTTAGGTTCGTGCTGGAATGAAGAAGCTGGTCTGAGGGTACAGAGAGAAGTAAAAACAGGCACAGACAGAAGAAGCCTGAAGTCTGGGATCGCAAAGCACAGAAGCACAGGTGTAGAAAAGAGGGAAGATTCAAACCAGAAGGCCTGTGAGCTAACTTCCATCGCCCAGAGTAGCCGGAAAGCCTTCAGTGGCTCTTGCAGCTTCCAAGTGCAGTAGGGAGATGGTCCCGGGTATAAAGCTCTCGGAGTAGGTAGGCAAGAGATGGGCAGGTGAACGCTGGAAAGGGGAGAGGTGAACCGTGGGAGGTCTGCCCCAGTGAGGCTCATGCGGTGGTGGAGGATTTTCCCTCCTGCCAGACTTGCTACCCCTGGTGCCTGGAGAATGTTTGTGGTGTTGAAATCGGTCAAACATTTGGATGGAGGGAGTTTACGGGTGCAGGCCTGGGTGGCAAGCCTGGGACCCTAGGCAGATCAGGGAAAAGACCCGCCCTCCATAGGGGGAGGGACCGAGGGAAAGGGCTGGGTCTGGAGAGGAGGAGGAGTCCCGGACCAGAGCGCTGCGGGCCTTTAGCACCAGCCGCGCTGCTCCAGTTACCCCGAGGCCAAACTTTCAGCGGCTGCTTCGGTCCTGTTGACCGCTGGCCGAGCGCCCGCCCATCTCTAGACCGGTTCCCCAAGTCGGGTGTCTTCCGAGCTTAGCTTTGGTCGGACCCGTCCAGTTGTGCACGTTCTAGAAGTGCACCATTTGGAAAACCAAGGCAACGAGCTTCAGTCTGTAAAGTGCACTCCTGCCTCCCCATGCACCTGCCGGGCTGCGTTCCAGCCATGGCCGACGGGAGCTTCTCGCTCGCCGGCCACCTGCTCCGCAGCCCGGGCGGGAGCACGTCTCGCTTGCACAGCATCGAAGCCATCCTGGGTTTTACCAAGGAAGACGGGATCTTAGACACCTTTCCTACAGAGAGGGGCTCCAGGGGCGCGAAGGAGCGGGATTCCAGGCTGGGCGTAAGGCCTGCCTGCCCTAAGGCGCCAGCCGGAGGCCCTGAGTCTTCCTCACCACCAGCCCCCGGGTTGGTCCCTGAGTACGAAGGTGAGTGCGCAGGACAGCGCCCTTTACGTCTAGGTCAGCGGGTTTGGGGTCTGCCCGATGTGAGATTAGAGAAATCGTAGGGACTCCACATAGCTTCCATCCTGGACCGTCTCAGGCCAGCTCCGGTGCCACTGGGAGGCCTCGGGTTGGAGGGAGGAAACCTCGCCTCCTCAACGAGTGTCACTGACGGCTTGGGGCCTCGCTGCCCCAGCTTCTCGCCCCTGCTTCCCCAAGGAGCAAGGAGAGGCACGGCCCAGCCCAGGACTGCCGGTTGGGCCAGCAGCAGGTGATTCGAAGCTGTCTGAGGAGGAACCACCCAAGAAGAAGCACCGACGCAACCGCACGACGTTCACCACGTACCAACTGCACGAGCTGGAGCGCGCCTTCGAGAAGTCTCATTACCCCGACGTGTACAGCCGCGAAGAGCTGGCCGGCAAGGTTAACCTACCCGAGGTTCGGGTCCAGGTAAGCTCTAGGATTGATGGACAGCAACCTGGGAGGGTCCAAGGCCGAACAGCAACTATTTAGTGTGTTACTTCCATGGTTCCGCAGCTCTAGCCTAGAGTCCAGGCTTGTCTTCGACATTTCCCCCATGTACCACCCTTTGAACAATCTAGTTCAATAAGACGTCCCTTTTGGAGGAGGGGTCTCCCGACTCCAAACTAAAAGGACTTGGAAATCGCTTGGGAGATGAAGAGATTGACAGCTCATTAGATGCCGTGGGAAAGGAGTTGTGGGGTGTACTGAACGCAAAGGGAATGAAAGCAGCGGCTGAAGGGGGGTGTCACTGGGTTGAGGGCCCAACTGCCACTGTTGTCACCAAGTGCTCACGGTTGCTCAAAACGAAAACTCCCAGTCAAAACTTAAGGTGGATTCAAGAAACTGACTTTTCCCTCGTTTTACACCGACCTTTTTATCGTGAAGGCGTTTTCGCTTTAATTAAAGCTAAATTTAGTTAATCCCCAATCATTAAAATATTTGGAAGCCTTAAATATTTGTTAGTCATCTGTGAAAAATCTGGGAGGGCTTCCAAATTGAGAGAGTTTACAGGGGCCTGTGAGGGAGAGAGTGAGGACAATTTTAATGCATCTGAGAACGGAACTGAGATGGTATTTTTGTTTGGTTAGGTTTCCATGCAGTAGGGATTCTCTGGGCTTTGGGAGTTTTCAACTATATCTTTAAAGTAAAGGGAGACAAGGTAGAGCTCCCTAACATGATTTGGCATTAAGTACCAAAGACAGCTCAGTTTCTCCTAATTCTGGACTGTAAAGCTGTCCAGGGACTGGAGAATAGGTACTCAGAGGAAAGAAACAGAAGCCTAAGGCAGAGGAGAAACCGTCTGTCCCTGTGTCCTACAAGCCCCAAGCTTGCCTGTCCCTCTTGTTCAATGGAGTCCCCTTCTCCACTAACTTATGGGATTCTTGAGAGTAGGGTTTTGTAGCTTTTCTGTGACCATGACATAGCTTTTCTCCCCACATAAGATCACTAGATGGTGTGATGGGGACTAGAGGGTCTCCTACAAGATTAAGGGCGGCAGGAGAGCAGTTGGTAGGTAGCCAGCTATCCTGAAGCTCAACCCTAAAAACTAGATCCAAGACTGAAACCAATTTTGTAGAAATGGAGCAGGGAAGTTCAAAGGGCATCACCTTTCTCTTTTTCTCTACTCTCAGCAAATCTCAAATATTTCCTGGTAGCTGGTGCCTCGTGTAGAGATACTTATATTTTTGCCTTCTTGTTCTTCCTAATTCAAGGGTTACACACACTTGCTCCTCCTTCACTCGGGTACTAGGTGTTAGCCTCCTCAGCTCTCTCTTTATATCAAACTCACTTTCCCCATTGGCCCATGCAGCTACTTTCCCTTCATAAACACTAGTTTGTCCAAAATCCTTTCATAGTCTTCACTAAAAGAAACTGACCCTATTTTGTAAGTGAGTGGAACGAGGGGAAATGGCAAAACTCTGTATTATGAAAATAGACAAGATATTCTTGAACAGTTGTAATCTCGGAAAGTAATTTATAGGAACCTCAGAAGTGTTAAGTAGGTACCAATTAAATAAAGCCGACAAATTATCAGAGCAGCGATTGAAATACACATGAGGTCAAAGAAACCTGCTGGAAATGGCTGCATGTTAGCGTGTTAGTGTGCCTGGGGCTGTGTTTATAATAGGGAACGGAGGTGGGTGGGTGGATAGAACAGAGCATCTGAGAGCTCCAGCACACAGAGAAGAAGCAAGATCCCAAACTGAAGCAAAGGTCCCGGAAATCTGGTTTCAAAGTCCTGTGGTCTAGCCGCAGAGTGAAATTCACTGTTCTCTTTTCCCTGGGTGTCTGCTTCTGTGAAGGGCTGGGACAGATGCCGCAACAACCAAGAGTGAAAGATACAAGACAAAAGAGATGTTTTTAGAGGAGTGGTGTGTGACAAAAAAAGACCCGGGAGCCAGAGAGGATAGAGACAAACAGGAGCGCATATGTAAAAGAAAGGATTGGGGTGAAAGACGGGAGCGAGAGACCAAGGACGTAAAGGAACTGCTGAGTCCTTCCCGCAAGACTACTCCAGTCCTAGGGTTATTCGTAGGGTAGAGGAGGGGTCAGGCTGGCAGGCCTGCCCAAGGTAGGGACTTCACTCCGCCTTTCGCCCTAGCCTAAAGGGCTCTGTGCTTCTTCGGACAGGTGTGGTTCCAGAACCGACGGGCTAAGTGGAGGCGGCAAGAGAAGCTGGAAGTGTCCTCTATGAAGCTACAGGACTCGCCCCTCCTCTCCTTCAGCCGCTCTCCGCCTTCCTCGGCTCTGGTCTCTCTGGGGACCGGCCCCAGTAGCGGTAGCGGACCTCCGGGAAGCGCCCTGCCGCTGGAGCCTTGGCTCGGGCCGCCGCTGCCGGGCGGAGGAGCCACAGCTCTGCAGAGTCTGCCTGGTTTCGGGCCGCCAGGACAGGGTCTCCCGGCCAACTATACGCCGCCCCCGTCCTTCCTGAACTCCGCGCCCCTGGGTCCCAGTCTGCAGCAGCTCGGGCCGCCGCCCGCGTACCCGTGCGCTCCAGGATACGGGGACAAGTTCTCCTTGGAAGAGGCGTACCCGCGCAACAGCAGCATCGCGGCGCTGCGCCTGAAGGCCAAGGAGCACATCCAGGCCATCGGGAAGCCCTGGCAGGCCCTCTAGAGGCGCAGCGGAGCTTGCTGCGAGCCCAGTGCATCCAGCTAGTGGCTGCACGCTGCCGGCCAGACTTGGCCGGGACACTACTCCTGGCTCTCCGGAAAACGCCAACCTTGAGGCCAGCGCCAACCCAGCCTGGTGGCCAGAGGGGACGAGCTGCGGGTCCCGCTGGCTACACTGCTCCTAGCTGCTCCCATAAGCGTCTGCGCCTATCATCCGGAGAGACCAAGGACCTTGACCTGGGATGTTCCCAACGGAAGGAAAGGGGAGCCGGAAAAGTAGAGTTGAAGAAACTGTTTGTAAACTTAGTCAAAAATTATTTTGGAGAAAAATTAAAGATTTGTTTATTGCCCAGCCAAGCGTGTTCACCGACTACAGCGTGCGGGTTAAGGTAGTGGTCTGGGGGAGGATGTTGGCTTGGATCTGGTGGGTCTGGGACTCCCGAGTGCACCACAGGGATCGAATTCTGGAAACACTTGCAGCAAAGGAGAATCATTGCTCTGCAGTATGCTACCTGGCCTGTGTGAGGCCAGCTGTCTAAAGTTTAGCTGCACCTGCTTTCTCTCTTATTTATTACTCTGTAGCCGGCATAACTTGCTACACTGACCCTGTAGGAGTCAGGCACATCACCTTCTAAGGTGGAACCAGAACACCCCACCCCCACCCCACCTCCAGACCTCTTCCTTTCCAGTTGGCATTAGTCTCAGACTCTCAGATCACTGCATGTCACCAACCTGGTGCCAGCCCTCACCCAAACTGATAATATTACTTCGAAGATTGATGCCGAGACACGTTCTCTGGAATGCAGAGCCCCTCTTGTCTCCTTTATTAGGTCTGCACACACAAAGCCGGAGTTCTGTTGACAGCTCCTAAAATTCTGGGCAGCAGAAGGAGTCAGGAAGCTCTCAGTGGCTGTGGCGCTGGGAAGGTGGGGTCCTTTATACTGGTTTGGTAGAGTCTGCTGTGAAGCCCCTGTCTCAGACAGCTGCAGCTGCTCCCAAAATCTTACTAAGTCCGGAGTCAGAGATTTCCCTCCTAGGCAGCCACTACATGACCCTTGACCCCTTTCAATTCTGGCTCTGCCTAGAAAGGGACCTTGCCAGATTGGAGGCTTAGCTCCTGCCAGCTGCTGTCCATGGGTCTTCAGCCTATTGTGGGATCCTCTGGTTTCCTTCTCTCTTCTAAATGGGCCCTCCCTCACCAGGAGATCCAAAAGGCCATACCTATGGCAATGGCCGCTCCTCTGTCTCAGTTCTATTCCCAGAATGTTCTTGATTGTAGAAACCCACTCCCAGTTAACTACCTGGGGGAACAGGAGTGTACTCCAGGATCCAGTCCTGCCCTTGTAGGCCCTGAGAATTCTGACACACAGCTCCAGACCCCTAGTAACCCTAGACTTACACTGAGTATGCTGGCAAGAAGTTAAATTGTTTTCTGAAGATGTAGGAAATGGGGCCTGCATTTTTCCTTACTAGGATGTCTCTGAGGACATGGAGTATGCCAAGTGAGTATCTCTAAGCAAGGGGGGAAAAAAAGATTTATTGTATCAATTTCTGTCCGTTTGACATATCTTCTATTCCATCCTTTAACAACCAGATTTCTGTGTGTGTGTGTGTGTGTGTGTGTGTGTGTGTGTGTGTGTTATCAGGAACACTCGTGCCAGCATATGTGTGCAGCAGTCAGAGCACACCCTTGTGGGATCCAGGCATAGGCATAGATTATTAGACCTTCCTGCTAGCATGTCTGCCCACTGAGACATCTCACAGGCCTAGGCCCTAATTTTAATAGGCACAGCAAATTCCCAGTATATTTGGCTTCACTAGTGCAAGCTGAATGCCCTTGCTTAACCCTTTTTCTGCTTACCATGTTCCTGGACACCTGTAGCCTCGCCCTTCTTCACTTTCCTTCCATACCTACATGAGCATCTGCTGTCACCTGTCTGTTGTTTCCACACCCTCCAGCCCAGACTCAATGACATAAGCAAGGTTTTCCCAACAAAGTTCCTTCACTGTGGGTTGTTATCATGATGTATCTAGCCTATCTGCTGCTTCTAGCAGCAGTACACTTACAGGACTATTGTGTGGCTTGCTGGGACAGTTTAATTGGTGTTACTTACAGAAGTAGAGCAAAATGTGGAAAATTGTGTTGTTAAAGAAAGAATTTGCAGGGATTGGAGAGGTGGCTCTGAGGTTAAACACACTGGCTGTTCTTCCAGAGGATCTGAGTTCAACTCCCATCACCCAAATGGCAGCTCATGATGATCTGTAACTCCAGTTCCAGGGGACCCCATGTTCTCTGCTGGCACCAGGTATGCATGGAGCACAGAGGCAAAGACGCTCATTCACAGAAAATAAATGATGAAGAATCTTTCTCTCAGCAAATGTTTCCTGACTGCCTGGGAATCTGCTCCTTGTGTAGTCTCTCCCACTTAGCAACATTAGCTGTATAGATCCTTGGGAAGGGGCCAGTCTGGTGAGCTCCTGCCTCTCTGAGGCAGACAGGTACTTTGTGCAAGTGTCCTGTAGGTAAGCAAAGCTGCTTTGGGAGGGCAACTGCCATCCGTGCCATGCCTGGAGGACAGTGTCCACCCAGCACAAACAGTGCACACGGGGACAATGTCTTTGTGTCTGCTGCATTTACAGAATGGGGCCAACGGTCTCTTCCTGATGGTTATTGTGACACTCAATAACAGCAAATCTCTTGGAGGAATGCATGTGCATAGAGGTCATCAGTGTCTGTGTGTGTGTGTGTGTGTGTGTGTGTGTGTGTGTGTGTGTGTGTGTAGTGTGTATGTGTAAATGTTCTATGGGGATTGAACCTGCAGGCAGGTGTTCTACTGTAGAGCAATATCTGAAGCCCAGATAATGGTGTGGTTATTTCCCAAAGACTTCTCTTTGAAATAAGAGCATGTTTGACTTTGTTAATCCCAGAGAGATAACATAAGAGCATCCATTCTCTGGGGAAACCAGTAGCTTAGGAAAGGGTGATTGTACAGACACATACATGGGAAGAAGAATGGATAAAACCACTGGAGGCCTTCCATTCTCTTTGTTTCAATTCCTAAAAAGAGCCTTTTGGGCCATATTAAAAACTGTGATCCTGAAGTGCAGATGCTATGTTCATGGGTCCTCCTAGGAGATGTAGAGGCACACCCTCCTTGGTCCTTGACTCTAAACATGAAGGCTCACTGGCCACCATCCATGCAGGTGTAGGATGGAGGAACCTGGCACTCTACAGAGACTTGAGATAACAGCAGCGTTACACAAAAAGTACTAGACCTCTAGTGAGCCTAGAACAGTTAGGTCTAGCACAAGTTCATGGCTATAGAACTCCATAGGTCACAGAGGCTTGGCCAGGGTGGAGCAGGGCTTCCTACGTGAAATTAACGGCTCAGGTTAGCAATGGAGGAAGCTGTTTAGAGCCCTGAATGAAAGGTTTCCCCAGTCATCTTCCATCACTGTGCTAAGAAATGCTGTCACCTAGGACAGCTTTGGCTCAAGCAAAGCACTTATTATGAATACAAAAGCAGGAACCAGTGGGGAATGATTTACAGAGTTCACAGGAAAAGCTTCCCTGAGCACTGAGATGAGACCCAAATGGAGGCAGGCTTGACCAGGGGCTGGGGCTGCTCAATCTAAGAGGAAGACACCCTGAAAATGAATGCCAGGTCTGCTCTTGTCAGAAGCTGCAGGCACGCGGGTCTGTAGTTCCTTTTCTGCTTTTGGGAATGTGGCTGGATGCTGCATAGACCTCAGGCCAGTAGAGAAGGAAGCATCAGAAAGGACAGCAAAGAAGAGGGCAGAGTCAAGATGGCTACACCCTTCCTGTCCACCTCCATGACCCATGCAGCTCTGTAGGAAGTACAGTTTCTGCGTGCAGGGTGTTAGTTTCTCACTGTGTCAAGGCTCTGGGCTTTTGATATAGTGCTTACTGCCCAACCTCTCTTCCAGAGGAAATCTCTTCTGGTCAAAGATCTTCAAGTAGGTCCAGAGAGCAGTGGTAAAATGGAGTTCCCCTAGTTTGGCATCTTGGGATTCTGAGCTGTGTCTCCATCCAGTACCAGACAGTATCCTTTTTAGTTTCTGGTCCTTGGTATTGAGCTTTATCCAGATAGATCTAAACCTGGGATGTCAAAAGCCTGGGTCTGAAATCAGTGTGACTGTGTTACAGGGACTCAGCTTCAGCCAGAGGTTGCCAACCAAACCAAGAGCATCCTCTATATTGAGAATATATGTAATAGTTGCAGAAATAGAAACCTTCACATTGCAAGTCCCTCCCTCCATCCCAGTGCATCTAGAATCTGGCAAGGGGAGCGGGCAACGCCAATCCCCCTTCCTAGACGTGTCATTGAAAGTCTGCAGAAGCTGCCAGAGCCCACCTGCCAATGAGCTCGCCCCTCCTGTGAACAGTGTACAATAAGGGCCTCTGGGCAGCAGGCCCTAGAGCTTAGGGGCTCCTGCCTTTGGTGGTGATGTCCCCACTTTCCCTACCTCAGAGCCTAGCCTCACTTCTAGCCTCCCCTAGCCCACTTCTCTGGCTCTACTCTGAGTACTCCCTGCCCCCAGTGGACTCTTAGGCTATGCATGGAACCCCACCTCCTCAGAGGTGGGCAGAGGAAGACTTCCAGTGGAGATGGTATTAATTAAAAGCTCACAGTGACTGTCTGCTTAGCTGGTGTTCTAACCAGCCTGGGAAAGGCAAAGCTGTGCTGGCTTTGTAGCCAAGGTCGCTCCCTTCAGTGGGGACTGGTTCTTAAAAATCTCAGCTCAGCTTGTTAACTGTAAAAGAGTGGGCAGAGTTAATGGCTCATTAGTGATTAATTCCTTATCCAATCCCTAATTGCTCATTGTAAAGCCCTTTCCTGAAACTGGATTAAATCATGTAGACTCTTGGCTCTGAAAGCTGCTGCCTCCCTACCACCTTGAGCAGGACGTTGTTTTGTTTTTGTTTTTAATGCCTCTTTTTCATGGGTCACCTCTGACCTTGATGGGGTGATATATTCTTCTCTCATAGACTATATCCTGATTACAGTCTCCCCTTCCTTCCCAACCTCTCCCCTCCCCAGACCCACTGCTCCTCCATAGCCCTTCATAAAGAGCAGGCCTCCCAGTGACATCAACCAAACAAGGCATACAAGAAGCAATAAGACTAAGCACAAACCCTCATATCAAGGCTAGACTGAGTAGGAGGAAAAGGGTCTCAAGAGCGGGCAAAACAGTCAGAGACACCCCAACTCCTACTGTTAGATTCCAACAAAAACCTCAAGCTGAGCAACCACAGTGGTATGCAGAGGGCCTACTGCAGCCCCATGCAGGCTCTGTGGTTGCTGCTTCAGTGTCTCTGAGCCCCTATTAGCCCTATTAGTTGTTTCTGTGAGCCGTGTTCTCCTGGTGTCTGGGATCTCTCCGGCTCCTACAGTCCTTTCTCCCTCTCTTCTCCAGGGGTCCCCAAGTTCAACCTAATGTTTGGTGTGGGTCTCTGTATCTGCTACCATCAGCACCTGGAGGAAGCCTCTCTGATGATGATTGGGCTAGGCATCTGTGAATACAGCAGAGCATCATTAGGATTCTTTTCTCTCTCTCTCTCTCTCTCTCTCTCTCTCTCTCTCTCTCTCTCTCTCTCTCTCTCTCTCTCTCTCTCAATCATGCTTAATTCTGCTTTACATGAGTAGCTCAGGCTGGCCTCAAACTCTTGATCCTCATGCCTCCACCTCCTTCAGGAACATCTACCAGCACGCAGCCCCACAGCCAGCTGCAAGACAGCCTCTTAATGAAAGGTACATTGGTGGCCATTATTCTCGGGAAACCAGCTGTGGCATCATGACTTGTACAGTCTTAAACTGAACATTTCTTTTCTTCTTTTGTTTAAAAGATTTATTTATTTATTTATTCCCTGATGGTCAGAAGAGGGCATCAGATCACATTATAGATGGTTGGGAGCCATGTGGTTGCTGGGAATTGAACTCAGAACCTCAGGAAGAGCAGTCAGTATGCTTAACCTCTGAGCCATCTCTCCAGCCCAAACTGAATATTTCAACATCACTTATGTGCTCCTTGTATAAGCATCTCTCTTGATCATGACTCCACCATAGACTTGTAAAATGCAGCAGCCCATTTAAAAGCAGCTCTTCTCTGCACTTGTTAGAAGATGTGCTCATGTTAGTGGGCACTGAGTGGACTGTACAGCATGCCCCCGCACAAGGGAGTCTGAGAGAGACTGTTCTCAGTTTTAACCGTTACTAGATTCTAAGGTCTCATAAGGTCTCTGATTATTTTCATTGTTCCTGGTTGCTGTTTTATCTTTGCAAGGCATGATGGGAATTTACTGATAACAGTCTCAACACTCAAGCAATATGCGACTCAGGATGAGAACTAGAACCCAGCAGTACAGATTTCAGGAGTTAGGCTCATTTGTCAATCTGAGCATCCCATGGAACACCTGAAAACAAACGTGTGCAGACAAGCACTGCTCCCCACAGGTGGCCCTCCCCTCCATCCTTCCACAATCTCAGGCCCCAGTGGATGTGATGAGCGCCTGTCTTGAAACTTAGAGTCGTTATCTCCTAATCTCTACCTGACTTCTCAACCACACACCTACATTCTAGCTGGTTGCTTGGCAGACAGACATCTCGCACCTCTTGCTCATTATTTGTGACCGAATGTTTGGTTAGAGGAGACACTTTAATCCATGGCTCTGACAAGCTAAGGATGTGCCCTGCTCTCTCATGCCTGCAGTCTGCAGCCATGACAGAGGTGTGATGTGGGTGCTGGAACAGTCATCTTGGTCCCTGTCATGAAGCCATGTGTTGTGGGTGCTCGGCAACAGCACGGAAAGAGCTTCCCACCATGCCATCGAGGGACAGTATGTGCAGCAGGAGAATGACGTCAGTCAGGCTCTTGTCTCACACTGTTTTTCTGCCATCTGCTGCTGAGCCCAGGGGATCAGCAACTGAGAAAGGAAACAGAGCTGTTTGGCATCATGCTTTTTGGAGTCTCTGTCCTTCATCAGTTGTCCTGAGCAGGGCTAAAGCATAAAGTGGGGCCGAGGAATAAAGATCACTTGGAATCACACTCTTCCCTAGTCCCGATACAGTAGGGGCTCCACCCCCCCCCCCCCCCCCCCCCACCCCCCCCCCCCACCACGTACTACGTGCATCACTTGGGAACAAGTCCTTAGCACACAGACCTTCTGCCTGTGGTAGATAATCTTCATTGCCAACTTGACTGGGTTTAGAATCACCTGGATGTGCACCTCTGGGTGTGTGTAAGGATGTTTTCAAAAAGGTTTAGCTGAAGTGGGGATATGTGCTTCCCACCTACGTCTATTGCTCATGGAAGCGAGTGGGGGGGTGAGCGGAACACCAGTACCCACCACTCTGCTTCCTGACTGCCAGCACCATGGCTGGGGAGCACAGATGTAGGCTATCCCCAGATTCCACCTTCACTGCAGAAGTAGTTTCATAGGGTTACTTTTTTAAAAAAATAGGTTTGCATAACAGAGAAAGTCACAAACCAAGGCAACTTTAATACACTGGGCGGGGCGGGGAGTCACCAGAAAGGCAGATTAGTCAAGACTGGGGAAGTTTTCTATTGGCCCAAGATGCTCTCTGATAGATTCTTAGCTCTTGATTGGCAGAAGCTAGTGTTATGTCAGTAGTTTCTAATATGCTTTTATTTATTATTACAAGATGTCAGCTCTAAGTTAATAGATTCTAGAGTGTTTTATCTATTATCACGAGATGTTAGTTCAGATACAGAATGGGGCTGGGAAAGGCTGTTCAGAAGCTAAAACTAACTCAAGATAAAGTTATTAGCCTCCGAGTCTACAAAATTCCAGGCTCTCCCCAGCACTGAAATCCCATCAGCCCATCCTTCTCTGGAGATGCAGAAATGCCTTCCATGAGTTTTTGTTCACAGACTGACACAGCATCTTTTCAGAAGTTTAGTTTACACGAGCCACACTGGAAAGCATCCTGGCAGTGTGTCACATGGTTAAACATGGAGTTTAAATGAATAAACATGGAGTCTGACTCAGTCTAATCTCAGTGAAGAAAAGTGCAAAGTGTACATGTTCACACTGATATCTGTGTTTGTCATATTTGTGATAGTCAAAAGAGATGAACAATCCCAACACTCATCAATGGATGGATTTGTGAGCAAACTGTGTTATGTCCACATAGTGGAATAATATATAAGGTTCTATGCTTTGCTGTGAGTGGATCTTGTAAACATTATGCTTAGTGAAAGAGCCAGTCACAAAAGGCCGTTATGACGTAAGTGGTGACTAATATGAAGTCCAGCATAGAAAAGTGTGTAAAGAAAAAAGTAAATACATGGTTTCTAGGTGTGGAGCCCACAGGGACTGGGAGAGATTAAAGAATTTCTTCTTGAAGTACTGAAAATGTCCCAAGATTGACTGTGGCGACGGGAGCCTCTGTCTGTGGATGTGTTTAGAGGCCTGGATGGAAAGGTCTAATCTGGTGACATGCACGATCTTTGAAAGCTATCTCAATAAAGCTTTTGAAATCTACCTTGGGCTTGCTGCCTCCACAGCCTCCATGTGCTCACACTAAAGCTGCTTTGAAACACATTTCCTGATGTTCCCCCTTTGCCCTGTGAGAGGCTGTGAGAGTCAAGAAAGTATAGTTGCAGCAAACAGTCCAAGAATCTCCGTCTACCCTTTCAAGTTGTAGCCATTTCTGTGCCTACCAGGCTCGCAGCATGTTAATCCATCATGGTCTCTCTATCTTTTTAGCCACAGACACTCTGCTCCTTCATGGCCCCCATGAAGGACAGTATGCACAGTGCCTTTGTAGCCAATATTCTAGACCAGCCTTTATAAAAAGCCAGGTCTCGAGGGGGGAGGGGTTGGAGAGTCACTTCATCTGTGTAAAGACAGCTAAAGACCCTTTCTAGCCAGTGACAGCTGTGGGGTGGGGTGAAGGTCCTGTAGAGTCACAGGGCCCACGTGAGGCCCCACCCATTCCTCACTAGGGCAGAGCCAGCCCTCCAGGAATATAACATTGGACCTTTATTATGTGCCTTTTCAGTATCTGTTCCTAGTGCAAAGCCTTCTGCTCCTGGGTCTCGGGGTGTATGGAGGCAGGCTGCCCTCAGCCCACCATACAACCCTTGCCACTATAAACAGTTAACAGGTGTGATTAACCACAGATGATCTGCACAAGATTAGACTCATTGATTGATTATCTGTCATGGAGGGAGGACAGGCTACAAATCTCCATCCAAGTTAGGGTTTGCTGCCATGGGGGGTCCTCACAAGTGGGGTAGGGGTCAGAGAGGGGGACATTTATAGGTAGTTAGAGGTTGCTAAGAGGAAAGGCTCATGAAGCCCCACAACTCCCAGGATTTATAGGCAATGCTTGCTGGGATGAAGTTTTTTTTAAGTGCTGTACCTGAGCGTGCTTCTGTAAGTAGCATGTTAAACTCCTTGGTCACTGTGTCACTGTGCCCTACCTGCGTGGAGTGCTTTGTTTCTCTGGATTCTGGTGGTGAGTAGACCTTCCTTCACATCTAGGGGGCGGGAAATGTACCTAGTAGAACATCCTTCCCCTGCCCCATCCCCCCTGTTCCTTGTGCCTTGGGTAATAGACTTCCAGAAAGTTCGATGGATTCTATCCAGTCAAGGCTCAAGTTTCAGCTTGTAAAATTCCTGCTGGATCTGAGCTGCTGCGTGCAGGTGTGCTCAAATTGCAGGGCTCTTGGTGGTTTCAACCTCCAGCTTTGCTGCTCGTTGGTGACAGCACACGCTCTCAGATTCCTATTACAGATGAACAGGGGCAGTAGCGAGAGCTTCTTGGTCGCCCCTACCCTCACCCCGTCCCCTGCCCTACTGGAGTCTTTAAACCTGGTGGTCTCTGCTGGATAATTGTCCTTTCTTGGACGCTAAGGGGACTCAGTCCGGCCAAGCTGCAGAATTTCAGCGCTACCTGACTCTTTCAGTAACTTGGTCGAGGCTGCCCTCTCATGGTCAGCTTGAGAACTAAATTGGCTGATCTGCAACAACCAAGCTTCCAAGAAGAAATTAAATTTGACTGTATGTTTTGATTTCCAAATTGCTAATGAATAGTCAAAGCAATCCTAAGATGTAAGAAAAATGGTAGAGGTATAGTATAACCTCAAATATACTATAAAGCTATAGTGACAAAACAGCCTGGCACAGCCATAGAAACACATGGCTAGGCCAATGAAATTAACTGACAAAGCTATGACCAACTAGTTGTTGACAAAAGAGGCAAAAAATACTTAGGAAAAATGATACCCTATTCAATGCATTGTGCTGATAAGGCTGGAAATCTGTCTGTAAAAGAATAGGTTTATATATTTTACTTGGTATCAAAAAATTAATTCCAAATTGATCGAATGCTTTAATTTAAATCCTGAAGTGCTAAAATTTCTAGAAGAAAGCATAAGAAATAATCTTCATGGAATTGGAGTAGGCAAGAATTTCCTGAACAGAATATCAGTAATGCAGGAGCCAGCCCCCTGTATCAACAGATGGGACTTCATGAAATTAAAGTTTCTGTACAGCAAAGGAGACTATCATCAGAGTGCACAGACACCCACAGAATATGGGAGAAGGTCTTTACCAGATACACTTCAGACAGGAAGCTAAGGTGCAGAACCTATGAGGGACTGCAGAGAGTGAATATCCAGAAAGTGAAACTGCCAACCGGCAAATGGGCTAAAGAGTTGAAGGAACAGTTAAAAAAAAAAAAAAAAAAAAAAAAGAAACACAAATGACTAGTAATTATTTTTAAAAGTGTTCAACATCTCTATTCATCAGGGAAATGCAAAGTAATATAGCTGATATATCACCTCACCCCAGTTGGAAAGCCTATCACCAAAAAATATGGTGACAGATGTTGGGGGAAAATATGGAGAGGAAGCCTATTCACCATTAGTGAGAGTGCCAACTAGAACAGCCATTGTAGAAATCAGTGCGGATGTTTCTCAGACATCAAAAAGAATTACCATACGACTAGTTCATAACAGTAGAAAAATTACAGTTTTGAAGCAGCAAGGAAATGATTTTATGGTTGGGGGGGGGTCACCACAACACGAGTAGCTGTGTTAAAGGGTCCCAGCACCAGGAAGGTTGACAGCCACCAACTTAAATGATGATAGAGTGTTTTCATGGGTCCTGCTGTGGTAAAACATGTATATGTACTCCAAAATAGAGCATCATGTGTAGCTGTAGTGGGACATCCATGTGTGCTGCTGTAATAGTGCATACGTTGTCACCAGCATCCATATGTTCTGACGGGCCAGTAATTTCATGGACGCACCAATATTATGACATGAGTGTGCACTGCACTACTTCTGCATTACTGTTTCATTGTCCAGATGGATGTCTACGTGATATCTGCATGTACTCTTCATTCTAGTAATTGCTACAGTGCCTCTGTGTGTGGTGGCCCCGAAGCACACATTCCTGCTGCTGTACACGTACTAACATTTGTACTCTGTACTTGTCCATCCAGGCACACTGCTATTCTACAAACCCACCCCCTTCTGTGCTTGCTCACGCATGCTCAGAGCTGCACAATGATATCTAGCTACTTTGTCATAGCTGTGCACAAGTTTATGACGCAGTAACGGTACTTTGATTTTACTCAAGGATGCCGTGGTGTAGCGCTATAGAAACAGATGTGTGTGGGCGCCCTAATAGTCCATTTGTGTGCAGTGATGCCCCACTTCTGCACTAGGACTTCAATGTCCAGGTGCATGGCTATAATAGTAACCTCATCTGAGCTGCCTTCTGGCTAGTACACATAACTTCTGGTACAGAATGTACCTGCGGTGCACTAACAGTACAATGTGCTTTCTTCCTGTACTGTTACTTCCCGTCGCTGTGTACTTGTATATCCTGGTGTACTGCTCTACTCCTACAAATCTGTGAACCAATGCTCTAGCTCATGTGGCTTTCCCTCATCCCTGGGGTCATTGGCCACTGGTTGTCAGGAGCAAAAACGATGACCTGGGGGGAGGGGCTGGGTGGCCCCTGAGCACGAATGGACATGACCCTCCAGGATCAGTTGTAGGGAGGCAGATCAATTTTCTTCAGGGTGAAAGAGGGTTATATAGAACTTTGGGGGAGGGGTGGGGATTTCCAGGGTGGGCAAATGTCATTGGCCGAAGGGCTAAGGTCCTGAGATGCCTCATTAACGTGGAGAGACATTGCAGGAAGTCCCACCCAAGTGCTTGCTGAACTGCAGGAGAGAGGGAGTTGGACCTGTAATTTCCCTAACGGCCAAGAGACATTATTCAGGTAGAGGGTGTGGGGATTCGGGCTCCCTAGGTCAGGCAGAGAAGAGGGAGCCCCGCTGACAAAGGGAGTCCTCCATTTTGCCGAGCTCAGGGCAACTTTGGTAGCAGGGCCCAACAGGTTCAGGCGTGTGCAGGCTTGTGCAGATGCACACATCAGCTTGGTCGTAAAGGCACAGCAGTTTACACTGCTGTAGTAGCACGAGGGGCTTTGATGAGACACAGTGTGTAGTGCTTTAGCAATAGAACTGTGCGTGCTGATGTGATGGCACAATCATGTGCAGTGATGCGCTCATGTACCCTTGTATGCTGGGGCTGTACTTTCAGGAGTCCTGCTGTTAGATTGCGCCCACGTGAGCTTTCGTAACTGTGCCTCTGTGTATGGCGTAGCTGTAAGTCCATGGGTGGTTTTACGAGAACATGAGCGATCACTCCTGCAATTTGAATATATATATATATATATGCACTCCTTTGCTTGTTTTGCAATGTGTGCTAGCACCCCGGGGTGGACTTCTGTTCTCGTCTCCTGTGTTCCGATGTGCTGGTGAAGAATACTTGGAAACACTAACACTAGGCCATCGGCATGTATTACTTTACCTCCACACTAGTATCTCAGTGTCCAGGCTCACTGCTGTAATAATATTTTCTCGAGTTTCTGCTAAGTCTACAGTCACCTCTGCTGCAGCGTAGCTGTGTGAGGTGCATCACTATTACCATCATTCTTGCTGCTATGCCGTTACTTCCGTCTGTGCTATGCACTTGTCCACGCGAGTGGGCTGTTGTTACAGTTAAGGCACATGCAGAGCTTTACAGTGCAGGTACATGTGTCTTCTTTGTTGCAAGTGGACATGGTTTTCAGTAGCAGGGCATCGAAGTTTTGCGCATGCCTATTGTGTGCTGCTTTAGTGGTATTCTTGTGTATGCTGTTCTACTGCTACATGCCTGTGCGGTGACACACAAGTATATCCTCCCGTGCTCTTGGCTAGGTCTTCCATGAGCGCTGGTGTCATACACCCACGAGTTCTGCTGTGGTATCGTGCATGTGTGCATTTCTGAAATAGACACCTGTGTATAGCTGCACCAATCACGAGTGAGGTTTTATATTCATGGTCACTCCGCTAATGTTTAACCCATCTGTTCTCCTTAACTTGTGTTCCCATGTGTGCTGCTGTACTGGAACACTCGTGTGAACTGGTGTTAACCTCCTCCACGTGTTCCAATGTGCTAGTAAAACACATACACAGCAATATTAGGGCACTAATGTGCATTTGCTCAAATTCTTCATTGGTACCTCAATGTCCTGGTCCACTGCTATACCAATACTCTTGTGTGCGTTGTTCTCCGGTAAGCCTATGATGATTTTCATTATGGTGCATCCGTGTGTGGTGCAGGAGTAGTCCAACCATTCCTTGTCAAGTTTTGTCTGTATCCCTCTGTATGCAGCGACTGCAGATTCTGGGCAACTTCATTAAGGACTGCAGCTCCATGCCAAAACCAAGGAAGACTGTGTTTGAATGAGCAACAGCTAATCCCTATTTCACTGGATTTGCTTTAGCAATAGCATCCTAAGTTAGATGCTCCTGGACCAAAATGTGAATTGCATCAAACAGGCAGCCATCCTCACCATGGACCTGATGGTTGCACAGAGCCGTTGTTACACCAGCCTTAAAGTCAGGATTATTTACAAACAGGTTGACTCTGAGCATGAAGTAAAAGATGTATCTCCAAAGGATATCTCAAAGCTCCAGAGTGTTGGGAGACTCAGAGGGAAGACATCAACCTTCTCTTGCAGGTGATCCCTGGAGGGCAGGTAGGTCTTTAAAAACGGATCCTGATGAGCTAGCATCGGTTGAAGTTCCAAAAATGACCATCGGAGGGCAGTCTCAGCCAAGTTATCGATTCCAGGTTGCCATTCAAGAGCCTGCTGACTCTAGTCTTCTTGTAGTCCTAGAAAGGAAAGTTACTCCAAAGAGACCACCAGGCTTAAAGCTTCTACGGGGGTGGGCAGCTGAGAAGCGCTCCCTACTGCCCCTGTTCATCTCTGATAGGAATCTGAGAGCGTGTGATGTCACCAACGAGCAGCAAAGCTGGAGGAAGATACCACGAAGGGTCCCACGATTTGAGCACACCTGCACTCAGTAGCTCAAGCTCCAGCAGGAATGCTACAAGCTGAAACTTGAGCCTTGAGTGGATAGAATTCGTTGAACTTTCTGGAAGTCTATTACCCAAGGCACAAGAAACGGGGGGCGGGGGTAGAGCAGGGGAAAGGTTTCTACTAAGTACATTTTCCCCCTAGATGTGAAGGAAGGTCTACTCACCACCAGATTCCATAGAAACAAAGCAATCCACGCAGGTAGGGCACAGTGACCAAGGAGTTTAACATGCTGCTTACAGAAGCACATGTGGGTGCAACACTGAAGAAAAACTCTTCATCCCAGCAAGCATTGCCTATAAATCCTGGGAGGGGAGGGGCTTTGTGAGCCCTCCTCTTAGCAACCTCTAACTACCTATAAATGTCCCCCTTTCTGACCCCACCCACTTGTGAGGACCCCCATCCAAGCAAACCCTAACTTGGATGGAGATTTGTAGCCTGTCCTTTTTCCATGGCAGATAGTCAATGGGTCTAATCTTGTGCAGATCACCTGTGGGTAATCACACTTGCGAACTGTTTAAAGGGGTAAGGGCCATGTGGTGGGCTGAGGGCAGCCTGCCTCCATACACCCAGAGACCCAGGAACAGAAGCTTTGCACTACGATTAGATGCTGAAGAGGCAAATGATAAAGGTCCAACGTTATATTCCTGAAGGGCTGGCTCTGCCCTAGTGAGGACTGAGTGGGGCTTCACATGGGCTCTGTGGCCCCACAGGACCTTCACCCCACCCCACAGCTGCCACTGGCTAAAAAGAGTCTTTAGCTGTTCACCCCACCCTTCAACCCCCAACCCTGCCCCTGCCCTCGAGACCTGGTCTAGAATATAGGCTACAAAGGCACTGTACATACTGTCCTTTATGGGGGGCATGAAGGAGCAGAGTGTCTGTGGCTAAGAAGACAGACAGACCATGATGGATTAGCATGCTGCGAGCCTCGTAGGCACAGAAATGGCTACAACTTGAAAGGGTAGACGGAGATTCTTGGACTGTTTGCTGCAACTATACTTCTTTCTTGACTCTCACAGGCCAGAGGGCAAAAGGGAACACCAGGAAATGCATTTCAAAGCAGCTTTAGTGTGAGCACATGGAGGCTGTGGAGGCAGCAAGCCCAAGGTGGGTTTCAAAAGCTTTATTGAGATACCTTTCAAAGGTCATGCATGTCACCTGATGAGACCTTTCCATCCAGGGCTCTAAACACATCCACAGATAGAGGCTCCCGTCACCACAGTCAATCTTTTTTTTATTATTAATTTATTCATATTACATCTCAATTGTTAACCCATCCCTTGTATCCTCCCATTCCTCCCTCCCTCCTGCTTCCCCCCTACTCCCCTCCCCTATGTCTGTGACTGAGGGGGACCTCCACCCCCTATATATGCTCTTAGGGTATCGAGTAACTTCTTAGTAACTTAGTAACTCCTTCCTCTGAGTGCCACCATGCCTCCCCATCCAGGGGACGTGGTCAGAGATAGGGCACCAGAGTTTGTGTGAAAGTCAGATCTCCTTCTCCACTTAACGGTGGAGAATGTCCTGTCCATCGGCTAGTCTGGATAGGGGTTCAAAGTTTACTGCCTATATTTTCCTTGGCTGGTGCCATAGTTTGAGGAGGACCCCAGGACCCAGATCCGCCTGTCATAAAGTTCCTCTTGTAGGTTTCCAGGACCCTCTGGGTCCTTCTATTTCCTCATTCTCCCAGGCTTCTCTCATCTAAAGTCTCAATAGGATGTCCTCCCCTCTGACCCACTTTTCTGGTAGGTAAAGTTCTTCATGGGATGTGCCCCTTGCACTAGTGTCTCAATATAAGTGAGTATATACCATTTAACTCTTTTTGCTTCTGGGTGAACTCACTCATTATGATAATTTCTAGTTCAATCCATTTGTCCACAAATTTTGGGAATTCCTTGATTTTAATAGCTGAGTAGTATTCCATAGCGTGAAAGTACCACAGTTTCTTTATCCATTCTTCTACTGAGGGACACTTAGGCTGTTTCCATGTTCTGGCTATTATGAATAAGGCAGCTATGAACATGGTTGAGCATATGTCCCTGTTGTGTGCTGGAGCATCTTCTAAATATATTCCAAGGAGTGGAATAGCTGGGTCTTGAGGAAGCCCTATTCCCATTTTTCTGAGAAAGCGCCAGATAGCTTTCCAAAGTGGTTGTACTAGTTTGCATTCCCACCAGCAATGAAAGAGTGTTCCTCTCTCTCCACATCCTCGCCACCATGTGGTGTCAGTTGAATTGTTGATCTTAGCCATTCTGGTGGGTGTAAGATGGAATCTCAGTGTCGTTTTGATGACTAAGGAGGCTGAGCATTTCTTTAAGTGTTTCTCAGCCATTTGATATTCCTCTGTTGAGAATTCTCTGTTTAGTTCTGAGCCCCATTTCTCTAGTGGGTTATTTGGTTTGGTGGTGTTTAATTTCTTGAGTTCTTTATATATTTTGGATATTAGACCTTTGTCAGATGAAGGGTTGGTGAAGATCTTTTCCCAGTCTGTAGGCTGTCGCTTTGTTCTCTTGACAGTGTCATCTGCCTTACAGAAGCTTCTCAGCCTCATGAGGTCCCATTTATTAATTGTTGATGTTAAGGCCTGGGCTGTTGGTGTTCTGTTCAGGAAGTTGTCTCCTGTGCCTATGTGTTCCAGGCTCTTCCCCACTTTTTCCTATAACTGAATTAATGTCTCTGGTTTTAGGTTGAGGTCTTTAATCCACTTGGGCTTGAGTTTTGTGCATGGTGACAAATGGGGGTCTAATTGCATTTTTCTACATGTAGACATCCAGTTAGACCACCACCATTTGTTGAAGATGTTATTGTTTTTCCATTGAATGGATTTGGCTTCTTTGTCAAAAACCAAGTGACCAAATGTGTATGGATTCATCTGTAGGTCTTCAATTAGATTCCATTGATCCACCAGCCTATTGCTGTGCCAGTACCATGCTGGTTTAATTAGCCACAGTCAATCTTGGGACATTTTCAGTACTTCAAGAAGAAATTATTTAATCTCTCACAGCCCCTGTGGGCTCCACACCTAGAAACCATGTATTTACTTTTTTCTTTACACACTTTTCCATGCTGGACTTCATATTAGTCACCACTTACGTCATAACGGCCTTTTGTCATTGGCTCTTTCACTAAGCATAATGTTTACAAGATCCACTCACAGCAAAGCATAGAACCTTATATATTATTCCACTATGTGGACATAACACAGTTTGCTCACAAATCCATCCATTGATGAACGTTTGGATTCTTTGCCTCTTTTGACTATCACAAATATGACAAATACAGATGCCGGTGTAAATATGTACACTTTGCACTTTTCTTCAGTGAGATTAGATTGAGTCATACTCCATGTTTCATCATGTGACTCCCATGTTCAATTGTTTAAACTCCATGTTTAATCATGCGATGAACTGCCATGATGTTTTGCAATGTGCCTGGTGTGAACTAAAACTTCTGAAAAGATGCTGTGTCAGTCTGTGAACAAAAACTCATGGAAGGCGTTCTGCATCTCCAGAGAACGATGGGCTGATGGGATTTCAGTGCTGGGGAGAGCCTGGAATTTTGTAGACTCGGAGGCTAATAACTTTATCTTGAGTTAGTTTTAGTTTCTGAACAGCCTTTCCCAGCCCCATTCTGTATCTGAACTAACAAATTGTGATGATAGATAAAAAACTCTAGAATCTATTAACTTAGAGATGACATCTTGTAATAATAAATAAAAGCATCTTAGAAACTACTGGCAGAACACTAACTTCTGCCAATCAAGAGCTAAGAAGCCATCAGAGAGCATCTTGGGCCAATAGAAAAGCTTCCTCAGTCTTGATGAATCTGCCCTTCTGGTGAGCTCCCGTTTTTCCCCCTCCCCCCCTCAGTGCCCCCCCTCCCCGGTGTATTTTAAACTTGCCTTGATTTGTGACTTTCTCTGTTATGCAAACCTATTTTAAAAAACCCTATGAAACTACTTCTACAGTGAACGTGGGATAGCCTACATCTGTGCACCTTGGCCACAGTCACTTATAATGGGTCCACAATAAACTATCTTTTATTCCCTTTAAGGTGAGAGCTGTGGTTTCTCATATCAGCACCGGTCCATTTCTATTTCCCATTTCATACACGCTTTCCCAGATTCTCCGCAGTTTTGGCACCCCGCCTCTGGCTTCTGAGCATCATGTTATGTTTGCGGTTCCTCTTACTGGAACTTTGATGTGTTTTCTGGATCATCATGACAAGCGTTTTTCCCCCCTTGAGATTATTGGTCATTTGTAGATCTTTTTTTGAGAAATGGCTATCCAGATCTTTTGCCCACTATAAAATCGGATTTCCTGCTACTGATTTGCCAGTGATATTTATATACTGGTGACGCAACCCCTTGGTAGGTATAATTTTCAAAGATTTTTCTCCCACTCTGAGGACTGGTCTTTCACCTTGTAGATCCTGTCTTTTAATTACAGTGTGGCATTTTGGTGAAGGTACACTCATCGTTTTGCTTTGTGGTTCATTCATTCGGGGTAACATATAAGTCTCTTTATCAAATTCATGGTCATGAAGCTTTACCCCTGTGTCTTCTTAGGGCTGCGAATTTTTGTTTCATTTAGGTTCATGTTCAACTGCAAGCAAAGCTCTGTATGCGCTACTGGTCAAACCTCAGGTGGCCCCTGGGTTAGCAACTTTTCTCTTGGCTGGGACAAAATACCTGACATGGTCAGTCTAAGGAAGGAAGGTGCTTTTTGCTCTACAGTCTGGGCATAGGGTCCCTTATGGTGGTGGCAGGGGAAGGAGGCAGCCAGGAACGTTGTGCTGGCGGTCCGGAAGCAGCATGGTGGGTGCTGGTGTTCCATTCACCCCTCTCCCCCTTCCAGGATCAATAGACATGAGTGTGAACCACATTTCTCCTACTTCTGCTAAACCTTTTTGAAAACATCCTTACACACACCCAGCGGTGCACATCCAGGTGATTCTAATCCCAGTCAAGTTGGCTTAACGGCCATGTTTCATTAAAGGGCTGTCTTGCAGCTGGCTGTGGGGCTTCGTGCTGGTAGATGTTCCTGAAGGATGTGGAGGCATGAGGATCGAGAGTTTGAGGCCAGCCTGAGCTACTCATGTAAAGCAGAATTAAGCATGATTGACAAAAAAAAAAAAAAAAAAAAAGGCAAAGAAAGGATTCCTAATATTCCTAATGATGCTCTGTTGTCTCACAGATGCCCAGTCCAATCATCATTAGAGAGGCTTCTTCCAGGTGCTGATAGAAGCAGATACAGAGACCCACACCAAACATTAGGTTGAACTTGGGGACCCCTGGAGAAGAGAGGGAGAAAGGACTGTAGGAGCCGGAGAGATCCCAGACACCAGGAGAACACGGCTCACAGAAACAACTAATAGGGCTCATAGGGGCTCAGAGACACTGAAGCAGCAACCACAGAGCCTGAATGGGGCTGCAGTAGGCCCTCTGCATACCACTGTGGTTGCTCAGCTTGAGGTTTTTGTTGGAATCTAACAGTAGGAGTTGGGGTGTCTCTGACTGTTTTGCCTGCTCTTGGGACCCTTTTCCTCCTACCCAGTCTAGCCTTGATATGAGGGTTCATGTTTAGTCTTATTGCTTCTTGTTATGCCTTGTTTGGCTGATGTCACTGGGAGGCCTGCTCTTTATGAAGGGCTATGGAGGAGCAGTGGGTCTGGGGGAGGGGAGAGGTTGGGAAGGAAGGGGAGACTGTAGTCAGGACATAGTCTATGAGAGAAGAATATATCACCCCATCAAGGTCAGAGGTGACCCATGAAAAAGAGGCATTAAAAACAAAAACAAAACAACGTCCTGCTCAAGGTGGTAGGGAGGCAGCAGCTTTCAGAGCCAAGAGTCTACATGATTTAATCCAGTTTCAGGAAAGGGCTTTACAGTGAGCAATTAGGGATTGGATAAGGAATTAATCACTAATGAGCCATTAACTCTGCCCACTCTTTTACAGTTAACAAGCTGAGCTGAGATTTTTAAGAACCAGTCCCCACTGAAGGGAGCGACCTTGGCTACAAAGCCAGCACAGCTTTGCCTTTCCCAGGCTGGTTAGAATGCCAGCTAAGCAGACAGTCACTGTGAGCTTTTAATTAATACCATCTCCACTGGAAGTCTTCCTCTGCCTACCTCTGAGGAGGTGGGGTTCCATGCATAGCCCAAGAGTCCACTGGGGGCAGGGAGTACTCAGAGTAGAGCCAGAGAAGTGAGCTAGGGGAGGCTAGAAGTGAGGCTAGGCTTTGAGGTAAGGAAAGTGGGGACATCACCACCAAAGGCAGAAGCCCCTAAGCTCTAGGGACTGCTGCCCAGAGGCCCTTATTGCACACTGCTCACAGGAGGGGCGAGCTCATTGGCAGGTGGGCTCTGGCAGCTTCTGCAGACTTTCAATAACACATCTAGGAAGGGGGATTGCCATTGCCCGCTCCCCTTGCCAGATTCTAGATGCACTGGGATGGAGGGAGGGACTTGCAATATGTTGGTTTTTATATCTTTTTTTTTTTTTTTTTTTTTTTTTGAGACAGGATTTCTCTGTGTAGCCTTGGCTGTCCTGTTACCCAGTCACATTAATTTCAGACCCAGGCATTCGGCATCTCAGGTTTAGATCTATCTGGATAAATCTCAATACCAAGGGCCAGAAACTAAAAAGGATACTGTCTGGTACTGGATGGAGACACAGCTCAGAATCCCAAGATCCCAAACTAGGGGAACTCCATTTTACCACTGCTCTCTGGACCTACTTGAAGATCTTTGATCAGAAGAGGTTTCCTCTGGAAGAGAGGTTGGGCAGTAAGCACTATATCAAAAGCCCAGAGCCTTGACACAGTGAGAAACTAACACCCTGCATGCTGAAACTGTACTTCCTACAGAGCTGCATGGGTCATGGGGGTGGACAGGAAGGGTGTAGCCATCTTGACTCTGCCCTCTTCTTTGCTGTCCTTTCTGATGCTTCCTTCTCTACTGGCCTGAGGTCTAGGCAGCATCCAGCCACATTCCCAAAAGCAGAAAAGGATCTACAGACCCGCTTGCCTGCAGCTTCTGACCAGAGCAGACATGGCATTCATTTTCAGGGTGTCCTCCTCTTAGATTGAGCAGCCCCAGCCCCTGGTCAAGCCTGCCTCCATTTGGGTCTCATCTCAGTGCTCAGGGCAGCTTTTCCTGTGAACTCTGTAAACCATTCCCCACTGGTTCCTGCTTTTGTTTTTATACTAAGTGCTTTGCTTGAGCCAAAGCTGTCTTAGGTGACAGCATTTCTTGGGACAGTGATGGAGGATGACTGGGGAAGCCTTTTATTCAGGGCCCTGAACAGCTTCCTCCATCACTAACCTGAGCCGTTAATTTCATGTAGGAAGCTCTGCTCCACCCTGGCCCAACCTCTGGGACCTATGGAGTTCTATAGCCATGAACTTGAGCTTGGCTCAACTGTTCTAGGCTCACCAGAGGTTTAGTACTTTTTATGAAATGCTGCTGTTATCTCTCAAGTCTCTGTAGAGTGCCAGGTTCCTCCATCCTACACCTGCATGGATGGTGGCCAGTGAGCCTTCATGTTTAGAGTCAAGGACCAAGGAGGGTGTGCCTCTACATCTCCTAGGAGGACCCATGAACATAGCATCTGCACTTCAGGATCACAGTTTTTAATATGGCCCAAAAGGCTCTTTTTAGGAATTGAAACAAAGAGAATGGAAGGCCTCCAGTGGTTTTATCCATTCTTCTTCCCATGTATGTGTCTGTACAATCACCCTTTCCTAAGCTACTGGTTTCCCTGGAGAATGGATGCTCTTATGTTATCTCTCTGGGATTAACAAAGTCAAACATGCTCTTATTTCAAAGAGAAGTCTTTGGGAAATAACCACACCCTTAGCTGGGCTTCAGATATTGCTCTACAGTAGAGCACCTGCCTGCAGGTTGAATCCCCACAGAACACTCACACACACTCACACACACACACACACACACACACACACACACACACACTGATGACCTGCATGCACAAGCATTCTTCCAAGAGATTAGCTGTTATCAAGTGTCACAATAACCATCAGGAAGACACCATTGGCCTCATTCTGTAAATGCAGCAGACACAAAGACATTGTCCCTGTGTGCACTGTTTGTACTGGGTGGACGCTGTCCTCTAGGCACAGCACAGATGGCAATTGCCCTCCCAAAGCAGCTGTGCTTACCTGCAGGATACCTGCACAAAGTACCTGTCTGCCTCAGAGGGGCAGGAGCTCACCAGACTGGCCCCTTCCCAAGGATCTATACAGCTAATGTTGCTAAGTGAGAGAGGCCACACAAGAAGCAGATTCCCAGGCAGTCAGGCAACGTTTGCTGAGAGAAAGATTCTTCATCATTTATTTTCTGTGAATGAGCGTCTTTGCCTCTGCGCTCCATGCATAGCTGGTGCCAGCAGAGAACATGAGGGCCCCTGTGTTAGGATGTCCTGGTGAAGACACGGCAACACTGTTGTTAGACTTCAAACATGCATTGCTCTACTCACAAGCTCACACTTTAGTGTCGACAAGCACCGCTACAGTACCATTCTCACATAGGCTACTTTCCAGTAAATCTACGATCCCTTCTATTATAATATAACTGTGTGTGGTGCTTTCGCATACAGCTCTTCTTCCTTCTGTAACACTACTTCTTTATCCACACTGTGTCCTTGTCCATCCTGGTGAACTACTACACTCCTCCAAACGTGTGTGCTGTTGTTCTAACTAAGGGGCGTTCAGAGCTGTTCAGGAACACGTGTGTGTTGCATTGTGAATTCACACTAGCTTACACAGAAGCATTAGTACATGATTTTTGTTTGTTTGTTTGTCTGTTTGTTGTTTGTTTTTGCGAAGACACCATTGCGCACTGCTCTACTGGCACAGTCATGTGCACGACTCACTAGCAAATCCTTGTTTGCATGTCTACATGCACCGGAGCATTGCATCCACAACACCACCTGCTGTGGTATTACATTTGTGTGCCTTTGTGTAATGGTTCCTCTTCCTCTGTGTCTGGCTGCTGTCATACAGCTCTGTGTCCTGCTCTATGAGAACATGCGTGATCACTCTCGCAATCCACGTGTGTGCCCTTACTTCAATTTTACTGGCCCAAGCTGAGTGGCCTTACTCGAGCCTCTTTCTGCTTACCCTACTTCCTGGACACCTGTAACCTCGCCCTTCTTCATGAACTGCAGTCCACGCCAGCGAGCAAGTACAGCTGCACCCTTGGAAAGATAAGTAAAGGAGTGAACACAGATTCGATATTGTAGGACTGATCACACATGTTGTCCTAAGGCAACTCTCATGGATGTCTGAGTATGGCCATAGAGAGATGCATTATTGCAGAGCAGCACAGGAATGTCATGTGACAGCAGGACACATGTATGTAGACATCAGTACTCATGGAAGTATTAGACAGAAGCACACAGGCATATCCTAGTGCATCGCTGCGCATGGATGTACAGTAGAGCCCCAAACACGTTACTAAAATATGTTGAATTAAGGCCCACTCTAGCTCCCAATAATGAGACAGAGACCTGTTACATTTATTAATAAGCTTTAAGTACCATAACGGGGCAGATACTGATCTATTTTAACCTGTCTATGATAGCCTGGCCTACTTTCTAGCCACACACCCTATTACCTGACATCCATCTAGTCTTACCCTAGCTGCCTCTGTTCCATCCTTATCCCCATGGCAACTCCCCCATGGTGACCTCATCCTCATGACCCAGCAACCTCCTCCTTCTGGCCAGGCCTTATGGCTACATCCTCATGGCCTGGTTCTCATCCCCATCCCCATCCTCATCCCCCGTCACTTCCCTGTCTCTCTCTACTTAGGACTCCCCAGACTAGGAACACATGTCCCACCTACTGTCTCTTCAGCTTCTTTATTAACCAATCAGAAATAATTAGGGAATAATTTTTACACAACATTGAGACTGGAGACTACTCAATAACACCAACAACACCAGAATCCATTAGCGTTTAGCTCACTGCCAGTTCAGCAATTAACAATGAAGTACACAAAGACACACCTTAAGACAATGTGAGTGGAGGTCACCTCTACAAAAGTACTACACAATGGCACCTTTGAAAAACAAGCAAACAACCTATGTGCTACTACCACAGCAAAAGCTGAAGGCATTTACAACAAAACAGGCAGACTCACTTGTACAGTTCTGCACATGTGTGTCCTAGAACAGCTGTGCACACATTTTTAGTAGTGAAGCAGGGGTGGACAAATACAGAGTGAAACGGAAGTAACAGTACAGCAGCAAACCCAGCTGTTTTATTAGTGGAAAGGACTAGTACGGATGGAGAGTAGTTCACACTGATTGGCTAGTGTCAGTGCGTCCGTGTATTTACCAGCACAAGCACATCAGAATACATGGATGTCGATTAGCAGGCCACATGGATATGGCAGTAGAGCAGCATACATGCGAATGCTAGTAAAGGAATACATGTGGATTAAGCATGACAGGGGTGATCTTGTAAGGCCACACTGATGGATGTCCAAGTGCAGCTATATACACTTGTACTATTAAAGAAGCATGCATGAATATAATACTGTAACAGGACTCATGTATGTGTCCCACTGGCACTCACGGAACTGCTAGGCAGGAACACACAAGGATATTCCTGCTGCTCAGGAATGTCCTAGTGAGAGCACAGCACACACATCTATTAGTAAGGCATTGCATAATGCTGGTTTTGCAAAATCTGAAGTCGTCTTCTGCGGCATGAACTGAGGTGCATTCGCAGCAAGGCAGACGGATGAACTTGCACAGCTCTAAACATGCCTGACCCTAGAAGAGCAGAGAGCACGGTGTCGGTGGTAGAGCAGCACCCTGGGTTTAAGTAGCACAAAGCGCAAACGGAAGCAATAGTGCCGCAGCAATACCAATTGTACTAGTGAACTGCGCAGAGATGTACTGGGACAATGGTGATCATAGATTAACTAGAGAGCAGCACATGCAAGCGTGTTATTAGAGGAATGCACGCAAACATTGACCTTCTAATGCAGAAGTAGAGCAATGTTCACCAATGCTCCAGTGTCCATGTATCCAGGTCCTCAGCACACCAGAGCACATGCATGTCCATGAACAGCAGCCCCCGCGGGCATACTTGGGCGACAGCACACACAGATATAAAAGGAAAGGATCTCACATGGGTTCACTATTACAAGAGTGAACTCACGTATTCTCATCAAGCAGCACACGTGGATGTACAAGCACAACCGTACACAGATGTACTCTGACACAACTGCACACAGAAGTAATATTACACCAGGAGTCGTGGGTGAGGGCACCAGCACTCATGGAGGCATTAGACAGGGGCACACAAGGATACACTAGTACCTCACCACGAGTGAATGTCCTGGTTGAGCTCCTCATGCGCATCTTTTTACTAAGGCACCACACGCTGGCATCTTTGCAAAAAAAACTGCCGTGCTACGACTGCAACGTACACTGGTGTGCGTTTACAACAAAGCAGATGGATTTGCTCAAACCGTTCTAAACATTCCTGAACTCGAACTGCAGGGAGCAAGACTGCATGAGGACAAATGCACGGGGGCGTGCAAAATGCACAGTGCAAATGGAAGTGGTGGCTTCAGCCGCAAGAACAGACGTACGACTCAGTCGCCACACATAGAAGCACTGTAGTAGATAGTAGATAGTAGATCATTTACCAAAAAGTAGTGCGTGAGGACGATGTTTTAGCAGTACACAAGGACATGGGACAACTAGTGCCAAAGTAGTTATGGTGGTAGAAACGGATGCCCTCATTTCATTGTTTCCTTGTATTTCTAGCACGTCAGATAACACGCATGTCCACGATCAGCAGTCCACACGGATATACTAGGACAGCAGCACACTTGCAAATACAAGTGAAAGAGTGCGCGTGAATGCAATAGAGTGGAGGAATGCCTTGAGTGGATGAAGCAGCTGTCAATAAAGCACTGTTTAGCCAATCAGCTGGGCAGAAGGACAAGAAGTGGAAGGCGGGGCTTCCAGGAGAGGAGGAGGAGGAGCCTGGAGTTGACAGTTGGGAGTATACAGTTGACAGAGGGAGTTGATGCCCAAGAAGAATCAGATTGGCAAATGCTTGGGATACAGTAGGTTATGAGGATTAGTTTAGTTTAGATTACTAGTACGTTAGCAGCAGTTTAGATTCTGCCCAGCATAGTGCTTGCAGCTTTGCATTGCATTTCAGTCTCATTGTGTCAGTTATTGGCCTCCTAGGTTGTACATATATAAATAACTGCAACACAATAGTAGAGTGACTATAACGTTCTAGGAAAACGGTGCACCTGAAGGTATGAGTACAGCCACGCACAGATGTACAATTACACAAAGGCACAGAGATATAACACTACAGCAAGACTCATGGATGTATGGAACCAGCACTCATGGAAGTACTGGACAGCAGCATACAAGGATACACTTTCACATCATTGCACATAAATGTACCAGTAGAATAGCACACAAGCACACCTATTACTAGAGCACTAAGGAATAGCATCCTTGCAAACACGGTGTAAAGACTGCAGTGTGAAGTGATGTGCACTCACAGCAAAGCAGACGGACGTGCTTGTGCACCTCCTCACAGATTGAACTAGAACAGCAGTGCACACGTTTTGAGGAATAGAGCGTTATGCCTCGTGGTTGACAAGCACCCAGTGAAAATGGAAGTAAAAGTGCAGAAGCAAGAACAGCTGTACCACTAGTGCTCTGGGTACAGATGTGGTTATTGGAAAGCAGCACATGCGAGAACATTACTCTAGCGGTGCGTGTGGAAATGAAGTACTAGGAAAGAAACAGAGCAATGCAAACGGATGCCCTAGTGTCAACGTGTCCGTGTATTTACCAGCCCATCGACTACATGGATGTCCGTGAGCAGCAGTCAACATGGGAGTACTAACACAGCAGCATACATGGGAATACAGCTAAGGGAGAACACGTGGATTCAACTTCATAAGAGCGATCACACATGTTCTCATAGAGCAACGCACGTTGATGCATGACCACAGCGGCACGCAGATGTACTGTCACCAAAGCACAGGGGTGCGATGCCACAACTGGACTCATGGATACAGGACATCAGCATGCATGGAAGTACTAGACAGGAACACACAAGGGTGTACCAGTATATAACTGTAAATGAATATGCCAAGTGGATTAGCATTGGGCCTATATAATCACAGGCATCAGCATCTCAGGGCTAGGAATGTAGCTCAGTGGTGAGTGCTTGCCTAGCATGTCCAGACTCTTGGTCCTATGCCCGGTGCTGCGAGAATAGAACAGGGGGAAGTTGTAGCCCTGGACAACAATTGCTATTCTGTGAAAGATGACATCTTAGTCACCTCACAGATACATGCAGTGCCACGAAGTTAGACCAGCAGAGCAAGCCGAGGTCCGCACAGACCCCAGGAACTTGGCAAGACTCAGCTTTTAGGTTAATTTGCAGAACCTGGGACTGCTCCTAACATAGCCTCCACTTCCAGAACCAGATTGTTGGTTCTCAGAATTCCCAGAAGAAGAATATTTCTTCCCTGGCTCTATCTGCTTGCTGGGACTGTCTCAGTAGCTGTAGTACAGGGTGGCTTGATCCGCCTGGCAAGCTCTCTGCTTTTCTGCTCAGCACCCTTCCTTATCCACTGGGAAGCACTGAATCTACAAAAATCATTCAAGGAAGAAGTCTGACACATCCCTCCAAAACACCGCAGGCAAACTAGAGAACCGCAGCAGGGGGAATTTAAGCAATATTGTTGAGCAAACCATGCTAAGGAGATGGGCGGAATAATTAGTCCTTTAATGAGATGCTGTATTTTTCCTTCCCAGAATCCTTTCCCCTATGGAAGTAGCTTACAGGTCCACGGCCAAAATTCATGAAGCACCTGCTTTTCAGATAGCCTAATTTCTCTTCTATTTCCTTCTGCCTGTGCTCCAAGCATGGTTTTCCTAACACTGGGCTTCACTCTTCATAACCTGCCACCCCACCGCAAGGCCTCTTGTCTGCCGTTGTCTGACGTCTATGCTGGCTTAAAGAGCATGGCTCTTTGCCCTGTTCTCTCTCCCTTTCTCTCTCCAAGCAATTGATATTCATGGCTTTCAAGCTCTGAGCGTTTTTCTTTTGAACTCTAATATAATATCCTTAAGCTTTGGTTTGAGTTCATTATTGAATTACTTTATTAATGAAACTAGTAACACCAAGAGAGCGCCTCTCGATTTCCCTGGCATCACTATGTCTGCTTCTAACTGTTAAGACATTACTCAGGCAAACAGCCTGTCCCATGGCAGCTCTGAGCAAAGGCATATGTTCTCGAAGACCTCATTAATGGGTGGAAGTTATTTCCCCTCCATCCCCTGGAGGTAAGCAAGACCAAAGGGCATCCCCCTACAATACAGACTCATTTTTTAAAATTCACATTTACACCCTTCCCACCACCCTCACTTCACATCCTAGTGCCCTTGCCTGTCCCTGTAGGCTGTGTGTAACAGAGGCATCTGGAGAACATGACAGGCCCAGGGGAGCACCACCTGCAGCTCTCCATTTTCTCTTCATTTCGTTTATTTCCACCGGGGACTCAGAACAACTATTGTGCTGTTACAGTAATGGCCACCTATCCTGCAAGGTGAAGAAGGAAGAAAGGAAGGCTGTGAGAGACTCAGACAAAGGGGAACCAGCTGCTTTGTGCTCTTAAAGGCTGGTGACCTTAAAGGTCCGGAAGGTCTTTACATAGACTCTGGGGGCGCAACACGGTTCAGCCATTTGCAGCGATCAGCAACAGCTACCCTTTGAAATTGCTGCACAGGTAGAGCCAGGGTTGTAGGAGGTGCTTGGATTTGAAGCTCACCCTGTTGGGTCCACATCCCAGATGGAGGCTGACTATTGCCATGTGGGCCTCTTCCCTAACGACGGTTTTACAACAATGTGTAACTGAGATGGCTCTGAGTAGGAAAGTTTAAGAGGTCTTTGGGAAAGGGTTAATTAAGACTGAGAAGGAGAAGACTATCTGTGGATGTAGCTCAGCGGCCGGGCACACGCTTAACGTGTGCAACGACCCAATGTCTGTCTTATCACCACAAAACTGAGGAAAAGGAGGGGAAAAAAAAACAACAAATGCCTAAAAACAGGCATTTCCCTCTGGTTGTTTTCTCTCTATATGACACCTAGAATTCCTACAGCTTTCTTGAAACCATGAGAAAAGTCAGCTTAATTACCAAGATGTAGGGACAGGGTGATCTGGATAAAGTGTGTATGTGGGCAGCATCAACCAACGTTTAGGATATTGGAAAAGCCGTAGAGAGACCTCCTAATTCTAAGGTAACTAAGAGATTTTATGAACTTTTAAATGTTTAAATGAAGTCACCCCAAATGAATGGCCAATGCTGCTCCCAAGAGCCGTAAATCTTTACACAAGTCTCCAGCGCCAGGAGTGACAAGAAATTAGGAGGGGACTATAGGGAAGTAGAGGGGGTCTGCAGAAGGGACAGGGGAAGACAGGGTGGATGTCTTCACAATACATTGTGTACATGTGCAAAGTTTTCCAAAACTGTGAGGAGGGGCTGGAGAGATGATCTAGTAGCTAGCTCAAAACACTGCTCTTGCAAAGGACCCGACTCCAGTTCCCAGCATCCTCATCAGGTGGCTCACAGCCAGCTGTGACTCTAGCTCCAGGGGAATCCAGCCCCTCTTCTGGACTCCTCAAGCCACTCTACTCCCAGGTGCACAAGCCCACACACAGATCCTGTGACAGGATGAATGAGAATGGCTTCCACTGGCTCCCATTTTTGAGTGTGTGGTCCCCAGGTAGTGGAACTCTTTGAGAAGAGTTAGCAAGTGGCCTTGTTGGAGGAGGTGTGTCACTAAGGGCAGGCTTCTCTCTCTCTCTCTCTCTCTCTCTCTCTCTCTCTCTCTCTCTCTCTCTCCCTCTCGTTGTGTCTCAAGATGTGACCTCTCAAGTGCTGTTCCAGTGCCATGTGCCAGGCCTGCAGCTATGCTCTCTGCCAGGATGGTTATGGACACTAACCTCTGAGACAGTAAGCTGCAAATAAACATGCTATTTTATAGGTTTCCATGGCCATAGTGCCTTATCATGGCAATAGAAAAACAGCTAAGGGTAATATATGCATTATTAAAGATAAAAATCTTGGGGCTAGAGAGATGGCTCAGTGGTTAAGAGTGCTGCCTGGTCTTTCAAATGTCCTGAGTTCAATTCCCAGCAACCACATGGTGGCTCATAACCGTCTGTAATGTGATACGGCGCCCTCTTCTGGCTTGCAGGAGTACATGCAAGCAGAGCACTGTATACATAATAATAAATAAATAAATCTTTTAAAAAAAGATAAAAATCTTTTAAAAACATTTAAAAGTGACAAATCTGAAAAGCAAAGTGATAAAACCAAAAACCTTTCATCTCTGAAGATATCTTTAAGGTGCTTTTTGGGTTGGTTTGGTTTGGTTTGGTTTGGTTTTTGGTTTGTCGAGACAGGGTTTCTCTGTGTAGCCTTGGCTGACTGGACTTGTTTTGTAGATCAGGCTGGCTTTGAAGTCACAGAGATCCATCTGCCTCTGCTTCCTTGAGTACTGACATCTTTAAGTTTTAAAAGCACATTTATTTATGTGTGGAGAGGAATGTACATGCTAGGGTGTATGGAGGACAACTTGCAGAGGTGATTTCTACCCTTCTACCATCTGAGTTCCAATTATAAAATTCAGGTATCAGACTCCTTGGGAAAACACCAGCCATGCCAGCCAGGAAGCAGGTAGTCAAACTTCACTCTCCTTCATGTCCTTCAGATCCCATCTCCCAGGATCACCCTGGTTTTATAGACCACCTGCTCTGGTCTCCCCTTCCTCTCTGCTCTCATCTCCAGCAGATTACACAGAGCTCCTCCTACAAACTTTCTCACCACCCCATCCCTGTCTCAGCCACAAAATACCAGAGCCACTCCCTGGGAATCCACTGGCCATGCTGTTCAGAAAGCAGACAGGCTATCTTCACTTTCCGTCCTCTCCTCCAAAGCCAATGCTCCAATCTCTTCTCCAACTCTGTAGCAGACCACCTGCTGTGGCCTCCTCTTCCTCCCTGCCCCTGTTCCCAAGGGACTAAGCAGATCCTGGTGACACATCCTGTTTCCCCCTCCTATGGACAGTCCCATCTCCTCTTATAGCCCATCTCTATTTCTAAATGTCAGCTCCCAATACTTAAAGACACATTCTGCCTGGGACCCTCCAGTTACCACACCTGGCAGGATCTCATAACCATGCCCTACCACAGCAACCACACACTTCTAAGAACCAGAAAGGCTACAGAAACCAATGAACTGAACGCCCACCCAACGAAGAAAAGACCAAATGTTAACACCTAGAATACAATCATCCCAAACCCAGATGATTAAACACCAACAAAAACCATAACCAACAATAGCCAGGACAGTATGTCTCTACCAGAGCCCAGCAACCCTACCACAGCAGGTCCTGAGGAATGCAATATAGCTGAAGCACAAGACAAGGACTTTAAAGTAGCCTTAATGAATATGTTAGAGGATATGAATAAATCCCTTAAGGAAACTTATGAAAAGACAAACAAATACAATGAAATGAAAAAGACAATTCAAAGCATGAACATGGAAATGTAATCAATAAAGGAAACCCAAAACTGAGGGGAAACTGGAAATAAAAAACACAGGAACTCAAACAGGAACCCCAGAGGTAGACCTATGTCACTAACAAAATATAAGAGATGGAAGAAAGAATCTCAGGCAGTGAAGAAAAGATAACAGAAACAGATACATTGGTCAATAAAAATGTTAAATCTATAAAACCTCAGACATAAAAGATCAGGAAATCTGGGACACTATAAAACAGCCAAATCTATGAATAGTACGAATGGAGGACAGAGAAGAAACCCAGGTCAGAGGCACAGAAAGTATTTTCAACAAAATCATAGAAGAAAACTTCACCAACTTAAAGAAAAGGGTAGCTATCAAGGTACTAGATGCACCAAGGTACTAGATGCATCAAACTTAATGAAACAGAAAATACCCACAACAAATAATAATCAAAATACCAAATTTATAGATGCCAGCCCAGACTACTTTCCCATCAAAACTTTCAATTACAATAGATGTAGAAAAAAGACATTCCATGATAAAAACCAAAGTTAAGCATTATCTTTCTTCAAATCTAACCACACAAAATGAGCTAGAAGGAAAACTTCAGCCTGACTAGAAATACCCAAGAAACTACAAGGTACACACAAAATCACAGCAGCAAATCAAAAGAGTAGGGGCCACCCACACTACAAAACCAAAGTAAGAGGAATCAACAAACACTCCTCATTGGTAATTCTCAACACCAGTGGTCTCAATCCACCCCCCCAAAAGACATAGACTAACAGAATTTCTGCTGCATCCAGAAGACATACATTATCATCAAAGATAGGCATCATTGAAGGGTAACATGATGGAAAAGATATTCCAAGCAAATGGACCTAAAAAGCAAGGCAGTGTAACCATTTTAATACCTGACTAAATAGAGTTAAAACAAAACTAATAAGAAGACATAGGAAAGACACAATGTACTCCTCCAAAGGGAAAAAAAATCCACTAAGAGGACATTGCAGTTCTTAATATCTATGTACCAAACACAAAGATGCCTGGGTTCATTGAAAAATAAACAAACAAAAACCTACTACAGCTTAAATCACATATTAACATTCAAACAGTGACAGTGGGAGACTTCAATACCGGTTTCTCCCCAGTTGGCAGTCATCCAGACAAAAACTAAACTTAGAAACGCTGGAACTAACTGACATCATAAACCAAATGCACCTAGCAGATATTTACAGAACGTTTCACCCAAAGAATATTTTCCTTCTCAGCATTTGGTGGAACATTCTCCAGAATTGCCAACATACTCAGACACAAAGACACAAAGCAAGTCTCGCCAGATACAAGAAAACGGAAATAATACCCTGTCTGCCACCACAAACAAAAGTTGGATACTAACAACAACAGAAACAACAGAAAGCTTACAACATCATGGAAAGTGAACAACTCACTACTGAGTAAAAAAAAAATATGTCAAAAGGGAAATTAAGAAAGACTTTTAAAAAACATTTTAGAATTAAATGAAAATGAAAACACAACATACCCAAACATACAGGACACAGTGAAGGCTGTTGTAAAAGGCAAGTTCATAGCACCAAGTGCCTACATAAAACATCTGCAGAGATCTCACAGTAGTAACTTAACAACACACATGAAAACTCTAGGGGGAAAAAAAAAGGAATGAATCATACCCAAAAGGAATAAATGACAAGAAGCGATCATACAAATAAAATTCTGAAGTTCACAGGTAAGTGGATGGATCTAGAAAAACTCATTCTGAGTGAGATAACCCAGACTCAAAGACACAAATGTGGTATTGCATTCACTTACATATGGATGTTAGCCATAAAGTCGAAGCTAAGCAAACTGCGGCCCATATAACCACAGGGGTTAAGTATAGAGTAAGGGACTAAGTGGGAAGGGATGGAAATAGAATGGTTATGAATAGACAAAGGTGGGGGCCTGGAACAGGAGGGTCAAACAGGGAAGGGGAGGAGGGAGGAAGTGTGGGGAGGGACAGCTAAAATTAAGGGTCATTTGAAGGGTTGTATGGAAACCTAATACAGCCTTATAGGTCCTTTGAGATATAATATATATATATGTGTGTGTGTGTGTGTGTGTGTGTGTGTGTGTGTGTGTGTGTGTGTGTATACATACATATATATATGTATATATATGATGGCTTCTGTTTTTGTTTTTATGGGATTCCTGCACGTGTGAATGTGTGTGTCTCTGCATCTATTTGTGTTTCTCGTGCTTTTTTCTTGGCCTTTTGATTTGTCTGTTTTTGTTTTATTTTATTTTATTTTTATTCCTTAGATGCCCGCTTGTTTTCTCATGAGAGACAGAAAAGGATGTGGACCCAGACAGGAGGAGGGGGTTTGGGGAGCAACTGGGAGGAGTTAAGGGAGTACAGACCATAATCGGAATATACTGTATGCATTTTAAAATATCTGCTTTCAATTACATAAGTGAAAATTCAGATCATCAGACTTGACAGAAAGGGCCTTCTGCCCTCTGAGCCATCTTGTTGGCCCTGCTGAGTAATTTTAAGTTACACTGTATGAAACATCCCTGAGCACCACCGTTCTCACTTTCCTCTTGAATTCTTTGGGAACAAGCTGACTTTTTTCTCTTTTTACTCCAACTGAGTTACGAGTTTTTTGTTACTGACAGCAGCAGTTCACCACCTTCCTAATCCTAGGACCCTTTAATGCAGTTCCTCATGTTGTGGTGACTCCAACCACACAATCATTTTGTTGCTACTTTATAACAATCACTTTGTTATTGTTATGAGTAATAATAGTGTAAATATGTGATATGCAACCCCGTGGGGGGTCGCGCCCCCCCCCATGTTGAGAACCATGGATTGACAGCGTTCTAACTGATAGCACAATTATTTCCTAAGGTCCAAAGTAGTCTGATTTTCCAGATAGAGTTTATGGAATCGTTCGTTAATTTCCCACTAATTAAAGAATCTGATTACAGGGAGAAACAAAGCCAATGGTGTAAGTGCATTCTTCAGAGAGTAGAATAGTCTCCTGAGTGCGCTTTGCTTACACCTAGGGGAAGTAGAGGAGGCTTGCAAATGCCCTCCCACACATGCATATTCATAAGCCCAAGCGTCCTGGTGGACCGCTGGGCATGACAGAGCAGAGCGCGGTTTTCCTGTGAGTGTAGATCCTTCAACATCAGATTCCTCGCACTGCTTCTTGACTGTGGGTGCAAAGTGATCAGCTAATTCAAGCTCTAACCGCTGTGATTCCCCGCTACCATGGACTATGACCTGAGCTGTATTTCAGACTGAAATGAAGTTGAAGACACCTTTCAGAGCCCCCGAGATAACTTGAATAAAGTAAGAATATATAAAACCAAAGAGAATAAGTGAATTGAAGGGTAGGAATGTAATTTCTTTGGGTAGCTTCTTCTTCTTCTTCTTCTTCTTCTTCTTCTTCTTCTTCTTCTTCTTCTTCTTCTTCTCTTCTTTCTTCTCTCTTCTTCCTTCTTCTTCTTTTTCTTCTTCTTCTTCTTCTTCTTCTTCTTCCTCCTCCTCCTCCTCCTCCTCCTCCTCCTCTTCTTCCTCCTTTTCCTCCTCCTCCTCTTCTTTTTAATGGTTTTATTTTTTTTAATGTTTTTTAAAGACAAGGTTTCTCTGTGTAACCCAGGCTGTCCTAGAACTCACTCTATTGACCAGGCTGGCCTTAAACTCAGAGATTCACCTGGCTCTATCTCTCCAGGGCTGGGATTAAAGGCATGCACCACCACCGCCTGGCTTTTAAATTTACTTTGAGTGTGAGTATTTTGCTTGCTGTGTGTGCCACCTGCATACAATACCTACTGAAGCCAGAGGAGAGCATTCGATCCTCTGGAACTGAAGTTACAAATGCTTGTGAGTCACATTATGTGGGTACTGGGAACTGAGCCAAGGCCCTCTGGAAGAGAAGCCAGTGCTCTTAACGACAGAGCCATCGCCAGCCAGTTTGGACAGTTTTTTGTTTTAGTGGAGACCAGGAAAAGGCAGCTTTGGGATAAGAATGGATTTCTAAACCTAGGCGAGGGTAGACAATCCTTTTGATGCCTACACCTTATCTGATGCAGACCCTTAAAGTGGAACTCTTTCCCCACTCCCTTGGAGGCCTCACCACTTACTGAACCATAAGTTTCACGTGGCGCCCTTCTTTGTTTTGTTGCTGTGTTTATGCTCAGCATTAAGCAAAGCTCTCAGAAGCCTCAGCGTTATCTTGGTATTATTCTGCGGGGGGGGGGGGGGGGTTGGGTTTGCACTTCTAGGGAATTACACTCTGTGAATTGTTTTTCCAAACTGTAAACATGAGCCCGTGTGAAAACTATGAGTAGGAAATAATTAGTGGCTCCTTCTTGGGATAATCTTAATCAAAGAGCTTAGCAAGCATGATTTATGATCTATTAACAACCAAGACCTAAACTCTTTTTTTTTTTCTCCCTCTGTTGTACTCCATTTTGGTTGGTTGTACTGTTGCTGTTTCCTCAGGATTTATCAGAATTTTTCCTCCTGACTCCAAGGGCTGATTAAGTGGTGTTATATCAGAGAAGTAAGTGATAGTTACATAAAATAATGTTGTCTTAGTTGTTCAAATAAAGCTCTCAACACACAACAACACACACACACACACACACACACACACACACACACACACACACACACACACACACTGCCAAGGCTGATGACCTGAGTTCAATCTCCAGACATCCACATGACAGAGAGGATCAATACCACAAGTTGTCCCCTGACCTCTGCTTGTGCACTGTGGAGTAACCCCCCACACACACACCAATAAACACATAACAAGTTTTGAAGACAACATTTGGGGCTGGAGAGATGGCTCAGTGGTTAAGAACACTGGCTATTCTTCCTGTGGACCCAGGTTCAATTCCCAGCACTCACGTGCTAACTCACAACCAACTGTAACTCCAGTCCCATGGGATCCGAAGCCCTCTTCTGTCCTGCTCTTACACCGCATGCACATGGTGCACAGATTCACATCGAGGCAAAACACCCAGGCATGTGAAATAAAAATGAAGGGGGAAAAAAACCCCTAAAAGATGAACTTCCAGAGGGATGAAAAGGCCAGGCCATGAAGTTGGCACATGTAAGCTGTGAGTTTCTGCAACAGCACATGCAGGCTGAAACACGCAGCCAAAGTAGACAGGGAGACTCATTGCCTATGAGCCTCCTGGTCATCTTGGACTCAACACTCTTCACTTCCAGCTTAGCTCACACAATGCCATAATAATTGAAATGGGAAACACTTGCTAGTTGCCTAATCAGCTTTTGTTTTTACCATTTTTGTTTGTTTGGTCATTGTTTGGTTGTTTGGATTTTAGGCTGTGATACAGTAGCGATGCCTCATTCTAGAAAATAACATTTCTGTTTCATTGTCTGTCAGGAGTATCATGTCTCCGGAATCTGATTTTAAAAAACACACACACAATCACTAAGTTTATGAGAAAGCTTTGCTTTCATAATACAGGCCCACTCTTTTCTACTTCCCTTCTGGAAAGTGGGTTGTGTTGACCAGAGGCATAGCAACCATGATGGGACTAAAGCACGAAGCAGCCTGAATCCTGGGATCACTGTGCTGGTCCCCACTGCCTGCCTTTTATTTTATTTTATTTTATTGTGACATGAGAGAAAATTAAATCACCATTCTCTCTTTTTTTAAGCCTCCTGTAAAGAATTATTTTTAAACTTTATTTATTTTATGAGTATAGTTGTTCTGCCTACATACATGTTTGTACATCGCATGCATGAAGACCAGAAGAGGGCGCTGCGTCCCCTATGACTTGAGTTACAAATAGTTGTGAGATGTGATGTGGGTCAAGCCCTGGTCCTCTGGAAGAAAAGCCCCTGCTCCTAAGCAATGAGCCGTCTTTTCCGCCCCCAACTCCCATCCTCTTTAAACCCAGGCATTGTTTGGTTTAGTTTTGTTACATTCGTTTATAACAATCTCTGTTGTAAAGGCATAACTGACAAGCAAATTACCCAACCTGTTTCTAGAGAGGGCCTTTAGTCGTTAATCAATAGCATAAAACATTAAACAAGATCCCTTATATGAAATAAAAATTTGAAGCACTGAGATGATGATGATGGTGATGATGGTGATGATGATGTTGATGATGATGGTGGTGGTGGTGATGATGATGGTGGTGGTGATGGTGATGATGATGATGATGGTGATGATGATGATGGTGGTGATGATGATGGTGATGATGATGATGGTGATGATGATGGTGGTGGTGATGATGGTGATGATGATGACGATGGTGGTGGTGATGATGATGATGGTGATGATGATGTGTGCGGTGCATGGGTACATGTTGATGTCTGCATGCACACGGGAACCAGGGCGATTGACATCAGAACTCTTCCTTAATTGCTGTGTGCATTATTTTTCAGATACAAGGTCTTCCACGTGAGTCTGAAGCTCACTCATTTAGCTGGATGTTCAGTAAGCTCTAGGGATCCACCTGCCTCTGACTCTCCCTACACGGCTGCTGGAGACCTCATGCTTGCACGGCAAGCTGAGACATTTCCCCCAACTTCATCTGCAAAGGTTTTTTTTTTTTCTTAAATATTTAAACACACAACTGGACAGCACTCAGAAAAAGTGAGATGTGATGATGGCAGGATCAGGGAGAATTGCAATCATTCTGATTCTGAAGGCTATGAGAGGTCCCTTCAGACTGACTCTTCATTGGATATTGGTCAATGGCCTCTCAGGTTCCTCATGGTAACAGTAATAATCTGCCTCTTTCCAAAAGTTCACGCGTCACACAATATTTGTAGGGGAAGTGGGGAGATGTTTAACTGGTTCTTATTTAAGTGGATTAGCCAGAAGACACCAGGTGCAGCCAAGGCAGAAGCCTCCTCATTGTGAGCGTGGGGAAGGAGGGCCGTTTGGCCAGAGCTCATGGCTGTGGCCCTCATGTGAGCAACCCAGCTGGCAGAGTGAAGAGCGCAGCTCCCACACACTGCATGGATTACTCCCTGTCTGTCCAAGCTGGGTCACAATGCTCTGTGATGCTGGAATAGCCCCAGCGTGAACTGAGAAGGGGCGTTTTGGTGTTGCAAATTGTACTGCACTGCCTGAGAGTCCTACTTAGTGGTGTGAAGCTCTAATCCAAATGAAAAGTGACCTATTACTCAGAGCAATCCACCCTATAGCACGAACATGTGTGCACATGCACGCGCACACACACACACACACACACACACACACACACACACACACACCGGAAAACAAATCTAAAGGCTGTTTGTGCTTTCTCTCTTTCAGATGCATCCTCTTGATCGTCTTGTTTTGTGAGGATTTCTTGATATTGTCTCCTGTTAGACACAATCGTCATGTTGTGTACATAGCTGGCTTGTATGCTGTAGACAGCTGTGTGTGTTCCCCCTCCCCACATGTACTTTTCCAGAACTCCAGGTTGGAGACTAATAGGTGTTGGGCATAAGAGAATGAAGAAGCCAGGCGGGCAAATTCTTTTTTGGGAGAGAGAGAGAGGGAGAGGGAAAGGGACAGATATCTGTTATGTGTGGCTGTTTGATGGGATCCCATAATTTTAACAGCACATTCTCAAAGTAGAAGCCTGAAAACTACATTTTCCAGCTGCCCTTGCACCTAGATACGGTCAAACTTGGGCTCTCACCAACCAGACATATTCAGTTATGACCGATTTGTGAGTGAGCTACACTAGTAGAGGCTTTCAGAGTTCCATATGCAAATACATGAGGAAAAGTGACTACTGCCAACACAGCAGGTACTTCTGCTTCCAGGAGACTTAGTAAACAAGAGTCAACTTCACCACAGTTACTCAACCATTAGCTACTTGCCAGCCTGCAATGCCACTGTAAGAGACTGCCTCATAAGGGTCTGCAGGAATGTTTCTTCTTCCTGTTGGAAGGGGAGGCCTTCTACGTTTTCCTTCCTTTATTAGTAAAATGAGGTTTTCACCAGCACAACTCATTGCCAAGTTTGTTTGTTTAATTTAAATGGCTGTGGGAGAGAGGCGACTGTGTATAAGTGTGTGAGTGCACTCTCGAGGCCAAACTAGTTCCCTCCTCTGCCATCCTCTGCTTGTTCCCTTGAGACAGGGTCTCTCTGAACCTGGAGCTAAGTGACAGCCAGCAAGCGGCAGCCATCCTCCTGTCCCCTCCTCCCATAGTGATGAGGTTACAGGAGTTGGCACCACTGCACCTGGCTTTTTATGCAGTGCTATGGAGAAAACTCAGGGTGCAGCATGCATCCTTACCCACTAAGCTCTCTCCCCAGCCCTGGGACTGAATTCTTGAGAAAGAGGCCTCAAGAGCCCAAAGGCAGAGAGAAGGGGGGGCCCTAAAGCAGTCAGGACACAGAGAAGATGCTTCTAGCAGCTCTCAGTTTGGGTAAGTTTTAAATCAACAAGGTTTTAAAAGATACTAGAACGCGTCACCTCTTTAATGTTTCTCTGGTGAAACAGGAGCGAGAGGGATCTTTTTAAGATTTCAAATGCGGTTTTTCCTAGATGAAGAAAGTCTGGGCCATATGGCAACAAGTTTGAAAATCTGTTCATGTGCAAATGTCATGATAAAAATGGGGCTGGGGAGCATGCGTGGACAGCCAGGCCACATTCTTCGAAAACAGGAAATCTCCTGAATTCTTCTTTTCGTCTTATGGGGAAGCTGAGTGGATCTAGCCTGGGGAACTATTATTCCTCTCAAAAAAAACCACAACAAAACAAAACAAAAAACCAAACAGTATTGCTTGTCACATATGCTGAAAGGAGGTTTAAGATAGAGTGACACTGAAAACATATGTTTGGAATCTCATTCCACATACCACATGACAATGGGCAAGTCGGCGATCCTTTGACTCCTTGCCTGGTAAAGGAGTGATCATTTTCAGCTCACAGGACCATCCTGAGGAACATATCATAACGTCAGCAACACATGTGGTTGTACTAAGGACTGAAGATGAGGCGATCACAAATGATGGAGCCGGCCAGCCTCCATCTCCAGTCCAGCCCATCTGATGACTTTACTCAGGACAAGAACTCACTTAAGTAGCCCTCGGCGATGCCAGCTGTGATTTCCCCTGACTTAATCAGTGAACACAAAAGTATATTGTCAAGGTGATTTTTGAGCTCTGCCATACTATCTTCTCATTTGGAGGCGAAATAAGGAGGACAAGCTGCCCTTTTGGACAACGTGATTAAAGTAAGCTTTTATTGTGAATGGGTAGCAGATTGGAGCCCCAGATCCAATCAACGGAAAAGCCTAGCTGGAAAAAGCGTCCATCGGAAAGCTCACTCTAGGCGACCGCTCACAGAAACAAGTTCAAAACAGAAGATGCTGCTTGGAAGTCATGAGCTTAGTCATGGTTGAAAGACACAACAATAGTTAAGTAAATTGCAAAAAGAAAGTCTTGCTGATGGTCCAGTAGAATTGATGTTTGCAGAACACAGTCTCTGAAGGGTTTTATTTTGCTCCCCGGAATCTGTCCTTGGCCTTGACCCTTCAGCTGGTGGTTCCTTCCTTCCCTCGAAGGACCTGGAGCAGAGAGTCTACCAACTTAAAGAAATATATTAGAAATAGTTACACACACATATGAGTGATGGGGAAGGCCAGTGGTAGTAGCAAACCCATTCCCACCAGCCCATCAGCATCACATGATAGGAAGACAAATTCTCCGGTCAGCTTCCAAATCCCCTGACTCTGGTGAGGAGCCCTGTGTTCTACCTTCACGTTCCTCAAGGGAGTTCTACTCACAGGCTTAGAGAAGCATTCATACTCCTGAGAAACAAAGTAACTTTGCCCCATCACCTTGCTTATGTCTGCTAAGCTTGTCTTCCTGTCTAATTCTCTGGGTGTGTTTTAACCATTGTTGAGAGTTGAATGTCTTATTTATTATTATACCGAGCTGGGGAAGGATGTGAGGGGACTCTGCAAGGCTCTCTCCCCTCCCACCCTCCTCTGTGCTGAGCCAATCAAAGCTCGTTTTTTTGTTTTGTTTTGTTTTTTAATCCTACACTGCAAAGCAGGAAATGATAGCAGTGTGGGCAACTGGAGAAGAGGTGTTCATCTGGGTCTCCACCCAAATTCTAAATGTACTGTCTTTTGCTTCCTGTGGCTTCTGCTCAATTTCACTGAGAATAAAGGAAAAGCAGTTACAGTTAAAAAAAAAAAAAAACTTTATTCTCTTTCAGCAACTTTACCCAAAGAGACAAGAAACCAGATCTTATTATTTTTAACCCAGACAAGAGTTTATTACTATCCCCAAGAATCTCTGGCAATTTCGCTTCCCTGCTTCCAGACTGGTCACTTCCCTAATAAGGGAAGGGTTGCTATTCTTAGGCAATGGTACCTACTCTGCAGCTCAGCTGTGTGCAGCTGATGCTAACGAGCCCTGGGCTGGGGATGGATTCCCACACAAGCCAATTACCTTTGCCTTCCTGTCTCAGAACCAAGGCTGCCCCCATGTGACTACCAGCCTTTAGATTTCACTGTCTCTCCTGCCAAAAGCCCCACCAGCCATAAAAGGAGCCAGCAGAGGAGCAGGAGGAGGGCCTCCACCCCATCCCACAACCTCAAAATGTTGCAAGGAAGAGAAAGCCAAGTAGGAAGGAAAGGGGGAGAAGAAAGCTGAGTGAGCTGAGGATGTGGTCCAGCAGCAGATAGAAGCTGGGGTGGTCTCACTCTTCCTGCATAGAGCCTGTCGGGGTCATTGGAGGGTTATCAGTCGTTCTTGATCTATGTTGCTTTCTATATGAGACTCCCCTGGGAACTGCTCTAGTTTAGTTTCTGTTCCAATGATGAGGCATCCCAAGGGTGATGGCTAATCTTGGTTGTGAAGCTGACATACCTGGGGAGAGGAAACCTCAGCTGAGGAGGTTGCCTCCATCAGCATGACCTGTGGGCACGTGGAGGAGGCTGCTTCCATGATGGCTAATGCCCGTGGGAGGGCTCAGCTCACTGTTGGCAATGCAAGCCCAGGGAAGTGGGCCTGGGCTGCATAAGACAAGTGGCTGGACATGGTTATAGTTCATGATAGGGAGGAAGTCAAGGTAGGAACTCAGCTAGTCACATCACACCCACAGCTGAGAGCAAAGAAACAAATGTTTGCTTGCTGTGTACAGCTTGATTTCTCTGCTCCATTATTATTATTATTATTATTATTATTATTATTATTATTATTATTATTATTTTATTTATTTTACTTTACATCCTGGTTGTGGCTCCCTCCCTCTTCTCCTCCCAGTCCCCTCCCTCTGCCATCCTCCTCCCCTATTCCTGGGAAAAGGGGAGCCCTCCTACCTACCCACCCCAGCTCAGCAAGTCACATCAGGACTGAGTTTGTCCTCTTCTCCTGTGCCCTGGCAAGGCAGTCCAGTCAGGGGGAAGTGACTAAAAAGCAGGTGACAGAGTCCATGTCAGAAACAATTCCTAGTCCCCTTACTAGTGGACCTACATGTAGCCTGAGCTGCCCATTGGCTACTTCTATGTAGAGGACTTAGGTCCAGTCCATGCATGGTCCTCTGGGCCCCGGTTAGTTTGCTCTGTTGGTCTTCTTCTGGAGATCTCGTCACCTCTAGGTCCTTTTATTTCCCCTCACAGACTTTTTTACTAGACACCCTTTGCTTTGCCCAATGTTTGGCAGTGAGTCTCAGCGTCTGTTTTGAACTGATGCTGGGTGGAGCCTCTCAGAGGACAACTCTGATATCTCCTTTCTGCAAGCATAGCAGAGTAAGCAGATTTTAGTCATTTAATACAAGATAAACATACTACAATGCACAAATCCAAAGAGGTTAAGTAACAAGGAGGACCAAAGGGATGGTGGGGATACTTAAATCCCACTCAGGGGAAACAGAACAGGCAGTGATAGTGGTTGAAGAGAGGGAACAGGTAGGAGAGGGAGCACAGAGAGAAATAAGGGTGGAGAGCATCAGACCTGGGGAGAGTGGAGGGGGAGGGGGCTGGGGGAAGACAGAAGGCCTGCAGAGAAAAGAGAAACTGTGGGTGAGGGCATCTCTGTGACAAGTCAGAATAGGCCTCTGGGAGGATATGAAGGAAACTATAGCTGAGACTACTACCAGCAGAGGTCACGGAGACTGAAGGGGACACCCTCTAACTACACACGATTCCTAATGTAAGGAGCAGAACACCAACCAACCCACAAAATCTTTGCTCCAAAACTCACCCTGTCTACAAGACATGCAGGGACAAAGACAGAGCAGATAGAGTAGAGATTGAGGGAATGTCCAACCAATGCCTGACCCAACCCAAGACCCACCCTATGGAAGACAGCAAAGCTGTTACACTATTAATGGTGTCTTCACTCTGGTAGAGTTCAGGAACTCCCTCCTAAGAAATCGCTGGCACCCACAGTGGCCTGGGTCTTTTCTTGTCTATTAACCCAATCAATACAATCCCTCAAAGACATGCCCACAGGCCAACCCAATGTAGACAATACCTCACTGGAGACTCTGTTTCCAGGTGATTCTAGGTTGTATCAAGTTGACAATTAAAGCTAGCCCTCACAGGAAAAATTTAAACGCTAAGGAAAAAAGCCCACTTCCTATGCCTTATACTGATTTAATCAAATGACAAGAAGGGTCCCTTTAAAATGAAGACAGAAGCTGGGCATGGCGGTGCATGTCCGAGTTCTCAGCTACATGGGAGGCTGATGCAGAAAATCACCAGTACAGGACTGCCTGGATTGCACAACAAGACTCAAAAAGAGAAAGAAGGGAAGAACAAAAGAACGAAAGAAAGAAAGAAAAGAAAGGAGAAAAACATTAACTTGAGCCTGCCTGGCCACTCTTGCTAGCAGAGCTCTAGGAGGGCCTGTCTGCTATGATCCAGTAGCCTACACTTAGTACACATTCCCACACAACTCTGAATTAAGTAAATATCTTTGCCATCAAAACATAAGAAATGCTTAGTTTCTAACTACAGCTCTGGGTGAGTTAGCAACAGGACTTACTGTTTTATGGCCGTGGTGAGAGAAGGGAGCATGCGTGGAGAGTTTGTAATTTTAAGCAGAGCCCTTCAAGCCTCTGAGAGCTCCTGCAGCTAGTTCTGGGGGCGCTCGGCTAGATGATTAAACTTCTCTCTGACATTGGGAGACATATAGAGTTCTAATAGACCAGTTCTCTAGGCACTCTTTCTTTTGCGAATACGACAATTATAAGATGGTTTCAGTTTTCACAACGACATATTTTCATTGAGGCAATATTGTCCAAAGCAAGAGAAACAATAAACTGTTTTTGCTCTCTGTGAAGACTAAGCTCAGTTAAATTTGTTTTTCACATTTCTCGGAAATGTATCCACGAGAATAGGACCAATGTGTGCAATAGCTAATTATTCAACTTGAGGTGGAATGGAATGGGGTGATGGGCTTTTAAACTCGGGGAAAGAAAAACATCGCATAAAAAGATAGGTCAAGAAGCAAGTCCTGGCTAGATTAAAAAAAAAAAAAATACGGCCTTCCTTAGTGTTAGAAGTATTGTCTATTTTGAAGCAGCCAGTTCTCATGACTGCACTCTCATTCCATCCTATAATACCGTCACAGTATTATAGTAGCTCTTCTTTCCTAAACCCTCAAAGCTTTGAATATTCTGCTGACTATGGGACATTTGGGGTGCTTGAGGAAGGACTGGCATGTCTAGGGAGCTCAATGGGTGGCAGAGCCAAGCTCAGGGGATGAAGCAAGTCTAGCTGGACACTGCTGTTTGCCTAAGAAGAAGAAGAAGAAGCACTGTGGGAGCCGGAGAGGTGGCTCAGCAGTTAAGGGCACTGACTCCTCCTCTCGAGGACAAGGGTTTGAGTCCCAGCACCTACACATAGACGCTCACAACCATCTGTAACTCCAGGTCCAAGGGATCTGACACCCTCTTCCGACCCACCAGGCATACATGTGGTGTACAAGCATATAGGCAGGCAAAACACCTAGGATATAAATATATCTTTCTTTAAACTTTTAAAGAAAATTGAGCAGCAGAGATGAATAACACAGTTGTATGTTTCCAGAGTATTTTATGAATGAGTTACAAGAACAAGTGAATTTTGATGCTTGTAGAAACTTATCTCTGAGGGTACTAGGGTAGAGTTTTGTTTTGCTTTGCTTCTTGTGTTCTTCAAATAAATGAGAACTACACAGTCATTAAACACCACTCATAGAAAGCATTTGACCAAGAGGAAGCATGGCCAGTTAGGGGCTAAGAAGTCAGTTACAAGGTCACAGAACCCCAGAGCAACTTTGTATATAAACAAGAATTATTTCCTCTGGGCGGGGTGGGGTGGAAAGGTCTTTCTACATCTTGTGCATATCAAAAATTAACATACCTGTAAGCCCACAAGAATTTACTCAAATATTGTCTATAGGCTCACTATCAAAATATCTTGGTAAGACATCAGACATAGTGGCATATGCCTGTAATCCTAAGTACTGGGGAGGCTGAGGCAGGACAATCTCTAGTTAGAGGCAAGCCTGGGCTACAAATAAACAAAAATTCTCACAAAGATCATGTCACTGCTTCAGTTGACCATAATTACTGATAAACCTCATAAACTGAACTTTGGAACTTAGCGTTTTCTTCTGAGGGAAAAAAAAAACCTATTATATCAAAAGAAAAGGTAGCATGGAAATTGAATAGTGCTTTGCTTAGCACACATGGGTGTTGGCTTAGTGTAGCAACCTTCACCCTATGGTAAATCTACATTGTCAACTTGTCTAGGACTGGAATCACCTGGGGGACGCACCTCTGGGTGCGCACCTCTGGCTGTGCCTGTAAGGCTATTTTCCAAAGAGTTTTAACTGGTAGGAAGAACTACCCTGAGTGTGGGTGGCATCCACCCCATGATCTGCAGGGGTTGGGGGGGGGGCGTGGATGAGCTGAGGAGGGGAAAGAAGCGAGTGGGTAGAACAGCAGTATGTATCTCTCTGTTCAGCTGTCACATGTTCCCCAGTGTGATGAACTGCAGACCTTTAGGCTGTGAGCCACAATAAAGCCATCTTTTCTCAAATTCCTTTTGCTTAGGTATTTTGTACGGCAATTAGGAAGGTGACCAATATGCGTAATAAGCTATGTGGGTTCCCCTGATGAGCTCCTCCCCTGCTGCCACTGCCCCTGCCAACTTTCCCTCCCTAAATACCTCCCACTGCTCATCTGGAGCATAGTTGTTTCACCTTTGCGTTTTGACCATCACTAAAGTAGCTGCCATCCTCAGGATCCCAAGTAGACTGGAGACTGCCCAGAGGCAGATGCTGAGGTGGCTGACGGCTTCTGTCTCCCAAGGCCTCCAGGAGGTCCAGCAAATTCCTTGCGGCTTCTTCCCAGCGGATGTGTTCCCCCAGCTGCTCCTTCAGGCCCTCTACGTGAACTGCGTACAGGGACGGGAATTCATCTGCGCTCTTTTTCCCCATTAAGTGTCCTATAAAAAATTTTTTTTAATTAAAAACAAAAACAAAAACAAAAACAAACCCAGGTTGTTACAATTTCAACTGAGGGGAATGAAAGAAGGAGCAACTGAAATGCTCATCAGTAGAGTGGGCTCTGTTCCCCCAGCAAATGCAGAACAAACAGCATTATTTTACTATTGGGAGTTAGTCTGTACACAGCATACAGACTTTACTGTCTATTCAAAAGATGTAGGAAGCTGAAGGAAATTCAGATCTGCTTGTGACTCAGGGAGCCTAGGTTTCGCTACTAACCAGTGGGTGACCTCAGACAAGTGCTGTAGCCCCCAAGACTTGGGTGTTATCAACTATAAAAGGGACAGGGCAAGGCAAATCGCGTCTAAGAAAGCTTCCAAGCATAAAGTCCTATCAATTCTGAGTGTCCAACTGAAAGGCAAAATCCTAACGTCTCCCACCACCAATTTCAAGTTTCTGCTGAAAATAAAAGTCTTGATGTGTTTCTTTGTATGATTTTTTTTTAATGTTGCCTTTCTCTTATCTGCAATACAATTGTACCAAAGGAATCTTTGATTTAGGCTTTCTCTGAATTTTAGCTGAAATTGAATCTAGAAAACCTCACCTAGAAGTAAGTGATGGCAGGTTAAGAGTGTAATGAAAAACAAGTTGAAAAACAAACTCTGGCTGATATTCAGCTGCCACATTGATATGGGGTTTTTTTTTGAGTCTCTGAGAAGCTCTTAGTTCTAGGCACGTGTGCCTGCCTTATATATTGATTAATTACTTAACCCTATGGAGGAGGCCAGTGTACTAAAAACAAGGATATTCTAGTAAGCGGGTGACCAAGAATAGATCTGTATCCTTTTTCTTTTTCTTAAACAGTGTGCCTGTGTGTGTGTGTGTGTTTGTGTGTGTTGTGTGTTGTTCTATGTGGTGTATGTTGTATGTATGTGTTTTGTGTGTATGTGTGTGTTATATGTGTGTTGTGAGGTGTGTATGTGGTGTATGTGTGTGTTTATGTATGTGGCGTGTGTTTCCACTACGTTATACTGTTGGGAGTCTCTTGTAAGTTCCCAAGGTTTTAAGGCAGCAGAGCATCATCCTGGGATCTGGAGATAAAAATATATATATATATATATATATATGATTTACAAACAGCTAATGTTCTAAACAGGAGCAAGGACCTTGTACCAGTGGATCAGATATCACGTGACTTGGAAAATTAATTGTTAAGATTAGGCAGTCTTCAAATGAGACTTTGAATTAGCTTGCCAAGTCTTAGAAAGGGACTTCACACTGTTTAAAGACCTTGTTAAGGACACCTGTCCCAAATGAACAATTAGAGTCTTACATAGTTTCAATTACCAGCTGGGTCAACCTGGTGTCCAGCTGTCTACCAAATTGCCATGTATTTGGCCCTCATGGTGATTATGAGGCACAACTTCCCAGCAAAGCTGATGTGTTGTCAGCTTTAGTTACATGGAGGAAATTGAATCACAGTGACTAGAGGAAGGCATTGGAACCCTGATGCTCACAGTAATTACCTCTGTCACTCTTGGAATCCCTGGTTGCCTGTCATCTAGCTAGGATGCTGAAAATGAGAAAGGAGTCAGTGGCAATAACGCAGTGGAGTGATGGAGATGTCTTTACGAAGACCCTCATTTTGCCGCGCTGGAGTTCATTTGTGGACTTTGCTCTAGAGGCAAAATAGATCCACTGCCCATCTTATTATTGATCTAACATAGGTCCTTGTGACACTAGACTGTTGGGACTTACCCGCAGGCGGTGTGCTGTTCAGCTGCCCACTTCTTGACACACACACACACACACACACACACGAGCTCAGGAAGTGCGCCATCTATGACATCCCAGGGAAATACACATTCCCTGGGTCCTATTTCATTTTTGAGCTCGCTACTGTCGACCAAATGATCATCTCCATGGCAACAAGGACAAGATAACCACTTCCGTTTCATCTCCTGTCATCTGTCACACATTCGTATTAAAATAATAGAGATCTCGGTGTAGGGAAAGGACAAGCATTTAAAAAATAATGAACCTTTGCTCTTAATGAAAAAAAAAACTTTGTGCCTTTAAATTTTATGATATACCACTAAAGGGCAGGTTTGAACTGTAAATTAATTTCTTCGGAGTTGAAACTAGAAAACTACCCTAACTTGAGAAAATATCTATTAAGCTATAAAGTAATATGTACTTCCAAGAAATAGTATTTATGGGACAGAGGAGATGGCTCAGTGGTTAAGCCACTTGTCAATGCAAGTATAAGGACCAGAGTTCAGATCCTCAGAGGGCATGTATATGAGGAGTGGGCCTGGTAGCCTGCCAACGATTCCAGCTTCAGGAGGTGGAAGCAAGCTGCCTAGCTGGTCTAGCCACATCTGCAAGCTCTGGATCTAATTGAGAGACCCTGGCTCAATGAATAAAGTAAAAGATCGATCAAAGATGAGCCTAGGCACTCCACTCCCCCTACACACACAGGCAAACATGAACACACACCCCAAAGCATAACACACACACACTCACACACACACAGAGAGAGAGAGAGAGAGAGAGAGAGAGAGATGGAAGATGGAAAAGCTAGTTTTTGTTTCAGTCTTTGATGTAGCCCTGTAATGAATGCCAATCCGCTCTGCATCCAATGGTACTTCCCAATGTGGATTTCCAAGTCCTGCTCCATAACAAACTGAGAGCCACAACTATGAGCAATCTGGGGGAGCACAGAGAATAGTCACTAGCTTTTGTATTGGCATCTATTTCCATCACACACACACAATATTCCCATGAGCACGACACCCGACAGGAGAAGTGTGGGTAGTTTTCAGGCTACTGATTCAGTTCCCATTGCTTCTCTTAGCCAGAAAAAGTGCCTCGCTGAGAGAGAGCTATACTGACAGTTTCCTTGTGGACAATAATACAGGTTTAGTCCTAGGGACAAAGCCGGCACGATGCTAAGTGCCTGTAATCCCACCACTACAAAAACTGCGTCAGGAGGACCACAAACTCAAGGCTAGCCTGGGCTACATCATGAGACCCTGTCTCAAAAAAAAGGCAAGTATGGGTGGCATAGTTCAACGATAGAACATTTGCTAGCATGGGTTCAGTCCTAGCATCATCAAAATTCAAACAAAACAGAACGAAAACAACCTTGAGCTGTGTGTCTCTGGGAACTGGAGAGAATGGGCGTTGGTTGTACGCTACTTTAAAGCTAAAATTAAATCTCACATCACTCATCCTTGTTGATGTATTTCTTTCAACAGTGCCTATCCAAAACACACTTGGACTTTTTTTTTTTCAAACATTGGGCTTTTTAGCAAAGTGGAGGGCAGGCTGGGCACCTTAGGCAGACTCCCGTGTGTGTGTGTGTGTGTGTGTGTGTGTGTGTGTGTGTGTGTGTGTGTGTATAAATATAAATGTAGTGAGAGCTGGGATCGTAGCTCAATATAAAGGGCTTGCTTACATGTATGAGCCCTGCATTCCATTCCCCACAGTGAAAAAAATTAAGGAGAAGAAAAATTTACATGATGTTTGTGGTACTACTATGCGATGAAGGGCAACTTAAGGAAGTACCCTAAATATCCCAGGACATGTGTGTCCTCTACGGTGGGTCAGCTTCAGCTTGGCTTGTCCCAGAGATATGACACTAGACTCCTAGCCACCTCTGCTGTGCTTTTAGTCTTCAAGGGTTCACGGACAGATAGATCATGAGCTCTTCTTCTGTGAATATAGAGAGGAAAGAAAAGTAATGGAGTTGGGAGTATCAGTCCTCACTCCCCGCCCACTGATTGGTGGCTGGGTCAGACAAAAGCCTTTTAATCTAGGCTCTGAGAATCCCCTTTCAAGAATAACCAGCTCTGGCCTGGCCTGGTGGCACACATCTGTAAATCCCAGCACTCGAGGAGACAGAGGCAAGAGGATCGCTGTGAGTTTGAGGCCACCCTGGCCTACAAAGCGAGTCCAGGACAGCCAAGGCTACACAGAGAGATCCCGTTTAGGAAAAAAATTAAGAATAATAACCAGCTCTAACTCTGGGCTCTTCAGCACCTTTTCTCTGCTTTTCCTGTGTCAACCTGCACACCATTCTTTGTCCAGTCTCATAGAATCCTAGTGGTCCTCAGAAGCTGCAAGTTCATACCTGGGACTGTTAGCAAGACCTCCAAAACTATAGGATGCCAACTCGGTGCTCCTGACCTCTCTGTCAACACACAACATGGAAGTCCAGAGCCAGAGTGTCCTGCCTCATCCTTCCCCCAAAAACCTATCCTCATCTTAGTACCTAGAATCTGAGATTTGGTTGAGTAATTTCCTTTCCAGCACATTGTTCTAAGTATCCTACTAAGGAAACACAACACACACACACACACACACACACACACACACACACACACTTCAAGCTTTTTTAGGGAAAGCACCAGTTTCCCAGGAAATACAAAGTAGTCACAATTGACCACAGTGGCAAAAGATCAGGCGACTTTGGACTCAGCATTTCTTAGAGGCTGTGCTTGCTTGGGGAGACATAATGTCTAGAGGTGATGCGGGTAGCTGCCATGCCCAGAGCTCCAAGTGATGTTGGGAGCGACGGATGAGTGCCAAGCCACTAGCTGCTACTGGCCTCAAAGTTTCAGGAAAGCTCAGAGAGCCTGTGTTCCTCAGAGTCCAGACCTAGCCGCACTCCGCACCTCTACCCACAGCACAACAGTCCTCTTCAGCTAGGCTGCAACCAAGCTCAGAAGCCTGTACCCAGAAAAACAGGACTTCCTGGCAGAAGTCAGAAAGAGAAGACTATACAGGATTGTGTTGTGGATCTCAGAGATGGACAAATGTCTGGGGTTTGGGCGGTAGGGCCCAGGTAAGCTTGGAGAGCAGGCATGATCCCTAAAATCTGCCAAGGCAGGGAGTGAGAGTCAGAGGCTGAGGGAAGGAGCATTGCTTCCAAAAACAAACAAAAAGCTGAAGGGGTGAGGAAACTCAAGAGAGTACTTGAACCCAAGGTGGAGGTGGGGGGAGGGCAGAGGGATGGGGAAGGGGCCATGCACTCCGGTCTCCACACCCAGGTCCCCACACCCTGTGATTCTGCACCATTCAGTCTGGATTCCAGCCCACAGGAGCGAGAGTCCAGTCCACTGGGGCTTAACTAGGATCCGGAATTCACTAGGGGGACCTCACACCCCAAAGTCATCTGGGAACAGACCCATGCCAGATTGGAGCAAGGCTAGGAGGCAGTGGTACAGAGGGGAGGTGAGCTGCACGCCAAGTTGAGGAGTTTGGGGGGAGAGAGCTTTGGGCTAGCTTGGATGCCTCAGATGGCCGGTGGAAGAGGTATGCTCACAGGTGCGAAGCGAGAGGTAAGGGATCTGGGGACCATTCTGCCACTGACAAGGGATCTATCAGGTTTCCCAGAAAAAGAGAAGATGAGATGGAGTTTGGGGGAGAGCTGGATACATGTTTCAGTAGAAGGAAAGGAGCCAATCCAAACTCCCAAGCAAAATACTGAGATGGAGAGAGGTTCCCTTTAGCTAGTTAGACCCTCTGAGAGAAGCCCGGGGATCTCATGGTCGGGACACTTACCCACAGCCCAGTGGCTGCCACGCGGGTACATCTTGGCCAGGACATTGCCTCCGCCTGCTCCTGTCGACACTGGGGCAGCTGGTCCCCGGGGCGCCTGGCAAAGAACCAGTGCCAACAGCAAGAGCGGGAGCTCGGAGCCTCGCATCGTCCCGACGGGAAACCCTCGGAGCTCTAGGCTAGGCTGACGGTGCGCTGTCCCGGCGGAGGCGGAGCAGCGACAAGAGGACGGTTCCAAGGAGCTCTGCCGCCGCTGCTTCGGAGTGCCACTGCTGCAGACTCCACGAGACCCCGGACTTTATATAAAGGAAGCCTGCGCGGGAGGGGCCGGGGGTTCTTCCACCCGGGACCTGAGAGCACTGACGTCTCCCTATAGCGAGCTGGGCTCCCGGATGCCCAGCCGGGAAATCATCCATCTACAGTGAGTGATGAAAGTCTGAGTGTACCTTGACCCATCTCCCTTTCTCTCCTAGTCCCATCCTATTAATTTCTGCTATCCTAGACGTCTTCTCCAACGCGACGGTATGGTTGAACTCCTGTTTTATCCCTGCCCATCCCAGCAGCAGCAGCAACAGCAGCCTCATCTGCTCTGCTAGACTCAGGATAGCACAGGAGGATGTGCTCTGTTTTCAGGGCTAATGCTAGTTCGACTAAACACTGGCCCTTCTGGCAGACATACTGCTTCCAAGAAACAGGGGAGAAAAAAAAACCAAAACCACTCTCCTGAGAATTTCCCTTGCCAGCACCTAACTCAATGTCCCTTAGCTACTTCATTCGCACACGCACAAGGCTTCTGTAGAATTGCTCACTTTCCCTCTGCCTCTTCTGGTCTCACTTCTGAAGGCTGGTCACCCACCCCTCAAAATTCCACCGATGCTAAGGGGACACGCACCATAGCAATGTGACAATAATAGAAAAGCTTGTAGGATGTTATTGCCCACGGTTTGGCTGCCCGAGCTGATCCTGTGGTTGTGCCTATAATGGGTGAGCCCTGTTTCTCACCAAGGGCTGGTGAACTGCCTCGGGTTTGGGGCTTGATTGTCCCCTGTGAACACGATGTTGATAAGTCTCTGGTCTGAGTTCCTAGGAGGATACTACATTTGTGCCTTTCTTAAGTGATTGCACACAACACATTGCATGACAGTTTTCTTGGACTTGAAATGTATTTTTGTGCATGTGTCTGGCTCTAGGGAGAAAAATGCTGATTTTAAGATTGTTTTTAGTAGCCAAGGAAATACAGTAATACTATCCTGAGTGAGTGATCCAAGGGAAAAATGAAAGAAAGAGGGAGGGACAGGATGGCAGGCAGACAAACAGACAGACACACACACACACACACACACACACAGTGGGGAGGGAATCCATAGTGGGTCTGGACTCCACCTCTCCTGGGTTCCCAACCTGTGCAGCCCATCCCCAGGTTGTCTGTGAGCAGACATTGGACCATGAACACACACAGGCTGATGTCCTCCCAAGCAGCGTGTTAAGGGTCCACTCTTGCTTCTCGACGCACCCGTCGATCACTGGCTGTTTGGCATGTTTGATGAATTAATGATGAGTCTAAGAAATGGTCAGGTCTAACGCCTTCTACGCCTGCAGAGGAGCATTAAACCCCTTCCTCCACAGAGCAAGTGCTAGAGGAAGTTCCTTTGTCTTAGAACCTTGCTAGTGCTTTGACCAGTGGTACTATGTTCAAGACCATGTAAGCCATTAAGAAGGGAGGCCTGGGTGGCTTTTGGTTAGGCCTGATCCTGGGTCCAGCCTGCTCTCTCTGCCTCACAGTCCGTGTTACCTGAGGCGTCTTACCATTTGTTCTCACCACTGTAAACTTCATCATGCCTTCCCCTCTGTAAGGAGCAGAGAGCCTCTGAAAACATGAGCCCCAATAAGTCTTTTCTCCCCAGAGCTGTTTCTGTTGAATGTGTCAGTCACAGCCAACACAAAGTTAGCCAGCACAAACCTTTTAAAGGATGGTTTCCTTACAACACTGAGGAAAAACCTTGCTGCACAATCAAAACTCTGGTGCACAAAAAACAAAAACAAACAAACAAAAAAGAACAACAACACAGATCTTCCATGACTGAGGACACCTTTCTGTTTCTGTGTCCCTTGCATGCCTGGAGACAGGTGGATCCTTCTTTCACCTCAGCTTTTACTCTGAATCCCCCAGTCCACAGACCTTCTGCCACCGAAAGTAGAGCCACGTGGTTGTGTTTGCAGCCTGCTCAGGCAGCAATGGTGTCAGTCCTGTTCACGGGTGCAGCTTGTTCGGCCCCTAAAGAAGGGATTCAGAAGATGTGGGTGGACACGACGTCCTGCAGGTACAAGAGACAAGTCAGTCTCCTCACCAGAAGGACAATGCCTTGTTGCCAGGGAGAAGCAGGAGCCATTGAACATTTGGTTTAGATATACGAATGAGCCTCAATAGAACCTGGCTGTGTGGCCTTTTGGGTGACTTTTAAAGTCATCCTTATGGTCTGCCTTTTAGAAACAACCCCACTGGCTTATGGGGAAAGCTGAACCCCTGTGAGAACGCTTTCACCAGGCAACGGTCCATGTGGAAGAAAACTTTTTACTGTTGTTTAATTTTTTGTTTTGTTTTGCTTTTGTCCAGGGAAGTTATTCCACATGGGTATTTGTCAGGATTCAAGTCATTGTGTACCTCCTGCATTCGCTCTAATGCAGGGAGGCCTACAGGGTGTGTCCACAAAGAGCTTGAGAGTTTGCCTTGGCATAAATTGATTGATGCAGGGCACACATTTTCACGAATGCCTTGCATCTCCATTACTTTTGCATCTCTTAGACAAAATATGTGACAGCAACAACCTGAAAAAGAAAAGATTTGATTGGCTCAGCATTTCATAGGTGGGAAAAGCAGCTCATACCATCCTAGTGAGCCAGAAAGCACAGAGGAGTGAGACGTTGACATTTAGCTGATGTTTTCTTTCTCTCCTTTCATTCTATCCAGGCCTCCAGGCCATGGGGCAGTGCCACCATCTCCACAGTGCTCTTCCTCCTTGTTGATCCTTTCTGGAAATGTCCTCTAGGCACACTCACAACTGTAACTTGCTATTCGAGGTGACAGGGTAAATTAGCTACCATATGGAAGAAAAAGTCAACTGAACTGAACACCATTGACTGCTCCCAATGACTTGTGTGCAGCCACTAGCTGCTATTTCCACTGCAGAGGGGCAACAGTGCTGACCCCTGAGCAATACATAAGGAGCACCGTCCTGGTCTGCATGGCCTGGGCTACCCTTGGGAGCGGGAAGAAAATGAAGCAAATGTGCCCGCTCTACTCCTATGTCAGCTGAGGTGTAACTGTGGTCTTCTGCTCACGTCCCTTTGGTCAGTCAGCTACATGGCCACCAACAACAGCGCGGGAGGCTGGAGGTTGCAGTTTTCATAGTTATGTGGCAGTCCCGATCACATCACTGCAGAGGGGGCAGGGCAGATGAAGTTTGACAGGCAGCTAAGAACTTCAGTGTTTAGAATGGCTAAGGTACTTGGAGAGTATTTAAAAACTTTATTCTACAAAATACAACTGAATCCTACAGATCTGGTCAGCAGGAGACACTCCTGGAGAGACACAGTGGAATTCTAGGCTACGCCCTGTGCTCCATAGTTCCTGTCCCTTAGGGTTCTCTTGTCACCACCTTATGCTTAGGGCTGCCATTGGCCACATTTGAACACTTTCTATTGTGTCCTCTCTCCATCCAGGAACATTTCATTGGATGTTTGTTTGTTTGCTTGTTTTGGTGGTGCTGAAATGATTCATGGGAGAAAATTATAGATCACCATACTTATTAAACCAATGAAAAGTACAAAGCATCCTTTATTTTGGTCAGTGGCAGAGAGTAGGCTAGCTCCTCAGAAAGACTCTTGGTACTAAAACTCAAGGGGTACAGTACTTTTTAAAGGCAAAGCCCACAGCGTCATCAATGTTAGATGGGGGTTAGACTAACCTTTTGACATTTGTTTTGACAGAACATGCTAGTTATTTCCATCACAACATAACAATTTATTTTCATGTGTACCTTTATCAGCTATTTCAGTTTATATAAACATTATTCATTTTGGTTAATACATATGGACCATGATCGGGGTCGTGAAAAATCCCAACTGTGCTGCCAAGGCAGACATGGCTGTAGAGTGCTAAGAAGTATCTACGTAGACACAGCTTGGAGTCAAGACAAGATGGCATTACTTTAGTCACTTCAGTACTAGGGGTCGAATCTAGAGTCTCACTTGTACTAGTCAAATACTCTGCCACTGAGCTATATCCTATCTTCCTTTAAAATATTTCCAAGACAGTCTGGGCTCAAACTTGTGTTCCTCCTTCCTCCACCTCGTGCATAGCTGGGATGAAAAGCATGAGCCAGCAGGCCTGATAACTACATCTCTTAAAAGGTATTATAACTTGGGCTATTTTCACAAATGTGCTGTGCAAGAAACAGCATGGCCTTTAACAGCTTTCCGTGCTTCAGCAAAGCTGGGCTAACTCTGCCGGTTTCATGTGGGCTCTATGGTGATGGATCTTGACTATGGTTTGTTTGGTTTAGACGGCTGTGAGTATCACTTTGTTGTAATCATGAGTCTGGAAAGAGCCGTGTCTCACAGCAAGGCAAAGGTAGAGCCAGCCGGGGCTCCCGAAGACCATATACTGACATTTCTACCCTGTGTCACTAGGAGTCACATGCAAGGCACGTGTGTGAGGCCCAGTCAAGGTATGGGCAAGCATAGGCTACTCACCATACAGAGAGGTCAAAGATGGGGCTACTGCTTCGTTCTATGGCAGTGCAGAGAAAGAAAGACAGATAGCACACAGCCTAATAAGCTGGCTGATGGAAACATGTTTGTCCACCTCTGACTTGGCATCACTTTAGGGGACATCTAGCATTACTGTTGGGGACATCATAGCAACTCTGTGGGAGATGACTAGGGCCATGACCCTGCAAAAGCTTCTCTCTGCTACCCAGTGAGGTTTTCCAGGGAATGTAACAACTGTTTCCTGCACTGGAGTGCCAATGCCTAAGGCATGTGACATATGTCTTTTTTGATACATAAGATATCAGGCCAGCTTATGCCTCATAATGTTCTGCTTCAAGGGAGCATGGCTGGGTGACATGGTTTGAAGGGAGAATCCCTTAAATGTTTAGAAGATATTCTCCAAGCAGGCCCATTTGCGTGCCAAGAAGAACCACCCACTTCAGCTAGCTCCACAAAATAGGATGTGATGTGTTTTGAGACCTCAGTGGGCACATAGGGAAACCCCCAAACAGAGACTATGTCCTTCATCTGGGCATCTGGATGACTATGGAGACCATGGCCTCCCACACATATGTCACATGAAGGCTTCCTCCTCTGCACGACTGCCTCAGTCTCCTCTCTGCCTGGCGTCTGTGTGCACTATGCATTACCATTCCCATGTAACTTTAGTCTACTTCCCAGACTACGGGAGCCACTCCAGATCCTTCCATCGGAGTGCTGCTTTCACATCGCCTCTAACATCTGCTGTGCCGCAAACTACCTGTTTCTCAGCTCCCAGACTCTCACTCTCCAAAAGAAATACGATCAGTCTGTACTGGTCCCATTACATAAGTTATAGGTTTCCCAAAGACCGTTGCTCTTCATCCCACTACACAACTCTTCTACCTGCTCAGGGTTTGGGAATGCATTGCATATGGGGCAGTGTCCACCTTGCGGGCTCCGGGTAGGGCTGTATTCCTGGGCAAGGGGTAGCAGGCACCTAAGGATCTCCTACACTTGTTTCCTCCTTCTAAACCGTGAGGTATGTCGTCTTGGGCCTGGTATTCCATGGCTCTGGGTGTAGTAAGTCTCAAACATTTCTTCTCCATGGATATTATTTTCTCTTACAACTTGGAGTTTGGATGAGCTCTTTACCATGAACAGACCCTGTTCGCTATCACTCCCTACTTCAGTTTACCCAAGACATAAGAAACTGCTAAAAGTACCTAACCGGTTGAGTGTGAGCATCCTCACAGAGAGTCAGTGTGTCTCAGACCAGTTCAACAGAACAGTGCATTTCGGTCGGCCCTCTCAATGGTGTTTGGGGGTGAATGCATGTTTTCAGCTGGACTTCTTCAAACAGAGAAAGTAACTCATGTATCTGTGCCGCCTCCTGTAGAGAATGCCAGGTTGCGTAAGTTTAAGTAGCTAGTTTGGGGAGGAGAGGTCGTTTGGTCATTTGGCTGGTTGTTGGCTGGTTGTTGGTTGGTTGGTTTCCCCTTTTCTATTGAAAACTGATTTTTTTTTTCATAAATATATCCTAATTGTGATTTTCCCTCCCCCAGCCCCCAAGATCTTCCCAACACACCCAAATCCATACCCTTTCTTTCTCTGTCTCATTAGAAAACAGATATCTAAAAACATCATCATCATCATCATTATCACAACAACAACAAAAAACAGAATAGGACAAAACAAACAAACAGGAAAAAAAAGAGGCAAAGAGAAAGCACAAGAAACGCATACAGACACGGAGACACATATGCCGCAAACCCATAAAAACATGAAATCAGAAACCATAATATATAAGAAAAAAAAAGAGCCTGTAAAGTTAAAACAAACAAACAAAACCACCTTCAAAAATACCTTTGAGTTTGTTTGTGCTAGTCATCTCCTGCTGGACATGTGGCCTGCCCTTCAGTGTTATGACTGGTTATCCACTGGAGATAACTTCTGGTTAGAGATGGGAGCTTGCGTCCACTTGCCCTCTCAGTGCCGGGACCTTAAGGGGCTAGTTTTACTAAATCAGGGTAACACACCAAGGAGAACACCCTCCAGCTGATACCAGTCATGCATACACTAATTACTAATAAAGTGTCTGCAAGACGGGCCAGGCAGTGGTGGCGCACACCTTTAATCCCAGCACTCAGTAGGCAGAGGCAGGTGGATCACTGTGAGTTCAAGGCCAGCCTAGTCTACAAAGTTAGTCCAGGAGAGGCAAGGCTACACAGAGAAACCCTGGCTCAAAAAACAAACAAACAAAAACAAAACAAACAAACAAAAAAGAGTCTGCAGGATGGTCCAACTACAGGAAGATGATCCAAGGCTCCCAAGCTCAAGCCATAGCTTAAGATGAAGCTGAGAAGGGGAACAGATGATTGGAAACAGTAGCTTGGGGGCTCACGACTCAACTTCACCTGGAATCCCATTCACCTTTGCCATTTAGGAGCAAAGGTGTGATCTCAGGCCAGTCAGAGATCTGTAGCTTCAGGGTCTTCATCTGTAAATGGGCTATAACTCCCTCCTCCCTGTGGTGTCAGGAGGCTCAGCTGGGAACCCATGTCTCTACAGACAGCAACTTAGCTTTTGTATTTAACAGTAGAGTGCTATCTCCAGGACTATGTGTGTTAGGTTAGGTGTGTTTCAAGATGGAAGAATTTCCTTTTTTCAGTATCTATCCCAATGTTAGGTGATAAGTAGACCTCCCAAGGAGGTGAATATACAAGGAAGAATTGTCATTTAGTGTTATACAGCAAGGGCTGTTCTGGTTTTGTGTACTTCTGTAATCTTCCAGCTGATTTACAAGGCCAGCATTATTCATTCCACTTTATAAATGAGGGAACTGAGGCCAGGAAGGCTAAGTCACCCACCCATTACCTAGACGGCAACCAGCAGAGCCAAGAGCCAACCTCGGCTCCATCTGTTACTTGGGCTCTGAGCGTGAGAGATCTGGCAGGAACAAGCTCCTTTGTAGCTTGTTTGGGGCTTGGCAAATCTCACCACCCAGAAGACATAAAAAGAATTATGAAAGATAATTTTAGAAGTGATATAGGGGCAAAATTTAGAAGCCATTGAGGTAAATTTTGCCACACCCCCCCCCCGGTTGCTTATTTCACACTGTTCTAAACATACAAGCACACACACACTGCCTACCTCAGTTTGTGTGTGTCACCTCCCAACTTGTATGCAGTAGTAGGTGGAAGTGGTGGGAACAGCAAATTTGCTTTTTGGAGAATAACAGTCTCATAGTTTTGGCAACAATAAGGATGGCCAGAGTCCCGAAATAATAGTCCAAAGGGGAAAATATGTTTCTGAGCTTCATCGACTTGAAAAATCTTGCCACAAAGTCCCCTTGAATTCTGGGCAGTCCTTGTAGATCACTAATTAACTTCCTCAGTCTTCTGGATTATCAAACATATTGGAGGGGAGGGGTTTCCTGCAACCAAGCTAGCCTAAGCCAGGCTTTCCCAGCCTTAGCATTGAGCACGACTGGAGCTGCAGGCTCTTGGTGGTGGGAGTTGTCCTGTGCTGTGTTGTGGGATTTGAACGACAGCCAAGCCTCTGCTCACTGAATGGCAACAGCCCCCACAGTTGTAACTCTCAAAAGGTCTTCGAGTGTTATCCGGTGTCTCCCAGTTGAAACCTACAGCTCTGTAGCCACTCGTTCCCTGTAACTCCATCTTTACTGGGTACTCCTGGCATCAGACACTGGTCTTGTTCAGGGCTAGAGGAGGCAGCTTCTGCTAGCTGGACAAGCGTGAAATTGAGAAAAGTCTTCCTCGGAGAGAATCTTCTAGTGACCTCTGTGTCTCTTTATGTTCCTCTGGTACATAGGCCTACTCTGCTCTTCCCTCCTGCCATTCGGCAAGGTGTTGAGTACTTGCCAACATGTCTACCTCGGATTCTTCTCTGGGGTACATACACCTTACCCCACCAACAGCCCCTCACGTGGAATGATGGCTTTTCCGATCTCCATGCCATCTGTGCTGAACACTTTTCCAGTTCTGTTTCTTTTATCCTTCAAGGTAGGGAAGGAGAGGGGCAGGAGCCCTGGAAATGACTACAAACTCGTGGTCCCTTGACTCAGTCCTAGAGGGAAGTGGTCAGTGATCTAGGGATCTGGTGAACAAGAAGAATCCTTTTCCACAAACGTTCCCCGTTTGCTTAAGTCAGCAAACCTCTGGTCAAGAGACCCAAGCCTGGGAATATAAAGGTCATTGTGTATTCTGGGTCAACAGTAATGACTACACCCCCCAGATAACTAAGATAAGCACTACTCAGGGGACCTCGAGGTTGAGTGAGGTAGGTAACAGTTCAAAGAGCATGGGTGGGGACCATGCTAGGACTGAGCAACTCTGGTTCCTTTTGCTAAGGCCCCTTCTGCAGAGAGGCTGACCTCACAACCACAAAACGTGATTATCCCTAAAGGCTCACCCTCCCGATGGCCAGCTTCTCCAGCTGTGGTTGCTCAACTGAGGGCAGGCTAAGTTGCCAAGCAAGTTTTATAGCAAGTTCACAATGACAAAATTATTCAGAAAAATCCCTGAAATGTTATTAGTTGAATCTGATTTGACTTATTAAATCAAGAGACATCTATCCATCTCTCTTGCTCTCTTTCTTGATGGCGCCTAGCACTTGATGGCACCCAGGAGTTCAGACCAGTATATTGTATTATAGCAGAAATGAGGGTATCTGGAAGGGCCAAGAATATGCAAGCCTCCAAGCAGGGCCCCTAGGGAGGTTCCAAAAGCCCTGGGCCCAGCTGCTAAAGCCTCATCATGTTGTGGGAACATGCCTCCTCCTAGCCTGCTTACTGTGGCGATAAAGGGAATAAGGTCAGCGCGAGCGACCTATGAGAAAGCAGCTTAAACCCACCGCTATCCCACACAATATGGCAGTAGCTCAACCGTTCCCCCAGTAACATTGAAGTTTGTATTCATGTGTGTGCATATGTGTGGGAGTGTAGGTGTGAGCATGAGTGAGTATGTGTGTGTGGAGGCCAGAGGACAACCTTGAGTGTCATTACCCATGCATGATCCACATGCCATTTTTTGAAACAGGGTCTCTTAATGGCCAGCAACTCCCCAAGTAGGGTAGGGGTGGCTGCTCAGCAGGCTAGCTGGCCCCTCCTGTCTTCTTCTTCCCCAGTGCTGGGAATACAAGCATGCACTAGCATACCTGGCATTTTTTTTAAAGGCTTCTGGTGATCAAACTCAGATCCTCATGCTTGCAGAGTCAATGAAGCTTTCTCCTCAGCCCCAACGTTGGAATTTTAACTCAAGTTTAAACTAGTGCTGGTTCTCTTGAAGTTCACAGCTGTGTGACCCACTTCAGTTGTCATCTGCAACATCTGGTACCTGTAGGTATCCAGAGCATTACTTAGGAGTGGGGAGTTTAATGAACCCTGTGGGACTTGGAGGAAGTCACCTTCACACGGCCAATTTCATTCATGGCAGGACAGGAAATGCTTTGATGCCTCATTTAATTTTTAATAATTTCTCAGATGAGGCTCATAAACTGTATGTCTCGTAGCGCAACCCACTCCTCAATGCTAAGCAATGTCTATAACATTATTACTCTGCCTAGTTTCAATCAATATCTTTCTGAATTATTCCAGGTTCCCAAGAGAAAGAAGGTCAATAGCAGGGCCTGGAGAGATGGCTCAGTGATTGAGAGCAGTGGCTGCTCTTTCAGTTCAGTCCTGGGTTCAATTCTCAGTAGGTCCCTGGCAGCTAACAACTGTCTGTAATTTCCATATCCAGGAAATCCAATGCCCTCTTCTGGCCTCTGTAAGCACTCTGGGAATGTGCGCGGTGTACAAACATGCATGCAAGGAAAACATGCACACACAAATAAAATAAAAATAAACAAATCTCTTTTTAAAAAGAGAGAATCAGCAAGGCATGTTTATTTTCTGTCTCCTTGTCTGTCCATATGTACATATGTATCTATCTTCATCCATCATCCATCTATCTATGATCTATTTGTCTAGTTTGAGGAAGGTTTATTTTAAGGAACTGACCCAAGTGATTTTTGAAAACGTGGCAGGTATGTTGGCTGGCTAGTTCTTTGTCAACTTGACACAGCTGACACAAATGACCCGAGTCAAATATCAACCGAGGAAATGTTCCCACCAGATTGGTCTATAGGCAAGCCTATAGGGCATTTTCTTGATTGATGATTGATATGAAAAAGCCAACTTCATTGTGGATGGTGCCACTGCTGGGTAGGTGGTGCGGGGGTGTTTAAGGAAGCAAGCTGAGCAAGTGATGAGGGAGAAGGCAGCAAGCAGCACTCCTCTGTGGCCTTCCTTTGCTTCAGTTCCTGACTCCACATGCCTGCCTTCATTTCCTGCCCTAACTTGCCTCCAGGATGGACCATTACCTGGAAGTGTATGCTGAAATAAACATTTTCCCCCTAAGTTTTGGTCATTGTGTTTTATCACAGCAATAGAAATCTAGCTAAGACAACAGGCTTCCCAAAGCACAGAGACTCAGGGAAGAGTTAATTTGCAGTTCGAATCTATTATCAGGCTTCTAAAATATTCCTGTTTGCACAGGCTAGTCTTTGTCTATTCAGCCTTTCACTGAGCAGACCTAGAAAGAAGAGGAAGGCATCTGGAGGTGGGTCTTGGTGTAGATAGCTAGTCTTATGCTTGTTAGATGGGTGTTCTGTTCTTTGGTTGCTGTTGCCCAATATGGGTACAAGCCAAGTGTGGCAGCTATGGGGTCCCCAAGTCCCAGCCAAATGTGGTGACCGTGGGGTCCCTGGTAAAGACTAGTTCTGGGTCCCAGCCAAATGTGGTAGGTATGGGTTACTGATAGAGAGCTGTCTTATATATTAACAGGGATTCCTGAAGGAAAATAAATCAGGAGAGATAAGGAGGGACAGACAGTATATACTCATCAAAAGAAAAATCCAAGAGGATATTACCGTTTTAAGCATTTATGCACCAAAGAAAAGGGTACCTAAGTTTGTAAAAGAAACACCACCACAGCTAAAATGATACATTAACTGTAACACAGTGGTAGTGGGTGACTTCAACACCCACTCTCAACAATATACAAGTTATCCAGACATAAACTAAACAGAGAAGTTCTGGAATTAAATAATGTTGTAAATCAAATGGGCATAACAAAATCTACAGAGAATTATTTCCAAACACTAAATGATTGTTTTCTTCTCAAAAGCCCAAGGAAATTTCTCCAAAATTGACCACACATTGGGACACAACACAGAGTGCAATGGATGTAAAAAATATTGAAATAATAGTCTACATCCTATCTTTCAATCCTGGATTAAACTGGATATGAACAGTAGTAGAAACAACAAAAAGTATAAAAACTCATTGGAAGATGAACAACTCACTACTGAATGAAAATTGAGTCAAGAAGGAAATTTAAAACTTTTTAGAATCAAATGGAAATGAAAATACGACATAACGAAACCTATGAGACACAGTGAAAGCAGTCCAAAGAGGCAAATTCATAGCACTAAGTGCCTACATATACAAAAATAGAATAAAAAACTGGTGAAATCAGACATTAATAACTTAGTGATACATTTGAAAGTCTTAAAACATAAGACAAAAACAAATACCTAAAAGGAGTAGATGGGAAGAAATAATCAAATTAGGAGAAATAGAAACAAACCAAAAATAAACAAACAGTAGAGTCAATTAAATGAAGAGTTCATTCTTTGCCAAGAGCAACAAGACTGACATGTTTTTAGCCAAATTAACCAAAAGATAGAAAGAGAAGATCCAAATTAATAAAATTACAGATGAAACGGGAGACATTACAACAGACACTGAGGAAAGCCAAAGCATCATAAGAGCATACTTTAAAAATCTTTATTCCACCAAACTAGAACACCCCCTCAAATGAATTAATTTTGACATATATAGCCTACCAAAGTTAAATCAAGATGACATAAACAATTTATGAAGATCCATAAGGCCAAGTGAAAAAGAAGCAGGAATGAAAAAATCTCCTAACCAAACCATGCCCAGCACCAAATGGACTCATTGCAGAGTTCTACAAGACTTTCAAACAATTGTTAACCCTATACTCCTTAAACTACTTCCCAAAATAGTCACTAGAGGAACAGTTTCTAATTCTTTTTACAAACCCATAATTACCCTGATACCAACTACACAAAGAACCATAAAAAAAAAGAAAATTACAAACCAACATCAATTATGAACATGGATGTAATTTTTCTTCAGTAAAACACTTGCAAACTGAATTTTAGAACATATTAAAAAGATTATCCCATAATCAAATAGGCTTCATATCAGATATTCAAAGGTGGCTCATCATGTGTAACTCAATAAATGTAACTCATCACATAAATTGGCTGAAAGTAAAAAAACAAAACAACAACAAAAAACCACATCATCTCATTTAACACAAAAAATTTTTAAAGAGCCTTTAATAAAATCTAACATTCCTTTATGATAAAAGTCCTGATGTATCTAGGGATATAAGAGACATATCTCAACATAATAAAGGCAGTTTACAGCAAGCCTGGTCAACATAATCCTAAACTGAGAAAAAAATCAAATATCTTCAATAAAATCAGGAACAAGACAAGGATGTGCATTCTCCCCATACCTATTCAATATACTTGAAGTACTTGAAATCATAGCTAGAGCAATAAGAGAACTGAATAAGACCAGGAGGACACAAATAGGAAGGGAAGAGGTCAGAGTAGCTTTATTTTCAGGTTATATGATTCTATAGATAGAAGACTCTAAAGACTTGACCAGGAAACTTCTACAGCTGTTAAAAAAAAAAAAACTTCAGCAAAATAGAAGGACACAAAATCAACACATAGAAATCAGTTGTCTTCCGATATACAAAATGACAAATGAATTAGGAAAGAAATCAGGAAAATGGTACTGTCCACAATAGAATTTTAAAATGAAGCATCTTGAAATAGCTCTAATCAAGAAAGTGAAAGATTTGTGTAATAAAGAGCTTTAATACATTACAGAAAGAAATTAAAGAAGACACCAGATTATGGAATGATCTCCCATACTCAGGGATTGGTAAAATTGGTAAGAATGTGAAAATTGCCATCCTATCAAAGGTAATCTACAGATTCAGTGTAATCTCCATCAAACTTCCAACACAATTCTTCACAGAAATTGAAAAAAAAATCCTCAACTTCATATGGAACAGAAACAAAACAACAGCAACAAAAACATGATAACTAAAAGAACTATGGTGGAGATACTACCACCATAGATTTCGAGTTATATTGAGAGCTAATGTAATATTAAAAAAAAAAAAAGCATTGTATCAGTATAAGAACAGTCATGTTGTTGAATGGGGTAGAATTAAAGACCAAGATATAAAACTACACACCGATGGATGCCTGAAATAAGTGCTAGGGCAAAGATAGCATCTTCAACAAATAAAACTGGAGAAACTGGATGTCTGCATCTAGGAGAATGCAAGTAGATCCATATATATAACCCTGCACATAACTCAACTCCAAATGGACCAAAGACCATAAACTAAGACCAGATACTCTGAACCTCATAGAAGATGAAGTAGTGAATAGGCTTGAACTCAGTGGCACAGTGAAGGGCTTTCTGAACAGGACACTAAGTACTAACAAAAGGAGCCTCATGACGCTAAAAAGCTTTTGTACAGCAGAAGCCGCCATCATTTGATCAGAGGGGGCAGCCTACAGAAAGGGAAACAATCTCCACGGATTATACATCTGGTAAAGTGTTAGTAAGTAAAATGTATAAAGAACTAAAAATACTTAGTATGAAGAAGACAAACAGCCCAACTTTTTAAAAAATGGCATATAAAACTAAGCAGAGGATTCTCACAAGAGGCTCAGAAAAAAAAATTCAACATCCTTATCCACCAGGGAAATGCAAATCAAAACTACATTGAGATTTCCTCTTAGCCCAGTCAGAATGGCCGAGGTCAATGAAACAAATGAGAGCTCATTCTGTTGACTATGCTGGAAGAAGGGAATTATGTATTCATTGCTGATGGGAGTGCAAGCGTGTATAGCCACTATGGAAATCATTGTGAGGGATTCTCAAAGAGCTGGAAATTGATGTACTACAAGATCCAGCTATGCTTCTCTTGAGCAAACACCCAAAAGATGCTACATCTTACTTCAGAGACATTTGATCATCCGTGTTCACTGCTGCTATGTTCATAATAGCCATGAATTGGAAATAGTCTAGCTGTCCATCAACCGATGAATGGATAATGAAAATGTAGCACATTTACACAATGGAGTATTATTTATACAATGGGGTGTTATTATTCAGCTTTTAAAAACTGTAACACAAAATCATGAAATTCTCATGTAAATGGGTAGAGCTAGAAATAATCATCCAGAGGAAGGGACTCAGGCCCAGAAAGACAAATATTGCAAAGATTCTTTTACATATGGATGTAGTTTTCAAGGTTTAGGTGAAACAAGTTTCAATACAAATAGCCACAGAGGTTACGTAGGTATGAAGGGGCCAATGAAGAAGAGAGAATCTTCCATAGAAAAGAAATTCAGTACAGTGTTATAAAGTGATAAAGAATCAGCTAGAGTAGGGTCAAGTGGTGAGGAGGATGGAAAAGCAATGTAAAGGAAAGGATATGGGGAAAGAAATTAATACCAAAAGGCTTTGGAAAAAATGGAAACCTAAAATATCCACATATATGAAAGGAATTTAAATGGCGTCACCATACAATAGGGAGATGAAGTCCTAACCAGACACTTTATGACATCCAGTAAAACCTTCAGTTCTAGGGATAGGTTACATCGTATTGAGTCACTGGTCAAATGGGTCCCAAGGACACCCCCCCCCCATTTCTATGACACAAGCATCTCAGGCTATTGCCAAGGCTATTGGTCATATCGCTGAAGACACATCTACATATGTCATCAGACTTGGAGCAATCAAGCTGGTGCCAAACTGAAGCTTCGTCTACTGACTAGTATTCGTGGTGCTAGCGGTACTCTGAATGCCACTGGAGGACAAAAGCAGTCATCAATATCATCCTGCTGCAAGCCCTGAGACCCACAACAGCGACCTGCCTGGTTCAATAGTGTCACTGTTGTTACAGAAGTAACCAGCTACTTTTAAAAATCAGATTTAAAGTCCACTCTATGAAATAGAGCCCAGACATGACTCTGTAAAAATGGCCAAGAACCTACAATTATCAAGGAGACCTACAACTGGAGAGCATGCAGAGAATAAGAGACTTTGCAGCAAGCCGAGTGGGATGGCACATGCTGTAATCCCAGCACTCAGGGAGGCAGAGGCAGCCCAATCTCTATGAGTTCAAGGCCAACCTGGTCTACAAATTGAGTCTAGGACAGCCAAGGCTGCACGGAGAAACCCTGTCTTAAACAAAACAGAACAAGAACAAGGAAAAACAAAAACAAAAAATTTAGAAATAAAAGAAAGAGGAGACTTTGGAGCACTCAGTTCTAAATGGGGTGTCTTTAGCAAACCCCTTCTCTCAAGGCTTAGGAGTCTATACAAAAGAGGACACAGAAAGATTGTAAGAGCATAAGGTGGCCGATGATTCCAAGGAAACAGTGCCTTCCAGACATGACAGGACTGATACACATAGGAATTCACAGAGACTAATAGTGTGCACAAGACCCACACATGTTCAAACCAGAAAAGGAGAAAACAAATCCCAGCACTAAAAAGGAGAGTAGACTCAAAGCCCCCACCTTAACCAAGAAGCTGTTTAAAGTTAATATCTGCTGGGAAAGAGCACATCAGTTTCTCCAATACAGTGCCACTGTATCAACCACACTCTAGGGCAAGCTTCATGCCCAGGAGTAATTGATGACACAAAATAGACTCCATGGTTGTGTGTGTGTGAGCACATGTGCATATGTGTGAATGGTTTAGTTTTTCCCCCCTTTATTTTTTTTTTTTTTTGTCTTATCAATTTTTTTTAGTTTGTTTTTATTTCCTTTGGGGTTTTGATGCTTTTGTTTTTCTTTCCGTAAGGTTAGAATTTTTTCATTAATTATTTAATCACTATAGAGCCTGATTGCAGCCCCCTCCTTCCTCTCCTTCCAGTTCCACCCTCATATCCCCTCCTCCCATTCCCCCTATCCTTCTCCTCAGAGAAGGGGAGGTCCCCCATGAGTATCAACCCACAGCAGGACTAAGCTCATCCTCTGTCACTGAGGCCAGCCAAGACAGCCTAGCAAGGGGAAAGGGATCCAAAGGTAGGCAACAGAGGCAGAGGCAGTCCCTACTCCAGTTGTTATGGTACCCACATGAAGAGCAAGCTGCACATATGGATAAGTGGCCTAGGTCCAGCCCATGCGTGCTCTTTGGTTGGTGGTTGAGTCTCTGTGAGCCCCCACAGGTCCAGGTCAGTTGACTCTGTAGGTCTTCCGGTGGTGTCCCTGACCACGCAGGCGCCTCAATCCTTTCTCCCACTCTTCCACAAGACTCCCTGAGCTCCACCTATTGTTTGGTTGTGGGCCTCATCATCTGTTTCCATCAGTTGCTGGATGAAGCCTCTCAGAGGACAGTTACGCGAGGCTCCTGTCTGCAATCACAGCAGAGCATCGTGGTGTCAGGGGTTGGCTCTCTCCCACGGGGTGGTTCTCAAGTTGGGCCAGCCATTGGTTGGCCATTCCCTCCATCTCTGCTCCATCTTTATTCCTGTGCATCTTGTAGGTAGTGTAAGTTTGGGGTCAAAGGTTTTGTGGGTGGGTTGGTGTCCCTCTCCCTTCACTGGAAGTCCTACCTGGCTACACTTTTGAGAGAGAAAGAACATGAAGTTGGTAAAGTGGGGATGATCTGGGAGTAGTTGGAGGAGGGAAAAGAATATGACCAAAATATATTGTATGAAAAAAAATAAATAAAAATGTAAGAACAGCAGAATCAAAACTAGATAAATCAGCATCACTGAAGTATACTTGGCATATGCACCCTTTGCGCTTTGCAAGTGTGTATGATCACCAGTGTTGACACTGAACATCCCTGCCACCTCAGATAGTTCTTCCAGCTTCAGCTTCTGCTACAGTGGACCAGTTTGGGTTTCAGAACTCCACGTTAGCAGTGTTCTACACTGTACAAGCCTTCCCATCTGCTGTCTTTCATTTGCCATATGCTTCTGAGACTCAGACACACCACTGAATGTGTCAGATGTTTGTTCCTTCCTACGAAGTCCTATTCCCTTGTGTGGCTGTCCTTCAATTTGTCTACTCATTCACCAGTTGATGGGTATCTGGACTGCTTCCACATTATTTTTTCAATTTGTTTGCATTTTGGTTTTTGTTGTTGTTGTTGTTTGTTTGTTGTCATTGTCCAGACTCTTTTCCTGGTACAAGAGTTTATCCTCCCTGTCATGTGAAACCATCTCATTATTCCTAAATATTTGGGGGAGACTTCTGATTCCAGCTTTGCTTGCAAAATAGCAGTGGTTGGAGATTCTTACTCAAAGACTGAATACTCAAAGTCTCATCCCAGAAAGGAGTGACCTTGATTATACAGAGTTGTGGCTTCAGTTCCTTATGCTGCGCTGTACTGAGCATCAATCACAAGGATTGTCCTAGCCCGCTCTCCCTGGCTCATGCTTGCGCTAGACTGTATCAGGGCCTCAGATCAAGAAATTAGCTTTCCCAGCTGAAGTGTGGGGCTAAGAAACTGTAGGAGGTATCATAAGCTTACACTCACGTCTTCTGCTTCATTTACCCTTGCAAAGAAACCCTTAAGTCCAGGCTCAAGTAGTGAAACGGCGGGGGTGGGGGGGGTAAGGGGGTGGAGAAGGGGGCAGGGTAGAGTGTCAATGGCCACCTCCCACTTCCGACTGTCCCTGGATCCCCGAGGGCAGTGATGGCCAGTGAGAACTTGAGTAAGACGGCAGTGCCTCCTGGGAAAGCCTTTGCCTTTCTGACTAAAGCAGTGATTCTCAACCTGTGGGTGAGACCCTTTGGGGTCTAATGGCCCTCTCACAAGGGTCTCAGAGCAGATATCCTGTATATCAGATTACATTTCATATCAGTAGCAAAATTACAGTTATGAAGTAGCAACGAAATAATTTCATGGTTGGGGGGAGGTCACTACAGCACGAGGAACTGTATTAAAGGATGACAGCTTTAGGAAAGTTGAGAACCACTAGACTAAGAGAATAAGACATAAAAGTCACACTCCTTTCTCACTGCCTTGAATGTGGTGTTCCGATGGAGCTCTGGCAGCCATCTTGTGCTGTCAGAGGATAAAACAGGAACTATGCAGAGACTTTGGCTCTGCTGGCAATGGAAGAACATGCCTGGTTGCTGTCGCACTCTGTCCCCCTGGTGTATGTGACAAACAAACCCCCATGCCTGTAAGCTACTGTTTAAACGATCCTTGTTGCAGCTAAATACATTCTTGGATTATGCAGGGAGGTTCTGAAAATTAAGGCTGGAGCAGATGGGAAATAAATATCCTCTTTCTTTGACTCGGGCAACGTTGTCTACAAATAGAATTCACCACCTCTCAAATCTCTTAAAAATCTCAGAGGTTTTCCTTCAAGTTCCGTATGCTGCGGGCTGTTTCCCCAAGAATACAGTTGGTAATCCTCTGCGATTGACTGCAGGCTCTTGGACAAAGCTCTCAAGCTCTGCATATCCCTGCTTCTTCCCGTGGAAAGAGCGGGTGATCATGGCTGCTGCAAAGAGCTAAACGGACGTTTTTCTTCGCCTGTGTGTGGAAACTCAGTAGGTTGAAGTCGATGGTGAAGAAGGGAAAAAAGGGGCCAGAGAAGGAGAAGGAAGGGGGGGGGGGGGGAAAGAAAGGACGAAAGGAGGAGGGAAGCGGGACGAAGGAGGAGCGAGCAAAGCGCTGTGCTATTTTGTAGCCACACGAGGACAGCGGCTTCACCAGCATTTCCATTTTCTTGAGGCGGAACTTGGCCTTCGAGGCGAGTAGTCCGGAAATAGCGCGTTTGATCTGCCACGTCTTGCTTCCCCTGCTACAAAACCTCCTTCAACACGATCTGCTGTTATTAATCCACCTTCCAAGGTGCGTGGGTGGAATACCAAGTCTCCCTGGCGCTTCTCCACCACCCACCACCCAGCTTCCCTCAGTGTGATGACTGCCGAGAAGCAACCAACCCTAACTCCGGAAGCTATTTCTCTTCTCACATTAAATTTCACCTGACCGAATTCCCATCAAAGTTCTCAAATATTTGGACTCGGTTATTTTAACTTTAATTTACATCCTTGTAGTTTCCATTTCTCACTTGCTGTTGTCTTATCTACAAATTTAATCAAAGTCAAATTTACTTTCAGGTTGGTAATGAGCACTGTATATTGAATAATACAGTTTCCGGTCTTGCGCCCTGTGGGAGCTCTCTACCTTCTTATTCGAATTCGGATCTAATTTAAGATGCCGCCAGTGATTATTTATATTGTCCATTTGTCAACAAAACCCAAAATGATGTTACTGTCAAATCTTCCAGGCTCCACTTTTTTAATTGCTCTATGAATTGCTTGGGTCAGAGGTTTCGCATCAAATAAATGTTTAAATGATTTCCACTGAATTCCCCTGCGGGGTTTCAAACTGGTTGAGCCTATATTAGGGAGAATAATTGGAGGCTTTTGAATCTGCCTGGCTTGTTTCTCATTAGATTCTCTTTCACCATGTGCGTAGAGATCAATTTTCTTATTAAATTTCTTAACTTCTTACCTGGAATAGCAGGCAGACCAGGATAACACTCATTTCCTGAGTCACTGCAGTTATTAATCTTTTTCTGTATCTGAGGTTCGGAAGTATGCAAGGTCCTGGGGTCCTAGGGTATCCTCAGCAAGTGCCACATGACTTTGAGTAATGGGAGCCTAAGATGCCCCACCGCGCGCGCGCGCGCGCGCACACACACACACTTCTAGCTAGTGGCCAGTTATAACATTTTCTAATCAAACGTTTCTTCATCTTTGCCAAGTTTGTCCACTCACCCTTACCACACCCCATTCCTAAAGGATATTCGACAATGCCTAGAGATATTTTTGGTTGTCAGCCCTGCCATGCCCCCCATAACAATACTTCCAGGGTCAAGCTGGTACAGAGACACTGCTTGTCACCTGACAGTGCACAGCCCACTAGCCAACACAGGCTGATCTTCCAACTGCAATCTGTCTGCCTCCATCCCAGAGAGGAATTTAGGTATATGTAACTACATCTGCCTTCTCTCTCTCTCTCTTTTTTTTTTTAAATTAATTTATTCTTGTTACATCTCAATTGTTATCCCATCCCTTGTATCCTCCCATTCTTCCCTCCCTCCCATTTTCCCCTTATTCCCCTCCTCTATGACTGTGACTGAGGGGGACCTCCTCCCCCTGTATATGCTCATAGGGTATCAAGTCTCTTCTTGGTAACCAGCTATCCTTCCTCTGAGTGCCACCAGGTCTCCCCCTCCAGGGGACATGGCTTCTCTTTTCTTTTTGATAAAAGGTCTTTTTTTTTTTTTTTTTTTTTTTTTTTTTTTTTTTGCCAATTTGAAGCAAGGCGGCTACCCCATCCAGCTCTTCCTATGGAGACTAGGATGTCACAGGGCTAGCCTGTGCTTGTTTGCTTTTAAGAAGAGATGGCACCCAGGATACATTTTTTCATTGCCATTGTTGGAAGGAACTTGCTTTTCAAAGTGGGCAGAGGAAGGTCTCAGATTTGAACTTTGTGAAGCAGCCATTGCGAGAAAAAGAGGCTGGGGGCCTGCAATCAGGTTTCAGCTGGAACAAACAAGTTTTCTTTTGACAATAGTTGCACTTTTAAAGGCTCACCTCAGGAGCACAGTCTTTGGCTGGCAAAAGTGTGGTGTTTTGTCAAGGCTCTAAGTGTGGGCTCATTGGACAGTCCTTTGTGCCAAGGGCTTTGCACTTTGTGGTGGGCCTGGCTTTTATGGATGGAGCTCTCTTCCCAAGCAGGAATCACCTTTTTGTGGCCCTCCCTCCCCTGCGAAGTATCTCAGTCTATATTGGACCTTTTGTTCTTTATTTTGTGCCTGAGTTAACTGATAATCCCCATCTACTGAGGGAATAGTAATGGCTGGCATCTGCTAATACACAGTTTCTCATTCAGAGGGGAAAATTTGTTATATCATTTTTATTGAGCATGCTGGGAAAAAGCTTTTTCACTCAGCTACAATCCCAGTCCAGAAAGCATCTTTTTAACAACTCCACTCAGGGCCTGGAAAGACAGTTCAGTGGGGAACCCAGCAAGGACATGGGCAGTATACTTACCACCCATGAAGAAGCCAGCCATGGCAGCTCTCGTATTTGTTATCTTGGTGTTCCATAAGGAGATAGAAGGCAGAAACAAGAGAACTCAAGGAAGGCTATGAGGCTTCCACACAGATCCATACATAGACACATGGGCCAGGCACAGTGGTGCACACCTGTAATCCCAGCACTCAGGGAAGCAGAGGCAGGCCCATCTCTGTGAGTTCGAGGTCTACAAAGTGAGTCCAGGACAGCCAAGGCTACACAGAGAAACCCTGGCTCAAAACAAAAACAAAAACAAAACTTGTTTAAAGTTCATTTAAGTGGTCTCATCAAAAATACAAACCAGTCAGAAAGGAACTATTATAAAATTAAAGTTATTTTTTCCTTCAAGCCTATCCCTGGGGTTGCTAGTTAATGGTTTGTCTGATAGTTTTATGAGAATTCATCCAGTGCCTCTGAGAAGGTTCTCATTTGTCTTGTTTTACAAAGACTGGCTTTTTTAACCTGCTTCCCAAGGATGACAATGTAAGGAAGTTACTTTCTTGCTACCACAAAGAACATTGTGATGAGCACCCATGTTACATGACTTTTGTGTGTATGTGTGCACATTTGTCCATATCTCTACATTGTATGATGCTAAAACTGGAACCACTGTCTAGAAATATGTACACACTTAGACTATTGCTGGTCATTTCAAAATGACACATGGGACAGTTGTAAGTGCTGTTGTATTCCCAGGGACTGATAAGGCCTGGTTTGATTTACTTTTACCTGAGATCTCAGGCTAAGCTTATGGCTCAGGCTAAGTTAATGGCTTCTAGCAAATTAGTGTCGAGTGTAGCTGGGAGGCTCCCTTGAGCAGCTCCACAGGACCTGGCTGTATTGAAATTTCTGGAGCAAATTAACTGTTAGTCTCTATGAGCAGAGTGGGAGTGATAAAGCTGGTTTTGGTGTGGCATGAAGGGATCCCAATCATCATCTATAATTTATGAACACAGGTGTAATTTAATCACAAATAAGCCACAAATCCCCCCCTCAGTGCTGGGATCTTATCTTTTTATCCAAGGCCGTAAATGTCCTTACCTAGCAGGTTGAATCCCAAGTGAATTCTTTCATTTGAGCCATTCCCACAATGTTTTAACTTTCTTCTGTTCTAAGGAAATTAGATAAACTGATTTTAATTGATCTTTCGAACAGGAAGACCATTCTGAAGGAAGAAGCCTTATAGATTTGTTCAGGTTTTATTTTCAGTCTTAGGTAAAAATCCAGGTGTGAGGCTGGGGACCAGAAAAACATTAATGCCAACAATCCGTTCTTTTGCCGTGGCTGTTGCATGTGTGAAAAATGGCAAGAACACGATTAAAACTGGCGCATTGTTTGTCATCATTCCGTTTACACTGGGTAACTAACTGGCAGTTGTGGCTTCCCAAGGAAAGAGCTAAGATTGGCACAGGCTAGCCTCAGATGCTGAAGGTCACAGCCATCTGTGACTACAAGAGAACGGGTGTGTGCGTTCTCGTCCCCATAGCTCCTGACATGCCGGTGCAAACTCTCCCTCAACTCCCTCTCTGATCTGCATGTTACATGTATCTTTGCCAGGATTCTTCCAGAAAGGGAGTGAGCCTCAACTGAGCAGGCTGCCTTTGTACCTCAGGGCCTCTGCATCTGTCCCTGTGTCTCCCACAGCAGCAAGGAAGAGAGAAGATGAGGAAAATCTGAGCAAGCACTCCAAAATCCCTCCCATGGTTCAGGGAAATCAGACTCGTGCTTACTACTGACTGTGTAGACGTAGAATTCACACAGAGCCCTGAAGTCCCCGGGGGAAGAAGGGAACTGTCTGAGCGTATAGACGCGTTCCATAGAACAGACGCAGGTATTGTATTATCTAAGTTGTCACCCTGTCCTAGGACTCAGTCAGACCAGACATGTTGGCCTCTGTATGGGTATATCTCAGTTGCTGTAATCCCCAGTACCCGCCCCAATGGGCTAACATTTTCAGAGGATTCTGGGTAGTGATTATAAGACTCACAGCTGAATAACTCACATTTCTTTCCTGGCTATAAACACCATCTGTTTGAGAGAAAACGGTAACAGGACAAGGAGAGGGCTGCTAAGCAATAGAAAGAAGCAAGCTATGTATGTACATCTGTGTCGCCCCCGTGTGTGTGTGTGTGTGTGTGTGTGTGTGTGTGTGTGTGTGTGTGTGTGTGAAAGCATTCTGAGGGAAGATCTGCTATAAGGAAAATGGCAATGGGATTTTTCTGTACACCCTGAGTTCTACCACCAAGGTAGAGATGCGAAAGACCAATGGCATCAAATAACATTCACCGGGACATTTGCAATGGAACAGAATAGCAGTTTTATGACAGGAGACTAAGGTGCATGTTGCTCCACTTCTGATGCCTATGGCCATCACCTGGCACAGTTCTGGCATCTGAACATGTATTGGCTTCCCTCTCCATCATCAGATTGCATCAGGACATACGACTTGAAATCTACATGGCAGTGCTTGGTCTCTAGCACACAGGTTCTGGCCATTAGCAATGACTGTGTGATAGACCACGCCCATGCTTATCAAGAGTCATGGCGACCAGTCATAACAGAAACAGTTGTCACCATCATTGAGAAAGTAATAGTTCCAATGACCATCCTGGACTGGCACCTCTCCCAGCACACAGGATGGGAGAGAGGAGTTTGCAAGGGCCAGTGCAAATGCGGATGTAAAGGAGAACAAAGAATGTCCCACAGGGTAGGTTTTTAAAAAATATATGATTTAGTTATTTTTTTTAAGGTTTATTCATTGTGCATACAGTATTCTACCTGCATGTACACCAGCATGTCAGGAGAGGGCACCAGATCTCATTATAGATGGTTGTGAGCCACCATGTGGTTGCTGGGAATTGAACTCAGGAAGAGCAGAACTTTGGAAGAGCAGCCCTGTTTTGTTCTGTTTTGTTTTGTTTTTCTTTAAACTGTTCTTTCTTACATTTTAATTTATTTGATATGACGTTCATGTGGAGGTCAGAGGACACTTTGAGGAAGTTAGTTCTCTCCTTCCAGTCTGAGGATCCCTGGGATAAAACTCAAATTGTTAGGCCTGGAACTCAGGTGCCTTTGCCTACCTGATGAACCATCTCCCCAGCCCCATGCCAGAAGTTTTTATTTGTTAATTTTAAATTAATTTTATTACACTTATTTGTGTGTGTGTGTGTGTGTGTGTGCGTGTGTGTGTTTTAGTCGTGCCATGGTGTACATGTGGATGTCAGAAAATAAGTTTCTGGATTGGTTCCCTCCTTCCATGAAGAGGAAGAGTCCTGGGGATCGAACTTGGGTCCTTAGCCTGAAGAAGGAACCTTTAGCCACTGAGCCATTTTGCCAGTCGCTATGCCAGAAGGCTTCATGAGAGAAAGGAAAGTTGGGGGCCGGGTGTGGTGGTACTCAGGAGGCAGAGGCAGGCAAATCTCTGTGAGTTCAAGACCAGCCTGGTCTACAAATGGAGTCCAGGACAGCCATGGGGCAAAACTCAAAGAGTCAATATAACCCATCAATGTCTTAGTTACAGAAGCTACTGCCAACAAGTAAGCTAAGGCCAGCTGAGGCCATTATCTCTAGTGTTCAAGTCCACGTGAACAATTATGGAGCTAAAGAAATGCTGGCCTTGGAAAGGCTTCTTGCTGCTTGTGAAGGTTTGGGTTTGCAAACCAATGCTTCCATTGAGGGGTTTGGCTGGCTTGTCCAGGAGCCCCCTCTTCCACCCCACCCCACCCGACCCCCACCCCCACCCTCACCATGTCTCAGTCTCCTAGTCACGTGCCTTCCTTGTGTATCTGAAAAGCTAGAAAACCAAAGACACAGAAATGCCTTAAAGAGTGATCATAAATCATCACGCCGCAAGTGGTTCTTAACATCGCGTCTCAGAATAGCAAATTAAGGGCGGAGAATTGAGAACTGGGCAGGCTTCGATGTCCTGCGGAGCTTCATATTCACAGACAGCGTGGACTTCGTCACATCCACCAGTGTTACTGCTTCCCCAGCCCAGGGAGCTTAGGATGGATGACTTCCCTCCCAGGAGCCTCCATTCTCCTAGCAGTGGAGTGGACAATCCCAGGGAAGCTTGGAATGAAGGAAGTGAGATGCAGGCGAGCGCCTGGCAAACATTACACAGTTGAGAACTGCAGCGTCTTCCCTTCCTCAAGGAATTGAGGATGTGTTCCCAGGAAAAGGGCATCTAAAGAGGGACCAGATTGCTGTTTGCAAACACTTGAAGGGCTGTCAAGTAGAAAGTGAGTAAACTTCTTATGTACTGCTTGGAAGCAGAAGACCGTGGGTGGGTGGGAGTCTCAGGGACCTCTGCTCAGCAGGGGCTCAGCACTTCCCACACAGCCCCGCAGAGCACACTGCTCCATGAAACACTGAGCACACCTGTCACCTCCTGGCAGGACACTGTGGGAGAGGGGGTGGACAGGATTTCCCTCTCCACTTCAAAATTCTTTGATCTATACCATCTTGCTCCTTGAATTCCTTTGTATACATTTCACTCCAGGAAATAAAATAAAATAAAATAAATCGCTTAGGGGTTTATGAGTGTCTCCTGCTGTATACTCGATATTCATAGTGCTAGGGAATGCAGCTCAGTGGCGGGAATGCCTGACCAGTGTGAGTGACAACCTAGGCGTAATCTCTGACAGCAGAAAGAAAAAAAAAAAAAAAAATCATGACATAGACAAAAGTGCCTCTAGTCTCTTTAATCTAGTATCTTTTCATAGTAGATTATTTTCTATTTTATTAAAAGTAGATTATTAATAGGTTATTTCCTCATACAATATATTCTGATTACAGTCTTCCCTTCCTCTACTCCTCCCAGGTCCCTCCCACCGCCCCTCCCACCCAGATCCACTCTTTTTCTGTCTCTCATTATAAAAGAACAAGCTTCCAAGAAATAGCAACAAAACATAGCAAAATAGAATAAAATGATATTTAACAGAAAACATCACTTTGAAATTAGACAAGACAGACCAACAGGAGGAAGAGGGTCCCAAGAACAGGCACAAAAATCTGAGACCCACTTGTTCACACACTCAAGAGTTCCACAGAAATACTAAACTGAAAGCTGTAAATATGTACGCAGAGGACCTGATGCAGACCCATGCAGGCCCTGTACTTGCTGCTTCTGTCTCTGTGAGTTCATATGAGCTTTCCTCAGTTGATTTAGAGGGTCTTCTTCTCTGGTGTCCCCCATTCCCTCTGGCTCTTACACTCTTTCTGTCTCCTCTTCAACAGGGTTTCCTGAGCTCTGAGGGTCAGAATTTGATGGAGACATCCCATTTAGAGCTATGTGTCCTCCCAAGGTCTCATATTCTGTCTCTGTCTCTGTCTCTGTCTCTGTCTCTGTGTCTCTGTCTCTGTCTCTGTCTCTCTCTCTCTCTCTCTCTCTCTCTCTCTCTCTCTCTCTCTCTCTCTCTCTCTCTCTCTCTCTCCATATGATTGGCTGTGGATTTTTGTACTTGCCCCCAAGGCAGTGTTGGATATGGGTTCCATCTCATACAGTGGACCTTAAGTCAAATAAGATCTTGGTTGATTACTCCCACAAGCTTTGGCCACTAGCATATTTTACAGGTAGGATAAACTGTAATTCAAAGGTTTTGTGGCTGGGCTGGTGTTAGAGACCTGTAGAGTATGATCCCATAGCAAAGACACTAGAATGTAGGCTTGAAGGTTCCATGTAGGCATCAGCTCAATCTCTCCATTTTCAATGAGTTGTGTCTAACCCAGTATCTTAACTTAGGTTTTTAAGTGTATATGAAAGCACAGACTAGAGGTGGGATGTAGCTCAGATCTTTAGTACTTGCTTAACATGTATGTGTGGGTCATTAGCTTCTCTCTCAGCACTGGAAAAGAAATCTCATATTTGTTTCATATCTCTTTTTGTTTTTAAGATTTATTTATTTTCAATATATGTGTATGAGTGTTTTGCTTGTATTTATATAAAGATACGGCATTTATGCCTGCAGATGCCAGAGGAGGATGCTGGGTCCCCTAAAACTGAAATTACATAATGGTTGTGGGCTGCCATGTGAGTGTTGGGAACTGAACCCAGGTCTTTTGGGAGAGTAGCAACTGTAATTAATCAGTGAGTCATTTCTCCAGCCCCTCTCCCGTATACACACACACACACACACACATATCTGATACTTCTGAAATTTCCTTTGAGCTCCTTTCCAGTCCCATCACCCTTCTCTGTCCCTAGAAGTCCTGACTACCCTGAAGTACCAATGTCTGTGAATAGACACAGGAGTGCGCCTCCATATCTAATGTAGATGCACCTGTTGTCCATCTGTTGCTGTGTGAGAAGTCACCCAAACAACTACACTGTGGCTTAAAACCGTGAGTTTATTTTCTCATAGTTTTTGTTGGTTGGGAGTTAGGGTAGTTAAATGGAGACATTCTAGCTTGGAGGTCTCTCCTAAGAGCAGACACTACTGGGGAGTTACAGTCATCTACAGGTATGACTCGGCTGAGGCCCCTCCCTCCCAGGCAGTTAGTTCACAGAGCTGGGAAATTGGTGTTAGCTATTGGTAGAAAGCCTATTTCTCTTCACGTGGACCTGCCCTGTTAGAATGGATGCACGGGTTATCGAACAGCTGTCCTCATAGCAGGGAGCGGGGCTGGATGGGGGATGACGATGAGTTTGGCAGTCAGCAAGAGGGACTTGGTGCGGCTACGCCAGCCCACTGTATCATCGATGCACACACATGGGCAAATGATTCAGTGACAAGAACAGCCCAAGGGATAATTGTCTTCATTTTCAGATTTTTAGAACCAAAACACATCTCCCGAGTAGGCGACAATGGTCCCTTTCTTCCGGCTGAGCTGACTTTTTAATAAAGTCAACTTCCTTATCTCAACACCTCGCCTTTGACTTAATTGGCCTGTCAGCACGGTTAGCAGCAGGACTTATGTGTAGCGGAGGCGGCGGCAGAGAAGGGAAATCCAGTGGGGAAACTTGTAGCAGTGTGTTCTGTTGCTTAATGGCCTGGGAATGAGAGGCGGCCAGATGGGCACTAATTCATGAGAAGTTTCTAGGACTTTTGCCTGCTAGGCACGAGCAGGGAATAGGGTTGGACATTGGTGACAGGAAAGTTGGATGGTAAATCTATAGGCACAAATTGCGTTTCATGAATCTTGACCAAAAAGCAAAGGCGAAGAGGCTTCCCAAGTGACCTATAATCAGTTGTGTCCTAAGGATATCAGCTTCACCTCCTCTGTGCTTTTCTGTGCTTACTCAGCAGGCCACCCTTGGTGATTAGTAGGAGGTTTTCAGAGGCTCAGCAGCAAGGGTTTTCCCTTGCCAAGGCCAGCCTGGCTCATACTGTTGGTGAATACCCCCGTCTTCCAACAGAGGAGACTAACACTGAGTTCTCAGCATGGCACCGTTGATTCCCTCACCCTGCCAGCCCATGGCAACCAGAGTCACAGCTATAGACAGTGCTCCATCTGTCTTGAGGAGCTCATCCATAGCCTAGGAAGTGCAGCAGTGGGCTCACGCCTCAAACTAAGCAGGTTGCTCCTTAGTCCACCACTTAGAGATGCCCATCCTGCCTGAAAGCTTGGATGTTTTGTTAAATATTGTCACAGCATCTACTGGAAAGAAGCACCTGCCAAATCTGGTTTTCTGTTACAGTACACACAAAAACACACACACACACACACACACACACATACACAGAGAGACATACATAGACACACAAACGCATAGGCACATTTACATACATACAGACACATACAAACACACACACAAAGACAGAGAGAGACAGAGACAGCAAAACATACATAGACACACAGACACACAGGCACATACACACACACACACACACACACACGGAATCAGAGCTCAGTGTTTGTGTGTCTCCCACAGGAACCAAGGGATTGGAGAAGCCTCTCTCACGAGTTAGCCTGACAGCTTATTCTCTTTCTATTTCATGAACACATATTGTGGTGTGGAAGTAGCTCTTCCTGAACATTAGATGAAATGTGCCAGCAGGCTGTCTGGAGCTATGGAAGGTAGGGGTTTAAAAATATTATCTTGTTATAGCAGTAATAAAAACTGGCTTGAAAACTGTGCCCTAACATGACATGACATTGAGTTTTTTTCCCCTGATAGTCCAAGTGACCTTTAAACACACACACACACACACACACACACACACACACACACACACACACACTCACACACACAGACTGTATCATCTTTATTCAGTGCAGAATTCTGTATCCATAAGTCCTATGTCAACATTGTTTATTGTACAAGAGTCGTATTCCACAGACATTCTAATTTTATTTGAATCTGATCATTTCAAAGTTTCTCCTCTGGATTTGTTCACATTTGATTGCCTAGCTTTTACTTTCTGTGTCTTGGGGTTGTGCGTTTAGATACGTGTAAGATCATGACCACTGTGTCTCCTTGGAAAATTGTTCTTTCACAGTGCAGGATCTTCATCTTTTGGAATTCCCTTTTCAGTTAAATGCTATAGATTTTTCATTCATGTTGTTAAGATTCCTTTGGCTGGCCTTCTTTTTTAACCTTTCAATGGTAACTTGGTTTTAGAAATTTCTGAATTTGGTTTGTCCTAATCCAGCATGGTAATCCCTGCCCTTTAAAAAGCAGGGTGGAGCCGGGCGTGGTGGCGCACGCCTTTAATTCCAGTAATCGGGAGGCAGAGGCAGGCGGATCGCTGTGAGTTTGAGGCCAGCCTGGTCTACAAAGTGAGTCCAGGATGGCTAAGGCTACACAGAGAAAGCCTGTCTCGAAAAACAAAAAACAAAACAAAACAAAAAAAAAAGAGCAGGGTGATTTGAGTTGCTTCTTGGTGTATTTGAATTTATTTTTACCTTCTCATTTCTCTTTATTGACTTTTTGCTTTTCTTCTTTTTCTTCTCTGCTTTCTGATAGGCTGAAAAAGCTTTTTCTCATTAAAATATAATTAATTACACCATCCCCCATTCCCTTCCTCCTCCTACCCCCACCATGTACATGTGCCTTGCTCTCTCTCAAATTCATGGGTTCTTTTTCTTTAGTTGTTATTGGAGTGTGTGAGTGGGATGTGTGTGTGTGTGTGTGTGTGTGTGTGTGTGTGTGTGTGTGTTTATGTGTGTAAATATATAATCTGCTCCATTGATTTAATGTTACTTGTATATATGTGATTTCAGAGTTGATCACTTGGTATTGAATAACCAGTCAGAGGATTAATCCCCCCCGACCCTGGGAGGACTATTCTCTCACTCTCAGCACTCCTCAGTTAAAACCGACAAAGCTGTATGCGGGTCCTCCCATCTTTTCTGGAAGGCACTCTTCTTATGTTAGTGTGAACCTGTGGTTTTTTCCAACACTGAGCAGAACTCATCAGTATCAAGTCCTCTCCAGGACAAGGCAGAACCTTGAGTACATCTATCTATTTAAGATCTGTTCCTACATCCCTCATTCATCTCTTATAGAACGGGCATTTATTGCGCGCCTCCTATGTGTTCACCAGGCCGAAGGTTGATAGACGAACTCTTGAGGGCTTATATTCAGTGGGGAGCTGACACCCTCATGCCCGTGTCTTCTTGTTATTGTCCAAAGCTTCATATTTAAACAAATAAAATGGACAAAATATGCTCATTTGTTTTTCTTCTTTTAGTAATCAATAACTAATTAGATTTGCCAATGCCCTTTTCATTTCTTTGTTTGCCATTGATTGCATTTGCTTTCTGTCTGGAGTTGCTATTCATCTGGCTCTGTGAGACTTTCAGGTGGATCAGCCTTGGTCTCTGCATGTTTGTGAAGGCCATCAGAGTGACTCCCTTCTCATATGATAGTGAGCCTGGGTGGAATTCCTGGTTAACAGATATTTTTCCAGCACTTTAAAGATTTTGCTTTATTAACTTCTAGAATAAACTGCCACTGCTAAAAATGTTCACCTTCTGTCTAAAATGTTTCTTTGTAGATTGTGGGTCATTTCTCTCTGATACTCTTACCAGCTACAGAAGGCAGCCAACCTAGGGAGTGAGGCCTATATTAACTCACCTTCAAAGTATTCTTTCCTCTGAGTGCAGCTAAAGCACATTTGAGAAGCCTCTGGGGACCATATTACTTGTACTTTTTTCATGGACAGGAGTAGCTGGACATCTCAGGAAGCCACACCACCCACTGGCCACTGGCTCAGCAGAGCCTGCCTTCCTTATGATGCTACCAGGCATCTCTGACGCAAGCTGAGTACCCAGGAGTGCTTCTGTCTGTATCTTTTCTTTTTCTTAATTATTTCTGTCCTAGTTTGCTTTCTGTGCCTGTGGTAAATGTCATGGCCAAAAGGAACTTGAGGAGGACAGGGCATCTTTGGTTTTCAGGTCCTAATCCATCACTGAGAGAAGCCACGGCAGGAGCCGTGGAGGAAGCTCTTACTGACGTGCTTCTGGGTGAGTGGTTGCTCCACAACCTTTTCTTTCTTTCTTTCTTTTTTAATACTCCCCAGGCCCACCTGCCTAGGTACTCGATGCCAACACTGGGCTGGGCCCTCCCACATCAATTAGCAATCAGGAAGATGCCTTTTAGACAAACCCACAGGGCAAACTGATGGAGGCCATCCTCCATTGAGAGTCTCTCTTCTCGGGTGTGTCTGGGTTGTGTCAAGTTGACAACAACAAACAAACAAACTATGACACTAACCTTAAACTGCACACGTACAATACTGTACATTTTAAAGTGAGTATGTTTGAGGTTGTGCCTGCTCAGAAGCGTTTTCTAATGTGAATATGTAATGGCTGCTGGGAAACAATCCCCACACATCCTTTGTTCCAGAACGACTTTGCTTTTGAGTTGATTCCTTTCCTCTCCTTTGCTTACTGCAGGCAAGGAATCTTTCTCTATTTTTTAAAAAATAATTGTTTAATGTTTTATTAGTACATACTAATTATACATAACATTTCATTATGGCATTTCATACATCATATATTTTGATGTTATCCTTTTTCACACTCATCCATGTGTTCGCTTATGCTCGTTCTCCTCATACACACGCTCACAAACATAGTCACACACTTGTACACAAACACGCATACACATATTTACACACAGACACACATTTACACACATGCAATGCACATTCACAGTCATACAGATACGCAAACATGTATACACACTCAAATGCACATACACAAACGTACACATGTGCACACACACACATACACTCATATTTACTCACACTCATACTCACATACACAGTGTCACACACATACATGTTAACACACACTCCACTCTCACACACATGTTACACACACACACTCGGACACTCACGCTAACACACAAACATAAACACACATATATATGTACACTCAATTACACACACACCTCACTCTCGCACATACTCACACGTTCACTCTCATACTTATACCTACACATGCACACATTCACATCTACCCTCATGAGCTCACACATTTGCTCTCTCTTACACACACACACACACACACACACACACACACACACACACACACTTCCCCTGTGTACATGTCATCTCCTGTTTCCCTTTTGTCTCTTTGCTGTGTTTATTTCAGCTTGCCCACCGGCCTATAAACGCAGAGCACTCTATTGCAACATCACTGACATTTTTGTGTTCCTCACCAGGGTTCCTGAGTTTCGCCAAGCCATGCCCAGATACAGAACTAATTCCCTTATATTTTTCTTAGTACCAAAGTAATGCCGTAACTATGAGAGCTCGTGACTTCATCAAATGCTGAAATATTCTTACCTGTCATTCTTCAAATGATGCTTCTCTGAAGTTTCTTCTTCCACACTTTCTTAAATCTTTGCTGGTGTTTACGGCAGGTTCTCCGACTCTCACTGTCCTGCCTGTGTGCCTCTCCTCCACCTCCCCCACCTTGTTTCTCTGTCTTCATTCATATAAATTACATGGCAGGGCCTGGGCTTACTAGTTCATCTGTTTGCCTCAGTCTAGTCTAGAATTTATCCTTTTTGGTGTGTTTTTAATTATAGTTACTGTATTCTTTATTTATACTTTTTCTAATCACTTGTCTCATGAACTCCCTTTTTATTCATTTATCTTGGTTTGTGTTGGTTTATCATGCTTTGCTAATTTTTGTAGGTTATTTTCCCCTCATTTACCTTTACTAATCTTGAATAAAATTATTTAAAAATCACATCACTGATTTATAGTATTTTAATTTCAAATGCAGCCAATTAAATTGATCTTCCTTTTACTGATTTCCAGAGTTGAAGTTTCAAAGTTCACTTTCAGGCTCATCTTTTCTGGGATTCTCTCTCCCTCCTCCTCCCCCCTCCTCTCCTTCTCTACTGTCCCCACTAAGCCTGCTGTGCAGAACAAGCTCTAATAAGAATACAAGAGGCACTGCAACACTACAGAGCCAGCCACAAAGCAGCGTTTGGCTAGGTCCTGCTCCAAAGCAGGCACCCATTCCTTCCTGCCTCCCCTCCTGGCTTCTTTCCCCTTTTCACACTGAGGAAGACCCATCCAGCCCTGCCTTTAGATGGAGGTCATGGGTACCACTTCCTTGCCATCTAGAACCCCTAACCCTAGCGGGTCCCCAGGCACTACACCCTCCACCCTTGCCTCCTTTGGCCATGATCCCCACAGACTGGCATCTAGGGGTGCCTGTTACATGGATATAGCTAAAGGGACAGATGCCTTCAAAGCATGAAGTATCCATGATTCCAAGTCCATCCAGTTTTTCATTGCCAGGCTTTCCTGAGATGCTCGGTTGGTGCCTCAGCAGCTCCACACAGCGCTTCTTACTGGACCACAGATTCCCATTAAAATATACCCTTCGGGCACAGCCTTTTCCTGAACCCTTACCCTTCAAAGATGCCCAACTCTGATCCCACCCACATTACAGGTGGGAAGTGACACTTTAAGGAAGGCAAGTATGATTTTTATTGTCATTTAGTTTTGATTTTTTTTTTTCTTTTTGAGACAAGGTCTCTCAATATATCCCATTCTGGCCTGAACAGCTATGTAGTCCAGGCCGTTCCTCATTCCTCCTGGCATCTCAATGACCAGTTTTACAGTGTGTGCCACCGCGCCAAGATAGGGTTTTATGTCTGCAGTTAGCACTCTGGGATAAAGATAAGAGAAACTGTCCCTATAAACTGACTCTACCACCAGTGACACAGGGATCCACTGCCCTCTTCAGGGAACTGGTCCACAGATTGGCATTTCCATTTTATTTGCTTGCTGAATTTTGTTAATTCTTTTTTCAGTGGCATAGATGTCATGGCTAAAGACTTTGAGAAGTTAGGAGCTGTTTAAAGAAGCAAGCACAATTCCCTGGACTGAGAAAGGCCTGGTGCAGCTGTACCTCAAAATTGGACACCTTCAGGCACCTGCCACTACCACCATGCCCAAAAGAAGAGCCAAAGAGAATGCTAAGGGAGCTAAAGCCAACGTGAAGGACAGGCCACTAGAAGCTCTACAACAAGGCCGTCTGCTGGATCCGTTCCTCCAAAGCCAGAGACCAAGTCTAAGACACCTGCAAAGAAGGGAGGGAAGGTAGTCAAAGGGCTAAAGGGAAAAGCTGATGCTGGAAGGATAGGAGCAGTCCTGTAGGCAGTGGGGTGCCCAAATGGACCAGGCATGATATGTGGAGGTGCTTGGCATGGCGAGGGAAACGTGCATTTCTGAGGCCTGTGCCCTACTGGTAAATGTAGAGATTGAAATACCATTTTTGGAAAGTTCCATTAAGATGCAGGATTTTACTTTACTTTTAAATAATTTATTATTATTTTACATTCATTGGGGTTTTGTCTGCATGAATGTTTACACGAAGATCCGAAGTCTCCTAGAACTTGAGTTCCAGGCAGTTGTGAGCTGGCATGTGGGTGCTGGGGGTTGAACCAGTGTCCTCTGGAAGAGCAGCCAGTGCTCTTAACCGCTAAGCCATCTCCCCAGCCCCTATTTTGTTTGGTTTTGTTTGTTTGGTTGGTTGGTTGGTTTTTGCTTTGGGGGGTTTTGTTATTGTTGTTTGCTTGCTTGCTTGCTTGCCTTTTGAAGCTGTGTTGTTCTTAGCACACAGAGCATGTCATTGTTCAGAAGGAAAGATTACGTGTCACTTACAGAACATCTCCCAAGATGGATTGATGTGGGGAGACATCTTTCTAGCTAAGTTCAAAAGACTCCTCCTGGCTCCCAGAAGGATTCTCTGATGTTGACACATCTGGCCACTCCAGCACAAAATGCCCTGTGGTGTAGAAGAACTAAACATTCAATTCTCTTTCCATCCCTTAGACTCACTTCCCTTAAAGCAGAAATCTGATGGGGCCTGATCTCTAAAATTGCTGTTCTTGGCTCATCAGGTGACACGGACCTGGCAGTGACATCAGTTGGTGTTCTCAGTGAGGCAGATGATGTGGACTTCGAAGTGACGTCATGAGATGTGATCCCTGGAAGAGGATCCTTTTCTGAAAAACTGAGGTATTCAGGTCAATGCCACTTTCATTTCATCTCCTCTAAGTCAGGAACAGCTTGTGAAAATGTGTTAACCAGGATGCTTGTGTGAAATGCCAGCCCTAAACTATTGTAAACTGCTCGACACCCCATGTGAAGACTTCGCTGGGTTTGTTCTGTGGCAGCCTTTGGATCTGGGTAGTCCATATAAGAAGAAAATTCTGAAGGTCCTGTTTTCGTTCATGATTACCCATCACATCCTGTGTGAAGTGCCGTGACTGGTCATGCTAAGTATTTTGAATACAGCTGTGTATAGTTTGTCTTGGGAAGAAAAGCCTTTGGGGCTGCATGCATTACCTGATGATTCATTTTTTTTTTTTAAGAACATTTATTGGTCTTAAAGTAGCAATGAGATCTTTATGAATGTTGTTGCCTCTGCGATAGTAGATTACATTCGTACAGAGAGGGTTCAGTTTCACACACGGCCGAGATGAAGCGCAGGGCTTCCTGACTGCTGACCCCTAATTAATTTGCAAGTCCATGGGAACACCATCAAAAGGCTCTTTGAATAGATGATAAAAATAGGACACCGTGGGTGGATTTATTTTTAATGAAAACTACAACACTCATTATTGCTATGGTCCTGTATCCATGCATGTATCCACGTCACAACCTCAACCCACAGCTGCAACAGGCAAGACTTGAGCTCATCAGACAAACAAAGAGGCCCCCGGGTTAACTAGCAATAGACAAAACCCTGGTGTTCCTTACCACGCTCATCCTTTCCGTCATTTAGTAAGTAAGCACGAAGTGTACTGACTTGCGTGCATTCGCCCTTTATTTCCCTTCTTCTGCGCACACATCAGCCAGAAGCTGGCACATGGAAACTCAAGTGTGTGCAGCCCTTACAAACAGTAGCCCACTCCCCACTGTCTTCCTTCAGAATTTAAGAGCAGATGTAGAGCTGGTGTTTCTGGAATCGGATAAGGAAATTAGTTGGTTACTATGATAAAGCTAGCATTAAAAAAAAAAAAAAAAAATTCTGAAAGAGCCCGTTGAAACCAAATACATTGTTGCTAGAGTCATAGATAACTTGCTCCCATGCAGACTTTGAGTGTTTATAGCTAACTGCGCTCTGACCTCTAATTTTTCTTTTTTTAAATTAATAGTCCATCTTTCTTCTGGAACAGGAACTTCAGCGGCCATTCTTAATATTGCATTTTATTTGGGGCTGTCAGTGGTCATTTCCTTGTGGTTAGAGATACAAATAGCCTCGTCCTTCCTCAGAGGGTCACCGTGGCCCTGACACCACCGTGGCCTTGCCATGAGCCCTTGTTCGGATGGAGAAGCTCAGCAAGGGACAAGCCCTTGAAAACTGCATTCAGGAAAGGAGGGTTTGGGGGAAGAAATGAAAGCAAAGGCCTGTGGTAGCCATTATGGAGTGTTTGCAGCATGGGTCTGGGGGGTGGGTCATGGAGGGGAGTCTTGCTTCACAGTTTATTAGTTGGCACTACACCCCTCAGCTGTGGACTCATAGACTCCTCTCTTGGACCCTTGAGGACACAAAGTAAGGGCTGCTGTGAGATGGTGCCCATCAAGTGATGCAGTCACAGCAGACTGCCAAATGAGAAAGGGACACTGCCTCCCCTGTTGTATTGAGGTTGGGGCTGATTTTCTGCAGCGGCACCTTCTGCCTTGTTACCTAACACTCAGTTCTATCATAAGAGAAACAGCAATACAGAGGCATCCTACTCCGGGCAAGGACTCCAGGTTTCTTCCGTTCCTGGTACCGAATAGCTTCAAACTTAATCCGCAAGCTTTAGAGAAGGGGATTGGAAGACACCAGTGTCGTAGGCTCTTGCTGGCTCCGGCCACCCTTGGCCGCAGCTGCATCCCCTGGGAGCTCATTAGAGATCACAGAATCACAGATCCCATCCCAAACCCACTCACACAGAGAAGTTAAGGGAAGAGTTGATTTAGGCGCACTCACGCGTGGAGCAGCTATACACCCGGGAAACGGAGCATTCGCCTCCCCATCTGCACGGATTGAGCATCTGTGCCCAGCCAAGCCTAACCCCCCATTGCGATGCTGTCAGACGACCTTTGTAAGGTGACAAAGAGGCAAGAGCCAGAGCCCTCCGGCATGGCATTGTGGCCATTTTATAAATGGATGCAGAGAGCTCTCTAGCCCTTTCCACTGTGTGAGGAAGACACAGCTACAAGAAAGCTGTCTGGACCAGGAAGAACGGCCTTGCCAGGCACTGAATCTACCTTGATCTTGGACTTTGCCAACTCCAAACCTGTGAGAAATAGCCTTTGGTGGTTTATGGGGCAGCTGCTCCGTCTATTGCCCCTTCCCTTTCCTCATTCCCCAGCTGGAAAAAGAAAGAAGGGAGGACACTAGCTACAGGGGCTGCAGAGGCTCTAGGCATTTAGATCCTGCCAGAGCTCCTGGGGTGCTCGCTTACAGCCAAGAACAATCACTGAAGCTGCCTGGAACTTCCGGCCCATGCCATCTGTCACTTATCTTACTGTCTTCTATTTGGTTTTCAAATTTCTTCTTATGTTGCTTAAATCTCCACCTTACATCTTACCTGTCACGCTCCTTGCTATATAATTTTTTTTTTCACTTTTTGGAAGTTCCTATCAGATGCCTGAACTATAAATTTTTTCTTATTTAATTTTTGGACAAGTTTAGACCAAAAATTTAAACTAACCTCTGCATCAAAGCAACTTACATTCCTACACGTGGGGCACAAGTGTATGCACCTGCATTTTGACGGCGGCAAGGTGGGTAGGCATCGGGATGTTTTTCATACCTTAATTTTGAGTGACTTTAGGATGCAGAGGACATCTTTTAGATTCACCTAACTGGCTAGAATCCTTATTGTTGAATGAAAGCAAATGAGGGACTCTATAGATGGAGAATTTACAGTCTTCCTCACCCCAAATTCCCCTGCCTACGTTACCCAGGTATCTGCAATGACATGTTTGTTGTAAACTCCCATGATTGAACACACTCTCTCTCTCTCTCTCACTCTCTCTCTCTCTCTCTCTCTCTCTCTCTCTCTCTCTCCTCTCTCTCCCCCCTCTCTCTCTATATATGTGTATATATATATCCATATATATGTATGTGTATGTATATATGTATGTTTTTGAGAGAGGAACATCTTGCCTGTTTGTTCATGGGAGATGCAATCAGATCATAGAGCTGTGGAGAGGACCCCAAAATGCACTGGGGTGGGGAGTAAAGAGGGCATCCAACTATTTTTTTTTCTTTACTTTTCTGGGGTTTTTCTACTGTTCATTTAGGGATGACCCTCAGTAAGTCCTCACGGTCCTCATGGATATGGAGAACCTGGGGAGAGAGGGTGAATAAAGCAACAAGAATAAGATGACAGCTGCACCCAGCCCCCACAAGGAATGGCAAAGGTCAGTGCCATAGCCCTTGTGTGCAGAGCCCCATGCAGAGGCTCCCAGGCACTCTCTGCCTCCATGTGCTTCAGGCTTAGCCTTTAAGACTTGAGTGGCTGCTCATGAAAACTCAAAATCCCCTGTCCATTCATATGGCTTTTTAGTGGGCCTGAGAACTGAGGCCTTCTGGTCAGGCTGGCTTATCTGTCATGGTAGAGAAAGACAGGGACAGTCTTGAGTTGAACTCCCCATCTCCATTAGTGGGGCTCAAAGTCACAGGTGTGCCTGGAGGTCAGTGTGCTGCTTTCCTGCTGCTGTGATAGCACACCGTGACCAAAAGCAACCTAGGAGAGAAAATGTTCATTTGGGCTTATAGGTCCAGAAACGAAGGTCAAGGCAGGGACAGCATGCCAGCAAGAAGCAAAGTGACCACATCCATGCCCACACTGGAAGCAGAGAGAACAAGAAGTGGGCTCAGACTGTAAGACTCCAAAGCCCATCTCCAGTGACATATGCCCTCTAGCAAAGCTCAACCTTCTAAAGACTCGAGAACCTGAAACAATGCTACCAACTTGGGACCAAGTGTTCAAATCCGTGAAGCTGTGGAGGGCAGTCTCATTCTAACAACAGCAGTCATCTTCCCTCAGCAGTGTGGTCATCTAGGATCCCAGAGACACTGCTTTCAAAGACCTCCAGAGGGTACCCCGGAAAAAATCCGTTTCCAGTCAATGCAATCCTCAGGATATTAAATATACAATTCAGTGATTTAAAGTGTGGAAAAGAAAGTGTACTTATAAAAATAGATCACTCCATATAAACAAACTGAAAATAAAAAACCACATGATTATCTCCTTGGATGCAGAGAAAGCATTTGATAAAATTCAACACCCATTCATGTTTAAAGTTTTAGAGAGATCGGGGATACAAGGCACTTTCCTCAACATAATAAAGGCTATATACAGCAAGCCAATAGCCAAAATCAAAGTAAATGGTGAGATACTCAAGGAAATTCCTCTCAAATCGGGAACAAGGCAAGGCTGCCCACTCTCTCCATATCTCTTCAATATAGTACTCGAAGTTCTAGCCAGAGCAATAAGACAACAAAAGGAGATCAAGGGGATCCAAATGGGAAAGGAGGAAGTCAAATTATCCCTCTTTGCAGATGATATGATAGTGTACATAAGTGACCCTCAAAACTCCACCAGAGAACTCCTAAAGCTGATAAACACCTTCAGCAAATTGGCTGGATACAAAATTAACTCAAAAAAGTCTGTAGCCTTCCTATACACAAATGACAAGCTTGCAGAGGAAGAAATTAGGAAAACCACACCCTTCACATTAGCCACAAGCAATATAAAATATCTAGGAGTTACCCTAACTAAGCAAGTGAAGGACTTGTATGAAAAAAATTTCAAAACTCTGAAGAAAGAGATTGAAGATGACCTGAGAAGATGGCGTGATCTTCCTTGCTCATGGATCGGGAGAATTAACATAGTAAAAATGGCCATCCTACCAAAAGCAATCTATAGATTCAATGCAATCCCTATCAAAATAACTACACAATTTTTTAAAGACATTGAAAGTTCAATTCTGAACTTCATATGGAAAAACAAAAAACCCAGAATAGCTAAAGCAATCTTGTACAATAAAAGATGCTCCGGAGGAATCTCCATACCTGATCTCAAACTGTACTATAAAGCAATAGTACTTAAAACAGCATGGTACTGGCACAGCAACAGGCTGGTTGATCAGTGGAATCGAATCGAAGACCCAGATATGAATCCACACACATATGGTCACTTGATTTTTGACAAAGAAGCCAAATCCATTCAATGGAAAAAGGATAGCATCTTCAACAAATGGTGCTGGTCTAACTGGAGGTCTATGTGTAAAAAAATGAAACTGGACCCATATTTGTCACCTTGCACAAAACTCAAATCCAAGTGGATTAAAGACCTCAACATAAAACCAGAGACACTAACTCACTTAGAAGAAAAAGTGGGAAAGAGCCTGGAACATATTGGCACAGGAGACAACTTCCTGAACAGAACACCAACGGCCCAGGCCTTAATGTCAACCATTAATAAATGGGACCTCATGAGGCTGAGAAGCTTCTGTAAGGCAGGAGACACTGTCAAGAGAACAAAGCGACAGCCTACAGACTGGGAAAAAATCTTCACCAACCCGACATCTGACAAAGGTCTAATATCCAAAATATATAAAGAACTCAAGAAATTAAACACCACCAAACCGAATAACCCAATTGAGAAATGGGGCTTGGAACTAAACAGAGAATTCTCAACAGAGGAGTATCAAATGGCTGAGAAACACTTAAAGAAATGCTCAACCTCCTTAGTCATCAGGGAAATGCAAATCAAAACAACTCTGAGATTCCATCTTACACCCATCAGAATGGCTAAGATCAAAAATTCAAGCGACACCACATGCTGGCGAGGATGTGGGGAGAGAGGAACACTCCTTCATTGCTGGTGGGAATGCAAACTAGTAACAGCCACTTTGGAAATCTATCTGGTGCTATCTCAGAAAAATGGGAATAGTGCTTCCTCAAGACCCAGCTATTCACTCCTTGGAATATAAACCCAGAAGATTGCTCCAGCAACACAAACAAGAAAATATTGCTCAACATGTTCATAGCAGCCTTATTCATAATAGCCAGAAACATGGAAACAGCCTAAGTGTCCCTCAGTAGAAGAGTGGATAAAGAAAACTGTGGTACATATACACTATGGAATACTACTCAGCTATTAAAAACAAGGAATTCCCGAATTTGTGGATAAAATGGATTGAGCTAGAAATGATCATAATGAGTGAGTTAACCCAGAAGCAGAAAGAATCAATGGTATATACTCACTATATTCTGCATACTAGCCCAAGGGGCATGTCCACGAAAGCCTTCACTTACAGGAAACTGGGACAGATGGGAAGGCATCTATTGGGACTCTAAATGAGAGACGCATGGGAGAACAGCAAAATAAAAGGATGCAGAGGGTCCTAGAAATCTACAAGTTGAACAATATGATAGGCAGATTTGGGCCAGGGGTCCCCGCTCAAACTAAGGCACCAGCCAGGACAATACAGGAGGTAAACTTTAAAACCCCTTCCCAGATCTAGCCAATGGTCAGAATATTCTCCACAGTTGAGTGGAGAGTGTGATACGACTTTCTCACATACTCTGGTGCCTCACATTTGACCATGTTCCCCTGGGAGGAGGGAGACCTGGGTGGCACTCAGAGGAAGGACAGCAAGTAGCCAAGAAGAGACTTGATACCCTATGAGAATATATAGGGGGACGTAATCCCCCTCAGGAACAGTCATAGGGGAGGGGAATAATGGGAAAATGGGGGGGGGGAGGAATGGGAGGATACAAGGGATGGGATAAACATTGAGATGTAACAAGAATAAATTAATAAAAAAAAAAAATAAAATAAAAAAAAAAATAAAAATAGATCACTCTTGCATGAACATTGTCATTCATAGATGGACCACAGCTTCAAAGGGATGCCCCTTGGAGTCTTAAGCAAAGGAATTCCTTCGTGTCACTGGAGGGAGAGGGGAAAGGAGGCTTGGTCTTTGAGGGAGCCAGGCTGAGCTGGCTGTATTTAGTCTATTCTCCCAATCCTGAATTCCTTGATGACATAGTTTCAAGCTTTGTGTTAAGGCCATTTACTCCAAATGTAGTGAGGGAGAAGGAGGATAGATGGATGGATGGATGGATGGATGGATGGATGGATGAATGGATGGATGGATAGGTTAATAGATGGATGGATGGTTGGATGGGTAGATGGATGATTGGCTGGATAGGTGGATGGACGGACAGATGGACAGATGGATGGATGGATGGGTGGATAGATAGGTGGATGGATGGATGGACAGATGGATGGATGGATGGATGGATGGATGGATGAAATAAGTATATAGGGAGTAGCACACTGGGGCAGGATAATGTCACTTAACACCCTCTATAGAACACCCAATAAAGATTTACTGCTAGTCAGCATCTGGCCTCATTCATCTTTCAACCAATGAAACATGACTTTTGCTTTATCAATTTACTACATTGACTCTTAGCCCAATCAATAAGGACCTATCAAGTGTTTTCCTGTTCCACACATCTTCATGGGTGCCAATAAACATGTTGATCTTTCCCTCTCCCTCTCCTTATCCCTCTCTGTCTTCCTCCTCCATCCCTGCCCTCCTTCCTCTCACCCTCCCCCTTCCCTGTAGCCCTTGCTCCTTTATTCTTCCTGTCATTCTAAGGATCCATGCCTCTTCATGGGCTTCTCCACTCACCCTTTGATGTAGTTGCTGTCCAGAGTTTTGTTGTCTTCATTTTTAGAAAACAGTAAGTTACAATAAGAAGACTGCACTCTGGGCAAATGCTTTGTGGGGATCCCTGGTGGTTCTGCCGATGGAACCTACTCTTTCCACATCAGAATGTACTTAGGAAATGAGAAAGTGTAATACACTCGATGCTCCAGGTTTTCTGCCACTTCATTGGACCATGTAAAGGGAACTTTTGTCTAAAATTTCCACCTCTGGGATCACAGTTGGGGTGGAGGGGATCTAACTGTGTGTTGGAAACAGCCTCCTCATGAGCTAAACAACCTACAAGCGTAGCAACAGCTTCAACAGATTCTTTGAAATTAAGAGTTAAAGCCACAGAGATCATTTTCAATGAGAATCAACTTCCTCCAATTTCTTTATCTTGTTTCACTTCATTTTCATGGGTATGATACTGGGGATTGAACCCAGAGCCTCCCTCTCGGCAGACACCCTACCATACAGCTGTATCCACAGTTCTTCCATTTAGTTTCATAGACAAGACTCCTTCTGACACCTTGGAATGCAGCAAGCTTCCATATGGCCAGAGAACCCGTAATAAGCCAGTGTTTGCCTAGTACGCTGTGACTATACGCATCTTTACCGGAGACATCTTTACCGGAACTTTGTTCAGCTTCAAACATCTCTCACAGTGGTTTATTTGTAGCCACCAAACATTAGAAAGTAGAAAACATAACATTCAATTAGACAGATGTGAAAAATAGTCTCTCAATGCTGTTTTCCGTTTCTGTTGCCCATGTTGGTTGAAAAGGCATCTGGACTGCACGGTGTTTGTATGACGTGGGACCACACGGCATAGCTCTGCACCAGCAGGGACTGAAATATCCCAGCTTCAGTATGATTGCTAGATTTGAGAGTGAATCACCAGGCTCCCTCTGGGTCTTTAATCCACTCTTGAGCTCGAGTGACTACTCCCAGCACCACGAGGTAGGAGTGCTAAGTGGCAGCCTGATCCTGTTGTGAACTGTTTCCTCCCCTGGTGAGAAGATGGACTCAATCTATCTGACTTTAAGCCCACTGATCTAATCATGAGGGCTTGAAATGGATAACCCAGTATATTAGAGAAACCTAATGCTGGGGAAGGTGGCAGGCAAGTCACAGTGAATCAGAAAAATAACAAAGGAAATTCTCAGTAATTACCAGGGAGGAAGAGAGTGGATGTTTCCATATCAGTGGGCAAATCGGAAGAAGATAAAATCAACTCAAGTTTCAGTGAAAGGAAAAATTCTGCCTCATAAATGAGCTCAAAGAGTAAAACTTGCAAGAGAATGCAGCAATGGAAGGCCATGTTCTCACAAACAGATTCTCAGGAAAAACCCAACGCTGAACATCATCAGCAAACAGATTCTAAAGTTTATATGGTCCAAAGACCCAAAGGAGCCAACACAATATTAAAGGTAAGAGAACAAAGTCGGAGGACTCATAATACTAGATTTTGACCATTAATGATCAAGACTAGGAAGGGCTGGGGCTATGGCTTAGTTGGCAAATACCTGTGCCCAAACCTGAGGACCTGAGTTCAGAACCCAGTGGTGGTATTTCCATGCATCAGTAACTGTAGTGATGGGCAAGGTGGGTGGTCAGAGATGGGCAGACATTGAGAGCTCACTGGCTAGTCAGTCTACCTGAATCCATAAGTACCAGATTCCGTGAGAGACCCACCTCAAAACATAAGGTGGAGAGCCATTGAAAGAGATGCCTGATCTCAAGCTCTGGCCTCCACATGCACACACCCACACACAAACACACATGCACATATATGCATATATGCACGCTCGCAAGCACGTGCGCACACACACACACAAGCACACACATGTGCACACAAATGGAAACTGGGAAAGGAAGGCGAAATTGATCCACCGAACAGAATGGGGAAATAGAAGCACTCACATTTAGCCAACTGTCCTCTGGCAAAGGTGGAAAAGTAATACGATGAAAAAAAGATCAGCTCAATAAGTGCGCAAAAAGAAAAAAAGCAGGTATCCACGCAAACATCCATACACCTGTATAACCACCTAAGAAAGCTAATTGGAATGAATCACAAACTTCAATACAGATTCAAAACTGTAAAACTCCCAGAAGATAACACAGAAGAAAACTTAAATGGCCTTGGATATGACAACGATGCCTCAGATATGGCCTAAAGGGGATTATTGATGAGCTGGGCTTCATTAAATGTAATTTTAAAATTTTTTAAAAAGAAAGGAAAAGAGTATTTTTAAATAAATAAATAAATAAAAATAATAACAATTAAAGACAATGTCAACAGAATGATAGTGATTGGGAGAAAGTACTTGTAAAAGAGAATTCTGTTTAAAGGGCACTTAATCAAAATATAAAAAGAGCTCTAAACAGTAAGAAAGTAATTTAAGATGAGCAAAAGACCTGGACATTTGACCACAGAATACGCAGGTGAAAAAATAAATATGCAAAGGTGTTCAATAGATATCAGGAAATCAAAATTATTTCATGAGCCAGGGGAGGAACACATGACTAAGTGTAAGGACCTGAGTTCAAATCCCTAGAAGCGCATAAAGAGCTGGGTGTGGATGCACACATGCTTGTAACCCCAGCCTTGGGGGGGAGAGGCAGAGACTGGGGCTTGCTGGCTGCCAGTTCGTCACTAAGGTTAGTAGGCTCCGTCTCAGGGAATGAAGGTGAAGCATGATAGACCAGGGCAGCTGACCTCTTTCCCTGGCCTCCAGGGATGGGTACACATGCCTCAGCACACATAGGTGCATACACTACACACGCTATACACATACACATTTAAGCACAGAGACACCCACTGCACAGCTCTTAGAGTGGTCAAAATCCAGAACACCAAAAACAGTGTTGATAAAGATGCGGACTGACAGAAAATGCCACTGTTTGTAAAGAGGGTTTGGCAGTTGCTTATAAAAATCGAATGCAGTGTTAGCACAGGCTCCGGGAATCACGTTCTTGAGCCGAAAACTTGCACCCTACAAAACCCTGCACATCAGTGTCTGTAGCCACTCTAGTCACAGCTAACATCGCCTCTTGTATGTGATTAGATAAATTGTGAAATATTCAGATAATGGAACATTATTTAGCACTTGGAAATAAATGAGCTGCCAGGTCCTGTGCTAAGTGAAAGAAGCCAATCTGCCAAGGCTGCACACTGCATGCGATCCCAAATCTGGGACATTCTGCAGAAGGCAAAATGATGGAAGCAGCAAAGTAGACAATGTTTTCCAGGACTTGGAGTTAAGGTGGGGATTTTTAGCACAGTGAAAAGGACTATATGAGGTAATGACAGATATATATTTCTTTAATTTTTACTTATTATTGTGTATATGCATGGTATGTATGTCATGGTACACATGTGGAGATCAGAAGACAGCTTTATGGGATCCATTCTCTCCTTATACCTGTGAGCAGTTTCCAGGGATCAAACCTATGTCATCTGGCTTACTAATCAAGTACCTTTACCCTCAGAGCTATCTTGCCAGGCCTAACCCATCTTTCCGTATGCGTCAAAACCCACAGAATGTCCATCGCCAAGAGCAAACTGTGATGTAAACTGTGCACTTTGGGTGATAGCAGGTGATATACTTATTGGCTGTGATGTATGTATCACGGGGTCAGGGCATGTTTAAATGAGAACTTATACATACATAGAGTATGTGGGAAGAAGCCTTTGTAGTTTCTATTCAATGTTGTTATGAATTTAAAACTGCTCTAAAAATAGTCCCTATCAAAGAAACAAAAATTCTGCAGTATTGGAGAGGCCATACTCCTGTAGGGAAATCCTTAAGCCTGAAAAGAGGCATATGGTAGATGTACCTCAGTAATAAGGGAAGAGGTAGGAAGCCTTGAAGAAATCCTAATGTCTAATGCCTGGGTCTTAGAAAGCACATGGAAGAACCACTCGAAGGAGTAAAACATTTCTCCGATGGGCACAGAGCTGGGCACAGAGGCAAAATTCACTGCGGAGGGGTTTTGGTTTTTCTGGTCACCCTACAGCATCTTTGGGCTAAAGGCAAAGGCTTGAAAGAAAATGTCCCTGTCCTGGGATAGGTCCTCTAGGCAAGGGGTCCTGAACAGGATAAGAGTGAGAGATAAAGCTGAGCACAAGCAAGCAAGCAAGCAAGCAAGCAAGCAAGCAGGTGAGCATGCACTAGTTTCTCTCTGTTCTTGACTGTGGAAGTGATGTGACCAGCTGCCTCAAGCTCCTGTCACAGTGACATCCCTGTGGTGACAGGCTGTAACCTAGAATTGGGAGCCAAAGTTGCTTTTGGTTGGTGTGGTGGTGTGAATAGGTACGACCCCCATAGACTCATGTGTTTGAATGCTTGGCACATAGGGAGTGACATTATTAGGAGGTGTGGCCTTGGAGGAAGCATGTCACTGCCGGGGTGGGTTTTGAGGTCTCAGATGCTCCAGCAAGGCCTAGCATAGTCTTCACTTCTGCTCCCTGCAGAACAAGATGCAGAACTCTCAACTGTCTCTCCAGCACCATGTCTGCCTGCATGCCGCCATGCTCCCTAACCACAGCGATAATGGAATAAAGTGTAAGCCAGCCCCAATTAAACGTTTTCCTTTATAAGAGTTGCTGTGGTCGTGGTGTCTCTTCACAGCAATAAAACACTGAAGACATTCGGGGTATTTTATCATAGCAACAGAAATGAAATTAGGACAGACGTCAAGTTCAGAGAAGGAGCTGGAGACTTAGCTCAGTGGTTAAGAGCCTTACTGCTCTTACAAAGAACCTGAGGTTGGTTCCCAGCACTCGTACTGTGTCTTACCTGTAACCCCAGCTCCAGGCAGAGCCAGCACCTCTGACTTCTACAGGCTCCTGCGCTCATGTGCAAATCCCCACACACATACTTAAAAACACAAATAAGTCTAACCAAACATACGAAAAGCTCAGAGAAAATATAAGTGGGATTTTTATGACCAGAGATAATAGTTAGGAATATTCCAGAGAGTCTCAAAGGAGTAAAATGTTCTTACAATATAGATGCCTAATCTGTTTTTGGCCCTGATCCTAACTCTGGAGACAAGGGACGGGGCCAACTTGGTTGGCAACTGCTCGGTGGTAAATAGAGGCCGTGCTGTGACCCCATGTTGTGGCCCAAGCGCCCCCTTTCTGCCTACACACTCCCACGCTCCACCAGTTGTCTCATTTGAAACAGAGGAAACCAGTTGAGCCCAAAGCACGGTGACGGATGGCTCTCTGCCCAGAATTTCAGAATGAGAACAAACGGGTTGGCCAAGGCTACTCTCTAAGATGTGGTGCTCAGACGCAAACTAGATAATCACAATTAGTGCCGTTAGCATTGTCTAGGGTGGAGAGATGGTGAGAGAGTGGCATGGAGATACAGTGTGTCTGCCTTTTCTTCCTCTCACACAACCCTAAAATGCCTTCATAAAGATGAGAAGGAAGGTCTGAACAGCCAAGCACCTTTCCCATTTATTCCCAAAACATGAAGAAGTTTGGTTTTCCTAGTTCTCAATCCTGCACATTGGTTCCCCTAGGGGTGGGTTTTCAGGAGGCCTGGGTGTCTAGGATTGCTTCCCCTGGCTCAAAGATTCTCATATTTTGTGTCTTTAGAAAGGTCGCAGGGCTGGAGGGATGGCTCAGCAGTTAAGAGCATTTGTTGCTCTTCCAGAGGGCGTGGTTTAATTCCTAGCATCAGCAACTGTAACTCCATTTTCACAGGACCCAAGAACCCTCTTCTCACCTCGGTGTGCACTATACACACATGCTACACGAACATACATGATGGCAAAACATCCATATACATAAAATGAAATATAAAAAAAAATTTTTTTAAAGGTCAGAATTTAGCTGGGGAGATAGCTCAGTGAAGTACTTGTCACACAAATGTAAGGATCTGAGTTAAAAGCACCGGAAACCACACACACACACACACACACACACACACACAGACACACACACACATACACAGACACACACACACACACACACACAGACACACATACACAGACACACACACAGACACACAGACACACACACAGACACACACACACACACAGACACACACACAAACACACACACACACACACACACACACACAAACATGTGGTAGATCATATCTGTAATTTCAATCTTCCTTCAGCAGGAGGGGAAGCAGAAACCACCGCATCCAGATGCTCACCGGCCAGCTGGCCTGGAGCACACAGTTGCAAACAAGAGACCCTGAGTCAAACAGGATGCAAAACAAAGCCCACCACCCAAGTTGTTTTTTGACCTGCACACATGTTGTGGCATGCGCATTCCCTCCCCCAGAATATACGATTCACTTTTTTTTTTTTAACTTAAAGGTCAAAATTCCTCTTTGTCACAATGGTCCATTTGCCTGGCTTTGTTCAGATAAAATATGTCCCAACCTTTAATAGAGGGATTTCGTGTCTGGGATCTGGCATCTGTGTGTGTGTGTGTAAGTACACACTTCAGTCATTGTCTGGAGTTTGCATAAGATTAACACACAGATTGTTAAAATGGGAGGGTTTGAAGGGGATGACCGTGACCTGTGGGTTGGGAGCAGTTTTTACACTAACCTCTTGGAAAACTTATTCCTCAGCAGAATTTGCAGTTTGGGTGAAAACTCTAAATGGACCTAAAATACCGTGTACAACTGCATTGTGGAGCATCAAGTCCTGTGGACTGCCCTACATGAGGTGGTGTCTGGCTTTTGTTTGGTTTGGTTTGGTTTGGTTTTTCAAGACAGAGTTCTTCTGTGTCGCGTTGGCTGCCCAGGCTGGCCTCAAACTCACTGCAATCCTCCTGCTTTAGCATCCCGAGTGCTAGGATTAAAAGTATGCACCATCACACCTGGCTATGGCATCTGGTTTTTAAACTTCATTTTCTCTCTTCTTGGTGGGCATTAAAAACTGATTCGTTAATCTTTTTAAATATTTTACTAGGGCTGGGAGTCACACAGACAACTTGAGGAAATCAGTTTATCCTCCGCCATGTGGGTCCTGGAACTTACCTTCGCTTTTCAGGCCTGCGGAATACACACAAGGTCTTTCTAAACAGCCACCATGAGCAGCACTAGCTGAGCCTTGACAGGACTCCAGGTGGTTGCATTTCAGGGACGTTAAGCAAGTTTAAAGAATTTCCAAAAGCTCAGCCATACTGACGGTGAGGTTGTCTAGGGTTACAGGAATGGATTCTTTCTCCCTACAGATTTAAAGACTAAAAGGCACTCTCAGCACTCATTAAAGTTTTATTGAAAGCACACTTTGCACACACAGCCAGGCAGGCACACACAGAGAGAGACAACCTCCCCCAGTGGCACCCAGAGCTGAGAGTGGTTGAGGTGTTGAGGAAATGCAGACATAGAAACCCAACTTTGTCAGGCAGAGCCAAAACTTTTACATACCTTTGAGGGTGAGGTGAGATCTCTTTTCCCCTCATAAAGAAAAGGAAGGTGGTTGGCTCCCACCACAGGAACCTCCCTCATGGGAGGTTTGAAAGTTCCAATAAATAGTTCTTTCTGGTAGGAAAAAAAAAAAAAAAAAACCCCATCATGTGTTTGTCTTAAAGAAGTGCCTCTTTTCCCTGTCTGTCTTTCTGCCGGGGAACTATCTAACTCCTAGCTCCTCAATAGTAAGAGCCCCTTTAAAGGTTGTATGATCCAACTAGAGTCCCAAGAAGGTGATAAAATTGTCAAATTTTGACTCAACATTTAAAATTTCTATTTTGGGTAAGGAAAGAAAACTTGATTTTCTTCAACATTTTATTAAAGGGCACAGAAGAACGATGCCTTTGGGAAGCATTCTGTAAACATTTTTTTTTCTTTAAATTGGCTGATTTTAACAGGGTGAGGCCCATTATTGTTGCAACAGCCTATTTAACAGACAGAAAGGATGGGAAGGCAGGTGGCCCCAACAGAGCACCCCTGCTGGTACCTCAACAAGTTAGGCACTCCTGCAGGGGAAAGGATAGGACTTGGTGTGTGACATGGTACAGCCTCACACTGAAAGAGGGAGAGTCCTGAGGCCTGCGAAGAAAAGGGGGTCCCTCTCCTTGCTCTTGCCAGCCGAGAAGACTAGCACAAAGGCATCAAAGTATGACTGAGCTGTGTCTCTGGCTTGCATGCCCCCACCCCAACACTGACAAAAGGGCAGCACTTACTGAGGGCTTAGTGGGTACATGTCAAACCCTATGCTTCCAGCACTCTGCTGTTGCTTTACTCATGCTGGCCTAGTTTAGTAAGTGCAGTTTGGAGCTTCTATCTGTAGCTGAGGGAAGTTAAATAATTTGCCCAAGGCTATGAGACCTGCAGGCTCCAGCAAGCTTGAGAAGAGCTCGGCTGGCCTGCGGCTTCACAGTTGCCATTCTTGTAGGCTGGAACCTTCTTCCCAGAACTCGGATGCTGACTGTCATAATACCTTTTGGAAAATCCCTCTTGCCTTTGCATAGGAGGCATGTAGGCCCTTGTGCTCACAGATTAGCACTGGAGGAACCAGGCCTGTTAAACACAAACACACAGGATTGTCTCTTCAAAGGGAGAGCAGTATAACCCGTTTACTACCAAGAAGGTTGAGAGCAAACATGGTTAATAGCCTGGTGACTTCTGTGCTATCTGTGTGGCCAGGCCACACTGGCTCCTCCCCAAGACCCTCATCTTGAGCCTGCATTCTCAGTTAATCTATAGAACCGTTCTTTATGGAAGATGTCACTCTACAAAGAGTTTTGAAGCAGTCATGTCTTATGTTTTGTTGTCCACATGGGATTAATTATCATGAGGAAACTGTGCTTACGTGTACCTAAACTACTCAGGGTCAGACTTTCAAAGTTTGAACCAATCCCAGCTGCTGAGACATGTTGAACTGAACTGCCTTCTTGCCTCTCCTGATGGGCACTGCTGGCTTTGCTGTTTGCAGAGACCTCCACACCTTCAGAGACTGCACTCTTGCCAGACCTTGCAACTACCTTAGTAATATGCCTTGAAATCGTTTCAGATTATGTCCTCAATCTGCTGCCCTATTGTGTGCTCCACCTGTTTCCATTTTAACTCGCTGTGAAGCGTGTTCTCCTGTTATATAACCAACCTCACTATGCCTTACCCTACCCATGTAGTCAGCTTTAACCTGAGTGCACAGCTTTAAGCATGTATTTCTCCATGTCCCAGACCCAGAACAATGTATGTGTGTAGGGGTAAGTGTGGGCTGTGATAATCACTTGCCAAAAGCAGCCAAGTTCAAAGCAACCTCAAACAACAAATGTACATGTTGGGAGAAATGTTGGCATAGGTTGAGAAAGTGTGTGGTTGTGGGTTCAACTCTGGGTCAGTTGGGGTCAGTAAGGTAAGCTGTTTCCTTGTAAAAACTCTGTTAAACATTTCTGTGAAAAGCATCTTCATTTCTTTCCCATACCATGTTTTCTGTGCTGATGAATAAATATAGAGCTAAGCCCTTTATTAGGGACAGGCAGGCAACAGGAACAAAGAATAGACTCACACGACAGACAGACAGACAGACAGACCAAAGGCCATAAACTATAGACAGATGGAAGATACAGGGAGATAAGTAGAGAATTCAAATTCAGGCTCCATCATTGTCCAAGCTACTCTTTTTTCTCACTCATTAATATGAGGTGAATTCTGCTTGCCTGGAGAGCAGTGTCCCTAATCTCCATATAAGCAGTAAGTTCTTTTATGTGTGTACACTTTTGTGCATACAGAGGAGCAGATGTGTGTTCATATGTATATGTACACATGTTCACACGTATGTGTGAGAAGGCCAGAGGACAACTACAGGTGTCATCCATCTTGCATTTGGAGCCTGGAGCTCACCAACAGGCTAGGCTGGGTCATCAGTGAGCCCCAGGATGTACCCGTCTGCCTCCCCTGAACTGGGATTGTAAGTATACCACCATGCCTGGCTTTCTTTGATGTAAGTGCACATCCTCACAGCTGTACAGCAAGCACTTTACCACTTATTATTTCCCTGGGGCCCTCCACCCTGTCATGTGTGTTTGCTCCTCAGGCACAGACATCGGTCACCATTTTTTCCTTGTCTTATTGGAGACAGGGCCTCTCACTGGTTGGGATGTCTCCAAGTAGGCCAGGCTGTCTGACCAATGAGCCCCAAGGATGCATCTGTCTCCATCTCCACTGTGCCAACAAAGGTGAGCACCTGCGCCTGGGGATCAAACTCTGGTACTCATGGTGCAAGGCACTTTACTGACTGAGCTATTGTCTGTGTCCCATGCATCCTTCACTCTCCATCCCCACCCCACCCACCCACCCACCCAACCCCCCCACTGCCAAATAGTAACCTCTGACATCTTCCATTTGCCTCTCCTGCTTAACCCTTGGTCATAGTGATTATCAGCACCCGAAACCCCAGGTTTGTTTCTCTCTTCCACCTAAATATACAGGAACCTCCATCAAGACTGGAACTGCGTCTCCAGCATCTAAGATGGTGCCAGGACCTGCTTGATATTTCAGTGAAGGACTGTTTTCAATGAGAGGCTATTCAGAGTAGAAATCACTAACTCCACCAAAATGAAAAAGAATGACGAAAAGAATGACTTCTTTTACTTCTGTATTCCCACATTTTTTTCAGAAGTGTATGCATTGTTTTATATCTATTTGTTCATTTCTCTATTTATGTGTATGCACATCTGCCATGTAAACGCATATACAGCATGTGAGTGCAGCTGCCTGAGAAAGCAGAGGGCATGAGCTGCCTGACAAGAGTTCTGGGAACCAAACTTGGGTCCTCTGCGAGAGCAGTAAGCTCTCCCAACCACTGAGCCAGCTCTCCTACTTCCACAGCGTTTTTATAATTTACTGAACACTTTAAATAACTGCACAAACCACCCTAAAATATATCACAAAACAAAGCAGATTGCATCTCCTCCTCCTAAACGCCTTTAGATTTCATTTGTTTATCAGATCACATATGGGTGAATAAAAAGCCCTCCCTCCTCTTTGAAGGACCTGTCTGTCTCCCTCAGGCGTCATTCTGGAAGCTGGGAGCTTTATCTCTGAAGCCAGTTGCTGTGGCTGTATCATATGGACTGTGCCCTGTTCTCTTCCACAGGCCAGGCGTAAACACACAGCTCAGTATCTAGAAGAGCTGCTGACCCCGTGCTCGGTGGGAGCCACTACCTCCAGCAGCTCAGAGACTGAGCAGACTCCAATCAGAGGCCACAAAAGGAAACCATCTTTACTGGTGAATCATTTATTTAGACAAGACAAAAACGTCTCCACCTGGTTTCCCTTTGTACAGAAAGTGGAACATTTCAAATATATTAGCTTTTCTCTTTTTCAGCAGAATTCATTTCAATCTGGTCCCAGGAACCGCTTCTCATGTTAGGATTCACGTTTAAGTAACACATATGCGCCCATCACAGCCAACAGAGCATACTGTAGAGAGAGCACAATAGAAATCATCATGAGGTCTACAAATAACCTCAGGTTATAAATGAGCTCAGATGAAGCCTGCTCAATGCTGGACTGAGAACAGACTCAACAGAGGACCTGTCTCCTACACACCTTGTTCTCCAAATTAGCTGTCCAGTGCACACTGAATGAAGACCCAAAAATATACTGATGACTCGGAGCCAAGGACCCGACAGCCACAGCTAGTGCGGTGCTTATTCCTTTATATGTTGCCTATTGTCTTTCAAGTGATTTTTTAAAATAGAAATGCCATTTCTACTGAAGTTGGCTGATAAATATGACCAGGGTTTTGATGATACTTCAGATTATGTTTTAAATTTCCATAATAATCAACAATCCTATAAGCACCATTTCAGAACAGTTAATATAAAAGGTAAAAATAGCTGTTTTAAATAGCTCGTTTAAATGTTAATAATTTAGGTTATTATGTTAATTTGTAGGTAACTAGAAATGCTCCACAGAAAAATTAATGGCAAAACATTTTATGATGGCTTCCTATTTGCAATTGCACAGGTAAAAGCTCCAATATTTAAAACCTAAGTAAACACACACATACATAAATTCTTACCTTGAATTTTGGATAGTCATTCATTATAATGGTGACCATACCAACATAAGGTAAGAACCTAAATTGTGGGAATAAAAAGCAAGAAATATAAAGTTTGTTTATTATATGATGATATAATATTGACTGTTCTATATATCAGCCCCTGGACACCAGTCTTCCCAGGGTGCACCACTGGCTGCGCCAGTGCTCACTCCTTTCTCAAGGCAAAAGCCTTTGCGTACTAAAGGCCAGGCAAGTTTACATGAGTCCACAGTTTAAGCAGCAAAGCTCTCTGGCTGTACTTGGTACCATTAAAAGAATTAGTTGAACTATTTCCTCAAGTAGAATAAGCAACATTCACAAATCTAGTTGGTTTTGTTTTTAGGCAGAAAGTATTTTCAGGTGGCCTATATCAGAACAGCTCCCAGAAAAATCTTCCAAAATAAAAGCAGAAGATTTATATGACTTGAAAAGAAACCAGACAACAAATAAAGCTTTAAAGAACACAGATAGTCATCCAGAATTTAAATGATTAGCATGATTTTCATTTCAGAGCTTCTCAAACCTGACAAATGAGTTTCCTGAGGAATGAACACACACGCGGATCTTGTAACTCAGACTCAAATATGAGCAAGTCTGAGAGGAGGGGTCAGAGCCAGTGAGCCAGATGTGAGCACTGTGTCCAAGCCCCATTATCTGTGCTAGTGAGAAGCAGGAGCCACAACCATAGAACCTCTGCTTCTCTCCAGCTGTGGCCTCTATCAGCACCAGAAACACATGACTGACTAGCAAGGAGTCCCCTGGCCTCCCTGCAGACACTTGAGTGGAAGTGCAACAGAAGAAAGTGGTAAAAGCTTGACAAGAGTCCTGTGTCACCACCCAGTTAGTAAAGATAATCCTATACACCAGGAGCTGCCTGTCCTGCCAGTGGGACTCGGGTAGCAAGCAGGGCTTTCTAACAGAAGTCAAACTTTATTATTAACATTTAGAAATGGGTCGGTGAGAAAGGGGCAGCATCTCCTTTACTCATTTTTTAAAATGAGTACATGTTCTGCCCAGTGTCAATCATACTTAATTCTCTAAAGAATCATGCATTAAAACATTACCACAAAACTTTCTAATTGTGAGAGGCAAACAGAAAACAATCCAAACATCTACCATAAAAAGTCTTCCAAGATGCTTGCATATAAAATCATAGGTACCTATAGAACAGCAGTTAACTACTTAAAAGGGTAAAGATGTAGATTTGACACAAAAGCTACTTCCACATACTGGTGGATACAAAGACTCAATGCTTCCAGCTAAAACTATGTGGTATATGTGCACATATCTATCAGTACAGTGTCCAGAACATTCACTGAAATGTTAAGCAGAGGCCATCTCTTGGAGGATTTCTAGTTATTGATATTTTAAAACCCCCAAATAACTAATTTTTGGGGGAATGTGTGTTTTGGAATAGAATTAAACCAAGGATGTAGGTAATATATTCTAATTCCATTATAGCTTTCGGGTCCTTAGATATCTCAGTTTTCTTCAGTTAAAAAATCCTGTTTATTTATATGTATGAGTGTTTTGCCTGTTTGTACGTCTGGCCATAGCTGGCCAGAAGAGTGTGTCAGATCCCCCAGAACTGAAGCCGCCATGTAAGTGCTGGGAACCGAACCTGGGTCCTCTGGAGGACCAGCCAGTGCTCTAACCCACTGGATCACCTCTCCATCCCTTCACTGTGTTTTGTTGAAGACAGGGTCTCACTGATAAAACCAGGCTTAAGGTTTTTTTATGTTGTTGTTGTTGTTTTGGGGTTTTTTATTAATTTATTCATATTATATCTCAATTGTTATCCCATCCCTTGTATCCTCCCATTCCTCCCTCCCTCCCATTTTCCCCTTACTCCCTTCCCCTATGACTGTGACTGAGGGAGACCTCTTCCCCCTGTATATGCTCATAGGGTATCAAGTCTCTTCTTGGTAGCCTGTTATCCTTCCTCTGAGTGCCACCAGGTCTCCCCATCCAGGGGACATGGTCAAATATGGGGCACCAGAGTTCATGTGAAAGTCAGTCCCCACTCTCCACTCAACTGTGGAGAATGTCCTGTCCATTGGGTAGATCTGGGTAGGGGTTCGAAGTTTACTGCACGTATTGTCCTTGGCTGGTGCCATAGTTTGAGCAGGACCCCTGGGCCCAGATCTGTCCGTCTTAATGTTCTTCTTGTAGGTTTCTAGGACCCTCTGGATCCTTCTATTTCCCCATTCTCCCATGCTTCTCTCACCTAGAGTCCCAACAAGATGTCCTCCCCTCTGTCCCACTTTCCTGGTAAGTGAAGACTTTCATGGGACGTGCCCCTTGGTCTAGTGTCCAGATATAAGTGAGTATATACCACTTGACTCTTTCTGCTTCTGGGTTAATTCACTCATTATAATTTTTAATTCAATCCATTTGTCCACAAATCTCAGGAATTCCTTGTTTTTAATAGCTGAGTAGTATTCCATAGCATAAATGTACCACAGTTTCTTTGTCCATTCTTCTACTGAGGGACACTTAGGCTGGGCTTAAGTTTTATTAGTCTTCAAAACACAGCCTAGACCTGCTTACAACACTGCTGATGTGTCATGTCTGTGACAAATGACTGTACTGTTTTACAAGAGTGTATTCCTTTTTCATTTGTAAGTGTTTGCCTGGTGTCTGGGGCTTCTGTATAACAAGTCCATCCTCACCCTCGTGCTCTTCCTACCACGTCCTTCTTCTCCAGCCAGTTCTGGCCTTCTTTATACAAGCCTCTATCATCAACTTCATTATTATCTCCTTTAGTCAGAAACTTGATGTCTCCGTTGTCTCTGGAAAGCAAAATGACGTCCTCTCAGAGATCACTCTCAGCACAGCATCATTAGAAACAATTAGTTTAACCCAGACATTACATCCAGACGCCAGCAGTTAGAAAGCAGTTGAGGAAGACTTGACCTCTCTTTGGTCTGGGTTGATTGCCTACAGATAACCACCCAGCTGAAGCCCGGATCTAATGACAATTTCATGGACTTAAATTCCAAGACATTCGAGTAACCCTGACAACCAAAGCACAAAGCAAACGCCAGGGCAAAGGGAAGGCAATGCCTGGCAACATCACTCCTCACCCAGGCATCCCTGCCCTGGAAATGGGCCTGGTATTTAACTTACTTTTTTCCCCAAAAAATAAGAGTATTAGTGTCATTCATCAATGGGCAAGCTCACGGGAATGGTCTTGTCCAGGATCACCGTACTCGAGTAGAACAGGCAATGAACTTTTCCATACTTACTTCAGTGGTTCCCCTCAAGTCTGACTCGGTCAGAAATCAGATGAGGCTGAATTAATGACCTGCACTTGAACTGCTTTCATCCCTTCTTAGTGCTCATAGGAAAGTCTGTTAGGATGGCTCTTACTGTCTCTCAGTCTACACATGAACTTGTAGATAATGCAACTTACTTAAATGTGGCTGGGCTTTTTAAGTGACCTCAAGCTTACCAAATGCAGAAGTGTTAATGCTTTACTTCCTTCCCCACTAAGCACAGCGGTGTAGAATCCCATTAGCAGGTATGGCATCAGACAAATACAGTCAGCAGACAGGTGGGACTCATTAAGTGTTCTAAATGGGCACTCACTTTACCCCTGGTACTGGAAACACAGCCTGTAGTGCTGTGTAGCTTATAAAGAGGGGGGATCTTTCAGAAAAACAAATGAAAACAAGCACCGTTAGGATGAGGCAAGAGGTTCAAAGCCTGCAAGCGTCTGAAACCATGTCTGAAGGAGCAAGTTGATCTGCAGTTGTGGTTGTTTAGACTCAAGAGGGCAAACATCCTCTGTCACAATTTGTGGAAGTTACGGCAAAAGCCATCATCAACTCAACTCTGTTTCCATCTTTAGAAATGATTTGCAAATGAGATGTCACACCATCACTGCTTCTTCCTCAGGAGGTTGGCCAGCAGAAGGTGTGTAACCACTCAAACAACGTCTGCGTGTGAGCAGTTCGGACTGAATCTGGATCAGTCTAAATGTCAGTGTAATAAAGTGAGTATTTTACGTAGACCTGGAGGCGGTGAATGGCATGAGTACCCAATACCAGAAATCACTCCCAAACTCTCAGTCAGTCTCTGGTTATTTCTCATTCTCCCCACCCCCCTCACCCCAACCCATGGTGAGAAACCTGCCATCTTTTAAAAGACTGATACACACATCTAAACTTAATTTTATAAACCATATACACGAAATGCTAACATAAGAGCTGCACAAATGTAAAGGTACACGCCAAGCATATAAAAGGTAAATCTCTCACGTGAAAACTTTCTGTATTTGAGCTAGAATTAAACACTTTTATTTAAAAAAAAAAACTGTATGTCATTAAGGTCTTACATCATCAGTGCTACCTAAGGGGAAGGCGTGGCAGGCTGTTTTGGGGAAGGATTAAAACAGGACATGTTATGACCAAATCATGAGATGCCCTGGGAAAGGAGGCTTTACCCACCGAGGGCTGAAGTTACTGCTAAGAATGCCACTTTGGCCAAAGTGACACAGAGAAACAGCTAGCTTTACTATACCCCAGAAGAAAATTCTAGCGTCAAAGCAATCAGTCTAGTTAGAGAGGGACTGTCTTTGAGACCCTTCAAGCAGCTAATACAACCCACCCCTTGCATTTGTGCAGCAGTCTGGGTTTGCTGTTATTTGTTTTGTTTTTTATGTGTTTTGGTAAACATTATCTTGCTTAGCTCTCATAATCACCCTGGGGGTTATAGTGGGCAAGATCACTCCCAGTCACCGGTGCAAAGCCGCCCAGTCAGTGAGCAGCAGAACGAGAACAGCTCTGGCTCTCTGGATTTTTCTCGCTGACCTTTAAAGCATCTACGGAAATGTACAACACCACAATAAAAGCAAGTAAAGCCTCTTTACTTTTCATGAACCTTGATTACTCTGTGAACTATCGGAATGTCTCTTCCTTCAACTTTAAAAACAACTATTTCACCAGCTCTGATGGGGTCCTCCCGGAAATTTGTGAGGAACAGCAGATCTCCCCTGTGAAAGGCCGGCTCCATACTGCCACTGGAAAGAAACACAAAGTCACCGTCAGTGGCACCAAGTGTCCAAAGGGTAGTAAAGCGAAGGTCCTGGCCACAGCTGCATCCACATTGACAAAGGTGCTGTGCCCAAACCTGGTGGGTTTTCCCCAGCTCAGAAGAGGAAACGGCTTTCCACTTAGGCGTCTGCACGGGAAGGACACTATCTACCAGGTCCTGCTCTCAGCCTGTTTTTCCATTGTCTGCGTCTCACTCCTTGAACAAGTCCTACATTGGAGCTGAACCGAGAATAGTGTCAACTCTGAAATAAAAGCTGCCTACTTATGGCCTTTAAAAAAAAAAAAAGTCCCACCTCCACAAATACATTCACTCCACACTGAGCGCTGTTAGTCCTGGTTAACATCTAGGACACTCCCTGCATTTCCCGGCACAGCCTCAGCAGCCATAACACTGCAGGGTGTCTTCAAGGGATGAGAAACAGCAAATGGATATAGTTAGAGATCAGGCCCTGTCCTAAAGCATGCTGAGGCCTGGGACAAAATCTGAACCCTGGTTCTGCTTCTAGCAGCATCAGTCTTTTGACCATGTTCTACAAGAGCCAATGTTACAGGTATTACTGGTGTGGAAGATGACACATAATCTTCATGGTAATAGTTCCAACCTATGCCAAATCTCTGATGTGTTCAAAGTCAACCGCAATCTACTGGGAACTGAAATCTAAGGTGTAACACACAGGCAAAGAACGAGAGCTACAAATAATAATATGACTTCATAGAAGCTGGGCAACCATGGACAAGCTAGTAAGAGCTGTTCATCAGGAAGGAGGAAGAAGGCTCGCTGAAGCCCTTGGGCCTCTAAAGGAAAAAATGGTTCCTGATGCTGGGCCTCCTTCCAACCCCCCGGTGCGGGTACCCCACAAGGCCCCCAGCAGACAGCAGGCAGGGAGGAGACATGTGGCTAAGCTGACCTGTCACTAAGCACCTGCAAGGACTCTGTGTTAAAAGTGAAGCCGGTGCTTTGAGTGTAGGATTGGACCTGGCAGGAAGGGCCGACTAAGAACTGACCATGGGAGAGAAGGAGAAAAAAAAACTGGGTAAAACAAATTTGGCCTCATCACAGAGTCCTACTGTGTCCTCCTCTGGAGGTGAGTTATGTTTCTGACTTCTGTTTTCTTTTACAGAACAACAGCTAAAATGCCTAGTTTCTCCATCAAAGAAATTTTCCTCAACAAATTTCCCAAGGCCAGCAAGAGAAATGAAGTATTAGGAAACTCTTGGTCATGACAACATATTGACTGTCAAAAGACGCCTCCTGCCAAAGTCCTAGGGTGAGAGGGGACACTGAAGTCCAGCAACCCTCAAAGTTCAGTGGCATCAACTTGCAGGTCTCTTCTTCCATGGCTGGGACTCCATAAGTAACACAGGGACTTTACCAACTCATGACTTTAAACCAGAATGCTTTAAAACTAAAGAGGATGTTGCTGTTTTAAGCCGCCAGGTACTGCAATTTCCCTGAAATGCCTGTGTACACATATTGATCTAAAGGGAGCCTGGGGATCTTGGATCCAGTGTTGCTTTACCAAAGGCATTCTTGAAATGCTTGTGATGACCTCAGTGGGCCTCAGATTCTGCATGAGAGGACGCACATAGATTCCTCCTCTCTCCTTCTCGCATCAGAAGATGGACCCCAATGGCTTAGGCATCATCCTACACATAGGGTCTGCCATTGAAATAGATCCCCAGCCCCTTCTTCCAAAGTTTGGTTTGTTTTTGTTATTTGTTTGTTTTGTTTGTTTGTTTTTGTTTTTGTTTTTGTTGTGTTCCTCCTTCCTTCTTCCTGTTCCTCTGCTAAGGAGAAAACTCAGACCTTGAACGTGCTATGTACTTGCTTTACCATAGACTAACATCCTAAGCCTCCTTAAAAAAAAAAAAAAATCATTCCTTCCTTCAAATAGCCTCTGGGCAGAAGTACCCACCTCAGTACACAAGGGGAGCTACTGCAGTTGAAGCAGGGCCAAGGGGCCTAGTCCCCTCCTCACTCCTAATGCACCCAGGACCCAGGACACTCCTGAGACGCAGGGTGAAGGGGCTTAGTCCCCTCCTCACTCCTAATGCACCCAGGGCCCAGGACACTCCTGAGACGCAGGGTGAAGGGGCCTAGTCCCCTCCTCACTCCTAATGTACACAGGACCCAGGGCACTCCTGAGATGCAGGGTGAAGGGGCCTAGTCCCCTCCTCACTCCTAATGTACACAGGACCCAGGGCACTCCCGAGACACTACAGAACGCTGCTGAGTCAAGGACCACTTTGCTCTTCCGTGAGCCACACTTCCTCAGACACGTTCCTTTATGAAAACTGCAAGTCCACTGCTTGATTAGTCACACAAAGATGGCTTGGGGAATTATAGACACAGCTGCAGCCCTATACTCTGGCAGCAGAGCCCAGTATGAGGAAAGGCACTGGTTTGGGAGCAAAGACTTTGCACTGTGGCCTTGGCTCTTGGGCTGGTCAGCTATGACTCTGGTCAAGTGACCACAATAGCTTCCCTTCTGCCCCATACAACAAAGAGGTTCTATTGCTACCAACAGCGAGGCATAATGATGTCAGACTCACCGGACAAAGCAGCCTAATGCACCTGCTGGCTGCCAAACAGGGCCATTTGGTTTCAAATGGACTGAAGATTTCACCCTGAATAATTTTATGGCTGCATGAAGTTGACAAAATTCATGCTTCTAAAGCAGACACATATTTATAAGCACAACAGGAGCTAGAGGCCATTGACATCTCCTGACCATTTCTGGGCACTGGAGGGACACACACCCCCTCCTACTGGCAAGGTAAATTTGTATATAAATAATGCATTATCCCACTTTACTGAACTGTTGTTCCAGTATACTAACAGCACTGGCATCAACAAGCTCTAAAACAGAGGCTCTCAGCCTGTGGGCCATGACCCCTTTGGGGGTTGAACAACCTTTTCACAGGGGTCACCTAAGACCATTAGAAAACACAGATATCTACGTTACAATTCATAACTAGCAAAATTACAGTTATGAAGTAACAATGAAAATAATTTTATGGTTGTGGGTTACTACAACATGAAGAACTATACTAAAGGGCTATGCAGCCTTAGGAAGGCTGAGACCACTGCTCTAAAACATCGTTTTAAAAGATAACATTTTCCAATAAACACCAGGAAAAAAAATCTCAACAGCATCAATAAAAAAGGCTCCAGTAGTTTATTCAATTAAAATCTTAAATTCATGGCTGTCACACAAGGCACCCTGCTCCTTGACCCCAGGATGCACTGTGGCAGGATGAGGTCCAGGACCAGATCAGGACCTACCTCAGTACCACCACGATGGGACTCTCGCTGCCCGTGAGAACAATTAGGCCTTTCCATATCATGAGCGCAGAAGACACGATCATCGCGAAGTTTAAAACCTGATAGTAGAGCTGGAAAGAAAAAGGCCAAACTCAAGGTGAAGACTAACTGCAGAATATTTAACATCCACACAGCAGAGCTTGGAGATGCTTATAAAATGTAACAAGATGTGATTTTAGGGCAGGTAGTATTTCAAGTTTTAGCCACAGGGTATGCCTTCGAAATGTCACCTCACAGTCAGTGAGAGGAGGGGGAAACAGCCTTGTGTGGGCTTGATCAATCACAGACTCTGCCCACCTTACCCTCAAAACCTCCTATAACAAAGTGGCTCTGTTGCCCTGACATAACAAAGTGGTTGTTGCCCCTGACAGTGTGGCATAATAACCTCAGACACACTGGACAGTGCATGCTAAGCACCTACTGGCTCCCAAATATGATCACTTGGCTTCAAATAGATTGAAATTTTTCCCCAAGGAGGCTGGTAACAGCTCTGAGGTTTCCCAGCACCTCAAACACTAAACATTTCTCCTACCAGAATTCAACCACTGGCCACTTCCATTCCACTTTGGAACAGACGCAGCTCAGCGTCAGCTAGTTGTGCAGCCCCATGTTCCCACCCTGAGAGTTGGACACATGTAAAGTAACTTCCCCTAAATTGTGCATGAACCCACAGCTAAAGCCAGACTCAAGTGGAAGCTAAAGAGTCCTAAAGGCTCAACCAGTAGGCCTCTAGATCTGAAAATAAAAAGCAAAACAAAAAAACCAAAAAACTTACCTGTTAAAAGTTTAGAAACAAAACTTTAAAATGCCTGGATGTTTACATGATCAATAAATACGTCAAAGAGTGAACAGTAAATATTTGGCTAAAAACACAAGTAGAGGAGTCACAGAAGTCAACAGGTCATGGCTGTTGCTAGCGATGAGCAAGCTTCTGAACTCCCCAGCCCACCTCAGAAATTTCCTCCAACCCCCAGAGCTCAGCCCGCTCCTCCACTGCTGCTCATGTGCACCCATGCTGAGGTACAGACTCCTTTCCATGGCTGCCTGCCATACCTGCCAAGCCCTGGGGACTAATGGGCAAACTAACACCTGGACACAACCCGACTCCCTTCAGACAGTAACTGAACTGAAAGCTGAATGCCCTCCATCCCTCACGAGGCCACACAAACTAAAGTTACCCTTCTTAACACAACTCAAGAGACGAGTTCCTCAGGCCCTGACCTTCCTGCCATACAAGAAGGCACCTGACCTTGGTACCTGTCTGCCTCAGTGTTCCTCCCCCAAGCCCTGTTTCAGGATGATTTCCAGAACCATGTGGACCCTGTTGACTCAAGCCTGGACCGCCCTAGCTCCAGCAACCTTCTTCCCTTCCCTTTGGCCATCTGCCCTGGAATGGGAACTACTTCAAAGCCATATCTCTAAGTCAGTGATCCATCCCCGCTGGCTCCATATCTCTAGACATCTGGACACACTGACAGGCAAGGGCTGTTCTTTCAGGACTTCTGCCCTTCACCTTAGCTTTCGATCCTTGACACACAGCATGCGCACAGTAGTGTCTACACCCTCCACAAGCCTGGCAGCCTTCACCCCGTATACCTCCTGCTTATCTTTGCCGGGGATAAAATGTCAGGCTTTCATCTGGGAGAGGAAGCCCTTTCAGTGGACTGGGTATCTCACAGGTCTCAATTTTCAAGGAAAGAAGGAGATCTACTTCAGCCTGCCCTCTTTTCTCTCCTCCTTTTCTAAAGACATCTGCTGCAACCTACCAAGTCTCAAATGAGTCTGTGTCATGGGGCAGCAGCTTTTCTCAGCTTCCCCAGAACCTCTCGGTATTTTTACTTTCTCAGGCTACTTCGGTTAACATTTCTCCCCTCTGTCTTCCAGCTTCTAAAACCTGGGCAATCTTGTTTCCTTGCCTGGACTTCCTATCTTGAAAAAGTTGACAACTAACTATCTCCTCTGAGTGTGTTTCAGAAAAAGTGAAGTTAACTAGGTAAGAGCCCACCATAAGGACCATCTTAGGATGACCTCCCTCAAGGATCTATCAGCTTTGCACACTTCCTTTTAAAGTGAGATGGAAACAGGAGCCAGGTCATGTGGCTCTAAACAGCATTTCCTCAAAGTTTCAAACTCAACTTCAACCGAAACAGAATGTGGAAAAATGGACCAGCTTTGGGTTCCGGTGGGAGTAGTGTAGTATGCAATGAGATAATGACAAGCTTTTTAAACCTATACCACAAACACATGATAAATGTTTGATGGGAAGGGCATGCTAATCACTGTGGTCTGATCATTATACAATGAAAACATGACAGAAACTTCACACTGTACCCTATAAAGCTATACAGTTAATAACTGTCTGTTTTAAGAGCACACTTTAATATGCATCAAAATACAGCTTTTAAAAAATTGCACATGGCCTGCACAAATGCCACCAAAGGCACTCAGGAAGGCCTAGCAGGGAAGATGGCTTTACAGGTCCGGACTTTGGGAGTGCATGTACCATCCTTCGAGGCAGTAGCTCTCAAACGCATACTGCAATCACCTGGCAGGCCTGAGAGGTGCATTTCAAACAAGCTCCAGGTGACACTGAAGCTGCTAGCTTGTGACCACAACTCCAGGGCCACTGTGCTCTGCTACTGGTTCTCAACAATTACAATACATTGGAATTACACGGGAAAGTTCAGGAAAGCAGCCCAACTGAATCCACAGCAGGAAACAACACCAGCATCCATGTTCCCTGGATGTGTCTGCTGAGAGATTCTGGTGGGGGGTGAGTGGGTAAGAGCTGGCCCACCATTCCACGTCTTTCCCATCCCATCAGCTTAAGTCACTCCACCATGAACTGGTCTTCCTCCGTGTACCGCCCCTTCTCTGCAGCTGAAGGTCTCAAAGGAGCTGCTGCCCTAAGTAGAAACTCCATGCACTCTCTGAACACATTATCCTCCTGATAGCTCCTCCTCCTCCACCTGAACCTTCAAATGTTGCCATCACCACCATCAGGCTACCTCCTCCCAATGCTGAGACTCCCAACTGCCTGGCACTATGGTGACTCTTTACATTACTTCAAACACTTCATGTCAGAGCTGGCCTTACCTTCTCTCATCAGCAAAGTGGTTCGACTGCCGTCACTCATCCAAGTCATCAGCAGAGCCCCACTGGGTCACTGTAAGTATTCTAATGCTGCGGTCCTTTGCTTTTGGAATCATCTGGTCACCTCTGTGTGTGCACAAGCCCTTCCATTGCAGCCTGCCTGACAGATGCCCTCCCTCCACAGCTTTCACTGGTAAAACTCATGATGCCTGGCCACATTTGTGCGCTCCCTCTCTCTCTCTCTCTCTCTCTCTCTCTCTCTCTCTCTCTCTCTCTCTCTCTCTCTCTCTCTCTCTCTCTGTGCTTTGAACAGAGCACGTGCCTTTCTCCTTCAGGCCCTGCACCCAGGGTTTGCTCTGCCCAGACAGTTCCTTCCCTAGACTCTTGGCATGTCCAAAACTCACCCATTCTCAAGTCCCACTTGTACCATCAGTGCCCAAGGGAAGCCTTCCCCAATGTGGGAGACCAAGAATCAGCAAACTTTCTATCTGAAGGGCCAGAGAGTAAATAGTTTAAGCTTATAGGCCACATAATAACCATCAAAGCCACTTAGCTCTACCGTTGGATTGGGAAAGTAGCCACAGACAATATCTAAAAGGATTTACATGGCTACGTGCCAATCAAACTTTATAAAACCTGGCAAAGCCCTGGAGCATGCCAGGCTTTGCTGCAGGCCAGTTTGCCTTCCTATTCCACCACGTTCTCACTGATGCAGCCTGTGGCCCCTATCACCACCAGTTAGACGTACACTCACTCCCTTGCCCTCACACTAACTGTAAATCATTCCACACCTGTTCAGACTGTATTCTCAATATTCGACCCGGGTCTGGCAGCACTCACCATTCATTCTGCTAGAGAATAACAAACACCTTTAACACACACTGGATGCAAACAAATCAGCTGCAAGGGAAACTAGAATGCCAACAGGAGGTAAAAACTTAAAGCTGTAATTTTTCCAATGAGGAAAATATAAGCAGCAAATAAACATTTGAAAGGCTCAAGTCCATGATCCTCCCACCTTCCCAGCAAATTTAAAGTTTCAGTTCTTTCAATGCTAAGACACAGGACTAGAACCAAATGTTGCACTGTGTGAGAGTGCAAGTGGGTATAAGCACTCACTCTCAACTGCCATTAGTACCAAAAGATGACTATTAGCCCAGGGTTCCCACTCGCTTCTAGGAATTCTGTCTAAAACAAAGACAGGTAATTGGAATCTAGAGATATTTATATCAGTCTTATTTCTAATAATGAGGAAAAGGTAGAAAATGACAGATTATCCCACTATTTCAAATACTGAATATATCAAACACTAGGCATGTTGAAAAAAAAAAAAAATGTCAACTGCAGGAACACCTCAGGCAAACTATAAATACAGAAGGCAGTCCAAGGCACACCCAGACGTAATCTTAGGATAGCAGAGTTACAAGTCTGTGTGTGTGTGTGTGTGTGTGTGTGTGTGTGAGAGAGAGAGAGAGAGAGAGAGAGAGAGTGTGTGTGTGTGTGTAAGCCAGAGATCAACTTCAGGTGTCATTCCTCAGAATGCCATCTATGGTGGATTGAATGAAAATGGCGCCCCCACAGGTCATAGGAAGTGGCACTATTAGGAATGTGGCCTTGTTGGAGTAGGTGTGCAGTTGCTGCAGGAAGTATGTCGCTGGGGGTGGGCTTTGAGGTTTCAAATGCTCAAGCCAGCTCTTTTCCTGCTGATCCAGATGCAGACCTCTTGGCTACTTCTCCAGCACCATGTCTGCCCTGTGTGCTGCCATGCTTCCAGGCCTGAAAATTCTCAACTGTAAGCCAGCCCCAGTTAAATGCTTTCTTTTATAAGAGTGGCTGTGGTCATGGTGTCTCCTCACAGCAAAACAAACCGCCATCCATCTTGATTTTTTGAGACAGGATCGCTTACTAGCCTGGGATAGGCTAGCTGGCCAGGAAACCTCACGGATCTGCCTGTCTCTACATTACAGCCCTGGGATTAAAGCATCCTGGTTCTTTTTCATAGATTTCTGGAGGTGGTGGGGGGTGTTGAACTCAGTAAAGCAAGCACTTTCCAGACTGAGCCATCTTTTCAGCCCCAACCATTGATTTTCTTCTTGTGCTGGCTAGTTTTCTGTCAACTTGACACAGGCTAGAGTCATTAGGAAGGAGAGAGCATCGATTGTGAAAGTGTTCCCACTAGACCGGCCTGTGGGCAAGCCTGTTGTGAATTCTACTCACTGATAATTGATGTGGGAGAGGGACCCAGCTCACCGTGGGCAGGGCTACCCCTGAGCTGGTGGTCCCGGGTGGTGTAAGAAAGCAGGCTGGGGAAGCCATGAAGAGCAAGCCAGTAAGCAGCACCCCGCCATGGCTTCTGCTTCAGTGCCTGACTCCAAGGGTCTGCTCTAACACGCCTGCATGATGCACTACAAGTTGTAGGGGAAACAAACCCTTTCCTCTCCCAGTCACTTCCGATCACGGTGTTGCATCACAGCAACAGAAGCCCTAAAACACTTCTTCAAAATTCCTATAGTGAGCATAGACTGATTCCAAAATCTAATATATGGCCACTAAGATAATCATTTAAGGAGTAACAAAACATGAAAATGTATTGAGATGACGGAACAAAGGAAAAGCAGAGCTCAAAAATGTCTCTTGCAAATATTACCACCTGGTAAAAAGAGGTGACTTGAAATAATCATTAAGATTCAACTGAAAGTAGGGCAGGAAAAGACGAAAAGAAATTTAAAGTAACTTTGGTATTCTGGTGCCGTTTACCACTCTAGTTGGCAACGTGAACCTGGGAAGAGTGAGGCCTAAAAGTGAGGCAGACTAAAGTCTCATGCAACAGACAACTTGATTCAGGGCACTCGCTAAGGGCTAAGAAGAATCACACAAGTAAGGTATTTAATCACAAGGATAAGCCACGTGTGGCAAAAACAGAGAGGCATAGGAATACAACAGCTGAAGTAAACTCACTCCTGTCCGCTACACCTGGGAGGAGCACAAATGCACAGTGGATAGACTAGTGTGTTGATAAAGCTAAGTTGCAAGCACTCAGAATCCGCACACGACTCCATTCTTGGACTACGTTCCAACATGGTGCAATCAATATGAAAGTAGAAAAAGAAATACAATTCAATACTAAAGTCACGCTCCAGTTTTAACCACTTGGCTGTTGTACCATTTGCACACTATGAAACTAGCATGGTATTCCCAGAAGAGAAAAAAAAAAAAAAAAAAAGGAGGCCTGCTAAGTGGATCCCCGTGAACCATAGCTTTTACAGCAGATGCCACTCACTACGAACTTTCCCCACATGCTCTGCTTCCCTCAGAGGTTAGTGGGTAAAAACAGACTGTTTCACTATGAACTACAAATCTCGTTGGGAAAGCCCCTAACCATAACTTTAAATAAAGACTGCCAGATTTTGTATAGGTTTTCAGACCACCAGTCACCGTCTTGCCAAAAATAAAGCTGTAAGCTCTTACCGCTTATTTAATAAAGACCCTGAGTTAAGAACACATTTTCCAGTGTTTGAAAACAAATCATTGTGAGGTAATCAAATCAATTCCTTTAAAAAAACAAAAACAAAAAACAAAAAACAAACCCACTTCCTTTAATAAAGGCTAATGAGATAGCCAAACACAAAAACTTGACAACGGAACTCACTGCCAAACCATGGGTCATACCTCTGAAACCCTACTCAAATCTGAATGCTGGTTTGGTGACCAGGAATCTAGAAACGTAATTCCTCCAAGGGGTTTTAAGCAAACATTTTAGGCTAGATACTCTGGCCACAGAGCAGCAAAAACCCCAGTCACTGTACTACTTCCTCTCTTCCTCACTGCAGACACAAAGAGCCCTTGTCTAGCACGTGGTTCTTATTTAGTAAGTGGGGGCAGTAGAGAAAGGGGGGCAGTAGAGAAAGGGGGTCCTGCTTCAAGGTCTGACAAGGTATCACAGAATCCTGTTATGAAGGGAAAAGACTAAGAAGCAAGCAAAAAGACAGAAGGTGGGGCTTTTTTCCCCCAACTATTAAAAAGCAGTACAGGAAGTGAACTTGTGAATTTTAATTAGTAGACCAGCAAAGCAAGCAAGAAAACAAGCCACTGACCCAAGTGACCCAACAGGCAAACTGGGTGAGGGACTGATACACTCATCTGGGGCCTTTTCTGACAGTTTGCAACCATAGCCTTTAGTAATCGGTGCCAGGCATTTGAAAAGTTTATCCAATAACCTAAATTGAAAATGAAGCCGTTCTTCCTAGGAACAGTGTCCACCCTCAGGACATCGGTTATTGCTGTCCCAAGCTAGCGATGTCCCCTACTAAAACTCCTCCTGGTCACACAGACACAGAAGCTCATCAGCACAGCTGGACACAACCAGATCTTAATCACTTCAGGAAACTCACGGCACCAAACTGTCCCATATGGCCGCATGTTTCTGAAGCTCTACAGACAGAAGAAGAAAAAAAGGAGGGGGGAGAGAAAGAGAAGGAGGGGCAGGGGAAAGGGAGAAAGAGGAAGGAAAAGGGCAGAGGGAGGGGAGGGGAGATAGATATGTGCTCTCTCATTCTCATAGCACCCCTCTCTACATAGTAGAACAAATATTTCTGGGTGCCATCCAAATCCTGGAAACACCATGTTCAAAGACATTCAAACCCTCTTTAAGAAAGACCACACTTTTCTCACCACAGTGTGGCGTCATCAGTAACTGTGGTGGCTGTCTATCAAGACACTGGGGCACTTCAGTGCCTATAAGTTTGCCCAATCATACTTTTCCGGGCTGATGGAGGAAATGATGGTGCACAGTGAAGAGGTGGAGAAGAGGTGGGGTGGGACGCAAAAGGAAACTTTGTCTCAGCAGGCCTCTTATGGAGACCTGAAAAATAGAACCCAACTGTCCCAGGAGCCCCCTCCCCAACACGAATGGCCTTCTATACAGACGGTACTGCAAGAAGGATGGTACCGGAAAGTTACAAGAAACTTCTGAAACCCTTTTTATGAATGTTGATTCAGTCTACCATGACTGAGCACCGCGCAGGACGCAGGAGCATCACTGAGTCCCGATGCACACGCCCCCAGGAACCCAGCGCCCCCCCCCCAACTCGGAAGAAAGCCCTTTGAGAGGTTTTCTTGAACAGCTCCCCTGATTTAAAAAAAAAAAAAAAAGTTCTTCCCTTCCCCTCTGCCTGCCTCTTAGCCACTTGCAACAGCGCGCAAGGGAGCCCCTGAAACCTCTGTGGCCTCTGGAGTGGCACAGGGAAAGCGGTTCCCTCTTCACTGAGTGGCCCTCAAAACGCGCAGACAGCTGTCACTCTCCCTCGAGCCATCCATCCCTCTTCACTTCCGCAAGCACATGTGACATCCACTGCGCTCCCCTTCCTGCACCCCCTCCCCAATTTGCTCTAATCGATGCAGGAATGCAAACACTTGCCCACACGTGGGTCTAGGAAGATCTGAACCCAGGGCCTCTAGGAAACAGGGGAGCTCCGGTCACACAGAGCTGCCCTTGCTCGAGAGAGCCTCACCGGAGAAGGCTCAACTACTGCAGCCGCAGCGGGTCCCGATGCACCCGGCGCGCCCCCCCCACCCCCAACCTAGCCTCTGTTACCTGTCGTTTGTTCATCTTCCTCAAGTCCCCAAAGATGTCCAGGCTGGACGTGGGGAGATGCGGCCCCACGGCGCCCGCGCGAACCATGGCAGGGTCTCTGGGGGCCCAAGCGGCCGGCCGGCTCCGTCTGTCAAACACAGATGCGGAGCACCGGCCGGCCCCGCCCACAAGCCCGCATCCTTGGGGCCACGTGACCAGAGTCTCGCGTGGGCTTCTGGGAATCGTAGTCTCATGAGGCTCATCTCACTCATAAACCCTAGAGGAACTTAGAGAAGAAGAACTACAACTTCCAGAATGCTAGGGCGGAGGCTCTTGGCCAGTGAAGACCCAGGGCTCCTGGGGAGCGTGGCGAGCGGGCTGTGAAGCCTCAGTCGACCCCTGTAGGAGATTGTGAGGTAGCCGGTGAGCTTCTTGTGTAGGTGGAAACTCGGGGAAGGGACTGCTTGAAAAGAGCAGAACTCCAAGACTCTGGTCAGGCGCCAGCCGGACACCTAAAGCTCCCTGGCTTTCACCTATCCGTGTATCTTGGTCATTGGATGACTGCAGCTAGAAAAGGCGGGGCGTCTGCCCTGCGGGCGGAGTGTGAGGAATCAGGGCGGGGCCTAAGATGGGCATGCAGGGTGGGCGGGGCCTGTGAAAGGCGGGCGTTTTAAAGTTGGGTTCTGAGCTGTGAACTGAGCAAACTGTGAGCCTAGGTGACTATAGATGCTATCAAAGAGGATAGTCACTGAATGAATAGTAACCATCTCATTTTATACATGATGAAGGACGGGCTCAAAAAGGGCCTATGACATAGTTAGGGTTAAGTGGTAGAGGATGGAATAGGCCTCAAATTCCAAGTCCAGAACTTCCATAGTTCTGACCCTAGGTTATTTTTTATTCATTCACTCACTCACCTATCCTTCCCTTCCCTCCACCCATACACACACACACACACACACACACACACACACACACACACACACACACACATCATTACCAAGCAGCTACAATTCAGCTGATGGTATTCTAGGTACTTGAGTAGCACGGATGAAGAAAACATACAAATATCCTTGCCCTATTAAAACTTAGGTTCTACCAGGGGCAAATAAAGTATCTACATTTTGATCTCAGGACGCAACATCCTCTCAGAGTGTTGCTGGCGGATAGGAAAGCTTTGTGAAGACTACCAAGCATCAAATGAAGGCAGGCTTTTAGGACATTGGGGGGAAACATGTAGCTACATTCCTTTTGACAAGCAGCTTCTATATTGCTACTGATCCTTAAGAGAGCCTGCAAGGCGGGAGCCTAGCATAGCTGTCCCCTTAGAGGCCCCACCTAGCAACAGATGCAAACAGACGCTGAGACTCACAGCCAAACATTGGGCACAGTGCAGACAGCTTTGTGAAAGCATTGAAAGAAGGATAGAAGAACCTTGGGGGGGAGGGAATGGAGGGGGCAGAAGGGGGTGGGCAGTAGCTCCACAAGAAGACCAACAGAATCAACTAACCTGGGCCCAAGGGGGCTTGTGGAGACTGAAACACCAACCAAGGACCATGTATGGACTGGACCTCGGCCCCCTATACATATGTGCCCGATGGGTGGCTTGGTCTTCATTGTGTGTCCCCTAGTAAGGGGAGCAGGGGCTGTCTTTGGCAAGGATTTTCTTGTATGCTTTTCAGTCACTTCCCCCTATCAGAGCTCACTTGCCAGGCCACCTTGGTAGAGGATATACAAAGTCGTAGGATGGGGAGGGGGCTCCCCTTTTCTGAGGGGTAGGGGAGAAAGGATACAGAGAAGAGGGAGGGAGGGTTAGACTGGGAGGAGAAGAGGGAGGGGCTATGATTGGGATGTAAAGGGAATAAATAAATTATTTTTAAAAGGGAGAAGGAGAGAGGGGGCACCTGCAAGCCAAGCCCACAGTTGAAGCAGTCTCAGAGATAGCACAGAATACTCCCTGGATACCAACTTCTCAGCACAAAGGACATTTATTACCCTGGGGTAGGGTATGCCTCTGGATTGGGAAGAAATAGCAGCGGGTGCTTTTTGCAGAGTGGTTTTTTGTTGTTGTTGTTTTTGTTTTTGTTTTTAAGGAGAAAGGGGGGGGGGAGAGTGTGTTAGGACGAGTCTGTAAGTCCTGATTGGACATGTAGCCAAGTAGTGAACTTTGATTGCTGGGCCTTGGTGTGTTTTGATAGCTGGAGTTAAGTCCCAGGAGTGAGTCAGTGAGCAAATTAGAGAATGGACCTTGGGGCCTAGCCTCAGGAATGTAATCTAAGAGTTTAGCAAGAGAGAGGGCAAAGCCTGGCAGTGCCATGTTTGCCATCCTTGGGCCTGTTAGAGCCCTTCGCACAGTAGGACCTCAGGTCAGCGTGCAGCTCAGGCTTCCTATCTGGTACCGTTTACTGTCCCACGTGGTCATGAGATTGTTTGGATGCAGTAGCTAAGTGCCCTGGGTTAGAAATATTATATGAGAAACTACACTGCGGCAGCTGCAAAGGGAACAGGTGACGTGAATGAGCAGGTGACTCACTTCTTTAAGGAGCTGCCACCTTTCCTTCATTTCTGTCCAAGGATTACTCCATGTGCACCTCTGTAAGAAAAAAAAAAAAAACCCTCATAGCACCATATATCATAGCACTACCTGAAAAGAGACAGCTGGCCAGCACAAAGCCCCGTGTAGACACCTGGAAGAAAATGCTCCTATTGAGCAGAACTGTATGTACGCCACTGTACAGGGGAAATGCCAGGAACATGAGCTACAGTGATTGGGTGAGAACCAGAAGGATCCAGAAAACTGATGACAAGGACGTTTTGGAAAAGGCATGTGGAAAGACCTCTCAAAATAGGCAAATTCACAAAAATATCCCTATGCCAAGTGAATGCCTACACACCTGTCTCATACCAGAGGCATATAACCAGGTGAACAAAACTAAATTATCCATGAATATCAGCTGTTTCTCCTCTCGTTCCAGTACTTGCTCAATATTCCCATAACTTGAGTGAACACATGCGGCTAGCCACATGGACTTCTTCCCGAAGACTGACCTGAATAATGCTGCTGCAGATTGCCTATTCTGAAAACAACAGAGACAAACAGTGAGCCCAAAGCTGGCAGTCCCTTGGTTGGACCAGGCAGCCACCTGCCTCCTGGTTGACTACATTGGATAACCTATCATGGACAGAGCAGAGATTTGTGCCGCAAATATACTCACATGGTCTGTTTATGGATTTGTCTTCCTGTCACTGATGCTTCTGCCAGCACTACCACCTGTAGGCTCACAGTGCCTTACTGTCATGGCACTCCACACCACATCAGTATCTCTTCTGAAATAAGGGGATGGATCTTACATCACAGAACATACAGAAGCCAGATCATGCCTGTGCAAAAGGCTGCTTTGTTAGTGCTACATGCTCCATCACTCATGAGCAACTGAAAATAAAGGAAGATGGAAGGCTGGGTGTGGAAGCACACACCTCTAATCACAGCACATTCAAGGGGCTGACATGAAAGGACTGTGAGCATGGCTCAAAAATTTTTTGAGATTCTACAACAAAGTGCTGAATGTTAACGATGATAACCCTTGTGTGGCGCTGTCTCCACAGCCAGAAACTATGGCCCAGAAATTAAAATGCATGTTCCTTCTCACTCTTCCACCCAATAACTAATGCACTCACGATAGTTTTGTTCCTTACTTTGACAGCTTAAGCTCCACTGCTTTGAGGTCTTCTCCCTCAAAGATGAGTGCTTCCAGAAGGGACACAGCAGATGAAGCAGTCTTCTAGTCCCCTGTACTTCCTTCTGCCACCAAACTAGAAAGCATTAAAACGGCTGGAATAATTGGCCCTGATTACCAAGAGAAAAACTGGATCACTGCGGCATAATATGTCTAAGGGGTGAGTGTGTCTGAGGCCATCTGGGATGCCTTCTGATTCTTCTGTGATCAAAAGAAAAGGTTAATTGAAGATTAGAGTGTGTCACTGTCACATGAAAGGAATGAAAAAGGACACTTCCTCTTACAGTAGTTTACACCAAGAATGAGCCAAAATTTGAATGCTCCACATCTCTCCAACTGTCTGTAGTTTGTGGTCTGTGGCCTGTCTGTTGTTAGTCTTTTGTTTGTGTCTGATGTCTGCCCCTGATGACTGTCCCTAAAAGGGAACTTGGCTCCATATTTATGGAACAGCACAGAAAATATGGTTTGCAAAGGGCACGAGGGGTACTTTTTTTTTTAAAATAGAAATATTTAACAGAGATTTACAAAGGAAGAAGTTATTTTACAGATATCAACTGACCCAGAATAGCACTCAAAACCACACACAGATGTTACCAACATATATCTGTACATTGCTTCCACCATGTCTTGGATATATGTTACACACATTGCACATGTCCTCGTTTGGAGCAACTACTTATACAAAGGTGAGTTGTGTCATCTTAGAAGTGCAGAGTTGTTCCATCTGTGAGCCTGAGGAGGTAAGCCTCTGGCTTGTTTGTGTAATCAGTCTATGTCATCTTTCCAAATCTACCCCTACTCGCCCTGCAGGGTGCTACAGGCTGGACCCTGGAAACATTTCTCCTATGCCAGCTGGCACAATGCTTCACCAGCACAAGGATGAGAGAGATTTCCCTCCTTTTTAAGGGATTTTGTCTAGTTTTTGTTCCTGTGGTACAGCAGGCAGAAGTCCATGTGCTGCTCACCCTCCAGCAAGTTGTGATGGCAGATTTATTCCACAGATTGCCTACCACTGAGCTTTATCAGTACCTCAGCTGGCTTCTTGATGTGTCTCAGTGGTACCCCAATGGGCATTCTCCTCTCACTGTCATGTTTGACAACCTCAACTCAACACAGCCTAGAATAACCTGTAAAACGTCTCAGTTGAGGAATTAAAGATAATCAGATTTCTGGGCTGGAAAAATGTCTCGGTGATTGAAAGCACTAGCTTCTTTACAGAGGACCTGGGTTCAGTTCCCAGCCCCCACATGATGGCTAACAATCATCTCTAACTCCGATTCCAGGGGATCTGATGCTCTCTTTCTTCTGGCTTCCATGGGCATCAAGCATACACTGTGGTACATAGGCGTATATGCAGGCAGAACACCAGTACACGTAAAATAAAATAAATCTGAAAAATATAAATTTAAGATAATCAAACTGGTGTGTTGGTGTGTCTCTGAGTGATTGTCTTGATGGATAATTGATGCAGGAGGGGCCCACCTACTGTGGATGACATCATTCCTGGACAGGTGTAAAGCTTGCTGAGCATGAGCCTGTGGGTAAGCCAGCAAGCAGAATTCCTTCATGACTTCTGCTACAGATCCTATCATAACTTTCCTCAGTGATGGGCTGTGACCTGGAAAATGAGCCAAATCAATCCTTTCTTCCCATCAATTGCTCTTGAACAGACAGAGTGTTTGATCACAGCGACAGAAAGGAAACTGGAGTGCCACCCATCTCACCACACCTGAGAAGTTGTCTGCCATGCAGCAGACACAACATACCCTCTGGCCACTTAGAGACAAGCCTGTCCTAGGTTTGTTCTTGGTGTTCTGCTTTGGTGTCAGTAGTGATTGCTTCTGTGTCTAGTATTCCTGTACGGTTTTCTTTCTGCCCGTTGATGGGTAATCCACTGCGAGCTTTACTTACGATCACTTTTTTGATGGTACTGCATATGTCCTCATTTGGGATAAAGTAGGAACAGCCTTCTTATACAAAGTAGGAGCAACTACTTATACAAAGGTGAGTTGTGTCATCTTTACTAGACTGTGGTGATCTTTACTAGAACCTGACTGGTAACACTGATCATTCCAGAAGCAACTGCAGCTTCCATACAGGGCCAGGCTCAGCAGCATTGATTTACTGCCCTTGTTTTTTTCAGTCATGTGAGTAACATGTGCAGATTCCTACAAAGATCCAAATTACATACAAATGACCTTTCACTCTATTCTCTCTGGCTGCAGGCCCCATGTTGTGGTCCTGGTGTGTGTCCCTTTAACTGTGGCCTCTCCTCTCTGATTTATTTATTTTCGACCTTGGCTTGTGGTAGTGGCAGCAGTAGTATGTGTGTTTAGGTAGTGGATGTGTAAGATAAAATCCCTACCAATCAGAGTATCTAGACCAAGAACTTGGACTTTAAAGAGCAGACCTTCCTCCAGAAAGGCTGGACTGATTTCTAATCCCCTACAATACAGAGTTGACGTCCTGAAATGTTGAAGTCAGAAGGAACCACCAGTGCCACATGGCTAGAACTTGAATGAGTGCTGAACCAGAGGTCCATGGAAAGATTCTTGACTTTTTTTTTAACTGAAAATAGTTCTTTCCATGGGATATATTCTGATTAAGGTTTCTAGTCCCCTAACCCCTTCCAGTTCCTCCTTAAATCCTCTCCAACCCAGATCCACTCCCTTTCTGTCTCTCCTTAGAAGACAAGCAGGCACCTAAGGCATGATAACAAAATATGACAAGGTAAAACAAAGACAAATCAGAATAGGACAAAACGAACAGAAGGAGCCAAAGACAAAGCACAAGAAACACATATACACACAAAGACACACATTTCCAATTTTTCCTCAATTTGGATTTATTTGATTGTTTCCACTTTCATGTCCTGAACTGTTTTCTTCCTTTTTTTTTTTCTGCTGTTTGTATTTTCAAACATTTTATTAGTGGATTTATCCATATCCTCTTAAGGACCACTAACATATTCACGAAGGCTATTTTTGAAGTCCTTGTCTTGTGCTTCAGCTATATTGCACTTCTCAAGGTCTAACTGTAGTGGAAGCATTCTGCCCTGGCTGTTACTGATTGTGTTTTTATGCTGGCTGTCTAGGCATCTGGGAGTGGGATGACTAATTCTGAGCACTGACATCTGGTCTTGTCTCTATTGTGTGGCATTCAGTTCATTGGTTTCTGTTGCCCTCTCAGGTTCTTGGGACCATGTGGTGGCTGTCTGTTGCTTGGGAGAGAATGCCTCTAAGATCCCGGCTTGAGGGTCTGGGTGAGATGTGCTTCTTTCTTTCTTTCTTTCTTTCTTTCCTTAACAAATATATCTTATTTTTTTATTTTAATTTCATTAATTTATTCAGATTACAACTAAATTGTTATCCCACCACTTGTATCCTCCCATTCCTCCCTACCTCCCACTTTCACCCTATTCCCCTCCCCTAGGTCTAAGGCTGAGGGGGACCTCCTCCCCCACTATATGGTGATAGGCTATCAAGTCTCATCTTGGTAGCCTGCTTATTCTTTTTTGAGTGCCATCGGGCCTCCCCACCAAGGGGAGGTGGTCAAATATGGAGCACCAGAGTCATGTCAAAGTCAGTCCCAGCTCTCCACATAACTGTGGAGAATGTCCTGTCCACTGGGTAGATCAGAGTAGGGGTTCGATGTTTACTACTTGTATTGTCCTTGGTTAGTGCAATAGTTTGAGCTGACCTGCCTAGGCCCCGATCCACCCAACATGATGTTCTTCTTGTAGCTTTCTAGGACCCTCTGGGTCCTTCTATTTCCCCATCTCCTATATTTCTCTTACCTAGAGTCTCAGTAGGATGTCCTCACATCTATCCCAATCTCCTGGTAAGTGAAGACTTTCATGGGACATGCCTTTTGGGCTGGTGTCCAATTATAAGTGAGTATATACCATGTGAGTCTTTCTGCTTCTGGGTTAACTCACTCATTATGGTCATTTCTAGTCCCATCCATTTGTCCACAAATTTCAGGATTTCTTTGTTTTTAATAGCTGAGTAGTATTCCATAGTGTAAATGTACCACAGTTTCTTTATCCATTCTTCTACTGAGGGACACTTAGGCTGTTTCCAGGTTCTGTTTTCTAAGCACTGGGAGCTCATGCTTAAGAATAAAAATAGGTTAGAGGGCAGAGAGAGTCCACAGGAGGTCGGAAACCAGGATGTGCCGCCTGGACCTGCTTAGTCTCCTGGGAATGGGGGCAGTGAGGGAGGAGAGGTCACAGCAGGTGGTCTGTTACAGAGACTGACAGATTGGATTTGGAGGGAAGGAGGGAGAGTGAATATTGTCTACCTGCTTTCCTAGCCAGCTGGCTCCCAGGAAATGGCTGAGGGAGTTGGCAGCTGAGTCAAAGGGTGGTGAGGACGGCTATTGGAGAGAAGAGCTGCCAAGAAGTGACTTCATAGTGCCACACTATTGACCCAACCTGGAATGGGAGGGCCTGGGTTAGGCTCAGCTTGGAGAAGTGACATTTAAAATAACAATTAGAACCAAAGCAGCTTTTCATGTAACATCATTAAGTCCCACATCTCAAGCCAAATAATCCGTGTGTGTTGAACCACGGTGGTTTTATGGGCTGAACCACCCGTCAATTGGCAACTGTCCTATTGAGGACTTCAGCATCTGATACTTCTAAGAGATGCACAATCCATCGGCACCGAGCTTCTACCAACAGTTCCTCTGGCACACTGGGCAGTCAGAAGGCCCCTAACGCAGCTTGATGGGACAGCTCCCACATTCCGTAATGAAACAGAGCAGGGAATGACTGCCTGTTAAACACGCTGTTCCACGCTGCTGAAACCGCACCTGGTTGGAACAGTATACCTTTAGAAGTGGGGAGAGGCCCACCATGCCAGCCTCCCTCCATGTCTGCAGGGCAGGACGCAGTCTCAGCGCGGCCACAAGGGTGAGACTGAAGTTCGTTCTTAAGCAAATTTTGTTGCGGCTGGGAATTTCATTTTTGTCAGACTTATTTGATTTTATAAAGGAAGTCATTAGCATCGAAAGAGGTTTCAGAATATCATCTAGCACCGAAGAGTCTCCAGTCCCCAGTTCCGAGGCCCAGCCCCCCTCAAGTTCCGCCCTGCCTTCCTAGCACTTCCGTTTCCCCATCTCCAGCTGTACTGTGATCTCACATTCAGGGTCTTCACCTTTGTGGGCCCATCTCCTCCAGTGACCCTCTAGGAACAGAAATGAAACACTAGCAGCTCTGCTGCCTCCAGCTAGGGACTTCCAGCATAACAAGGAGCAAAAAGCAAAGATTCTTCCATTTAGCTAGGCCAGTGGTTCTCAACCTTCCTAATGCCTTCAACCCTTTAACACAGTTCCTCATGTTATGGTGACCCCCCAAACAGAAAATTGTCTCCTTGCTGCTTCATAACTGTAAATTTTAAAAAAGATTTATTTCTTTATTTATTATGTATACAGTGTTTCACCTGCATGTCAGAAAAGGGCACCAGATCGCAGGATAGGTGTTTGTGAGCCACCATGTGGTTGCTGGGAACTGAACTCAGGACCTTTGGAAGAATAGCCAGTGCTCTTAACCTCTGAGCCATCTCTCCAGCCCTATAACTGTAATTTTTTTTTTACTGTTATGAATCGTAATGTAAATATCTGAAAGCTGCTGTTCTGGGTCCTCATAGTTAAAGTATTTCCTTTGATCTATTTTGTTTTAAATTTTCATTATCATGTTTCAAACCAAGACACAGTATTACTTTATTTCTCCTTTGTCTGTAGGGAAATAGGAATGTGTATTTTCGTTGTAAAACTCCATAACCACAGGCTGACATTACATGCCATTTCTTAATAATTCTCTCACTCCCCTCAGGTGAGAGAAGCAGAAATGACATTTAAAGAACTCTCGCTTGCAGCAGCTTCCGCTCTCCTCAATTGCATTAAATGAACTGCCCCCAGTAAGAATGCAAGGATGAAGGGGGGGGGGGTGTCCTCAGAACCAGTCAAATCTGCAGTATTCAGTCATGCTCACCATACAGGTGCAGATTAACTAGGGAGGCCTTAATCAAGGTCCATCCTCTGGCTTGGAAGCCTCGAGGACCTCCCTCTGCTCTTTCTGAGTAAGATGAGTTACAGGCAGTGCTGTATCAGTCAAGTGCACCTGTCCTACTCGGTATCGATTGTCTTCTTATAAAATATCTACTTATTAGATAAGAGATCATTTTGAGTTTACAACCGACCTGCCCAACATGGCAGGCCAGGAGATAGCAAAGCTAGAACTTGAAGTCAGGTCCACCAGACCCAAGCTCGCTGCTAATCAATGGCACTCTCAGTTTTTGCTCCCTTTGGGACCACAGGGATCACATAAGCAGATCACAGCCTTGGGTGGGTTCTGCTTCCGGTTGTGTCGGGTTCAAGCAGGCGCCTGCACGCTGGGGATGGCGGAGGCAGAAGCAACTCAGGGTCACAGGCACCAACAGACGCTCTGGACCCTCATCTGCTGGTACCTGGTAGAGAGAGAGAGATGAGATCCACTCTTAAAGGGAGCACTGACAGGATGGCACCTAATCAATGCCTGGGACTTCAGTAGAAATGCTGAAGCCAATTGGGTAGGATGGGGTCTGACCAGCTCAGGTCTGAGTCAGAGGCACCTGGCTAACGGTGCCAGACACCGCCGTTCTGACTCATTCAATTCTCTGCCGTCTTCGTCTTTGACAGCTGTAGAGGGCTATGCCTCAGAAGAAATACACGGACATCCAGAATGGATAAGCAAGGGGAGGAGTGATTTAGACTGCCTCTCCCTCCTCCACAGCCCCTCCCTCACCCTGCTGCCTAAGTGTTCTTGTCAAAGTAAGCCATTGCTCAAATTACCACTCTCTCCCACCCAGGCCAACGGCTCTAATTACTGCCTTTTTTTTTTTTTCCCCTTGCAGTTGCTTCAAGGAGTTTTACTACTTTAAAAAAAAAAAGTGTTAGAAATAGCAAGGGGTGAGGGAGGAACGGAAAGTGACATTTGGTAACAAAAGATACTGTTTAATGCCCCGCGCTATTTGACTGTCATGAAACAGCTAAGGGCTTTCCAACTTGGTGTCAAAGCTTAAAATGCCTTCCTTTACTTTTTTTTTTTTTTTTTTTTTTTTTTTTAAGACAGTGTCTCCTTGTGTAGCACTGGCTGTCCTGGAACTCACTATGTGGACAAGGCTGGTCTCAAACTGAGGGAGCTCCACCTGCCTCTGCCCCTTGAGTGCTAAGATTAAAGGTGTTTGCCATGTGACCATACTCTTTTGGTTTTTTTGGAAGCCAAGAGCATTTTCTTACACTCGATGTATTGATGGTTCTCAATACTTCCTGCATGAATTTGATTGATGTTATAAGGCAGCCCAAGGAGCTAGGCAGGAGACATGTAGGCTGTGTTCTCCTATGTCCATACAGATTACAGTCACCTTGAACCCCGCCCCCCACCTTACCACTTAAGCCTCAGTTTATCTATAGAGGCAAAGTGTAGCCTCAAATGTACTCTGGCAAGTTTCACAGCCATGGCCTCCCACAAATGCGAAGGTTAGTTTACTCAAGATTTATTTATTCTAAAGGTGAGATGACTTTGAAACTCCTTCCTCTCCCTTTGCTCCCAGGTGGCAGAGAAGTTCGGGGATGGGGCAAGACTCGGGGCAGGAGCTCTTTGTACCAGAGCTGCGCTTCTGATCTACATCTGTCATGCTCGTCTGTCCTTTAAAGTGTAGCCTGTTTAATTTCATCCCGATGTGTCTGAGTCACTGGATCGTGTCCTTGCTGCCTCACGGGAGTGGCTGAGGTCCTGTTGGGATGTCTGGCCCTCCTATCCACAAGCATCCTTGGTAACTTCACCTGAAACCCTGGAATTCTTTGAGTAGGCCCATCTGTCTGTGGATTCTCTTGGATAACGTCCTAACCCCAGCTATATCATATTGTCCTCCACTACTGTGCTTGGGAGACAGTAGCTGACCTGTGGTCACCCTCAGGTCCAAATCATGTGTTTTCATGTAATAATCATTCGTCTGGGAAAGGGCGGGTATTTTAAACCTTATCCCACTTCAGGGGGACTCAGTGGAAGGTAGCAAATGCCAGGACAGCCCTTGTAACTTTCACCCTAACCCTCCTGTCGGGAGCCGGTCCGCCATTACAAGATGGCGCTGACTTCCCGTTTCCTGGTTCTTCACGGAGGCCCTTATGGCCAGTGCGCATGCACAAACACGTCACCTTTACATAACCCGCTTACGCGGGCGGTATGCTAATTAGGTATTCTCTAGAGCACCAATGACGGGAGGACTCGATATTTCTTATATAAGCCGTGGATTTTACGGGGAGAGGGTCCTTCTCCATCAGTCTGCAGAGAGCTGTACAATAAAATGCTGTCAGAAGAATCCTGAGTTGCCGCGTCTCCTTTATCGGCGAAAGGTGCGCGTGACACCCTCCAACCCCCTCCTCGTGCCTTAGCTACTAGAGCTTTGAAGAAGGTTGAAAGAGGAATGGAAGATTCTAGATGTTTTCTCCACTTGCATCCCTTTGGTCTTACATCTTCACGGCACCTTGACCTTAGAAGTCAGAATTCACCACCTGAGTCTCCGATTTCGCAAGACATCCTTTGCTCCCAAAGGAACAATATTGTGTAGCGGACAATGTTAGGACAGTGATTTAGGGATTGACAGTATTAAGAGAGCAGGACATAGAAATGTGACCAAAAATACTACCTAAATACTATATGTACATGAATGTGACAACTCAGTGATGGGTTAGCCTGATCCTGCAAACACCAGTTCTAAGCTTGCAGTTAAGGATTTATTACACTTTACCACAAAAGTATTCATGTGTGCTCACTATTCACATTGTTCTAGAACCTGAGGATTCAGTGGTTTGCACGCTTGCATGATGGTTAATTCTAGTAAGAACACAGTAAGCAGGCAAAATAGTAGTAGTAGTAACTTCAACCATTTCAAATGCTGTAACTGATATTCTATGCGCTAAGAGAAGAACATTCTGGGCATGGGAATCAACTATTACAAAAGCCCTGAGAGTATGAAGATGCAGTGTAGGATCCAGCTATGAAGGATGGGCAAGCCAGAAGGACAGCACAAAGACATTGCTCAGATATTGGGATCTGGGTGGAAACGGCACATTTTGATGAGATTGCACGCTCCAAAATTAAGATGGTAGAAGGGAGGGAGGGACAACCAGACGCCATTTACATCATTTATTCAAAGGATGCACAGTATGAGAAGCTCCAGAAGTTACAGCTTTCTTGTTTCGTTTCGTTTTGTTTTGTTTTGAATCATGGCCCTGGTCTTCTAAAAGCCTGTGAATAAGAGCATGGGGTGTAGCCCAAAGGTAAAGCCTTTGGCTCTGGACTCCAATACCAACACCGAAAATGAAAATCTTATCAATCAAGGAGTAACAAAGACATAAAAAAATGATTACATGGAAGGTGCAACATCTTAAATGCACATGCATAAGGGCACGCATGCTCAGTGTTTAGTGTGCTCTAGTAGCCTAGATGGAAGGGAAATACTGGTGGATCTAAGGAGAGCCAGCAGTCAAGATTCCTGGGCCCTTGCTTTTCAAACCAAAACTTCTGGGAAGGAAAAAAAAAGCCATTGCTCTCTCATAAATTGTGTTTCTTGAAATGAGAAGTCCTGAGGCAGTGGTCTTTACCAGGAGTGTAAGAGCCTATGTGACTGGTGATAGCATGTTGAGGTTTGGGGTCCAGTTCCTAGTGGGAAAAAAAAACTGGATGAGATTTATTTTATATGACTGAGTAAAGTCTCTGTAAATTAGCCGGGAGTGGTGGTACATGCCTTTAATCCCAGCACTTGGGAGGCAGAGGCAGGTGGATCACTATTAGTTCAAGGCCAGCCTGATCTACAAAGTGAGTCCAGGATAGCTGAGGCTACACAGAGAAGCCCTGTATCGAGAAAAAAAAAAAAAAGTTCTGTAATTGTTACAATAAGTGAAAAAAAAACAAAAAACAAAAAACATCCATTCAAGAAAATCTGCCAAAGCTCAATAAGAATGCTAAAAGCATGTGGCAAAAGACCATAACCAAACCACCTCACTCAAGTTCAGCCTGACTGAGGCGCCATTCCAGGTGGGCGTGTTTAAGAAAATGCAGCCGATGAGATCGAGGTCAGGGAATTAAGTTGTATTCCTTCTCAAATCTCTTAACAGGGTTGAAGACCAGATAGTTTAGTCTTACAATTAAGCTTAGTTGTTTAGGGGTTAAGATGTTTTTAGGCCTAGATAGATGTTTTAAGTTAATAGAGATGAGATATGATAGCTACTGATTAACATTCAGAATTTTGGACTCACCAATATAGGAAAGATGTTTTCTTCAAGGCTGCCAAATACAAATAGCCAAATCACTATGAATGTAACATTTACATAATTACTGATTGTTTCATGATTCTTTCTGCTGTATGTAGTTTATTTTATTTATGTGCAATAATATAAATATATATGTTAAGAAAGAAGTCTAATAATAAAAAAGAAAGAAAATGCAGCCTCCTGTAGCTAGTTCTGGATGCTTACAAGTCTGGAATGAAAACACCAGTGGAGTGTCTGATCCAGTCTCTCTGTGCTCCAAGACCACCACGTGGTAAGAGGGAAAGATTGTCTGAGAGGGCAGAAGGGACTATGCAGGCTCGCCCAGTCCCTGTGGAAGGACGCTAATCCCATCCATAAGAGCAGAACCATCATGACCTCATCCCTTCCTATGGCTCACCTGCACTGGTGACTGAGTCCTGAAATGAATTTTCAAGAGATACAAACACTCCAAACATAGCAGGTAGCTAGTTCACCAGAGAGAATCAAGGAAAGAGAGAGCAGGAGAGTGCCCTCCTCGGGTCAGGAAAACCGCCTACTGCTCTCGGCAATCTAAAACGGCGAAGCCATCTGGGGTGCTGTCTACCAGTTTACCAACTTTGCAAATGGTTAAACAGATACTGATTCATTGTTTCCATCCCTGAACACCTAAGAGAAATGAGGTGCTGTTACATTGATCCGATTTTCATCATAATGACAAACGCCTAACTAAAAAGCAGTTTAAGGAAGGACTATTGATTTCGCTGTACAGTTCCAGAGATGTCAGCCCATGGTCAGATGGTTCTATTGATGTGTTTTCTTGATAGAGGCAGAGTGTCATGCCAGCACAAATGGGAGTGTGCCAGAGGCTGCCTTTATCATGGCAGCCAGGAAACGTGGAGAAGAATGTACGAAGCGGGCAAGGAACAAGACTCCTCTTCCCAAGGAAACCTCCCAATGAGCTGCTGCCTGCAATGAGCTCCCACCTCCAAATAATGCCACTGTCTTGTGAATCCATCAGGAATTAAACTGTGAATAAGTCAGAACCCTCAAGAGCCAAATTCTCTCCAGAGCCGGCTATCTGACAACTAGCACCCAACATGTGAGCTCTCAGAGATTTATAATCCAAGCCATCACACATATATCCAAGCCAAAAAAACAAAACAAAAAAATCTATGCATGTTAAAGTAGTGCTGTCCTTAACAGAAAAAGTAGTGGCTATATCCAAAACTCACTATCCACCAACGACTAGACTAATACAGTATGGTGTGTCCAAACATACAAAGAAATAGTCTTTGATAATGAAAAAGAAATACATTCTGACATAAGCTAAAAATATAGATAAAATGTGAAAGCATTATGTTAAGCAAAATAAGCTACTTACAGATATGTTGTAAGACTCCATTTATAAGAAACATCCAGAATAGGTGAATCTACAGAAACAGTGTTGTTATCCTGCCAGAGGCAGGATTGAAAGAACTAGAAAGCATGGAAGGTGCTGGGAGTGTGGGGGGAGTTGACAAGTAAGGGATATGGAGTTTCTTTCAGAGATGATGACATTTTTCTAAAATTTGTTGTTTCACAACTGTAAGAGCCCACTGAGACTCCCTGGTTGTGCTCTTAGTGGGTGAGTTGTATGGTATGTAGACTATGTCACAGTGCATCTTTTTTAAAGATTTATTTTAGCTTGAATTACATTTACAGAAGGGGGTTTATGCTCAGTGTGATTGCAGATGCTCACCGAGTCAGAAGCAGGCTTTGGAGTCCCTGGAGCTGGAGTTACAAGTGGGTGTAAGCCATCCAGTGTAGGTCCTGGCAACAGGCTCTGAACCACTAAAGCTGCCGCTCTGGCCCTAAAACTGCTGCCCTAACCCATGAAAGAATACACCACATATATCCACACTGTTTTCTTTAACTTTAAAAAAAAAATGTGTACATGAGCAATCTGAATGCACGAATGTCTGTACACTGTGTGTGTTTTGCCTGGTACTCAAGGCCAGAGAGGGCTTCAGATCCCCTGGCACTGGAGGAACAGATGGTTGTGGACTGCCACTTGGTTGGTAGGAATCAAACCAGGGTCATCTGAAAGAATGGCCAGTCAATGCTTTTAACTAATGTGCTAGCTCTCTAGCTTCTCTTCTCTCTCTCTCTCTCTCTCTCTCTCTCTCTCTCTCTCTCTCTCTCTCTCTCTCTCTCTCTCTCCTCCTCCTCCTCCTCCTCCTCCTCCTCCTCCTCCCCTTTTTAAAGCAAATGACAAAGACCCAATTTGCCCACTTTTTAAAACCTAAGGTTAGCATTACATACTTAAACAATTGTCAGAACTGTCAAAGCTGCCAGAATTCATGCACAACTGTTTAAAAAAAAAAGGCTTAATTTATACTAACCTAGAAGGGTGTTGCTGTTGATGCAGTAATATCTTTCCTTACTGAATAATTTTCCTTACTGAAAAGAAGAGTGAAGGATTACATACAACATTCACAGTGGCGATGTTAACTTCACAGCCAGCTGAGACTCTGCTCACACTTCCACACAATGGGAAAGGGACCCGAGCTGGTGTTAGGGTACAGCCTTGTCTTAGCTCCCCTCCACTTAAGAGTTACAAGGTTAGCCTTGGATTACAGTTCCAAGCCCCTATTTGTCATTTGTGATTGGGATCACACAATAGAACCACTGTATCTGCTCCTGTGGGTGTGTGAATGGTGTATGAGTGTGTGTGTGTGTGTGTGTGTGTGAGAGAGAGAGAGAGAGAGAGAGAGAGAGAGAGAGAGAGAGAGAGAGAGAGCGCATGCACGCACGCATCTTTTGCTCTTCTAAACCTTTTTTAAAGGCTGGTTTATCACTGCAAGGAGAGAGTGCACGCCATGGTGAGTGTGTGGAGAACAACCCTGGGGGAAGCCATTCTCCCTCACCTCCTGTTAAGGTGAGATAGCTTTTGTCTCTGCTGCGCAGTATACTCTAGACTGGTTGGCTCATGAGCTTCTTGAAGGGTCATTCCTCCTCTCTTCACCTCCCGTCTTGCCACAGGAGTCCTGGGATTACAGATGTGAGCCTCGACGTGTCACTCTTTGTGAGGCCCTGGGATCAAATTTATGTCATCAGGCTTGCACAGCAGGCACCACTAGACAATAAAGTTGTCTTTTTAAAAATGAAGAACCTGTAATAATTTGTCTGTTCCTGGCCATGACCACATATGGAAAGCTATCACTGCTCCACAAAGTTGGGCATAGGGGTAGGAGTTGGGTACAATGGACATCAGGAAGGGAATGAGTCTAGACTCAAGGGATGTGAAAATAGACTTTCCTTCTGCACAGGAACAATAAAGACGTGTATAAAGCATGATTTATACATGATCTGTCACATAGACTCTAGTCCAGTGGTTCTTAACCTAGTGGTCGTGACTCCCTTGGCAAACTTCAATCTCCAAAAATATTTACATTATGATTTATATTAGTAGTGCAAAATCACATTTATGAAGTAGTAACAAAAATAAATTTATGAGGGCTGGAGAGATGGCTCAGAGGTTAAGAGCACTGTCTGCTCTTTCAGGGGTCCTGAGTTCAATTCCCAGCAACCATGTGGTGCCTACAAACCATTTATAATGAGATCTCTTCTGAGGTGCAGGTGTATATGGAAGCAGAACATTGTATATGTAATAAAGAAATATTTTTTAAAAAATAATTTTATGGGCGAGGCGGGTCACCACAACATGAGGAGCTGTATTACATACAGGGCCACAGCATTAGAAAGCTTGAGAACCACTTCTCTAGCCTGTGTGTGCACTAAAGCCATTGTTATTTTTCAAATTGCCCTTAATTTTGTAATAATGTTTTAGCTTTTAAAAACGCAGATATTACTCGAGAAGATTTAGATCTGCACATAACCCTACGCTGTTGGAGGAAGACTCTTTTGGAGTCCTAAGACCCTGTGGGTGGGTCTTGGGAGAAACTGCAGCGCAGGCTTGGCATACCTACCACCCCTAGTGGTAGAAAAGAGAACAGCAGGTGTGTGCCTGCGACCCTAGCTTGGGATGGGATATGGCAGTATGCAAGACCACAGCATCCAAACAGGCAGGAATGCTAGGAAACAGACTAGAGAAGGTGATGGAGGGACGGGGAGCCGGGTGGCCAGGAGCACGCAGCAGGGGAGCAACTCATCCACTCATCAGAGCTCTAGATGATTAATTTCGGAGTAGGAACTGAAACTGGTTCCCACAGAAAGAGCCAGCTGCTAACTCCGATCTAAGGCAGGAAACAGTAGTCAGAACTTGAGCACCAGGTCAGCCAGCACCAGTCCGCTGGATCGGGGCTTCCTCTGGCTTTAACTGGAGTGATAACGGACTCTGGACCGAGGCTGAGTCAGAAGTTGGAGAGGAAGAAGTCAGACGTGTACCGAGCCCTGTCCTAAGTCACAGAACGAAAGGCATTTTCACAGACTGGAAATTGCTTGTAATCATGAGTGAAATGGAAAGGGCGCAGGGTGAGAATCTTGAATAGAAGCTCTCTCTGCAGCCATCCGTCGTCAGTCACAAAGCCGGTCTTTTCAGGGCTGAGAACAGATCCCTAAAGCGAAGTTTCCAGGGCTGAACACAGCGTTTTAAGAAGATCCTCGGCAAATAACAGGACAGAAGAGAAAAGTTTTGACAATAGGGTGGGAAGATTGCAATGTAATAGCGCAGTAGGAAAGGGTGGAGGAGAAACGGCGTGAAAGTTGCTTAGGCTGCGAGTAAGAAGACATCGGCAGGAGTAAGGCTGGTTTACAGCTACCTTAAAGCAGTTGAAGAGGATGATGACATGAGACCCCGTAGAGGAATGTGGCAAGAGATCACACCCAAAGACCTTCTAGGTCTATGCAATCTGATTGGCAAACGATCACATCCAAAGACCTTCTAGGTCTGTGTTATCCAGGAGACAGAGGCAAAGCGATCTGAGTTCAAGGCCAGCCTGGTACAGAGCAAATTATCAGGTAAATAAAAGCTTAGGTCCAGGCATGGTGGTACATGACTTTAGTCCCAAATGAAGCTAAAGTTTGGTTTATAGAAGGAAGCACCCATGTTTGAAAGTGATGTCTAATTGAGTGGCAGAAAAGGTGACGAATCAGAGAAGATTTGACAGGATAGGATACGCCCAACTCTCGTGAGGAGAGAGAGGAAAGGGATGCTACTTAAAAAGCAGTTTTACTAGGGCAGTTATAGAGAGATAGGTTGCAGAGAGAGAACTTGTGGGGGAAGATGGAACAGGCCAGAAAATGAGAAAAGCCAGATTAGAGCAGATTGCTGAGTTAGTTTGAGGCCAAACAGAGCAATTCCAGGCCAAGATTAAATTAGTCAGCTGGGAGAAGAGTTTGAGCCAGAACAGCTGAGTTGAACCAGCCAGCCCAGAGCTCAGAAAGAACAAGTAAGGGTGAGCTCATTAAGAAGTAAGTCTCAGAGGCTGAGAACATTCTAGGACTAGGCCTAGGTTGGCAGAAGTAGACAGTAAGCCTCCCAGAGAACAACTGAGCCAGGAGAATAAAAGAGTGGTGGCGCACGCCTTTAATCCCAGCACTTGGGAGGCAGAGGCAGGCAGATGGCCATGAGTTCGAGGCCAACCTGGTCTACAAAGTGAGTCTAGGACAGCCAAGGCTACATAGAGGAAACCCTGTCTCAAAAAAAAAAAAAAAAAAAAAAAAACCAGTCACTTTTACAAGACCCCAGAAGGAAGAACCAGAACACAGAGGGAGAAGTTGTCACTTTCGAGAGATGCAGTCATGTTTCCAAATGAGAAGAGACAACGTTTGTAGCAAAAGAAAGGCCCTGAGTGGATGGATACACAGGACAAAGAGTAGAGCTAGAATGCATCCTGATCACGTGTGAGTCCCATGATCCTTTGGTTCTGAACACAAACTCATGCCTATCCTGGATTCCGGAAAGGCACCTTGGTGTTCATAAGAACATTCACCTTTGGTTTACGCTTGACAGGATGGAATCTCTGTCGCTGGCCAATTCTAAACATCCATGCAATGTACTGGGTGGTCTTTGTTGGAACCGTGAGGACAGAAGTTGGGTGCTGCTTCCAGAAGCAGACAGAAGTGATGGGCTGTGTCACTCTCTGTCCGTCTTCCCACAGAACTGATGCCTAAGAAGTTGCTCAAGTGCCAAGTTACTTCAGAGCTGGTACCTTGGTTGGGGAAAAGACGCTACACAATGTAAAATGTGACTTAATTTTACTAACAGTTTGCCATTTGCCAGCAGGTGTTCGTGCCAGAAGTGCCAGTACATCAGGGCTGTGTGTTTGTTAAAATTGAACAATATCTCATGAGCCCAGGAGAGAGTTGTGAGCCACCTGAAAGATAGTCTCCTGGTTTTTCCCAGCAGGGACACCAGGTTGAGCTGTCCCAAGAGTGTCTGTCTCCTGTCCACCCCCTTCTGGGCTGGGATATGCTACAAGGACAGTTTTGACTGATGAGTGACAGCCCAAGAGGCTTAAGAAGTGTCCTTGTAGTCAGACATACTGTGACACATTCCTTTAATTTTTACACTCGGGAAGTGGAGGCAGGTGGATCTCACGGAGTGTGAGGCCAGCCTGGTCTACAGAGTGAGTCCCAGGACAGCCAAGGCTACATAAAATAGCCCTGACTATTCTATGTCCTCAGAACACTGACACCTTCCATACCCCATGCTGCCCATGCCCACTCTTGCCACAAAGAAAGAGCCAGTTCACAAGAACCAGAGCATCTTTCCTCCTCTTCCTGGATACTGTCAGTGGTGGCTAAGCAGACATTCCCTCCTTTTACACAGATTACTAGAGGTTCAGTTACCTTTCTGCATTAATAGCAATCCTTTTTCCTTTGAAGCAAATGTTATACTTTATAATGAGCTAATAGTAATGGGTCCAAAGTTTCCAGGGGAAACAACACACACATACACACACACATACACACACATGTGTTCATGCACATACAAAACACACACAGGACATACCAACACGCATACATGGGTTCATGCACACACATTCATTCATATACACACAAAACACAAACACACATGTGACACACAAGCACACACATACACACACACAAGTTCATGCACACACATGCATTCATACATACACAGGACACACAAGCACACACATGCATACATACACATGCAAACACACAGGCTCGTGAATACACATGCATTCATGCACACACAAAATACATGCACACAAGCACACACACACATACACACACACACATTACAGTTATGAAGTAGCACCAAAGTAATTCAATGGTTTTGGGGGGATGGGGGGAGGGAGGAGTCACCACATCATGAGGAGCTGTGTTGAAAGGTCCCAGCATGAGGAAGGCCGAGGACCACTGCTCTAGGGGAAAACTTAGGACCCAGAGTTCCCTCTTCTGTCCTTGTCTTTCATCTCCCAAACACATCTATTTCATTCTGTCACTGGGTTTTCCTACAGGACCAGTGGCTAGCAGCCACAAGTTCAGGGGCTACAACCTTTCCACTAAGGTGGAAAGTGGCTAGGACCACTCCCTAAGAAGAAAGGAATCAGTAGCCGCAGGACTAACTGGTTTGGGACAGGTGGCTTCTGTGCAGCCAGGGCTGCAGCTCCCCCTTTTAAGGCTCCATGCACAGGAGGAAGGACTGTAGTGGAAGCTATTCCCCAGAGAGCCATTGTTCCCACAGATGGAGGCAGTACTGGGCAGAAGCAAGCAAATCCTCTGTGCAGGCTCCTTGTATTTTACAGAACAGGAGGCAGAGCTGGAAGGATGCCTTGTCTGAGTGACTTTCTCTAGCCAACAGCAGAGCCCAGACTGGAAAAATGGAGTCCTCCCAGCACAGTCATACCCTCCAGCAATGAGCAAGCAATCTGACAATTACTTGTACGTTGGGTGTACGCTGGCTAGTTTTATGTCAATTTGACATGAGCTAGAATCATTTAGGATGAGAATCCTCAATTGAAAAAAAAAAAAAAATGCCTGCCCACCACCAGACTGGCCTGTGGGCAAGCCTGTGGTGAACTTTCTTGATTGATGTGAGAGGGTTGAGCTCACTGTGGACTGTGCCCCACCCCCTTGGGCTGGTGATCCTGAGTTTCAAATAAGAAAGCATGCTGAGCAAGCCGTCAGGAGCAAGCCAGTTAGCAATGTCCTTCATGGACTCTGCTTCAGTTCTTGCCTCCAGGTTCTTGCCTTGCTTGGGTGTCTGCCCTGACTTCCCCCTTCAGTATGGTCTGTGATCAGAGCATGTGAGATGAAATCAATACTTTTCCTTTCCAAGTTGCTTCTGGTCACAGTGTTTTATCACAGCAACAGAAACCCTAAGACAGAGCCATAAACATTTCAGGGCGTGTGTGTGTGTGTGTGTGTGTGTGTGTGTGTGTGTGTGTGTGTGTGTGTGTGTGTGTTACTGGGGCTCAAGCTCAGAGCATCACACCTTCTAGAGATGTATCCATCCGTTGAGCTACATCTCCATCCTGGAAAGTAGACAGTTACATAAATGTTTAATTCAACATACAGTTTTCTGTCTTGTTCCTCCTGAGGCAGGAAGGAAATCTGACTTTAGAAAGAGTAAATTCAAGCTCATGCTATTGTAGGTTATTGGCTTCCTAGTTACTGTTATTACCAATAGTCCGAGCACTAGGGAGGAGCAAATCTCTGGGCACAGAGAACCAATGGGGCAACCTAAAAGGGTCTTGGGTAAGCACATTAGTCTCAGTCCTTTGCCCAGGCAGGCCAGTATGTTCCTTAGCTGTTTGCACCACCACCTCCATTAGCACCCATCTTTTCTAACAGCATTGTCCATCCCCGCCTCATCATCCCTGGGCAGCAATTATGGTGAGAGAAAGTTTACTGCAGTCTCTTCAGAGGTCCCTTGTTCTTACCTGGAATGGTAGGAACTGAATGACAGTGCTTCCTCAGTTGGAAAGCCTTAGTGGATTCTCCAAAATGGTTAGTTGCAAATAATGGAAAAATAACCCAAAGCCAGCAGATGTAAGTGACATGTCTTAGCAAGCTGTGGAGATGGGACTAGAACTGAAGGGCTCATCCCCAAAATCTGTGGCCAGTGAACTAGTCAAAAAATGAATGAATTCAGAGAATGCAATCAATATATCCTCTCTCTATATGTGTCTCTGTCTTTCTGCCTCTGTCTCTCTCTTCCCACTTCTGCCTCCCTCCCTCCTGTGACAGGTGAACAGCTTATACCTCCAGAAATTCTGGCCTCTGCAACAGTCAGCAAATCATGACCAGAAACCTTTGAAACTATAAAACAAAATAAATAAATTGTCCCTTTAAGTTGTTTGTTACAGGATATTTGATCGCACTGCGAACCCCAAGATTTTCTACTAGGAAAAAAAAACCCTATTTCTAGTTGTGGCGTGGCTCAGCCCTAGCACACACCTTTAGTCCAAGAGCTTTCTGTTTATTGTAAATGGGCAGTTGTGGTGTGGCACAGCCCTGGCATACACTTTTAATCCAAGAGCTTTCTGTAAACAGGATTAAATAAAGTTAACTCTAGATCAGGAGGCGGAGCATGCCACCAGTTGACAGGAAGTAACATAGAGGGAAAAAAAACATAAAGTGAGAGGAAGTGGGGAGGATGGATAGAGAGACACAGAAGTACAGTCAGTTTGAATGTTTTTAAGACTGCGTAGGGAAGGAGCGTTCTTTTTTTCTTCTGGGATGTCAGCTGAGGAGGAAGGTGAGCTGGGTGCTTTCTCTGCCTCTCTGAGCTATCAGGCTTTCACCTCAGCATCTGGCTCTTGAATCGTTATGGGTTAAATGGAACGTTTGAGATTTTGTTTAAAAACAACAGTTGTTCTCTCAGATAATAGGAAAACTACAAAAATCTAGCAAACACTCCCTACCCCACTAACCCTCCCCCAACTCCCTGTTCTCACACACACCCTGAGCTGAGCCCCGTGGGTAGTGAGGTTATTTCCAATGACACCGCAGCTCAAGCAGTAGTATATACCATGGAATGACCTTTCTTGTCCTGTCCAGGTCACCCCCTGTCAGCTTGTGACCTTGGATGATATTCCTAAACTCTGTGTGGGACAATATACAAAATACTACTGTCAACAAGGGCAGCTTACCCAAGCTTCGACTCTGACAGTTTCCATGGGGATTCCACCAAAGCATTTTCAGTTGCCCATGTGGCTGCTCTCAAGCTCCAGCCTTTCGGCTACCCACAGCTGATGCTGTGTGACCCAAAGCACCAAATTTAAATCACATGATTAGACCCCATTGTAGCCACAGCCCAGGGACTACGCTGCTGTCGTGCATGGCGATGTGAGGGCTTAGACATTATCATCTCCAGAGAACCATGGCTAAAGGGGAGGCTGACTCTTTATTGCAGTCATTAATTCTTGTGCTGTTAGGTCTAAATGTCACCTCAATAAACCTTACAGGCTGTGTCTCACCTCACCTATGCATCACACCCATCTAGTCTGGGATTGAGCCTTTGGCAGTTCTTTAGCACAGCCCAGAAAGTGGATGCCCCTTAGGCACACAAGTGACAAGGACAAGGAAGAGGCTGACCGGGAAGGAACCTTGCAGGGAGAATGCTGGGATAGGAAACCATTGGTGCATTTTGAATACATGGGTAATCTTTTTTTTTTTTCAATTAATTTTAATTGAATTTGCTTTTTTTTTTTTTAGTAAGTCTGTGTTCACATATTCATACTCAAAACCTAACAAGTTACATGCAATGGGAAGTCTCTCCCAGATGGGCAACATTAAATGAGATTCAAATAGCAACATCTCTCTGTTTACACTCCCTTCCCCCACGTCAAACATTCCAGTCCCCAGAACTATTTGCAGAGATATTGTTAATGATTTGCTTTTACCAAATGAGCTGAGGAAAAACAACCAACCATCTATATATTTGAAACTCTCTGTCCTGAACTCTGCTGGGTGACATAGGGTTCCTTAGGAAACAATTAAGTTCCCCCCAGTTCCCCAAGGCTAGGATCCCCATATTTGGAAGGTTAAAATGGGGAGATCTTACATTCAAGGTCATCTTAGACAACAGAGTGCGTTCCAGGGAGCCTGGTTCACATAACAAGGAGTCCTTGTCTTGGAAGAAAAGAAAAGAGGGGGGGGGGGAGAAACATACTGTTTTTCTGTTCTAGTAGTCAGCCTTACCTGAAACTTGCTGAGTGTCCTGACTGAACTATGACACCTTCCTTTGGATGACTAGAGATTATCTGTCCCTAGAACAAGTTTCTAAGCTGCACACAGCCTTGGCAGTCCCTGAGTGGTTCTTCCTCTAATCAACTTCACCTTGCTTTCATTTACTTGCACTGCCCCTTAGAGGCCTTTGGACCAATACAGCCCTTCAACTATTTACCTGACAAGGAAAGCAGCAACATTCTAGCTGGGTTTGTCTCCAGGAAGCCTGTTAAAGGGCCATTAGTCGGGAAAGTGTGCCGGGATTGAAGCGTGTGCGTTAACTGGGACCAGCTGTTGCAAGCAGTGAACAATCCAGCTGGCAGAAAGCAGTGAAGACGCTGATTACAATGACCTGTTTGTCTGGAAACCTGGATCGCGTGTGTGTTTGGGGAGTGCTTCATGTGGAAGACACTGCCCACAGGCCTGGCACACCTCCTGGCATCTGTCTTCAAACTTGGCAGCAACCATGCGTCTTTCCTGCCTTTTCTCACAGCCAGTGCTGGGAGAACAGAAGGGATGGAAACCAAATCCTCCAGGGTTGGTGAACCTATCTCCCTCTCTCCCAAACAGTCTTCTAGTCCCTCAGAAATGTCTTCCAATGCGTTGTTTGGTGCTCTGTTCTTTCCCCGCCAGCAGACATTTGACGCACTTTGACCTCATTGTCTGAAGGGGACCCCACTTCAGCTTGCTTTCTGGCTTCATGGATAAGTAGATTGATCCAATAGGCTTGCCATTCACAATTACCACTAAGGGGGTGGTCTGAATTACAGCTCCAGGGACTAAGTATCTGAGATCGTGGCATCTGCAGAGCTGGTTCCTACTAGACAGCGGGAGTGGGGGTGGGGATGGGATGTCCCAGGCCTGTCTCTGGCTCCTGATCAGGTGCTGATACTTCCCTATATTAGTTTCCACTTTCGTTAGTTCTGGTTTTAATAAGAATGGCTCCCATTGGCTCATATACTTGAATGTTTATTCACCAAGGAGTAGCAAGGACAAGGAAGAAGCACCAGGCACCCTCCTGGGCACAGCTAGGTCACTGTGCCCAAGCTTCCCCTTTTGTGAGGACACAAGCCTTTTGAACTAGAGTCACTCTGCTCTGGTGCAAGTTCAGTGACTCCGTGTCTACTGTAGTCGAATTCTGAGTTCCTGAGGGTTAAAACCTCAACATGTGAACTTCAGAGAGACAATCCAGGTCATGATACCAGGTCAGCAATGTCAGTAGGTTTCTCAGGCTCAGATTATAGTTTTTCGTTTGTTTTATTGTTTTGTTTAGGAGATAAGCTGGGCATGGTAGCATGCACTTTTACTCCCAGAATGCAGGAGGCAGAAGCAAGCAGACCTCTATTAGTTCAAGGCCAGCCTGGTCTACGTAACAAGTTCCAGGGTGCCAGGGCCACATAGAAAGCCTCTGTCTCAAAAAATAATAAAATAAAATTAGGACTTTAGAGGCTAGAGAAAAAGCAAGTAAAGGTGCTTGCTGCCACCAAACATGATGAATTGAATTTAATCTCATGGACCTATGTGGGGGAAGAAATAGGCCAATTCTCACAGGAAGTACTGTGACCGCCACAAGTAAGCCATGGCCCATGCTTGCTCACTCACACACCAAATAAATAAATAAGAAAACACATGTAGCCGGGTGTGGTGGCGCACACCTTTAATCCCAGCACTCGGGAGGCAGGTGGATTGCTGTGAGTTCGAGGCCAGCCTGGTCTACAAAGTGAGTCCAGGATGGCCAAGGCTACACAGAGAAACCCTGTCTCAGAAAAAAGAAAGAAAGAAAGAAAGAAAACACATGTAATCTAAAACTATAAACTAATTGGTCATTGTGTGCAGCCCAGCAGGAGAGTCATTTGCAATAAATTACCATAGGGCTTCCACACTTTTGCTCCATTACTAGATGAATTTGAGCTTTATAAGTCATATTTACAGTTGTTTAAAAAAACACAAACTACCAGCCGGGTGTGGTGGCACACGCCTTTAATCCCAGCACTCGGGAGGCAGAGGCAGGCGGATCAATGTGAGTTTGAGGCCAGCCTGGTCTACAAAGCAAGTCCAGGACAGTCAAGGCTACACAGAAAAACCCTGTCTTGAAAAAACAACAACAAAACAGAAACAAAAACAACACAAACTACCAATCTAAATTAAGCAGCACCCGAGAGCACAGAGTCCCTTGTCAGCTCAGAAGGGCAAAAATCCAGTCATCACCTGGCCGGGTACTAAGAGTCAGGTGATCTTGACCACGGAGCCTTGCATGAGAGAATGGAGCCTAAAAAACACAGCAGACTGAAGTTGCATGCAGTGGCCAACTTTTCAGAGCTTCAGAAAACTTCTACCCTGAGGGTTAAGAAGAGTCGCATGGAGAGTAGCTTGGAAGAATGGGGAAATAGTAGGATCCACAGGGTCCTGGAAACCTACAAGAAGAACTTTATGACAGGCAGATCTGGGTCCTGGGGTCCTCCTCAAACTAAGGCACCAGCCAAGGAGAATATAGGCAGTAAACTTCGAACCCCTACCAAGACCTAGCCGACGAACAGGATATTCTCCACCGTTGAGTGGAGAGTGAGATCTGACTCTCACACGAACTCTGGTGCCCCTTTTCAGATCACGTCCCCTGCATGGGGAGGCCTGGCGGCACTCAGAGGAAGGATAGCAAGTTATCAAGAAGAGACTCGATATTCTAAGAGCATATATAGGGGGAGGAGGTCTCCCTCAATCACAGACATAGGGGAGGGGAGAAAGGGGGAAGTGGGAGGGAGGGAGGAATGGGAGGAAACAGGGGAAGGGCTAACAATCAAGATGTAATATGAATAAATTAATTTTAAAAAATAAAAATAAAAAAAGAGTCGCATGAGTCAAGTGTCCAATCACAAGGCAAGACACATGTGACAAAAAAACTCAGTTTTCCATAGAGGCACATAGACAAATAACTGTAGCCTATTGTAAAGAAAAAGCTGAAGTGACTGGCTTCTATCTGCTACACTGGGAGGTGCACAAAACACAATCCAAGAACAGTTTGTGTTATGTGAAGAAACTGAGATCACACGACCCTTGTCCTTGGTTTCTTGGAGTTTTCACACAAGCATTCAGAAGTCTTCTCACAGGACTCCGTTCTTGAACCACGTTGCAACAGATAGGGACTGAGGCAGGATGTGGGCACGCTCTTCACTTTGGCCTTTGAAATTCCAAGGTCACATGAGGCCACTAAGAGGAGTCCTATGTGCCCTTACTCAGAATGGGGCTTCCCCATCACCCATCAAGCCCCAGCCCTTTCCTCTCCCCATCTGTCTCTCTCTAGACCTCCAGAGCTTCTTGACTGGAGGTTCTCAGAAAAGGCCATTGCTGGGAAATGTCAGCCAGAAGAACTACACAAGAGAAAAATTCATATTCCCTGTGGTGTGATTGACAGGATAAGCCATAAGGAAATGTCATCACTGCCGAGAAGCAGGTCACATGCCAGCCCTGCCAACGAGAAAGACTAAGGAGTGGCAGCTTGTCCCTTCCATATGGTCCTCTAGTCACCAAGTGGTACGTCAAACTGAGTTACTCTTGGCCTCCATTTGGGGCTGCCCTCCCATTGGCTCTCCAGTCATCCCATGCTAAAGGCTTTCCTGGTGCCACTTAGCATTCTAGAATCATCAGGCCACCGACAGACTGTGCTTAGCAATTAGCATACCATGTGGAACCCAAGTGACTACTTCCTGCAGGGCCCTGACACAGCCTGCCCCTCAAAACTACTCAAGGCTGAATAGACGTGTCCACAGGTGTGGGAGGAGAGCAAAGTGCTTTCCTTCTGCAATCATGGAGCCTCCAGCAGAGCTGGAAGGGGGTGGCTGGGGACCGATTCACTCTGGAGCCACTGTCTCTTCTGCCCCTTTGAAACTCACTGCAATATAATACACCTCAGACTTGAGCCTCGAAGCACATTTATTCCCTGTGCCAAGCCTGGCAACACATTCCGCAGAATGTAGGGACTGCTGTCCTTGCTGGGCAATTGTGCATTCCAGCATCTTGAATGGCAGCTAGCTGATAGACACTAGTTCCACTTTTTTTTTTTTTTAAAGAAAGGCTTTCTTTTCCACATTGGTCTTAGCAGTAGGAAACAGTGTTTCAAAGAGACTCTAAAAGCATCATCCTTAGAAATCTAAAGTTTTCTAAGTATTCTGGTTGAATTGTGTTCCCCTAAAATTCATGTTTTCAAATCCCCAGTACTTTGGAATGCTGTTTCTGACGGATACCTTCTCATACCAATGCAAATGTCACTAACACAGGACTGTTCAAAAAGTTAAAGTCGCACCACACATGGAAGACAGGAAGCTGTATCTTTTAAGGCAGTAGCAAGGTTCCGCCTTTTACTGCCCCTTTCCAGTGTAAGTTTCCATTCAAGTTGCCTTATCAAGTTCCTTAAGAAATGTGAGAAAAGTTGGAAAAAGCAAAAATGAAAAAGCAGTTTTACAAACATGGAGTACAAGCTCATAGACAGAAGCCATAAATGGGTGAGTCTGACTCAGAGGCCAGGAAGGCCTGGTAACACGAGGCAGGACCCAGTGTCTTAACCCAGCACTTAAGGTGATCCTGTGACTTTCATGCATACTGGAAAGAAAAGCAATAAACAAACAAATATGACCAAAAGAAAATAAATCCATTCATAATTAGACTACTCATCTTGGGGAAAAGATACCCTTTAGCATCAATAAACAATTTCATTTTTCCCCCCTGTGTACATATTCATTTGGTGACAGGGCAAGATAGGGCAGAGGTTCCTCTTGTATTGTTGCTGAGGCCATTTCAGATTTAACTACTCTTTTACCCCCTTAATGGAGAATTCTGTAGAAAAGTACCCAATGCTTTTGGGGCTGGCTTACAGTTTCAGAGGTTCAGTCCACTAACATCATGGTGGAAAACATGGCGGTGTGCAAGCAGACATGGTGCTGGAGGAGCCAAGAGTTCAACATCTCCAACTGCAGGCAGCAGAAGATTATATCATTGGGCATAGCTTGAGCATAGGAGACCTCAAAGCCCACCCCCACAGTGATAGCCTTCCTCCGACAAGGCCACACCTCCTCCAACAAGGCCACACCTCCTCCAACAAGGCCACACCTCCTAGTAGTGCCACTCCCTATGGGCCAAGCTTTCAAACACATAAGTCTACAGAGGCCATTTCTGTCAAACCATCACAGTCCACCCCTTGGCCTCCATAGGCTTATAGCCATAACATAATGCAAACTGCATTTAGTCCAACTTCAAAAGTCCCCATAGTCTATAGCAGTCTGAACACTGCTTTAAAAATCCAAAGTTCGGGGTCTCTTCTGAGATTCATGCAATCACTTAACTGTAATCCCCGTAATATCAAAATCAAAAAGCAGATCACATACCTCCACCATCACAGGATATACATTACCATTCCAAAATATAGGAAAGGGAGCATAGGGAGGAAATACTGAACCAAAGTAAGACTGAAGACCAGCTGGGCAAGCTCCAAACTCCACATCTCCACATCTGATGTCAAAACGCTCTTCAGATCTCCAACTCCTTTCAGCTTTGTTGACTGCAACACATTTCCTTTCTTGGGCTGACTCCACTCGCTGTTAGCAGCTTTCCTTGGCAGGTATCCCACGGCTCTGGTGTCTCTAACATCCTGGTGTCTCCAGGGCAATCCAGGCTTTGCCTTCACAGTTTCACACACTGGCCTTTCTAGGCCTTCGTGCAGGGACACTCCTGGCGCACACCTGGCCTCAGGCTTTCCTTAATCACGGAGGGAGATTCCATAGCCCCGTTCCCCTGTTCTTGTCTCTAAAGCCAGAACCACGTGGTGGAAGCTGCCAAGCTCTGCTGCTCGCTTGGGCTGGAACATGGCCCCTTGTTCAATTACGTCTTCACCAGCTTTCTGGTTTGGATGGTTTCCTTCACTGCCTAAGCTTGGCTGTCCTGCAACTTACACACAGCAGGAGACACCTCACGCTATGAAGGACCAGGAAATAAAAGAAACAATAAAAATAAGGGCTTGGTATTAACTTTCAGAGATCCACCAATAAGCACCCTCTAAAGGTTCCATAGTTTAATGCTACCAGATAGAGAAGAATTAAAGCTATGAGTCTGTGAGGGACATTTCCAATTCAAGCCATAGAAGGTTCCTACAGAGGTTGGCCCATTCCTTCTGAAAGAACAGCTGGGCAAGCTCCAAACTCTAGCACCAAGCAGTGCTGAGGACAAAGCTTCTGGGCAGACTGCCTGCAGGAACCCCATGGGGGCTGGTTATTCTGTTTGAGATTCTGAGGAAGTCACTCAACTCCTCTAAGCATCATTTTGTTATTGAGCTTGGAGGTCACAGCCTGTGCCTCACGTCAGGCCCAGCCACCCATCCTCAATACGTTAATTAAAAGAGTCAAATCAAGAGAAGCAGGAAAAAAGAGACTTATTCAATGTAGCCACAGTGGGAAGACGGACGAGGGCATCTGACAAACCCTCAAAGTCCGACTTCAGGATCAGTGGGTCTCACACCTTCCTAACACTGCTGCCCTTCAATACAGCTCCTCATGTTGTGGTGACCCCAACCATAAAAGTATCTAGCTGCTACTTCATAACTATAATTTCGCTACTGTTATGAATGTAAATATCTGATATGCAGGATATCTGATAAGTGTCATGACCCACAAGTTGAGAACTGTTGTTCTGGCTCCTGGAATAGGATCAAAGTTTAAATAGAGAGTCAAGGATATGCACGGCTAAGTGGTCCTGGCCAGGGCTGACCCATCGTTGTCTGGGCTTCAGTCTCATCCTGCACAGTACCTAACAAGTCTGAAACTGTCTGAAACCTCTTTCAGGGAGAGAAGTTCGCCTCTCATTGCCACCTTTTCCTTCTTTCTCCCAGCATGAGACCTGTGGGGAAAGTTCCCATTGTTTGAATAATCTGATAGCCAAATTGAGAGACAACAAACAGTGCCTCTTTAGAAATCTTGATTTGGGGCGGCGGGGGGGGGGGGGGGGGGGGGGGGCAGCCAGGTCTTTTACGATTTCTCTCAACTATAAAATATGAGGATAAACTATAAACTATGAGGAATGATTGTTTATTACTGAGTTCTAAGTGTTACTGTGGGGATTAAGCTAGATAATACCATCTGGCACAGGGTGAACACTTTATAGATCAGGGAACTGAGGCTCAGTTCAAGCAGGTCTCTTAACGGTTAAAAAAATGTACAGCTTGTCGCTTTCTGTCCTGTCCCCACATTTACCCATGATCCATCTTCAAAAGAACAAACATTGTCTCTTGGGGAACCGGAAAGCCTGTGGCCTGAAAACTTTGCAGGCATTCATTCCATCCGACCCCTACTCTGCAGTTAAGAACCCGTGGGAGCCATGAGGGTGCTTTTGTCCCTATGCACTCACCCAGAAGAGCCAGAGCAGCCCCAGACCGGTGCTGGTGGAGCACAGCGTTCATGGTCACATCTTAATCGCTCAATCGTTCTATACAGAAATGCCCAGTGCTGGTACTTGCTGTGATAAACACTCCTCACTTTGCATGTTTCAGCAGGTGTCTTCTCTGTCGCTAGAATTCTGCTTCAGTAATGAAGACACAAGGTTTCGTGTCGTTAGATGCTGAATGTACAGGAAAAGCAACTTATGGAGCCAAACCTTACATGTTTATTTTACAACGCAATCGTTATCCATTTCATTCCCCATCCTTCTCTGTTATATCCGCTAATCCCTGGGTGCACACCAGCCCGTATCCCATCATGAACTTTTTATACACCTGGGCCTCAAATTACCCATCAGCAAGGATGTTTCCTACAAGGTTGCCAAATGCAACTAGCCAAAACACCAAGAATGCAACATTCATATGATGCCTGATTGTTCCATGGTTATTCTTGCTGTATGTAATTTTTCTACTTACATGTAATAATATAAATGTATAACGCAAAAAATAAAGTAAAATCTTTAAGAAAATATATCCATCAGCTTCCCTGACAGGTTAGTCCCTCTCATCACTTCATTGAGGCCTGTATTCCAGATGTTCATCTGCAGAGAACAAAAGTGTCGGTGACTATGAGGTAATCGTGACAGGAGCAATAAATGATGTAAGAAGTCAGCTGAAATAGTCTTCACAAAAAAGAAGTTAATTTCTAGATTATTATATATGAGCTGCTTATTTATCAAGCTAATAGGATACAAATATACTTTAAAGGCTTCGTTTATTCTCTCATTGAATTGAGATGAAGCATTAAAGTCATGGATGGTCTTTACCACTTCACATGTCCTAGCTGATTTGCATTATCTAATGTGTCATTCATAAAGCAGGATGCAGTATCGAGGGGCAGAGCAACGGCGATGGAAATGTGTCTCCTTCCTTCGTCGCACGACTTAAAGAGTGTGATTGTTGGTTCAGAGGTTGTAGCAGCTGTGTGGACAAATGCCCACGTGACTATTTACACTAACTATTCTTATCAGACGAACTTCTCATTGTTGCCAAAGGTAATTTACCTTTTTTCACGATTTAAATTCATGTGGCTTCCTTGTGGTTGCGTTCTCACCAATCAAATGAAGACAAGTACAGTGTTGTGACTCAGCGGGCAGGATGCTCGCCTGGTACAGAGGAAAGCTTGGCTTTGATTTCTAGCCCGGTGGCACACACCTACACCCCCAGCTCTGATGAGGTAGAAGACCAGAAGTCCAAGGTCTAATACATAGCAAGTTCTAGGTCAACCTGGGCTGCATGAGACCCTTATCTGAAAAAAGAAAAGAAAAGAAATCTAAGGTGGCATGGGGGCACACAGAGAAACCTTGTCTTGAAAAAAGAAAAGCCAGGGCTGGAGAGATGGCTCAGAGGTGAAGGGTACTGACTGCTCTTCCAAAGGTCATGAGTTCAATTCCCAGCAACCACATGGTGGCTCACAACCATCTATAATGAGATCTGTATACATAATAAACAAATAAATAAATCTTTAAAAAAAAAAGAAAAAGAAAAAAAGAAAAAGAAAAGCCAAACAAAAAAACCGAACCAAAAGGAAAAAAAGAAATCTAATCTTCTAACCTCAGGGTCTACTCTGCAACAAGATATAAATGTGGGAAACTCAAGTTGGCAAGCGGTAGCTTACTGTATGAAAGGAAAACTAAAGTTATGAAACAGTATATAAAATATATGAGGCACAGCAAACAAATCCAAAGCATAGAGTTTGCTAAGATTTGGGGGGGCAGGGGGGGAAGAGTGCCGAGAGGGCAAGAGAGGCATGCCAGAAGGGCTAAAAAGGGTAGAAGAGTCATTCTAACTGTCAGACATACTAAGAAAAGGAAACCGAGGAACAACGCTGTCCCCTGCAGTTCTGGCAGCCAAGCCACCAAACCTGGGGGGAATGAACATTTTTGAATGATGCCAGAGCTAACTAACCCCCTCCCTCCCTCCCTCCGTCCCTCCCTCCCTCCCTCCCCCCCCCCCCACTCTCAGAAGCTGCTGCTGCCCTGCCCCCACATAAACCTCTCCAGCTCTAGGACTTGAGATGTCCCCTCCTCTTGCTGGAGCCACTCACCAAAGTCACATGCGTGTGGCCCGTTGAGGGAGGAAAGTTACACACTGCATCACATCACAACCTGTTCTCCTGCTGTTTTATTGTGATCCCTGTAGGAAGAGGAGACAGATAACCTTTCAGTAATCTAAAATCCCAACAAAAAGAAACTCTCTACAAAGTGTTTGGGAAGGATTCGGTCTGGAGCAGGCGGGGCTTTTCCTTGGCCCTTCAGGTCTTCTGGCTGCTTTGGGGGTGTTGAGGGGAGTAATATTAGCTGAACAAAAGGCCACAGCCACAAGAGTTGTTTCTTATTCAGATAAACCTGACACGGCAGAGTGAAGCAAGGACAGCTGTCTTTTCTCAGCCTCTGGCTGGGGCCAAAGAAGGTCTTTCTACATCTGCTTGTCAATTTTTTTCCTCTTTCTGTTGCTACTTCCCCGCTCCCCACCCCCACTACATTCCATCATCTCCCTGTGCTCTGAGCACCACCTGGCCCCGCAGCCCTTCACACCCCCACTCAGTACTGCTGTGCTAGATCCCAGACTTAAAGATTACCTGAAACCGCCCCACCCTAGCCTAGGATTGAGGTGCCAGAGTAGAAGGCATAAAGCAAGTACATTTCTCACAAGTTCATAGGTGACATGCTGCTGGGGGGTGGGCCCACACTAGCCATGGTGACTTGCTTAGATCACCCTTTCTCCAACCTCTCTGGGCTCTCTGCCTTTGGCAATGATACCCAAATCGCTCCACACTCTTGACTCACAGTGGTTCCCAGGGCCCTTCACTAGTAATACCACAGTGACTGCTCAAGACCCCAAAGCACACCAGAGAAGCTTCCAGAAGGAGCTATGGAAGTCAGCCTGAGAGCCTGGTAATGCTAAAAGGCAAGATGTAAGAAGCTGATCTCCAGTGGGTCCCAGAAGTCAGTCGCACTGGCCTTGCTTGGCACCAGAAGTGGGTACAGGTTCCATGTTTGTCCCCAGCTTTGTGATACGCGTGGGCTGCCGTCAGGACGGTTTTAAAGGCAGGACGAGGCAGTTCTCCCAGCCATGTTGTGATCCAGGCCCATTAGAGACTTCTGAAGGGATCTCTATCAAGCAAAGAGCATTGTCCCTCAGCTGGCGGGGGGGGGGGGGAGGTGGGGGGGTGCCACAAAGGGCATGTGCCTGGGGTATTGGGCATTAAAGACCCAAGGACTTGGAGATCAAGTCTGATGAGCTGCTCTCATCTTCTCCCCTGCCCTTTTTTGTAGTGGTAGAGCTGGAAGCAGGGGACAACGCCTAGCAGACATGTCCAATGTGATGCCTATGAACTCTATGTGCCCTAGAGGACCTGTGGACACAGGCCAAGATAAACTCTATAAGCTTAAGCATTACAAGATGTATGTGTGTGCGTGTGCATGTGCGTGTGTGTGTGTGTGTGTGTGTGTGTGTGTGTGTGTGTGTGTGTGTGTCTTAAGTGTATGGTTCTTGAGTGTGAATTTTGTAAATGATAGCACTGTGTCATCATGTCACATGGTGGAATAGCCCTGTGCCTCCTAGAGCAAGCTAGGCAAGCACTATACCACACAACTACATACAAATCCTTCTTTCCCCTTTTTATTTTGATCCCAGTTGGTCTTGAACTCACATTGCAGCCCAAGTAGGACCAGGACTAAACCTCACACTTTAATCTCCTGAACTGCCAGGATTACAGGATGGTCCTCCCAAGCCCAGATACTGACTTCATCATCTTAAAATTATAAAAAAAAAAAAAAGGGGGGGGGGCTGGGGAGACGGATCAGTCAGTAAAGTGCTAGCCATACCAGCATGGGACCAGAGTTCAACACCCATAACCCACATAACAATAGCTGGACATAGTGGCAAGTACTCCTAGCCTCAGCCCTGGGGAAGTGGAGACAGGCAGACACCTGGACTCAGTGGCCAGCCTAGCCTACTTGGTGAGTCCCAGGTCATTAACAGAGCCTTTCCCAAAAAGGCAAGGTGGGGCTGGGGAGCTAGCTTAGTCAGTAAATGTCTCTCACACAAGCATGAGGACTTGAGTTTGATGCCCAAAACTCGTATTAAGAAGCCAAGTGTGGTGGTATGCGCTTGAAATCAATCCCTGCGCTGGGGAGGTAGTTCCAGCTGTCTGGACCCATGGGGCTTACCAGCCAGCTAGCACAGCTTCATCAGCAAGGCCAACATCAACAGCAGCCCTGTCTCAGAAGGCAAGGTGTACAAAGACACAGCAAATTAAAAAGCAAGGTAGACAATACCTAGGAATGACTGACACCCAAGATAGTCCTCTGACCTCCCCCTCCTGACACTCATGTGCGGATGTACACACACACACACACACACACACACACACACACACACACACACATGCACTAAAATTACCCAGGCATAGTAGTTTATATTTGTAATTACATCACTCAAAACTGAGTCGGGAGGATTGCCAGGACTTCAAAGGCAACCTGGGCTACAGTGTGAAACTGTGCCTTAAGCAAGCAAACAAAACCTAAAAACTAAATAAAACCTAAGGTTACATTTCAAGATCCACAGAAGTAGAACGGTAGACAGTAAGAGTCACTAAAGACAAAGGAGCTGGAAACCATAGAGATATTTCCAAAAGGCCTGAGCGCAGACCTCCCTCGGACACTACAAATCCAGGTAGGCTTGCCTATCCTTTGTCTAGAAAACTGCCCGTGAGATCCAGCTATCAGCCCTGCCCTTGCAGGTGCTACCCCCTTGTGGTTATCTGAGCATATGCTGCAAAGCCTCCAGGTATATTGCTAGTTTGTTTATTCAAACTAACAGGCTCAGAACCCAACACTGGAATTCTCTCACCAAAGGAAGGAAGGGGACGGTGTTTTTTTTTTTTTTTTAAGGCCTCCAGCTGTTTCAAACAGTGGTGTTTTGTACATATTTTTTTGGCACAGAGGAAGTAAGAGAAATCATTGAGTACCCACGTTTTTTTCTTTCTTCCCCTGCCCCTCTTTTTGTTGTTTGTCTGTTTGTTTTGTTTTGTTTTTGGAGACAGGGTTTCTCTGTGTGGCCTTGGCTGTCCTGGACTCCCTTTGTAGACCAGGTTGGCCTCGAACTCACAGAGATCCACCTACCTCTGCCTCCCTGAGTGGGGGCATTAGAGGCATGAGCCGCCATGCCCGTCTGAGTACCGGCTGATTTCTATAGCTAAGAGGGACTCTGGAGAGTAAGAAAATAGGGGGTAGGGGCTGAGTACATGGACAGGGCTGTGAGGAAGGCAAAGAAAGAACTTTGTTTTATTCCACTGCCCGGAGACCAGCAGGGAAAGCGAGGAAGTGAACAGGTGACAGTCTTTCCGGGCTTCAATGTCTCACTGTAAATTGACAAGGATGCATCCCACTCCAAAATGGACCCAGGACAAAAGAATATCCTTTTCTGGTGTTCGCATCACACAGCAATGCCTGGGCTGCTGTGGCCTGTTGCTGTCTGTGGTCTGGCCTTGCCTTTCTGTGTTTTCTCCCCGCTCCTTACATGATCACCATGGCTTATTTATGCACTGCCTGCCTTTGCATCCATTGACAGTCTCAGGGTTCTACAGTGAAAGCGTATCCTTCCTTTTTACTTCTCAGAGGTGCTCCCACGGTCTTGCCCCTGTGCTCTCTGGTTCTCTCACACCTGCCACTGTTGTTCAATACAAGCTTTGGCTGGGGCACCAATGGTGTGTCTGCACCAGAGCAACTGTTTTCAGGAGGACACAGGCAATACTATTCTTCTGTTAATTTGCATATCAGTTTGGAGCAGGGATTTCCAAAGTGTGGTCTGAGCACCCCCTGGAGGCCCCTGAGAGCCTTTCAAGGGACCTACAAAGTCAAAACTATTTTCGTAAGACAAAGACGTTCATTGTGTAGTATAATTAAGACCCTTGTGTTTTGATATCTCATTCACTCCTAAGTGTACAATCTAGTGTTTCCTAGAAACTATGCTCTGTGTAATATTGCAACACAGGGAAAGTAGTAGCAAGTTTCAATATTCCTTCCGTTAAACTGATATCTAAGAGAATATAGCTGGGACTTGCTGCTGGAGTGTTGTGGAAAGATAAAGGGAACTAGACTGGAAGGATTCAATAGGGAGGGAGGTGGGAGAGCAGGGTAAAGGAAGGATGTTGGAAGGACTGTAAGCTTTGTCATAGGTGAAAGCAGTCTTGGCAGGCTTTGCCCTTGGACACACCAAGGATACTTCCTGAGATTAACTTTAAGATAGACTAGGTGGAGCCATCTTGGGCCTGGAATTCAGGAAGGGAACCAAGGGACTCCACCTGGACTATTGTGTTTCTAATCAACCGTCAATGGGAGACAGAGACCACCCTTTGCACGTGAGAGACAGGCATGTGGAGACGAGAGAGGAGCAGCAGGTTCGGACCAGGCTTGAGCACGTGGGTAGGGAAGAGGATCATTAGTGAACAGGCCAGACCAGCATGCAGGCCAGAGACACCTAGGGACCCATCCTGTGGAACGGATACCGCAAGGTTCACTCTTGTTTCCCTTTAACCTTTTTTCCCTTTTGTGTAAGCTAGTTGGGTTGTATAATAAAGTTTAATTGTTAAGAAACAGAGCCAACAGAAGGAACAAGGGAAGGACAATTCAACTAAAGATATTTTGAAAAACCATATGGATACCTACTACTGTAGAAGCTTCCTAAATATATACATGTATGAAACAAATGTGACTGGAGTCACTATATAATAAGAGAGGCAATGCCCTAACTAGACATCTTCCACCACCAAATAAAACCTCAAGGACCAGGAATGGGTTACATCTTGCTGAGTTATTGGCCAAAGAAGTACCATGGGCCCCTGCCCTACAAACACCACCGTTTAATGCCAAGGTATTGGTTGTTCTCCATAATCTGATAGTGAAAGACCCCCGAAGGGAGACCCTCACTCAAGCCTCGGGATGGCGCGCACCCAAAGACACACAAACGACCGTCTTGCTGTAAACGCACGAGGTAGTTTATTGGCAGAGCTCCAGATCAATGCGTATCTCACGCAGGAGGCAGAGGGGTCAACCCAGAAGCCCAGGGGTTTGGGGTTTATATGGAAAAAGGTCGGGGGGAATGGGAAGTTTTGGCACGGCCACACAGGATTGGTTGTTTCAAACATTTGAACATCAGCAAATTGTGTAGGCAGATCTGGGGTAAGGTCAGACTTAATCACACGGAACATTCCTTGGTTCCTGTTCTTCTCGGAACCCAAGGGTAGATGTTTATCTGAGCTAACGACACATCTGGTTAAACTCAAACCTGGAATATTGTGTGTGGGCCTCAAGGGGGGATTAAGCAAACACCATAAGATCGGATGAGGGGTCTTGGCTCATTACTCACTCGACCATGCCCGGTACCTGTTTCTCTCAGGAATTTGTCCTTGTGTACCCTCCCTATCTTTTACGGCCAGCCGGTCCCTGGAACACTCAATAGGCCTCTGTCTCTTAGCTCCGCATTCTTTGTGACTTATCATCTGGGACCTTGGGCTAGCATACCTGCAGACCTGCACTTATGAGTTAGAGAGCTGAGAGCTCTGCTGTTCTGGTTGCTTTAATGCTAACTAAAAATTTTCCCTTTCAATAGTAAAGCCCGATTGCTAAAGATGACACTATGCAATAAAACATGAAGATGATGAGTTGGTGCCCAACTAAAAGCTTTACATGTACTGCTTAGCATTCACTGTAATGGCAGGTATTCTGCATGCTACCAGAAGAGAAAGGTAATCATCAGTATCACCCAGCTACAAACACTGTGACCTATAGCAACGACCTGCCTACAATTGTGCAATAGTGGCACAAATGTTATGGGAGTAACAACTACTTTTCTTTTTAATTATATTTAAGGTCCACTCTGTATGATAGAACCTTATATCTGGCACTGCTAAAGTGGCCCAGAACCTAAGACCAGATAGGCCATAAGCCTAGGGAAAAGCCTAATATTATTATTTTTGCCAAAGGAGCACAGCAATAAAATGACTCCAAATGGGTTGCAGAATATTTGATCACAGTGTGAACCCCAAGATTGTGTACTGGAAAAACACATTTCTAGTCGTGATGTGGTTCATTCCCAGCACACACCTTTAACAAGAGCTTTCTGTTTATTGTAAACAGGTGGTTATGGTGTGGCTCAGCTCTAGCACACACACCTTTAATCCTTTATTGAACAGGATTAAGTAAAGTTAACCCTAGGTTCAAGAAGCAGAGCAAGCAACCAGTTCACAGGAAGTGACATAGGGAAAAACCATAGAGTGAGAGGAATTCTGGAGGGTGAATAGAGAGACACAGAGAAAGTAGAAAGAGGGGACATTCTGTTTGAAGGACTTTTAAGACAGTGTGGAAGAGAAGGGGCCTTTTCCTTCTGGGACATTGGCAAAATAGAATGGTCAGCTGGGTGCTTTCTGGTTCCTGAGTCTTCATTGGGATTTTTGCTTCAACATTAATCAGATTTTATATTGTCTCCCAAACCAATTCATCTCTTTTTGTAAACCTAAAATAGATTCTTGTAATTTTCAGGAGATCCCCTGGATCTGCAGGGCACACTCCAGGTAAGTATAACCTGTTTCAGAGGGTGGGATCCTGCTCCCATTCCCCGGTTTTGGTACTCCCTTCCCCAACTACCAAGACCATGGGCCTAAAAGTTTCAAATGTAAACTCTTTAACTTTATTTCCCACAAAAAAGAAGCAGAAGTAACATTATCCAATTCATTTTATGAGGCCACCTTTACCTTGATTTCAAAGCCACATAAGACTCAACAAAGAAAGATAATTGAAGGCCATTTTATTTTATGAACATACATGCAATAATATGCAATAAGAAACTTGCAAACAAAATCCAAGAACATTCCAAAAAGACCATCCCAGATTCAGAGATAGTTCAACATACATCAATAAATAAATGTAGTCTACCATATAAACAGACTGAAAGATGAAAATCATATGATCATCTCACTAGATATAGAAAAGGTCTTTGACAAAATCCAACACCTTTCATGATAAAAGTCCTAGAGAGATTATGAAATCAAGGGACATACCTCAACATAGTTAAGGCAGCTTACAGCAAAGTTATATCCAACATCAACTTAAATGGAGAGAAACGCAGAGCAATTCCACTAAAATCAGGAACAAGACAAGGTTGTCCACTCTCCCCATAGCTGTTCAATATAGTTCTTGAAGTTCTAGCTAAAGCAATAAGACAACTGAAGATCAAGGAGATAAAAAGTGGAATAGAGGAAGTCAGAGCATCTTTATTTGCAGGTCATATGATTGTATACATAAAACCCTAAAAACTCCACCAGGAAGCATCTATAGCCAATAAACACTTTGAGCAAAAGTAGCAGGTTAGAAATTAGTACACAAAAGGGCTTCCCATATACAAATGACAAACAGACAAGAAAGGAATCAGGGAAACAACACATTTCACAATAGCCCCAAATAATAAAAAATATCTGTGGTAACACATCAATGAAAAAAAAAAAAAAAAAAAAAAAAAAACAACTTGTGTGATACAAACCTTAAGACACTGAAGAAGATATCAGAAGATGGAAAGGACCCACTCGTGGGTCAGCAGAATTACTATAATGAAAATGACCATCATATGAAAAGCAATCGACAGATTCTATGTGATTGCCATCAAAATTCCAACACAATTCTTCAAGATTTTGAAAGGACCAATTTCAGCTTCATATGGAAAAACAAAACATCCATATAGCTAAAGCAAATGCAAATGATAAGAGAACTGCTGGAGGTATCATGATCCCCTTTGAAGATGTACTACAGAGTAGTAGTCGTAGTAGTAGTAGTAGTAGTAATAATAATAATAATAATAATAATAATAATAATAATAATAATAATAATAAACCCAGCATGGTATTGGCAAAAAAAACAGACACACTAAGCCAAAAAATCAGACTGAAGACCCAGACTTAAATCCACACATCTATGGACACTGGATTTTTTTATAAAGGATTAGAAACACACACAGGAACAAAGACCTCATCTGCAAATAAATGGTCCTGGCCAAACTGGATGGCTGCATGTAGAAGAATCCAAATAAATCCATATATATCATCCTGCACAAAACTCGAGTCCAAATGGATCAAACCAGATACACTGAACCTGATAGAAGAGAAAGAAAATACCCCTGAGCTCATTGACCCAAGAAAATACTTTCTGAGCCGGGCGTGGTGGCGCACGCCTTTAATCCTAGCACTCGGGAGGCAGAGGCAGGCGGATCGCTGTGAGTTTGAGGCCAGCCTGGTCTACAAAGTGAGTCTAGGACAGCCAAGGCTAACATAGAGAGACCCTGTCTCGAAAAACTAAAAAAACTAAAAAAAGAAAAAAAAGAAAGAAAGAAAATACTTTCTGAACAGAACACTAGTAACACAGGCACTAAGATCAACAACTGATAAATGAGACCTCATGAAACTGAAAAGCTTTTGTAAGGCAAAGAAGACCGTCATTTGGACAACGTGGCAGCCTAGGGAATGGAAAAAGATGTCTACAAACAACAGAGGGTTAATACCCAAAATATATAAAGAACGCAAAAAACTAGATATCAAGAAATCAAATAACTCAGTTTAAGACAGAGTGCAGATCTAAACAGAGAGTGGTGTTGTTGTTGTTGTTGTTTCGAGACAGGGTTTCTCTGTGTAGCCTTGGCTGTCCTAGACTCACTTTGTAGACCAGGCTGACCTCAAATTAACAGTGATCCACCTACCTCTGCCTCCCGAGTGCTGGGATTAAAGGTGTGCGCCACCACCCCCTGGCTGAGAATATAGGAAACTCAAACGGCTTTGAAACACTTAAAGAAATGTTCAATATCCTTAGTTATCAGAGAAATACAAATGTCACACCTGTCAGAATGGCCAAGATCAAAAACCCAAGTGACAGCTCATGCCAGTGAGGCTGTGGAGGAAGAACACTCATCCATTGCTGGTGGGAGTGCAAACTTGTACAGCTACTATGGAAATCAGTGTGACAGTTCCTCAGGAAAGTGGGAAACGGTCCACCCCAAGATCCAGCTACAGCACTCTTGCCCATATACCCAAAGGACTCTACTTCCTAGCAGAGATGCTTGCTCAACCATGTTCATTGCTGCTTTATTCATAGTAGCCAGAAACTGGAAACATTCTAGATGCCTGTCAACAGATAAATGGTGAATGATTAATGGTCCATTTACACAATGGAATATTATTCAGCTGTTACAAAAGATGAAATCATGAAATTTGCAGGTAAATGGGTGGAACAAAAAAAAAAAATCATCCTGAATGAGGTACCACGGACTCAGAAATACAAATATGGTTTGTATTGGCTTATATGTGGATACTTGCTATTAAGTCAGTGGTGGAGTAAGGGACTAGAAAGGAAAGATCTCCCCAGGAAAGAAAAATAGGATAAATAGTTGTGGATGGAAAACTGGAATGGGAGGATCAAGTAGGGAGGAGGAGGAAGAGAAGGACTGGGGAGGAAATTCAGGAAGAAATATCTAAAATTAAGGGCCATTTGAAGGGTAGTATGGAAACATAATACAGTAGAAGCTTTCTAAAACATACACATCTATGAAGGCGAGCTAAATAGCCAAATAACGGGGGACACAGAGCCCCACTGCACATCTCTTATCACCAAATGAAGCTTCCAGTACTGGGAATGGGTTACATTCAATTGAGTTGTTGACCACAAGGGTCCCGTGAGCCCTTCTGCTCCCTTGCTTCATCAGCAGGGGCTCTAAACCTCCAAAACCATCAGCCCAATTAAACAGCCTCTCATGTAAGTTGCCCTGGTCATGGTGTCATTTTACACCAATGGAGAAATGTGCAAGTGTCGCTTGCACATTTGCGTCACTTCTATCTCCATGCCTGAAGGCTGGCTGCATCCAAAGGTGAGGAAGCTGCATGCAAGTAAGTGAAAAGTGTGACTTTGCTAAATGCATTCTATTGGTTAGTTTCTATTGTCAGCTTGATGCATTTAGGGAAGAACCTCGATTAAGGAGCTGTCTAGATCAGGTTGGCTGTGGATGTGTCCTTGGGGCATTTTCTTAATTGCTAATTAATTCAGGAAGGTCCAGCCCACTCTGGGTGGTACCATCCCTAGGCAGCTTCCTTCCATGGTTCCTGCGTCTACTCAAGCCACAGTACATCCGTGCTCTGACTTCTGTCCATGATGGACAGTTACCTGGACGTGTAAGCAGAAATAAACCATTTATTTGCTCCCCAAATTGCTTTTGGTCATGGAACTTGTTACAGCAACAGTAAGCAAACTGGAACATACATTCGGACCATTAATGCTGTTGCTTCCTAACTGAGGAATTGTGGGTAGTATGAATGAGGCAGAGACTACCAGTATGTGGCACCTGCTGAGACCATTTGTACTCTAAATGGACTCCATAGTCTTAGCAGCAAGCTAGACCAGCTCACAGGTAGCTGGGGAGATGCTGTGGGGGCATCGTCAGATTTTGGAAGTTGTGGTTATTTGTATAGTTATGGTCCTCATAGACTCATGTGTTTGAATGCTTGGCCCATGAGGATAGGCACTATTAGGAGGTGTGTCCTTGTTGGAGTAGATGTGGCCTTGCTGGAGGAAGTGTGTCACAGTAGGGCTGGGCTTTGAAGTCTCAGGAGCTCAAACCAGTTCCCTTCCCGCTGCCTGCGGATTCAGATGTAGAATTCTCAGCTCCCTCTCCAGCACCATGTCTGCCTGCATGCCACCATGCTTCCCACCATGATGATAATGAACTAAACATCTGAACTGCAAGCCAGCCCCAATTAAATGTTTCCCTGTATAAGAGTTGCTGTGGTCACGGTATCTCTTCACAGCAATAGAAACCCTAACTAAGACAGAAGGATTGCCCACATCTCACCTGCTTTTCTCCATAGATGGTGGGTAGCTAGGTGATAAAACACAGATTTCAGAGCTTAGAATTGGTAAACACGCCTACAAACTGATCTTCTACTTTGAAAATGCTATTCTATAAATTATGGGGTTTTTTTTTGTTGTTGTTGTTGTTGTGGTTGTTGTTATTGCTGTATTGTCAGGGGCCGTGCAGAAGGAACAACAAAACATCTCTAAAACTCCTGAAATGTGACACATGGGTTAGCACAACCACAATGTGTGTCTCAGAGAGGCCTAAACCCGAGAACTACGTGTCCTAAGGACTTCATGCTGTTATGGAACATAGCTCTGCTTGTCCTTGTGGTCACCATATCCCTCATGAGAATCTAAGGGGGCTCCCAGCCCCTCACTGGGCGGTATCACTGGCACTCACAATAGCAATGCCTGATCTCTTTCAGGCATCGCTGCTGGAGCAGATTAATGATTCAACCACCACCTGTGAAAAGAACGTAGAGATGAAGATTGCTAGCAGTGACCACTACCCTTAGAAAGAATTTGGGAAAACAGATTGTTTAGCAAGGTTAAGTAAAGATGTTTTTGCTAGTGGCTCTGACGTAGAAAAGTCTTAGGGAACAATCTGAAGTTAAGAAACAGTTTGCTCTTAATAGTAAAGCCAAGGGACTTTTTGAGGTGTGACTCTCTCAAGCTGGGTTGGTGACTGAGACAATGATTAATTTCCTTATCCTATTTTTTGCCCTCAGCTTCCTGATATGACTTAATAAGGATATTAACGAGGAGATGCACACCTTTAGAATTTAAAATAGAAATGGCTGATTATTTTTTATATAGAAGTTTGTAAGATTGTTATAAGATTTCCTTTTTAAGATAATTGATCTTTTGTAACTGCAAATTGCAACCTGCTGGTAAGGAAAAGCTGGGTGAGAAATTGCCTTGTTTGCTTATTCTGTTAATATATAACAAATTGCTTAACTACAAATGTACATGGATTCTTGGGAATAATTTGTTTTTCACTCATAATACATAAAACATTTGAACAAGACCGGGTGGTGGTGGCTCACGCCTTTAATCCCAGCACTCAGGAGGCAGAGGCAGGCGGGTCGCTGTGAGTTCGAGGCCAGCCTGGTCTACAAAGTGAGTCCAGGATGGCCAAGGCTACACAGAGAAACCCTGTCTCGAAAAACAAAAAACAAACAAACAAAAAACATTTGAACATGGGAGGGTATTGGGGAACATGTTTTCCTTATAAATATTCATTGTAATTGTTCACTTATCTTAGGTAAGTAGCAGGCCTTTGTCTACAAATATGTGACCAGTTAGGTTTTTTTACTTATGATCCTGGGGATTCAGAAGATGGTTATGTACAAGGTGATTTGAAGCCTAGGATTGAAGCTCCTGTTCCAGTAGTATTCAGCTGACTGAATTGTATGAACTTCAGTGTTTTCCCTTTGTGGACAGTAGGCACATATCATCTGCCTCCTGTAGATGCCATTGAAATTGCACATAAGAAGTGTGATTAAGTAGTAGCTGTTATTATTAACCCTGTGTTTTTTTGTGCAGAACAAAAAAAAATAAAATAAAATAAAATAAAAAAAAAGAAAAAGAAAGAAAAAAAAAAAAGAAAGAAAAGAAAAATAGAATGTAGCCACATTGTGAACTTTTTTACTATTTGAAAGATTTTGCTAGGATATATAATCTGTGGGAGAAATAAGAAAGTTGTTCGAACTCACTCTTTGGAGTTTGTTCCATTCACCAAATGTATATATGTATATATGCACATATGTACAATAGCAGGTTGGGTTGGAACTCCCTCTTTGGAGTTTGTTCCATCCATCAAGGTGTGTTAACGTGTATATGTATGTGTGTAAGGCTGGGCTGGAATCAGTTTCCATCCACCCAATATGTGAATGTGAGTGTGTGTGTGTGTGTGTGTGTGTGTGTGTGTGTGAAGTAGGAAAAGCTTGTTGGGACCTACCTGCTGGAATCTGTTTTCTTTCATCATCCAATGTAAGTGTGTGTGTGTGTGTGTGTGTGTGTGTGTGCGCGCGCGCGCGCGCGCGCACATGGGGTTTTTTCTCTTCTTTCCTTTTTAGACAGTTGCCACAATTCAGTGGAAGGCCCTGCTAAGAGCTATCAGCCTTAGCCCCCGCTTGCCACAACTAGGTGGAAGGCCCCGCCAGAAAACTACCAACTCTGGTCCACCACCAAGAATGATTAAGTTCTGACTCCTCCGCTGCCTCTATCAGTAGAAGCTGCTGTTGGTAACAACCAGATCTGGCCTGGAAAGTTGCCCTCAGAGAAAACCTGCTGGGTGACTCAACCAGCCGCAGAGCTATGCCCTGCCTCAGTTTACCCTGTGCCCCGGCCTGCCGGGGTTCCACTAACACTCAGAAGGAGAATTTTCCTGTATAGGGACAGAACACAAGACATGAAGAAGGCGGTAAGCCTGAATTCTGATCAAACCCCGTTTATTGAGAAATTTCACAGAATTTTTATAAGGCAGGGGGCAGGGAAGCATATTGCTATGGCAACCCAGCTGTAGGCTATCTCAAGATGCGAGGTATTCCAAGCAGGTCCCAACCTTCTGCCACACTAAATATGTTGCCATCTTTATCTAATCTAACTGCTAAACTACAACAGGGTGGCTCCGTCTAAATCTTATCTTTAGTCTAACTGCCGAACCACGACAGGGTCAGCTGGTTCTGGTAAATGGCAGACTGCTGGAGAAATAGGAACCTAGGCTCTGACAAGATGGCTGAACATTGGCCATATAGCCCGTCCCCTACAACCCTGTGATGTTGAAGCTGGTCTTCAGCACTATATGAATTACAAACACATATAAAACTGGAGAAAATGTGTAATAAAATCCCATAAACCTACTGACCAGCTTCAAAAACCAGATACGTGGCCCATCTTGCTGATGGGCAGTCCTCTATGGATCCAGTAGTGTTTGGAGACAGAAATCAGGTTTTATTATATAATTTTAGCCATAAACGTCTCAATACGTATCTGAAAATAAAATATAACCACAATACCATTGCCTCAGAAAATGTTAAGCCTTCAATATCATCAAATACTGATTTTTTCAAATTGTTTAATTATCTCATAAATATCATATGATGTAACATAGTCATCTCAGGATCCAAATAGTTTCAAACATTCCATAAATTTTGTATTTCCACAAATCTAAAACTAAGTTTCTCCCATTTCTCCCTTGTGTTTATGGAACTACAACAAGAGGGAGGCTATTTTTCCAAGATGAGTTAGTCCCTGGAAATCCATCCTCATGGGTCCCATGCCTAGAGCCTCACACAAACTAGAAGCTTTTGTCTAGTGGGCTGTGGAACCTGTTGGCAGATCCTTCATTTCCCAAGAGAGCCCAGCCACATTTGGCAGTCACCCATCTGCGCCCCCAGCCCTCAAGCAGTCCCGTGAAGCCTCAAGGTTCACTGGGTCGCTGCTGCGATATCGTCTTCTATGTATGTCGAGAAGCATTACATTAAATCTCAACAATACAAGACCTCCACAGTGACACCACCTGCTGACACCCCATCATGAAAGAGAAAATATGTCACAAAGCCCAACTCCCATATGAAGAGCTACAGGCAATAAAGGGCTGCGGAGAAAGGGAGATTCGGTCCTCCCCAGGGAGTATTCCCCTGATAGATAATCCAATCCCAAGTGGTCAGCCCTAAAAACATACTAATACAAGCAATAAACACTAAGTAAGTAGTATTAGTAGGGTGTGAGTGTGAGTGTGTGTGTGTGTGTGTGTGTGTGTGTGTGTGTGTGTGTGTGTGTGTGTGTGTGTGTGGTGTTAATAGGGAATAGAAGAGACACGAGAGGAACCGCTGAGGGAAAACCCCTTCTACCCTGCCCCCCAAAAAAGGTAACATAAATACATATATTTTAAAAGGAAAAGCTCGAGGGTTCAGATGCCCACACAGCCACCAGGGGGCACTCTAAGAACTTGCTGCCGATCAGAGTGGCCTAAAAGCCAGTTTGGCCGCTGTATCACAGGGGGAACCTGAAATGCCCAGCTGAAGCTAGACGCAGGCCAGATTCTGCCAACAGGAGGGAACAGATCTCGGAAAGTTGTGCCTTTTCCCAGCCTGGTCTACAAAGTGAGTCCAGGATGGCCAAGGCTACACAGAGAAACCCTGTCTCGAAAAACCAAAAAAAAAAAAAAAAAGTTGTGCATTTTCCCACACTGCTTGGAAAAGGTGAGGGGAGCTACCACATGTCCTATTGGAGGATTTAGTGTTCTTAGCCCTCCCACTTGGCAATGATTTTTCCCTTCACATCTGCCAGGCAAAAGAGAAACCACGTGTAGCCCATCACTCTCGGCTTTTGGTGGTGGTGGTGGTGGTGGTGGTGGTTGCTTGTTTTATAGGGGAGGAAAGAGTTTCTTTCAGCTTGCTATTCTCTCAGGTCACACTCCATCCCTGAGGGGGAAGTCAGGGCAGAGCTTAAGGCAGGAACCTGGAGAGAAAAACTGATACAGAGCCTGTGGAGGAGCACGACTCACTGGCTTGCTCCTCCCATCACTCTTAGGTCATATTTCCGTTATTAAGTAAACAAAGGCAGCTGCATGCTAAACAATGTTAGAACATCAGTTAATCCCATGCACACGGCTAGCAAAATACTCAAAGCTGGGATCCTGGGGACCCGGACTCTCCATGTGGCCTTGTACCTGGGCCTCCTTGCTAGAAATTGAGGTGGATGGGACAGAAGCCATTCAAGAACGTCCCATTTTTTCTTAGTTAGTTTTGCCTGGGGCTTATATGCTAACAGTCTGCCTTTCCCTGCTGTTTTATTTTCCAAGCGCTCAGGTGTTCACCGTTATCCACTGCCTGAGCATGTAGAGACTTTCGGAAACAATTCCTGTTTTCAATCCCTTCCAAAGGTGGATTGCCCCTTGTTCCAACTGTCACAGATCGACACTCAGTGCCACAGGGTTTGTGTTTCAGTAACCCAGACTGTAATTAATAACAGCCCCAAAGCTCAAGAGTAGTGATGCTGGTGACTTAAATAGCCAAAATGACAATACAAAGGGCTGTCTTAAAGAGAGGAGGGGCCACATTAAAAAAAAAAAAAACATTTATTGTAATAAATTGCTTATAAAGTTATACAGTTACTATGTTGCAGTGTACTATAACCATCCTAGCGTGAGCTACCTATTATTAGTTATTGTTTATTTTTTCCTTCACCTAATTCACAAATTACACTTTATAATAGGTATATATGAATACAGAAAAACAACATACAGGAATTTGATAGTCTGCAGCTTCACTCATCCACTGGGAGACTCTTGAAATGTATTCCCTATAGGTTAATGGGAGCACTATAGCTTCCTAGGGCCCCTATAACAAAATACTACAGCTAAGTGGCTTAAGACAACAGAAATGTCTGTCTGTCTCACGCTGCTGGCAGCCGGATAGCCTGTTTGCGCGCGCATGCGTGCATACATGCGTAGGGCTACACTTCTCTAGAGCTCTAAAACAGGCTTCCTCGCTGCTTCCGGTGTTTATGCCCAGATGTATTTGGTCCTTCCTGAGATGGAAGATGGTCAGTCACCTTCACCCAGTGTCTTCATATCATCTTCCCTCTGTGTGTGTCTCTTTTTATGAGGACACTGGTCATTAAATTGGGGCTTCTTGCCTCAGTGACCTCAATGACCTTGGAAATTCTCTCTCTAAAAAGGCAATGATTTTTAGATTCAGGGAACTAGAACTTCAACAGGTCTTTTAGGAAAATGGACGAAGTTCAGCTCATAACAGGAACCATGTTTTGAGGAAAAAAAATGACTTTTAAAAGTCTGTGTTGACAAAGCCTCGTGAGTAAAAAAATACTAGTGGGTCACAGTACCCCAAGGGCTGTAAATCTTCCAGGTATCGTAACAACAAGTGGACGTGTTGCAGAAAGCTATGTGATGTGACTTTGGTGAGAATAGCAGCATTATAAACCACGTGAGCTTCAAGACTCAAACTGTAATATGTACGCTACATCGGGTAATTGCCTGACGCTAAAATGTAAACTGAGGCACCCTGGGCAGCTCCACCCGCAGTGTGGCCCAAGCACTTCACATGGGAACTAACTCATCAGGAAGCCAAGCCAACGTGATTGATTACAGTTCCACAGTTGTTTGTTTGGTATCTTCCCATTGGAGAGTCCCTAGTGGTGCAAGTCTTGTGGCTACTTCTGATTGGTTGAGTTTAAGTGTTGCTTTCCTTTAATGTGCAAATGTATATGCAGTTCAACTTACAAACCAAGCAAAGCTAAGATCATGTAGAAGAAAAAGTCTGTCTGTGTGCCTTTGTATGCTTTGGGGTCTGGCCTCCATTTTAATGCTTTAACACTATGGTCACCAATAGAGAAAATTAAATCCAAGCAGAGAGGGAGTGGGGAGGGAGAGAGGAGAGAGAGATGGAAGGAGGGAGGGAGGGAGGGGAAAGAGAGATTGTTGTAAAGTACAAAATATCATAGAATTGCTTTTTTATGGTGAACACAGATTATCTGTACACATTGTAGCAGTAAATGTTCACAAAATCAGATCTCATCTAAGGACCACAGGTGTTCACTACACCCCAGAGGAGGCCCTGCCTCTGTGTGTCACCACCAGAGGGCCTGTGGTTCTCTTGGGTTTCAGTTGGAACGCTCATGGTCCATCAGACACTGGTCTCCACAGGCCCCACTTCAGTTCCTGCCATGGCCGTTCGATGAACAAGGTCAGGGCCAGGCCACAGAGGAAGGTCAGCACACAGTGTCCAGAAAAAAGATAGAACTGTGGACAAAGAGGGCACAGTGGACAGCTTATTCCATGCCTCCACCACCCCACCCCACCCGCCTTTGAATCTGAGAGTATGCTGCCCCAACCCCATGAAGCAGAGTAGAGAATAAATGGTCCCAAATTAAGAGTGTATCCTGGACTGAAACCCTCGCCCTCTCTCCATCAACTAAACTTTAAAAACGGGTAACACAGAGACAGCTTTTAACAGAGCCAGCTCTTTGCTTTGCAGCTTGAGAAGGGCAGGTGGTGGAGGGAAGAGTAGGGCCAGGCACTTGCTCACCATATTGGTGTCGGTGTAGTGAATCAGGGTCTCCTGCAGTCCGTTATAAAGAATGATCACAGTGGGATGGAGGAGGTAGCAGGCATAGCTGATGCTGGCTGGGAGACTCCAGAGGCCACAAGAAAGCCCACGCTTCACCAGTCCTGATGGGAAAGGGTACAGAGTCACCAAGTCACAGGTCTGTCTGGTGTGTGTGTGTGTGTGTGTGTGTGTATGTCTGTGTGTGTGTGGTGTGTGTGCACCTGTGTGTGTGGTGTGTGCATTTGTGGTGTGTGTGTGTATGTGTGTGGTGTATATGTGTATGTGTGGTGTGGGTGCATGTGTGTGTCTGTGTGTGTGTGTGGTGTGTGCATTTGTAGGGTATGTGTATGTGTGTGGTGTGTGTGCATTTGTGGTGTGCGTGTATGTGTGTGGTGTGTGTATGTATGTGTGTGTGGTGTGTGTATGTATGTGTGTGTGGTGTGTGTATGTGTGGGGTGTGTGTGTGTGGTGTGTGGATTTGTGGTATGTGTGTATGTGTATGTGTGGGGTATGTGTGTGTGTGTGTGTGTGTGTGTGTGTGTGTGTGTGTGTGTGTGCTTTTGTCCTTTGGAGGCCAGAAGAAGGTACTGGAACCCCTGAAGCTAAAGCTAGAGGTGGCTCATGCTAGGACCAAGCACAGGTACTTCAGTGACAAGCACTCTTAACTGTGTCATCTCTCCAGCCCCTTCAGGTCCCTATTCCATCTCTTGACGTCCTCCAGCCTTCCCCCCCCCACACACACACACCCAGTTCCCTATTGCAACGCCTTGCAAAGGAAGAATATCGCTTCTCTATCGATGGACCCAAAATAGATTGCCTGGCACAAAAACAAATACACAAACACACATGTGCAATTAAGTGAATGAACCTGGAAATATTCGGCCATGGCCCCAGCCACCAATAACACCTGGAATCCCTTTGGTGACTGTTTCCGGGATGCCTGAAGTGTCTGTGCTCAATCAGCAAGGGTGATTGGGACCACCTGTTTTCTCTTTAAGCCATGTGTTCCCGCTGTGCTGGCTGAGGCTGAGCACTTTTCACCCACAGCCTAATTCTAACCTCATCCAATGAGGTCTCTGGAGTATACAACTGTCTTGCTTCCTCCATGGCTCTGTTCTGTGACTGTAAAGATTCAAGGAAGTATGGAAACAGAGATTTTTCTGGATGGTGCCTGAGTGGTGTTGAGTGGTTACCCCTTTACCTCAGTCCTACCTCAGGCCTAAAGAGAAAGGGAGGAAAATGCCAGGCGTTGTCAACATATCTATAATCAGGAGAACGTTCCTTTCTCTCTCTCTCTACGCCTTTCACCTCCTTGCCCCTCTGCACATCAAAAGCCAACAGCACAAAAAATATTCTCCTCGGCTATGGGAGAGGTCTGGTGACTCTTTTGCCTCCTCCCCTCAGATGGAAAGTGGGGCCTGAGGTGGGTGTGACCAAAGCCGTGTCCTCTGCTACTACATTACATCATTTTCTCACTAGTTTCCAGAGTTCTTGCCTAGACTCTAAACCAGCTTTTCTCGGGAGACCCAAACCTTGCCTTTCAGGACCTACCTTAGCATTTAAGCCAACATAAAAATTGAAAATAACATATGAGAGCTATTTACCCCCAAGGAGAGAGACAAACTGCTCCTTCTGCATTGGAATCAATTATTCATCCTTAACTCGGGTGCACAGCTTCGTGTTTCAATACTGTCATGCTCTGGAACAGGATGTGAGCCCAAGAGCAGAGCCAGGGACCCCCTCCTACCTCCATAGCCTTCCTGACAGGCAAAAATGACCCAGCCCACAGCTGCCGCCCATAGGGTCCGATGGAGGGCCTGGTAGATGGCAGCAGCCATGGAAGAGGTGGGAGAGCTGTCATCCATGATATATGCCAGGGCGACAACTACAAACAGAGTCAGCAGAGAGAAGGTCCAGCCCAGCATGGCCTGTACCTGAGGGGAATAAGAAGAGGATCACAGCTCAGGAACCACTGCACCCTTTTGCGCATGCTCACCTCTTTGGCGCCTTTTCTGTCACTTCACATCTTCTTGGTGTAAAACTCAACCTTTGCCGATTCGACTAAAATGAAATGTCAGCTGAGTGGTAAGCAGGGGTTAGAGACAATGGGGGTGAAGGGTGTGTGTGACTGACTATGAGAGGGTTTGATGATCTGCATGTGTGACATATGCCTAGCATCCTGTTGCTTGGGAGACACCATCAGGAGAACTTACGAGTCCAAGGCCAGCTGGGTTACATAGAGAGACCCTACCTCAAAGATCAAAAAGTAACTGTACAAACTAGTGACTTATTGAGTGACGTATTGATTCTGCACGGTCAACTGTCAGTAGATCATTATCACACTTGCATGCACGTACATAATGTATTAGATCGTATTTGCTCCCTACTGATACACACACACACACACACACACACACACACACACACACACACACACACACACACACACACACACACACACACACACACACACCCCTCCTGTCCCTCTGGACACCTTCCTGTTCCTGATAGTTGCTCTGCTACTCTTACACATTTAGTTTTTTGTAAGCCTCGGTCTATGCAGAGAAAAGCAGAGAAGAAGAGGGGTGAGGGACTTAGAGAGAGAGAGAGAGGGAGGGAGGGAGGGAGGGAGGGAGGGGGGAGGGAGGAAGGGAGGGAGGGAGGGAGGGAGAGAACAGTGCAGGGCAAACTGGCAGTCTAAGCCCCACAAGTTGAGCAATGTCACTTCCTGTGGATGATAATATACCATGGGTCCCTGGCACAGTACCTTAGGCAAAGCCTGGCGAAAGAACATCCAGGACCTCTCACACTTATTTTTTTTTTTTTTTCAATTTCCCACAAATGATCAATTCAAAGTCAGCTAGAAAAAAACATCTCTGTCCAACATTCCCTCCTCTCCTAATGTCCTCTTCTGTCCTTTAGTCAAAGAGGATGGATGCCTCGGTGGCACGGAAGGGGCACCTTCAGGACAGGAAAGAGAGGACCACCTCCAACTCAAACAGCAGAGGTGAGTTAAACCCTGGCTTGGTTTACGTCCTCGGTCTTATGCCACGTCTCTTGATCTCTTCAGACCCAGATCTACGTTTCCAGGCTCTCTGGCTCCTCTGTGCCCTAGTTGGTAAGTTCCCACGATGTCCGAGCTGACCTGAGACACAACCTACCATCATGACTCTGAGATCTTGAAGCTCAACTTCTCGCCCTAGGTTGGGCTATGTGGAAGGAAAGGAAGCTGTCAGGGCCTTCCCACTCTGCTACTTTGACCTAGGTCAGACTTAGCCCTTCGCCCTTCACTAATTCCTTGCTGTTAACAGGCCTGCAATCTCAAGAAACACAGCTGAGCCGCCCGTGCTGTACCCCGCTCTTTGCCTGCCTGTCTGCTCGCAGCTCTTCCTCCCTGTCTCATCCCTGGCAGCCATTGGTATGCGTGGCTTCCTCCGGTAGGAACCAGAGTCCTAGTTCTTCCCAGCTGAGTTGCTTCTCTGGCTCCACCTGTCAGCATCCCTGGCTCCACGCCCCTGGCCCCGACACTAGTCTTTGACATGGTTAGCCCAATGATTTTTCTTTGTCTTACCTTCTCCCCTTTGCTGATATCCTGTTCTTCCTGAAGCCTCAAGTGACCTGAGCTGTGTTTAAGGGTCTCCGTGATCATGCTGTTTTATCTGTATCTGGATAATATATTTTCAGAGCACTACAACACTAACATGTAAAAGATATACTCTTCCATGCAGCCACTTGTCCTGAGGAATCTTTTTGTTTGTTTGCTTGTTTGTTAGGGTGATTTTATTTTATTTATTAGTTAGTTAGTTTTTTGAGACACAGTTTCTCTGTGTATAGCTCTGGTTGGCCTGGAACTCATTTTGTAGACCAGGCTAACCTCGAACTCACAGAGATCAACCTGCCTCTGTCTCCCAAGTGTTGGGATTAAAAGCTGTTGCTACCACACCAGCTGGGTGATTTTTTTTTTTTAAATGTATTCTCATTATATATCCCCAGGCTTGAGCCAGCAATCTTCCTGGTCCTCCTGAATGCTGAGAATATAGGCATGTGCCACCACATCCAGAAAAATCCTATTTCTTGATGTTGCCATCAGTAAGACAAGATTTCCCAGGGAGGAAGGCCTCATCTCTGAACTGTCTATGACAAAGCCAAGGCCACTGAAGATCAGGCCTAGCGGAGGCATTGGAGGCAACAGTTGTGCCCCAATCGTGCAATAGGATTCTTGGTCCTTTGGCTCAGAAAGGAGGACTGGGCTCTGGCTAGAAGAAGCATTGCCTTCATGCTTTAGCACAGACACACAACACACTGTAGCACAGTCACACAACACACTGTAGCATGGACACACGACACCCTGCAGCACAGACACACAACACACTGTAGCACGGACACACAACACCCCACAGCACAGTAGCAAATCCAGCAGCCTGGCTCTGCCTGCACTTGGCTTGGCTTGGAAGAGTCAGGCCAGAGAGGCCACACCAATCCCAGGCAGACTTGTGCCCTTACAGGGAGACAAGGGGACAACATACCGTAGATTTGAGGATGTTTGCAGGGCAGTCTGAATGCATGAACATGCTCAGGAAGAGGCCCACAAGGAATGGGCCGCACCGGCAGTAGGGCTTGGTGTAATACTCTGAGAAATACAGTAAGGTTTCATCTTCACTGGAAAACAACAAGGAAGCAAGGTGGAGACTCAGCTTTGAGCTGGATGAGGAAAAGACAATGTCCTCTAGGGTAATCCACAAATCTAGAGCCAGATTTCCCAATAATGATCCACACACAATGGCAAGGGTGGTCTAGGCCCTAGACTCTAGGGCCTTGGGTCACAGCTGGTTTGTTTAAATTCTAAATTCCCTTGGGTGCTGTACCCAGATCTCAAGGACATATGATGACTTCATTCATGGTGGCCTCTAGGAATGTAGAAGAATCTGTGAGAGGAGAGGAGTTCAAAATAAGCCGGAGCCATCTGAAAGCCAGGGCATGGTGATACACACTTTTAATCCCAGCATTGGGAAGCAGAGGCAGGCATATTTTTGTGAGCTCCAGGCTAGCCAGATATGGTCTACATAGCCAGTTCCAGGACAGCCAGGGCTACATAAAGAGACCCTGTCTCAAAAAGGGGGGCGGGGAGAAGGAAGAGGAAGAAGAAGAAGAGGAGGAAGAGGGAGAAGAAGAGGAAGAAGGAAGAAGAAAAAGGAAAGGAGAAGAAAAAGAAGAAGAGGAGGAGAAGAGGAGGAGGAGGAGGAAACACTGTCCAATGCTGTAATTCCCATCTATGTCTCCTGCCACTAATAGCAGCACGTCTGAGAACTTATTAGGAAGCCAAACTGATGCCTCTTGCAGGAACACTGAAGAGGAGGAAGTTGGCAGTGGACATGTATGGTAACAGACCCTCCAAGTGAGCAGTGTCCATCAAGTTTGAGAAGTGCCTGCCTACAGTGTCAGTCGCAGATGTCCAGGTGACACCCAGGCCCACCGAATCAGAATCTGAACATGGGACCCAGGGCTGGGGATTTTCAAAGTTCCCTGGCACTCCAAAAGAAAGCAGCTTAAGAATGCCTGCCAGGAAGTTTTCACTGCCTCTCACTGAGGCTGGAAGGTAGAGCAGCTGAGGCCCCTTGATGTCCACACAGAGATGGTCAGAGGTGGGAAAGTTGCTCCAAGATTAGTGGATCGTTCTTTAGCTCTGACTGGAAGCTCTTGTAAAAGCCATTTCCCTGGGCCCCAGCACCAGGAAACCTAATTTAATTGGTTCACCTGAATGCTACAATAGTGGCACAAGCCTCTAATCCCAACAGCTGGGAGACTGAGGCAAGGGGGATTGTGAGTTCAAGGCCAGCCTGCATTGCTTGGTACATTTAAGGCCAGCCTGATCTACAAAATGAATTTTCTCGCCATCCCTGTGTGTGTATGTGTGTGTGTATGTGTGTGTGTGTGTGTGTGTGTGTGTGTGTGTGTGTATAATATACATATACCATATATATATATACTCAAAAAATATAGAAAAGGGCACTGGGCTCTACTAACCAGGAGTCTTGCAGTGAATTCCCTCACAAATACAAATAGTCCTGGGCCATGGTGTGTGTATGTGTGTGTGTGTGTGTGTGTGTGCGCGCGCACGCGCGCGCACATGTGTGTCTTTGCATGTAGACACCAGAGGATGACAGCCTTGGGCAGTGTTCCTCAGGCTTGTTGCTGTATGCCCATGTATATTCACCCCAGTGCAGATACGGGGGTCAGTCGACAATTTGCAGAAATCAGTTCTCTCCTCCTAGCACGTGGGTGGGTCCAGGATTGAATTTAGGTCCTCAGGCTTATAGCAAGCACCTTTATTCTCTGAGCCATGTCGAGTGTTTTGGTTGTTGTCATTTGTTTAAGAGACGATCTTTCACTGGCCTAGAAATCACCAAGTAGGTTAGGCTGGCCAGCAAGCCTCAGGATCTACCCGTTGCCACTTGTGCAACACTGGGATTGCAAGAACTGCACGCCTTGCAAGCATGCACCATAACACTCCTCCCCTTTTTTTTTTTTTTTTTTTTTTTTTTAATGTTTTGGTTTCTTGAAACAGAGTTTCCTGGAACTCACTCTTTGGACCACACCGGCCTTGAACTCAGTGTTGGGATTAAAGGCGTGCACCACCAGTGCCCAGCCTCTTTTTTTTTTTTTTTTTTTTTTTTTTTTTTTTTTTAATGAGAGTTTTGTAATGCACACATAGGTCTCTGTGCTTGTCTTGCTATCTTCCCAGAGCCCCTCATGCTGGCTTTATTAGAGATCAGTAAAGGCTGTTCTGGAAAATGTTACATTTGTACACACATCTGAAAGAAGTGCTGGAGGCAACCCTGACAAATCTTAGACACTAACACTGTGTGGCCTTGAAGAGGTAACCCCAACTTCCTTACATGTTCAGTTTCTCCGTCCAGCAAGGTATCTGGTATCTACACTAAGGGAGAACCCCATTTCAGCCACACGGGGGTGCTCCTGTCCTCTGAGAAACATGTCCTACAGCAGAATGCATTTTAGAAGACCCCCTTCCTCCCCCACCCACTGCAAATTGAAAGGTTGGGAAATTTGGGACTTTCATCCACATCATCAAAGGTGCCTAACCCAGTTTTTTCATACGTTGATGGGCACAGGACAAACAGCCTGAGGATTCTGCAGACTTCCCAGACCTGGTGAGGGCAGGCAAGGGACAGAGACAACCAAGCTGGACCGTGTTACCTGGCTGCTGACGGAGATGCAACTGGAAGTTTGTAAGCCAGTGTGAGCAGAGCAGTGGCAGTGAAAGATGCCAGGAACAGCAGAGCCCCGAAGAGGACAAGGACGCGTTTACTTCTGCAGAAGAGATGAGATGGCAGAGAAGGAATGCCTTCTGGTTGCCTTCAGCGCAGCATGAATGAGGGGCCACAATCCCAGGAGCCCTGTGGCCTTGCTTTCAAGGGAGGAAGTGGGGGGACTTGAACAGAGCAGGAAAAACTGGGCAGGCTGGGAGTTCCTGGACTGCCTGATCTTGACCATTGACAAGTAGTGGGGACAGTGGACAGAACCTTGAACTTGGTTCCTCTTCTAGACAGGCTTGGTAATAGTACTCTTGCCTGGCCTACCCAGAAGCTTATACTGTGGCTCAAAAAAAGACCATCCTTGGGACCATGGCATGTCCTCTACAGAACACTATATGGACATAAGTGGTGTTTCATTTAGGAGAAGTGAGTTGTTCAAGGCAGGATGGGACACAGATTTGACACAGCCACCCACTCCAGGGAAGGGAGGGAGAATATAGCAAGGAAGAGAACCCTGTTTTCCCTGACAGCATAAGCCTAAGACAAATGTCTGGATGTGGGAGGCTCGTGAGGAGAGAGGGAAGAGGAGCAGGAAGGGAGAACCAATACAAGATAAGCTGTTGAGGTGGCCAGGACTCAATTCTTCCAGAATGTTCTATAGCTTTATGTAATATCCCTCAGAGCTGTCTGAGGAGAGGCAGGCAGGAAGTCTTTCCCCCAGCTTCTTTTGTTGCACATGTGGCTATGATCACGGATTCCTGCATACTCGGGGGCTGTACATGAAGACATCCCAGCTGTCATGCTGCGGGATTCTGTGGCAAGGAAAAGGTCTGAGGACATGGGCTGTAAGTAAGGCACTGTCTGATTACTTGTATCAGAACAGGGTTGATTGGGGCTGTGAGCATCTGCTGTGGCACCGAAATGTGAAACACTGATATATTTTTTTAAAGTAGTTTCCCATTGTGGTTCAAGAGCACAAGATATTCATGCCCTTTGACCCATTAATTTCCCTCGGAATATACATCCTGAAGAAACACTGGAGTTGGAGACAAATAGTTGTCATGAAAATATTCATGGGAAGTTATTTATGAAGGCATAAAAATTGGAAACAATCCAAGTATATAACAATGGGAGAAGATACTAGTAAGTTGTGATTCACTCAGGAAATCAAATGTTAGGCAGATATGACAATTATGTTTACAATTAGTAAAGTAATGTAGCAAAATGGGGGTTCACAAAACTGCATTTTAAAAGATGTGGAGCAGCATGCATTTGTCTTTAAAACACCAGACAGAAAAAGGAAAGATCAGAAAGTCAGTGTCAGATCTTCGGTGAGCCCAGTTTGGCGTGGGTGACAGACTGGGGTGAATACTTTCCTTTCTCTTAATCCTAATGTTTCCTAAGTTGAACACATATCTTAACAAGAAAGAATAATAGATTTCTTTTTAAAATGCACACTATAAATCTCCCTGTGAATTATTGAGACTATAAAGTGTTTCTAAAACTAACAAAATTAAGGTGATAAATATAGGCTACAGGAACACAGGTACATTGACACATTGCTAAGGGCACTGTAAATTACTTCCCTCTTTCCGGGGAGCAATCTCCCAGTATGTAACAAGCACTAAGGAATCGCTGCCACCCTTTGACCTGGTAATTCCACATAGAAATATGTCCCCATGGAAATAGCTACAAGGAAAAGTGGAGTGTTCAAAGGCAGTCATCACAGTGCCATTTATAATCATGAAAAATTGGGCACCATCTAGATACCCAATCATAAAAATGAAATATAAATCCTGAACCTGACAGGTATGCGGGCTGTGTCGATATGTGGACATGTTTATGTGAACAGCTGGAATGGAAAATGCTGAGCACTGGGTATTACACACACACACTGGTGATAAATCTGGGAAAACACACTGATTTATGTGCGGCTGGAAGAGGACATGGAAAGAGGGCAGGGGAGAGAGGGGGTGGTGATGTCTCAGTTTCTGGAAAGTTAATTTCCTACATTTTAAAAAAGCTGCTTTCTATAAAGCTGGGCCATATCTGGGAGTTCCAGGCCAAAGGACCCCTGGGGGGGAAAAATAGACCTCTCAGACCCACTTTCCATGGACGAAGAAGATCAGCGGCATCATGAGGTGGAACTGGAAGTCACAGGCAAGGTACCAAGTCCAGCCATTGCACTGGGGGGACAAAAAGGTAAATGTGATTCCTCCCCTCCAGGTACCCGGGCTGTTCAGTGTCTGCTGTGCAACCTATGAGGGAGAGTTGAACAGGTGGATCGGGCAGCATCCCTGAGAAGAGGAAACTGAAACTAGATGTCTTCCAACCAAGCCTGACAGGTTTCCAGGAGATTCAGACATATTTCTCTCTTGTTTATAAAAGGACCAATATAGCCTGGGTCCTAGAGTAGCCATGGGAACTGACTGGGGTCATGATACGGGAATGTAGGAGGCGTTCGTCCTTAGGTTTAGCTGGAATTCCAAGAGGCCATCAGGGTTCTCTCCCTTGCCTGGTTCCCACTCCCAACTTAAGGTGGAAAAATTCAATTCTTCTGAAAGCCAATCCTTGCCTCACACTCAGAATTCCCAGTAGAACCAACATGGATTCCTGATCAAAGCCACAGGGGCCCACCCACTCTCCATGCTTGTGGTAAATGGAGCCAGCCATTGTTGACAAGTTTTATGCCAATTAAGTAGATACCTAGGGGCAATTTTCCTGTCACTTGGGTCCCAGGGCCCAAGGGAGCCCAAACTTCCTCAATAGAGAGGGAAGCTTTGTCCACAGTTAAAGAGACACTTTTGCCATGAATAAGTAGGAATGGTCAGGTTTGGCGACCATGGCACCTAGGTTTCCAAAACTCTATGGTAGGCTCCCAGTCAGAGGGGGAACTAGCTCCTGTCCTTGTCCATGATTTCTATAATGGCCCAAGCTAGTCTGCATGCAGGAAGATGCCCCTACCTGTCTCCTGGGACCCTATCACGTAAACACCCTCATCCACAACGGGTGCCCCGTCAAAGCTGCTGGGCTTTGGCTGTGGTTATAGGCAAGAATTAGAGAGCTGGCACACATGCCAGCCCATAGGAGGAACTAAGGTCATGACTGAGACATGGCTCCCTCATTTTCTTTCACCTCAAGTTCATTACTGTCCTGGTTGGATTTTTATTATTATTTTCACTATTGCTGTTGCCTTTTGTTATTGTTTTGTCAACTTGATGCAAGCCAGCATTTTCTTGGAAGAGACGAACGTAAGCTGAGAAAATGCCTCCTTCATACCGGCCTCTAGGCAAGTCTGTGGGAACAGTTTCTCCATTAATGACTGGCGTGGGAGGGCCCAGCCACACTGTGGGTGGTGCCACCCCTGGGCAGGTGGTCCTGGGTTGTATAAGAAAGCAGGCTGAGCAAGATATGGTGAGCAACCAAGCCTCCATACTCTCTACTTTAGTTTCTGCCTTGAGATCCTGCTCTGACTTCTCTCAGAGGTGAACTGTGACCCAGGATGTCTAAGCTGAACAAATTCTTTCCTTCCCAGGTTGTTTTTGGTCCTGGTGTTTTATCACACCAACAGAAAGCAAACTGGAACAGTTATGAAATTTTGGGGGCGATTCATGTAAGGCATAGAGCTTACAGTTCTGATCAAGTTCTGTCCTGTCTGGCTTGAGACTGATTTAGGGTGCACCAAGGTGAGCGGTGCATAAGCTTCCGGTGTGAAGACAAAACCTCTCCTTCCTGGTGTGGTGACCTGGGCTGGTTGAGGAACAAGGGCGGAGCGAGGAAGCTGCCCTGAGATGCAAGTAATCCAGCCCTCATTAGCATCACTGCGCCCCTTTCTTGCTTTATAACAAGGACCCCTACATCAGCTGGTGCCGTTCCCCCAGAACCCATGAAGATGAGCGTTAGGCTGGCCCTTGGGAAATCAACCAGACCATGTGACTGGGACACCCTGTGTCCACCCACGCGTCTTTGCAAAAACAGCTCTTGGGTACTCACAGCGTTCTGAACAGACACGAAGTTATTCAGCAACAGCAGATTTGTCCACCAAACTTGCCGGCAGTTATCCCCGTGGAACTGGGCCACTTCCCAGACAGGTCCCCAGGGTATGAAAGAGAAGAGTCCAACCAGCAAGCACACCGAGTACAGGTGGAGAAGCTGCAACCTGGCAGAGAGATATTGGGGGGGGGGGGGGAGAAGATGACGCCAAAGGGGATGCTTTAAGGAACCTAAAGACACTGGCGGGCAGCCTCAAGGGCCTACAGTCTTGCTGAACTACCCATCATGTGCTGCCACAGAGGCAAAAGCACTGCTGCTGGCTATCGCTATTTATGTTACCTCTGAAACGGAAGCTGTTTAGGAATCCCTAAGACTCGAGATGATCCTGTCAGGTAGCTCTATCATCCCATATCTCAAATTATAGCCCAGGGGAGTCAGGATGACCCATCCACAGCCACTCATTCGTAAGATGGGTAGCAGTTCATTTTCTTCCCTTGTGCCTCATGAGACAGAAACTTATTTCCTCCCTCCTTTCCTTCTCTTCCTCTCTTCCTTCTTTGCTTTACGCCTTTTATCTTTCTAAGCAGGATTTGTCACAGCTACAAATTGAAGATGAATACACAGGGTCCAGGACTGGGTATGTGGCTCCATTGGTAGAATCCTTTTCTAGAATGTGCAAAGCCCTGGAGTGTGATCCCTAGCATGACGTAAGCTGGACATGTTGGTACATGGCTATAACCCCACAACTCAGGAGGTGGAGGGCTAGCAGCAAGCCTCTGCTCCACACCTAGTGAACAGGCCTGTTGTCCTACCTTCCTTGCAATAGCAGCACCCTTCATACAGAGAGTACCCCGCGAGCATTTAAGGAACTACTGAGCAATGTCACCGAGGAAAAGCAGGTATCCATGTCCCAGGTCTGCTCAGCTACACTTGTCTTGGTGCCAGTCTCCCTAAGGCCTGCGGCCTGGAGACTGCCATGTTTGCCATCTGACTGAGGCCCCTGCAGCTGCTCCAGCAATTCTGACTCCAACCTGCCTGGATTCCTGGATTCTGTCCCAGCCGTCCATCTCCTCCTCTCTCTGATCAGGTATCAGCCCCATACCACTCCGAAGCAGGGCTTATGAGCAGTACTTTGGGAGAGCACACACCACCCCCACCGACCCTGGCTCTAGCATCTCCACTGCTCAGGGCAACCCCTCCAGAGGAGGATGTTAAAATGAAGTCTCCAAGCCAGTAGGGCCACAGCAGGGGGTGAGGTTGAGGCTCTGGGTGAATGCGTGGGACACTTGCATTACATAGGCGGGGGGGGGGGGGGGGGTGGGAGGGTGGAGGGGGGGGACAGGACCAGAAAGGCAAGTTCTAGCTCTGCCTAAATCATTCACAGGCACATCTCACTTTTTCCTGCTTCCTCCCCTGTACAGAGAGAACTATGACGGCTGCCTCCTATGATCCTTGGGGAATCCTGTGATGAAAATAAGACAGTAGGGTAAGGAGAATTAAAGATCTTAGCCTGTGTCATGGAAGTGTGAGAGACAGGCATGTGCGTATCTGGTGCGTAGGATGGTAAATAGGAAAAAAATCATACAAGTACCAACTCCATTTGCAGGGATTCGCCCCATAAACCTGCCCAATCAGATCCACCCAATCATACCTGCCCATCCAAGTTCACAACTATATATATATATATATATATATATATATATATATATATATATATATATATATATATATATCGCCTTCTAATGTAAGAAAGCAAAAACCTTTTTTTTTTTAAAGCAAAAATCTTGGAAATTTCCTTCATATATATTAGTGGGGCCAATTTAAATACACAGGATATAGCCAGGTGGTGGTGGCAGCGACATCACACACCTTTGATCCCAGCACTCGGGAGACAGAGGCAGCTGGGTCTCTGTAAGTTCGAGGCCAACCTGGTCTACAGAGTGAGTTCCAGGACAGCCAAGGCTACAAAGAGAAACCCTGTCTCAAGTAAAAAACAAATACACAATGGTACACACATATATATAACCAGTGGTGTGGGTTCTGCCAATCAAGAATATGCCGGGCTGTGACATTAAATGATAAAAACACATGCAGAACAGGGTAGTGTCTAGGTCAACCAAGCCACGCCCTCTGCACCCCCAGGTCTAGTCCATCTTCATCCTCTCTGACCTCACCCCCTCTGCTCTCCCTGCTCCTCCCCCAACCCCCACACCCCACCTGCCAGCAAAGAGCTTTGGGGCTCTTCAACTTTCACAGCTGCTCCAACCACACTCTATCTCAGGGTGTTCGCACTCTGTTACCCCAAATGGATTGCTCTTTACTTATAGCATTTTCTTTGTGTGGAACATTCCTTCTCTTCTTTCAAGGCGCTGGACAAAAGTAGCATTCTCTGCCTCTCCCTCAGGAGGTGGACCCACCCCACTTCTGTCTAAGTCCTTGTGTTCTGGCTCTCAGATCGCTCATCTGTTCTGCATTTATTCGCACACTGCACTTCGGTGTTAGGTTATTTATTATGCATCTCTATTCACTAGGATGTAGCCTTCCACTGGATGGAGCTTATTGGGTTAATAAAATGCTGACTCTTCAAAGCTTAGAACCATGTCTCATACACAGTGGCCTGCGATGAATTAATAGTAAAGCCGTCTTAGCCATTTTATCCTCTGCCCTCCCCCCTGCCACCCCCCCCCCCCCCCGCTTATGTAGCCCAGACTGGCCTCAAATTTGCTAGAAAGTTAAGACTAGCCTTGAGCTCCTAATCCCCCATCTTCCACCTCCCAAGTGCTGGGGTTACAAGTGTGCCCTAACATGCCCAGCCTATTGTCTGTCCTCTTGAAGGGATAAATCCTAACTGAATAGGAACAATGAGTTCTGAGTCTATGAATACTAACATCCCAGTGGTAGTGGTGGGGGAAAGACTGTTCTGTCTCTGGGGATCTTAGAAAGGGCACGGCCAGAATGTGGTACCCACCTCCAGTTCTCAATAGAGTGTTGGCCCAAGTTGGGCTCATTCTCTTCCTCGCTCTGACTCAAATCCCCACTCTTCCAGAGTTGCCGGTCTCAGTAATGCCACTGTATCTGCCACATTGTTCAGGTTGGGAAATTCACCTGCCTTTGAGTTCCCTGTCCTTGCTCCCACTGCCAATGGCCAGGTTGGGTTCCATACTTCATCTTGCCCACAAGCCACCACTCCCACCCAGTGCCCTTGTGCCCCCTCCCTCCACACACACACTTTGGCTCCCTCTGCCTGAAAAACAAAACAACAACAACAACAGCAACAAAACATTCTCCCATTTTTCGAGTCTTTCTATTCCAAAACAAGGTTTGCAGATTAGCCTACCACGCTACTGGTTTCCTTGCCCTCCCCATCCCCACCCCCACCCCCCAACTAAGCTGTTCTGGACCTCTGGCCTGCGTGACAAGCCCTCCATTCCAGCAAACCTCAGACAGGACAGGTTCCTTAACCCATGCCTCATACCCAAAAGACACGGAAATCCTGTATTTCCCCCTGCGTCTGGGTCGGGCTACATTGATAAAGCTCAGAAGAAACCACAAAACCACATTGAAAAGAAGCAGTGCCAATCACTCTTAGCTCCCCCTGTCCCCCCACCCCCTGCCTCTTTCCTAAGTTACAGAGAGAAAAGCAGAAGAGGCTTAGGTAACAGCAAGAATAGAAAACTAGTGATGATGCTTGTTGGGGGCTTACTGCACCTAATGCAACTTTGGGGGGGGGGGGGCAGGTTGCACGTAGCCCAAGCTCATCTTCAGCTCTCTATGTAGCTTAAGGTGACCTTAAACTTTCCTGTCCTCTTGACTTCTTCTCCATCGCGCCAGGACTATAGGCAGAAACTATCACACCAGATTTCTGTGGTGTTTGAGCCCGAACCCAGACCTTCAAGCATTTGAGGTGAGTACTCTGCCAACCGAGCTGCATCCCCAGCCCCTAATTTCATTTTATAGAAAAGAAAGCCTAAGTACAGAAAGGCTAAGACAGTCACATAGCTGGTGCACAGTTAGACCTGGACACAAGGCTGGCAGTGGAATTATGAAATCTGCTCCTGCCCACTCTGATGATAGTTTTAACTGTTTCATGGCAGTGCGATGATTGGCTTTAATATCAACTTGCTACAAATTAGAATCGCTTGAGTAAGGGACTGCCTTAACTGATGTGGGTTGATCCATCCCCGTGTAGGTGGCATCTCCTGGTAGCAGTCCAGACACAAGGGACATGCCAGAAGAAAGAGTATTTGCCTTTGGCTCACTTGGCCTTCCCTTTTGCTGCTGCATTGATTCACCCTGTTCCTGCTGCTGCTGCTGCTGATGATGCTGATGATGATGATTCCTTCACTAAGAGCAGAACCAACACTTCTAAGTTTCTGTCACAGACTAAGGACCAGTGGCTCTCAGATTCTCAGCACCAGTTTTGGACTGCTGAGATACAAGCCTTGTGGACTGAGAGCCACCTGATTCTCAGCCTTTCAACCTTTCAGGCTTGAGACAACTGTTGTTACTATTCCAATGAAAGCTGATTTAGTAAATTCTTTTGATATGTGACATATATTCATATATTTTATTGGTTCTGTTTCCCTCGGGAGCCCTGGCTATCCAGTGTGGTATAGTAAGATGGACTTAGAATAGGAATACAGGGATATGGGTTCTGGCTCTGTACACCCATGCCTGAGAAAGTGTGAAAGTGGAAAGGGCTGAAGTCTCCATTCCCTTTAATTCCAGCTCTTTCATTACGTCACTGCCATCACTATTCTGTAGTCTAAACCTATCAGAAGTCTTCTGCTTCAACCAACTGCACATTGCTTAATAAAGAAGCACGGCCACGACCCACACCCCACCCAGCACCGTTCCTCGCCTGGTGTTATTTTTATCTTCACACTGGTACTCTGACTTCCAGGATCACTTGCAGCTACAGCCACTCTCCTGCAGAATATAGATCCCATGGATAGACATTTATGGAACTCTACTTCCAGCCAGCTAAGAATGAGTTTGCCATCACTGAAGTTGAACTGGTTTTTGGTTGGTTGTTGTTTGGTTTTGGTTTTGGGAACTGTTGTTGTTGTTTGTTTTGGGGTTCTTTTGTTGTTGTTGTTTTGGTTTGGTTTGGTTTGGTTTGGTTAGGTTTGATTTTTCAAGACAGGGTTTCTCTGTGTAGTCTTGGCTGTCCTAGACTCACTTTGTAGACCGGGATGGCCTCGAACTTGCAGCAATCCTCCTGCCTCTGCCTCCCTAGTGCTGGGATTAAAGGCATGCACCACCACACCCAGTGAAGTTGAACTGTTTTAAGCCAGCTAAATCCAAACATGCTTAAGGAAGAAAACCATTTATTTCAGATTATGGCTAAAAACAAACAAACAGATAAAAATCCCTCTTTCCAACCAAGGTTAAACATTGAGAAACATCTATTTCATAGCAGTTATGAACTAAAAAAAAAAAAAAAAAAAAAAAAAATCCTTGAATAAACCTACCTTGTAAAGCGTTTGAGAAAGTATCTGAGAATGACTTTAGGGGTTATTCCTGCACTGGTGTTGTGCTGCATCTTTAAAAATGATCTTGCACTTAGCCAACCACTGAGAGAGAGAGAAGAGTAGTCACAAGAGTTACTTAGCTACAGTATAGCTCATCAGTGAGTTGCTGCAGCCATCTTAGTCAGGACAGGCTAAGTGATGCTTCAGTGACAAGGAAACACCCCCCACCCCACCCCCACCCGTGACCTTAAAGCAGCAGTCTTTGTGTCTTTGTTTTGTTTTACATTGGTTCTGCCTTTCTCATGCAACATATTCAGAGCCTGTTGGCCAAGACTCAGTGTCTTCCTCATTATGGGTGAATGGGAAGACAAGTGCTCACAAATGCCCACAGGCCTGAACAAGAGAGCTTTGGAGGGTTCTAGCCTAAGGGGACACGTGAAAGCTGTTGGCCTAAGGGCTCAAAGGTTTCAAAAATGCAGCACAGTGGCACCCGACCAAGTATTACTTGTTGATTGCAGCTAGAAATGTGGTCCATCCATAGGGCTGAGCTCCTGGGGCAGCGGTTCTCACGCTGTGGATCTCAACTCATTTAGGGGTGTTTGTGGAATGATCCTTTCACAGGGGTCACATATCAGATATCCTGCATGTCGGATATTTACATTATTGTTCATAACAATAGCAAAGCTAGAATGATGAAGTAGCAATGAAATAGTTTTAAGATTTGGGGGGTCACCACAACATGACGAACTGTACTAAAGGGTCACAGCATTTGGGAAGGTTGAGAACCAGTGGCCTGAAGGATGGAGGGTCAGACTAACTAATATTTGACTAACAACACTGATAGCTGTTATGCTGTGAATTCTTTCTCTTGCTCTCTGTCTCTCTCTGTGTGTCTCTCTCTCTGTCTTTCTCTGTCTGGTTGGCTGTCTGTCTGTCTCTCTCTCTCTCTCTGTGTTTGTGCATTCACTGTTTCTCTTTGTGTCCTCTGTTTCTCTCTCTCTCTCTCTCTCTCTCTCTCTCTCTCTCTCTCTCTCTCTCTCTCTCTCTCTCTCTCTGTGTGTGTGTGTGTGTGTGTATGTGTATGTATGTGTGTCTGTCTGTCTGTCTGTCTCTGTCCTCTTTATCTATCTCTGTCTGTCTGTCTGTCTCTCTGGTAGTATGGTTCATACACGTTAGTATGCAAGTACACGTGCCCATGCCACTCATGCAGAAGTCAGGGGAAGGACAGCAGTGTCTTCCTCTGTCACTATCCTCCTTACTGCCTTGGGAAGAGTCCCCCACTGAACTAGAAGGCAACTTTTGTGGGTGGACTGGCTGGCTAGTGAGCTCCCTTCTCTGCCCTACAATTCTGGGGTTACAGGTGCATGCAGTCACGCCCAGATCTTTGCATGAATGCTACAGATTTGAACTCAGCCCCTCGTGCTTGCACAGCAAGCACTTTTCCACACAGAGCCATCTCCTCTGCCCTATTGGTCTATTGGAGTAATAAATACCATGAAGGACCCGCATTGCTACAGTCCCACATTGTTTTCAGTATGCTTTCCCTAACGAGACAGCTCCAGATCTCCAATCATACCCAACTACTTCTCAGTGAACATTTGTTGAGTGAATAAGCAAACAGATGGATGTTTGAATCCTACCAGGAGAAAGAGGAGACGTTATTATTCCTGTTTTTCCACACAATGAAAGAGGCTCAGATCACTAGCCAGGCTGCTCAGGAGCACAGAATTCCAAGCTGGGTGGTAGAGGCACACACCTTTAACTCCAGCACTCGGGAGACAGAGGCAGGCAGATCTCTGTGAGTTCCTGGGAAGCCTAGTCTACACAGATATTTCTAGGGTGGCCAAACTACACAAAGAGAACCTGTCTCAAAAAACAAAACAAAAGAACAACAAAAATCCCAGAATCGCAGTTTTGTTTCTTTGATTTTGAGGCACGGTTTCACATAGCCTCCAAGCACCTCAAACTCCTGATGTAGCTGAAGATGGCCTTGAATTTTTGACCCTTCTGTCTCTGCCTCTCAAGCACTGGTATTACAGGAAGACCACAGGATTCCTAACTGGCACATTCTTGTGTTGAGTTCACCATCCAAATGTGCAGCTTTGAATTCTAGCTTGGTGGTGAGCGTGTCTGTGTCCCTTGATCTTTAGGCATTTAGCCCACTGATCCTCATGGGAGTTCCTCTGCGGAGCAAATGTGTTCTCTGTTGCCCAGCAAGAATGCCTGTGTTGGGCCTTACTTGGAAGGGATCCTGGTGGGTTGGGGAATGCCTCTTAGACTTCCTTTGAAAAGCAGCAAGTCGGATTCCTTATAATAGGAACCAAATGCATAAAGACATCAAAACGAAGGCGCAGAGAGCTGGAAGTAGGGCAGCCAAGTCTGATTCTGGCCTCCTCTTAATCTCAGGAAAGGATGAGCCTGGGCCGTCCTTTCTTCTCAGGGTGGCTGGCACTGACCACCAGCCCTCACTAAGCAGAGCCTGGGTCTTGCTCCATGTGTGGGCATGTACTGTTTAGCCCACATGGAAGGGGCACGAGGGAGAGGAAAAACAGACTGTGGTTCCAGAGTCCTGAGTGGCTGGAGGAAAGGAAAGTCATGCAGCACAGATTAGTACGAAGCCAGCCCAAGAGGTACGAAAGGATTCCTGAACAGTGCTCCACAGCTCTCTCAGGGTCACTGGAACCCTGATTCTCCTGTGTAAATTTCAGTGATCGGATGGCTAAGACATGGAACAAACGGCAGGCTGGACACCCCTCTTCCAAACTGTGTGGACCCCAGTGTGGTTTGGCATTTAGAAACGTTTGTGTGCGTCCAATGAGATGTTGGGGATGAGACCGAAGTCTAAGAACACGTTAATCTGTTTCATACACCGCTGCGCACACAGCCTGGAGAAAACTGAAGATGGTATTTTTGGCACACCTGTGTTTTGTCTGGGACCTATTGCCTGTGCAATTTTCCACTTATGGTATTTTTGTTAGCAACTTAAAAAGCTACAGGTTTTGAAGTATTTTGGTTTTCAGGTTTCTAGGGATCCTCAATTTGTCTTAAGTTCTGATTCTGATCTTAATAGTATGCGAGGAGGGCAAATTATTTTTGTCTCTGGACCTTGAATTTATTATCTGTAAAAATGAGGCTGATACTCCATTGCTCAATAGTAAATGCAGAAGATAGAAGACGGAGAGATAGCTCAGCAGACAGGAGAAGTAACTGTTCTTCCAGAGGACCCAGGTTCAATTTCCGGCACCCATGTGGCAGCATACTAGTTCCAAGAGATCTGATGGCCTCTTCTGCCCTCCTTGGGCACAAGGCACAAATATGGTACATAAATATACATGCAGGCAAAACACCCATAAACACAAAACTTTTTAAAATAAGTTTTAGAGTAAATGTACAGGGCTGGAGAAATGGCTTGGTGGTTAAGAGCACTGGCTGCACTCCCAGAGGACCTAGGTTCAATTCCCAGCACCCACAGGGCAGCTCACAGCTGTCTGTAACTCTAGTTCCAGGGAACCTAACACCCTCTTCTGGCTTCCCTGGGGACCAGGCACATGTGTGGTTGCACAGACACATATGCAGGCAAAAAATAAATAAATAAATAAACCTTGCACATAAAAATTAAATAAATAAAATGTGTATGGTATGTGTGTGTGTTGTGTGTGGTGTATGTTTTGCATGTGGCATATGTTATGTGTATGTCGTATATATGGTATCTGTGTGGTATGTGTTTATGTGTGGTGTACATGTGTGTGTGTGGTATATGTATGTAAATGTCTGTGGCACATATGTGGTGTGGCATGTGTGATGTGTGTGTGTGTGTGTGTTGCAGATGCTCATGTACAAGCCAGTGTGTCCATCCCCTGTTTGACTTCTAATATGGCTAGAGGAGATTCGAACTCAGATCATTATGCTTGCCGAGCAAGCACTGGTTCCCAGGGATCTCTCTCCTAGTGGGACACATGGACACGAACGTCATATACAATGTAAATTTGAAATGAAAGACTGGAGCTGGAGAGATGGCTCAGTGGTTAAGAGCACTGCCTGCTCTTCCAAAGGACCCAGCTTCAATTCCCAGCACCTACATGGCAGCTCACAACTGTCTATAACTACAAGATCTGACACCCTCACACCAGCACACATAAATTAAATAAAATACTTTTTAAAAATTAAAAAAGGAAATGAAAGACTATGGGAACCACCTGAAGTAATCAAATAAAATAAAAAACTAGAGATTAAAAAAAGGCAATCACAGACTGATGATGAAAAACGGAAACAAATAGCACAAACAGACATGTCTTTCTACAGTTCTGACCTGTGTCAGGGTCTTTGTACAGCTCTGACCTGTGTCAGCATCTGGGCACGTTCAATGCCTCTGCTCTCCTCAGCTCCTGACACTCAGGCTTGCCCTGTGCTCCTCAGACCCAAGTGGTCATCAGGGTACATCTGGGGGGCTCATGACAACCCAGACTGCTAGCTCTGCACATCCAGGGAGAGGCCCGCGAGCCCGGATCACCAGCAACTGTCCAGTAACAAGTGGCTCAGTGTCAACCAGCATGGATTTGCAGATGCTATCTCCCTCTGCTTGCGGCATCCCAGGACATTGAGTATTTGCAACCCTGGCTTCTTTGTAAACTCAGTTGTGTTATGTAAATATGTTTTTGTCCTAATCCCAAGTGTGGATTTTAGTTTGATCTTTAGCTTGTCCCACACCGGTTACTTGTCTCGTGAGGGGCATGGCTTTTGCCAGCTGGTAATGAATGGCTTTCCTAGTGCAGCATGGGGAGGGACATGGTCAAGGGCTCTGAAGATATACATAAGAGCACAGAGAGGGGGGGATGGCATGTGGTGTTGGTGTGTGGCCATGGAGCAGTTTGAGGAGACAAGAGACAGAAGATGTCATGGTTTGGAACAGACAGCCGGAGAGAAACGCTTCAGGGCTCAACAGCTTGGACGTGCCTGCTGGCTGTGTCTGCTGTTGACAGAGATGGGTATAGCCCAAAAGAACCCAACTGACCCTAAACAGCTGGGAGAAGTAAGGGGGCCCCTTCTTCCCACTAACCTTCCTCCTACGCTGGGTTGGGAGGTTGGAAGGGAGTTGAGTCCTAAACACCCCAAATAAAGTAGAGTTTAAAAGAAGAATCTTACATCAAACTCTTATTAGTTTTAAGAATGTAGGAAATTGAAAAGGAGATTGGGATAAGTTAAAGGAGTGTGACTGACATCCTTCACACTGTTTTCTTCACATTTTGCTGGAGTGAGAATTGGAAATTTTAGTATGAGTCCACACCACTTTCCAGAGCCTGAGGACCACTGAAATGCATGATTTTAATAAATAAAATCAACTTGGGTGGGCTGTCGAGATAGCTTAGCAGAGTAATGACTTACTACCAGCCTAGTGATCTGAGTTCAAACCCTGCAACCCACATGGTGAAAAGAAAAATAACTCCTGCAAGCTGTCCTCTAACCAGCACACATTTGGCACATGCAGACACACGCACACACACACACACACAAAATAAACAAACAAACAAACAAACAAACAAATAAGTGTAATGAGAGCTGGAGAGATGGCTCTGCCATAAAAGCTAGGCTCACAACCAAAACTAAAAATACTTTTAAAAATCAACTTTTATAAAAAGCCCATTTCTCAGCACCATCCTAACTCATCTATGAAACTGAAGATACCACAGAGAGGAGCCTGTGGCAACAGCACTGTCTAGTACAGTGGTCCTCAACCTTCCTAATGCTACGACCCTTTAATACAGTCCCTCATATTGTGGAGACCCCCAACCATCAAATTATTTCATTGCTACTTCATAACTGTCATTTTGCTACTATTATGGATGTAGAGTAAATGTCGGTTATGCAGGATATCTGACAGGCGACGCCCGAAAGGGCTTGCGACCTACCTGCTGAGACCTGCTGATCTAGACATAAACAGAAGATGATTGCCTTCCCACAGGAAGGTGAGACTCACAACCCTCCCCAACACCCACACATCCTTTAACTGCAGAGACCACACTGCAACCTCATCACCTGATCAGGAAAAATGTGTCCACTCCGAGATAGAATGGGCCGCTCCGAGAGTAGAGGTACAGCGGGTTCCTGGGCACTCTGGCTTTCCACTCAAGCACATTATCTGTAACAGACACATTTAAAAGAAAAGAGAGAAAAGCAATGTCTTTTAGTTTAGCTGAAGGAAGCCAAAGGACTTCTCTTTGAGAAAAATTAAGACGCGTACTTTTAACTTCCGTTTGTCTGTAAGAACAAAGCCAGGGATGAATTTACAGTAGGGGGTGAGGGTGGTGACTGAGGCCCCCATCACTCAGGCTGTGTGCTTTGTACTCATAAGATGCCTCTGGGACTCTCACAGAATTGGGACAGGTGCCCATCACCCAGAGGCTCCCTGGAACTGCCCTCAGTGCCTGGCCTTTAGTTCCGCATCACCTGCTTGGTCCTCTGCTGAGAGATGACCTTGGTCACTGAATGGAAGACATTGAATTATGGATGTGAGATTTCAGAGAGTGGCAATGAGCAATGGTCCAGAAATGGTGACGTACTGTGGGTACTCCACATTTGGTTTTATACTTGCCTAGTCTTTCAGAATGAGGGGAAAGCTATTTCCTGTCTTCCTTAGTTGACAGAGGAACACACAATATCAAGACATCCCCTGGGTACCTGATTTCTACCCAGTGGGGTAGCAGTGAAAGAAGCCACTAATTGCATCCTTGGGAACATTGGCATTGGAGGTCACATGCCATGGCAAGTCTCAGCATGACTCTAGAACAGGTTGGCTGTTTGTGAGACAGCTGTCAAGGCTCCCATCCCACGGCCCACTGCTAGCCCACATAGAAGGAGCTCTCTTTCCCATGGATGCTGGAGAGGAAGTTCGTCAGCTCCCCATACCCAAAGATAGCCAAGCGGTCATCTGACTGGTGTGTCCCGAGACAATCCAGAGGAGGCTCAGGACACGGATCCCATTCAGTGTCTGGCAGGTGCTTCCTGGCAGCTCTGGAGTGCAGATGGCTGGCATGTTCTTCTGCCAAGAAAAGCACTGCAGAACTCCATCCACGGCTCCTAGAAACCCTGAGCAAGAGTGGAACTATTACCAATCCTCATGAAAGCCAGACATATCTACATACCACCCTAATGTGAACCAAGCTCATGCAGAGACCTCGGACTCTGGCTCAAAACCTGGACTGCTCGTCTCAGGCTTCCGCAGGCCTATTTCTGGGCTCCTCTCATACCTGGCCTTTGAACCTTGACTCCCCTCACCAGTCTTGAACTGACATTGGTATCCCACAATGCTTTGTGTTGCCCAAGTTCAGGCACCATAGATGCCAACCCCTGACTCCAGACTGCTTTCCAAAGATCAGGAAAAAGTGAAACACCTGTGAGGCCACTGAATCCAGAGAACTGGCTTTTCACTTGAAACAGCATCTTGGTCCTGCACCAAGGACTCTCATTTTGTGCTAATGTCTCCAATGCAGGTCAGGTGCAGGCATTAGAAGGGAAGAGGTGGTATGTCAAGTCATACTCTGAAAGTTGCTCCTTAAGGTTAGATCCTCCTGGCTCTCTAAGTCTGCCTTGTAACCCTTGGCAAGTGAATTAACTTCTCTGTCTGTGCTCCAATTTCCATATCTGCAAACTAAGAGTCTAGGTAGATCATGTAACCGTAGGACATTGTGAACAACAAATGAAATAATGTTATAAGTCACTCTGAATAGAGACCACCCAATAGTAAGCATTTACAAGATCATCTCTGAGATTATCCGTATTTTTCATTTTAAGAATGGCTAATCTGAGCCGGGCGTGGTGGCGCACGCCTTTAATCCCAGCACTCGGGAGGCAGAAGCAGGCGGATCGCTGTGAGTTCGAGGCCAGCCTGGTCTACAAAGTGAGTCCAGGATGGCCAAGGCTACACAGAGAAACCCTGTCTCGAAAAACTAAAACAAAACAAAAAAAAGAATGGCTAATCTTGCCGACTTAATTTATATCTTGGTGTTATTTTATTGTTGTTGTTATCTTTAGAGTGGTTTTTTTTTTTCTTTAGACAGTGTAATTATGAAGCCCAGAATGACCTTGAATATATGATAGCCCTCCTGTCTCAATCTCCCAAGTGCTGGGATGAAAGGGATATGGATACACACACAGTATATAATCGAACCCAAGAGCCAATCAAATAAACAGAACTGGAACACAGGACTCTCCAAGGTCCAAGCCAGCTCTGAGAGGATCACATTCTCCTGGGCAAACCCAAAGCATCGTGGGTGCAGATGCATCCTTACACAATTAAAATGTAGTCACGAAGTCAGTGGTTTTAAGTTCAATTTCCTGGCATCCTGAGATTCAGGAAGTCAATCTGAGTTTCCCTGTGATGGTCCCCCTGCCACAGTCATGGCACCCGCTATTTCATCTAGAGAAACTGCTACAATCCATAGCTATTTAATTCACAAACAATTTCGTGCACCTCTGCTCCCACGTATGGCCTCTTCCAAACAGCAGGACAGGTCCACTCAACAGGAAGCTGTACTGACCATACAACAGTTATCAAAATGCTAAAGAATCAGGAATCCAAACTATGGACTCCAGCCTTCTAAAAGATGCATTGGTCTTACATTGCTTTGTTTTTCAGGGGAATGTCAAAGTGGGGAAGGAAAAGCAATGAGTGCATCATGATCTGTACTTCCTAACATTCAAGGACATACTTTGTCTCTGATAGTATTAAATACAAAAGGAAAAAGTTGCTATGGCAATGGAACACAGACTGGCCATTTTGAAACCAAAGTAAAAAGCAACTGCCAATAAAATCCATGCAGATCAGAAGAAATCTCAGTTTGGGGGAGAAACTTAAAGGCCCACACTGATGCCTGACACCGTAAACATGCATCTGCTTTAAGTGTGAGATGGGTCTCAAGCATGGGCCTCTGTGATCCAGCCTGGCATTGTTGAAAGCAATGGAGATGTGTTGCCTATGGGCTCACTACACTCCAACAGAAGCCTCTGGAACATAGCTGGGCCTGCTGCTTGGTCAGCAAGATCAGGGCCTCCCAGCAGTAGGTCTTAGCACAGCCCTACATTTCCTCACTTCCTGCTAGAATATCGTGACTGAGGGAAAAGATAAATTTAAGAGGCGAGCACATACTATTTCATCGAACTCTGTCAACCTTATCCCATGTTGTCTCTTATTTCATATATGTGGAAGCTGAGGTTCATAGAGATCATTAAAGCTAACCAAGGTCCAGGTTAGCAGTCAAGGCAGATTTGATGAAGAATGGCTAAGCACCTCCTTTTTCTATCATGCTGAACTTGAACCTGTCTACAGGGCACCCAGGTGCAGATACATCACATCACATCACAAGAGGTCGCTGGAGGCTTCTGGGACCTGGGCAAGCCCATCAGTACTGTGCTTAAAATGTGATGGGGGATATAATATATTCAACAGAGCAGGCTGTGAAGATACCGAAGGGCAGCAGGGACAGACCCATGTCCCCTGCCAGGCAGATTTGCATTCCATTCTGCATAGGAACTGGTCCCCAAAACTCTAAGCCTGCCAAGTGCCTCTCAGCATATTTCTGTCTTTTATTGTGCTTTTGATGTTGGGGTTTTAAGTTACTGTCAATGCTGATTTTGTGTAAAATTCAAATAAGAACAGAGAAAAACCATTGCTGTGCTTCCCACGTGGGACATACTCCTTGAAGCTACTTAATTACATATTCATATTTTCCCTGCCAACTCCCTGAGATATTTAAGGTTTTGAGTTTTGTTATTTTTTTAAAATTCTCTCTCAAGTAAGAAAAGACAAATGTAAAGACCTGAGGGGAATTTATTACTTCATATCAATAAAAGACATTTGTATAAATAGGCAATTTTTGAATGACATGCAAATGATAGGTAGCTAATAGATATAGATTAATAGGTGATAATAGCAATCTATCGATGTTTTTCCCTTCCATATAGGAAGGTGGAAATGAAGCCAATATTTTTTTTTTCCTAGATAGAGTTGCGCTACCTAGTTCTGGCTGGCTTCAAAACCACAGAAGATTCTCCTGCCTCTGCCTCTGCCTCTTAAGTGTTAGGATTAAAGGTATGTGCGACCATAGCCCTTGAAACTAACATTCTTAATCTTTCACCAAAGCATAACACAATGGGTCTCACTGGAATCATCAGTTTTGCTACCTTGAGCCGTTCTCTGTTTCCAACTCAGATCCACTGACTAGCTTCGCTTGCACATTCACCCCCCACCACTGGCTTCAGTTGTATATGTAACTGTAGTACTGAAAATAGCCATGATCATAGAATGTGTCCCTAGAACAGTAATGACAGTGAATCCCTTAACTCTCTACGGACCCAGGCTCTGGTCAGCACAAAAGCACACTAGATCTTTGTTACCGTGCATAAAGCATCATTGTCAGGGCATTCGCCTCGCCTCAGCACCCGGATGGTAAACAAAGACTGAATTGTAAACACTGCAGATCTAGTCTCTGCTGGCATTTAGAAGCTGCTGGGTATTCGCTAGAATCCAAACCGGAGGAGCTCTTTTCCAACCACAGACTTCTTTAGGTCACTTCTCTGGGGTGGTCTCCGTTTTAAAATGCTTACTTTTCCCTCTGCTCAGGCATCCTGGTGGGGAGAGCTGAGCTTGGCAGTTGGTCTGTGGGCTCCTGTTTCTTTGCCCATTGCTCTGCATGTTTCTCAAAGGCAGACTCTCACAAGCTGTAGGAGGAGCCCCACGTGCAGAGGATGGCCTGAGGTCCAAGCCCCAGCCCCTGGCCACCATGTAAACAGTTCCAGTTACAGGAAGGACAAGGCCCAGCAAGGTGATAAACCTGCAGAGAGAAGACACCTGGCCAGACCTTCACATAAACACCACAGATGCAGAGAAAACAACCTCGTGAAAAGCAAGTCATCAAGTGGACATGGCAGTGTTCCTGGAAGCCCAGCATGCTGGAGGCTGAGTCAGGAGGCTTCTGAGTTCAAGGCTAACTGATGTTCATAGAAACACTGTGTCTCAAAAACAAAACAAAACAAAAAAGCAAAAGCATAAACAAAGCAAACAAACAAAAAATAACAACAAGAAAAACACCTAAATTTTACATAGGAAATACTTAATAACTTAAGAATGGGGCTGAAGAAATAGTTCATTGGGTAAGAATGCTTACTGATCTTACAGAGGGAAGACCCAGGTTGAGTTTTCCCAGTACCCACCCACTATGCATGGCCCTCAATCTCCTGTAACTCCAGTGCCAGGTGATCTAACTAACAGCCTCTTCTGACTTCCATGGGCACCTGCACACATGTGGTCCACATAATCTCCCACAGACACACACATAACACATACATTTAAAAATACATCTTAAAATTTTTTCTAAGAAAGAGCTGGAGAGATGGCTCAGAGGTTAAGAGCACTGGCTGTTCCTCCAAAGGTCCTGAGTTCAATTCCCAGCAACCACATGGTGGCTCACAACCATCAATAATGTGATCTGGTGTCCTCTTCTGGCACGCAGGCAAAACACTCTATACATAATAAATAAACAAATAAGTAAATATTTTTTAAGATTCTAAAAAAAAAGTAATGGGGTGAATCATAACAGAAAGATTAAGGAATTTCACTATCAGCTTAGAAAATTATCATAAGCATCACTTCTCAGCATTTGGCAAAGAAGAAGTGAAAATTATTATAAACAAACAAAGCCAAAGCACTGAGAAAAACATTTGTAGCTGTATGTCTAAGGGTGCACAGCCCGTATAAAGATGATTGGGGGAAAAAAAAACAAGAAAGTTTCAACCCCCCCCCCCCCACACACACACACAAAAGAGAGTAGAAGTTTCACAAAAGAAAAATACAAGTAACAGATAACTCAGGGGGAAAAAAGTCCTCCTCACCAATTTTTTTTTAAAGACATAATTTGAACAAATGTATTCACCAGGGGACAGGCCCCGCTTCCAATCAGAGAGAGCAATTTCCAGCTCAGGGATGATTGGTCATGGATGCATTTTCTGGTGGTCCTGGACCCCCCTCAAGTTTGGGCCTGGTCTGTCTTCCCTGGAGTGCTTTCCTCGTGTAGTGGTGATCTCCCTGTATTTCAGTCAGCATAGGATGCTGCAACAGAACGACATGGGCTGCTTGCTAATGAACAATAGTCCTTGATTCTTTACCATTCTGGAAGCTGGGGGTTTCCAAGTCAAGTCACCAGAAGACTTGGGTTTGGAAAGGGCCAGTTTTCTAGTTGCTGGCACCTTATAGATGACCTCACATGGTAAAAGGAAGGAGTGAGGGACCCCTCTATGTCCCTTTAAGAAGACACTAATCTCATTTGTAAGGGTGGTGCATGATGGCGTGGTTACCTACTCAATGCCCTACCTGATTCTATCACATTCAGGTTTAAGTTTCAATGTTGGAATATTGGGGAGACACAGACATTCAGATCACTGAACTTCGAAGCCAGCCGTCACAGGCCAGGCATCATTCTCGGAGAGTTAAATTCAACCCCAAATGAGCTGGTGAGAAGTGCCGATACTGGCACAACGCCTAGCCGGATTTCACAGCTGTGCATACTTACAGACACACAGAAGCAAGCGTGTCCAGCCTCAACACCCCAGCAGCACATCTGGCCACACTTTCACGAGATGAGGAGGAAGAGTTTCTTGTAAAGAGGGAGAGGGAAGGTGCCAAGAATGAGGTATTTCTGAACTGCAGAACATCTACCAAGAGAGAAGAAGAGGCCACGTTACAGGTTGAGACTTTTCCTATCATCCCAACACAGAGCTGCCATTTTAATGTGCATTGGCTTTCTAAGTCTGACAACATTTAAAAATTGTATCTGTACTGAACACGCACAGACTTTATGGCTATAGAATAACTATGCACACAGCCTTTATATTAGGTATCATAAATAAGCTAGAGATGATTAATAGTGGATAGGAGGATTCTGCACATTCTATGAAAACACCGTGAAATTTCATATAAAGACTTGAGCATCTGTGGATTTCAGTCTCCTGGGGGGTCTTGGAGCCAATCTACCATGAATACCAAAGACCAAACTTATCTGCTTTATGAATAGAGGGGAAAACAATAGAACAAAGATGCCAAAGAGGGTAGAGACATATCAGGGATTAAAAGTGAATACAACTACTCTTCTAAAGGACCAGAGTTCAGTTCCCTGCGTTTGGACCAAACAGCTCACAACCTCCCATAAGTCCAGCTCTAGGGAATATGACAGTCTCATCTGCCCACCACGGGCACCTGTGTACACACATACACACATACACACACACACCTTTAAAAAATGCTAATGCTTAAAATATAAAAAGATGCTGAAAGCCACATAAGTAGGCACTTGGCCCAGATAGAAATGGATCAGTCTTCTGAACTCTTAGTCTGTTGGTCTCTCACATCCCTTCTGGCACACAGCCCTGGGAATGCTAAATCTTAAAGGTGCTGGTACAGACTCAAGTCTGTTTGAGAGCAAGCCTCTACAAGAGAGACAAAAATATGCAATCGAAGACGGTATAACATGGTGGGAGCCAGGCACTCTGGGATGGGCACCATCCAAAACAGAGGCTTGGAAACAACAGCTTAGGACCCAGCTGATAAACACCTGGAAGAATCAATATGTCAAGATCTGACTGGTGAGACTGGTGTTCTGTCTCAAATGTCAGTGAGCCTCGGGTGACCCAGAAGGCCTGAGAAAGAAGAACTCTCTGGACCCCTCCCTGGAGGCTTCTGAGCTGGACGTCTGGAAGCTATCTAGGATCTGCACTCTGCAATTTCCAAGTACCACACCCAGAACCACAACCTGGGCACTTTCCAGGCCTTGGCAAGCACTGGGGAAGCATGGGTTCATATAATGACAATACCAATCATTAACAGCCACAAACGCTACAGTTCATTAAGTGCCTGCTAGACATGAGGCGGAAGTCCATCACTATCTGTAACTTTTTAGCAACCTATAAAAAGTGTTCCCAGGCAGGGCATGGTGGCGCATGCCTTTAATCCCAGCACTCGGGAGGCAGAGGCAGGCAGATCACTGTGAGTTCAAGGCCAGCCTGATCTACAAGGTGAGTCTAGGGCAGCCAAGGCTACACAGAGAAACCCTGTCTTGAAAAAAAATGAGGAAAAAAATAAGTGTTCGCCTTATCTTGCACACAGGAGAATTTCTCATATATGACTTCATCAAATTGAACATACTGGCTAAGAATACAGAATCATCAGAAAGAAACTTGTGGCTAAGTCACTGTTGCTAAGATAACCTATCTTCTCAGTCAGCACAGGAGGTCATGAGGGAGCTGAGGGAAAACCAATCAGCTTGGCTATTTTAACAGGCCAGGCTGTTCAAAATCACCAACCATCAAAGAGGACAGTTCACACCGATAGTAAAGACTGGCGAACCTTGGCGTCAGCCAGTTCAGATCTCAGTGCTCTTGGCTCCTGCCAAACGGATAATATGAGTATCATAAAATGTTACAAAATTTCTCAAGGACAGACTTAGAGTGAGCCCTCGAGAATCAAAATGTGTTCTCCTTGTTGTCTCTGGCAGATAAAATATTATTGGTTTAGTGTTAAGCAGACTATTAAAACCAACTTTTTCTTTGTCAGTTTTGGGAACCATGCAGGGTCCAGCTGGATTTATCAAATACATTAGGTGAATCCAGTGTCCTAGATTAAGTGACAATGAACCACCATTGTCAACTCTCTGTCACATTTAAGGGAGCTCAAATAATCAAGCCAAACCAGAAAGTCAATATTGGGTAATATTCTGACTCCCCACCCCCAGAAAAGATTCAAATCCTGATAACTGTAGATGTAACATTATTAGGAAACACCATCTTCTCAGAAGTAACCAACTTACAATGAGGTCATACAAGGTTAGAGTGAGCCCTAAATCCAATATAGGTGGTGAAAGAGAGAGACCCATTGGGAAGAATCCCACATGCCAATGGAAGTAATGAGTACAAGGCAATGATGCTTAGTGTATCTAAGGAAATGCTGTAGCTAATGCTGTGCTCCAAGGAAAACTAGTGTGTTGACCAGCCAAGGAGAAGTGCTATGTCTACAAGCTATGGAGAAGTAGTGTGTCTATGTGCCAAGAAGGAAGTTAAGGAGAAGGGATTTGTCTACTCGCTGAGGAATAATAAAATCTTTACAGAACAAGGAGACTTGGTGTGTCTACAAGCCAAGGACATATGAGTATCTACAAGCGAAGGAGGCACTGTGTATCTACATCTCAAGGAGGCATGGTGTGTCTACAGGTCAAAGAAACATGGTTTGTCTACAAGCCAAGGGGGCAATGTATATCTATAAGCCAATGAGCATCAAGAGCTGCTGACAGCCCCCAAAGGCTAAGAGAGAGGCATATACTAGACTCTGCTAGATGACTCAAGAGCAATCAACCTCAGCTACACTTTGATTTCAGATGTCTACTGTTCAGAACTATGAGAAAATTACTTTTTCTTGTTTTATGTCATCTGAGATACCATAGTCTGACTGAGTCTTGTGATAGAAGCCTTGAGAAATGAATATAATAAGGCATTTGCACTGGATTTTATAATTTTTATATCTAAGTTTGAGCTGGAGAATCAGTTCTCAACCTCTGGGTCATGACCCCTTGGTGGGGGTGTTGAATGATCCATTCACAGGACTCACCTAAGACTACTGGAAAACACAAATATTTACATTATAATTCTTAACAGTAGCAAAATTACAGTTATGAAGTAGCAACTAAATTAATTTTATGGTTGGGGGTCACCACAACACGAGAAAATATTTTAAAGGGTCACAGCATTAGGAAGATTGAGAACCACTGGTCTAGTCTGCACACCTGGGATGACATAATTTTATCCTCAGGAAGCTACACGCATTCATTGCTTTTCTCATTACTATGACCAAACACCTGATAAATAAAACCCAGGGCAGGAAGGATTGATTTTGGCTCCTGGCTTGATCCTGTGCCCTCCTAGCAGGAAATTCCCTGAGGTGCGGAGCGGCTCTCGGCTGTGACACAAGGAGCATGCGCAGCTTGCTCACATCTCTGTGGACCAATACTGGCGTTCTCCTTACTGTCTCCTTTCCCTCTTTTATCCAGCCTACACCCTGAGCCCTTGGGCTAGAGCCACACACATGTCGTCTTCCTGTAATCTTCTCTAGACACGCCCTCACAGACACTAGAATCACTCCTAGGCGATTCTAAATCCAGTCACGCTAGTGATGATAAAGGTCAACCGCCACATCACGTCTGTTAGTTGGAATGCTCCAACATCCTTGGAAACCACTGTGCACCCCGGCCTCCAGGCTCCGGCTTCTGCCTCTGTCCTGCTCCAATGAGCAGCACCTGTGCCAACGGCGGCCACCTGGCATGACTGAACTGCTCGGTCCACATCTGGAGGAGAGATGTTAGCAACTTTAAAAAAAAAAAAAAAAAGCTTTAAGAAATATCTGACTAATCCTTTCCAGATGGGGGAAATGGTCCCCTGGGCAAAAACACTCTGATCTCAAGCCCTACTTCTGTTGCCTCTGGGCCAAAGCCGGAGAAAGGCTGTGCTGTCCAACGCTAATTTCCCCCGAGCAGCGCCCCACCTCAGCTCCGCTCCCCCTAACCTGGGCCTGTTCCAGTTTCTCAGGAAGCACATGCCTCTCTCTGCCTCTCTGAGAATGAGTATCTCAAAGATTCTTTTTATCAGCAGCAGTGACAGCCAACACTTCACTTCACTTGGTCAGTTCTGGCTAACCAGGTTAGTGTAAGCCAGAAAAATCAGAGTCACTGATAGATTGCTTAAGAAAGACAACTCGTTCAACTTGGGGCCTTGGTTACTGACCTGAAACGCTAATTGTATAGTAGCCGCCCACATGTTTTTTGTTTTTGTGATATTCATCACTTATCTATAAAGAACCAATTTTTTACTTTAAGTGTGTGTGTGTGTGTGTCTGTGTGTGTGTGTGTATCTGGTAGTACAGGGGCTAGCACCAGGATTTCACATATGCTGAGAAAACACCAGACCACTGAGATAGGTCACATGCCCTTTTTTTGTTCTTGCTTTTGCTACAGAAATGTCCTGCTATGTAGCTTAAGTTATCTTCCAACTTGCTCGGTAGCCCATGACCTCAGGCTCATGACACCCCTCCCCTGTCTTCTGGAGTGCTGGGGTTGCAGGCGTATGTCAACACACCTGGCCTTTGTTTATTTGCTTGCATGTATGTTTGTGGCTTTTTGTTTTGTTTGTTTGTTTGTCTTTAAACAGCACATGACACACTAGGCTAGACAGATAATGTACCCAAAGCTGTGGCTGTCATTATAAACTTAGAGGACAATTTAAAGTTACCAGGAATAGTTGCACTACTGACACTTTGAAGAACTCTGTCACAAGCTGTTAGTTCTTTCTCAGATGACCAGAATTAATATTAATCACTAGAGATAAAAACAAATCTTGGGCTTTAAAGCTCCTGCTTAGAAGTTTTTTTGAAATACTCATAGAAGATCAAAGCAGTTTCCATGGGCCAAAATGCATTCGCCTGCATGCCAAAGGTCAGCCATGACTGTAAGGCAGCCGGAAGCAGGAGCCCCTGAGCATCAGGAGGCTGAAACTCAGGGGGGATTAAATGTCTTCCTCAGAGATCACACAGCTGGGACTCCACAACCAGGACCAAATGCTGGGCTCCCTCACACAATCCAAGCTCCAAACGGCCTTCCTGACCCAGCAGTTGGCAGACTCCTGGGCAGAGCAGAGAATCCACAGGATGGAAAAATGGACACCACCCACTCCTGTCTCCAGGCCTAAGGACGCAGCTGTAAGGAGACCATTCAACTTTACATCTTTATTACATCAAGATCCAGCAGTTACCTCCCCGCGATTGTCTTTCTCTTCCCTTCTCGTCTTCACTACAATCCCACCCCCTTGTTCCCAACTTCCCTCTGCTTGCTCAGTTAGAGCTGGTGTGGTCCCAAAGATCCCGAAGGTTCCAAAGGTGCCGAAGGTCCTGAATACGCTGCCTTTGTTGACTCTGAGCAGTTACTGACACAGCCAGAATTTTCTCGCTGACACAGTTTGACTGTATTTTTTTGATACTTACCCAGCTGAGACATCATGGTCACATCCTCTTCCGCACAAGAATCGGGGACACACACACCCACACTATAGTCTGCTCCATCCTGGGAAACAGAATACCACAGCGCCCTTAAATGTTAGTGCTTACAGTATACAGGCATGCTTTCATGTGTACACACACACACACACACACACACACACACACACACACACGATTGTGAAGGCCCAGTACCAACCTAGATTGTTCTCCCTTGATCACTCTTCGCCTTATTTTTTGAGATAGGGCTGCTCAACAATTTCGGCTAGAGTGGCTGGCCAGTGACCTCACCAGCTCTGCCAGTCTCTGACACAGATATCACACACACACATACACACCACCCAGGAGCTGGGGTTATAAAGCTCACCTAGCTTTTATGTGGGTGCTGGGAATTTACCCATGGGTCTTCACGCTTCCAAAGCAGTCACTGTACACACAGGAGTCATCTATCTCCCAAGTCCTTGTTTTGTTTTCTGAGGCAGGGCCTCATGTGATTCCAGAAAGTCTTGATTTCCTAACCCTCCTACCTCCATCTCCCAAGTGCTGGGATTACCGCCCTGAGCCACCACGGGCATGATTATTTCTAAGGAGTGATGTCACTGCCCTAGCATACAGTGGGCAGGTAGGGAGAGAGACAGAAGGAAATGTGTTGAATTTTGAAGAAAAATCTTTTGAAGGAAAAAAAGGTTTCTGACTTCTTAAGACACAGTCTTGCTGACACAGGATGGTGCAGGTGGAACTACAGATTCATCTGTGCTGGGTTGTATCTGCACTCAGGTTCAATGTCACAGCTTAAGAAATTTTAGATAATTTACCACAGTGCATACCTCCTCCAGATTAAAAATCAATAGTTTTGGATAACTTATCGTCATGCGTTCATTCTCCATATTAAAGGTCATAAAAGCTGGCTTCCTAACATCATTTAAAGAGTTATCTTGCAATTACTGAGGATACATATATCAAATATAAAGATTTTTATTTTTAAAAAAATCAAGTCAATAACTAGAATGTCCATCTTAATAAAGATAGGCCAAATCACTAATGCAAACTTCTGAGCTAGTTCCCCTAGTTACACAATGTACATGACTGTGTACAATTTCTGCTCTGATATCAAAACCATGAATCTGAAAGTGACCCTTAACCCGTCATCCTGACCTTCAGCAGGACAAACAAGCCTCAAGACCAACACCCCTGCCTGCACAGCTAACCACTATCAGGGGCTCAGAGCATGAGGCACAGACAGCTCCTGTTTCCTGTCACTTCAGACCATGCTATCTAACCAGACAGCAAGGCCATTTTATTCCGGTCATGTGTGACACATGTAAAATTTATTTTGTATTTAATGAAAGGCTGTATGAGGTCTAGGTTCTTATCTGAGCCATAAAAGGATTACATGGAGTCAACTGCAATCACAAATAAATATATATATTTAAGGATATTAAGTTGGGAGAGAGGGAGCTGGGAGGTGTATCTGAGAGGAGTTAGTGAGTGGGGGTGATGGTGACCAAAATATATTATAAGAATATATGAATGTATGAATTACAAAATTCTCAAAAAAATAATAAAAAAGGTTATATTCTTTTAAAAAGATAGTGAGCCCAGAATTGATAGTCAACTCTATTAGTAATTATTGATACACTATACTCATCGCCATGGATAGCCTCGAATTCGTGTCTAGAGCTCCATCTCTGGGGCCAGGGCTATGGCTAACTGGATCCCAGATTCCAGGTACTGCTCCAGAAATTGATGCCATCAGGGGCTCGTGCTCAGCAACTGAGTTCTTTCTGACCGTCTTGGTTTGATCCACATTCCTCCAAGCAGTGGCTGATTCCTTGGTAGAAAGGCCTCAAAGTGGGAACTTGCTGGGGAGTTCGTGGGGGGGGGGGGAGTGGAATGGTGAGAGCTCTGAAAGGCCAAATGCAGCAGAGTCCTCCACTGGGCCCCAACAGAGTGGACAGCGATGGGCAGAGCGAACAACCAGTGAGCCCAAAGAATGTGTATGGAAGATTGCTATTCAAATTACTGCCCATTGTTGACCTTGGGTTCCTGGCCTCCCACCCCCGACTTCAAGGTCTGCCAGGAGGTCTTTTCCATATAGTGTGGAGGGAGGAAGATCTGAACAGCCTACCTGTTTTGGGACAATCGCTTCATATGACGTCATTCATTCCAAATAGGCTGAGCAAGCTTCCAACCAACTATTTAAAATCAAGTTTTAGCTGGGCGTGGTGGTGCATACCTGAACACCTGAGAGGGAGAGCCTGGAGCAGGGGTTCTCAGCCTGTGGGTCATGACCCTTGTGTGGGGGAGTATGGATTAACAACTCTTCACAGGGTTGTATATCACATATTACGTTATGATTCGTAACAGTGGCAAAATTACAGTTATAAGGTAGCAACAGAATCATTTAATGGTTAGGGATCACCGCAATATGAAGAACTGTATTAAAGGGCCGCAGCATTAGGAAGGTTGAGAACCCGTGGCCTAGAGGATCAAGACTTCACAGTTCAAAGTAAGGTGACACTGCAAGCTCCAAGCCAACCTTTTCTATATAGTGAGATCTTGTCTCTAAAAGGTACAGATGAATAAGCTAAAATCTAGTTGCCCTTTTTGTGAGACCCCTTAATAGTTTTCTTTTTGTGTTTTCAGTTAGGAAATGCATCTGGTGGAGTGGTATCTTTGGAAGCTTGTCGTTCGAGAACAAACACAGGAGAGCTCCCCCCCCCCCCCCCACTCACCTGCAGTACGTGAAGCTTGCAGTACTGTCCCCGGAAACTCCCCTCGGGGCCCTGAGTGGAAAGGCACTCACTGTAGGATCCCAGCCTGTCCACGTTGCCATTGAGAACGTTGCTTCCAAGCTTCCCCACCGAGTCATACACTGAATTCCAAAAGCACAAGTTGGCAGAATCAGTTTCCCTGTGCCACTTACATATGAACTGCAAAGGCGAGTTTGAGTCCTCAGGGCTCGTGCAAAAGGCTTGGCGCGGGAGCTCGGACCTACTGTGTGTGGCTTGGCACAGGAGCTTGGACCTACTGTGTGTGTGTCAGTTTCTGTAGAGGCCAGAAGAGGGCTTCCCATCCCCTGAGGCTGGAGTTAAAGGCAGTTGTGAGCTGCATGTATAGATGCTGGGACCAGAGAGAGCTGCCAGTGTTCTTAGCCACCGAACCATCTCTCCAGCCCCTCCGTATTGCTCCTAATATCAGCTCCGTCCAGACACCCTGAGGTCGATTTCATTTACCTATCCAGTTCGCTGTTTTGTGAGCCTTTCCCCCTTTCATTCTGGTTATAGCACGGCTATTGTTTGCTCAAATATCCTTTTTTTCCCTTTGTTATAGTTCTATTTCTGACTCCTATTATCGCCCACGTGTAGCCATTTTTATCCCTGTCTCTTTGTTTTCCTTTTCTTCTTCATCTTTTTCTGCTCTATTTTCAGAGGGCTATCAAATTGAGCTAGCCCACCAAATTTTCTTCACCCCTATCCATCTTAATATTTACTCTATGTATTATGTTTTGATATCAACTGCAGTGTTTTTGTTTGTTTTTGTTTTTATGGTCTCTACTATCTAGCAGTTCTTGACTTTACATGTACATGTGAATACATACTTTGTATTACCAATATTCTCTCATCGCTTTTGATGGGGTTTGTCTGTTTATTTGGATTCCTTGGCAGCCCACTGGCGCCAGTGACGCAGTGCACGTAGCACACAGATTTACTTAATTCACTGTCGTTCTTCCCTGTGGTTACTCCCCAGGGATTCCTGTGCTGTGGCCTGTGGACACTTCTCTCCCCTTTGTCTGTTGAGTATGGTGAGAGATATGTGCAGCCCCGGCCCCAAGTGAGCGCATTCACTCAGGATTGTAAAGACTGCAAAGACAATAGATTCTAACTGAACTTGAAGGAATGAAAGAGCACTAAAGAAATATTTGTGGCTCTGCAGAGATGGCTCCATGATAAAGAGCATTGGCTGCTCTTCCAGAGGACCAGGGTTCGATTCCCTACACCCACATGGCAGCTTGCAATGATCTGTAACTCCAGCTCCAGACCACTCAAAGTTCTCTTCTGGCCTTCTCCAGCATGTGGCACACAGACAAGCAGGCCAAACACTCATAAGCATAAACTAATATTTAAGTTTTTTATATTTAAAAAGAACTCTGGCTGGGCAAGGTGGCACACACTTTTAATCCCAGCACTTGGGAGGCAGAGGCAGACGGATCGCTGTGAGTTCAAGGCCAGCCTGGTCTACAAAGTGAGTCCAGGGCAGTCAAGGCTACACAGAGAGACCCTGTCTCAAACAAAAACAAAAAACCAGCTTCTGACATGTGATCCCATCTCTAAAATATTAAAAAGATACTTGTGTTTCTCCCTTCAGCTATCAGACTATTGAGACAATGAACCCCAAGACTTTTTCCAGCAGACATTTTTGCAAGCAGCTTTTGCCTTCATTTTGAGGCTGGGGCATGATTGTTCTCCTGGGTAGACAAGTAAACACATGCACACACATGAGCACATACACCACACACAGAGACACACATGCACATATGCATGTACACACCGAGAGAGAGACAGACACAGAGACAGACACAGATAGACTCACAGACAGACACACAGGACTCCAGGCACAGCCTACAGAATCCAGGGGCTTCTCATAATACTGACATTAGTTTCTTAGATGTGGCCTGCCTGCCTGCATGCCTGTCTTTCTTCTTTGCTTCCTTCTGTCTTTCTGCCTTTTTACATCTTTCCCTTTAAACAAAACAAGTTTTCAAGATTCCCAGGCTGACCTCCATCTGGCTACATAGCTGAGAATGACCTCCTACCTCTATTTCTCAAATACTGGGATCACAAGTACACACACACACACACACACACACACACACACACACACACACACACACATGCACGCACACTTTATTCAGTGTTAGGGATGAAACCCAGGTCTTCTTGCAGGCTTGGCAAGCATTCTTCCCTCTGAGATGTAGCCCCAGCACCCCCTCTTTTTTTCCCATTTTACTACTTCCAGATTATTTTTTAGTTATACTTTATGCCTTTATTTGTGGTGAGGGGATGGGTCATGAGGAGGTCAGCTGTGGTCAAGGGTGAGGTTGGACAAGAATATTTCCTGGGTGATACCAATTTGTAGCCTTTTTTACTTCTTCGGCCACTAGGATTTCTGCTGGACTCCTGCCTGAGCAGGGCTTCAACAGGCCCTGACTTGGCCTCTGGTCTAGCCCTACCCCCCCCCCCCCCCCCCCCCACATCCACCCCACCCCCACATCCACCCCGTGCCCCCCACCCCCAGCCAGAGCACTCCCTCTGCTCCATTCTAAAGACTCACCAGGCCAAGACTTGTTGCCTCCCAGTTTGAGCTGTCCCTCCTCCCAGACTGCTGGCAATAGCTGAGTCATGGCTTCAGGACCCTTGCTCAACATGTCACATGTCACACTGCAAGGTGTGACACTGTGTGTGTCTCCCATAGGGCTCTGCCCTGGGTTAGTCAGCGTACCTCTCAGAGAAGAAACTTTGTGGATGTTGGGTGAATGGGATTAAACTTTGACAAGGGGAGTCCGAATGTCCAAATCCGGCTGCAAAAAAACCATTTTGATGTTTTCCCCACATCACAAAATTCTACATGTGTTCGTTACAAATAGACCAGAGTGGCTCTCAAAATACGTTTCCCATCACAGGGTCTCCCAGGCTCTGTAGTAAAGCACAAGGGCCTGGAATTGAAGGAGTGGCAAGGAGAGAAGCAGCATGGGTAGCACTCTTGAGAGGACAGGCTTGGCGAGACACGTGTCGGGAGCCCCCAGTTCCTCACCAAAGCCTACGATCTCGTTTCCGCCCCTGGCCGCCTTGGTGGCTTTCCAGCTCAGCTGCTTGGGTTTGCAAATTGCACTGTTTCCACATTGGTTTCTGAGTGTCCATCAAGTCCCCGATGGGCACTAGGGCATAGACACCACCCACATGGAAATGCCTTATCACAGGAAGCAAGGAACGGGCTCAGGAGTAGGCACATGACACCACGCCTCCCCACACTTGCTCTGAGTTTTCATGTCCGAATGATTAGAAGCAACATGTTTCGATCAGCTGCACTGAATGGCAGATGTTCCCTTCCCATGTTCCCTTCCCTAATATTCCATTAGGATATTAACATTCGGTTTCTGAGCTTGTTTTTTCACAGCTCTGGGAGCAAGCCCAGGGCCTGGTACAAGTTAGGAAAGCATTCTACCACAGAGCCATTTTTAACAAGGTTTCTCTAAATTGCCTATGGAACTCAAGATCCTCCTGCCTCAGCCTGAGTAGATGTGTGATAGTCGCAGAGTGTAGACCTTTCTGTGGGATGAACTATGTCACCCTCTCTCTAGTGAGAGATTTCTAGATTTCTGTGGAGGTATTGGTCCTGAGCAAAAAGCCTTCCTGACAATAGCTGGGTGAGTAAAACAGACACTGTCCAAACACTGAACAGTCATAGATTGGCTGGGCTATACTTTGGTGGGTAAAGTCCTTGCCTTGCACATGGAAGGCCTTAGCTTCAATCCCCAGCACCACACCACACACACACACACACACACACACACACACACACAAACACACATACACCACACACACACATACCACATACACACACACACATACCACACACACACTATATAGACACACATACACATGCACACACACTGCACACACCACATACATACAGCACACACACACCACACACACACACCATGCATACACCCTATACACACCACATACACACACATACCACACATGCATGCACGCATCCTACACACACCACATACACACACATACCATACACACACCACACACATATACACACTACACACATACCACACCACACATCATATACACACATACTACGTATATCACACACAAACATGCCATACACACACACACATACACACACACTCAAAAATCACAACAAAACACCCACGCTGTGGTAGACTACAACAGGCTTCCTCCCAGAAGACACCTACGTCCTCGCTGAGGTAGGTACTGCCCTGTGGAGCGGCCACTCTGAACCGCCTCCTCTGATAAGGGTCCCCTGTGGGCCTTGGTGTCTAGGAAAGAGTTGAGGCACACAGACAAGATAAAGCAACGACTACAGAAAGTACAGGATGAAACCAAAGAGACCACGCAACCAAACCGGACACTGGGCATCCTGCTGTCGTGTGAGCTGAGAGGCTTGAGGCAGGGACCAGGGATGTGCAGCATTAAGAAATGATTTAGAGGAAAAGTGCTGTTTGGGAACGCTGTGGGGCAGCCAACTGGTTCTCACAGCCTGCTCTCATTGAATTTCTTGTATCTCTCACAGCCATACTATATGGTTTCTACTCACCAGCAGGTATGATCCCAGCACGAATATTGGTGGTTGATTCACTGCCTTAATAAGTAATATGGAGTTGAAACAAGAGGTGTGCTACAACTGTATGCATTTGTTTGTGCCTTGAACAACCTATGTGCTGGATCCAGTAAGAGACTGATCACTAGAGCATTTCTCAGTTTTGTTTGTTTTGGTATTGAAAACGTGCTGGTTATAGACAGCACATTAAGTTTAATTTGTGTTCTTTACAATGGCTCCGCCAACTCCTTCAACGAAACAAGACACAAATCCTGCCTTGTGACAACTGTTGAATTCCTTTGCAACAGGCTGACTCAGCCTCCCAGTGTGATGTACCCGACTGTGGAGGAAGAAGGCAGGTGCGCCAGCGCAGCAGCGATTGCCACTATACCCACACAGTGCGAGCAAACAGCTGCCCAAACACAGGTAAGAGCAGGCTGCTGCGCGCATGGCTCTGTGGTGGAGCACTTGGCTAGCACGGCGAGACTGCTAAAAAGAAGAGAAACAATGTCCTTTAGTGCATCCTTCCCTCTCAGAGTCTCTCTAAATCACTGCTTTTTGTTTCCTAAAATAGCCACACATCGCCACACAGATTTCAGGGGCCCTCTTGCCACACTGTCCTCTCTCGCCCTGGCGTGTTATCTAGTCACACAGCCTATTCCCGCCCTTCTGCTTTGGATTGGAGAAGTTGTTTCCAAATGTAGTTATGTAATAAAAGGCACAAAGAATAATAGCAGTACCTGTGTTCCCATAACTCTGCTTGAAACAAACAACCATGGCCAATTATTTGAAATCTAATGCATTCCCAGTTGTACCTCACCCTCACCACCACTGCATGCCACCCCAGACTATGTGTGGGTGCTGTTAATCGCATGCCTTTAACACTTTCTACTGCATATGGTTAGCAGCAGCAGACAGCCTTAATTTGCTTAATTGGTTCATATTTAGATATTTCAATTGTTTGATGCCGTTTGCCTGGCTGGATCCACCTCTTGTCTTGGCCCTTTCTTGGTTCTTTTGTGGTTGCTTATTTTGGGCAATGATCAAAAGATTTGGTGATTTGAAAGCCTCCTCCCAGGGGCTGGAGAGATGGCTCTGTGGTTCAGAGCACTATCTGCTCTTCCAAAGGCCCTAAACTTAATTCCCAGCAACCACATGGTGGCTCACAACCATCTATAATGAAATCTGGTGCCCTCTTCTGGCGTGCAGGTGTACATGCAGGTGAAACACTGTATACTCAAATAAATCTTTTTTTAAAAAAAAGAAAAAGAAAAAAAGAAAGCCTCCTCCCAGAGGACTATCTTTCATGGTATCAGAAGACACCATACAAGCTTCCAAAGAAGGGAACTAACTATCAGTCCTACCCAGCTACGATGCCTATGAGCCACAGTAGCAACCAGCACGACATGATGACCCTCAGGGTGCACTTGGCTGTAACCAACAGCTCTTTAATTGGAGTTAAGACCTGCTCAATAAGAGGGAAATCATACCTAGTACTGGAAACCTAGGCACCTACTCAGGGCCAGGGGGTTCATGGATCTTCGGGGAGAACCTACAACCACCACTTTACTAAGCCAACACAGTGCAAACTAAATGTCTGTGTTTATGCCCACAGATGAGTATAAGTCTCATCCTTCTTTGCAATAGAAGGAGACCACTGCAAAAACAGAACAAAAACAAACAAAAAACAGCAATAGAGACCACACAACTAATCAGAATGTGGAGTTGTGGAGCCTGTGCCCAGTACATACATGACAATATGTTTCCCAAACCTCAGGCTCAGGGATCATTGTGGAAGGGGTGGAGGGTGGGGGGGACAGGAAGACTGGAAGGGCTAGAGGGTCAGAGAGGTTTGCCCTGAGATTGTGTCTCCTGGTAACGTCCACAAGTTCTCACCAACAGGGCTGCCTAAATGTGAGATGAACAAGGGTAACACCAACAGACATGCTAAAGTGCCCTTAACCCTACACAAAGAGCTACAGGCAACTAAGGAGTGCTGAGGGCAGGAAGAGTAGTCTTCCCCAGGGAACAGCGCACCAACTGGCTATCCAATACCAAATGCTCAGCACTCAAAACATTCATACAGGTAACACCATGCAGACTGAGAAGACTGCGTTTATGTATTTAGGGATATCTGTGTGGATGGAGGCAGGGAAGGGCTTGGGGATCAGATGGCACAGACTCAAACCGTATTCCTACAACTTATTTCACACAAAACCCTTTGCAACTCTATGACTCTATTTCTTCCTTCACAGACTAGATGGCAATAACTCTTCCTCCCATAAAGAGGGGGCTTGAGGAGCCCAAAGGGGACAAATCCTATGCAAGGTTCTGAAAAGTGCCACTATTTACGCCCAAATACTCACTCTTATCTCTTCTTAGCTTCCCTTCCATGTGTCCACCAGGAAAATCCTGATGAAAACCGAGATCGATCGCACATTCTGTGCTCAAAAGTCTCAGACATGTCAAAGGAGCTGAGGCCAAGTCAGAGCAACCACAGAGAGATACACCAGCTCATTGCAGTAAACTGACAGCCATCCATCCACCCACGTAGTTATTCAGTTCTTCCTTGAACCATTTACTCGGGAGAACTTTGTGTATATGCTTGGCGGCTGGGGTGGGGGAGTGGGGGTGGGGGTTAGGTTCATGTGTATGTGTGTATATAAATATGGAGACCAAAAGTCAACCCTAGTGTTGTCTCTCTAGGGTCACCCATCTTGGTTTTGGGAACAGGTCTCTCACTGGCCTGGGTAAACTGGCAGTCCAGTACACCTCAGGAATCCACCTGTCTCTGCCTCTCTAGCATAGGGATTACAAGGGTGGACCACCACACCCAGATTTCTTGTGTGGGCACTGGGGATGGAACTTAGTTCTACTTGCTTGCATGGTAAAGCGCCTTCCCATGTCTCCTTAGCCTGAGAAGTTTCTGTTTTAATGAAGAGAAAAATGAAGGTTTTTAATTTCCAGGTGCCTGCAGGCGGAACATGGAAAGCACATGGGTTGTAAAACTTGCAGGACCGACAGTGTTCATGTGGCCGTGACTGCTGGTGGCTGTGTACTCGCTGCCTTAATACCAAAAAGCTGTGCCTGCTGTCACACCTTCTGGAGTCTCTTGGCCAGTTGCCTGGCTCAGTTGCAACATCCCCTATCGCTCTCACCAAGTATTGTTATGAAACACAGTCAACTCCAGAATAGGACTTAACCAAATAATCTATTAATTTAAATGGGTTTATATTTCGCCAACCTTTCATCAAATTCCAGGCTGTCTGACCTTGTCTAGAACAGGATTTGCTTCTAATGTTATAGTATTTTGAGTTATCTGAGTGTTCTATTTTTATTCTCTATTATGATACAGATAGATTTAAATACAGAACAGAGTCCATGCATTCTAAAAAGAAATAGAAATGGCTTTGTTAGCCTAACTGGCTTTTAAGAGTTCTTACATTTTTCTCATTCGTAATTTCCATCAACAATAAGAGTGAATCTTATTCTGGGAGAGATGCCCTGTTGAAAACTAATTTGATTTCAGCCTCTGTTCTGGCAGAAAGGTATGTTTATAATTCTGAGAAACACACAAAAGCCAAGCTGCAACTATCTGAAGTCCAGACAAAGCACACGCAAAGAAGTCTCGCTGCTTGCCTGAGCTCGTGCCCTTCCCAACATGCGCCTTAGAATCTCCTATCAGCACAGAATGGATGAGCTGGGTTCCCTAAATAAGAAAGCAACTCGCTATCAAAGCAGATCAAATGTCTCAAAAAAAAAAAAAAAAAAAAAAAAAAAAAAAAGAGAGAGAGAGAGAGAGAGAAAGAAAGACATTTAGGCACACCATGCAAAATAAAATGCTATTGATTTCATTAGTTACGTGCACAATGTATAAGAACAATTCTCTCCTCACAACAGCGCTTCTACACTGGCTTTTACAGCCTTCCCCCATCACAGCTTTGTCATCTCTCCCGCTTGCTGTGGGTTTGAATTCTCATGGGTTGGTCTAGTATGCCTCTAGCAAGTGCCGCAGCCTGTTCAGTGCTCAGCTACCCAGACGGGCAGGAAACCTACTTACTTCTCAGAGCATATTCTTTGGGCTTCAGTGAATTCAGATCAGAAAGGAATTTGTCAGTGTCTTGCTTGCACTTGAGCGAAATGTTTCTTGCAGGAGAAACAAAAGGTAATAGACAGTGCAGGCAAGCCAGCAAAGTGAAGGCCGTCATTTCTCAAGCTGTCAGGATTGACCTCCCTTCTTAGACAAAGGGCCTGATATTTATGAAGCCCTTGTCTATAATGTGTTGCGGTGGGCGGGGGGACATAAATGTGACTCTTCTCACTCCTTAACAAGCAGAGAAACAAACCGCATCTCCTCAGCCACCTGCAAAGCGGACGGATAAACCATGGAAACCAGTTTATATACAATTTGTCATTGTCGAGTGAGACAGCACTCCTGGATGGGGTGCCATTGGCCACCTGGCTCCCTTTAGTTATGCAGATTAACATATCCAGCTCCCAGGAACAAGACTGAGCTCTCTCTGGATACATGGCCTCGTGCATCTCTCCGAGTTAAAGAACAAAACATGTTGATGATGTGGAGTAGCAATATTAGGGTGTCACCCAAGACTGATGATAAATCCAACCTGTAAAAGATTGCCTTCTCTATGACCCTTGGAAAAGGTTATGCAACCTACAATGGATTCACTGGGCCCTGAGAGTTGCGTCAACCTGGGAGTGACGCTTGTGACCACGGAAAAGGAGTTCTTGCTCCAGGCAGATGCACACCCACCCACACCCCAAGGTTTAGAAAGCACATCAGGGAAGGAAAGTGATGCTGACTGTTCATATGCTTTAAGAAAACAAAATGTTGTGGGTCACAAGGTAAACAGTCTCACCCCCTAAAGGCTGTCTTTCAGTAGGAGCCGCTGCATCTTCGCTTGTAGAGTGACACATCCACACACCTTATTCACACTGCCTGAGTACATCCTGTGGGTAGCCGTGGCTCAGCTGCACATTCTACTGCGTGTTTAGAACATCTTATAGCACCCCAGGGCCGCTGGACTTGGCCTCAAAAGAATGCACACGTGTGTGCGTAGTTCTACACGCATACACACTCTCCACTTTGGTTCCTTTGTTCCCTCAGGACACCCTATATGGAGAATCCTTCTCACCAGCCTCCTCAGAAGCAGTACTCATCTATTCCTTATTCTTTAAAAAAAAAAAAAAAATTAAGTATAGTGTTTATATCCGGACATGAGGAGGCATGTTTTTAATGCCAGCATTTGGAAGGCACAGGCAAGTGGATCTGTGAGCGCAAGACCAACTTGGCTTATAAAGTGAGACCCTGTCTGAAAATTTAAATTAAATTAAAGGTGTGTGTGTGTGTGTGTGTGTGTGTGTGTGTGTGTGTGTGTAAGATGTGTGCATTCACAGTGTGCACACGTGTGGAGGTCAACAGGCAACTTTGGCAGAATCTCTTCTCTCCTTTCAGCTTCCAGGGATCAGACTCCTGTTGTTAGGCTTCTGTGCTGAGCACCTCGCCCTCCCAGCCACCTCCCGGGCAGCTTCTACTTATTCTTTAAGCCCCTGTTGGCTCCTCTTGGAAGCCCTCCTGGGCTCCCTCCCAGGTCAGAGAAGGGCATGGCCATTTCCTGTGCCACCACTTGCCTCTCCCTGCTCACTAGTCCATACCACAAGGTTTACTCTCTAGCTCTGTGAGACGCTGGCGCAGTTTTTTAAATTCTTTTTTGGCATGGCTGTGGGGATTGCACCTAGGACTTCATACTGGCAGGCAAGCTCCCTACTGGTGGGGCCTCCTTTTACTCCTGACATTGAGGCAGGGTCTTACCGAGCTGCCCTGGCTGGCCTTGAGCGCACTGTGTAGCCTAAACAACCCTTAGCTTGTGGTCCACCTCGTTCTCCCAAGTAGCTGGGATCACAGGCTTGTGAGTCAGGCCCATCAAAAGCCAGCTCGGTTTTGCCATCTGTGAAAATCGTGAAATCGTTGACCTCCCAGGGGTGTTTATAGAGTTAAGTTAGAGCCCAGGACACACAAACATTTAAACTCTTCAGTCATAAGTATCGCAGGAAAGTTGCTAACCACATCCTTAGTGTTTGTCATTGTTTTTAAGTGTGTACAGGGCCGGGGCCATGGCTGACTGCTTGCCTTCCATGCAAGAATGATGTCCTAGGTTCAATATCAAGAACTGCACCCCAGCACCAAAATGTGAAGAAATTAAATTAAAGAAAACAAAAAAAGCAGACGTGACTTATGATGAACAAATCTTTCGCTCCTATCTGATGTAAAAAAAACAAAACAACAAAAAAAGGGGCTTAGCTCATTTGAATATTTATGAATGATTAAACAGAAATATCTCTGAACCTTGCATTTAGTCATAAAATAGTTGCTGGTGTACACTCCAAAATCACAGTGACAGGGACGGAGGCTATAGCCCAGTGGGGAAAATGTTTGCCTAGCATACAAGAAGCCCCGGGCTATGTTTCCAGCACCCTATACACCAGGCATGACAGCCCATGCCTGGAATCCCAGCCCTGAGGAGACAGGTAGGTAGATCAAATGGTCAAGGTCAATCTAGCAACAAGACACAATCTCAACAAACAAACACAACCTTACTTTTGGATAATTAAAAGTTTAAGATCCCTCCAATGTTCGTCCCAATTCCTAAAATAAAATAAAATAAAATAAAATTATGACTACTCAAAGTTAAAGGAACTCAGTCATTTCACAAGGATATTTTAGGGCTCGATTTATGCAAGCCACCATTCTAGCACAAAAATAGGACAGGAAAATAAATATTGCCTTCCTCTCCTGCCAAGAGGCCCTCATCAGTTCCTAAAGCGGCAATCCTCAGCTGACTAATGTTCTGAACGCCAAGGCCATTTCCTTCCAGAGCTGGCTATGCGAAATGAAAGAGCAGCCACGAGACCTCAGCGTTTGGCAATGGGCTGGGAAATCAAGGATCTGTCTTTGCTGACAAAAGCACATGTCAATGTGACAGAGAAAGTGTAGCTGGCCTCTATGGCTCCGAGGTGGAGACATGAGAAGAAATGGGTCTTTGTATTAAGAAGCAAGCAAAGCTGTGGAAACGCTGAGAGGGCTCATACAGAGTGTGACGGTTAGTAAATGGACAACTTGTCAGCATCAGGCAGGGGTGATGTCGGGAAGAGGAAACGATAAAGCACAAAGAGGCAGGTTAATGTAGCAGGTGTGTGGGCAGCTGGCCAGAATGCTTCGTTCGTTCGTTCATTCATTCATTCATTCATTCATTCATGAACGCATTCTTCAAAACAAGATCTTGCTAAATGGCCCAGACTAGCCTCATGTTCATCATCCTCCTGTCTCCAGTGATGGGATTTCAAGGATGCAACACAACCACCCTCTGGCAGGCTCACGTTTTAGCGAACGGAAATGGGAAAGGCTCTTGTAGCAGAGCTCTTCTGCACTGAATAGAAAGGTATGGAAAGCTTTCCTGAAAATAACTGCGGAAGAGCATCGCAGAGGAGGGGCCAGTGGTGGCAAGCTTGTGGGATGGGGACGTAGGAGATGAACGCAAAGTCAGAGAGCTGGTGGGAGGATGCAGAGGGAGAGGAGGCCCTTCCTGTGACAGGATGTGTGGGAAGGAGACAGGGATCAGCTTCATTTCCAGTTATCCTGAAGTCTCTTCTAAAATAGCCAGCACTGGTATGTTGGTTGGGAGCCTTATTCAGAGGGCAGCAGAGTTTAAACTTCTGTGTCCCACAAATGTAGGCATCCAAGATGGCTACAAAGAGCCCACTAAGAATTTATTTTTATTTTAAAAATAAATGTGTGTTTGTCTCTATGTGTGACTACGTGCATGGAAGTGCAGGTGTCCCTGGGGACCAGGAGAGGATGTCAGGTCCCCTGGAGCTGCAATGTATAAGCCACCCACCATATGGCACTAGAAGCCACAATCACGTCCTCTGTAAGAGCAAACACTCTTTAACAACCGAGCCATCTCTCCAACCTTGGCTCACACATCCCTTAAAGGTGGCCAGCCTCTTGCCCGCTGACCAAACAAGGGCAGCCACCACAGCCATGGCTACCAGAATGAAAATGTTTAAAATGCCCCTGCTTCTACAGGAGAGTTAAAGCAAGAGGAGAAGGAGGGCCGTAGGAGTAGTCCGTGTCCACCTTCTGACGTGATCCATTCTACAGTGAGCTCCCTAGTGCAGCTCTGCTTGGCTGGTTCTGGTCAGTCTCACGCTGTCCCCTCCAATCAGCAAAACTGTGCCTGCATGGTCTCGGCCACACATACTCTCAGAAATAACTGGTCTCATTAAGCCTGACATGACATGACGATCAGAGAATAGCTTGAACTAAGCCTACTGTTTCTGTCACAGGGGACTCTAAATACAGTGATTTCCAACATAGTCTTGCAAACCTGGTAGCTGCTCTTGTGTCTAGAGACAGACGTGACACAGAACATCTAGGAGGAAAAGTCTGGGATGAGCAGCTTGCTGAATAACAGTTCCTCTAAACATCTGGAGTAATATAAACAGGGTCATGTGGTGACTCAGAGCTAGCCTCCTGGACTGACTTAGAAGCTGGTGAAGAGTGTTTTTCTGGGAAGCGCTGTTCTGTTTCCTCAAGTAAAACTATCCACGACAAACCTGGTGATCTGATACTGTGTCCACCCTCAGCCTACCTGAAAGGATACAATACATGCTGGCAAGAGCACAGGTAGCCTTCAGCCACCGCCTCTGCCCCATTCTGTCCCTTCGTTCTGGCAATGGATGTGGCCTGTTCCTGTCATGCCTGCTACTGACGGGGCCCTGTTCCATGGCTGTCTGCCCAGAACTGCTTAGCTGTCTCCTGCCTGAGGGGAGAGATGCACTCAGCTAGCCCTTGAGTTCCTCAGCAGCCCTTGTGTCAGGGCACAGCTTTCTGAATTCTCTTAAAGTCAAGCCTTTCCAGGACTGGCGTGATGGCTCAGAGGTTAAGAGCACATTCCGTTCCTGCAGAGGAGCAGAGTTTGATCCTCAGCACGCATGTCAGGTGGATCATGACCACGTATGACTCCAGCCACTGGTGCTGCACTCACAGCACAAACCCACACATATGGATGTGATTCATCCTAAAGTTAATAAGATTTCTTAAATATCACTAAAGTTAAGCCTTTTCTTTCTTTCTCCCTTTTCTTTCTTTCTTTCTCTTTGTTGTTTTGTTTTGTTTTTCTCTGTGTAGCTTTGGTTATCCTGGTTTTGTAGACGAGGCTGGCCTCGAACGCACAGAGATCTGCCTGCTTCAGTTTCCCCGAGCACTGGGATTATAAGTGTGTGCCACCACACCTAGCTAAATTAAACCTTTTCTAAACTGCTGTGGCCTGCTGGGAAATTTACTGAAACAAGCTCTAAGTTGGACACCCCAGATCTGCCGTTCCACAGAAGACAGAGAACGTAAGTGAGCTGATGCCCAGAAAAATAGGTGCTAGTTATAAGTTTCCTCACATAATACATTGGCGGGGGCGGGCTTTATATTTGTTTGAGACACGGTGTCATTCTGGGTAGTACTAGCTGACTTTGAAATCATTATTCAGCCCAGGTCAGCTTAAAAAAAAAAAACATGGCTGTCTTCTTGCCGTGGCCTTCCACGTTCTAAGGTCACAGGTGTGTGCAGTGTCTTGAGTACATACTAAAATAATCATGAGGGCCCACTAGGCCTGTGGAGAGGGATAAAATGAGAATTGAATACTTAGGGACTGTAACCAAGTTTCAAGTTTAGCCTCATGACCAAGCCACCCAGCCTGAGGCCCAGAATGAGCATTTTGGGGGTGGTGCAAGCTACAGCATTACAATGGGCAGGCGGGCCCAGAAGTTCCTAGTCACAGTAGAGATGTGTCTACTGCTATGCATCCCCTTCTTACAACTGCTCTTACTGTATCCCACGGGTTTGGGTTTATTGTTTCCATTTTCACGTATCCAACTTCATGGTTTCCTTCCTAATTTCTAAGTGAGTATTTCAAGACTTCCGTTATTATCTTCATACGTGACGGTCAGGAAAGACACTTGATGTTCTCAGTCCCCCAAACTTGTTCAGACTTGTTCTGTAGTTAATGTAGTAACTGTCGTGGAGTGGCTCCTGTGTATTTGAAAGGGATGTGTATGCTGTTGGTGCTGGACGGAATGGAATAAAATGTATATTTTTTTTAGGTCCATTTGATCCAGAGTAGCGAAAAGTCCATTTCCCTAATGGCTCGGTCTGGGAATGGCCCTCGTAGACTGTGGGGAACTACGGTCCCTGCTATTTTGTATTATAATATCTTTCCCTTCAAAGTCATTCATATTTTATTAGGGGCTCAAGGGCTACGCAGGGGCTCAGTGTTGGGTGCATTTACATTTATAGTTGGCACAGTCTGCTGATGAATTGACTTTTTCCACTACGAAGCATCTTTGTCTCTTTAGGTTTTTCACTTAGTCTATTTTGTCTAAGTAGGCCTGTCTCTCGTTTCTCCTGCACGAACACCTGTCACTTCCGGTCTTTGTGTGCCTGTAACCGTGATTCTCCTAGAGGCAGCATCCAGGCGAGGTTTTAAAAAGATACTCAGCTGGCTGTTTCATTGGGGAATATAATGCCTGCACACAGAGCCACAGTGATAGTTGAGAAGTTGAGGTTGCGGCGGGCCAGATTTGTTTTCTGCCTTGTGGATTCGGTCTACTCACCATCTTCCTCCCCCTGTCTTCCTTTGTGGTCTAGTGGTTTTCTATTGTGGCTTTGAATCCCTACTCGTGTTTTGTGCATCTACGGGTTTTGTAATCACACCCATATGCTCACAACTGACTTGTAAAGGTGTGAGGCTCACAGTGGGGGGAGCACCAAGGAGACCGAAGGTCGAAGGAGCCAGTTAAGGAGGGTCGAGCTTAAGGACGCTTGAAGAGGAGGCAAGGTTTTACCAGAAGATCTGAGGTTCAGAGCTTACACCACAGCACGAGATTGCCCACGCATCTGGCACAGTGTATTATCAGACCGTGGTCCTGGGTTACGAGACCTATAAGTCATAGTGAGTTCCTCAGGACATTTCATTTCCCCTTCCAAGTGGGCATTATTTTTTAAGTGCTCATAGAATGAGCCTATTAGTACATTTTATGTTCATACTGGCTGCATCAAGTTGTCAAGTGGGAATTTCACTGTTGGTCAGATCCAAAATGGGATCACACAAGGCCAGAGAAGCTGTCGATGACCTGGCAAAGCCACGGCAGGAGGTGTGAAGTGTCTTCAAACTTCACACTGGGTGGAAGGGATCTGCTGACAATGTTGACTAAGCAAACCTACATTTTCCCTTTTCTAGTTTGGTATCATTTTGTTACTCTTCTTTCTTGGGTGGTATTGTTACTATTACTGATAAAACAAAGTTGCCAAACTAGAGACAACCTTTTAATATTATCCAACCTAAAATCTCCAGGAGAAATACTGAGTTTGAAACTCCTCACTCAGCTTCTTTTTCCACAGTTGTATAAAACCCTCTCCTTCCTACCTTAGACATTTGCCTTGTAACTAGCAGAAGCCTCTGGCCAGCTGTTGCCACATCCTGTGTCCAGTCCTTATACTGAGCTTGCCACTGTGCTGCCTAGTTATCAGCCTTTTAAACACATGGAAAATAGTCCTTCCTGCCTCTCTAGGAATCACGTGCCTGGTTTTGGTCATTGAGTTAGGGACACATTACTTTTCCTCACTGTTATGTCTGGGCCACTGCATCTAATTGCACACTCCCCTTTCAGTTTTGTTTTGTTTTGCTTTGCTTTGCTTTTTTCCCAAGACAAGGTTTCTCTGTGTAGCCTTGGCTGTCCTGGGCTCACTTTGTAGACCACGCTGGCCTCGAACTCACAGCGATCCACCTGCCTCTGCCTTCCAAGTTCTGGGACTACAGGTGTGCACCACTGCACCTGGCTCACCTTTCAGTTTTTGAGCCAGTGGGAAAATGGGGGTCAGGTGTCAGGGAGCCACACCTCCCTTAGTCAGCTCACAGTGGACACTGGAAATTAACAAAACAAAACAACAGAAAGCCATAGACACTTAGTTGCTATACCTTCTCTCTCAAATACCTACCCTTAACAGGCAGGAACCAGTAGATGATGGATGGGGACCGAGTGCCAGCATATGGATTCTTGGTCAGCACTGTGTTAACTCAAATGTGCATGACTTAACTAATGGTCATGAATGGTCCGTTCTGTCTTTTCCAGGACTCTAGTCCTCTATCTGGAATGTCTACTAAGTCAGCATTTGATCCTCTTGTCTAAGCCTTCTTCATTTCTTCCCTGACTGCCACAGACTACAGCAACTAATTGCCACTGTAGTGTGGGAAACTTCAAGCTCTGTCCCCAAACCTTCTTCAGAGGAACTGACTGGCCAGGCTTCCCTGTGTGTACAGGCCTTCCATTTCTGTTTTGAACCTCGGGGCATTTTAAATGAGCCATTCCTCTGGCCCTTAAACACTCAGCAGATCTTAATTCCCCATTGTTTAATGATTCTGGTTATTTAAAAGTAGAAACACTTCCAGGTTATCTTATAAAAACCGCAGTGCAGGCTGGAGATGGTTTATAGTGCTTCAGAGCTTAGGGTACTGCTCTGCAGAGAACCTGTGTCTGGTCCCCAGCGCCATGCCAGGTAAGTGGTTTGTAGGCCTCCAGGAACTCAAGCCTCACAGACTGACCGGGCTGGCTTCCCCAGCACCTGTTGCTACCCGCCTGTGTGCTACCCTCACGCAGACCCGCCCAAACACGTAAGTAGAAATAGGTTCTAAAAAACCATAGTGCCCCAAACAGAAGTTTGACTGTACTTTGCACATAACTTTATTTATTGAATAAATGAATATTTGTCAGTATATACATAACCACAAAGAGCAAGTACTAGATTGAGAGCAAAATATTTGGGTTCTAATATGCAAAGCCACTTACCAGCTATGAGGGCTCAGGCAAGGAGCTGGACCTGAGCTCAGCTTCCTCGACTGTACCTCCTCTACTGTAGGCTGTACAGACCTGCGTGGCCACCACGCAGGCTTATTGCAAGGTTCAAATGCAGGAACGTGTGAAAGTGCCATGAACACAAGTGGGAGCAATACAGATGTAGCAAGTGACAGCAATTCACACTTCAAGTTGAGGAATATTCTCACGCCCTTGGATGTAGTCAACAGACAGTGGCCGAGTAGCTAGCTGGTCACTGGTGAGAATGAGTAAGCCATTCTTTAGAGTGAAAAGAATTCTGCAAGATTCTGTAGCCTGTCCTGGTAATGAGTCACTTCCCAAATTCCATGTCAGAGACCCACCAATAACTTTCTTGAAGAACCTCAAGGGCCAGCTGTTCCTCATTTATTTACATGTGAAATGGGTTGAATACAGTCACAATGGATGTAGTGTGCACACCCAACAGCAGCAAGACCTTTCAAGGGACTGAACGGGACTAAAGTCTAGCATGCAAGTATCTATATACACAAATGAATTTCTTCACTTAGAAAAACGAAACGAAAAAGTACAAAACATATCGGGAGATAAATACAAGATGTAAAATGCAACGGAAAACACAAAACAACAACCAAGATATATAGCTTTCCCAGAGAACTATACAGGGAAGTGACCAGAGAGCACCTGGGCAGTGCTCCAGGCAGGCGGCCGTGAGGGGGCAGAAATGACTCTAGACGCCTGGCGGCTCGTCTATGGCCAATTGCAGAGTACAGGCTGCTGCATTGCTAGGTCGGTGGTGAGGCTGTGCATCCCGACTCTAAGTACCAGAACATTTGGCAGTAGCACCCAGAACAGGAAACGCTGACTGTGTAGACGGCAAAGGGTCAAGTCAATCATGCCTTTTTGTTCCTATCAAGAGCCAGAGAAATACTTGATGCTCTTATTATGTGTGTCTCTGAAATAGTTGGTGAATTCCATGACAAAACCTGACTAGAGAGCTACAGGTCTAACTGCGACTTTCAACTTTAACCACAGGCTGGCCTTTTCCTAGCTTGTCTCCTCGTGCCCTGTAAGTCGGTCTTGCAAATTCACTCAGAAAAAAATCGCCAGCTCCATTTTCCCCTTTATGAATCCCTTCTTCCTCACTCTCCCATGGAATCAGGGATGCCTGGATGTCTTACCGGATTCCCAGCCTCCTTTACCCACTGTGAGGAAGAAGAGGTCTGCAAGGCTGTTTTAGATGCTGTCTGAGATGGCTCAGACCATGCCCTCACCCGGGTGCTGTTGTCCTTGGAGCCCTCGGTTGCTAGGAGCAGGCACACAGAGTGTGGTGCTAAGACACTTTAAAGTTGCTAGTGTTGTAAGACCCACAATCACCTACAATTTATGTGGTGAGTTCTAAAAATTAAAAACACTATAAAAGGCATGATAGCCTGTAATTACTGAACTTATTCAAATTTGTAACATACAAAATGGTTGGTTTGAATTCAGGAACTGCCCCTGGTACTAAGAACTCCATTTTAAAGAAACAGTACAAAAAAGTAAAATCCTAACACACACACACACAAAAAAAAACCCTCAAAACATTTTCCACCAAATACTGATACAAACATGTAACAAAGAGTATAAAAAGTTATTTAAATATATACAAATTCTTTAAAACTCAAATACTGCCTTAATACTTATGGGGAGGGATACATCTGAGGAGTCAGGGAATAGGACAGAGAACATATTGTGACAGCCGAGACAGTACTGTTAATTCTGTTATACTGCAAACTTTTGGTAACAAAAATGTCTTGTTTTCAATTCCTATGTGGATTGGGGTTTTTCCCGTGGAAGCTCTGTGGCTATTTTTCAGCTGAACTCATTCTTTTGGATTTGATGAAGGCCATGCCGTGTGTCCTCATGTGTGTGTTTAAGGCAGCTTCCGTTTCAAAAGTCTTGGCGCACACTTTGCACTTCCTGTCTGACGCTGCGCCCTCCGCGGCCTCGTCCTCGGGGCTGGGCTTACTCTCCTGCTGGCTGTCTTCCCCAGCCCCATTCTGCTTGGACACAGGCTGAGGCTCCTTCAGCTTGTGCACGATGAAGAGGTGCCTGGACAGGGAGACGTGGGACGTGTAGCAGAGGCCGCACTCCCGGCACTGGTAGGAGGAGCCGTCTGACTTGTGCTGGGGGATGTGCTCATGGAACTGCAGCAGGTTCTCGGTGGTGAAGCCGCACACGGCGCACTTGTGAACCTTGAAGACGTTGATTTTCAGTTTCTTCAGCGGCTGGGTGATGGCTCCTCTGGGAGGCCTGAATTCTAAAACTGGTTCTTCCAACTTCCGCTTGGGACTGGGAACCTTGGTTGGGGGAAACCAAGACAAAGCAAACAAAATGATACCTCGGGAGATGGTGGGTTCTATGCCTGGCAGGGAAGGCTGAGGCTGCAAGGAAAGCAGACGCTGGATTGGAGGCCTTCACAGTGTGAATTCACACTGTACCATCACCCCACAAATAGGAAGCATTTCTCTGATTTCTTTGTTTCCAGGAGTCACTGCGCATAGCAGTACCTTTGTGGCCTTCGGAAGACAAAGCAAGGGCAGGCAAAGGGCTCATGTGGGAAAACACTGGCAAGGGTCCTGAGGACATGCATGGTCATGGAGGGGCCATGACAACAGGCGATGAGTGCATCTGCCTCAGCTAACTGAGTGGGAAAGGCCAGGCAGGAGCAAGGCCTGTACGCTTGGACGATGCCAGGTTGGACTGAGATGGGAAATATAGCACACTTAGGCCAGGGGAGGCGGAGTAGAGCACCTCACAGGAGAGGCCATGGGCACATGCTTTCACTGTGACTGGACAGATTACTAAAAGACTCCATGGACTCTGCACCTGCTCCTGTGCCTGGCAACTGCCCTTCTGGCCCTCCTGTCACTGTGTGCCCTCTGGAGATGCCTTTTTCCGTCTCCCTAGCTTTCTAAATCCCACACGTCTCTGCCTCTTCTACACCCTGTGTACCAGGGCATCACTCTCACGGCCTACACCTGCAGCTGCCTCTGCATATACTCAACTTCCTGTGGGGAAGGCCTGTCCTAATGTCATGCCTACCTGGCTCTGTCTCTGAGCTAAGGTGCATGCTCAGTGATTAACTGTTAATGTGTGCCTTGAGAAACCATGTTAGCCTCTTCTAGATTTGCATGGCACCAAAGCCAGCAATAACTGCTGTGTACCGCTTCCCGTAACTCCAACAGCAAGCAGAACACTCAGTGCTTCGCGCGTGAGCCCCTGTGTATACACACTGTCAGCTGACTGAAGCCTACTACCCATACAGAGAATGTGGCTTGGGCATGGGGTCTCATCTTCTACCATTCCAAAGGGAATGAAAGAGTCCTTTTGACACCTGCCACTGCTGACGCAGCCAGTGACGAGCATCAAGAGATAACTCCCTAAGTCCATGTATAATTTTATGACTTGGATGAAGTGATACTTGTCAGGAGCAGTTAGGAGCTGGGAAGGGCTGCAAGGGGATTACTGTGGTGCCTGACATGATCTGGCCCCTTAAGCTACGACCACACAAAATGCAGATGAGAATGAATAGGGCACACACGCTGGCATGGGTGACAGACAGTGAAGGAACAGAGCTGAGCTGTCTGACCTTGGCATCTTCCTTTATCTCCGTCTCCTCCTCCTCCTCTTCCTCCTCCTCATTGGTCGTGTCAGTCAGCTCTTTTACGTCAGGGTCCTTGATCCCATGCATCAGCTGTATATGTTTCTCCAGCATCAGCCGCTTCGTGAAGGTCCGCCGTGAGTCTGCGCAGTGTCTGCGAGCACAAGACAGAGACGGGAGCTATGGCTGCCAGGGGCTGCTCACTGCAGAAGGGCCTGGATAACAGCACATGTGTGAGGCTCAGAAAGGCAAACTAACACTGGGGCCTCCAAATAAAATAAACAGTGCTGCTGTGACTCCCACTCCCTAGTGTGAAAAGGTCCTACCCCTAGGCTTTTGTAAATGTTTTTGTAAAAATAAAATAAAATAAAATAAAATAAATAAGGTCTGTGTATACAGCGTGCTCCATGTACACAGGCACAGCCTGGAGCTGGATGTAGTGGAGGCTGTGGAAGAGGAGCATGGGCGCCTAAATGCCATGCCCTCTTTCCAGCCCTCAGTGGCTTTTATGCCTTCACAGGTGCAGCCTACTTTGGTTCAGGCAGAATATCTGTTTATCTAGATTTGCCTAAGCATTATTTAATTTGTAATTCTAGATGGCCTCAATCTTAAAACAAAACTAGAGACTGCTGAACTTTCTAAGTTTTCTCGACAGTGGCTCAGAGCAGCCCTTGGAATGTATGTGAGCGACAACGCCTCTGGCTGCCAGTGACCTCTTCTGAGCCTCTGTCCCCTCTGCACGTCAAGATGGAATGTTGGCTTAGATTCCTCAAAGCTCAACTTGCGCCTGCACACGGCAATGTTTATTCACTCATTGGATTAAAATGCAGAAAGCTTGCTATCCATGAGAGGTAAATTATTTAAGTCTTGTACACTACAAAAATGATTTCCTAGAAAGGCTTTAATTGACTAAGAAAACAGTCCAAAAACAAGTTCAAATAGGCTAAGGACCAGAGTGACTATGGTCACTTTGTGTCAGATGTCAGGAAAAGCACTGAAACAACCCAGTGTGCTGGTACATGCTTGTAATTCTAAAAGCAGGAAGCAAAGGCTGAGTTCGAGACCAGCTTAGGCTAAAGAGCGAGACCCTATCAGTGTGCGTGCAGGGTGCTTGTGCATACCATGATGTGTGCCTGGGACAACCCTGGAGGGTCAGTGCTCCCTTTCACCATTAAGTGGGCCCTGGGGATTTATCTTGCATTGTCAGGCTGATAAAGCAAGCACTCTGCCTCGCTGGGGCATCCCGTTGTCTTCCTCCTTAGGTTTGTGGCTATTAATAAATCAGCTGGAGGAGGGGTGTCTCATCCCCTGTGCACCTGGCAAGCGCAGTGCACTCCAATACAAACACAGTGTGTGTATATGTGTGAAGAATGCCACTCTCACACGTGACGATGGAAACAAATCCACTGAAGCAGAGTCCAGAGACACCAGAGCACAGGAGGAACCGAAAGTAAGTGGCAAAACCCAAGAAGCTCTCTGGGCCACAACCCCTTCTCTGTGTACCCACAGCAGACACGGTGACTTACGAGCAGGTGTAAACTTTCCTGATGCCTTTGTGCTTGATACGATTGTGGCGGCACAGGCTGTGGGAGGAGCTGAAAGACTTGTCGCACTGGCGGCAGGGGTGCTTCTTCATTTGCTGTGCAGGAGAGAAGAAAGGGTCCCTTAACAGCGCGAAGGCAAAAATCACCTGATTTTTTTTTTTTTTCCCCGAAATAGGGTCTCACTATGTAGCTCTGACTGTCCTAGAACTTACTCTGTAGACCAGGCTGGCCTCGAACTCACAGCGATCTGCCTTCCTCTGCCTCCCGAGTGCTGGGATTACAGGTGTGAGCCACTATGCCTGGGTCACCTCGTGTATTTAAACTGGCATTTTGCAGCACTGCTGATCAATGCTGGGACACAGGCAGAGCAAGTAATTGTTCTACCACTGAGCTACGGCAGCCCTAAAACATCATAAAGACTAACGAAGCTATAAGGTTCTTTGAAAAACTATAATTACAGGGCTGAAGAGATGGCTCTGTGGTTAAGAACTACTGTGTAGTTAAAAGGTCCAGGGTTCAATTCTCAGGACCCAAAGGGCAGCTCATAACTGTCTGTAAATGCAGCTCCAGGGAATATGCCACCCTCTTCTAGCCTCTGTGGGCACCGCATGCACACGATACACAGACATACATTCAGGCAAAACACTCATACACATTTAGATAAAATCTAAAAACACCGCAATTACAGTGCAGTAGTGGGCCATCCAGGAAGCAGCTCATTTTAGGGGGTGGAATTTTTTATCTCCTTAAACACTTACACTTCTGATCTAACCCAAATATCTAGGTATTTGTTATAGAATAGAAATCTTATTTTTAAGAAAATTACTGAATTTTGGGTTTTTTGTTGTTGTTGGGTTTGTTTTTGTTTTTGTTTTGAGACAAGGTTTCTCTATGTAGCCTTGGCTCTCTTGGACTCACTTTGTAGCCCAGGCTGGCCTCAAACTCACAGAGATCCACCTGCCTCTGACACCCAGAGTACTGGGATTATAAGCATGTGCCACCAAGCCTGGCTAAAAATTACTGTTTTTACAAGTAGACAAAATGTGAAAACACCAACTACTTCAATAACTACCAAGTAAAAGCATCACTTGATTTGTTGTCAGTGGGAAATTTGCCCTTTCTCAGTGTGCTATGTTAAATCACTGGCTGATTTTATTTATTTTTTATCTTTAAAGATCTGGTTATTTATTAAGTATACAGTATTCTGCTTGCACACCAGAAGAGGGCACCAGATCACATTATAGATGGTTGTGAGCCACCATGTGGTTGCTGGGAATTGAACTCAGGGCCTCTGGAAGAGCAGACAGTGCTCTTAACCTCTGAGCCATCTCTCCAGCCCCACTGGTTGATTTTAAATGTTTCAAACCTTTGTTTGCTCTTCTCTTTGATGACTAAGTGCCCACTCACTCTCTAAGAGGAGTTTTCTAGTAGACCCTGTTTTTGCATGCTGCTTGTAGTTCTCCTGGGAACACAGAACCTTGAAGGACATTTCCAGTGGGCTGCCTTTTAATGTATATGAGAGAGTATTTACATATGAGCTATCATACTTGATAAAAAACATCCTGTTACATCTAGGGACACAGTCCTGCCAGTCAGATGTCCCTCTGTGCAAGACCCTTGAAGCAAATTGAGGTTAAGCTTTAAGAGAAAGCTTTGGGCATGTCCAAGTAGTCCAAAACCAAACACTGCCGTATCACAAGGAAATTAAACTCTAAGGGCTGTTATTCTCTAAAAAGGAACCAAATTTGTCTCAGTCTTCAGTAAGGCAGGCTGTGGAGAATCGGTTCTCATACGAGACACATTACTATTGACAGTACCAACAATAGAAAACACTTTTTATAACTCAATCATCTGATGTATATAATAAACATCAAACCCATTTAACTGGTGACAGTCTGGCTCTACAGAATCAAAGTACGGCTGGCATCTATCTCTCTGATTGGAAGCTGTGTGGCCCCAGGCAGATTTGTACTTGGCTAACAACGCCACTCCTTCCCCAGTTGTGAACTAAAGTCACCACGGTGCCTTCCTTGCGCAGTGCTGTGGGAACACTGGGAAATCCTCTCTACTTATCTTGGGCTACATCAGCACAGTGGGGGTCAGGCTTGTTCTGTTTATGAAATAAGATATGTAGCTCAGGCTGGCCCTAACCTCATGGCGCTCCTCCCGCTTCGGCCTCCCCAGTGCTAGTGTTAACAATGTTCACTGCCACAGCTGGATTTCTAACCAAGCAGAAAAGTTCGGTGGGGGTTCAGAAGAGCCTTGAGCCCACACATAGGTGAAGGAGAGAATTCTCATCTCCATTTAACACTAAAAGTATTTTTGTGGTCAAGATTTTATGGGGAAAGCGAGAATAAAGTATATACATCCACTGCCTCTGAGACAGACAAGCTGCCATCTCTCCTTGGCGCTCTGGATGAGAACAGCCCCACAGGTATCTGGGATACCTGTTTGAATACTTGGTCCCCAACTGGTGAAACTGTCTGGTAAAGATTAGAAGACATGTCATCACTGGAGGTGGGCTCTGAGGTTTCAGGTGCCATTCCAGTGTGCCTTTCTCTGGCCCCTAAATATGGATCAAGATGTGACCTCTCAGCTGATCCTGGCTCCCACCATATCAACCATGAGCCCATTTATGATGCTCTCTTCTGTAAGCTGACTAGGTCATGGTGTTTTGTCGCAGCAACAGAAAAGCAGCTAAGACATCTCCAGGGTTTTCCCCCCTCATAATTCTCATTTTCTTTTGAGACAATAAGCTCTTGCTATGTAGTCTGGGCTGTTCTCAAATGCACGCTTCTCCTTCCAAGTTCTGGGATTATAAACACACACCATAGCAAATTTTGATTACACAGAGCAAACCATTAGTAATCCCTACTTCATCTACTAATGTAGCCAAAGACTAAGAGGGAACAAATAACCACTTCAGAATAAAGCTTTAAGCACAGAATCATCAACAAATAGTTGTTTTAATAACAGTACTTAAAAAGCCAAAGACCTAATTTCTCTACAAAATCTTGTACATGTCAGATGAACCTGGAGTTAAAACACACAAGACAGCTTTCTAAAAGCTCTGTCAAATGACAGACGGAGAAAGGAAGTCAACGTGCCAGAGCAGCACAGCAGACAGCACAGGGACAGAGAGCCTGGACTCTTCCCATGGCAACGGCTTCAGTGTTTTCTCCCTCATTACACCAATATATTAACATCAAAATCAAACCCTTAATAAAGAAAGGCCAGTGGGGATGCCCTCAGGGGATGGAGGTGAGCAGCAGCCTGCTGAGTCTATTTTCGCAGAGCTAGCAACCTGTGAGGTCAGGAAAACATATAAAACTGAACTGTACTTCAAGATGACATAGCCTGGGGACATGGCTCACTTGGTAGCGTGCTCACTCGGTGTATACCTCAGCAGCACATAACCAGGCGTGGTGGGACAGGCCGATCTGAAGGCAGCCACTCCACTGCCTTCCTCCACTAGCACAGAAGATGACCAAAACTCCTTTCAGGATTAAATGAAAACATGGGTTTCACAATTTAATGAAAACAAGGCAGGCCCATGCTCCACCAATGTTCAAGAAGCCCCCGTGACAGCCATCAAGAAATAGTGGCATGCCAACGGGCTAAAGGGTGCCAGCTGTTCCCAAGCCACACTGACACACCCCTGCAGCTCCAGCTCAATGCTTTCCGAGAAAGGAACCACATCACAGCAGCAGCCCCCATTGCTAACGTCTAAACTCTGAACCTGTCCACTCAGGATCTGGGCCACCTCACAGTCGGTCTTCCCTACAAACCCCCAGGCTCCCCCAAAGCTTCCCAAGACTCCCAAAGGATGCCTGAATGGAGGCTGTGTGGGGGCTGCTCTTTTCTCCACAGGCAGATATTTGATTTACAATGAACTGTCCAAAAGTAGAAAGCGAACTTAATAACCTCACAAACCCATTACAAAGCTGAAAGCTTATGGCAAACCACAGTAAGCCAGGGGCAAGCTATACACGTCCGCCTGTGTTAAGTGTACAGCTAAGTAGAGTAAGAGATGAACTAATAAAACAACAGTTGTAACGCATGCTCCTGAAAGTTCTGAGAATGTGTGCATTTAAAGAATGTGTCGTGGCCGTTCTTTGGCGTATCAGAGTGGGAGCGCCTTACTCATGTGCTCTGAACCCAGCAGTGCTGAAAGAGTGTCAGTTAAACATGAGCACTGCAGTCTGATCACCAAGGCAGTTGGTGGCACCGAGTGAGTCGTGTGGGCAGCAGCTGCGGAGGGCACACGAGACAAAGGGATGGTTCAGCTGCTCCAGCGTGGGACGGCACGAGACTTCATCATGCGACTTATGAGTTGTTCACACCTAGAATTTTCCACCTGATGTTTTCATGCTGCAGTTGACCACAGGTAACAAAACACAGAAAGGGAAGCCATAGAGGCGGGACTACTACAGGGCTTTTATCTAAAGAATCTTAAGACGTGTAAAAGTAGAAATAAGACTCCACTGTATTCCTTTGTGTTTAGATTTTGTGACATGTGCAGCATTTATGCACAGCAAACCTTTTCTGATCTATTGCCTTAAAAAAAAAAAGTAAGTTAGGTTTATTGAGGCACAGTTTTCTATTTTGTGCAGTGCTAAGCGTCAGAGCTCACTTTTCATCCCAGCAATTGGGAGACAAAAGAGGGAGAATAAAGGCTACCGTGGGCTGTGCAAGACTGGCTCAGTGGTTTAGAATACTTGCTGCTCTTGCGGTGGATGGGAGTGCAACTCCCAGTCTCCAGATCAGGCAGCTCACAACTGCCTGCAACTTCTTCTGTCCTCACTGGGGCACATGCGCACACACACATATATATTAAATGTTTAAAAAAAAAAAAAACATGGACACAGTTGAGTTAGGTCATGTCAGTCAAGGTACAGGACATGTATGTTACTCTCCATATATTCCTATGCGCCTTTTATGTTGAGCCCTGCCCACCCACGCCCTCTTTTCCACACCTCTCGATTTGCTTTGGGTACCTGTCATGGAAATGGGCCACCCCATAGCATAACAGGCACCCAGCCCAATACACAGCTAATTCTCCTGTGTATTCCTGCTTAACTTGAGAGAATGTCCTACTAATATGGCTATACCCTAGTTCACTGACCCATTTACCAGCTGATGGACATCAAGATTGCCAGTTTGAAGAAAATGATTAATAAAGCTAGTGAAAACATTAGGTTCGATATTAATCATTTTAATTAATTGACACAGCATTTACTTGCAGGTGTATCTAACCCACAATGCTTTGGGTTTTCTTAAAGGAGTGGGTGTTTTTATCCTCCAAAGGCTCCCTGGGAATAGAAGCTGCCAGTTATACATCATGGGAGCCTTGGTTTTATTTTTTTCAGAAATCCTTGGTACAGTGTAACTATGCCAATCATCTGTGTGTATGTGTGCACCAGAAACATCAGTAAACCCTGCCAATAGTCACAGAGCAACAACTGGGATGGAGTGCTCACACCCATGCATCCCCAAGACGGCACCTCTAGAGTATCTGGCCTACATTTACTTCTCTTGATTTTACTGTATATAACAGGGCCAGGTATGCTAGTGTATACCTTTAATCTCAGCACTTAGGAAGTAGAAGCAGGCAAAGCTCTGTGAGTTTAGGGCCAGCCTGATCTACATAGTGAGTTACAGGACAGCCAAGGCTACAAGTGAAACCCTGTCCTCCCCTTACCCCCAAAGGAAAAGTAACAAGGAGAGTGGGTACTGTCCCTGCTGCCAAGCCAAATGCCTCAGCTTAAAAAAGAAAACTGACCTCCACAAATTGTCTTCTGACCTCCACTCACAAACCACAGCACACGCAAGCACACAAGCATCTCCCCAATCAATGTAAAAATTAAAAACAAATGCTTACTTCAAAATAGAATAATGATTGCTTCTAACCTCATCTACTGAACAGTGGCCAAGTCTAAAGCTATACTTCATACCATTCTTTTTGCAATATAGATGTTCATTTTTACTTATATTTATAAAAACAATTATTTTTACTTGTAATATATACAATATATGTTGACAGAGACATTTTACAGAATATTCATTGCATAAGTGGGCTAGAATTTATCTTCTATTAACCATTTACATTATTTCAACTTCTTGATAATTATAGACACATGTCTCTATAGCTAACCAAGTATTCTAAACATCATCTATGAAGCTTAAAGGCTGTGAAAATATTAAGGTTCTTTGGTATTCTTTGATATATTATCCTCAGCTCCTATCAGCACAAATGGGTGCTTGTGCACCCATCTCCAGGACAGACCCCTACTGTTCAGTGCTGGCAGTGATGGGCAAAATAGGTTTCTGTTTCCCTCACTCCTCAGGAAGGCTATACCCTTCGACCATATGTAAACTGCCCAGTCAAGTCTTTGATGCAGTCTTCTATGGAGCGAGGGTAGGGGAGAACCAAGACCACAGAACAGATTGGAAGACCTGGGCTCATGCTGAGAGCTAGAGATTACCAGGTATGTGACAAGACACCAGGAGGTTTGAAGGCGAGAGTCACGTGGTAAACATATGGTAAATGGGTCAATCTGAAATCTTAGAAGCAGTCCTACAAGACTCCAAGGAACAGATATGGGCCCTGGGCTTGGGCTGTGAAGGAGGAAAGGGAAGATGGGTGGATTTGGCAGTTCTCAAAGGTGGTGAGCTGCTGGGAGCCTTTGTGGGCAGGTTGATGTAGGTGACAATGGGAGGGGGATGAATCAAGCATCTGTCCGTACTATTTGGCATGGGCACCTGACAGAAGAAAATTCCCCACTACTAACTAGGGGAGGTTTGGAGAAAAGTGGAGTTAGGAACATAGAGGACTCGTCACACTTGGAGTTGGGGGTGCAGCTCAGTGGTAGAGGATTTGCCTGATGTCCTGTAGAGGCTGGGTTTTTTAAAAAGTTATGTTTTAGGTACACTGTGAAAGGCCTTGGAGGTCTACACAGGTGGTAAACAGATAGTTGGTCAAGGCTGGGATTGGAGAGAGAGCGACATCAGAGATCCAGACCTGGGAGCATTAAGAGCTACTTCACTTCTAAGTGCCTGGGTGCTGGGTTAGTAAGTAATGGTGCTTGCAGCAAGGCCTAACATTCTGAGCTCAATTTCCAGAACCTACAGGGTGGAAGGAGTGACCAGACTCCCACAGTCCTCCGACCTCCACATCTGTGCATACACACACAAAATAAATGTGTTCTTAAAAAAAAAGAACCTTCTGAGAGAGAGACATATCACCGCTCACAGCTGGAGGGTTAGGAATGAGCAGGAGCTGTCGCTAGGGAAGGGAACCAAGAGAAAAGGACATACTGTAGGGCAGACAAGTGCCCTGGACAAGAAGACATGATCACAAGAAAGGTCCTGGAGACCTCCACAGGTCAGCACTGAGGGGATGGGAGGCCCAGGCCGAGCCAGAAGGCCAGAGCTTAAGAAGAGAGAAACTGGCTTTGAGAAGAGTAGTTGTAAAGAGACACTGTTGTGAACACTTAGAACAAAGACAAAGGGGGAAAGATGGAGACACTCCTGCCCAACGTTCTGAGAACAGAATCCATGACCAGGGTGTAAGCAGCAAGGCCCTGGGAGCGGGAACCTGCACCAGTTGGGAACAAGGACAGAAAGCCTCCAAGGGCAAGATAAGCCTCAAAAGGCCCCAGGCAGCTCAGCAGACACTACTCTTCAACACACCTCAACACCTGGCACTGTAGCAACAAGGAACCCCTCCAGTGACCAGGCTCACACCAGGACCTCTTACCTCTGGCCTGTCTCTGACACTCTGATGACCTGAGGAAGCTCGGCTGAGGCCGTGGCCAGCTCACCTCCATTGCTCTCCAGGAACATTTCCTGCAGACGCAGCACCCCGTGTACTGTCCTTCTCTCACCAGTGGATGAGGACACCATAGCTTGCTGTGCATGGGGAGCTAGGACTTGCAACCAGGTGAGTGCTAACTCCACCAGCTGTCCATGAGAGAGCTCTGCAGAAGAGCATGGTGGCACAACTTAGGTTGTTAAATTTATTTGCTGTGATACCAGGCATGCCTTTAATCCCAGCACTTGGGAGGCTGAGGCAGGTAGGTCTCTAAGTTTGAGGCCAGTCCAGAACAGCCAGGGCTACATGAAGAAACTTGTCTCAAAAAGCAATAATAACAATAAAACAATAATAATTTCTGAGAGTGGTTTCCCTTTTTTATGTCTGCATTTGAAAAAGACACCTAACTATCTGACCCCTCCGTGATATTATGTCATCTTCAAGACGGAGACAGAGAAGAAGACAGCCGAGCTGTGAGGATTTTTGTTCTGCCGTATGGTAAGCGGCACCACTGCCTGCTTTAATGGTTTCACAGATGCTTGGGAAAAAGCTGAAGATGCAAATGAGAGTGGGAGAGGTTGTGAAGTCCTTGAACATCTGCAGAGGGTCTGGATCTCAGACACCATCGCCCTTGGAACAGAGAGACTGAGTGTGTGAACTCAGGTGTGGGAGTACTTCCGTGGCACTCTCTTCCTAAGCTCATGGCAAAATCCAAGCTTCACTTCCGGCTACCGCAGACAGCGGCACACCCGTCCTCTGCACAGGTTCCCAGAGGCCCACTCAAAACCTTTCTAGACTAACAGCAATCATCTCTTAGCTCTGGGGTCTTCCAGATCTCTGCAATCCCAGCATGGCCCCTTCTCCTCTAGTTCCTGCCCAGCTAAGGGGCAAACCCACACAGTGTACTCTGGAGCGTTAGTCTTGGGACTTGCCCCCTCCTAGTCCCGATCTCCCCACAGACACTTCTAGGCACATCACCTGTGCCACATCCACACACTCGCAAAGCTGATGCACATAGACTCACGTTCCTCCCACACGTCCTTCAAAGATGCTCACTTCTCTAAGCATCATCAGGGATTTTAACTTTTAGTCGTGTCCTCGTTTACGGCAGGCTGGCATTGTATCACTGACTGTGCTCACAGGGCCTCTAAGGGCGAATCCTAGCTGGAATCTGAACTCAAAGTAGCCCTCACAGAACACTTGCTTTCATACTGCCTAAGGCTCCTCCGAGATGCCTTCCCGCTACAAACCAGCTTCAGTTGTCATGACGTACACTATTTATAGCAGGTACTCTGCAGTGTGGTAAATGTTACTGAAGAGCGGTGGTGCCTGCATAAAAGAAATGCTTGCAAGTTAAACAATCCCATGGCATGTGAACACCCTCTTTACATAGTTCCAGAATGCCTAAGTACTGCAAAGGAGAAAGAAAAGGATCAAGCATCCCCAATATGAAAATCAATCAAGAAAGTCAATGCGAATTCTCCAAAGTAAAAAACGGGATAAGATAAATACCCCAAATCTGAACCATGCTTCAGATCCTCAGCACTGTGGGTGAGGGATACTCCAACTACAGCATACACTGACAAATCTAGTCTAAAATCTAGTATACTCCTAAAGATCAAGTCTTCTATAAAATAAATCAAGTATTTTTTAATAAGGTAGGCACTGATATTTACCTAAATGATGCCGAAGTAGTTCGTTTTTAAATTCATTTGAAATCAATTGTTTGCAAACCAAAGTAAGCAAGTGTTACAATTACTGCCTAGCTTTAAGGCTGATGACTGGATAAGTGAAAATTAATGCTGTGTGGGTATTAATGTTTTTTCTTGTTGAGTCCCACCATATAATGTTAACTCCAGCTATAGACAGCAAATGACAGGAAATGAACCTGCTGCCCTTAGTCACCCTTGCTCACTGGACAAATAGCCCTGTCCAAGGACAAGGAATATCCCTTCTATAACATTTAAAAATGGTCAATAAACCCTTATAGGGAGACATTAATTCCTTGGGAACTGATGTGAGTTTTCAGTTCCAATTCCATCATTTCTAAGAATAGAACAAAATAGTGTGTTTGGTGCACACAGCACAAACTGCCCACACACAGAAGCTTTGAGAAATATAATTAGTGTTAAAATTAATCACATTATCCAGGTCTCTGCACGTTGAAACTGAGTGTTTCTGAAGAGGCATCTGAAAACAGCATGAATTCAGACTGCAGGTTAGCCCAGTTCTTCTGGGTACATCAGCTTTTCAGGCCACAGCACTCCCACTGTGACCACTCAGCCCGAGTGAGAGCAGCAGGGAGGCATCAACGGCAGGACTGTGCTTTCAGATCATTAAGATGTGAAATGTGCTTTCCTGGCCCTCGACTTAGACCGATTATCCCACATTCAATAGAAAATATCCTGCAGAATCAAATCTATCTGACAAAGTGGCTAGTCAATGTAGGTAGTGTAACGGGCCAGCACAAATGAGGGTGCTCTGTCCGTACTTGTCTCTCAGTATGCCTGCCAGACTGTTGAACAGTAGACCCATGCACCAGGGGAATTTCCCCAGGAATCTCCTGATGGAAGAAGAAAAGAGGCACCAGCCAGGGGGGAATTTGTCTCCCAAGGAAAAGATGTTATACAGTTCTTAACAGTCTGTCAGACCACCTAATAATTAATGATAATTAATGATCCCTCAATTGTAGGTGGGACCACACCTCTACTAGGACTCTCTCTCTCGCTATTTAAGCTTTGATCCCACTCAGGGCCTCCAAAAACAGTTATGGAGAATTTGCTGGATCTCTTGATTTGTCCCTTTGCCCAAGGTGGCCACATTGAATACATTGCTTTCTGCTTCCCCCTTTTAATTTGGTTCTTTTAATTATCTTATTGAGGACAGGTGCCAGGCCTGACCTGGGGCACAAATTGTAACCTCCAAGTCAGAGCAAAGTAACACAAGTTGTAACTTACAACACAAAGGAAATGCTTTTATTGTTTCCTGTAACGCATTCTATGCAGGTTTCCAAGCTAAGTTTATCTTTGAAAGTGATCTAGATTATGGAAGTGGCAGCTTTGAAATGGGCCAGCAAAGAATCCAGGCAAGTTGTCCTCTCATATGTACTGTGTTGTGTCCCCCATCTCCCCTGCTCCTCCCCACATAAACAAACAAAATAAATAAATGTAAAAGTCTGGTCTGTTGGTGACACTGTACAACTGAACTGCAGTGCAGAATGGTGATCGATGCACAATAATGAGAGAGAACAGAAGGATGCAGGCTACAGCAATCGAGGCAAGGCAGCGCCACACACTTGCACTGAAAGGTCGATCCACTTCCAGGGAAGCCCAGGCTACAGCGATAGAACCACCAACGCCTGCCTAGGCTCCCTGTGTCTTCCCCTGCTTAGCTGTGGCTTCAGGTTCCTCTCACAGACTAAACAAATCATTTCTATGCCCTGTCAGGGACCCTCCTTAACTACAAGGATGCTTAACTACATCCTTATTCATAAACCCTTGACAAGAGGCCCGCCCACAGTGCACAGGACTAACACTTTCTCACAAGGCTCCTTCAGGTGAACACTGAAAGAACGGATAGGGCACAGACAGGGCCCCAGACATGCACTGTGTGCTTTCTGAACTCTCAAATTTGCCAATACCACATGACTGCGAACTCTCTCTTTCCACTGCCAATCATCTCAGCCTTATTTCCCCTCCACACAGGGGTTGGTCCTGACTCTAAACTGTCTTTTATCTCTAAAATGTCTACAGATGGGGAACACATGTTCTATTCTAAGAGAATCCATCTTCAAAGAGGAACTGTTGGGAAAAAAAAATTAGAGAAACTTCCTGCCTGTCCTCCTTCCTTTCTTTCCTTCCTTTCTTCCTTCATTCAGGTCAGAGTCTCTTGTGGTCCAATCAAGCCCTAATGCACATGTAGCCAGATGACCCCAACTTCTGATCCTACTGTCTCCAGCTCCACCAAAGCCAGTTTATGCAGTGCTAGCCTGAAGCCAGGGCCTTGGGCGTGCTGGGTACACACATACTCTCCATCCACACCCCCCATTTGCCTTCTAATACATTTTTTCATATGATATTTTTTATCATTTGTAATTAAAAATTATCTAAATAGATTTTTTAAATGTCTAAAGGCCTATGTAGACTTATTCATCTTCAAGCCAAGAGGAAAACAATCTTAAATGTGCCCAAAGTGAACATTCAATGTGGTTGGCGACAGGCTATGCCCACAGATGTACTCCTAGCCCACATCATGGAGTGCTCTTCCAGATGCCCAAAGGGACTATTTGATGAAGTATTGCTGGTAGGTACAATCAGCCGTCACACTAGGTGTAAAGAAACAGGACCCCTGGATGCAGTCCTGGCCAGTGCCACATGCCTTGTGAGAGCACCATCCGAGCTGACTGTGCTGCCACTCCTATGGCCTCCACGGGGTTCCTTTCTTTCTCCCTTGAACCACCCTGGGATACATGCCAGACATTCCTACTGTCATGCTGAACCTTCCTCAATGCCTGAGCCTCTGCCTCCAGGTAAGTCTCCTAACAGGGTGATCACTGTTGCCTTCCTTGGCCCTCACACAGGGGCTGCACACCTCTAGGTCCAAAGTTGTCCTGTTTAAAAAGGAGCTGAGTAGAACTCTATGGCCTCCCAGAGACTGAGAAGTGGCACTAAAACAATAAAAGCAAAACCAAAAACTTTACTAAATCCTCCCTGACCCAACATAGCCTGTTATTTCCTCCGCCGTCCCTATCACAGATCATCAGATTCCCAACCTAGTGTCAATCTACGGGCAGAAATGTGTGTTAAGTGCCACAGGGTTACTAACTGGTCTGCCAGTTAGACTTAAGAACATTCTCCTGAAGAAACAGCAGAAGATGGTTGCATTCTTAGACAAACTCATGTGAGCCTCTTCAACTGTGGGGGAAACCCAATCCTGGGACACAACAGAGCAGACAACTATTTCCAGCACCAAGCTCTTCTAGGCACATAGGCCCAGCCTCTCCTTCATCTACACTCTGTGGGGCCTGCTGCCAGATTCTACGGCTACAAGAGTCTCAGGGACAGGAGGCCACTTGGGGCACAGTAGAGATGTGACCCTTGGGTGGCAGACGGAGTGCTGATACATGTGTGTAGCAAAGTAGGAAGGCAAGGCCTTGCTATATAATAAGCCCAGCACGGGTACATCATACAGACAGCAAAGCCCAAGCTCAAGGAAGCCACCAGGAAGCTAGAGACTCTGGCTACACATGGCAGAAGCAGGGCCGAAAACAAACAGCCGTCTGTGCCAGGGAGCTGAACTCGGTGCCTATCTGTGGGTGATATTTTTAATAAGAACTGTCCTTACGCTAGCAAGTCCTGCCCGGTATGCTGACCCAGAGCAGACTCTGGCAGGATGCCTGTCTGGGCACCAGAATCCAGACATCCTCCACCTCCGGAGCATCCTAGAAATAAACAGGAAAGCCTCTTCCTGCATCAGCCCTGTGGGCGACACAGCAGGCGAGTCTGGATGTCTGTAAACATCTTTACTCAACTGTGTTAAGAGCTCCCAGTTCTAAGTGGTTCCCGCTTTCATGCCTCAGAGGTGCAGACCCTTCGGAGCGCCATGTGCACTTCTGCACTTTGTGTGCAAAGGTGCTACTACATGCCTAATGCTGAGTGCTCTTAGGGGTGTCTGGTTCTGCTGAACCCACACTGCTCCACCCAGGCCCTTTCAGCCAGGTCTTCTGGTCAAAACCTCAGTCTGCTCAGAAGGAAGATAAAATTAAAGGTGCAAATCCATGGTTACCAGATTGGATGACGGATGGCCACGGTAACAGACTTTGGCCAGCTTAGCACACCAGAGAGACTGACAGCTGGACATCTGGACTGCTCCCTTCCTCATCTACCAAGCTCTCATTTTAATCCAGAGATGCTTCCTTGAGGACACTGTGGTCCACGAAGAGAACACAAGCATAATCTGGGAGGCGCAGCAGGTACACACAGTGAAATGAGGATTTTCCCGTTAGAGCGAGTTCCTGGGTGAAGAAACCAAGGCAGCAGTGATGGCAGAGACAATGGCACATGTCAGGAGGCTACAGGAGACCCTACATCCCTGATACAGCAGCAAGGCAAGGTCCACACACCCAGGCCTCAGCAATGCCTCACACATGCAGAATTGCTCTGGCAGCTCTGTCGGGTGGCCAGAGAGCACTCTGGGATCTGCCAGGGGCATTTACAACAGGCTCCCAAAAAAAGAGGTTTTGCCACTTTGCTCCAAACAAGCACCAAACTCAAGACTTGGAAAAAACCATGGCCACCCCCTCTGAACAAGCATGGACATGTGTTTCTTGTCTCTATTCCTAAGCAACAGTATAGCAGCCATTAGCATAGCTGCCATTTGCAAGTTACTTCAGTCATCTTGAGACCATTTCAAACTCATGGGTGAGGTGTGCCAATCAAGTGCACAGCTACTGCCTAGGGGACTAACGCATCCTTGGATTTTGGTAGGAAAAGGGTGAGTCTACCCTAGAACCAACTCCTCCATACACAGAGGGGCTGCTATACTGGGTTCCAATCACAGGGACTGGTTCTCTGAGAGATCCTTTTTGGATCCCCAACTACTCCAGCTCTGGGCATCCCAGCCTCTAAGGCTTAAAACACAAGGTACTGACTTGATGACTGGGGCTCACCATGTCTGCCTTAGGGCTTTCTGTGTGTAACCTGACTGCATATCCTTGGATTTGGAGCTTTTATTGTCAATAACAATGCATTTTGATATAAACCCTCACACATGTCATCGGGACACAGCCATAATCTGCTAAGAGAGCTGTGTCCTTCCCTTTAGGACTCACAAATCAGGCCAGTAAATATAGCTCTATCTCCACTCAACCTTGTTTGCAAGAAAATCACATGGGTTTACAGGAAATGCCTCTCTCGTTGCCCCAGTAGACATCTGACCAGACACAGCTTATCCCAATGGTAAATCCTGTCTGACACACAGCTCTTCTGGCTATAAGCAAGAAGTGGAGTGAGAGCCACAGGCTTATCTGTGTCACATTTTCAAATACCTTCATCTTCCTTGGGAGATTTTTTTTCATTTTATTTTTCTATGCCTCAGAATAATCACTGTTTTAGAAACAGAAATTGCTCATTTCTTCCTCACTTCATTTTCTTTCAACTTCCTGTTCTCAGCCTCCTTGTTTCTCCTTTAGATGAAGGCAATTCAACACTTGCATTCTTTTGGGAGTGGGGGCAGTGACTGAACCTGGAACCCTGTGAAAGCCAGCAAATTGTTCACCACTGAGCTACATCCTCAGCACTCAATGCCGCCCTCTTCCGTACAATAATATACAGGCAGGCTTGGGGCTTTCCAGATTCTGGTTGATAATCCCAAAATAACTCAAGGACCTGTGTTCCATCTCCAGCACTAGAGAAAGTTATACTTATTATTTGATCCTAAAACTGAAGTCATGCTCTCAAATGGCCTTCCTGCTGGGACAGCTTCCCAAGTTCTGCAGATGAGAGCCGATCCCCTCCATAGTCTCTCTCTACAGACTATTGACCCTGTGGCAGAGTTTTGGGGAAAGAAGGGGCAGTCAAGCAAGAGGGAAGATGCGGGTATGAAATATCACAGTGACCAATCAGAAGCTCCCACCCAGGCCAGCTTGGTGGCCCAGTCCTAACCCCAACACCACACCTATACCATTAAATGGCAGTGATGGTGACGGTGACAGAGGGTCCCTGCTCCTAGATTGGGGCCTCCCAGTGCACTTCTCTACGGTTCTCATACATTCTCTAGAAGGAGCTGCTTTCCCCAGAAACTACTCAAAACCATTCCCAGGATGACCACAGTCCACACAACATCCAAACACTTCTGGGCAATTGCTAAGAAAGACACAGAGTTCTAAAACATCCCCCAGGTAACTGACAGGCTACTGTGCTATTCACCACAAGTGCAAACAACCCCAGAAAATCTTGGACCTCGGATGAGAATACTGGGTGTCACTCCCAAGACTCCTTCTGACATAGCTGCCAGCACCCCAAGTGAAGGAGTAGGAAAAGCTGGAGTAAACATCTCTACAACCAGGGACAAAAGCAAACACTGGCAAGAGTACGGGAATGTAAGTAGGTGTAGCCACTATGTATGTCCATATGGAGGCTCAGAAAACTAAAACCAGAACTATACTACACAACCTGACTATACCAATCCTGGGCATAGACCCCAAAGGGTTTGAAATCCCACCGCAGGGATACTTACACACCTATGCTTACCTCTGGTATTATTCGCAACAGCTGAGAAGTGAAAACAGCACAGGTGTCCACCAAAAGACGAGTATATTAAGAAAATGTACATACACATATGCAATTTTATTCATCGGTAAAGAAAAAAAAAATAGTTTGCAGTCAGACTAATGGAATAGGAAATTATGTTAAGAAAAAGGAGCCAGATTTAGAAAGACAAAAATCACAAGAGTTCTCATAGGTGACTCCAGATTTCAGTCTATGTGTGAGGGTGCACAGGTCATGAAAGCAGCAAAGTAGTTGTGAGAGCAGAGGAGCCCCTGAGCTGAATGGAGGGGAAGGGAAAAAAGAAACAGAGGAGACAGGGTAAGCAATTAACAGGCAGAAGAGGCGCGACTGTGGGTAAGGGCAGGCACTGCAAAGGGGCAGGAGGGCAAGGAAGGGTAGAGGGAGAAGGGATGAATACCAACATGAAATGCCAGAAGGAAACCCTTGTCTTTGTACCCTAAAGCCACTCAGCATCAGTGGGAATAAAATCTACCACCAGGATCTAGCCTGTCCTCAGCCACTGACTGCTCACGGTGCCCGTGGTGCTGGAACAGCAGCTAGAAACATACCCCAGACTCACCTCTGCTGCAGGACCAGGCTATTCTGAGCTGCCCCCTAGCCTTGCTCTCCCTCTGCGAAAACAGCCTCATGTCAAGTCAAATTAGAGGAAGTGTTGCCACACAGTCCTTGACTAGTGTTGGCTCTTGCCAGTGTAACTACTCTTCAACTTACTCACAAGTTACCAAAATCAATAGCTAGAGGTGTCTTTTGTGTTCTTTAATCTAAAAATTGTCAATACCATCCTTGCAAGGCATTTAGATCCTATATTAAAAACTGGGGATTTCAGCCGGGCATGGTGGCACACGCCTTTAATCCCAGCACTCATGAGGCAGAGGCAGGCGGATCTCTGTGAGTTCGAGGCCAGCCTGGTCTACAAAGTGAGTCCAGGACAGCCAAGGCTACACAGAGAAACCCTGTCTTGAAAATATATAATAATTAGTAATTCTTATGAATATTACATTAACCATAAAGTTTCATGTAACTATAAAATACTCTAAGTAAATAATCAAAATATATTGATATCAAGGTTTGAAAGCGACAGCCTACAGACTGGGAAAAGATCTTCACCAACCCTACATCTGGCAAAGATCTAATATCCAAAATATCTAAAGAACTCAAGAAATTAAACACCACAAAACCAAATAACCCAATTGAGAAATGGGGCTTGGAACTAAACAGAGAATTCTCAACAGAGGAATATCAAATGGCTGAGAAACACTTAAAGAAATGCTCAACCTCCTCAGTCATCAGGGAAATGCAAATCAAAACAACTCTGAGATTCCATCTTACACCCATCAGAATGGCTAAGATCAAAAATTCAAGCGACACCACATGCTGGCGAGGATGTGGAGAGAGAGGAACGCTCCTTCATTGCTGGTAGGAATGCAAACTAGTACAGCCACTTTGGAAATCTATCTAGTGCTATCTCAGAAAACTGGGGAGGGCTTCCTCAAGACCTAGCTATTCCACTCTTTGGAATATACCCAGAAAATGCTCCAGCACACAACAAGAAAATTTGCTCAACCATGTTCATAGCAGCCTTATTCATAATAGCCAGATCATGGAAACAGCCTAAGTGTCCCTCAGTAGAAGAGTGGATAAAGAAACTGTGGTACATTTACACTGTGGAATACTACTCAGCTATTAAAAACAAGGATATCCCAAAATTTGTGGACAAATGGATTGAACTAGAAATGATCATAACAAGTGAGTTAACCCAGAAGCAGAAAGAGTCAAATGGTATATACTCATTTATATCGAGACACTAGCCCAAGGGGCATGTCCCATGAAAGTCTTCACTTACCAGGAAAGTGGGACAGAGGGGAGGACATCCTATTGGGACTCTAGATGAGAGAAGTATGGGAGAATGGCAAAATAGAAGGATCCAGAGGGTCCTAGAAACCTACAAGAAGAACATTATGATGGGCAGATCTGGGCCCAGGAGTCCTGCTCAAACTATTGCACCAGCCAAAGACAATACGTACAGTAAACTTCAAACCCCTACCCAGATCTAGCCAATGGACAGAACATTCTCCACAGTTGAGTGGGGACTGACTTTTATACGAACTCTGGTGCCCCATATTTGACCATGTCCCCTGGATAAGGAGACCGAGTAGCACTCAGAGGAAGGACAGCAGGCTACCAAGAAGAGACTTGATACCCTAGGAGCATATACAGGGGGAGGAAGTCCCCCTCAGTCACAGTCATAGGGGAGGGTGGTAAGGGGAAAATGGAGGGAGGGAGGAATGGGAGGATACAAGGGATGGGATAACCATTGAGATGTAATATGAATAAATTAATAAAAAAAATATTAAGGTTTGTGGCCAAAATGAATAACTTTTTATAAAACCAGCATTACATAGGATACATATTTCTAGCACAAAGCACTAATGTGCAAACCAATTTATGTGTTTTTCTAATCATCAATGTAAATCTGACAGAAACATAAAACCCATCAAGGAGTCGCTGTTCCAGTAACACAGGGGTAGAGCTGAGCCGCAGCAGCTTTCCTGGTGCTGCGTATTTTCTTAGCTGGGGATGGACGCAGACCTGGAGTATGCCAGACATACCGCCATTAATTACACCACACTCCAAAGCCCAGCTCGTGCACTTAGTTTTAATGCAGACTTGGAGTGTGCCAGGCACACTGCCATTACACCACACTCCAAAGCCCAGCTCGTGCACTTAGTTTTAATGCACTTCTCCTAAGCTTCGAGTGATCACAAATTCTAAATGAAAGGACGGGAAAAACTGAATTTTTAACCCATTGCCAAGGTAATATGAGCTTAGCAGAAAGCCAACTTCCTCACATAAGTTGAAAAGGAAAAAAGAAAAACTATTTTCATCCTGTATTTACACATAAAAGTAACTCATGCCTTGTGGCAGCTGCATAAACCATAACCATTAAAGAAAGAAAATGAAACCATCTGGACAAAAAAAAAAATGTGCAAGCCAGATGATACTGTCCTATTCCTAGTCATCAAGGTCATCACCTGCTTAAAGGCAGCAGACGAAGGAAGATATTTACTCCACAGATTTAATAAAGCTTGAGAGAGGAAATTGTGTCTTGTCCCTTCTACAAACATGAGTGGCACCCAGGTAGGATAGATTACTTTTAAAATATATACTCACACACATACATGCACACCACACACACACAGCAAAGCTTGCAAAACACTGCAGTATGTCTGGGCATGGCTATTGCAAGCTGGAACACATACTCAACCATTCTTTTAAAAGGCACAGAACCAGACTAGGGTTGTAGAGCACAGCCCAGGCCTTAATGTCAACAATTAATAAATGGGACCTCATGAGGCTGAGAAGCTTCTGTAAGGCAGGAGACACTGTCAGCAGAACAAAGCAGCAGCCTACAGACTGGGAAAAGATCTTCACCAACCCTACATCTGACAAAGGTTTAATATCCAAAATATCTAAAGAACTCAAGAAATTGAACACCACAAAACCAAACAACCCAATTGAGAAATAGGGCTTGGAACTTAACAGAGAATTCTCAACAGAGGAATATCAAATGGCCGAGAAACACTTAAAGAAATGCTCGTCCTCGTTAGTCATCAGAGAAATGCAAATCAAAACGACACTGAGATTCCATCTTACCCCATCAGAATGGTTAAGATCAAAAATTCAAATGACAGCACATGTTGGCGAGGATGTGGAGAGAGAGGAACACTCCTTCATTGCTGGTGGGAATGCAAACTAATACAACCACTTTGGAAAGCTATCTGGCGCTTTCTCAGAAAAATGGGAATAGGGCTTCCTCAAGACCCAGCTATCCCACTCCTTGGAATATACCCAGAAAATGCCCTACCACACAACAGGGACATATGCTCAACCATGTTCATAGCTGCTTTATACATAATAGCCAGAACATGGAAACAGCCTAAGTGTCCCTCAGTAGAAGAATGAACTAAGAAACTGTGGTACATTTACACGATGGAATACTACTCAGCTATTAAAAACAAGGAATTCCCGAAATTTGTGGACAAATGGATTGATCTAGAAATTATCATAATGAGTGAGTTCACCCAGGAGCAAAAAGAGACAAACGGTATATACTCACTTATATCAAAACACTAGTCCAAGGGATACGTACCATGAAAAACTTTACTTACCAAGAAAGTGGGTCAGAAGAGAGGACATCCTATTGAGACTCTAGGCGAGAGTAGCATGGAAGAATAGGGAAATAGTAGGACCCACAGGGTCCTGGAAACCTACAAGAAGAACTTTATGACAGGCAGATCTGGATCCTGGGGTCCTCCTCAAACTAAGGCACCAGCCAAGGAGAATATAGGCAGTAAGCTTCGAACCCCTACCAAGACCTAGCCGACGAACAGGATATTCTCCACCGTTGAGTGGAGAGTGAGATCTGACTCACACAAACTCCGGTGCCCCTTTTCTGACCACGTCCCCTGGATGGGGAGGCCTGGCGGCACTCAGAGGAAGGATAGCAAGTTACCAAGAAGAGACTCGATATTCTAAGAGCATACATAGGGGGAGGAGGTCTCCCTCAATCACAGACATAGGGGAGGGGAGAAGGGGGGAAGTGAGAGGGAGGGAAGAATGGGAGGAAACAGGGGAAGGGCTAACAATTGAGATGTAATATGAATAAATTAATAAAATTTAAATTAAAAAAAAAAAAGGCACAGGACAGCACATGCTGGTTCAGCTTTGCTCAGGCCCCAGCATTCCGCCTACCGTTCTGCTACCTTTTCCTTCATCTGAAAAGCCTATTCCACAAAAGACTGAAAAGTGGTAGGTACTGCAAATCACCCACCCCAGTACAGGAAAGGCAGGTGACATATGAGGCATTAGACAAGATGGCTCAGTGGGTAAAGGTACCAACCACCAACGCTGATGCCCAGAGTTCAGCTCCTGGGCCCTACATGAAAGAAACAGAAAACAGATTCCACACATGCACAGCAGCATACACATGTCCTACATCCACGCAAAAAATAACATTCAGTAAGAATATCTTTACCCTAAACTGGGGTTTGCACCTTTAGGGAACAGCATTAAGACACCCAACACTCACCTATCGTCAGGCGTCACCTGGGCAGGCAGCCTAGTAAATGGAGCAGAAAACAGACCCTGCCCAACTACTGCTTTGAATTGTCCTACTTCCGGGCTCAGGTCTCCCAAGTCACCATCAAGCGGAAACACAGGGCAGAGTTTTGTGAACAACTGTACTTGGGATCGACCCTCCCTGAACATATTGAGACCTCGGTTGTTGGTCACATCATATCAGAGCAGGGGTGGGAATGTCGCCAACACTCACTAACACGTATGTTGTTGAAATGGCAGGGCTCGGAGACAGAGGCTCACTGTGGAGCCTTGGTCGACTTGAAGCTCATTATCCAGACCGGGCTGGCCTCCCACGTGCACTCATTCTTTGGCTTCTGTCTTCTAAGTGCTGAACTACAGGGTGAGCCTCAAGCCCGACTTTAAATCCCAAGTGCTAACAATGACTCTTCTTCCTCCAGTAATAACGTAATGCTAAGATGCTCTGCCAAGTCTGTCTTCTCTTGGTTAGCTGTAAGCAAGGCCTACTTTCCCTTAAAACAGCGTGCATGTGTGTTCCTTATCCAACTAAACATGCTTATCAAAAACTCCCTCCAGGGCTGCATGAAGAGCTTGTGGTGCAGGTGTGAGGACCTGAGTCCAGATACTCAGAGCTCATGTAAAGCCAGGCACAGCAGCGCCCACTTGCAATCCCAGTGCTCCCAGGGCAAGATAGGAACAGAAACAGGATGATCCTGGTGAACTCACAAGGTAGGCAGCCTAGTAAATGCAACAGAAAACAGATCCTGCCTAAAGCATGGCTAAATATGAGGACCAGCACCAACACTGGGGGCTTTCCACAACCTTTACACCTGCATGTAAACTTACAGCATGCACACACACACACGGGGAGAGAGAGAGAGAGAGAGAGAGAGAGAGAGAGAGAGGGAGGGAGATTAAAGAAAGAATGTGTTCTGATGAGCACACCTTTAATCTCAGTACTCAGGAGGCAGAGGCAGGCAGATCTCTGAGTTCAGGGCCAGCCTGGTCTACAGAGCGAGTTTCAGGACAGCAAAGACTACATAAAGAAAGCCTGTCTCCAAAAAACTAACCTCCCCAAAAACGAATGTGTGTATATGTAGTCATTAGGCAAGTCCAAGTTATAGGTCATCATACTAAATAACCAATTTCTATGCCCCCCCCCACACACAGACACAAACCTTCCAATAGCTACATATATTGCCCCAAGGTTTCTCATTCTAATTCTGAGAACTTAGAACAAACAGCCCAACACATCACTGCCTCACACTAAATAACTGAATTCCTCCTGTTACCCTTTCCATACACAATTTTCCCAATTATAGCATCCAATGCTCAATAAAGATCAATATACACATAAGAGTCTCTTAAAAACTTGTTACTGTGAGCCGGGTGTGGTGGCACACGCCTTTAATCACAGCGCTCGGGGAGGCAGAGGCAGGCAGATCTCTGTGAGTTTGAGGCCAGCCTGGTCTACAAAGTGAGTCCAGGGCAGCCAAGGCTACACAGAGAAACCCTGTCTTGAAAAAACAAAAAACTTGTTACTGTGGCTAGAGAGATGGCTCAGTGGTTAAAAATACTGGCTGTTCTTGCAGAAGACCCACCCAGGTTTGGTTCCCAGCACCCACAGGTTGGTTCACAACTGTATCTAACACGAGTTCCAGGGCATTTGACACACTCTCCTGGCCTCTGTGGGCACTGCACACAAGTGGTACACAGACATACATGCAGGCAAAATATTGAAACACTTAAAAATAATAAAAATTAAAATTAAGCATGTTGCTGGCCTTCTTTGTGAAAGGATCCAGGCTCCCAATAGAATGGCTGGCAGCATGGTTGGACAGGAGGCACACACTGTGACAGAGAGGACATCCCTGGAATAAGCCTGCCCAGAAGACACGGGAGCTGACCGCATTTCTGGTAGCCTCAACATCTAGAACCACTGGTGAGGGGAGCACAGCAGCCCATACAGCCCCTGACAAAAAGTTTCTTCTTACAAGAGACCCCCCCGCCATGAGTAAATGTAGAAACAATGACAGAGGGAAGTCCCCACAAGGCAAACCTTGCAATGGCCACTGCTGCCAACACAAATAAGATAGATGTCTGATTTCAGCAAAGGGTATAAAAATGATGGGAAGCAGAGTATTCAGATAATCTCAAATTATTTCCTCACAAAGCATTTACTCATTACAATGGGAAAATAGCAATTTACAGTGAAGAAACTTGGCAGTCACCACAATAACCAATGGCTTACAGCTGACAAACCGTGGAGTGAATCATAGAGCCACCAGGTATGTTCTAATAGGACGCACTGAGGGCAGCATCACTTTTGCTGACAACCCTACTAAAACCAAGTAACAGATCACAAGGGAAAGATCAGACAAGCCCAAGTTGTAGCATATCATATAAATAACCAGTCATGATGAAGACATCACAAATGCACACAGTAGGAAGACCAAGCAAGGTTACAGCCTAGAGTAGGTATAGGATGAGAAAGGGGATGTTTGCAGAACAACTAGAATATGCCAGAAGGTTCATAAACTGTATTTTATCAATGATGATGTATGCCCAAGTCTCTCTCATAGTCTCTCTCATAGTCTCTCTCATAGTCTCTCTCATAGTCTCTCTCATATTCTCTCTCTCTCTCTCTCTCTCTCTCTCTCTCTCTCTCTCTCTCTCTCTCTCTCTCTCTCTCTCTCTCCCCCCCCCCACCCCTCTCCTTCCCTCGCCACAAGACAAGGTTTCTCTGTGTAGCCTTGGCTGTCCTAGACTCACCCTGTGGACCAGGCTGGCCTCAAACTCAGAGCTCCACCTACCCCTGCTTCCCAAGTACTGGGATTAACAGGCGTGCGCAACCATGCCAGGCCATCTGTCCTATTCTCGAATCACAAAACTGTTAACAGTGGCCAAGCCAAATGGAAGGTCTACTCAATTTTTGCAAGTCTAAAAATCACTTCAAAATTAAAACTTTTAAATGTTATAAATTTATGAAATACACATGAAGCCCTGCGTAGAGCAGGAGCTTAGCTCAGTATGAAGCCCAGGCTGAGCGCCCAGCATTGCATTAACCAATCATGGTAGTGCATGCCCGTGATTCCAGCACTCTCAAACCAGGGCAGAAAGACCAGGAGCTCAAGGTCATTCTTGGCTGTCTTGATCAATGCCAAAGATTCTGTTCTATAAACTTTAATTTTTAAAAACCTAAAGCTGGCCTATTGGTGCACACCTATAATCCCAGGACATAAGAGACGGGATACACAGCAAGACCCTGTTTCAGGGAGGGGGCAAATATTCTAGGGTTGGCAGGATAGCTCAGTGGGTAAGGGCACCTCCCTTTAAGCCTGATGACCAGAGTTCAGTCCCCGGAATCTACGTGATAGAGAGAACTGACTCCTCTACAATGTCTGCTGACCTCCCTGTGGATGCATAGCACGTGCGCACGCGCACGCACGCACGCACGCACACACACACACACACACACACACACACACGTACAATTAAAAAATTTTTTATTCTAGAGTTCAGAGAAATAATAGCTATAGTACTGTACCATCCAAGACACATACTGTCATGCCATCAATTTCAAAGGAACCTGTGTGGTGACCATCACTGCTTCCACTCTCCAGGCTGGGTAAAGTGGAGCCAGGCGGTCACTGTTTATGAAGCCACATTGCTGGTAGGTGGTACTGCAACAGCCAAGCCCGAGTCGGCTAGGCTCCTCCCCAGTTAGAGAGCACAGAGCCATGTCCACATGGCAGAATTTATGGCTTCATTTGGACAGATCTGAGTTTCACAACCCATTCATGCCCCTCAGAATCTTTTTATCAGCAAGACAACCAATAAGAAAATGACAATTATCCTACATTACACTTTAATCTTAAAGGTTTGAACAAATATATATAACTTACTTTTTGTGTTACACAGCATTAGTTCTTATAACTGCAGATGGGTTGATCTCATTTAGTAAATATTAACCTGAGGTCCCCCTAGGAGCATCCCACAGAGCAACCAAAAGAACATCAGGAGACAGACAGCCCACCTGAAACTGAGAAAGGGCTCATAGCTTGGAGATTTTCAAGTAAAAGACACTGTCCAGCTAACTTTATGGCAGAGTGCAGAGAGAGCCTGAAGACAAAAGGCCTTTTAGGGTTAGAAAACTACTTAGATTCACAAACCTGTACTTCCATTCGGTGCCTCTGACTAACGCAAAAGCCCCTTTTCTTGCATGAAGCACTTGCTGATCCAAAAAGACCGATTTCAATTAGTGACATCATCCATACTCTGCAATGTACTGCATTACTAGACAAAGAGCTGAGCAAAACCAACGCAGGACTCACCCTCGAGCGGTCACGACCAGGGACCAGTAAGAAGGCTCCGTAGGGAAGGGTGCTAGCTATGCAAGCCTGACTACCTGAGTTCAATCCCCAGAGCCCAAGTGTTAACTGTCAACTTAAAAGCATCCAGAATCTCCAAAGAGATGGACCCCTGGGCATGCCTGAGGGGGATTATCTGCATCACATTACTCAAGGTGGAAGACTGTCCACTGTGGGTGGCATCATTCCCTCACTAGGATCCTGTGTAATGGAGAAACGGAACTGAATCGAAGTGAGCATGTATCACCCTCTGCTTCTGAAGTACACCTGAAGCTCATGCTGGCTGCCCTGACTAACCAGCCATGATGGGGCTAGGATATACCCTGAGTTCCTTAAATTGCTTTTGTCAGAGTATTTTATCACAGCAATAGAAAAGTAAAACACCAGGTAAAGGTTACAAGGTTGCGCGCGCGCGCGCGCGCGCGCGCGCACACACACACACACACACACACACACACACACACACACTTGGAATAATGGATTACTGTGACATAAAAAAAAAAATTCTAATTTGTACCAGTTGAGAATACCCAACTTAGACTTTTTCCTAAAATCATGTTAAAATAGCCATTTTACCAGCAATAACACCCAAGCAGTGACTGGACTGTGGCCACCACAGCTGCCCAGGTACCGGGCCACCATATGCCTATATTTATTTTCCAGTCCTAGTTGTAGTCTTGGAGTCAGGCATACCTTCACAGTGGCTGGTACTTTCAATGCACAGTGGTTATTCACCAGGTAACCTAGCGACTTGGACGCTCTCCTGAACCCTTTGCAGGCTGTCCCGTTCCATGTGGGAACAGCATACTTCAGAACCTCAGCTCACCTTAGTCTAAAAGGACTGACTGGTGGGTGCCTGCTGCCTTACATACAGCTCCGTGTAGGTCCCTACAATCCAGGACTGCTTGGAGGTCATGACAGCATATACAACTCAAACAGAAATTAGGTCTAGGACAGCCTTCCAAATTACAACTCACTCATGCTCATCAATGCAAGAAGTATCTGCAGCCTACCAGGAAGTGACACTAGAGTGCCCACAGATGCAGCAGGAGAGGGGGACATTTAGTGGGAGATGAAGTCAGGGTTGCCACAGGAACATTCAAGAAGAAGGAGGAGGAGGAAGAGAAGAAGAAGAAAAAGAATCATCATCATCATCATCATTTGGTATTAGGAGACAGAGAAGGAATTTCCAGATGAGGTGCTGCCGAAGCTGAGACCTAAAGGATTAGAAGCTAGCCACCAGAGTGCTGTGGTCTCCATGCTACTAAATTATCACCGGAAGAGCTCCAGAAACAAATGAACAGTGTGCAAAACACTGAAAGACATCCTTTGCCCAGGGTGCAAGTCACGAAGACACAACAACAGGGCTGCCGAAGGAACAGACCCAGGAAGGCAGTGTACAATGACTCGCGCTCTCAAGAGTGATGAACACGATGTCTTATGAAAGGACGAGGCATGGTTGGGTCTGTACCTTAGAAAATGTTCTCAGCGGAAACAAAAGAGAGAGGATGTTCTCTGCTGCCAGTGAGAATAATACACCAGAGCTCATAGCTGCCTAGACGAAACCAGATACATCCCACAAGGAGCTCTTACTTTATCTAAAGAGATAATGTACTAAGCCAAACGAGGAAAATGCTGTCGTACCTCAGGATCCCTGTGATGGGTAAAGAATTTAAAGTCAAAGCAACACATTAGCTTTTTGAGTGGCTCAAATAAACTGTACAAATGAATGAGATTAATAAATGTGGCTAATACTCCATATAATAATTTCCCCAAGGTCCCGTATACATCAGTTGCTGCTAATCAGTTCCTACACATCTTTATTCAGTTTCCAAAAGAAAAAGCAAGATGAAGGTTAAAGCAGTATGATGACAAGGTTTTTTTTCTTTAGAAATATTATGCCTTGGAACCCACAAATCAACTTTAGAATCATCAGAAGTGAGACAAGCTATATTCCTCATGATGTGATATAAAAATGATAATAAAGTACCTAGGACATATTCTTAACTAAAAATTTCAACCTGAGGCTCAGGCGATGATGGCTCAGTGGGTCACCATGCCCTGCGCCTGCACCTCCAGACCCATGGAAAGCCCTGGCTAGCAGTGCATACAGCAGCATTCCTACAGTGAGGTGGGACAGAAACAGAGATATGAGACCTCCTGGCAACTCGTGGGCCAGCTAGCCTGGCATATGCAGCAGTAAACAACAGGACCCTGAATCCAATAAGGCAGAAGGAGAGGACCACCACCCAAGATTTCCCTTTGACCTTTATATCAGAGCCATGGACCTACATACCCACACTCATACACAGAACACAAGCACAAAGATTCCAAATCCCATAACATCAGAGATAGGCTGTCAGTCAAACAACTTCATTTTCACAATAATCCGATAGCACATTCAAAATTGAAATTGAGACAATCCTGCTATGGAATCACACAATGACTAAATGTAGTACAGATTCTTTCTAGGTCTCAACTGACCAGAAAATGTGAACATAGCCAAATATGGTATGCAAATACAGTAAGAGCTAATATCAAAAATGAATCTGCTTATTTTACTAAGTCTAATAGTAAGTGAGATTTTTTTCAAAACACTTATTTAGTGTGTGTGTGTGTGTGTGTGTGTGTGTGTGTGTGTGTGTGTGTGTGTGTGTGAGCACATGCATGTGTCCACGAGTGTCACAATCAAAAGGCAGCTTGCAGGAGTCTGTTCTCTCCTTCCACTATGGAGGTCCTGGGGATTGAACTCAGGTCACCAGTCCTAGCAGCAAGTGCTCTGACCTGCTGAGCCATATCTCACGGATCCTTTAGGCTGGTCTTTAAAAAATTCTTCAGTTAGAAATGTATAGTTATTATTTTAAAAAGAGAAAGCAGGAGCTGAGGAGATGAGTCAGCAGTTAGAATACTGGCTATTCTTATAGGACCCGGGTTCAATTCCCAACACCCACAGCTCACAAGTGTCTGTAACTCAGTTCCTGGGGATCTGGTACCCTCTTAAGTCCTCTGTGAACACTGCACGCACATGGTGCACACACTCATACACATAAAATAAAAATAAATAAATCATAAAAGAGAGAGCGTACAGTCCTCTGGTGACTGGCCTCAATGTCAGACCGCAGAGCTTCAGAAGCAGTGAGGGGCATCCTTTTAGTACAGTCTCAAGGGAGGGCAGGGGACGTAAGCCACCAGCAGCGCTTGGCACCTCTACTGCCCCACCACGTCCTCTCTTCCCTGCTGGTCACAGAGCTAGACAGAACTCTCTCGGATGCCCTCATCCACAGCGTCCTCAGCTATCAACAGATATGCTGGGTAGTCACTCCTACTGCTGAGTATGCAAGGAAAGGTAGTAGGATTGGAGGGTCTGCAAATGTCTGTCCTATGGATAAAGCAAGTGAGGCACACAGACAGGGAGTCACACTGGTCCTGACCACCGACAGAGCCACGTGACCGAGGTCACCAGCACAGGCGCTCCCCCCTGGTGCCGGAGCATGGATGTCACGCTCACTGACCTTCCCATGCTCCTTCCTCATGTGACAGAGATACACATCCCGCTGTGTGAACAGACGGTCACACTCCCAACACGTCCACCCGAGACTGGCCATCTTCTTAGATTCTGTGGATTTCTTTGCAGGAGATGGAGACTTCTTTTCCGACTTCTCTTTCCCATTCATGGACTTGGCATCCTCTCTGCTGTGGTTTGCTGAATTCTGAGTTGCAGGCTTAATGCTCAAAGGCAAGTTTATACCCAAGTTTGGAGGCCCTTCAATACTTTTCAATGTTCCATGCATAGACTGCATTGCAAAAAGAAAAGAAACGCCTATCACAAATCACACCCTTTCAGCAGAAGTTGACAAGCATTCAGAGAATATTATTTCCTAAACTAAAAATATACATTTTAAAAACATAAAGAAGTCAGACGAGGTGTTATACAACCCCAGCCCTCAGGAGTCAGAGGCAGAAAGATCTCTACACAGCAAGTTCTAGGTCAGCCTGGGCCACAGAATGAGGCTCTTTTCACTTAAATAAATCAAGATGAATAAAAAACAATGGAGCTGAGCATGGTGGTGCACACCTTTAAACCCAGCATTCAGGAGGTAGAGGCAGGCAGATGTCTGCGAATTTGAGGCCAACCTGGTCTATGTAGCAAGATCTATGCAAGCCAAAGTGATATAGTGAGACCCTGTCTCAAAAAAACAGGAAGCAGGAAAAAGGGGCATTAACTTTTCTACCTGTGGGGCCTCACACATCATGGCACACGTGTGGAGGTCAGCGGACAACTTACAGGAGTCGGTTCTCTTTTTCCACCATATAGATCCTGGGGACAAGACGCAGGCCATCAAGATGGCAGCAGGTGCCTTCGCCCACTTAGTGACCTCACTAGCCACATAAAGGAGCATACAAATAACTTTAGTGACTACTCTAAGCTACGAGACTGAGGCAGCTCAGTGGGTAAAGGCACCCGATGACCTGAGCGTGATCTGCAAGACCATCCTGAATTGCATTTGGTGGAATAAGATAACTTTCAACAGATCCCCAACCTCCACATGCCCACTGTGGCACATGTGCATCCACAAATACAAACAAAGCACATGCACACGAAATAAATAAATGTTATAAAATGGAAGGAGGCTAATGTGCAGAAGGGTATCCAAGGCCCATGGTCCAACATGCCGCACTGCTTTTCATATTCTTGGAATATTTGTAACCTTTGGGTACAAGTACAAGCCAGGGCTTCGGGATAATTTTACCTCCCAACCCCTGCCCCTTTACTAGGAGTGCACAGCCTCTGTAAGTGTATCCTACAGATACTTAAAGAGCATTTTAAAATCGTGCAGCCTTGTGGAAGAATGAGGGAAAGGATAGAAAGATCTGGAGGGACAAGAACTCCCCAAAAATACCAACAGAGCCAACTAACCTGGGCCCAGAGGAGCTTGTGGAGACTGAAGCACCAAGGACCATGCATGAACTGGACCTAGGCCCAACACACATATGTACCCAATGGACAATTTGGTCTTCTTGTGGGTACCCTAATAAGGAGGGCAAGGGGGGTAGGCTGTCTATGACATGGCCTCTGTTGCCTGCTTTTCGATCACTTCCTCTAGCAGGGCTGCTTTGTCACATCACTGTGGAAGAGGATGTACTTAGTCCTGATGCAATTTGATGTGCTGGGGTGGGTTGGTAGGGGAGAGGTGGTCCCCTTTTCTGAAGGGGAGGGGAAGGAGGGAGGGTGGAACCAGAAGGAGAGGAAGGAGGGGGGCTATGAGTGGGACATAAAGTAAGTGAATAAATTAAGAAAGTAAAGATCATGTAGCTGTTTATTATCATTAATACAAGTCAACAACACCCATCTTAAACCCACAGAATCTTAAATGTGGGAGGGAGAAGAATCAGTATAATTTGACCTTTTTTTTGCATCTTTCAGTCCTAAACAGCAAGTCTAGGGCTGCATACATTCCAGGCAAGCACTCCACAGTGAGAGATGTGCCTTTCCACTTTGTACTGAGACAGTGCCATCAAGTTGTACTCACTCTATAGCTCAGGCAAGCCTTGAACTTATGACCCAGTAGCTGAGGTTATGGCCCAGTACCACTAGGCCCAACTGATGCAGCTGATTCTAAAGACTGGCTCACTTTTGACTTTGTTGTATGTGTACTAAAAGCAGCAAGTTTGTGACACAGCCTATCTGTGGGTGGGGCCTTCTCTCCTGGCAAGGAGGCAGTTGGTGGCTTGCCCCTAAGCCCTGTGCCTACAAGAGTACAAACACAGGAGCTGTCTCTTCAGGAGCTCTGACACAATATCCCCATGGTCACACAGACTGGCTTTGTGGAAGGCTTGGCCCCAAGTTCCCCAGTTGTCAAGGAGGACATCAGTCTATCCTCCAGGATCCTTTCTTAAGAAAGGACTAGCTAAACAGCACCAGCTAATGCTAATGTAGCCTTCTTCCACACTGTTCCTCTCAGGAAGAATGAGGAGCTACACGGTATTCTCACCACAGGTCTCCATGCACACAAGAGTCAAGTGGCTGGGCTGGAGAGATGGTTCAATGGTTAAGAGCACTGACTGCTCTTCCAAAGGTCCTGAGTTCAATTCCCAGCAACCACATGGTGACTCACAACCATCTGTAATGTGATCTGGCGCCCTCTTCTGGAGTACATGCAGGCAGAGCACTGTATACATAAAAATAATTAAGAGTCAACTGGCCTACCCAAAGGGTTGAGAGCAACATCTGATCAGGCCCTCTGCGCAGGGGAAAGCAGGGCAGAAAGACAGTTTTCTTATGGTTATGTCTGCTTTCCTCCATGTATATGCTGGACTTGTGCCTCAGTACACAATTTACCTGCTTACACTTGTATGTGTTTGCACATACACACAGAGTCATGCATGCTTGTGTGCGTGCACAGGGTTTCACGTGTCCATGTGGAGACCAAAGGTCAACCCCTGACATCTTCCCTCCATTTTAATAACTACACACTCTCTCTAGCCCCTGAGTTTTTAATGTCTCTAACCATTTTAAATGCAGGGGACAAAGCCTCAAGCCTTAAACTTTCCATAAGCTTCCATGCAAAGGGAAGAGAAAACAGGGACATAAAATAACCCTGGAGACAGAAGTCATGGAGGGAATGGAGATTCTGCCAAGACAAGAGCACTGGACATGCACTAAAATGCAGGTTTCTAAGTTACTTGTCTGCCTGTCTATCTATTTCTTGTTAGTAAAAGTAAGGCAAAAGTCAACTGCCTTCTTAATAAAGGAATACAAACATGCCTACCATGTACAAGGCCCTACATTTGACCCCTAGACCCATTTAAAAAAAAATAGTAATATGCCAGGTATAGTGGTGTATGCCTTTAATTCCAGCACTTGGGAGACAGAGGCAGGTGGATTGCTGTGAGTTCAAGGTCAGCCTGGTCTACAAAGTGAGTTCAAGACAGCCAGAGGGACATAGAGAAACTGTCTCAAAAAAAAAAAAGGTAATACAACTTAAGTCTTTCAAACCCTTTTTTCCCCTTAGCTCTTGTAACAGAAGCTAATTTGGATGACTATAAATTAAAGGTTTGCCTGAACGTACATGTCAACATGGAGTGTGTGGTCCTACAGTAAACATGTGTTCTGGGACATGATATGAATCAGCTAATAAAGAGCCACTTGAGAAGGGGGGGGAGCGTGTGTGAGAGAGAATGAATGAGGGGGAAGAGAGGGACGAAGAGAGCCACCTTCCCGTACATGCCCACTCCAGCTCTCCTTCATGACTGCATCCCAGAGCATCACAGGTACCAGGCAAGGTTAATATGGAACAAATAAGAGACGCATCACTTTAAACATGAAGATGCCTCTAAAGCGTTGTACTTACTCTCACCTACCAAGCACGATGGAAGAGTTAGGACACCGGGACGTACTTAAAGAGGAAACAATCCCACTGCTTTCTTATCACATAGGCTGCAAAGGCTCAGGTAACTAAAAACAATCCTGTCCTCCTATGGCCACAGGGTTGTACCCTCCTTCCTCACCTCATTCATCTACATTCACTATTACAAGAAAATAGGTCCCAGAAACCAAATCTCAGAAGCGTTGTAAGAGAAGCTCCGCCTCCCTGCCAGCCACCTTCATAGGGGAAAAATTAAAAGCTAAAACTGACTGGGTATGGCACCAGCATCTAATCTCATCACTTAGGAGGCAGAAGCAGGAAGACTTCTGGAAATCAAGGCCAGCACAGTTTACCTAGTAAATTCTAGACAAGCAAGGGTGTCATAGTAAGACCCTGTCTCAAAAAGAGCGAACAAGCAAGCAAGCTATAATTTACAACTAAGTACCAGCCTTAGCGGTTGAAAATGGAGGTTGGTGCCTTTTAAGGGGTTGGAGACAAAAGAATCCAAACAAGACCCTTACACTGAATACCCACACTGGATTCAATACCCAAGCTACCCTAAATACTCCACCATGAGCTCAGTCAGTGGTTAAGAACACCTACTACTCTCGAGCAGAGGACCTGGGTATGGTTTCTAGCACCCACATGATGGCTCACAGCCATCCATAACTCCAGTTTCAGGGGAACTGATGCCCTCTTCTGACCTCAGAGGGTACCAGGCATGCATATAGTGCACATACATCCACATAGGCAAAACACTCACACAAATAATATAAAATTAAACAAACAGCCAGCATATAACTATGTAGCCCTGGCTAGCATGGAACTTGCCATATAGACCAGGCTGCACTTGAACTCACAGGGATCCTCCTGCCTCTGCCTCCAATTTAAAGTATGAGCCATCATACCCAAATTACATGCTATATTTAGGGGGTGGGGGTGGGGCAAAAGACCAAAGGGTATCGAATACAATGCAAACTTGAGTGCTTATATGATTTCAATGGGGAAACCTTAATTTTTCTGAATGTACCAATATTTGTATAAATTAGCAGAACTCATCAAAACTCCTATTTCTTAATCCCATGACAGAGCTCTCAAAACAGGAAAAAATAGAAGCAGAAGAGATAGCTCAGCAATTAAGGGCACATACTGCACTTGCAGAAGACTGAGTTCAATTCCCAGCACCCAAATGCTACACCATTTAAGCTGCCAGGAGAATCTGACCTCTGGCCTCCTAGGGTACTTGCCCTCACATGCACATACCCACACAGAGACAGGTACACATAATTAAAACAAGAATAGACCTTATTTTTAAACGACAACTTCAGCCATCATTTTCATGTACATACAAAGCACCCTAATGACTTCATTATTCTTTTAAAGCAGAGCATGCACACCTGTTCCTCTTCAGCAGTGTTTGAGACACAGAGCAGGACTCCAGGACAAAGAGCACCCCGAGGCCAATTGAACATGAGGCCAGCATGTGGCGCAGACCGGCTGTCCATCTCTTTCCCTAGACAGCAGCATGCTCTATAGAAATCTGTAGCTCAGCCATGACCTACGACCATGCATGTATCTGCGGTTCACTGAAGACGGGAGGAGAGACGCGCACACACACCTTGATATGGTCCATCATAAGTTGCTTCTGTGCATATAAAAGAGAACAGTCTGGACACTTGAAAACAGACACCTTCTGGTTTTCAATATGCTGGTCAAAGTGGCGATACAGCAAGGTTTGCAGGGTGAACACAGTGTCGCACATGGAACACTTATAGATTATTCTAGAACAGAAGAAGCGCAGCGAAATACAGTCAGTCAGCCTCATCTCAAGTCAAAGCTACTACTTAGCATCTAAGGAACTCAAGAGAGAGAAGCCATTGAGAGGACACAAACGAGAACATGTTAGCTGTGATACAAACTTTTCAAGCACAGATAAGTCTTCAATTCTGACTGAGACACATTCAGCAACATTTATTCAGAAATCTCAATTGGTGACCACTTTCCACCTCACAAGGCTACGATGGACATGCTTGTACAAGACTTTCCAGTGCTGTAACACACAGCAAGAAACATCAAATTTTCTCTTTCCCTCCCTCTCTCCCTCCCTTCTTTTAAAAAAGATTAAAAAGGACAATACAACTGAATAATAGCATCCTAACCAGAAAAGGATGTAGGGTGAATTTTTGTTTTTTCTTTTTTTCTTTTTCTTTTTTTTTTTTTTTTTTTTTTTTTTTTTTGGGTGAGGTCAAAGAAAGCAATTCAGCTTAAAGGTGGTACCCTAACTAGAAAAGGAATTTGATTAGTGAACTAAAGACACACAAACTCTAACACCTGGAGAACCTGCTCCAAGTTTGCATTTAAAATTATCAATTTTACACTTCAATATCAACCTTTATATGCCAGTTTTAACACAGAAAGCTGTGTGCCAGTACATAATTACAGAGATAAAAAGACAAAAAACACACACCACAGGAAAACCCAATGCTCCCCTAAAAGTGGTTTACAGTACCCACACACCAGACACGATCTCCATACCTAACACATTATCCCAACCCATCTCCTTAAATTAATATTCAGCAGATTGGAATCTTGTAAACAAATCTCTTCTACCCAGTTAGATCTTCCCGGAAGCCCAAAGCTCAAATACAGATTTGGGGGAGGGGGATGTGCAACACTCCCCTGGTGTGCAGCTGGGACACAGCATCCCTTCCTAACTGTTCTAGGTCACCCTAGTCCTTAGGGAGAGCCTATGGAACATGGCTCCTTTGAAGCACTGTGGAGCGGGCACCGTATGAGTCTAGGAGTAGCTGAAAAAAGGAGGTGAGCAAAAAAAAAAAATAAAAAAATAAAAAAAAAAAATAAAAATAAAAAAAAAAAAATAAATAAAAGGAGGTGAGCTAGCCGAGGAGAAAGGCCAGAGTTGGGTAAAGTAGAAGTTTAACTCAACAACTGTACAGCAGAGCTAAGGAAGGAAGCCCCGCAAGCCTGTGCTTCTTGAATATGTTCTTAGGACAGCTCCTCACACAGCTTCAAACTCCACTGGGCTATGCTGTCAAAAACTGTAACTCAGCCCAGCATGGTGGTGCATGCCTGCAATCCAGCACTTGAAAGGATAAGGCAGGAGAATTGCTATGAGCTCAAGGCCAGCCCAGTATATAGCAAACATCACCCTGGCCAGCACTAAAAAGCAAGATGATGATGATGATGATGATGATGATGATGATAATAATAATAACAACAACAACAACAACAATAATGATAATAAAAATAATAAAAATAAAAATAAAAATAAAAATGTTGTTGTTGTTGTTTTAAAATTATAGTTTTAACTCTCTTTTCTCACAGATGACCACATGTTTTTCTAAGGTATTGTCAAAGTAGTCACTTTTCACCTTCAACTGCAGATGGAAAAAAGATCCAGCTGGTTCCTGGTAGGCTTTCCCAACACAGCCCAGGGCTAGTCCCCTCCGGCAGTTAACCATCACAGCAATTGGTATCCAAGGATGCTCATTTCCTTACTGTTTCAAATTGCTTAGTGTGAACAGCCTTGCTATCCAACGAAACAAACCATTACACAGAGCAACCACAGAAGGATGGTTTTAAAGAAACTGCTTTTAAGCTGGACATGGTGGTGCACACCTTTAATCCTAGCATTTGGGAGGGAGAGGCAGGCAGATGTCTGTGAGTTTGAGGCCAGCCTGGTCTACAAAGAGAGTTCCAGGACAGTCAGGGCTATTACACAGAGAAACCCTATCTTGGAAGAAGAAAAAAAAAAAAAAAAGAAACTGCTTATAAAGATTTTAGGAAAATGAAAACAAGGCAGTACACTGTGACATGTGCACATTTCTTTTTTTATTAAGATGATTTATTTTATTTTGTGTGTATATGTGTATGCCACATGCGTATGTATATGACACATATGTGTGGGTGTCCTTGGAGGTCAAAAGAGGGTGTTGGGTCTCTGGGAGTAGGAATTACATGCAGTTGAGGACCCCAAGACATGAGTACTGGGAACTGAACTTGGGTCCTCCGAAAGAGCAGGAAGTGTTCTTAACTGTAAAGCCATCTCTAGCCCCAAGATCACATTTATTAACAGGTAGAGAAAAAAATTAGAAAACATAAATTGTTGTTGCCTCCAGGGCTGACAGTATGTGTGCACACTCTACTACTCTGCTTCTCTTTATTCTATGGGTTTTACTATAACAAAATAAAACCATTTGAAAAGGGGAAGAAAGATTGAGATGTAGATATGGCTCAGCAGTTGTGAGGATGGAATGCACTTGTAGAGGATCAGTTTGGTCCCAGCTCAGTCCCATGTTAAGCAGCTCACAACTGCCTCTAACGCCAGCTCCAGGGTGTCTCTGGCTTCCTGCGGTCAGTGTGTGAAAACACAGAGAGAGAGAGAGAGAGAGAGACAGACAGACAGACAGACAGACAGACAGACAGACAGAGACACAGAGACAGAGAGACAGAGAGAAATACATCTTTCAAAAAAAAATTGGTTGGGCTGGAGAGATGGCTCAGTGGTTAAGAGCACCGCTTGCTCTTCCAGAGATCCTGAGTTCAATTCCCAGCAACCACATGGTGGCTCACAACCATCTATAATGAGATCTGGCTCACAACCATCTATAATGACCTCTTCTGGTATGCAGGCACACATGTAGGCAGAACCTTGTATATGTAATAAATAAATTAACTTTAAAAAAAGAATAGCTTAATAATAGCATCTATATGAAAATGCCGTGAGACCTGTCATTTTTTAGCCCCATTTTAAAAATTAATTTTAAAAAATACATGAAATAAACAAGTGGGGGGGGAAGGAAGCTTTAAGAATAGATTTATTAGGTGGACAGACTATTCACTTAGTATCTATTTCTCATTATTTCATAAACCAGGCATGGATGGCTGGAGAGATGGCTTAGTTTTACTAAGAGCTCGTACTGTTCTTCCAGAGGACTGGAGAGCAGTTTCTAGCATTCACATCAGGTAGCTCGCAACTGCCTGCAACTCCAGCTCCACAAAAACTCAACACCACTGGTCACTGCATGCATACATACACACACACACACACACACACACACACACACACACACACACACACACGCATGCGCACGCATGTGCGCACACACAACAGGTACGGCTCCTCTTATTTTCTTCTTGGGGAAAAATATAAAAACCAGTAAACAGAGTTAGTTAGCATCTTTTTGAGGAAACTGAGGAGCAAGTTGTTGGTATATTACCAGAACAACTCCCCAGGAAACACGGACAAGCCAGGAACGCTGGTGTGCTGCTATGATCAGCAAAGGCAGAAAGATGGGAAGCTTCAGGCTATCCTGGTGACACAGCAAGATCTCAACTCAGAAAGCAAAAGCCACCAAAAAGCACCAGGAAGAGGCAGCCCTAAACCTCTTGGAAAAATATGGCAGAAACCAATTAGGCTCAAGGAAAGCTGACAGGACCACTATCACGAGAGGTGGCTACTGGCCGAGTGCCCAATGCAGCCCACTGAGAACATGTGCAACCTCATTCTGGAAGATTCTCATGATGAGAGCCAGCTCCTAGGCCAACTCTGAGAAAGCAGGAATGCACAGGGAAAGTCATCCCAAAATGAATGGCTGCTTCCTTTGAGGGGTGGGCAGATAGGGTTGAATTCAGCTGTCCCAGAGGGAGGACAGAGACAGGACAGGTAAACCCAAAAGGCACACCCTGGTCAGGATCTTGGAAAGACAGGAAAAGAACATTGTCTAGGCAGCAGAAAGGTCTGAAGCCAATCTGTGAACCAGATGGCATGGTAATTATCACCAACATCCTGAACAGCAGCTGTATGGTGGTGATTTTTATGAGCGTGCTTTTCTTAAAGGAAAAGAATACACTGAACTCACAGGTCATAATGCCCTGCTACTCCCAAGGATGAAAGGGAGGATGGGACATAAGAATGATGGGCTGGATCAGATCATCTCTGGGGAAGGGCACCCATGAGTTCTCAATACATACTGCCAACATTTTTGTGGGGCAAGAACCATTAAAACTAAAAACTAGAAACAGCAAGTAACAAAAGTACAACAGACTTATAAATATGGCTTTAAGGGATAAATCACAAACATGGATCAAACCTCCTAGCGACAATGGAAAAGCCTGAGGGAAAAAACAGTCCATTGCAAGTAAAAAGGGGAGGTTTTCCAAACTGAGGATGGGAGGAACAACCCCCTTGATGCAAAGACAGAGATCAGCAAGCTTGTGAGACCTCAGGTCCACAGTGCTGTGTGTATCTGGGGCGGAGGGTAATGCAGAGTTGGGAAAGGCTGGGAGGGTACTTCTGAAATCCTGTGTATAACAAAACAGCTGGAAAGGCGATCACTGGAGGTGGGGTGGGGTACTAAAGCAGCGGAGGCTGCAGCCACAGTTCTCCACACACTGCTATACATGTGTGGGATACAAAAAAAGATAAGCTGGGGACTTGCTACTGCCAATGTGCCCTGTAACTGCCAACATGAACAACTGATCAAATCCCAGCAGGCGGAGGTACTGCTCTCCACAATGTGACTGGTTCTCACACCCCTGGTGAGGTGAACTGACACCACCTCCAGGTCCCGTGTGGTATAGTAAGAGGCAGAGACATGAGGTCATTTGTTTGATGTATTAATTAATTAATTAATCCCAATGCTGAGGCCTCTTTCCTGAGACCTAGAAGTCCCCTTCCATGCTAATAGTGTAATACCGTAAGCTTTATTTTTCAGGAGCTTATTCCAAATCTGCCTCTTATACCGCTCTTAATTTGGGAACTGTAATTTCTGCCTGATACACGCTCAAAATGACATGTTATTCAGCACTTATTAAAGATGGTTCAAAGTATCCTTTTAGACAGCAGGGAAAGTATGCCCACCCACATCCTGGAAAACAAGAAACAAAGCGCGTACAGAGGTATCTGAGACACAATAAACATGTTACAGCTTGCCTGGTACTTTGCAAAATGAGGTGCTAAAACTGCAGAATTCTTGGTATATGCTCAGACATCTACGTAACTGGTACAGAAAATGGGAGTGAGATGGATGCTAACAGATGAAACTGACGGAAGTCATTTGGGTAACTGCAAACCATCTGCATCACCATGACCATCCAAACACAGCTTCGAGGGGTCAGCACCAGACCGTCCTCTATTCGAGGACCATTGGCTTGTTTTAAGTCAATTCCAAAATGGCCACAAGATAAGAAGTTTTCCAGTAGCTTGCATGGGGGAGGTGGCAAGGAGAGCACAGTGTACAGGCCTGAAGAACCCACGGAATTGAAGCAGCGCCCACTAGAGAGCCAGAGCGAGAGCAGCGCTGGAGTCAGACAAGAGCCGAGGCTGCAGGGTGGGGCAAGCACCAAGCTAATGCTGCTGACATAACCTACACTGGTTTAGGGCTTCTGTCTTCCATTTCATCAGTATGCTATCTTTATTTTACAATTTAAGACACAGTAACCTTATGTCCAATTTTAGGTTTTTGCTTATTAAAGAAACCTGATAGCAAAAATAAATAAATAAATAAATAAAGAATATATAAAAATAAAGTTGGACGTCGTGTTGCATGGCTGTTCAGCACTCTGGGGCTGAGGTATGAGGATGGTGAGCTGGAGGCTAGCCTGGGCTAGAGGATGGTGAGCTGGAGGCTAGCCTGGGCTACATAGTTCACTCCTGCCTCCAAAATAAGAAAAAAGAAAAGAACTAGAGTACTGTTTTCCTTTGCAATTTCCTTCTCCATTCTAACACACACACACACACACACACACACACAAACACACACACCCCGCAGTGATATCCAGAAACCACACAAACACCGCAGGTTCTAATTTGATGCCTTCTCCATCTCAACAGCGTGTACACTGTCACTTCTCTTTGGGTGTGAGAGATAATTAGCGCTGATTTCACTCTTCTCTTTCACTGTTTCATGGGGAGAACATCTGCTCTCATATGACTGTTTCCTGCTTCTTTACTAAGGTCTTGGACTTTAGCACGTTAGCTTCTCTTAGGCAGCACTGGCACCACCACTCTCACCAAGATGGCTGCTGAGTGGCTAACGGGCAGGCAGCACATACAGGATGGACACACTGGACAGAGGGATGCTTGTGTTGTGATGAAACAAGCCAGGAAGAGACCCTGTGACGCTATCTAGAACAGTGTGTAAATCTAGAACCTGCAAATTGCTTGCTTCTGGAATTTCCCATTTAATAATGTTAGTCCATGGCTGATCTTGGTTAACAGAAATTAACATTGTGGATAAAGGGCAGGGGAAACTGCACCCTGTAAAATCTTCTTTTAAGTAAAGCTATGAAAATTCTAGACCTACTGTGCTCAAACTTGAGCAATACTATTTTAACTTATCTTGATAATCTACTATCCTCTGTTTCCAGTTTATAACTACGTCCAGACAGAGTATTTGACTTATCTGGATGAAGAATCAAATAGCTACCTATGTTCATCATGAGGAAAAGGGTGTGTGAGTGTGCACAAGTTTCCCACGGTGAACACTGGGGACACACTCACCAATCTCACTAACCCCGTCTCTGCATGAAAACTTCCAGTGGAATGTGAATACCCTAATTTGTAACTTGCCTGCCTTTGAAGATCAATACACAAAACATCAGGGAGAAGGATCTAGTGAATAAATAGATTTTAGTTTTTGTGGGGTTTGTTTTGGTTAGCCTTGCCTGTCCTGAACTCACTCTGTAGACCAAGCTGGCCTCAAACTCACAGAGTACCTCCTGCTTCTGCCTCCCCGAGTGCTGGGATCACAGGCGTGCACCACCACACCTGGCTGGATAGATTTTAATACTGTTTTAGTAAACAGTCATTTGTACATATTTAATCATATCTCCCTAAAACTAGGAGAAAAACTGGACATTGTGTGCTGTTTGTGTGTGTGCCTGTGTGCATGTACACGTACGCGTACACACACGCACACACAGGAGTACAGGTATTATATTGCCTATCTAAATCTCTTTCCCCTGTTGATCTCTGATAATGGAGTTACACATAAAAATGCACCACATGCCAGAATAGCTCATCTACCCTCCCATAGTCATCACACTTTTCAGCCATAATGAACCCAGAGCTAAGGTGAACACCACCAAGTACACTGTGTGTGCACACTCCTCACACAACAAGGGACTGAGCACATACAGAACAACACGTATGGAGTTCCTCCACACCCCTCACAGGCACCTCAGGCTACAAACTCCAACCACTTCACCTCATTCTAACCCCAGACATGGGGCACAAGCACGCCAGGCACTTGCAGGAGACGTTGAGACAGGTAACAGCCCCAGGCTTCACAAGTGGCAGATGGTAGAGCACTGACCTGCCCCTGCACCCACACTCCTCCCCTGCCCTCTGCTGACTGGCCCCTGCACTAGACTTATCTGTTCAAAATCCCTAAAGCAAAAACAATACTAAATAAAATTAAATTTACGTCCACTAATCAATGACTTGTCCTAGCTATGAAGTTAGATTCAGTAACGAGTGTATCAAGCTGACTTCACCTTTGACCATTGCTGGGAAAGGTGGACTTGATAAACAAACTACAGAAATAGTGAACATGAAATAGTTTAGGCTTTCTGTTTCTATATTTTATAATTTTCCTAGCACTTACTTGCTAAAACTCATCTTAAGAATAAAATGGGTAAGTATGCATTTGTTGAGCAGAAATTAATGCTGGAAGCATGAATAGCAGGTGACATTTTAGGACAAAGACTTTACCTGGAAAAAGCAGAATGGTATGGTGACCTACGAGCAGACCTTCACACATCAAAATTAACATAGCTGACAAATGCTCTGATTTTAAATTTTATTTGCTACAATGACAACCTCCTCTAAATGACTACTAGAGTAGCAGAGTAAAACTCAGCCATGGGGTAACTTACTTTGCTTCTCCTATCTTGATGCCAGGATGCTGCGTGTAGGCGTGGGAATGTGTACTTGGGGCAGACTTAAACGCCATTGGACAGATAGGGCACTTGTAGAAGACTTCACAGTGAGAGCCTTGAATGTGAGACTTCAGTGCGGCCACATCAGAGTACACAACATTGCAATGTACACATCTGTTAGAGAAACAACACTGTCATTAGCACAGACCACCAAACACCGTGAGGGACATCACTGTGTGAACGGGGAAAATGACCATATCTCACAGCCCATAGAGGTTTCTCATGGCTTCTGGAAAGTACTTTGTCTTTTTTACTTACAACAGAGTACAGATAATGTTGTGTGATTAAGAGGATAGATCACAAAGACAATTGATGTGCAAATGGTCAGTGTTTGGAGCATCTTTAATGTCTTAAGGAAGGATAAACGTAGTGAGGCCATTGAACCATGAGGGCCAGATCAGGACCAGGGACACAGCAAGACTTTGGGGATCCTGGACAGGGGAAGGACGTTCATGTGCTGGACTGACACTAGGGCCTGAGGTTCTCATCTGTCCTAGTGCCAAACAAAAGACCTTTCCGATGAAAGAGGCCTTCAGATCTGCATCTACATGCCCTCAACAGAGGCACAAAGAGGGGCACATGAAGAAAGCATGACCCATGATATCCTGGTGAACGTTGGTGTGGTCCATGCATCTGCTATCTGCACTGCATGGTGACCCAGAGGGCGGTAAAAGTCGGCCACCTGTTTTTGTCTACTGGAAAACCAATCTGAATGTGCCTGTATTTGGTCTTTAAACCCCACCAACCACAAGCTTCTCAAAAGTCAGCATCTCTGAAGCAACTGGCTTATGAATTTCTGTGTATGACAATTAGCTCATTCTCTGTTAAACTCTAATCCCACAGAAACAAACCTCAAAGCTAGGATGCCCCGCCACCCACCTCGCTCATTGCACAAGGACAGTCAGCAGTGCTCGTCACACTTCCATTGACAATGGAGTCTTCTTGATTCACATACGGAAAACATTTAAGAATGCCCACGAGCACCATCTGAAAGAACACGCCTTTCATGTGACTTGACACACGTGTTCCTAGTCATGTATACGCAAGTCACCTGGGAGGGAAATCTGCTGGCAGGGCCTGCCCTCCAGGACACCATGCCAGGCACTCCTAGAGGCACACATGGACTCGCAGAGCTAGCTCCTGCAAAGCACACAGAGGGCATATATTCTATTGGGCATGCAATGGCAGGTTTTGCAAGCAGTTTTAGAAAATCACGAGGTATTCTCAGTTTCATTGTGTTTTGGTTTTTGGATTTGAGTTTTTTGTTTGATTGGTTGGTTGGTTGCTTTTTTGAGACAGGGTTTCTCTGTGCAGCCCAGGCTGTCCTGGAACTTGCTCTGTAGACCAGGCTGGCCTTGAATTCAGAGATCCACCCACCTCTGCCTCCCAAGTACTGGGTTTATAGGTGTGTGCTACCACTGCCCGGCAGTTTTGTTGTCTTAGGGCACAGTGTTCAGCAATACAAAATGAAAACACTGTACAACAGGAGGACAAGAAAGCTTCCTGTCCTAGTCACAGGAGTCAAGCAAGCACACTGAGACTCTTCCTTAACAGGTCTGACACTACTGCTGCTTGTTTATAAGGTAAGATGTACAGACTATTTTCAGTCCCACCTTCTCCTAGAAGCTAATAACCACAGGGTCAGGGCACTACAACATCCCCAACTCTTGGCTTAAGGAGGATGCCCACTGATGACAACAGATAAGCTAAACTCTGACACTGGGGTCTGATGTTGCCACCCAAATGCTGCCCAACAGTTGACTTCACCACAGACACACGCATCTTCTCACCAAACACAGGGCTGGGTTGAACTTAAGACAAAAAGAAGCAAAGAGAAGTTCCCCAACGCTCCAGATGGTCCAGAGCCTCTTTGGAGCCAGAGAAAAGCTTCACAGGCTGCAAGCAAAATAAGATATGGTTTTGAGTTGGCAGCAGAAGTGACAGGTACCATAGAGGCCAAGGGAAAGCAAAAAGAAGAAAAAGGACAAGAGAGGTCCAGGGCAACAGAGGCCAACAAGTGAGGCAGACACCTGGAACATGGGACTTGAAAGACCCCTTATTACCTCAGTGCTACTAGGCATTGGCCTCTCAAGTTCTGGGATGACAGACAAGTGCCTAGCTCTCTTTATTATTTTTTAATTTAAAAAAATGTTTACAGTATACAATCCTACAATAATCTCTTCCTAAATATATGTATCTGAAGGCAGGAAAAAAAATCAGAAAAATACTAACTTTTATTCATAATTGACATTTATAAGTTAAGCAGGACCCAGGCGTGGCTAGTCAGGATTGAAAAGACACAATAGGATCAAAAAGATAAGCATCAGCCTCTGAAGGACAGAGGGGGATGGGAGCCTCAAGAAAACCTCTGGCTACAGAAAGAATATACCAAAAAATATTGATTACAGAGATGAGAGGGAGATGGAGAGAGGAAGAGAAAGGGAGGAAAGGAGGGAACAGGGCAGGACCAACAGGTTGCCAAGCCAAGCATCAACTACCCCATTATTATTTAAAACAGCAGGAGGACTAGGCATGGTAGCACTGGTTTTTAGTCCCAGGATGAACTGTTTCAGACCAGCTTGGGCTACAGTATAAGATCCTTAAAAAAAAAAAAAAGGGGGGGGGGGGGTTGGGGGAAGGAAGGTGGCCAGGAAAATGTTTTTAACTTTTTATAATTTTTTCTAAAGAAGTCAACATAAGCCAGGCAGTAGGCTTTTAATCCCAGCAATCAGGAGACAGAAGCAGGCAGATCTCTGAGTTCAAGGCCAGCCTGGTCTAGAGTTCCAAGACAGCAAGGGGCTACACAGAGAACCCCAGTCTCAAAAACATGAGGTGGGGGAGGAGATGGGGGTGAGAGTCAACAGGAGCTAAACGTGACAATGATGCTTATCAATAACCCAGCTCCGGAGAGGCAGGTGCAGGAATGAGGCCAGCAGAGTCTACATAGCAAGTTCCAAGCCAGCCAGAGCCTCATAGCAGGACCTTGGGTCAAAGCAAATACACCAAACCCATGAACATGATGTCTTCACAGTCTGAATGCCCTCCAGTCTAGGGGAGAAAAATCTATAGTTAATAAAAGCTTGATAAAATTCAAAATGTAAGATTGAAAGCATCCAATTTAAGGGAGTCTGCCTGGGGCAAATGAAGAGCAGAACAGCCTTCCCCTGGCAAGGTGCAGGCTTTCAGGCTGCATGTGAGATTTCTGTATGAGGGAAGAGAGCAGGAGTAAGTCAGAGTGCAGGAGGCTGTCCTCTGGTCACTCCAACCTAGCCTGTTGTCACTGAGAAGGAGCAAACCCATGGTACCACACTGCGACAGTGGAGAACGGCATCGAGAACCTGCACAGCTGCCTTGGTGACATCTACAGAATCCACTCACAGTTTCCACATGTGTGGGACCACCCTGTTTAACTGTCAACCCCCAAGTGACAGGGCAAGTAACAGAGCAAGGGGGAACATAAGAATGTCACACAAGTTGTGACAAGCAAATCTGGCACAAAGAAAAAACCCTGGCTTCTTGTTTTCTAAAGGTTTCCTAACCGGGTTAGGTCTCAACCCACAAAGCATTTGTGCGCCACACATTTGAAGGCATAGGATGGAAACGGGGATCTATCTATTCTAGTGTTAGAAAACCAAGAAGCAGGGAGCTGGCGAGATGCCTCAGCTGCTCTTCAAGAGGACCTGAGTTCAATTCCGAGCACCCACACAGCAACTTACAACCAGTTTCAAGGAATCTGAGACCCTCTTCTGACTTCCTCAGGCAATACACACACACACACACACACACACACACACACACACACACACACACACAGTGAACAGACATGCACACAGGCAAAACACCTACATACAGAAAATAAAAAATAAAGAAACCGAGAGGAGGAAAATGAATCCAATTGGGTAGAGCCACCCAGGAATTAGTGATCTGGGACCATCAACCAGACTAAACTGAAATCAGACCACAGCAATGATACCTCATCTTTACAAAACGTGTGACAGAACCTGGACTAAGAAAGACCACTGCACAGTAACTAACAATCTAGCCAAACAGTAAGATAAGCATGTGCCACGGTGACATCTCTGCTAGAACAAAGACATTCCGTCACCCAAGACATCCTCTGCAAAGGGATCTCCATCACATCAGGGAGAGTGGGACGGGAGTGTATTTAGGAAGATAAGGAAGCTTCAGAACAAAGTACATCTTCACCTAACACTGCATAAAGTAACATTAAAGTTGACAGATGTCAAGCAATACACATCCAGGCCCCTCAGGGCCAGTGAAGAGATGAGGAGGCTGGGCCTGAGGTGGAGGAGGCAGAAGGGCAAACTCTAACAACCCAAAACGGTTGTTCACTCGACCCTTCCATGTTGGTACAGTAATTCATCACATCTGTGTGTACTAGAAGGAACTAGGAGGTACAGAAATGCAAGACACTCCTGCAGAGGATTTGTATGTGCAAGGGAGAAAGGCTGTGAAGGCTGTTGGTCATGGCCGAGCCCCCGTGACATGCACATTTACCTAAAGGATCGCTCACCCAGTTTTCCTCATCTGTGCGTCTTGGCAAGGCCAACATGACACGAAAGGACTCATATGGATTAGCTTGACTACAGATGAGCTAGGTTCCCGGAGGACCTCCGAGCTGCAGCATCACCAGAGAACCCTGGCAGTTAGCTGCGCACGGGCCCGTCAAATCGCAGTGCAGTTATCATGAACAAGCTGTACTTGCCCAGAAGTGAACGGCATACTGACCGAAAACCAACTCTCCGCGTGTAGTGCAGACAGTTCTTGGTGACGTGGGTCTGGAAGTGCACCGACCTGCAGATGGCCCCGCACTCGGGGCAGGTGTAGGGAGATTTGTGCTGGTGGATTCTCTGGTGTGAAGCATAACTGCACTGGTTAGGAAGCAGCATCTGGCAGACAGTGCAAGTCTTCTAAACAAACCAAAGGGGGAAACACGATTGGTCCTGCTAAGCACGGCTCATATGCACATCACCTTACTTAAGCTGTACAGTTAGTTATGCGTCTCATTTTAAACACTGCTTTAAACGACTCTAAAGCCCGAGGGAAAAGCAAACCTGAAGATTACATGCTTAATGGAAAATTTTCACCCTGTAAAATAAAAATGATTAGAATTACATAGGCAGGCTCGTGCCAAAAGAAAACACCAGCGTTAAATATTTCCAGTTCTGTTCCTTTTGCAATTTTGTCCCAGAGCCAAGGGTTAGAGGAGACCCTCCTGCAGACTGTGCTGATGGATAAACTCTACTGAACACTCCAAGCACCCAGGCCCACAAGGAGCTGCAGGCCCCCAATCCAGAACTTGCCTCCAGAAAACAGAAATGAGCCGGGTTAATGCAGCTTCTTCTTTTTCTTCCACAGTCATTTCAATTATTTAAATCTTAAATTCAGGAACACAAAAGGTGGCTTAGGAACTGGTTTTCTTCTTGTACCTAAATTGGCCTTTAAGTGGATAAATTGGCCATAATATGATTTATAATTGAAATCAAAGCATTCAAGCTCTGATGCACAAATTTAGACATTAGAATGAAATTTGTAAAGCATAAGGAACTTTACAGAGCTTAAAATCTGACTGAATTAAAATAAAGATTAAAATCATCTTTGAAGAAAATATTTCATTAATTATCAAAAAACCTAAATATCCACTTTTCATCCCCTTAAGTGTCAGTACTAAGTATATCTCTAAAACATACATTAAAAAAAAAAAACCCCAATCAATATTAACTGACTACCATACTAAAAGGAAGTCCAAGAGAGCATGAGATAAAATGTATACCCTTTTCAGCAAAAACAAGTACTGCTTGCATTTGAAAATAAAACATTTGTATTAAAGTCAAAGAAAGTCCCAAACTATAGATTTTTCTGAGATTAAAAACACTATCAGGCTGACAGCAGTTTAAAAAATTATTTTTAAGTTTTCATAGTTATTTTAAATTAAGCCAAAAATTTAAGCTTAAGCTTTGATGTGACTTATATTAAGGAAAAAAGAAAGAAAACTCACTTGAAAATTATTTCTTGTTTTTTCTCCTGAAAGGACTAAAATACAAGTTTTAACCCATAAAATGTTTATTATAGTCACAAAACAAGTGCGTTACAGGCAGCATTGGTGAGATTAATGTCATTAAAAGATGCCATTCCTGGTGACACATTCTTCAAAGGTTAAAACATGACACAACAACAGAGTCAGTAATTACAAGAGCCTGCTAGCTACAAGGTCATCACAATTACTCCTTCACAAGCTATCCCAGGTGAGAACCATGCTGTCTGAATTCCCACAGGCATCCTGGGAGGCGCACTTACTTGAAAATAAAACTCATCTTTCAATTCTAAAAGAAGTCAAAAAACATTATACAGATGTCTACACATACACATATGCACACATCCATAGGAATATACACACATTCATGTATGTATATAGATATAATAAGGTATGGAGCATATACATACAAACTCATGTATGTATAGAGATACAGAGATACAGGTATGGACTGACTCCATTTCACTATGAGCCAAGCAGTGAATTAAGTCCTTTAAGTACACTGGGAACTTTATATAGATTTAAATACATTATGTCATTTATTTCTCATAAAGTCAATAATATCTCTGTTTTACAGAAGAAGAAAAAAGACTTAATGGTATTGGGAAACGCACCCTGGGCCCCACAGCTACCAAGTGCAAATCCCAGGAGTCAGCCAGGCACTGGTGGAGGAGCAGTGGAAAGAATGGAATGGGGTCGTGCGAATTGGACAACCACAAAAAGGAAGAGTTGAAAAACCTGAAAAAATAAACCTGAATGCCAAAGATGACAGTTTATGCTAAGATGAGTAATCAGTCCCTTTTTCCCTATAGCTTCTCCCGTATCTCAAGCAATGTGGTTATAGTACTTTCGTAATAATATAAAACCAAGAGGAAATCTAAAAGAACAAGGCTAAAACCAAAAACACTTACATTATCATCCATCAAGATAGAATCACAAATGGTTAACTCTTTACAATAACTACAAAATGCACAGTTTATTACACTCATCACCACCACTGAGGCCAACTACCCAGATCTGACCCAGAGGAGGACAAGCTGCCAGCCTCAAATCAAATGCATTCAATCCTGTAGTTCTTGAGATGGGAAGATGTGCTCACTGACACAGTGGATGTGCAGGGATCTCACCTTCCCTTACACTGGTGTGCACACAGCTGTGTACTAACCAAACCCCTATCCTGTACCCTTGGCTACTATTGCACGCCTCACCTCCATTCCATCTTGGTTGTAAGCACTCTCCTCCTTGATGCTTGCAATAATGCCCGGGTTTCTGGACTCACTGGACACTGTTTACTTAACTATCTGGCCTCAGACTGCATAACTGTCCTTGTTGCAGATAGCAGATGTGGGCTTCCACAGCGCCAAGGGGGCACTCAACTTGCTCTTCTGGGATGCTCTGAATTCATGACAAAACACACACTTTCTGGGCTGCGGGGATGACGCACTGAGCACTGGAGTGGTATGGATAATTTATGATCTAACAGAATCTGACTTTCCCTTCCTTTTTGTTTAAGTCAAAGAAATGTTTCCTAATTGGCACAAACAAAGACTGCTCGGCAGCTCTGCAGGAGAAGCAGCAGTTTAGACAGCAGTGCGTGGCCTCGAAGAAAGAAATCCACGCACGTGGACTTACGTCTCTGAACGTTAGGCTTAACGCCATCAGAATACACATAAAGGTTTCGATGCTTCGGCAAAGCAACTCATTTCTTCTCCGGGGCAGCTTCGTTTGCTGGGGGAATTACTTTTTAATTAATTTTACTTGTCTGTAAATCAACACTAGAAAAGTAGCAAAAGGAAGCTGAAAGGATCACAGTCCCTCGTGAGCCTCGTGGGCCAGTGGCCAGAAATTGACAGCAGGCAGAACAGCAGAGGCTGGGGGTGGGGGATGCGGGGGGAGGCTGGTGTCCTGTTAAGAAGTTAGACTCTGGGGCTCAGCACCCTCTTTGCATAAGTGAGGAATTAACAGAGTTTAAAAAAAAAAAATTCTTTGTTTCAATTTGTTCTTTTAGGGAAAAATACAGCCTGAGACAATTAAAGGGGGAAGGCTGGGAAAGGCTCGAGAACACCACTACACAGAGCGCCCACTCACAGGTAAGCCTGCAAAAGCCTTAAGATCCAGAAGCCCTGTAATCCCAGCAGTCGGGAGGCAGAGGCAGGTGGATCACTGTGAGTTCGAGGGCCAGCCTGGTCTACAAAGCGAGTCCAGGACAGCCAAGGCTAACACAGAGAAACCCTGTCCCGGGGTGGGGGGGGAAGGGGGAAAGATCCAGAAGCCAGCCCACTGCAGCTCAGTGGGGGGCCAGATGCAAAGTCAGTTGCTGCTGCCCTTCAACCCAGCTCCACACACTGCCTCTACAGGGAGATGATGCTTCTAACAGCCATAGTGAAGAGCGGCAGTTTCTTTCCTGGCTTTCACGTTTTCACCATCAGCACAGTAAGAAAACACTGTTTTCAGAGCTCACCTAAATGAGAACGACTCAAAGCACACACCACACACACTGACCACACGTATCCTTGGTTCCCAGATCACTTGCACAGTCCAATCCTAGCAAGAGCCGGCTCAATGAGTAATTCACAGATGTACAGCAGACACACACGGACTTAGAGAATACAGCTCTGAGAGCTGGCAACACCACCGTGTAAACTGGGGCAAGGCAAAATTAACAGTTTGGGGAGCGGTGTCAAAAGGTCTTGAGCTGACAGCCCAGTGGCCCACATCTGTAATCCCTGCATTTGGGCAAGAGGGTCATTAGTTCAAGGCCAGTCTGGGTAACAGCAAGAGCCTGTCCAAAATAATAAAGCCGAGGGCCGCGAGTACAGCTCAGCAGCGGGGCGCCTGCCTAGTGCGTTAAGGCTTGGGCTTAATCGCCACAGGGGTGGACAAGAAAAGTGGAGGCCAGGAAGCTTAGTCTTCTGCTAATGGTGGGGTGGGGGTGGGGTGCTCTGTGACTTCTAGAAGTGCGTGAGAGCCGTTTATACAGAAGAGAACGGACAGAGACTGTTCAAAAGAACTTAATATATAGTACGTCAGGTTTAGAGGCCGAGAAAGGGAACTGAAGAGATGGTTCAGCAGTTAAGAGTACACTCTGCTCTTCCTGAGGACCAGATCCTGTCACCCATATCAGGCAGCTCAACTGAATGCACCTCCAGCTCCAGGGGATCTGGCTTGCTACATCCGCATACATACAGATGCTACATACATACATAATAAAATTACCTTTTTTATAGTACTTGTGGATGTGCGTCCATGTGCACAGGTGTGTGTGCCATATGTATAAGTATAGGAATATGGGCACGCATGTGCAACGGCATCCAGGTGGAGATCAGAAAACAACTTGTGGGTTTGGTTCTCTCCTTCCAGTCTGTATGCTCCAGGGATTGAACTCAGGTCCTCAAGGTTGGTGTGGCAGGTACATTTATTGCTGAGCCAATTCACAGCTCCAAAAAATATTTTTTTTAAAAAATTTCTCAAAGGAGCAAGAGAGGTAGCTCAACATTAAAAAAAAAAAAGCACTGGCTGCTCTGTAGAGGCTCCTGAAGCACCCACATTGACTTACGACCATTAGTAATTCCAGTTCTAAGATCCTATGCTCTCTTATGACCTCCGGGCACTCCAGGCATGCAGGTAGTGCACAGACACCAAACACATAACATAATTTTAAATATTAAGAAGAAAACTTGTAATGCCCACAAAATTTTTGAAACTGAACTGAGTAATCAACCTCTAAAAGTGAGGGCCAAGCAGGTAGGCCGTCTACTATCTGCTGCACTCCTGAGGCCAACGCACAAACAAGCCCAAGGCCTATTCTTAGGTTCCTCGGGTCCCCAACGGTGAAGTCTTATGCTTCTATGTCCTAGGGAAGCAACAACATTAAGGAGAGAATGAGCTGACAATGAAGGACACTTGCCCCAAGTCCCAGCTCTGCCACTAGTTACACATAATGTTTTGCCAATTTTAAAATGAACGAGTATACCAAAGAGCCTGTTCCAGTCTCTGGTTTTACAGTAATGTGGACTGTATAGCAAGAAACATGCTTTAATAACTAAGAGTTTATTTAGAAACAGATGCACACACATGTACTTTGTGACAGTCAGAGGTTGACATGAAACATCTTCCTCAATCACTTCCCGCTTTCTTTTTAAGGGCCTTTCACTGGGATTTGGAGCGCACTAATATGACTGAACTGACAGGTCAGCAAGCCCAGGCTCCTCTTGCCTCCGCCTCCCCAGTGCTGGGATGGGGAGCCTGCACTTGGTCACATTCTGTCACTCTTTTCTAAGAGGTGAAGCACGGCATCCCAGTGCATCTAAGCATCAACTTCTACACCTGCAGACGTCAGCTCCTGAACACATCGCCCACAGGATTGCTTTTCTGGTCTTCTATGCACTGCCTTGCTCGGGTGCTGAAACCCAGTGTTACGCATTAGGCAGTGAGAAGCCCCAAACTGGACCTTGGGAGTGTTGGTGAGGACATAAGTGAGCTTATGAGAAGTCTGCGCATAAGTGCATGAATGAATGTGAGTATGTGAGTGTGCATGTAAGTGCAAGAGTGTGTCTGAGTGTGTGTGTATGAGCAGAAGCGTGTATCTTGCGTGTGCATGAGTGAATGTGTCGCCTGCCCACAGCTCTATTTTCATTGCACTGCTTGGTTCCATGCTGCAAGAAAGAGACACGATTCTCTCCCTCAGCTGCAGAACCCACCAAGCATAAGCTGGGATTCCTGGACCACATCACCTGTCAACGCCCAATAAAATCCCATGACTCAGACCCAGACATAAGCAGTGTAAGGCAAAGAAGTCTACACACACCCTGTACAGCAAGCCAGATCTTTCTAGAGACTACCAGGCATAGCTGAGCATAGCACCAGCTCCTGACAAGGAGGGGTTGCTCTGGGGTGACTGTGAGAAGGACAACAGAGACTGGCAGAGGCAGGCTCAGCAAATGTCAACGAAGTGACACGGACACAGTCTGCAAAGGTTGAACACTGTGAGTGGGAGTCGGTGGAGGAGCTGTTGCTGCCCCAGCCACAGCAGAATCCTAGGAAGAAATCCTTGCTGGGCTCAGAGAAGCACAGAGAAATGTAAGCTCTGTTCTAAAAGCAGGTGGGACAAGATATAAGAGAAGAGGAAAGGTGAGAAAAAGGGAGACCTGTGGCTAGGGGTGCGGCGCCGAGCTGCAGAGGCCACCTATTAGGAAGGGGGCTCTGGTTCTGTTCCCAGCACTGGACAGAAGGCGAGCAGGGGAGCCAGAGCTGCGAGCTCAGGGGAAAGGCTGAGGGCCAATCACAGGCCATTAGAGGGAAGAGAAGTTGTCTCTCCTTGGAAAGATGGGGCTGAGGGAAAGAAACTGACACGGGTGGAGAATGACCTCTCAAGGAGAAATCCCCAAATGGATACATGACATGAAAGAAGGGGAACTGTCTGCCAGGATGGCACAGAGCAGCCTGGGAGGAGAGCGGAGGAGGGGCAAATAAAAACACAACAGAACGATGCACTTGAAAAGCCTCCATGAATGTATTTCTTTGTATACTAATCAAAAAACAATTTAAAAAAGAGCCTCAGTGGGAACCCAATCTCACCCACAGAAGCATCTGGAAAGCCTCAGGTGGAGTAGAAGGTGAGCAATTCCAGATCTCATCTTAAAGAGGAGACAAAGAGCCAGGAACACCTTTAATCCCAGCACTCAGCAGGTGAGTTTGAGGCCCATACCTGAAAAATCAGTAACTTAACCCCCAAATTCTAAAGCCAGTAAGTTGAAGAGAGCACAGGATATACAATAAATAAACAACACTAACTTCTCTATGTACTATCAATGGATTTGTACACCCCAAAGTTATAATTGTCTAAAATAATAAATTTCAGGTAGGGTGCACTTCAGGGTGGCATATCTTGAGCTCTGTTTCATCTCCAATACCACAAACAACTGACTGATTGATTGATCAATCAAGCAACCAAAATCTACCAAAACATGAACAGAACTTACATGCTAGAAGCCACAAAGCAACTAAAGACGTAACCATGTGGGGCGAGGCTGTGTTTGAGGACTAAAAGACTCAGCATATAAAGCCATCCATTTTCCCTTCAACCTACTTCATACCTTCACACAGCCCCTGTCACAGGGCTGGCATGATTTCTATCGATGCAGATGAGGTTATTCCTACTTCCTGTAGGCAGCAAGTAGAACCCCGGAAGCAACCCTGAGGAAGAATCATGTACTCTCTTGAGGGCCCTAGGTACCATGAGCTTCAAAGATGGCTAACTGGGCAGGCACACAGAGCAGAAGCTGCCCCACAAATATGCAGTGACACTTGACAAAGGTACACACCATTCCCAGAAGGAAAGACAGCCTTTTCAACAAATGATCTTAGAAAAAGTGGACGTGCATGGGCTAAAAAATGAACCACCCAGTCGAACCCCTACAGAAGTTCAAAACGGGTCACAGGCACAAATGTGAAGACTAAACTAAAACCCTTTGGGGTATCTGGCATGTGATACATGCCTTTAATCTTCACATTCTAGAGGCAGAGGCAGGTGGAGCTCTGTAAGTTCAACGTGGTCCACATAGCAAGTTCCAGGACAAGCAGGGCTCCATGTATATGTGTATGGAGACCTTGCCTCAAAAAAAAAAAATAAAAACAAAAGCAAAACATAAAGTGAAGGGGGCCTGGAGAGATGGCTTAGAGGTTAAGAGCACTCGTTGCTCTTGCAGAGGACCTGGGTTCAATCCCTAGCACTACATGGACACCAGGCATGTATGGGATACCCACATGCATATGTACACAAGGCACTCCTCCACATAAAATACATGTTAAAAATTTTTAAACAGTAAGGTGGAAAGCAATAAAGGAAAACGCCAGATGCCAACCCCGACAGCATACACACTACTCGCATGTGCTTGTGCACATGTACAGTATTTTCGAAAATACCTAAGTTTAATGTGTATGAGTGTTCAGCCTGCATGTACGTATGAGTGCCACATGCATGAAGTACTCACAGAGGTCATATGGGGCATCAGATGCCCTGGAACTAGTGATGACCACGTGGGTGAGAAGCAAGCCAGGGTCCTACCTAAGGGCGAGGGCAGCAAGCACTCTTAGCTGCTAATCTGTCCCCCCAGCCCAAAATTTTTGTAATAAAAAACAAAAAAAGAACTATGCTTACACTACCACACGGCACTAAAACAGAACAGGCTACAGAGGGTCCTAACTAGCTGTGATTGGCTCAAAATATTTTGATGTAGGGAAGTAACACACTGCAGTAGAGGCACGCTTGGAGTCCTCAGTCCTGATGAGCTTCCCCACACAGGCTGCAATGTCTTCAGTGCTCAGCAGTCAGCCAGGGAGCCACATGATCCCAAAGGCAAACAAGTAGCACTTCGGCTAGGACATCTGGGTTTTTCTTGGGCATCTTCTTCTTTTTTTAAAATGTGCATTAGAGTGAGGATGTCAGATCCCTAGGACTAGAGTAACAGACAGTTGTGAGCCATCATGTGGGTGCTGAGAATTGAAGCCAGGTCCCCTGGAAGAGCAGCCAATGCTTTTAACTGCTAAGCCATTTCTCCAGCCCCAATCTTAGACATTTTCTTATAGTGTCAATTTATGATGTGCTTACTGGGACCATAACATCATCTGTCCTAAGTCGGAGAGTATCTGTACTGATCCAGGCATTTAGATGCATTTCCAGGGAACTGTACTGAGTGAAAAAAGCCAATCCACTTACATACTGCATGGTTTCTTTATTTTAGCATTCGTGAATTGGCAAAATATAGAACTACAAACAGACAACAGTTGCCAGGGGTTAAGACACAGCAGGGTGACAAGGGGCCTATGCTCAGGAGGGTGCGATTACTGTACTGCCTGACCATGCTAATGTCAATGTCTTGGCTCTGATTCTAGTCTATGTTTCTGTGGGCTGTTACTATTGGGGGTACCACAGAACTTCTCATATTTCTTACATGGATTTACAATTATCTCAAAATAAGAAAAGAAAAAAGATCCCACTACCAGTAGTGCCCCCTTCTCCAAGCCCAGCTACAACAAACTGAAAGGTAGCATCCAAAGTGTAGGGCACCTGCTGGTCTAGGGCTCCAGGGACACTTTCAAACCTTCAAAATCTAACAGAGACAGCAGCTCATTCAGGAATCTACTATGGATGACTCTTTAAGACTTAAGTGCAGCCAGGCTTGGTGGCGCATGCCTGTAATTCCAGTACTCGGGAGGCAGAGGCAGGCAGATCTCTATGAGTTAGAGGCCAACCAGATCTACAAAGTGAGTCCAGGACAGCTAAAGCTACACAGAGAAAACAAAAACCAAAAACACAACAACAACATGCAGCTGCGGGGACATCTCAGGGAAGGCAACGCTGAGAGCACGGGCTGTGACATCACAGGAACCTGCTTCAGAGAGCAATGCTAGGACATGAGGACAGGGGAGCTTTTACAGCTGGGAAGTAATCCTGTTTCTTAATTCACCAACAAGCAACCAAGAAGGTGGGAAATGGAAAAAAAAAAAAAAAGTAGGTTTTGAATCCATTGACACAACAGAAAACAGAAAACAGGCTTGGTAAAGCCTCTAGTACCAGAGGTGCCCTGTTCAATTCCAAATTTTCTTTTTTCTTTTTGGTTTGTTTTTGGGGCTTTGTTTGTTTGTTTGTTTTTGTTGTTGTTTTTGTTTTTTTGAAATACTGTTTCTCTGTCCTGGACTCACTTTGTAGACCAGGCTGGCCTAGAACTCACAGAGATCCACCTGCCTCTGCCTCTGCCTCCATAGTACTGGAATGAAAGGTTTGCACCACCACTGCCTGGCCAACCTCCAAATTTTCTAAGGAAAAAAAAAATTAAGTATCACTCTCAGAGAGGTCACTGTTTTAACAGGTAGATATTTCCAGAACTAAAACTGACTAAAATTCATGTTGGCAAGTTCAAAAATGGATAAAATTGTGATCTCTTCTTGAATACTGCAGCCCTGCAAAAAGCTAGACAGGCCCAAGCTGCTGAGGCAGCATCATCCGTCTCTCCTGGACCGGGGAGGTGAGCCGACTGTCAGCGCCCAGCAGGAGCTGTGCACAGGTCTTCTGAATCAAGACTGCAACGCTAAACGGGCAGGAGGACCATGAGGAGAATGTAGCCCAGGGCACTGGCAAGACAGCAGCCCTGGAGAGCCGGCCAACAGCTGGCAAAAGCTCTTTAGCCGGGTGAGTGACGAAGGCGTAAGTGAAGGAAGGGTGTGGGTGTTTTACTTAATGTACATCTGCCATGATTCATTCCTTTGGATTCCGGATAATGTAGGTGACCTGCAAATTTTACTTGTCCCAGCAAAATAAAAAAAAAGAAAAAAGAAAAAAGTAAAAGAAGACAGTCGTCTCTTTCCCCCAGGGGAGAGCTTCACCACTGTTTGAACCTAGCCCAAATGTAAATCCTGAAAATGTTTACCTGGGAACAAAAGCTGGGGAGCACGGGGTACTACTCTACCCCTGTCCCACAGATAAGGACAACTCCAGAGAGCGCACAACCACATGTGCCGAGTCCGGGCCCTGCAGGAGCCAGCTCTCCAGCCACAGTGTCCAGTAGCATCACAACAGCACAAACAACTCAGGAAATGGCTTTGGGGCTTTGCTTTTCGTAACGAAAACGAAGCTCCTCCGTAACGGGGCTGCTGACAAGGTAAAGGTACGCATATGACAGAACCCAGTCATCACCACCAGCCCGCGCTCCAAGGCAGAGCTAGTACAGCAACTCCTCCTCCCCTTGGACACATGAAACACCCAAACATGCAAAGTGTGGTCAAAACTCACTGGCCCCACTTCAGCTAGACAGAAAACACAGAGGAAAAACAAAAGGCAAAACAGAACAGGTTTTTTTTTTTTTCATTCCCCAAACTCAAAATCTTACAAATGGTGTAAGTCAGTAGTTGACCTTGAAAAACTACACAGACAGTATCCGGCTTCTGACCACAACACGCAGCTCCTAGATAACAAAACGCTGAGGAAACAACGGGAGGAGGACCGCCTACCACTGGAGTGTCATGACAGCGAGCGGGAGACCCTCAGACAGGAGCCAGACCTAGGTCCCCTCCCTTTTCAGCCATTAGGAATGCTTGTTGTGCATGCTATGTATCAGCCAAATGTTTCATGGAGAAAGTAAATGAGAGATAATGAATTGATACAAATTATAAAATGTATTTCACCAACAGCGACCTGTACTTCACCTTGAAAAAGGTGCAAACACAAAGGTTTACTGAGCCAGATGGTTTCCCATGTGCAGCTAAAGTCACTGCCTTGACCATTACTGAACACACTGTTGAACCACAGTCGCTAAGTGGACGTGCCTTAAAGCAGGTAACAGGTGGATGATTAAGTCATTTCAGTGCTATAAATACCAGTAATTGTTAAAATTCTAAAACCAGAAAGTTCAGATACTTGCCAATGTAATGCAAACTAAACATTTAATTTGATGGGATGACACTCTAAATTTACAACTAAATCTCAGACTTCCAATGCATATTCCAGTGTCTGAACAAGTACCTAACATAATACAACCAGAGCATGCATACACTTTCTATATGACTAAAGAATCACCCTTGTATTTCAACAGCGCACCTATACTATGAAAGCAATCTTTTCCCTTTCCTGTGCTCACTTACACATGCACGCGTGCGTGCGCGCACACACACACACACACACACACACACACACACACACACACACACACACACACACACCCCTCCACATAATGTCGGCACCACAGAGTCAAGGCATCTGATGGAGCACTCGTGGCTACACCCTCATCACCGAAACACCGAAATGTAAATGATACTCTACTTGTCCACTTGTATCTGCAGCATGCTGGAAATGTGTGGCCAGGGACGTCTCATCCTGGAAGACTTCATTACACTCCAAACATTTGAGACTGTGTCTACAGAGCTTGGAGGGGTCTTCATCTAGGGGCATAGCTGGGCTGATGGGTGTGCTCGGAGGAGCAGAAATAACCGCCCCAGTTATGCCAGGCTGGACTTTTGTTACAGTGTGTGTGGCAGCTCCCACAGAGCTCTGCAGAGTGGAAGTAGTAGGAGTGCTAGACGGAGAAGCTATCATCTGATCTGCTGGGACTGGTTTTAGAATTAAGTGGGAGCACTGCATGACCACGCCTTTCTCCTTATGCCCTCGGGCATGGGAAAGGAGGCTGCACTTGTTGTAAAAAACAAGGTTCTTTGTACAATGGTTGCACGTTACTTCGATGCGCACACTACGCCTGTCATAGTGCTGGGTCAGGCTCTTTTCCAGGGCGAAGGAGTCCCCACATTCCAAGCACTTATACCCACGCATCGGTAACGTGATCCCTGCATTGGCGGGAGGACTGAGGTTTGGGATGTAAACAGGGACTGGATTGACACTGCTCAGCACCTTGTTGAAAGCTTCCACCACAGAACTCTGCAAGGATGACACCACCTGGACCCGAGACACCTTTTTAGGTGGTTGCGAGGCTGCTGCATTGATTATTGCCTGCTTTATTTGTTGCTGAGGTTTGGTTAGCACTTGGCGGAGTTCAGAGGTGGCCTGGGCACCCTGAGGCAGAAGGTTAAGGTTGGCAAGGTGCACAGTCTTTGGCACAAGTTTGGCATTGGCCAGGCTGGATGCTGGCACCACAACGGTTTGCTGCTGGATGGCATTGGCGGCTTTGATGATGGCGCTGCTGGCACTCTGAACAGAGGCAGCAGATATGACCGTGGCTTTCACCGTCGTGTTGTTAGCGAGCTTCAGATTGATGACTTGAGACCCTGCCGTCTTGACGGCAGACACAGGAAGAAAAGCAGTAGCCACAGGCTTGATGGTGACCTGTTTGGGGGTCAGCTCTGCTGGAGAAACTGCACTGGTGACCATGGCTGTCTGCAGAGGTGCCCTGGGGGGAGAGGAAAGGACAGCAGCTGAGGCCGTAGAGGAGAGAAGTGACGTCACAGAGGCCATCACAGTTGCTGCCTGCTCAGAAGGCTTCTTCCCAGAGTCCAGATCCACTTCTGGCAAGACTCTTGTCACTGTCCTCTTGATCTCCCCAGATGATGTCTTGATGGTCTTGATACGGACTTTGGGGATTGCTGGGGTGGACCCCACAGGAGAGGATGGGGACCCTTTGCTGCTGTTCTCACTGGATACACTCCTGGGACTGTCTGGTGGCTTCAGGGAGGCTTTCTTGGTGCCGTCAATGAGACTCTGGGACTCCGGAGACTTGTCAGCAGCTTTGGGACTGTCGTTTACATCTTTCGGTAATGGAGAAGCTTCCCTCGAATTGGCCACAGGGTCTTTGCAGGAGTCTGAGGCAGCCTTTTTAGCACTCAGGGCTGCGATGGCAGCTATACACGACGAGAGCTTGGAGGACGACTTTGTTTTGGAAGATGTGACAGCGGCAATGCTGATGTCGTTCTTCTCAGAGCTCAGCTTCCCATCAAGGACTCTGTTCTCGAGCGTCTTCTCAGAGCTCTCCTTCAACTTGTCCTCTGCTTTTCTGACCTTAAAAGGCTCATAAACACTCAGGGTTATGGAATTGGTTTCTGTTTCTCTCTTGACTTTGTTTTTATCCACATGGCCTGGGGTAGAGATTCCAGTCTTGCTTGTGGTTTCCCCTCCAAGTGCCTTCAGTTTTTCATAGTCCTGTTGGGGAGCTGAGCCCGTCAATACATTTGATCTGAAACTGGACCTTGTATCTTCCTTATCAGGTGGGTCATCCACCTCTATTTTCTCATCGTCATCAAACTCTTCAGCACTGGAGATAGGGCTGAACTGGCTGAATGCTGGGTCTTTAAGAGTCACCTCTGAGGTAGGTGTGTCCCCTTTTAAGGACTTTGCCCCATCTTTGCCATAGCTGTCAAGAGAGGATGATGTGAGAAACCCGTTATGCAAGCCGTTGCCCGTGGGGTTGTGGCCGTCTTTTTCCGCTCCCTCAGTGGAGTCGATGTTGCGAACATTCTTCACAATCACACTAACGCCAACATCTGAGGAGGATGGAGCGTGAGCGTCGTCATCCACGTGCGCACTCTGCTTAATGTGGCTTTCGTGGTCATCGTGTCCAGACTCAATGGCTGCTTTGGGATCTACCATATCTGGTATGTCAAATGCTGCCAAGAGGTCATCAAAGTCTGGGGTCTTCATATCCCCCATGGTCATGAATTTGATCAGATGTTCTGTTAAAGGGACAGAAAAGAATTCCATCAGCAATTAACACTGATAATGAAGTCAGTCTTACTGTAGAGTTCACACTACCAGTGATGATCACCAAGAAAGTATGCAAGGCAGGAACTCTAACTTTGTATAACTATGGAAATCTGAGCCAGAGTGATAGTCATGTTCAGACAAGTACAGACTCGCGCCATTACAGCTTCAAAGGCATCTGCTCCCACCTGTAGCACGGGATGAGCAGCACACAGCTCAGTGGAGGAGCTCTGATGTATCACAGAAAAATCCAGTTTAGTGTAACACCCGAAAAAGCTACTTGTTTACCACGAGATCCATCACACTGTTTTCATAAAAAGCTACTTCTCTAAGTACTTCCATCTTGATAACACTTAACTACACTAGCACAGTCTGATAACTTCAGTCACCATCAGGTTTAGGACACTAAACTACAAAAGATTACAATAAAAACAGCTCCAGGCTTCAAAGGTCATCCACAGAAGAATGCAATGCCTACACACAACTCTCACAAGGTGTCCACTAAATTCACGTGGTGTTTTTTTTTTTTTTTTTTTAAACCCTAAGGAAGTAATCCTATCCATTTTTAATTCTAGCTTTCCCTGTTGTGTTGAAAAAGAAACAACCGGATGGTGGTGGCACATGCCTTTAACCCCAGCACTCAGAAGGCAGAGGCATATAGATCTCTGGGTTTGGGGCCAACTTGGTCCACAACTTGATTCCCAGGACAGCCAGGGCTACAAAGAAAAACCCTGTCTCAGAAGAGGGGGGGGGGGAGAGAAGGAGGGGGAAGGGGAAGGAGGAGGAGGAGGAAGAAGAAGAGGAGGAAGAGGAGGAGGAGAAGGAAGAAGATGAGGAGGAGGAAGAAGAGGAGGAGGAGGAGGAAGAAGAAGACGACGACAAAGAAGAAGAGAGAAAGAAAGAGAAAGGAAAGAAAGGGCCACTCTGGGGTAGGATGGAGAGCTTGAGAAAAATAAGGTAAGTAAAGCCATTAGCAGAAATGAAAGCTATGCAAACGCAGGCAGCCCTGGAGCCCTTCTCTAGGAAATCCCTCAACCCACTGGCAGAGAATAAAGACAGCTGGGGACAGGGGAGGCACCCCCATCTCTGAACCTGGATGGTTCCATTTTATGGCTGTTACTTTCTGATACATCCACTGAGTGTATACTTGTCTCTTGTCACCTACCATGCTGAGGACAGGCAATGTGCCATCACCTTTAACATCATAAATGCTACAGAATGAACAAAGCCGCACAGCAGGGGCCTAGGATAAGAGCTGTAAGAGAACACTCAGTAGCCCTGGACCCCAGGAAGGAAGGAAGGAAGGAATGAATCTTGGACTTGGTCCTTCCTTCAGCAGTGAAGGCAAGCAGCCAAGAAAAGAAGTTGAAAAGGGACGGTGCCGAAGCTGGCCTGGGGAGCTTGCAGTGAGCAATGGATCCATCCAGCCCTGGACTCTTCGCTCTTCAGTGTTTACTACGTTGTTCTTCTTTTAAATTTGCTCTACTGGTTTCTGAGATGCTGGCTTCTACAGTTTATTCAACTATTTAATATTTTTCTTACAATATGCAAACGGTTATGCATTCCTGATGAGAGCAACAATCTTCAGATCTGGGTAAAATGCAACACAGGTGAGAGCAGACATCCAGGAAACCCACAGAGGCTTCAGATGCACCACAGCTTAGAAGACTCTCACCATATTACCACTGAGGGCAGATCTATATGCCGCTAAGACACTGGAGAACTCTTAGGTCAAGGACAAGACAAACACATACTCAGCGGTGCAGAAGCATATGTCATGCCAGCTCCACACAGCTGGAAAGCCGCAAGGACTTTTCTCCTAGTGGTCTCCTTACCCCGAGGCGAACTGTGGTCACTCTATTTTCTATCACTGCATCAGACAAGAAATGACATAGCACTCCCAGCCCAATCAAACTACCTCCAACATGAAAGGCTGCACCCGAGAAACAAAACACAAACACTCCAAAAGTCAGTCTGACATTAAAATGTCTCTAAGAAGCCATCCATGGGAGGGAAGCCTGTGGTTGTGATTTTCTTTTTTAAAATGGCATTGAGCATTCAAACTGCAAAATGGAAGGGATGAGAAGCAATCTGCCAGCTATTAGTCATATAACAGAATTCACCAGCTTCAGAACAGCACCGAACGTCCTCACCTCTGCTGCTGCGGACTGAACGCCCATACTAAAGCAGTGGCCCTTGGCCAGCTCTACCAGCTAGGCAGCTCCATGTTTTACATTTGCAGCGTTTGAGAGCTCAGTGTGTGGAATCAGGCTGGGGTGCAGCTCTCTAGTGCACACTATGCTCGACTCCGGCCTTTCCCGCAGCACCATATCTGAAAGGCAGATCTTTGAAAAGATGCAAAAGCTTAGTTACCCCCACAGTAGCTGGGCCCTGAGAATTCTAGGCTTTCTTCACAGGAACACGAGATTTGTGTCTCACCCTGTCTTTATGATGATGTAGTCAAAAGACATCACAGTTCCACACTGTCCATCAGAGGGCAATAGGTCCAGAAACAGCAGCAGGAGATAATTCAAATACGCACTGAGTCAGGCCAAGGACAGAAAATCACAAGAAATGATGAAAGGTCACCACAGAAACCAAACCTGTGCGACTGCTGGCAGGTGCTCAGAAGTGCTGCTGGCAGGCGTCCTTATGAGTGTTTTAAGAATCAAATGTGTCAACCATTGCCTTCTCCTGTTATTAGTACGAGGGACCTGCCTCACACAGTTCAGGGGGCTAGACCGTCTAGTCGCCCATGGCTTGCTGCTCCCACATTCCTCCATGCTTTCCTGCATGCTAGCTGAGTTCTGACAGCCTCAGAAAGAACTGTCAGCCTGCAGCCCACATCCCTCACAGGCACAGAAGGTCCTGCCTCACAGGAGCCTAGCCACGCCTAGCTCCCTGCCCCCTATTCCACCTACATATGGTTTATCCTCTTTTCTTGGGAACAGCAAGGGAACCCAAGGAGAAACAGTCAGGCAATTTTCAGATCTAAAGGTTAGCTACTAACGGCTCACCTTCAGGAAGCCTGACCTGAGCTAAAAAGGGACAGCAAGTACAATGGCCTGTACATCACCACCTGAAACTCGAGATCCTTGTGGCTGGCAGACTCGTCTCCCTGGGTTGTATAATTAATGTAATAAATACCACTCTGTAACTTCACACCTCTTTTTTGGTTGATAGAAATGTTTTTCATAGCCACAATCACTCAGCCTATTACCCTGACCATTCCTACAGTCTGGGCAGCAAGGGCAGAGGGGAAATTGGATGTTTCTATCTCAGGTGTCATCTTGCACCCCGACTGCTGAGCATGACCACCTTAGAAATAAATTCTTTTGCTTAAAGTGATTTAAAACATAAATCTCAGGGCTGGAGAGACGGCTCAAAGGTTAAGAGCACTGACTGTTCTTCCAAAGGTCCTGAGTTCAATTCCCAGCAACCACATGGTGGTTCACAACCATCTATAATGAGATCTGGTGCCCTCTCTAGGTGTACAGGTATACATGCAGGCAGAACATTGTATACATAATAGTAATAAAACATAAATCTTTAAAATAAATAAATCTCAGGCCGGGCATGGTGGTGCATGCCTTTAATCCCAGCACTTGGGAGGCAGAGGCAGGGTTCGAGGCCAGCCTGGTCTACAAAGCAAGTCCAGGACAGCCGGGACTATAAGAAAAACCTGGTCTCAAAAAGCCAAAACAAAAAACAAAATATAAATCTCAGCTTTTGAAACTATTACATTGGTGTGTATGTGTGAGTGTGTGTGAGAGAGAGAGAGAGAGAGAGAGAGAGAGAGAGAGAGAGAGAGAGAGAGTGTGTGTGTGTGTGTGTGTGTGTGTGTGTGTGTGTGTGTGTGTGTGTGTGCCTGCGAACACTCGCAGGCATATGAGTGTGTGACATAGTGTATGGAAGTCGAAAGGTGACTTTTGGGAGTCAGTTCTCTCCTTCCACCATGATGAGTCCTGGGAATCAAACTCGGGTGCTCAGGTTGGGCAGGTGCCTCTGCTTGCCCTCGCAACACCTTTGGTCTCCTTTTAAAAGTTAATACAGCTAAAGCTGGAGGGATGGCTTAGCGGTTAAAAGCACTGGCTGCTCTTCCAGAAGACCTTGGTTCAATTCCCAGCACCCACATGACAGGTCAAAACTCTCTGTAACTTCAGTTTCAGGGGTTCTGATGCCATCACGCAGATAGACAGATATAGAGGACAAACAGCTAAATGCACATTTGAAAAAAAATTACTTAAAAAACAAAAGGTAACATAGGAGCTGAAGAAATGGCTTGGGTTAGGAGTATTTGCTGCTCTTGCAGAGAAAACCAAGATTTTTGGTTCCTTGTATCCACACAGTGGCTCAGTTCCAGGGGATCCTATATCCTCTTCTGACCTTCATAGGCACTAGGCATGTACATGACATACATACATACATACATACGTAACACTCAGACATAAAACTTAAAAATTTAAAAAGTTCAAGTTACATAGCGCTATCTCATTTTAGCTTCACTTGCTCAACAGTTTGATTTCTCAAACAGAATCAGTTTATTATAATATAATTTTGCATTCCATTTCTACCTTATAAAATATATCTTCCTTAAAAAGACCATTGATCAGGCTGGAGAATGGCTCAGTGGTTAAGAGCACTGGCTGCTCTTCCAAAGGCCCTGAGTTCAATTCCCAGCAACCACATGGTGGCTATCAACCATCTATACTGAGATCTGGTGCCCTCTTCTGGTGAGCAGGCATACATGCAGACAGAATACTGTATTCATAATAAATAAATAAATAAATAAATAAATAAATAAATAAATAAGACCAATGATCAGGCTGGACATGGTGGTGTGTACACATCCTTAATCCCAGCACTCAGGAGGCAGAGACAGGGGGATACCTGTGAATTGAGGCCAGCCTGGTCTACATAGTAAGTTCCAGGATAGCCAGGGTCACATAGTGAAACTCTGTCTCAAGCAACAAAAAAAAAGAACAAACAACAAACAAAGGGCCAATGATCATTTATAAATGGCCATAGTTTACTAACAGCAGTGTATTTAATGTATATTGCCAGAAGAAAAATGGTAGGCCGGTTTACACTTTAAAAAATTTAAAGGAAAGAACTTAAAGTCTGCCCAGTTCCTACTCTGTGTCCTCCTGTGACCCAGACAGACAACATGCTTCCTTTCCTGCTAAAGCCTTAGAATTGCAGGAAAATCTTCCATCTTTGTTGCTATAAGCTAAGAGCTACCAAATCAAAAGAAAAGCTTCAGAAAACCCATTTGCCCCTTAATTGTACTTCTTTATTTCTTTCTTTCTTCTTTCTTCTTCTTCTTCTTCTTCGTTTTTTTGTTTGTTTGTTTGTTTTTTGTTGTTTGGTTTGGTTTGGTTTTGGGTGTTTTGGTTTAGATTTTTTTCGAGACAGAGTTTCTCTGTGTAGCCTTGGCTATCCTGGACTCACTGTATAGACCAGGCTGGCCTCGAACTCACATCAATCCACTTGCCTCTGCCTCCCTGAGTGCTCGAATTAAAGGCGTGTGCCATCACACCTGGCTATCTTTCTTCCACTTTACAGCCGGGCGCTGTGGCGCACGCCTTTAATCCCAGCACTCGGGAGGCAGAGGCAGGCGGATCGCTGTGAGTTCGAGGCTAGCCTGGTCTACAAAAGTGAGTCCAGGACAGCCAAGGCTACAAAGAGAAACCCTGTCTCAAAAAACAAAAAACAAAAAAAACAAAACAAAAAAAAAGCTGTTCGATAAAAATGAAACAAGCCGGGCGCAGTGGCGCATGCCTGTAATCCCAACATTTGGGGAGGCAGAGGCAGGCGGATCTCTCAGAGTTCAAGGTCAGTGTGGTCAAAACAGCTAAGGCCAAAACACCAAACAAACAAACAAAAATTCAAAACATTTTTATCTGTAATAAAAGCTGCTTTGCAATTTCTAACTAGAAGAGGTGCTCATGGAGCATGGCAGCACATGCTTATGATCCTGCCACTCAGGGAAAAAAGGCAGGAGAGTAGACAAGGCCAGCCACACACACAGAGAGAGGTCAGGCCAGCCTAAAGAGACCCAGGCTGAAAACCAATAAAGGGATCTACTCACTCCCTTAATCTCAGAATTTGGGAGGCAGAAATAAGAGGATTTCTATGAGTTCCAGACCACCAGGTTTACACAGTGAGATCCTATCTCAAAAATAAATCAATCAAAGAAAGGAAGGAAAGATGAAAAATGGGGAGGGACCCAAAGTTAAAAGGCTCAGACTATCCGACCCCTAAATTGAAATTCCACTAGTTCCATGAGGAAAGGTGCAGGCCTAAGTCCAGCCGTGGTTCTATAAACATGAAAGGAGCTAGAAGTGACACGGTGCATAAAGGTGCCTGCTACAAGCCTGACTACCTAAGCTCAGTCCCTGGACCCAACCTGTAGGCTGTACTGACCTCCACATGTGTGCTACTGCAAGTGTGTGCCCCTGAGAGAGCAGAAGTTAGCCTGACCAGTGAAGGCATATCAGATTACCCACACAATGAATAGCAACGACATTCCTGTTAATGAGAATCAGTCAACACTATAAACCATAGCAGTGGTGTTTTAAGACTAGCTGACAAACTGAGTGTCCACAGGGTTCTGCAAACTCCCTAAAAACTGTGATCACAGCCGGGCATGGTGGCGCACGCCTTTAATCCCAGCACTCGGGAGGCAGAGGCAGGGGGATCGCTGTGAGTTCGAGGCCAGCCTGGTCTACAAAGTGAGTCCAGGACAGCCAAGGCTACACAGAGAAACCCTGTCTCAAAAAACCAAAACAAAAAACAAAAAAACAAAAAACAAAAAACTGTGATGACGAGGCAGCACTCTCTGGTCGATGTTTGCTAGTGCTGTGTGATCGTGATGATTTTTATTCCACCAAATTTTCAAAGCAACTAAATTAGACTAATGGGCCACATGGTTTTATCATTCTCTTTTCTTCAGATGTAAAATGCTCTTTTGTTTGTTTTTCGAGACAGGGCTTCTCTGTATAACCTTGGCTGTCCTGGACTGGCTCTGTAGACTAGGTTGGCCTCCCAGAGTGCTGAGGGTACAGGCATGCGCCACCACGCCCAGTGTAAAATGTTCTTAACAGCACATGCTTATAGTACGCAAAGTACCAACTGAACAGTATACCTGCGTTCTCTATGCCCGCCCCTCTCCCCCTCCCCCATGAGGGACGCTTTAGCTCTCCTTCCACCTCCAACTTCTTCTCATTTGAAGATTTTTAGAGATAACCACATGCCTTGTCTTCAACCAAAAAAAAAAAAAAAAAAGAAATTAAACCTTTTACACCAACCAAGCTCTTGCTTCTATTTGACTTCAGTCCCCACGGTTTCTGTGGGAAAAGCATCTGCTCGCTCTAATTCCATCCCCAATATCAAGTCAGTATGGTCACATATCTGTGTCCTGCCATGCAGAGAGCACGTTGCTTTGGCCACAAGCCAGTTGTCTCAGTTGCCCAGACAGCGCACTGTCCTCTTAGTTACAACAGGCCTGATTTAAGCCTACCAGACATAGCCTCCAATTGCTTCTGGAAACACATGAGGGTCTGCTCACTAAGCCGTTCGTCACAGCCTTGAGATGCCCAGGCATATGCCTACCCCAAGCCCTTCCCGCCCTAGCTCTCTACTTCTCCCTCAAGGCTCCGCAAACAGGCCCTGCCCTGCCCATTTCTCAGGAACAGCAAAGAAAACGCCTTCCACAGAAGCAAAGGCCCGTACAAACCGTAGCCCACCCCAGAGGTCACCAGTGCTGGTCCCACTTGCCCTCCTGCCCTCTCGAGGAGGTCCTCCCCTCCTCCACTGCTGCCAGGGCCAAACGGAAGCACAGGCAGGGCAGCCTCCTGTGTTTCGTCCAGCTGCTGGGTGAAGCTCCAGAGAAAGGAAGGCCACGTGGGCCAAATCCCTTTCTGTCTTCCTTACTAACTCATCCTGCCACAGAATAGAGGCTGTTTCTAATCTTTCCCTTTTCCGGACTCCGCCCTCAGTCTTTCTACTGTTAGTTCAAATAAGTCACCAGGCAAGAACTCTCCCCAGGCACTTCCTGCCTCTAGTCAAATGTCAAAGGGTGTCTGGCCTTTCATGCTTAGTCTTACTGGTCCGTCCCTCAGTGAACCTTGTCCCTCCTCTTTCTATCAGTAGCACAGCTGGCAAAAAGGGCTCCAAGCCCTACTCAGGACTTGTCCCCTTGTCCCGCGTGTCCCTGTCATGCTGCCTCTATGACTCAATCTCAACACAGGTAAATTCCACAACTTCCTAGCCCTTGGCAATCCACTCTCCAGGAAAACCCAATATAAGACAAATTGGTAGAAGAAATGACAAAACTGTTTTGTATCACAGACAGAGTAACGGAAACCGGTTCTATACATCTGTCAGAATCCAAATAACTGTATAGTATACAGTACATACCCTGCAAATTAAAACCAACAACAATCAAGAATGAGTAGTGTCATCACCAGGGAGGCAGAGACAGGCGGATCGCTGTGAATCCAGGGCCAGCCAACTGCCAGGACAGCTAGCTAGAGCTACACAGAAAAACTGTCTTTTTAAAAAAAAAAAAAAAAAAGAGTAGGAGGGGATGATCAAAAGGGAATGGTGCCGTGCTTGGCACACCTTTAATGTCAGCACTCAGGAGGCAGAGGCAGGCAGGTCAATGTGAGTTCGAGGCCAGCCTGGTCTACAAATTGAGTCCAGGACAGCCAAGACTACACAGAGAAACCCTGTCTCAAAAAAACAAAAACACACAAAAGGGGGGTGGGGAGGAATAGCATGACCACAATAGAGTGATCACCTAAACAACCAAATCTGAACTGTACACTGTGTGGCTAAAAGGGGACCCAACACAGAGGCTGCCCTCTGCTTAGTAGAAAAACCAGTGAAATCTAAATAAAATGGCATTCTTCTGCTGTTAATAAGTATGTTATAATTAATATAAGACACTGTAGGGAAAGGGGAGTAAAAGGTATAATGGAAATTCTACTGCTTTTTACAACTTTTCTGTGAATAAAAATTATTTAAATATTAAATACTTAAAAACAACCTGGGCTTTCTCTCCCTCCCCAGCCATCTTGGCGGCTCATCTTGGTTGGGGATTGTCTCACACCTAAGGTAGGAAAGATGGTGGCCGCAAAGAAGACGGAAAAGTCTCTGGAGTTGATCAACTTTAGGCACCAGCTTGTTGTGAAAAGTAGCAATTATGAGCCGGGTGTGGTTGAGCACGACCAGCATGAGGGAGACAGAGGCAGGTGAATCACTGTGAGTTTGAAGTCAGCCTAGTCTACAAAGCGAGTCCAGGATAGCTAAGGCTACAAAGAGAAACCCTGTCTCAGAAAAAAAAAAAAAAAGAAGAAGAAGAAAGAAAGAAAGAAAGAAAGAAAGGAGGAAAGTATCTCCTGAGATACAAACAGACTCTGAAGATGATCAGACAAGGCAAAGCGAAACCAACAACTGCCCAGCTCTGATGAAATCTGAAACAGAATACTGTGCCATGTTGGCTAAAACTGGTGTCCATCACTACAGTTGGAATAACACTGAACCAGCACAGCATGTGGAAAACACTACAGAGTATGCACACTGGCTATCATTGACCCAGAGGATTCCGATATTATCAGAAGATGCCAGAACAGACTGGTGAAAAGTAAAAAAGAAAGTTTTTCTTTAATAAAACTTTGCCAGATCTCCTTTAAAAACAAAAAACAAACTGGGCCAGCCTGTTCTACAAAGCGAGTCCAGGACAGCCAAGGCTACACAGAGAAACCTTGTCTCAAACAAACAAACAAACAAAAGACAGGCGTGGTAGTACACGCCTTTAATCCCAGTACAAGCAAAAGGCAGGCGGATGACTGTGAGTTTGAGGCCAGCCTGGTCTACAAAGCCAGTCCAGGACAGTCAAGGCTACACAGAGAAACCCTGTCTTGGGGGGGGGGGGGGAGAAAAAAGAAAAAAAAAAATCCCAGCTTGCAAGGATCTGGAGCAGGACTGTAAACTCAAGGCCAGTCTGGGCTACACAGAAAGGGTGACCCTATCTCAAACAGGAAATTCTAAGCTGTGTGATCTGGCTGTACTACACACTATAGCCAGCTGGTGACTAGGGTGGTCCCCTAGTCCCTCCCTGAGCACACCTGTAACAACTACAGTGTGTTTCCATCCACAGTCTTTAGATTTCATTCATTATAAGTCCTTGGTGAAACAACATCATGGTGACAGAAGCACATGAAGAGGCTACTCGCCTGGTGGTGTCGGAAATGCCTGCACTCATGGACCTTCTCGCCTTCCTCCCAACAGTGCCCACCTCAAGATGCTGCTGCCCTTGTTTGGTCCTCTGTGGAAAGTCTCCCAAGGGGACACCTAGAGGCTCCTCCGCCCTTCTCGACCCGGCCACAGACCATCAAAGCAGCATCACAGTGCACTTCTAGACAGGCACAAGCCAAGCGTGCCCGTCGCTGAGCACAGGTTAAATGGTTTTAATCTGTAAATGCAAAATCTGAAATGCTCTCAACCCCAAAGCATTTTGAGCGTCACACATATACTGAAAGTGTTTTTTGTTTTTGTTGTTGTTGTTGTTTTATTTTTATTTCTGCAATGTGGGGATTCTTGTTTGTTTGTTTGTTTTCCAAGACATGGTTTCTCTGCTCCTGGACTCGCTTTGTAGACCAGGCTAGCCTTGAACTCTAGAGCAGGCTGGACTGTCTCTGCTCCCAAATGCTGGCATTAAAGGTGACACTGCCACCACCCAGCATGATTCAGGGATTTTAAGGTTAGAAATAGAATAGCTTGGATTGCAAATGTTGGAAGATTCACCCTCATCTGATAGTAGAAACTTCAGGATATGTTGAAAGATTCACCCCAGCTGGAAACACTGTTCAGAGGGGACGGGAGCCTTAGGGAGGTGGGACTTAATGGAGAACTGCATCACCTGGGTGTGCCCTTGAGGACACTGATAGCCTCTTTCTCCACTTCCTGGTCACAATGGGATTAGTGGCTTTGCCCCATGCCTCCAGCCTTGAAGTTCTGCCTCATCATAGGTCCACAGTAATAGGGCCATAGACAAAAGAAGCTCTTAAACCACGAGCCAAAATAAAAATAAGCCTGGTTCCTATTAAGCCGAGTTTCTCAGGTATTTCATCACAGTGTCAAACTGACTACCCTGGGTGTTCAAACCAGCAAAGTTCATGAAAGCATTACAGAACCCAAGGGCTTCCAGACTCTGAAACACTTCTGATACCAAATACTTAAGACAGGAATGACAGGAATACTCAATTCCCAGCACAAAGCAACTTCATCCAAGTGTCTCACAGTTACAGAAGGGCTGGGAGCACAGCAGTGCCTAGCACGGGGCTGGGAGCACAGCAGTGCCTAGCACAGGGTAGGAGCACAGCAGTGCCTAGCACAGGCTGGGAGCACAGCATTGCCTAGCACAGGGCTGGGAGAAGCCCTACTAGTGTGATTCTCCAGTACCACTGAGAATCACTTGAATAAATAGAAAAGAAAGTCTATGTACATGCACTCACATTCCTGTTCTTTGTTCCCTTGTCCTTGGTATTACCGTCCCTGATCTTTCCGGTTATTTATAGCTTTTCTATAGAATTGAACCTTCCAGTAAAGCTCTCCCCTGGTAGCCTCACACCACTGCCAGGCCCTGCTTAGTTTTTCCTAACTTCCTGTTCTTCCACTTAAGGGTCTGTTTGGTCTCTTGGCCACCTCTCCCTGTTCAGAGGCGACCTCGGCAACCTGAAGCAGCACAACGACCACACAGGCGCGCACACATTTCTGAGGTCAGCTACAGTTCTACCTAAGAGCCATCCTACCAACTACCAGTCTGCCATTACACCAAGCTCTCTCACTTACATCAGCAGCTCTGTGTACCCAAGCTGCTCCTCCGTCAAGTCCTACTTTTGCTTTGACAGTGGCATTTACCTTCTCTAGAAAGCAGTGAACCCATGGGCAGGCTTTCAGGAACAAGCATGCATGGTTTTGCATCTGAAAGACACCTTGAGGCTTTCACAAAGACACTGAGATCTACAAGAGCGATGCTCACCTGTTCTGAGTTCATCAGCTTTCTCTCATAGCCTCTATTATGCTGCGGAGCATCATGCATCTCCTGAGAGGCATGCCGACAGCTCGCAGGTTTGGATTGCACTGTCAGCCAACTATCCAGACCCATAAGCACAAATGCCAAAGTGACTTCCAAAAAGGCTACAAAAACATCGCCGCTGCCAGCATGCGTCAGTTATTTTCAATGCTTCTTGAACCCCAACTTACAAACACTGATTAGCTCATGCCGGAGGCCACAAAGGATACCTTATATTTCAATCTCCATGTCATTATTTGTTTAAACTTGGGCTGGTGAGATGGCTCAGTGGGCAAAGGCATTTGTCCTGCAAGCCTGGGGACCTGAGTTCAATGCCCAGACCCCACATGGTAGAAAAGAACCAAAGACCTACACACACACACACACACTTAACATGATTCTTTTAACAGTTACAAGTTCCCTCCTTGCACTGGCTTGCTGGCTGTGAGAGGATTGTCTGTTCATGGACTAAGCATGCGGAGTTTCCTGTTTGCTCAGTTCTGTGGCTCAATGCCCAGTCTACACCTCATCACTTACCACATCAGTGCAGTTCCAAGTGTCTACGGGCAAACCTAGGACAGAGAGTCAACACCAAATGCCCCAGCTTCCGACACACAGCACCCCGTCCAGTAAGATTCCACTCCAATATCTCTTACTCCTGATTCCCTGACCAAAAATTTTTACTTAAAAATTAAAGATTTTTTTTTTTAAAGGCTCTTGGGTAAGCTGGGCATGGCCACCCACACTGTAATCGCAGAACTAAGGAGGCTGGGGTAAAATGAAAAGTCCAAGGCTAACCTGGGCCACAGAGCAAGACTGTCCCTAAACAAGTAAATAAATAAACAACAAGGGGGCTAAAAAGATGGCTCAGAGGCTGCTCATACACATGGCAGCTAACAACTATTTGTAACTCCAGTTTCAGAGGATCCAACTTCTTACCTCCACAAGCACCAAGCACAGACATGGTACACATATACACATTCAGGCAAACACCCATATACATGAAGAAAAATTAAGCACCAGGGATAACAGTATACATTGGGGCATAGAGATAGATGAATGGTCTTTGAAGGAACCTGCAACAATCACACACATACATCAAAAGACAGGAAACATAACTTCAAACAATAAGGACCAATGGTCAGAGAATTACAGGAAGCTGCTATTCTCTTCATTCATCCCACAGCCACAGAGAGACCCAGGCCTACAGTCAGGACCACATTCTAGACTGTGATAGGGTTCTGGTCAGAGATCTGGCTTTGAGCACAGAAAGAAAGTGGCTTCCAAGACATCACCCTCATATGGGGAGACTGAAGCTGAGAGCCAGGGCAGGCAAAATACTCATACACTTTTTTTTTTTTTTTCCGAGACAGGGTCTCTGTGTAGCCTTGGCTATCCTGGACTCACTTTGTAGACCAAGCTGGCCTCGAACTCACAGCTATCCGCCTGCCTGTGCCTCCGGAGTACTGGGATTAAAAGTGTGCACCACCACACCCAGTATTTCCACCCACCACCACCTCCCAAATACAAAAACCTACACAGGGAACATAAAAGGCAACAGCACGTGGGATACACTGAATGACAAGGCAGCAGCGGGTCACAGCCCCAAATATGCACTAAGGAGCCCTGAGTCCACATGATGTAAATGGCTGATGAAGAAAAATGAGAAAAGTAAACGAGGACAAGATAGCTTAGCAGGCCACTGGCCTAGTGGGCAGCCCGACCAGTCAGCTTGCATTCAATGCCTTGATCCCATGGTGGAAAAGAGAACAGACTCCTACAAGTCACTCTCTGTAGGCCTCTGACCTCCGTGCCATGCACATCAAGCAGCAGACATGGTGGTGTTTGCCTTTAATACTGGCATTTAGGAGGCAGAGGCACAATGGATCTCTGTGAGTTTGAGGCCAGATTGGTCTACAAAGCAATTTCCAGGCCAGCCAGGGCTACACAGGGAGACCCTGTCTCACACAAAAGCCAAACAAAGACTAACAGTAAATAACTAACATTAAGCAGGACAAGTCATGTTTACAGTGTGTCCTTTTATATGATAAGAATGGCACATTATCTCCCAGGAGCACAATGTCTAACCTAAGCATCAGACAAATGCCAACCAGGGGCATTCACAAAGTCCCTGACCATTCCAAAAACCTGTCAAGGTCATCAAAGCCAAGCAAGACGGAGAAACAATCAAAGGCAGGGAGTCTGTGGAGACTGGAGATTGGACACAGGGTTAAAAACAAAGGAAACCCACAGAAAGCTTGGGCTTTAGTTATTAATTCAACTCTTAAGCAATAAGGATGTTAAAGCTGGGACAGGAAGCTGGAAAGAGCAAGGAGCTCTAGGTCGAGCAAAGTTAAAACCACAATATTCTTTTCCAACACAGGTGGGCAAAGGGCCGTGGAAATAAGCAATCTAAAGACAAGTATAGCTGTGCTGCATGTGTTTGTAATGTAATGAAAGGGGACATGTGGATTACGAGGTCACAGCAGCCTTGACTAAATACATAGTGAGTTCAAGGTCAGCAGGTACAACATAAGACCTTGTCTCAAAAGATTAAAGGAGGCCAGGTATGATGGAATAGGCCTTTAATGCCAGCACTCTGGAAGGCAGAAGCAGGCTGATCTCTGTGATTCCAAGGCCACCCAGGTTTACATAGCAAGTTCCAGGACAGCCAGGGCTACACAGAGAGTTCCTGGCTTTGAGAGAGAGAGAATATGAGACTGAGAGACTGAGAGCCAAAGGAGTAGGACTGGAGAGATAGATGGCTCAGTGGTTATGAATACTGGCTGCTCTTTCAGGGGATTCGGGATTTAATTCCCAGCACCTACAAGTTGGCTCACAACTGTATGTAACTTCAGTCCCCAGGGATCAGATGTCCCCTTCTGCTCTCCTCAGGTACCAAGTATACACATAGTAAAGAGACATAAAAGCAGGCAAACTGTACGCATGTGCACATGTGCATACACACACACACACATACACACACACACACAATTTAAAACTAAGAGAAGAAATGGGAAAGGAAAATGAAAGAAAAGAGGGAAAAAAGAAGATAGAGAAAAAAATAGTTTCCAAACTGTTGAAATAACAGTTAATTTGCATCTCCTCTTCTTACCAATATGCTCCCTCAAGGTCAGAAAGAGATGAATAGATGCACGTGTTCCTTCTTATTCCTAAAATCTACAAAAATAACATTAAGAGTATTTTTTTAAGATATAAACAAGGAATTGGCAAAATGGCTCAGTGAAGTTCTATACCCAACACTACAAGAAATAAAAATATGAATAATTTTCTTAGCAGTACTTGTTTAGGGGCAGGACTTGGGAGAAGCAGCAACAATGAAACACACAGGTTCTACAAGCTGGACATGGTGGTGGTCAGGCAGAGGCAGGCCGAGCTGTTGAGCTCAAGGCTAGCCTGGTCTATAGACTGAGCTCCAGGACAGCCAGGGCTGCATAGAGCATAGGTTTTCTTTATGAGGTGGTCAATCATCAAAATATCCTAATGTCCTAATACTGACCAAAGTGATGAAGAATGTGCTAAAAGTCACTGAACAAGTGCTTTAAATGAGTTATTGAATAGTGTGTGAACCAAGTCTCGGCAGGTGTTATAGAAGTATATTCTAGGTGCTGAAAGGCATGGCAATAAAAATAGAGTCATGAGCAAGTAAGGCATGGTGAAGTCTGGGAAGAGGTCGGGAAGCCACAGCTGCTTCCCCAGGATCAGAGCTCAGGGAAGCTGCACCGAGAAAAGATCTTACAGATCTTACAGACAGAGACCCCAAGGCCTTAGTCAGCAAAGGAAAAGAAAGCATGGAAGGAGGAAGTGAGAGGGCTGGGAGCTGGGCTGGATGGAAGTAAATGAACCCAGGCAGACAGAAAAAAAAGGAGGGCCTCTTTAGGGTCACCGATGCCAAGGAGGCTCCTGAGAATGAGGCAAACAAGAACAAGGAAAGTCACTGTCCAATTTATCCGCAAAAGCCAAAGCCATGGAAGGAACCTTAAAAGTGTCCTAGATCCTAGGAAACACAGCTCTGGTGAAGAGGTACGAGGTTCTCCGGGTCAGAGGGGAGCCACACACCTACTCACTGCCCAAAGAGAGGCCCCACCTGTACGTATAGCTCCAGCAGGTTTTCAGAGCCCAATCTCTGAAGCTGATCAACAGGAGAGAGCCTCTACTGAAAATTAGATGGAAATAAATGAAAAGCAAAAGACAGAAAAAAAGAAGAGGAGAGATGTTTCAAGATGCTGATCAACACTGCACACACAACCGTACTGGTAGAGAAAAAAGGAAAAAACAATCATTCATGGCTGAATAAAAGATAAAATGGGGGGGGGGGCTTGTCAGAGAAATCTCTCAGAGAGTAGAACAGTCTACTGGTTTGAATGGATGTCCCCCACAAGTTCTGGGACTGTTTGGGGAGACTTGGGAGGTATGGCCAAGTTGGAAGAAACACATCACTGGGATCAAGCTTTGAGAGTTTAAGGGGTCTCTCTCTGCTTCCTGTTTGTGCTTCAAGATGAGTCCTTAGCTCTCAGCTTCCAGCTCCTGCCTACTACAATGCTTCCCCATAAGTCCAAAATAAATCCTTCTTGTTATGAGCTGCCTTGGTCCTGATGTTTTACCACAGCAACAGAAAAGTAACAGACAATAAGACAATAAGGGCTAAACCTCGAGCACTGTCTCAACGCCCCGCCCCCCCCCAAAAAAAAATAAATAAAAATTCAGCTAACGTTACATAGAGTATCCCAAAGAATAAAAAGTGCAGGAAAAAAAGGAGGCTATGGCAGAAATGAAAGATCACCTTCACAGCCAAAGGAGCCAACCTGAAGGGATCATCATGGAGCCAACAAAGAAAATGCAGGAGGCACAGAAACATGAGCCCTTCACATACACAGTGGACACAGGAAACGTGTCCTCTCCTTCATCTGGGTGTCTTACACTCTGTATCTGCACCACCTGGCAGCCCTGAAAACAAATGCACATGGCACACCCTCACTGATCCCAGAATTATCCCACACACACTTGTAAGGGCTGCTGGGGTGTCATCAAGTTGTCTCCGTAATAATCAAACCACATGGAAACTTTGACCAGACAAAGGGATCCCCCACCCCACCCTGCTCTGGACAATCCATTCATCTCAAGCTCAAAGACAAAGGTGTTTTTCAGTCTCAAGGGAAATTTTACTCTTTATTTCTCCAATTTTGTTTTCTTTGGGGATTTGAGGGCAGTTGACTTGGGGGGGGGGCAGTATTTTGTTTGTTTTGCTTTTGAGACAGAGTCTCATTATGTAGCCCTGGCTAACCTGGAGCTCACTATGTAGAGCAGGCTAGCCTGGACTCACAGTGAGGTCTGTGCCTCTGTCTCCCAAGTACTAGAATTAAAGGCGTGGCCACCACGTCCAGCTCTGTTTTAGTTTTAGAAGTTAGTTAGCAAATGATGGGGGAAGGGAAAGGGGACTGTGTACACAAGCCGCAGCCTCTGTCCTGGATACCAGAGGAAAGAAATGGGCCTCAAGGACAACAAGTGGTGACGCACTTGTGGTTACAAGTGGTCACAACACTTGGGAGGCAGAAATGCAATAATTTCCAGGGTGGTCCAGTTTACATAGCAAGTTCCAAACCAGGCAGGGAGGCCTACAGAGTAAAATCAGTCTGGAAAGACAGTAAGGAAAAGAAAGAAAGAAAGAAAGAAAGAAAGAAAGAAAGAAAGAAAGAAAGAAAGAAAGAAAGGTGGGTGGGTGGGTGGGTGAAGGAAGGAGAGGAAAAGGAAAGAAGAAGCAAAGAAAGAGGAGCTGGGAGAGGGCATGCAGCCCCTGGCGTGCTGGGAACCCTACCTAACTGAGCTTCTGACCTTGCATCTGTGAAGAAGGCAGGATGAGGGCAAGGTGTGGAAGACACAAGGAAGCTATCCTGAGTGGAAACTTCCAGGCTCCCTAGAAGGCTTGTTCTGCTCACAGCCCATTTGTCTCAGGGTTCCAACCGCACTGTCCATCACCCCACGGATTCCACTGTCCGTTTAGCTCATGGGAATCCCGGCGTGCTGTTCAAGCCATCAGTCACTAGTCACTGGCACTGAGGGAGCTGGGGGGCTCTAGTCCTGGGTGGACACCAGGCCCAGCCAAAGAGAGCCTGATTTAAACTCTTTAAATATTTAGGCATATGGTATACCTTTTAAATATTTAAAGGTATGCTTTAAATATTTAATTACAGCGTTTAAATATTTAGCCATCTGGCCTCCATTTGGGCTCTGGTCCCCAAGCAGGCAGGGACACTATTTTTCTCCTTGTTCGTATGACTCTTACTTAATGCACCAGGCAGAGGAGGTCTCTTATTAGGACACACATGGCCAGTAAGAGATAGCAGATGTGTGAGGATCCAGACCCAGCTCATCACACGGACATCACAACCAAGTCCAAACAAAAGTATACAAGTCAGTAACAAAAGGACAGACAAGCAGTTCACACTCACTACCTATGGGGAATATGAATGGCACGTTGTATTCATTTTTTAATATCCACACATGTATTATTCCCACCCAAAGAAAAAAAAGTGTTAAAAAAGATACCTAACAAGCTTAAGTTGATATGTAAAAACTGCTGCTCTTCAGCCTCATTCCAAAACTTGATGTGGGACTCTTGTTTTCTTCCTAGGACAATGCAAATCCACCTTATGACGTTCCCACTATAGCCCTCTGAGCACCTGAGTGTTGTATCAAAGCTCTCACAAAGAAGCAAAGCAAATCCTGTCATTTATCAGACAATGTTAAGTATCCGACACCTCAGAAATAGAGTTTGGTTGAAAAATCAAATCTCATCGATAATTACATATATTTTCCCTCCCAACTTCAATACATTTAAAGCTCATTTACCCAGTGAGGGTTGGAGGGGCTGGGGGAGTAAATAGAAGGAGATAGGAAAAGAGGGGAGCTCTAAAGAGCTAAGTGTTTTTAGACTCTTTAAAACCCAGAAAACTGCACAGTTTAGATCATTTATTAATTCAGGCTCAGGAATGCTCTGGTATTGAACCTACCAAATCTAAAGCCCACAGAATGAAACATGAATAAGAAGTGAATCTCCTTTTAAAGCCAGGCCTGGTGGCACACGCCTTTAATCCCAGCACTCAAGAGGCAGAGGCAGGGGGATCACTATGAGGCCAGCCTGGTCTACAAAGTGAGTCCAGGACAGCCAAGACTACACAGAGAAACCCTGTCTCAGAAAAAAAAAAAAAAAGAATCCCTTTTTAGGCCAAGCCCAAATCAAAGGGAAAATCCAACCTAGAGAATGTTTTGTGTATCTGCTCAAGCCCTGAGGGAGGTGGGGGAGAACAGAAAGGGAAAATGGCTCACAACCTAAGACTTGATCCCAGAACAAAGGCGAGTCTGCATCTTTCATGGCTGCACCTGGCCAGGCTGCCAGCCCTGGATCAACAGCCACAGGGCACTGGGGTCTCTTCCCAGTGCTCGTCACCATCAGCACCATCTGCTTCATGCATCAGCCTCCTCCTCTGTCCAGAGCCTATAGCATCAGCACCTTCCACCAGCCTGCTGTAACCTGCTCAAGGTCCTTTCAACTTCCAGGTACTTTGAATCCTGACATAAAACATGCAGAGCTGTCACTTAATTTATTAAATACCTTTAAAAGAACTTTAGGTGGTTTGTAGTGAAATCAGTGAGGAACAAAAGAAAGGCAAGGAGAGTGGCGTGGAAAGCTATCCTCCCATAGCGAGATCAAAGGGCACAGTGGATGTGCGGGCAGATGGGTGGATATGGTATATCCCATAACCCTATTTCCTTTCCTACCTTCTCATACAGGTGGTAGTCTGCCCGGCGAGGGTACAGGAAACCCTACAGAGGCTGGTGGAAAAGGAGACAGAGACTGATGGTCTGTTTAGCTCAGTGTTTTTTAATATCCCAAAAAAAGTTTACTGTGAGTAACCTGTATCATATTATTCAACTATATTCTCATGAATGGTTAAAGAGCAAGAGTATTAAGTTATGTGTATTTAACTACAATAAAATGAAGGGGGGAAAACTAAGCCAGGCAGTGGTAGCACACACCTTTAATCCCAGCACTCAGGAGGCAGAGGCAGGTGGATCTCTGAGTATGAGGGCAGCCTGGTCTATAGAGTGAATTCCAGGACAGCTAGGGCTACACAGAGAAACCCTGTCTCAAAAAACAAAAATCAAAACAATATAAAACAGAAATCTCAGCAATATAGGACTTGTCAACTCACTCAAGGCCCAGGATTCAGTCATCAGCATACAAAATTCTAGAAACACACACACACACACACACACACACACACACACACACACACACACACACACACACACCACTAAATGACTAAATGAGGCTAGGTATTGAAGCACACCCCTTTGCACTAGGGAAGCAGAGACAGATATCCACTAAGTTAGAGGCCAACCTGATCTACATAGTAAGTTCCAGGCCAGCCAGAGCTACACAGTAAGACTGTCTGAAAATAAAAGATAAACAGAAAACACCCAGGGTAGAGACAAAGCTCAGTGATAGCTCGTTTACCTAAAACATGGAAGGAACTGGGTTCCATCCTCAACATCACGAAAAACAGAAAGGAGGAGGGGCGCATGCCAGGAGGGGCCTTGTTTTGCCCCACAGTGGTACAAGCTTGCAACTTAGCGCTGAGAAGGCTGAGGCAGGCAGATTGAAAGCGCAAAAGAGAAGAGGGGAGACGGCATGCTGGCATCTGGTGCCAGGCTGGGAACACCAGCAGCATGGACATGCAGGCGACCAGTAAGACAGCACAAGGTATATATGTTAGTTTCTAAAACACCCCAAGTTTGGTTTTTTGGTTTTTTGAAACAGGGTTTCTCTGTGTAGCCCTGGCTGTCCTGGATTTGCTTTGTAGACCAGGCTGGCCTCTAGCTCACAGTGATCCACCTGCCTCTGCCTCCAGAGTGCTGGGACTAAAGGAGTACACCACCAGGCCAGGCAAAAATGCCCCAAGTAAGGAATGCAATTGAAATAACAAAGCCAAAACCAAAAAAACAGCTAGTAGGCTAGCTCGGTTTATAAAAATTCCAAGGAATGTCTGAAAATCTACAAGGAGTTAGCTACTAATGAAAAAGTAAGAAAGAGCTCAAAGCTGCAATAGGAGTTAGTGATGGTCACCCCCTTGGGGAGGAATAAAGAGGCTGGGATGCACACACTCAGCACGTGACGGCTCTAACAGCCAGCCGAGCACGGGCTTCCTGGCTGGAGCAGTGACAACAGCACACATCATTCTTCCGCTTAATTTCCTGGGCAGGAGGTGTTCTTCCCATTTTCAATGGCAAGATGAAAATCACATTACATACTTCTGTACACCTGTAATCCTAGCACTCAGGAAGCCACAAGGACGGAGCCAGCCTGGTCTACAATGTGAGTTTCAGGCCAGCCAGACCTACATAGCAAGACTCAGCCTCACAGAAGAAAACAAAATGCACCAGGGAACCACAGGGCTGAGAGGCCAGAACAGGACAGCAGTGCAGGACGCAGGTTGCGGGGACAGAAACTGCAGAGCACTCTCTCCCTCGTGCTTTGAGTCCCTACCCCACTCTCAAAGACTGCAGAGGCCAGGAAAAGCCCCAATCAAGCCAACAAACACTTCCTTGATATCCCTGAAGGACCAGAATATTCAGATCACCCAAGGAATCTATGGTTAGGTAAAGGCGGGAACCATTCTCCCCTTGGACTCACAGCTCTCTCTGGCTTATGCCATCAATAGCCCAGGGCAAACCCTTTGGAGATGATACACAAAATACCAAGGCAACCGTTTCACAGGTAGCAAATTAGGTCTTCAAGAAATAAATATATTAAGTAATAAGCACTTGGGCCCTAAACTGTATACAGCCTCCCAATTACCTCAATTCTAAAAGCTAATTATTAACTTAATAATAGGGAAATAGTCACTAGAGTCTAAAGCAGCTCATGGAAACTTCTAATTATTCTTTTCCCCCTTTGAAGTACAAATCAGAAATGCTGGGTTGATAAGCTGGGCTGGCCTGTAGCTACCTGACCCGGCACTCCTTGAGATGCCATGTGCACCGGCACTACAGAAACCACAGGCCACACACCATCTCATCTGCCTGTGGCGAGACCCAAATCCTAAATCTTCACTCTACTGCACCTTTCTCAACCGCCTCAGCAATGAATACAGTAGCTGTTCTGTTAGCAACCCTTCAGCAGCCACGTTGCATCGCCACAGAGATCATCTCTTACCCACTGACTCAAATGTGCTGAGCTTTCTCTGATTATAACTGTACATGTTCTTTTATTATTATTATTAAATTTGTTTATTTTATTTATATGAGTGGTCAATTTGCATGTAAACCTGCATACCAGAAGAGGGTACCAGATCTCATTATAGATGGCTGTGAGCCACCATTTGATTGCTGGGAATTAGACTCAGGACCTCTGGAAGAACAGACAGTGCTCTTTACCACTGAGCCATCTCTCCAACCTGGTACAACATGTTCTTTGCCAATACTCTAAACCCCAGCAAAAGGCCGAGGGATTGCCAATTCATGTGAGAGAAGCTCTGGTAACATCTGAAACAAGGAGCTCTGAACCCATACATGAGCACATACGCACATACCCCATGTAACACTCAACATCACAAGCCGTTCTGTGCCGTTGCTCTGTAGAGTCAGGACCTCTCTCCATTTTGGCGGCTAGCCTAAAACGCAGTCCTCCCGGCTCGGCCTCCTGAGTGCTAGAATTACACCACAGACCTTTCTACGTTTCAACAATGTGTCGCAGGCACAGCTCCTAAGTCAGTGTGCTTCCACCATGCCACACACACTCTTCCGTGTCAACACAAAAGCTGCAGTTATCAAGGAGTGCCTTTCAGACTCAGCTGCTGAGACTTTTCTAAGGGACATTGATGAAACTTCTCCTCAGAATTCTTCCACAAATAAGAAATGTCAAAAAAACAAAACAACCGTCAGCAAACAGTTCTGAGTTCTCACACACTGGCTTTAACCCAGATTTTTTTTTTTTTTTTTTTTTTTTTTTTTTGTTTTGTTTTGTTTTTCGAGACAGGGTTTCTCTGTATAGCCTTTGCTGTCCTGGAACTCTCTTTGTAGACCAGACTGGCCTCGAACTCACAGACATCTGCCTGTCTCTGCCTCCCGAGTCCTAGGATTAATGGCGTGCGCCATCACACCTGGCCCAGATTCACATTTTTGTTTGGTTTTTAGGTTTCCGAGACAGGGTTTCTCTATGCAACAGTCCTGGCTGTCCTGGACTGTCTTTTGTAGACCAGGCTGGCCTTGAACTCACAGTGATCCGCCTGCCTCTGCCTCCCAACTGCTAGGATTAAAGGTATGCACCACCACACCCCGCTTCAGATTCACATTTTTAACTCATGGGAGATAAGATAAAAAATTGGGGAAATGGATACATTAAAATAATTTGCTCATCCTTAAATCATGGATACATTAAAATAATTTGCTCACCCTTAAATCATGGATACATTAAAATAATTTGCTCACCCTTAAATCATGACCTAATGGCAGGGTGTTTGCCTAGCATGCATAAGGCCCTGTGTTTACATCCCAGACCTATACCAAAACCAACCAAACAAACAAAAAATCATAACATGTATGCCTACCATGCCTCAAGGAACAACATGAGGGGAGTCATCCAAGCGACAGTGTGCTCTAGACCTCAGAGTGAAGAGGGTGGGAAGAAGAGCCTCACATTTTAACACTTTCTTCCTCCTCGAGGATCTTAGCTAAAGGAAATGTCCTAATGTAAATAATGAACTACTTCCAAGTCAAGAAAAGCTTCACAGAAGAGCTGGGTTCATCACCGGCAGCAGAAAAGTTGAGGGTGTGAGAATATAGAGTCCCTTGTTAAAGGAAAAGCCTTAGGACATTTGCACAAGACAGACCATAAGACATCTTTTTGTTTGGTTTTTGAAACAATGTCTCTCTATAAAACCTCAACTGCCTTGGAACTCATCTGGAGACCAGAGAGGCCTCGATCTCACAGACATCCACCTGCCTCTGCCTTCTGATTGCTGAGACTAAGGTGTGCACCACCATGCCTAGCTTGAGACACCCTTTTAACCCTGGTTGTAAAACATGGTCCATTTTATCTGGTGATTTTTCAAAGTTCATAAGAACAGGAGTCCTAGGTCTCTTTTAAAGGGAAAGAGAGGAGCCACTTAGCTCATTGGAAGAAGAGAGAAAAAGGAGGAAGAGGAAAAAGAAGACAAGTTTGAGAGAGGGGCAGGGGCTCACAGAACAGTAGCTGGAGGTCTTAAGAGATGACTCGGTAGGTAAAATTACTTGCTGTATGATCATGTGGACCCCAATTCAAATCTTCAGAGCTCCTGGAAAAAGCCACGTGTGGTCATTCTCATGCCTGTAACCCTAGTGCTATGCAGGGCAAAGACAAGAGGACCACTGTGGCTTTACAGCTGCTGGCCAAGCTCCAGATTCAGTGTGAGAGCCTGGCCCCCACCCCACCCAAAGGTAAGGAGGAAAAAGACAGAACAGGGACTGGCATGGGGATGTGCTTGGCACACACAAACAATCATATACCACACACAGACACAGTGTGGGTTTTGGGGGGGGGGTTGTTTGTCTGTTTTGTTTTGTTGGTTTTTCGAGACAGGGTTTCTCTGTGTACCCTTGACTGTCCTGGACTCACTTTGTAGACCAGTCTAGCCTCGAACTCATAGCGATCCACCTGCCTCTGCCTCCCAAGTGCTGGGATTAAAGGCATGCGCCACCACTCCTAGCCAGACATAATGTATTTTGTTTTTTGTTTTTTTAATTATTTATTTATTATGTATACATGGTCTACATGTACATCTACAGGCCAGAAGAGGGCATCGGATCACATTATAGATGGTTGTGAGCCGCCATGTGGTTGCTGGGAATTGAACTCAGGACCTCTGGAAGAATAGTCAGTGCTCTTAACCTCTGAGCCATCTCTCCAGCCCCAGACACAATATTTTAAATCCAGTGGCTGGCATGAATATAGCTGGTTTCCTTCCATACCTAATATTTTAACCCTTTCAGCAGAAAGAGCAGGGAGCAGGGCTTCAAAATGGCTCAATGGGCAAAGCACTGCCACCAAGCATCATGACCTCAGTTCAATCCCCAGGACCTACCTGGTACAAAGAGAAAACTGAATCATGCAAACTGTCCCTTGTGTGCACCCACACAAATATTAAATAGTGTTAACTTTACAACAAAGTTTTTAAATAGCCAGGAATACACTGGGTTCATAAATAGAATAATTGCCCTTGGGCAAAAGGAAAAAAACAAAAAACAAAAACAAAAACAAAAAAAAAACCCACATGCTCAGGTCAGCCCAGGTGAGGCAGTTAAGGATGGAAGGTACTTAATTTAGGCAGCAGCAGTCTGCCTTTCTTACGCACCTGCTTCAGTTGTGCCATTTTCTTTCTAGCTGCACTGTACAGGAGACACAGGGATGTGGATATACGCTACATGGATGAACAACCTGCTGGAGCTGGGGTCCACGGGAAAGAGGGGCCTCCCCTGTGGCGGCCACGGGAAGGAGTTTACCCACCTCTGCCTAGCTAACCACAACTGTTCACTCAAACTCGTTAACCACTAGCACATCTGTCTAACAGGCTTGGGAAAGACAAGAAAAAGAGAAGCAGGACGCGACCCTCCATACACTGAAACAGGAAAAGAAAACTCTAAATATGATTAATTTCATATTAATTTTAAAAATCAGAAATTATGTAGCCTAGAGTTCACTGAAGATTCTCCCACCCACATGGAATACAATGATATAATATTTGACTTTGATTTGTAGGTTCTAAAAAGCTCATATGTTTCAAAATACTTGATTTTCCTTTTATGAGTCACCCTGACTCTGATTACAGAAAATACTCCTGGAAGGCTGTGTGCTATTAGTCAATTAAGTTGATTTCTTTTAAAATATTACATTTTCAACAGTCACACCAGAACATAATCCTGAAAACTCCTTTTCAGAGACACAAAAGTCCTCTTCTTTCTATTGTGTGACAGTAGAATAGCAGAGCAGGCGGAGGTGATTAAAGGCAAGCACTGACCCAGCCAGAGGCTGTGCAGAAGCCTTCCAAGCGCCAGCCTCAAAGAAAGCTATCTGCATATTATTTCTACTCCCCCCCCCCACCTCCCCACCCCCACACCCTCCCCACCTCCCACCATCCCAGGGGAACACAAGGATAAAGCTTCCCAGAGGCTGGAACCTCAGCCACTTCCTCAGGAAGTGGTACAACCACAGCATCTCCTCCAGATTGGTCCCCAACACCAGGCTTAAGAAGCCTGGTAACCAGAGCTGCAATCCTGAACAGGCTTGCTTCAGCAGACAGTTGCGGGAGATGAGTGGCTGGCCCTGGGCCACAGCCCAGGTAGAAGATGACACAGGTCCTACACTCTGCAGTTTCCCTTCCCCTCAGACCACACCACGCAAAGCTCATGAGAGGCAAGGTCAGCATCGTGCTGACATATTTTCTTTTTCGGCTCCACTCCAAAACAGAACTGGGCTGACTAGCAAGACAAAGGTTCTTGAACAGGCATTATCTACTAACTAACTGAAGAAACAGTATCCAAATATACCTAGCCAGTGTTTTCCTGTACAAAACAGTAAATTTAAAGGGCAAGATTACCCTCAGGTTAGCACTTCATAGGAAACAGTCAGCAAGAAAAACTCAAGTGCAGAATTTAGAGTTCACAGTTGCAGGGCTGGAGACAGCTCAGCAGTTGAGTGTTTTTACTGATCTTCCAGAAGAAGGGAGGGGCGGCATTTACATCGGGGCCTGAAATTCCAGCCACTCAAGAGGAAAAGGAGCACAGCTTTGTGGCCAGCCTGGGCTACTCAGTGAGCCCAAGGCCAACCTCTACATTTAGTGACACTCCTGGCTCAGAAATTAGAGAGACAGCAGGGCAGTGGTGGTGCACACCTTCAATCCCAGCACTCAGGAGGCAGAAAAAACCTGTTTAAAATAAATAAATAAAAATTAGAGAGAGAAAGAGAATGCTCTGGGCCAGGTGTGGTGGTGCACGCCTTTAATCCCAGCACTCGGAGGCAGAGACAGGCGGATCACTGTGAGTCTGAGGCCAGCCTGGTCTACAAACTGAGTCTAGGACAGCCAAAACTACACAGAAAAACCCTGTGTCAGAGAGAGAGAGAGAGAGAGAGAGAGAGAGAGAGAGAGAATATATATGGGAATGCTGTGAAAGCAGATTAAGTGTCAATGAATGCCCTTTCTTATGCCCATAGGTGCAATCCCCAGTATTAGGCAACAGCTTCCTAATATTAAACTGCAGCATGAAAGCAGAGGCAAGTTCAGCATCTGCCCGGGCCCCCAGGGTCCACAGTGGACACTGTGGAATAGGACAGGAAGCCCAGCCATGCAGCCATGCGTACCTGTAACTGTGCTCTCTCAGGGGCCCCTGATCCTGCGTCTATGAACCACCTTTCCTGAAAGACACATCTGCACATACCTGGCGTAGGACTAGTAAAAGTACACAGGACAGGACTTGCCCAGACTCAGGGTTCATTAGCTAATTAAAGAAAATCTTCAGGTAAGGAGGCTACAATGGAGCACTTTCTGTCCCAGCAGCTTCCAGAACCAAAAAGTGCTTAAAATCCAGGAAGGAAAGATGTTCTTTTCTAAGATGCTCCCAAAGAAAACTGATGGCAAGGACCCTATCTGACACATCCTGACGAAAGCCCATCTTGTGGTACAAGAGCAATGTTTAAAATCCAACTAAAGAGCTTCTATAGAGAAATATTTGAGGAAAACACTAAAAAGTATGCAAATTAACATCAATAAAACAAGAAAAATGAAAAGCTATGGTTTACTTTGTTACAGTGTTACATATAACATTGAATATATTTTTTTTTCTTTCCTTTTTATTTGGTTTTGGGGTTTTTTGTTTTGTTTTGTTTTGTTTTCTGATATAGGATCTCATTGTGTGGTTCTGGCTGTCCTGAAACTCACTATGTAGACCAGGCTGGCCTGTCTCTGCCTCCCAAGTGCTGGCATTAAAGGCAGGAGCCACCACACCCAGAAACCCTTACTATTATAACCACTTTGTTTTGATGGTGTTGGGAAGTGAATCAGACTCACGTGCTCCAACCCTGGGCTTCATCTCCAGCACATCTGAGCCACTTTTGTTTTGTTTTTTGAGTCATGATCTACCTAAGTAGCCCTGGTGAGCCTGGTTCTCTCTCTGTATAGACCAGGCTGACTTACACCCAGCCCCACCTGAGCCATTTTTAAGCACATGGTCAAAGCACTAAACTCCTTCCCATCCTATTTGTAGTCTTATAAAACTTAAAACAAGGACAGCCAGCTGTGGTGGCACTCAAGATGCTCAGGCAGGAGCACAGCCATGTTCAAGACCCAGACTCAAAACAGAAAGAAAGCTCATTCATATAAATGTGACTTTGCATTTAAAAGGAAGCAAGTCACAGCCTTCCTTGGAAAGTACTTTTGTACCAGCTATTTCCAGGGACAGACCACATTCCTTGTGCTTCACCATGAGTTTTAGAACACTGAACAGCCTAGACCTGCTTCCATGAACAAACTTCAGGAAAAGCCAACTTCAGGAAAAGCCACCAAGACTGTGTGCATGGGTTTGTGTGTGTGCTGGGCTTGTGTGTGTGCTGGGTTTGTATGTGTGCTAGGTTTGTGTGTGTGCTGGGTTTGTGTGTGTGCTGGGTTTGTGTGTGTGCATGGGTTTGTGTGTGTGCTGGGTTTGTGTGTGTGTATGGGTTTGTGTGTGTGCTGGGTTTGTGTGTGTATGTGCTGGGTTTGTGTGTGTATGTGCTGGGTTTGTGTGTGTATGTGCTGGGTTTGTGTGTGCGCTTGCATATGTGTATAGGGTTCGTGTGGGAGGGGCCCATGTCTAGTGTTGTCTTCAATCACTCACTCTCCATCTTGTCCTTTGAGACAGTCTCTTGTTGAACCTGGAACCAAGTTCTTCAACGAAGCTGGCTGGCAGGCCACTGAGCCCCACGATGCTCCATCTGCCTGCCCAGCACTGGGACTTTACAGGCATGCACTACAATGCCTGGTATTTTTATTTTCTAATGTTGATGATGAGAATCCAAACTCAGGTCCTTATGGTCATCAGCTGTGCCATCTCTTACCCTTTAGCTTGCAGCACTCTTCCTGCCTCCACGTCCCACGTGCTAGTCGCCCGGTTCATCCAGACTCTCTTCAAGTGGCTCCACGGTGAAAGCAATGGAACTTTCCCTACGTGTCTTAGATATGAACTGCCTCTGAGTTAGTAAAACCTACTTAGTGAATTGCAGTATTCCATAACTAAGTGAAAAGTAGCCAACAGCACACTCCTGTCAGGAAGTAGCACACCCAGACTCCAGATGCACTCCTCCGGTGTGTCTATAAATGTCATGCTTTGCAGTGGCTTCTCCACAATTCTACCTTGAGGTAAAATATAGATTTCCTAAATTAGAAGTGATATTTTGAGTACAGCAATGAGAACTTCAAAGTAACTTTCCCTGATGAACTGAACAGACAGACCAGACCTTCCAGTTTCTAGCCCCGAGTCCTGCTTGGAGGCCTCTGCCCTCAGCTGATCCCAGGTCACTCACATTGGCTGCTACTTCTCATCTGCTTCTCCAGCTTAACAACTTTTAGATCTTAAATTTAAAATATTCACAAATATTTTTTAGATTTTCAACATTAAGAAATATAGATTAAGGGGCCCAGTGAGACAGCTCAGCAGATAAAGGCACTTGTCATCGGCAGCCTGAGTGCAGGATCCACACAGGAAGGAAGGCCCGACTCCCACAGATTGTCCTTAGGCCTCCACATTCACATGGCAGCACATGCACACAATAAATTCATGAAAATGTAATTTAAAATTGTGTTGTTGTTGTTGTTACATATAGGAGAACCCCTGGATGGCTCAGGGGTTAAGAACATTTGCTGCTCTTGCAGGGGACCAGAGTTTGACTCCCACCTGCAGTGGGCAGCTCACAACCACCTGTAAATTCCAGTGCCACAGGATCCAATGCCCACTTCCATGGGCATACACATATACATGGGCATATACAAGGTGCATATACATCCACACAAGCACACATGCACATAAAATAAACACGTGTGCGCACACACACACACACACACACACACACACACACACACACACACGAGAAGCCTGGTCTAGTCAATGGTATACACCTATAATCCTAGCATTAGAGGATAAGGCAAGAGGATCTGAATTCCAGACCACTGGGTTACGAGCAAGACCTGACCTGTACTGTACTGCCAGCAATTGGTGGGGCGGGGGCGGGGGGGGGGGTAGGGAAGGGAATGGATATGTGGGGGGAATGGATATGGGGAGGGAAGACGTGCTTCTATGTATGTATGTGGGTACAAACCTGTCACTGTGCCAGTGAGAAGATGGGAGTTAGCAGGGGGATTCCCTCAAGTTCAAGGCCAGCTGGGACAATAGTCTCAAAGAGAACAGAAAGGGGGAAGAGAAGGGAAAGGAGAAAAAGAGCAGAGGAAGAGAGGAGAGGGGACAAGGGAGGAGAAGAGCAGAGGAGGGGAGCAGAGGAGGGGAGCACAGAAATTTTAGACTTCTCTGGAGAGTTGATAGTTCACTGCTGGCTTCTTTCAACAGGCTTTCTTTTCAAGATTTATTATATACATGAGTGTTTTATCTGCATGTACACCTGAATGCCAGAAGAGGGCACCAGATCTCATTATAGATGGTTGTGAGCCACCTTGTGGTTGCTGGGAATTGAACTCAGAATCTCAGGAAGAGCAGACAGTGCTCTTAACTGCTGAGCCATCTCTCCAGCCCCTCAACAGGTTTTCTTGCCATACAAGTCTAGAGCCCTGAGTTCAAGCTCCATAACCTCATAAAGGTGGCCAGAGAAAACTGACTTCCCAAAGTTGTCTTCTGATCTTGGCACATGCACCACAGCATATGCGCGCGCGCGCGCGCGCGCACACACACACACACACACACACACACACACACACACACAAATAAATTTTTTTGTTGCTGTTTTTGGTTTTGTTGTTGTTGTTTGTTTTTTGTTTTTCGAGACAGGGTTTCTCTGTTAGCCTTGGCTGTCCTGGACTTGCTTTGTAGACCAGGCTGGCCTCGAACTCACAGCGATCCGCCTGCCTCTGCCTCCCGAGTGCTGGGATTAAAGGCATGCGCCACCACGCCCGGCTGGTTTTTGTTTTTTGAACAGGATTTCTCTGCATAGCCTTGGCTGTCTGGGACTCGGCACTCAGCCTTGAACTCACAGCAATCTACCTGCCTCTGTCCCCTGACCCAGGTACAAATAAACTAACTTTAAAAAATTGTTTGAGGGGGTCGTAGAAGTGGTTCAGAGGTTAAGAGCACTGGCTACTCTTCCAGAGGTACTGAGTTTAACTCCCAGCAAACACATGGTGGTTCCCTCTTCTGGTAGGCAGGCATACATGCAGGCAGAATATTGTATACATACTTAAATAATTTTTTTTAATTGAAACTGAGCCGGGTGGCACATGCCTTTAATCTCACAAGGCGGAAGCAGGTGGAACTCTGAGTTTGAGGCCAGCCTGGTCTACAAAAGAGAGTCCAAGATAGCCAGGACTATGTTAAAACCCTGTCTGGAAAAAACCTAAAAAAAAAAAAAAAAAAAATTGTTTGAACTACTGCTCTCATTTCTATTTGAAGCCAGTGGTTCTCTACTGAGACCATTTGTCCACTGACATTCTGGATGTCCTAACACAGCAGAGAAAGCATGCCCCTGACTTCTAGTGGCAGCCACTGACTACCAGAAGTTGGCCAAGTGTGCTGCTAACATCGTGCCATGCACACTCATAGAGCAGCTCCTCACAACCAAGGATGCCAACAGTCAGTACTATCAGGAGTACTGAGGCGAAGAAACTCCACTCTGCGCAAACAGCATCCTCCACCAGCACCAAAACATAAGCTTATGATCTACCTGCTTCCCCAAGTCAGCCACACCTCAGCTGAGCTTAGCAGATGTACCTCTCTCTCCGGTAAAGAAGGGTGGGCAGATGACCACACAAAATGTTACAACGATGCTTCTTAACATCAAAAATGGCTCCACTGGTTAACTCCGAGGCAATTCTCACTGGATGGCAAAGTACTACCAGCATTTTTTGAATTATAAAACATAGTACTTTCATCTGTAAACACGACTGAGAGCATCCTGGCTACTTCCTGAAGGAAACAGAAAACAGACGTGGGGCGTGGGCAGAGAAGGGAGATTATTTACAGCATATCATAGGCTGCTGTTGCACTGATGGGGAGGCAGCTAAAACCCTCCAGTGTCCGTCATCTCAGACAACCGTAGCTTAGAACAATGTTCATATGCCACCAGTAGACAGCATCAAGGAATTAGCAGTGGGGCTGGAGAGATGGCTCAGTGGTTAAGAGCACTGGCTGCTCTTCCAGAAGACCCAGGTTCAATCCCCAGCACCCACATGGCAGCTCCAGATCTGATACCTTTTTCTGGCCTCTACAGACACTGCACGCATGTGACATATAGGCATTCATGTAGGCCAAACATACATGCACATAAAAAGAAATAATTTTGTTTGTTTGTTCAAGACAGGGTTTCTCTGTGTAACAACCTTGGCGGTCCTAGACTCACTTTGTAGATCAGGCTGGCCTTGAACTCACAGAGATCCACCTGCCTCTGCCTGCCAAGTGCTGGGATTAAAGGCATGCACAACCACACCTAGCCAGAAGAAATAAATTTTTAAAGGAGATAAGGAAATGTTGGATTAATCTCAATCAATCTCCCTACCTCCATGTCTGTCTATCTGTCTGTGTCTGTCTGTCTGTCTGTCTCTCTCTCTCTCTCTCTCTCTCTCTCTCTCTCTCTCTCTCTCTCTCTCTCTCTCTCTTCCTGGAAGTTCCTGGGCTTAAGCAACTTTGCAGATACCAGATGTAAGGCTTAAGCAATGATTCTCTTTAGAGAACAGTAGTAAATTCTAGATTTAGAGTGAGATGGAAGTGCTTCCTACCCATTTTTCTAACAACGTCATGCTTTTTCCTCCAGGTACACCTGGACAACCTCATGAACAAGCAAGAGACCACATCTTCAAATAGTAAAGAGTAATGGCTGGAGAGATGGCTCAATGGTTAAGAATGGATACTGCTTTTGCAGAGGGCCCAAGTTTGACCCCCATACCCATGTCAAATGGCTCACAACCACCTAAAATTCCAGCTCCTGGAATCCAATGCTTCTCACCTCCAAGGACGCCCGCACTCAGGTGCACAGATAAATGCACATAATGAAAACAAATCTTAAAAAGGTAAGTGCATGGTAAAGGAGGGCAGGTGAGAAAAGCTAACCAGGGGAGTGCGGTGTCCCTTACTTTGAGGAAGCCATAGTTACTCTCAGTGCTGAGGACCAAACCCAGCGCCCTGCACATGATTTACAGTCTTGTCACATCACTCTTTGGGGCCAGGTGTGGTAGTTGCACATCTTTAATCCCAGCACTCGGGAGGCAGAGGAAGGTAGATTGCTCTGAGTTCGAGGCTAGCCTGGTCTACAAAGTGAGTCCAGGACAGGCAAGGCTACACAGAGAAACCCTGTCTGGAAAAAACAAAAGAGAGTTATTGTGAGGGTTAACTAAAGCAAGCAAGTGGGCTCTGGAGAGGTAGTTCAGTAGTTAAGAGCACTGGCTACTCTCGCAGAAGGCCCAGGCTCAGTTCACAGCTCTGACATGGCAGCTCACCACCAACTGTAACTCAATTTCCAGGAGATCTGACACTCTTCTGGTCTCTGTCTGCATACCCACATGCACTGATAGGCAGGCAAATAGCCACACTCATAAAATAAATCTAAATATCTAAACAGCAACAAAAGAAACCAGTACGTGCTCACTAGAAGACCTAGAACACAGCCCTTTCTAAATGTGAGTTACTGCAATATCAGAGCAAGTTCAGGGGCCAGGCTGGGGGACAGACAACCTGGCAGAGGCAGAAGGATCAGGAGGCCAAGGCTAGCCAGAGCTATACAGTAAGACCCTCACTGGAGAACAAAGATAGAAACGAAAGGTCAGTGTTGGGACTCTAGCAGAGAGTGCTAGAACAAACTAAACCACAATAGTGATGCTCCCAACAGACAACACCAAGGCAGATGCCACCAGAATTCCCAGCAATCCATGGGGTAACAAAGAATGCTCTTAAGCCCCCTTAGCAAATAGACACTTTGGCAAGGTCTTCTAAGAAAATGTTTCCTACCCTCAGTGAAACTGGAACACAGTGTAACCAAAGACACGACAGCTCAATTTGAAACTCCAGCTGTTGTCAAGGATACCTACCCTAATGCTCAGGACTAGAGGAACAATTTCAATTCTGACTTGTCTCAATAAGACCAGGAAGTCCAATCACTGCTATGTCAAGTGCTGAGCTACCATCAGACAGGACTTTACTGGATTCTGTCGGTGCCTATGGGGACTCCAAGCATATACACATACAAATGACTTCAGCCCAGCTTCCTACCTCCAGCAGCTCAGGAGAAGGCACTGCTTGCTCCATGCTTCTTACATGCTTGGCTGGTTGGCTGGTTGGCTGGTTGGTTGGTTGGTTGGTTGGTTGGCTGGTTGGCACATATGAAGGGAGGAAAGCAACTTGTGGGAGTCAGTCCTCTCCTTCCATCATTTGGGGCCCAAAGGTTGAAGTCAAACAGGCAGTTTGGTGGCAAGTGCCTTTACCGTGCGAGCCATCTCACCTGCTCTATTATACTTTGAGTTGAGTGAGAGACAACAGACTTTCTTGGGTTAGGTTTCTGTAGTGTGGTTCTTAGTTTTGTACTGGGGCAAAGTCCCACACTGTAGCCCAGGCTGGCATAGATGGCCTGGAACTCTCCATAGTCCAAGCTGGCCTCAAACTCCAGGCATTGTACTCACCCTTTGGACCGGTGTGATGGACAGGCATTGAGCCATCACATCTAGCTTGATATAGACTCAAGCTGCAAACTAAAGAGCTTGGCAGCTCAGCTCCTGAACTGAGGTGCAGAGCAGAGCTATGATGAGAGCAGCCGGTCCGATGCCCACAGTCTCAGCCACGCTGCTGCTGGGCCTCCATTCCATAAGCATGCAACAGAAGGGCACCCACACATCAGAGTTGCTGAGAGCAGGAACGACTCCAAAAGCAAGTGCTCCCAACTGGTTGGCTGAGCAGCATTTTCCCAGCACGATGAAGTCACCTCTTGTTTTTATCATTTCTTAGGAAAGCCTTTCTCTCAGTGACTGCTGAGCACACGTTGCTTCTTGTGGCATGCTGCGTCGCCACCACTTCTCTCTGGATCACCTTTCCTTTTTTTTTTTGTCAAACTACACCCGTTATCTTCTCCACAATTCCACCAAAAACATCTTTTTCAGAACCTTTTCATCCTTTGCATTCTTCACTTTAAAACCCAAAGGAGCATTTCAGAATAAAGCATATTTTTACAAATTAAGAAAAATTCAAGTCAGGCGTAGTGGTGCATGTCTTTAATCCCAACACTCAGGAGGCAGAGGCAGGCGGATCACTGGGAGTTCAAGGCCAGCCTGGTCTACCAAGTGAGTCCAGGACGGACAAGGCTACACAGAGAAACCTTATCTGGAGAAAGAAAGAAACTTGTTCCAGCTGCATTCTGAACTCCCCACAGCTCTGACACAATTCCTCTCCCTTTTTCCAGAACTGCCCAGACAGCCTTGTCCACCAAGCCACAGTCCAGTCCCATCGCAGAAATCGGAGGCCCCATAGCAGCCCTACTACCCACCAGTCCAGAAGAAACTCCCGCCCTACGAGGAGCAAGACTAAGAGCTAAACTGGCAGATTCAGGTTCAGCCAACAACTAACAAATCACTGTCAACGTCCCAGGTTCATATTTCATAGACCAGTGGCCAAATGCCCAACATGGTATAAACTTCACTATGGTTTGTGTGTTAAGGCAAGCTGCTGTAGAGATGGGGTGAGGTACCTCATCTGACACCACTGTATTCCTATCTCCCTGTCCAGTAGTGTCTGTCTTCCCCAAGGTAAGAAAGTCCAGTCCCTCACAGCTCACTTCCCACATCAGCTCCTTCCTCCAGCTCCGTTTCCTGTGCGGCTGGGATTCCAGAGTGACCTTCCCAGGAGAACTGGCCCCAGGACACATTGCAGGTAGACTTTCACCTTGGGCTAGAAAAGGGGTGTCACCACCTTCCAAGGCTGCAGTGAGATGGCTCATCCCTCGCTCCAACTGCTTCTCAGGGTCAGAGACAGAAATGGTGACTGATGACAGAGTCTGAACTCCTGGCTCTCACTAGACCCCAAACCACTGAACCAACAACACTGGCAAGCACTGCCATGTGCTGGCCTAGGGCCTGACAGCCCTTATGATAGATGCTTTATCAGACTACACGTGCTAAAGGGTTAAAGGGGAGATGGATGCAGTGGCTCACATCTATAACTACAGCACTCAGGATGAGGCAGGATTGCCACAAGTTTAAGGCCAGCTCAGACTAGAGTTCAGTCACAAAAACACAAGAAGAAAAAAGGGGTTGAGGAAGTAACTCAGTTCCTACAGTGAATGCCAGGTTGAGCGAGACACTAGGTTCAATCAAGCAATGCAAACACTGTAACAAGAGCCCTCCATGATTTAGCTATCAATTAAAGTCTGAGAAGTGACTTTAAACAGCCATCCCTGGGTGACAGGTACAGAACATCATGAGCAAGCAAGGATTTTGCACACAAAGACAGGAAGACGCAGTGCGTTGGTGGGGCGGAGTAGGGGCGTTGTGTTGAGTATTTGACCACGTGACCCTGGTTCAAATCTACCACCCATCACTTGGGAATAATGCATGGGATCTTTTCTTTCTTTCTTCCTTCCTTCCTACCTTCCTTCCTTCCTTCTTTTTTTGAGACAGGGTCTCACTGTGTAACTCTTCCTGTCCTGGAATTCACTGTATAGACCAGGCTGGCCTCAAACTGGAGTCCCACCTGCCTCCCAAGTGCTGAGATTAGGGTGTGTGCTACCACGCCCTGCAGGAATAGTGCGATTTTAGCTAGTCACTTTCCGCTGAGTCTTCACAGGAATGCAAGTATACCCTCCAGGATATCAGCCTGAGCCATGATGCACACACCCAGTAAGCCATGTTTTCGTTCCTGGAGCTCACAGGGAGGCATAGCTGTGCAAACGCTGAGGCTAAGAGACGAATTAGGAACACACAGGAGAAAAAAGTTGGCTCCATCTAGGGAAGGGCAGGCTTCTTCCCTAACAGGGGACACTGGCAGTCATTGTACTGATGTTTTCCACTAAGTACACAATGACAGAGGGCACCAGGAGTTACACCATAGATGTCCACCCAACATTCTAGACCATCCTGCCCAGTAGAAACATAAAAACAAAAAAAAAAACGTATGTAGCTTTACATTCCTAGTCATATTTTTTGAGAAGAAAAAGAGAAAAAGAAGAGGTAAAACGAATCTGAATACCAGGTCATGGGATGTGGCAGACTGTGTGCTAAATGTCTGACGGTATTAAACAGGATTATTCACTCCTTGTGTAACCAATATGAAAAAAATTAATGAGATAGTCCACATTTCCTTTAAGACTTTCAATCCTGTCCCTTTCCTGTCTCTCTCAACCCAGGCAATTCTTGAACTCCATATGTATGAGAGGATGGCCTTGAACCCTTACTCCAACCCTGAGGGTTAAGAGTTACAAGCAAAACCCGGTTGGTGGTGGCGCACGCCTTTAATCCCAGCACTCGGGAGGCAGAGGTAGGCGAATCTCTGAGTTCGAGGCCAGCTAGTCTACAAAGCAAGTCCAGGGCAGCCAAGGCTGTTACACAGAGAAACCATGTCTTTTAAAAAAAAAAAAATTAAAAAAAAAAAAAAAAAAGAGTTACAGGCAAGGCATGCCAGGCCTAATTTCTGGAGGCATCTTCTATTTATGGTTCATGTGCAAACATGAACATGTAGTTGCTGTCATACAAATATGTAGAAAGAGGGTCATGGAAAGTCATCGCTAAGCTGTGTAACCATGGCTGACCTGGAACTCAAGAGATCAGCCTGTCTCTCCCTCCTAAGTGCTTGGACAAAAGGCCTGAGATGGCACACCCAGGAAAGCTGGCAAAGCGTTGTGTGTAAGTTTTGTTCTGTTTTAAGCTGACATCTTGGCCAGAGTCAATGAACTAGCTGGGCCATTCCATGAGTGAAGAGGTGAAACACCAGGTTCAACTCCAACTACAAATGGAAGTTACCCAAGCTGGGCCATGCACACCACCCTCCTGCCTATGTTTTACCCATTTTTAACCAGTTAAAAGGCAGCTATAGCTGGAGCCCCAGACACAAGCAGACGATACATGTTCTATTTTTATAGTCAAACTTGTTTGTCTACCTGCAAATGAGGTAAGATAGTACAGAAACAATACTCTCCAAAACAACATCATTTTCCTCAAATGGGGAGACCAGGAAACAGAATAAGAGCCCCCCTCTGGGGAAAGACTCACTGCCTGAGCCCTCCTGTGCACCCTGTTGCACGTAGTCACGCTCAGGAAGAGCCTGGTTTGGAGTTTAAGTGACTGGCTCCAGGTCCCACAGCTCATAAGACTAGAACATAGGTCTGCATCGCTGCGGATTACGAAGACAAGCCATTTCAGAGACTCGGACAAAGGCATCTAAACACTTCTATGGCCTTGCCACCCAGAACTAAGGCAGCATTAAGCATCGCCATTCCTTCCCACTTACTCTCCCAGCCCTATGTAAGCCATAATGAGAACCGTTAAAGCTTGGCTTATCAAGAGTCCACATGGGAGACCTAACTTGATTAACTCGCGTTTTCCAGTTCATCTGATACCAATTCCAAATGTGTGCAGAATTACATACCACCAACACATAAGAAGCCCTGCTCAAACTATTGCACTAACCAAGGACAACACAGTAGTAAACATTGAACCCCTACTCTGATCTACCCAATGGACAGGACATTCTCCACAGTTAGGTGGAGAGCTGAGATTGACTCTGACATGAACTCTGGTGCTCCATATTTGACCACCTCCCCTTGGTGGGAAGGCCTGGTGGCACTCAAAGAAAGAATAAGCAGGCTACCAAGATGAGACTGGATAGCCTATGACCATATAGTGGGGGAGGAGTTCCCCATCGGTCATAGACCTAGGGGAGGGGAATAGAGTGAAAGCAGGAGGGAGGAATGGGAGGATACAAGTGATGGGATAGCAATTGAGTTGTAATCTGAATAAATTAATAAAATTTAAAATTAAAAAAAAAGAAAGAAGCCGGGCCCCACTGAGAGAGCCATGGTGGAGGAGTCCAAGACTAAGAAGGGTCCAGACGCTGGTTCTGGATCGCCATCTGCTCTGAACTGCCTGATAAGCCCATTCTTTGTTTGGGCTAACTGTCAAACATGAGACAGAAATTGCAAATTATATCTGACCTATATCCAGCCACGAATCCTGTAAAGCAGTGGGCTTTGAGTGACCTAACCCACGCAGCTCTTCACCACTCTTAGCTCAGCACTCAGATCTCCATCATCTGTCCCTTCAAACAGAAGCCACAAAACCGACGACGCCTGTGGCTGCCCCCAGAATCGGCCCCCAGAACGAGTCTGTCTCTCAGAAAGAAAAGGTTGAAGTTAAACAAACACTTAATTATCTTTTAGGTCTCCAGAACTGTTCCTCATGCCAGGAAGTTCTCAGTATGTAAAGGTGTAATAATCAACCTTACTGAAAAACCATACAATACTGGTGTTGGGGCCCAAAGACAATCCAGCAGATGCAGCCCTAGTAAGGAGGTGCGTGACAGCTAAAAAAGCTGCTCGGCGTTTCTCTAAAATTCTACTTCTGTCTGCAGAAGCTGATCAAACAGAACTTGCTCTCCCCTCTGGAACATCCTGCCCAAAAAAGATGATTCCAGGAACTCTCTGAGCTCCGTTTATTTACGGTTAGCTCACCCTCATCTCATCTAGCCATTCTCTTTCTCATCCTTCTCAGAGCGTCCCTCCATTTCTCCTCACTTCTGCTTTGTGCCCCAGAAAACTTCTGTCCTTCCGATGTGCTATTTCCAGAGCCAGCTCTGGTACAGAGAACATACCCTCTCCTCTCTGTGCTGACCGGTCAGGAAAACTCTTGGTGTACCTCAAAACTCATCACTACAGCCTCAAGGGACAGCACCCACTAGCTTGAGTGCCCCAGTATCTCTGGCACCACTCTGCCTCTGGAAATCCTCTTTCAAGCCACCATACCCCAAATGCCATCCATGTGGTAGGGAGCATGCCTCAGAGTCTGCCTCTCCCACCGGCATGATCTGGGAGCCTGGAGCCAGTCTTCCTGTCATCGCTGCTCAGTGCTAGTGGTAAGCCTCCCTGATCTGCAACTTCACTTTCCAAGGTTACAATTACAAAGGTCAACAACAGTCTGAAAATATTAAATGGAAAATACTAAGAAATAAACAATTCTTGCCTTATATAACGTTTATTACAGTATGTTATAAATGTTCTGTCTTGTTCTTGGAGACCGTTGTTAACCTCCTAGTCTCATCTCTCTTTCAATTGACTTTGCTTTTCTCTTCATTTTCAGAGCACATAAAGATGAGAGCATCTCTCCATCCCTTCTTGCTTCCACTTTGTGGCCAGGAAAACTGCCTCACTGTCTCACAGGTCTGTATGAACAGGAAAGACCTACCACACAGAAGGTTTGGTACTCTCTTCAGGCACCCACAGGTAGTCTTAGAACTGGTCCCTCCACTGAGAACCACATTCGCCCAATTTGACCTCTGGCCCATTAAGCCACGCCAATATAGCTAAGGGGCAGAGGGCCCCATGCAGGCAACTGTGCCCAAACCTGAAGTTAGCAGATCAAGTCTCTTCACTGCCATCCTTCTCCCATCTCTTCTGCCTTCTACCTTGGACATCTGAAAACAGAAAGGACCAGCTGCCTAGTAACCTACATGTCACCTCCAGGCCCCTCCTTCATCCTTTCTGTTCCATCACTCCCGGTGTCTAGTCAGGTAGCACCACATGCTCCTCAGCCCCTGCATGACCACCCCTCCGCTCCATTCCCACAGGCAGTGTGCCTGGTCTTCAATGTAAAGTGCTGCATCTCCCTACCTCCAGCCTCAACAGCTTCTATTCCATTCCCAAGGTATCCCCACAAGACTTGTGGGATGAAGGCTCAATCTTTCTGCTAATACTAGTGTCCAGAGCTACCAGAAAGTTCCTCATCAGTCTTTCCTTCTCTGCCTTGTGGGCATAAATATGGCTACCACATGCCCACCAGGCTCTCTCTGTACCTTCCTATCACTGTTCCGTTGCAGGCTTGCTCTTCTCGAACCCTGGCCAGTTTCATATACTCAAGGGCTTTCCAGGGTCAAATGCAAAGCGGCCTCTTCAGGGCTCCTTCCTGACAATAACAGTAGATGCCAGTCACATTTCCATGACAGCTCTGTGGGCTACTTCCTACTCCTTGCTCTCCAGTTTCCTCTTTGCTCAGCATTCCTAGAACCTGGCAAGATGCCTGCTGCTCAAAAGAAAAACAAACAAACAAACAATGAAGTCTCAGGTACCTGGTGGCAAGAGCCCTCACATGGTGTGGCTGGGCACTTCCGGGTCCCACCTCGCAGTTTGCCTCCACCTACTTGTCCTGACCTAGAAGTGATTTGTATCCTCAGCCTCCCCTTTCTCCCTCAAGATCTCAAGGAGTTAAACCAAAACAGGGAAAAAAAAAATTAGCACTAAGGGTTATAGACCATCCTCAGCTACATAATGAGTTTGAGGACAGTATGGACTACAGGAGGAAGGAGAGAGAGAGACAGAGAGAAAGAGACTGAGAGAGAGACAGACAGACAGAGACAGAGACAGAGAGACAGACAGACAGACAGACAGAGACTGAGACTTGTTTCACATCTCCACTCCAGTGCCATGACAGTGCTCAGATACATTCCCCTCCTTTCAAGATGTCCAGTGACTTCAAATGGTAGGTACCAGTGGTATTTTTGAAGAAACTATTTATAGACACCAAGATTTCAACAGAGATCTTTGGTATCATTTTCCAAAATTTCAAATCTATTCTTGTGTGGTGTTTCACTGAACTAAAAACACATGAAACTGCCAAACTAGTCTTGAGATTAAAAATAATTGCCGGAAGAAATAAAAGGCTGTTTTACCACTTGCAGCTTTTTGTTTCCATTTTGGCTAATTCCGATTAGTTCAGGGTGATAAAGCATGTCATCCCATTAGAAAGTGTTCCATCATCACGATCAACGCTGCAATGTCTTCACCCTCACCACCTCTCCTTCTGGGAAGTCTGAACTGAAGCTGCCAAGGCCAAATCTCTTCTGTATGATACAGTCAGCTGAATTTATCTCATTTAAACTTCAAATTCATACATATGACCAAATAATACCTAGTGTTTACAAACAATAAAATAAAAAGTGCTGGCACGAAAACCTGTACACATATTTGTGGTAGGTTTTTATCCCCTACAATCTCCAGAAACTGGAACCAACACTTCAACACCAGAGAAAGGATGAACAAACTGTGGTATATCCATACAATGGAATAGTACTCAGCAATCAAAAGGACATACAAAGCACCAAGGATGAATTCCAGGTACATCTTGCCAAGTGAAAGAAGCCGTTTATAGGACATCCTGGGGAAACCCAAACAATACAGCCAGAGAGGAACAGAACTACAGTAGGACTGAGGCTGCCTGGCCTTTGGGTGACAGAAGAGTTTGCCTCAAAAGGGCAGCAAGAAGCTTCCTCATGATGTAATTATTCTGCATGAGTTATGTCAACTTATACGTGGCTCTATACACATGTCAAAACCTAATAAGCTGTACACCATATGTCACTGGGTAGATATTAAACATCTTAAATTCTTTAGTCATACCTCAGATCAGTGATCATCCCTAACGCATACTTAGTACCTACATGCAGACTTCTGGGCTGCTATCTGACAGCTCCTGTTTTAGTTGAGACAGTCTGACAAGCGAGGAAGCAAGTGTTCTCTGGGGCCTGAGAGAGAGGCAGCCCCAAATGTTCTTCAGATCCCTTCGTCACCTTGTACTACTCACTCCTTTCTTTTTTTTTTTTTTTTTTTTTTTAAAGATTTATTTATTATTATGTATACAGTGCTCTGCCTGCATGTGCACCTGCGGGCCACAAGAGGGCATCAGATCACATTATAGACGGTTGTGAGCCACCATGTGGTTGCTGGGAATTGAACTCAGGACCTCTGAAGAGCAGTCAGCGCTCTTAACCATTGAGCCATCTCTCCAGCCCTTTTTCCTGGTTTTTCAAGACAGGGTTTCTCTGTGTAGCCTTGGCTGTCCTGGACCCGCTTTGTAGACCAAGCTGGCCTTGAACTCACAGTGATCCACCTGCCTCTGCCTCCCGAGTGCTGGGATTAAAGGCGTGTGCCACCACACCCACTCCTTCTTAAGGTTCCATATCAGGGCAACTTCTGCACCAGGCTTAGCAAGGCTGTTCCACCACGGACAGGAACAAGGTCACTCAAAAGCCACAGAACACAGGATGCTCACAAAGAAAGGGGGGCAGGGAACAAATCCTAACAGTGCAACTCAACCTACCATGTGTTAAAAAAAAATAAGGCCGGGCAGCGGTGGTGCACGCCTTTAATCCCAGCACTCAGGAGGCAGAGGCAGGTGGATCGCTGTGAGTTCAAGGCCAGCATGGTCTACAAAGCGGGTCCAGGACAGCCAAGGCTACACAGAGAAACCCTGTCTCAAAAAAGAAAAGAAAAAGAATCCATTTAAAAAGTCGTCCTCTTCCTTCCAAGGCTGTCCTTAAAAATGAGCCACAGGGCTGGGCATGGTGGCACATGCCTGTAACCTCTACACTCAAGAGTCCAGGTACAAGATGAAGTCTAGGGGCAGCCTAGGCTAATTACCAAGACCCTGTCTCTGAGACAGGTAGGGGTGTTTGAGAGAAAAGAGGAGAGGGTGAGAAGAAGGGCAGGAAGGAAGGAGAGAGGGAGAGAGGAAGAGAGAGACTATAAACACAGAATGAATCCATGAACCAGGTTAGACTGAGCTGTTAAAAAAAAAAAAAAAAAAAAAACCTTGGATTGAGTGTTCCTTAACATGGAAAATATGACTCAATTTCAGGCAAAGGATGAAAACAAGCAAGTGTTCGCCACCCAGTTACACTTTCTTTCCAGTGTGCTCTCGCCAAACCCGCACATTCCTGTTGCAGACAGGGAAGGCCCGAAGGTCCTCCTCAGAGACTGCCTCAGGAAACAGCAAGCAGGCGCGCCTGCTGTAGCTCCAACATGGGTGCCATGGCGTTACCCTCCTGGCTCTCCCAGGAAGGAACATGTCCTGGCTTATTTCCAGAATGCTCTGTGTCTCTGTGTCCGTCTTCCCCCAGAGAGGTGGGCCTGCTACCTTGTTACAGCCCAGCATGAGCTCCACACCTGAGGCCAGCTCCACTCCAAGATGAGCTCATGACGGCACCCTGGGAGAACCAGCTCCCCATCCTCCAACAGCATTTGCAGCTGGAAAGACTGGCCTAAATGCAAAACAAATGCTATTTTCAGGAGAGACCTCTTGGTGAGGGGGAGGGGAAAGAACAAAGCTAAAACCACCAAGACAGTACAGCAGACCAGAACATTCCATGACATGCAGCACCCTTAAAAGGGGCTTTTAAAAGACACACTCTCAACAAACGGTCATTGCAAGGGGCTAGCTGTAAAAGGTAAATCAAAACCCCCGCCCCTGGAACGAAAGGACTAAATGACAGAATAGTTTATTGTATTAAGCTAATCAAGGTTTATCACATCAGCCATCTGAGTTCTAGTCTGCACCAGAAGCTCAGGGGCCAACACACCATGCAGTATAGATTCGAATAGGCTCGGCAAACATTATTTCTACCACAGTCAACTGCAGAACCTCTAGCAGTCGGAAATGAGACAGAAGTGAAAACCAATCTTAGCACTGTGATTTGCAAAGAACCTGTGCCATTGTGAACGCTATCACATTTATTTCTATTAAACACTACATCCGACACTCCAAGCTAACCAGGCACTCCAGTCTCCCCTTTTTTGCCAGTGCTAGCACATAGGCGACTCTCTGCAGCCCAACTGAAAAAAACACAAAACAAAACAAAAACATTCCAACAATAAAAACCCCTGCATACTTAACAGCCTTCACTGCAGATAGGCTACCCACCAATAGCACACAACTTCACCAATTCTAAGATCCTCGGCATTTCTGAATAGTCTATTCAGCTGAACCCGGAGAGGAACTCGATACGCACTTCAAAGGGAGAAAATGTATTTGCAATCAGGTCTCCCATGGGCTCCTCTTGGCTGTGCTTTTTAGCAAACCAGCAGAAAGGCAGAACCAGCTCTGTTGCTGAGATCATATTGGACCTGACTCTGGTGCGACTGGTTTCCTGTTTGGGGAAGTGGTAGTTCTTTGCCCAAGGAACCCCAAGGCAAAATGTCTAGTGTTCTTCTTTGTTCTTCAGCAATTTGCTGCTTGCTGCTCTCCTCTGCTGTGTCCCTCCTCTCCTTTCCAAGCTCTAGTTTACTTTTTTTTTTCCCCCAACCCAGTTCTGACTGTAGAAAAGCCTTAGCTATTTCCCACCACCCACTGCAGTAAAGCTGTAAGCTAAGAGTTGTGGGCTTTTTTTTTTCCCACAGACAAAACCAGACAGACCTGGGTTCCTCTTAGCCCTTCCTTAGTCATCCACACTCAAACCTATGCCACAAATAATCCAATGGCAAAGTAACTGTCGACAGCCCCCCAAATCAATAAGACATTCCACGACTTGACTGAGAAACCTTTCAGGTCAGCACAGAGAGCATGGGAAAAGGAGAGGTGATGGATGAACAAAAGACAATCTACCTTCAGGCTCCTCAAACCCTAAAAAGCTGGCTGGCCTGCTTCGAATTGGTGAAGCCCTTCTTCCTTTTCTTACAACTGTGGTCAAAAAGCACGGTGTGGACTGCTTCTGTGCAGAAACAGTGCATTCTCCACAAGGCCCAGCCGCCTGCCACCCTCTAAACATGCCTTTCCGGGCCTGACTCTTCCAAACGCCCAGGCACATGCAATTTAATGAATGCATCCGGATCTCTCCTTGATAGTAATACCATCAAAAAAGTCACTGGAATTCCATTAAACATGGATGACAGGAAAGGTATTTGGTCTCCACTCTGAACCCCACGCCATCTCCAGGGTGCCAACTCACTGTCAGTCTGTGTCAGATGGATGTGCCAAAATTAATATATAAAGTCATGCTATAAATAGCATTATCTCACCTTGTGAACCTTGACCTTTTGAAAAGACTTTGGACCAGTGTTCAGTTACTGTCACACCGTTGCATTCTCTGCAAATATGAAAGGGTTAAAAGCAGCCCCAGTCAACAGGCCTACAAGGGAAAAAAAAAAAAAAAAAAGACAGCATGTATGGCTGACAGCATCACTGGACCGCATTCATGCCTGGTTCCTAGAACAACATTGTTACCTTTTGGCCTTCATAATAGTCCCAGGTATCCCCAACACCCTTTAGTAGCTTCTACTAGGAAAAGCACACAACAGAACATAGCCTGCAAGAGAAAAGGCGTGCAAAGTAGCACTCTCCAGCAACAGCCTGCCATTTCAAGTCCATCACTTCACTCTGGTTTTGTTTCCTTAAAGAGAGAGAGAGAGAGAGAGAGAGAGAGAGAGAGAGAGAGAGAGAGAGAGAGAGAGAGAGAGAGAGAGAGACTGCACAAACCAAGTGTCCCCACCCTAATAAGGCACATGCTTTTTTTTTTCTTTAATAAGGGTCATAAATCTCAGCTCCTTGTCTGTCCCTTAAGCAAAAAGAAAAAGGCAGGAAAAGCCCAAGAAACCTCAGATCCTGCAAGCCTGCACCTTTCCCCCCATCATCATCTCTACACAGGATCTTTTAGGGCTCCGCTCGTCGCGTCCCAGTGCTGTGTGGGGTCTAAGTGTGCATTTACGTACTGTGTTGGGATGGTACCTTCCTGCAAGCTTCTCTGCTTTTGGCTGCCATGAAGGGAGGAAGCTGCTATCCCACTGTAGTAGCTCAGTGACTGCATTGTGTTCAGGAGCTGATCTGCCTCAAACCAGTTTCAGCCGGTTCTGGTCACCCTACATAAAAAAGCTATGGCAACCCTCGCTGAGTTGCCAACAAGTCCCTGAAAAATCAGCAGCAGCACAGGGTGGGAGCTCGCTGGGGGGTTGCCTCTGCCTTGTGGGGCTTCCTGAGGGAAAAGGTCATTGTGTGTGCCCCCTCCACACAAGCACAGAACCCTGGAAATGCTCACCTCACGAGCCCCCCCACAGCCCCTCAGGGCTCATCCCCCCTCCCCTCCACCCCGAAGCCCACCGCAGACACTGTTTCCCCCTCCTTCTCTTTCCCCCACTTACCTCCCACAACCTGGCTCAGATCTTTGTGTACGTGTGTGTCAGTGTGTGTTCCCTGTGTTGGTGGCTGACAAAGAGCCCCCAAGAAAGCAATCTATGTGTGTCTGCTCACACAGGATGCGTCGGCTGCAGGAGCCGGCCTGGCCTCCTAGCAGAGTGGTGCTGGCTTGTTGACCAGGCTCCTCTCTGCCTGTCACCCCCACCCCACCCAGCCCCCTCCTCCCTTCCGTCCTTCTCTCTCCCAGCCCTGTCACCACCACCACCAGCAGCAGCAGCCCCCCCAGTCTCCTCCTCCTCCAACCTTCTCTTCTTTCAAGCACCTGGGGTGGTGGTGGGGGGGGGAGTCCAAATCCCTTCACCTCTGGGTAGTACACTGGTGAAGTGTGGGGCGCTAGGGGACAAGTCAAGGGGCAGTAGGGAAGAGGGGGCACCCAGGCCTTGGGAAAATCATCTGTGCACAACCAGCCTTGGCGGGGGAGGCAAGCCCGCGCTCACGTGGCCCCTCTGGAGCCGGTGGGGCCTAGCAACACCAGCCCAGCCTCGGGGGCCCCCCCTCAAGAAGCTAGCTGGGCGCGAAGGCCGGCTGTCCCCAAGGCCAGGGTGGGACAGGCCGCCGCACTCAGGCCAAGGGGCCTGAGCCTCGCACTCGCCGTGACCCGTGGGGTGGCACGAGGGGTCCGATGCCCCCTCCCGCCCGCGTCCGCCCGCACCCCCGCGGTCCCCTGTCCCGGGCGCACACCCACCCCCTGGCCGGGCGGGCCTCCGCAGCGCTCAAGCCCGGGTGTCCGGGCCACGGCTCGGGCGACCTCTGCTCCGCGCGCCGCCGGCGGCTGCTGCTGCTGCGCCCGCTGCAGTGCGAGCGGCGGCGGCGGCTTCCATGCTACGGGCGTGTCGCGCCTCCCCGCCGCCGGGGTCTGTGTGCTAGAGCGTAGCCGGGCCTCGCCGCCCCGGGGCTCCTCGCCGCCGCGGCCTCGCCGTGCGCCCGGACGCCGGCCCGGCTCCCGGGCGCGGGCTCTAGGCCGCGCGGCGGCGGCTCGGCCCGGGCCACGCCGGGGCCTAGCTCTCGGGCCGCCCGGGCGGCGAGCGAACAAAAGGGAGCGCGGCGAGGGGGAGGGGGCGCCGTGGGGGAAGGGAGCCCGAGCCGGGCGGCGGAGCGCGAAGCCCGCGGCCGCGACGCCCCACCGGCCCACGGCGCCTCGCCGGCCCGAGTGGAAGGCTGCGGGCGCACGGCCCGGCCCGGCCCGGCCCGGCCCGGAGGTGCTGGTGGCGCTGGGGACGGGGTCGAGCAGGGGGCTGATTTGCTGTCTTTTCAAACGACACTTGAGACTCTCACCCAGTCCTTTTCCATGGCCCCAAGCCGCGACTTACTGGAGTGGAAGGAAGCAAGGCCTCGCCAAAGATGGTTGAAAAAAATGCCCGTGAGCCTCTCTACCCAGGATCTTGAAGCCAAGGTGGTGGTTGTGCTGTCCTCTTCGTAATGGTGGCAAATAAGTAAGAAGAGAGCACGCTATCTTCAGATAAATTCAATCTGAGATTCTCCCAGGAGGTGGAAGAAAGGGCTCCCTTCTGTTAGTTAGTGGTTTGGAGCCCTTTTCGCCTTAAACTGAGCCACAAAAGAATGGAAGACACCCCTGGGGTGGGGAGAAAGCCCTGGTGTAAAAGACACACGTTTTGCTTTCAGAGAAAAAGCCACTGGGGCCAGATTGAAGCATGGCATATTCGGTTCATGTAGGGTGGTTTGTTGTTTTGTTTTTGTTTTTTTAAACTAGGGGGGGTATGATATTGAGTAAACACGATGTAATAGCTGGGGCTTTACGTTCTGTAAGGGACATGGTGTACACATGTAACAAGCACACGTACATACAGCAGGTGGTCATAGCTTCCAGAACACAGGCAAAAGATACATACAGAAACCCAGCCAAAGGCCAGGAAAGGAGATAATCGTAACCCATCCGAGAAGGAGACACTGCGTTTCCTTCCCTGCCAGAAGAAGTATGCTGTTTTCCAGCCCTCTGTCCTGGTGTCCATATTGTGCACAGACAAGCACGCCACTGAAAGGTTTCTTTTTTAGAACAGGAGAAACCTCCATGTCAAGCTAATTGTGCTGACTGGAAGTAGGACAAAATGGAAGGATCTGAAAAAAAAAAAAAAAACCTGCCACCGTTACCTCCTAAAAAGGCTTCCTCCTGTTTGCTTGTTGTACTCCGAAGACAATACTAACCCTGGAATAGCAGAGAAGAATCCCGGCAGAACTATTCCTGCGTGTCTTTATTTTAGGTCAGACTGGTGAAATGTCTGCAAAGTACACAGAGAAGTGTTTTCTTTTAAATCTCAGCATTAGCTTGCATTCACTTCCGTTGAGGAAGCCATTGTTCTCTGTGATAGGGCTCCGTAGGATGGGCACCGTAAAAGATCTTTTGCTCTTTCAAGACTGCTCATGCAAATGACTTGGATTATTGTCTCACAGGAGAGTCCTTTAGTTTCAGCCTGCGACTGTGCCACGGTGCACTCAAGTTGCAGTGCCTGTCTGCACAGGTGTAGGATGCACCTATGCAGTCTGCAGATTTTTTTTTTTTTTTTTTTTGCCAACCACAGCATCAGCGTTTGCCAGTGTTACCAGATGATGAAATTGAAATTCATCGTCTTGGGGCCAGAGAGCAGTGTCCATCCAACACACAGTGTGTTGGGTCTCAACCTTACTTGGGCTTGATTTCATTTGAAAGGACGCCTTTTCCTTCTTCTGAAGGTAGGCCATTGTTAATATGCATGTAAAAAAAAAAAATTATGTGCATTGGGGAGAATGCAACGACCTGCTAAGTCTGAGATCCTGATAGGCTAGGGCCCTGCGACAATACATGGAATTTGATCGTGCAGATGCCAGAGGAAGATTGTTAGTTGGTTTGAAATCTTTTGTACTTTAAAATGCTCTCTTGCCCCTCCCCCACCCCCTACCGTTATCCCTGAAAGCTTCGGGGAAGCAGCTTTTAAATGGTTACAAGAGTTGTGCCCCTTAAACCAGAGTCTAACTCACTTATCCTAGGAATCCAGCTGTGCATCTGCCCCACGGATTTGTAATGCCCACAGACTTTGTGAGCAGGGCTCTGTCAAAGCCTGGTCTTTTGGTCAACCCTTGGCTGGGGGGGGGCCGGGTTTGGTCTCACGGCCCTACTCATCATCTGCATCTGCTTTTAAACCAGAAACAACCAACTTCTAGCAAATTCTCTCCTTTCTATTTTTACAATGAGGGCTTCGGAGGAACCTCTCGGCCAGCTAAAAAACAAAGCGAGCATTTGAATCCATTTTTGCAAAATCAGTTGAGTTTCACAGCCGAAAAGACGCTTCTGAGTTGGGGGTGGGAAGCAGGACCCTTCTTCTAAAACAAGCACAAAACGGTACATTCTACTATACTACAAATGTCAGGCTACCTTACTTGTATACCGTTCTGCACTGAGGAGCAATAAAATAGTATCTTGACTACAAGAATGAAGTAAAATCATTATCTGAGCACAGTAGCTAACTAAGGACAAAGAAAACATACCCTTCTCCTGCCAAATGGAAACTAAAGGAATCCCAATTCCTATGGGGATTTGTTACTGATGTTTTTTATTGCTCAACGCTGAACGCCTTGGTGTTTCCTCTAGGGTACCAGAGAATCCCAGCTTCACCTTGCTTTTTGTTTTTAATTTCATCTTTTGTGCTTGGAAGCCAGCTCTGTAAAGCCACCATACTTTTCCCTCCTTCCAGTCTGAAATTGGGAAATTCCTTTGTTAGGCAGAGCACACAAAAGGTGTGTTCCAGGAGGGAGGAGGGCGTGGAGAAAAGCCTTTTCTTTATCTTACCATCAAAGGCCTTGCTGACTTCTCAATTGCTGCCGAAGGTTTTGAGCTGCACCTTTTTTTTTTTTAGCTCAAAATCAAGATAGGCCTAGGTATGTATAGTTTGTAGAGGGTTTAACTTGTAATACTTTGTCAGCATGTTTTTAAAGGAATAGTTAGAATATTTGACCCGAAATTAGTAATTTAAAGGTTTGTAGCAGATATGTAGTGAAGTTGCATAGATGGTTATGGGGGGTGGGGGGCGTTTCTTTTCAAAACAGCAAACTTGATAAAAATTGGGATTTTTCTTTTTCATATATATTTCCAAAAATATACTCCTAAATGAAGTCATAGCCAGTTTTTCATTGTTATCTGCAAGAAGTGGACTGAGAAGCAGATCCCAGACTTAACTCTTTGTTAGTGATTTCTGACTTCCCATAGGACCACCTCCTTTCCGGAGCGTTGGCAAAGGCCTTTTTTTTTTTTTTTTAATCTTTTAATAGAAGACCTGAACGGGGGGTGGGAGCTCCTTCCCAGGGGGCAGCACTTCAGAGCTCCTAAGGGTCCTGAAAAGTGACTAAATACATTAATTCTTAACTCCCCCTGCCTCATAAATAAGTGATAGAAAGCTGGCCTTATTCAAGGGAAGGAGAAAGGTGGGGATAAGAGAGAGTGGGTGACGTCTCTGAGCTGTACCTGGGAGCATCAGGGACCCAGAAGTATGGGGCTTCAGAGAAAGTGAAGAATTCTGCTCAGAAATGGTGCTGCAAAAAACCCCATTGAGAACTGGAGATGTCTCTCCAGTCCTTAGCATCTGACCCCCTTGACAAGAGCCCATATTGTTTTGCTTGTTTCCAACCACTGAGTCTAGGACAAGGGAAAGAGAATGCTGGGAAAGCATCTGAGAAAAGAAAACCCCATGGGGGCTCTATCCCTTGAGATCTGAACACTCCCTCCCCCCCAAATCCTCTACCAACACCACACGCCCATCCCTACAACAAAGAGCTTTTGCCTGGGTTCTAGAGGTCAGAGGTCAAAGGACAAGGTTCAGGAGTCTGTTCTCTCCTACCCACCTTTTTGAGGCAGGGTCTGTCGTCTCTGTTGCTGCACTGTGTACTCCAGGTCAGCTGGCCCAGGAGCTTCTGGCACACTCCTCCGTGGCTGCCACAATATCCAGCCTTTTATGTAGGTTTTCAGGTTCCAACTTGGACTGTCAGGCTTACACAGCCAGCACGTTGCCCCCCGCACCCACCCAAGCCATCTATCTCTGTAGCACACTTCCGGGAACTCTGGCTTCTGGTCGTTTCACTGCTGTGTCCCCCACGGCAAATTTCCTTGGTCTCAGTTTAATGACAGTCCTCGGGAACTGTCTGGCCCAGCAGGATAACACATTCCCAGGAAAAACCAATTCTGACTAACATGGTGCCAGGAGGACTTGGCCCTCTGTCTCCACTGGACCCCTTTCCAAGGGCCATCTCATTCCAGAGCGCCGTCCTGTGAGACCTTTCACCATGGACAGCACTGGGAGTGAACACCTTTCTAATGCTGCCTTGGTCACTCCCCAGACAAATGTGATCAGAGGTTGTTTGGGCCTTTATTTCCAGGTAATATAGCTCAAAGTCCTCACCAGCAATATATCCTCAGAAACAGCCCTTGTTGACAGTGTCCACTGTACCGGGCGGTGGTGGCGCACACCTTTAATCCCAGCACGCGGGAAGCAGAGGCAGGCAGATCACTGTGAGTTCAAGGCCAGCCTGGTCTACAAAGTGAGTACAGGCCAGCCAAGGCAAACACAGAGAGACCCTGTCTCGAAAACAACAAAAACAAAACAAGACCAAGAGAGTGTCCACTGTTTGCTCTTATCCACGCCATCACAAATGCTTCGAGAATCCCCACCCCCACCTTCTAGATCCATTACCACCTTTTCTCTCCAACCCGTCAGAGCAGTTGAGATATGGTCACTACCAGGTCTCCTCCACTCCAGTCTGGCCAGCTTCCAAAGCACCCTCCACGTTGATACTCTAGGAGTCTCTCTAAAGACTCTGCCCATCATCCCTCTGCTCAGACCTGGATCATCTCCTCACTGCCGTCTAGACTGGGCCAAGACTTAAAAGGGCTTCCATTATCTACTCCATTCACGGAACCTCCCTTGCCTCATCCTCTGAACACTGTAAAACCAGGCTTGGTGAGCATTCAGATCTTTGAATGTGACTGGCTTCAACTTGCTGTCAAGTCTATACACATCGTTCCCTCGTTCTAGAAGAGTCCCTGGTTGTCTGACTGACAACCTCTGATCACATTTGTCTGGGGAGTGACCAAGGCAGCATTAGAAAGGTGTTCACTCCCAGTGCTGTCCATGGTGAAAGGCCTCACAGGACGGTGCTCTTGAATGAGATGGCCCTCAGAAAGGGGTCCAGTGGAGACAGAGGGCCAAGTCCTCCTGGCACCGTGTTAGTCAGAATTGGTTTTTCCTGGGAATGTGTTATCCTCCTGGGCCAGACAGTTCCCAAGGACTGTCATTAAACTGAGACCAAAGATGAATGTTGTCATTCCGAGAAGCGCTCCCTGACCTCTCAGGTTAGGAGTACCCATAACCTGCACTCACTCCTAAGGTGCTTTTTTTTTTTTTCTTTTCTTTTCTTTTTTCTGTGTGTATTTTGTCTGCATTATGTCTATGCACCATGTATGTGCCTAGCGCCTATGGAGGCCCAAAGAGGGTGTTAGATACCCTGAAACTAGAGTTATAGGTAGTGGTGAGTAGCCATATGTTTAAAATATGAAATATAAAATAGTCACCACAACAGATACATGGTATAAGACTTATTATAGAAGCAGGGGGAGAGAAGGAAGAGGGTGCCCCCAGGAGGACAGACAGAAAGAGTAAGAGAGAGAGGTAGGTGGGTTTGCCCTTTTATAGACTCCTGGGCAGGGGCACGCCTAGTGGCAGATAGGTAATGACATCATAGTTTGCTAGGCAGACTGGGGCAGTATACTAACACTCTGGGTACCAGGAGTCAAACCTGGGTACTCTGGAAGAGCAGCCAGTGCTTTTAACTAATGAGCCATCTCTCTAGACCCACTATTTGCCATTTTACATGGTATGTACATTTTGTATGACTCCGTCATCATGAGACAAGAACTCTATTAAGGACAGAGATGACATTATAGATGACATTGGGTTCGTGCACACACACACACACACACACACACACACACACACCAACTCCCCACACCTCAGTGCAATTACAATTAGCTTAACATTTTAAAGTACTCATTTGGGGCATGAGATTAGCACCTACAGAGGTTTTGTTTTTCCTTATCTGAAAGCATTTTAAAGATAAAAGATGATCAAATGCATCATAATTTTCTGCTAAACTTTAGATAAATATTTGAAATCTATTTTGAGATCCTTCTTAGACAAAAGACCAAGAGCTATGTATCTCTAAGGAGACATTGGAGCCAGGCCTGGTGGCACACGCCTTTAATCCCAGCACTCGGGAGGCAGAGGTAGGCGGATCGCTGTGAGTTCGAGGCCAGCCTGGTCTACAAAGTGAGTCCAGGACAGCCAACGCTACCCAGAGAAACCCTGTCTCGAAAAACCAAAAAGGAAACATTGGCTATTTCTGGAATTTTTTTGTTTTGTTCTTGCTTTGGTTTTTGTTTCTTCCCCTGAAGCTCTACCTGTTGGCTGGGGCGACGTTAAAAACAGTAGTGATGAGGAATGGGGAAATAGCTCGGTCTGTCACATGAGCACAAGGCTTTATATATAAGAATAAGATAATGATAGACACAAGGTACCAGGCAGCAGATATTATATTGTAGAGAAGTTTATTAAATGAGCATGGGGAGAGAAGGAGAGGGGGAGGGGTACAAGAGAGAGAGAGAGAGAGAGAGAGAAGAAGAGGAAGAGGAAGAGAGAGAGATAAGAGAGAGTAGAGGGAGTAGAAAGAGAGGAGAAAGAGAGGAAGAAGGCGAGGGCGACATGGACAGTTTGTCCTTTCATATGGCCCTGGGTAGGGCCACACCCCCTTGGCAGGTAAGGAATGACACCATAGGTAGGTGGACTGAAGCAGAACCCTAACAGGAGGGACCTGAGTTTAGTTCCTCAGCACACAGGAAAAAAAACTGGGTTCTGAGCCAGGCAGCGGTGGCGCACACCTTTAATCTCAGCACTCGGGAGGCAGAGGCAGGCGGATCGCTGTGAGTTCGAGGCCAGACTGGTCTACAAAGTGAGTCCAGGGGGTGAAATTCTCAACAATACAGTGAGTTTAAAGCCAGCCTGGATGGACTTCATAAGGCTGTTCACACAGACACACAGACAGACACACACACACACAAACACACACACACACAGAGAAACTGGGGCAGGGGACAAGTGAGATGCATGTCTTGGTGTATATGTGAGGGTCTCTAGAGAGGACTGACAGGAGCTGGGAACAGTCATTAAATGTAGGTGTGTCATTTTATGAGCCATGGCCTGGAAGTGAAAAGAAAGGCAGCTGAGAGCCAGCAATTTCTTTAGTTGCTTTTTACCAACCACTCCACACTAGCACTGAGAAAAGTGACTGACAAACCATTTGAACTGAACCAGACACAAAGAGAAGAGTCTAGGTCTCCCATGTGTGGATGGCTTCCAGGTTAGCCTCTGCTCTCCCTTTGTTCCTCCTCCTCCTCCTCTTCTTCCTCTTCCTCTTATTCTTTCCTCTTATTACTCCTCCTTTCATCTCCTCCTTCTCCCCTTCATCCTCCTCTTCCTTCTTTCTTGGATTTTTGAGCAGGGTTTCTCTGTGTAGCCTGGCTATCCTGGACTACCTTTGCCTCTACCTCCCAGAGTACTGGGATTAAAGGTGTGCGCCACCAAGCATGGCTTCCTTCCATCTTCTTTAAGAAAGGCTCAGTGATTAAGTCCTCTTCCAGACCCAGGTTCAATTCCCAGCACCCACACATGGCGTCTCACAGCTATCTGTAACTCCAGTTCCAGAGGATCTGGCACCCTCCCACAGACATAAGTGCAGGCAAAACACCAATGCGCACACAAACACACACACACACAAAGACACACACACACACAAAGACAGAGACAGAAAAGAAGGAAGGAAGGAAAAGAAAGAGGTTCAAATAGCGGGGGCTGGCCTGACAATCATTATGTAGTAGGGAATCACTACCTCTGCCTCCACCCCCTAGGCTGCTAGATCATAGGGTGTGGTATGAGCTACCACACCTGGTTTTGTGCAGTGCTTGGATCAAACCCAGGACATGTTTGAACACGCTAAGCAAGTATTCTAACTTTTTTTTTTTTTTTTGGTTTTTCGAGACAGGGTTTCTCTGTGTAGCCTTGGCCACCCTGGACTCACTTTGTAGACCAGGCTGGCCTCGAACTCACGGCGATCCGCCTGCCTCTGCCTCCCGAGTGCTGGGATTAAAGGCGTGCGCCACCACGTCCGGTTAAGTGTTCTAACTTTTGAGCTACATCCCACAGCTGTTTGGTTTTGTTTTATGAAAAGGAGACTTTTTTTCTCCCTAAGACAGGGTTCCTCTGTGTAGCTTTGGCTGTCCTGGAACTTGCTCTGTAGACCACTCTAGCCTGGAACTCACAGAGATCCGCCTGCCTCTGCCTCCCCGAGTGCTGGGATTAAACAAGAGCCATCATGCCCGTCTTCCTTCTCAGCTTTCTTTGAGAGTGTTTGTCCTAGAAACTAGGTCAATTTGACTATACCATCTTTCTGAAAAATGCACAGGGCATACTCACCGAGTCAGCTACCCTTAAGTTCTTCTGTCCTGTATAACCCCCTTATGGGACCAGCAGAGGACATAGAGGCCCTGGCTGATGCTGCCTGTCTGCCTACGTTATAACTGGTCCTTCCTACTCCTATGTTCTTAACATAAATTATGAAGTTCAAAGAAATACAGTAGCCAATGAGCATGTACCGTTGCCCTCATCACCACCAGCTCCAGGAGCTCCAACACCCTCCTCGCCTCCATGGGCACTGCACTCATGTGTACAAACCCACAAGGCACACACATATCTTCACATAATTAAAATAAAACTTTTTTTTTTTCAATAAAAAGGAATGCAACCCTTCCCTTTGGCACCTGAGGTAAACCCTCAGCTTGGTGGCTACCTTCCTTAATAACTCTGTTATCTGGTGGACGCTGCACGCCTGTGGGGGCCCTCCTCACATCTCCCCTCTCTTAGCTTCTGTGACATCTTCCCTCCTTCCATGTAGTTATTCCTGCTTGGCCTTGGCTCATTTTCTGCGTTCTTCTCTGAAGTAGAAATCTTGCTCAAGGTTCTATCTTTGGCTCTCTTCACTCCTAAATCTGTGCTTCTTTTTTTTTTTTTTTTTTTTTTTTTTTGGTTTTGGTTTTTTAGAGACAGGGTTTCTCTGTGTATACTCTCTGTATACTCCTGGCTGTTCTGGACTTGCTTTGTAGACCAGGCTGACCTCGAACTCACAGAGATCCACTTGCTTCTGCCTCCTGAGTGCTGGGATTAAAGACGTGTGTCACTACTTCACAGCTTCAATGTCATTTTCGTGGTCAATTTTCTGGCTATATTCTGCCTTGTGTTAGTGGGATTCTAAGTTGTCATTTGCCAGAGTTTCAGTTTTTGAGCATGTTCTGGTAGTAGACCAGAGAGCAATACCTGTGTGTCTTTGGCAATCTCGTGGCAACTGAGAAATTTCTGAGGAGACACTGGCGGTTAGACAGAAGGAATGTGGCTGATGCCTCAGCTAGTGTGGACTGCCTTCTGCATTCTACCTTTGATGCTCAACATTTGTGGGTTCTTATAACAGCTCGTGTCTGCACCTTCACAGAATTTGCCTTCAAGTGGGAGAGGAAGGAACTAAACACAAACTGTTTCTAGGGTTTCCATGTTTAACAAAAACAAACAACAACAAAAATCCCACAATTACCAGCTCAATATGAATTTAAAAGAAACAATAATTTTTTTTTTTTTTTTAGTGTAAGTATAATGCCAGGCGGTGGTGATGCATGCCTTTAATCCCAGTACTTGGGAGGCAGAGGCAGGTGGATCGATGTAAGTTCAAGGCTATCCTGGTCCACAAAGGAAGTCCAGGAAAGCCAAGGCTACACAGAGAAACTCTGTCTCGAAAAAAACAAAATAAAAATAATATAAGCATATTTAAAGTTTGTTTGTTGAGACAGGATCTCCTGTAGTTCTGCTGGCCTTAAAGTACTGTGTGGCCAAGGATAACCTTGAACTCCTGATCCTCCTGCCTTTCTCTGCCTTCACAGGCATGGGCTCCCACACCCAGTTAATGCTGGGGGATTGAACCCAGAGCTTTGAGCATGCTAGCCGAACACTCTAGGAGGTGAGCTACATCCATAGTGTGCTTCTAGCTCTTGAGTGCTTGCCTAATGTTTTGTGTCACCATGCCCAGCCTCTTGTTTCGCTTTATTGTGCAATGTTTGGCCCCTGAGCTACCTCTAAGCTAAAGATGTATAACCAAACTACGTTTTCAACCCACATTTAATATATAAACTCTGGTTGCTTAAGCGCTATTTGATAGCCTGGTGGTGGTGGCGCACGCCTTTAATCCCAGCACTTGGGGGCCAGAGACAGGCGGATCTCTGTAAATTCGAGGCCAGCCTAGTCTACAAAGTGAGTCCAGGACAGCCAAAGAAACCCTGTCTTGAAAAACCAAAAAACCAAAACAAAACAAACAACAAACAAACAAACAAACAAAGAGCTATTTGATGAAGAGCAGCTGAGTGAAAACTATGTGATAGTTAAGGCGTCACTGTAAAAACTCAGGGAGGTTGCTAGGCATAGCAGCCTTTAGTCCCAGTACTCAGCAGGCAGAGGAAGGCAGATCTCCGTGAGTTCTATTGACCCTGCCTCAAACAAACAAACAAACAAACAAACACTCAGGTGGGAAAAATGGCTTCTTTAAGACTCATTGAGGGGCCGGGCGCGGTAGCACACACCTGTAATTCCAGCACTTGGGAGGCACAGGCAGGTGGATCTCTGTGAATTCGAGGCCAGCCAGGTCTACAAAGTAAGTCCAGGACAGCTAAAGCTACAGAGAGAAACCCTGTCTCAAAAAACAAAATTAAAAAAAAAAAAAAAAAAAAAAAGACACATTGACTAAGCCTTTAGTCCCAGCACTTGGAGGCAGATGAAGGTCGATCTCTGAGTTCAAGGCCAGCCTGGTATACAGAGTGAGTTCCTGGACAGCCAAAGCTACACAGAGAAACCCTGTATCAAAAAATAAAAAATAAAAACAAGGGCTGGAGAGATGGCTCAGCAGTTAAGAGCACTGACTGTTCTTCCAGAGGTCTGGAGTTCAATTCCCAGCAACCACATGGTGCCTCACAACCATCTATAATGTGATCTCATGCCCTGTTCTGGAGCGCAGGAGAGCACTCGAGTGGAGGGAAGACAAAGAGCTGGGAAGAACAGTGTGCCAATGGAGTTGAGTGACAGGTTGTGATGGAGCAAGAGGCTTCTCTGGTCTTCCTGGACCTCCTGAGTTTTGTAGTGGGGGAACACATGTACTTCACACCTTACCAGTGTGGAATTAGAAGGGATTAGAACAGACATCAGATCTAAATATTCAGATTTGGGAGTCATCTGATTAAGCCCAAAACCCCTGAGAGCAAACACGGTCCTTTAAGAAGCACAGATTTAGAGCCTGGCGTGGTGGCGCACGTCTTTAATCCCAGCACTCGGGAGGCACAGGCAGGCGGATCACTGTGAGTTCGAGGGCAGCCTGGTCTACAAAGCAAGTCCAGAATAGCCAGGAGTATACAGAGAGAAAGAGTGATTTTCAGACTGGAGCTTTACCTGTCTTCTAAGCTAGGACACAGAAATAAGACCATTTGATATGGTCCTCTACAGCTAGCCTGTAAAACCCTTGCATGCCCCGAAGTGACAGCCAGGCCAGCCTCAGCCAATGTTCTGACAGTTGAAAGGTAAGGCACCAGAGAGGAGGTCAAAGTCCTCAACCCCAAAGTCACACCTTTTGAATCATTAGCTTCTTGCCACCATGTGAAATTTTAAGAGTCTCCACTCAGAAGGAAGGTAAGTTTTCTTTTTCTTCTTTCATTCCCGGAGTTGGGGAGTGGGCTGGGGAGAATATTGCACAGCTCTGACCTTTACAGAAATAAATGCCATGTATGCTTATCTTTTTTTTTTTTCCTTAAAAAAATCCCAGCATCCATATAGTGGCTTGAAACTGTCCATAAAAGCCTGGCACACACACACACACACAAAGCCTGGCACAGTGGCACACGCCTGTAATCCCAGTGCTGACACCCACCCACCCACAACAGATGCCCAACAGGACCCATGGGTTCCGGAGGCTGTAAGAGTGATGAAAAGGTGTAAATGACTTGACTTGAAGTAATTATTGTCTCCGAGGCTTGCTGCCTCTGCCTGTTAACCTAAACCTAGTTAGTCCTGGAAGCATCTAGCCTCCATATAATCTAGTCTAAGCCTAGAATGCTTTCAGCCTCTAAGACTTACTGCTGAATAAACTCACCCTTTTTAACTCAGGGCTGGCTCATTCAGCTCAGCTGTTCTGGCTCAAACTAACGCTAGCAATCTGTTCTCATCTTCTGGCTCCTTCTCATTCTCTGGCTTGGTCCCTCTCTCGGCAACATGTCTCCATACAACTGTGCCAGTAAAACTTCCCCCTCTGTCTTCCTACACTGCTCTTACATAGCCTCCCTTTTCCTGTGCATTCTCTCAGAGTTGGCTGTATCCCATTCTGTCAAATCTTTCTCTGATTTGCCACTTTTTCTGACACTCATTTAGACATCACTTTCAAACATGGTTGCTTCCTTCTACAAACTAACTTTACCTTCATCGTTTGGGATTAAAGGCGTATACCACCATGCCAGGACCTAAGCTTTTCTCTATCTGAAACTTGCTCTATACCAGAGATCTGCTTGCCTCTGTCTTCTGGGTGTTGGGATTAAAGGCATGTGCCACCACCGCCCAGCATATCTGATTCCAGCTGGATCACAAAGCCCTAGAGAGTCTTTGGATGTGATCTCTTGCAAGAGCAGCCAAATTCTGAATTAAAATTCCTCTACCATGGGCGAGGTGGCGCACACCTTTAATCCCAGCACTCAGGAGGCAGAGGCAGGCAGATCTCTGAGTTCAAGGCCAGCCTGGTCTACAGAGCAAGTCCAGGACAGCCAGGGCTGTTACACAGAGAAACCCTGTCTCAAAAAACTAAAAAAAACTAAAAAGAATAAAAAAATTCCTCTACCAGAAAGCCAAGATTTGCTGGGAAAGCAGCGCTAGCTGCTCTACAATTGTACCTCATCTTATTCGCCGTCTCTCAGGTAAGCCAAGAAGCCAGATACTATGGTTATCCCAGTTTACAAATGAGATGAAATGACTGCAATGGTTTGTCCTCACCCAAAGGCAGGTTGAAACTTGCTCTCAATGTGACAACATTGAGAACTAGTAATGCCATAAAATCTTTTAAGCTATTTGGACTCAAGGGTTTCTGCCCTCACAAGTGACTAATGTGGTTCCTACATCACTGGGTTAGTTATCAAGAAAGCAGTCGTCAGCCAGGCATGGTGGCCTTTAATCCCAGCACTCCACTCGGGAGGCAGAGGCAGGTGGATCACTGTGAGTTGGAGGCCAGCCTGGTCTACAAAGTGACTCTAGGACAGCCAAGGCTACACAGAGAAACCCTGTCTCGGAAAAAAAAAAAAAAAAAGTGTAGAGAAGACCCATGGATATAGCTCAGTGATGTGTCATGGCTCTCCTTCACTGGAGCCACTGAGACCTTGTCACTAGGTTAACCCTTCTCAGATGCTGGGGCCCCCACTAGTACTCCTTCCTCCTCCTTTTCCCAGCATGTAGCATTTCTTTAGAACCACTGGGATTGGCTAATTCACTATTCAAAACCCCCTCAAAGCATGGTAGTATGAAAAACATTGTTTTCTATTACTAGCCCATATTTCCTGAACCCCCTCCTGCCATTCAATGTCTGTTGGGTGACCGGGGTTCCATGTCTTGGGGGTGGGGGGGGGGAGCAGTCCAGGCACAGAGGGACCTCAAAATCAAAGGTTCCATTTCTCTCTCAGGAGTGGCATAGAGTGCTCAGAGTGGGTCCGGGGTATGGAAAAAATTTTCCATTGAGTGTTACAAGTATTGTATTTTTCGGACCATAAAACACACACACACTTTTGGGGTAAGTGACCTCTTTGTTGATGCCCGACGGACAGCAAAAGTGTGCGTGGGAGAATTAGGGCGCACCTTATGGTCCAATTGCTGTCTATCGGGCATCAACAAGGAGGCACTTACCCCAAAAGTGGCAGGAAAGTGTGTCTTATGGTCTGAAAACTACAGTAGTTCTTTTTTTTTGGGGGGGGGGGTGGCAGGGGAGGGTTTGAGACGGGGTTTCTCTGTGTAGCCTTGGCTGTCCTGGACTCCCTTTGGAGACTAGGCTGGCCTCGAACTCACAGCAATCCACCTGTCTCTGCCTCCCGAGTGCTGGGATTAAAGCTGAGCGCCACTACCTCCCGGCCATGGTAGTTCTTTTAAAATGAGATTGCCAGTATCAGATGGCAGTGGAAACTCTGGAATTCCACAAGCCATTGATGATACCAAAAGTGTTGCATCCCTTTGTCAAGCTGCCACGGTAAGGGAAGTGGGCAGAAGTCTGAAACCAGCCAGAAGGCAGGTCTGGTGAGACTCAGGCCGGTAGGCCTGGCAGGAGCTTCACCAGCAGTCAGCATTGAGCTAGCAGCTGCCTGACCACCGGCAGTCAAGACCCAGGTGTCCAGGGAAGAGGAGAGCCCTCCCTTCCCCAGAATAAACGGCATCTCAGACAGTCATGGTGGTAGAATGCTACTAGCAGGAGAGAGAGAGCCAACCCAACCTTTATTCCTGAACCAGGGATTTATAAACCTTGGGCAGTGGGGAGGGATTTGTGGGTGACTGTGTCTGGTTCCACAGAGCTAGAGGTGCCAGGATACTTGATTTACATGCAGGGATACAGTAACTCATTTCCATGCAGTAGCACTGGATCCTATCACAGTATTTAATTATCCTGAAAGTGGGGGAAGAACTTCCAGGTACAATTAAAGATCTCCTTAACATAGGGAGGGGGTTTCCAGGAATCCCCGTGTGTTTGCTGAACAGATTCTATCAGGAAAGGGTTGGGCCTGTAATCTTCCCTTAGGGCTATGTGACCCTCCTTAGGGGACCTGGGGGGTCCCCAGATCAGGAGAAGGAAGAACCCCGCTGAGAAAGCTCAGTTGGCTATCCGGAAATGCCAGGCTTCGACCTTAAAAAGCAGTGTTCCACACCCTTCCCCTTTGCCTTTGTGCTGATTAGCCATTCTCAGCAGCCAGGAACTTTAGCTTCTCCAATGGTAAACAAGATAATTCTATCACCTACAGCAGAGATATAAAAGACAGAGGCTGTTTTGGCTGTGTGTGCTTGCTCACCCAGTTCGTGTTGTGGTTTGCTCATTTTGAAAATAAAAAAGAAAAGAAATTGCCTTGCTGAATTATTTTCCCTTGGATCATATGTTTCTCTGTGGGATGAAGAGATTGTTCTGAAATCCTAGCACTGGAAAAGTGAAGGAAGGAAAAGCAAGAGTGCCTGTGCTAGACAAAATGCTCTAAATAAACCAGAACCAGGGTCAGCAGTGGCTCAGTGGGTGAGCACATGTGCTGACAACCCTGACCACCTACGTTTGATCCTTACATGGCAGAAAGAGAACCAACTCCCCCAAGTTGTCCACTGACCTCCATGTGTGTTTTGTAGCACACCTGGGTGCTGTACGTGATACAAATAAATATAATAACATTTAAAAAGAGAAAAAGCAAGCCTGGAGAGATGGCTCAATGGGTAAAGCTGTGCAAACATGAAAACCTTTATTGGAATTCCCAGAAGCTATGTAAAACCTGGGCATAGCTGTATTATCTGTAATCCCAGTGCACCCGTGGTGAGATGGGAAATGCAGAAAGGAGAATCCACACTTGTGGGCCAGCTAGCCTGACATATGCTGGAGAAAATAACAGAGAGATGATTTTCTAAACGAAGAGAAAAGCATGTACAGATACCAGAGGTTATCCTCTGATAGCCACATACATGCTAGCACACTCACACATATGAACATTTTCACATATATTTATGCTCACACATCATAGGTACACACACACACACACACACGCACGCACGCACGCGCACGCACGCACGCACGCACACGCATGCACGCACGCACGCACGCACCAAACCAAATACAAAACAAAAACCGCTCAGCACAGAGTATGCTGGCACATGCCTGTAATGCTAATACTTGAGAGAGATGGAGGCAGGAGGATCAGGGGTTCAAGGTCATTATCAGCTACATAGCACGTTTGAGGCCAGGCTGGGATACAAGAGATCCAGTCTCAAACAACAAACATACAAAACTACAGCAAAAAAGGTGATTAGGGCCAAGGAGATGGCTCAGTAGGTAAATGTGCCAGACGTGCAGCCATAATCCCAGCACTTCTGAGTTGGGATGGGAGCTGGAGACTGGAGAATCAGCTGGATGCTCTCAGGCCTGCTAGCCTGGAGTGCTTGGTGGAAACAGCAAGAGAGACCTTGCCTCAAAACAAAGTATGAGGCAAGGAAGTTGTCCTCTGACTTGCAGAGTGCCTAGAATCTGGTGACAGTAAACAAAGTCACTAGTGATGTGATATCAGCACGGAAAGTCCCTGATACAGTATCACTGTGGCACTCTCACTTTTCTGGGATTATTTCATGGGCTCTTTAATTTTTTTTATTTGGGTTTGTTTGGTTTGTTTGTTTCGAGACAAGGTTTCTCTGTTGTAGCCTTGGCTGTCCTCACTATGTAACCCTGGTTGTCCTGGAACTCACTATGTAGACCAAGCTGGCCTCTTCACCTGTCTCTGCCTCTCAAGTGTTGGGATTATAGGCGTGCACCACCACGTTCAACGTTTCATAGAGTCTTTTATATGGATGCACTAGACACAGTTTGTAGTTTAGAAAAATGAGATCTAACTTTTCTGGTGAAAACAAATTGACCTAAGGTCACTATAAACCCTCAAACACTGACCTCCAGATGAGCCCAGGTGGAGCCATGTAGACTGAGATACCCAGGAAGGAACACACTCAGAGACAAGGTTGGGAATACAGCTCCTTTCAGGTGAGTTGCTAAGAAACAACAAAACCAAACTGGCGCACACGGGCCATGAAAGTCAAAGTTCCCTTAGAAGACAAAGCCTGCTGGCCAAGTAAGAATAGACAATGCTGTAACCGCAGCCAAAGAAAGAAAGTGTAAGTCAGAAGAGGGGGGATGGGCCAGTGTGGGATCTGGGAAAACAAACCAGGGTCGGAATGCTGTTCCTGCAACTCCTATGCAAAACTTTCCCAGGCAGGAGGGGCAGGTGTGGCCCGACACAGGAAGGCTGCACTGACAGCTGACTCACTGGCTTGCCTCCCCCACTCCAGTTCCGGTGGATCGGGCAGGTCCATTGCCACTCTCTTCCGCCCAGAGGGATTGCCTAATAATAGCTCCCACATGTTGTGCTATGTCTGTATCAGGCTCGGGCCTGGACCCCTCCTTGCCTCTCAGCGTGGCTTGGTGTGGCTTGCCTAACAGCAGCACCTCCAGGAAAGGCTAGAGCGCAGTTTGGATTCCTAGTTGCAGGCCCAGGATGATCTCACCTCTTCTGGGCATGCCCTGCCACCTAAATAATGCCTGGATGTTCTAGAGAAAATTATTAAGTTGGCTTCTTTCCTGCTTATGCCGTTTGTGGGATGGCTTCTCAACGGTCTTCCCTTTCCAGTCCGTGCGGAGTGAAGCTCTCCTCCTCTGCCCTCCCACGGAACAGCACGCGGGGACACGGCCATGCTCCCATCTTTCTCCTCTCCTTGCCTACATCCTGCCCTCCCGGCATCCAGCCCTTCAAAAACAACTATCACTCCTTATGGCTACCCGCTCTCCTTAACCCTCATTGCCAGCTTGGTAGGACATAGAGAGACTATGGGAACACATCTCCACGGATATCTGTGTTTCCTGGATGTGAAGAGGGAAGATGCACCCTGACTGTGAATGTGAAAATGGTCTCCATCTCTGGCTGGCGGGGAGGGCAGGGGGCCACAGGCTGAATAAGAGGAGGAAAGCAAGCGGAACACCAGCACTCAGCTCTCTCTGCGTCCCAACTGTGCACGAAATGGCTAGCTGCCTCCTGTTCCTGTGGCCATGGCTTCTTTTGTTGTTGTTGATTTGGGTTTTGGTTTGGTTTTTCGAGACAGGCTCTCTCTGTGTTAGCCTTGGCTGTCCTGGACTCGCTCTGTAGACCAGGCTGCCCTCAAATGCACAGTGATCCACCTGCCTCTGCCTCCCGAGTGCTGGGATTAAAGGAGTGCACCGCCACACCGCCTTTGTCATGGCTTCTTATTAAGTTGCTCCAGTTGGACGTTTTTGTCACAGCTACAAGAAAACCAGGACGCCGGGCGTGGTGGCGCACTCCCAGCACTCGGGAGGCAGAGGCAGGCGGATCGCTGTGAGTTTGAGGCCAGCCTGGTCTACAAAGTGAGTCCAGGATGGCCAAGGCTACACAGAGAAACCTTGTCTCGAAAAACCAAAAAAAAAAAAAAAAAAAGAAAACTAGGACTGAGGGTGAAAGGAATATACCCAGCTGAGCGTGGTGGCACACACCTTTAATCCCAGCACGTGGGAGGTAGAGGCAGGCAGATCACTCTGAGTTCAAGGCCAGCCTGGTCTACAAAGCAAGTCCAGGACAGCCAGGGCTACAAAGAGAAACCCTGTCTCAAAAAACAAACAAACAAAAAAGATAGCTTTCCTCAAAGCTATCCCCACTGTTCTATGATTAAGTGTGCCAGGGACAGGCTGCTTGTTACTAATTATGACAAGGCAATAGACAGAGGCCAGGACCGAACCTCAGCAGAGGGGACACACTCAAGCCTGGCCCTTGGAAAAGACCTCAGCAATGGCCTTGACTCACATCAGACAGCCTTGTGAACTTGGAAAAGTCATATGATGTCCTTGAAATTCAGACTCATCATCTGGGAAACCATAAAGCCTGAAATGGGAGACACAGCATCCAGATGCCCTTGTCTTCAAGGGCAAAAGAGGTTCAGAAGAAACGGCAGCCAGTTTCCACTTGCACATTATTAGACACCACACACAGGATTTTAGACATTTTTTTGCCTATGGACAGCATGGCAGGGGTGAGAGGGCACCTGGGATAGAGGTGTCCAGGGGTGATGACTCCACTGCATTCCCTGGCTCTGTAAAGACTGAAAACCATCTTATTAGGTGCAAATGCATGGAAACATATTCATGATTATTCAAATGAAGTCTTGCAAAATAATCAGAGCCATTCTCATAAATATTCATTGTCACCAGGCTAATCACTAGCGATCTCACAGGAAGGAGATGTGCTCCTGCAACCTTGCTCTCCTCTTCCCTGCTCCCCCTCCCTTTGTCCTGCATCCTCCACCCCTCCCCCCACCCCCAGTACTGAGCCTCCAAATGTCTCCCCTAGGTCTTCACTATCTTATTTGGGGGAGCAGATAGTTCTGGCTCAGGAGTCAAAGCTTGCTTTATTCATCTCCGTCTGGTGATGACTCTACTAGGAGGCTAACCTGCCAAGTGTAAGTGATAGGTTTCAACAGCTGCAGATTCTCAGGCATCGTGTGTGTGTGTGTGTGTGTGTGTGTGTGTGTGTGTGTGTGTGTGTGATTCTATTTTATTTCTTTTTTGAGACCGAGTCTAGTTTCGGGTCAGCCTGGAAGTACATAATATAGACCAGGCTGGCTACAAAATTACAGAGATCCACCTGCCTCAGCCTCACAAGGGTTGGGGACTTGTTTATTTATTTGTTTTTGGTATTTTATTTTATCTATTTTTTATCTTTTTTTGGGGGGTGGGGGACAGGGTTTCTCTGTGTAGCCTTGGCTGTCCTAGACTCGCTTTGTAGACCAGGCTGGCCTCGAACTCACAGCGATCCACCTGCCTCTGCCTCCTGAATGCTGGGATTAAAAGTATGCGCCACCATTGCCCGGCTATTTTTGGTACTTCTCTGTGTAGCCACGGGTGTTCTAGAACTCAGTCTCTAGACCTAGCTGGCTTCTGTCAGTCTGCATCTAGCCTCCCAAAGGATCAAAGGCCCGTGATACTACTGCTCATTGTTTTCATTTTAAAGACAGTGTCTCACTGTGTGGTTCAGGCTGACCCCCATTTCTCAATCCTCTGGCCTTAGCCTTCCAAGACCTGGAAGCACAGATGTGCATCACCTTGCCATGCTTGGGCGTCTGTGCCTGCAGACACTCCCTATGATGGAGAATGCGGATGTGTCCATCATACAGCACGTTGGCTAAGCATGGTGCCAGGGCTGTGGGCCACCCAGGAGCAGGACACAGCGCAGCAGGAAAGACAAGGAAGGGAAGCAGCAGGTCCTAGGCATAGTGGCCTGTATCACTAATTCATTCCCAAGTTCCATTGGAGCCAGGTCTACACAGTGGGTTCCAGTCAGCCTGAGATACACCAAGACCCTTCCCCCCAAAAGGTGGGAGTGTTGCTGAACAGGTGGCTCAGCACTAAAGTGCAGGTGCAGTTCCTGCTAGGTAACCTAGTTCAGGTCTCAGCACTTACATGGTAGCTCACAACTGTCTGTAAATCCAGTTCCAGGAGGATCTGATACCCTCTTCTGGCTGTGGTGGATTCTGCACATCATGTGGCGTACAAATGTGGCACAGCACGCAGAAACACTCAAGACACATAAAAATTAAAGAAAAACAAAAAACAAGGGGGAAATGCCGCTGCTCTGTCGGCAGTGTGAACCTGGGAGAGTGGGACTTCATGCCATAGTGGCCATTAATCAGGGCATCAGGCAGTTTACGTCCTTCCAGTGCTCTGAGAATTAGGCAAGGTCACAAGAGCAAAGTTCACTCAAGTTCCTGTTTAATACAGTCACAAGGGCAAGGTCACATAAGTTTAGGCTTATACAGTCATGAGGACAACTGCCCCCGGAAACATCAATCTAAATAATAATGGTAAGATGATGGGTAAGGTAAGGAAAACCCACTGTCTTTATTCTATCTGGGAGAGGCACAAAAACCACAGCCCAAGAGCAAGCCCATGTTATTTAGGGAAGTAGGTTGCAAGACTTTTTTTTTTTTTTTTTTTTTTTCCTTGTTTACTTGGAGTTTTCTCACAAGCTCAGAATTCTCACAGGGCTTCATTTGTGGACCGTGTCCTGTCAGCAAACTGTTCTGTAACAATGTGCACAGTGAATTATGCACAAATACTCTGTGTGTGTGTGTGTGTGTGTGTGTGTAATGGTATTTTACTCTGTAGCCAATAAAGCTCACTGTTTAGCCCAACCTTTGAACTCTTTTTGTTGTTGTTGTTGTTTGTTGTTTTTCAAGGATTTATTTATTTATTTATTATGTATACAGTCTTCTGCCTGCTTGTACACCTGCACACTAGAAGAAGAAATCAGATCTCACGTGGTTGCTGGGAACTGAACTCAGGACCTTTGGAAGAGCAGCCAGTGCTCTTAACCTCTGAGCCATCTCTCCAGCTCCTACCTTTGAACTCTTGGTCACACACACACACACACACACACACACACACACACACACACACACATTTGGTGTTTGGCCTACATGAATATCTGTGTGAGGGCGTTGGAGCCACTGCACTGGAACTTGAGTTACAGACAGTTGTGAGCTGCCATGTGGGTGCTGGGACTTGAACCTGGCTCCTCTGGGCCATCTCTCCAGTCCCAGAGGGGAAGGTCTTTTTTTTTTTTTTTTGGTTTTTCGAGACAGGGTTTCTCTGTGTAGCCTTGGCCATCCTGGACTCACTTTGTAGACCAGGCTGGCCTCGAACTCACAGCGATCTGCCTGCCTCTACCTCCCGAGTGCTGGGATTAAAGGCGTGCACCACCATGCCTGGCTTAGTATGGCAAACTTTAAGGTGGGAAAAATATAATAGCAGCTAGCATAAAGTAGGCCTAGGTAAAATGCAGGAGCCTCTTCTTTGTTATGCTAGTTTAAAAGTTTAATTTACATTTTATTTTGTACATGTATATGCATTCATGCCTCTCTCTATGGTGTGGGTGTGTGTGTGCATGTGTGTGTGTGTGTGCACGTGTTAGGAATACTACACCTTAGGTTATCAAGTTTGCTGGTAATTGTCTTTACCTGCTGGACCATCTCACCAGCCCACACTTTACTTTTCAAGGTTTAAGGAAAACCTGCTATTACTCAGGGTTTGGCAAAGAATCATTTTCTTTATCTATGAAAAGTAGATTGCTCTTAACAATCCAAGATGTACAGGATGAAAATAGTTTCATTTGTCTCCGTAAAGATCTGACAGTGAAATAGCTTTTCAGAGAAAGCTGTGAGTCTCCCTTTCAGTGATGACAGAGAATGCTACCAGGACAGGGAAAGGGCATGCTGGGTAAAACCATTATCAATTTCTCACGGTTGATTTACTAGCGGCACCAGCAAGAGAAATAATATTACTTTCTAATCCAAAGTGGTGTCATACCTGTATTTGCAACATTATTTCCTAGATCAACATAAGCTTTTTCTTGCTGGAAATTATCACATACACACACACCCCAAATCAGGAATCCTTGGTTTGATTTAATGAGATCTACACAAAGGGGGTTGTCAGTAACCACAGAAACCGGGCAGGGTTTTCATAATGATGGTGCTTGAATTGTATCCCCGCCTGAAAAGAGCTTTTTTAATTATAGGGTTTGGGGTGGGGGGAGTGGGCTGGAGGAGAGCAGAAGGGGCAATGGTGGATGTAGTCTTTTATCTACTTAAAAGGATAGCAGGTGGGCCCTGCTAACAAGTCTCAACCTCAGGATTTGGCTTAAAAACCCTAGAGGGAAAAAAAAAATTTTTTTTTGTCCATTTTAGCTCTGTGTATTTGCTTCTTCTTCCCTTGCTTAGACAACAGGTCTGATTCAAAAGGGGCTCAGGAGGGCCACGGGAATAATTGAGAGGCCCACTAGACCAGCTCAGAGGTTTGCAATTCCTCCTAAACACAGAAGTGCTGCCCATGTGGGTGAGTCTGCAGGCTGCCCTGGTGAGCAGCTTGCAACACAGCCTGGAGCTATTTTGAAGCTGGTGACATTAAAGTCTATGACAGTCTCTGGAATATTTACAGTGTTAGGTAATTCCAGCCCCTCTCAGTTTCTCACATCGAGTCAGCAACTGTGCAACTCACTCTAGTTAAAGTAGCCAGCACACAACCAGGACTGTTGCCCAGGGCAGAGCCTAGAGCCCTTCCTTGGTGGAAAGTAGCTGCCATGGCCCAGACCTTCACTTCACCACTTGAACAAGGGACAAAGGGGAAAGGTTGGAGTGCCACTTGTTCCCTTTCATAGGGAAATGAAGAACTTTCCCAGGAATTCCTAAAGTTTCCATTCACCTCTCCTTGTCCTGAACTGCCTACTGGTCAGCCACACCTCTAAGAAAATCAAGTTGGAAACTTGGGTAGCAGTGCCACTGTCAGCTTGGTCCTGGATTTGATTGCTTAGCAGACGCAGAGTGGACATGGAGTAGGTGTTACTTGGGTGTCCGCCATGCTCACTCTTCCCCACACTGGAGTTAGTCCACATTGTTGCATTGCCTGCTGTGTGATTGTCTTTGAAATTCTAGCACTGATGTTCCTCTGCATACTTGTTGGATCCCCAAACACAGGACTATAAAAATGCATAGTTGGGGCCAGTAAGACCGCTGGGTGTGTAAGTGCACTTGCTGTCAAGGCCTGAGCACTGAGTCTGATCCCCAGAGTCAGATGGAGGAGAGACCTGGTTCCCTCAAGTTCTCTTCTCTCTCTCTCTCTCTCTCTCTCTCTCTCTCTCTCTCTCTCTCCTCTCTCTTCTCCTCCTCTCCTCTCTCTCTCTCTCTCTCTCTCTCTCTCTCTCTCTCTCTCTCACACACACACACACACACACACACATGTGCGCGCGCGCGCTGTAGCACCTCTGGTCAAATAAATGTAATAAAAATCTTAAACGCATGATAGAATATTTTACATGGCTGTCCTACCCAATACGTCATAAAATTTGGGTCTCTTATTGGTGTCATGAGTTATATAGCTGAAAATTAAATTTAACCAGGCAAATAATCTCAGCAACATCCTAGAAACTAGATGCCTTCAATTTCTCATTGTGAGGTGACATTTATTTTGCTCATTAGAAAGCCATCACATTAAAGTAGGAATTATTTGTGTTTGCACACAACCCACTTTGAAAAGATAGAAAAGTTGTTTTTCAACCCTGGCCACTCGGTACCTTCTGAGATGGCCTCGGGGCTGTTCTAAAACCACATCCTGTACCTGTCCCCAGCACCTGACAGCATGTGATGTCCCAAGCTGAGCTCTTGCCCCCTCAAGAATAAAATAACTAGTAACCAATCATTTTAAAGGTCAACTAACCAATCATGTTTGTCCTAAGTTCTGCTTCTGTAAGAGTATAAAAGACACAAGCTTTGGGGCTGGAGAGATGGTTCAGAGGTTAAGAACACTGGCCGCTCTTCCAGAGGTTCTGAGTTCAATTCCCAGCAACCACATGGTGCCTCACACCCATCTATAATGTGATCTGATACCCTCTTCTGGCCTGTAGGGGTACACACAGGCAGAATACTGTACATAATAATAAATAAATATATCTTAAAAAAAATAAGACCCAAACTTTGCTTATTCAGGGTCTCCAGCTCAATAGAGCTTGGTAGACCCTGTTGCAATGTGCCCCAGCCTGCGGGGATTTGACTAAAGCTTGGGAGGAGATTCACCTGTATGAAAATAAAATACAAGAAACAAAGGAGAGAAAGTCTAAACGTTGATCAAGCTCTCAAACTTTATTAGTCAGGCAGCAGCATTTATAAGGCAGAAGGCAGGGAAGCATATTGCTATAGCAACCCAGCTGCAGACTATCCCAAAACACAGGGAATTCCAGGCAGGGTCATAACGTCCTGCCACACAGGGCATCTTGCTCTGTCTTCATCTAGCTTTAGTCTAACTGCTAAACCACAACAGGGTCACTCCATCTCTACCTGTCTTTAGTCTAACTGCTGACCCACAACAGGGTCAGCTAATTTCTGGTGAAAGGCAAGTTCTGGGAAAAACAGAGACTTTTTTTTTTTTTTTTTTTTTTTTTTTTTTTTTTTTTTTTTTTTTTGAGACAGGGTTTCTCGAAAAACAGAGACTTAAAAGTGCAGACTTGGACAAGATGGCAGAACATTGGTCATATGGCCTATTGTCCCCAACAGTGATGGATCAATAAAGCAGCCCTTGCTGTTTGCATCCAACTGGACCCTTGTGTCTCACTGCGCTCCGGGAAGTAGGACCTAGCCCCGCCAGGTCTTACAACCTGAAACTCTAAAGGCATTGCACAATATACCCAGCACATCTTCAGCCCAACACGGACTGGCACGAATGACCTTGGGTCTGAGCCACATTGCCCGAGGACAGTCCAGCAGCTCTTTTATGAACTCAAGTGTACTAACACCTACCGTTAAGGTTTGCGTCCCAGCTCTTTTATCTCAGCTGCTTTGCCATCTGACAAAACTCTTACATATATCAACGAAAAAAGAAGTGCAGGGGCTGGAGAGATGGCTTGGTGATTAGAGTGTTTGCTGCTCTTGTAGAGGAAGGACCACAGTTTGGTTCTCAGCACCAGCATCGACAACTCAGTCCCTTGTAACTCCACCTCCAGGGGATCTGCTGCCCTCTTCTGCCCTACACAGGCACACCCACCTATCCCCATCCCCTCACTCCCACCCACCCACAGACACACCCCACTCCACCCCCACACAAACAGACACCCACACCCATAGACACACCCTACCCCCCCACACACAAACAGACACCCCCCCACACACCCACATACACACACTTAGGGCTGGTGATGTATCTCTATGAGAGCACTTCTAATTGCTTGAGATCCCAGATTCAATCCCTGGCTCTGCATAACAAAGAAAATCTTGCACTGGGTGGCGGTGGCGCACGCCTTGAATCCCAGCACTCGGGAGACAGAGGCAGGTGGATCACTGTGAGTTCAAGGCCAGACTGGTCTACAAAGTGAGTCCAGGAAAGCCAAGGCTACACAGAGAGACCCTGTTTCGAAAAAACCAAAAACAAACGAAATCTTTAGCTGGTTTTCACACTGACCTGAATTTGATCTCTGGAACCCACTCGGCAGGAAGAGGGGGACCAAACGACACTCCAAAGTTGTCCTCTGATATGCGCATGCCCACTATGGGAGTCACAGATAAAACTAACAACTAAAAATAAATATATAAATACAGTTTAAAGAAAAAAAAAAAAAACCAACTGAAGTCAGGATCATGCTTTTAATCCCAGCACATAGGAGCAGAGGTGTGAGACTCTCTGGGAGCTTGACTCTCTGTGAGTTTGAGGCCACCCTAGTCAGCCCCAGCTATATAATTGGCAGACCCTGCCTCCAAAAACAAAAAAAACAAGCAACTAAATAAATATAAAAGAAAGAAACAGAATGAGACATTGTCTCCAAACCAAAGCAACAACAAAACTATTTAAAAATGGTAAACAGAGCCAGGTGCTGTTAATCCCAGTGCACAGGGAGGCAGAAGCAGGCTGATCTCTCTGAGTCCAGACAGCCAAGGCTACACTGGGAAACCCTGTCTTGAAAAACCGACCAACCAGCTGGGCGGTGGTGCATGCCTTTAATCCCAGCACTTGGGAGGCAGAGGCAGGAGGATCTCTTTGAGTTCCAGGCCAGCCTGATCCACAGAGAGAGTTCCAGGACAGCCAAGGCTACACAGAGAAACCCCGTCTCAAAAAAACAAACAAACAAACAAAAAAACCAAAAAACAAAGAAAGAAAAGAAAAAGAAAGAAAAAATAGAAAAACCAACCAAAAACAACAACAAAAAACCCAAAACAGGTTGCTTTCTGATAAATGTAGAATATTCCAGGCAACAATGGTACCTGCTTTAAGTGTAAATGAATGTAGACACGTGAGGCCAACTTCTTTCTTTTCTTTTTTTCTGGTTTTTTGAGACAGGGTTTCTCTGTGTAGCTTGGCTGTCCTGGATTCACTTTGTAGACCAGGCTAGCCTCGAACTCACAGCAATCCACCTGCCTCTGCCTCCTGAGTGCTGGGATTAAAGGCATGTGCCGCCAAGCCCGGCTCCCAACTTCTTTCTTATGAAAGGAAGTAGGGTCTAGAATGACCCAGAAATCTTCAGCAAGACAAAAGAGTAAACAGTACTGCCATTTCCTCCATATCGTCCCACAAAAATCTCATGGGTGTTTTTGACAAGTGAAGGAATTTCCTGAGGATAAATAGGACAGGCCCTTTTCTAGATAGGGAAATATTTATTCTCTAGTCCAAAAAAGAAAATATCCCTGTGGAAGTCTAAACTTCCACCTCACCGTTACCAAACAAAACTGTTGTCAAAATAAAGGCTAGAAATGTCCTTGTCACCTCAGTCCCACTGCTCAGACTGGCAAGAGGCAAGTATGAATGAAGAAATAGCCAACTGGTGGCGTTCCCCTGTGTCCAATGCCTTCTTTTGTTTTGGTTTGATTTTGGCTTTTGAGACAGGGTCTCATGTAGCTCAGGCTAGCCTCAAATTTGCTACATAGCCAGAGATGGTCCTCTCACTCCCACCTCACCAAGGCTGGAATTACGCATAAACCATTACATCCAATTTGCGGGATTCTGGGAGCCAAATCCAGGGCAAGTAATTCTACAAACAGAATTACATCACCAGCCTAGGCTGTCTAGGCTTCTTCCCTCAGGCCCGTTGCCTCCCAGTCAACAGCCCTTTCTTGGCTGCAGATGTGTGCTTGGCTAGCATGCACACTGACAGGAAAAGCTGCAGAGATAGTTCCCTGGAGCAACACAAATACATAGGCTTTCGGGGCACTGGTGGGGTAGCCCAGTGATAGGATGTGTGCTTAACAGTGGTGAAATCTGTAGCACAGGCAGCAAAACCCCAGGGAACCAAACAGGACACAGGACTGGGTGGATACATCCTCTTGCTTCCTCTCCTTCCAGGGGGACAATTCTTTATGAGTCGTCGTCCTCTGGAGTCTCTCAGGAGGTACCGTACAGGATGAAACCCCAGTTGTGTAAAGAGATAACCCATCAGAAACACACACTCGTGTCTCTGTTGTGGTCCCTGTCTCATTTCCGCATTGACTCACAGAGCTTCCTGGAGTCACCTCCCGAATAAACCACCAGTAGTAGTACCTGGGGGAATCCAAAACTAAGCCACACCCATGGGGCCCCGGCCCACAGGCAAGCAGAAATCCGAGCAAATGTGAAGCTTGCCTTGCAAAAGCCAGCTCAAAACCAGCTCCTCTTCCCTGTTCATCTTTCACAGAAGTTGGCAGGATGTGCCAGTCCCTTGCATGGTAGGGGCATGGGAGAGGCTGAAGGAGACGGAGGAGATAAAAGGGTACCAGGTTTTATGTTTTCGTTAATTATTCATTTTGGGATTTCCTCTTATGAACCCCAGGTTGGCCTTGAACTTTCGGTGTAGCAGAAGTTGGCCTTGAACTCCAGTACCTCCCCCAAGGCTGGGATTACAGGTGGGCACAGTTGCATCTGGTTTACATAGCACTGGGGAAGGAAGAACCCAGGGGTCCGTGCATGTATGGCACACCCTCCCCACATCCTCAGTCAGGGTTTCTCTGTGTAGCCTTGGCTGTCATCCTAGGCTCTCTTTGTAGACCCGGAGGGTCTTGAACTCACAACGATCCACCTGCTTCTGCCTCCCGAAGTGTTGGGATTCACAGTGTGCCGCCCCACGCCTGGCTTATGGCACACACGCTTCTTATCTGCTAAGCTACATCCGCAGTCTGATTCCTATGTTTTGGATCTACTCATTTTTGCAAGGATGCTGGTGCCGCTCCTGAGCTGGGGGGGGGGGGGGGAAGGATGGGCGGTTTAGGATAGACCCAGAGAGAGCCTGGTACAACGTTCTCCTTACTGGTTATGTATTTACTGTGTGGATAGCTACAGCCAGAACCAGACACGTGGTTTTTGAGTTCCAGGGCAGGATGGAAATAAAGAGTGGTGAGGTGGCTCAGCAGGTAAAAGCACTTGACCCCTAGCCTGACTACCCCTGGGACCCACATGGTGGAAGGAGAGAATCAACACTCCCTCCCAAGTTGTCCCGTGACTTCCACATGCATGTCACAGTTCCCCCACCCCCACCACAAAAAAATGTAATTAAAAAAGCAAAAATGCAAAGCCCTTGTTCCAAAGTTAAGACTCTAAAGATAGCAACTAGAGAACATTAACCAAGCGTAGGCCCCCTCCTGAGTACTGCGTTCTCTACTTGAGCAGGTTGCTTGAAGACAAGAAGGGGCTAAGCTAGGTCCTCACCCAGCTCACAGGCTAGGGTGGCCCCAAGAAGCAAACCATCCTAGTGAGGCCATTTTGTTTCCATGATAAACACTGACACAAAACCAATTTAGGATTAGAAAGGGTTTGTTTCAGCTTACAGTTTGCAGGTCACACTCACTCCATCAGGAAAGGAAGTTCAGGTAGGAACTCAAGGTAGGAACCTAGAGGCAAGAATGGAGGAAGCAGAGGACCTGGAGGGATGCTGCTTACAGGCTTGCTCAGCCTGCCTTCTCCTAGCACCCAGGACCACCTGCCAAGTAACAGTATCGGCCACAGAGGGCAGGGATTTTCCACATCAATTGCCAATCAAGAAAACGGCCCACAGGCTTGCCTGCTGGCCCACCTGATACACGCAATCTCTTCAATGTCATTCCCTCTTCCTAGCTTGTGTTAAGTTGACAAAAATCGAACCAGCATGGGAGTATACAAAGACTGACAGTATTCCTTGTCTTTTAGAGAGCCCCGATCAAATACTTGCGGATATCTGAGTTTTTGCTTTGTAATAATTTGGGGGATAAAGGGACGCAGGGAGAGGGTATGTTGCCTTGAGTTCATCATTGACAAGGCTGGGCGAAAGGTACGCGGGAGTGCAACATAACGTGCTTTAGGATTCTGTATATGTTCGACATGTTCTGTCATTCGAAACCACGTCAAGCCTGGCACGGTGCTTGCAGTCCCAGCTCCTGAAGAGGTTGAGGCCTGGGAGTCTAGGGCTCTGTTCCACTCAAGCACCATTAAGTAAAAAGTTTGAGGCTTTTTGCCTCAAACAAACAAAAACACCGGGGCGGGGTAGTGGTGGTAATGGTAGTGGTGTGTGTGATGGTTTCGATGGGAAATGCCCCCATAGCCTCTAGTATTGGAATAGCTGGCCCCAGTGGGAAAGGGAAAGGGATCACAGGGGGTAAAGTCTTGCTTGAGGAAGGAGATGCTGGAGACGTTATAGCTTCATCCCCACATACCGTCGGTTCTCCAAGCTTTCTGCCTGTTGGTACAGATGTGCTCTCTCAGCTCCCTGGCCTGGATGCCTGCCACCATTTCCCTCCTGCCTTTATGGTTTTTTTTTTTTTTTTTTTTTTTTTTTTTTTTTTTTTTTTTTTTGGTTTGTTTGTTTGTTTTTGGTTTTTCGAGACAAGGTTTCTCTGTGTAGCCTTGGCCATCCTGGACTCACTTTGTAGACAGGCTGGCCTCGAACTCACAGCAATCCGCCTGCCTCTCCCTCCCGAGTGCTGGGATTAAAGGCGTGCGCCACCACGCCCGGCTCATCTGCCGTTTAAACTGTGTGTGCTGTGCTGTGTTTTGTGTGTGTGTCTGTTTTATGTGTGCATGAGTGTTTGCACATATTTGTGTTTGAGCATGTGTGCACGTGACGGTGAGTGAATCAGGCATCTTCCTCAATCACTTGCCACCTAATTTTTGGAGGCAGCTCTCTCAAGGAACCTCAGGCTCCCCAGGTTCAGCAAGGCTGGCTGGCCAGTGCTAGTGAAGGGTTCCTCCTATCTGTTTCTCCAACCCTGGGTTACAGCTGTGTGCTTATGCTGGCCTTTTAGGTGGACACTAAGAATCCAAACTCAGGTCCTCCAGTTTGCACGGCAGGCAAGCAATTTACCAACTGTGCCATCTCCCTTTTTTTTTTTTGTTTTTTTGTTTTTTTTTTGTTTTTCGAGACAGGGTTTCTCTGTGTAGCCTTGGCCATCATGGACTCGCTTTGTAGACCAGGCTGGCCTCGAACTCACAGCGATCCGCCTGCCTCTGCCTCCCGAGTGCTGGGATTAAAGGCGTGCGCCACCACGCCCGGCTTGCCATCTCCCTTTTGATATAGGATCTCATGTAGCTCAGGATGGCCCCAAACTCTCCATGTAGGTGAGGAGGATGACCTTAATTTCTTGATTCTTCTCCCTCTATTTTCTGAGGGCTGGGATTAGAGGCATGTGCTGGGGCTTGAACCCAGGGCCTCATGCATGCTAGGCAAGCATTCTACCAGCTGAATTAAAATTTTAGCCCTTAATTTTTTGTTTGTTGGGTTGGTTTGGTTTGGTTTTTGTGACAAGGCTTGCCAAGTGCTGGGATTAAAGATGTGGCCAAGCTGAGATTTCTACACAAAATAAAGAACTTTATCTTATCAGGGTTCTGTCAACTTGAAGCCCTAGGTCAAGCATGGACAGATATCGTCTCTCCAGAGCCTTCCCTCTCTGTGTAAATCCTTGCTGTCTTTCTCTCCTTGTAAGGGTGCTGCTGGTCACACTTGGGTGCCACTTCCATGTTCTCATTTCACCTCGACTATTTCAGACAGCCCTAGCTCCACACTTGGTAAGGGCTGGAGTTTCAAAACATGAATTTCAGAGGGACATTGCTTCAGTCTCTCTCTGAACTACGACTTCATCGTCATTAAAGAAATTATAATCAAGGTCGGGGAGATAGCTCAGTGGTTAAGAGCACTCATTGCTCTTGCAGAGGACTCAGGTTCTGTCAATGCTAAATAGAGTCAGACCAGGTGGGGAGGCAGGACAGAGAAAACAGCCCCTCAGGCCAACAGGGGAAGGCTTCAGTTGAGAGGTGTTACTGAAGTACCCTCATCTCTCTAACCCAGGTAGTTACTGTAGGGATCCAAAGAGGAAACAATTTGAAGTCATCAAAGCCACATACTTTACAAAGCAAGCCATTATCAGTAGTATTGTTTCCATTGCCCTATGAGGCAGTCTCGGTTAAGCCATGCGACTATTAATTTTGTTTCTAAGTGCCTACCTCCTCACTCTCTTCCCTTGCACCGTTTGCCACTGAATTAGTAATGATCTGCCTTAGCTGTGAGTCAAATAGCAGATACTTAAACAGGATGGACAAGTTGAACAATAGCAATCTTCAGGGAACAGTCCTTTCAGTGACGTCATGTTCCTACTGTAAGGATGTAAGAAAGGACAGTGCAGGAGAGAAAACAGACAAATCACAAACCAAACCAAACTAAAGCAAGGAAAAGAGCAAAGCGAAGTGTTATGAGCCACTGTGATTTCACATCCATCCATCCATCCGTGGGTCCCCATTTAGTCCACTGACCACACTTGTCGGCCTAGGGAAGCCAGAGAGCAATGTCTGGGTGGCTGGGTATGCAGTCACAATGTTTATTGTTGGGAAAGATGAGGAAAGCAAACATTGCTGGAACCGAGAGTCTGGACTTCTGCAGTTCCATGAATCAACCAAGATGTTGACTGAGAGAGAGAGAAAAAAAATCAACCTTTGATAGGTATAGCTTTATATTAAAAATCACTTTTTTTCAGTGCTGGGGCTCAAACTCAGGGTCTTGTATATGCTAGCCAAGCATTCTACCACCAAGCCATATTCTTAGCTCTTTGAAGAACAACTCAGGGCTGCAGAGATGGCTCGGTGGGTAAACTGCCTGCTGAGCAAGCACAAAGACATGAATTTGGAGCCCTAACACACACATAGACAGCCAGGCCTGGTAGAACATGTAACTCCAGTGTGTTCAATACCACAGAGATGGAAGATCGTATGGGCTCAGTAGCCAGCCAGGCCAGCCCAAACTGTGAACTAGGTTCAGTGAAAGGCTCTATCTCAAAAACCAAGGTGGATGGGGCTAGCGGTTAATCATTCTTGCTATCCTTTCAGAGAACCCAGGTTGAGTTCATGGTGTCCACATGGATTACAACAGTCCAGAACAAGAGTTCCAGGTGGTTGACACGTTCTTTGGGCCTCCATGGGTACCGGGCACACAGCTGATACACATGCACATAAGTACACATGCACTAAATACACTTGGACATTTTGTTTTGCTTTGTTTTTCAAGGGTTTCTCTGTGTAACTTTGGCTGTTCTGGAACTCTGTAGACCAGGCTGGCCTCTAATTCACAGAGATCCACCTGTTTCTGCCTCCCAAATGCGGGGATTAAAAGCATGTGCTAAAAACAACAACACAACAACAACAACAACAAAAAACCCAAAACAAAACCAACCAACCAACCAAAACAAAACAAAACAAAAACCCGTGTGCTACCACCTGTTCACATAAATTAATCTTAAATACAAACCAACCAACCAGAAACAAAACAAGGCAGAAGGCCAATAAAATGGCTTGTTGGGTAAAACTGCTTCCTGCCAAGCTTGATGAACCGAGGTCAATTCCTGGGACTCACACAATAGAAAGACAGGATTGCTTCCTATGGGCTGTCCTCTGACTTCCACACACATGCTATGGTGTATGCACCCTCATGCTCACACAGTCTTATAAATAAACAAATGCAGTAACAGAGGAGGGGGGAAAGAGGGGAAGGAAGGGAGGGAGAGAGGGGACAGGGAGCCACTCTGGTGCCCAGAGACGCACGTATGAGTGAGTACAGCTGTACACACATATGCACACAAACATAACACATGCCACACGAGATTATTCTCGTACTTTCAGAGGCCACAGGCTCCCAGATGAGTGGAAATAGGTAAAATTGTGCATAATGCTATGAAAGCATTGCTGTGATCTAATAAAAGGAACTGTCGAAAGCATGCTTTATTCTATAGGAAGTCTCCTAAATCAATTCCTCCTGGGTTAAACTAGATGCCCAGTCTCTAGATGTCTCGGAGACAGTCTCATTATATAGCCTTGACTAGCCTAGAATTTATCATGTAGTTCCAGGCTGGCTTCAAACTTAAAGAAGTCCTCCTGCCTCTGCTTCTCAAATGCTGAGGCTAAAAGCACATATCACCAAGCCCACACAATATTTAATTTTAATTTTTAAGTTTCTTTTAGTTTTGGGGTTTGTTTTGTTTTGTTTTGTTTTTGAGATAGGATTTCTCTATGTAACAGCCCTGGCTGTCCTGGAACTCACTTCGTAGGCCAGGCTGGCCTTGAACTCACAGAGATCTACCTGCCTCTGCCTCCCAAGGGCTGGGATTAAAGGCATTCACCACCACCGACTATACTTCAATTTTTCTTAAAGACAAAACAATAGCCAGGCGTGGTGGCACATGCCTTTAATCCCAGCACTGGGAGGCAGAGGCAGGTGGATTCTGTGAGTTCGGAGGCTAGCTTGGTCTACAGAGTGAGTTCAGGACAGCCAAGACTGTTACACAGAGAAACCCTGTCTAGAAAAACAAAAAACAAAAAACAAAAAACAAAACAACAACCAACCAACCGAACTGCCTCGTCCTGCGTGGTCTTCAAATGAAACCTGAGAAGGGATGTGTGAGTGGGATAGGACAGAAGACACGAGAAACAGGAGGCAAGTCTGGATTCTGATCAAACCTCGTTTATTGAAAAAATTCACAGGGTTTTTATAGGCACGGAGTGGGGGTGGTGATGGGTATTTGCATAAGCGAGGGTTGCTATGGATACCTAACTGTGAACTGCTCCAGCAGGTGTCTACCTTTACAGCTGCTATAATCACAGAAGGGGGAGAAATTCCAGAGAGAGAGGGAAGTTGTAAAAGATCTGGTTAGTCAGGAAAAAGTTCCCAGAACTGCTGCTCGCAGGCAGCTGGCCTTTATCTGATTTTACCAGTAGTCTTACTGGAAAAGCTAGCTTATAGCCAGAAAGGAGTAGCTCTTACTATGAGCTTGGGGGGGTCTTAAAAGGATGTCCCCCACACCAAACAAACAAACATACAAAAAACAACCACCAAAGCAAACCAAACAAAAGACAAAGCAAGTGCTCGCTTTGGCAACACATGTACTAAAACTGGAACGATACAGAGAAGATTAGCATGGCCCCTGTGCAAGGATAACATGCAAATTCGTGAAGCGTTCCATATTTAAAAAAGACAAAGCAAAATGCAGGGTCTCAGGTAGCCCATCTGGTCTTGAAATCCTATATAGCAGAACATGACCTTGAACTGATCATTCTGCCACTAGCTCTTGAAAGCAAAGATTACAGGTATGTGCCCCAAATCCACTTTATGCAAGGCTGGGGACCGAACCCACAGTTTTGTGTATGCCACACAAGCCCTCTACCAATGGAGCTACGTCTTCAGCCCCCACATTAGAATTTTTACCCATGGGTTTATAATGGGGCACATGGTCCTCAAAGAGTCAGGAGCCACTTAAAGGGGACACATGGAAAATAAACTCTGGGCCCCTTACCTTGAAAACTCACTGAAAGCATACTTTCAATAGCTTTCTGATAAGATGGTAGATTAGGTCACAAAGCTGGAATGTTTACAGACAAGGGGCTCCACAGGACTAAACCAAGCTAAAACAGTATGGCTCATGGCAGTCACACACTCTCCCAACGACAGCTGGGAAATCTATTATCTAGAAAATCCTGTTCCATGAAATGCCCTCGGCGGGGCCCCAGAATCAAACTCAGTATCATCCTGTCAAAGAAAAAGCACAGCATTTGCTCTTTGTTGACCTGGAAACTCCTAATTTTGGAGGTCCCAAAGCTGGGAAAAACATTATTGACTTCCCAGTGACCTGCAGTAGACGAGACCTCGGGTGCGGTTGATGGTAACGGTTGCCTAGGTTACTTCTCAGAATTTGAAGGGGAGCTTTGATAAACACTGGCTTTTTCCTGCAACCTACAGATAACATCTGATGGATGACTAAATTGACATATAAGCCTTGGCATCTGTCTTTATATCACGTCTGTTCCCTTTGCTCCTTAACCCTGGGGTCAAATTCTTCTGAGCATTACACACGTAGACACCGGCGATCATTAAGATATTCATTTCAGATGTTGCGCCCGAAGGCTGGGGAGACGGCTCAGTTGGTAAAATGTCTGCCCTATAAACTTGAGGATCTGAGTTCATCTCCCCAGAGCCCACATAAAAAACTGTGTGTGGAGACATGTGCCTGCAACTCCAGCATGGGAGACATAGAGACAGGTGGGTCCCTGAGACCAGGAAGCCTAGCCGATCTCAAAAACATAGATGGAGGAAAGACAGTTGATTTCAGCCTTGGGCCTTCACACCTGTGTTTATACACATCCATGCAATCTGCACACACCTACACTAACAAGTACATACAACACACACACAGACACACACACACACATTTTTGTCAATGACTTTAATGCAATTTCTTTGGGGGGGAATTGGGGGGGGGCTTTCAAGACAAGGTTTCTCTGCATAACAGACCTGGCTGTCTTGGACTCACTCTGTAGACCAGGCTGGCCTCGAACTCACAGAGATCTGCCTGCCTCTGCCTCTCGAGTGCTGGGATTAAAGCATGTACCACCGCTCATGGCTTTCTTTTGTTTTTGTCTGTTTGTTTGTTTGTTTGGTTGGTTTTTTGAGACAGGCTTTCTCTGTGTAGCCTTGGTTGTCCTGGACTTGATTTGGATACCAGGCTGGCCTCGAATTCACAGCGATCCACCTGCCTCTGCCTCCCAAGTGCTGGGATTAAAGGTGTGCACCACCACTGCCCGGCTTCTTTTGTTTTTGTTTTTTTCTTTTTGGTTTTTCAAGACAAGGTTTCTCTGTGTAGCCTTGGCTGTCCTGCACTCGCTTTGTAGACCAGGCTGGCCTTGAACTCACAGCGATCCACCTGCCTCTGCCTCCTGAGTGTTGAGATTAAAGGTGCGCACCACTACCGCCCGGCTTCTTTTGCCCAGGCTCATTTATAACTCAGGGTGTTGCTCTTGCTTAGCTTCGTGTGAGCTGGGATTAACAGGCATAAACCATCATGCCCAGCCTTCTGCAGGATTAACTTGACTTTGTCCACTGGCCTCGGTATGTGAACCTCATTCTGTGCTTTCTTGCCTTTTTATTTCCTGTTTGTAAATCCACATTTCATTTCTTCTTTTTTGATGACATTTATTTTTACAAGCATTGATGGTTTTGTTTTTGTTTGTTTTTTGTCTTTGTATTGTTTTTCTTGCACATATGTCTATGTGAGGGTGTCTGGTTCCTTGGAACTGGAGTTATAGACAATTGTGAGCTGCCATGTGGGTGCTGGGATTTGAACCTGGGACTTCTGGAAGAGCTGCTGGTGCTCTTAACTGCCGAGCCATCTCTCCAGCCCCCTATTCTGTGCTTTCTTGGCAGCTGAGGTAACAACAGTCCCTCAGCCTGATCACTAAGGTCCAAACAAACTACAGGCCAGGATGTTTGTGACAGATGGTGACATCAACAGCAGGAGACACTTCCTGCATTGAGTTATGGCCCATAAACTCGAAGGCGTGAATGCTTGCACACAAGAAAACCTTCAGCAGGTATGTAGGCACGTACCTGTAAGCTCAGCTCTTGGGAGGCTGGGGCAGCAGATTGACGTGAATTAGAGATCGGCCTGGGCTACATAATAAGATGTCCCTAGGTAAGCACACAGCCTTGTGTAAGCACATTTCCTTGTCCAGTGAATAGCAGCCACTATCCTTCTATCTCTGCTGGCCTTTCAGTTTGAGCTGGGCTCCTCCCTCCAGGAAAGGAGCCTTGCCTGTGGCTTTTAATGCCACACATTACGCCTGTCAGGTAAGAGTGCTGGATGAACTCCAGGTTTTGTTTAGCAAGAATGTAAAGATGGAACATGGAAGCAGGGCTTTTCTTGTTTTTTGTTTTTTGGTTTTTCCCCCTAAGGGGTAAGGCAAAGCAGGGCAAGGTAACCAGCTCTGGGTCAGAGGATTTGAATATTTTCACAGGATTGGTTGTAGATGCAACAGCTAATTGGTACCTGGGCTATGGATGACTTAGGGCAGACGAAACTTTGGCTTGGTGGGAGAGTTGGATAAGAGGTAGGTGCTCCGGTAGACTTGAGACTTAAAGGTATATATGTGAAAGGCACGCTCATGGGCTAATTCCCAATTGTGTGTGTGTGTGTACACGTGCACATGTGTATTGGAGTGTGGATGCCTAAGTATGTAAGGGCATTTAGAGGCCAGAGATGTCCTCCTCAGTCAATCTCTCTCTCTCTCTTTTTTTTTTTTTTTTTTTTTTTGGAGGCCAGTGTCTTTCACCGAACCTTGGACTCTCCATTTCAGCTGGTCAGTCTGGCCAGTGAACTCTAGGGATCTGCTTGTCTTTGCCTGGCCAGGGCTGGGATTACAGATACATGCCCCTAGGTCTCACCCCACCCCCTTTTCCATAGGCACTGGGGTTCTAAACTCAGGTCCTGCTTTTGTATCAGCTAGCACTCTACTGACTGAGATATCTCCCTAATGCTGTGATCCCTAATTTGTTTGTTTGTTTACTTATTTATTTATTTTGGCTTTTCGAGATAAGGTTTATCTCTGTGACCTTGGGTGTCCTGGAATTCACTCTGTAGACCAGGCTGGACTGGGACTCAGAGATTAACCTGCCTCTGCCTCCTAAATGCTGGGATTAAAGGTATGCGCCGCCGCCGCCACCACCACCACCGACGACCATCCCTAATTTATTTTTATTACATTTAATTGTGTGTGTGTGTGCGTGTGTGTGTGTGTGTGTGTGTGTGTGTGTGTGTATGTGTGTGAATACCAAGAGCACAGGTGGAGGTCAGAGAACTACGTGTGGGAGTTAATTCTCTCCTTCTACTACATGGGTTCCAGGCATCAGACTCAGGTTGTCAGAAATCAGCTTTACCTGGGGGCTGAAGAGATGGCTCTGTGGCTAAGAGCACTGACTGTTGATTTTCCAGAGGACCCAGGTTCAAGCCCCAGCATCCACGTGGCAGCTCACAATTGTCTTTAACTCCAGTTCCAGAGAGTCTGACACCCTTACACAGACATACATGCAGGTAAAACACCAATGCACCTAAAATTAAAAAAGAAATCACATTTACCTGGTGTGCCACCTGGATAGGCCCCTGTCTAATTCTTTAGGAATTCACTGCTCTAGAAGCAAACTTCACTTTTAGATCCAGAAGCTCCTTATCAACACATTGTGAGGTACAGAAATAAAACCATGGTTAATGGGTAATGCTGGGCTGGCATAGCGCACACCTTCAATCCCAGCACTCAGGAAGCAGAGGCAGGCAAATCTCTGAGTTGAGGGCTAGCCTGGTCTAAAAAGACCCAGGACAGCCAGGACTATAGAGAAACCCTGTCTCAAAACAAACAAACAAACAAACAAACAAAAAACAAGACAAAACGAAGCAAAAATCCCCCAAATCGTGGTTACCATAGAGTTAGCTACAAGATGCCCTCAAAACAGTTATTTGCCTTCAACCATCACAAATAGACTGCTGACCGCCAGCTCCATCTGCACGGTGACCTCTTAGTGTCCTTAAGAGGGCAGGCTTTGAAAACAAGGTCTGAGCTACACAAGCTTGCAGATGCAGGACCTCTGGAAGCATCCAGACCATAGCTAAGGTTCAGGTTCTTCACCCATAGCCCGGGGAGAGCATGTGTTAGTGAGAGTTCAGGGGGAATGTGCAGCCTTGTGAGTTAGCACGCAAGTCTGCTGGGGTGGTTGTATCGCTTCAAGATCTTTCTAGTAAGTTTGGCCTGGACTTGACTTCACATTATTTACACCTGCTCGAGTCTCTCCTCGCTGAGCAACTGGACCTTAATGGCAGGCCACTCAGTTGATACTCACCACGTGGTTAAAGCACCTTATCCATTGACTGAGTTCTGTTATTCTTCTAATATGGTCATTATGAAAGAGGGTGGGGCAGAGAGATGTCGCAGTGGGTAAAGGTGCTGGCTGCGACCCACATGGAGGAAAGAGAGAAGCAGTTTTCTCAGCTTGTCCTCTGAGCGCCATGTGCACGCTCAGGCATATGTGGAGCCCATGCTAGGCGAGCCTCGTGAGCTGTACTGTGAGTCCTAGAAGCCCGGAAGTGCTTCCTAAGCCTCCAGTGCCGTGACTGTCAGCGCTCTGTACTGCTTTCTGCTCTCAAGTCACACAAGCTGCACCTGGTGCTGAAATGACCATTTCTGACTCCCTCTTGTGAGCCGTTTTCACTCTGCTTTCTATCAGAGACTTTCAACTGACAGATTATTCGAAGACAGCTTTGAATAATTTCTTCCAAAAAAAAAAAGAAAGAAAAGAAAAATCTCTGAGAACTCATGCTGCATGAAAACTATCTATTATTTTTTAATGGTTCATTTCTCTTAGGAAGTCCTGACAGCTATTATAAAAACATGTCATTGTCATGCTTCTAATCCCAGCACTCAGGAATCAGAAGCAGGGCAGACTGAGATCTCTGTGAGTTTGTGGTCAGCCTGGTCTATTTAGCAAGTCCCAGGCCAGCCTAGTGAGACCTTGTCTCAAACAAACAAAAAACAGACAAACAACAAAGAGGCAAAGGAAAACATAAACAAACAAACAAAACCCCATGTCATAGTTCAGAGAAAGTCTGGCCAGGTGTGGTGTGCTTCCCTGTAACCTCAGCATTTGGGAGGCTAAGCAGGACGGTTGCTATGAGGTCTGAGGCCAGTGTGGACTCCATGATGAGTTCCCAGCAACAAGAGATCAACAAAGTCATTGCTCAAATCAAACCAAACCAAAGATACCAAACCAACCAACCAACTCCCACCCTCACAACAGCAACAACAAAATTGAGAGAGAGAGAGAGAGAGAGAGACAGACAGACGGAGACAGAGACAGAGAGCTGTTTCTCTCTGTAACTCTGCTCTCTATCTTTGGTTCTACGCTGTCTCTCAGCCTCACAGGAGGGGCTAGGATTTAAACAAAAGTAGAGAACAGAAAGCTGTAGAGTAAAAACATGATATAAAACAAAGACCTCCCAAAAGGGTGTCTGGATTTTGCTCCAAGAATCCCACGCCTTTGTAGAAAGGTGTGTTTCTAACCCAACTCTTGGTTGTATTGTCCTCAGCTCCTGGCAGAGCCTCAAAGATAAGATTCTCTAGGGCTGGAAAGCTCTTCCCATCTGGGTGAACATGACTGTGCCGAAAGTTTCCATTATTTGTTTCTTGTCTTCATAAATGAGAAATTCCTCCGGAGGCAGAAACAATCCAAGCTCTCCTTGCGAATTGCTCGCCTTTGGCCTCCTTCTGGGCGCGCTCACTTCTGAAGACCTGCCTCAGGTCTGAATGATATCTACACAGCCCTTCAGAATGCGGCTCCATCTTCCTTCGGAAGTGCAGCAGAAAGCAGAAGCTGTTTCCTTTCTGAGAATACGGACTAGAGAGAAGGAGAATCATGTCTCTCAAGAGAGTTGCTGGGAACTGCGTCCAACAATTGCTAAGGAGAAAGGCATTGGCAACCCCAGCTTCAGTGGACAATCCCTGTTTGTAATCTCTATTATCCTTTTGAAATTTAAACCCAAATATAGTGACTGTGACCTGATACATGTGTTTCTTTTCCTTTCCAAACAATTCTTCCCAAACTTGGATTAATACTAAGTCCACACAGGACAGTTTAATAATAACTATCAAATGCTCACCATAACTACAAATAGCAAATTAAACATATTTATTGGAACTACAAGGAGTCTTATTCTTTCTTTTTTCTTTTTCCAAGTCAGGTTTGTGTGTGTGTGTGTGTGTGTGTGTGTGTGTGTGTGTGTGTGTGTGTGTGTGTGTGTGTTGTCCTGGCTGTCCTGGCTGTCCTGGAACTAGCTCATCTTAGTCTTGAACTCAGAGATGCACCTGCCTCTGCCTCCGGAGTGCTAGGATTAAAGGTGTGCACCACCACTGCCCAGCATTCAGCTTTCTTTCTTTCTTTGGTTTTTCGAGATAGGGCTTCTCTGTGTAGTCCTGGCTGTCCTGGCCTCTTGTAGAACAGGCTAGCCTCGAACTCACAGAGATTCACCTGCCTCTGCCTCCCAAGTTCTGGGATTAAAGGCGTGCGCCACCGCACTACTGCCACTGCCACCACTACTACCACCACCACCTTGCTTGCTTTTTTTTTTTTTTTTGGTTCTCAAGACAGGGTCTCTCTGTATTAGCCTTGGCTGTTCTGGACTCGTTTTGTAGACCAGGCTGGCCTCGAACTCACAGCAATCCGCCTGCCTCTGCCTCCTGAGTGCTGGGATTCGAGGCATGTGCCACCACGCCCGGCTCCACCTTTCTTTCTTTCTTTCTTTCTTTTTTTTTTTTTTTCCGAGACAAGGTTTCTCTGTGATAGCTTTGGCTGTCCTAGACTCACTTTGTAGACCAGGCTGGCCTCGAACTCACAGTGATCCACCTGCCTTTGCCTCCCAAGTGCTGGGATTAAAGGCGTGTGCCACCATGCCTAGCCCTCCACCTTGCTTTCTTATACAACACAAGACCACCTGCCCAGAAGTGGCACCACCCACAGGGGACTTGGTCCTTCCACATCTATCATTGTTAAAGAAAATGCTCACACCTTGCTACAGGTCAAGCTGATGGAGGCATTTTCTCACTTCAAGTTCCTCTTCTCAGATGGCCCTGGATTGTGTCAAGCTGACAAGTCCCAACTAGCACAATCTGGTGCCCACTTGTATTAGTGCAGTATTTGTAAGAACAGTATTATTGTCGGTGAGGGTGGTGGCAGTGGTGGTGCACCCCTTTAATCCTAGCACTTGGGGGGCAAAGACAGGCCGATCTCTGTGAGTTCAAGTCCAAGATAGCCAAGGCTACACAAAGAAACCCTGTCTTGGGGGAGGGAGGGGACAAACAGGATTACTGAATGCTACTGATGATCATGAACCCTCAAGTTAACTCTACCCAGTTGGATCCTTTGTACCTAACTATTAAAGGAGCCCTTTTATTTATTTATTTATTTTTATTTCATTTTTTCTTTTGAGACAGGGTTTCCCTATGTTATCTTGGCTGTCTTGGACTGCCTCCTGAGTGCTGAGATTAAAGGCGTGTGCCACTACGGCCAGCTAAATTTTACTTTCACGAAGAAGAAAATGAATGAGGCCTTCCTGTACTTGGCTAAAGTGAACAGTTTCTCATCTCTAGGGTAGGTGGCCAGGATCTTCATTGCAAGTAGGTTATATGTCCCTCGCTGGTCTATTCAAGGAAACTTCTGGTATCTGTTATGCTGTTCTTGGGAATGTGTTGCATGTAAATCGCATAGGAACTGGGAAAAAGAAAGAGTCGATGCCGGGTGTGGTGGCGCATGCCTTTAATCCCAGCACTCGGGAGGCAGAGGCAGGCGGATCGATGTGAGTTCGAGGCCAGCCTGGTCTACAAAGTGAGTCCAGGATGGCCAAGGCTACACAGAGACACCTTGTCTCGAAAAACAAAAAAAAAAAAAAAAAAAAAAGAAAAGAAAAGAAAAAGAAAGAGTCGAGCCCGAGCTCAGAATGATGCTCCACGTGTTTTGTCACCAGCACATGCTCTCCCTCACACAGGCTGCTCATCAAGCCAACTTTCTCGCTGGGTTTCTGGATTTTTTCCCACTGTTCTTCCTTTCCTTTGTTTTGTTTTAGAGTGTTTAGAGTGCAAATTAGAAATGCACTCTTAGCTGGATGTGGTAGTGCACTCCTTTAATTCCAGCACTCAGGAGGCAGAGGCAGGCGGATCTCTGTGAGTTCGAGGCCATCCTGGTCTACAAAGTGAGTCCAGGACAGCCAAGGCTACACAGAGAAACCCTGTCTCAAAAAACAAACAAAAAATTACAAATGATCTTTTGTTCTTTGCACTAAACTGTCTATTTCTGTCATAAATTACATCACCTATAATTTCCAGTTAGCTGCTTTTCTCCAAACACTTTTACTTTCAAAACAGGTTCATTGATAAAAAGCCAATTGCCTTGCATCCTGGGATTAAAAAGACAAAGCCTGACACTTTGGAGCGCATTCCCTCCACATATGCAAATCCCTGCACATATGCAAATCCCAGTGAAGACCTGGCTATGCAACTCTGGCAGGGTACAGCCTGTCTGTTCCAGCTGGATCTCCTGTCTCCGCTTCCGTCCTTGCTGTAGGAGTGCTGGCGTCCTGAATGTGCTTCCGCATCCGGCTTTCACATGGGTTCTGGGAGTTGAATTTAGGTTGTCAAGCTTGCAGGGTGTATTATCTACCTGCTAAGTCCCTTATGGTTTTTTTGTTTGTTTTTTTAAATCCAAATACTCCCCCCTCCTTCAGCTTCTGAATCAGACTCTTTTATCCTGGTAAGTCCTTGATGATCTCCTCCTGTCTTTCTATCTGGATATTTCTAAAAATCACATTTACTTTGTTGTGTTTGGCAGGGGCATGTGTGAAAGGTCAGAGGACAACTTGTAGGAGTCAGTGCTCCCTTTTCATCATGCAGGGGTTGGAATGCAGGTCCCTGGGTTTTGCGGCAAGCTCCCTCACCCACTGAGCCATCTTGTCAGCTCCCTGCCTGGATATTTTGAACCATATAATTTGTCACCCGCGTAAGTCTTTCTCTTGTTTTAGCCATAGATCCTGAATTAGAATGTAAATTCTCTGTGTTCAGAGAAGCCGTGCTCAAGATGCTCAGGATGCAGTGCTGCAGGCAGCTCAGAGAACACTGAGAGGATGGGTAACGTCAGGAGAAACCGCTGATGGTTCAGACTACCAGTAGAGGTATTTTGGGTACTTTTCCTGGGGGGAAAAAAAAAAAGCAAACAAGTATCCACTTAACCCAGGGTAGGTAATCAAGAGTAAGGATGTGACACAGACCTGAAGAATCCTACCTGGCTCCTTTTTGTTTTGCTTTCTTTTTTGAGACAGGGTTTCTCCGTGTATCCCTTACTGTCCTGGACTTGCTCTGTAGACCAGGCTGGCCTGGAATCTGCCTCCCTGAGTGCTGGGATTGAAGGTGTGCGCCACCACACCCGGCTCTACCTGGCTCTTTTTTTTTCTTTCCGAGACAGGATTTCTCTGTGTAGCCTTGGCCATCCTGGACTCACATTGTAGATCAGGCTGACCTCGAACTCACAGCAATCTGCCTGCCTCTGCCTCCCGAGTGCTGGGATTAAAGGCGTGCGCCACCACGCCGGGCTTCTACCTGGCTCTTGCATGGTGTCTTAGTAGGGTTTTTATTGCTGTAACGAGGCACCACGACCACAGGAAAACATTTCACTGGAGCTGGCTTACAGCTCAGAGGTTTAGTCCATTATTGTCAAGGTGGGAAGCACGGCAGCATGCAGGCAGACATGTGCTGGAGAAGGAGCCGAGAGTTCTACATCTTGATCCAAAGGCAGCCAGAGACTATGAGCCACACTGGACATGGTTTGAGCATAGGAGACCTCAAAGCCTGCCTCCACAGTGACATACTGCCTTCAACGAGGCCACGCCCACTCCAACAAGGCCACACCTCCCAATATTGCCACTCCCTATGGGTCAAGCATTCATACACTTGAGTTTATGGGCACCGTACCTTTTCAAACCACCACACAGGGTGAGCCAATGAGTTTGGGTAACTTCAGGACCTTAGGAGAAGCCCAAGCAGCCCCACCTGGAAAGCCTTGCCTCAGCTTGGATGATGACTCCCTTGTAGCAGGGTAAGTGGAGATCCCCCCTCAGGTCGCTTTCCTCCTTCTATATAGTCTAGCACAGTGGTACTCAGCCTGATGCTGAGACCCTTTAAGACAATTCCTCGAGTCATGGGGACTCCCAGTCATAAACTTATTTTTGTTGCTACTTCATAACTGTAACTTTGCCACTTTTATGAATCGAAACGCTTCGGTGATCCCTGTGAAGAGGTCATTCTACTCCCCACATCCCCAAAGGGGTTGAGACCCACAGATTGAGAACCACTGCCCTGGCACCTACCAAGGCCACACCTACTTCTTATGAGGGACTGCCACTAAGGTCACTCCTGAGTCTCTTGCACGGAGTCTCTGGTGCTTCTGATGAAGACAATTAATGGCTGCCAGGTTTAGAGAAGAGGAGAAGGAAACATGACACCCTAAATCTTCCTCTCTTAAATCTGACCTTGATTTAGTGGACTGCGAAGGTATTTTGGAACAATATGTTTGGAACAGAGGAGGAGCCATCTTAAAAAGCGGCAGGTGTCAGCTATCCCATTCCTTGGAATATACCCAGAAAATGCCCTACCACACAACAGGGACATATGCTCAACCATGTTCATAGCTGCTTTATACATAATAGCCAGAACATGGAAACAGCCTAAGTGTCCCTCAGTAGAAGAATGGACTAAGAAACTGTGGTACATTTACACAATGGAATACTACTCAGCTATTAAAAACAAGGAATTTCCGAAATTTGTGGACAAATGGATTGATCTAGAAATTATCATAATGAGTGAGTTCACCCAGAAGCAAAAAGAGACAAATGGTATATACTCACTTATATCAAAACACTAGTCCAAGGGATACGTACCATGAAAAACTTTACTGACCAAGAAAGTGGGTCAGAAGAGAGGACATCCTATTGAGACTTTAGGTGAGAGTAGCATGGAAGAATAAGAAAATAGTAGGACCCGCAGGGTCCTGGAAACCTACAAGAAGAACTTTATGACAGGCAGATCTGGGTCCTGGGGTCCTCCTCAAACTAAGGCACCAGCCAAGGAGAATATAGGCAGTAAGCTTCGAACCCCTACCAAGACCTAGCCGACGAACATGATATTCTCCACCGTTGAGTGGAGAGTGAGATCTGACTCTCACACGAACTCTGGTGCCCCTTTTCTGACCACGTCCCCTGGATGGGGAGGCCTAGCGGCACTCAGAGGAAGGATAGCTAGTTACCAAGAAGAGACTCGATATTCTAAGAGCATATATAGGGGGAGGAGGTCTCCTTCAATCACAGACATAGGGGAGGGGAGAAGGGGGGAAGTGGGAGGGAGAGAAGAATGGGAGGAAACAGGGGAAGGGCTAACAATCGAGATGTAATATGAATAAAATAATAAGATGAAAAAAAGAAAAAAGCAGCTGGTGTAAAAAGCAGGCAATGGGACCAGCAGCGTAGAGCTGGGTTACCTACCTTTCAGTAGTAACAAAGCATGAGGTTCCTCCTCAGCTCTTCTGCCTACCAGTGTGGCTTTGTGGCCTCAAAGTGAGCTTCAGCTTCGCCGCTCATTTGCAGCCAAGGATGATGATTCTACTGCTGGGAAAGCTCTTTTTTAGCCGGGCGTGTGGGACACGCCTTTAATCCCAGCACTCAGGAGGCAGAGGCAGCGCTGGACGACAAACTCAGACAGATATCATCGGCTGCAGAAGCAAGTTTGAAGCCAGCCTGGGATACATGGCAAACAAGAAGGAATTCTTGGCTACTCACAGTTTCCTAGCAACAGGAGGCATGCCATACCATGCAGTACCTTACGGGGCCCACGGGAAACCTGGTGGTGGGTGGTTTTCAGAGGAAAGGCAGGTGAGGCAAGCTGAGCACGGTGGATAGGCTCAGGAAGGGCAGGGTTGTTGACCCTCAGGCATGGAGTGGGGAGTGTGGGGGGGAGGGGAGAGGGTTGGCACTAGTCAAGTGGAACTTGAGATGAGCAGAGGGACATGGTCATCTGGAGTGTAAGAGCCAGATAAGGAAGGTGGCTCCCATTGTGGGATCTATATTGGTTAGTACCTATGAAAGGTGGGCTACAGCTGGGCGTGGTGGCACATGCCTTTAGTCCCAGCACTCGGGAGGCAGAGGCAGGCGGATTGCTGTGAGTTCGAGGCCAGCCTGGTCTGCAAAGCAAGCCCAGGACAGCCAAGGCTACACAGAGAAACCCTGTCTACAAAAAACAAAAACAAAGTGAGTCTAAGACAGCCCAGGCTACACAGAGAAACCCTGTCTCGAAAAACCAACAACAACAACAACAACAACAAAAAAAAAAAAAAAAAAAAAAGAAAGAAAGAAAGAAAAGAAAAGAAAGAAAGGTGGGCTACCTGTTACCTCCAAGAACTGGCTATATCTGGGAAAGTCATCTTTCTGCAGTCAGTGAGACCTCAGAGGGGCATCAAGATCACAGATTATTAAAGCAACAACAACAAAGTTAACACGGTTGTTGAGTGGGTGAATGAAAAAGAGAAATAAAAGGAGGGCATGTCTGCTGCTAGGGATGGTGGAGGAGAAGGATTATTGTAAATACGAGGGAGAGCATAGCCAGAGGCAGAGGCATCTGGAAGAGTCCAGAATGAACAAAACGCACAAACCGAGCCCAGCCATGTAAGCCGAGGGGAATGCGGAGTGTGAAGAATCAGAAGCCAAGAGACCAAAAAGAGCCCCCAAAAGGCAAGAGGACCTCACAGCCAAAATGTTTGGGTGATATAGAGAAGAGCAGCTGGGAAAGGGCTGGAGAAATTTAACATAATGGGTGGAGTATGTCAGTCTGAAGGACCTTATAACAGGTAAGGGACTGAGGGATGCTGGGGGAACCTGGGGGTCAGCATCAGCTTTGATATGTTAGTGGACACCTTAGTTGTGGGGTGGGGGCACCTAATATCCCAGCCTCTTTGTTGTTGGTAAAGGGCAACGGTGGATAAAGGGCCACAAAGGGTGACGTAATCTTTAACTACTTTCTGCTGAAATGGCAGTCAGTGAGACCTCCGAGGCAGGGGTGTCAGGATCACAGACTATTTCGTAAACGACAGTAGTTAACATGGTTGCTGAATGGCGAACACAGACCACATCTCAAATACTCCTGGGTCTCTTAGGCCAAGCCTTCCCACCACTCAGCAACTAATTCATCTATTGACCTGAGAAGTTAGCGGGTACGCTGGCCTCTCTTCCCTCAGCTCCCGAAGAGCCTGCCTTCTCACATCACCCACCTTCTCTGCCCCCGAGTCACACCAACGAGTTAAAAGACTTCATGATAAATATCTCGGGGAGGTTATGAAAATGACCTTGACAGCAGGAAGGTGAAATCTTCACTGCAGATTGCAGACAGTTGTCTGTCAGAAAAAAAAAAAAAAAACCTTAAGGGGAGAAAAAAGCAAGAATACTAATAAAGACTTTTTTTTTTAATTGAGGGTCATGATTCAGTTGTAAAACCTCACTGAATTCTAATCATGAGAAGAAGAAGGAAAAAAAAAAAAAAAGGCTCTGAAATAATAAACCAAAGTCTAAATTAGGAGCACTGGCAAATGTAGTCATTTCTACCTAAGAGGCTTTGTGTCCAAACATGTCATTTGAGATCCCAGGCAGACAAAGGAGACGGCCCTTAGTAACAAGGCAGCCATTCAGCCCACAGCCCTGGGGCATTGGATTTCCTCTCTGGGCTCAAAGCATTTTCAGCCACATTAGGCACCAGCTTCAAACCTGGTGGGAAGCAAACTTAAGTGTCTCTTTGAGTGGGAAACAATGAGAATGCTGTTTTTCACAAAGGCAAGGAATTCTACCACTTTACGGCTTGGCAGACCCAGAGTCTTAACGATTCAATTTGACAGTAGCTTGTACTTCTAGATGTAGATTTTTAAAAGATGTTTTTGGCCTGGCAAACCTTATCCCAAAGGAAGGGAATGAATGTCCCAGTTTCCCTAATAAGCACAAGTTCTTTAACAGCCTGGGAAAAACGTTTATCCTGTTCATATTTATCTTCGGATCCCTAAGGATGGCTAAATGCGCGTATGTATGAATGGGTCCTATAATTAGATAGGGGCCTGTGGTACTGATATTTTAGGATAATAGACAATTTAAAAAAGCATAGATGACTCATTCGCCAGCGCTTTCGTTCATCCACTGCTGTCTTCAACCGAACACTCTGTGTGGATGGCTGCTACACGTCATGAGAGAAACCTGTGGAGAGAAATAGAAATAGAAATGGAGGCATTTGGGGTAGGGCATGTGTAATGATTAAAAAATGAAGATGCCAGGCAACAGATATGATGTGGAGAGGTTTATTGTATGAGCTTGGAAGAGCAGGGAAGTGAACGGGGGTACTCTATGGAGAAACAGACAGACAGAGAGACAGACAGAAAGACAAAGAGAGGAAGAGGAGAACAAGAGAAGAACAAAGAGGAAGGGATAGGTGAGTTTGTCCATTTATAATCCTGGGTAGGGCCAAACCTTGTGGCAGATAGGCAATGACATCACAGGTTGCTAGGCAGACTGGGGCAGACTCCTAACAGTGTGGACTAGTCACGCCTGCTCTTGGCGAAGAAAGGTTTTCAAAGCTGTGGAAGATAGGGGAAGGATAAAGACATGGATGGCATGGCAGAAGGCTGTGAGTATGGGCCTACAAGGCCACAAGTGTAAAAAGGAAAAAAAAAAGAAAAAAAGAAGAAAAGAAAGCATTAGGCAAAGTGGTACAGGCCTGCAGCCTCAGCACTTGGGAGGTTTGATGCAGAAGAATTGAGTGGTGCCCATCCTGGGCTACATATACAATTCAAGGCCAGCCTACATTACAGACCAAAAGCTGTTTCAAAATGAAACAAAACAAAACAAAAAAACCAAACAAGAGGCTTGGGATACAGACCCGTTGGTTGAGTGTTTGCCTCACATGATGGAACTCTAGGTTCCAGCCTTCACACCACACAAACCAGGATGGCACAGTGATGTGTAGCTATAGTTGCAGCACTCAGAGGATAAGGGCAGGTGCGTGGAAACTAAGGGGCACCCTCCAGGGGATCGTTAGTGGGAAGCTAGCCTGGGAGTTCTTGTCTCAAAAACCAACAAGGCCTGTGAGGTGCCTCGGTGAGTAAAGGTGCCTGCTTGCAAAGTCTGAGAACCTGAGTTTGATCCAAACTCCTGACTTCCTGAGTTAGAACAGGAATGGAGCTGCTAACTTCCCAGAGTTATGCTTAAATTTTGAGAGACTCCCCAAACAGACCACCTAAGAGCCAAACCCAAATGCAATGGCAAGGAAGTCTTAATGCAGGTTTGAACCAGGGACACATTTCCAATGCACTAACACAGCAGATGCAGGGAAGCAGCCCCGAGTCTCAAGTGAGAGGGTTTTTTATAGGTTTTAGACAAAGAAATGGGTCTTACAGTATATGATTGGATGGCATTTCGGCAGAAAAGCCGCAAGCAGGGAGTTACAAGCCTTGGCATTTCATGGTTGGGTAATAGGTCTAGGGGAAAGTTGGCCTATAGAAAAGTTTGGTTGAAGCAGTCATGGGGGCATTAGGAACTTTGGCCTGGCTTCCCCTAATTGGTTGTTGCTATGTGCCAGACCACCTGCTGGTCAGCTTGACCAATAGAGAGTATATTTAGACTTTCCCAAGGTGAGCTGATTGTGTTGCTAGGGAATATTTTTCTGTTTAAACGAGTTTGTGGTTTTTCTGGAATCTGGGTTCAACCCATGGCTAGGTTTAACACAAAATGGAGGTTCATTTTCCAAATGGAGTTTTTCTGGTCCTTACACTGGAACCTCCACTTTGATCACAATTGCCTATTCTTGAAAAGAAAAGTAATGAAAGAGGCATGGGGGCAGGGGCAATCACTGAAAAGTCTTCTCCTGAGGTGTTCTTAGGAGAGAGAGGGGCTGTGGGTTGCCACGAAGAGGGCAGTTTCAGGGGTAAACTTTTCAGCTTCAGTGATATTACCCCCAACATTTAGGTGGTCCTGGGACCTACGGAGGGATGGATGTGTGCACAGAGGGCAACTTCCCCCTCTCTTTTGTTAGCCTTTTTTGTTTTGTTTTGTTTTTTCAAGATACGCTTTCTCTGTGTAGTTTTGGCTGACCTAGACTTACTTTGTAGACCCGAAGCTGGCCTTGAACTCACATTAATCCACCTGCCTCTGCCTTTCAAGTACTGGGTTAAAGATGTACGCCACCATACCCAGTTTCCCCCCCCCCCCCTCCCTTTTAAACACCAAAATCAGTAGGGGGAAAAAAGAAAGGACTAAGAATTTTTATTTAAGTAATAGAATTGGGACTAATTGCCCTTTGTTGCTAAAAACTAACAAGCTTTTCCCTATTTGTTTTTTTATCACATTAAAAGACTGTATCAGATGGGCAGTGGCAGTGCGCACCTTTAATCCCAGCACTCAGGAGGCAGAGGCAGGCAGATCACTGTGAGTTCCAGGCTAGCCTGGTCTACAAAGCCAGTCCAGGACAGCCAAGGGTACACAGAAAAACCCTGTCTTCAAAAACCAAAAACCAAAAATAAAATAAAATAAAAGACTGTATCTCTTGCTATGAAAGAGCTGCTACTGCCCAATTATCTAAAATTCTATGCTGTTTTTTTTTTTTTTTTTTTTTTCCCCCAACAGAGCTGTATAAAAGTCAGCACACTCAAATAAAAGGAATGTTTGGGAACCCTGGAGAGATGAAGCTGCGGCTGCCGCTGGCCCTTTCTAGGGGACAGATTAATGCCTTCTCTTTTACCTTAGCAGGCTTTTTCTCTGAACCTTCCCTACCACAAGACGACTGCGGATGTCAGCAAGAAAGCGCACCTGCAGACTATTCCCTTCTCTGGGAGAGACTTCAAGAATGGAACCTGGGATGAGTGGAGGTTGAGTTACCAGCCGACTGGAAAAGCTAAGGCAATCAACGTTCACTGAATTTTAACCAAGAGATCCTTGGAAAGTCAGGGGGACAGTTGGCTTTGAGTCCCATCCTTTCATTTTCCCAAAGACATTGGTATTTGGATATCAAAATGTAAGAGTATCCATTAGTCCCTCCACCCGTTGCCCCAGACAGTCTGCCTACATAGCCCCTTGCTACCCTACCTCTGCCCCTTATCTCCAGCCTGGGTGCTCAGATCACTGGCTCTTCCAGCACACCCTGCCCTACATGCATTTTCTGTCATGTAGGCTTATCAGATTCACAGTTTGTTTTCCTGGGTGTCTCTCCTTCAGATTCGTAAAATCGAAGCTGACCACTCCCCAACTCCATATCTTAGGCAAAAGCACTAAAACTCAGACCTTGGGTGGGGGGAGTTCAGAAATATTTAAACCTGCACACCTGGATCTCTTAGCGTCTTCTTAACGGTGTATGTGCACCTTGAAGTATCAAGAAATCCATCTGTTTGGTTGTGGGTTGAAAACTCAGGATGAGAGCCGGGCGGTGGTGGCGCACGCCTTTAATCTCAGCACTCAGGAGGCAGAGGCAGGCGGATCGTTGTGAGTTCGAGGCCAGCCTGGTCTACAAAGCGAGTCTAGGACAGCCAAGGCTACACAGAGAAACCCTGTCTCAAAAAACCAAAAAAAAAAAAAAAAAAAAGAAAGAAAAAGAAACTCAGATGAGGTTGTGTTGATTGGCATGGCTGTGTTCCCATAAGCCCTTTTGCCCTCCTGAAAAGTGTCCTGTGGGTAACTTTGTGCAAAATGTAGCTCAGGCCTGTTTCAGGGTCCCCTACGGTGCCTGCTTGAAGGAAATAGCCTCTCCATGGCTGCTGCCATGACCATCTGTGAGTGTGAGGCTTTACATTTGAAACTCTTTCTTCATACCAATGCCTGCAGCTTCTCCACACTTCTACGGGCCCGTGCTCTCTTTTTATGATTGTATTTCTGTGAAGAAACTTCTGAATACCTGTCCTTCTTTTTAACAGGGGCAGATTCCTATATCTTCCTGGTTCAATTTTAACTCTGTCTCTCTCTTTCTTTTTTTTCTTCGAGACAGCGTTTCTCTGTGTAGCCCTGGCTGTCCTGGAACTGTCTTTGTAGGCAAGGGTGGCCTCCAACTCATAGAGATACGTCTGCCTCTGCCTCCCAAGGGCTCGAATTGAAGGTGTGTGCCACCATGCCCAGCTTCTCTCAGTTTTTTCAGACTGGATTTCTCTGTATAGCCTTGGCTGTCCTGGAATTAGGTCTGTAGATCAGGCTGGCCTTAAACTCACAGAGATCGGCCTGCCTCTGCCTCCTGAATGTTGAGATTAAAGGTGTGGGTCTCTATGGCCAGGTTCTTTCAAAGAATCCCAGCACTTGGGAGGCAGAGGCAGGGGGATCGCTGTGAGTTCGAGGCTAGCCTGGTCTACAAAGTGAGTCCAGGACAGCCAAGGCTACACAGAGAAACCCTGCCACAAAAAAACCAAAACACAGAGAGACCCTGTCTCGAAAAACCAAAAAAAAAAAAAAAAAAAAAAAAAAAAAAGAAAGAAAGAAAACCTAAGATGGCGGTGGTGACCCACACCTTTAGTCCCAGCACTTGGGAGGCAGAGGCCGGCAAGATATCTGTGAGTTCAAGACCAATCTGGTCTACAGATCAAGTTCCAGGACTGCCAGAGAAACACAGAGAAACCCTGTCTGGGAAAAAACAAAACGAACGAAACAAAAGCCTAGGGCTTGGTTTGAAGCAGGTTCTAAAACTCTCATAGGAGAGGCACCATCTTTACCCCTTTGACCACCCAGGGGCACAGAGAGGAATCCAAACAAGCAGGCCTTGCCCAGTTTTCCCAGTGTGTGGCCTTTAGACAACATATTTAACTTTGTCATACACAGCCCACTCTTCAAATGACATAAACGTGCCGACTTAACTTATTTCCTCATGAAGGTGTTTTCATCTTACAAAACTTACGATTAAGTTTGCATGTTTTTCTTTTGTAGGTCTGTCTTTTGTCACTGGGACCTTAGTCTTGAACCCAAGATGAGTAAAAGGAAAAAAATTTCTTTTTCTTTTTCTTGGGTGGGGGGTGGCAGGGAGGTTTCGAGGCATGGTCTCTCTGTGTAGCCCTGGCTGTCCTGGACTCGCTCTGTAGACCAGACTGACCTCAAACTCACAGCAATCCACCTGCCTCTGCCTCCCAAGTGCTGGGATTAAAGGCATGAGCCACCACACCCAGCTGGAAAAAATTTCTTACCTTCCCCCTACTCTTGACTTTCAAAGATCCTTCACTGGGACTGTTCACATTTACCTCACTCCCCTCTTATTTCCAGAGGTTTTGTTTGCTTGTTTGTATTTGTTTTTTTCAACTACCCTTCTTTACTGGATGCTACTCTTGTTAATAATAATAATTATTATTATTATTTTCTTTTATTTTTCTCTTTGGTCATAAAGATGGAGCCTGGGGTTGGAGCGTTGGAAAGAAGCCCAAATATAAAACCACCCACCTCTGTTTGTGCAGGTACAGCTGTGTCCAGAACTACCCCTTGTCGTTTTTGATGGCCCATGGCAGGGACCAACACGCTTCTGTCTTTAAGGGTCAGGCTATAAACTTCTTAGGCCTTGGGAGCCACAGGGGTGTCTGTTGAGTTTCCCTTTCTTTCCTCACTTCACAGCCTATAAAAAAAAAAAATGTAAAAGCCATTTATAGCTTTTGGGCACTATATAGACTCAGACTCCAGGCCCAATTTAAAGCCTGCAGGCCGTAATTTGTGGGCTCTTGAATTATGGAAAGCATTTGTCTCTAAGACAGTGTCTAGTATCAGTTCTGTCCTCAGAAAGATGCTGGGTGTGGCCTTACGTTTGCTTGGCCAGCAGAATATTATCAACCATGAAAAGAAGCCTTGGGTAACTGCTAGCCCAAGGATGACAGACATGTGGAGAGCAAACTCCAAGTGCTAAGATTAAAGGGGTGTACCATCACGGCTGGGTGCTTGCTAGTATTTATTTATTTATTCATTTATTTATGTATTTATTCCCTCTGGTTTTTCGAGGCAGGGTTTCTCTGGGTAGCCCTTGGCTGTCCTGGACTCACTTTGTAGACCAGGCTGGTCTCGAACTCACAGCGATCCACCTGCCTCTGCCTCCCGAGTGCTGGGATTAAAGGCGTGCACCAATTTGGCTGATGATGTTACATAATGTTGTTTTTATTTCCTCAGATGAGGGGAGGAAATGAGAGCCAGGTCCAAGCTGTGCAAACACACAGTTTGGGCTGACCCCAAAGCGTTTATTTCTCTGTTTTAACTATCCCTAGTCCTGGAAGCTTCTAGCCTCCAGACAATCAGTCTCATCTGGGTCTAGACCGTTTTCAGCCTCTTGAGACATTCCAAACCAACTCATCCTTTCTAGTTATTTCTGAACCTTGGCAGCCTGGTTCAACTCAGCTGTTGTGGCTTGACCTCCTCTCCAAGATGTGGGAAGGAGTAAGCTTTGTCACAGGTGGGAGCAGTCTTGGTAGGCTTTACCCTTGGGCACCCCATGAATACCTTGTGACAGACTGAGTGGAGCCATCCTGGGTTTGGAATTCTGGAAGCAGACCTGGGAACCCCACCTGGTCTATTGTCTTTCTAATGGACCCTCACCGGGAGAAGGAGCCGGTCCTTCCCACGTGACTGAGGGAGTTGGGGAAGGGAGAAAAACAAAGTCGGCTGCAGGGAGAGCGGGCAGGAGCAGCGGACAAGCTGGATCAGCACGCCGGTCAGAGAGACACCTAAGGATCCGTCCCGTGGAACGGCTACCGGAAGGTTCACTCTTTCGTCCCTTTAACCTTTTTCCTTCTTTTATAAGCTAGTTGGGTTGCATAATAAAGTTTAATTGCTAAGAAACAGAGTCAACACCAAGATGACTGATTCAGTGACTTCTCTTGGCTTCTTACTGAATTTCTCTGCTTGGAAAAACTGCCTCTGGACCCCACAAATGGAACTGCGCCCACTTTAGGAACTCAACTGCATTCAACTGAACTGAACTCTCCTTTTTGTCCTGCTCTCATTCTGTCAGCTTTCTCTGAGTCATCACTTTGTCTGCCCCTCAGTTAGAGGTCACTTTCAAACATGCCTACTTCCTTCTATAAGCCAATCCTACTTTCATTGTTTGGGATTAAAGGTGTGTGCTGAGGGAGCGTCTGTATTTCATCGGGATCATGCATGTCTACGCTCCAGCTGGATCACACAGAAGGTCTTTGGATGTGATCCCTTGACATAGCAGCTATGTTGCTGGATTAAAATTCCTCTACAGTGTTAGTTTTTATTTGTATTTTTGAATTATATCATGCATATGCATGTCGGCCTATGTACACTGCTGCCTGTCCTGTGAAACAAAAGAAGACCAGATCGAGGGCGAGAAGAAGCCGAAGCTCTCTATGTGGGGCTATAGGGTGGTGCTCGCTCTGTGCGTCAGAGCTGGTAGGTTACGTCCACATCGTAGGACTTACAGCAAAGACAAAGAATATAGGACTCAGGAAGGTTCAGTAGCATTACAGTGTGCATATAAAATGTCCCTATTATCTCATGATAGATGGTGGTGAGCCACCATGCGGTTGCTGGGAATTGAACTCAAGACCTCTGGAAGAGCAGATGGTGCTCTTAGCCGCTGAGCCATCTCTCCAGCCCTCAGTATCCTGCTTTTGGGGGCTGAGATTTCAACTTATGAATTGTGATGGGACACAGACATTCAGTCCACAGCTCAGAGAGGCTGTTTAAAACATTTCACAGCGCCTGGAGAGGGCCTTCACCCTGGAAAGGCGTTCACTGCCATCGCTGATGACCTGAGTTTGGTCTCAGGATAGAAGCACAAGTGTCCTCTGCTCTCCACAGGAGTGCTGTGGTACCCCACTCCTTCGGACAGCCGGCCTTGAGCTAGCTATACAGCTGAAAGTGACCTTGGAGTCTGTCTTGTGCAGCTTGGTGTGTGTGCCGGGGTGGGGGTGGAAGCCACAGCCTCGTTCCCACTAGACCCGTGCTCTACCAACTGAACTACACGGCCAGCTCAACAATGTTTCTTAGCTGTTAGAGTTCTTCAGTTGGCCTACCTGTGATGTCAATTGCTTACCTGCCATTGGGGGGAAAGGGGGCGTGGCCCTGTCCAGGGCTATATAAAAGGACAGACCTACCTTGACCCTCTCTCCTCTCTCCTCTTCTTACTGCCTCTCTCTCTCTCTCTCTCTCTCTCTCTCTCTCTCTCTCTCTCTCTCTCTCTCTCGTAACCCTTCCTCCTTTTCCTTCTCTCCCATGCTCATTTAATAAACCTCATATAACATAATATCTGGCATCTGGTGCCTTATTATTACCTTATATCTAATTATTAATCATGACATTAGCATAGTTAATAAGTATAATAATAAGCTGATGTGGCGGCCCAAGCCTTTAATGCCAGCACTGGGGAGGCAGAGGCACGCAGATTTCTGTATGTTTAAGGCCAGCCTGGTCTACACAGCAAAACAGGTCAGTAAGACTCTGTCTCAAAAGAAAAAATATATATATATACTATATTGATATAATGTATTATATAAAATAGATGATATAATATGTACAATAAATATAAATGTTAATAAATTAAATGTGTGTCAGAATTACAGTAGATTTTGAAATGTCGGTGGAAATATTGTTTGGGGCGACTTGGGATCTTTTGATTTGGTTTCGGTGTTTTGAGACAGGGTTTCTCTGTGGAATAGCCCTGGCTTTCCTGGACTGGCTGCCTCTGCCTCCAGAGTAGCAGGACTAAAGGCGTGTGCTACCATGCCTGGCTATGATTGGGATTTTTTAACTTTCCAATTCAAGCTCTAGCTAATGCCTCCCCTGCCCTTTCCAGAAGGCAGAACACGGGGTTCATTTCAGGATCCCTGAGTTGTGAACTTAGCTAAACTGCATCCCACCAAGTGAGCCTAGAGGAACAAACCCTTAGCTGGTCCTTGGTAACCACGCACTCGGGCACACTCAGGCACTCTGCCCAGAAGTCTACTGTTCCCGACTATAATCAGGGACTTTTCAGTCCCTGACACCCACCCAGAAGGTCTTCCATTTCCAAACCAGTGTGAGTATCCACGCTTTGAAGCTTTGAGTAGCAGAGTGCTAGCTCTAGTCCCATCGTATGCCCTCCACACCCAGGAGGCTGGTGGGATCGCACAGGATCATTTAAGCCTGGAAAAAACCCTAAGCCAAGGGAAACCAGACTGGTGGCCTTTGAACTGCAGCGCCAGCCCCTAGGCTTAGTCCTCCATGCAGGGCCCAGGCCTGGAGCATTAGTACAATATTCAATTTGGCAACCATTGGGTGGCCCCTGACCTCCCCATGCCTCTAACCTGTAACCCCGGGCCACCCTTCCCACCAGCAAGATAAGAGTGTGTCCTTGAAACCAAAGGGGGGGGGGGAACATGTGCACCCAGTTCTGAGGAAGAGATGAACTTAAAAGTACAATTTTTTGTTTTTTTGTAATTGGGATAACTGTCTTTAGGCTGAGGTAAATAAACAGCAAATCCTTTAGCCTCCAGCCCAGGGCTGTAAAGGGGCCTGCCTTTGTATATGCCTGGTGTTTTTTATGACCCTCAGCTGGCCTCTCTGCTGCCGAACTGGGATCTGTACAAAGCCAGACTAATCACGGAGCAGTTTCGGAAATGAGGGTCTTGAATGGAATTTCCTCAACACGCCCTCCAACAGGCTTCAGCCTGCTCACGGAGCTTCCCGCTTCTGGAAGGCTCTGGCCCAGCTCTGGGCAGGGGAGGAGAACAAAGGCTTGTTTCTCCGAGTCTCCTGGGAGCCTGCTGAGCCTGCCCTGGTACAAAAATTCAATGAAAGCAACCCTTGTGCTCCCTTTCCGACTCCAGGGGATGTCGGAGGAAAGCAAATCACGTGGCCCAGTGTGTATGGGGGAGTTTACACTGTGTGAATCTTCACAGGGGAGTAAAAAGGTGTATATTGTGGATGGGTGTCTTGCCTTCAAAGAGCTTAACGCTTGGTTGGAATGCTATGAGTAATTCCAGCTGGGGAAAAAGTCAAATCCTGGTTCCTGGAAACCATCCAAGCCATCTTGTGACAAATCACTGTTCAGTCCACGTGCAACGTGTTCCCCGAGTCAAAACAGGGGATGTCGGGACCCCTGGGGGGCTGTCTTGTTTCCATATCAATCCTTTCCTTCCTTCTATGGTCAAGTCAGGGCCTCTGGGAGAGAGATGCTATCTCCCCCACCTTCTCTAGTTGGATCTGACCAATGACCAAACAAACTGAAGATGGTGGGAGTGGTCCTTTGTTAGACTTCAGCCTTGCCTTCAAGATGATGGCAATGTCTGCTTTTGGTATTTATTATTTATTAATTAATTTATTTAGTTTTTCAAGAGATAGGGTTTCTCTGTAGCCTTGGCTGTCCTGGACTCGCTTTGTAGACAAGGCTGGCCTCAAATTCACAGTGATTCCCCTGCCTCTGCCTTGCTTTTGGTATGTATTATGTATGTGTGTATGTATTGGTTTTTGTTTTGTTTTGTTTTTTGTTTGTTTTTCGAGACAGGGTTTCTCTGTGTAAAGCCCTGGCTGCCCTGGCTGTCCTGGACTTGCTTTGTAGACCAGGCTGGCCTCGAACTCAGAGATCCACCTGCCTCTGCCTCTGGAGAGCTGGGATTAAAGGTGTGTGCCATCACACCCAGCTTTATTTATTGTTGTTTTGTTCATTTGTTTGTTTTGGTTTTTTTGAGACAGGGTTTCTCTGTGTAGCCTTGGCTGTCCTGGACTTGTTTTGTAGACCAGGCTGGCCTCAAACTCACAGCGATCCACCTGCCTCTGCCTCCTGAGTGTGAGATTAAAGGTGTGCTTTACAGGTTTTTTTGTTTATTTTGAGACAGTGTTTCTCTGTGTGTAGCCATGGCTGTCCTGGAACTCCCTTTGTAGACCAGGCTGGTTTCGAACTAATAGAGATCCCCCTTCCTCTGCCTTCTGAGTGCTAGGATTAAAGGCATGGGCTACCACAGCCTGGCTTCTACTTATTTACTTTGAGACAGAGTCTCACGATGTAGCTCTGGCTAGCCCATGATCTAGGGTCACATGTACTAGGAACTCCTTATATAGACCAAGCTAGCCGAGGATTTACAGAGACCCACCTGCCTCTGCCTCGAGTACTGGGGTTAAAGGTATGCACCACCCTTATCACGCTCTTGACATTTAGACCATGGGGCTGGCGTGGTGGCGCACGCCTTTGATCCCAGCACTTGGGAGGCAAAGGCAGGCAGATCGCTGTGAGTTCAAGGCCAGTCTGGTCTACAAAATGAGTCCAGGACAGCCAAGGCTAACACAGAGAGACCCTGTCTCGAAAAACCAAAACAAACAAACAAAACAAAACAACAACAACAGACATTTAGACCATGGATGACATGCTGTTACTAAGTCCAAGAAGCCACCTGCAAAGTCCCAGTGGAGGACAACAGGGACTCTACTACTGTGACCACCATGCCACTGAGTTGCCAGCCATTTGAGAGCTGTGGGACTGGGCCTTCCGGCTCTCTTTGATACAACAGTATACACTGGTGGGAGTAGGGCTGAGCTGGTTGTCCTTGCTGAGCCAGTTGCAGAATTATAAACAGATAAGTGACAGTTGCCTCATTCACGCATCTGCTTTGTGTGCACAACAAGGCTATAAAGAAGGCATTGTTAGCTTCTACTCCCATTCTGCAGATGAGGGGTGGGGCTTGAAGAGGTCACATAAATTACCCAAGGTCACACAGGTGGTGAGTGGAGAGGTCACAAGGATACAGACTGCGTCCTGGGATTGGCTCATAGCCCAATTTGGCAGGAGTTACAGACATTAATTAGGAAGTATGGTGACACAAAACAGGAAGATGGATGGGTTGGGATCAAATTAAGGAGGGATCCACATAGTAGGATACGAATCTAGTGCTTCGTTTGATAATGGTCTCCTTTAATCTCAAAAGACAGCTTCTGAGAAGAGAGAAAGAGTGTCAGTGGAATTGAGCAGACGGTGGTTTGAAGGGACAGGAGGCTGCAAACAGACGGTCCAGCAGAGGCAGTGGTCAGGAGGAAAGTGATGGTAGGGGTCACTGCTCCTGTACCCGTCCCCAGGGGCAGCATCGGGAACAAAATGAGACTAAGTGTGAGAATGGAAAAACCCAATGGGAGAATCCCATAGCCAGTAACTCAAAAGCTTTTGAATCTGGGTGTCCCAGAGGAGGATGGGAAATGTTTTGATGCACCTGGAATGTGCAGCAGGGAGAGGCAGTTTGAAGAGTATCAAACCCTCCAAAGATTCTCTTGAGACTGAAGCAAATCCAGCAAAAACGAGCTTCGTTATAGGTATATTGAGACCGAGGTGCTGGCAAGGAAGATGTGTGTTAGCCACGACTCAGGCTGCAGGTGACTGGTAATGCTCAGTGTTCTCTCTCGAATATACACACGGTCATACATCCACATACAAATCTTTTACATGTAAAAGCCAAGTCAAGACAGGAAGTCAAAACAGTACATGATAAAGAGTAATCAAATAAAACACACTGCCCCAGAGGTTGTCGTGGAGGCTCGTAGCATACAGTCTCCATGGGGGTGGGGGAGGACAATTGGCCCTGGAGAACCCAAAGGGGTTACAATAGAATCAAGGAGGAGGATGGTCCTATAAGATATCATGGACTTTACATATTCTTTAAAAACAGTATTTGTTTTGGAGGCAAGTGTCCTGTCCAGCAGGACCAGTAATTACGGGGTCTCGAGGCAAACCATACCTGAAATGATGAGACGGGAAAGAAAGAGGCGAGACCAAGTAGCGTCCCTATCAAGGTCCATTTATTGAAATCAAAAGCAAAAGCTTATATGGGGTGGAGGCAGGAACTAAGCAGTAGGAGGAGCCCGAGAATGTCTCCAGATAATACCATCAGGTCAGGGGAACAGTTTCTATCTTATCTTAGCTAACTATCTCTTGGGAAGTCCCGAGCTAATCTGCTAAACAACATCTGCATAAGCTGAAAGGAAGTTATGCAGAGGCTGAAAGAAGGAAGTTATGCAGAGGCTGAAAGAAGAAAGTTATGCAGAGGCTGAAAGAAGAAAGTTATGCTTTGGAACTGGGCATCAGCATTTTTTCATAGCCAGTAGACTTTTAGCCTTGAATGACCCCGGGCTGGCTCCGAACAGGCAAGCATCCCAACTTCTGACACTTGCATCTCAAGTGTCTCGCTTAAGAAAATGACATTTATTTTTCTCCACTATGATGGTGAGCACCCTTATTCCCAGCACTCAGAAGGCAGAGGCGAGTGTGTGTCTCTGAGTGTTTTCAGATCAGCCTTGTCAGCAAGCACAGTAAGCATCTAGGCCAGCAAGGGCTACATAGTAAGGCACTGTCTACAGAGGAGTCTAAGATGGGTACGTACTAGGTAGCCCAGGCTGGCCTGAACTGTACGCAATTCAGGCTGGTTCTGCTCCTGTGAGTGACTTCTTGTCTTTGTCTCGTAAGTGCTGGAAGTACAGGTATGTGTGAACACCTGGCCTTTAAAAGGTGATTTTTAATAATTAAAGAATATTTAATTTCGGGTACAACCATAGTTTGTTAAACTGTACCTCTATTTAAAAATATTTTCATTGATTCTTTGAAAACTTCAAACAATGTATTTTGATCATTTCACCTCAATCCGCCCCCCACCTCCTCCCAGATTTATTCATCCCTGTTGTCCCTGTCCAATTTTGTGTTCCTCTATTTTTGTGTAAAGCGTGTATGAGGCTATTTTATTATAAATGACAGTAATGTGAACATTTCTGTAAGTTTTTATGTGCATCTGATCATTCTTGGAAGATACATTCACAGAAACTGAACTCTTCCGGATTGAAAGGTAAAATATCCTTGACATTCCCTGCCAAATGGCATGCCAAAAAACCAAAAACAAAACAAAATCCAGAAAACAAAACTAAAAACATCCCCAACTCTAGTGCATGGAGACATCATAACTCTGTGCTGTATGACCTGTTTTGTTTTGAACATTAAATGCATGAAAGAAAATTAAAAGATAACTCAAAATCCTAGCATTGCTGACCCTGCTGTTGGGTTTATGGGTGACCTAATTATCTTCCGTATACATTTCTCATATTTTTGGTTATGAGCATAGCCTTGGATGGCTGAGCCATCTCTCTAGCCCTGTGTATACATTTCTATATTTGTGTTTTCTAAATATTGTGTGTATTAGGATTTTTTATTTTTATTCTTCTGATGTATCCCAGGCTGGCCTCTGGCTCAGCTCACTTTGTAGAGGAGGCTGCCCTGAAATTCTGGAACTACCTTCCCTTCTTCTGTCAAGTGCTGATATTAAAAGGCATGTGTCTGGCCTCCCGGCAGGGACATGGTGTTTTTTAATATTTTACTTATTTATTACATATGCACACAAGAAGAGGGAATCAGATCACATTATAGATGGTTGTGAGCCACCATGTAGTTGCTGGGAATTGAACTCAGGACCTCTGGAAGAACAGACAATGCTCTTAACCTCTGAGCCATCTCTCCAGCCCGGGACATGGTGTTTTTTTTTAAAAGGCCACACCTGAACACTAACATACAGCTTAGGGGGTTAACATCCCCTGAGTACTCCCAGCCCCCCAAAGCCCAAGACTGTTATCACCCAAGAGAGAGGGAAGACATGGTGGCAGAGACAAGCCTAGGGGGAGGGGACAGCACTGTAGCCCCGGGTGCTTTGATGCAGGTCTTTTCCCCTCACACCTCACAGAAAATGAGTCAGAAGATCTGGGAAATCCAGGTTCCCAGAAGTAGCCAGTTCCTCTTAGTTCCAGGGCTGTGGACGAAACCATTAGCCCTAACAGCGGCCCAGCCTGGCTTTGGCAATCCTTCCGTGACAAGGGGACAAAGCTACTGCCCACTTTTCAGAGGGGTTGGGGGCGGGGAGGTGTGTTGTCTCTTTTTTCTGAAGTGGGGGAAGTAGGGATAAGGCTGGGGGAAAGGGCTTGGGCCTTGAGCGTTTACTTCCTCTGGGTCAAGGGGAGCTCAGCTTCCTCTGAAGCTGGGCGATTAGGGCAATTTAATCCCCAGGCTATTTCTGTGGCGAAAGGAGGTTGGGCTGTTGGCTGCTGGTTCCCTCAGCAACAGGGCCTGGCCTGGCTCCATTGTGATGTGAGGAGGCCCCACTGGGAAAAGAAGTGGGAAAGGAAGGCGGGAGATGGCTTTTCCAGGGTCTTCCCTTCTCAGAGGCGATGCTTAGCGGTCAACAACCAGGAGCCTTTGGTTCTAGGAGGGGAGGAGAAGCCTTTGGGGACCTCAAGCCTTCCCTTCCCTTCCCGGGTGGGTCTGGATGGCCAGGCGGGGCCTGGGGGGGGGGGTCGGCTGTGAGCCCATTGTTTACACGTGGACCCCGTCCTTGAGGGAGGTGTGGTAGGAGGACTAGGGCAGACTTTCCCTTTGACGAATCTCTGGCTGGGAGGCCAGCCGAGTCTCACAGGCCTGGCTGATCCAGCTAGGCCACAGCCAGCCTTAGCATTTGTTTGCAAAGTTTAGGCCTTTGTCCTTGCAGTCCCCTCACAGTTGGAGCTCTCAGGCTCTTCCTCCGTCTTCTGTCCTACCGCAGCGTTATCCTCTCTCTCCTTTCTTCCTCCTCTCTTTCTTTGTCCATCACCCCCCACACTCCTTCCTCATTACTTACGTCTCCTATCGCAGAAACAAGCAGCTCTACCGTGGCTTGCCAGTGTGTGTCAGCTTCACTAAGGATGTCGAAAGTTCTAAGACCTTTAAAAGGGCTGCTAATATCATCCAGGCTGAAATGCCAGCTAACTGCGGACTGAGAGAAGCACCAGGTGCGACCCGCCGTCCTTTAAAAATGCCTTGCTAGCCGGGCGTGGTGGCGCACGCCTTTAATCCCAGCACACAAAGAGGAACACGAAGTTAGCAAGAAAAAGTGGGGTGGGGTGTGGGGGGGGGGTGGGGAAGGTGAATGGATCTGGGAGGAGTTAAGGCGGGGAGTTGAGGTGAAATACGTTGTATGAAATTCTCAAACAATAAAAACGCCGCGTGATTTGAAGCCCTGAACTTCCAAATTAAGAACATGGTCTCTGTGAAAGTCACCACTTTTCTCACTACAGTTAGTCAAAATTTTTATTATTTATTGTGTGTGTGTGTGTGTGTGTGTGTGTGTGTGTGTGTGTACATGACACATCACACAAGTGGAGGTCAGAGGACAACCTTTTGTTGTTGCTGTTGTTTGTTTCTTTGTTTTTTTTTCGAGACGGGTTTTTCTGTGTAGCTTTGACTGTCCTAGATTTGCTTTGTAGACCAGGCTGACCTCGAACTCACATTGATCCGCCTGCCTCTGCCTCCCAAATGCTGGGATTAAAAGCGTGTGCCACCACACCCGCCTAGGTTTTACTTTCTACTTTTGAAAAGCAGAGCCTATTGTGGGCGTGAGGCTGGGTTGGGGTGTGGCTCACGGAGCATATGTTCAGCATGTGGGAAGCTCTGCCTTTGATCCCAGACAACCAAAGAAAGTATCCAACATGTTGCTGGTGATTGTACTTGTTGTTTTATGGTTGTTTCTACATTGTTTCATTTTGTAGGGTTTTGTTTTGCTTTGCTTGTTTGTTTTTGAGACAGGGTCTCACTATATAGGTCTTATTGGTCTGGAACTTAGCTATGTAGGCCATGCTGGAATCGAACTCTCAGAGATCATCTGCTTCTGTCTCTGGAGATCTGGGATTAAAGGTGTGTGGTGCTTCTATTAGGAATCAGTAAGAGTTTAGGATATAGGCCGGTGGTTTAGCATCTGCCTAATGTGTATGAACTGTTGCTTTCATTGTCAGCGTGATTTCTTAGAAATGAGAGACAATAAAATACTGGATTATAAAGTGAGTGAATGAACTGGTGACAAAGATTGGCCTTAATTGTTGGCAGAGGGGTGGACATATAGGCTGGTTTAGTGACCTGTCCAGGGTTACCCGTGTTAGATGGTGAAATCTGGATTTGAACGCTGATCATCCGAATAAACTGCAAGCCATCTTCAGAGCATCAGCTACCTCTACTGCATCTTGACAGGGAGGTATAGATGATGATTTGCCTATCTGAGCCCTGAAGGGCTGCTCAGGGGAGCTGAGTCCACTACATCAGTCAATGTATAGTAGCATTGCTGTAGGGAGCCTTGGAGGGTGCAGCCTTTGATGCCCATTAAGCAGGTGGCATGGGGGTTGGGCAGACAAAGAACAATGGATGCAGCTCCTGCTATGGCTTGGGGGTTCTTCCCCATTATGGGTTCTCAGGAGACACTCGGCTGCATCTGTAGGACTTCAGAGGAGATGCTGGGTATGGTGGCGCACTCCTTTAATCCCAGCACTCAGCAGGCAGAGGCAGGTAGATTGCTGTGAGTTCGAGGCCAGCCTGGTCTACAAAGTGAGTCCAGGACAGCCAGTGCTACACAGAGAAACCCTGTGTCTAAAAACAAAACAAAGCACCCAGGGAAGGTCCATTCTAGTAAGTGTCCTCTAGACCCATGTGGAACCCCAAAACTGTGTCTAACACCCTTCTTCTGGTTCTTTGTCCTGTCTCGAGTCCTCTTGTCAAATCCACATGTCAAATGTATATGTTGAAATGGGGATATAGGCCAGTGGTATAGTGTTTACCTAGCATACACGAGAGGATGCACACACACACACACACACACACACACACACACACACACACACACCACCACCACCACCACACTACATGAAGACAAAGAGAGACATACACTGGCAAGAAGGAAGTTGCTAGAATGATGGCTATTTTCCTAGAAAGCAATACATCACCCAGCAAAGGCTAGGGAGAGGAGAAATTGAGAACTATCGAACCCTGGGAAATGTCCCAGACTTGGTATCAGTTTCATCATCTTTACAGGGCTTTCTTACCCACCCCTGTTAGTTTCTGGCTAGGAGTGGAGCAGAGAGAGACAGTAGCTGGAGGAGAGTGAGAAGGTGTGGGGTGCAAAATAAGGAAGAATCTGGTTTCCTGGTTGAGAGGTGGGGCCAGGAGACAGGGACGCTGTCAGCTTTAACGCATGTGTGCACATGTTATACTAACACCACATGACACATGTGGCAGATGCACATGGCACACATACCATATGCTACACTATATACACGGTACATGCACACACAACACAGAATGCGTGCCTACAATATACAGATACATACCATACGTACCACATACATCACACACACCATATACACACACATTGCACATATACCACCATGAAATTCTTTACGGGACGTGCCATGCACACCACAGGATAGACACATCAGGCTCACACCCTCTGCTGTTTGTAGAGACTAACACTGCCACCTGCTGGTGATATGAATGAACAGCATCCCATTCCCCCCCCCCCCCCCCCCCCTCAAAGAAATGATATTGTAAATACCATTTGGTATTTATCTACACTGGTTCTCCATGATAGAAAATCTGTCTTCTGTGTTTTGATGTTTTCTCAGGAAAAAGTTTCAAACCATAAACACTGTTCTGAGAAGGGATTCACAGGATCGCTGGAAGCATTGGGTGAAGGTTCAGAACTTCTTCCCGACAGAACTGTGGTCCAGTCTCAGCACACTAATATCTCTCTTTGGCACCTCTCTTTATACAGCCCAGTCTGGCTTTGAATATTTGATGCTCCCGCCTCACTTATTCCTGAACGCTGGGAATGCATGTCCCACCATGCCTGGCTAAAAAAATAATTTTCTCATTCTGTTTGTCAGATAGGGTCTCTGATAGCTCAAAATTGATACAGAATTGAGGATGCCCCCGTATTCCTGAACCTCCTTCCTCTGCCTTTCAAGTCCTGACGTCACACACATGTTCCACTATGCCTGGCTTTAACTTTTTTTTTTTTTTTTTTGGTTTTTGAGACAGGGTTTCTCTGTGTAGCCTTGACTGTCCTGGACTCGCTTTGTAGACCAGGCTGGCCTCGAACTCACAGCGATCCACCTGCCTCTGCCTCCTCAAGTGCTGGGATTAAAGGCATGCGCCACCACCGTCTGGCTTGGCTCTAACTTTTTTTTAAATTTATTTATTCTTGTTACATCTCAATGTTTATCCCATCCCTTGTATCCTCTCATTCCCCCCCCCCCCCGCCGCCCCCGCCATTTTCCCATTATTCCCCTCCCCTATGGCTCTAACTTTTTATTCTGAAATAATTTTAGGCCCATGGAACAACAGTACAAACGTTTTCACGCACCTTTCTCAACGCTTCTCCTAGTGTTAACACCCTATGTTGCTGTAGACGATGAAACTTACAAAGGTACCATGCCACATATCAAACTATGGATTCTACGTGCCGTATTACTGTTTTGTTTTTTCAGGAATGCCACATTTGTGTCTCTAAGTCCTTGTCAAAAGCCCTGCTTTCCACCTGACTTTCAGGGCTCCTTAGATTCCCCTCTCTGTGAGAGTTCTTTCCTTGCCTTCATCCATGCCAAAACGTGACAGCTCCTTTGGAGACATCCCCAGTCTGAGTTCGTTTGATGTTTTGAATGGTTAGATGAAGAATTTACATTTGACAAGAATCCGGTGGAAGCAACGTTTGGGCAAACTGTCATCAGGCTGGCTCAGGAGGATGTGACGCTGACAGTACTTGTTACTCCTGATGCTCTTCCATCACAAGACTGATGTGGAGTCATCTAATCCCAACCTGCAGGTCTTAGAGTGGGAGGTGGAGTATGCCCAGCTGAGAGAGGGCATTCCCAATATTGTAGGGTAACGTTGACTACAGGTAGCTTTCTGGATGAATTTAGAAAACTGCCCCACACCAGCATATGCTTCTATGTCCTTTGGCAGCATGAAAGTTTAGAAGGAGCCAGTCTCAGGACCAGCACAGGACAAATCACTGTGGGAGCAGAAAATTGGCTTGGCTTGTGTTTCCTCAAAAGCAGATCCTGACACTGAGGCTTTGACGCAGGACTTTGATGAAGGAGGCACAGTTTGGAAGCAGAATAAGGGAGCAGGAGGACCCAGACCAAGCAGAAACCTTAACCAAAGGTGACGTGTCAACAAGCCAATCCCCACAGTGGCAGATCAGAGTTCAATCCCATGGAGAAGACAGGAAAGGGTAGAGGAAAAAAAAATGACCCTCAATCCCAGCACTCAGGAAATAGAGGTAGGAATACAGTGAACCTGAGGCCAACGTAGGCTACATACATTGTGAAAGCCTGTGTTTAAAATAAAACAAGAAGGGCTCAAGAGATGGCTCAGAGGTTAAGAGCACTGTCTGCTCTTCCAGAGGTCCTGAGTTCAATTCTCAGCAACCACACGGTGGCTCACAACCATCTATAATGAAATCTGATGCCCTCTTCTGGTGGTCAGGGACACATATAAGCAGGATATTGAATACATAATAAATAAATCTTTAAAAAAAATAAAACAAAAAAATAAAACAAAACAACAACAAAACAAACAAGCCGGGCATGGTGGCATACGCCTTTAATCCCAGCACTCAGGAGGCAGAGGCAGGCAGATAGCTGTGAGTTCGAGGCCAGCCTGGTCTACAAAGAGAGTCTAGGACAGCCAAGGCTACACAGAGAGCCCTTGTCTCAAAAAACCAAACCAAAATAAACGAGTGGCTGGAAATGCCTGCCCAGCATCCACCCTCAGCACAGCAACATAAACAAACAACATGTAGCATGCAGTTATTCATCTAGAATAGAAACAGTGGAGCCATACACTAGCTGCCATGGGTTACTCATTGAGAGGGAGTCGGTTGGTATGAATTCCCTACTGCTTTCTAGCTGCCAAGAGCACAGAACCATTCCCAGAAAGTTCTGGGCACAAAGGTACAGCTAGCTACTGGTGTCTGGAAGCTGGTCAGAGCACACTGACTGATTCAATAGCCCTCCTTTGCTTGGTAGCCTATGGGCAGAGCACCAACAGTCTGATGTAGATGGAGGGTGATGGTGGGGGAGTGGAGGAAAGAGGGAAGGGAGGAGCAAAGGGAGGAGGGAGAATAAACTTACAGCCTGCAAGGAGAATCTTCTCTATGGCTTGTCCTGAATTCCAGCTGAGGACCCCCACCCCGACCCCAAGGCGAACACTGTTTGGTGGTGAGTCTTCAGCCCGTGTGTTCCATGGGTTGAGGAAAGATCGCTTCTCAGTCAGGAAGGGCAGAAAGCACAGGAAACAGGCAGGGCACAGGTTGCAGATGGCCAGCTTCGCCCATGGCAGGTCACATACCCTGCGTTTTCAGGAAGCCTGTTCCTGGGTTGGTTGTGGTCTGGACTTTGGTTCTAATTAACAGTAGGCCCTCAGGTTATCTGAGCCTGTGTGAGCCTTGGTTTTTATAATTATACTATGGCAGCACATTACTTACTTAGAGGTGGGATCATGTTCATAAGAGTCCGAGTGCAATGCCCACCACAAACGGTGCCAGCTTGGGCGCTGCGTGTGAACTCTGAGGGTGGCAGGAAGCAAAGGAGACAGGTACTCAGGCTTGTATCTGTGAAATCTCCAGTGTGCACTCTCGAGAGGGAGACGGAACATCTGGAAGATCTTTCAACATCCCTTCTTTTGTCTTACTGATTGACAGTCATCAGCAAAGCCTCTTGTAGCTAACCCATTGGGATCTCTTCCATCTGTCGACCTTAAAAAAAATGGCCTTAAGTGGGAAACCTCACTCAGAGTGTTTAACTACTTACCAAATAACCAGCAGGATAGCGCGTCTCCACAGCTATCAGCAGATCCTGGCGTGGGTTGAGAGTTAGGCAGACAAGTTTCTCGTCAGGTGATGCCAAATAGACCATCTCAGGACCCTGCGTTTCCTAAGCGGTTCCCTATTTCTGCTGAGTGTTGTCAGTAAAGAAAGCATTCTTTGGTGGGGGCTGGGAAGCTGCAGAGGCAACAGAGAGGAACCATGGGTGAAGCAGAATGTGTTCACTGCCGTAAATTCACAAGAAAAAGAAGAAGGAGCTCAACTCTGGGACTCTGAAGTCTGAGCACCCAGGGGATGAGTCTCCTGGGTTCTGGCTTCCCATGGCTTAAGAGGTTTTTAATGGCTTGTTTTCCTGCTGCCAATTCACTCTTCTGCCTCAGATACCATCTCCTTGGCCTGGCCTGGCCTGGTCTCCTTTGGGGACCGTCTAGAGGTCAAAGGATATTGTTACCTTAGTAAGGAGAGTGTCTTTGCAGACGCCCAGAGGTTGTGTCACGGACTCTTCTATCCTGATGATCTTTGGGGACTATGACCATTTTTGTTCTCAGTTAGATGCCACCTGTGCCACCAAGGATGGCTTCGGATCTCTCTCCATTGAGCATTCATCCACTCCGTTGACTACTTTTTATGCTACAGGTCCTGCTTGTTGGACTGGCAGACCTTGGCTTCACGGTAGTTAGTGAGGTAGACTAAGGTGCTGCTGAAAATGGGCAGAGCAGTTGGCCAGAGTACAAGGCCCGGGATGTGTCTGAAGTCAGCTGGCTGCAGGACTTTTTCATTTGGGTGATACTAGCCTTAGGGACGGGCCACAGGTATGCCAGGAGTTGTCTCCCGAAAGCCCAGTGGCCTGCTCATCTAGGGACCACATAGAATCAGCGGCAAACCTGTGGAGGAGTCTCCCGGGTGGAGGAGGAGGAGGACCAACACTGAACGTCAGCCGTGGCTGAGAGTGGGTTGCAAGGCTCCAAGGGAAGTTTCAAAGTCCCTTAAAGATGATCACGTGATCTGCAGTTCTAGTGAAGCTGAGCTATAGAGTCTGTTGTCTGCTTTTTGATCCCCTCCACTCCCCCAACCACTGCACCCCCCACCCCACCCCCCGAACCCCCGCACCCCCCAACCCCATCCCCGCTGGCGGGGCTGCCTCGCCAGGGGAAGAGGACAAGCTCAGTCCTGATGCTACTTGATGAGCTGGGGTGGGTGGGTAAGGGGGGGCTTCCCTTTTCTGAGGAATAAGGGAGGGGAGAAGAGGGAGGAAGGGTGGGGCTGGGAGGAGAGGAGGGAGGAAGCTACGGCCAGGATGTAAAGTCAATAAAATAATAATAATAATAATAATGATAATGATGATGATGATAATAATAATAATTAATAAATAATAATAATAATAATAATAATAATAATAATAATAATAATAATAATAATAATAATAATAATAATAATGAAAGACACTAAAGTGAAACCTTGCTTTACTGGGATGATAGATACCGGTTAGCTGCGGCTGACAAATCAGCTGTGATGAATAAGAGTCCCGTGTGACTGAGGTGAATCTTCTGGGAAATATTTCCTGTCAGCACATAAAGAAGGGCGAGGCTGAATCTCATGCTAGCAGCCAACGCGCTAATGTGTCAGAGTCCCTCACATGGTTCTGGTTTTGCTGGCATAAAAGAACTTCAGGCAGTGCCGGGACTGTGGGATGACCAAGCAGCAGCCATGGAGTGGAGCCAGACTGAGCAAAAAAGATAAGCTATGTTTGCTGTGGGCTGGGGTGAGGGTGGGGTGGGAAAGAGTCAGAGAAGTGCAGCTTCCTAGGCCCTGAGGGGCCCAGAAGATCATTGAGTGAGTCCCAAACATTGGACAGTGGCCGGGCATGGTGGTGCACCCCTTTAATCCCAGCACTCAGGAGGCAGAGGCAGGTGGATCGCTGTGAGTTCTGAGGCCAGCCTGGTCTACAAAGCGAGTCTAGAACAGTCAAGACTAACACAGAGAGACCCTGTCTCGAAAACCAAAAAAACAAAAAACAAACAAATAAAAATTGTGCCTTGCCTGGGTCCTTCCTCTTTGGATTAGAATTCTAGCTATCAGCTGATTTTCGCAAAAGGATAAGAATTTCTGAGTTGGCAGGTGCATGGGTCACAGAATGAGGCGGAGAAGTCTTGGGTTCTGCCTGGGCTTCCTTAGTGTATCAGTGGCCTGGAGCTGCCCAGATGCCTCCTTTCCACACATGCCTCCCTGTGTCTCATCCCTAGGTCACTTGAGGCTAGAGCAGGGAAGACCCCATCACCAATGGAGGAGGCTGGCAGACAGTGCAGGAATGAGCCCTGGGAGATGTGCAGACATCCCACTACCTGGTCCAGGACACACTAGACTTCGCTAGCTGCTCCTTGCTGCCAGACTGGACATGCCCATCCTGTGGACTAGGGAATGAAGAAAAGAGGTAACCCTGGACCCAAGACTTCTCTTTCCTTCCCCCTTCACCTCATGACAGATGGAACAAAGTGTCTCCAAGAAAGTCATCACTCAGCTGCCTTTTCTTTTCTTTTTTCTTTCTTTTTTTTTTTTCGAGACAGGGTTTCTCTGTGTAGCCCCGGCTGTCCTGGACTAACTGTGTAGACCAGGCTGGCCTCGAACTCACAGCGATCCGCCTGCCTCTGCCTCCCGAGTGCTGGGATTAAAGGCATGCGCCACCACGCCCGGCTCAGCTGCCTTTTCAAACACTGGGCAGATTTAGATTCTTAGACTGCCAAACCAAAAGCTCCACCATTTTTTAGTCAGGAGGCACGGACAGCACCCCATTACAACCCTGTGTGTTGCCAGATGCTTTGTGACTCCCCTGGCTTCTACCATGACAATACTCAGCCTGGTAGTGTCATTACCAGGGAAGCTGGAGATCCAAGTCTTATTAACAAAAGAATTTAGAAGCAGACTCAGAAGTAAGCTAGAAGACAATGTTATTAGGCTTTGAGAGGAAGTCAACAGGGCAGGTAAGATGTAAATTTTGGCAGCTGCTATGAGGTGGGAGATGAAGAAGATGAGAACAAGCCATGCCTTTTGAGTTAGGCACTGGGGAAGATGGCATGGTTAGCAATGGAGGTCAGTAAGCCCCTGGATGGCAGGAGAGGTGAGCTTCAGAGAAGGTGAGAAAGTCCTGGGTGTCAGGGCAAGCATGCTTAGCCTTTGGGTAATATCCAAAGGGAAGAGACAGAAAGAAGGAAAAGAAAAAAAAAAGAGTCATTCTTTTCTGAATTAAAATGAAGCTTAGCAGGGGAGGTCTGAAGGGGGGGTATATGGAGCGAGGAGCTTCTGGGAAGCAGAAGTCCACTTAAAGGGTAATCACTCCTATGCCTTAGCAAGTCAACTAGCAGAATCAGATCTCCTGGGTAAGGGGGTGGTCTTCTGGCTAAGGGATTGGCAGGCACAGCTGGAGTAATGTTTGCTTCTTTGTGTAACCCTGGCTGTCCTGGACTCACTTTGCAGACCAGGCTGACCTTAAACTGAACAGAGATCCACCTGCCTCTGCCTCCCCAAGGGCTGGGATTACAGGTGTGTGCCACCATGCCCGGCTTAGATTTATTTTTATTATTTTATGCATATGAGTGTTTTGCATTCATGTATGTCAGTGTACCACACATGCTGGTGCTTGAGGAGGTGGTGAGCCTCCATGTGGGTGCTGGGAATCGAACCTGGGTCCTTTTCAACAGCACCAAATGCTCCTAACCCCTGAGCCAACTCTCTAGCTCCTGGGTTAATTTTAAGGGAGGAGACAATGGTATATAATGTTCTTTCTTTTCTTTTTTCTTCCTTTTCTTTTGGCTTTTTGAGACAGGGTTTCTCTGTGTAGCCCTAGCTGTCCTGAACTCACTTTGTAGACCAGGCTGGCCTCGAACTCACAGTGATCCACTGCCTCTGTCTCCCAAGCGCTAGGATTAAAGGCGTGTGCCACCACGGCCGGCTGGCATAAAATGTTCTGGTCTTTGAAGTAGATCAGCGTGTTTTTCTCCACCCAGTGTTGAGAGGCCCAGAAGGCCTAAGGAAGGGCAGTTGCAATAGCTTCCATTGTAGTGTTACCGAGGAAATGGGAGGTGGGGTTCAAAGGTGAGGGAGGGGTCCTATGAATGCCCCCCCAAAGCGACTCACTGTCTAGCTACCTAGTCTCTCCTCAAGGGCAAAGATCCTAAAATCATTTAGGAGATAGGCTAAAATTGGGGGAAAGCAGAATCTGTTTTCACCACGAAAGTCCAGAGATCCAGATTCCAAAGCAGCTAGCCAGAGGGACTGGTGTCTGGTCTGGATTGGTGGCCACGCCCTCCTGGCAGAGGTTAGACACTAAAGGGAAGTGAGATTAGGAAACCACACTAGACACCAGAACTCCCTTCTTGAACTTCTGGCCTTTGTCTGGGACAGATCCTAGGATAGTTCCAGCTTCTGGACAGGACAAAAATTACAACTCCTCACATCGGGGCTCCAGCATCTTGAAATGCACAGCCAGTTTCTACCCCCCTGTCTTACCGGTGTGGCCTCAGGGGATACATTAGGCATGCTTATCACTGCCCCAACTCTGAGTGCGCGTGCGTGTGCTAATGGGTGGATTGGGGAGGCCACTAACACAGCTCACAACTGACCATAGCTGAAGGCCAGGAGTGCTGAGAGTAAAAAGCCTCAGTCTAAAGCAGCGTCAACCAGACGCGGTGGTGCACGCCTTCAATCCCAGCACTCGGGAGGCAGAGGCAGGCGGATCGATGTGAGGCCAGCCTGGTCTACAAAGTGAGTCCAGGACAGCCAAGGCTAGCACAGAGAAACCCTGTCTCGAAAAAACAAAAACAAAAACAAAAACAAACCAAACAAAACTAAAGCAGCGTCATTTTTCAACCTTCCCAATGCTGCGACCCTTTAATACGGCTCCTCATGCTGTGGTGACCCTCAAAACACAAAATTATTTTGTTGCTACTTTCTAACTGCAGTTTTGCTGCTGTTATGAACCGCAGTGTAAATATCTGATATGCAGGATATCTGATGTGTGACCCCGCCCCTGCCCCCACCCCCCCCAATCGACCCACCAGTGGAGAACCACTGCTCTAAAGACATGAAAATGAATATTTAAGTTGATGCAACAAGAAACAAAGAGAAAATCCCAAGAGAATAACATTTCCCCAAAGCCAGAGTAATCCCATGGCTTCTAATGGCGAGGGCCAGGAAGACTTCTCAGCTGCTGATTCCCAGAATGAGTTCCCCACTGGGGAGACTTCCTGGCCAGAAGCTAGAGGGCGGGTCATATTTCCTTTTTAAGGTGGCCCGGGAAATAAAGGTCAGGTATGGCTGACTGGCTCATGTTTAGTCACTAATGAGGGACTTAAACTTTCTCAGCCACCTATTACACATGAACTCTGCCAAGGGAACAACCAACGGTACGCCCAAAGCTGGGGCGATCCCTAAAGGCCCAGATGAGAGCACAGGCAGTCCCCACGGAGCCACAAGTACCCAGCACCTGTGGAGACACTTCTGTCCACTCTTGACACCTCCCACTTGTACAGACAAATGACAAAAACCCTAAATAGATAACAAAGGGAGAAAGAAAATGCATAGCACAAATCCATCAGCTACCAATCCATCAAGCCCAGGACTGAGAGGCTCTTTTTAGTTTCATGATAAAGTGCAGCCCACTGTTGATACAGCAGATGTCCCTGTCACTAATTAGATGGCAGCTGGTTCCCCGTTCACAGTGCAGTGGGCATAGGTTCCTGAGAAAGGTCAGAACCAGGTCTAATGAACAAGGAGAGGTTAATTAAAGCTGTGTTGTGCACAGCTGTCTGGTGACTTGGATACATCACCATTTATAACCCTTTTACTTTTCTACCATTTTTAATTTTTGTTTTTACGAGCTTGAAACATAGGCGCTTTATTATTAAAAATAAAACAAAAACAAAACAAAACAAAAATCCCACCTACCTCATTTGGTACTTCTTTGTACAAGATTGGTTGGGCCTGTATTGTAGTGGTGAGGTAAGGGGGGAAAATCTAAGCTCTAGCCTTGCATGGAGTGGAGTAAAAAGCAAGTTCAAAGCCAGTTTGGGCTATGTAGACTTGGTTTCAAAATAAAAATCCAAAAATGACTGGAAGGCCTGGGGAGATGTCTGAGAGCTCGTTCAGAGACCTGAGTCTGCCTCAGTGCCCGTGTTGTACAGTTTACAGCTGTTTCTGACACCAGCTCCAGGGGGACCAATGCATCTAGCTTCTGCATGCTCCTGAACTTGTGTATATGCGTGTGTGTGTGGTGTGTATGTGTGCACGCATGGGCACACACAACATGTAACTAAAAATAGGAAGACTAAATCTTTAAATATGTACAAAAATGCCTGATTGGGCACTTACCACTATTTATGAGGGTTGGGTCCAGTCTCTAGTACTACCAGAAACCAACCAATGAGCCAACCAGCCAGTCAGTCAACCAACCAGCCAGCCAACCAACCAACCAACCAAACAACTAACGAGCTAACAAGCCAACCAACCAACCAACAGAAGCCCTAACACACACATACAGAAAGCAAAACAGAGTATAGGAATAGAACATCACACCTTATTTCTGTGTCTATGTTTTTCTCTCTGTCCTTTGGCGTCAAGAGATACCAAAGTGAGCCGGGCGTGGTGGCGCACGCCTTTAATCCCAGCACTCGGGAGGCAGAGGCAGGTGGATCGCTGTGAGTTTGAGGCCAGCCTGGTCTACAAAGCGAGTCCAGGACAGTCAAGGCTACACAGAGAAACCCTGTCTCGAAAAACAAAACCAAAACAAAACAAAAGAGATACCAAAGTGTTTCCAAGGATTCCTCCACAGAATCTCAGCCCAAGCCAAAGTGCCTTAACGAGCTGGTGAGGAAAGTTAGGGTGGAGAGGGAGGGACAGGGTCCCCTTAGGTGACCATACAGCCCCAGATGTATTAGAAAACTGAGAGACTCTTGATTTTCTCAGGTACTTTGTTGACCTAAAAACAATGCTCCTCCTCCCCACTAAGGTTGAAATACAGAGTATGTTAAGGAAGAATTGAGACAGTGCAAGAGGGTTAGGGTTAGGGTAGTGGCATGGCTGTAAGGTAGGTGAGAGAGGGGACAACTCAGGGAACCCGGGTACCTCCTCGTGGGAAAATGTGTCTCCCTGTGCCAGTAGGGCAACACCCAGCACCTCCCCTCCTGTGGGCAATCTGAGGCCAGGCCCTCTGGGAGGAAGAAAGATAAATAAGACCCACCTAAGACAGTACTAAACACAGGCAGTCAGGAAAAACCTGCTGCTACCATCTCATGCATAGGCATGTTGGGGCACATATATGCTCAAAAATGATGGGATATATATGCAAATGTCTAAAGTTATGGGACAGCCCATCTATCAATCAGGGCCAGGATCCACCCACTTTCCATGGTTGGGGATTGACTCTTCCTGACAACTAGTCTCATAAAATAGAACCCTGAAAAAGAATTTGGGGTGTTTGAGTCACATGCGCTCTGGCCCCATCCCACTCTGGGGAATATACTATATGATTTTTACTATCACGTCTCATAAATCTGTACATCACTACTGCTTTTCTGTGGGTTGCTCAGTTGTTTGTTCAAGACACAAAGAATCTGGACGTCATGTCACGGAAGAACCCCAAGCCCCTTCAGTTACATCTGGACGTGTGCTCCTGCCTCTGGCTGTCCCAGTGACCCGAGAGAACAGCTGCATGAAAATTCACCAGTCCAAGCGGTCAGAGTTAAAGCATTTCAGGCTCACCAAGACCCATGACTGTCATGTAATTTGTCTTCTGGTAGCTTTTGAGCCTCATGGGACCCCCCCTAGCTCAGGGCTGTCCCCAGCTGTACATGGCCCAGGAGCATGTAGTCATCAGTGAGGCCTGTATCGGTGTTCTGCATCAAAATCCAGGCCCCACCAGGTATTACTTCCTGGTGACAGGAGTGATAGCCCCCTGCTCTGTGACATGAAATTAGGATAAGCATCTGCAGAGCGCAGGCCTTAGTGACGCAAACACCTGGCCCTGGGCCAGGCCTATAGGACGCACCTTCTGCTCTTAGCCACTGGTATCAGCAGGGCTCAGGTTCTGTCTCCTTCAGTTTTCTGGCTCATGATGGCTATGTACCTAATGACAGCTAATGCTTTTTATTGCTTAAAAACTCTGGTCAGGGGCCAAGGAGCCAGCTTGGTTAAAAGCGTTTGCTGTGAAAGTCCGATGACTTGACTTTCCTCCCTTCCCCACCCCAAGTTTAGCTTCTTATTGAATATGTTAGCAAAAAAGGTTTGATCCAAAGACCAAAGAGCATGTCCTCATCAAACTTCTTGGCTTCTTCCTTCTTTGTTTCTTCTTTCTTCTCAGTTAGGGCAGCAGTGGTGGTGGAGGTGAGGGAGAGAGGGGACAGGACAGCCTGTTGATGTGGTTTCAGCACCTGGGGCTGGCCCACCAGCTCCTACACTACAGATGATGCTCTCAATGTTTATATCCGTTATGGCCTTTGCAAACAAGCCCAGCCAGAAGGGTTCTAGTCAGCATCAATGGCAGCTGTGTTACCGAGAGCATTGCTCTTATCTGCCTTTACCATCGCCTTGTAGTCCTGCAGGATGTAGCTGCAGGGGAGCTGAGCTCCCAGATAGGCCACGGAGCAACAGTCAGCTATGCTAGTCACCAGATGGAGTGAGTACCCCACCCCACGGTGGCAGGAGCTCCCTCAGGAGGATCAGGATCAAGCTGGTTGGCAGCAGCTGAGGAAAGGGGCTTCCATCCTTCACAAAGGGGAAAAGGAAGAACTGCCTTCATAAAACTGTTCTCTGGCATCACACATGTTTGTACATACATGCACACACACGTGCACAAAGTATATAACCCAGGAGTTAAGTGTGATGGGTTGTGGAGGTTGTGACAGGAAGATACTGATTGAGGCCAGATTGGGGTGTGTTGTGAGAAGGCCTTTAGTTAGAGACCAGAAAATGGAGGTCAGTCCACCCTTAGGGAGTCTTCCTAAGGTGCCAGCTGCAGAAACTGTAATGTGACACCAGGTGTCCTGAGGGCCTCTGACCCTGATCCACAGGGCCCAGGTTTCTACAGCAGACGTCATCGCACAACCAGAAATTATGTGCACAACAGTGTCAGCACAAAAACCACAACTCTCCTCTTAAAAGCGACAAGAGGTCATTTATTCTGAGCCATTTTGAGTGATCATGGCTCAGGAATACAGATTTAGGTTACCCCAAATTCTATGTCCTAATGTAGAAGCAGTTTCATGAAGCTTTATAGTTTTATAAAACAAAGAAAATCATAAATAAAGGCAAGTGGTTTCTTCTTGTTGTTGTTGTTTTTGCTTTTTCAAAAATAGGGTCTCACTACGTAGCCCTGGCTGTTCTGGAACTCATTTTGTAGACCAGGCTGTCCTAAAACTCACAGAGGTCTGCCTGCCTTTGCCTGCCAAATACTGAGATTAAAGGCACGTGCCATCATTCCTGGCTCCGAAAGATTTCTATTAGTCACTAAATATGAGCTCAGGCAGAAGTTGGCTGCTCCAGAGGGCTAGAACTAGCCCAAGATAAGACGATTCGCTCAAAGACCTGCACCTCTCCACAGTGCTGAGATTCTAATCAACCAACCAGTCTCTGCAGACACAGCTTCTTTTATGGAGTCTTCCTTCACTGGCAGCTTGCACAGCACTTCCAGAACTGTACACTGAGAGAATCAGGACTGACCTTCATCCGGTGTTAATTACATGCTTGGAAACTGCGCACCCCACCCTCCCCTGACCCGGCCATTGTACACTTCAGACGGACAGACAATAGCACTGTAGCTCCTTCCCAGCCCTGTGGCTACTTGCTGGATTCAACCATCGTTTTTCCTCCTGTGGTTTAGAGTTCATTCATGTACTGCATGTAAAGGAGGGGCTAGTCTGCTACTGAGCCCCAAGCTAGCCCGAGCTACACAGTAGAATGCTTTAAGAAACAAAACAAAACAAAACAAAAAAGAATAATTATAACTTCCCATTTGGGGTTGGAGAGATGGCTCAGTGGTTAAGTGCACTGTCTGCTCTTCCAAAGGACCGGGGTTCAATTCCCAGCCATCACATGGCAGCTCACAACTGTCTGTAATACCAGTTCTAATGGCAACACCCTCACACTAAAATACAATTAAATTATAAAAACAAAACAAAACAATCCGGGCGTGGTGGTGCACGCCTTTAATCCCAGCACTCGGGAGGCAGAGGCAGGCGGATCGCTGTGAGTTTGAGGCCAGCCTGGTCTACAAAGTGAGTCCAGGATGGCCAAGGCTACACAGAGAAACCCTGTCTCGAAAAACCAAAATAAATAAATAAATAAATAAATAAATAAATAAATAAATAAAAACTCACAGAGACCCATCTGCCTCTGCCTCCTGAGTGCTGGGATTAAAGGCGTGCGCCACAATGCCTGGCTTGTACAGGTCATTGTCCACAGGGTCATTTTTGAGGACTCCTAGTTGAGCAGGAGTCTCTGAGTGGCCCATACATGGGGACACAGAGGGAAGATATGACTGAGACACTGGGTTCAGGTGTCTGGAAACTTCAGAGGTGCACAGTGACCTGCAGAAGCCTGCTCCCATCTAGGAACTACTTCTGTTTTTTTCTTCTCAGTGATGATGTCACTCTTCAGGTCTGTGCCTTGAGGCTCACCATGCTTCTGCTCCTCATCTTTGTGTATATGTGATATATGTGTGTACGCGTGCACACAGGCCAGAAGACACCTTACCATTTGAGGCAAGGTCTCTCACAGAACTCACTACTCACTGATTGGTAGGGTGGGTGGCTTTGATCTGGGGATCTGTCTCTGTCCAGTCTGCTATCACATTTGACCTTTTTGTTTGTTAGTGTGTGTTCTTGATCTGACTCAGGTCCTCAGGTGTGTGGAAACCACAGCAATCGAGCAGGAAAGCATCAACACCATGGAACTGTGCACTTAAAAATGGTTACACGAAGCCGGGCGTGGTGGTGCATGCTTTTAATCCCAGTACTTGGGAGGCAAAGGCAGGCAGATCTCTGTGAGTTCCAGGCCAGCCTGGTCTCCAAAGAGAGTCCAGGACAGCCAGGGCTACATGGAGAAACCCTGTCCCAAAAAACCAGAAAAAACAAACAAACAAAAAAACAAAACGGTTATGTGAGTGCTTTACCACAGTTAATGAAATAGTGGGACACTGAGATAGCTCAATGCATAGAGAAAGGTTTAAAATTTATTTATTTATGTATTTATGTATTTATTTATTTCCCTTTTGGAGGCAGTGAAATCTTTTTGGAAAGAAGAGGAGCACTGAGCACCTGCAAAGCTGGCCCAAGTGCAGCCCATCTGCAAGGGTGGCTTCACTGTGCTTGCAGTTCCGAAGGCTCCTTAGACCCTCTTCATGCCTCCCTTTTCCCTCCCATCCGGCTGGCCCCCTTACTCTATTGACCCAAGTGTGTGTGGCAGTTTCAGTCATTAAAAAAAAAAAAAAAAAAAAGTACCTGGCATTGTCCTTAGCGGGCCTGCCGAGGACAAATACAAAGCCTGTGCTGCCCCCTGCCGGAAATCTCCTCTCACAGCAGTCTAAAAACTTAAAAGCACTTTCTCCAACCAAATCTAGCTGGTTCCCCAAAGGGAGTAAGGGCCCCAAGGCCAGCCACTGCAGGCTATCAGGATGGCTGCGAGCTTCAGCTGCATCCCGGGGCGGCTCTAGCTCCAACTTGATCCTGTAGTGGGAGCCTGATTCCCGCTGGCCTCCTGCATTGCCACACCCCCTTTCTTTCAAAAATAAGCCTGTCCAAGTCATTTCTGGTCAAGTCATCAGGATTTCAGAAGAGTCTGCCTGCTTCTTAGGTCGTTAGAGCCTAGCTGTCTCTGTAGCCTGACTAGATGCTTTAACAGTCCCACGGTCTGCCTGATCTGCTGCAAAGTCAGGCTGCTGCCAGGATTTGTATCAAGCTCAGCATGAAACCCAAAGCCCTTGGTGTCTGGTTCCCATCGTATTCCCCATCACTATCCTCTCTACCGGTCAGGCATTCCAAGCCATGTGCTGCTATCCACTCAACCAGCCTGGACTCCCGCTGCAGTCCTGTTTCCTACTTGTGAGACATTAGATGGGAGGCCTCTACAGCCTCAAGGTCTTCCTCTAGGAAGAGGATTACAGCAACAGAAACAGGTTTCCTGGGCTTCCGCAGTCCTAGGCACGAAGCAAGGGTTTTTTTTTTTTTTTTTTTAGAGACAGGGTTTCTCTGTGTAGCCTTGCCTGTCCTGGACTCACTTTGTAGACCAGGCTGGCCTCGAACTCACAGTGATCCACCTGCCTCTGCCTCCCGAGTGCTGGGACTAAAGGTGTGCGCACCACGCCCGGCTTAAGAAGGGTTAGCCTTGCTGCGTACTCAAAGTGTTGGCTGAGTCTTCACTCCAATTTCCGTGCTGTCTGGTTGCTTGGCTATATCCATGAACAATAAGCTCAGAGCAGCTCTGGGACTTGAACTCCGGCGACCTCCACTTCCTTTCTTCTTCTTTTAAGAATATTTTTATCTTATGTATATGAGTGTTTTGCCTCCATGTATATTTATGCACTGCTTCCAGGAGGCCAGAAGAGGGGATTGGATTCCCTGGAACTAGAGTTACTTTCAGTTGTGAGCCGGCATGTGGGTGCTGGGAACTGAACCCAGGTTCTCCTTCTGGAAGAACAGTCACTGCTCCCATCCGGGTAACCATCTCTCCAGTACCAACCCTCATTTTTAGTGGACCTCTTCCAAATATACCACAACCAGCCCTGACCTAGTTATCGCTCAGAACTATCAGCACTGGCTTACATTCCAGCAGTGATTTTTGACAGTAAGCTTACTCATCCCTTCAGCTCTCAGTGTGCGTGGTTTTACAGTCTCCCATTGCATTCACAGCTCAGCCAGTTTGGACCCTTACTTTTTCTTGGCTCATTAGATTCTTCTAGCTTTAACATTATTACACTTTTGAATTTATATGTTACTGACATTTTTAATTCTTTGTTTTGTTTGTTTGTTTTTGTTTTTCAAGACAGGGTTTCTCTGTGTAGCCCTGGCTGTCCTGGAACTCTGTAGACCAGGCTGGCCTCAACCTCACAGAGATCCATCTGTCTCTGCTTCCCAGAGTGTTGCTGGGATTACAGGCATGCGCTATCACTGCTGGCATTTTAAATTCTTATCAAGACCTTTACTTTTCTTATCCGTCTGTCCATCTATCCATCCACCCAAACATCAATGAACTGCTTCAACATGGAAAACAGTATTAACATATATTAAGTGCTTGATCCCTGCCCACAGACCATAGGGTTTAGTAGAAGGAAAAGAACAAAATACATGAACAACAATACAATTACTAATTGAGAATAGTGCTGGAAAATCCTTTCAGAGGGCATTAGGGTGAAAACTCAAGCAGGGGGCTTCGGAAGGGATTCAGGTATGCTTGGCCCATGGGGAGTGGTACTGTTAGGAGGTGTGGCCTTGTTGGAGGAAGTGTGTCACTGTGGGGGCGGGCTTTGAAGTTATATATGCTCAAGCTGTGCCCAATCTCGCAGTCCTCTGCTGCCTTCCTGTCAAGACGTAGAACTCTCAACTCCTTCTCCAGCACCGTGTCTGCCTGGATGCTGCCATGCTTCCTGCTATCGATAGTGGACCAAGTGTCTGAAACTGTAAGCCAGCTTGAATGAAATGTTCTCCTTTATAAGAGTTGCCTTGGCCACGGTGTCTCTTAACACCAAACCAAACCAAACTAAACCTAAACTAAGACACCCACCCAAAAAGATAAGACCAGATATCAACACCTAGGCTCACAATCAACCCCAACTTGGATGCTTGGACACCAGTGCAAAACACAATCAGGAAGAAACAAGGCAGTATGCCCCCACCAGAACCCGGCACTTGTACTGCTGTAGGCCCTGAGAGATGCAGTATAGCAGAAGCATGAGACAAGGACTTCAAAACAGCTATTATGAATATGTTCAAGGACATTAAAGAGGAAGTGAACAAATCCATTAATGAAGACGACAAACAGTGGAATCAAATGAAGAAAATCAGTCAAGACATGAAAATAGAAACAGAATCACTAAAGAAAACCCAAAAATGAGGGGAACCCCCCCTTTTTTTTGTTTTGTTTTTGTTTTTCTTTTTGGTTTTTCGAGACAGGGTTTCTCTGTGTACCATTGGCTGCCCGGGACTTGCTTTGTAGACCGGGCTGGCCTTGAACTCACAGAGATCCAACTGCCTCTGCCTCCCAAGTGCTGGGATTAAAAGCCTGCAGCACCACTGCCCGGCTTGGGAGAACAAAATTTACAAACTTGAATAAGAACCTTAGAGGCAAGACTCACCAACAGAGTACAAGAGGCAGAAGAGAGAATCGTAGGCATTGAAGACAAGATAGAAGAAATGGATACCTCAGATACCTCAGCCAAAGGAATAACACCCAACTTCTCAATGGAGACTCCAGAAGCCAGAAGCCTGGACAGATGTTCCACAGACTCTAAGAGGCCACAGCCAGCAGCCCAGACTACTGAACCCAGCAGAACTCTCAATTGCAATAGATAGAGAAAGATATTCCACAATAAAACAAAAATCCAAGCAGGATATATCTACAAATCAAACTCTATAGAAGAAAATAGAAAACAAAAACAACAGCAACATCAAAAGGCAGATAGAATGAAAATTTTAACCTAAAGAAGTTAACCACACCCAAGAAAACATAATGAATAAATAATTTCAGGCCAGCAAATTGAAAGAGGGGGCAAAACTCCACATCACAACAACAAAATAATAGGAATCAACAAACACTGCTCATTGGTAAATCTCAATACCAATGGCCTCAGTTCCCTCCCCAAAAAAACCACAGACAAACAAGTTATATTCAAAAACAGAACCCATCCTTCTGCAGCCGGGCGTGGTGGCGCACGCCTTTAATCCCAGCACTCGGGAGGCAGAGGCAGGCGGATCGCTGTGAGTTCGAGGCCAGCTTGGTCTACAAAGTGAGTCCAGGATGGCCAAGGCTACACAGAGAAACCCTGTCTCGAAAAACCAAAAAAAAAAAAAAAGAGCCCATTCTTCTGCTGCACCCACGAAACACATCTTACATCAGGGTGAAAGGTGAAAAAATACATTCCAAGCTAATGGATCCAAGAAGCAAGCCAGCATAGACATTTTAATATCTGACAAAATAGACTTCAAACCAGAACTAATCGGAAGAGATAGGGAAGGACAATACACACATCAGAGGGAAAATTCACCAAGAGGATATTGCAACTGTAAGCATTTATGACCAAATACAAGGACATTCAAGTTCATTAAAAAAACACTATGGGGAGGCAGGTTGGAGAGATGGCTCAAAGGCTAAGAGCACCAACTGAGTTCATGGCCCTGAGTTCAAGTCCCAGCAACCACATGGTGGTAGCTCTCAACCATCTACAATGGAATCTAATACACCTGCAGGCAGAGTACTGTATACATAATAAACAAACAAAAATCTAAACAAACAAACAAAACAGTACAGGATTAGGAAGATGGCTTAGTGGTTAAGAGCACTGGCTGTTCCTCCAGAGGTCCTGAGTTCAATTCCTAGCAAGCACACGGTGGCTCACAACCATCTATAATGTGATCTGGTGCCCTCTTCTGGTGTGCAGGTGTACATGCAGGCAGAATACTGTATACATAATAAATATACATTGTAAAAAAAAAAAGAAAGAAACACTACCACAGCTACTATCACATATTGACCCCCCACACAGGGTGAGTTCAGTACCCAACTCTTGCTAACAGACAGGTTATTCAGACAAAACTAAACACACTAAATGATACCATAAACCAAACAGAACATTCCACCCAAATAGCAAAGAATATACCTTATCCTCAGAACCTCATGGAACTTTCTCCAAAACTGACCACATACTTGGACACAAAGCAAGTCTCAACAGATACAAGAGATTTGAAATAACACTTTGCATCCTATCTGGCCACCATGGATTAAAGCTGGATATCAATAACAACAGAAACAACAAAATGATTACAAACTCACGGAAACTGAACAACTCACTACCGAATGAAAAATGGGTCAAAACAGAAATTAAGAAAGAATTAACTGCTGGGTGTGGTGGTGCACGCCTTTGATCCCAGCACTCGGGAGGCAGAGGCAGCCGGATCTCTGTGAGTTCAAGGCCAGCCTGGTCTACAAAGTTAGTTCAGGACAGCCAAGGCTACACAGAGAAACCTTGTCTCAAAAAACCAAAACCAAACCAAACCAAAACAAGAAAGAATTAACTTATGGGACACAATAAAAGCAGGTCTAAGTTCACAACACTAAGTGGCTACATGAAAAATCAGAGAGATCTCCTATTAGCAACTTAATAGCACACCTGAAAACTCTAGAGCAAAAAGAGGAAAGCACACCCAAAGGAGCAGATGGCAAGAAATAATCAAACTGAGGGCTGAAATAAATAAAATAGAAACAAACAAATAACACAGTACAAAGATTCAAAGTTGAAACAAAGTTGGTTGTATGAAAAAAAATCAATGATTGACAAACGTTATGCAAATGAACTAAAAGACAGAGAGTGAAGATCCAAATTAACAAAATTAGAGGTGAAGAGGGAACATAACAAGAGACCCTGAGGAAGTCATGATGATGTACTTAAAACAAACAAACAACAAACAAACAAACAAAAAAACCTGCTGGGCATGGTGGTGCACACCTTTAATCCCAGCACTTGAGAGGCAGGGGCAGGCAGATCTCTGTGAGTTTGAGGCCAGACTGGTGTACAAAGTGAATCCAGGACAGCCAAGGCTACACAGAGAAACCCTGTCTCAAAAAACCAAAACCAAACCAAAACCAAACCAAACCAACCAACCAACCAAACAAACAAACAAAAAAACAAAACTGTACGCCACCAAATTGGAAAATCTAAAAGAAATGAATAATTTTCTTGATATATACCTGTAGTGAATATAAACATGTTTTTGTTTTGATCCCAAGTGTGGGCTAGGTATTGGATGTAAACATGTTTTTGTTTCGACCCCAAGTATGGGATGGGGAGCAGACTTGAGAGATAGCAGGTGATGTTTATCCACTTAGAAGTCGAAGCACTTCATGGGGGGCTTGGTTTTTGCCAGCTGAAAAACATCCTGGTACAGACTCCGAGAGGAGATATATATATGAGCTTAAAACAGGAGGCCGGGCCTTTTTGGACCTTGGATTGTTTGGCTGTTTGTAGCTCCACTTTGAGAGGACCTGGTTGAGGCTCCAGCAACTTTGGTGGAATTGGTGGTCTGCTGAAATCCTGCCAACTATGCCAGGGGAATTGTTCCCAGGAACTGATACCCAGAAGGTTTCATTCTTGTTCTCCTTAATCTCCTTTCCCTCCTGTTTAGGGTAGTCGGGTTGTAGGGGAGGTACGTTCATTTAATAAGTTCATAATAAAGTAGAATCGTTAAGGAAACTGAGCCTACATATACCACCTACCAAAGTTAAATCAAGATCAGATATGCACTTTAAACAGACCTATACCCCTTAGTGAAACAGAAGCAGCCATTTAAAAGTCTTTCAAACAAAAAAAATCCCAGGGCCAGATGGCTTTAGCACAGAATTCCACTAGACTTTCAAAGAATAGTTAGGGTAACTTCGATACTCCTCAAATTATCCCACAAAATAGAAACAGAAGGAGCACTGTTTAATTCTTTTTTTATCAGGACACCCTGATACCTAAACCACAAAATGATCCAACAAAGAAAAAGATTTCAGACCAATCCCACTCATGAACACTGATACTAAAAAAAATCTCAACAAAACACCTGCAAAACAAATCTAAGAACACAGCAAAAAGATCATCCACCATGATCAAGTAGGCTTCATCCCACAGATGCAGGGATGGTTCAACAGACGAAAATCAACAAATGTGATGTACCACATGACCAGACTGAAAGACAAGAAGTACGTGATCATCTACTAGGTGCTGAAAATATCTTTGACAAAATCCAACACCCCTTCATGATAAAAGTCCCATGATAGTACAGAGGGAAAGCATGCTTTAGGAAACGCAACTCTTAGTTGGCAGTAATATCTGAGTCAAAGAGAGTAGCACATGGTACCTTGCTGTGCTGCCAGTATTTGTCAGGGAGCTACACCTTGCAGTTGATTTGACAGCTAAATTTGATGCTATTTGTTCTAGGGATCAAAACTGCTGGTCATCAGGAGCTCATGATGGCTGACTCACAGATGCTGTCCTTCTATGAGAGAGGAGGCTGGGAACTCCTGTAAAGGAATTTTAATTTAGAATATGCCTGCTGCCGGGCAGTGGTGGCACATGCCTTTAATCCCAGCACTCAGGAAGCAGAGGCAGGTGGATCGCTGTAAGTTTGAGGCCAGCCTGGTCTACAAAGCGATTCCAGGACAGCCAAGACTACATAGAGAGACCCTGTCTCAAAAAACAAAACAAAACAAAAAAATAACATGGCTGCTCTGGTAAGAGATCACATCCAAGACTTTTTAGGTCTGTGTGATCCAGCTCGAATACAAACTCGCTTTCAGTCCAGGAGACTGAGGCAAGCAAGTCTGAGTTCAAGGTCAGCCTGGTATAGAGCAAGTATCAGGTAAGGAAAAGCTTAGGTCCAGGCATGGTGGTTCATACCTTTAATCCCAAACAATGAAGGTAAAGTTAGTTTGTAGAAGGAAGCACTAATGCTTGGAAGTGATGTTTAATTGAGTGTTAGAAAAAATACAAAAATCTGAGAAAGATTTGACAGATAGGATAAGCCCAACTATCACAAGAACAGACAGGAAAGGGAAGCTACATAAGGGGCAATGCAGAGAGGAGTGGAGGCAATTTTACCAGGATAGTAATAGAGAGATGTGTTGCAGAGAGAGAGAACTCAGGTAAAGATGGAATGAGCCAGAGAATGAGAAGGAGCCAGGAGGTTAGAGCAGATTGCTTGAGTTAGTTTGGGGCCAAGCAGAGCAATTCAGAGGCTGAGAGAGAAGCCAGATTGAATAAGTCAACTGGGAGAGGAGTTTGAGCCAGAACAGCGGAATTGAACTGCCAGCCTAGAGCTCAGTAAGAAGAAGAAAGGGGGTGGGGGTGGGGACAGGGGAGAGATGGCTCAGAGGTTAAGAGCACTGGCTGCTCTTCCAAAGGTCATGAGTTCAATTCCCGGCAACCACATGATGGCTCACAACCATCTATAATGAGATCTGGTGCCCTCTTCTGTCCTGCAGGTGTTATATGCAGGCAGAGCACTGTATACATAGTAAAATAAATCTAAAAAAAAAAAAAAAAAAAAAGAAGAAGAAAGGGTGATCTTACTAAGCAATAAGCCTGAGGCAAAAACCATTCTATGCCTACGTACAGAGGCTAGAAGCTTCTAGGACTAGGCCTAGGTTATCAGAGGCAGTAAGCCTCTGAGACAACAATTGAAACAGGCAAATAAAAGTTCCTTTTACAGACTCCATGCCTCCGCTTTTCCTCCTCTGCAGTGCAGCCTGGTGCTATTGTGGCTGTATGAGAGCAGAAACTCAGCTAGCAAAAGCTGGATGGCTGAGACTAGAAACTCCACGGCTGAGAAGCTTCAGGAGAGCCACAGTTTACCTGGAAAGTAAAAGAGACAACAGCAGACTTTTTCTATGAAGCAGAAGGGGGAGCCCCTGTGGCTTCAAAGGAGAGCTACTAGAACAGTCTGAAAACCACTGCCTCCACTGTAAAGCTGAGTGTCTGAACGAGGAAGTAAGAAGGGCAACCGGAAGCACTTGAAATGTGGGAAGAGAACGGAGGATGCCGAGGTCAGATAGCAATGTCTGAAGAGTATGGTGCCAATTGGTATAGACTATCAACTGCTGGAGACGGGATCTTTGTCATTCAGAAAGGACTGGTCTACATAAAGTTGTGAAGAGTAAAACTAAAGCTTTTAAACCTACTTTAAAAGATGAGATGGTTTGATAGGCTCACATATTTGAATGCTTGGTCAGCAGCTGGTGGTACTGTTTGGAAAGAGTTAGGAGGTGTGGCCTTGTTGGAGGGGTGTGTCCCTGGGGGAGGGCTTTAAGGGCTCAGAAGCCCACACCCCTCCCAATTAGCACTCTCTTTGCCTCCAACTTGCAGAGAAGGATGTAAGTTCTTAGCTGCTGCTCCAGAGCTGTGCTGACCTGCTGCCGTTCTCCCCACCATGCAGGTCACAGACCATGCTCTGAAACTGAGCACCCTCTTGGCAAATTGGTGAGCCCTAGTTTTAGTGAAAGATAATGTCTAAAATCAAGAGCTGGAGAGGTGGCTCAAGAGTTAACAATGCGCACTGTTCTTGCAGCAGAGCTAGTTCAATTCCTAGTATTGTTGGGTGCCTCAAAAGTGCATGCAATTTTAGCTCCAGGGGTGCTAACACTCTTTTCTGGTGTCTGAGGGCACCTATATTCATGTGTACACACACACACACACACACACACACACACACACACACACACGGGGTGGGGGGAGGGAGGAAGGGGAGTGCGTGTGATAGAAAGAGCAAGAGAGAGAGAGAGAGAGAGAAGAGAGAAAAGAGAAAAGAGAGAAAGAGCAGGAGAGTGGAGGGAGGGAGGGAGGGAGGGAGGGCCAATATTCTCATTAAAGACTGACCGGTTAGAGCTGGGTGTGGTGGCGCATGCCCTTAATCCCAGCACTTGGAAGGCAGAGGCAGAGGGATCATTGTGAGTTTGAGGCCAGCCTGGTCTACAAAGTGAGTCAAGGCTACACAGAGAAACCCTGTCTCGGAAAACACACACACACACACACACACACACACACACACACACACACACACACACACAAAGACTGAACTATTAAGATACTGTTAAAATGTTTTCAGGAAGCCAGGCATGGTAGTACATGCCTTTAATCCCAGAATTTGGGAGATAGATGCAAGTGGATCTCTGTGAATTTGAGGCCAGCCTGGCCTACAATAAAGAGTTCTAGGACAACCAGGACCAGAGACCACCCCCCATTCTCAAGAAAAAAAAAAAATGTTATCAGATGCCTTTCCCGTTGTGGTTGGAGAACGCCAAGAGCTAGCAGTGAGGCCTCCTAATTCAGCATACCGTTTCTTCTGCTGTCAGAAGAGGGCACTTTCCTGCAGACTTCAAAGGTTTTTTTTTTTTTTTTTCTTTTGTCTCTTAGACATAGAAATCTTTGTTTTCTCCTCCATTGAGTTTGAGCCCCTGATGTTAGCACAGCTTTGGCACTGATTTATAGTCGCTGCAACACGTTCTCCATCATTTCCTAACAGCAACAACAGCACTGTGGTCTAGGTTTGAGTCATTGGAGGTACATGAACATCTCAAGCTAGCCCAACAATCGGTTTCTGCATCTGTAATGACAAGCTTGTTAAAGGTTAAATAAATGTGGGTAGAAAATGTTCATTGTTGCATAGAGAAAGTGGTGCTGTCTATCGCTCTCAAGCCTAGCCACTTCATGGAGAATACTCACTCACCTTTAAAACAATTTTTTTTTCTCTGTGTGTAGCCCTGGCTGTCTTAGAACTTGCTCTGTAGATCAGGTTGGCCTCAAACTCAGAGAGATCTGCCTCTGCTTCCCAAGGACTGGAATTACAGCCTGACTTTACCTGCCATGCTTACTACTCACAGTGCTGTTTATGCCCCATGCTCAAACCGGATTGGAAAAAAAGTGTAGGCAAAATTTACTTTGTTTTGGTGGTGCTGTGCGGTCAAACCCAGGGCTCTGGGTGTGCTAGCAAGCACCCCACCCCTGACTGAGCTATCTCCAGCTCGTCTTTACTCATTGTAACATGAATCGGAAACCAACACCTCTGGAATTCATGATAAGAAAATATGTGTGCAAGAGGGTGCACCTCTTTAATCTAACACTCGGTATACAGAGGCAGGTGGATTTCTCTGAGTTCAAGGCCAGCCTGGTCTACAAAACTTGTCTAGTACAGCCAAGGCTACACAGAGAAATCCTGTCTCAAAACCAAACCAACAAAACAAAAAACAACCCTAGGGGGGAAAAGTGCGTTATACCAGTACTTGTATATGAGTGTGTTTACAGAAAGATAAAAATGTGTCCCAGTACTGGGGGTGGGGGGTGAGGGGTGGGGGCGAGGGCAGAGGCAGGGGATCACTGTGAGTTCAAGGCCAGCCTGATCTATAAAGCGAGTCCAAGATAGCCAGCACTACAAGAGAAAACCTGTCTCAAAAAAACAAAACAAAACAACAAAGTGTCCTTGGGTGGTGGCGCACGCCTTTAATCCTAGCACTCGGGAGGCAGAGGCAGGTGGATCACTGTGAGTTCGAGGCCAGCCTGGTCTACAACGCGAGTCCAGGACAGCCAAGGCTACACAGAGAAACCCTGTCTCGAAAAACAAAAAAACAAAAACAACAAAAAAAGTGTCCTTGGGTCTTGCAAGTATGGCGGGATCGAAGAGGAAGCAGGGCACGTAGGGGCTATGGCCCCATCAACTACAAGTGGAACCTACCCCAGCAGGGAGTGTTGGGGTACAGTATGTTTGCTATGGGCAACGGAGCCTTGATCTTTGGCTACTGGATGAAGAGGAAACGTGAGCTCAGGCGCCTGCAGATGGAGAGGGCTTGGAGGCCTGGATTGCCCTCCTGCTGCTCTTCCTGCAGAGGATCCCAGGACCCTGCAGATTCTTCAGGAGAACCTGGAGGAGGAGGCCATTATCATGAAAGATGTGCCTAACTGGAAGGTGGGCGAGTTTATGTACCACCACACGCGATGGGTGCCACCCCTCTTCGGTGAGTTGTACCAACTGCGAATCAGGGAGGAGACTCAACGCCTACCTCGGCTTTACCTGGTACATAGGACCCAAGCCGATGCCTGAAATAAAGAATGGTTAAAAAAAAAAAAAAAAAAAAAAAAAAGTCCTCAAGAGAAAAGTTATCGAAACTGGGCATCTTTATATAATTGGATTCATCTGTATTTTAAGTTATACTACAGTTGTTCAGTATATAAAACTTGAAAAACATAGCTAAGCAAACAAAAATAATCCCAAATGCAGATAAGATTTTTATGCTGTTATGGGTTGCTATACAGAATATATTATACAGTAATAACCGACCATGTTAAATACGCAATTTTGTTTTTACAAAGTAATTTTGGAGTGGATAAAATTAAACTAACTTCCTTATTGATTTCATTTATTTATTCAGTGTTTTTCTGTGTAGCCCTGCATGACCTGGAACTCTCGATGTAGACCAGGCTGGCCTCAGAAATCTGCTTACTTTTGCGTCTGGAGTGCTGGTGTTAAAAGCACGCACCCCTACGCTTGGCTCATTTTTTAAAATTTAAAATTTGTGTGCCCAGGTGATTTGCATGCATATGTGTCTGTGGATGCCTGGTGCTCTCAGAGGCCAGAAAAGGACACTGGATCCCATGGCACTGGAGTTACAATTGTGAGGCAACCTGTGAGTATTGGAAGAGCAGGCCCTCTCCAGGCGGTGCAGCTTATTTTCTATGTACATTGCCAATCTTAGGAAAATATTTTAAAGACTTTAATAACGAATACATTCTACCCATACAGGTATAGTTTTGAGAACACCACATGTGAATTTGATCCTTTGGAAAAGAATGGTAGTTTTGAGTTTTCTTTGAGGTCAATTTCACTCTATATAGTCCAGGCTCCTGATACTCAACAATGTAGCTCAGGCTGGCCTAGTGCTTGTGGCAATCCTGTTTCCGCCTGGACGCTAGACTGTGGAGGTGAGCCACACCACCTGTCTAAAACAGTGGCACCTATAGGAATCGTTTCATTTAGTACTACCAACTCTGTGAAGTGTTATAGGCTCCCTGATGGTAGCCCATCACCTGTGACTATACAGAGAAGAGAGTAGTCGCTGCCCACGAAATGAAGGCTCTTCATCAGTAAAGCCAAACTTTTGTGTCTGGAGCACACAAATATTTCCACTGCTGCCAAGTTGGGAAAGACAGTATGCACACTTACATATTACTCCCATGTTTTAGGTCTACTTTTCTCTACTAATAGTCTGTCCATATGAGAAATATGTCATGTAGTTGTGGAAAATATTTAGTTAGGTCTGGATAAAATTTACAGCATCAAAGTATGAACTAAAATGTCGGGGTTAACTTTAAAAAAAGCAGTTAAATATACAATGGAATATATAAATTCTGAAATTAACTTTTAAAAAGTGTGTTTGGGTGTCTGTCTGCATGTATGTGTGTACCTGTGTTTGTGTCTAGTGTTGCCACTTGGAACTGAATAACGGAGGGCTGTGAGCTGCCATGAGGGTACCGGGATTCCAATCCCAGTCATTTTTGCCATCGTTGTCCTCTTCTTCATTTTATTATGTATACAGTGCTCTACCTGCATGTAACTCCTGCAGGCCAGAAGAGGGCATCAGACCTCATTATAGATGGGTGTGACCTATTATGTGGGTGCTGGGAATTGAACTGAAGACCTTTGAAAGAGCAGCTAGTGCTCTTAACCTCTGAGACATCTCTCCAGCCCCCCAAACCAGTCTTCTGTTTGCTATCAGCTATCAGCTAAAAGCAACGACAACACACATATCAATATAAGTTCAAATACCAGGAAACAATGTACAATTTGTTAGGCTGTTAAAAATACTGTTTTGCCAGGCAGTGGTGGCGCATGTCTTTAATCACAGCACTTCAGAGGCAGAGGCAGGTAGATTTCTGTGAGTTCCAGGCCAGGCTGGTCTACAGAGCCAGTTCTATGGCAGCTAAGGCTACACGGAGAAACTGACTCGAAAAAAATAGACAAATAAAAACTCAAGATTTCATTCTCACATTAAAACTTGTGCCTATGTACATATCAGCTACTTAAGCTCTGGCTATGTGACTTGAGTTTGTTGAACTTGATAAGAATTTGTGACTTACTGACAAGGCTACCTTGATGCTTCACGCTCAAGCCAGAGGCTTGAAAGGTCACACACTTTTAAGATGCAGAGGGAAATGTCCACATGCTGGCTGTTTTTCTGTTAGCTTGACACAAACTAGTAATTTTATTTTATTTTATTTAGTTTTTCAAGACAGGGTTTCTCTGTGTAGCTTTGGCTGTCGTGGACTCACTTTGTAGACCAGGCTGGCCTTGAACTCACAGTGATCCACCTGCCTCTGCCTCCCGAGTGATGGGATTAAAGGCGTGCGTCACCACACCTGACTTAAACTAGTCATTTTAGAAGAGGACTCCCAAAAGAGAAAATGCCTATATTAGATTGGCCTGTGCTTGAATTTTCTTGACTGATTGATGTAGGAAGGGTCAGCACACCGTGGGATGTGCCATCACTGGGCTGCTGGTCCTGGGTAAGCCACGGAGAGCAAGCCAGTAAGCAGCACTCCGCAGTGATTTCCCTCAGTCGTGGAGTATAACCTGAGAGCTATAAACTGAAAGAAAAGTCTTCCTCTCCAAGTTGCTTTTGGGTATGGTGTTTTATCATAGCAATAGAAACCCCAAGGCAGCCCAAATGCCTATTCTCTGGCTAGCATACGTATGCTCCTTTTATTCATACACACACAACTGGAGACCAGAGATGGACACTGGTTGTCTCCCTCAGTTGGATTTGGCTAGCCAACCAGCTCAAGGATTTGCTGTCTTGCCCTCCACCTTTTATGTGGCTGCTGGGATCACGTCTCTGGTCCTCATGTTGCAGCAGGCACTCTATTAACTGAGCCATCACTCCAGCTCCAGGACTTCCTTTAATGGCTAAACCATGTGTATAGTAGTAGAAACACTGGAATAGAAATTTGAGGCCAGAACTGAGGTTTCAGTTCTGCTCCAATGTAAGACAGTTTGCCTCTATCTGTTTTCCCCATTGATAAAATGCATTTTTTAAGCCTGAAGACTGAAAGGTTCTCTTTTGGGCAGGAGAGATTAAGGAGCCCTTGCACAGGAAGAAGGTTCAGCTGCTGGCATTCACACTGAGTGGCTCACACCTGCCTGTAATCCCAGTTCCAGGATCTGATGCCCTCTTCTGGTCGCCATTGGCACACCTATAAGCTCAGGTCCCCCCACACACACATAAAGTAAGATAACTCTGAAAGAGTGAAAGGGTTCTTTTTTGGTGCTAATAACATAATTAAATCGATAATGTCATGTTCACTGCTGTACATATGTGCTCTAATAACTCATTTTCCCTCTAGTAATGATGATGAGGCCCAGGGCCTTCCACGTGTTAGCTGAGCACTGAACCAGTAAGCTATATGCACAGGCCCCATATGCTTCATTCTTACAGAACAAAATCATTCACAAAGTCTTAACACGAGACAAAAGCAAGAGAAAGTGTGGTTAAATAATATAGTTCACTTTGTTGCTGTTGTTTGGTTTTGTTGTTGTTGTCTTTTTTTTTTTTTTCCCAAGAGCTGAGGACCAAATCCAGAGCCTTGTGCTTGCTAGGGAAGTGCTCTACCACTGAGCTAAATCCCCTAGCCTGTCTTTGTTTTTGAGAAAGGGTTTTTCTGTGCAGTGCTGGCTGTTGTGAAACTCACAATGTGTATGTGTACCAGGCTGGCCTCAAACTCAGAGATCTGCCACTTGCCTCTGCCTTCTGAGTGCTGGGATTAAAGTTGTGTGCCACCACTGACCAGCTTAAATAATGTAATTCAAATACTTCGTGCTCCTGAGAGCTTGCTATAAAAAGTTATTTTTAGTTTTTGCTCAAATGTATATCCATATACATTTGCCTTTTCACCATACCTCACTTTATGTGTTGTTTCACGTGAGACTACTATAACTGTTCTAATTTTCAAACACATGAAGGTCAGTTTTCAGAAATCATAAGCCTGTCAGAAAAGCTGAATGGCACTTCGTCAGTTGTCTCTATGGGCACATTATTTCTACCAAACTGGCAGGAGTAATGGTGGGCGGGATAACTCGAAATAAAGGCATGTGGAGTCCGGCTGCAGTGACACCTGTCTGGTGGCATGCCGCTGTCTGAATTACCAAGGTGTGAAGGGTACACATCACGGAAGGAGTCCTGAGATGAAGGAAAGTGCCCTGCCCCCTCTGAGGTAGTTGTGGAGCTGTGATAAGGCTCATCAGGAATGCGGCAAGCTTGAAAGCAAGTCTTCCTGCCCAGTCCTCGATGCATGTCTAACTTGGCAATAAGAGGCTTCCCAACGTTCACTTCCTGCTTCTCCTCCACCGTGTCTTCTAGTCCTAGGTACTGATACGATAAACATACTGTGAAGATCAGATGCTCCTAAAAATGAAAAAAGGTTAGCATGTTTAGTAACTGTGGAAACCTAAAGCATCACCCCTGCCCCACCCCAAAGCCCCACTCAGCTCCCTCTCTGAGGTTCCAACTCCCCTAAAGCAAGCAGGCAGGCTGTATCACTCAATCATATTTGTTTAACAGAATTCCAGTTCTTACTAAAGTAAGTTACCAAGCCTGAGATTTCCATTTCTGATGCACTGTGCATTTCCAAGCAGTGAGGCACTGGGATCTCATCCTTCCCATAACTAGGAACAGGGTCCTTTAATATGAAAATCATCTGCTTTACAAGAATATTAAAAGCTTAAGCTGGTTTAGAATACTACTAGATAGTAACTTAGTCGGATAATGGGAGGAGAGCTGAAGGAGATGAGACGTAAACAATGTCTGTTGCTCACATTACAAGTGCCCGTTCCTTTGCCCAGTTTCCACCACACTGTAACTAAGTAGCTAAGGAAAAAAAAAAAAAGCCAAGTTTTGTAATGCTATGCTTATATTAGAAAGCTTTAATGGTACAGAACCAGCTTCTCATTTGTCAGTTAACAAGAAACAGAATAAAAATCAATTCCAATTTTAATTTGCTATGTTTTTAGAAGGCTAAAACAAAGAAATCCTGACTTGAGAATGTATCACATTCAGAAGTAGACTATCCACTGCGTTTAACTTCTCAACAGTACGGAAGACAGCAGTCCCTAGGGCAGTATCAGAGAGAGACGTTAATGCCAAAATTATCACCGAGAAGCCCACTGTAGCTTAGTTACTGCTGCTCCAATTTAATACTCATCTATGGACTATGCCCCACTCAGTTTTAGTTCCATAGCATTTTCACTAGTTGCCATAAACAGAAAAAGTAGTAACCTTTAGTTTTTGTAGTGAACTGAGTCTAGTATAGAGGCAGTGCTTGGGAAGCTCTTTTGATACTAAATAGCTGCCAGTTTCTTCAGGAGTCCCCTTATTTGCATGTTTTGGATCAATATCTAGGTCCTATAAAAACACAAATCAGTGAATGTTAATGATTCAATTAATAAAAGTTATAACATTGTCTATAACAAAATATCTTCATAGACACTGTTCCCTTATGAGCACTGGCTTGAATGGGTAATCCCTTATCCAGGACTAAAGAAACATGAAAATCACTTTCTGAGGTCATAAATTGCCATAGGAATTCTGGATTTTATACATTTAAAAAGTAGTTCTATTAAAAACATATTAAGTTATATCTGAAAGGATAGTTGCCTTTTAAACTATTGTTTCAAACACTTCGTAACCTGCACCAGCTTCCTTTTCAGTCCTATTATTTAACTCCTGGGTTCTCTCTAGTTTCAGTATCATTTTGGGAAGGTACAGGGAGATTCATATGCTTAGAATATTTAGAAAAAATACATGAGCAAGGTAAAAATTAGCCTCTCTCTTTTTCTTCTTATAGCCAATCCATTAGTGAAGAACAGGGGTGTTTCTCCTCAAGCAGGAGCCTGTAGTCTTTTTTGCCTCATCAACCAAGGACATCTACCCTTCACACTGTACTGTGACAGCCGGCATGGTGGACCTGTCTAATTTGGGAGTTCCATCTTACATAATTTGCTCTCACATGAAGCTATGTCCTTCATGAAGCCTCTACAAGTAATAAGTGATATTTGGGATTTCTTTTTCTCTTAGTCCTTGCTTACTTCTTAGATTTCTTTGAACTAGTCCAGTGTTTGGACTAATATAAATGTTTAGAAAGAAAAGATTTCTGTTCCTACTATGGCTACCATAGTGTGACAAGCAGTCTTTTTATTTTTGGTAAATATTTGTTTATTTTTTAATTTATGCATATGCACATATACCTGGATGAGTGTATGTTTATCACATGAACGTGGTACCTGTGCAGGCCACCAGAGGATGCTGGATGCCCTGGAGCTGGAGCTACAGGTGATTGTGAGCTGGCTAACGTAGGCGCTTAACCTTGGTCCTCTGCAAGAGCAGTCAGTGCCCTCAATCTTGCCATCTTTCCAGCTCTAGCAGCAAGTTTTATGTTGTAATTAAAAATTTGTACTGTACTCGTTTTAAAAATAATGTCACTCATGACACTTATACACACACACACACACACACACACACACACACACACACACCTTGTATATACATTATATTTCATTCTTTTCACATTTGAAATTCTATTTAGAGAATACAATACTAAAGACATCCTTCCTTAGTGAACTCTAGCCACGTCTGAATCTGGCTAATTCCAGGTATTAAACACTAGATCACTGCTCCACAAGTACCATGCACATAAGCACATACACTTTCTTTACACTTATCCCTGACTTTTGTGCTTTTAAAAGTTTATTATTTAACTGATTTTTTTTTTTTCTATTTGTGCTGGGGATAGAACACAGGGCCTTACACCCGCTAAGAAAGTACTCTATCCCTAAACTATAGGCCTCATCTTAAAGTTTAGTCTTTTTTCTTCTTTATTTTTTGGTTTTTCGAGACAAGGTTTCTCTGTGTAGCCCTGGCTGTCCTGGACTCGCTTTGTAGATCAGGCTGGCCTCGAACTCACAGCCATCCACCTGCCTCTGCCTCCCAGAGTGCTGGGATTACAGGTGTGCGCCACCACACCTGGCTAAGTTTAGTCTTTAGTAAGTAAGAATACATCATTCTATTTTAAACAGAAGAAACAAGAGACTTACAAGTGGGAAGTCAGTAACATAGGCATCACACATTATTATCTCAGGGGGTTTGTGGACTATACTGGTGTAGATTATCATGACGTTTGAGAACTCTGCAGCAAATCCTAGTTGAATGTGAACACCACATTGAAATTTAAGGCACATACTTTCTGGAAGTTCTGGAAAAGAACAGTAGAAACAACTTATAAAGATATCATTTTAAGAGTGGTGCATAAATTTTCTGATGGATAGCAAATATCCCCATGGGGCAGAATATGGTTAGATCATTTGCTTAAAAACGTTATATAATGTTACTGCTGAAACATATACACAGAACTAGACCAAAAGCCAAACTTTTCATTTACCGTAGTTCTTTGCCATCTGCATATATGATTTTTCTAGTGGTAATAAAAATATACATAGATTTTTTTATTGATGACTTGATCTTTAAGACAAGAATTTTATGTGTATGTGTATGTGTATGTATGTGTGATGTGTTGTGTTGTAGTGTTGAGGTAAGTATCTTGCACATTCTAGGTAAGCACGCTATTATTAACCTAAAACTTCATACTCCAACAAGAATTGTTACAAAGTGTATTGTCACCAAATAACTATGATAATTTGTTAACTAGTCATTCTGTTACTCCTGATTACAGTATTTGGGGTTTTTGATATTTTCCTATTAGTCAATACTTCATATATTTAATGCTTCAGAATTGTTGGAGATAGCTATTTGATGGTTCTTACATATGTGTCATATTGTTTTTAATTGGCATGAACTATAAATATGCTAGTTTCACTACAACTTTTTTTTTCTTTTCTTGAGACAGGGGTTCTCTTTGTATCCTAGCTATCATAGAAACTTGCTCTGTAGACCAGGCTGGCCTTGAATTTACAGGAGTCTGCCTGACTCTGGCTCCTCAGTGCTGGGATTAAAGGTGTCTGCCATCACTACCCAGCTCATTAAAACGTTTCTAAAACAGGGTTATTTTTTTGAGTGTGTGTGGGATAAAAAACAAAATATATAGCCTGGTGCTGTGGCGCATGCCTGTAAACTCAGCACTCAGGGAGGCAGAGGTAGGTGTATCCCTATGAGTTCGAGGCCAGCCTGGTCTACAAAACAAGTCTAGGACAGCCAAGGCGTCACAGAGAAACCCTGTCTCAATAAATAAACAAATAAATGAAAAACAAAAACCTTACACATAGTAAATAGCTGGGCAGTGATGGCACATGCCCCCCGCCCCAGAACAAAGTATTCTAAGGATTTTTGTCATTTTTACATATTTTTCGCCTTTAAGTATTCTTTTTTTTAAAAAAACTTTTATTGAATGTCTATGAAGTTCAAGAAATACATTATTTTTCAACCTTCTCTATGACAAGAGATTCACAGCAGACAGTTGAAGAATTTCACAGAAAATCCAAAGTCCCTCCAGTAAGTTAAGCTTTTGTTGTTGTTTTTGAGACAGGGTTTCTCTGTGCAGCCATGGCTGTCCTGGAACTCCATCTGTAGATCAGGCTGGCCTTGAACTCACAGAAATCCTCCTGCCTTTGCCTCCAGAGTGCTGGGATTAAAGGCGTGTGCCACTACCGCCTGGCTCAATTTAAGCTTTTTTATTTTTTACAAACCATATAAAATTAGAAGAAGGCCATTACACTACAGATAATCTTTTCTTTTCATCTTTTTCTGGCTTCTGCCATTCCACCCAGCATAGATAACATGATAATAATGATTATGAGCCGTGGTGTCCCCACAGGTGAACTTGTAATCAACATCCACAACCTTATGCAACAGGGACTGCTTCTTAACCTTAGACAAGTTGAGCACATGGTGCAATCCAGACGTGCCTGGCTCCTGACAGCTGTACATTTCAACAGTCATAGTATGGAGAAGTTAAGGATTGCCTGCATCCCACAAAAATAGAAATTTAACTTATTTTCAGATCAGAGGAATTAAACATGACTATTTAAATTTTGGAGTTGTAGGCCAGACTAGGCTACTTTTGAGAAACTTTCTCAAAAGACAAAAATAAATAAATAAAATAAAAATCAATGTTTTCACTCATAGTGAAATCATAAATGAAATAGTCTGGTATTTCTAGCATATATCATTGTTAGTATGTACAAATGAAAGATTAGTTTTGGACTTGCCTACTACATGAACACTTGCTCTTTTGAGGTACCATATTGCTATGTGTCCAGACTGGCCATGACCTCATGACCTCACTGCCTTAGCCTTGCAAGTGCTGGGATTACAGGCACACACCATTAGACCTTGCATTCGTCCCTACTCCAATCTCACTGTAAAACTTGGTAGAAAACAGTTTACTTAGAATAAAAAAGACGTATGATTTAAAAATACATTTATAGCTAAGCATGGCGGCACCTGTAATCTCAGAATCCAGGAAGCCGAGGTAAGTGGATCTCTGTGAGTTGGAGGCCAGCCTGGTCTACATAGTGAGTCCAGGCTAGGCAGGGCTACATAGTCAGACCTAACCTCAAAAAGGAAACCAAAACAAAAAAAGAAAAAGTTAAAAAAAAAAAAAAACCCCAAAACAAACAAACAAAAGCTCTCACAAGAAAAAGACTAATTTAGCATACCGTGAGCCTTGGCCCATTGCAGGTTCCGCACCAGGGCCTCTGCAGAGCAAGCTGTCCCCCGAATTGGGTCAGTAAGTGCTCTCTTTTCAGACAAGCTGCTTCGGATCTCCAGAGCTTGCTTGCCTTTGGTGAGGTGACATTTACCCATATCTGAAAGACAAGAGGGTAAACATTTTTTGGAGACTGATTCTTTCGCTATGTCTAAAATATTTAGGCCACGCAAGGTAGTGCACACCTTTAATCCCAGCACCTGGGAGGCAGTGGCCCAAGGATCTCTGGTCTACAGAGCAAGTTCCAGAACAGCCAGACTACATACAAAAACTATGTTTCCATAATAGACATATGTACACATAATAGACAAATCTTAAAAAAAAAAAGAAAGAAAGAAAGAAAAAGAAACACATTCAATAGAAAGTCAAATGACAACATTTAGGTGAGAAAATTTAAAATCACACATCACATTTTCTTCAACTAGCTCTGCTCTTAAAAAGGAAGTAATATATTAAAACCACCTACCTAGTCTAAACACCATCATCCCCTTGCTCCAGATTGAAATAAGCAATACTCAATGTATAATATTTGCAACAATCTGTCAATACTTCAGTTTTGAGTTTAACAAAAATGATATAAGTATGTTCTTACAATGTTTTATTATTTTTATCCAACCCGGCAGACTTCTGTATACTTGCATGACCTAATTTAAATTTAAAATGTATCATATATGTGGTATGAGTAAATGGTAATTTACTGATTCTACTTCTTTGTGTGTGTGTGTGTGTGTGTGTGTGGGGTCCTTTTTGTTTTTTGAGACAGGGTTTCTCTGTGTAGCCCTAGCTTCCCTGGAACTTGCTCTGTATACCAGGTTGGCCTCGAACTCAGAGATCTACCTGCCTCTGCCTCAAGAGTGCTTGGATTAAAGGTGTGCGCCACAACTTCTCAGACTGCTTCTGTGTATTATGCTATTAATTGCTAACAAATAGTAAAGTTAGGCAAGAGGGTGTGCTCCTGTTATCTCAAATCAGTATATGTTGGGGATTAAGTAGGGAGAACAAGGATTATGTATTAAAAATTATTATTGGTTAAAAAGACAAACAAAGATGGAAAAGAAACAGGAAGACAACCAAATTAAAAAAAAAACCACACAACTGGATGTGGGTGCTGGAGAGATTGCTCAGTGGTTAAGGGTACTGACTGCTCCTTCATAGGACCTGGGTTCAAGTCCCAGCACCCACCGGGCAGCTCACAGCTGTCTGTAACTCCAAGATCTGACACCCTCACATAGACATACATGCAGGCAAAACATCAATGTATGCTAGGCATGATGGCTCACACCTTTAATCCCAGCACTTGGGAGATAGAGGCAGGTGGATCTCTGTGAGGTAGAGGCCAGCCTGGTCTACAAAACAACTCTAGAACAGCCTTGGCTGTTACACAGAGGAACCCTGTCTCAAAAAACTAAAAAGCAAAACAAAACAAGCAAACGAAAACAAACAAAAACCACCCCACAAAAAGCACCAATGCACATAAAATAAGGGTATATAAATAAAAACAACAAACAAAAAACCTAGATGGCTAATAGTTAAAGCTTTAGGCATGGTGGCACAGTACTGTAATCCAGTCCTGGGAAAGTGGAAGCAGGAATGTTGTGAGTTCCAGGCCAGCCTGGGCTATAGAGGGGACACTGCCTGAAAACAAAGCAAAACAAAACCAGTCAATCAACCACCACCACCAACAACAAAAAAGGCAGATGAACTAAACTTTTTAGTTTCAATAAGAGATCACCATTCTGCATTTAAAAGTGTGTTACTTGTGACTATTACAGCCAAAGCAGATGGCAGGGAACGTTTGGAAGTAAATGCTTGAGAAATGGCACATGGCAAGTGAAAAGGAAGCTGATGTGCCCTTTAATATGATACATAAAAGGTAAAAAGCACTCCTAAGAAATAGTGTGTGTTAATCTTCTGATGTTAGAAACACAACAGTAAAGAAAATTCAAACAAGGTAAAACACAATATAAGAAGCTTGGGGCTGGAGAGATGGCTCAGCAGTTAAGAGCACTGTCTGCTCTTTCAGAGGTCCTGAGTTCAATTCCCAGAGACTGCATAGTGGCTCACACCATCTCTAATGAGATCTGATGCCCTCTTCTGGCGTGCAAGTGTATATGCAGATAGAGCACTTGTATACATAATAATAAATAAATCTTTAAAAAATATATAAGAAGCAGGAATGAATGACATACTAGCTATAAATAATTAGAGGAAATCAGCAAGGCAAATATAAAACTGATAAAATCTGGAGCAGATAATAAAAAACAAACAAATAAACAAAAGAAGTAAGTACAAATAAGGAATTTTGATGAAAAGGGTATCAATCTACAGATAATGCAGAAATTAAAGAACATAGAGAAAACTATCTGCAACTGAATCCCCACAATTTTGAAAACTGTCCTGGGAAAAGGTAACTTACTAAAATTGCCTCAGTAGTAGTGAAATATCATCTTCCCAAGAAAAATATCAATCCTAGATGTTTCCCAGTCAAGTACTATAATCACAATTATACAAAACTCTTCACTAAATCAGGAGTACTCTGAACTCGGGTTCTTCAGTGAAACAGTGCCAGCAGTGTGTATGTGTGTGCGTGTGCGTGTGTGTTAGAGATACAGAGAGTGAGGGGCGGGGAACTAATGTAGAGTTGGCTTAGAGAACTGAGAATGTGCATGTTTCAAACCTGCAGCATGGACAGACAGGCGGGTGGGGGAGGGCACACAGCAAAAAGTTACAGTCTGATTTCTGGCAGAAATTCTTGTTTGGGCAACATCTTTATGCCCTTAGGTTTGCAACCAATGGACAAGGCCCATTCACATTACAGTATAACCTGCCTTAACAAAAGCCCATCAATCTAAACAGTAATTCCATCTACAATAGGGTGTCAACCATCTAGAAATACCCTTAATAATGTTTTCTTAAATCTCTTGGTACTGAGGTTCAGTCAGTTAACATAAAATCAACCACTATAAGCTCCAATCCATTAAAAAAAAAAAAAAAGCCAACATAACATTGACACCAAAAAACCCAAACCTAATACTATAATAAAGTAAAAATTCAGGCTCATCTTATATATAAATGTAGACATAATTTTTTTCTACTGAACTTTTTTGTTTGTTTGTTTGGGGTTTTTTTTTTTTTTTTTTTTTTTTTTTTTAGACAGGGTTTCTCTGTGTAGCCTCGGCTGTCCTAGACTCACTTTGTAGACCAGGCTAGCCTCGAACTCACAGCAATCCACCTGCTTCTGCCTCCCAAGTGCTGGGCCACCACTCCTGTCCCTAAACATTTTTATTGGACACTTAAAACATATTTAACATTTGCAATGAAATGTGAAAATTCTATGTAAAATGTTAGCATAATAAATCAGGCTGTATTAAAAATGTGCCAATAAAATTCATTCATCTATGTTGAATATAACCAATCATACTAGGAGAGTAGAAGAATGGAAATATAGTACTATCTTATTAATGGCTGAAGAAAAAACATTAAATATGTTCAACATTAATTCTCCAAAAAAATCTGCATAAAAAGATTTTTTTAGCCTGACACAGATTATTAAAAACTTGTATTATTCTATATGCGCACTCCCTTTAAATCAGAAACAAGCTGGGCATGGTGATGCACGTCTTTAATCCCAGCAGTCAGGAGGCAGAGGCAGGCAGATCTCTGTGAGTTCAAGGCCAGCCTGGTCTACAAAGTGAGTCCAGGACAGCCAGGGCTATTACACAGAGAAACCCTGTCTTGAAAAACCAGAAAAAAAATCAAAAAGAAGATAATGATACCTTAAAAAAATGACTATTTGTATTCAATGATGTCGTAGAGGAGCAACCGAGAACCACAGAATCACACAAGGTTCTTCTCTTATATTTTGGTTGTGAGCCTAGCCTTGAACGGCTGAGCCATGTCGCCAGCCCCGTTCTTTTTAATCAACGAGCAAAGCAAAAACAACACAATCATACACAACAGAGGGCCAGAGAGACAGAACAGCAGCTAAGAGCATTTGTTCTTGGACTCTGGTTCACTTCCCAACACCCACACGGCAGCTCACAACTCCACAACTCCAGTCCCTGGGGACCCAACACTCTCTTCTGACCTCCCTGTGCATCAGTCACACATGTGCTGACAGACATACCTATGAACAAAACACTCATATACATAAAATAAACTTAAAAACCTGTGGGGAAAACATGAATACATTTTCACTTAAGTGGATTTATATGACAATTAAAATATGGACAGATATCCAATGTCACTAATAATAGAAAAAAAACCCAAGACCACTTGAAATATTACAGCATCATGTGATAAGTAGAGCCAAAAACGCCTATCTATCAAGTGATGGAGAAAGCACAGATTCCCTGTCTCTTGTGTAGTGTGGGTGGGAAGTGGATATAGGGAGATAGTTTACAGAACAATTTGGTGTCATCACTTGTAACTGAACACTGATATACACTATGACCCAGCAACTCCAAGTCATAGGTTTATAACTCCAAGCGACTCTTTGTGCACTCTCCAGGGTATGTGTATGAGAGTGTGAGAACAGCACTGCTCATAGTAGCACAAATACCAAAGAAACTCAAATGCCCATCCGAAAGACAGTAGTTTAAACAAAACAAAACAAAACCTGTAGCCCATTCCCATGGTGGAATTTTATTCAGCAGTTACGGTGAGTGGATCAATGTTAGGACTTGAGAAGTCCAAGTCTTAGATTACACAGAGCACAGTGTATATTTTTAAGATTAAAAAAAAAAAAAAAAAACCCTAAACACAAAGACATAATTTTGGAGAATATATAAAAACTGCATGACACTATGTCGGAGGAGAATGGAGGCAATGACTAATAAAGTGACAGCGGGCTGTGGCGGCGGCGCACACCTTCAGCCCCAGCACTCGGGAGGCAGAGGCAGGCGGATCTCAGAGTTCGAGGCCAGCCTGGTCTACAGAGTGAGTTCCAAACCAGCCAGGGCTACACAGAGAAAATCTGTCTTGAAAAACCAACCAACCAACTAACCAACCAACCAACCTGAAAAAAGAAAAAAAGAATGATGATTACCAAAGAAATAGAGGAAACACATAGTTGTTACATGTAGGTTACTGGTAAAGTCCTAGATTTACAATGAATATCCATTGATAATAAGGTTGTTCTGAAAAGTGCAAAAATACAGGACTAGGCTACAGACCACAGGTTACATACAGCCTTATAAAATCAAGTAATTTATTTCATATTTTGTTTTATTTGTACATGGTACACAGCTGAAACCAACAAGGTGTTTTCTCCTTCAAGAACTTATTATCTTCAAATATTTCCCATCATAAATATTTTTAATTAATTCAGAAGACACAAAGAGAAGAACAGAGAGTCTTATTTCAAAGTTTTCAACAATTTCTTAAACTTACTTCTGTTCTTCACTACTGTGATAATTAGTTGTAACTGTCAATTTGACATATTCTAGAATGACCTGGGAAGGGAGTCACAATGAGGGACTAGGGGTTAGGTTGGTCTGCTGGGGGCTATATTGATTATGTTAACTAAGGCAGAAGACCCACCTATTTTGGTGGCCTTCTCTGAGCAGACGATCCTTGATTATATAAACATGGAGGTAGCGAGCAACAGAGTAAGGCATTAATATACTGCCTTTCTTTTTGACTGTGGCTGAAATGTCATTAGCTGCTTCAAGTTCTTACCCCTTTGACCTCCTTGTAGTGACGGGCTGTACCCTGGAGTTATGAGTCAAATAGACCCTTTCTTTCTTAAGTCGCCTTTGTTAGGATATTTTGTGCTACACTTTCTTATGGTTTTATCAAAATTTACTAATTTTGTACAGTTGGTTGGCTACTATCCATGATATAAACAATATATCTAGCACTGAACTACATATTCTAGTGTATTCTAGTCTATTCTTGGGCAATTTTAATTATGGAGACACACCAGATCTGAAAAGAACAGCAAAACTTTTTAAGAAGTTGGTGAGAAGTTTAAATATACCCACACCACATGGCAACTTGTTAAACATCACAGGTAGATGAGCATATGATTTTTATTATGTTTTACATAGTTAAAATATACTTTAAAAGCGCAACTGGCCATAGCGTGGTGGCTCATGCCCCTCACAGTCACACTTGAGAGGTTGTGGCCCGTCAGCGCAACTATTGCTCCATGACCACTTGGGCTACCTGCCTCCCATAAAGGAGAGAGCCTGGAATACCATATACGCCTCAGTCTGAAGATAACTGAAATAACCCAAGAACTTTAGGTTTGAAGAAGCTGAACGTTTTCAGATGAAAGCTTAAGTGTGTACATAAAGGAGACTTGTCTGGTTTAAGCAGCAGGAGGAAGTCTAAAGACCTGGAAGGCTGTTAAGTCACATGGTTTACATGTATGTGTGCATGTGTGTGTGTGTGTGTGTGTGTGTGTGTGTGTGTGTGTGTGTGTGTGATCAACAGCTGTTAGAAAAATATTTTCTTCTCCGTGGGCAGTGGAGGCGCACGCCTTTAATGCCAGCACTCAGGAGGCAGAGGCAAGCGATCTCTGTGAGTTGAAGGCCAGTCTGGTCTACAGAGTGAGTTACAGGACAGGTAGGGCTACAGAGAGAAACCCTGTATGTGTGTATATATGCACACATGTATATATGTATGATTGTGTATGTCTGTATGTATATATATCATATATAACTCTTAATGTGTCATATCTGGCTGTGGTGTGGCTATTCCATTTCCTGTACTCAGGAGACTAAGACAGGGGGCACTGCTGAGCATTTGAGTTCAGCCTGGGTTACAGAGAGTGACACTATCTCAAAAATGAAAACAAAGATTCAAAAAGCAACCAAAACATAATCTGTCAACTCTGTAAGATCTGTGAAATTTCAGTCTTTAGAGTTTACAAAGGGTGTCTCTTCTTTTTCTTGGGGTTTATAAAAGGTCATTTCAAAAAACAAACTGCAAAGCACAGGACTTAAAAGGCCGAGGCAGGGGCTGGAGAGATGCCGAAGATCCAAGTTCAACTCCCAGAACTAACAACCATCTGAAACTCCAGTCCCAGGGACCAATGTCCTCTTCTAGCTTTGTCAGGTACTAGGCATGCACGTGGTGCACAGACACACATGCAGACTAAACAGCTACACTAAAACTAATTTAAAAAAATAAGTAAAAACCAGCCGGGTGTGGGGGTGTAAGTCTGTAATCCTAGCACTCAGGGAGGCAGAGGCAGTTGGATCTCTGTGAGTTCGAGGCCAGCCTGGTCTACAAAGTGAGTCCAGGACAGCCAAGGATACACAGAGAAACCCTGTCTTGGAATAAATAAATAAATAAATTTTAAAAAAAATTTAAAAAAAAGGCTAGGACAGAAGGATTGTGAGGTAGAAGTCAGCCTGGGTTACATAGTAAGACCCTGTCTCAAAAAAACAAAAACATCAGGCTCAAAAGCCAACAAAACAAAACAAATTCAGTAGCACTATAACCTACATATTTAACAGGTACAGATTTGGCCTTGTCATAACAACAGCACTCTGTGAACAGACATGGAAGGCGACAAAAGGAGATGGAAGATACAATCTGTAAGGTCATGCACTGAAAAGCAGAATCTACAAACATCTAAAGTCATCAAAGAAAGAATGAGGCTGTCTTTTTCCAGCAGGTTGTCAACATTGCTGAAAGATAAGTTGTAGAGAAAGATACCTTGGCAGGGGTGGACTTTGTTTTCCCTAACTAGACCGGGCGGTGGCCAGGTACCAGGCTGACACAGGGTAGAGCTCTGAGGACTGAATTCTATCACACCACTGCCCACGACACTCAGTTACCACAGCAAGGAAAGTGAAGAATGGAGCAACAGTGCTACTGAACATGAAGCCAAGAACTGTTTTCTGAAGCACATACTAATTCCAAACCCACACGGTACTGAGAGAATAAAATGACCACCAAGCAGGAACACGGAGCGGGTTTCTCTCCACTGCTGGCCTTGTACTGAGTAGAATGCCCTTTCGGAGTTTTTACCTTCTGCAACTTCATCCAGTAACACAGTAATTTTCTTGTCTTCTAATAATCTATCTTTTAAAAATTTCATAAAAATCCCATTTGCCAATCCAGAATGCTGGATTTCAAAAGCTTCTGCTCCTTGGCACCTTGAAAACACCAAGAGAAAAAGGTGAAATAAGTCAGGCACAGAACAACAAAACCACTTGTTCACTGACAAAACGAAGCATACAAAAAAAGCTGAAGGCAGAAAGGTGGTGTCAGAAGCTGGGCAGTGGGGGTGGGAGGGACGTGCTAGGCAAAGGGCAAAATGTTTCCTTCCCTTAGCTAGGAAAAGTAAATGGGTATGCACGGTAACTGGAGTACTAACAGGCTTCATGCAGTCAGTCCATGCTGTGCACAGCGTAGCATCCTGTACCTCACAAACACATATGCTTATAATTTGTTACTCCAACAGAAATGAACCAAAAAAAGCCAGCGCTTGCTAGTGGAGTGCCCACACCCACGGACAGGCTGAGCTTTGGTTTCTTCTGCCCCTCCATGGCTCCCAGGCAGAACTGAGCTTGAGGCAGAGTGAAAGGTTTTGCTGCTTAGTGCGAAGGTAGAGACTGAAGCGCACAGACGAAGCTGTCTACCATGCAGTCAAGGCAGACTTATGTCTAGACGCCCATGGGTATGTCTGTCTCTAATCTACAATCGAAACGAAGACATACAAGAATGAAGAAAACTGCATGAAAGTACTCTTACGTGGCATATCCAAACACAATATTGGCAGTGACTTTCAGTGCATCCAGGATTGGAATCGTATCATCATAGTCATTTCTATTTACATACATGGGAAGGAAAAAAGGGCAGATGAGAAATTACACAGTGTTCTTTAATAAAAAATATGCTACTATTTTTAGTATATATACAAAAAATGACATTCAAATTATTTTTTGTTTGTTTTGTTTTGTCAAGGCAAGGTTTCTTTGTGTAGTCCTGGCTGTCCTGGAACTTGCTTTGGACTAAAGGCACATGCTACCACCCCATGGTTCCAACTCTTTTACTTAAGACATCTACAGACTTGTTAAGAACAATCCAGGCTCCTACATTATTAAGACAGTAAGAGGCGTCACATATTTTGTTAGCTGATTTTTCCAAGGTAGGATCTTACTGTGTATGTAGGCTAGCCTCAACTCTAGACTCTCTCACTCTCAGTCTCTTGAGCACTAGGATACTGCTGTACCTGGCTTGTAATTTTTTTTCCAGACAGGGTCTCCCTATGCATCCTTGGCTGTCCTAGAACTCACTATGTAGACCAGGCTGGCTTTGAACTCACAGCCTATTTCTGCTTCCTGAGTGCTAGAACTAAAGCCAGTTCATATCTGGCTTTTTTCTTAGCCTTTAAAATGAAGTTGTACCTGAACTCCCTCATTGACTTCTGACTGGTCAGCAAGCAAAAAATAGTAAATCTGGAAGGATTTACTGGTTCTGATCCCCAGGGACACAAAGGCAGACAAGCTATGTAAGACAAGACAGATTGGCGACTACATGCTCTAGATCCACAGGTGTGGTTTGATAATTCCTACAGAATAACTGCAGTGACTGCAGGCAATGTGTAGATGATTCTAGAGAGTATATAACTTGTACTTTTTGGTCCCTTTTACAGTAAACAGGAGAAAAAGTTAAAATAGATACCCATACTAAAAATTTTATTTTCATCAAGTCTGCTTCTAGAAATCCACAATTCCTAGTGGTTCTTAGCACCTTACAGAACTGCCTTATGTTGAATTTGTCAAGCTGGTACTTGATTCCAACAATAGCTCAATAGAGTTCAGAAATTTTACCTTTTCCGACACATATCCAACAGGAACACATTGAGTCCAGTTTCCTTTTCCTGCATTAGTTTCAGTATGTTTTGTACACATAGGCAATTTTCAGACCTATATGGATTTGGAGCATCTACAGGGACCATAAAACTGTTGCCAAAGTTTTCATAACCATGCCCTGCATAATATAACAACCCTGAGAGTGGAGAGAGAAGAGATACCAACTTTAAACATACTTTCAACATTTACAGATATACACTGTAAAAATGACTTTTCTTCAGGTTGATGGAGGTATATTTAAGAAACACCCAATTACAGACAAGGTCAATAATCAAACGTTGATCTAAACTTTTAATTATTTTGAAAATCATCTTCATTTAATCTCTGTATTTTAAGATACCACCAAGATATTATCTGAAACACATTCTAATTTCTAGAAGTAAGACCCAGTTAACAGTATATTATGGGGTAAAAAAAGGTAGTGAGGACATCTTTCCTAAGTTGCTCTCCCATGGGGTTAGGGTGCAGGAAAGAATCTTAGTAAACATTTAATAGGTTAACAAACAAACACATTTCAAGATGTTTATCATCATTGACCAGAGGCAGGTGGATCGCTGTGAGTTTGAGGCCAGCCTGGTTTACAAAGTGAGTCCAGGACAGCCAGGGCTACACAGAGAAACCCTGTCTCAAGAAAACAAAAAAACCCAAAACCCAAAAAACATCATTTGCCATTAACAAATCAAAGCTGTGGTAAGATGCTATTTTACTCTTACTAGTTAGCTGTAATCAAGACAGGCAATAACAAAGATGGGGTGGAATTGGGAAGTTCTTTTGCTTGTAGCAGTAATACAATATGGGATAAAAACTTTGCAAAGAGTCTACAAGCTCCTCAAAAAATTAAAACACAGAATCACCACATGCCCAGCAACCCCACTGCTGGGTATACACATAAGAGAACTAGAGTTGTGTCCATACAAAAGTGCTCACAAATGCTTATAGAAGAATCATTCCTACTACCCTCAAAGTTAGAATAACTTAAATAACCATGTGATGAGATAAGCAGACTGTGGATATTCATACAATGAAATATTCAGTCTTAAAATAAAATAAAAAGATCTGATAACATGCTATAACATGAAAGTTATACAAGTACCTACTCAGTGAAAGAAGTCAGACATAAAAGGTTACATGCAGAATAGTTCCATTGAAAAAGATTTATTTTGGGGCTGGAGAGATGGCTCAGTGGTTAAGAGTACTGCCTGCTCTTCCAAAGGACCTGGGTTCAATTCCCAGCACCCATATGGCAGCTCACAACTGTCTGTAACCCCAAGATCTGACACCCCTACACCAATGCACATAAATTAAAATTAAATAAAATATTTAAAAAAAAGAAAAAGATTTATTTTAAGTTATGTGTATATGTAACTGAATGTATAGTTAATTTTTTGTGAACTTGATACATAAACTAGGGTCTTCTGGAAAGAGGGAGCCTTAACTTAGAAAATACCTTCACCATAAAATTGGCCTTCAGGTAATTTGTGGGCATTTTTAAAAAAAATTAATGATTCATGTGGGTGGGCCCAGCCCACTGTGTGATGTTACCACTAGGCCCCCTAGTCCTGAGTTATATAAAAAGGCAAATTGGCCAGGCATGGTCGTACACACCTTTAATCCCAGCACTTAGGAGGCAGAGGCTGGTGGATCTCTGTGAGTTCGAGGCCAGCCTGGTCTAATAAAGCAAGCCCAGGACAGACAGGGCTATCACACAGAGAAACCCTATCTCAAAAAACAAACAAAGAAGCAAACTGAGCAGGCCATGGGGAGCAAGCCAGGAATCAGCGTTTCCCCATGGGCTCTGGAGTTGGTGCTGACTTCCTTCCATGACGTTCTGTGGTCAGAACGTATAAGCTGAATACATCCTTCCCTCCTCAAGTTGCTTTTGATTATGGTGTTTTATCACAGCAATAGCCAGTAAACTAAGACAGCATATGTGCGTGTATATGTGTGTGCATGTGAGCATGTTCATGTGAAAGTGCTAGAGCCCAGGGAATCCATATCCCCTGGAGCTGGAAGTACAGCCATTTGTAAGCTGCCTCACATGGTTGCTGGGAACTGAACTCGGTCCTCTGCAGAGCCGCAAGAGCTCTTACCTGCTGAGCCATCTCTCCAGCCCCAGTGGCTCCATTTATATGAAATATTCAGAATTGGCAAGCTCCTAAGACAGAAGGTCCATTTATGGTGGCCAAAAGCTAGGTTAAAGACACATTTAAGTGGGCATGGCTCTCCTTTTTCCAGTAATAAAAATGAGGAATTAGGTAGTTGTGACCGATGCACAACTTTGGGAACATTCTGACCCATTGAATTATACTTTTAAATAATACAAGTTATGTTTTTAGCAAGTGTTTACAGTGTAACTTTTCCACAAGCATCTTTACTACTTCTAGAGCAAGACAAACTTTTCTTTTTATGGGAGAGGGTAGGGGGATGGTATCTCTGAGGCCCTGGCTAGCCTTGAATCACTCTGTAGACCAAGTTGGCCTTAAACTCACAGGAATCTACCTCTGCCTCCGAAGTGCTGGGATTAAAGTAGCGTGCCAGCATGTCCAGCTAAGACAACTTATTTTTAAGCTCAATGACTTCATTGAAGTAACTCTTTTTATATCATAATTTTAACCCACATCAAGAGATACCCTGAATTCAGATTCCAGAGCAAGTTTTATCAACCAGTCACACAACTTCCCAACATTGTGACATATGCCTTGAAATGCCACAACAACATTTCAAAAAATTACTAATATTTAAAAAGTTTTAAAGATTTATTTTTATTTTGGGGTATGTGCAGACACCCGTGGAGGCCACAAGAAGTACTGGATCCCATGAAGCTGGAGGAAGTTAGAAGCCATCTAACATGGCTGCTGGGAACCAAACTGAGGACTCGCTCACTCTGAACTACTGCACCATCTTTTCAACCCCAGTAGCACTTTTTGCCACTAATCACAGACTGGCTTTGAAGACATTGTAAATAGTCTTATATCTTCTTAGGTTTTCTGATAGAAAACACTCATGTTGTATCATTTATCTCTGAATAACATTTTAATGGCTTTCAAAGCATTTTTCTATATACAACTTACTTTTAATTCAGATAACACAATTTATAGACGATATCTACTTCTATATCATTTTGGGCTACTGAGACAAGTAGTGGATGTACAAGTTTTTGTTTTGATCCCAAGTGTGGGATGAGGACGGATTTGTGAGAGAACAGGTGATGTTTACTCACTAGAAGATGAACCACCTCGCTCTGGGGGCTTGGTTTGTGCCAGCTGAAACACATCTTAGTACAGACTCTGAGAGGAGATTTTATATGTATGTGTGCGTGTATGTGTGCGTGTATGTATATACATGTATGTATATATATACACACACCTAAAACAGGACGTGGGGCTTTTTGGGTCTTGCTACTGTTTGGCTGTTCATCACTCCACTTTGAGACACTACTAGCGAGAGCCGTTCCAGAGAACGCTTCAGGGCTCTGGGTTCCGGATGATGTTCCAGGTTCCAGTGGCAACTTTGGTTGAATTGCTGGTCTGTTGAAATCCTACCAACTATGCCAGGGGAATCCTTCCCAGGAATGAGTCCAAAAAGGTCTACTTCTCCTGTTTCCATTAATCTCTTTTCTCTCCTATCTAGGGTAGATGGGTTAGAAGGGAGGAATAAGCATTAAAGAACCTAAAATAAAGCACGTTTGGAAAAGGTTGAAGCCTACAGAGACAGGACTCACTTTGTAGCTTGGCTCTACACGATGCATGTGAAGAGCCTGGATACTGAGTTCACGGGTGAATGTGCTTGTAGACAACTTTTCTCAAAGTGCACTTTCTAATCCTTTTTAAAAAAAGATTTATTTATTATGTGTACAGTGTTCTGCCTGCATGTATATCTACACACCAGAAGAGGGCATCAGATTTCATTATAGATGGTTGTGAACCACCATGTGGATGCTGGGAATTAAACTCAGGACCTCTGGAAGAGCAGTTAGTGTTCTTAACCTCTGAGCCATCTCTTCAGGCCCTCTCTGGTCTGTCTATTGCCATGATTCCTTTTCCTTCACTCTTTGACAGTTTCTATTATTATTAGTTTTATTTTCATTATTTAAAAACAATTTCAAATTCAAATATATTTTATCATATTGCAACTCATTTCTTGATAGGCCAGCTATCAAAAAGCCATATTTGTATGCTTTCCTGTTTTTAAAAAATTTCTTCTTCTTCTTCTTCTTCTTCTTCTTCTTCTTCTTCTTCTTCTTCTTCTTCTTCTTCTTCTCCTTCTTCTCCTTCTTCTCCTTCTTCTTCTACCACTACTACTACTATTAATTAAATTTTTTTGGAGGGTTTCAAGACAGGGTTTCTCTATGTAGCCTTGGCTGTTCTGGACTCACTATGTAGACCAGGATGGCCTCAAACTCACAAAGATCTGCCTGCCTATGCCTCCCAAGTGCTGGGATTAAAGGAATGTACCACAACACCCAGCACTACTTATATAATTTTTAAGTTTGTATGTGTACATATGTCTGTGTGTAAGTATGTGTAGGCGAGTGTACATGTCTACCAAGGCCAGAGGCACATGTGCTTTTAACCACTGAGTCACCTGTCCTGCTCCCATTTCCCATTTTTGTAAGAAATTGGATGAATAAATCTTTAATCATCACTTCATAATGCTCGTGAAAAAAGTTCTGTTTCAAAATCAGCATAATGGTATAATTGGAAACCTTGCTATTTATGTGTGCTAAAATAGTAACCCTCATTATTGAGAGGACAAAATTAATTTAAATTAAAATTAAGTTAATTTGAATTAAATTTTAAGGCTTTCGCCATCCCTTAGCCAACAGTATGTTAAATCTTTTTGTTTGTTTGTTTGTTTTTGGAGACAGGATTTCTTTGTGTAGCCTTGGCTGTCCTGGACTCACTTTGTAGAACATGTTGGCCTCGAACTCACAGCGATCCACCTGACTGCCTCCCGAGTACTGGGATTAAAGGCGTGCACCACCACGCCCGGCTTGTTAAATCTTTTAAAAGGTGGTTTTTTCTTCCTTCCAAAATTCTACTTCAATAATCATTAGAAATTCTACCAAGTTTACCTCATGTTAACCTACTTGTAAACAAGAAAGCTAAACCTTTAAGTTATTGAAATAAAACAAATTGAAATGTAAAAAACTCAAATCAACACTTTTTGTTCACTATCTGAAGGCTTAACTCCAGGCCAGGAGATACCACATTCTGGGCATTCAAATATTAACAAAGTCATGGTAAATACAATCTGAAAGACAGCTGGAATGAACTCAGTTGCTGGCCTTCCCTAACTTAAGGTTACATATATTTTAGGAAATAAATTAGCAAGGAAATTCTAACTACTTCCAGCATATTCTGGCTCATAAAATTCTTTATTAGATCTGTAGTATTTTGAGTACTTTTAAATGAAAGAATGAAGGAAAATCACTCTTGAATTGTACCTGCACAGAGTTTTAAATTAATAGGCAGAAAAGGCTGCATATGTACTCAGTGGTGGAGTCTTGATCTAGCGCGTAGAAGGCTCTAGAGGCTGAGCTACCTCCTCAGCTTCGGGCAGCAGACTGGGACGGGTATGAGGGAGGCCCACTCTACAATATTTCCTTATTAAATTCTATATCCCAATAAACAACTAGAAAATACCATGCAATAATTAGATAAAGGGAGCAAATACAATACATATTCTATCACAACCATTTATATTTAAAAGAATCTACATAATATCAAGTAGATAGGAATGTTTTGCTATCTGATTATCTACAAGGTCTTCTTTTACAGTCAATAAAAAATAAAGTAATAAAAGACAGGTAAGAACTCTCAAAAGAACCATGTTTTAACAAGATTTAAAAGTAAAGATATTAAGCTAATTAGCTATTTACATGAAATAAGAAGAAAATTTATCTTTTAAAAACAGGAATATTAAAATTCTTCAATTAAAACTGGGCGGTGGTGGTGCACGCCTTTAATTCCAGCATTCAGGAGGCAGAGGCAGGTGGAACGTTGTGAGTTCAAGACCAGCCTGGTGTACAAAGTTAGTCCAGGACAGCTAAGGCTACACAGAAAAACCCTATCTTGAAAAACCACCCCCCCAATTGAAAAAAAAATCCTTCAATCCAACAGTATATTTGCCTACCTTTATCTGATTTCCAAATATGTATGTATGTATGTATGTATGTATGTATGTATGTATGTATGTATATATGTATCTATCTATCTATCTATCTATCTATCTATCTATCTATCTATGAATGTTTTGCCTGTGCACCACGTATGCCAGAAGAGGATTCCAGATCTCCTGGAACTGGAGTTACTGATGATTGTGAGCCATCACCTATCACATGCATACTGGGAATAGAACTCAGGTCCTTTGGAAGAGCAGCAAGTGCTCTTAACTGTTGATCCATCTCTCTAGTCCATGACTTTCAAACTCTTAATATGTATTATAGGAATGGCATATAATTATAAAGATGAGTACTAGAATTGTCTTACCATATACTCCTTTGTCTAAAAGTAGTAAAAATTCATCCACAGCATTACACATCTCGTATTCAGTAAGATCCAACAATGAAACAACTTTGAAATCTAGTTGCCTTAATAAGTTGGTCAATTCATACACATCCACCAAAGGAGCTTTAAGCTTGGGATGTGCCCAGTAATTCATATTTCCTATCAAAAGAGCAACTTTGTCCTTTGCTGTAAGAAAAAAAAGGGGGGATTAAAGGAGAGGGTATAAAGATTAAAACTTATACAAGCATTAAAATGAAAATCTTTGCTTTATAGTGTTTTATTTCAATACATTAAATTTCATTTTAGAGATCTTAACATAGGAGACTAAAACCCAACAGGCTGAAACATCAAAAAACTAAGACTAAACATGTATTCTTTGGGAGTCAGACAAAGAATATTTATTAGTTATATATAGCAAAATATGCTTTCAGTTGTGTTTCCATCAATTTAGGTTCTGTTTTACTAAGAATGGAGGAAGGAAAACAAAACAAACACCTAAAGAGGGACAGGAAGAATCTGCAGAGATAGGAGAGAGACCAAAGGGAGAAAAGAGGGGACTTCAAAGGAGCAGTTTTGTTCCTATAGTAGTGTGGATATACTGTCTCCTTCTGCCTCTAAGTTAGCAATTGTTTTATCATCATCATCATCGACATTATCATAGTATATGTGAATGTGGGTACACATGCACGATGGTGTATGTGTGGGGTTCAGAGGGCAACTTTCATCTTGATGGTTGGGAGCCACCTTGTGGTTACTGGGAATTGAACTCAGAACCTCTGGAAGAGCAGTCAGTGCCCTTAACCTCTGAGCCATCTCTGCAGCCCGGCAACTCCCATCTTGTCAGCACTCCTTGTTAACATTTTAAAGACCTATTTCCTGTTTGCCTGGGGTAAGAGTACTTGAGGAATTTTTTTGAATTTAAATCTTTTGATTTTACTCAGACAGAAAAAGGCATTTTGGGGTGGGGGTAGGCAAAAGATATATATACCTATGCCTTGAAAACTATCAGCTAGCCTACTTAGGGGTATGACCTGGCCTAAGCAGATATGAAATCTGGACAAAGCTTAGTGCTTAAGAGACCTCAACACTGCATATTTCTTCACAGTCTTGGGGTAGGGGTAGCAGTGGCAAAGTGTCAAGAGAGCTATGCACTGCCAGCTGTATAAAATTGGAGCACAGGAAATTATATAAGCACATGATACTTGATAGTAATCATTAAAAACTACACTACTGGCTTATATACTTACTATATAATGCTTTTCATTTTATTTTATTTTAATTTAAAAATAATAAATTTCATCTGATTGTAGAGTATATGACTTCTATTCATGGGGAAAAACCCAGGTTACTTCTTATTAGCATATTGTGATATGTTAACAGCAGCCTAACACACCTCAGTTTTTACTGCATTTCTTGAATGCACTGGGACAATACTGAGAAACGACCTAATGATGGTCTAATGATGCATTTCTCAAGACATATTTCTCTCATTCAGCAAGATGTAGCTAGCTTTATTTGGGAAAGAATGTGGACTACAAGAGTCCAAGGTGAGAATGTGAAAATATCAATAATCGAGCAAAATTCTTATAATTTTTTTTTTTTGTCAAAGTCAGGCACGGTGGTGCACACCTGTAATCCCACCACCCAGGGAAGCAGAGGCAGGTGGATCTCTTTGAGTTTGAGGCTAGCCTGGTCTACAAAGTGAGTTCAGGACAGCCACAGTTACACAGAGAAACCCTGTCTTAAATTTTTTTTTTTTTTTTTTTTTTTTTTTTTGCCAATGGTACTTAAAAAAGCTAGATTATATAACTTCAAAAAGTTTAATGGTAAGGAAGATGGCGGGTCTTACCTTGACCAACCTACTCGTGAAGCAGTTGCTGGCTGGCAGGAGAGCCGGAATGGACTTAGAATAGAGAAGCAGAGATGGGCTGAAGCAAGAAAACAAGGACCCATCCTAGGAAATGGTAGTGGCAGAGACCAGGCGGAAAAAGGAATAGTAAAATTTGAATTTGAGGAAATGAGAGGAATAAAGAAAATTTCAAAATGGCAAGTATGTAAGCAAGTCATGATGGGTTCTGGATGATAAATTCAAATACTTATAAAGCAATCAAGTTAAGTATCATACATTCCTTCACAATAATAAAAAATTGGAGTTAATATTATAATTAGGTTTGATCATGTGCTTTAAACTCAACTCACCCAAAGGCTGGCCAGTTGTTTGTTCTTTATTATCTGGACAAAGATAAAAGAGCAAACAGATGCTGTTATTTGTGGCATATCTTCAGAGCTAACAAGATAAGACAAACCATGAATGCAGACAGCGTCTGTATCATTAAAATGCTAAATATAGTAGAGGTCGCAGAGGCTAGAAAAAGAAGGGGAGACAGAGGGTGAGCAGAGTACAAAAGCAGAAGAAGAGTAGTAGATTTATTGTTACATAGCATAATAGGGCAACTATTTCTCTAACAATTATGAATTTAAGAAGGAGAAGCTCTTGAAGTCTCCCAACGCATAGAGTAATGATACAAGCCAAAAAAAAAAAAAAAAAAGGCTAATCACCTGGACTGGATTATTTTATAGGTCATTTATCAGCTCATAATATGGTACTTCATAAATAAGTATGAATAATAATTTAAAACGAAAATACAGAACATAATCACCTGGACTGGATTATTTTATAGGTCATTTATCAGGTCATAATATGGTACTTCATAAGTAAGTATGAATAATAATTTAAAACGAAAATACAGAACATATTTACTAATAGCTAATTTTTTTTTTTTTTTTTTTTTTTTTTTTTTTTTGGTTTTTTGAGACAGGGTTTCTCTGTGTAGCCTCGGCCATCATGGATTCGCTTTGTAGACCAGGCTGGCCTCGAACTCACAGCGATCCACCTGCCTCTGCCTCCCGAGTGCTGGGATTAAAGGCGTGCGCCACCACGCCCGGCTTAATAGCTAATTTATATCTAAAAGATTTTTGACAAAGTATATTGATTTATTACTATCACACATAGAATAAAATCATATTCACTCTCCAATACCACCAAGAAGTGACACAGGGAGATTAAATTCAATTCCTCAGTTGCCCAATACCTGTAGGGAAGGCAGTTTATTTGTACATTAAATAAAACAGATGCTGTGGGAATCTGTTACAAGCTTCGCACACATCATTTTCTTTACACTCAAAGATTTGGTTTTTTTTTTTTTTTTAATCTTGCAGAGTAAGAAAAAGTAGGCCTGAAAAATGTTAAAAACTTAGTGATGAGTGTATGCTGAAGGATTTATAAGGTAATTTTACAAATTTTTAAAAAGGTAAGACATAGCAGACAAATTTAGGGACAGGGACTCCACCAACACCAAGAGAAACAAGTACTAGGACGAGTCTGGGGCAAATGCAGCAGTCCCAACTGAGCTTCGTGTGCACTTGAAGGCACTACAGCAATCTTGGTCATGTGGCTTTTTGTTTTGCTTAATTTGCATACATAAAGTCAGCAGAGTTCAGAGAGAATTTAGAGTAACAGATGTTTTTATAAAATACAAAACTAAGCTAACTGGTACTGGAGAGGTAGCGCAAAGGTAGAGCAAGTAGCCAGCACACACATCCACAGCACCGAGACTCAAACAAAATCAAGCAAACTAATTACCGTAGCAAAATAGTGTGACTAACAGGCTTTCTGCAAATATTAAACAACCTTATGCCTTCTTAATGGGTTTCTGTATAATTTGCTTAAATCTATTCATGGGTTCCATCACTGTCTTTCAGAATGTCCACAGTGTGTCCTGACATCCTCTGTCTTTTTATGATCCTCATTACTGAAATTTCCTTTGTCCCAAGTGATGGCTTTCTCTTTAGCTTAGCTTGTTCAGGAATCCATTCTGATCAAAGCTGGCCTTTGTTAGTCACTTACAAACCAGTGTGTCTCTGTACTGCAGCTCTCTCCACTAACTGCCTTCCAATTCCAGTGAAGGCACCTGCCCAACCACTTCAGGGATGTTCTACCTCTGATAGTTTAGAAATGTAACATATCACTCCATCAATATGGTCCAGTCTTCCACATTAAAAACAATGGAGATGGGGCTGCAGAGAAGGCTTAGTGGTTAAGAGCACTCACTGCTCTTCCGAAGGTCAATTCTCAGCACCCACATGGAAGCTCACAACTGTCTGATGCCATCTTCTGGTATGCAGATGTACATGTGGACAAAATATACATAAATAAATGAATCTTTAAAAAATGAACTTCCTTCTTTAAGGAACAACATAAAATGATTAAAAAAGCATCAGTGCTGGGTGGTGCAGCTAGCTCAGCAATGCAGCACTTAGTATATCATGTACAGGACCTTGGGTTTGGTCCCCAGGAACACACAAGAACAAAACCACAATTTTACATTTTTTTACATGTATTTATTTATTTTGTGTGTTGGGAGGGGCATGGTACACATGTGGCAGTCAGAGGAAAATGGGAAAGAATTGATTTTCTCCTTCCACCACATGAGCTCTGAGGTCAAACACAGGTAATTAGGAATAGCAGTAGGTACATTTTTTTTTCTTTTAAACTCATTCAGCTATGTTATCAGCTCAAGCACTGACATTTGTTATCCAAAATAAATACTTTTTATATTTTATGTGCTTTAAACTGAACTTCATGTAGGCAGTAATCTAAGAATGTAGGCAAGAGTGTCTACAACACCTTTACTATATCAAGCTTACCGATCTAAAAGAAAACTTTGTTTATAACACTTACCAGGATGCCCCAAATTGTTTAATTCATCTGAAACAGAGTAAGAGAAAACAGGTTAATTTTAAATAATCCAACTGCCCAGATAGCACAAATAGTAAGAGAAGCAGTTTATGAGCTGCTGTATCACATTACAGCTGTTTATTAGTTTAGAACTTTTCAACGTTAAGTGGAGAAGCCATACAAGTACTGAACAGGTAAGAACACTGTTGTTAACGGCACTGAGGACTTCTAAATGGTTTCACTTTCACTAAATTACAAAAACCTAAAGAAATAAACTTACTGATAACTTGCTCAAAGTTTTAGATACTTATTCATGAATGATATTTCAAAACAAAACAAAACAAAACAAAAAACCTTTAACTTGAAAACACCAGGACACTTGATGACCTACTGTGGGCTATTGCAGAGGAGGGTCCAGTATATGTCAAACCCAGTTTCCCTATTAACATCTTTTTCTTTTGTTTTTTCAAGACAGGGTATTTCTGTGTAATAGAGCCCTGGCTGTCTTGGACTCACTTTACAGGCCACGCTGGCCTTGAACTCACAGAGATCTGCCTGCCTCTGCCTCCCGAGTGCTGGGGACATTCCTTGGTTTTAATGACCAGTTTTGAGCAGTAGAATGTTCTTCAATTGGGATTTGTCTGTTTTCCTTATTGCCAGAACAAGGTATGGTGTGCTTTGGGGAAGACAGAAGTTTCTTTTGTTGTTGTTGTTATCGTCTGTCTTTGTTTTTTGAGACAGGGTTGATCTGTGTAACAGCCCTGGCTCCTGGACTCGCTTTGGTAGACCAGGCTGGCCTCAAACTCACAGGGATCCACCTGCCTCTGCCTCTGCCTCTCAGGTGCTGGGGTTAAAGGCGTGCGCCACCAGCTGAACAGTTTCATAAATAACAAATGATAGAGGATTCATAAAGTATTTTATGGGAAATATATTCTTTGGTTTGTTTGCTTTCGATGAAGTCTCAGTATGTAGGCCAGGCTGTCCTCAAACCCTCACGCTTCCGTGTGCTAGATTAGCCATACCACTATGCTTGACTAAAAATACTATTTTCATACTGCACAGAATTAGCTTAAGAGTGGCATCAACCAGTTCACAGGGTATGTACATTTTTTGCTGCTTTTCATCTTATGGATTAGATTAGTTTCTAGGTAAGTAGGTCAGCACCTTACTCCACCTCTTTTTACTAAAAATGTTTCATATATTTGTAATACATTAAAGATGTTTCTATCATATTCTGCATTCCACTTTGGGTATCCTTTCTTATGACCTCCTAAATGCCTGTTTAAAATGTGCACAATCTCACTACCCTAAACCACAGCTGAGCATCACGTTTTCAACCACACTCCTGTCCATATAATATTCTAATGACATACACAAGATGGAGTAGGAGACACCATGTACTGTGCATTAAAATAAGATGTAATGGAGGATACTGTTCATAGCGTGTATCAACCCACTGACGATAAACTGTCTTAGTCTTGTAGGCTTTTTGAGAAAAAAAAGTTGGATATGATGTTTTCCATCTGAACGTTTTGGAGCAACTCCACAGCTACATTGTTGTTTCTATACTCTGAATAGTTATTTGAAAATTGCTGTTTGATTTCCTTTTTTGTTTGGTTTTATTTTGTTTTGAGACAGAGTTTCATTGTGTAACCCTAGCTGTCCTATAGTCACTCTGTAGACGGGCCAGGATGGACTTGAATTCACAGAGATCTGCCTGCCTCTGCCTCTCCAGAGCTGGGATTAAAGATGAGGGTCACCACAGACCAGCTGTTTGCTTGCTTTTATTGAAAAAAACAAACAAACAAACAAAAAAAAACAAAAACCGAAAAAACAAAACCAAAAACCCAAAACAAAACTGCTAGTGAATTGTGTAATTATAGAAACAACAGGGCAGGGTAACAGTGACAGGCTCACTCTGAAGCCACACAGCAGTGCTCTTTTATATTTACTCTCAGAGGTCTCCTGTGTTAGAAGTTTAAAGAAACAAACACATGCGAGTAGTCAGAAAACTCTCAGAAGAGGAGCTGGGTTAGGATTTCTCATGGTGTCCCTTCCACAAGAACAACAGCTGTGGGACCAGAACTTCTTATAAGAGAACTCTGCCTCAAACTATGTATTAGAATCAAAACAGGAATCATTAGTACTTTACATGCTGCCATAGAAATGGATGATAGGAAAACTAGGAAATGCATGATTCAACATCACTCATCTTACTTTACCCAAGTAGCCCCTAAAAGAGACTATGTAATAGTTCAAAGAAGCAGCAATTGAAAAAATACTTTGCTATCTACAACCTTAGTTTTCCAAATCAATGTGATAGTACACTAAAGGGAGGTAATCTAAGTGTTAATATTTACTTATTATAATTTAAGTACAATGTTTTGGCTAATTAAAACAAGTTTCAAGTTTATGCTGAAATGGATTTTTAGTTCTCTTTCCATGGCAAAAGTGGCATATCAATTAATCTAAAACGTAGTTTTGAAAATTTACATTATCAATATTATTTTCAAAATATTTAATAATTGATAAGTATGTTACATGATATATTCATCCTGAAATTTTAAGAAACTGTGTTTGCTTTTAAAGGGTATTTTAAGAAATAAAATAATCTAAACAAATACTTATATAATATTTTAAATATATTTTAGTATACTTTGAAACATTAATACATTTGAAATATTTGCTATTTCAAATAACCTATGGAGCAACTCTGGGCCTTATATGCAACAGGAAGTCAGCTGAAGATTGCTTTAGAAGTGTCTGTTCAACAGTGTCAATGGAAATTTACAAAACCTAAAGGAAAAGACAGTATCCTTAAATAAAAATGACTTATTAGAGCTAGTATTTTTTCTATCACTGCAGTTAGTAAACTAGGACACTCCACCACTCCCAGAGTAGCCAGCATGCAGGAGACTTGGTCTTGAACCAAAGGATTACACTACCTTCAGTGCACTCCACTGCCTCATCTGTTCTTCCTTATGTTAGAGAGAACAAATTTGAGCATATTGTAACTCATAATCTTAGGAAAGGCAGTCAATAAGTAAACAGAGATAAACACCACTGAATCATGTTGTCAAAGCACCACATGCATTGATATTTCCTCCTATTGACAAAACACTATAAATATATCCAATGTATATAGAACAAACTTTAAAATCCATAACTCACAATCGGGAATACTGACCAATAATTATTTTTCATTTGTATCTCTGATTTTTATGTTTTATTAAAAATATTTTTCACCAAATCAATATTTTCTAATTCAGAACTATAAGGAGTATTTTAACACAAATATTTATAATAGACTATAATACTAAAAAACAACTAAAATGAGCTAAGTAAAATATTTTTTTAGGTTTTTATTTTGTTCTTTTATAAAACTTAGAGAATTAGTTTGGTATGAATTCTCTGAAATTTTTGTATAGATAATATAACTCCTTATATGTGATATATTATTAAATGACACAGGGCAAAAAGTAGTAGAACTTCCTTTGCTTACGCACTGCAGGGTACACAGCTTGTGTCTTACGTGTCAGAATACAGCTTACCTACGATGACTTCTACCTTCTTACTATCTTGACTGTCTCGGTCATTATATACGTGACACCAGTAGGTTCCTTCATGCTCTAGATCCACATATGGAACCTGTATCAATATCGGAACATATATTTTCTCAACATTAATTTAAAAATTGCTTAAGGCAAAATTCAGTGTATTTTTAAAAATTCCCAAATACAACATTTCAAAAAAAATTATACATCCATTAAACTAGATATTAGCAAGCAAATGATAAATTTATTCTAATAGTACAAAGTACTGTTACAACAGTAAAGTACAATAGTACAGTAATATTTGATATTTTATGCTGAAGCTTTGGTTGAAATCTAGCCCTGTTGCAAATAAAAGAAAATAGTTAATACTGAAACATAAAGAACTTAAACTAAAAGTATTGAAGACATTCCAAAGAGTATGAGTTGAAGTAGTTCTTTTATATTTTAATCATACCACTTATTTTATAGATTAATCCACCCCTACCCCCAAAAAATCAGCTGCCTACCATGTAATGCTTTTTTGTTTCATGTGTTAAAGGTGATTCATTTTTGAACCACTGGTAGTGAGGAATAGGGCTTCCAATAGCAACACACTGCAAAACCAATGTGCTGCCTGGCATCAGCTTTTGGGACTTTGGTTCAACACAGATTTGCAACTTGGATTCTGAGACACCATCCATATTTCCTTAAATTAAAAGAAAAAAATCTCTGGGTTAAACATAAAGCCAAAATTTTCCTACAATTTAAACAAAGACAAGTCTAAGTCTATCCTTTATTTTTTACAGTCTTTTTTTTTTTTTTTCCACAGTGTTTAAAACCATACTTAAAGTATTTTTTCATGAAATTCTCACAAGTGTTAAGAGGTGTTCTGAAGAGAGAGTACTGCGATGAACAAAAACAGTTTAGAAATTGTAGGGTAACAGGTAGGCACACTCAAAAGTATCTAAGGAAGGGAGAAACTAAGCTTGAATTATAGATGCAATACAAAAAGGTGCAGGTCATGACCATCATCAGCAGCTTCGAGCTCAGCATCAGGCACAAGAATGAGAAGGGTCCATGTCTAAAGGGACTGACACATAGCAAATGACAGACCATGTGGAGTCAACTCTTAATGACTCATGTGTGGCATCTACACTCTGAAGTTAGTTTTAAATAGACACTTAAATAAGATGACCAACTAATGAACATGCAGCTTCACTTATCACTTACCCTGGAAGCTTTCTGATACTTCTGCCACATCATAGACATCTAGCTGGGACCACTGGCTAAATTCAAAGGTGGAATTGTTGTTAACTCGGCAGACATAAAAGCCTGCATCCTTTACATGCACTGTGCTAAAAATAAGTTCTGATGAATTTCCATACGGGATCTGCAAAAGAATCAGTAAGGGGCATACGTGAAGGATTTATAAAAAATCCAGCTTATAATACATGCTGTGTAAAATCTATGATTTGATTATGGACCTTTGAAACATATGTTTCTTTTTGCTTCAAATTCTAAAATATTTGCTAGTTACACAGTAAGAAGTAAGATTTTGAGAAATGAAATACCAGAGCTCCACCATCTTTAACAAGCCCATTCAACAGAAAGGTTAGCTGTCCCCAGCTCTTGCAGGAGCTCACTAGTAGGAACCCATCTGTTCAGTATTAAAACAGTACATCTATTTATACAACTGCAACTTTTATAAGTAGCATACAATGCAATTAACACTGGGGTGGCACAAAGAAAGCAAACTGGCTATTATTTTCACTTCTGGCAAACTGGCTATGACTATGTGGATGAACTATTTTACCTTGGGACTTCACTTTCTCATCTACAAAACACTGTAAGAAGACAGGCAGCTCAACAAAACCACAGCCACCTTCTGTGACGTGTTTGGCTTCACGGGAAGCATAGACGAAATGGCCAAAGCAAGGTTTCTTTCACTTTGGTCAGAACGTGAAATAATAGTTTGTGCTCTCTTTAGACTTACTCTCAGATCAGAGTAAATCTATCATAAAGTCTCTCAGTTTCATGTTCACAGAGAAGAAAGACTTTCACAGCTTAGAACAACACCACAAGACTTCCATAGCCTATCCTTCTTCATCCTCAGTATGCTGGTTTGTTTTTGAGACAGGGTCTTACAATATAGCCCTGGCCAGCCTCGAACTCATACAGACTCACCTCCCTCTCTGCCTCCCAACTACTGGAGTTAAAGGTGTGTGCCATCTGCCCAGAATCTCTCGTCTTTTATGAAGAAACACACTTGGTTTTCTCATAAGTTAGAAACATAAACCTCTAATGTTACCAATTTAACAAACTGCTTAGTTTGTAGGTTCCTCCACACATATAGTTTCTCAAAATTATTTTGTGTCTACTTATTGTGTGTGTATATATGTGTGTCAGGATACAGACATGCACATGTGCCATGATATATGTCTGATAGTCAGAGGACAGGTTTTGGGAATCAGTTCTCTTTTTTGATCACATGAGTTCTAGGCACGAAACTCATATCATCAGGCTTGTCAGCAAGAGCCTTTTCCTGATGAGTCATCTTGTAGACCAATATGTTTCTTCCAGTAATCCTTCTTTTCCTTCCTTCCTTCCTAACTTCGTTCTTTCCTTTCTTTTTTTGACAGGGTCTCTCTATATAGCCCTGGCTATCCTGGAATTCACTATGTAGATCAGGATGGCCTCAAACTCAAGAGATCCACCTGCCTCTGCCTCTGAAGAGCTGGGATTAAAGGCGTGCACTACCGTGTCTGTCTCTCATCTTTTTTTGAAAGACCTATTTTATTTATTTTCTTATATGTGTGTCTGCCTGTATGCGTGTGTGCTCCATATGCATGCAGTGCCTGCAGAGGCCAGAAGAGGCTGTAAGATCTCCTGGATCTCCCAAGTGGTAGAAACTCTACCTAAGTCCTCAGGAAGGACAGCAGTGCTCTTAAGTGCTCACCCACTTCCAGCCCCTATCAGTCCATCTTATCTGCCATTTGCAGGGCACAAGCTCAGGATCTAAGAGGGAAAAGTTTTCCTTCTCTGAAATCGTTTCTGCATTTTTTTCTTGGGTTTAGCATCTGTTTCTTCCCTTTATCAAATCATTTTTAAAAAGTATTTTAAGTCCTTTTTATCATTAACCAGCCAACAAACAAACAGTTTTGTTTATGCAGCACTGAAGAAGTTAGTCACCTCTTTCTTCTTGAAATTCTTTTCTTTTTACTCTTCTAATTCTCTAGACTGTTCCATCTTTAATTTCTTTCATTATAAACTCTCAGTGTTGCCTCTCTTGTATGTATAATAGGCATGGTCTGAAGTCACACTCTTTTTTTTTTTTTTTGAGACAGGGTTTCTCTGTGTAACGGCTCTGGCTGTCCTGGAACTCACTCTGTAGTCTGGGCTGGCCTCAAACTCACGGAGATCCACCTGCCTCTGCCTCCCAAGCCTCTGCCTCCCAAGTGCTTGGATTAAAGGTGTGTGCCACCACTGCCCAGCCTGAAGTCACACTCTTTTTTTTTTTTTTTTTAAGTGTAACTCCCATTTTATTTGTCCAAAGTATTTTTTCTTCTGTCCTGTCTTTACATGGGCTTTGGTGGAGGTCGTGGTGCAGCACCAGTGGGTCTAAAACGAGGTGGGGGTGTTCGGTCCTTCCGGGCCTCCCGGGATCGGTTCCTGACCACCTTGCTGTGAATGGCACAGCTCACGCAGTAATGCAGCTTGACGTAGAGCTTGGGCAGCACATAAGCGTCAAAGACGCTGGCTTTGGAGATGTCCCTGACAGCAGCGGCCTCTACAATGTTCCGGATGACGAACTTCTTAATGGCCTTGTCCTTGGGCACGCACTGGGCGCAGTTGGTGCAGCGAATTGGCTGCACGTGGCCGCGGCCCTTTTTAGCACGGCCGTTGTTTCTCCTTTTTTTGGTCATCTTGGAGCCAAGACCCTAAAGAGGCTGAAGTCACACTTTTATCTTCCCTCCTATACATAGACCTCTCCAGTCTGCTCAAAAAACAAACAAACAAAAAACCTACAGAGTAAACATGGCCAAGATACTCAAGTGGAAAAGTAGGGAGTCCTCCTTGATTTTCCCTTTCGCGTCCTCATGCTCTACATCTGATCTACCAGCCTGGCTAACCATATCCTCAAAACACATGTGAAATATACCGTGTGGTTCATGTTCATCAAGTCACTGAGACCATCCTTCAGCTATTCCTCAGCAGCCCAGGCAAGAGATACCTGGTTGTCTTTCTATCCTCTGCTTCCTCAAGCAACACGTTTTTATGTAAAGACAAAGCAAAACCATAAATTCTGTGTTTAAGCTGGACGGCGGTGGCGCATGGTTTGAAGTCACACTCTCATCTTCCCTCCTACACAGAGCTCTCCAGTCTGAGTGCCTCCCAGCACTCAGGAGGCAGAAGCAGGTGGGTCTCTGTGAGTTTGAGGCTAGCCTGGCCTACAGAGTGAGTTCCAGGAAAGCTAAAGCTACACACAGAGAAATCTTGTCTCAGAGGGGAAAAAAAAATCCTTTGTTTAAAAACCCTGCTGGTTCCTCATATCCTGTTTCCATGTTGCTCATGTTCCTCTTAGCGCTAAACTCACAAAAATGACTGCTGTCTCTCCCCTACATGTAGAGTCATTATGTGTCACTGCTGCATTATATCATGGCTTGATACAAAACAGGGACTCACTATAATTTCCTGAAATAGACCACCAACTCAATATAACTCTTTAAATTCAAGATGTATTCCATATTTCCTGTGTTCCTATCTTCTTCCAGTCACAATGTATTTTATAATTATATACTTCATCTAGTAAGTTTTTATCTTATCTTCTGTAAAAGGACTCCATTAAAATAAAAACTAGAAAAGTATGATAAAATATATTTACTTACCATCTCTTAAGGGCTTGATATATATATATATGTGTGTGTGTGTGTGTGTGTGTGTGTGTGTATGTATGTGTGTGTGTGTTTGTACATATATATATTCTCACAACCTTGATGACAGGAATTCACACAACCAGTAATGGTAACTAGGGACCAACACAGACTTAATCTAGCACTAAATGTCTATGTAATCACTTTACTACACCCCTTATTTTTATGTAGGGAAAAATACATTTTTCTATGAGATAACATAGTCTGTTGCAAACAACTATTAGAACCATGTTAGACCTCCCAGATCTTCTCATTTCTAAGCACTGTGGGGTAGGCCACACTCTGTCCCACCCTTAGGCTACAGGACTTCATCATTATCATCATCTTCTTTTCTTCTTGTTCTTCCTCCTTCATTTATTTATTATTTATACAGTATTCTGCCCACATGTGTGCCTTCACACCAGAAGAGGGCACCAGATCCCATGATAGATAGTTGTGAGCCAACATGTGGTTGCTGGGAATTGAACTCAAGACCTTTGGAAGAACAGACAGTGCTCTTAAGCTCTGAACCATCTCTCCACCCCATTACAGGACTTCTTAAGGAGTCCTGTGGTACCAGGTGCTGGTTCCCTGAGTTGCTGTGCTGTCTGCATCACACTCAACTCTTTCAGAATTGTCCCTGTGTCACTAGGTAAAACCCTGTTCCTGTAGCCTTCAATACTAGTCCCACAGAGAAAAATATCTTATCCCACAACTTATAACTTCCTCTCCAAAACAGTGTACAAATATCCACTGAAAGAAGAAAAGTGAGTTAAAAGAAGACTAAATCAACAAACTAGTTCAGATGCACAAGTCCCAGTACAGAAACAAAAGTAACATATGCATGTTACAACAACATGTAACCTAAAATTACTAAACCTATAAGAATGACCTAGAAGAACCACCAGATGAAGAATTCAAAGGATTATTAATTATGTCCAAAAACCTCAGAGAAGATATGAATAAAGTACAAAAGAAAAGCAAAAAGCTATGTGAAATGAGGAAGACAATTCAGGAAAAAGGTAGTCTTGCTGAAGAAAACCCAAAATGAAATAATTCTGAAAATGAAAAACTCAATAAGCCAAATAAAAGCCTTAGTGGAAAGCTTCACCAATAGAATGGATCATGTGGGAAACAGTGTCAGAGATGGAAGACTTATATGGTATTACTCAGTAAAGGTCAATGATAAATGTTAAAAAAAAAAAAAAGGTATGGAACATTGGAGAACTTTGAGGAACTGTGAGAAGACACAGCCTTAGAGTTAAGACCACAATGAAAGGAGAACACCATACCAAAGGCATAGAGAATATTTTCAGTAAAATAACAGAAGAAAAAATTTTCCCCAAACCTAAAGAAAGAAATGTTCATTCAGGCATAAAAGGCCCACAGACTACTAAATAGAGACGACCAGGAAAGAAAGTCCCTATAACATAATTATATTTAAAATACTAAAAACACAGAAGAACGGGTCTTGAAAGCTGCAATACAGATGGATCAGTCACGTATAAAGGCAGGCTCTGTTCAATAGAAACTTTTGTAGCCAGAAGTACCCGGAAAGATGTATTCCAAGTTCTGAAAGACCTTACATGCCAACCCAGATTATTATACCCAACAAAACTATTAAAATTACAAGAGAACTAAAACTTTTTACAATAAAAACAGATTAAAGGAATTTATGACCACAAAACCAGTTCTATAGAGGACACTAGAAAAGGACAAACACAGTCAAGGGGCCACAGGGAATAAGCACTACCAAGCAAGCACAAAGAGGGGTAAGGGGCGGGAATGAGAGGCAGCAGAAGGCCTAACCACAATAAAGGGTGCATGAAAAAACTATATGGAAATCTATGATCTTCTAATCCCCCTACAAAAACCATGGAAGGGAGGGGACACTGGAATTTTCATTTAATAAGATTATGTCTTCTTGGGGTGGCTTTATCCATCCACATTAGTGAAATAACAGGTATGGTGGCTCACATTCTAATCCCAACACTCACAAAGCTGAGGCAGGAGCATTACCACAAATTCAAGCATGCCAGCTTGGGCTATAGAATAAAATCCTGCCTCCAACCAACCAACCAACCAAGCAACCAGTCAGCCAACCAACCTAAATAGAATTAAAAGACATTTAAAAATTACCTCCTTATTCATTTTGAACCATTGATATTGTACAAAAGGATGTCCAGTTGCCCGGCAGCACAATTTTACTAACTGTCCAGCCAAAACTGCCTTAGATTCTGGGTTTACAGTGATCTTTAACCCTAAAGAAAAAAAAAAGTAAAGTCACAAAAGAAGGTTGTTTACTTATACACAAAAACAAAGAAATATTTTAGAAACCATTTTCATATTTGTCTTTGTTATAAATCATTTATTTTTCCTTTTTTCCTTTTCTGTCAGTATGCATCTTCAGCTTAAAACTTTGTAAAACCACAAGACAAAAAACTTACCTGCAAAAGACTCTGATGTACTCTAATTTGCCATGGTTGGGAAGGAAAATTATTTGCACATTTTTCCAATTTACTTTTTACCCACAGTCTAACATTTCTGAGATCAGGATGCACCCTTTAAGGCATCTGCTAGGCAGACAACATATTGCAGTTCTCAATGCCAGTGCATACAGATACCTGGGCATATGGTCAGCACTTCAAATGAGTTAATTGCACAAATACTGCACTGGTTAGTTTTTCTCAACTTGACACAACTAGAGACACCTGATAAACTGAGCTGGTGTCTAACTAGAAGCTTCACCCCTACTGACTAGTGTCCATGGCACTGTAAGGTATTCTGTATACAACCATATGAAAAAGGCAACCATGAACATCTCCCAGCTACAAACCATTCAACTTACAACAGTGACCTGCCTGCAAAATATAATGGTGCAATAGTGGCACAAATGTCATGGGCAACCACTTTTGCTTAGATTTAAGGCCAATTGCATGAGATGGAACTCATTACTGACACTGCTAAAATGACCAACAACTTGAGACTAGATACTAAGTCATGGGCCAAGGGAGAACCTACTATTATTATTCTGCAAAAAAACTCCATAGCAACAAAATGACCCCTAATGACATAGATCAGAATATCGCTCAACCCTCATCAGAGAAGCTCTTTCTTGCAGTAGATGGAAATTAACACAGAGACCCACAAGTGGACAATGTGCAGAGTGAGAGACTTTGGAGCACTCAGTCTTGGTTTTGTTTTTCTTTTCTCACATATTACATCCTCACAGCAGAGTTTCCCCTCCCTCTCCTCCCCCTTCCCCTCTCCCCAACCCCCACGCCCCTTCAGAAAAGAGGAGGCCTCCCAGGGACATCAGCCAAACACAGCATAACAAGCTACAGTACTACTAGGCACACCATCACATCAAGGCTGGATGAGGCAACCCAGTACAAGGGTTCTACAAGTAGACAAAAGAGTCAGAGCCAGCCCTGTTCCCACTGTTAGGAGTCCCACAAGAACACCAAGCTATTTAGCCATAATATGTATGCAGAGGACCTATGTCAGAGCCCCTAAGGAGCCCCTACAGGCTCCCTGATTTCTGTGGGCTCCCATGAGTCTGAGTCAGTTGATTCTGTTTGTCATGTTCTTGTGGTGTCCTCGACCCCCCGGGTTCCTCCCACTCTCCTTCCCCCTCCTCTGAAGGACTCTCTGAGCTCCCCCTAATGTTTGGCTGCATCAAGCACTTAAATATGATGTCTTCATAAAGCCCTTCCCCTCAAGGCCCATGGCTCTATGCAAAAGTGGAGGTGGAAAGACTGTAATAGCTATTGATGGTGGATGGCTCCAAGGAAGCAGTGTCTTCCAGATATAGAAGAGCTGTGCACATATCAACTCAAAGACACGATGACAGCATGTGCAAGATCTGCACAAAGTTTCACCCCTAGCCAAGAAGCTCTATTTGTAATTGATGCCTGCTGGCAAAGGGAAAAACAGTTTTATACAATGAAGTATTAGTAGGTATATTAACCACAATCCAGGGCAGGCGCCATGTCCAGGAGTAGTTGGCTAGAGTTTGTTTTGTTTTGTTTTAGTGTGTGTGTGTGTGTGTGTGTGTGTGTGTGTGTGTGTTTTAGTGTGTGTGTGTGTGTGTGTGTGTGTGTATGTGTGTGTGTGTTGGGGGAGGTCTATTTCATTTTGCTGGTTTTTTTTTTCTTATTTGTGGTTTGCGTTTTGCTTTTTGTTTTGTTGTTTGAAAGAATTCATATACTTAATGCCTGAGACTGTGAAGATAATGGAATAAAAAAAGTATTCAATCAGGGGTGGGGCTGGAGAGATGCTCAGATGTTAAGTGCACTGGCTGTTCTTCCAAAGGTCCTGAGCACAACCATATATAATGAGATCTGATTCCCTCCTCTGGCATACATGCAGACAAAACACTATATACACAATAAATAAATGATTAAAAAAAAAGAACAGAACTTTTTAAAAAAACTATTCAATGAATAATTCTGAGCAAAATCACAAATTAAATTGTTTTTCTGTCAGAGCTCACAGTTTTTCTGATAGTCTTATTCTCAAATTTGTTATTAAAACATAAAAATGTTTTTATAGTTATTTTTTGTTTGTTTGAGAAAGAGTATTACTCTGTAGCTAAAGCTTGCCAGGACTCAGTATGTAATCCAGGTTAACTCACGGCGATTCTCTGACTTCGGCCTCCTGAGTGCTGGGATTCAGGCATGAGCTACCATTCCATGGGACTCCTATAACTCTGTGAGGCCAAGGATATCTCAGCCACTGTACAGGTCATGCAATCTATAGTCAGTGTGATTATATTTATTGAAACAAGAATAAGATACAAAAGTTCCATTTACTTCCCAGAGGCTTCGGTGTTCCATAAGCATGAGAACTTAGAGACAGTGCAGTGCATTAGGCTGCTGGCGTTCAGCCCTTACCACTTCTGGCTATCTATTATTCGAGGCACTAAGTATAATAAAAATTTGAATGCCCCTTTAGGACACTCATTGCTTAGAGATGTGCAACAATTGCATGTGGGGCATCTGCATTAACAGTTCATTGTTCCTAGCCAATAGGCTCTAGTTGAGAAAGCCGAGCATTCTGTACAGTACCCTTCAAATAAGGCATGTGAAGTTTTATGGTAAAGCAGAGAGTGGGAGTCCATGTTCCCTCCCTCACCATCTAGGACCTTTTGCAGTTGTAGTCAAAGGTCTAGTTACAGATCTAGGGTCTGTTGGCTCTTTTTCTTATCCAACAAGTGTATTTTTGTTTGGTGATCTATGTGGTTCCTGGAAAGCTGACTCAGCCTAACTCCATTCTTGGCTTTAAGCCAGGCATACCAACACATTCTATGTCCTTGGCTACGATGACAGTATTAGGGACAAGCAAGTGAACAAAACTAAGTAACTAGAATTAAACCTGCTTTTTGCTTAGAATTCTGGGACAAAGATAAATGAGTCTAAGAACAGCCAGCACACATCCTGGGCTAGGTGAGTGTCAGTTTTAGAAGGAAGTCAATGTCAAGAAAGAAGATGAAAAACATTGAACTTACAGCTCTTCTCTACCTCTTAGGAAGCCTTATCTGTTTCTGGGTGCCTCAGGCAGAAGTAATACGCCACCTTCATGACATAAATCTGAGTTTGGATTTCTGGTAGGTTAACTGACGATTTACCACAATATCTTATGTTCCTCACTTCTCATATTAAAAATATATCACAGGGACGGAGAGTTGGCCAGTGGTTAGCATTCTCTGCTTAGCATTCTCAAAGAGGTTGAGTTTCCAGCATGCTCCATCAGTAGTTCATAACTACCTATAACTCCAGTTCCAAGGGTCCTATGCCCTCTGGCCTCATGGTGAATATAAACTTATGCAAGTGCATACACATATACATAATAACACGCATAAATAATTAAAAATATTTGGTTATATGAGAAACATTAATACACCAAAATTATGTAAAACAGAGATCATCAAGCCCACACTTTGCAGCCCTTCCTGGCTTGACTGGATACTTTGCTCCTAATGAGACACACGGGCAAATGGGACCCTGGAGGAGGTTTGCACTGCTGCTGCCACCAAGCAGTGTCTATCTGAAACAGGATCTTGCTGTGTAGTCTAGGCTGGCCTTGAACTCTTGATCTTCCTTCTAGACTCTAGAGTACTGGGAATACACACATGGACTACCATTCCTGGCCCAACCAAGCAACTTTAATGACATGTCCTCCCTCTCTGATGTCACTGATGCTGGTCAACTCCACCTGCAGTGATATGGAGGACTGATCATCTTCCGTTTTTTCAAATATCCATCTCTCCAGTCGGTTTCCTATGTTTTATTTTTGATTTTGTATTTTATCTTTATTTGTGTGCTTGTGTTTCTGTGTATATGCAAGTGAGTGTAGATGATGTCAGAGGTCAGAAGAAGACATCAGATCCCTTGGACCTGGATTTATAAGCAGTTTTGAGTTGTCTGATGTGGGTGCACGAAACCACATGCTCCGGGCCTATGGAAGAACAGCAAGCGCTCTTAACTGGCAAGCTGCTCTCTTTTAGCTTCTTGTTTCCTAGTCTTCACATGATTTTGCATATGAAAAGCCTCACTCACTACAGGCATAGTAAGAAAAATTCATATACTAACCTTTCAAAAGAGTCAACATGGCAAAAAACAGCATACTCTATCTCATCCTTAAATATCCATAGATGAAATGTACACTATGTTTTGGGCTATGTGATTTAGGGTATGTTACAGAAACCTTACAGGTAAATACTTGAGCATATATCTTCCTAGAACATAGGAGGATTCTACTGGATTACAATATTTTGGCATAAAGCTCTAATATCAATTATGTGGGTTATATCCAAAATTTAAAAATAATTGCTTAAAAATGTTTTGTATAGCTTGCTTCTCGATACAATCCAACACTTTTGATGTTTTCTTTGGTCTCAGCATGGGGGGTGATAGGGAATGAGGGTCTCCTGTGCATTTATATTTTTGAAAAATACTAAACACAATTTACCTGGTCAAAAAAAGGTATTTTTCTCCATGGATTTCTGAAGAATATTTCTGAAGGAAAATAAAAACCTACCTGGGGGGTTGAGAAGCTGAAGAACCTCAGTGTGCTCCAAAGCATGTAGGAAGTCGCTCAATTCTGTGACTGTACATCCTTTTTCACCCATTAGTTTCAGTAAACACAAACTTGGGCTTCCCTCTGGCTCCAGGACTTTAAGAGAACACTGTTCCAGGTCCAGGCAACTGAAACAACAGATTTCATCCATGATATGTCTAATATGTAGCTGGACCATTGTAGGTGCTGTACAGGAAAAAAATCCTTGGGTGATAGAAAACTAATTACGTTATGAAAACTAGGGCCCTTCCCTCCTCCAGCATTCCTTTCTCTTCCTTAGTCTCTTCCCCTGTTAGCTCCTATAACTATTAAGTCTGAAGGATGTGACAGAAATTTAGTCTTGATGTAGATCAAACTTTTATCCTTAAAAGTGAGGAAAATACCAGGAAATTGCTTTACTTTTTATTTGTTTTTGAGATAGGGTCTTACTATATAGCTCTGGCTGGCCTGGAACTCCAAATATAGACCAGGCTGACCTTGAATTCAGAGAGCTACTGCCTCCCAAGTGTTGAGTGCTAAGGCACCAACCATATCAGGCCTTTTCACTCTTTTTCTTTTTACTTTTTCTTCTTCTCCTCCCTCTTCTCCTTTTCCTCCTCCTCTTTCTTCTTCTTTATTGTTCGGGTTTTTGTTGTTGTTGTTGTTTTGTTTTGTTTTTTGTGTGACAGCATTCCTCAGTGTAGCCAGGGCTGTCCTGGAACTCACTCTGTAGACCAAACTAGCTTGGAGCTCAGAGATCCGCTTCCCTCTGCCTCCCAAGCGCTGGGATTAAACATGTACACTACCACTGCCCAGCCAAAATTTTTTTAAACAAAGAAACTATTTTTATTTGTGTATCACAGACTCTACAGTTAACAGCTGCTGTCACAATCAAGACACAGAAGGTTTGAAGAGCTATAGGTGATAATCACTACTGGGTTCAACCTCCCTTGATTATTTTAGAGAGCATTTCTGATGTACTTCCAGCTGAATCTTAAGCATGTTACATATCCAGGTAACAGAATTACAGTTGCCGTCACTCTTTCTTTAAAGATACATGATCCAAAATGAAGGCACTACCTAGTGGGCTAGCTGCTGCTGTCATCTGAAAAGAATATGCTCCTCATCCCATGAGGCCAAAAAAACCTTAAATCGGGCTGGAGAGATGGCTCAGTGGTTAAGAGCACCGCCTGCTCTTCCAAAGGTCCTGAGTTCAATTCCCAGCAACCACATGGTGGCTCACAACCATCTATAATGTAACCTGATACCCTCTTCTGGCCTGCGGGTGTACAAGCAGACAACACTGTATACATAATAATAAATAAATCTTAAAAAAAAAACCCTTAAATCACAGCGTGCACAGACATAAATAGTATGAGAAGTTTTAAGGACAGAGAAGGTACTGTCTCAAAAGCAACACTAGGTCGGATAATCAATGTTATAAAGTCAGCAACTGAAGAAGGCCTAAGAAGCCCTTGTCAAAGATCATATACTAGCAACAAGTTAATAAGTTTTCAAATAAATATGAGACTCATAAATACATGAGTGCAGTATACAAAATACACATTTTAGGATTCAGAAGTTTACCAGGTACTGATACCTGAATTTGAGAAGCTATCTCATCAGATATAACCAAGGGATGTCTTAATTGCTGTTTACACTGATATAGAGAAAAAGCTCAATAGCTGGAATTTTCCTTCCTAACAGACAACAAAGATCAAATTGAAGTTAAATATTTCTGTTCCAAAACAAGGCATAAAGATAAAAGTAAAATTTTGTCTATCTTTTTGTATTACTGATTTTCTGCAGGGGCACTCATGGGTTCTTGACTAAGGTGATGTGTATATATACCCACCTTTTTTTTTTTTTAATAAAACACATCAGAATTTTATTGCTTGAAGAATACAGCAGATGAAATCACAACAGCAAAATGAAAAGTTACTAGGTGAGCTGGGTGTGGTGGTACACGCTTTTAATCCCATTTAATCCCAGCACTTGGGAGGCAGAGGCAGGCAGATCACTGTGAGTTCAAGGCCAGCCCGGCCTATAAAGCAAGTCCAGGACAACCAAAGCTAACACAAAGAAACCCTGTCTTGAAACCCCTCTCCCCTGCCCCCCCACCCCTGCCCGAGAAAGAAAATAAAAGTCACTAGGCTTCAGACACAGAACACATTATCAGATGCAGGAAAATACTAGTTAGCCTGAGGTCTGCATCAGAAAGAAAAAGGTATGGAAAAATATCTAAATTGTTGTTTACTTGAGAAACATACACTTAAAACAAAGGAAAAGAATGGTACAGTACAAATTAGAAAAGCCAAAAGTAACTAACTTATTTCTGTAGCCTAAACTACCTACCTTTGGTACTTAATCTTTTTGAAAAAGCAATTCTTTTTCTATTTTTCTAAATACTTCATGAGCATATCCATGAAATACCTTGAAATAACTTCAACATAAAACATTTCAGCAAAATTACTACCCTTTCTACTACCCTTTTTGTTATATGGGGAAGTGAATCTGATGAATGCATAACAGTATTTCCCTTCTTCTGAAAATGAAAAATATGAATATCAAGAAATCTAGTATTTACAAACTTTACTCAAATAAAATTGAAATCCTGGCAGCTAGAATTTCTTCTGGAGCTTGGGGGATACACAAATTCAAATGACTTGGCAACTGACATAGAACTTAATGACTTCCCATTATCTTAGGTAGCATTTTACTGTTTCCAAAATATAAGCAATGTGCCATTCTTCCAAATACACTGGATTCCTGTATATTTGTACATACTCAACTTTTATCTTTCCTTTTTAAGTTATGCTCGTATAAGAGTTTGCTTTGATGTGGTTCATATAAACTTGACTATCACTAAAGCAGGTGAACTTTGCTTTTAAAAATTATTTTTAAGTACTAGAGAAATGGCTTAGTGGTAAAAAGCACTCACTGCTCCTCAGAGATCTGAGTTTACCCTTATCATATGGCTCATAACCACTTGTAACTCTAGCTCCAAAGATATTTTTCTTCCATTTCAGAATAGAAAAGCAATTGGAGGGTTTTAAGCAGAGGAACAAACCTAACTTAAGGATTTTATTTTACTGTTTTAGGCCCAGGGTAGTCCCAGGCCTAATGTTTCTTCCTCAGCCTCCCTAGTGCTAATGCTTATCTTTTCTTTGATTTATCTGTCTTAGGCTTGCCTCACACTCCCTATGTAGAGGACCTTTAATTTCTAACTCTCTTTCCTTTACCTTCCAAATGCTAGAAATACAGGCATTTGCTACTGTATCTGGTTTATGTGGTGCTGGGGACAGAACCCATGCACACTAGGCTAACATTTTATAGGCTGAGCTACAGCCCCAACCTGCTTATTAATATTTTAAAACATCCTTTTTTCTTTAAAAATTTTTATATATACATTTATATTATTACAAACACATATTTAACCTACATACAGCAAGAAGAACCATGAAACAATCAGGAATTATATAAATTTTACATTCATACTGTTTTGGCTATTTGTATTTGACAACTTTGAAGAAAACATTTCTCTATCTTCGTGAGTCTAAAATTCTGAATGTATATCAATATCTATCATATCTCATCTCTATCAACTTAAAACATCTATCTCGACCTAAAGACATCTTAACTCCTCAGCTTAATTGTAAAACTAAACTATCTCGTCTCCAACCCCACTAGAGACTTGAGAAGGAATAAAATTAATTACCTGAGTAAACAGGAAGTGCAGGTTAGCAGCTTCCAAAGTGAAAAAAGAAATGACAGTTTGCTGCCTGAACAGTCACTCAAAACTCTCTGTAACACTGGAGCATCAAAAAGGAATATTCTTACTGTTGTGTTTAGAACAGGTTGGGAAGTGAAGGATAGAGAAATCAAGCAAGTATTGGAAGAAACTGGGTGAGATATGTAGGCTTAGCCTAGTGTGGCAGTGAATGCCAGATTCTAAACGTATACTGAACATACAGCAATGAGGAATTACTGACAAAAATGGTATATATACAAGTAAAATCAGGAATGACTGATTTTCTGACCTGAACAACCAGAGAGATGTAACAGTCACTTAGATACAGAAAACTAAGGGAAAGAAGTTTACAGGGGAGTACCTAGTAAGTTTCGGACATGTTACATTTAAGATGCTTATTAGTCACTTAAGAAAGAACAATAGCCACCTACATACACAAATCTGGGAAAAGCAGATATACTGGATATAATCAGTCTGACTGTTTTCACAACCATGAATGAAGGATAACACCATGAGAAGATTAGGTAGAAAAGCACTTAAAGATAAAAGCATGAGTTCTAGCACACTTCGAAATTCAGACTGATGAGACAGATGAGGGACACTTTGGTGAATATTTTCAATACATGTCTTCATTTTTATCATAATCTGCTCGAGGGTAGGACTTCTGCAGCCAAGAACATCTTCTACACTTCAGACAAGCAGCAACAGATGTTTTCTCCCCGGTTCCTATTTCACAGCCCCACTTTCAAGCACTCTGCTTAGATGATTTAGATATTCTAAAGCTTCCTTAAAGTTCTGCCAGTCCTTGTAGTTCAGCTGTTCCACTCACCACCAATAAACATATGTTGGCACACTAAGAATATGTCTAAGCTGGCAGCAAAGGGCATCCGATTTTAGCCAAGCATAGGGGTGCAAGCCATTAATGCCTGCACGGAGGGGCAGAGGAAGACCGCTTTGTGTTCAAGGTTAGCTGGGTCTACATGGCAAGCTCCAGGTCAGCCAGGGCTGTAGAGAGCCTGTCTTAAAGTGCCTGATATTTGATCAGTTTGAATAGAATCAGGATTGGTGGTTGTAGCAAACCAGACTATATGCAATGATTCAATCTGAATTGTCAATAACCGCCTGAAAACATTTACGATAGCCCTAATCGCTGGAGACAGTGCTGAGTGGATGCTTCCTGTGAGCAGTCTTATTAAATGCTCATGTAAAGAGTGAGGGGAAAAATGCGACAACAGGATGAGCATGGTGACACTCAGAAAGCAGAGGCAGGAGGATCATGACAAGTTGGAGGCCAGCCTGTTCTATGTAGTAAGACCTCGTCTCCAGCCAAACCAAAACAACAACAACAACAACAAACACAACAACAACGAGGGGGGGTGGGGAGGGGGAGAGAGAGAGAGAAATAATAAAGGTAAAGTTTTGAGATTAGGGCTGTGAATTCAATGACTAAGGAAAGCACGTCACATGAGTTGTTATACACCCTGGACCAGACTCTAAAGCTGCAATCAGAGGAAAATGCCTTTATGACCTTTTTTATCACCATATGCTATTCTTCCATTAGTATGAAGCCATTTGAACTTAAAAAAAAAACAAAAAACAAAAAAAAAAAAAACTTAAACATAATAAGAATCACCAGCTGACCCTTTGGGCCACTCTAGCTCCTGGTTTTCAGTGCCAACTTTTGTTACTGTATTTGAGACAGCCTCTCATTATGGAGCACTGGCTGGCCCAGAACCAACATTGATCTGCCTCTGCTTCCTGAGTGCTGGGATTAGTGTGCACCATCATGCCTGCCTTTCAGGACTAACTTTTTATGGCAACCAATTCTTTTGATCTCAGTCAGTATGAGTTTAGCATTTCCAGATTCTCCACCCCCACCCGTGCCAAAATTAACCTACAAGGAGCTACTGAACCATCATCTTGGAAGACTCATGAAATTTACCTGACTCTTATCAGAATTCTCTACCCTGAATTCTAAAATTCTAAAAACGAACAGTAAGCAACTGGCCTTCTCTCTATACTCCTCCTTGTCGGGTGCCTTCAAACTTTTCCCTAAGTTACCCCAAACAATGGTTAATGCTATTCTGCAGTTTACTTAGCAAACTTTTACTGCAGGCTTAGGAAAGAAAACAGAATACCCAACAATAAGTACGCACTCCTTTTATAGTCCAGTAGCTATGCTTCTTTTAGGCAGGGCTTGGAGTATTGACTCCTAAGTCTTCCTTCATCACCATGGAGGCTCTCCAGGAAGCCGAGAGCCTTCCTTAACTGGATTCACAGCTAACGCCATCACACTCTGCAGATCTGCTCTCAAAGGTAACACTTTCGTGTATTGTGAAAGCCTAGAGGTTGAGAAATTTGCAAAGCTTGGATAATACTTTGGATTTTTGTATACTCCAAAGCCCAAGGTGTTTTTCCTGGAACAGAACTGATGTCTTCTGTCTGCTCGGCTTTGCTAGCTCATTGTTGGTCTTTTTGTCTTCAGACAGGGTTTCTTGTACCTGATGTTCATCTTGAACTCCTTGACCCTCCTGCCTCAACCTCTCAATGCTAGGGTTGTAGGTACATGTTACCTTGTCCAACTTAGTTTGACATTTTCTGATTTAAAAAAAAAAAATCAGGCAGCATGGGCCTCTTCTACTCGAGTACTAAATCCCACACCAACATTACTCTTTGCCTCAGTCTTAAACTCTGAAGCTCAGGGTGCTGGGAAGGTTAAAGTGGATAATGCTTGTAAAATGTAGACTCAATGTTCAATAAATTATATTATTCATACCCAACCTAGTATTCCATATGTTACTGTGAATGTTCCCAAATGACGGTCTGTTAGAATTGCCAGCAAACAAGACGCACTCAATAAATTTTTAACAAAGGACTCCTCTCACAATGTAAGAAGTATTTAAGAGTTCTACGTATAGCACAAACTAAGAAATGACTTCTGTTCTTCAGCGTACAAAGATGTATACAAATAGGCACAGTAAACGTCCAGGGTTAGTTATTTGACAAGAAACTGGAGGAGTTAAAAGGCTGAAATCTTGACAAGGGTATAAAGTGGTGGTTCAAAGGTCCTTTTGGGAACCCCTAGTACAGTTTCTAAGACCACCACGTTCAGGTGGCTCACAAGATTAAAGCTTCCCCCCCCCCCCCACAATAGTACTAAGACTCTATTTTCTATTTATTCTTAAAGGAAAAGTTTCTAGAGTTCTGGTACTTATGATTCTGCAACAGAATGAACCAAATATAGAAAAGAACATAGCCCTGCAATTAAACTAAAGCACCATAAAGACATTCAAAGCATTCAGCAGTTTGAGCGGGAAGACTGCTGCAAGATCCAGACCAGACTGGCTGATAATGGTGCCCAAGTCACCTCAGGCTACAGTGAGATCGTGTCTCAAAAAGAAAAAGAATATGATGGTGTTATGATAAAACCCCAGCGTCAGAGAGACTAAAACAGGGGACACAGTAATCTGAGGACAGGTTAAACTACACAGCAAAATCTTGTTTTAAAAAGTAAAAACCAAACCAAACCAGCCAACCAACCCCAAAGCAATAGACTTTAAAAATATTAATCAATGCTCTATTTAATTTGTTTTTGGACAAACTGTTTTTCTGAAGAAAAAAACCTGACATCATTTCTGCTACCATGTAAGAATTAACTTTTAAGATAAATATTTTAAGAGTTATTATTTTTACTTTCAAATGACTATTTGTACACACCTGCAAAATAATAGAACCCACCCAAAAGCTATTTTCTTCAATTTATTCTTCAATACTCAGAAGTGTAGAAGTCTCGAGACTCACAATTTTAAGAATTGCTAACTGTGATGCCAAGCCACGTACGTCAGTGGTCCCTCAGCAGGAAAAGTGGTTTAGTTTCTTAGAGTAATGCTCATGGTGAAGTTTGGTAAGTTCGTGGGACAGAGGACGAAGGTGAGTTTAGATCCAGTCTCTTCCCTCCTCCGTCTCTCTACTTGCCCCCCAGGAACCCTTGCACGTTTCACCCCTCTACCTGCCCTGGTCCCTCCAGAGCGCCCTTTGGGTACCGCGGGCTGTGTCCACATCCCTCACTTGCTTTAAAACCCACGGGGATCAAAACCCTGCAGATAAGCTTTCCTCCTCTTAATACAAGCCGTGTCAAATTCCAGACATCGCTCTCCAGCAGCAGGGGCGGAGGGCCGGGAAGGTGTGAAGGGGCCACCGGGCCATCAGGGCCAGTCCCTTCCCAATCCCTGCTCCGCGGCACATCCCTCCTCCCGCCCGAGGGTCCCGAGCCCCGGCTCCCCGCTCACCTGAGCTTGAGGCGCCCCCGACTGCTCGCTAGCTCCGCCAGCTGCCGCCAGCCGCGGCCCTCGGGAGCGCGGTCCAAGCTCTCGCTGAGCCTCCGCAGCAGCGGCTCCGGCAGGCGGTTGAGGGTTGCCCCGGCTGGAGGGGCGCTAAGAAGCCCCGAGGGCGCGGTCGGGGGCTGCAGCACAGCCAGGGGCGGCGAGGCCTGCAGCGGCTGTCCCCACAGCGACATGGCTACGCCGGTGGCCCCGTACTGCCCAGCTCCCGCCGGTCACCTCTGGCCTCGGCGCCCGCGCACCTTCGGCTTGCCTCTCGCCGTCTCGGGAGTCGTAGGAGCGGAAGGAGAAGTCTGCCGCACAGCGAGGCCCTCACAGGAAGAAGCACCGCTCCGGGGCCGCGAGTTAGGTTCCCCTGAGAACCCGCGGGGCGCGCCCGCCGGACCGAGGGGCGGGCTCCGGGGGCGGGGCCTGCTGCGCGTGTGTGGGCGGGGCTTGGTGGAGCTTCTCCAGGGGCCAGGAGTGATGAGTTCGGGGGCGGGGAATAGGCTGGGGCCCGCTCGGTAGTGCAGACAGCCTCACCGGCAGTGAGGGGGCGGGGCAAGGGGCGGGGCCTGGCTGCGGGCGGCTGCCTCAGCCTCTTGGGAGAGCTAGCCTTGGGGGCGGGGCGAGGGTGTGGGCGGGGCGTGAGGCCGAACCTCCCCTGCCGCTTCAGAGTCGGCCGGGCAGGAAGGGATGGGTGGGTATGGCTGTTGGAGGAAGCCGTGGAGGAACTGCCACAGCTAGGAAGCCTGCGGCGTTGGAGCTTCCCGGGACCCGTGGGAGGATGCTTACCTCACACGGGAGAGAGTAGCACGCGCTTCCCGGAGGCGCCCCCACGCGCGTCCGCTGTCAGCGTAGCCCCCGGGCTTGCGTATGCGCGGAGTCCGCCAAGAGGCCACCAGTTCTCCAACATTGGGCAACCTACACCGATGCTTCCTCGGCAAGTGGATGGGGTTGCCAGAGGGAAGTAGTGGAGCTGGAGAGCCAGATACTCATAAGGGAATTGACCGAAATCTTTTCGAGAGTTTTTAAAGATTGAGTTTCTTGTCTGGGGATTCAGCAGTGCAGTTCGGTGGTAGGGCTCTGGTCTAGCTAGTCTAAAGTTCTGGGTCCATCTGCAAAACCCAAATACTTCTAGTGTATTTTAACTAATTAAAGCCTGGAAATAATTAATTTTGGCAGTAATGGTGTGATGTCCTTCGGATCAGACTGCCATTCAGAGGTGTACATATTCCAAGCATGACCCAGTTCGTGGGTCACGACCCCTTGGAGGGGTGTCAAACGACCCTTTCACAGGGGTCACCTAAGACCATCGGAAACCACAGATTTTACATTACAGTTCGTAACATTAGCAAAATTACAGTTATGCTTGGGGGTCATCACAACATGAGCTGTATTAAAGGGTAGAAGCATTAGGAAGGTTAAGAACTACACATCTAGACAGACAAAACCTACTTATTTTTCTTTCTTTTTGTTTTGTTTTGTTGAGACAGGGTTTCTCTGTGTAGCCTTGGCTGTCTTGAATTCACTCTGTGGACCAGGCTGGCCTCCAGTTCACAGAGATCCACCTGTTTCTGCCTCCCTGGGTGCTGGGATTAAAGGCATGCTGCCCCCGCCAGAACCTGCTCTTAAACTCTTGCCTCATCTCATTCACAGCAAAGGCTGTTATCCCATTGGAAACTATAGGCTTGGTTGACACAGGAACAAACAGCAGGTAGCCCTGAGATACAAGCCTTCCCCGCCCAGTTTATCTTGCCTTTAGCTTTTCATCACTCCAGACAGCAGGGTTTTCTGCTGAAGTGATTTGAATGAGCAGATTCCAACAGTTGTTGGCAGGGTGGGTGTTTTCCATACATGTTCCACCACATTCTAGTACAGCCAGTCACTGAGGGTTTTTTTGTTTTGTTTTGTTTTGTTTTAAATTCCAGTTTAAGTTCAGAGTTCATGAGTGTAATGATTAAGTATGAATGTAGATTCAGAAATATCTGCTAGGTTCTGATTTTATAGCGTTATCACCAGGACGATACAGTTGAGGCTGATACAGCAATTCAATGACTGGCCCATACCATACTTTTTTACCTTTACCAGCACAAAGGCCCGTTTTACATTTAACTTGAATTGGAAGGCTTTCCCCATTTTTTCTAATGCCTATGTTTTCCTCAGTCGTTGGACAAATAACTTTCTATTACCTATGTGTGAGTTATGGACATTAAAGTCTTCTAGGTGTGTGTGTGTGTGTGTGTGTGTGTGTGTGTGTGTGTGTGTGTGTAATAGAGTTTCATGTAAACTCCTTCCTCCCTTCACCTCCAGATGCAGACCTGGTACGGGACCCTAGAGCTGTCTGTCATATGCTAGACAAGCTGTGTTACATTCCCAGCCCTAAGTTTTCTAATCTATTGGCATTCTACATTTTAATTTAAATTCCATAGAATTTCATTTTCCCTTCCAAGCCTACTTGTGCAAATTGTTGCTTTACACAGCTTCCTCTATGTGAAAGGGTTCTAAATGCATGCTTGCACTATTTCCCTGTGGGTATTCTTTCTGTTTTCAGTCCATGCGTACTCAGTATAGCTCAGCTAAGGCCCATATTGACTCTCCTCCCATTCCCCTACTTTCCGAGTGCCTCTTTTTCTTCACCCACCCCCTAGCAGTGTTTTCTACCTAGCTATTTTAGAATCGATACAACCACTTTTTCCACTACTTTGACAGACATTATATTTTCTGCTTGGTCTATTTCTCCTCTTAATAAAATCCTCACACTTCTACTACCTAATTTTCACTTCTCTTCCGGGGCATATGTGACTTTTAAAGTTAGCTATGAGGTCAAATTCTGATGCTGCCACTTGTTACTGATACATAGGTGAATTATTGAGCCTTAATTTCTATGCCTGTAAAAGATAGAAGATATTAGTACCTGTCAATATAATGACTGGGAGAAGTAGGCACAGCATGTACAGTACCTAAGGATGGGAATAGATTCTGAGAAATGCATCATGGGATGGTTTGTGTTGTCTCGGGGGACAACAGGTGCAGTCTGTTGTTGTTCTAGTTTGATTTCTGTCGCTGTGATAAACACTGCTGCCAAACACAGTGTAGGGAGGAAAGGCAGTATGTCATCTTACCATCATCAAGGGAAGTCAGGGCAGGAACTCAAGCAGGGCAGGAACTGATGCAGAGACCACATAGGGAATGTGGCTTACTGCTTTGCCTCCATGGCTTGCTCAGACTGCTCTCTTATACAGCTGCCCAGAGATGGCACTGCCCACAGTGAGCTCACCCTTCCTACATCCTTCAGACTTGCCTACAGGCAATCTGATGGAGGCATTGTCTCAATTGAGATTCCCTCTTCCCAGATGACACTAGCTTTTGTTAAGCTGACAAAAACCCTAATCAGCTTAGTTGTATACCATCATGGTATATAGTGTATGTCCATATTAGTACTTTCAAAATTAACACATTAATTTTGGGAACAATTTAATACCTTAACTTCTTTTTCCTCTATCAACAATTATATTAAAGTAAAGACAGGAAAAATTTGTGAGTGGAAATAAGGCTTTTTAAAAATTTTAGTTTTTCTAATCTTTAGTTAGAAATCCATTAATTAATTTGTTCATTCATTCATTTATTTATTAAATTATTTATTTATTTACTTTACATTTCAACCACAGTTTCCCCTCCCTCCTCTCCTCCTAGTACTTCCCTCTTTCCCATCACCCCCATCTACTTCTCCTCCCTTTCTCTTCAGAAAAGGGGAGGCCTCCCATAGATATCAACCAGCCTCGGCATATCAAGTTGCAGGAAGATTAGGTGCATTTTATCCTGTTGAGGCTAGACAAGGCGGAGCAAAGGGTCTCAAAGGCAGCCCACAGAATCAGAGACAGCCCCTGCTCCCACTGTTAGGAGTCCCATATAAAGATCAAGTTACATAACTGTAACATATGTGTAGAGGCCCTAGGTCAGTCCCATCCATGCTCTCTGTGAGACCCTATGGGCCCAGGTTAATTGATTCTGTAGGTTTTCTTGTGGTGTCCTTGACCTCTCTGGCTTCTACAATCCTTCCTTCTCCTCTCCCACAGGATTCCCCAAACTCCACTTAATGTTTGGCTGAGGGTCTCTGCATCTGTTTCCATCAGCTGCTGGGCGAAGCCTCTCTGATAATGCTTATGCTAAGGCTCCTGTCTGCAAGTATAGTAGAATATCATTAACAGTGTCAGGAGTGGGCTCCCTCTCAGGGCATGGCTCTCAAGCTGGACCAGTCACTGGTCGCCATTTACTTATTGTGCATGTGCATTTGACGGGAAGCAAACATACAGAGGTCAGAAGACAACTTTTGAGGGTCTGTTCCCTTCTTCCACTCTAAAGGTTCTTTGGATTGAATTCAGGTGGCCAGATTTGGCAGAAAGTGTCTTTACCCACGGAGCCATCTCCCTTGGCTTTTAAACATTCCTTAAACACCCATGCATATGCATAGATAAGAAATATCCTTGGTAGTTTTTCCTTATTGCCAGAAAAGAAGTATTTGTGAATCCAGACAACTTGCAGGAAGTTCATGGTTGCATTCTAGAAAAGTCTGATGACGTAATCTTAATAAGATTCATGGATGTAGAAAGTGACTCATAGTTTTCTAAAACATAAGTTGACTGTAGATGCCAACCAGAAGACGGCAGATGATGTGGTTCATAAGTGAACAGGAGAATGCCTTCAGGCCTCTGCATCTGCACCCACTGATGATGATAGGCAAATGGCATTCAAAGTCTCCATCCCTTAGGCCATGTCTCCCACCTTTAGTGACCTCTCTGAGTCACCCCTGAGGTGAGGTCATGAAGGCCAACAGTGCTGGCCAGATCCCATTCAGCCCGTGGTGGTTGGTGTTTCCATAAGAACTGAGGGAATTATCTCATTCCAACTATAAGTTAGGCGTATAGCTAGGTGTTCTACTCCAGCATTCCACATCCTACGGTCACAGTAAGTCATCTAGACCTAAATGCTTCTATTTACTGTGAAGACTATACTTGTCTAAACTCATCCATTCAACTACCATCCAGTATTCACTGGGCGCCTTACATTGTGTCAGACCCTGTGCTGAATACTGTTGGAGGAGAGTTGTGTTTTGTTTTAAGTTGAAGTCACGAACCTTAACAAATACACAATGAACCCATGACAAGGATTTCATCTAACTCATTATCTAGTGAGGAACCCAAAAGGTGTTGCCTCTTTGGAAGAGATTCCAAAGATTATGATTAATAGTGATAAATACCTAAACCTATTAGGAATGCTGGAATGTGTTCGCTTCACAGACAGGAAACTAGTTTTTCTCCACAGTGAAAGAGAGAATCAGTGCATCTGCCACTTTACAGAATTTCTGAATGAGCACAAATTGCTTACACTGCTGTCAGGTTTCCAAGGCACCTTCTACTTCTCAGTGCTGTAAAGGAGCTGGACATGGTGGTGCATGCTTGTAATCTCAGAGCTCAGGAGGCAGAGGCAGGCGGTCTCTTTTAGTTCGAGGCCAACCTGGTCTACAAAGTGAGTCCAGGACAGCCAAGGCTATACAGGAAACCCTGTCTCAAAGAAAGAAAGGAAAGAAAGAAAGAAAGAAAAAACAAAACAACAACAATGACAAAATAAGACAGCGAAGGACAAGCACTTCCATCCATGTGGATGGAGAAAGAAACGCTCTCAGAAGCAGGGTAGGAAGAAGACCAAGGCGAAAGCACAAGGAGACAAAGTACCATCGGGAAGTTGATGAACTGTGGTTGGTTCGGGAGAGCTGGAGGTACACAAGAAAAAGGGCAGAGACCAAGATGAAGAAAGGACGACAAGTCAGACACGTCACATCAAAGGACTAAGTTATAGTAGGTTAGTGCCTGATGGAGGGTTAGTGGGTTATACGAGATGCTTTTAAATAGCACGTCATTTTTTCTCTGTTTGTTTTGTTTTGTTTGTTTGACTTCATAGTATTTAAAAGAAAAATCGTGTCAGAATCCCCAGTTCTCCAGTAGTTTGATTAGGGTCAAATTTAAGGGTGAATGTGCCTTTTTTCTCTAATGGATTTACTAAATCACCATGACTACAAGCAGCATGTGAAGATGTCGAAACCCTAAAAGTTGGCAAAAGGTCAAAGCTTGAGAAATTCTGATGGGGAACATTTGAAATATTGTAATCCTGATAGTTACTTCACTTTTGGATTTTTGAGAACCCAAGCTGTACTATAGAGAAGAATGGAAGTTCAAGAGGTCTTATGGCTGGTTTTGATGATGCAGGCCTGTAACAAAAGTACCCAGGAGGCTGAGAGAGGAGGTTCAAAAGTTTAAGGCCAGTCTGGGCTATATGTATTGAAACTCTGGAAAAGGAAAATCTAAACAACAACGATAACAATAAAAAGTATTACAATATAGTAAAGTTGAAAAATTGTGGTCTTTGCCAAGGGCCATGATTCTAGGAATGGAAAAAAACAAAAACCAAAAACCAAACAAACCCAAAATTTAGATTGAAGAAATATATAGACTTGCTTTTAACTAGTCTTCATAGTAGATTTGAATGTTAACTATCTCCCACAGGCTCCTGTGTTTGAGCACCTGATCCCAGATCATGGTATGATTTGGGAAATTATGGAAGCTTAAGGAGCTGGGTCCTAGCTGTAGAATGTGGGTTGCTTTGGGATGGGCCCCTCTTTTGGTCAGAGTCTCTCTAATCTGCTTAAGTCAATGAGATGCAAGTAAGCAGCCTCATGCTCCTACCATAGTCCCAGCTACTTCATGTGCCACACATTTCCCACCACGATGGCCTGAACTCTCTAAAACAGCAAGTCAAAGTAAAATTCTTCTTCCTTTAAGTTGCCTTTGGTCAGTATGAAAAGAGTAAGGTACGCAGGAAATTGATACTGGGAAGCAACGCTATTGCTGTGATAACCCTGACCAACGTGCTTTGTATGTGTTTGGAAGTAGAACACTGGAGGAATATGGAAAGAGCTTAGAGCCATGGACTAGCAAAGCCTTAGTATGTTGTAAGATGATAGTTCTGGGGTAAAGGAGGATGTCAAGGTCGCAGGAGTTTGAGAGGGCTATTTGTATTATCCCTAATCAGGAACAGAGCACTAAATGCATGCATTCTGGTGCTGAGCTTGCTTTTTATATAGTTCAGAATCCTTTGCCTAGGGAATCATGCCACCCACAGAGGCTGTGCCTTCCTACCTCAATTACTGTAATCAAGATAGTTCCCCCTGCCTCTGCCCAGACCTGCCCACAGGGCAACCTAATTTGGAGAGTGAGACTCCTTTTTCAGGTGATTCTGGATCGTATTAAAATTGACAAAACTAAACATCACAATAAGCCGGGTGCGGGGGGGGGGGGGGGCAGGGGGAGCAAGAGTTAGTTACAGGGTGTCTTAGTTACCGTTCTATTGCCGTGAAGAGACACCATGACCAAGGCATTCATATAAATGGAGTATTTAATTGGGGTTTGCTTATAATTTCAGAGGATTAGTTCATTATCATCATGGCAGGGAGCAGACAGTCATGAGTCATGGCGCTGGAGCAGTAGTGAGATGTAAATCCTGATCCCTAGGCAGCTGACCTGGGGTATAGGGAGAGGGTGGAGGAGAGGCCTCTGAAAGGAGGGGGAAGGGAGGGGGAGGGAGGAAGGGAGGGGAAAGAGAGAGATTGGGCTGCCCTGGGCTTTTGAAACCTTAAGGCCCGCTCCAAGTGACACACCTCCTCCGACAAGGCCATACCTCATAATCTTTTCCCAACAGCTCATCAACTGGGGACTAAGCATGTGACTATTTGAGCCTATGTGGACTGTTTTAATTCAAACCACCACACAGGGTTATAATGCCTTACACCAAAGCTCTTGAAAGCCACCGAATCTAGGTAATATATGGCAGGGTCAGATTTTCTGGAAGAAGTACTGGAGAGACTATTTGTATATACCCTTAGTTGTAATGGACACCGTAGGACATTGAAGATATCAGAAAAGAGGGATGTCTGTGGAGGAAAGCTGCCCAGAGATAGTCTACTTGTGCCTCAAGATGGACCAAGGCTATTGAAACCCACTAGTGTTCTGAGGTTGTTACTACAAGCCTTGGATAATAGACACAGAGCTGCAGAGTTTGTGTTTGCTCTGCTAGGTGTTGGTCTTGCTCTGCTCTAGTACTTGCTATAGTCACATTCCTGTCCCTTGGACTGGGAATGCTTAGTCTGTGTCAAAGTATATTGAAATGAAGTAACTTAATGTTTTGAAATGCTGGGCTTATAGTTGAGTACCTTCACTCTAGAAGATACTTTTGAACAATATTGGAATTATAAGCCTTTTAAAAAGTTTTATTTTTTTAAACTTTCATTTGTTTTTTTGTGTGTGTGTTGCAGGTGTTGTGTGCATATTGTACATTGGCATGTGTGTGGAGGACACAAGGCAGCTGTTCTCTCCTTCTACCACATGTGTTTCGGGGATGCAACTCAGACTGTCAGGCTCGGTGGTACACACCTTCATCTGCTGAACCACCTTACCAGCCTGACTGTAGGTAGTTGTAAATTTTGTGGTGTAACGACATAACATGAGCCTATGGGAGGCATGAGAGTGGAGTGTTAGAATTTGAATTAAAATGCCCCCTACTGACTCATGTGTTTGGCCACTTGGCCTTCAACTGGTGGTGTTTTGAAAGATTACAGTCCTTAAGAGGTGGGGGCACAGCTGGAGAAAGTAGGTCTTTTGCTGCCAGGCCTCTGTCACCATGGAAACCATGAGCCCAAGTTAACCTTTCCTCTCAGGTTGTCTTCTTGTCAGGTAGATCTGGCCACAGTGCTGCCAGGTAGTAGGGATGGTTATGATTGAAAGGGTCTCAGGGATTAACTTACACTTGTTTTGCTCAGGAGGAAACAAAACAAAGTGGTTCTGTTTGCATTTTGTGTATGTGTTGCTAAGGATGGCTGGACCCAGCTGTTTTGTGTGTGTGTGCACCAGGGTGTGTAGTGTGGTCAGATTCCCTCCTTCATGATGTATGGTCCAGAGATTGACCCCCCAGCACACCCACATACGTGTAAACAGAATGAACACAAGCAAATGTAACTTTTAAAGTGTCTATCTCAAGACCAGAAGTTTCTGCCACCTCTCTAGCCATCAAGGGTTCACGCAACACTGACCCACCACTGTTCTTCCTGCCACTGTAACTGATGATCACAGATGCCACAAGCACTGTGTTTTCTTCCATACTTAGGAACTGCTTTCAAAGCTCAAGTAGGATTTAAAAGTTTGCTTTTGAGACGGGCTTGTTATATTGCCAAGACTGGCTTTGAACCCACAATGTTGCAGCCTCTACACTTCTACCCCCAAATGCTAGGATTATAGCTAGATGTCACCACATCCAGACTCAGACACATTTTTTTTTTAAAAAACTGTCACCATCAAATATTGTTCGGATATCAAAAAAGAATGACATTTCTCATCCATGCTACGGGAGTTGGGGCTGCAGCTCAGTGACTGAGTACATGCATAGTATGAATAAGGCCCTAGATTTGATCCCTAACTCCAAAAATATACAAAGACTAATACATGTTTTAGCATGGGTGAACCTGAAAAAGCATTATGCAGTGAATAATCCAGATACAAAAGGACAATTATTTCTGTGATCTAACTTACATGAGGTTCATAGAATAAGGCCCTAGAGGGAAAAAAAAAAAAAAAAAAAAAAAAAAAAAAAAAGTGGTGGCTGCTAGAGGCTGGGGAGCCAGGGAAGTTGAAGTTACTTGTTTAATGGATATAGATAATTCGGAGTGATGAAAAGTTCTAAGAATGGACTGTGGTTCTACTATGCTTGTGAATGTACTTCATGCCACTAACTTGGATACTTAAAAGTGGGTGCAGTGCCCCTTACACATACGTAGCCAATGGGTAGCTTGGCCTTCATGTGGGTCCACTAGGAAAGGGAGTGCAGGCTGTCTCTGATATGGATTCTGTTGCCTGCTTTTCCATCATTTCCCTCTGGCTGGGCTGCCTCACCAGGCCACAGGGAGGAAGATGCACTCAGTCTTGATGCAACTTGATGTGCAGGTTGTTGTTGTTGGGGCTCCCTTTATCTGAGGAGTAGGGGAGGGGGAGATAGGGGGAAAAGGGAGGGAGGGAGAGATGAGGAGAGGAGGGAGGGCCAGTGATTGGGATGTAAAGTGAATAAAAAATAAAAGTGGGTGCAGTGAAGCCAGGCTTTATAGTGCATGCCTACAGTCTTAGAACTTGGGAGGTGCAGGAAGGAGGGACAGGGTTTCATACACTTTCCCTCTGTAATGTACTCTTTACATTATGAGCCATCCTTACATACACAGCCTGGCTACATGAGCCTCTATCTCAAAATAAACAAGCAAAACCAACAAAACAAAACAAGTCTGGGAAGATGGCTCGGTTCCTAAGAGCACTTGGTGCTTCCCAGAGGACCTGGGTTTGGGTCTCAGCACCTACAAGGTGATTCACATCATCTACAATTCTAGTTCCAGGAAATATGACATCCTCTTCTGACCTCCAGAGGCACCAGGCATGTGCATAGTGCTCAGACATACATAAAAGCAAAATACCTGTACACATAAACTAATTTTTTTTTTAATGTTTAAAATAAAAACACTAAGAGAAACCAAAACGAAGCAGCCACCCCCATAAGTTACAATAGTAAATTTAATGTTAGGTCTAATTTATATCCTCAAGATCCATTTGAAAAACCGTAATGAATCACTGATATCTACCCCCCAAATCCCATAGACTTTGATTTTACTTGGGTTAAGTTGGGGTGATTTTTAAAATTCCTTAACAAATCTTAGACTTACTGAGGCCTAAGGAGGGATCATAACCCGCAGGACTGTGGTGCTTGTCCTGGAGTCTACATAGGAATCATTTGATAAGGCTGGGTGCGGTGGGTCACACATTGAATCCCAGCCGTCAGGAAGCAGCTCCTCTTTCTGAGGCTCCAGTCCTAAAAGCCGCATAAACTTCTATCATTTACAAATTACCCACGTGTGGAGCTTTGCACTCTGGGCGTAACACTGTCATTTATCACCGTGAAATCAAAGCAGCTGCAGCTGCACTTACCTACAGGAGGCCTCCACAGGTGGGGCCTTTGAACATTCCCCCGGGGTGGGGGCTGCCAAGAGGGTCATTAGACCCTAACACGAAACTACAGCTACTCACTCACTCCTGTCTCCACCCCCCAGCTATATATAATTTTGTGTGTATAATAATATATATGTGGTCTACATGTGGTCTGGGAAACACTAGAGTATACATAGGTAGGAGGCTGATGGAAGAGAGTCTACCTATGCAGATTTGAGGAGGTCATCATCCCCACTAAGCTGGAGTCTTGTAGTGATGTGGCTGTTTAAGCGTGGGGGAGAGTGTCACTCATAAGTAGCTCCTCCTCCTGCTCCTCCCATAAACAAGCCCAGCTAAACTCATTGGTTCGACAAGGTACATGTGGATGAAGACACTGATTTGGTCTTTCTATCCATAGTGAGTAGATGTTTGTGCGTGTCTCCCCAGGAGAAGTGATGGTTCCTGCTGCCATGTTTTCTCCACCACTGCAGATTGCATCCTCTCAAGCGATGAGCCTAAATAGGTCCTTCCTTTCTCCCTTCAGTTGTTTCTGTCAGGTACTTTGTCTCAGCAATGGAGAAAAAAAAGTAACCAATAAAATGATGGTGCAGACTTACCTGTTCAGTACTAATCAAGCCACACTCGGTGCTCACCTTAGCAGACCTGGTCCAGCAGCTGGTCCAACAACTTGGACAAGATCTTGGAGCCTAGAAATTTTTTTGTTTTGTTTTTGTTTTTGTTTTTTCTCAAAGGATGGTCCTACATCAGAAAGTGTCAGCATTGTGGCGAGCTTTTTAGAAATGCAAAATTTCAGACTCCAGCACCGCCAGCCTGAATCAAAAGATGGAGATGGGCCCCCGCCCCCCAGAACCGTGTAGCTTCACAAACCCCACAGGGGATTCTGGTCCATGCGAACGACTGAGAGTGGCTCCCCACACTTCAGCTTCAAGATATTTTGGGACAATAAGCTCTCTCTGATCCCTCCCAGTCACATAGAGATTACTTCCTGTTTCATGTCTAAATTTATCTCCTAAAACCTTTGAAGGGTGGAGCTCTCAGTCTTCAAAAGTGTTAGGCACTGCTCTTATGTGCCTTTGTGGGTAACAGCCCAGGTTGGGTCTCAGAAGAAGGGGAACCAAGGAGGTGATGAAGACACAGCTGACGCCGAGAAGGGGATGTCGAGGGTTGATCTTTGCTCTCCCCCACTTGACCACCATTTAATAACTGGGCAATCCAAGACCCACTCAGAGCAGGAGCACAGCAGTCTGCTACGGTAGACACAGTCTGAGTTTTAAAGGTTAATAGCGGAACTCTAAGGAGCTGGAGACACTATATAGTGGAAATGCAGAGAATCTCGTTTATTGGCCAATATTCACCCAGAAATTGCCTAAATTAAGTGGGGGGTGGGGGGAGAGATAAGTGTATAGGCCTCCAGGAACTGACGGTGGATGAGGAATGAAAATGGCCCTGGATGACAATAGTTTAGAATTTGATGTTTATTTCAGGGGACTCAACTCACAGTGTCATTTTAGCACCCTGTTACTTGTATCTTGTTTAAGTTGGCATTTAACCAAGCTCATTGATGTCCTCAAAACAGTATGTTTTAAAGCTCCCACACCATCACCCTTATGTAGCAATGATTATCACCTTCCTCTCAAGGAAAACATTTCCTTCTGGGTTGAACTTTCACTTGCTATCATCGAGCCAAATGCCAGCATCTTTGCACTTTCTTATTTATGTGTGTTGTGTTTTGTGTGTGTGTAGAAAATTTCCAAAGAGTTTTATCACTAGAAGTGATTATATCTCATAGTTTATGCAATATTAATCAAAGTATGCCTTCTCTTTTTCTGGTTGTCATTTTACAAACTGCTTTATGGATTCTTTGTTTGTGCATTTAGTTGCCCCTACATTTTATGGCGGATTCCACTAAGTTGTCCTCTAGAGCAAACTTTTTAACTTTAAAAATATTTATGTTTGGAAATAGTGTTGAGGGATCAGCAGCCTTCTGGCTCACCATCACCTGTCAGTTCAGCGTAACCAATGGTAACTCAGTTTCCTCTGAGTTCTTCGGTGATGACTTCCTAGTTCTGCTGATTAAAGTGGGTTTGAAAGGGCTTTTGTTTATTTAAGGGCTTCAAGGCTGTTTGCCTCACAAGTGATTGGGAACAAGGCTATCCCTAGAACAGAAATCACAGACTAAAGCAGAGAAAGCGTGCCTGCTCCCAGCTCTCCCGAATCCATGTTTGCACCCGCGGCAGCCTATGCATAGTGCATTCGCACACTCTAAGCTTTGACTGTAATCTTTTGGGTTTTTTGCTCTCTTAGGTTTCCTCTCATTGTGGTTAGTGCATGGGAGGGGCTTTCCTGGTGCACTCTCTTCGGTTTGTTTCCTAAAATATTTTGCATTGTTTTGCATGAGTGTATTTCCTACCTTGTGATACCTGGGTCACAGAGAGCTAATAACACTGTATAAACGCAATCGTATGATCACAGCGGCGAGGGAGGGTAATGTTTATCAAGAAGATATGTGGTAAAATGTAAATAATGTAAGATTTACCGCTTGCCACATCCCTTTGAAGCGAGTAGTGTGGTGGCATCAAGTTTACAATATGGGGTAACATTACCTCCACCCATCTCCAGGTTTTCATTATAGTAGAAGTGTACCCACCTATCAGTAATTCCTCATTAACACCCCCAGCCCCCATAATGGTCATTCTGATTTCTATATCTATGTATTTGACACTCTAGGTAGTTCATGTAACTGAGACCATACAATTTGTCCTTTTTGTGTCTGGTGAACCCACTGGGCATGATGCCTTAAAGGTTCAGCCATGTCGTGCCATACATGGCAGCACATGGGTGTAGTCCTGGGATATGCAAGTAGGTAAAGGAGGATTGTGCTGACAGACCAAAGTGGCTCCATTTTGCTTAAAACGTCCGTTTCTGTATTTGGGTGACCTAGTCCTGAACTTTGAATCCAGGAAAAAAAAAAAAAAAAACCCGCAGAAGATACACTTGGCACAGAGACATAGAATAGCCAATCAGCTGGAAAACAGAAAAGCACTGAAAGTCTAGACGCTTCTTTAGATCTTCCAAAAAGTTAGTTTTTTGTGGTTTGGCACTGGACTTGTACTAATCAGTTCAAAGGAAAACATCTTGCTATAAATATTAACCAATGAGATGTTCACCAGACTGAAAACCTGCTTGCTTGCCTGCTTGCTTGCCTACCTGCTTGCCTGCCTGCTTGCCTGCCTGCTTGCTTGCTTGCCTGCTTGCTCACTCGCTTGCTTGCTTGCTACAATCCATAAAAATCTCTTCCTTCCTAGGCTTGAGACTCCCATCTGAGAACTGCTGCCTTAGTGATGGTGTGAGCCCTGCTTAAGTTAGCAATAAAGACCCTTGTGTGTTTGCATCGGAATTGGCTCCTTGGTGGTCTTTGGGGTTTTGTGAGCTGGGCATAACAGTGCATTTCAGGCATCTTGGGGCTACATATTGAGACCTTGTCTTAAAAATCTTTTTTTTCTCTTTTAATATGTTTTATCTTATTTTTTCATTTATTTATTTAATCACCTTACAGCCTGACCCCAGGCCCCTACCTCTCCTCCCAGTCCCACATTCCTGCCCCCTCTCCCATTTCCCCCTTTCTTCTTCTCAGGGAAGGGGAAGCCCTGCCCCCAAGGGGTACCAATCCATCCTGGCACTTCAAGCTGCAGTGGGACTAAGATCATCTTCTCCCACTGAGGCCAGACAAGGCAGCATAGCCAGGGGAAAGTGATCTAAGGGAGGCAACAGAGTCAGAGACAGCCCCTACTCCCATTGTTAGGGGACCCACATGTTGACTTAAGCTGTATATCTAGTACATATATGTATGGAGTCTAGGTTCAACCCATGCATGCTCTTTGGTTGGTAGTTCGGTCTCTGTGAGCTCCAATGGGTCCAGGTTACTTTACTCTGTGGGTCTTCTTGTAGTGTCCTTGACCCATCTGGCTCCCCTCAGTCCTTCCCCCCACTCTTTCATAAAACTCCCAAGGCTTGGTCTATTGTTTGGCTGTGGGTCTCTGTATCTGTTTCCATCTGCTGGTGGATGATGGACACTTGCTCAACTATGTTCATAGCAGCTTTATTTTTATTTATTTATTCATTTATTTATTTTTTAATTAATATATTCTTGTTACATCTCAATGTTTATCCCATCCCTTGTATTCTCCCATTCTTCCCTCCCTCCCCCCCCAGCAGCTTTATTTGTAATAGCCAGAAACTAGAAACAATCTAGATATCCCTCAACCGAAGACTAGATAGAGAAAATGTGGTACACTTATACAATGGAATACTACTCAGCTATTAAAAACAAGGAAATCATGCCATTTGCAGGCAAATGGATGGAACTATAAAATATCATCCTGAGTGAGGTAACCCAGACCCAGAAAGACACATATGGTATATACTCGTTTATAAGTGGATTTTAGCCATAAAGTACAAGATAAGCATACTACAATCTACAGACCTAAAGAAGCCAAGGAGGACATCTGTAGTGGATGGAGGGAGGAAACTGGGTGGGAGAGGGATCTGATATGGGGAGAGTAAGGGGGTGGTGGGGGAGGACCAGAAGAGAGACTGGGAATTGGTGAGGGGGCATCTCTGGAACAGGTGCCTATGGGGGTGACCCTAGCTAAGATTCCTAGTAGCAGCGGGGAGGATATGGAGCCTGAAGTCACCACTTCCTGTAGCCAGGTGTGACTTCCAGTAGAGGAAGGAGGATACCAACCCACACATAAAACCTTTGGCCCAAAATTTGTCCTGTCTACAAGAAATATAGAGATAAAGATGTAGCCAAGATTGAGGGGATGGCAAACCAATGACTGGCCGAGCATGAGACCCACACTATGGGAACGAGCCAACCCTTGAAACTATGAAAGATATTCTGCTATGCTAGCAGACAGAAGCCTAGCATAACAGTCTTAAAAAATCCTTTACAGCTGGTTGTGATGGCATGCACATATAATCACAGTACTAAGAAGGATAAGGCAGGGGTATATCCATGAAGCCAGTCTTGGCTACACTGTAATATACCTGCTTCGAAAAAACTTTAAAATTAAAAAAATGTGTGTTTGTGTGTGTGTGTGTGTGTGTGTGTGTGTGTGTGTGTAGTGTGTGTTTCTGCCTGAGTGCACTGGTGTCCCTGCTCTGTACTTTGTGTGTTCATTTATCAAGTGATAAACATCTGAGTTGTTTCCTCCTGCTGGCTCTTGAGAATATGTTTTAACTAACATGGTGTGCCAGGACCTGAGTTTCCTAAGTCCCTGCTTGCAAATCTTTTGCCCATGTATGTAACAGTGAAATTGTTGGATTGTATAGTGATTCCGTTTAAATTCTTTGTGGAACTAATGAAAACAAAAACACTGTAAGTATCCTAGTTTATCTCTATTAACCACAAACAAGTTGACTTTCTGGGCCCCAAACAGGATGTTATAGAATGTCTTAAAGACAAAACAAAGTAAAGCTGGCCCACCCCAACACCTGCCCCGTCTATGAACTGTTGGAGTTCGCGAAGGGACCAGTCCTGCAGAACCAAAGCCGCAGGATCTCCACAGGGCAACAACAGGCTATCTGAGAGGAGTCCCAGTGAAGGAGGATCCAGTATTGATGATCTAGCAGAAGCCAGAGGCCTCGTACCAGATGAATGACTCATTACAATGAACATTTGCAAATAAAGATGTGTGAACAGAGGGTATCCTGTGGGACTCACTATGACACACCACAGCTTCCACAACAAGGTGGTGTTTATTTATTTGTTGATTTATTTTTATTTTATTTTGGGGAGAGGTTGCAAGGGCAGAGGGTAGGTATGGAGGGATGGAGAGATGAGAGGGACTGGGGTGCATGATGTGAAATTCACAAAGAATCAGTAAAAAGTTAAGAAGAAGAAGAAGAAGAAGAAGAAGAAGAAGAAGAAGAAGAAGAAGAAGAAGAAGAAGAAGAAGAAGAAGGATGATGATACTATCACCAAATCTCAGTGCCATTTAAGACCATGGAGCTTAGAGTCATGGATACGGTGATAGTTCTTATTGTCAACTTGGCATAACACAGAGTCACCTGGGAATAGAAACCTAGAATTGAGTAATTACTCAAATCAGATTGGCCAGTGGCTACATCTGTGCAGAAATTGTCTTGGCTGATGATTGACATGGAAATCACCACTGTGGGTGATGCCATTTCTAGGCAGGCGGTCCTGGCATTTATAAGAAAGCTAGCTGAGCAGGAACCAGCAAACAAGCCAGAAAACAGAATTCCTACATGGTTTCTGCTTCAAGTTCCTGCTATGAATTCCTGCCTTGACTTCCCTCCAGGATGGATTCTGGTAGTATAGGTGATTCTGGAATAAACTCTTCCCTCTCCTGAGTTGTTTTTGGTCAGAGTGTTTTATCAGAGCAACAAAAGTAGAACAGGTACAATTTACCTTCCCCCTCTTTAGGCACAGAGCAGCTTGGATCCTTGGACTGAAGCAAACTGGGGCTTTGTCAGAACTGGGCTAAATCTTTGGAGATTTCACGCTCCATCAGAGAGTGAAAAACAGTGCTACTTCTAACTAACTGCCAAGTCACATCCATCTGACCTCACATCCTTCCCATTGTCTGCATTGCCTCCGTCCTGGCCCAGGTTACTCCCAGCTCTTTGTAAACCCTGCCACAACTTTTCTTTCTTTCTTCTTTTTTTAATGTGTGTTTGCCTGCATGTATGTATATGTACCATATGCAGCAGAGGACATCAGATATGCTGGAACTGGGATTATGGGTGGTTGTGAGCCACCCTGTGGGTGTTGGGAACTGAATCCAGGTCTTCTGAAAGCACAGAAATCTCTTAGTCACAGCGCCGTCTTTCTAGCCCCTACTATAACATGTCTTTTTGTTTGTTTGTTTGTTGTTTGTTTTCAAGGCAGGGTTTTTCTGTATAGTCTTGACTGTCTTGAAACTCCATCTGTTGACCAGGCTGATCTCAAACTCTAAGATCTGCTTGTCTCTGCCTCCTGGGTGCTGGGATCAAAGGCATGTACCACCACCTTCCAGGGCAGTAGAAGGTCTTGATGGTCTTCCTATTAATTTACTTGCTTTCACACTCTAGCTAAAACAATTAAAAAAATTCAGATCTAATCAACTCGCCAACAAAATTATAATTATAAAATTTACATGGAAAGCAAACAGGCAATGATCAGGAAGGTTTTTATTTTGAAAAAAGTACTGACTTGGTGAGGTGGTGTGTGCCTCAACTCCCAGCACTCTGGAGGAAGAGATAGGCAGATCTTGTGAATTCCAGGCCAACCTACAGGGTCTACATAGTGAGACCCTGTCTTAAAAAAATAAACAAATGTTAAAAAAGAAGGAGAAGGAGGAGGAGGAGAAGGAAGAAGAGGAGGAAGAGGAAGAAGCATTGTGAAGGGACTCATCAAATATCAAAACAGACTGTAAAAGCCTTAAATACCAATCAATAGATCCAAATATAGGGAGACCCAAACATATGTGAGTTTATAGTAAGTGCCATTTTTGAATTATTGGGGAAATTTTTATTTAAAAAAAACAACAACTGGGTATTGAGATGACTAAGGAAAGTATTTTTTTAAGTCATGAATGACTCCCTCCAAAATTTCAAGTATATGAAAGAGTCACATTATATTTTTCAAAACTAAAACGATGGAAACACAAGAAGAGAATTCAGGAAAGTGTCATTACATTCATAGTTTTCTGAGAATTGAAAAATCCCAGAAGCCTTTAGGTAAATAGCTGGCTTATTACTCACATAAAAGTTAACACCTTTTCTTCATGGAAAATGTCACAGGTAAGGTAAGATTGCTACTGATAAATTGCAAGTACTTTAAGGACAAAGGGTACTATCTTTAGTATAGAAGGCATTCTTACAAGACAACAAAAAAGCTGAACAGGATGCTGGGCTGTAGATGCTATTTTTTAACTATTTTATTTGGGGTTTCTTAAGCCTCTACCTCCCTTCTAACACCCCCAACCCTAGATAGGGGAGAAAGAATGTTAGAATGGACAAGGGACATAGACCTCTTTAGATTTAGTTCTAGTCCATTAGGCTAGTAGGGTTCTTTGGGGGCAATAACAATTTCAGTCATCAGGATATCCAGCAGCTGCCTTCTTCCCTCCCCAAATGACCTACTCCTCAAACCACCCCCTCCCCTAGAGCGTCCCTCAAAGCATCCATCCTCTCTCTGGACTCTGATATTTATTTCTCTCAGAGACCTCAGAATTAAACTAATTCCAGCTGGCAATGACCATGCCCCTCTCTGAGCTTTACAAGGCTGTTATCAGCTGTAGACAAACTAAAATCATCTCTATATCCCACACTTGGGATTAAAAAAAAAAAACTGCTTATGTAACATAACAGGGTTTTTTTTGTTGTTGTTGTTTTGTTTTTTGTTTTTGTTTTTGAGACAGCTTTGGCTGTCCTGAATTCACTTTGTAGACCAGGCTGGCCTTGACTCAGAGATCCATCTGTCTCTGCCTCCAGTGTGCTGGGATTAATGACATGCTCCACCACCCCCCAGCTTAGAGCACATGTTCTTAACACACTTTCTCTTTTTCCTGAGTTCCATTAAAAAAAAAAAAAAAGACTTCTTAAAATTAACCTTTGAGGGAAACATCTGCCCCTTTTGACATTAAAAAATATTGTTTATTTATTCATTCATTCATTATTCACTTTTATGCATTTAAAAAATGCAGATCTCTACCAAATCAAAGCCATTAAGTTCCTGACACCAGATGGCTATGAGTTTAGTACTTCTCCTTCACTGTTGAGACAGTCTTACTATATAGCCCAAGCTACAGGGTCACCATCCTCCTGCCTTTGCCTCCTAAATGCAGAGGTTATAGGTATATACCACCACATCCACTTTATCTCAAGGTGGTACTCCAGCCTAAAGCACCCTGGGAAATACTGGTGGACAGTACCCAGGTGTGCTGAGTAGTGTTCTGTCAACTTGACACAAACTAATCAAAGAGGAGAGAACCTCAATAAAGAAGATACTTACATAAGACGGGGCTGTAAGCAAGCCCGTAGGGCATTTTTTAAATTAGTGGTTGATGGAGAAGGGCACAGTCCATTCATTAGTGGTCAGTGCCATCCCTGGGCTGGTGGTGCTGGGTTCTATAAGAAAGCAGGCTGAGCAAGCCTCGAGGAGCAAGCCAGTAAGCAGCATCCCTCCATGGCCTCTGCATCAGTTCCTGCATCCAGGTTCCTGCCCTGCGTGAGTTCCTGTCCTGATTTCCTTCGATGATAAACTGTGATGTGGAAACATATGCTGAATAAACTCTTTCCACTCCAAGTTGCTTTGGTCACGCTGTGTCATCACAGCAATAGTATCTGTAACAAAGCAAGGCATCAGGGGTGGCCTACTTCTCTTCAAATTGCTACCCAGGGAGATTCCTCAGGCTCCCAAAGCAATGAAGGCTATTTTCACTGTAGTTGGTCGCCCACCAGAACTAGATGGTAAGACCCTATTGCTGAAGACACCACACACTGTGCTAAAATGACATAGAGAAATCAAGCTGGACCTGAGGTGGAAGCTTACTTCCTGCTAGGTAGCCCTCACAGTGCTAGAAGGGGCTATGCAAGCCGCTGGGGAAGAATTGTAATCTTATTCAGCTATGCATTTTGCATGCTATATTATGGGCCTGCTATGCAATAAGTGCTCACTGGTTTCATAGTGACAAGTTTGTTAAGAAAATAACCGGCTGAATTCTGATTGGGTCTGAGGCCTGCTCCACAGGAAGGGGGTCATGCCAGGTACTGTAAGCCTAGTCCTGAAGCCTGTGGCTGGGGAAGTCACAGGCCCCAGCTGGGAAGCCACTGCTAAATGGCTATGGTGCACCCACTAAATTCCCTCTTAAGTAATCATAAATTTGCATTATGACTATAAATAGTTCTGCTGTCAACTTTGGTCAGTGAGGCTTCTTTTTTAAAATATTTTATTAATTTATTCATATTACATCTCAGTTGTTATCCCATCCCTTGTATCCTTCCATTCCTCCCTCCCTCCCGCTTTCCCCCTACTTCCTTCCTCTATGTCTGTGGCTGAACGGGACCCCTTCCCCCTGCCAGCAGTGACTGTGACTGGTCAAAATGCAGAAAGCAAATGACTACAGAACGGTCAACCTTAAGCAGGACATCTGTTTCACTCCCTTCAAGATGCAGGGGACCTTGGCCGGGAACTTTACCGCTGGCTTGCCTATGTCTCTACCTTGCAGAAGACAGAAAGCTGGATCTTTGCAGCCTCTGTAACAGTGTGAGCCGGTCCCTCATGCAAATGCTAATGAATGTAAGGACTTGAATTTCCCTAGAATTCTATTTTAGGTGGGCCTCCTCCTATGACAATAGAGACCCCAGGACAGCAAAACTTTATTGTAGCCATTTTAAAAGAGATGTTGAGACACTGCCTTTCCAAATGCCTCCCCCCCAACCCCCCCTGCCCCGCTGCACTCCCCCCTCCAACCCAGTTACTTAGTATCTCATATTTAGTTAAAGTGACTTTTAACCTGGCTTTGATATTTCAGTTTTTGATAGTTGAGACACAATTCTTCAGGAGCATGAGGGATACTTGTGTCGTGTGACCCTTACTGTTGCTAATAATTTGACACCTTAAGGAGGATGAATTCCAGGCTCCAAATATTCATATATATGGGAGAGCAGAGGCACCAATTCTGATAGAATTGTATTTATATTGTTATTTTGCAAGAGTTTGTGCATGCCACTTTCTCATACAGAGAGAATTTTATAGGAAGACTTTTGTAGAAAGAATTTGGGATTTAAAAAAAACCCACCTTGAGTTCAGGGAAAGATTTATAATACTTTTCATCAGTGTACGCAAGGGAGGAAAAAGTCTGCTGAGAGGATCTACCTGAGTGCTGGGGGTCATGTTAGTTACACAGATGTGCTGGGAAGTTGCATGTGATCATGCCAGGTCATGTCCAGTGACAAGAACTTGGGGACTCTGGACAGGGAAGAACTATTGAGTAAAGCTGTTAGGCCGCGGTGGGGTAATTCTCAAACCCTGACAGCTCCCTAAGCAAGAGCTAAGTAGCTGCAGCTTGTCCCAAGGCTCTGGCAGAGCCTCTGACTACACACGTGATCGGTCTCAAGCCTCAGCCAAGAATGTGTTCAGCAGGGGAGGGCATGACATCACTTCTGCCATCCAACACCAGTGTTCACAGATCTGCTGTGCCAGGAAGATTCATATGAGCAGATGAACTCCTCACGTACCAGACCTAACCCAAGTTGTGGGAGCAGAGAGCAGATAAGAACCGAATGGATTTGCTCAAAGTGTTCAGATTAGGTAGCAACAGACTGGTTCTCTCTACCATCAGCAAACCTCTGGTCTTTGACCACAACTACTCATTGTGAAGCTAAGAAAATAACAAGTGGAATTCTGGGAAGGCCAAAAGGCCTTTTGGGGAGGTATTTTTTAAAAGATCTAACATAAAAATGCATTTCTAACTGTACCAAATAAGAAGGGAAATCTCCCTACAAAATGGAAATATTTTTCTTTCATTTGAGCAGTAGTTCTCAATCTTTACCCTTTAATTACAATTGCTCATGTTGTGGTGACCCCAGCCATAAAATTACTTTCATTGCTACTTCATAACTGTAGTTTTGCTATTGTTATGAATCATAATGTAGCTATCTGACACGCGGTGTATCTGATATGTGACCCCCATGAATAGGTTGTTTGCCCCTGAAAGGGGTCATGGGACCTGCAGGTTAAGAACCCCTGGCTTATAGCTTCAGAAAAAGAGATCATTTAAAAACACATTTTCTTATGTTCCATACCTCTTAACTTGGAATGGTGCTAAATGTTTTATTTTTAATCACAAACATTTTTAAAAAGAAATGTATTTATTTATTACATATACAGTATTCTGCCTGCTTGTGTGCCTGCGCAGCATAAGAGGGCACCATATCTGATTACAGATAGTTATTAACCACCATGTGGTTGCTGGGAATTGAACTCAGGACCTCTGGAAGAGCAAGCAGTGCTCATAACCGCTGAGCCACCTCTCGAGCCCACAAACATATTTTTTTAATGTAATAAAAGTATATAGGCCTCCTTTCCTTTTCAAAATCTTACTCCTATCTTTCCTCTGAGTAAACACAGAAAGTTCAATGCAAATGTCTTGGCCAACCAAATAGAGCTTAGTTCTGTGATTTCTGTTTCTGATTTTTGTGTATCCATGCTCTCTAAAACTGGTGATTAAAGCAAAAATTCTAGTATCTGTGGGTGATTAACAAAGTAAGCTTAGTCAGATCTAATATATATATATATATATATATCAATCAGCTTCATGCATTCATTTTACTTTCATTAGTATATAAGTTGCACAAAGCAATGGCCTTATAACATTTCCATACATGCTTATATGCATGCTGACTTGCTCATCTGTTCTATTATTCTTTCTGGTCCCTCTCTTCTTCATACCCTTAACAGCCTCTACTCTATTTCCCTGCTCACCTGTTCTAGTTCATGGTAATAAACACCATGACCAAAAGCAATTTGGGGAGGAAATGGTTTGTTTCATCTCATAGTTTACAGTCTACCACAGAGGGAGGCCAGAGCAGGAACCTGGAGGCAGGAACCTGGAGGCAGGAACTGAAGCAGAGGCCATGCGGAAGGCTGCTCACTGCTTTGCTCCCAATATCCTGATTAGCTTGCTTTTGTAGAGTGCACAAGAGCAACTTCACTGGAGGTGGCACTGCCCGGAGTGAGCTGTTTCCCCAACATCAGTCGTTAATCAAGAGCCCCACACATACATATTTATAGGTCAATCAGAAGGAGGCACTGTCTCAATTGAGGGTTCTTGTTCATAGATGACCCTTGTTTGTATCAGGTTGGTAAAAATCTAGCATGCCCAATTCCACATGTGATAGAAAATACATGATGTTCTTCTAGTTGCTGTGAACAAAGATCAGAAAAGAAGCGACCGAAGTGAGGAAGGGTTTGCTTTGGCTTACAGTTCGAGAGGATACAGCCCATCAGGGTGTGGAAGGCATGGCGGCAGGTACATAAGGTGGCTGGTCACATCACGTCTGCAGTGAGTAAGCAGAGAACAAACAATGAATGTGCTGCTTAGCTAGCCTCCTCCTCTTTATTCATTCCAGAACCCTAGTTCATAGAATGCTGCTGCCCATATTCAGGTTTGCCTTCCAGCCTTGGCAGAATGTTCTGGAAATACCCTCACCCACACCCAGAGGTGCTTTTCAGTGACAAGTTCTAAGTCCAGCCAAGCTAACAATGATTAACCATCGGGCTTCTCTTTGTGAGACTGGCTTATCTTGAACAGTGATCTCCAACTCCATCCACTTTCCTGCAAGCAACATAATTTTATTTTTTGAATGGGAGAATAAGTAGCCAATTGTGTACATGTGCCATGCTTTCTCTTTTCTTTATCCATTCATCTATTGAGGACCATGTAGGCTGATTCCATAGGTAGGCCGTTGTGAATTCTGCCTCAGTGGACATGGATACGAAGATTCCTATATCATTACATTTATTTTATTAGGAGACAGATACTAGGAATTCAAGAGGAAACAAAAGTAAGCCTCAGAGTGAGTTTCAACTGTCATATTCATCTTTTATCTTGGATTATTTGTTCCTTCTGGTTTTTATCCTCTCCTGCTGTTTGTGTGACATTTGTTTATTCTTAAAATTTCAAGTAAATTTGTTTATTTATGTATTCGGTGTGTATATGTGCCTGTGCCACAGGACACAGAGAGGTCGGAGGAGGACACCCTGCAGGGATCAACCCCCTCCCTCCTTCTACCAAGCCAGTCTCGAAATGGGACTCAGGTTGTCACGCTTGGAGAAAAGTGACTGTGCTCACTGAGCCATTTCAATGGCTCAGTTTGGTTATTCTTTATTGCCACACCTTCTTTTCATCCCTATTTTCAAGTTTTCTCCCCTTCTCTGGAACATACCTTAAGCTGAGAAGACCCCTAGCTTTACAGGAAAGGAGCTGCTAACCACAGTCACAGGGATCTGGCTCTTTCTCTTCAGTCTCATTTCCCGGGTGTCTGCAAGGGGGCGGGCATTACTCCCAGCCTTTCAACTTTTGGTATTTTTCTTTTCATGTGCAGCTAAGATGGAAAAAACTGAACCCATCCGTTGTTCAACCTACATCTTGATACTTAATAACTCAGATGGTGACTTCTTCTTTTCTTTTTCTTTTTTTGTCCTGTGAACGTCTTCTGCCAGAGACAACAAGGCATGAGCTGCAGTACACACAGACGCTTTGCTTTTGAGGGGTAGTTTCAGTCGTGTCCCTTTCAAAGTCACCCACTTAGAGGTGCTAATTTTAGCCCTCGCTGTCTCACAAGAGGTTTCCTTCTAGCTAGTGAGCTTCCAGGTATCAAGCATGGAAATAGTTTTGTAGTGAGGCCAGGGGCTTACAAAAGGACGCCTCTGGATTTTCCACATCCTTTCTTGGATATGAATAAAATTCAAAGAAGTGCCCACATTAAAAACTACTTTTCTTTTTTCTTTTTTAAAAAATATATTTTATTACTTTATTCATATTACATCTCAATTGTTATCCCATCCCTTGTATCCTCCCATTCCTCCCTCCCTCCTATTTTCCTCTTACTCCCCTCCCCTATGACTGTGACTGAGGAGACCTCTTCCCCCTGTATATGCTCATAGGGTATCAAGTCTCTTCTTGTGGCCTGCTGTCCTTCCTCTGAGTGCCACCAGGCCTCCCCATCCGGGGGACGTGGTCAAATATGGGGCATCAGAGTTCATGTGAAAGTCAGTCTCCACTCTCCACTCAACTGTGAAGAATGTCCTGTCCATTGGGTAGATCTGGGTAGGGGTTCGAAGTTTACTGCATATATTGTCCTTGGCTGGTGCCATAGTTTGAGCAGGATCCCTGGGCCCAGATCTGCCCATCATAATGTTCTTGTAGGTTTCTAGGACCCTCTGGATCCTTCTATTTCCCCATTCTCCCATGCTTCTCTCACCTAGAGTCCCAATAAGATGTCCTCTCCTCTGTCCCACTTTCCTAATAAGTGAAGACATTCATGGGACATGCCCCTTGGCCTAGTGTCCAGATATAAGTGAGTATATATCATTTGACTCTTTCTGCTTCTGGGTTAACTCACTCATTATGATAATTTCTAGTTTAATGCATTTGTCCACAAAATTTGGGAGTTCCTTCTTTTTAATAGCTATGTAGTATTCCATAGTGTAAATCTACCAAAATTTCTTTATCCATTCTTCTACTGAGGACACTTAGGCTGTTTCCAGGTTCTGGCTATTATGAATAAGGCTGCTATGAACATGGTTGACCAAATGTTCTTGTGTGCTGGAGCATCTTCTGGGCATATTCCAAAGAGTGGAATAGCTGGGTCTTGAGGAAGCCCTATTCCCAGTTTTCTGAAATGGTGCCAGATAGATTTCCAAAGTGGCTGTACTAGTTTGCATTCCCACCAGCAATGAAGGAGTGTTCCTCTCTCTCCACATCCTCGCCAGCATGTGGTGTCATTTGAATTTTTGATCTTTGCCATTCTGATAGGTGAAAGATGGAATCTCAGAGTTGTTTTGATTTGCATTTCCCTGATAACTAAGGAGTTGAGCATTTCTTTAAGTGTTTCTCAGTCATTCGATATTCCCCTGTTGAGAATTCTCTGTTTAGTTCCAAGTCCCATTTCTCAATTGGGTTATTTGGTTTGGTGGTGTTTAATTTCTTGAGTTCTTTATATATTTTGAATATTAGACCTTTGTCAGATGTAGGGTTGGTGAAGATCTTTTCCCAGTCTGTAGGCTGTCACTTCGTTCTGTTGACAGTGTCTCCTGCCTTACAGAAGCTTCTCAGCCTTATGAGGTCCCATTTATTAATTGTTGACCTTAAGGCCTGGGCTGTTGGTGTTCTGTTCAGGAAGTTGTCTCCTGTGCCAATGTGTTCCAGGTTCTTCCCCACTTTTTCTTCTAACTTAGTGTCTCTGGTTTTATGTTGAGGTCTTTGATCCACTTGGATTTGAGTTTTGGGCATGGTGACAAATATGGGTCTAATTGCATTTTTTTTTATATGTAGACATCCAGTTAGACCAGCACCATTTGTTGAAAATGCTATCTTTTTTCCATTGAATAGATTTGGCCTCTTTGTCAAAAATCAAGTGACCATATGTGTGTAGATTCATATCTGGGTCTTTGATTCGATTCCACTGATCAACCAGCCTATTGCTGTGCCAGTACTATGCTGTTTTAATTACTGTTGCTTTATAGCACAGCTTGAGATTAGGTATGGAGATTCCTCTGGAGGATCTTTTATTGTACAAGATTGTTTTAGCTATTCTGGGTTTTTTGTTTTTCCATATGAAGTTGGGAATTGAATTTTCAATGTCCTTAAAAAATTGTGTAGGTATTTTGGTAGGGATTGCTTTGAATCTGTAAATTGCTTTTGGTAAGATGGCCGTTTTTACTATGTTAATTTTCCGGATCCACGAGCAAGGAAGATCATTCCATCTTCTGATATCATCTTCAATCTCTTTCTTCAGAGTTTTGAAATTTTTTTCAAACAAGTCCTTCACTTGCTTGGTTAGAGTAACTCCTAAATATTTTATATTGCTTGTGGCTAACGTGAAGGGTAAAAACTACTTTGAAACAGGAACAATTACCATCAAGCCTGTGGCATTTTTCTGTGATTTCTCCTGATTTTTTACTATTTGTTTGTTTGTTTGTTTGTTTATAGGGATAGGGTCTCTCTATGTAGCCCTGGCTGGCCTGGAACTTGTTATATAGACCAGGATGGCCCCAAATTCATAGAGATCTGCCTATCTTTGCCTCCCAAGTGCTAGGATTAAAGGTGCATGCCTGACTTTGTTTGTTTTGTTTTGTTTTTGTTGGTGGTATTTGGTGTGTGTGTGTGTGTGTGTGTGTGTGTGTGTGTGTGTGTGTGTGTGTGTTTTCAAGACAGGGTCTCTCTATGTAGCCTTTGCTGTCCTGGAACACAGAGAGATCTGCCTGTCTCTGTCTCCCAAGTGCTGGGATTTAAGGCATGTGCAGCTTCTGCTACCACTTCCTGGACTGGCTGTATTGTTAAGACAGGGTCTCATATAGCCTACACTAGCCTTGAACTCACCATACAGCTGAGAATGGCCTTGAATTCCTGATTTTTCTGACTCTACTCTCCAAGTACTAGGATGTGCTCCCACACTGTGTGTGTGTGTGTGTGTGTGTGTGTGTGTGTGTGTGTATTATTTGGTCTGCTTTGTTTTTGCTTCTTTTTGAGACAGATCTTGTTATATTACTCAAGCTGTTCTTGAACTCATGCTAATACTCCTATTTTGGCCTCCTGAGTGCTGGTATTATAGGCATGTACCACTACGCCTAGTTTTTCTCTTATTTGTTAAATGAGGGAGGGTAGGGGGGTGCCTTCTGTGCTTTCTGCTCAGAGAGCTTCGGAGGAAGGCTCAGTGCCATTTCTAAAACAAACAACACACAGCTCTCATTTTCATGTCCCTGTCACACCCCCTGGGGGGGTCTCCTACCATGACTTCAAATGTCCAATTCTCTCAATGTGATTATTTTCCTAAAAGGAGGGTAATTAAGGCGAGGTCCTGCATGGGCTGTGCGAAGAGCTGTCTTTCTCCGGCAGCAGTCAGTGACAACTCATCTGGATTGCAGCTCCCCGGGGCTGTGTTTCATCAAGTCCCTTTGCCAGGGCCTCCCCGTCAGGCAGTGTCAACAAGTGTCGCACCTACTGCAGAAAACGGCCCTCAAGTTTCATCACGGTGATGCTAAAAAATATTCTCCAGCTTCAGCAGTGACCTAGTTAATTCAAGGGCAGGAAAAACACGCTCTTCTTCGAGAACTTGCTTGGGGCACGGACTTTTCCCTCTTAGGAAGACATGAGTTTTTCTGAAACAGACCCAACTGCGCTTTGATCTGTTTGTGGACAAGACCCTGAATTTGAGTCCCTGTCAGGAGACAAGGACATAAGGACATCCAATCAATGCTTCACATACAGCCAGGGGACCCCAACAACGAGCCAGCCTCTCAATAACATCTCTCGGATAAACAGTATTGAAAAGTAAGTATGGAGACTTTTGGTTTTTAACAAAGATTGGCTGTGCTTTAACTATATCACCATTGATATTTTCTACAACAGGGAACCAAAGCAGGCTGTTTCCTTCTGAATCAGACAGAGGCTGGATGGGATACTGTGCTTTATAAGGCTTTAATGTGGCCAAATGTGCAGGGTCTTGTGTCAAGTCCCTCTGACCTCTATGAAACTTAGGAACATTTAAAAATGTTTGCTTATTTTGATTTGTCAATAGTTAAAATCATTCTTTTCACATCATGTCTGCTTTAACATCTTAAAAAAAAAAACAAACAAACTGAAAAAATGGCCCAAAGGACCGATTTATAAATGAAAATCATATCAACTGTAAACTCGAGGCATTGAGGTAAATATTCAGCTGATACTAGCCCTAGGTGTCCGGATAGTTTGTTCACACATTAGCTTTGTAGGTGGGCAACAATGTGTTATGCAGTTTTGATCAAGTTGCTGGAAAGCCACTGGGTGTTTAAAAGTGGCTTACACAGATATTCACTGTCACGAAACGGTTAAAGAAACCTGAGATAAAAAGTGAGCCAGGAAGGGAAGGCAATCAATCAAAATAATGACTTCATCGTCATGTTGCATTTTGGTACATTTTAATAAATACATCTAAACTTTAAGAACTTCCAATTAAGGGTGTCAGTTACAGACATCTGACAAGCATTTAAAAATAGACTAAAGCGAGGCCAGCATTTCACCTGCTTCTTCCTGAATTATCTCCTTTTCATAGCTTCGTCACTGTGCCGAGGTAACCCTCCTTCAGTCAAGAATGGTTAAATTCTTTTAGCCAGCACAGTGTTCTAAAGGCATGTAGCCTGATTATACCGGCATGCTAGCTAAGGAAGTAGAGTTTGTGTGCTCTAAAAGGTTTGAACCGAAACCAAGGACGTGAGCAACAACTTGAGGCATCCTACATTAAAAAGTGCTGGTGGCCAGTAGGCAGGCGCAGATCCTGAAAAGCAGCACCTAAATACATTTGAAATCTCAAAGTACTCTGTGCTTTTGATGTGTTTAGCAGACATGGGTTCACAGTGTGAGGACATTTTCAGCAGACTGGAGTCTGTATTGATATCAGGCACAAAATCCCAACTGCAATCATTTTCAACAGCTCTCCCTCAGCATAAGCAGAGAGTTGCTTATGCTCCTGTGAATTTCCTGTTCTGTACGGTGCTGAGGGGAGTCCAGTAGTCTTTAAGAAGAAAGAACAGGCACTGCAGCCCACTTTGGAATCCACATGTAACTCCACCCAGGGTTTTCACCTGCAAAATAAAGATAGCAGGGATTTTAACAGGGATGATAGGGGACGGGGTGAACACAAACACCTTAAGTACCTGTGGCACCATAGTTTCTCAACAAAAGCAGGTCCTTCATCTTTGTCGCTAAGGGTCTCTCTTGCAAGACTTCAGGATATGGCCATTATAACTATATAAACCAATAGAAAAAATTTCTTCTTATCCATGGTGGCTCAGTGAAAAATGAGATACTTTGGGGGAAAATTCTGTACTCGAAAACAACGTCTCAAAACAGCAATTCTAAAAAAGGATTCTACCTTAGAATAATGTATTGATGATAAGAGAAAAAAAAAAACCACATTCTGTACTGAAAATGATATGTTTCTTATCTTAAAGGAGAAGTAGAGATTTGCCAGCATCATTTCAGGATGCTTTTTCCTTGTCAATGGTACCATGTTAAAATCTGAGTGTTAGGGGAACCATAGGAACGGAAGATAAGGTAAATGTACACGCACAAGCCGATGTCTGTAGTTGCTGTGAGAACTATGTAAAGCAAGGCAGGGGCCTAGCCTTTCCTCAAAGGTTAGAGTTTAGCCTCACGTTGATTAAACAGGCCAAGTGGAACATGGGAGAAAGAGATACGAGAGATAAGGAGACACGTGGTTGGTGGAGTTGAACAGAGCCAGCTGTGTGGTTTCCAGTCTAAGGAACACACTGTCAACTGGAGCTGTGAGGCCTGTGGTAGCTAATGAGGCCCATGAGTAGAGAGACAATCCTGCCTAGGGCTCATGGGATATTTCCAAAGAACCGTGACAGCAGACACCTGTATTGTCCCTTCCTGTTTTGGAACCATCTCAGGGTTTTCCCCCAGATAGATAAAAGTATCTTGGTGAATTATTTGCCTGAGTTACTGGAAGGCCACAGGCAGTCCTGTGGTTCTCAGCTTAATTCTGCCCAAAGGAAAAGGAGAAATGTAGAATTGCATAAGAAACTTGGGAGGAAGCAATAAGAAAGAATGCACTACCTCCAAAGAGAGAAAAGAACACTAGAGAATTGTCTGGGGTTGGGGAGAGAGTTCCGTCTATAGAGTGCTTGCCTTCCAAGCATGACAATCAGTCAAATCCCCAGAGCCCACATAAAACAACCCCAAACAAGCCATAAACAGAACACCCAGGCGTTACGGCGAGTGCTGTAAGCTCAGCTGGGATAGAGAACAGGCAGATGCTACCTGAGCTATAGGCTAATGAAAGATAGTGTCTTGAAAGCAAAACAAACAAAACATGAGGTCATTAGGAAGGCTCATTGGGTAGAGGCACTGGCTAGGTGACCTGAGTTTAACTCCTGGGACTCACATAGTAGAAATAAGAACTGATTCCTGCAAGTTGTCCTCTGACCTCCACATCCGTGTTGTAGCACACAAATTGCCCACTATGTGCATATAAATATGTAAATGTAAAAGATAGCAACAAAAAATAAAAATAAAAACCAAGATAGATGACATCCGAGGAACAACCCCTGAGTTGTCTTAAGACTGACACACATGTGCACACACATTCACATGCAACCCCCACAAGTAGACCAGCATGCTTGTATACACACACGTGTGAGTGAGCACACACACACACACACACACACACATGTACACACATATGCACACACAAATATCTAGGATCCTTATTGGAGTTTCTGTGGGTGCATACCTACCTGACCATGACCCTCTGGACTTCAAAGGGCTGGATTCCAGGCTAAAGGGACACTCAGCTCTGGATAGCTCAAGGCTGGACACCATGTATTTACCACTCCACAGCCAGATCCTCCATGGCTGCTATGGCTCCATCTCAGGGAGAACAGCTCTCCTTGATCTTCATTTGATCCTCATCCCGCTCCAAGATGACTAAGCTCATCAGCGCCTCAATCCATAGCTTATGCTTTCTTGAGTCTCCTTGCTCTTCAAGGTCCAAGCACACCAGATTCCAGACAGCTTGCTAAATACCCGTTGCAGGAATTTCCCAAGAGTCTCTCCTTCTCAGATGACGCTGATGGTTGTGATATAGAAACGACCCCAAGAAAAGCAACTCTTTGGCACAAAAGTCCTAAAGACAACCTTTTTCTGCACATGTGGTTTTCAGTCACTGAATTTCCTTTCTCATGGTCACGTTGTATGAGTGCTTAAAATAATCCAAAGAAGAAGATCTAGTCAGAGACCTTGCAGGCAGGCAAACAGTTCTCAGTCTAGCTGTGCATGGGAGCTCAGTCCATCTTCTGGAAGGGGCTAGTTTTTTTTTTTTCCAGTAGAGGGTACCAGAAAAGCTTTTTAAAAATTTATTTATTTTTATTTTATGTGCATTGGTGTTTTGCCTGCATGTATGTCTGTATGGGGGTGTCAGATCTTGGACTTATAGACAGTTGTGAGCTGCCATGTGGGTGCTGGAATTGAACCTGGGTCCTTTGGAAGAGCAGTCAGTGCTCTCAACCGCTGAGCCATCTCTCCAGCCCTCAGAAAAGCTTTTAAAGAAAGCAAGCGCTTGTGTTTAAGTGATTAAAAACTGGTGGGATTTGAACAGGTAAATGTGTAAAGGAAATAAGAAAAATGAAACAAAATCATGAGGAGTAGACAAGGAACAAAAATGAAATAAAATGAGTTTGGCTATAAGCCATCTAATCTTAAATCAGTTGTTTCTGCCTATGATTTGGTGATATGAAGTCCATTATTTATGCTTATAGCTTGGTCATTACGTCATGTCCAACAAAAGATCTGGAGTGGAAAGTCAGCAGTAGGGATTTCAGGAACCAGGGGTAAAGGAGGAGGCAGTGTGGATTCCTCAATATGTCTTTGAGACATAGAACAAAATTAGCCTACAGGCCAGCCTAGCAACATGGGAATTTATTGCTCACACAATGGATGAAAGTCTAGGAGACAGGTCAGGATTCATGCTCTGTTTCTTTGCATTTCTGGAGGCTCAGTTCTCTCTGCTTTGGTTTCAACCTCAAGCCAGCATTCTCACAGTCTCAAGATGGATAGCTTTCTGTCAAGAAAGCCACTGTGACATCCCCCTGCTGTCTCCTCTGTGGAGGATAGAGTGAAAGGCCTAAGCGTTGCCAGTGTTTCAGTTGTCTCTTGCACTACTTTCTGAAACCCGTCACACGTGGTTGCCTTACACTTGGCTACTGCACTGATTGGCAGCAGGAGAAGAACCGAGATCCATTTAGACCAATCAGAGACAGCAAAGCAGGAAAGGCAGGTCATGCAGGGAGTCACCAGACGGCTGAGTGGAGGGAAACAGGGAACAATCCTTAGCAGGGCCTTAAAACATCATTGGAGAAAAAAAAAAAAAAAAATCTCTGAAGTCATCCCATGATGCCTCTTGGTCTAAAGCTAACAGTAGGCTCGTTTATGACTTAAAACAGTGGTTCTCAACCTGTGGGTCACGACCCCCTCAGGAGTTGCCTCTCAGATATTTACATTGCAATGCCTAGCAGTAGAAAAATTACAGCCATGAACTAGCAAAGAAAATAATTCTATAGTTGAGAAGGTCTCCACAACACAAGGGACTATTTTGAAGGGTTGTAGCATTAGGAAGGTTGAGAACCACTGCATTAAAGGCTTAGAGTGAACTTGTTTTCAAGTACAGCTCAGGCAAATGAAAGTACTTTTCCACAGAGCAACTGTACCTGTCAATGGAGTGAACCCTTGGATGCAGAACTGTGCTCTGAAGACCTTAAATTTTTTAGACTTGTTTATTTCATTTCGTATGTGTAAATGTTTTGCCTGCATGTGTGTATGTATATACGCTCACGCATTCCTGGTGCCTGTATTGCATCAGACCCCCTGGAGCTAGAGTTACATGTGGCTGCGAGTAGCCATGTGGTTTCTGGGAATAGAACCCGGGTCCTCTTGAAAACCAAGTGCTCCAAACTGCTGCAGCATCTCCCCAGGCCCTGGGCTTCTTTAAACACCATTTTCAGATGTGATATCCTTTCTCCCTGATGGTGTACATTGCTTACTATGACAGTGACACTTCAGAAATAACTGGCAACGTTCTAACGTGCTCCCAATTCAGGCTTTTCTCTCTAGGACTGCAAAAAGGCACACATGGTAGCATGTGCCTGTAATCCTGGTATTTGAAGTGTGGACACAGGAGGACGCTTCTAGGTCACAGTCCACCACTGATGGGGTCAGAGCAGAAACTCAAGGAAGGAACATGAAGGCAGGATACCTTGAGATCCCATGCAGCATTACCTCTAACCAGGGAGCCATGGAAGATGCTGCTTGCTAGCTGACTCACTCCAAGTGCTTCACTAACTGAACTTCATTCTCCAAAGATATAATAATCACTGTTATATGCGACATAATTTTAAACCTTTTCCCATTTATTAAGTCACTTCTACTGTTTAATTTAAGTTGGGGTGAGGGTTGGTATATGGCTCAGTGGTTAACAGCACTGGCTGCTCTTTCAGGAGACCTGGATTTTATTCCCAACATCCATATGGTGGCTCACGACCATCCACAACTCCAGTTCCAGGGGGATCCAGTGTCCTCATGTGGCCTCCATGGGCACATGACACACATATGGTGCAGACACGCATGTAAGCAAAAACAACCCATACAATTAAGAAAAATTACAAAAAGAATACTTGAAAACAAAACGTCTTCATGGCCAATGCCTGAGTCTAAGGCAGAGGCTGGTGAGTTCGAGGTCAGTCCAGGCTACATACATACATATGTAGAAACATAGAAACATACATAAGTAAATAAATAAATAAAATCTCCAGAAAATAAGGCAAATAGAAGCAATTTATGAAAAGTTTTCTCCTAAAATACTTTGTCAAATTAAAGGTAGCAGATGAGCAGGCAGGCTACCCCTCTCCACCCTACTTGTCCTGTCCCTGCATGGTTGATATGCTCTATGTCTGGGAGGCTATCCCTTTCCACTCCATTTGTCCTGTCTACGCAGGGCTGATATGCTCTGTCTGTATACTGAGAGGTGGTAGGTTTTGCATACTAAATTCAGGCTTAGTTCATGCTACCCAGAGTTGGTCCTGTTCTTCAATGTGTGGCAGAGAATATGTCAGAAGAGAAACTAAGGTGTCCCAGGCTCTCCTATATCATCACAAGTCTGAAATTCAACAGTATTTCCCCTCTCAGTCTGGCTTAAGTGAATATTTTCCCAACAGGGATAATCCTGGGTTGCCTTGGGGTTTGTTACAGTAGGGTACAGTAGAAGCCTGGGTGAATATGGAGAACAAGGGGGTCCAGAGGGGAGTGCTTTTCTCTTACAGTGTTCTTTCTGAAAGGTCTTGCTGATGCAATTGGAGATTGTACACAATAGCCCATGGCATTCAACTTTCAACCAAAATAATAATCATTAACTCACAAGAGTTGATCTCATTAGCCACAGGACCATCCTGCACCTGAGCATGTATGTATGTGTATCTCTTTGTGTGCATGTGATTGAGTGTGTGTGTGTGTGTGTGTGTGTGCATGTATGAGTGTGTGTGTGTGTGTGTGTGTGTGTGTGTGTGTGTGTGTGTGTACTTTCCAATGCACATGATGTGAGTAGAGGTCAGAGGACAGCTTTTGGAGTTAGTTTTCTACTTCCACCATGAGGGGTTCTGGGTATCCAACTCATTTAGGTTTGGTGGCAAGTGCCTTTATCCACTGAGCCATCTTGTTGACTTCAGGATTTTTTAAATATAAGGGCTAACAGCCTTCTATACTTCATTTCATTTGGCAATATACTTTGGAGGTTACTTCATATCTGCCACACAGAATTGCTTCACTCCCGTTTAGTATTCTCTGCTGTAAAAGGATTCCATCAAGGGCTGGGGATGTAGCTGAGTTGGTAGTGTTTGCCTAGCACGCAGGAAGTCCAGCATTCAATCCCACTTTCCCTGTGATGCCAGCACTTGGGAGGTGGAATCAGGACAATCAGAAGTTCAAGGTCATCCTCAGCTACACAGGGAATTTGAAGCCAGCCTAGGCTGCAGGACATACCACCACCACCACCAAACTACAAGAAGATTCTATTGTTCAGACATATGTCATCAGAATCCTACTAGTGGATGTTTATGTTGACTCCAGTCTTTTATCAGGGCAGAGCTTCAGTGAAAACAGTAGGTTCTTCCCAAGCATTTGTCTCCTGCTCTCTATTTTTAGTACATGTTTTGTTATGATGTATTTACATGTCATATAATTTGCTCTAAGTTTTAATGCAATGATTTAGTTTTAGTAAGCTTATCAAGTAGGTAACTATCACCATGTATTTTGTCACAAAAGATTTCTTAGGTACATTTAGTGTTTAAAAAGGTATTATCAATATATATTCTTTGTACAATAAATGGGCTTTGTTATGACGTGTTAAAACACGTATATTGCATACTTTGCTAGTGTCCAGTCCTCTGTTACCCCTCCCCACTTTCTTTTCTTTTTTCTCTTTCTTTCTTTCTTTTTTTCTTTTTCTTTGTTTTTTTGAGAAAGGGTTTCTCTGTTCTGGACTCACTTTGAAGACCAGGCTGGTCTTGAACTCAGAAAGATCTGCCTGTCTCTGCCTCCTGAGTGCCAGGATTACAGGTGTGCGCCACCGGGCCCAGCTTGTTACCCTTTCTTATGCCCTCTCTTCCTTCCTGTGGGTCCCCTGCCTCTTGCCAAATACTCCCCCTTCTGCTTTCATGTTTCATATAGCTATGTGTATGTGCATATGCATGCATTACCATATCTATAGATCTATAGGTGATAGATAGATAGATAGATAGATAGATAGATAGATAGATAGATAGATAATGTTGTCAGTTAGCCTTCTACCCACCAGCAGCCACTAATCCACCTTGTGTCCTCATTGCTTCTTTTGTCATGTATGGAATCATATCCTGTGTCCCCTTGGGTCTGGCTTCTTTTGCTGAGTACAATGAGAGTGTTTCGGGTTCTTCCATGTCACACCATATACGTCCTTTGTTCCGTTTATTACTCAGGTGCATGCCTGTGCCACAGTTTGTATAGTCACTGCTTGGATAATCTGCTCGCTTCTAATTTTTGACTACTCTGAATAATTCTGCAAATGACATTTGTGTGAAGCTTTTGTGGAGATGGATGTTTTCGTTTCTCTTGGCAGCGATTGCTAGGTGTGGAACTGCTAGCTCATTAGATAGATTTATGCTTAGCTCTTTAAGAAACTTAAATTGTTTTCCAAAATGTCCTCACTATTTTTACACTCCACTGGAGAGATGGGGGCTGCTGTTCTTTCTCATGTCCTCACTGACATACAGCCCTCCTGGCAGGTGTTTGGTGGTATCTTATGGTGGCTCTGATTTGGATCTCCCTAATGACTAAGAAGAATGAGCATCTTTTCACAGATTTTTTTCCTCACCTTTCTTTTCATGTGCACCTCAGCATCATAACCAAGAAAAGAGTGTGACATTCTAATGCTGACTCACCTGGGCCCACATCACATTGCTGCCCTGCCATTTTCAGGTCATGGGAGAGGCTAGCCACACAGCTCTTAAAACATACCTAATCTTGGGGCATGGTAGCACACAGGCCTGTAATCCTAGCCCTTTCAAGGCAAAGGCAGGAGGATATTGAATTTGAGGTCAGCCTGGGCTGTTTCAGAATAAACAAATGAACAACAAACAAAATGATAAGTTACTCTCAAATAATTATGTGTGAATTAGAAAAAAAATATACATGTAGGAGTCTCATTGTGAGGATCAAATGTGGTCATGTGTATAAAGTGCCTAACCTTAGAACTGCACATGGTAGGCACAAAACACCCTTTTTCAGGAGTGTGAGGAACAGGCTTTCTCTTCATGATCCTCCTGCTGCAGCCTCCGGAGCACTGGGATCACAGAGAAGTGATCCCAACATCCCAAAACATTATCTATCCCTGGGCAGTCTGTCTCAAACATGTCTACCTCCTTCGGAAATGTCCAGAACCCCTTTGGGAGAGGGTTCTTCCCCTAACACGGGATTGACTATGAAGGGGCAATGGTATCCAAAAGATCAATAACTCAGCAACCTCAGGACTGGACCTGATGTTGGTTTAGATTGGTAATCAACTAATCCTGCCTCTCCCTCAAAGACGCTTTGTTGGCTGGCTCTCCTGCCAGCTCTATTAGGGTCATCCCTGTGCTCTGTGTGTGGGCTGTGACCTCTTCCTTGATCTTGCTGATGACAGCCACACCACCAACTCTTGGTGCTGAGCCGAAATAAACCTTGGCTTTTTTTCATATGTTTGAAATGCCCCCAAGAACCTGCCCATGGACTTTCTCTTTTCCAATAGTTTTTATAATGTTGTAGACATTAAACCCAAAGCCACAGATATTAGACACGCACTGCTTATTTTGCTAGTCAGATGACTTTTATACTGATGTAAATTGTATTATAGATTACATCATTCCTACCCCTTCCCCCCTCAAACTCTTTCTATGTCTTGCTGCTCCCCCAATTCACAGCCTTTTGTTTAATTATTAGTGTGTGTGTGTATGTGTGTGTGTGTATAAAACCTTCCAAGTGGTCATCTCTAAACACGTACATTATATGTACTTTAAAAGGACATAAATGTATATATTTAGGAACTGTATAATTAAAAGCATGTATCTTTTTTTTAAAAGAAAGAAAGTGGGGGAGGGATTGCAATTCTGATGTTTCTTTGAGTTAACATGCTTTCTTTCTAGGTTGATTCTGAAGCCCGTCTGTGGCTCTTTCCAGCAATGCAGCATTTACTGGTCACCTCTGGCACATTCAATATTCACCCGTCATTTCTAGCACAGAATGATAAGTGTGTCATTCTCACCTTCAGAGAAGCCACGGAACATGAACCACAGGCCGACTTAACTGTCCTTTTCCTTCAGAGAACAGTCAGTGCCCAGTGGCAGAGAAGCATGGTAACTCACCCAACCTCGTGACTCAAACACGCTGCCATGTCAGTGCTTTCACATGTGGGACAGGACTGACAGGAAGTGGTCACCTGTGGAGGAGTTGCAGCTGACGCACAGGAGCCTCACCACCAGCCCAGCTTTGTGAGCTCTTTCTTTCCATTCAACCCACAGCATGGTCCTAGGAATAGGAGTGGGAGGAAAGTTGCTCTGAAAAATCACTCTTGATAAACATTATTTCAGGAGACCTGTTACCTGTTTACCTGTTAATTGGTATATCTCATATATATTTATATACATATATACATACATATATACGTACATATAAACGTACGCATACACATATATATGTCCCCTAAAAAGGAATGGACTGACTGCATTAAAGTGAATCTTTAGGTGGAAGAGATATTGAAATTTGGAAATTACTGATTCTTTGAGCACCAGACAGGTACCCCAGGGGAGAGAAGGGTCTGGGCTTGCACTTTTGACCAAGCCTGCTGTCTTTGGTAGAAACAGGTACCACACACTGTTAAGTCATCAGGCAATGTCTGGTCACTAATGTATCTTCACTTAGCTACAGAGTGGACATCAGTATATTGTATATTGTGTATTGTATACATGAGAAATATGAGGCTCCTGGAGTTTCATCAACTTGCTAAAGATATGACAGCAAGTGGCTGCTGCTTTGAGGCTTGCCTATCTTCAGGACCATGCAGGCTGACACTGGAGCGTCGCCAGTCACAGCTTGCACAGATCGAAGGTAGCCCTGGGAATGCAGGAGGGTCTGAATCCCAAGGAGTTGTTTTTCCTATTCTACCTACAGGCATATGGCAGCATCTCCCACCCAAGTTGTCTTTTACCGAGGCCCGAGCTTCGAAATCACAATAGATTCTATCCAAACAGCAGGAGCCCACTTCCGCTTTCAACCTCCAAACACCACAGAGCTCAGAAAGAGGGCAAGAACCACAGTAGTGTGGTGAGCAAGAATGGAGAAGAGGGAATTGGGAACTGTAAATGGTCAGTGTAGGGGTGCTGGGGGGCATTGGGAGAGCCAGGGTGTCAGCCTCTGCACCATGAACACCCAGTCCTCCCTTATGTGGCCTGGATGCCAACCCTTTAGCTAGTAAAACTAGTTCTCACCCTCTCCTCTTAGCTTTCCAGACTGTTAATGGCCAGTGAAAGGTTCCCTAACTTTGGCCAAAGGTATCAGTGGCATCCACATACCCTTTGATGAGCAGGAGCGAGGAGAGAAGAGCAAGTTCAAAGGGACTTCACAGTGTGGAAGGACCTTTGCCTTATAGGCATGACCTAGCTTTGGAGGACTGAGGGGCTCCCTGTCCAAGTAGGACCAGGATTTAGGGTGGTGACAGCAGAATCTCAAAATAGCAAAAGCCCTCTCCCTTTTTTCTTTTTGGTTTTTCAAGACAGGGTTTCTCTGTGTAGCCTTAACTGTCCTGGACTTACTATGTAGACCAAGCTGGCCTTGAACTCACAGCGATCTGCCTGCCTCTGCCTCCTGAGTGCTGGGATTAAAGGCGTGTGCCACCACACGTGGCAAAAGGCCCTTTTGACTCTGGCATGAAGACCTAGATCTGGGGTCCCATGTGGCCCTACCTAGAAGGCATTCCTGGAACATTCTGCTCATAGGGCCTGGGCATTCCATTACTCAAGGATGCCTGCCTTCTGAGGCCTCTCCAGCTTTTGTTGAGGTTGGCAACATCTCCTTCACCTCAAGATGCTCTGTTTAGTTTAGAATAAGGTGAGCCCTTGACAAAATTGTGTGCACGGGAACACCTGCACTGTTGTCATATATGGGTAAAGGCACTCGGTTAAGAGAACTCGCTGCTGACTTCCCTCCATTGCGGGAAGCTAGCCTGTGCTTAAGCCTGAGGGTCCGCTGATTCATTTACTGGGTAGGAAATGCTGCAGAGCTGAATGTGGTGCAGGCTAGCATCAAAACGCAAGACAAGCCATGACCGCTTGGGCCAGAAGAGAAGTTTGACACACCCAGTGGCGGCTAGGACCTCTCAAGGGAAGTGGAAAGGAAGGTGTGAAGCAAGGCTACTTCCTTTTGGGATTTGAAACTGCATTTCCAATATTTTTGGTTACAGGACTTCAATAAACGTAGATGTGGGGAGCCTGGAGTATCTGGGGTCCCCGAGTAACCCATTATAGTGAACTCATTTAAGAGTCAGGCATAGATGGCAAACTAGTTGCACAAGACAGGAAGAGCATTCTCCTGCAACTCCATTCTAGAATGGTTTACAAGCACACTCAGTGGCTGAGGAGTTTACACCTACTGCCGGTGGCCATAAAGCCCAAATTTAATTCTCATTCTGTCAGTCTTCCCTCGGTTTTCTCATGGGATGTTACCAGGACCATCCTGAAATCTGAGGGTGCTTGAGCCTCTTATATAAAATGGCATAGTGTTTGCACATAACCTATGCATGCCCTCATATACTTTGAACCATTACTTACGATGCCCAGTATACTGAAGAATCTATGGAAACAATAATTATAAAGTTTCATTTAGCAAATGGCAGGGGTAAAACCTACTTTTTTCAGCACATACACAATTTTATTCACAAATAATTTTGATCTAAAGAACAGTTAAACCCACAGACGTGGAGCCTGTATACATTTCTTAGAGGTCATGGTAATTTGTAATGGAACAGCTTTCCCAGCGAGGTTTTTAAAGTTTCAAAATTTTTTTGAATTTTAAAAATTTTTATAAATCATCTTTTATGAAAAAGAAAATGCTTTCTTTAAAACTTGAAGGTGATGCCTTTAATCCCAGCACTTGGGAGGCAGAGGCAGGTGAATCACTGTGAGTTCGAAGCCAGCCTGGTCTACAAAGCGAGTCTAGGACAGCCAAGGCTACACAGAGAAACTCTGTCTCAAAAAACAAAACAAAACAAAACAAAAAAATCAACTTGAAGGTGAAAGTGTAAATGGTGGAATACTTGCCTGTTGTGTGAGAGACCCTGGGTCTGATCCCCAACACGAAAAGATAGAAACAAGAGGAAGAGGAAGGAGGGAAAGAAGGGAAAAGGAAGGAAGAAGGGAGAGACAGACAGGGAGATGGAACAGAGAGGGAGGTGAGCATTGTCAACTTATGGCAGTATGAACAGTCCAGAGTCAGCACAGAGCTGAAGGCAGTGAGCAGGGATATGCCATGCCCATCCTGCTGCATAGGCTCATCTTTGCCGATCAGGCAGAAGAAAAAGCACTCTTCAACAGCAGGGCACTTAGGTCATCCTCATTAGATGCTCAAGTTGGTCATGGAAGCCAGAGCCACAGATTCGGTTGGAGGTTTTTTTTTGTCTTTTTGTTTGTTTGTTTTGTTTTTAATTTAAAGGTGTATTTAAGATTTTAAAGTTGATATTGCTCAGTATTACTGAGACAATAAGTTTACAGTTAGAGGTACACATCTGGCAGAAGAACAAATCGAAGCCACTTTCATTTTTTCATCTCACACTTCATTTTGCAATGCTAAATCTCAAACCTAGGGCCTGGACATGCAGGCAAGTCCTCAGCTACTAAGCTACACACCCAGACCCCATCTTAAAAATGATGTCTTGCAAGAGTGTAGCAAATTCCATGCATGTGTTCACCCACTCTCCCTGACATGGCACAAGGAAGGGACAAGAGTTGACAAACCTATGGGCTTGGAAAACACCACCTCCTGTGCCTTGGTGACCCAAGGTGGTATTTAAACACATCCATAATGAGATAATTAATATACCACATACTTCACCCACGGAAGAGTTATGACTCTGTGACTTTCATTATAACTGCCCTGTGCAACCATCATCACCACAGTCGATTTTAGAATGCGCCATTACCCCCAAAAGAAACCTCACATCTCCTCATTTCACCATATCCATGCCCAGCCCCTGTGCATGCGGCCTTCAATTACCACTAAGCTACTTTCTACTTCTGTGGATCTGCCTCTTCCAGACACTTAGTAGAATCAGACTCTTCCACTTGGCATAATGCTGTTGAGTTTGTCCACATCGTAATGTATACTGTTGAACGCCATTACCTTTTTAGGCCAGTCTGCAATACTTCTTGGAAACCATTGTTGTCAAGGAAGATGACTACCTTGAGTCTCCACATTCCTACAGACTTACTCAATGATTCTGGGAGAGCTCACAGGCGGAAAATGCTGTACTGAGGAGGAGACATCCTAGGTTTCTGGACCAAACCCAGGCCACCAGGAAGAGATGTCAATGCAGCTGTGCCACATACCAGGGCAAAGTATTGAGCCTATTTCCTCACCTGACTGCAGGGTAATAGTAACAGTGTAAGGGTCAGAACCCGCATCTGTGGCCTCCTAAGACTGTTTCATAGTTAGTTTGTGTAATAGTAACCTGGAGGCTCTTGAGTAAAACTGCTTTTTCATGCATTTCCTTGTCTGCTGTGGGTTACTGCAGTGCTGTTGTATATGTATATATAATTTTTGAGACAAGATCTCACTCAGCCTAGGCTGGCTTCAAACTTGCTGTGTATCTAAAGACAGCCTTCAATTCCTGATCCTCCTGTCTACACCTCCAGAGTGCTGGGATTACAGACTGGTTATGCGATGTTGGGTGGGGATGGAGCCCAGGACTTTGAGTATGCCAGAAAAGCACCCTATCAACTGAGCCACATTTCCCAGCCTGCATAGTGAGAAGAGAGAGCCAGAACTGCAGACTGATGCGCTTCTCTCTCTTATGGCCCTCTAGCCCTGCAGTGGTCCCAACACTGTTTGATTTGTGGCTCTCAGACAGGGCTGCCCACTGCACCTTGGGGGACACTTGACATTGCCATGGAAGGATGTGGAGTGCTAGGCTTCTAGTGGGTGGAGATCAAGAAGATTGCAAACTGTCCTGAGATGTGTAAGGTGGCCCCTTGACATGCCATCCCTGTGGTTCTCTGCTTCAGGAAGGCTGCTGAGGCCCTACCTCTTTGCCTCCTGGCTCAACTGCAGGTGGGCAGTTGACCTGTACCACATGGCTTCTGGGAATCCAAAGGACATCAGAGAAATCACAGAGTATATAGTGATGGCGACCTTGTTTGTGTTTCAGATCACGTGGCATGAAAGGATGACAGACCCAGGCTGCCTCCAGAGGCACACACTGTGTTTTTTATCAACGTTACTTTCCCAGAAGGTTCCGGAGAACTCTGACGTCGTGCTTCGATGCATGATAGCTGGTAAATAACCCGTAGGCGGTGGCCACTCAGATTCTAACCACTGCTCATCCCAGCCTAGCTGCCATTCAGCCTGGACTAGCCACCTCCCCCCACCCTCATGCCTCTCTGAAAACCAAGTTTCTTGGCTCAAAGACAATGAAAACAACGTTCTGGGAAAATTATTCTGAGTAATTGATTAAGCCACTGAATCCTTTATGGTGTTTTTCAAGGGACGTTCTGGATACTGAGTGACTTTCCTCACCTCATGGCTCTTTGTTAGGCCTCCTACTGGTTAATTATCAGATTCTCTACTCTTTATTTGCTGTGGCCTGCAGGAATGGCTTGAGTCATTTTACATCCTAAAATGGAGCTCTTCTGTTGGTTTTTCACCAATGTTCCCAGGTTGGGTAAATCTGTCTTCCACGGCCACCATCCTCTAACATGCTAGCAAACAAAGAACAAGTTAGAAATAAAGCAAGAGGCGCCCAGAGATGGGAACTACTCTTGGATTGGAGAATAGATCACTCAAGAGTTGATGGCCGGGCATTAATGACCCAATGGTAAAAGGATTTCATTAAAAGAAAGTAAGGTGATCAAATTATTTGTAGTCTAGACCAAACAGCCTGAGTTCAATCCCTGAGTCCCATAGCTTAAGGCAAGAACCAATGTGTGAACTTTATCCTCTGACTTCCACAAATACGCTGTGGCACTCTCAACACACATACACATGCGCACACACACACACATATGTGTGCACACATACACACAGAGAGACAGATACAGAAACAGAGACAAGAGAGACAGAGAAAGCAACACACAGAGAGATACGTATGTATGTATGTATATCAGAGAGAGGGGGTAAGGGGTAGTTACATATACATACATGCACACAGATATAAGGAAGAAAAACATAGTAATGTGACAAAGAAGTGGTAGTTTATCAATGTGGACGATTCTCTTCTTTTTTAGATTGTATCTCTACCCTTGAAAACATGAAGGCACTACATCAGGGCTGTTTCCTTAGGGCAGACAGAAATCCCTCCCTCCCTCATCTTCTCATTCTAACTCAAAGGAGGAGGAGCGGTGGCCATAGAAATGACTACCCTCTGTTAGCAGAAGTCAAGATGAAATGTTGTCTTTGGTCTGGAGGCTCAGGTAGCCATCCGCACTCAGCTGCCTTTCATGGTGCTCTTTGATGTCCGTGTAGACAGAAGAAACCCCAGCTGATCCTCAGTCTTCTGGGAGAACCCCTCATGTTTAGAGAGATCTAAAACTTGGCCACTGGCCCTCACACATATTGTTCTGAATGGATCAGGCAGTGACTCCGAGAGAAGCTCAAAAACACGGGAAGGAAAGCTGGGGTGCGAGAGGATGGCTCAGCAGCAGAGTGCTGGCCTAGCATGCAGGAGACCCCAAGTTCTACCCTTAGCATTGGAAAGCAAAGGGAGGAAGGAAAAGTTTTTGATGAGGCCTCCAGGAGAAAAGAGAACCTTCCACTGGGTATAAGACACCACTTCCCCATGCATGTCTCATTTCTGGCTCATGGTTCAGATTTTGCCCAGGGGGGAAAAAAAACCTGGCAGTCACCATGACAGCAACCAGACTTGATGGGTCTGAATGAATGAGTGGAATTCAAAATGTTCCAGGGGCCAGCTCTCACATACTTCACCTCCTTTCTCCAGGAAAAGCCCCTCACACATACAAAGGGAGGAATTCGGTGCTCTCTAAGAAGGGGCTGGAGGAAGCTGCCTGAGCAAGGGGATATGAGACAGGAAGAACACGCAGAAATGAAGCCTGATGCCCCGTCTTCTGGTGGTTTTCAGGGTCGTGCCTCTTGACTGTTTCCAGCTGCCTGGAGGCAGTCGAGGCAAACAGCTGCTGGGGTAGGGCATGCCTGTGCGTGTGGGCCTCTCTGCTCTGGGCCTTGACGGCAGCTGTAGTCTCAGCTTCTGCTGTGGCACAGGTCTCTTACTTCACTGACTGATTTTATCTCCCTACCCTTTGCATAGCCTTAGAAGAATAGGGACTTCTTTGGAGGCTCTCTGGCTTGCTTGCCAACAATTACATAGTAAGGGGGATAATAAGCGGATGTAACCTGAATAAATTATAATACATTTTTAAAAAATTACATGATAAGGAAACAAACTTCAAGACTGTTCCTGGTATAAATCCAGAATGGTATGTTGTTTTCCAACAGTGAACTTTTCTTCCTGAACAGGCAGTTCATCTAGTAATTCTTGGTGACATGGAGAGTAGTGAGGAAGCTCTTTGGGACACACTGAAAACTTTCTTGCCTAGTAACATGGAAGAAAACAATTCCTACTGTGTGGGTTAAATTCCTCCATTGGCCCATTAGCATCCACCCAGTTAATGATCATCAGAGAGGAAAGAATCCTTCTGAGGGAAGAAGTGTGGGTGTGTCCATTTTTGTGTTACCATTCAGATGTACATAAGACCCGCCTAGAAGATTGATACTCCAGACTTTTCTTTAGGAAGAAAATGGCATTTGTATGCTTGTCCCATTCAAGCAGCTAACTAGGCTCACCCGTACTTAGCTTCTGAGATCAAAGGACATGGTGCATGTTCAGGGTAGGATGGCCAGAGACTTTAAAATTCTTTCACTGTATTGTATTTATGTGTGTGTGTGTGTGTGTGTGTGTACAGGCACACTTATACTTGCATGCCACAGCTCACAGGTAAAGTCAGTCAGAGGGCAATTTGTGGGAGAGGAGTTAGTTCTCTTCTTCCATCATGTGGGGCCCATGGATAAAGTGCAGATCACCAGGCTTGATGGCAAATGCCTTTACCTACTGAGCCACCTTGTAGGCTTCAGAGAAACATTTTTTAAAATCTACTTTGTTCTTTCAGGTTCAGGTTTAAGCACTGTTAGACTTTGATCGCCAAAGTCTATTCTTGGAAGCCCGATTGAGAGCCAGAGTCCAGAGTAAATGCAAAAGCAAAGGAATTTATTAAGCTGACGTGTCAGGGTCCACCATACTCCAGGAAGATGGAAAGACTCCGTTCTGTAATGGCTGAGGGTTTAAATACTCTTACAGATGCAGAACTTAATACAAACATGATTGGTTAGTTGACCTTTAAAATGATTGGTTACTAGTTATTTTATCCCTGAGGGGGCAAGAGCTCAGTTTGGGACATCACGTGCTGTCAGGTGCTCGGGAGAGGTATGAGGATGTGGTTTTTTTTTTTTTTTTTTTTTTTTTTTTGGATCGAATACAACAGCCCTGAGGCCATCTTGGAAAGTACTGAGTAGCCAGGGTGGAAAAACAATGTTTCTATCTCTTCAGCACTGTTATGTATAATTTCCAATGGACTTGGGGCGTGGCTAGGTGGTTAGGACCCTTGCCTAGTGTCTTAGATAGGGTTTCTGTTGCTGTAATAAAACCTCATGATCCAAAGCAACATGAGGAGGGGAGGATGAGTTTCATCTTACAGCTCTCAAGCCATGCTCCCTTGCTCCGACTTACTGAGGGAAGTCAGGGCAGGGTCTCAGGCAGAACAGGAACCTGGAGGCAGGAGCTAAGGCAGAGGAGTTCCATGGAGGAGTGCTGCTTCCTGGATTGCTCAGTCTGCTTTCTCATAGCACCCAGGGCCACCAGCTGAGGGATGGCACCATCCACAATGGCCTGGGACCTCCCACATTAGCCACTAATTAAGAAAATGCCCATCTGCTTACTCAAAGGCCAATCTGGTGGGGGTATTTTCTCAACTGAGGTTCCCTCTCCCAAAATGGTTCTAGCTTGTGTCGAGTTGACATCAAAATAGCCAACACTCATAATATGTGCAATAGCCAGCACCACGTACATAAAAATATAATTTTCAAAAAAGTAGGGTGAGAGATGGCTTAGAACAGCGGTTCTCAACCTGTGGGTTGCCACCTTTTTGGGCCCCGAAAGACTTTTTGTTTTTTTTTGTTTTTGTTTTTTTTTACAGGGGTAGCCTAAGAGGGTCAGAAAACACAGATATTTACATTGTGTTCTTAACAGCAGCAAGATTACAGTTAATAATTAGCAACAAAATAATTGTATGGTCAGGGGTCACCACAACAGGAGGAACTGTATTAAAGGGTCTCAGCATGAGTAAGGCTGAGAACCATACTGCTCCTGCAGAAGACTGAAGCTCCATTCCTAGTGGATGCTGGGTGGCTCACAACTGTAACACCAGCTCCAGGGGAATCCCTCTGGCCTCCTCAGGGAACTGACATGTGTACATGCTCAGACACAAACATGTAACTGAAAATAAAGGTAAATTTTTAAAAGAAACGAAAGGTAAAGTGATCTCTGAACAAATATGAAGTTAACAGTCAGTCGTAGGTTTTACTCAATTCATTATTAATGGGTTAAAGAACTAGGAAACACTAAAGCCTGAGAAGCTACATATTTAAAAGGAATTTAGCAATGTTGGGAGAACATACACGGGTTGGGAGCAATACCATTTAATATCCTATGGGGCAGCAGCAAAACCTTACAGTATTATCTTCTCTACTAGACAGATATTTGCATCTCCGTTGGATAAAATTTACAAGATGACACATAAGTTCACCAAGTCTAGGAATTTTAATCAGTCTTACCGCTGAGTGAAACAAACTCACTCCTAAGGTCCAGGCTCTTGGATGAGACTCTGGCCCATTAGGACACTGAAAATCAAGTACCACCCATATTTTTGTCTATTGGATACTTTTTAAAAATTTTTATCTTTGCTTCTGATCATGTATTTAAATGTTTTTATTACATTTTATTTATTTTGGCTGTGTGTGTGGAGGTACATGCATACCACAGAATGCATTTGGAGGTCAGAGGTCAGAGGCCAACTTATGGAGGTCAGTTCTTTCCTTCTACCATGTGGGATCCAGGAACCAAACTCAGCCCATCAGATTTTGGTGCCAAGTGCCTTTATCTACAGAGCCATTGTAGGTTTGGATAATTTAAAAAATAGAGACAGTATTTTTTTTATTCTGTATTGTATTAACATATTCCATTTTGCTCATTCCTAGGTCTTCTTGTTAGTTCCCATTTATAGCTTTACAACTTAAAAAAAAAACTTAATTTTTTTTTTTTAATCATTAGGTCAGCCCAAGCCAGAGGTGACCTGGTATAAGAATGGCCAAGCCATAGGCTCTGGAGGCAGTGTTTCCAGCTATGAGTTCTTTGAGAACCAGTATGTTCATTTGCTACATCTCTCGTGGTAAGTGGAGTGGCTCCTGTGGATCTTCACTACCATTCTGTCTTCCATGCTGTGCTGGGTGCTACGAGATAAGGCTAAACGACTGGCTCACATTGGCTTGAGAAATCTTGATCTTAGATGCTCTGGCAGGCATCCAGCAGTGACAAAAGTGGTCCCTCTGTATGAATGTATTTTCTGCAGATTTAAGCAACCGGGGGTTGAAAATATTTTTTAAAAAAATCACATTGGGACTGGACGTGCTTATCTTTATTCCCTGGACTATATAGTACACTGGTAATTTATATATAATTTATATAGTATGAGGCATTAGAGTTAACATAGGGGTGATTTATACAAATAATATGTCATGCTGTCTGGGAAAGAGACTTGAGCATTCTCTGGGTTAGCTGTCCTGGAACTGAGCTCTCCCTAGGATACTGAGGGGTGACTATATTTATTGAGCTCAGTAGCAGTTCAGCCTTCTCCGGTTTGCCATTGATAGAGTTAAATTTTATCTCGAATTCCAAGTCATTTTCTTTCATTAGAAAGAAATCTTGTTCTCTCTGGAAAGTCCAGAAAGCAGGATGAGCTTTCAGCACTGTTGGGTGAAGGAAGTAGACGTGACTGACCAAAACCCACAGCAAATGGGTGAAGGAATTATGGCTAGAAACCAACGATTAGACTTAAGTTTTAGGAGGGAGAGGCAAGAGGACCAGGAATTCAGGATCAGCCTGAGCTACGTGACATGTTCGGTACAGAAGTCTCTAGATGTTTTTGTTTCCCCAGGGGATGTTTGATTACGTGAACACAGAGGCTGGCTACACAGGGAAGCTGTCAGGGGGCCTGTACTCTTGATCCCCTTGTTAGCAGCTACCTTTCTCTTTGGTGTGGTAGGATTGCCACGGCAAGAAACACAGCGAGGAGGGTTTGTTCTGGCTTAGTCTGAGGGGATACCTTCGAACATGTTGGAGGAAGGCAGGGAAGAACCAAGAGGCCCGTTGGTCACGTGACGTCTGCAGCGAGTGGACAGGAAGTGGGGCTGAGTGACGAAACCTCAATGCCCGTCTCTGGGGACCAATTTCTTCCAGCAAGGCGCTACTTCCCCTAGGTTCCATAACCTTTCCAAACAGTGGCACCAAATGGGGACAGAGTTTTCAAACACATGAGGCTATGGGAGATATTTTACACTCATACCTTACCATTCCCCGGGGTTACTGAATTGGTCTCAGGGTACCCTAAACCAGCTCTAAGGAGGCTGGCAGTCCTGCAGAGCATAGAGATGACTGGCAGGCATGAATGTGTGGGCCAGTAGGCCTGGGCCTGAGGAAAAAAGAAAGCCAGATTTGAGTTTGAGTTCCATATTTTTTCACATCCTCGCTCTGTGACCCTGGTCAGTTGCTAACCCTCTCCTTTTCTTTATCTGCAAAAGGAAAGTATGACTAAAAGAACTAAATACTTCGGTGCTTATAAGTTTTCACATAACAGACATAGATAGCCATTAGCTTGCTTTCTTTTTTGTATGTTTTTGTCTTACCTATTTATTTCATGTGCTCACGCGCCATGGCACACGAGTAGAAGCCAGGGACCAGCCCGCAGGAGTCAATTCTTTCCTTCTCACATGTGGGCCCTAGAGACTGAACTCAGGCGAGCAGTCACCTTTCCCTGAAGAGCCGTCTCAGGCGCCTCCACTAGCTTTCTCATCAGTCAGGCACCGTTTTGTTTAAAGCGACGGCGAAGGTCATTCATCTTACCATGGTGAATTCTTATGACCTACAGTCTACCAAGCCTGTCATTCAAACTAGAACATACTTACCAGACTATACAACAGGCCTCGTACCTAATGCTAAACATGGAGAGAAACAAGAAACACTGCTCATACCCTCACAAAACACGTACTCCAACCTGGAAGGCAGGCCGTAAACAAAAGGAGCCATTCTCCCCTCCCCATGTCAAATGTGTCTACCAGGCAGCCAAATGATCATGTGTGCCCCTTAAGCAAAACTTGGACTTTTTTTTTTTGCTTCTTCTCTTCTCTCTAATCAGGCCAAGGCCGCCTACAGCTCCATCTCACTTACTGAAACCATCTTAGGCTTACAGGCAGTTGCAGGAACTCATGGCTCTCTTCAGCCTTAAGCACTCTCTCCCCTTTCGATCTTAGTGCCTGGGCCTCCCTGTGCATGCTTGCTTACTGTACCCCTCAGGATTGATGGGCATTTCAGTACTTGTGGACCTCACAGATTCCAGGAACACTCTTTCTTTCTCTCACACAGATGAATCTCTAAAGTATGGTATAATTCCTGCAACATAAACACTTGTTAAAATACATTTATTTGGGAGCCTAGAGAGATGATGAAGAGGTTAAGAGCATTTGGTATTCTTGCAGAAGTCCTGGGCCAGTTCCTAGCACCCAAATGGAGGCTCACAACTATCTGTAACTCTACCTTCAGGAGTTATGATGCCCTTCCTAGTCTCCATGGAACCAGGCAAGCAAGTGGGTACACATACATACATGTAGGTAAAACACTCATACACATAACATAAAAATAAATATATTTTTAAAAATGTGTATATTTTTTTTGTAATTAGTTCATGTAGATCAGTATTGGAAAACTTTTTTTTTAAATGGTCCAGATAATAATAAAAATATTTTGTATATCAGGCATGGTAGTGCGTGCGTTGAACTTCGGTACTTGGCAGACAGAGGTGTTAGATCTGTGAATTGGAGGTCAGAATGGTCAGCATAGAGAATTCCAGGTCAGCCAGAGCTACATAGTGAGACTCTGTCTAAAAAAACCCTCCCCAAACCAAACACTCAAAAAAAAATATTTCATGCTTTGCAGGCTACGTGCCAAAATAGGCCACAATAATTTAACTAGGCCACTGTAGTGTAAAAGAAGCCATAAACAATATATTTTAAAGAACAAAGGAGTAATGCTGTGTTCCAATAAAACCTTATTTATAAAGGACAGACAGGGGGCCAGATTTGAGGATCTCTATATATTTATTGTGTTTCCTCCATTTGATCTAAAAAAAATTATTTGCACACAGGCTGGCCTCAAATTCCTTATGCAGCTACAGGGTTTTGAATGAGAATGGCCCTCCCTCATAGGCTAACATATCTGAATGCTTGGCCCCAGTTGGTAGAACTTTTGGGGAAGGACTAGTTGTGGCCTTGTTGGAGGAGGCATATCACTAGGGGTGGGCTTTGAGGCTTTAAAAGCTCATACCATTCCCAGCTCACCCTCTCTTTCTCTGTCTCATGCTTATGGATCAAACATAAGCTCTTAGCTATTGCTCCAGCACCATGCCTACCTGCTTGCCTGCCTGCCTGCCTGCTGCCATGTTCCCTGTTGGGTCACAGACCCTAGCCCTCTGAAACTGTAAGCAAGTCCCCAATAAACTCTTCCTTCTGTAAGTTGCCTTAGTTACGGTGTTTTGTGATGGCAATAGAAAAATAACCAAGACACAAGGTCTCTGTGCATCTTAGGTAAGGACTGTACCAGCAAGCTACACTCCAAGCCCTATCCCATACTTGGTTTTTTTTTTTTTTTTTTCCCACCTTGAGCACTCCCTGCAGGGTTCTCAATCAAGAACTTTTATTCTCACACTTAATAAAATTACTTGTTCACATTTTGATCTTAAGATAAGCTAATTCTTTTAAGAAGTGAGATTTTTCTGTTAATGTTCTCATAGTTGTTAATTGTACAGGACCAGGGTGCTGAGAGACACAGAAGGTCACAGGTCACTAAGACAGGTGGACAGGCTGATGTGGTAAAGAGACAACACAGAGAGGAGAAACTGACAAAGGGAACTGGCATCCGGGTAGCACCAGAGACTCCCCATTTCTGCTGTGTGGCCCGGCGGGACAGTGCCTTTTGTAAAGCTGAAGATTTCATGTCACAGAACCTAACCCCTTCAAGCTTGTGGCCTGCCATTTTGAAAAGTAGCCCATCCACTGGAAAAAGCATTTAGCTCCAATGCAGCGATGGATGGTGGAGGACCATGGCCATCGAGATAGGCTCGCTTTGCAGCTTAGGGTATGAATGACCTCAGAACATCCTGATATTCCATTCCAGTTGTTCTGAACGAGGGTGGCCCACTGACATTGACTGAGGAGCATTTAAATTCCACTAACTTTGGGGGTTTCACCCTTGACTAATGAAATCTGAGCTCCAGGTGATGCTAATGTGTGATTACTGATTAAAACTTCTTTACCTCCCAAGCATCCATCTGTGAAGTAAATGACCTATGCCAGTGTGTTAGATGCTGCTTAGGAAAGTGAACGGTGTTTTATGTGTGTGCCTTTCAAAGATTACAGGTTAATTGTTCTAATATTTCCCTCAAAGTATTTTGCCATTGTGCGTGCATGACAGTGTGCTGGATTACCTCATAGCTTACCTGAATTTAGTCTTGGGATCATTAAAAGTGATTGCTGAGTCTTCAGACACACCTGTTTCTCAGTGGCTGCCGGGGTTTTAGAAGATCTAACCTGCCCTTTTGCTCTGTGGCAATTTTAGTTACTTTTCTCATGGCTGTGAGAGACTACCCACCAGAAACAAGGAAGGAAGGATTTATCTTCACTCAGACTTTCAGAGAACACAGTTCACGGTGGAGGGGGACAGCACGATAGACCGGCTTGGTCCGAGGCAGTGGGAAATTGTGGCTCAAACCAATTCTCACATCTTTATGGAAGGAAGTAGAGAACAGGACCAGGGTAGAAATAGAACCTTCAAAGGCCAGCTTCTAGTGATGACCCTCCCCTGTTCCTCAACCCCACGACCTGTACAATACATCTCCATATGTTCAAACATACGGGTCTGTGTGTGGTGGCTGTTCCCACCGAATCATAGTGGGGAGCAACGACTCTGCTGCTGTGTTTGATAGCATTTGGCTCTTCCCTTTCTTCAGTACCTACTGGGACTCCTTCTCTGCTCCCATCCCCAGCTGTTCTCAAAGTTACCTTATGGAAGAGATGCATCAGAGCCTCCCCAGCTGCAGGTGAAGGGTGCTTGCCAGGGAAGAGAGACAGAGCCGATAAAGTATCCGAGAGAGAAGCATCAGTCGTAATATGAACACCCGCATACAGCTTGGAAACACTTTGTGTTTTTTACTTTAAAGATACAGGAATTGGGAGGCATGCAGGAAAACACTAATGGATGTTTTATACCTCATAGTGAAAGCAGACAGCACCGAGATGTGTACAAATGGGAAACCATGTGGCCTTTTATGAGTATAATTTAAAGATAAAAATCTGTCAGGACCAACCCCTAGAGAGACAGATCCTGGTCCAGTTAGGATTATCATTGCTGAGATGAAACATCGAGGAAAGGGGTTATTCGGCTTATATTTGCTCACCAATGTTCATCATTGAAGGAAATTAGGACAGGAACTCAAACAGACTAAGAACCTGGAGGTGGGAGTTGATGCAAAGGCCATGGAAGAGTGAGACTTACTGGACTGCGCCTCATGCCTTGATCAGCCTGCTTTGTTATAGAACCCAGGACCACTAGCACAGAGATAGCCCACCCACAATAGGGGGGCTCCACCCCCATCAATTACTAGTGAAGACAAATGCACTACAAGCGTGTATGCAGCCTTATCTTATGGAGGCTCCCACCTCTCTGATGACACTAGCTTGTGTTAAGTTGACAGAAAACTAGACATCACAGATTCCTCTTTGCCACAGGAAGCATTTTTGTTGTTGGTCTCACTTTGTTGCCCTGCCATGCCTGGAACTCACTATGTGGTCCAGGCTTGGTTACAAGTGAGATGAGAATGGGAGCAGGCCTTCCAGGATGCTCATGAACTCTGCTCTGGCATTGATTGGCTGGGTTGGGGCATGCCTAAAGGTTGCAAGAAGATGCTTACACAGAAGCCAATGTGCCCATAGAATCTGCCAGCGAATATTATCCTCCCAAATCTACAAAAAGTAGAACCTTAGGCTATAACCTCTTTTGGAACTAATGTCTTTGAAGCTGTAGTTGAGCTTATACAGGATTAGAGTGAGCTCTAAACTGATGTCTGGTATCCATAGAGAAAGGGAAAAACAGAGACACTGCTAGGAAAATGGCCAGAGGAGATGGATACTGAGATGCTGAAAAAGAGAGTGAAGCAGCTACAAGCTCAGAATCGCCCAAGACTGCCTTCAGGGAAGTCTGACTTTGATGCCACTTTGACTTTGGGCTTCTAATCTTCAGATGCTTGAAAGGATAACTTTCTACCGTTTAAGTCACCTGGTTTGTGGAGATGTGTTACAACAGTCCTGGGAAACACACACATGGTGTATCTGTGCACTCAAGCAAGAAGAATGCTGTCCTTGGTCTATCTGGACACCGGGCAGCAGCATCTTGTAATAGAACTGGCCTCTAGAACATACCTGGAGTTTGTTCAGGTCACCTGGGAGTCATCTTCAGGTCAAAGTCAAAGAATATTTTCCAACTGTGCCCCAAAATGGACATTGTGCCACTTTTCTGTCACTATAAATATAGCAGAGACAACCAATTTATACAGTAAGAAAATTTTGGCTCACAGCTTTGGAGGTTCTGGCGCATGATTGGTGGAGAGGCAGTGTGTTATGATGGAGCACCTGGATCGCAGGGAGCAAAACCATTTACTATGGCTAAGGAGCTCAAAGGGGAGAGGAAGCGCCTGCAACCCTATAATTGCTGCCAATACCCAAAGGCCTCCCTACTACCTCCCAATTGTTTCTTTTGGATCATTCATGATATTTGAGCCAGTGTGAGGACTGCTTGGTCTGAAAGGTCCAAAATACTTTTACCCATGTGTTTGGTAGCTGATGTCACCAGATGTCTCCTCCACACTGATGTTCACTGCTCCTGGAGAGTCACCTCCAGGAGGCAGGGACTGACTTTCAGGACAGGTAACAGAGCTACAGTTTTGCTCATTCCAACACCCAAACCACCACATTATTGTGGCGAAAGGCAGACATGGGGGCAGCTCAGACTGAAGACAAGAACACAACTACTCTTTTGAAGAATGACGTGGTAAAGTCATGTGTCAGCAAGGTGTACATACTCAGACCGGGAAATTAATAGCCAATTAAAAAATTACATTTATGTATATGTGTCATGTGAGGTACCTATGGAAGCCAGAGGAGGCCATTGGTTGTCTTGGATTTAGAGTTATAAGCAGCTGTGAACCACCTGGTGTGGTTGTTAGGAATGAACTCAGGTCCTGTGGAAAAGCAGTGCGTACTCTTAACCTCTGAGCCATCTTTTCATCCCTGCCATAGTCAAATTTTCTACTCTATTATATCCTCCATCCATGGACTATTTAATGGATCTTTAAAAATCTCCATCTCCACATGACCTTGTTCTATTTAAAACCAAACCAACCAAGCAAAACCCACAGTTCTTAATCCATTTATTCAATAGGAAATGAGAGTTTTAGTCAAAGATCAGGTAAGGAAGTGCTGAGTCTTGTGTGATGTCACCTTCTAGTGTGGGAAACAGACCTAAAAGTAAGTGACTATTAGAAGAAAAAATAAATTATTTATTATATCACACCCAGACACTAAGTTTTATTATTATTATATGTGTATATGAAAGGCTGTTTTAGAGACTTTGGTAATTTATCAGCCTTATCAATTATTCTCTCTCTCTCTCTCTCTCTCTCTCTCTCTCTCTCTCTCTCTCTCTCTCTCTCTCTCTCTCTCTCTCTCTCTCCTCCCTTGTTGTATGTGTGTGTGTGTGTGTAGATGTGAGTATATATAGCTGTTTGTACATGTGCACATGTGTGTGCAAGTCCCCATGCATGTGGGGACCTGGGGTTAATTACTAGCACCATTCCCAAATCACTCTTTGCATTAATTGTTTTAGGCAAAGTTCCCACTGAAGCTGGAGCTTGTTGATCGGCCTAGACTGGCTAGCAGCAAGCTCTAGGGAAACTACCTCCCCAGCACTCTGGTTATAGGCACCCACTGAGAATATGAACTCAGGTCCCCATGTTTGCACAGCAAGCCCTTTATCAACAAGCACCTCTCTAGCCCAAGCAGACAGACCACATGAGCCTTGGGACATGGGTCACATTCTTTAGGCTATTCTGGGCCGAGAGTTCAGCATCAGAGCTTGTTGTCTGTGCCCAAGACTTTGTCCAGTCCCTTCCTTTACACAGTTACCCAAGGGCATCTCAACCCTCTCAGGTACCCCAAGGCCCTGAGCGTATAACTATGAACGAGGTTGGGAGGGATCTAAGACTCAGTTAAGGACACCCTTACTCCTCAAGGTAATATATCAAAGTGCACAACTGATGAATGGTAGAATTGTCACTGTTAACCACTTACAAAAGACAGGATGTTATTTCCCACATTAAGAGAAGAATCTGAGGCTAACTTGTCTGAATTGACATCTCTCTTGTTCCCACCCGAGGGGGGCAGGCAATAGAGGATCTCACTGTGTAGCCTTGGCTGGCCTGGAACTCTCTATGTAGATCAGACTGTCCTTCAACTCACAGATATCCTCTTGTCTCTGTCTCTGCCTTCAGAGTGATAGGATTAAAGGTGTGCACTGCCACACCAAGAGAACACTTTGTTGTTGTTGTTTTGTTTTGTTTTTCAAGACAAGGTTTTTCTGTGTAGCCTTGGCTGCCCTGGACTCACAGTGTAGACCAGGCTGGCCTTGAACTCACAGTGATCCACCTGCCTCTGCCTCCTGAGTGCTGGGATTAAAGGCGTGCGCCACCATGCCAGGCTAATAGAACACTTTTGGAACAGACTAAAACGGGCATTTTGGTGCTAAGAGAGAAAGCTAGATTGGAGAGGCAGCGCTTTTCTCCTTAATTCTTTTCTTGTTGGAGGTAAAATACCACTAACGCGCTTGGTCAAGACATCACTGGGTAGAAATAAAGATGACTGAATCTCATTATGTCTTGGCTAAGCGGCGATGCTTTTCATCCAAGGCTGGAAAGCATTTTGTGAACTCTGCGTTCTGTGTGCTTAAGTAGGTGTAACAAGTCTTAAGGATGACTGGCAGAACTTGCCGGCACCTAAAGGGCCTCTGTTCCCAGCATGGGGCCCCCCCTGACATTCTTCCTGAATGAATTCAGAAGGTGTGCCTCATATCCCCTCATATCTGTTTACTCTCACCATGCCCAGAGTCCTACTTGAATGGGTTCTGAGGGTCTGACGAGAATCTCCCATTTAGTCTCTGGGGTGAGAGATCCCTTCCGAGATCATCACTGTCCATCATCACTTCCCAGTTGTGACTTCAGGAGGTGAATGCCTCAGAGAGTGATCACAGGGCAGCCCTTAGCACATTAACTCACCTTCTCCCAGAGACAGGCATTTGGTAGCTCTTCTCATGACGGTGCTAACCCTTTGGGACAGATCACACGAGTCTGGAGGTAGGTGACAAGTTGATCCAAGAGCCCCTTTCCAGACCTTAGAACAACCAGGGAAACACTCACTCATCAGTAGACACTGGACATATGCGGTCTCTTACAGGGTCCCTCCATCAACAACTCCAGAGGACCGAAAGTAAACCAGGGGAGTTAGGGACATACTTGGTCCTCCTCTGTGATCAGAGCCATGGTCCAGGGCTTCTGAAGATAGAAAAGATGGAGTGCCTTACTGAGGTAGAAACCACTGCATTCTAGCATCTAAGAGTATTTGGCCAAAGCCCTCCAAGACTTAGTAAGAGTGGATGGCATGCTTGTGGAAGAGCTGGGACCAAATTAGGCCTGTGAGTTGTCAGGACTATAGGGACTGAGACAGGACTAAGGACAAAGCTATGTGGGTATACAGGACCATGCAGATTGAGACAGGATGGAGGACAGGGTCCACTTGTCAACATGTGCCTTTGCGATGACAAGCTTCAACCATTTTTGTCCCCTCATGCATACAGCTGATGACATCTCACCAAAGCCTGTAGTCTTCTCTGTTGCCCACCAGGGTCTAGAAGCTTCTCCTGGACTCTTCTGGCTTGTAATAGACCCTCACTCAGGTAGAGCTGTCTGTGAATTATTTCAGCATGTGCCTGTGCCTCTGTTTAGTTTGCCTCTAGGCTTTATCATCATCTTGACTCCTGCCTTTCTCTCTCTCTCTTGTTCTGGCTCCTTTATCTCTGAGTCCTGTGATACTGGGCCAATTGTTCAACCTCCGACCCTGGGACGTCAGGCTAGGCTCAACTAGACTCCTGCTGAATAGGAAGGCCAGAGCTCTGGGCCTTTTCAGACCACTCCCTAGAACATGCCACACATGCACCTAGAGATGGGATGGCCTGTGAAGGGGATTTGAATATGGGATGGTCTAACTGATTCTATCTGTCTTAATCAACTCAAGCTGCCCAACAAAATGCCATAGATGGAATAGCTTAAACACACCAGTGTGTTTCTTATTATTCTGGAGGTTGGGAAGTCCAAGATTAGTGTGTGCTGAAGTCAAGGTCTCAGTGAGGTGAAGGTCTGGGGAGGGCCTTCTTCCTGAATTGCAGAAAGCCACTTTCTCACTGGGAGAGACAGAAAGCATGCTTCCCCTGTCTCTTCTTGTAAGGGCACTAATCCTATCACAAGGGCCCCAGTCTCATGAATTTCTCTAAACCAATCACTTCCATCTGTAAATACTATTATACTGAGAATTAAAGCTTTAATGGACTTGGTATGGTAGACACAATTCAGTCTATAACACTGTACCAAATACAAAAGTTGTCCTGGTCACATTCAGGGGCAGGATAAGATAGGCCAGTAAAGTGTGGATACTTTGGTTTAGAACCAAAGTATTCCCAGTAATGATGCATATTTGCCTTGGTCCAGAATTAGGGATTTGAAACATTCTCTGACACCCTCCTGGAAACCTATGAGGCCGCTCTGGATCAGATGCCCAAGGTCAAATCTTTGTCCCACTTTTTCTTAGGGAAGGCTGTTCAAACTTTATCTGAAGTAGGCCCCATAGCACATTCCAACCTATGGCCTCGACCCATGCTGTTCTTCTCTTGAATCTCTCTCCTGACATAGCTTGAGCTTTATTTTTAAAAAATTTCCTAATCACAGATCCTACCTTTAACCAATCATTTAGAATAGCAGCACCTGCCCCCAGCATAGCCTATCTTTCATGGCTTGCTTTTCTTTTCATGCAGCACATAACACCATATGTGTATGTGCTGCCTAAGTATACTCTGTGGTATACCATCTATGTACACACTACATCTATACATGTGTATGTATTGACAGCTAATGAAATATGTATATTTAAAGTGTTCAGTTTGATATGCACTAACAGATGCATGAGTCCAATGGAACCACGCCCGAGATCAGGATTCCAGGAGCCATTGGACATTTCTTCTGCCCCTTTACAATCTACCTTACTCCTCCCCTCTTCCAACAATCCTTAAAAAGTAGCCCATGTGCTTTCTGCCCCATAGGCATGTTTATATTTTGTAGAACATTCTGTATGAGATTGTAAGGTGTGTTCTCTTGTATTTGGCTTCTTTTGCCCCACATTTGGCTTGTTCTCAGTAAGGATGCATATTTATCTGCAACTTTGTTTATGTGATTCTTTGCCTACTCATATGGGATTCATATGAAATGGCAGTGCCATGGGAGCTCCAGCACCAACTGCAGTGTCTCTTAGTTGGCAATCAATAAAGTTTTGTGGACTGGTTACAGTTGCAAACAGTGATGTTGCTCTGTTCTTTAGAGACTTGCCCAAAGGGAGCTATTTCATATCTACCTACTCAAATTTGGAATATGATTTGAGTTCATGGTGTCCTCCTGGGGGTGGGCTACCAGTATTTTGGAGAGAAGGCTGTTTAACGTTTTATGAAGACCAGCTCATTTTAAAAAGCCCCTCTGCTATAGTCACAGAGCATCACTGTGTTAGCCACTCCGGTCATTTGAACAGCAGGGTAAGATCCTGGCCATTCTGTGGCTGCCCTGTCTGTTCTTGTCATCCTGCACACCCTGGGATGCTGCCCTAGCAGGTGGACATTCTTCCTCCAATTAGAGTTGTTGGCTATCCCTAGCTAGCCTCCGGCCAGCTGCCACACTGTCTCCCTTGTTTATCTCTTTGCCTGACAGTTGCTGCTTTGCCCTCATTTGCCTAGTGGGTACCAGAGATGACAGCAAAGCTGACACACAAGATGCTTGGTTAGGAAGCTATAACTGGTCACAGCAGGTACCAAGGCCCTGACATCAGCGGGCAAGGACAAGCAATTAAGCTGGGATTGATTTTCTCCCTGCTTAGAGCAGCTCTGAGCCAGCTTTCTACAATCTTACTTTATTTGTCATCATGGCAGTCATCATTATTATTAGTGGTTCTGGGGATGGAACTTAGAGCCCCACTCGTTAGCTAAGCCAGCTTATGAGATGAGAGAGTTCTAGGTTCTGGGTTTGCTCTCCATTCCCCCCCTCTGCATCCAGTAATTAGTTTTGATGTTCATTTGCTTGCCTTTAAAAGCAATGCTGATTCTAAACAGCCACAGAGTTCTTTATATATGGCCGTAGTTTACAGGCGCTGACCAGGGACTCAGCGCAGCAAACGGAGTGACAGATGGTCATTTTCTGAGAATTTAACAAGGGGACGTTTACCTCTCTTGAGCTCATGGTGTCAACAGAGCTGGGAGTAACTCTGACTTTGCTGACTGATTTCAGACCATCAGCATCACATCCCCAGGGGCTAGTTATCAGGGCAGAAACACATTACCAACTCTAGCCAATCTATGCCTGAACTTTAACAAGACCCCAGGGGATCTGTGAGAAGCCTGTGAGCTGAGGATTGTCCAACTCCTGGCTGTCCACAACACTGGGAGACCAAACCATACTAATGTTCAGCCCTCTCACCCCCGAGTTACACGTTTGCTAGTCAAATATAACTTGTCTGGTCCATTTGATACACTTTGCCACACTCCCCCCCCCTTATGTGTGTGTGTGTGTGGTATGTGTAAGCCTTTCCCTCCCCCCCCCCCCCCCCCCCCGTATATGTAAGTCTATCTGTGTGTTGTTCACAGATGTGGCTATCCCTGGGTTACAGCATGCACATGGACAACCTCTGTGTGTTTGTTTTTAACCTTCTACCTTGTTTGAGACAACACATGAATAAGGAAGGACAGCTCTTAAGCTTCTAGAGAGTCCCCTCTTGCTATCTTCCACCTTCCATCTTCCTGTAGGAGGATGCTGGGCTTTCAGACACTTTTGTTACTGTGTCTAGCTTGTATGTGGGTACTGGGAATACAAACTCAGGTCATCAGGCTTATGAAACAAAGACTTTCACCCACTAAGCCATCTTCCCAGCCCTCACCTTGATACATACTTTGTATCTCAGCCCAGGGCCAGAGAGATGGAAGGACCCAAACAAAGTAACAAAGCTAATTAAAATCAAAGCTAGACTTAGAGCCCAACACTGTGTTTCCCAGGACCCCAGAGTCCATGATATCATTCACCAAAGCACAGCGTCTTGGGGCTTCCTGCAAAACAAAGTCTACTAACACATAGACTGGAACCATACTTCCTCCAAACAGGAGTAGTCATTGAACATCTTCAATGTGCCAGGGACCTTTTAAGAAACTGGTGACACACCAGTGTACACTAGAGTCCTTGATCTTCTGGCACAGGGATAATTTGAGGAGTCAGACACTTAACAAGCCAGCAAGAATACAATGTTATCAGGTAATAAATAAATAAATAAATAAAATAAAATAAAAACAGCCAGTAGAGGGAAGGTGGGCCTCTTGGGGCAACAGTGAGGCATGTCCAAACACCAAAAAAATCTCATCCTGAAAACCAGTAGGAACAGGACTCTCCACCCCCATCCCCCACCCCTGCTCCCTGACACAGGCCTGAATGTCCTGGCACACACCACCTCTGCCACCCTTGAGGTGGTCACATAGCCTGGCAGCCAGATTACAGGTTAAACTTCCTTTTTGCTGATAAGGTTATGTCCAACAAGCGCCTAGAATTCCTCATCATGCAAATGAGGCATTCCCAGCACCTTAGCCCCAGCCAATGATGTACACTCACCCTGAAAGGCTCCACCCACTCCCCAAAGGTTTAAATAGCCTTTATTCCCCTTTCCAGCTGCCATTAAACAAGCTGCTCAGTGAACTCGCTGTGTCCCTGCCTTGTTCTTTCTCTCTTCTTGTTGCTGATCACACCATTAATGGAGGGAGGATGGAGTGGGAACAGCAGTCTCTCTGATTGTGTGCCATGGGCAGAGAAGTGGAGGAGAAAGGAGTAGGGTGATGTGGTTATCATTTGAGGGGAGAACAGTATTATTAGGGTGAACAGCAAGGACAGAAGCTGGGAGCTGGGGACAGGTCAGACCACTGGTCATCTTAGCCTTATTAGTGAACACCAGGTGTGTGTGTGTGTGTGTGTGTGTGTGTGTGTGTGTGTGTGAGAGAGAGAGAGAGAGAGAGAGAGAGAGAGAGAGACAGAGAGAGAGACAGAGACAGAGAGAGAGACAAAGAGATAGAGATGGAGAGAGAGAGAGAGAGACAGAGAGAGATCCTATGTTAAAAAAAAAAAAAGATAGATTATTCCTGAAGAATGACACCTGAAATTGACCTCTGGGTTCCACATGCATGTGCACACATGCTCATGTAGGTCCACACGTGTGTGTGTGTGTGTGTGTGTGTGTGTGTGTGTGTGTGTATGTGTGTGTGTGTGTGTGTGTAGCCACATGAACATACATATACATGCACCAAAAATAAAATTTAAAAGCGTTTCTGATGCACAGCTGGGCTGGCAGCTACTGACTCCAGGAGGCTGATCTTCCTTTAAGCACTTTCTAGCAATTCACTCCCTTAGCCCTGTGCTTATTCCCAGTGCTGCGGATCAGATTATTACCCAGAGCTGTTATGAAGCTTATCAGTGTCACCCAGCACGTGGCTACTGTGACCCCAGGCACGCATGTTGCTGTCTCTTAGGCACAGGTCTACTTGGTGAAGAGTAAAAGCAAGCCTGCCCTACTGTGTGCTCTCACATGGTTCCTGATGTCCCCGTGCCTTCTGTGTTATGTTCCATGCATCAGCGCCTGGCTTCTGAGACTGCTACCTCAGTGCGTTGTTTTGCCGACCCCCATCCATGGCCTGATCATCTTATCACTCTGATCCACCTGCCCAGAATACCTTCCCTTCCTTCCCACACAACTCAAGTTTAATCCTTCCCTGCTGGGTTCAAGTGCCCCATGCTGGCTCCCCTCCCTGAAGATTCAGGCCACCTTGACCTCTCCCCTGCTAAGCACCAGAAGCCTCAGCATGCTTTTTGGAATTTGATGACACTTAGGTTTATAAATTATGTCCTGTCATCTCCTCTCATTCCTGAAGTGGTAGCTCAGCTACCCTAGGGGAGCAACCAAATCTTATGTTAATTAAAAAAACATTTCCATTATCAAGTCCTATGGTACGGGCTGGGAATGTAGTGTTGATTATATGGGAGAATAGCATGTTCCTGCTCAATCAGGGCCACAGGTCCTGTTACAGAACCAGAGCCTTCCCTCCCCACCCTGGTCAGCAGTGTACAATGTAGTTGAGCATCTTACAGAATTGTCTTCTCTGACCCGAACGGATCTTTAACGTGCTCTCCAGTGAACTGGAGCCTGAAGTCTAAACCCCTCAGTGTGGGACAGAGAACATCTCTGTATCTTGGCTCTGCCATTTCTTGGCGGTGGCCAGATCGCTTGATTCGCCTGGGTCAGTTTCAAGTCCTTCCAGCGTGGTTCACTATCTCTGTCCGTTGTTTGGGGGAAACTAAGAAGATGGCTTTTCAGTCTTTAATGAGCCCTGGGAGATAACTCAAATGAGGACCTGAGGTTTTGATCCCTGGAACCCACATTAAAAAAAAAAAAAAAAAGCTGGAGTTGATATGTGTACAATGCCAGTGCTGGAGGTGGACACAGTGGACCTCTAGATTAGTTTAATCAGTAAAGTCCAGTATGAGACCCTGTCTCCAAAAACAAGGTGGACCACTCCTGTGTACTAACATCTAGGGTTGATTGGCCTAAAGTGTCCTGATGTAATTGTAACTACTGGGATTTTCCTATGTGCCCACCTAGTCCTGTCCCTTACTTTAAATAAGGAATGGTCAAATGCTTCTTGTGAACGCCTGGGTGTTTCCTCCTTCTCAGTTCTTCCTTCTTTCTGGAGCGATCGCTCTACTCTCCCAGCCCCAGGCAGATGCCATCTTTCCTTTCAAAATCAGACTATGCATGTCCTAGGCCTTTAGTCGGCACTGTCCTATACTGTAGCTATTTGTATAGACATCGCATTTTCCTTTCTTTAGCTATCTTTAATAGCTCAATGAAGACCACTGATAGTATCAGTGAGTCAGGTATTAAGACACTTAGCCTAAGAAAACAGGATGACCTTAACCTGGTTCTGTGACAAGGCAAGGACACAGCTGTCATCATGTGGTGATTTACTGAGCTGTGTTCTCTCTTCTCTCTTGGTGGCATGTCGGGGTCAGGCAACCCGCAGCCAGGCTGCAGGGGGAAGACCCTACAGATGGTTCCTCCCCAGTTCTTGCTCTCTTCCAGGGCACACGATGAGGTGGAGGGGCCCTGGCCCAGGGTGATGGCTCACACTCATGATCTACAGGGAGTCTAAATTTTATCTGTAGCCAGGAGGCCCAGTTTGATTTTCAGAACATTTCTGTTGCTGGGAGGAGCTGGGAGCTGGCCTTAGGACAGACACCAAGGAAGAAGAACTGTGGCTGTGGCTGGAATAACTCAGTTTTCAACCCACATGCGCATGCCTGTCCTGGTACTGTGTGTTTTACACAGTATGCGCCACAGACTGGCTTCAAACTTACTATGAATTTGAGGATGAGCTTGGATTTTGTTCCTCTTCCCTCTACCTTCCAAGGGCTAGAATTATGGGTGTGTACAGCCCCGTCTGCTGGCTAGTTTTGAGTCAATTTGACACAAGCTAGAGTCATTGGATAGAAGGGAACCTCAACTGAAAAAAAAAAATGCCTCTATAAGATCAGGCTGTAGGCAAGCCTGTAGGGTATTTTCTTCTTAGTGATCCATGGGGGAGGGACCAGCCCATTATGGGTGGTGCTGTCCCTGGGTAGGTGGTCCCGGGTTCTATAGGAAAGCAGTCTGAGAAAGCCATGGGGAACAAACCAGCAAGCAGCACCCTTCCATGGCCTCTGCATCAGTTCCTGCCTCCAGGTTCCTGCCCTATTTGAGTTCCTGTCCTTCGGTGAAGAACAGTGACATGGAGGCATAAGCTAAATAGACCTTTTCCTTCTCAACTTGCTTCTGGTCATGGGGTTTCAGCACAGCAATCGTAACCTCAGGGATCTTCCAGGATTGCTCTCATTACCACCCCCATCTCATTGATGCAGGCGGCTTTCTCCTGCCCCAGATTCAGTCACACTTGTCCACTGACTCAGGCTCTCTAGACACGGAGTCCTGTAATAACTTTGCTTTCCATTTGTAAGTCAGGAAAACCAAAGCAACGAGGTCCTCTGCCTGAGAGAGTGCATAAGTGATGAGACCAAGCAAAACCACCATCCTATCAACCATGAGATGTCTTCCGGAGGCCCAACAGCCAGTTGTGCTGAGGTGGCACTGTTTTCCTTAAAGAAAAGCTTCAGTCACTGACTCCCCAGTGTGTCCTGTGGAACTCTTGTACTTACTTAAACTCCCTTGGGAATGATTAAGGTAAAAAAAAAAAAAAAACCACTTTTATTAAAATACCCAAATATTAAGCTGCTCGCAATGATGCACTCCTTTAATCCCAGCACTTGGGAGGTAGAGGCAGGTGAATCTCTGTGATTTTGAGGCCAGCTTGGTCTATAGAGCGAATTCTAGGATGGCCAGAGCTGCATAATGAGACCCTGTCCTGAAAAAGAAACCACACGCACGCACGCGCACGCACGCGTGCGTGCACACACATACACACACACATCTAAATGTAAAAAGTTATATGTATAAATATCTATATATGTTTATATACTATTTTCCTTCTTTACTGTGCTGACATGTACACTGATAAGTTGGTTGGTGCCTCTGAGAACAATCAAGGCAGCAGTCCCAAGCTGTATTAGCTGCTGTCAATTTCCTCACTGCTATGTAGCTGTGGTTAAAATCAACAGAGCATTGTTTTAACACTGATATTTGGTAAAACCTGACCAATTCATTAGATCTTAATAACTCAGTAAAATCCCTTTTAATAACCATGTCAATAGACAGAATATATAAAACAAAACAAGATAAAACAGGACACTGCTGGACTCCCTGAGGTGATGGCCTAAAGCATATGCATCATTATCTGACTCACAAGCTAAGTGTTTTTTTACAGAGTGGGATTCTTACTTGAAAAAACAATGGACAGGGCCTAGGGAGTGTGTGGCTCAGTGGTTAAAACGCTCGTGCAAGTGTGAAGGCCTGGCTCCGATTCCTCAGAATGTGCATGAAGCTGAGCAGAGTAACACCTGTCTCACCCCAGCGTGCCTACAGGAGGATGAGTGGTAGGTACAGGCATCCCTGCAAGCCTGAAGGTCAGCTAGCCTGTGCCACAGTGACCAACAAGGGACCTTGTTTCAAACAATGCGGGAAACAAAGGACCAACAGCTCAGGTTACCCCCCTGACCTCTATACACCTGCACTATACACACCTGGTGGTCACACACACACCTGGTGGGCAAAAAGTGTCTGTTACTGGAGATAAAAACCCAGATTTTCCAACTCTTTTTGTTCAGTATTCAGCACCTTTCTGGACTAGAGCATTCTGGTTGCCTCAGATATTTTTGCTCTCTGAGCTCTCCTCTCTTCTGGCATTCTTCTCATGTGTGACTATGTGAGGGCAGATTCTCTTCACCTACTGAAACGGTGTATTGCATCATACTGGATACAGAAACAGATCCAAATCTCCAGCTGTCTTCTGTTAAAGATACCCGGGAAAGTGCAAAATGATGTCCTTCATAAAATTTTACCCTGTTTTAGAAAAGATGCTTAGTTAAAAAAAAAAATACTATATATGCTAAGGTATGGTGGATTAATTTTGAAATAAATAAATAAATTTTTGAATATTCTCTTTTCATTTTGATGTAATATTGACAGACATAAGCCCCATTAACAAATGCATTTTGGTATCCTCAGCTATTTTGAAGCATATAAAAATGATTTTAGCTAGGGGAGTGAAGGAGGGAACGGGAAGATACAAGTGAGGGGATAACAATCAGGATGTAATCTGAATAAATTATAATTGAGAAAGAAAGAAATGATTTCAGTGTCCCTAGTATTGTACAATTCTGGGACCACAAACCCAGAAGCCCTACTAGTTACAGTAATTTGGACCTCTTTCCTTTAATAAGGAAATAGTTGATTTAGAAAAAGCCTAGAGAATTCAAGTTAAGACTTTGCAGCAGGGGGGAAGCTTGCTACTGCCTCCCTCAGCCAAAGGAAGGACACACAAGGATAGAGCTCAGTGTTCTATGTCCAGGGAACTCTTTCTTTGTGCGTTTAGGCAGGAGCTGCCGTGGGGCCGACAGGTCTCTCTGCCAGCATCTTCTGAAGTTGTTACAGCCCCACTGGCCTCACATCGCTTTAGCCAGTGACCACTGAAGTCCTTTCTTTAAGCTTCTCTTCCCGTTTCAGGATGCATGGTACAGCCTTTCACAGAACGGCTCTCTGACATAGCCAGGGATGCTCGTGAGATCTCATGCATCTCCTTGGCTCTCTTCAGCTCACAACATAATGCTGGGTGTCAACACCCATTTCCCACAAGACTGCTAAGTGACTGGTTAGGATGAAGATTTTGGGCAGAAACGCTTTGTTTACAACAGTGGTTTCTCTCTACCCTACTGTCTCCTCTCTCTGAATGGCAGTTTTCTCAAAGCATAAGCAGACCTCAGCTGGCTCCATGGGCCTATGCCAGCTCTATGGTTTCTTCCCTTTTGGAGGAACGACTTAACACGTTTGCACCCCAGTTTTGTATGTAGGGTGTATCTAGACTGTTTTAATGTAGAAGCCTCCAACAGACAGAATTTTGCCCAATTTTTGGCCCCCTTTCTGTGGGGTGCTTATTGACAATGATCAAAGATACATCAACCACAAAGCAAAACTCAAAGCATTCATTCACCAGTGGGAAGTTGACTAACCCATGGCAATCTGATATATTTAATTTAGTTATTAACTTATATTTAATAGTTACTTTCCCCATTTTTGAAATTTCATATTTATTTTCTCTCCTCAATATATACATATATATTTTAGACAAAACCTTGCTATGTAGTCCAGAACAGCCCTCATTCTGTGATATTCCTGCCTCAGCCTCCCAAATGTTAGAATTGCACACGTGTGCCACCACACCTGGCTCTCCTTGGGTCTTGAGAATCAACTGCTCATCTTCTTTCTCATGTGGCTCTGTGTGCCTACTGGCCTTGCTTTCTTTTCACTTATCTCCACACTGATCCTGGTACCTTCATAGCTTTTCTGGCATCAGCAGGTTAGAACATCTGAGTTACCTGGTGTGTTTATTTGTCATCTACAGTGGTTTTTGATGTTCCCTGTAAACCCGTAACTGAGGCCAGATCTCCAGGAATTAATTGAAAAGGTTCATGAAGGAAATGGTGGGTAAATGTGAAACTGCTGCAAAGATCACTTCTTATCAGGTGGAAGTTTGGTTCTAGCTTGAGAGACCTGAGTGCAGCTAATGAGGACGAGGAGGGGGATGCAGTGGGGTGCGGGTGGCAGGGCACATTACAGTGACTCCTATATTTGTTTGAAAACATATTTTAATTCCTCCATCTACAAATTGCGATTTTATGAAACTCAAGGGCTTTTAAAAAGTAATTTTACTTATTTTTTATGTGTATGGGTGTTTTGTTGTCATGTATGACTGTGCACCTTGTGTGTGCCTAGTGTCGCAGAGACAAAAAGAGTGCATCAGATCTCCTGGTACTGGAGTTACAGATGGTTGTGAGCCTCCATGTGGGTGCTGGGAATTGAGCTTGGGTCCTCTGGAAGATCAGATTAACTATGTTATCAGCAGCTGAGCCCCTGATTTAGGATTTAGGACTTTGAAATAGAGCTCTCAGGATCCTTCCCCCTCCATTTTTGTTTTGTCTGAAGCCGGGTCTTACTCTGTAGCCCAGTGTGGCCTTGAACTTGCCTCCATGCTGCTCTCTCAGCCTTCCCAATGCTAGAGTTACAAGCATGATCCACCATGCCAGGCAAGTTGTCAGGATGCTCCTACACACATCTGAGGAACTAATGGCTACTTGGCTTTGACACATCCTCATTCTTGAAGAATACTCTGACAAGTGAGTTTCTGCTTCAGGAAGCACTGCACACACCCACCCACCCCATACACACATTTTCTCATCCAGACCTGACTAAGTGTGTGAAATAGACTACTGTTTTGAGCTTACCTCCCCAAGCTGTTATCCAAGGCAGTGTGTAGGTCATGGCCAAGATCAGCCCATCGAGAAGCTGGGTACCGTCCAAACAAGGCATTCTTGAAGTTGCATCTGACTAGGTGAGTGAGCGCTTCACCCCAAGCCCCCGAGATTGAAGATTTATGAACATATGTTGGGCGAGAAGGCAAAGGGCTCCCCCCAGGGAAGGTGAAGAGGGCCTCAGACTGCAGTGTCAGTACTATCTCTGTCTAACTCACCCCTCCCGAGTTAGACAACTGTGTATTTTACATAGAAAACAATCGGTCAAAGACTAAGCATTTCATCCAATCCCACCTTCTGAAACTATGACATGTTAACTGGATAACGCACAGCGCGAGATCAGCAACATTACAACACAGCCAATTGGAATCAGTTAAAACACAGCTTGTACAAGTGTAACCAAGCTTTTACTGGGACTGCACGGCCTTCAGAAGCCCCCTCTCCGCCGCCCCACCCCCCGCACTGGGAGTGAGTCAGGGAGGCATGTCAGTGTGGCTCCAGTCAACACAGGACAGAGCCACAGGAGTGCTGTGCTGTCTCTCTTGGAACAGGGAGTGCGAGCTCAGGTTGATCCAGAGTTCTTCCCTGTTGGGCCAAAGCAGGACACCTGGCTCGACCCATTAGTCAAGGTGACAAGTGGACACAAGTTTCCAGCCATTGGCATTCATGGCTGTGGGTTAGATTTTTTTTTTTAAGTCACATTAAGGGGGAAATGGCACAGATCTTCCTATGTACAGCCCCATTGCATTGTTACAATTTCTCGTCAAGAAGTATCACTTCTTAAAGGAAGAAAAGGGAAGGGGAAATGACATGATTACATAATAGTCTCCAAAAAAGTAAAGCATTGTTATTTGTAAAAGCTATGTGACTTCTTGGTATAACCTTTAAAAAAGAGCTACTGCCAGCACTGTCTTAGAATGCTGCGGCAGAACGTTTTTCTTGCTTCTATACTGTGTCTCACACACACAACCTTCTTTGAAATTCACGAGCACTAAAGCCATCTTAAACAGCAAGATAAAAAGGTAGGACATAAAAAAAAAATTAAAAAAAAAAAAAAAAGAAAGAAAGAAAGAAAAAAAAATTCCATCTTAGTATTTTCTGAGCTGGCCATTTTTTTTTTTTCCTCAAACACTAGGATATGACCAATGTCGATGCACAAGCCCTCACTTACCTGTGCTCCCTTCTCCTAGCTGTACCCAGAACGATGCTGCTGTTTATCAAGTCGCGGCAAGAAGCTGCGCCGGGATGATCTGCTGTTCGGCATCCCTCGAGGTCCAGAGTCTACCGGACCCACAGGTCTCTCCTGATCCAGGAGGTGGCAGGGACATGGCTGGCAAACAAGAGACAGAGATCCGTGAAGAAAGCAGCACGAATCACTTGGACAAGAAGCAGAACCCTTGTAAGGAAGAAGAAAGCATGGCCTCGGGGGCTTTCAGGTCACCTGATTCCTCCCCAGACAAATTCAACCACTCGTGGTCACCCCAGGCAGTGGCCAATCATGACTCTGGTGCTTCCAATTCTGAGAATCCTCTAGACGTTAAAGAGATGAGACAGATGACAGACCCTTACAGTTCAAACAGCTCACAAGAAAATCCCTTTAATTCAAATAACGCTACTGAAAAACAGGATGTATGTCAGCACAGGACAGTGCATGCCATCGTCCCAGGGTTAACTGGTGATGGCATGGGCAACGAAGGAGCTAATGATGCGGGTGTTACCGTTAGTCATCAAACCCCAAAAGCACCGAAATACATCAGTTTTAGTCTTCCGCTGCCAGAGGCAAAGGCAACCCTGGGTCCTTACCCAGGTGACGGCAACTCCGTCGACATGCAGCCTGGCTCCCAGGTTTCCAGCGAAGACTCTGACAGTGACTATGAACTTTGCCCAGAGATAACCCTAACCTACACGAAGGAGTTTTCAGATGATGACCTGGAGTATCTGGAATGTTCCGATGTTATGACGGATTACTCTAATGCGGTTTGGCAAAGGAGCCTGCAGGGGACTGACCGAGTTTTTTTATTAGAAAGCGATGACGAAGAGATGGAATTCAGTGAGTGTGGTCTGGGTGGGTGTGAGCATTTCCTCAGAGAAATGGGTTGTGGGCCTCGGGTGTCAGGTGACATGGGGCCTATGAATGCCACCACTGGCTTCTGTAGTTATCACTCACAATCCCAGGAAGTGGGGGTCAGAAGCAGCGGCACCTCCAGGCACAGTCCCTTAACCCTGCACTCAGGAATGACTCTTACCCTGGGACCTCACCAGGATGGGACAGCTAAAATGACTGAGCCGGGGAAGCCTCCACTCTCTACTGCTTCCGAGGCTGTTGAAAATGATTGTTCAGGAATTCGGGGAGAAACCAGAGACAACCCTGAAGCAGGAGAGGAATTCTCCGGTGACAAGCTACAAAGCATGGATAAGGCACAGACAGAGGCATCGGTGCAGCCCTCGTCTGGGGCCTCAGAGAAGTCAGAGGAGAGGCAGGGTCTGGAAAGCCTGACTGGGGACCGATCAGATGAGAAGCACCAGGGCAGCAGGAAGATTGCCCCGAGACCCATCAGGGTGAGGCAGCCAGGAATGAAGGCAAATGCCAAAAAACAGCTGCTGAAAGACAGTGCCCCAAAAGGCACTTTTGATCCCTTCTCCAAAGAACCGACTAGGCACCCCTTAACTGGGAGCTATGGACAAGAGCCCACTCACACCAAGGCAGGAACTCCTGGCTGGAATTCCCACTTCCATGAAGAACTGTGTATTCCACTTCCTACAGAGCAAGACTCCAAACCCCCTCGACCTCCAGCAGACTCATTTCCAAAGGAAGGGGACACAAGTTTTGGGGAATCAAGGGGACTGGTTAATAAATTATTTGAAGCAAGCCAGATTCCAGACCAGACTGACCATCTTCAGGTAAGACCTGTTTTTGAAAAACTACAAGTGGAAAGGTGTGTGTGTGTGTGTGTGTGTGTGTGTGTGTGTGTGTGTGTGTGTGTATGTGTGTGCTTTCTTCATTTTGCACTCACAATTCTTATACTATAATGTAAATCAAAATGAATATTCCAGGGCTTTCGGGGTACTCGCAAATGGCAGCTGCTGTTTCTGCAGTAAGGAAGGAAATCTGGCTTTGAAAAAAGGCTCAGATAAACCCTAAGCCATCCTAATTATAGCAGAAGAGTGACAGGGGTGAGAGGCACTAATGCGATTCTGGACAGCTGGAAAAAGAAACCCGATATTTTGCCTAGTGCATGTGTCTTCCCAGGCGGTGTGCTCCCTATTCTGAAAGTTTCTCAAGTAAATGGCCATGGTGTTGCCTTTAAAGGAAGGGGGAGCCCATTCTTTTTTGTCATTTTTTTTCCAGGTGCACTTCGAAAATGGTCAGCTTCAGCTTTAGTCAGAACTTACAGTGGAAGGGGCAGGATTTTGGTGGGACTGAAAAACTTACAGCATCCACTTGCCACAGTGGAGAAAGCAGGCAAAGAAGATCTTGCTCTTCAGTGGGAGGCTTCTCATTAGCTGTTTGCTTTATTTTGCTTTTCTTAGTCCACAGAACATAAAAGAGGCCAGGAAAATGGATTGCCCATTAATAATGACTTGGGTATGATTTCAGTGCTGATTTGAAAGATACAGAATTATAGGAATAATTAATGCATGGAGAATATTAGGTTTTATAAACCATTTGCATTTTTAATTATATAGTTTTACAACAAGTTCTGAGTAAGTTTTGGACTGATGTGTCTTATGGCCAAGGCTTGGCTTCTTGGAAACAAATATCTTAGAAATGTTTGTATGTATGTATGTTTGTATCCATGTATCTATCTACCCATCTAACTATATCTATCTACCTATCTCTACCATTATTATTATTATTACCATTTTTATATACTTCTTGTTATCTCTCCCCCTAAACTTGTAGAGAAGCCCATATACCGTATACTACTTGGGAATCTATGCCAGGAATCTGGCATATTTTTTAAATAAACACTTGAAATGAAAATACTACCTAATGCAAAATTATTGAACTCTATGCAAAGAAATAATAAAAAAAAATAGCACTCTGGGTTTCAAAAGGCCCTGTTATAAAATAGCTGAGATACAAAGGTCTAGACTTGAGCTCTCAGTGAGCCAGTGGCTCTATTCTGCTGGTGACACTGGCCAGATGGAGGCACCTTTCCTCCTTTCTGCAGGCTAACAAGCTTTGTGCACCGTGCCCCTTAAACATCCCACTTGCCAGCTCACACAGCACGGCCACAAGTCTGAGCACAGGACTGTGCGTGGAGGAGGCTTGGTGAAATGTTAGTTTGAAGTGTCAGTGTTAGCCTTTTCGCGTCATTAGACGCAGCATGCCCATTTCCAGTCATAAATGCCCTATCTTTTACAGCTAAGCACCTGCCTACAGTTGTGTGTGCAGGGAGAGCAGATTTCCTTGTTGATGACTTTTCCTATTAGAGGACGCAGGTGTGACAAGGTGGCTCAGGTGTGGTGAGTGGAGAGAGGGGGACGTTGTCAGTGTCGGCTTTGGACTCATCCCCATGAGAAGTAGGCTCTCGTCCTGTCAACTGTGCAAAGGAAGGAAGGGACCTCTGCTTTCCTCAGGTTTGTGCCCTGATCTGAACTGCAGATGAGAGCACCCATGGCCAGAAAGCTCACAGGCTCACTGAAAATGCATCGAAATAAAATGCATGGTCTCTGGGGACAAGCCCGCCATCTGTCAGAGGTCTTTGTGAATCAGTGTCCACCCTACCTTGACTGCTGTTTGTGGTGGGATTAAGTGATAATGGAGACCACGAGCTTCCCTGTTCAGAACTCCTATGGAAGGAACTGCATTTTCTGCAAGGCATGGGCCTGTGCCTCACCTTGCAGTGGTCAGCAGCAAAGCTGACCTTTCGCACAAGGGACAGCTAGAAACCCCAAAGGAACTTGGTCATTAAAGATCAGTTGTGCAACATTAAGCAAAAATGGGATGTTTGTACCAGTGACATTTCTTCTCTTTAGAGTAAAGCCAGAAGATTTTTGTCTGTAGGATTGGCATATGTAAAAATACAGCCTTGTGAAACATTTTTATTTAGTTATAAGAAATATATATATATATATATATATTTTTTTTTTTTTTACAAACTATGAAACATGGCCAACAGATAGCAAATGACTAATTATTGCCGCAGGTTTGACTTAGAAATATGGGAGCCACCAGGAATTAGATAAAACCTTGTATGATACGATGCAGGGGAAAAATGACTTTTTTCCATAACTAAGTCCAAAGACATTTTAAATATTTATTCTCTGACTCTTGAGGCTTGGACATCTAAGGAATTTGAATGATTTAAGCTCCTGTCTTAGGATCCATATTAGTAAGTTTTCCCACCTTTGAGTCTAGACTGAATAACTTACCTTGGGCTGTCTTTTTTGCAGGAAGCAAATGGCAGTTTATCATTTAGCGTTTTATCTTCATCTGTGCATCCAGTTTTAGCATTCTGAGGAAAAGTCCTGCCTCTAATTGCCCGTGTTATTCTGTAAGGGTCTCGCAGACTATCACTTGTCTGTCACATAAGTCTCCAGGTGCCTTTTCTTTCTGTCTTCCCCCGTCTCTTTCACAATGCAAAGCCATCTTGTTAGGCGTTGTCTCGAAAATAGTGACTGACCCAGGCTAGGATTGGAAAGCCCCCAGTTTCTCTACATTTATGGAAGATTCCAAAGCTCCTTCCAGTTTGGGAGTGGAAAATAGAGAAGAGTACCCCGGGCTAACTTGGGCCTCATCAAGGCTCACATCGCCAACTCTTCATCTTGCTTTTGAGCTCATGCTCTTGATCCAGGGCCTGAAAAATCTGCCCATCTTAAGTGTCTTTCCCCAGCCACACTGGAGTAAGCTCACCCATGCCTGCCTGGGTGCTCAGAAGTGCTCTGCCTGCCTCTCTTGGCCCCAGAGAGATTTGCATTTCTTTTTGAGGTTCTGAGACTACCAGTGTACAGCATGAATATGCAGCCTCAGGTCCTGGGAGGGAAGAGTCTTGCTGACAAGGAATGAACACTGACCATAGAAAGTGAGCAGAATTTGTTCAGTGCATGCTGTACCAAGCATTAGAGTCGTGGCTGCCACATAAAAGGCACTTAATCAAGCGAATAAGTAACCGCACAGTAGGAGATTAACTTGCCTGGTTAGGTAGGATCCTGATGATTGTTGACTACATTATAGTCTTTATTTTCCTGAGCATTCTTTCATTATCTCCACATATAAGATGCTGCTGTCAACCTTCCACAAACAGGATGCACATCCATCGACTCTTCTAGGCCTGGGGATGGGTTGGTTTATTCTAAAGCCTAGCTGCACAAACTGTGGGTCGTGACCACATAATGAATGTGGGGGTCAGGAAAAGTTTATCAATCAAAATAAAATATATTAATTACATTATACACACTAATGTAATTACATATAATATATACATAATATAATTATATTATATACATTCATATACCCCTGATACATCAATCAGGGGTTTTATGACTGTAGTGGCCCAAGGTGCATTGTAGGATATCACTGTAGCACCAGTTCCAAACACGCATGTGCTGTTTGTTCTGGACATCCCATCACACCACACAGCACCAACAAAGTTGCTGAAGCACCTCAGCTCAGATGAAAGCTTTTGTGGTGTAGGAATTTCAGTGTTTTTACCATATATAAAAAGTTTTCTGCTTGTATAGAAATAAGAATAAATATGGAAACCAAGGCTTTTCATATTTTCCTACTGTAAGTTTTCAGCACCAACAGAGCAAATTAGTGTATCTTTGGATTGGATTGTGTTATAATGTTTGGTCTTACTGACTTGGGTTTTAGAAAAAAAAAAAAGTAAAAAAATGAATGGGGGACTGTGGAGATGGCTCATCAGTAAAGTGCTTGTGGTGCAGGCATGAGGACAGGAGCTTGATCCCCTGCACCTGTGCAAAGGCAGGTGGGGGAGGGGATGGGGAGGGAGGGTGCCTGTAATTCTAGCACCGGGGAGATAGAGACAGAGAGGTCCTTGGGGCATGCTGGCCAACTAGTACAATTGAACCAGAAAGCAAAATTAAGTGCACGGCTGGAGAGATGGCACGGTAGTTAAGAGGACACACTGATCTTGCAGAGGACCTGAGTTCAAACTGGCTCACAGCTCAGGGGATCCTAACCTTTGGCCTCTGCAGGCGCCTGCACTCATGTCGTCATCCCCTCACTCATTCTCCACACCCCTCACACACGCACATAATTTAAAAACAATTAAAGTAACTCTTAGAACCACGAAGGTGGAGAGTGACTGAGGAAGATACTTGATGCTGGCCTTCGACCTCCACACATGTGCATGCCTATGCTGGCCTTCGACCTCCACACATGCACATGCCTATGCTGGCCTTTGACCTCCACACATGCGCATGCCTACCCCACACCATATGAATACACATGCACAACACAAATCCTTAAATGCTTAAATGCCTTAAATCAGGGGAGTGCTGTAAATAAAGGTGCGATGTGGGCTCTCTTAGAAACAACTCAAACTTGGCATAAACTGAGCAAACAGAGGAAGGGTCCTGTTTACCTTGAAACTCACCACCATGATGTCCCAACATTGCCTTAGCCAGACACCTCTTGGTGTCTTGATAAAAAGAAGTGGTTCAGTCTTGCCAGGAAATCAACCACAGGAGCTTACAGACCCCAGGGGACGTCGTGGGGGCAGGCGCCACTCCTGCTTGCTCATGAGGCTGGCCTCTCTAGGTTCTTGCTTTCTCTAACTTTGATTTCTCCTTTCAGAGAAAAGTCACAGCATTCTTGTCATCATTCTTTGTACAATAGCTCTCTGCCTCCTAGCTGCATTTTTACTCTCTGTGGTTTCAGAAAGAGGGCGTGCATAAGTGTCAAAAATTTAAGCCCCTCTGAGCAGTGCAATAAAATCTGTGTTATCTAGTTTTTGTCCATGTGGCTTATGAGCCATCCCTTTGTCCAATGAACCCATACTGTACCAATACTCACCCTGTTAGTCACTTAGTAGCTGTCTTGTAGTCGCTTAAGTAGTCTCTTAATAACGCTGTGGTCCGCAGTGCTTGTTCAGGTACCTTACTCACTAATCACTCCTGGGATATAGGAAGAGCAATGTTACACTTCAGAAACGCCAGAGGCCATCAACTGCTTCCCTGAAGTTGGAAGGCGGAAGTTTCCAACTTAATAAGGAAATGAAGTGGAAATTGCATGCCGATGTTCCAGAGCCGTGCAAATGACAACAAATGCTCCGCGAGCTTGTGAAGGTGGAAAAAGACATTTTGCTCATTATGTTCTTGTACCCCAGACGTCAAGCTCACAGCCTTGGCTGTACACGGTATAACAGAAAAGGCCCTGAGGTATAGGGTTTAGTGCTGCCCACAGCTGCAGACATCCACCAGAGGGCTCAGCATATATTGCCCATGAGCAAAGGGGGTACTATTGAACAGAGTGTGGCCATGAGCCCTCGATTTGTTCACTGCCCTGCTACTTTCTAACACTGAGGAAAATGACATAAACGTTCCCAGCTTCTGTTTTCTCTCCTGTAAGACAAATAGTGATGGTATCACCTCCAAAGTGTTAAACGAGGGGCTTGGAGGGATAGCTCTGCAATGAACAGCACTCGCTGCTCTTCTCGAGCAACAAAGTTGAGTTCCCAGGACTCATGTCAGGTGGTTCACAACCTCCTGTAACTCCAGCTCTGGGGAATCCTATCTTCTTCTGGCCTCCTCAGGCTCCAGGCACACACTTGGTGTACACACACACACACACACACACACACACACACACACACACACACACACACACACACACGTACTTAGTTAGACAAACACATAACATAATACAAATAAAGAAATCTTTTTTAAAAGCATTTGCATATCTCTAGAAGTTCAAGGCCAGCCTGCTCTACATCCCACGTTCAAGGCCAGCCAAGGTTACAGGTTTGACACCTTGTTTCAAAAAACAACACAAGCTGGGCCTTGTGGCACAGGCCTTTAATTCTAGCACGCAGGAGGCAGAGGCAGGTGGATCTCTGTGAGTTCGAGGCCAGCCTGCTCTACAAAGAGAGTCCAGGACAACCAGAGCTACACAGAGAAACTCTGTATTGAAAAACCAAAAACCAAAAACAAAACAAAACAACAACAAAAGTATCTGAAGGATTCAAGTTTACTTGTAAAGTGCCCAACACAATTAAATAAGTAATGACACTAGCACTTTTGTTTTATTATTTACTTCTTTTTTTTTTTTTTTTTTTTTTTTTTTAAACCTTTGGTTGTTAGACTTTGGCCATGCTGAGGATTGACTCTAAGGCTTTGCACAGAGTAAGCAAGGACTGTACCACTGAACTGCATCCCCATTCATAATGCATGCCTTACTAAAGCCTTCTTGAAGGCTAGCTACAAATGTTTTTATGCTTGGTATTTACTGAAGTTTTGTTCTGTTTTGAGGCAACTGTATATTCACATAAGAAATTATTCAGAATATCTCCACAATTAAGATCTCTCGTGTCTCCTTGAAGTACTCACTCTGCCCACGCCCTCTCCTCTATTCTCTGCTGATCTGTCCTCTAATCCTAAAATCCTAGACAAATTGAATCAGAAATGATATAATCTCCTGGGAATTATTTCTCTCTTAGCACAATTCCCAGGGATTCATTCATGTTGCGTGTAGCAGAAGCTCTTGCTAAGGAGTCTTCATGTGAGGTGTGTGTGTGTCCCCCGGAGTTTGCTTACTGACTTACTGGCTAAGACCATTCGTGTTGGTTTCTACTGTCTCGTTATCATGAATAAAGCATGTGTTAAGTCCCTACTTCTCTGTGACTAATGCTAGGTGTCCTGGTTTCATTCCTGTTGCTGTATAAAACACTTGGACGTAAAGCAACTTCGGGGAGAAAGGGCTTATTTTGCTTGGGAGGCAGTACAAGAATGAACATATCGAAGTTTGAAATCTGTGTTGATTGACCTGCAATGGGCAGGGTGCACTGTAGGTCTCTAGCAAATAATGTGGAGGGCAAGGAGGGCAGGAGAAATGAAAGCAGGTCACCCAAACCTTCTTGAAATACAGGCTTCCTATTCTGCATGGCAGATAACAACTGTTAAAACAGTGGCTCCAGAGGACTGATAAGGTGACAATGACAAGAAGGGCAGAGGCTGCTCTGGCTCATCTCACTCAGCACGTGGCAGTTGAGCCTCTTGTCAACACCACTCCAAGGCAGACCCAGAGAGGAACACAAGCATTAAGTTTTGTTTTCTATCACAAAGCCAGTTATAGCCCTTCTGCCAAGCACCATTAGCCGTCCTAGATGGGCAAGATCCTGTTCCGGCTCCCTGCAGTCAGCGGTTTCAGTGTAAATAAGCAAACAAAGTCAATGCTTACAGCCTTGGTGGTCTGCGGGTCATCTGCCTAGAACTTGAAGCTTCCGGTGCCTATCCCACTGAATCTGGTTTGCATTTAACCCCCATCCTCTAGGACAGTCCTGTGGGCACTGGGGTTCCAGCAGCCCCAATTGGCAGAGTACAGCATCTTTCCTAGATCAGAAAGATTTTAAGGGCGTGGGATGAAGAACAGTGGTAAAATGCTTGCCTGGCATGCTGGAGGCACTGGCTTTCACCCCAGCATGGCAATAAAAGTAAATGAATGAATGAATGAATGAATGGATGAATGAGTAAATGTGCTCCCAGAGCCCGAGGTCCAGCACTAATGCACACAGATGCTGGACTCAAAGGAATGGCACTTAGACAGGCTGACGGGGTCTGCAGGATCTTGATTCTACAGTGAAGACCCTTGGAGGAGACCACTGTCTCCAACATGACTCTTCTAACGATGTTGTCATCAGGAGCGTGAGTCCTCCTTCTTTCCCTTAGAGCATCCAGGCACCAGAGTGTGCCCAAAGCTGTGGCTCTGTTTTTTTTTTTTTTCTTTTTTTCCCCTCACTGCGTCCAGGCACCGCTGCACACTGGCTGAAGCAGGAACGGAACGGGTGAGGTCTGCAGGATCCTGGTCTGGCTAGGAGGACTGTGGGGAGGAGATCTTCTCTCTCTGAGGAGTCTAGTGTTACAGCTCTCTTAGCTCTCCCAGTGAAACAGCAGCTTGTGTGTTTTGTTCTGGGTGAACAAGAGCTATATGAACCTTGGGGAGTGGGAAGGACCTTCAGGGTGGGTGCATATCATTGGCTGGGCCTGAGATGTTTGGGATTTGTTATTTGCACGCTAGGCTAGTTAACTACTTCGAGAATTACTGAGTTAGGGGTCAAGACTATGCGCACCAGGGCACGTGGGCACAGAACAGGGATCCTTACTCCTGCTGGTCTCAAGATTGAGATTTTTGGCCTTTGGACCATGGTTCATGCCGGTTTCCCTGGTGGCACAGTCTCCCGTGCCCAAAATAAGTAAATATCTTAAGGCATTTCCCTCAGTACTCCTGGAATTTCCTGGGAATTCCCTGTGTTCTGGCATCAGAGAGTCCACTGTCAGGTGTGCAGTGAAGCTTGGATGTTGAGAATTTTTAAAGCTCTCAGCTGATTATCTAACCTCCAAGATGCAAGAGCCACGCCAAGCTTTAGAACTGCGGGTGGTGCCCTTTGAATACAGAGGCCCATTGTGCCCCAGAGATTTTTGATGTTAGCACTCTAGTCCCATGGCAGGGCCTGGGCATGGGTGGTGCCCTTATAGAAGCTCAGCTAGCTAAGACAACAACCCGGAAAGAGAATCCTGAAGCCCACTTGGCGTGAGATGCCCGGGCCATCCAGGGGCTTTGAGCAGAGCAGAGCAGAGGTACAGAGACCTGAAGGATAGATATAGACACCTCAAGACTTCCCAAAATTTTAGCCAAGGAACAAACAAAGCATTAGATTGGTTAGTACTGTATTTTTGTTTTTGTTTTTGTTTTTGTTTTTTGGTACTGCTTTTCTAATGGTGGTGATGGGGTTGTTCACATAAGTATGGCCAAGCTATGGTCCATGAGACACGTGCACCTTGGGATAGCTGTTGGTCTTCAGACCTGCGACAATTGGCTGAGGTACCTTTTATACCAGGTTCTCCCAGCATCCCTCAGTCCTTACCTGTTAGAGGGATGGCATACCCCACCCTCTACCTTGAATTTCCAGCCCCTAGCCCTGTTCCGGCCAAGCTGCTCCCAATAAGCCTGCATTTGAATACCTTAACACGCCTTGCTCATTTCACTGGTGAAAGAATACTTATTGATAGCTATCAATGGGGGCCCCAGGCAAAACGGTGCACTTAGTCAAAATAATCAATTGTACAGTTTCTTTCTTTTTCTTTTTTTTTTTTTTTAATTGTACAGTTTCTGCATATGAATCTTGTAGATAACAATGCTGTGCCTTCCTGGGATATACCTCACGTTCAACAAGACTTCACTTTACCCACAAGGACAGGGTGGGTCATTTGGAGAATAGATCATTTTAAAATCTGAGCTAACTGACTGGCAACTGTGATAGCATAAGGAAAGTATGACACGGAATGAAAACGCTGACCACCTCTCAGTTACAGCGAGAGCTGGTAAGGAGACTGGGGAAACAGGAACGGACCTCTGAGCCCTCTTAGCTGCTACCGAGGTGGGCCTCAGGGGGCTGCACATAGGCTCTTAGATACTCAACCAGCTGCCTACAACGCAGACTCGGGAACTAATCTCTTGATAGGGCCCAACTATCATGGCAAAAGCCAATAAAAGGTTCGTGTCTTCCTGCTTGAGAGTCTGTAATTTATTTCAGCTACCTATCCCCACCCCCCCACCCCCCCATCCCTACCCCACCCCACCCCACCCGTCCATCCCCACCCCCTGCCCCCATCAGCCAACCCTCCACCCCCCACCGAGCAAAATATTGCCTGGGAACCAACGGCAATCACGCTACTGTAGCCGTATCTCATGGCACCAACTCACTTTATTTGCTGTTCCCCTCAACTGACCCATTAAAGAGAGAGACCTCTTTGGGAGGGTCCAAGGGATTCCTTCAAGTTTGCTCTGAGTCTACAGGCCAGTTTTGAAGAGTGAAGGCTCAGCTCATCTATAATGAGATAAAGGCATCTGAGTCTTACCCTAGACCTGCATTTTTTTTCTTTATTCTTTTTTTAGTTGAAAATAGATTCTTCTCTCATATACTACAAGCCTATCACAGTTTCCCTCCCTCCACTCTTCTCAAGCTGTGCCCCCACCTCCCCTCTCCGCCCCCAGATCCAATCTCCCTCCCTCTGTTACCTCTTCAGAAAAGAGCAGGCCTCCAAAAGACAGCTAAAAAGGACAAAGTAAGATACAATAAGACAAAGCTAAAGCCCTCATATTGAGTCTGGACAAGGCAACCCAATAGGAGGAAAAGAGTCCCAAGTACAGGCAAAAACAGTCAGACATACACCCGCTCCCACTATTAGGAGTCCCACAAAACCCACCAAGCTGACAGTCACAGCTTACATACAGAGGACCTGGTACAGACCCATGCAGGCCCCGTGCTTGCCGCTTCAGTCTCCGTGCGCCCATGTGAGCCCTGCTTAGTTGACTCTGAGAGCTATGTTTTTCTGGTGTCCTCCATCCCCTCTGACTCCTACAGTCTTTCCTCTCCCTCTTCCACGGGGTTCCCTGAACTCCGCAGGGAGGGGCCTGATCGAGATCTCAATTTAGACTCTGCAGAATCAGACTTACATTTTTCTTAAGTTCTCTGAGTGGCTCTTGAGGGCAATGTTGCTTAGAAGCTACGTGCTTAATTAGGCAGATCTAGAGGGACTACTACAACCTGGGTGTTTCTGTAAAAAACTGCCTGGTACGGAAACAACGGGAAGAGTGGGGCATGCAAGGCTTACTCCTTCACCCTCAGAGGAGTAAGAGCCCCTCAGGGCTGCAACTTCTCTCCCCTTCCCAGATGGCTTGCTTTAAACAGCGCATTCTTCACCTGTCCAAGCAACTGAAGTTAACACAGACCCTGGTTTGTTGTAACTAATCCAGAACAGGTGGGTCATCTGCAGCTGAGCCTTATTTTGAGGAGAACAGCAACAGGGACTTGGCTGGTAGCAGAGGAAGCTGGAAAGAGAAGAGTCACTGGGCTCTGAGGGTCCCTGTAACTCCTCTCCTGCCACTAGCTTTGGTTGGAGCTAGATGCTAGGAATAAGCTTTATTGGCGTGCGCGCGCGCGCGTGTGTCTATCTCTCTCTGTGTGTATGTGTGTCTCTCTCTGTGTGTATATGCCTCTGTGTGTGTATGTGTCTCTCTGTGTGTATATGTGTGTGTGTGCCTCTGTGTGTGTATTTGTCTCTCTATGTGTCTATCTGTGTGTGTGTCTATGTGTGTGTGTGTCTATCTCTCTGTATGTATGGGTATGTGTGTGTATCTATCTCTGTGTGTGTATGGGTATGTGTGTGTCTGTGTGTGTGTCAGGGGTGGGGGGGGTGGGAATATTCCATGACTGATGATAAGCTTGATCTCTGAAACAAGATGGGGAAAAGGACATTAAACTAACCAGTTACAAACTGAGAAAAGTGATAAAGCTAGGGAAATCAAAACAATGTGCTAGCAGCCACCAATACATAAATATGAGTCAATATGAATAGAGACTAGAGGCTCAAATCCTACATTGAAAGTGGATCTACAATAAAAACAGTCTTTCTGGGCTGGAAAGACGGCTCGGTGGTTAAGAGCACTGACTGCTCTTCCAGAGACCAGGTTCAATTCCCAGAACCCACATGGCAGTTCACAACTGTGTGTAATTCCTGTTCTAGGGGATCTGACACCCTCACCCAGACATACATGCACTAAAAACACCAATGTACATAACACAAAAATAAATAAATTATTTAAAAAACAGCCTTTCACTTTTAGGAAATATCAATATAGTCAATGCTGACAACTAGGGCATCATATAGGAAAATATCAAAACCTCCCAATGGACCTCAGAGAGTTTCTAATGGGATTCTTGGTTAAACATTTTTTTTAAATTCTATAAACTAATGGAAAAGCATTAGAAATTATTCTTATGGCCTTAAGAGAAACAAAATGTTTTTATAAACAAAGACTTTTAAAATGATGTAAAAATTGATAATTTTGACTACATCAATTATGATTTAACTATAAATATTACACTTTATTATAAATAAAGGAAAGTCGCCCACTGGAAGAAAGTTAGAAAGTAGCTGTAATAAAGATCAGTCTCAAAAGTATATAAAAATACCGATAGTAGCTGGATATGGTGGTCTACACCTGTAATTCCAGTGCTCTTGGAGACCAAGGCAGCAGAATTAGTAGTGCAAAGATAGCTTGAGCTAGAGTGTTCAAGACCAGACTAGATGACTTAGGAATACCTTGCTTTACAAACTGTACAAACTATAAAGAAGACTGGAGCGATAGCTCAGTGATAGAGGCCTTGTCTAGTCCTGGGATCAATCTACAGGATTTCTGAAAAAACAACAATTCAATTCCCTGCACCCCTAAAAAACAAAATTTCCAACTTATAAGACACCAAAATACAAAAGTTTAAAAAGAGATAAATAAATGTGCAGCTTACAGAAGAGACCATTGAGCGGCAAGTAGGAGAGGATACCATGGTTCCTAGCAACTGGGAACACACAAACTTTAAAAAGACACCATCTCGTCCCTATCAGGTAAAATAAAGGCTAGAGAGATGGCTCAGTAGTTAAAAGCACTTACTATTGTCTTCCAGGGGACCAGAGCTCAGCTCCTAGCACCCACATGGGGCAGAGGGGCTCACAACTCTAGCTCCAGGGACTCTGACACCTTCTTCTGGCCTCTGCACACATGTGGAATATGCACACACGCACGTGCTTGCATGAGCACACACACACACGGGGGCGGGGGGTGGGAGACAAAGAGAGACTGCGACAAAGACCTTTTAAAAAAAATCTCAAAAGATGACCCAATGCTGTTGTGACATGGGGGACGTGGGTATATTGCCAACAGCTGTGTAGCTTGGCAGTATCTTTAAAGGTAAGAGGAGCATTGCCCACGATGGGGCAGTTTCACTTCCCAGTATCTACTCTTAAGCAAAGCGTTCACAGGCATCCACAGAGACTGCACTGTTCCGGCGCTATGAAGTTCAGCAGGTGTATCCAAGCTTTTGGTATTGTGGCATGATGCCATCATGTACAAAGTTCATGATCAAGAGCTGTGACAAAGCAGATAATGGATCACACACACACAAAAATGTCTCATATTGTTTTAAGTAAATTTAGGATTTCGTGTTTGGCCACATCCCTAACTGTCTTCAGCTCCAGGCAGCCACATGTGTGGGCCACAGGTTGAGTATGCATGAAAGGCAATGTTGAGAGAAATATCTGGGCAGACTGTATAGCCTGTTCAAATACTGGACACATCACAATTTAACATAGGCAAAGCAATACATACCACATGGCACAGTTTATGTCCCATCGCCAACCTGTCATAGTCTGTGTTATATCAAGTAGCAACAAATGCTGGGGGGCAGGGGAGATGGAAGGCAGGGGAGAGGAGGGGCAAGAATCCCCTGCACACCCTGGTAGGAATATAAACTGGTAGAGGCACTATGGAAATCAGTGCGGTTCCTTTAAATACTACAAATACAAGTACACGTGACCCAGCTATACCATTCCTGGGGATGAACCCAAAGGACTCTGAGCTGACACTACAGAGAGATCCTTGCACATCTGTATTTATTGATCTGCTCTTTACATTGGCTAAGAAATGGAAGTGGCCTATACTGTCCATCAGGAGATGGATGGGAAAAGAAAATGTGTATGTACACAGTGGAGCTTATGTAGATGGAAAGGAGAATTGTGACAGCTGTAGGCAAATGTCTCTCTCATGGGCAGAGTCTAGATTTGTGTTAACATATATTAATATGCGTGTATATGATGTGTGTGTTTGTAGGTCTAGGATATCGAACTAGGAAGTAGAGCATGCAAGAGGAGGAAGAGATTGTACAGGAGGGTGAGGGGGGAAAAAAGAGGGTAACAAAATTCACGTGAAACAGAAGCAGAAGACGGACTGATGCAAGTAGCACTCAAGCAAGCGATCTTACTGGAGAGCAAAGTGAAAGTAGAGGCCAGGTAAGCCGCTTTAGAACAGCTGGCTCTGGGTGCTTTACTCAGGACCACTGGGTTTCAGTTTGGGGCTTTCTTTCATGGACCCAAGGGTCGGAGAGGATGTTACTGAGGGGTGAGGCCTGGGTGATTTCCTGTTTTGAGTGACAGGCTGGGTTACACAAGCCTTCGTTTAGTCTGCACGTTTTCACGTAATGCATCTGGTTTTTAGTTGTACGCACACCCAACCGTGTTAGCTGTGAGATGGCAAGTGGGGTTTTGTTCCCTAAAGGCTCGCTCACTCAGAAGGCACAGTTCACCTTGATACATGCTTCAAAGCAGTTCAGATTGGATCAGCCCATTTTCCTTAGTTTCAGGATATCTTTCAAGCTGTGTTTGGTCACCAAAGAGGAGTGACTAAGGCATTGTTAGGTGAGGCCATGCATTTTCTGGAGCCAGTGTGCAGAGCTCAGTGTAGGTGGGAGGCCCAGATTGCTGACCATGCTTGGTCTGCCTCAAGGGCACACATCAAAGTGACAGATGTGGATAACTCTTAGGAAGGAGGCAAGAACCCATCGATAGAAACTACTACTAATGCTTTAATATTTGATGGGAATTGTGGGAGATGGGAGATGGGATTCATTTAATACTAGTAACATTGAAAATTTATTTTCTTTTTCTGTTTGTTTTTGTTTTGGAGACAGGGTTTCTCTGTGTAGCCTTGACTGTCCTGGACTCACTTTGTAGACCAGGCTGGCCTCAAACTCACAGAGATCTACCTGTCTCTGTCTCCCAAGTGCTGGGATTAAAGGTGTGTGACAATACCACCAGTCTTATTTTCTTTTTAAGCACCACTTTTTTTTTTTTAAAGACAAGTCCTCACTATGTAGCTCTGGCTGGCCTGGAGTTTGCTAAGTAGAGCAAGCTGTCCTTAAATTCACAAAGATCCTCTTGATTCTGCCCAAGTATGAGGGTTAAAGGGTTTGATTGCTCCATTGAGCTCAACTTTTCTTTATTTCTTCCCCCCTCCCCCCTCTTTAGAAGAGGAAACAAAATTTGGAGCTGGAAACGCTTGCTGTTAGTTCTGGTGAGCAAGCATAGCCTTGATTAGCTTGCCCTTTCCTCAATGTAAAGTGAAGGAACATAACAGAAATATCTCTTATTTCTAAGTACTAAGTCCCAAAGAATTCCAGATTTTGTCACCAAAGTGAGTATCAAATAAAGTAGAAAAAAGAAAGAGCCTTTCTGAGCATAAAAGGGAAACTAAGGGAGAAATCCAATGATGTAAATATTTTGCACCACCTCCCCACCACAAGCATATTTATAAACACAGGAAGCCAAATATGGTGGAGTGGTTCACCGGGTGTCAGCCCACTGCTTCAGAGGTAGAGACAGGAGGTTGGAAATAGAAAAATCACTTCCAGCTACTTAGCAAATCCAAGGCCAGCTGGAACTACGAGAAACCCTGTTTCAAAAACCCAAAAAGGCAAAAACAAAACTAATGAAAACTTAGGGACAGTCTTATGCTGTACGTGCAGAAAGATGCTAGGAAAGACAAATAGCTTAGTCAAAAGTGGACAGATGGGGCTGGGGAGATGGCTCAGCAGTTACAAAAGCAATCACTGCTGTTTCAGAGACCCGTGTTTGGTTCCCAGTACTCACATGGCGGCTCACAACTGTCTGTAATTCCAATTTTAAGGGGGATACAATGCCCTCTTCCATCCTCTGAGGGCATTGCATGCAGGTAGTGCATATACATATATGAAGGCAAAGCAGACATAAAATAAAAACAAAAGGGTTGGGAACTCAGCTCACTGGTAGAGCACCCTGGGTTCAGTCCTCAGCTCTAGAGTGTGGGGTGGGGGATCCTAAACATTTTTTTAATGTGGACAAAGGGCTCACACAGATCATTAAAAGATATGCAAATGTACTATGAATTTGTCAGTCTCTTTCCTCCCCCTCCTTCTTTTTGTCTCTTCTTCCTTTTCTCAATTTTCAGAGATTGTTCTGGAAGCTGTGGTAGCTCATGCTGATGCGCCTGTGAGCAAACAGGCTTTCTCCTGCCCTGCTGGTGGATGTGCAGATTGACACGCCCTTTCTAGGTGTCAAAGAGGCCATTTTTTATCAATACCTTTAAAACATGAATGGTGCCTGTTGGCTCTTGTTTTCTTATCAAGTAGACTTTATTATAAAACCCAACTATCCTATACAGGAGGGAAAAGAGGTTAAGGGGAGCAAGAATAAACCTTCCAGGAATCAGTTCTGAGGGGCAAATTCCTTAGCGTCTCTGGGCCTGTGTGCAGATTCTCTCCCAGAAGGAAGCAATTGCACCACCACAGCCTTCTCTCTCCCTGCTCTCCACCACTTCTCCCAGTCTGCCAGCAACCCCCTGGACTCTCCTCTGGTTCCCTCCTCCCCTCGATTCACAACACAATGTCCTGCTTAGCTCAGTTGGTAGAGCATGAGACTCTTAATCTCAGGGTTATGGGTTTGTGCCCCACTTTGGGTGCCACTTGTTGTTTTTAAAGTATCTGTATTATCAGTAGGCCCAGCTAGCGATCAATCAAGACACTGACGCTTGTTATATTTTAAAATAGCCTTAGTTAACCTGGGGCAGGGCAGACATTAATCCTCTAAATTACTTCCCATAGTAGGCAGGTATGGGATCCCTGCCCCAATCCCATGCCATCTGCTTCTACCAATTTCTGTCATGCTATCTCCCATCCATAATCCCAAATACTTGCTAATGTTCTTCATCTGGGCCAGGTTCTCTACTCATGCTGGCCACGTGCTTCTCTTCCATCTAACCTATGGCGGCCTCCTCTCTTCCCTTCAGGTCTCTCTCCGTACTTTCTTCTTCTTCTTCTTCTTCTTCTTCTTCTTCTTCTTCTTCTTCTTCTTCTTCTTCTTCTTCTTCTTCTTCTTCTTCTTCTTCCTCTTCTTCTTCTTTCTTCTCTTCTTCTCTCTCCTCCTCTCCTCTACTCCTCCTCCTCCTCCTCTTCCTCCTCCTCCTTCCTCCTCCTCCTTCTCCTCTTCTTCCCAGAATTCCTCTTTTCTTCCTGGGACCCTTAGCCACACCTATCTCCTCTGCCCTGCTCAGGTGGGATGGCTTTTTATTAATTATCACCAAAATACATCACACCATCCCACAACAGGTGGCTCAGTAATAAACATAATAAAATTATCAGAGCTTTGATAGTCTCCAAGAGTTTCCTATGCATCAATGTATGGCAGAGTTAGTCTTAGCAGCCCTCAGTTCTTGTGCATGGCAACATTAATACTGTGATCATGGCATGACAGTTAAATGACAACTCAGTGGGCATCTCCCCTAAATAAGGTGTATTTACTAGAACTAGGCAGTAAGTCAGAGGTCCTGCTAGCTGTACAGTTCAGAGGCTCCATGACATCACTGTCCTAGAAATGTCCTTTTATTTATTTATTTTTTTAATGCTTCTTACCAATAGCTTTTCTTTGGTGGGAGGGAAAGAGGATGGGATTGAGATGATTTCTCAGTTTCTATACCTGGTCAGCATTTGCACTACAGATGAGACAAACAAGTATTGCCGCCAACTGCACAAGAAATATGCATTCACTGTCTGTAGGGTCCCAAGCTCAAAGAGTGTACTTAGCATGACCAAGGCATATGCATTCTAAGTGGCAAAACTGAAATCCAAGTTTTGAAAGAAAATCAGATCATTGGAGACCACAGAAAGAGTGGAGTCAGGGACAGGTCCTGGCCCCAGACAACTATGAATGAGAGGAGACAGCATCATTTAGGTACAAGCCCATTTAGGAAGTAATTTGATTGTTTCTGATGCTGGGGAGAGCGCCTGCCCCACGGCCCTTTGATCCACCTCACAGTTGCAACAGCCAGCAGCTCTCCTCTGCCTGAGAGCCTTCCTTGTGATCTGGAGGTTGCTTGGCCATGCACACCAGTCCATTTGGAAGTCTGGAAAATTCTTTACCAAGAAAGAGTGGGAATTATGAGGTCCTGTCTAAATCCCCACTTCTCAGGCGATGATCCCAAGGCAAGTGTTCACAATGCCCTCTGCCCTCCACAGTCACTCACGACTGTTTATCAGTTTGGTTTCCTGTCTTGCATTGCTGCTGTCCCGTATTTTCTGGGGTCAACTCCCGAACAAACTGAATCTAATCTAATTTTTATACTAGGGTCTGCTTTGTCTGGGGAGGTATCTCACTGAAGCAATGTCCTAAAAATACCTTATGAGGACTGAGTCTCCCATATTGCAGAAGACTAAGGGTGTCTCCCTTTCCTTGTGGCTGGGTTTCATGTAGCCCAGATCGCCTCAGACTCACTGTGTAACTGAGGATGACCCTGAACTCCTGATCTTTTTGTCTCCTTCCTGAGTGCTAGAATCACAGGCATGTACAACTTCCTCCAGTTGCATGATGCTAGGGATGGACCCCACAGATTCATGTACATTGAGTGGATGGATCTGTCTACTGTGAGTACTCCGTCAGCTGACCTACATCCTCCCTAGCTCCATGAGGGCACTCCCCTCAAAGTGTTGGCCTTGCAGGATGCTGGCCCGCTCATACATGTCTAATGGTCACTCTTCTTTATTTCATAACCATTTTGATATTCCAATCTCCTGTGTGACCATGCAGCTGTGATTTATAGCCTCCTCCTTGTTTTATAGCTCTTTTTTACTGACTTTAGAGTCTTTGCAGTAAATCCCTCCCCCATGGGACTGACAGTATGCTGTTTCATGTCTCAGCTGGACTGTAAATTCCTTGTGGGTAAGAGTTAGGGTTTATTGGGCACAACAAGTATCTGTCAGTGAGAAGAGATCAGTATGGGTCCACGTGGTAAAAGGGCATGTTGTCAGTTCCAGAACCTTTGTAAACAACCAACACCAAAATAAACATCAGAATCCTATTGCTTTATTTTAAGCTAGAGAGAACTAACTATAAGTATTAGAATAGTAGTTTATAGGCTGGACATGGTGGCACATGCCTTTAATCCCAGCACTTGGGAGGCGGAGGCAGGTGGATTGCTGTGAGTTCGAGGCCAGCCTGGTCTACAAAGTGAGTCCAGAACATCCAAGTCTACACAAAGAGAACCTGTCTCAAAAAAAAAAAAAAGTTTATAAACCACTTAGTGACCATTCTAGGACATGGGCCACTGAGAATTAGGACATGAAAAGTCAGTATGGAAAGTCCTCGAAACTCAGATTGAGTGTCTTAGTCACTGTTCTATTGCTGTGAAGAGATGCCATGAGCAAGGCAACTTTTATCAAAGAAAGCGTTTAATTGGGGTCTGGCTTATAGTTTCAGAGGGTTAGTCCATTATCACCATGGTGGGGAACAGGGCAGCACACAGGCAGATATGGTGTTGGAGAAGCAGTTGATCCACAGTCAGAGAGAGAGAGAGAGAGAGAGAGACAGACAGACAGACAGAGACAGAGAGAGAGGGGGAGAGAGAGGGGGAGAGAGAGAGACAGAGACACAGAGAGAGACAGAGAGAGAGGGGGAGAGAGAGAGCAAGAGAGAGACAGAGAGAGGCAGAGACAGAGAGACAGAGAGAGACTGGGTGGGCTTTTGAAACCTCAGAGCCCACCTACAGCAACACACTACCTTGTCCTTAACAAGGCCACACCTCTTTATCCTTCTAATCCTTTCAAACAGTACCATTCCCTGGTGACTAAGTATTCAAACATATGAGCCCATGGGCAGTGGGGGTGAGGGGAGCGTCATTCTCATTCAAACCACCATACAGTAAACTCTTGAACTCTAGAAAAGCAAAAACTCTCAATTGCTCTTCCATATGAAATGAAAGCTGCTGAGTGACAGCTAAGAGACCCGCTGGCAGGTTGCCCAGGCCCACTTCAGAGTGTGGTAGCAGAATAATGCCCTCAAAGGCAAACACACTGCAGTCCTCATAGGTAGGCTGTGAATACGTCACCATGCTAGACAGAGGAACAGGGCTGAGGTTGTTGAGCTTGAGATGAAATGATTTTGAGCTATTAGGTTGGGTCTGTGTAACCACTAGGGTCCTTATAAACAAAAGGAGAGAGAGACAGAGACAGAGACAGAGACACAGAGACAGATAGAGAGACAGAGACAGAGACAGACAGAGAGAGACAAAACAACAGAGAGACAGAGAGAGATTGAGATTTGGGAATTCTGCCTTGCTAACTCAGAAGGTAAGCAGGGAATCATGTCCCAGTGATTGGCAGCTCTCTCTAGGGATTGGGAAAGAAAGAGAATGCTTCCTCAAGAAACAGCATAGCCTTGCTGACACTTGCTGACTTTAACCCACCCATGATGGATTCTGACCTCCAGAAGTCTAAGATAATAGATTGATGTACTTTTTTGGTTGTTGTTGTTTTGTTTTGTTTTTTGTTTTGTCTTTGAGACCGGATCTCTTGTAGGTGTAACTCAGGTTGACCTTGAACTCTTGCTTCTGCCTCGTAAGTGCTGGGGTTATAGACAGATGCCAACATGACTGTGAGTTTCTGCTTTTCTAGAGTTGGAGAATTCACTCCATCTGAGTTTTGAAGAATTTACACTCTGACTTTTCAGGTACCTTTAAAACACTAAATCTGTGGTAACTTGTGAAAGCAGCCATCAGAAACTAGTACAGGCAGAACAGGTGACTTGAAAACAAAGCTGTCCAAAGCGAGGAATAATGCGCTTCTTTGGACTTTACCTCACACATCAGAGGAACAGCTGTTTGGGCCTTAGAAAATCGAGCATAGAAAGGAAAGCAAGTCTGCCTCGGATAGGACTATCTTGATTTTGGGCACTTGAGAAACCTCAGAAAGTAAGGCCACAGCTAAAACCTCCACAGCTAACACCTCCTACACTGGTGGTATTTTTCAGGGCACTGAATAGACAACCCTCATAGTTTCAGAGTCAGTGTTCCCAGGAATAGCAGGCCAGGAGAAAAGCCTTGGGGAAGGCTGTGTCCAAATTCTGACTCCTGTGAAACAGAAAAAAAAAAAAAAAAAAGGATGGAGATTGTGTAAAGTAAGCATTGGTTGGGGCGCGTGACTTCTGAGCACCCTCCTCATCACTGATGTTGTGGGCGGGAAAGTTCACTAGGCAGCTGGCCCGAACAGTGTAAGACATCAGGCGACAGCCCTGGACAATAGCAACCCTCCACTTTCCACCCCAGAAGCGCCTTTTGAAACTGTCTGAAGATCGTCTGTCTGCAACATGTCTCCCAGGGCTAAAGGAGTTAAAAAGTCACCCTGTGTCGCTGAGCTCAGGCTAAATTCTGTCACACTCCTCAGGGACAAATAGAAATGAAAACAGACATCTCTGGTTTTGATTTATAAATCAGGTCTGTCCAGTAATAAAATGGATGCAAGCCACATATGTAGTTTTTTGATAAGTTCATTCATAACTTGTATAGCCATGAACACTATGTAATAAATGGATGCAAGCCATATATGTAATTTTTTGATAAGTTCATTCATAACTTGTATAGACACGAACACTATGCAATCCCAGAACATCATTAATCTCCAAAGGATGCTCTTCTATTGGGTATGGGTTAGAGTTGGAAATTGGGCCCCGTCCTAGGCAAACTCTAGTTTATTTCTTACCTCGGACATCTCACGTAAATAGGCTTTGTGAACATGGTTTCTTTCACTAGATGTAGTATTTCCAAGGGTCATCCGTGTGAAACTATCCACTGTCTTTCTTTTTATGGCTGAATAACTGTGTCCATGGATTGGATGCATCTGTCGTAGCCGTCTCTCAATATATGGGTATTTGAATTACCTGCACTTAGTAAACAATTCTGCATGAGCATTCACATAATAGTTTTAGGGTAGACATGTTTTCAGTTCTTTTGGGTAAAACTTCTGGGTAACTACATAGTATCTGAAAAACTATTATACTTATTTTCAAGAGCTCTCTCTCTCTCTCTCTCTCTTTTATTTTATGTGCATTGGTGTGAGGGTGTCAGGTCACCTGGAACTGGAATTAGACAGTTGCAAGCTGCCATGTGGGTGCTGGGAATTGAACCGAGGTCCCTTGGCAGAGCAGACAGAGCCATTTCTCCAGCCCACGCTACCTTTTTTTTTTTTTAAATTCCCATTAGAAATCTGTTGAGGGCAGTACAAATACAATTTTACATTTTTTTGAAAATGACAAACACACGGTGAAATACACTTTAATAATATTTTGAACTCAATCTAATCATGATATTATTTTAATTGGCAATCCAAAATGAGACATTTTATATCTGTCTTACCAAGTATTTAGAATGTGGCATGTACTGTCTGTAGCCTGTCTTAATTGGATGCTAGCTATTCAGTTGGAAACTTTTGATTTGTATCTAGCACCCATGCAATCACCCTGGTTGAAAGTGTAAATTTAAATATCTGAAAGGTTACAAACCTACTTAAATTTTTTTTCTAAACAGAACCACACATGCAAGTGTTTTAAGTTTGCATATACATAAATCAAAATTAAATAAAATATCAGTTCAGTTCTTTTGTCATGTGGGCACATTTCAAATGCTTGCTAACTGCATCTGGCCAGAGGCTACCAGATCACATCTGGATCACATCTGGATCATGCGGCCTAGCTTCATGCTATTTCTGCAATTGTGATTTGTTTGTTTCATTTTCCTTCTGTTTTTGCGACAAGTTCTCGGTAGCTCTCACTGGCCTGGAACTCCCAGAGATCTGTCTGCCTGTCTCTGCCTCCTGAGAGTGGTGGGATCAAAGGCGTGTGCCAGCATGCCCAGCTGTTCTTGTGACTTTTAAGAATTGACATATTACTTCAGCTCCCAGCCTTGGTTTTATTTTCTCTTCTGCAGCTGATCCCTCCCCACACCCCTTCGGGGGACCTTACCTTCTTAGAGCAGCTTTACTTTAAAGCAAACTGAGTAGAAAGTACAAAAACCATCCCAGCAGCTCTTGCCCTTTCCCCACCCCCCTCCCCCACCCCTCTCCCACCCCTCCCCCAACCCTCACCCCATTATTCAGGCCAGTGAAGCTATAGATGTGACACATCACAACCATTGCGGTTCACAGTTCTTCTCAGGGGTTTTGTTTTGCTTTGATATTTGTTTAAGACAAGGTTTACTCTGTGTAACCCTGGCTGTCCTTGAACTCACTCTATAGACCACGCTGCCTCTGCCTCTGGAGTGCTGGGATTAAAGATGTGCGCCACCACCCACCCGCCCAGCAGGGCTCACTCTTGATGTTGTGGATCCTGTGGGTTTAGCAAGTGTAGCCACCATTATGATTTGGACCTCATCCTGTATGCTGTGCATTCCTAGCCACTGTGTGTTGGTTTTGAGCGGCACTGGCCATTGAGTCGCCTCTCGCTTTCTGAGCCCTCAGCTCTCACAGACCTTATTTGTAATGACCAGCATGGAGTAAGGCAGCCCTTGCTGCCAAGGCTTACACGTCCCAGTTGGCATCCTGGCAGCCCTGCAGCTTGTTGGACGAGCTCCACTGTGTCTCTTATGTCATTTAAAAAACAACATGCCACCCTGCCCTAGGGCTGTCTATCAGGTTACCGGCAAGCTACAGGACAAAGGAGGACACATTCCTGTCTACTTTGAGGTCACAGGTTATTGGCCTTGGGAGGTCAGATGTGGAAGAGCAGGAGAGGGATGGGCTTAGGGTCGGGGACAACTTTTTGTCCTGAGTTTTTCATCATGCCAAGTGATGTGCAGAGGTGACGAACAGCACCAGGGGCAGCAACCTGCAGTTTCTGGGGATCATACAGAAGACTTCTGTTTCTCCCACGGGACATGTCACCACGCAGCATCTGCCTCAGCAAGTCTAGGGAGGCCTGGGGCGTGTTTCTAACAAACTCCCAGGGATTTCCAGTGACTATGCTTTGAGTAACAGGGGCTTAGGGCTTCCCCAGGAAGCATTTAGCCTGCCCATTCTCACCCCCATCCCCACCGCCTTCGTCCTCCCACTCGCCCACCTAACTACCACCCCCCCACCCCCACCCCGGCCCTCAGCTTCCTCCATCACACGCAGTTACTAGTCAGAGCTGACACAGGATGAATGGAAATATATGGAGGACTGTGCTAAGCCCTCTGCTTGAGTTAGCTCATTTCATTATCTCAACTGGCCCATGAGATAAACCGTGTCCTTATCCAAGCTCTGTGATGTGGCTCTTGCTTTGAGCAGAGTCTGCCTGACTCCTTCCCAGTCTCCCACTGACTCACGTAGCGTCCCCAGTTCTATTTTAGGTCTGACTTCCTTGACTCTCATTGGAACTAAAACTCATCAATCAATATGGTCTCTGATGTGGGAGACAATTTGGGTGGCACGGGTGGGAGGGCACATAATTGCCACCTTGCACCCTTTCACTAGATACCACCTTGTAAAGTACAGGTGCATGGGGTGGGGGTGGGGCGTGCCATTAGCTTTTGCATTGCTGTGATGGTATACCTGACAGGAGAAAAGGCTTATTTTGGCTCAAGGTTTAGTAACCTTTCAACCCATTACAATAGAGATGGCGGGGAGAAAGTTGTGATAGAAGGTACACGCACGGATGATTCATGGACCAGGAAGTTCAAAAGGACGAGAATCAGGGCTTGGGCTAACCCTCCAAAGGCCTGTTCCTAGTGATCTGTTTCCATCAGACAGGGCCCACCTGATAAAAGACCCACAGGCCTCCAAAATACTGCCATCTACGGAGGAACATGCTTTCAAAACCTGAGCCCATCAGGGACATTTCAGCATCAAACTGTGATAGTGTGTATTACTCATTTGAGTAAATTTGACTAGTTTCAAAAAATAGTAACAAAACAAACAAACAAACAAACAAAAAAACCACCCAAGCTTGCGATACTAGTAGAAGATAGAACCATAAGCCAGTGGCTGTATGTGTCCCCAGAGCTAGTACTCCAGGCAGGAGTGATGAAAGAGGTCCTGGCCCTAGCCATCTACCTCACATGTTTGGGAATATGCAAATCAAGGCCAGTCTGCTATTCCCCACCAGGTGACAAATGACACAAATGAAAATACTGCCTTGTTGGGGAGGAGCTTCAGAGAGTAGGAGGCCTCTATAGTAACAGTTAAATGAGTTTGTAATGTTGGCAAACAAAGTTGTTCCTGGCCGAGTGTGATAGCTTCTTCCTTTTGGACAGATTGCCATGGGTCCAAATTGCACACTGCTCATCTTTTTGTGATATTGCATATTAATAAGAAAGAGAAAACCATATAGGACAAGAAATGTTTGCATGTGGGCACTGTGGGTAGCCAGATGTGACTCAAACCTCAATACCATCTCATCAATCTAAGCTCGCTACTGTGATCATAAAAATGTGAATTTGAACACAAAGTCCAAAATAGAGGAGGTTCATCACATCTGGGTCTGCACACTAAGTGGACCTAATTGATAAGAAGAGTTTATAAGGAGGGGCTCTGTCATAGACAGTGTTTGCTGGGCAGATACACTTCTGGTGGAATTCGCTGTGTCTATGGAGAATGCCCATGTTAGAGTATTCCGTGCCTCAGGGGAAGGAAGGAAAGGGCCAATTGGCTGGAATGTGGCTTGCATAGAGAGAACGGCGTGAGGAAGGCTGGGATAGAAGCAGGTAGGGCCTTGGTGATCTAGGGAGTAGTAAGAAACCCAGCCAAATGCCAACATAAGCAAGAGACTTCAGCTCTGGTCCAAATGCCTTTGGACACAACCACGCATCCCACAGAGAAGCCACTATCTCCAAAGCCATCACTTATGTCACACCTGTGTGTGGCAACCTACGGTCCTACCTAGTTCCTCTAGGTACAGCGAAGTAATTAACAAAGGGAACTTAGGCATCTATATGGCAAACCATGCAGAAATCACTGGGGAAAAACAAAGCAAAACCCTGAGCGACACTGAGGTATAGGAAGCCCTATGGTAGGTCAAAGGACTGTTTGAGTCATGCTCTTTGTAGATTCCAAGGGACAGTCACCTGGGTTCTTGTACTTCCTCACACCCACAGGGCCTGACGAGATGCCTAAGCACTGTCCCTGAGTTGTTGGTGTGGTTAGGTCACTGATGGGAGGTGACTGTTGTCCTGATCCACATGTCCTTGGGTCTTCTGGCTCCTGTTCTTTCAATGCTGCACCGTGTTGTCCCATCTTTTAAGGCACCATGCAGCCGTGTTTTCAAAGGTCTCTTGCTGTGTCAAGAAGCTGGGAGTAAAGGAATCTTTTTTTTTTTTAATCTTCTCCTTCCTTGTCAGACCAGTGATTTCTCCCCCAGTGGGAGCTCCTCCTAGGGATGGTGATTTCTTTCTTCCTTCAAGTCTCTAGACAAAAGGTTCCCTCTTAACCTTTGCTCGTCCAACGGATGCTTATCAGCCACCCAATAGGGTTAGAGCTGGATGTGTGTGCTAGATGTGCAACAGTGTGCAAAGCCAAGACCCAACCATGGGAGAGAGACTTTAAGGACACAGGTGTGTCCTGCAGCAGCAGTTCACGCTGGGCACTGTAAATGTTGACAGAGCAGAAGAGAAAGTGTGCAGGGACATGGGGTGGGAGTGAGGGTAGTGTGTGGGGGTGTGGGGTAGGAGTGGGGGTGGGGTGGTGGTGGTGGGGGAGTTGGGTGCTCTTTATGGAGGATGCCTGACCTCTTGAAGCATCAAACTTCTGAAATGTTTTTAAGTACCTCTAAGTTTGCCCCAGAGCCTGAGAGTCTGGAATGCAGGCTATTTTCTTCCAATCTCATTCCTGATAAGAAATAGCTTCCCTATCTACTTGATTGGAGACAGAATAAGAAGCCAAGGAAAGAAGCCAGGATGTTAAAGCACTTGACAAGGACATGAAAAAGGGGGATCACAGTGTGTCACACTTTCTGCAGGGTCTCACTGTTGCTCAATCCCCATTTTTCCCTGCTCAGACTTCTGCATAAGGATTCCGTGGGAGCCATCTTGCTCTCAGGAGGACTTTCAGGGGTGGAAGAGGTGACACAAAGTTTGATGAAGGACAAGAAGATCTGGAGTTGTTTTCCCAGTTGCACCTTGCAACACTTTGGTACAAAGCACTGGGGCCACTGTCACAGCCCCAGAGGTAACTGCTACACCAACATGTTGATTCCACCATTAACTTATCTTCAATCCTCCAAAGAGTGTTCCATAAAAGTAATGCTCTGAGCTGACCCCAGAGTGAGTCTCGGTGCAGTCCTTGTCTTTTTTCTCTTCTTTTCTTAAAGATTTATTTATTTATTTATTTATTTATTTATTTATTTATTTATTATGTATACAATGTTCTGACTGCATGTGTGCCTGCCTGCCAGAAGAAGGCACCAGATCTCATTAGAGATGGCTGTGAGCCACCGTGTGGTTGTTGGGAATTGAACTCAGGACCTCTGGAAGAGTAGACAGTGCTCTTAACTTCTGAGCCATCTCTCCAGCCCCACATTCCTAGTCTTAACAAGGCTCCAATCCTTTCACTCTACCCCACTGCATCTCCTAAGCTGAAGTCTTCTGATCTATAGTTGTTAAAAAGTCCTACAAACAGAGGCCCTTAGACCAACAGACAGATATTCTCATATATTTCTTAAGACAGATGTCTGAAACCAAGGTGTTGGCAGGCTCAAGTTCCTTTTGGGAGCTCTGAGAAAAACCACTGCGTGTTCGCATCCTAGCATCTTTTGGTTGCTGGCAGCCCTTGGTTTGGCTCATAGCTCTGTCAACTCCCGAAGCTGATTCCATCCTTACATGGCCCTGTCAACCTCTGTCTGTGCTCAGATTTCATTTTTCTTATGACACCAGCCATTGGGTTGAGGCCTAGTCTACTCTATCATGACCTTATCTTCACTTGACTACACCTGTAAAACTGCATTTCCAAATTCGGTCATGCTCAGGGATCCTAGGGGTAAGGGCTTGAACACATCTTTTTGGGAATCGTGGTTCAGCCTGCTCTCCGTCTCTATGGCGACCAGTTGTCTGTCCACTTCATTTTATCTGGACCATTGAAGCAGCTTTCCTTTCAACCATTCTTCTCTTCTTGGAGAACAACTGCTGACTTTAAGTCTTAACTTCCTCCCTAGATAGAATGTAAGTTCCAAGAACATAGAATGTCCCAGTGATGTTCTTTCCCTGGGAAAGAGGGCCAAGATTGGCTGCCAACTCAGCAGGCTCTAAAATCACCTAGGAGCCAAGCCTCCAGGCACACCTGGGAGGTATTATTTGATTAGGTTAGCTTCTGAGCATGTCCGAGAAGGATTCCCTTAACTAGGTTGACCACCACCACCCTAAAGGAGGATGGTTTCACCTCCTGGGTTTTGGTCCTGTGCTCTGTAGAGAAGAGGAAGGTGGCTGAGTATAGGTTTTTATTGCTGTTTTCTTCCTACCTCTGGATGCAATGTGACCAGCTCTGCTTCAAGAGCCTGCCTTGACTTCCTCCACCGTGGTGCTTCTGTACGCTCAAACCATGGGCCAGAATAAACCCTTCTTTTCTTAGCTTTCTTCTGTTGAGTATTTTGTCTCAGCTACAGGAAAGGTAGCTAGTGCGCTTGGGCAATGCCTGGAGTATGCAGGCCCTTCAGCATGTATTTGTGAAATGAAGGAATTAGTGAATGGAGAAACGTAGGCAGGGGATGAATCTGTTCTCCATCTTCCACGTGCTTGGCACTTTACTTTTTCCAGAACTAGGATGAATTTCCTCCCACACCACGTCATTTCTACCTCAGCGAAGCATTTACTGTACAGTCGGGTCAGGGGTTTACTCAGCCGGGATGTTTTTCTGTGAACTGCATGGAGACGGACCCTGAGTCCGATTCATCTTTGAAGGTCTAAGCAAACACAGAGCTTACCCATACTGCTTGACTTGAACTGGATCTAGCCAGAGAGTCAAGACAGAAACATGAAAAGCCTTGTTCTTTCACCGCCACCACATCTGTCAGGCTGGGGTGGGGGTAAGAGCCAAGGTAGGAGGTAGAATTGCAAATTCTGTAAGTTCCCCTTTCTGCTGATGTTTGACTTTTTATCTTTCTGAGTCAGCACAGGTATTTTGATACTGTCTTGAGATTTGGGCCTTTTTTTTTTTTTTTAAGTGATGGTTAAAAAAAAAACAAGTGCTTTCACATTTACCATTAAATAGATAGAGTCGAACAGGAAAATAACCATCACCAGAAGCATTTATATCTTCACCTCTTTAAATCCTACTTTGGGGTTGAAACAGAGAATAAACTTACGGAGCTTTCTGTCTACCTTGGCAGCTCGGAAACATCCAGCACTCGGGTGGCTCTTCACAAGAACCTCAGAAGTGCTTGGTGCTGAGTACAGGCTCTGGGAGGCTATGTGACATCCTTGGTGACAAGGCGTGGGGGGTGGGTGGGTGGGGGGAGGAATCTTGGTTCATTGGATTCCACTTTCAAGACAGGCTTTGTCTTCTGTTTGCCTAACCTCTGGAGGAGAGCAGCTGCCAGAATATCATTCTAAGTGTCTTCTCTCAAGTTCACATCTCCCAGTGACGTGACAAAGCTTTGCTGCAGGATGGGGGTGCTTAGTATACTGGGTGGGCATGGGCAAATGGATGCGGGGTGAGATATGGTAGGGCAGGCTGGCTGTGAAAAGAATGGTAGTGGAGTTTAAGTCTACCTAGAATCTTAAAAGGAGATCTTACTTAATAATGAGGTCTTTGCAGTTATAGTCAAGATGAGGTCATACTGGGACAGAGTGAGCCCTGGGACTTGGTCCTTTCAAGAATAGGAGGGGCCAGGCATGGTGACACACAGCTTTAATCCCAGCACTCAGGACGCAGAGGTAGGTGGATCTTGGTGAGTTTGAGGCCGGCCCGGTCTGCAGAGTGAGTTCAAGGACAGCCAAGACTTCACAGAGAAACCCTGTCTTGAGTGGCCCACCCCCCCCCCAAAAAAAAAAACACTACATGAAGATAAAGGTGTGGCTTGGAGCAATGCAACTATAAGCAGCTAAAAGACTGTGGGAGCCATAGAGGCCAGACGGAGCAAGGAGAATCTTTACTGACAACCTTCACTGGGAGCACAACTGGGAGGAGACTGGAGTTTTAGACTTGTCCTCCAGAACAGAGAGAATAAATGTATGGTGTTTAGAGTTACCAGGCTGTGATCACTTGTTACCACAGCTTTAGAGGACATATATAGTTCCTTCCTCTTTTTTTTTTTTTTTTTTTTTTGAGACAAGGTTTCTTTGTGTAACCTTGGCTGTCCTGGACTTGCTTTGTAGACGAGGCTGGTCTTGAACTCACAGAGATCTGCCTGCCTCTGCCTCCCTGAGTGCTGGCATTAAAGGCATGCGCCACAATGCTTAGCTGACATATACAGTTCTTGACGGTGTAAAGAGGTCATGGTTAGATTTTTTGCCCCCAGCTTTGCCTCAGAACTTTCTTCTAACGCAGATCTCTGGACACTAAGGTCACCACGGGAAGAGGCGGGGATGGTGACTGGAGTTTCACGGGAAAAGAAGTGATGGTGAGGGTGTACTGTGAATATGGTTAGGAGGTGGGAGTGGGCAGAAGCAGGATCAGTGGGACTCTACGGTCTTGACTTTATTTTTCTTGGTGTTAGTTAGAATTGTTTAGCATGGACTACAGGAAGCTGTGAGGACAGGAGAGTTTCTCTTACTTCCTTTTTGAGATGCAGGAGCTAGGCACACGTCTACCAACTCATGGTGGGAGTACCAGGAGGGAGGGTAAAAGCAATCCCTACGAACATCTGAGGTAGTAGATCAGAGGCAGGCTTAATTAGAGGGAAATGTTGCTACTCTCCGTGCACCCACCGAAGCCCTGTTTGGGATTCGGAACACTTGAGGGAGATAAGATTTGTTCCCGAGATAAAATCAAGGATTCACATGTATGAATGCTTCTGAGGAATAAAGCGTAAGGGAGTTCAAGTTATCACACGCAAGCAACCATTCACTGAGATTTTGGCTCAAGGCACAACTGGGTCCTGGGTACTTTCCTTCTTCTTTGTTCCAAACTATTTCCCTACCTACCTGATTTTCAGAAGCTTCTCTGTGAATTGTTATCTGCTTTTCCCTCTAACTAGGGGCAATTTATTTGCATGGATCTACCTAAAAGAGACTCTGGATTCTTAGTGCTACCTCGTCTCTGGTCCTCTCTGGGGACGCAGCTCGGTAGTGCTTGTGCACAAAGCCTTGGGGAAATCTCTAAGACCGAATAAAACAGACAGGATGGTTCATGCCTGTAACTCCAGCGTTCAGAAAGTGGTGACAGGATACTGAGACGTTCAAGGCCATCCTAGGCTACACAATGAGTGTGAAGCTAACTTAGTACACACGACCCCTGTTTGAACAAACAAATGTATAAGTGTTTTAGCCCTAACTCTTCAGTGGCATCGTGCAACTCTGCAAATCTACACACCCCGTGATGCCAAGACAGCCACCCTCAGTGCCTGGGGCTGCTCTGATGTCTCCTTGGTGCCACGTGTTGGAAGCCTCAGCTGTCTCTATAGATTCACAAGATAAAGAGACCAAATGCAGAATGTCGCAAGCTTTCTACCCAAAGGAGAACACAAGGCTTGCTCAGCTTGGGCCTCTGGGAACCAGAAAAACCCAGTGCTAAGTTAGCAGTGATGAGGGGGGTTGGCTCCATAGAAGATGCATATGAATCAAAGCATGCAACCCAGGGGGGATTTTTCCAAGAGGGAGCTCAACATCTCAACAGGGACTCAGCAGAGAGGGAGAAGGAGGAGGAAGAACAGAGAGACTGAGCAAGCAGAGCAGAAAAGCCAAGCTTTGCTCCTTCCGCCGGCAGGGAGACGCTGGGCCAAGGTCACAGTGGATGGTCATTCTCCGCCATCCACCGCGTGTCCTGCACCTAGCTCTGTCCTCCTTCCCCAGGGTCTCGGGGTCCAGGAGACCTTTTCTTTGCTGGATAAACGCTACCTCGAAATCTCATCAGGCTCATCATCAGGACCATACCCTGATGTGACTGTCCTACTTCAGGAGACACAGTGTTTGTCAGAAAAAGCCACACGTGAGGACATACGACTCTCCTGTTAACCTAACGAAGGAGACATATGGACTGTACCAAGCCCAAGCCTGCACGCTTTCCTCAGGTGGCAGGCAACCTATCTAATATTTGTGTTTGTATTCAGATTTTCCGAGTGCCGAATGCCATCTGTACTGTACACTTTGAAGCCCACGCTGAGGAGGCAAAACACACGCATCGTAACTGTGACAGCTATTTCCTGTTTCTGGAGTTTACAAGAATTTGCTTTGTACGAGATATTATTGTCAGTGTAGTACGGTAATTGTCACTACCCTGGTTTTGATTTTGCTCAGACTCTAGAAACTGTAAAAAGGTATTGATTTGGAAACATTCTCCTAGAACCTGAGTAAGATTTAGTTTTTCCACTTGCTATCCAGTGTCATATCTGCAGTGAAGTTTCGACCTGTGGGAAGTAAACATTCCTATTCTACTCACAGTGGCTTGGAGCCTACAGCTAGGAATCCCTGGGAGGCTCCCTGTGGGCCAAGGAGGTCTAAAGCCCTCAGACATAGCATGCAGCTATTTCACTAAAGTCAAAGTCTGTGACAAGCTGTAGCTTTCCTGAGCTTTCCAAAACAATCCACACCCTGCCAGAGAGTAAAAGAGACTGAGGTCCATGGCCGCTGGTCTGTTCGGTGACTGCTGTAGTAATTACTGGCTCTGGACCTTCAGCCTCAAGAACACAGCAGGGTCAGCATTAAGACTGCCCTGGCCAAACAGCGCTGGCTAGCCATGAGCTGGGGCTGCAAATGCACACAGGAAGGAGAAAGCAGAGGTGAGAGGCAGAACTAGAAATCACGAGGTGCACGCCTGCTGCTCACCCCCGCTGCAGCCCCGAGGCTTTCCTTTATATAGCTCTGGGCCTCAGTCGCTCATTCTCTGATGGGTCTATGTATGGTAACCTGTTGCATCCCTTTAGGTCTAGAAGCAAAGGAATCTCTGGTTCATTTTTGGTGTCTGCCAACCAGCAGGGCACACAGGACACCAAAACTGCTGCCACCAAGAGGTAAAACAGACTCAGAGATCACGTGGCTCTTTCCATGTGTCGACAGGTTCGGGACAAAACAAGGGGTTCTGAGCTCCGATCCTTTTTCCACTGCCCCGATCCACTTTCCTTTCACCTCCTCATCCAAGTCCTGATTCCTTCCAGACGGAAGAAAAACAGAACAAAGCCAGATTGCGACTGTTCAGTAGTGCCAAGTGGAGTTAGGCCATCTTCTGGCATGCTTGTATTCTGCGGGGCTCCGCTTGTCTTTGAGTGAACCCAGATGCAGGGTAATCAAGAAAGAGTGATAATGGCTTTCCTTCCCTTCCCTTTCCGTGTGTGTGTGTGTGTGTGTGTGTGTGTGTGTGTGTGTGTGTGTGTGTGTGTGTGTATGTACACATGTGTGTTTGCATTTTGAATGTGTGTGGGCCCACATACATATGGATGTGCATGCCCATGTGTAATCATGTGCAGAGGCCAGAGACTGACCGTGTGTCTTTCTCACTCTCCATTTTATTTACTGTAACTGAGTTCCTCACTGAACACAGCCCTCACAGAACTGGTGAATAGCCAGCTTTGCCCCTGGGATCCCCTGTCTCCATTTCCGAATCCTGGGATTATAGGCAAGACTCCATGTGCATTCGGCTTTTATGTAGGTGACTGGGATCTGAACTCTGGTTCTCTTGCTTTCATGAGAGCATTATATCCACCCCCATCCCCCACCCCAACCCCCCCAGCCCCCACCCTGACAGATACATTCCTGACTCATCTCAAGTGAGATTGCTCCTTAGTAGCTCATCTCTGCTGGGAAACGTGTACGTGTTCCCTGACATTCCCCAACACAAAGCCCTCAGGTCCTACCTTTGGGGACCATTTTTTTTATCAACATCGCCTGGATTTAAGGTACTCAGCAGAGAGCCTGTATGTGTTGGTGGTTACACAAGGCTAGTGATCAGCAATGCAAGTGGCCCTAACGCCACTCACATATCATGTAAGAAGCACATTAACCCCGAAAGCTATCGGCTTGTGCTCCAGTCCCACACGGACAGGCAAAGACCCCACTGTGAAGAAATGTGTGTGAGTCATGGAAACCCCCATCCTCTCCCAACAAGAGATCAAATTGGTTATTTCACAAACTCTGTAACTTTCCCAAGAAGTCAAGACAGGAATAGTAAACACCAGTTGGCTGCAGTTTTGTCTCCCTGGGGGAGAGGTGTGAAGAAGAGCTGTAGGAGCAGCGACAGGAGTGTTTGGGATCTGGTTTCAGGACTGAGGGGTTTGACAGCATCGCATAAGATAGTGGGGCCCCCACTTCACCGGGTACTAGTTTAGCATTCAAAGCCTTCAAGTGAAGCCTCTTTCTGGGCAAACAGGCAACACCTAAAAATAAACTCAAGGTCTTGAAACTGTCTGGTTTGCCTTTAAGCTCTCTTTGGCTAGGGACCGGGCTGTCTATTTTCAGTTTTGCAGCCCTAGGTGGTATATGGATTTGATCTATCAAGTGACAAATGGCCTAATGACACCGGGCCAGTCATGAGGCCACAGTAGCATGGTTATGGTGGGGGTATTGGGGACAGTCTCATTTAACCATTCTTGGAACCACTGGGAAAATTGATGGTGTGTAGACAGCCTTGGAGGACATCATGCTGTGTGGACCTAGTCTGAGTAAAGCCATTTTACCCAGTGAACATTAAAAGCACACTAAGAGAAGAATGAAAAAGGACTCGAGGGAGACCATCACAGAATGGTAGGGCACGCTGGCACTTCACACTGTTGCCTGGGTAAAGCAAGTGCCCTAGGGGCTTGGTTCTCTGGCCCTGTGGGGTTTATTTGGCTTTCAGAACCATGACGATCCATCTTCTCATATTTCTCCATTCCTCCTCCCTGACTCTACCTCAAGTTCACCTTGCCTTGGGCCCTTTTGATCCCTTGGCATTTCTACCAGGCCCTTGAGTTCCCTTCCTTGGAGCCACACCTCTTGCCCTTTGTGACTCAATCCTTCCAGTTAATCTCTCCCAGGGGCTGCCCAGAGCCTCTGGAGGACTATGGAGTGGATCCCACATGCCACCTTCATCTCTCAATAAAATATTGCCCTCACACCCACCAGGAGGCTTTAGCTGTTAACAGAACAGTAGCGAACTAAACATAAGAACTCTTGTTCATTACAAGAAGTCCAAGAGCAAAAGGCATACGTGCCGTTCTAGTCCATAAGCCTCTGTTCTTTTATCTTGCTCCACCTGCCAGTCATAGCTTTTCCTTCTGGTCACCCCAGGATTGGAAGATGACAGTTGTGGTAATAAGTTTCCTATTTTGATTAAAGAAAAGGGGGGGCGGGAGACAAGGTTCCTAGCAGCATTCTATAACTGTGGTGGTTTAGATGTGTCCCCCAAAAGCTCATGACTTGGAAAGGTAATCCTCAAGTTTATTGGTTGTGATATTTAGAAGTGGGGCCTTTGGGAAGTAATTATAACTGATGAGACCTTGAGGATGTACATTCGTGGCTTGGAGAGAGTAGAGAGAGACGAGCTTGCTGCATCTTGGTAAGGTGATACCTCCTGCCATGTTATGATGCACAAGAAGCCTCTCATTGGGTTATGGGAGGATGCTGGTATCACACACTCTTAAATCTCCCAGGTTTCAGAACCAGGAGCCAAGTGAGCTTCTTCATAAATGACCAGCCCTGCATAATAACATAATGCCTTACATAAGGGAAGCAAAACCTTTGCCAAAGCCCTTTGGTGGGGTTCTTCACATATCCGGTTAGACAGACTGACCCCCTCAGTCCCATCTGGAGTCTGGGAGGGTGTATGGCTTTCCAGTCTCCCCAGCTGGAAGTAGCAAGAGAGAAAGGAATTGGGGGGGTGCCGTGACATTAGTCAGCCGACAGTTACCGTACCTGCCACCGGTCAGGACAGAAGATCCCTACGAGTGCACAGGCGCACGCAGTGATTTTCTCAGAACATATTCATACAGTACCCCAGCACATCCCTTGCTCTCTGCACTGTAGGAATCGTATCACTGGAGGAAGAGGAGAGAGGTCAAAGCTCAGTCACCCCCAGTGTCATTCATCCATTTTGCCGTTAGCACAACTCACCAAGAAGCACTGTCTCTTCCACGCACATCTTGTGTCTCTGCTTTATAAGCTATTTGAGAGCCGGGATCTTACCTCATACCTTCAGTTGTTAGGGAGTCGAATTAGCATCGTGCCCTTTGCTGGCATCCAGGGCTATGTCATTAATGATGGGGAACATAACTGCGAACATCCTGCTGTGGACAAAGAGGTAGCACCTGTCCCATGAGACCCGTGGCAGGCTTGCTTAGGAGGCAGGGTTTGGGTAAGGCCAACAAGGAAAATGCCGTGTTTGTCAAGAGTTTTCTATGGAAAGTATTTTAAATTTTGAAGCTTAACTCTGTTTTCAAAGGGTTGAATGTGTCTCTAATTTTAGTTTACTGATTTTCTCTCCTCGTATGGAGTCTGTTCATTCACTCAGCAAAATTGCTTGAACACCTTCTGTATGCCAGGCTCTGGAGGCTCTGGAGAGATGGCTAACAAGAGTCCCCGCCCTTCCTTCTGGAGAGGAGGACGAATCTTCTGGCCATTGTGGTGTCTAAGCATCTCAGAACCCAGAAGTTCTGGATTATATTAAGAGGACTGTCCAGCCTTTGGTATGGTTCGGCTTGGTCTGGCTCTATAACCAGAAAATCTGGGTTTAGCCAGACATGGTGGTACACACCTGGAGTCTCAGCTCTTGGGAGGCAGAGACAGGACGATCAGGAGTTTAGGGCCCTCTTGAGCTATATGGCAAGTGCAAGGCCAGCCTGAGTTTCAAGAGATTCTGTATCAAAGCAAGAAAGCAAGAGAAAAGAGTGAACAAGAGAGCAGAGGAGAGGGGAGGGGAAGGAAATGGAGGGGTGGGGAGCAGAGGGGAGTGGAGAGGGGACAGGAGGGGAGGAAGAAGATACAATATGAGAAGAAAAGAGAGACGATGAGAAGAGAGGAAAGGGGAGGGGAAAGAAGGGTAGGAAGAGGGGATGGGATGGGAAGAAGAGGGGAAGAGATGAGAGAAGAAAAGGCAGGAGAGGAGAGGAGCCATGTTGGGGGCTGAAGGGGAAGCGGATGCAAGGCTCTGGCTTTGGTCTCTAACACTGAACAGGCTTTAGATCCTGGCTATAAAGTTGACTCTGGGACTCCGGGGGAGATGTCTGACCCTTGACCATTGCTGAGCTCATGTGGCCAGTCCCCAGCACTTCTCAGCTTAGAATGTATCCTTCGTTGTATGGTCCACGGTAGTGAAATTCCATCAGTCTCCTTTTAAGTGCGCACAGTGTTAGGCTTTCTCGGCAGAGATGAAGAAGTCAAGCGAGAAGGGGGTGCCTGTCATTTGACGTGAGTGGTAGAGGTGATGCGGGTGTGTGCTCATCCTAGAGTCTGTCTGGCTATGAATATGGTCCAGTTCCTGGTCTAGCCACATGATGCCCTCCCCCAACCTTATCTGTTTGGGGGTCAGAGCCCTAAATGATCCATCCAAAAGGCCTCATGCCTGCAACAATACATGGCACCCCCAGAGGTCATACATGGCTACTGGAGGCTAGTGTACACAGACTGGTCCTTCTGAAGATTTCCCACCTGCCACACATGGCCTCGTACCGTCTGAGGCCTCAATCTCCGACCTCACCAGTACCCAGACTCCCTGGTCCCTGCTTGAACTTGGAAGACCTGTTTTTTGGTCCCCCAGCAATTACATTCCTGCTCTGGCCTGAATAATCCAGTGAACTTCTGTGCTATCTGTTGGCCTGAGCATCTCTACCAAAGACTGAATCCACCATCCAAGCTTGATCTTCTCCATCCCTTCCTTCATGCAAGGACACCAGACATTTTCCTTCCATCTCATAGTGTTTTTCCATTATAGCTAAGAACTCTTCACACCATACCTCCCCTACAGAGCCCACTGTATGGTCTGTCTCCTGGTGGGAGTCAGGTGTGCACATGCACACACACACACACAAACACACACACACCAGGTAAAAGAGGCAATAGCATTTTCTACTTCACGTTTATTTTCAGATCAAGTAAGGAGGCCTTTGAGAGCTCAGGGCTCTACTCACTAGGACTGTTCCATTTCCTCTTTGCCTCATCTGCTTTTTTTTTTTTTTTTTTTTTTTTTTTTTTGGTCACCCAGCACAAGGGAAGCTAATGTCAGTGTGTTCTGGGTATTGGGCAACTTGCCAGGCACTTGACAGGATGGTAATGACGTGCATGTGGTTAGCCTTACAGGAGGAGACAGTGGATCAGAGTGGCAGCAGTGGTTACCTGGGGTCCCCGGTAGCATGGTGGATTAAGCTAGGACTAATTCAGGCCGCAAGGCATCCTGTCTACATAACACAGCGATGGTGAGCTTCCTCCTACAGCCATAAACACTCCTCATTTTCACCCAAATGAAAGCAATGTTACTACCTGACAACTCCCCCTCTCTGCCCCCAGTGTCACTCAATAGTGGGCGGAGCAAGCAGCAGCAGAACTCCATTTGCCAGATCTTTTTCATCCTGACACAACTTAGAAAGGTGGAGGAAAAAAGAAAGAAAGAAAGAAAGAAAGAAAGAAAGAAAGAAAGAAAGAAAGAAAGAAAAAGTAGGGGTGCACACCTTTAATCCCAGCACTCGGGAGGCAGAGGTAGGTGGGATCACCGTGATGTCCAGGCCAGCCTGGGCTACAAAGAGGGTCCAGGATAGCCAGTGCTACACAGAGAAACCCTGTCTCAAAAAGAAGAAGAAGACGAAGAAGAAGATGAAGAAGAAGACAAAGAAGAAGAAGAAGAAGAAGAAGAAGAAGAAGAAGAAGAAGAAGAAGAAGAAGAAGAAGAGAAAGAAAGAAAGAAAGAAAGAAAGAAAGAAAGAAAGAAAGAAAGAAAGAAAGAAAGGTCTGACCCACTGGGAGGCATGAGCCTGTGAGTTTCCTCTCTGAAAGCTGAAATAAGCCTGTCTTTCTCTGATACTCTAAGCCTTAAAAGACACAGGAAAGCCAGGCATGGATGGTGGCACACGTCTGTAATCCCAGAACTCAGGTAGGCAGAGGCAAGTGGAGCGCTGTGAGTTCGAGGCCAGCCTGGTCTACAGAGTGAGTCCAGGACAGCCAAGGCTACACACAGAAACCTTGTCAAAAACAAAACAAAACCCAAAACAAAACAAACAACAAAAAGACACAGGGAGTGGGTCTATTAAGGTTCCACGTGTTAAGTGTCCTGGCTGCTCTTCCAGAAGACTTGGGTTCAATTCCCAGCAACCACATGGCAGATCACAGCTGCCTTTAACTCCAGTTCCAGGGAGGATCGGACACCCTCAGACAGATATACATGCAGACAAAACACCAATGCATATAAAGTAAAAAATAGATTATTTTTATAGATGCTTCCACTCTGAGAAGTGTCTGGTGGGTTCCTGCCTCCTTCACAGCAAAGCTTACAGGTCTGCACTGTGGCACAGCTCGAGATGCCTATTGGCTCTGTTGAGATGGCCATCATATACTTGAGTGGAGAAGAATAAATGACACACCTTACACAATTTTGCATCAGAGCTGCAACCATCATATGGTTTGCTGCCTGACATTAACTTCCGAAGTCCAGATATTTTATGTGTTTACTAAGATTGTGCAGGTACTTAGAACATCCAGGTTCAGTATGTGCCCGCTGAATGCTCATCAAATGATGAATTTACACACAAAAAAACCTGCCTGATGTCATCACAAATGGGGCTTCCCTGAAAGTGAGATTTTAAAAAATATTTTAAATATTTATTTCTTTATTTCACATGCGTGTGCAGATACCTGCAAAGGCTAGAAGAAAGTGTTGAATCTCCTGGAACTAGAGTTACAGTTGGCTGCGGCCCACCTGATAGGAGTGCTGGAAACTCAAGCTGGGTCCTTTGTAAGAGCTGCAAGCACTCTTAACTGGTTCCCATCTCTCTCCCCAGCCCTAAGATTTTTAAATTTATGTACATGTGTTTATTTGTGTGTGTGTGTGTGTTTGTGTGTATGTATATGTATGTGTATGTGTATGTATGTGTGTATTTGTGTGTATGTGTGTATGTATGTGTATATGTGTGTCTGTGCGTGTGTATGCATGTATGTGTGTGAGTACCTGCAGATGCCCTGGAGCTGGAGTCACAGTCCATTGGGAACCACCTGACATGGGTCCTGGAAACTGATCTTGGGTCCTCTGGAAGTGCTCTAAACCACTGAACTCTCTCCAGCCCCCACCCCGACCCCGTGGGACTTTATTTTAAAAGCAAGAAGGGAAGGAGTGAGTGCATTCCCCTAGGACTGGCTGCTTTAAACATCACAGGCTGTGGTCAGGGCCATGTGAACGGGAATGTCGTTCCTGCAGCCCTGAGGATTGAACCGCTAGCCTCACCATGCTGTATCCTGGGTTCTCCTTTACCTTTTGTTTTGAGCAGGGCTAAGTTTCTCAAGCCTTAGCTTCACTAGGTAGCCTATGTTGGTGATGAACTTGTGACCTCTCTGCCTCAGTTTCCTTCACAGCTTGGATTGCAGGCCTGTTCTAGCAGCTCAGCCCCACGTGTTCATTTCTTTTTAAAGAAAGCCTATTGCTTTGTCAGTGGTAGTGGCCATGCAGGTTGGGGCAAGAATAAACACTCCATCTAATAGACCTTTGGAGGAAATCTGCAGGGTGTCAGGCGATGGAATTTTCACACAGCAGCCACTTTTAGAATGTCCATTGGTGCTAATGATATTGTGGTGACAACAAGATCTTAAATAAAGCACTAGTGTGAGTGGGACATGGGTGCGGGTGGGGAGGCAGACATGGGAGGAACATGGATGTGGCACATGGGTGGGGGACATGAAGGACATGGGGAGAAGGTGGATAAGGAGACATGGGTGATAAAGAACACGGGTGGAGGTGGGCATGGGTTGGGGAGACATGTGTAGGGAGGGACATGGCTGGGTGGCCACATGGGTCGTGGGAGTTAAGGCAGAATAGAGACCTGAGAGGGGGACATGGTCTTCTCACTGGGAAATCCCTGAGGATCTCATTCCTGGCCAGAAGCGGCTGCACTTTCTGTACTTAATAACTTGGTAGTTTGTGTCATAACTTGTTATAAAAATCTGAGTCAAAACAGCAAATGAAAAGAATACTTTCCACATGTTGTAGGTACTCAAGCCCAGGGAGGAAACCATCCCAGTTGGTGGGGTGGGGGGTAGGGGCAAAGATTGCTCATAGCTATTTCACAAGTTCTGTGCTTCATCTGTTATGAAATGTTTACACACTTCATAAAAGCCTTGCTCCTCACTTCCTCTAAATTATTTTTGTTGCTCTCAATTTTCTATCTTAATATGATGACTTTTTTAAAAAAATCGGATGTAGAAAAAGAGTAAATATGTCCTTCAGCATATCTTACCCCTGTGTAGGGTCATAGCTGGTAGTAGCAGAATAGCTCTCTTTTTAGAAACACCAGTATTTGAACAAACGGTGCTTACAGGTTAGAGCCCCCTGGCCCGCCTCTCTCTCTCTCTCTCTCTCTCTCTCCCACCATCGACTGACCTGTGGCTCAGTCTGGCCTCAAACTCTTTATGTAGCAGAGGGTGGCCTTGAAGTCCTGATCCTCCTGACTCCATCCACCAAATTCTGGGATTATAGGTGTTTGCCGCCACACTGCTTAGAGGTCTCCTTTAAAATAAGGCTGACCCTAAGTTCAAAGCAAAGCTCTTGCAAAGTGAAAGGTTTCATAGGTGACCTCAAGTGACAGCAACGTCAGTTGGCACATGCTTGGTTCCCTTTATGCCGATGAAATCCAAGCTCATTGGACGTGAGAGAAGCTTAAAGGAAAATGAGAGGGAAGTGACTGGCAGGCAGCAAGCACCCTGGGAGCAGGCGAGAGCTGTGTGAGTGGGCTCTGTCCCACTCCTTGCAGGTGCAGGAATTAACCACAGGGTAGAAGACCTATTCTCATGGAATCTGTGGAGCCCAGCCTCTGGATTGGCACTTCCTGTCCATCTTGTTCCCGGCTGGGAGAGTACAGTGTTCTCTCTCACTGGTCCTCTGTCCCCTGCACACTGGAGCAGGGCTCTCTAAAACAAGAGTCCTGGGGTCAAAGATGGAGTGGCTGACCAAGAACGGCTTCTGCTCTTTTGGTTTTGCTTTCAAACAGCCGACGGGCTGAACATTTCAAGAGACAAGAACATAACCAAAAAGTTTGCTTTCTATTTAAATAATACCCAGTAACACACAGTATTCAGGCAGTGTTGAGATGGGCTCCATCTACAGACTGTAGGATTTCTTTCTCCACCTCCCTTCACCTCTCCTTCCCCCTCTTTTTTTCTTTTCCCTTCCTTTTCTCTAAATAACATAAATTATCATCTCCTACTTCTTGGCAAGGTGGCCTCTTGCCCCAGAGCCTCATGGAAAGGCCAGAATTTTTTTTTATCTGTTCCAGGTAAGAAATGATTGGCAATGCTGGTGGCCAATCAAATCTCCCTTACTCCATCAGAAGCAGGTTTGAAGGATAGGCCTATCTCTGCTCTTTTCCACCTTTGTTTTCTGAAGTTCTGGGAAAAGGAAGAGATTCTATATTTAAGGTATTTAGGAGGAGAACAAGGTTTTCTTGCCATGCCCTCATGTATGCAAATGTTTTTGAAATGCTAACCTCACTATGTTGCCTTGGTTGGTTTTGAACTTCTGAGCGCAGGTAAGCCTTCTGCTTTGGCCCCCTGAGTGCTAGGATAACAGGTATGCACCACAATGTCTGACTCGGTCTTTCTCTCTGCCTTTTAGTAACATTATTAACCAGCAAACTATAATGTTCAGAGGACAAAGTTTCCAATTGCTACTTTGTAAGACATGTTGAATTCATTTGTAATGACAATGTGAAAACCGTCATTTCAGAGAGATGCCCACAGGCCTTGCTGTGACTGATTGCTCAAAACTAGTTTACCATTCGATTTATTTCTATCCTTTTTCCTTGGGGGGGGGGACCATTAAATGCATGATGATTGCCAGGAGGCATTTTGCTTATCATGGTGAGCTTGGGCGGGAGTCCCCTGGAACACAGTGATTTAAATTCACAGTTCCCCAGGAAGCCTCTAATAAGCCAGAGTAAGTCTGGGGATAATGTTCAGATTTCAGTCATTTCTGCTGTGGTCCTTGTCCCTTAGCACGGTTGTAAAGGATTAGTATCCCTGGGATGGCAGATAGTCCTATTGTGGCTTCTCCCAGGAACAATTCTATTAATACCACTTCTCATTTTTTTTTCTAGACGCAAATTCAAGAGAGGGAGTCTACATTCACGGGGACCACAGCAAACTTTGTCTCCAACTTGAATGAGATCAACCAGGAAAATGCATCATTGGCCCAATACCTGGGGCCAGAAAGCTGTCTTCACAGCTCCCAGCAGGAAGTCAGACAAGACAGAGAAGGCAACAGGCCTGGTGATCGCTGGGCAGAACCAGCACACGAACTGAGTGCCTTAGATGAAGTGTCCCAGGTTCCGGACTTGGTGCATCTCCCTCAGGGTGAGAGTACGGACTGCAGGGAGCTAGAGGCTCTCTCCCAGCCTACTGCTCCCTCCCTCCCCCTGGAAAAGATGGGCAGTGGGTCAAGGGGCAGAAAGGCTGCCTATGTGATAGGGTGTTTTGAAGCTGGTGACCAAGAAACATGTTATGATACCATGAATCTTCCTGTTGGAGGACCAGTTGATAAATATTTACCTCAAGAAATTTGCCCCACGGACTTGGAGCTGACAGAAGGTCAAAGCAAAGTGTCTGATTTATGTTCTCCCGACAAGACACTGGCTGCTCTTCAGACACAAGGTTTGGAGTTTCCACAGTCCACATATGACTGCAGCAAGGATGGAAAGTCCTCTCTTTTTAACAGTGCCTTCACCTGGAACATGGCACAGGAGTCCAGCGAAGATGCTGTGGGGGAGACACCAGCTGATGCTGGGAGTTCTCCCTCCATCTTCTCTTTCACAGTACCCCACAACTTGGGAGGGCCTGGGGAGACACAACCTCTTTGGTCTGAGAATGACACCTTTGTAAACAAAAATGAAGGAGGCTGTGGAAGCTCCAATCTCAGTGTCCCGATGGCCACAGACACACTTGCAGGCTCTGGTTCTGTCAGCGGGCACCCAAAAGAGCGGCCAACAGAATCAACTGCTAATGTCGATTGTCATCAGGTGATCGGGGAGACTGAGGACACATTAACTGATGCCACCAAAGCCCATGCAATCAAATGTCACACTGCGTCTATTGCTGCGGCCAGCCACCTTGTCGATGGTGCCGACCAGGCCTCATGTGAGGCACAAGATGAAGATAGTTTCCAATCCCTTCCTGACATGCGCTCGGGTCATTCTTTAAACAGCTCCACAAGTGAAGTAACCCGGGAGACTCTTGTCCCAGCACCCAGTGTTCCAGGAGCTCACGGCCACTTCTCCCTGCCGGAGGGACAGGGTGTGTGTGGCAGTTCTCTTCACACTGATAACCAGCTTGGGTATAAGAGCCAGATTGGGGAGGGAGTCCACATCAGAGGCCTTGAAGAGGACTTCCAAGAAAAGGGAAGTGGCGCAAAGCAGTGCGTCCAACCAAAGAGCCCATCCCACCAGGGTTCTCTTTCTGCAAATGATTTCCAAGAAATTTTGCCATTAATATCTGCTAGGCAGCAGGATGCCAATGAAGAGCCTTTTGAGTACTCCCTCACAGATTCCAGGGAAGAAACTGGGAATAGCTCAGACCCAAGGACCAGTGTCTCTGGGGTAGCTGAGAAGACTGTGGAGGAAGACAGTCCTTTGGTAAGCAATGTTCCATCTCTCCCTGCCATCCTCCTTGGAGAGAAAGACGACACTGGACTAGGAAGTTGGGCCGTGGGCAGCAAGGTGAAGATCATAACTCTAGAAGCCCCTGTTTTTGAAATCTGGCCACCAGAACAAGTGACGAATTCTGGGTCCAAGGAGGCAGAAGTTGGTCTCCTGGCACCTGGTAGGGGCTGGGCTCTGCCTGACATCCTCAGAGCAGGTGCTATCAGGCCTGTGCCGGGCACCTTGGGAATGGCAGCATGGGTTCCCAGGCCCCAAGCTGACCCTATCACAGACCCTGCTACCAACAGAGGTACTCATGCAAATGATGCACCAGCCAGACAAGCGTATGGCAGCAGCCTGTCTTCCCAGTGTCTGGGCCAACCCAGACTCCTGGAGTCCTCTGTAGACCCTGTTGGGGAAGGGGAGTCAGATATCACAGACTCTCCGTTCCAGGCTCCTGAAACTGGAGCGATGGACACTGTTGAGATCATGAATGAAGAACCGGAAGACATCCAGCAGAAACTACATCACCCTGGCTTCATTGACCGGTGTTTGAACTTCCCTAAGCTCCTAGAGTCCTCTGTGGACCCCATTGATGACTCGGGGCAGATGGAGTGGGTCTGGTCCGAGAAGCCAGAGCCCCCTGACGTCAACATAGAAGGAAATGACTCCACTGATAGAAACGCATGTCAGAGGGTAGACGTCCAACCTGCGACCCTGCCGGTTCCACGTCCCCAGGACAGTGAGGGGATCCTTCCAAACGAAAACATGAGCCACCAAAGTCCCGTCGACAGAGAGCGAGCAGAAGCCAAACAAAGCCAGCCTAATGAAGAAGTGAGAGGCGCCACTTGGCAAGCCCTGTGTCCTGGTGAAGAGAGACAAAGAATTCCAAGTGTGTGCAATGTGAGCCAAATGCAAGATGGTAGTGGCGGGTGCCTAGGAGAAGCCAGGCACAGGAGAAAGGACAAGGCCGAATCAATTGTCCCCGTGTCACCTCTTTCTAGTTGTCTCGCAGGAATGACTCACACATCTGTCGAGGTTGGTACCAACTCCACAGGCCACATTTATGGTGGGTCTGAGCCCAGAAACCATCAAGATGTAGTTCCCATGGGGAAGGAAAAAAGAACTATTGAGAACAAGTGTGGGAAACATATACCCTCTTCAGACGCTCTCACAGAGACACCTTGTGCTCCATCTCCCAAAGGAGATGTCACACGCTTGTCAACTGGCCACGGCATGGAGGAACTGAAATCAGAGGCACTTCAGATTGCAGAAACCAAACCCCTCAACTCATCCGACTCCCCAACAAGGGCCATGGCTTTTGTTTCAGGAGAATGTGAGTCAGAGAAAGCCCCTGACAGCTTGTTACTTCAAGACCCGTGTCAAAAGGGCTTCGCCCTGGATAGCGGGAAGAGGTCTGGAGAGGAACTGCAGAGGTATGTGGCTGCCCAGACCAGCAAGGCTCCTGGGGCCCTGTCAGCCATGGCTGGGTCAGAGCAGGCCAAGAAGAAGCAAGAGGCCTCGGGGAGTGGCCACTTAGCTGCAGGGGTCAAGAAGAAAATTCTATCCAGGGTCGCTGCCCTAAGACTCAGACTGGAGGAAAAGGAAAAAGCGAAAAGGAACTCTATTCTGAAGAAGCCGCCTAAGTTTGAAAAGTCCTTATCCCGCACTGATGAGAAAAAAGACCCCAAAAAGGCCCCCTGTAAAGCTGAAGGGAAAGGTGAGCCCTCCTGCTCTTAGCATTGTCAAAGGGCTAGGCACAGAGCTGCTGGGTCCCTTTCCTGGTCAGTTCAGGTGAGCATCAGGTGGGTGTGGATGCCACGACCGTGGCCAAGTGTCCCGTGGTTCTCAAATTCGAGCAGGCACAGCTCGCCGGTAAGCTTGCTCAACTGCAGGTCTCTGAGCACTTCCGCAGTTTCCGATGGCATGGTGTCCTCAAGAATCTACACTTGTAGCCGGGCACAGTGGCTCCTAGCACTGAGGGAGGCAGAGGCAGGAGGATCGCTGTGAGGTCGAGACCAGCTGGGTCTACAAAGCGAGTACAAGACAGCCAAGGCTACACAGAGATTCTCCACTCCCCCCAAAAAGAATCTGCTCTTGTACTCGGTTCCCAGGTGGCTTGGCAGGATACACGCACCTAATCACCACTGCCTGCTGGTGTGTTTGATGGAAGGGGCCTAGCAAAATTTCAAGCAGAGTTATTGAGATAGTTAGTTTGTTAAACTAAAACAACCACATGCTGAGCAGGGTACATAAAGAAACAGTTCAACACAATTTGAGATGCTCTTCTTTGTTTTTTCCCTGCTCCACTAAGTGCGGCTTAAGGGACCCTTGGCTTTTCTTCCAAATTTAAGTGTAAAATTTCTTCCCAATGCACTGTCTCAAGCACCTGGATCTACACAGATTTCAGCTCTTTAAGCCTTGAGGCTTAAGAAGGCGTTGGCATAACCTGTTCTGTTAGGACAGCTTCAGCCCAGCCCATTCTGCAGCCCCAGTGAAGCCACATTCTTTTGGAGCTGCCCCTTTCCGTGCTGCCTGGCAGAAGTCTCAAGAGAAGACACGGGGAGCTGCTGGGACCCTGGGCACTAGAGCAGAAGGCTCCCCACTAAGTGGAGGGGAGGAGTTCTCTCCAGTCTTAACCAAAGTGCCTGATCTGGAGGCTGAGGTTTCCTGTGCCCTGTTCCAGAAAGGGTTAAAGACTAGTTGTCATCTGTCAGAGTATGACCAGCTGTCATCTGTGCAGTCAAGTTCTTAGTGTGTACGTTTTGTTATTTAGAGACAGGACCTTGGGTATCCCAGAATTCACCATCATGTCCCACTTATGAGGTACTCAGAATGGAAGCCAGGATTTAATACCTGCCAGGCTTGAGCTCTGTTGACTTAGCTACACCCCTAAGCCCCATCCCCCTGTGTTGCTTGAAACATAACCAGAGAGAATGAAGCCGTGGGTTAAAGGGTCTCAGGAGTGGTTTCAGAGCCAGGTACGATGGTGCACACCTGTGACCCCAGACCCTGGGAGGCTGAGGCAGAAGGATGGTGAGTTTGAGGTAAGCTTGAGTAAATAGTGAACGGAAAGCCAGCCTGGGCTACATAGTGAGACTTGTTTCAAAGCAACAAAACCACAAAGTGTTTCGGTCCAGAAAGAAATAATTCATTGGATGTTCTTGTCCATAGTTTTTCAAGTTGCACATTGGAAAAGGATAGTTCTCCTCAAGTACAAAGGTGAGAGAGAGAGAGAGAGAGAGAGAGAGGAGAGAGACAAAGAGGAGAGGGAGAGAGAAGCAGAGACAGAGACACAAAGAGAGAGGCGTGGGGTTGGGGAAGATTCAGGATAGTTTGCAGGTGGTGCTAGCAGGGCAGGTACTTAGGCGTGTCCTGAGAGGCCTGGGGTGGTGGCAAACAAAGCCTTTTCCAAGCCAGAGCGGCTCAGTGCAGCATGCAGGACTGTTTCCAGGGGCCAAGACCTTGAAGGCCATTGAGAGGCAGAGTCAAATGTTAAGGTTTTCTGCAGGTGCTTGCTGTGTGAGTTTTCCTAGGGACTCGTGAATAAACATGTATTCGTCACAGGGCATCATGTCTGACCAAAGAAATGATTCTGTTCAAGTCTGGTGAGTTGACTGGAATTCCAGGACGATGAGCAAGGGGTTGCTCACAGGCACATGAATGTCTCAAAGCTCACCTCTGCTTAAGCGAGAACTCACAAAAGCTGAGTCGTGGGAGATCCCAGCACTGACTTGTAATTAGCTCTTGGGTCCATTCTACAGCAGTTGTTGCTGCTTACATAACCTTGAGGTTATGCTTACAGGCCCCTGAGAATCATGAAAGTTCCAGAAGCTTCCTAGACTTGTGAGTTTGCCTTGCTTCTGGACATAAGTTTAATTGACTTCAATTTGGAAGAAACAGCAACACCCCCATAGCGTTCGTGCTGCTGTGTGAGGGGCTTTGTTTCCTTCACCTGTACATAGGGGGCGCTAACAGCCAGACTCATCCAGCATGGAGGATGGAAAGCCATAGGAGAGAAATGCCGAACTTTCAGGATAACTGAAGAATTTAGCTCAAACACCAGGTCACCGACACCACAGGATTGATGCCAAGCTAATATTTGAAGGAAGAGTGGTTCTTATCTGCTCCCTTGAGAATGCAGTCCTTACAGGGGCGTGGAATCATCGGGTCGGAGGAACCTTCACCTGACTCCCGGTGTCCACAGTACAGAGGAAGATTTGCTCACACCTGAGCAGCGTTTACCTGCTTATCCTTTCCCCAGCAGCTAAGGGATCAGCAGGAAGCCCGCCTCTCTCCTGTTGACTGGCAGTTTCCTTTGAAGGGAAGGAGACAGAGGTGCGAATCCTTGGCTTGATTTGTGTTGGGCTCCAGCTCTTTGCCCAACCTGCAAACCAGCCCCAAGCCCTCACCTGATTGCTTTTACAGGTTGACCCCGATTATTTGTGATAATCAGTGTGTTTCTCTAGTAAGCACCTGCTGTGTGCACTAATGAGTCATGACACAGATGAGGATCAATGACCTGGAAAATGATTTACTATTATGGGATAGCTGCATCCATAAGCTCTGCCCTCAACAAGCACCTGGTGTTTTGGGGTTTTTTTCCCCCCATTTAACTAAGTAGTCCTAATTACCTTCATGAATTAATTTATGAGCTTCTATCAGTGATGTATATTTTTAAAAATCCACTTCACTAGTGTGCACTCAAGTTCTTAGTTTTGCTTTCCAGCTTTCCCTCTTTTTGGTTTTTGTTGTTTAATAATAAGAAGAAAATACAACCTAGAAGTGCTCACTTTTGGTGCTGGGGTGGGCCTCATCTCTAGAGTGGGTGCGTCACATGATGCCAGGTGGGTGTTGCCTTGACTGTGTGGGCCCAGGATCCTGGTGTTCTCCTTGGGAGCAGCCCAGATGTAACGCCCTCCTCCTGAGGCATGACCCGATAGGTAGCAGAACATGCTTAGGTGATCCTGGGGGATATAAAACGGTTGCTGATTGCCCTTTCTTTGGCATCCAAAGCTTAGCACAATGGAAGCTTCCTATGTAACAGGAGATTCTAAAATTTACATTCAGTGCGTCAGTGCGTGCGTACGTGCGTGCGTGCTAGGCTTGGTAGCAAGTGTCTCTACCTACCAAGGTGGGGCTCTGTAGCAGAGATTTTTTTTTTTTAATTGTCTTTTCTCAACCAGGCTGGGCAGAAGATAAACCTAGCGGCACTCCCATGCCTTTGCTCACAAGCGGCATTTCTACTCGTCGGCCAGGGTCTTCTCGGCTGGCTTCATGTTTCCCAGAGTCCCACCATCCAGCTCTGCACCCCACTTCATGCTCTCCTCTTCATCCCATGATGTGATCGGGGCCCCCATAATACTGGCAGCAATTTCCAGTAAGGCTCTGGCTGAGGACTTCTGGCCCAACCAGTTCATTGCTGCTTCCTGGGGCCAGAGTCCTATTTTACACTTCATTCTGATATCTTACTATCTGCAGGGTCAAGGAAAAGTTGGAAAAGCATTATTGCAACACATTCAATGCAGCGAAGTTTGAGGGCAGCCGAGTGAATGAGGCCTCGCGTTGCTATTTCTGGCTTGCGGGTGGACTTGATAATATTCTGTGCTGATGTGTTCTTTTGTGTCATCAAAGCTGCAGAGCGCCACCTGGACTGTAATAACCTAACCACAGCAGCCAGGTCCCACAGGCCTCCTGTGTTCTAATGCCTATACTGCCACCCAGTGGCTGCTATGACCAATTACACATTTGGTTATAGGGCCCTGTTTGGGTCTCTGGCAATTTCAAACTCACAAGCCAACTGTGGGAGTCATTTCCTCACCATTTCTGTTTCTCATTCATAGAGAGGTCTCCTCCAGTCCACCAGATGGTCTTCCCAAAGACAATCGCACTGTGTGTGTGTGTGTGTGTGTGTGTGTGTGTGTGTGTGTGTGTGTGTGTGTGTATGAATTTATTCAACAAATAACTTATTATTGAATTGTCTTTTACATTTGGGGAACTTAACCTCAGTTACCTGCATAATGGAGATTTTATCCCACTCCTGAGTGACCAGCTCTTTTGATCAGATGATTACTTAACAGCATCTTATTTGGCCCAAATCCTATGGACTAGGCCTGTATGTCCTGCTAGACCTTTCTTCCTTTAAAGAACTAACTTTGGGGGCTGGAGAGATGGCTCAGTGACTTACAACACTGGCTGCTCTTGAGGAGGGCCCAGGTCCAATTTCCAGCATCCACATAGAGGCTCACAACCATCCCTAACTCCAGTCTCAGGGAAACTGACGCCCATTTCTGACCTCTGCTGACGCCAGGCACAACCATGGTGAACATACATAAATCTAAGTTAAAAACCACAAATTGCTTGAGTTCTCTTTTACCATGAGCACTAGAATTTAAGTAATAAAAAGCGTTTTCTATTTGAATTTCCCACTGCTGCATTTGAGCCAGCCACATCTCCTATCAGGCTACTTAGTTGCTTCATTCATAAGTTAGGAACGTTCTCCCTGTCTCTCGGGGTTGCTACAGAGAATTAATTGAGATGAAATACGAAGGCCTTTTGCCAACACTAACCTGCACATCTGTCTCTAGCTCCAGTGCTGTTGAAGAAGATCCAGGCTGAGATGGCTCCCGACCACTCTGGAAATGTAAAGCTGAGCTGCCAGTTTTCAGAAATTTATGAAGATTCTACCATCTGTTGGACAAAAGACTCAAAGGCAATAGCCCAGGCCAAGAGAAGGTGGGCTACTCGTCCTCTGTTACTTTTCACTGTTATTGTTTGTTTCTTAGCATGGTTGTCAAAGAAAATAATAAAAGGAAACGAGGGGCAAGTGGAAGCAGGGAGTCTATGTCCAGTGTCGGTTCTGGCTTGCATTGGAAGAGCTGTCCCCCCAAAAGGCTCAAGAGCTAGGCTTGATTGACAGGTGATGGAGCTTTGAGGAGCCAATTAGAACATGAGGGCTCTGACTTAACTGGCCAATCCAATGATGGCTTCAAAACTTGACGCCATTCCTGGGGAGGGGGGGCGGTAGGATGGAAACTAGGAGGTGGGGCTTGGTTGGGGTGGATTATCTGGGGTGTGCCTTTGAAGTGTGGGTGTTGCTTCTGGCGGGCTGTCTCTGTTTCCTGGCTACCACCGAGGGAGGACCTTTCGTCTTCCGAGACTTTCTTCCGCAATAAGAGCCCAGAAACATGGCGTCAACTGGCCACGGACTGAAACCGTGAGCCAAAATAAGTCCTTCGTCCTTTTAAATAGTCTATGTTAGACATTTTTGTCACCGTGAAGAAAGGCTGACACAATATCCAAGAAGAGGAAGAGTGGAGCCCCGCTGTGTGGACGCAAACAGGACGGCTGGTTCTCTGTTCAGCGCGGCCACCTCTGAGTTGTGTATTCTTGGGAAGTGGCAGACTCTCTGGTTACAGTTTTTAAAAACAGGATACATACTGAATAATAGTCTAGTTCCAATCTCTGTGGCCTGAAAGTTACAAAACTCTCTGGAATGTTTACTTATGGGTATTTTCTGATTCACCTCACCCCACCCCCTCCCCAACTCTGCAGTGCCAGTCAAACACTACTGCTTGAAACGAACGTCTGGGAATTATTTCTCACATGGACGCACAGAATTGAGCCGCAGTCTCTGGTCCATCAACGTCAGTCCAGAAAAAAATCTAAACGTGACTGCACACGAACCACTTGGCGGGACGTGTTCCCATTTCCCTGTTTGTCTCACTCGTGGCTTAAAAACAACCACAATAGCAAAGAACCACTCCGGTTTTTAATTCGAGGAAACTCCCAAGAGCTTTATTTTAAAAAGGGCTCATTATTGATTTTAATTATTTTCTGAAACTCTCAGTCAAGAACAATTAGCCAGCACCTCCAGCAATTTTTAATTAAATCTTCTTGTTCTAATCTTAGGTTAGTGTTTGCCCTTTGTAGGTCTTTTTTGCATCGATGGAAGATTTCCCAAAGCCAAGCTCCCCCCGCCCCTACCCTAGGGAGCCCACGCCACCCAAGGCCTTTAAAGTCTTTGTAATATTTTTCTTCCTTTTTTCTCAGAAACAGCTTAGTTGGACCAGTTTGCGGTCTTCTTACTGCTACTTGGGGAGGCTTCTAAGTCACAACTCCTTTGTCCGTGGACAGATCGTTTGCATGATTTCAGAGGGGTTTCAGATGCTTGTTAATTCCTCTCACCCTTACTTCCAGTTGACAACTTTGTTTTGTATGTCCCTACCTGAAGCAACTCTGGGCCTTGCAGCATCAGCTGGTCTTCTGTCATAGTGAAATAACCAGAGATAACTAACTCAATGGGCGGCGGGGGGGGGGGGGGCTTATTTTCCCACCATTTTAGGGGTTCCATCTAAGATTTGGCAGACCTGTAGCTTTGAGTCTGTAATAGGGGGTTCCAGATGGCAGTGGGAGGCATCTATGTTAGAGCAACACGCTGACCTCATAGCTAGGGACTACAAGCCTGGGTGTCACCATTCCCCCTTGAGGACACGAGGCCACGCGCTCAGTAACTTAAAGAGCAGCTTCTATGTGTTACCTCCTGAACTAGCACCACTCTGGGGACAAGTCTTTGGCATATGCACCTTGTGGGGTGACAGTCAACACCCAAACTATAGCTGTTGCCAAGGCATAGATGTCAGAGTCAGAAACGCTCTCAAAGGTGATATGAACATGTAGCGAAGATCTTAAACTCACCAAGTGAGAAGGAAATCAGTGAGATGGTAAACTGCTCAAATGGGCATCCAAAGTCTGAAGAAGTAAATAGCCAATCAAGCAAAGGGATATCTAAAATATGTTCTCAAATAGATGTGAACTCAGGTTATGTTTAGCAGGCACTATACTTGGACTTTACCTTTTCTTCTGCACAGAAACCTTCAAGTCAACTTCTCAAAACTATCTGGTTGGGTCATTTTGTTTTTGTTTTTGTTTGATGAGCCGGGATCTCACTAGTTGCCCAGGCTGGCCCTGAACTTGTAGACCTTCTGTTTTATCCTCCCTCGTAGTTGACAGGACAGCTACGCATCCCTGCATAGAGTCAGATGTGTTCAGTTTTAAATCATAAGCAGCAAAGGGGAGCATAGGGGCGATCTCCTATAAGCAAAGTCACTCCTTGGTGGGCCTGTTAAGAGGTGACCCCCACTAGGGACATGTCATCACCTCTGGGCTCTGTGCATGTTTTAGTAATTTCTTTAACACACTGCAGTTTGGAAGTTGGAAGTCAAAATGCTTTCTTGCAGCCAGGGTAAAGCTTATAGATTCTGGGGGACACCATAAAAAAGAATTAAGTATTGTGCTAGCTATACGTGTGGTGCGTATGTCTTGGCTCCAGGAGCTTTGGTTTGGTTTTGGTGTTGGTTTTTTGAGACAGTTTCTCTGTGTAGCCTTGGCTGTTCTGGGCTTGCTTTGTAGACAAGACTGGCTTTGAACTCAAGGAGATGCACCTGCCTCTGCCTCCCCGAGTGAGTACCGGGATTACAGGCATGTGCCACTGTGCCCTGCTTGGCTCCAGGAGCTTTTAAGTTGGCAGCCTCTAAGGCTGTTTTGGCTGTTCAGACTTTTTTGGCCACTAGGAAACCACTCTCATCTCTGGAGAAAGGGGCACTTAAGGAGTATGGGCTTTTGAAAGAAGCGTTGTGCACATGGAGTGGCCCCGCTGATAGTTGGGCAGGGTTGGACTGCTGGACTGTTGACAGGAATGAGCTATATGCGCTGAAGGTACATCCCCATTGAACCATCGCAGAGAGGGAAAGCCAAGGGCCATTCATCCCAGCCTGCTGAGTGGATGCTGTCAACTGCCCCTGGTTCATTGGGAATAGGCTTGGCTAATTCATCATCTCAGAGCCATCTCTGTGTTAGGCTTTGCTCCCACTAGCCACTTTCCCTTTGGGCTGGGCTCTTCTGATCACAATCTTGGTATAGACTTCTTGGACATTTGTTTTCACAGCTAAGCACCTTTCTTGTGTTCAGCCTTGCTCCCACTTAGCCACATTGCCCTAAAGAGAGGGGGGAGAGATTCATTCCTTACAGAATAATAGGATTTGAGCTCAGCATTCCTCTCCTGGATCAAAAGATGCAAGAGCCTCTTTGACTTTCCATAGTGACATTGTTGCACCTCCTCTGGCTGAATGATGTGTTTCTTCCCCATCACTCAGTCCCCATGACAACATAACGATGTGCTTTTCTTTCATGGAGAAAGCCCGCTGACACTATTGAACCCCGCCATGTGGCTCCCAACCATTCACAAGGCGGGACCTTTCATTAGAGACTCGCCTGCCTGGTGTCTGCTGCTCCACAAAGTGCAGCCAGCAAGCGACCTTGCTCTTTCTGAGTTCACATACCGGAAGCTGAGGTGCAGCTAGGTGATGTGGCCAAGACCCTCTGCAGGATTGGAATCCAGGCCCTTCTGACTTGTCAGTCTTTTTTCTTTCTTTCTTTCTTTCTTTTTTTTTTCTCAGAAGGAACTAGGGCAACGAGAGAGATGGGGCCTTCCTGAATTTGGGCCAAGAATCAGAGGATTAATGAGCTTTAGGGGTGATGCTCATGGGACAATTTCCTTGAGTTCAGCCCCAGCTGTTTTGGGGATCTTAACTACCCCTTCCATGACTATTGCTATGCTGGTCCATGTATCCCTAGAGAAAGACATTCCACCACTCTCTGGGATTCACTCTGCCAGGAAATGCTCCCTTTAGATGTGGGTCTGTTCATGCCTAGTTTTAACCTTTCAGGATGTGTTCAGAGTCTCAGACAGTAGAGAAAGTGGTACTTAGTGGACCTTGTTTTAAACCATTGATGTATTCTTAAGGAGGCAGTATAGATCAAAGATTTGAAGCCTATTGAAAAAAACAGCCTGTTACAAACCACTCTGTTGAGAGATCAACTGAGGCAAGCTAAGTCCAGTGAGTGCTTGATGCCAACCCAGAAGACGAACCAGGATGGAAGTGTACATTGTATGCAGTTGCTCCCGTGCGGACACAGCACTTTAGTGTAATTTTGCAGCAAAGTACGCTGTTTTCAGTTTTTGAATAAAGATCGCAGCTCTAACCGTTGACATAACTATCTCCAAATTAAGGGCAGGAATCAGAAGTCACTTTGGGGAGCCAGCCTGAGGTTCAGCTTAAATTTCTCAGTGTCTCAGTTCCTTTGTCTGTGGACCAGAAACAGTGATTGTAGATGATCTCTTATGTTGTTCTGAGGATGACATGAAGATGATTCCATATCTGCCTGATATTTAGCACGTACAATGCATTAGCTGCTGCTGCTGCCTCAGCCTGTCATTATTGTCGTCGTCAACATCTTTATCCACCACACCGCCAGATGTTTTATTCATTGGGCAGGTGGATGGAGGGGATAGACATATTCACTAAGGTATACATTATTTAAAAGGTTCCTGACCATGTTGCTAGGGAGACTGAGGCAAGAGGGTCACTTGCAGCCTGGAATTTGAGACCAACACAGTGAGATCTCCATCTCAAAACAAAATCACGTACTCAGTGGGGGCGGGGGGGGGGGAGCCTCAGTTTTAAACCCTCATGTAAAGCTAGGAGCCACCTTTCTTCTGCTTCTTATGGTATCCATGCTTAGATTTGAGTTTAGAGTCATTGATTTTCCTCACGTACAGGATACCTGGGTCGTCAACATGTTTAAAGGTGAATGAATTCCGAGATAACAGCAGCCCCAGCTTCCTTGATGTCAGTTAGCCCTCCAGAACATTTCTGTGTATGCATGTCGTGGGTTGGCGTAAGACTATTAAACCACCATGCAATGACCCTCTCTGTGCGTAAATACATTGTCTAGTTAGCTGATTGGGGGAAATCGAGTCTATAAGCCAGCCCATTGGCTGAGGGCACAGGGCGGGAAGACATTAACTCCTTCCTTCTTGAGGATGACGGAGCATGTGACTGTTCATGTGCCCTATTCCAGTGCAGGGGACAACTCCACTGTTTCCTTGGCCATTGTTCAAGCTGGCCAGAAGGACCAGGGCCTCTATTTCTGCTGCATCAAGAACAGTTATGGAAAAGTCACTGCTGAGTTTAACCTCACGGCTGAAGGTAAACCTTGGCTTCATAGCTGCCCGTCAAAGCCCCAGGGCCCCTGCCAGCCCATCGGGACCCCTGTCCTGACTGACTCCCATCTCTTTGTTTCTTTCCAGTTCTTAAACAGCTTTCAAGTCACACAGAGTATAGAGGTAAGTGATGATGCGAGCTGGCCTGTCAGAGAGTAGACTCCTGGCCAAATCACAAAACAGCTCTTTGAAGACTACCCACTGCTCCGTGCTCTCTTCCAACCTCGAAGAGGGTGGCCCAGGAAGGGCTGCAGAAGTGCACAATCACGCAGAGTCTGTGTCCATTGGGGTTGCAAGGGCCATTGCCCCAGCCAGAATTTCAGTGGATCACAAACACCTACAAGTGTATTGTTTGTGGGAAAGAGCAAACTGCAGCTATGTAGCTCAGGGAAATTGTGCAGGAGCATTTGTCTTTGGCGGGGTTTCCCTTGGGCATAAGCCTTGCTTGCTTGCATGCGGCCTTCCAGCCATTGATGCTTACACTTTTTTTTAAAAAGATGTATTTATTGATTATGCATACAGTGTTCTGCCTGTATATACACCTGCACTCCAGAAGAGGGCATCAGATTTCACTATAGATGGTTGTGAACCGTCATGTGGTTGCTGGGAATTAAACTCAGGACGTTTGGAAGAGCAAACAGTGCTCTTAACCACTGAGCCACCTCGTCAGCCCGATGCTTACACTTTGACTCTTCAACTTCCTTTCCAGTTTGACTAGTGAGCAGAACACAACCTTGTTTGTGTCCTAGTGAAGAATGAATGATGTGTTTTTGTGCCATCTGTGGGCACATGTGGTGTTCTATAGTGTAACAGCTGCTGCTCCTAGCTATTCATGCAGCCACTAGGCCACCTGCTGGGCTTCCACAGACTCGTGGAGTCTGAGCTCGCCATATCACGTATCATTCCCTCTTGAGGAAAATGGCTTGTCCACCGGCTTCCACCCACCCCCACCCATTGTTCTAGGACAGGCTCACATCTATTGAGTCTTCCAACTCTTGTGATCTAAATTACCCCCAACACAGCCACTTTTTAAAAAATAAGTTGTGACACTGAGAAGAACTGCCCATGGCAGCAAGGCAGCTCCACACAGCCCTGCAGCCAGACCAGTGCTACCACATGTGCAGGTGACCTCTGCCACAGCACAGCGCCCTTGGCCCTTCAGGTACTTGAGGCAGCTAGGAGGGTGGGGCAGAACAACGCTGGCCTTTTTCAGGCTTTGAGGAAATTTCCAGCTTCTTTGCAGCCCATGGCTTGTGCTATATCCCTGTCCCTTCCAAGGGTCCCCTCGGTCCCCTGTCCCTGCTCACTGAGTCATTCGCCCAGGGAAGAAGCTGTCCTAAAAAGGAATTTCTCTTCCCAGTTTCCACTGGAAGCAAAATGCTTCATCCGTGAAGGTAACAGCACAGGTGTCACCAAGGAAGACATCTTTGTGTGTTGCCCCAGGGGAAGCAATCCCTTCCAGAATGTTCCAGGGACCATGACCTGGAACCTCAGCTTTTAAATTTTTCCCTATCATGGTTCTGATTCTCATTAAAGTGTTCACATTAGAATTTATAGTAAGGATTGCTAATTATACCGCACAGAATACTGTCTGGTATAATTAGAGTTACACTAGAACAACTTTCACCTTTAGTTAATTAAATTTGATGATTTTCCTCTGAGTTGCTTTGCTTGCGTGGTACTGGAGACAGAGGGCAGGGCATGATGCTTGCTAGGCAAGTCCTGAATCAGTCTGTTGAGTTTTAATTGTATTCAGCTCCATGGTCCTCTTTGCTAATGAGGTGCATGCTTACCTGGCCTCTGGCCTTTCCGAGCATCTGTCTGACTCCCTTCTTTCTTTGCCAGCCTCCAGCCGTTCACCCAGTTCTTCATTTTGAAGATTCCTCCTATCTGCTGGTTTTTACTTTGGAGCAATAATTTTCGAGAATAACCCTGTCTCCCCACAGTCTTAACACATAGTTTGGGTCATAGGCTGCTTGGGCCCATATGTGTGTACGTGCATGCGTGTGTGTGTGTGTGTGTGTGTGTGTGTGTGTGTGTGTGTGTGTGTGTGCATGCGAACATATGTGAAGAGGTGCTTCTGCGCATGTAGCCCAGAGGCTGGCAATGGGGGTTGGGGGGGGGAGAGTCTTCCTCTTTAGTATTTTGAAACAGGGCTCCTTATGGAACCATTTACCATTTCTGCTAGGTCCTCCTGTCTCCACCACACAACCCCTCCCAGTGCTAAGATTCTAGGCACACAGCACTGGCCCGGCTTTGTCTGTGTGCGTGTCCTGGGAATCAAAATTCAGGTCAGAGTTGTACAGCGGACACCTCACCCAGTGAGCTGTCTCTTGATTTGAAAATATTCCATGAAGAAAGACATTATTGTACAGAGTCATGAAATGGGATTTTCACATGTCCCTCATTTATATCTTCTTGTAGAGTGCCCAGGAAGATTTCAGTTTTTATAGATCAGGTGTAGAAGTACATGCCTTCAATCCCAGCACTAAGGAGGTTGGCGGATTCTGCTGCATTCAAGGCCACCCTGGTGAACGCAGGAAGTTTCAGGCTAGCCAAAGCTGCACAGTACGATCCTGTCCAAACATAAAACAATCTAAACAATTCTGTTTTATTGAAAGCCATCTACTTTGTTCACCTAGCAGATAAGTCTGGTTTGACCATCTCTAGTTTAAGACAGCTTGTGACTGGCTCCATCTGCATCATGTGTTAAATCTGACAGCTGTCACCCAGAAAATAACCTGTTGTTCTTTTATGAAAAATCTAAAATGATTCTACTTTCTAAATGTTTCTCTTCAATGAAAATTCCTTGACACATGCATTAGTTACTTTTTTATTGCTGTGATAAAAAACTAACCAAAGAAAAGTATTAAAAAATATTTATTTAGGGTTTCCAGAGGTTAGCATCCATGATCGCAGAGTGAAAGCATGGCAGTAGACTGCTGGAGCAGCGCTGAGAGCTCACACAGCAGGCAGGGAACACCTCGGGGATGACCTGAGGCTTTTGAAACCTCAGAACTCACCTCCATGACATACCTCAAGTGAGGCCACACCCCCTAATCCTTCCCAAACAGCTCCACCAGCGGAGGACCAGGTATTCCAACATATGAACCTATGGGGGCCATTCTTGTTCAAACCACCTCAACTCTTGTGTGTGTGTGTGTGTGTGTGTGTGTGTGAGAGAGAGAGAGAGAGAGAAAGAGAGAGAGAGACAGAGAGACAGAGACAGAGACAGAGACAGAGAGAAATATTCTTCCTTAGTACAGGCAGTATCACCCAACATGAGGGATTTTACTGATCTTGTGTGTGAACATTGACATACATAAGATATGTGAATATATCTTGCACTTTGAAGTAAAACACCCAGGAAAAAAAATCCCCAAATCCCCCTGAGGAAGGTCCTACCAGTCAACATTGTCATCATCTTTACAAAGGGATAATAGTGCATCAAAGACAAGGACTGGAAATGGCTCTGTCCCCTGAAAGCTGTAACTGTTTTCTAGGATGTGAAGAGATTGAATTCAGCCAGCTCATCTTCAAAGAAGATGTCTTCAATGACAGCTACTTCGGGGACCACCTGCGTGGCCAGATCTCCACGGAGGAACTTCACTTCGGCGAAGGGGTGCACCGCAAAGCTTTCCGCAGCACGGTGATGCAGGGCCTCATGCCCGTCTTCCAGCCTGGCCATGCGTGCGTGCTCAAGGTGCACAATGCTGTTGCCCACGGGACCAGAAACAATGATGAACTTGTGCAGAGGAACTACAAACTTGCTGCCCAGGTGGGTTGGTGAGCCCAAGGGTGTCCCTTTGGGTGGGAGAATGACATATAACATGAGATGAAAATGAGACTCAAAGTTGAAAGGAATATTTCCACAAGGGCATTTCTCGTCCTCAGGGTGTGGGTTATGGCTAAATGTTTCGGGGGAGGCGTCTTCACTTTTCAGTTCTCACAAAGAGTTGGGGCTTAGCCCGGGGACATGATTTCTTTTGTCACTTTGGGGTTCAGAGGGCTGTGACCATGTTGGGCCTTGAGGATGTGAATCCACTAAGACAAAGGGTGGTAGAGAAGGAGGCGTTGTAAGTGACAGTGATGCTGGGATCCCTGATGACAGATAAAACCAGCATTAGACTGTGAAGAGACGTAGAGGAATGAGGGAAAAAGAGCGTACAGCAGGCTCAGGAGCCATCTTGTTTCCTCCGTTCTTGGATTTGTTCAAAGTCCGTCTATAAACTCTAAGGAAAGAATGAATGAAGTGTCTACCCAAATTATCTCTCTCAAAACTGAGCTGCGGAGGCTGAGGAAGGAGGGAAGAAAGGAGGGAGTTCACGGGCAAAGAACACCACCGTCTCCCCAGCTGTGCCTTGACCCCTGTGGTTTACCTTGACACCGGCAGTGGCCAAGCTGCTAGCATTTGATCTAGAACTTTTACCACCCACGGTCCTCTCTGTGAAAATGTCACGGGCTCTGTGTGCTCCTTGGGGCAACTGCTGTGCTCCAAGTAAGACAGAATTCCCACTTGAGTTGCTTTTCCCCCTGAAACCAACCTCTTCTCTTCTCTCCTTCCCTCCCTTTCCCTCCTTCTTTCATCTCCTCCCATCCCCTCCTTTTCTTTCAAACATGACCCAGTCACAGGAACTCCTGACAGCATCCCGACTCCTGAGCAGGCAGCCATTCCAAGGTAGAAAGCAGAATCTGCTTAGCTTTTTCTAAGAAGGATGCTTACCAAATGTCCACTATTTACTGGTCAAATTATACCCCTGAAAAAGAACTGAGGAGGCTCTTGGGGAAAACAAGTGCCCGCCCCACAACAACCAGTCTGACATCATGCCAAAGGGCTAGTCCCCGTAGGGCAGTGACAACCTTCCCCAGTGCTGGTTCTAGAAATATAATTCCCAAACACTTGGCCTGTGAGGTCACATACCAGACCTTGGCTTGGGTAATTTGTGTTCACAGCACCTTTACCACTGGCCAATTCCACATGGTAAGTTTTGCTTCTGGGGTGTAGTTTAGTGATAAAACACTTGCCTAATATTCACAAAGTCCTGGCAAGAGTCCTCAGCACTGAAAAAAAAAAAAAAAAAAAAAAAAAAGTTGCTTCTGTGATGCCAACCAGCTATGATGGGCTTAGGATTCTATTTGTCTAAGAAATCTTGGAATTATATGTTGTCTTGCTGAGCAATAGCCTGAATCCTTCCAATCATTCGGACTTATATTGTGCTTGGGCAATGCAGGAGTGCTACGTTCAGAATACTGCCAGATACTATGCCCAGATCTACGCTGCTGAAGCACAGCCTCTGGAGGGCTTCGGAGAGGTGCCAGAGTAAGTCTGTGGAGCCTCCCATGTGTTACTACCTCTGGTTTGCTGTGGACGTGGGAGTGGGAGGGCAGGAGGGTGAGGAGGACCCCATTGGTCAAGTGTTTGACTTCGTCTCTCTCTGATTATAAACTCTATTGAGGGATCACATGGCCACTGTCCCGTTCTTGCTTAGTCTCCAGAGGTGTAAGAGAAGGCCTGATTTTAAAAAAAAAAAAATTATGTGGGGCTGGAGAGATGGTTCAGTGGTTAAGAACCCTGGCTGCTCTTCCAGAGGACCTGGGCTCAGTCCACTCACATGGTGGCTCACAACTGTCTATTACTCCAGCCCCAGGGGTTCTGATGCCCTCTTTTGGCCTCTGAGGGCACTGCATGATCATGGTGAACGGGCATATATGCAGGCAAAAATCCATGCAAATAAAAAATAAGTTAATTTTGATAATGTAAATATGTGTACATGTAATGTGTGTGTGTTTGTGTGGGAATCTGCACACATGAGTGAAGATGCAGAGTTCAGAGAAGGATATCAGATCTGCTGCAACTGGAGTCAGAGGCGCTTGTGAACCACCGGCACCTCTGGGAACCTCCCAGAACCTCTGATACTGGGAACAAAACCAGTGTCCTCTGCAAGAACAGTAAGTGCTCTTAGTCACTGAGCCATTTTCTCCTGGTGCTGGAGAGATGACTTAGGGGTTAAGAGCACTTCCAGAGACCCAGATGAAATCTCCAGCATCCCCTTGAGGACTCACAACTCTATGTAACTCCAGTTCCAGAGGATCAGATGCCCCCTTCTGGCCTCCACAGGAACTGCATGAATGTGAAGCAGAGACACGCAGGCAGGCAGAGCACCCACACACATAAAACCCAAGTATTTTTTAAAAGTTTATCATCATTATTGTGTATGTGCCTGCATATACAGTGGCGCTTATGTGCTATGGCACACAAGTAGGGGTCAGAAGCCGTCTCTGTGGAGTTGGCTGTCTCATTCAACTTTATGTGTGTTCTAAGGATTGAACTGGGGTCACTAGGCTTACAGAGCAAGTACCTTTACCTGCTCGGCCACCTCACCAGCCCTGATATTCATTAAGTAAATATACGTGCAAATGGAAGAATGGATTCTGTCACATTAAACAGATTCCCTGGCAGCTACCATGTTAAGGAGAAAATCGGATGCATCTCCTCTCACGGATTTCACCCTCATTGCCTTGTCTAAGCAATTAACAAATACAAGAGAACGAGAGGCTATCACAGGACAACTAATATGAGACGCATAAGCTACGGAGACACAGTAAGAAAGGGGGGACACAATAGGGAAGATCAGGAACATTGGGACAGAATCCACTTCCCATGATCCTCTAGACAGAAATGATATACTTTGTCCGCTCGTTGTATAAGTATCTGGGGGCCTCGGCAGATTTCTAAGAGTCTGGAGCCTGTGTATGTCAGCTGTTTGTATAATAAGGTCATATTTGCATGCTAAGTAGAAAGAGAAAGGGCCAAGTCAGGACACACCGGAAATACGGGAAGAGCAGCCATTTACACATCCATGAGTTCAAGAGGGAAAGAAGGAAGCAGCTCTCATCCGTTCACTCAGAAACCCTTTCCCATGGGTGTTGTGATACAGATGCAGTAGGAAGTCCAGTGCTTTCTGCTGTCTGCTGAGAAGCACGTGACACCGTGTCTAGTACAAGGACACTTGGCAGCAACTTTAGCAAAAGTACTATGCTGCCAAGGGGAAAGACATGGTTCCTTTCTGTTAAACACTAAGACAGCGGTTGGGGATGAGCTCAATTTCATATTGTAGGAACTTGCCTGGTGCCTTTCTTATTCCCTCTTTTGCTGGTCTCTGTCCTCTTAAGTTCTGCCTTAAAGGGAGGAAACGTGGAAACTGTAACAGAGTTTTAGGGCCAAAGCTCACACTCTGGATGTTCCAACAGGCTAGGCTTGGGCACCTGTCTCAGTATGACCAGTGATGGTGGGAACCAGAGAAAGGAGATTGAACTCATGCGTTGGGAAGAGGAATTAAAAAGGGTCCCATGACTCCAAGTTCATCGTTGGGCACTGACAAGAGCTGTATGTTGAAACACAGGAGGAGGCAAGAAGTACGCATAAGGAAGCGATGGGGAGGATCAGGTGTATGCATAATTAAACACTCCTTGGTCTTTGCTCCTGCAAGGTGAGCCAGGGCTGCTATTGCTGTCACTCCTGAGGATGTGGTCTGGTTCCTACCTGCTGCTCCAGAGTGCAGCCTTGTCTGTGTGGATAATTAACCTATTTAGCGTATAGTCTGTCTTGAGAGGTCTTGCTGTTTCTAGAATCCAAGGGTTAGGAGGATGGCTCATCTCTGTGGCTCCAGCCTTGAAGTAGGGGGTGAGATAGTTAGGAAGCTACTCTTTGAGTGTTTAACATGTCTAGGCAAAATCAAGCTGGAGTCTGGCCCAAAGGAAGGAGTCAGACACAAAATGAAAGCAGAGCTGCCGAGCTTTCAGCCTGTATTTAGTTACCTTGTGGCGCCACATGGGGAGTCAATGCTTTTAATCAAAAGCAACTCCCCCTTCTTTTTCATTACATGCTTATGGGGTGTGAGTGAGAGAGAGAGAGAGAGACAGAGAGAGAGAGAGAGAGAGAGAGAGAGAGTGTGTGTGTGTGTGTGTGTGTGTGTGTGTGTGTGTTACAGTCAATGTGTGGAGATCAAAAGATATCTTGTAGGAAAAGATTCTCTCTGGCCACAGTGGTCCTGGGAATTGAACTTAGGTCATCAGGCTTGGTGGCAAGTGCCCTTACCCAGTGAGCCATCTCACTGACCCTCAGAAGCAATTTCTAAGTGCCTGTCATAAAGACACTAATTCATCTACCCCATAGAGAACCATGGTGTCCTACAGCAAGGACAGACCCAAATTTTGTGTAGCTTGACTCTTGTGCTACTTGGGGCCCTTTTAAAGGAAAAGACTACATGGTGGCTATCAAGATGGGTTTAGAGACTTAGAAGGGTGGGTGCAAGTAGGGAGTGAAGCTTAAATGGTTTCGTCCATATCCACCAAACAGGCCATAGCCCTGAAAATAGACGAGGACATTTTTTTTTAATCAAATATTGTTTCCTTCCTTACAATAGGAAAATTTGTGACACGAGTGTTTATAGCATATGGAAGGGTAAGCGCTCTGTGACAGAGCATTCAGGGAACCTAAGTCTGAGACGTAATCTTTCCATGGCATGTGTTCGTGCCCTGAGCTGGCCTTGCACAATTATAGCCTTTCCAGGGACACCCATACTGCTGGAATCCGGGGAAACTGAACCCACTGTGGGCCCCGCCCCCTCACACACAAAGGTTTACTTCCAGAAATGGGCCCCTGAAGCAGTTTTCTTTTAGGGAGCTTTTGGGATCCTGAAGTAAAAAACACTCCATATTCCCTGCAGTTTTTGTTTTTGAATTCATGAATATCAATGGTGTCACACTGTCTATGCAAATGACTCCAACCGGGCAGAGAGCAGGCTAATTGAGATTGTGAATAATACCCAGACTTTGTTCTGGCTCCTCATTCCCCAAAGGCTACAGAATTAATAAGGACCCAGACAAACCTTGAATCCTTTTGTAGGTAGGTAATTGGCTAGAAAGGAGTCTTCAACAGGTCCTCCTGAGCCCTGCGATTGTGACAAAGCATGATAGACAGACAGAGGCTTGATGGCCAGCCTGTTTATTAAGGATATGCATCAGGGCCACAGCTGCAATATACTCCTCCCATCCAACTGCCCCTAGACATCTCTTATTAAAGACGCAGAGGCCAGCATCCTAAACTGGGAAGGACCGCTTTAAGAGCCCTTATTTGCTCCTCCTCCTTTCCTGGGTGTTCTTGTGGCTGCTTTCAGCTTCCTGAGGTCTCATTCAAATGTCCTTTATTAATAAGCAAAGACTCTGAGCTCTCCCTCTAATGTAAGTTTCATGGGGGGAAGAGGCAGAGCCTCTGTTTTCTTTACTGCTGTTTGTGGAAGGGTGTTAACACAGAGAACATGGAGAGGCCACTGAGGATGAGTGTTTGCTGGCTGAAAGAAGGATGTATAAGTAAGGGATGGATAGAAGGATGGATGGATAGATGGGGAAGTGGCTGGCTGAATAAATGGGTGGGTGGATGGGTAGATGGATGGACATATGGATGAGTGGGTAGATGGATGGACAGATGGATGAGTGGGTGGATGGATGATAGATGGGTGTATGAGTGGGTGGATGGATGGATGGATGGGTGAGTGGGTAGATGGATGGACAGATGGATGAGTGGGTAGATGGATGGATAGATGGGTGTATGAGTGGGTGTGTATGTATGTATGAATGTATGTATGTATGTATGTGTGTGTGTATGAGTGGGAAGGTGGATGGATGAATGGATGGTGATAGTTACTGATCCAGTGGATTACTGAGATAAAATGATAGAGCCTGGTGTCTTGGCTCAGGCCCGTAATCTCAGCACTCTGGAGGCTGAGACAGGAGGGGCTAGAATTCTAGGGTAGTCTGAGGTATCTGCTGAGTTTGAGGCCAGCCTGGCCACCTAGGTGAAACCTCTAAAAACAAAAACAGTAAACAGAGCTGGAGAAATAGCTTGGCATTTAAGAGTACTGACTGCTCTCCCAGCAACCACATGGTAGCTCACAGCCTTCTATAACTCCAGTGCAGGGGATCTGATGGCCTCTTCTGGCCTCTGTGGACAGCAGCACACACGTGGTGTATATGCATTCAGGCAAAACCACCCATATACATAAAGCAAATTTAAAAAAATAAACAAATAAAGCAAAGCCAAAGCTGGACATGACGGTTTGCACTTTTAATCCCAGCAGAGGCAGGCCAATCTCTGCAAGTTCCAGGCCAGCATATATTCTATATAGCAAGTTCAAGACCAACCAGGGCTGGTAGTAAGATAGTATCTCAAACAAAATGATATCAAAAGTAATAATGAAAGCCAGGCAGTGGGGCAGTCAGGTGGTGGCGGCACTCAACTTTAATCCCAGAACTTGAGAGGCAGAGGCAGGTGCCTCTCTGAGTTTTAGGCCAGCCTGGTCTACAGATCAAGTTCCAGGACAGGCCAGAGCTACACAGAGAAACCCTGTCTTGAAAAACAAACAAACAAACAAACAAAGTAATGACAATGAGGAGTTTCAAACCAATTCTAGAAACAAAAGCAGTCTTCTAGATCATTAAATAATACCTGAGCGCACTGCAAAAACATAAAGTAAAATACAGAGTGGAGACTGGTTGACTGTGTGCCCTGTTGCTCCAGATGATGGGAATGCCCAGACCCCATCTGAGGACATGACGTGTGACCATGTCCTCCTCCCTGACAGGATCATTCCTATTTTTCTTATCTATCGGCCTGAGAACAACATCCCCTACGCCACAGTGGAAGAGGAGCTGATTGGAGAATTCGTGAAGTATTCCATCCGAGATGGGAAGGAAATCAACTTCCTCAGAAGAGATTCGGAGGCTGGTCAGAAGTGTTGCACCTTCCAGCACTGGGTATACCAGAAAACCAGTGGCTGTCTCCTGGTCACAGACATGCAGGGTAAGTAGGACAGACCTCCCAGCTCTGTGGGTGCTGTGGGCCTGGGGTACTCCTAAGGGTAGGAGAAAAGAAAGGAAGGGAAGGGAAGAGGAGAACAGGTCTGTTGGGTACCAATGAGCCTCTTCTCTCCAAGCTGGTACTGTTGGAAGCCCTGTTGGAAATGAGCCTTGGAGAGGTGGACCATTGGCCTAAAAGCTGACAGCTAGGAAGTGCCAGTGCCAGAAATTTTGGAATCCTGGAGGTTACCACTAGAGGTTAGCACCCTTGTATGAGAACACCTCATCGTCATCAAATGGCATAGTTCCGACTTTTCTCAGCAGCATTATTATTTGAAAAATAAAGAGGAACAAAGAAATTTTTACATAGAAGCTGTAGGTAACTTACCATTGTCCTTTCTGCCTGGCTCCACCTGCAGGGACCATTTTTCCTAAAATCATTTTTTTTTAATGGTTTGCCAAATGTAGCAAGAGGCTAGTACAGGGGAGTCAGTGTCCCCACCGTGAGCAGCATTTGGCTGGTGCTAATGGGAGCTGGGGATATTTATTCCTGCTCCCTCAATCTATGGACAGGTAATTCTGGAGAGAGTGCTCAGTGTAGGCTTCCAGCAGAGTAATAACTGGGTGTTCATCGTGTGCTACTGACTGCCTGCATGTCCTCAATTTTTATATGTATATTTATATATAAATATATACACACATCTATACATATATAAAATAGAATTTATTAATCAGCTTGTCTCACACCTGAGAACTGAGAACTCCATGGTTCCCCAGTGCTTGAGGCACTGCTCAGCAAACAGAGACACACAGAGCCAGGCAAACAGAGCCAGGCAGAGACAGACAGTGAGATAGAGACATACAGAGACACAGAGAGAAACAAAGGCACAGAGACAGACAGAATTTGCAAACATATTCAGAGAAGTGCCCATGTATGTACCCTTTATGGAGCTTTTCTTTTCTTTTCTTTTTTTAAAGATTTATTTATTATGTATACAGCGCTCTGCCTGCATGTACACCTGCAGGACAACAGAGCATCAGATCAGATTGTAGATGGTTGTGAGCCACCATGTGGTTGCTGGGAATTGAACTCAGGACCTCTGGAAGAACAGTCAGTGCTCTTAACCTCTGAGCCATCTCTCCAGCCCAAAGGAGCTTTTCTTAATGACCACATCTCATGGGCCTGTTGCACATTGTCAAAGCGAGAAGGTGAGCGCTCATCCAGCAGAGTGGCTACAGGAGGGACTGGCTTTCCCCAGCTTTGGCAAGTATTTACATTTCTATGATTTTTACTTACTCTTCATGATAATGCCGTGTAGAACATAGTGTGTTTCCCATCTTCTGGGTCTAAGATTCCAATATACATTTCCAGACTCTGGCTGGATACAAGACTTTCTGCACAAGATGCCTAACAATCTTGCAGTCAATTTAATCCCCAGTCTTTTCAAGTATCCTCGGATATTAAAGGGTTTTGATGTGTGAAATCTCCTACAGGGCTCTGAGGGACTCCTGTGAGTCAGCGAGATCAGGAAACACCTCTGTCTTTCAGATGAGCTGATCTGAGAGGCAACAATGTCTATCCCCTCCCAGGAATGACTTTTCCATACACACACACACACACACACACACACACACACACACACACACACGTACCATTCTGAACAGACAGCTATTTGTTCTAGTCAGATTCGGGCTGTACGATTGCTTTCCCCAAGTTGTCACCATCCGAGTTAATTTTGCATTAAATGTATTTTGCCTACTGAAAAACAGCACCCTGGAGCTTCACACACACAGCTAGTTTTGCTTCCAGGCACTAGTAAACAACCGCAGCGGAATATTACGTCTCTCCGTAAATGATATGTGTGCTTAAATGTGTTGGCACAGTGCTTTGTAACAGTCTTTATTTACTGTCTGCTGCTCAGGAAAAAAATATCTCTTCATTGCCATTGTCATTGTGGCACCAGCTCATGCACCATTCTTTAAGCCGTGTCTCAGTTTTGTACACACTGGAATTAAGAATTTAAATTAAAAAAAAAAAAAAAAAACACAAGTGCAATTGTCACCTTCCCCTGGTTGCCTTTGTTTGCTAATAGAAGTTTGGTGGGACTTTAGGTTTGTAGGGTGAGATGTAGGTTTGTGACTTGGAACTAAGACCTAGGACCTGTTAAGACCAGTAGGTGTTCTAAGACCGTCTACAAACTCAGATGCTAAGAACAGACATCTGCCTTTCCCCCATCGTGAACAATCCATGGCCACAGTTAGCCCCGCCTCCGTTTGACAGGTCCACATCAAGTTCAAAGTATCACCTTCCAGTGATGGTTTTAAAATCTTTGTTGAATTGATGGCAAATAATTAAACCAAATGAGCTAAGTTTCTGGGAAATTCTCCACCTCTGCTTCCCAATTCCCCCAGAGGTGCTGTGAGACTACACGCACGCACGCGCGCACACACACACACACACACACACACACACACACACACACACACACCCCACATATCCAGCTTCTAGGTGGGTTCCAGGAACTCCATTCTCATGCCCACACACTAAAACGTCTCCCTGACCTTAGCATTTTATCTGTCTAAACCAAAAACAGCAGCTGCCAACTGTGAGAGCAAGGGAAAGTACACCGCCCAAGTTTAAGCACCTGAGGTCAAATGACTTTTTTTTTAAACTTATATTTATTTATTTGTTTGTTTGTTTATTTATTTATTTAATCCAGATTACACCAAATGACTTTTTAAAATTGGACCTTACTGGAACAAACTTAGAGCTGGGGTGTAGAGAGGACTTCCCATGAAAAAAAAGGTGTCCAAAGGGGCCTTTGCAATGTGGCATCTTTTAAAAATCATAGCACCTGCTACAATAAAGTAATATGAAGCAGGCCTTGTTAATAGCTTTGAGTGAATGAGATGATTCAGCTTTTAAAATGTTCACTGGGAGCTCCAAAGCCCCAGGCTTGGCTCACAGGTGCACATACCAAAGCTGGACTCGTCACTTCTAGGTGACTCACTAGTCCGGAGAGCAAGACGGCAGCATTTTTGCTACGCTCTGGGTAGGCACTTCTGAAACAGAGTGTTCTGCCTTCGGCTTGCCTTCCCTGGGTCTCTGCAATGGAGAGCTATGGGACCAGGTTGCCATTCAATCCTATCCCAGAGCTGGCTTTAGAGAGGCCTGGACTCTAGACCCTTGACTGTCACCTACCTGGCCACTCCAGGTGGCTTGGTGGCAGGGATGCCACCGCTCATAACCCCGCTCATATAGGTCCCAGAGTCAGAGGTATGTCAGAGGTATCTGACAGGTCACCACTGGGTTGCACAGGTCAGGTGCACTGAGGTAGGACAAGGGCCCAGAGCCACCATCCTAGGAAGTCAGGAGCAGGAAGCAGACTTGGGTAGAGCAAGAAGATGCTAGAAAGGCCCAGAGACCTCCACACTCTAGGTGGGAGAATTGGTGCTCTTCCTGACTGCTAGCCTGAGAGGTTTAAGATCGTGGTTGAGTCTGGGGCAGAGGGAGACGGGGCAGTCCTTTACCTTAGCAGGATGTTCGTCTTCTTTGTGTTGGAAGATAGCAGGCTGTCTGGTTTCCTTACATCTCTGGCCTCCTAGCTGCTTCCCAGCTGCCCTTCCTGGGAGCACAGTAGCAAAAAGACGCCTGGGTTTCCAGCAAGGACGCCTGTGGCTTTTTGCTGATGTGGAAAGCTCAGTAGCCGTTTTATTGTTTGGGGGTTGATACTTCCCATGACCACTGTGATTCCATGGATGAAGTTATTACTAAGTCTGTCGAAAATGGCCAAGTCATGGATTCCAAACGTTACAGTCCCTGGGCCAATGGCTAAATGTCTACCCGTAACTTGTGAATGTTTTCCAGGACCTGGAAGCTCTCCATCCAATGATGGGAAACTATCTTAGTGGAAATGAATAATTGCATATGTGGGATTTGGCTTTGAATATGCCTCCTTGAGCCTTGTAACTGTTGCTACTGACCGAGGTGGCCCGTACCCTTGCTTCCTTCTGTTTAAGGGCTTCCGCTTTCAGTGAGGAGCAGGGCACCAAACCTAAGCCCAAGAGACAGTATCTTTCTTGAGGGGAAAGTGCCAAGTCTCAAGTCCATCAGAGAGCAACTGAGTGCCCCCTCCATCCTGGGGCAAGGAGAAGGATGGGGGGGGGGAGCTGACTTGGGTATTGCTGCCTGCAGTCAGAGGTCTGCAGCAGGCACAGGTCAAGGGGACCAGTGGGTCTCCCTGGGCTCCAGAGAAACTGGGAGGGAAGTGCACAAAGACCCAGGAAGACAATAAGTGGTCCCTAGCAAGTGGGGGAGAGCATCTGACCAATCCTTTCTCTCCCTCTCCTAGTAACTCAAGCTCTGTCTTTGTGCTCTCCTTCCGCAGGTGTGGGAATGAAGTTAACTGACGTTGGCATAGCAACACTAGCTAAAGGGTGAGTAGGGAAAAATGAAATCAGCGTCACTGCACATTGGGCTTCCAGCAAGCGCCGCTGGCCTGGTGCGGGCAGAGTGGATTTCTTGTCTTTACTGTGGATGATAAATGATCTTGGGATGGATTCGATTCATTTCTTTTACTTACGTAAAATACTTATGGACTTTGTTCTCAGAGGGAAACACATTTGCTTCCCAAATCTGAAGCAAACAACGGTTGCTCACAAACACATTCCCAGATGAACTTCTCATACCAGTGCCGTGATGACAAAGTATTCTGGCATCTTTGGGATGTTTTTCAGCCCAAACCCCCCCCAGTCTCTACACTTACCATCTTCTCTACTGAAAGTTCTTGTTGTTTTGCTTTTTTTGCAATTGAGCACAATACATTTTACATATATATTTTTAGTTTGTTTTCCTGCCCCCTCCCCCCCCCAAAAACACCTAAACTCAAAACTAAAACAATCCTTTGGGTGGCTCACAGGGCATAGGCCTTTGATCCCAGCACTTGGGAGGTAGAGGAAGATGGATTTCTGTGAGTTCAAGGCCAGCCTGGTCTACAAAGTAAGTTCCAGAACAGTCTAGGCTACACAGAGAAATATTTACAACTAGGTGCTTCTCATTGCTACTGTTGATTTGATTTTGTTTCCCTAGCTGAGAGCAAGAGTGTTGCTCAGGTCACCATTTGCCAAGCTGCTAACAAACTGTCCCATTTTGCTGCTTTGCCTGGGCCCCTTTGAAGAAAACATGGCTACTTATGATTTCTTCAAACAATATGTTTAAACTTATTCTCTCTTTTTTGTGTGTGCGTGAATGTGTGTGTGTGTGTGCGCGTGCATGTGCGCGCGTTCATGCATGCACACCCATGCCACAGTGTCCTGTGGAGGTGGGAAACCGATCCTGAAAGTGGGTGGTGCCTTTTCATGCAGATTAAAAGGGAGGATATTAGCTGAGCTCCAGTATTCACCGTTCTGCTTGCTGACTGTGGATGCAATGTGGCCAACAGCTTTACTCTTTGGCCACCTTCCCCAGCAATGTGCCACAATGGGCTACTGTGCCCTTAAACTGTGAGCCAAAACAACCCTTTCCTTCTGTAAACGGCTTTTGTCAAAGACTTTGCTGAAGCAATAGAAAATGTAATGGGAAGAAACCCCAGGCTTGATTCACGAAGCTGTGATAACCTGGTGTACTCCATTTCACTTTGGAACCAAGGTGCAGTTTGACCGTCTTTTTCCTGGTGCCTTCCTTTTGAAAACCTCGTCTGTGATGACAAAAATCTCACATTAGAACTATCTCTCACCATCATCTCATGACACTCACTGACCAGAGCGCTGATTGCTGTAGGCTCAGTGTATTTTGGACATGACATTAGGCTTGTGAAAAGAATGTGCCAGAGGGGTTATGATGCCCGGGGTCGGGGGTTGGTGGGGGTTGGAAGGAGGCAGGAGCTATTGAGAGACTTGGTCAAAATCTGGGCCAGGCTGTTTACCTCAGTTTCTCCTGGTGGTAGCTTGGTTTGTGGTATCGTGGCTATTTATCTGATGAGTGGGATGGTTGGATCGGTGCTGTTTCCTCCTGCTGGCGTGGTTTTGTGGCCGAGGTCACTGTAGCATCTGTCCTGGATAAATGTTCCCGTGGACCTGTGGCACCCTATTTATGAAGACCTCTGATTGTCAGAGCAACTTCCCAAATGGAGTCTTCTCTTATGACTCCCTGTTTTCTGTAGAACAAGATAAATTATATTTCAGTCACATATGGTTAGACTTCCCATCCTTCCAGCCAGAGTCACGGTGGGTTGCTTAGCATTTCCTGTTGGCTACTGTACTTCTAGGCCCTACTGCTGGGTGTGGAGCTCGATGGAGTTTCTGTCTGCTCACCACAGCCTGACAACAGAAGACACAAAAGTCCATAACACAACTTAAAAGAGTGGTTCTCAGCCTTCCTGTCTCTGTGACCCTTTAATACAGCTCTTCATGCTGTGGTGAGCCCCAGTCATAGAGTTCTTCCATTGCTACTTCACAACTGTATTCTTGCTACTGTTACAAATCTTAGTGTAAATATCTGATGTGCAGGATATCTGCTCTCTGACCCCCGTGAAAGGGTCGTTTGACCTCCAAAGGGGTCGAGACCCACATGTTGAGAACTTACTTATAACAACCTTCTACTAACCCAAAGCTGCTCAAGAAGTCCTAAAATCCAGATGAGTGTAAGAGCTTGGTGATTTACGACATCATTAGAAGCATGTCAACAGCTTCCAGGAGCCAGAGAGCTCCAAATGACACTACTCCTCCTAATTTAAAAAGAAATCCGAGTCATTGGTTTTGTTCTCAGCTTTAATGTTACTTTTCTAGCCTGGGACAGATGCCCAAGACCCATTAGAAGAGAGGATACATGACGCCAAGGGCAAATGCTGCCTGTAAAATGCTGCTCTCGCACCCAAGGAGAAGTGGGAAGGGAAGTCTGCAGTGTTTGAGAGCTTTGAAAGGACAATAGACCAGCTCATCCAGATTTTAAGGTTTTCTTTAGAAGTTTAAAGAAAAGTCACACTTAAAAAAGAAAGAAAGAAAGAAAGAAAGAAAGAAAGAAAAAAAGAAAGAAATGTGTTTAGAAGCTTGATTTGAAAAATCGATAAAAGTGGAACCTCTCAGAGGATGAGGGGTGTGTGGGCTTCCTTACAGATCCTTAGAGTGAACTGTGGCCACATCCATCACCTAAACCCCCAGGCTCTTCTTCCCTCTGGAGCTGGGGCAGAGCCAGCAGTGATCTAGGGGAGGGGGTAAAGGGGAGGGTCAGTAGCACTCTCTGCATAAAGGAGGGTGCACAACAGCTAGCCTAAGCTTGATGTGCTGGGGTGAATCTCAAATGCTAGAAAGCAAGATTTGATTGAAGAAATGTCCCCTTCAAAGCCAAAGCTGCAAACGGGGTGTGAACAATGGCAGCCGGCTGGGCAAGGGTTCAAGCTCAGAGACGCTCTGTAGATAGGACAGAACATGTTCACACTGGGTGCCACAGAACATGATAAAGACAGAGGAGAGCGACAGACTTTCAGAGTACAAGAGAGGGGGTGGGTGAGTACGGATCTGTTAAACACTTTCTCTTCATTCGTAAAGAGCTTAGCTTACTCATGATGGAAAGGGAGCCCTGTGAGTTCTATGGAAGGCTGGTCCCTGGCAGCACGTGGCTGTAGAGAAGGACACAGTCATAAAAAGCAGAGCTCCGGGTCATTTAAAAATATTCACAGGCTGAAGGGGTAAAAGCTAAATTGGCAAAATGTTTACCATGCAAGCATGAGGCTTTGTGCTCAATTCTAAGAATTCATGTGTTTTTTTTTCTAAGTGATGGACACAGCAAGAATGACACTGAGGTTGTCCTCTGTCATCCACACCCACACACATACACAGTGCAGGCATCTGTATACACACGAATACATATACACATTCCCCGTGTGTCAATCTGTACCATATATTTATCTCACAGCGCAATAAATGCAACCTGTCTTGATATTCAAATGAAGATTGAGACACTATTTGGTGAATACATAATCTACCGTAGTCTCTAAAAATAAGGAACCATGATGATCTGCTCATTTCAGCTTTATTTTTCATGTGCCGCACTGCTGGGCCATCAGTACAATTATGTCCGGAGGTGTCGTCTGCCCTCTAGGTACACTGGACAGCCCAACTGGCTCTTTGATCACAGTTCTGAGTTGAACTGCTCAGCCATCTAGAGTTCTCTGAGAGAGACAAGGAAAGATACTCAATCCTCTAAATGAAGATTTGGAAACTTAACCATGGGCCCTGCAAAGCATCTCTCTAGGCAATAGTGGAATTCCCCAGAAGAGAGGGGTGGGGGGACCAGGGCTGTCACAATTTAGCCACTAGAGGGCAGCAGAGGCAACACTTTGTGCCCTCTCTTCCCCCTCCCCCACACTTTCTCTCCCTCTTCCCCCTCCCTTGCCCCTCCCTTCTCTCTTTCTCCCTCCTCTTCCTCTCACTACCTCTCTCCTTTACTCTTCCTCTCCCCTTCTCGCCCTCTATTTCTTTCCATCTTTCTCCCTCTCTCCATCTTCATCCCCGCCCCCCCAATCTCTCTCTCCATCTCTCCCTCTCTCCCTTTCTCTCTCTCCTTCCCCCACCAGCTCAGGATCCAGTCACATGGCTAAAATGAAAGAGGCACTCCGAACAGATCTTCCAGTAAGTAACTGCTGTGCCAAAATCAGGTGGTTATTGAGTAGCTACCGAGGACACCTCTCAGTATGGCTGCCCAGTTCTCCGAGCCATGGAAGAGAGGGACGTTCATGGCCAGCCACTCTGAGAGAAAAGGCTCTGCCCTTCTCAGAATCAAGAGCGGTACCCTAAGAAGCCCTGTGTGCCCACTGGCAGAAGAAACAAGGGCTACCTGGATGCTTATCCCAGTCCAACGTCACACAGGAGTGCCCATATTGAGGAAGGACCAACAGTGACTTGAATATGGGACCAGGAGGACCTCAGGGACTCCCAAGTGAACTCCTTGTCAACTGTTATCTGGGCCTATGGACAATTCTGAATACAAAAGCATATCTAGAGAAAAGCCTGGTGGACTCCAGGTCCCCTGTCCCCCCCTACTACCACCACCACCAGTGTCATCTAGAGACAGGAGGGAGACAAGGAAGACACGGGGCTAGCATGACAGCCAGAGAGAGCCTGAGCAAATCAGGAATGGATGGAGACCAGACCAGAGCCACCCAGAGGAATGTAGTTGGGGCCAACAGGAAGGCCTAGACCAAGGGCGGCGTGGGGCGGCAGGCCACAGGAGGCAAAGAGGAAATTCTCATAGTGTTCTTCCTATTGGGCTAGAATTGCCATCAGGGAAGGAAAACCCAGGGATGGTTTCCATGGAGGCAACCTAGTCTCAGATGGAGGGAAGAGCCACAGGGTTAGACGGTGAGGGTGGGAAAATGGGACATTCCAACATGCACTTGACCGTAATGTGACTTATACTTGGATTAAATGTGGGAGAGCCTGGGCAGCGTGGGCAGTGACTACGTCAGTAGTCATGGGTAAGGGTGGCAGTGGCCTACACTGCCGGAATATATGGAGATTGCTGCTTGAAGGTCACCTGGCCAAACAGAAAGCGACCAAATAGGCTCCCCCAGAGCACAACTTCTCTAGACAACATAGATGTGTTTTCTAGAACACCCCAAAACACTCCATAGTTCCTCACTGAAGTAATTTTTCAAAGTTTCCACTGTTATCTAATTTGAGGAGACTCTGGGTGTGGGATTTCAGGGAGGCTTTAAAGGGTGGGTACGTGTTTTTGGCTGTATAATGGGACAGTGAGAGATTAAATAGTTCCTCATAGAATTCATAATATCCTAGTCTCAGTTGTACAACATGAACTTAGCATGTTCCAAGCCCTTGCATCAATTTTCCCCCCTCAATGCACCCTGTGGCTTCTTTGCTCCTCAGCACAACTGTTGGGAAGTGCTGACTCACAAGGCAAATGTCCCCAACTCACCTCTCCTTAGAATGTCTGCTCCGGTTCAGAATGTGCCTCTCAACCCTTGCTCAAGCTGTTCCCTCTGCCTGGAAAACCCAGAGCCACCTTTGCCCTGTGAAACCTTCTGAGTGCCCACAGGGCCACTTAAAAGGGATTTTTGGGTTCTTTGCCTCAGAATCCTGCCTTTGTGGGTTGATGTGTCTGCTTGCTGTATGAGATCGCAGCCTCCAGAAAAGCCATACAGCTCCTACGGTGCAGTTCTCCCACAGTGTCTGCCATGTAGCTGGTGGCACCGAAGAAAGAACCCATGGACGTGAAGGATGAAGGGACCTAGGTGGATTTCAGATCTGTGTGTTTCCAGAATGAAAGATTCCTTAGTGGTCCTTATATGTAGACAACGGCCTGTCTGACTCGTGGGCAAATCTAGGCTTTATTTTCATACACACACACACACACACACACACACACACACAAACACACACACACGCGCGCGCGCTAAATAAGGACTTTGTTTTGACCCTCTGCATGTATCCTCCAACTGAGGTCCTCACCCTTGTAACCCTTTCCTGCAAATGAACATTTTCTTCAAAAAGAGTATCAGGCTACAAGCATCATAGGTGGCTTCTGGTTCGCTTCCAAAGGGCTCACCAACATGTGGGGAAACTGCTCTTTAGGTTTTTCTTATCTCCCCCCCCTCCCCCTGTGTTCTTTTAACAATCCCCTGTGAGGTTGTGGCACCGTCAGGACTGGAGGCTGCTGCAGCTTTGCTCTCTCTGGGAGTGTTTGGCGGCAGTAGCTTGTACAGGCAAGCTGTGAGGAAATGACTGAAAAGCTGGTCACAGTTGTCTGTTGCCCTTTGTGTGGATCTAAAAGTCTCTGCCGTCTCTTACCCTATTGGAAGGAGACAGGGCTTCCTTCGCAGCAAGAAGTCAAGCTCGTACTGTCTCTAGCACATAGTGAGCGTCACCTCTCTGTGGAACGGGGCAGGATTGTAGAAAGAGACAGCTTTCTGGCTCCTTCTGTGTGAATGACATGTGTGATTTTATCATGTTGCTGGACACAAGATACAAGACTCACGTTTATATATACTGTGTCCCCATTTAAATATAAAGACCTTTCTAAAGCCACGTGGGCATAATTGGAGACTCTGAATACAGAGTGGTCTGGCTTACTCAAAAACGTATTAGTGACATAGACCTTCAGCCCCTGTTGGAACATGCCGAACACAGACCCACACTTTAACAAGCTCCCAATGCGGTTCATTCACGCCAGTCGCATTCAGCAGAAAGGCATTTGCTGAGAGACGCACTGGATGGTGCCCTTCTGTCTATGTGCTGTTCTGCTTCTACATGTTTTGAGCAGAAGGCCAGGTGAGGTGATATTAACTGGGAAATCATTGTAGCTGGGGATTGAAGAGCAAAGAGCCAACAAGTAAAATTCAGCTAAGGTTCCTAAAACTGAAAATGTGTGGGGGTCTGGGGGTGGGGTGGGGTGGGGGGGTGTCCCAAATACAAAGTTTTTCATCCCATTGTGCTAGATTCTTACTCCTACCATAAAAAAAATTGCTGCCAGTGTAAATGCTTAAAGTAGTAAGGGTTTATAGTTTCGTAGTTCTGGAGGCTGGAAGTCTGAAAGGGGCCAGCAGATATCTTTATTTTTTCCCCAGCAGATATCTTAACTTTTGTTTTCTTGTTGCTTAGAGAGAGAGAGAGAGAGAGAGAGAGAGAGAGAGAGAGAGAGAGAGAGAGAGAGAGAGAGAGAGAGAGAGAGCGCGCTCAGACGAAGGCCACTTCAGGGAGAAAAGGCTTGTTTTGGCTTACAGGTCAAGGGTATTGTCCATCTTGACAAGAAGACAAAGGGAGTGAAGCAACTCTGCAAACGCCATCCAGATCTCAGTGCAGGGAATGGCACCTTCCATAGCGGGTGACCTTCCAACCCCAATCACACCGCCCAGAGGTCTTTCTCCTAGGTCATTCTAGATATCATAAAGTTTACACCAAGATTAACTGTCACAGCAGGGCCAGTTCCTTCTGGAGTCAGTTTCATGCCTGTCCTCTACTTTCTGGTGGCTGATTGTAATCCTGTCTGGAGCTAGGAATCTGCCTGGGATATCACATAGTATTCTAGTCTTTTCTTTTCATACGTAAATATCAGTAATAATGTTGGGCTGGAGGACCCACTCTACTCCAATAGGATCTCATTCCCAACTCATTAGGTCTACAGTGGCCATTACTTACAAATAATATCGCACTCTGAGCTTCTTGGAAGGACAGAGTTTTGGGGTCACGATGCAAGTCTGTACATCTAGTCAATGAGAAAAGCAGTGGTGACTTTCTTCAGTGCTGTTCATGTTGGAATGACGTCATGGAAGTCTAGATCTGTGGTCTCCACCAAGCCTGAGGGCAGCAGATGGTATGTGTGGCTTGCAAATTAGGTCACAAGCCGAGGACTGTTTCCTATTGCTGGACAGATGACAGCTTGGTGAAATTACACTCACGTCCTTTGACTACATCTGTGGTTAATTGGTCTAGTAGCATATGGATGCTGCCTTATTTTTCTTCCCATGCAAAAAAACATTCCATGGTAATGGTTGCCAGTTTGAGAGAGCAGCCGGGCAAAGCCCAATCCTTGTTGAAACAGAGACCAAATTTAGAGAGGACAAGGATTGTTAATTCTGTAGATGCTGGGTGGCCAAACCTAAAACAAACAAACAAACTAACTAACAAAAACCACATGTGAGTCTGGAAAAGTTGTTCGGTATTTCCTGGGTTCAGGATCGCCTGGATCCAACTTCGAAGTGTGCTTTGGTTTGGTGCACTCTGTAGGACTGTGTGCTTGAAGCCTAGTTTCCAGTGAAAGGGAGTATAAAGAGGTGCGGCCCGGTGGAGGGGGGCTCATGAGGAAGCCAGCAGGAGAGAGTTAATGTTGGTCTCATGGAATGAGGTCCTATCAGGCAAGGCCACTTCTCCACCACATTGCAGCGCAGCCAAGGGCTCTCAACCAGGCTGCTGAGGCCATGTCTGGGCTCTCTATCCACCAGAGTCATGAGCCAAATAATGTCCTTTTCTTTGCAAATTCCATCTGGGTAGCATTGAGTATTTTGTGGCTATAAAAGAAAACAGAGAAAGAACAATTCAGAACCCAGCTGGGCTAAGATCTAAGAGCCCCGTTGGTGGGGCTGGTATCTATTTACTTGTTTTTTGAACATTCATACTAAAAGTCTGCTCTGGCCAGGAATCCTGGACATAAAACATTGTCTTGGGAGAGATGACACCTGTGGAGAGCTGTGGACTTGCACCCCTAACTCTAAAGTGTGGAATCTGGCCCTCAGGAAGATACAGAGACAAGAGTGGAGGAATCCATTCTCACGCTGTGGAGAGGGTTCAGGAGGTTCTAGGCCCTCCAGCCTGATCTTGCAGAGCCTGGGGGCTGAGAAACATGTCCCGGGCTGTGCAAGGCTGCCTTCGCCATGTCTGTGTATGACACTATCCACAGACAGATAAACTCTAGTTCCTACTATGTCTGTACATGCATGCCCTGGGTTGTCTCCCTACAAGACACACACACACACACACACACACACACACACACACACATCCTTTCAACACACACACACATATCTCTCTCCAACATATACATATATATTTACACACACATATCTCCCCCAATATACACACACATCTTCCCCCAACACACACACATACACACACACCTCTCTCTCCAACACACACACATACACACACACCTCTCTCTCCAACACACACACATACACACACACCTCTCTCTCCAACACACACACATACACACACACCTCTCTCTCCAACACACACACATACACACACACCTCTCTCTCCAACACACACACATACACACACACACAGAGACACACACCAGGGAGGATGCTCAGGCAGGAAGGAAATGCACACAGAGTAGCATTTGACGTCTCCTGAAGTCTTCAAAAGAGGATAAGGATGTAATGGTGGGGCTAGAGAGATGGCTCAGTGGTTAAGAGTGTCAGCTGCTCTTCCAGAGGACCCAAGTTCAATTCCCAGCACCCACATGGTGGCTCATCAGCACCTGTAACTCCAGTCCCAGGAGATCTGACACCTTCTTCCAGCCTCCAGAGGAACTGCATGCACATGGTAACACAGACTAACATGCAGGCGTAGCAGTGGCATCGTCTACACAGCTGCACCCAGTCGGTGCATTTGGTTGACTTTTCCTTCATCAAGTGCACCTGTCCTTTAGAAACCAGCTGCTTCTCATAAGGAACTGGACCCCTGGAGGCAGAGAGGAGGAGGGGCACACTGGAACTGCAGCACACATGACAGAATGCAGCTGCAGTGGTGTGTGTGTGTGTGTGTGTGTGTGTGTGTGTGTGTGTGTGTGTGTTGAGCTTTCACACTCCTAAACCTTAAAACTTTCACACTCCTTAAAACCTGGTATGCTTCGCCTAGGGAAAACAGCGGAGTCCCCAGCCTATTCATCCAGGCATGCTGACACATGTATTTCCTTTTTAAAAATTTCTTTATTATTATGTATACAGTACACTGGTACACATACACCTACAGGCCAGAAGAGGGCATCAGATCACATTATAAATGATTGTGAGCCACCATGTGGTTGCTGGGAATTGAATTCAGGACCTCTGGAGGAGCAGTTAGTGCCCTTAACCTCTGAGCCATCTCTCCAGCCCGTGACACGTATAGTTTCTAACAGCAAACTAAAGTGGGCTGATTTTTGAGTCACACTAGCTACAGCATTAGCATCCCACCAGTACTGAGCCCCTCCGTGGCCTTATTAGTCAGAGATCACCTCAGACTCTCACACCCAGTGATGGATATGCAGTTCGTGTGTCCACATTCATGTGTGTTTAGTTTAATCAGCTGTTTTTGTCTTAACTTTATTAACACACCCTGGTTGTCTTTTCATTTTGCACTGGACCCTAAAACTTAGGCCAGTAACTCCATATTCCAGGCACGCCCTTATGCTTGTATGCTTGTCTTTCACTCGAAAAGTCCCTTCCCCTCCAATCCCTGCTTCAACATTTCTTCTGCAGGAGGGCCCTGTTAAAACAGTTACAGTATTGATAACTCTAACAGTCCATGGCCAGGAACCAGATCTTTACTATGTACCATCCACTATGTGGCTAGGGGGATAAATTCTCATTCCATCTGCTAACCCCCAAGGGGTAGCTGTTCTTCTTGCTGTTTGAGAGCTGAGGCCATGGATAGATGCTTACAAAGGCTCAGTACCCAGGCTTCCTAAGCCAGCCCTGAGTACTTCCGCCAGTATCCATGTCACTGGGTGGTGAGGCAGCTATCTTTTTCTTTACCTAGGAAGTCCGCGGCCCCCCTCCTGAGCCTGTTCGGTGAGGTGCCTCTTGCCTCTAGCACCGTGCTTGGCTGGGTGCTCTGAGCATGAGGGAAGGGAGAAAGTTGTCGGCCTCCCTCCTGTATGTCTGTATTTGTGAGGATTTGGTACTGTCAGGGTCACACAAAATAGAACATTAAGAATACTCAGCAACCACGAGAAAGCACCCAGGCTTGTTTTCACCTGCTTCTGTGTATTGACTTCCAGCAGCGGGGTGTCGAGGTGAACCGGTGAGGACAGGGGCCACCTTGCTCTGCCCTTGCGCAGTCTGCAGGCTACGGAGGTCCCAATGCCTCTGCCTCTGCTGCCAGTGTCACTGTGCGTGTGTGCATGTGTGAAGAAGGGTTCCTACAATGCAGGATGTAGCTTGTCCAGAGAGGTCAGAACACGTTCCCTAGAAGAAATACAGGGAACTGAGGATGGAAAGTGAGCAAGACTGAATGACAGAAGAGAGGCAGCCATTGCGTATGGAGCAGCGGTTCTCAACTTTCCTAATAGAGTTCCCCATGCCATGGTGACTCCTGACCATAAAATCATTTTATTGCTACTTCACAACTGTAATTTTGTTACTTTTATGAATCATGATATAAAAATATACACAAGATATCTGTTATGTAGCCTCCAAAGGGGTCGGGACCCACAGGTTGAGAACCATGGATATAGACGGGACTTGCCTGAGCAAACTCTTGGAAGGTACATGCAAGGCCTCCCCTAAAGGTGACAGGTCAGGGGCCTAGAGATATAGCCAGCAGCAGGACTAGAGTGAGAGTGAGGAGGTTGTTTTTACCTTCACAACAATGAGATCTTAAGTAGATGAACCTGACTTAACTACACTCATTGCTTTTCTTATTGATTTGACAAAACAGCTGCCTAAAACAACCTAAGAAAGAAAAAGGAAAAAAAAAAAAAAAAAAGAAAGAAAGAAAGAAAGAAAAAAAGCTATGTTTGGCTCACCGTTTTGGAGCATTCAGTCCATGGCTGCTTGACCAGAACACTATGACGCTAGGCCTTGCAGTAGAAGAACGTCTTCATCTCATGTCGGACAAGACAGAGAGGAATGGATGGGAAGGGACCAGGGAGGGCAAATATGCAAGAACCTACCTCTGTGACCTTCAGTGAGGTCCCAACTTCCTCCAAAGTTTCCAAAACATCCCAAAGTAGCACCACTAGCTGGGGACCAAGAGTTTGGAATGTCAGGCTCTCGGAAGGACATTTCTTATCCAAATCAGAAGACGGGCCTTTGGTGTGGGCGTTCTGTGATAGTGCACAGAGCGCAGTGATGGGAGGGGAGCTCACGGATGCAAGGTGGACTTCATAGGTGTGTGCACACTGCTTCCAAGCTGTAACTGGGAAGCTTAAAGAGCAATTAATGAGCTCATGTTGGTGGCCCACTGGGGCATCTCAAGGAGATGCCAGTCGTAGTAGGGGTGGGGTGGGAGGGGGATGCGTGGCTGCTGACTGCATTCTTCTTGGCTCAGCAATACTTGTAAGGGGTGGAAACTGGAGCCAGCACACGGAACTTGGAGTTTAGGGGATAGCCTAATGGAAGATCTGCAGGATAGTTTTTCCAGCTCCAAAATTAGTATCGAATAGTGTGTCTTCTTTGTAAATTCTGCCCAGAGCCCAAAAATTCTGAGCCTGTGATCATATTCTTTTTCCTTTCCTTCTCTGTGTATAAATGGTTATATAATGTGTGTGTGTGTGTGTGTGTGTGTGTGTGTGTGTGTGTGTGTGTGTGTGTGCGTGTGTGTGTGTGTACATGGACATGTGGGCAGAAGCCAGCGGTTGATGTCTGGTGTGCTCCTCGATTGCTCTCCACCTTATATTTTGAGACAGGCTCTCACGGAACATGATGCTCCCCGATCAGGTAGACTGGCTGCCCATCAAGCTCTGGGAAGCCATCTAACTTCAACTCACTCCCCAGGAACTCCCCAGCACTGGGGTTACAGATGTGTGCTGCCATGTGGCTTCTTACACAAGTTGTGGGGGATCTGAGCTCATGTGGAAGGTATTTAATTGAGTCAGAACCCAGCTCACAGTCTTATCAAGTCAGCCTCAAATCAATGGTCTCCTTTTTCCCTAGTTAGTCCTAGGCATTGAAATTAGGGTTCATGCACGCTAGCCAAGTGTCCTACCACTGAGCTACACCCCAGCCCTTTAAGCATCTTTCTTTCTTTCTTTCTTTCTTTTAGTTTGTTTGTTTCTTTGGGGTTTTTTTTTTTTTTTTTTTTTTTTTTGTTGTTGTTGTTGTTCAAGACAGGGTTTCTCTGTGTAGCCTTGATTGTCCTAGACTCACTTTGTAGACTAGGCTGGCGTCTGCCTGCCTCTGCCTCCCGAGTGTTGGAATCAAAGGCGTGCACCACCACGCCTGGCTTAAGTAGCTTTCTTGATGAGCCTTAATCATTTGCAAGTGGAGAGGGCACTCTGGGGCCTGTGCTTGTACAGTTTGAGGGTTACACCACCCTCCGTACTTAGCATGGGAGAGCTCAGTTACTCACAGTCCATGTCCTTGTCACAATCCAATGTAACTGTAGCCCCTCCTGAGAGTCCTCCTGGGCAAGGTGTCAGATGGTCCTGTCTACAGCCAGCTGAGGACAAAAGCCCAGGTTCCTCTCCTCCTGAGGACAGGCAGGAGGTCACAGAGCGAGCTCTGTCCTATGAGGGGGACCCAGGGAGCTGCCGTTACATCTCGCCTTCTGCATCACCCGGCTTTGTTTCCTTGGGCCTTTCGTCTCTCAGATTGAATTCTTCCAATTACAAATAAAAGGGTGTATACTAAAATAATCTATTCCAGTTCCAACATGCTAGTATTCTTTATTCAGACTCTCTGAGTGGCATAGGGTGGTAGGTTAATTATTTTTTCATTGCAACGACATACCCAACAAAAACAGGAGAAAGAGGTTCATTTTGGCTCAGCATTTCAGAGTTTCCAATCAGAATGGTGGGCAGGAAAAGACAGTGACAGGCACTCAGACTATGGCAGCCAGAGTGTGTGGAGGCTGCTCACACAATGACAGACCAGGAAGCAGAGTAAGACAGGAAGTGAGGAGGGATAACACACCCATGAAGGACCACCTCCCCAGATTTCAGCGACCTACTCCCTCCAGCTAGGCCTCACCCCCAAAGTCTCCAGGCCCTCCCCAAATAGCTCAGTCGGAGGAGGACCAAACTCTCCAAACACAAGCCCAGACTCAGACCATAGCTGGTGACTTGCAAGTACGGCCACACTCATTACTATGACTGAGAGAAAAGTCATAGTGTGCTGTGTCTGCCAATGACTCTTTGTTTTTCTTTTACCCTTTTTTCTTTTCTTTTCTTATTGTCAACCATGTAGCTATTCTTATTAAAAATAGAAATAAATGTATTTTCAATGCACTATTAGTTTCTCTTTCAAATATTTCTTTTGAAACTGGCAAGATGTCTTCTTCTTCTTCTTTTTTAAAATGGTTTCTTTTCATACCTACTTACAGGTACAAAGGATTTAAGGGCAACTGTTCCATGACCTTCATTGATCAGTTTAAGGCACTGCACCAGTGTAACAAGTACTGTAAAATGCTGGGGCTGAAATCCCTTCAAACCAACAGCCAGAAGCCTAAGAAAGCAAGCATCGGGAAGGGCCGAGTTCAGATAACCTCCACAGCAGTGAAGACTCCAGAGTCTGGGACTCCCGCCGAAAAGAAGACCTAGCATCCCTCATCCCTTAGAAACCAGTGACCAGCAGCCAGCAGCACACGTGGGCATCTGCAAACAAACACACAGGGGACAAGAACCTGCAGCCTGCAGAGTGGGTCACCGTCCTTCCCAGCTCACTGCCACTTGCTGGCTGCTGAAATGACTTTGGAATGGATCTTTAAGACTCATTAGTTCTATTGTCAGTCTCAAAGACAGCCTCCTTTTCGTGCACACAGTGTTTTTACGCACCCCACCCTCACATTGTGTGTCTACTTGTATGTTGCACGTGGTTTGTGGTCAAGAGTTCCATGCGGTCTGGCGACTGGCCACCGTCAAAATTCTTCTCACCCTGACTCCTCCCTCACTTCAGGATTTCTGGACATTTCTGAAATCGTGAATGTCAAGTTGTTGTACGAGCGTCACCTATGCTATCGCTGCTGGAGGTGGCTTTCCAGGTGTGAGGCCATTTCCCGGCACTATACACAGCCTGGCACAGTGTTCTGTTTCATTAAATTCGTATTTAAGAAAAAAAAAGGGTAAGGTGTGCATGTCATCATAGCCATTTGTTTGTGGGAATCTGTGCTTTTTTTCACATTCCTCCAAGGTTTTGTCACATAGAAGTTTCCTAACAGGTTTACTGGAGCACACAATATTCTCACAGCTGAGATCACATCACTTTCTAAATGTGGTCTAGTTAGGTAAGGTGCAAGAGCTACAGGGGTCCCGCCCTCCCTTGTTCCTTATGGGTCTCCTCTAGGGCACCCCTGCTTTCCTGTGGAATTCTGGGAAGGGCAGAAGCTATGGTGGATGTGCCTGCAGCCCTTTCTCAGAGGGACAGCTGGCTTTCAATAGAACACTTTTGGCTTCTTTAGCTTTAAAATTCTGTTCTCTACTGGGCCTGGGAGAAGAGGCCCAACATCCTAGCTACTGAGGAGGCCAAAGCAAGAGGATGGAAAGCTCAGGGTCAGCTTCTTGTGCCCCTCCCCCACCCAAATGGACTGGGGTCCTAGCTCAGTGGGAGAGTATTTGACTAGAGCAAGGCCTTGGGTTCAACCAAAACACTGTGAAACAAAATCTCTTTCTTGTACACATTGGATTTTTGATGACAAAAGGAACACAGGTGAGACTTTTTTTAAAAGGGGGATTAGAAGGAGAAAACATTTGCCACCCAATGTCTTATCTTTAAAAAAAAATGCAGTTCTAATCTTTCTTCTGAGGTAGCTGCCTTGGCTTTATGATGGTAAAATTCTCTCTCTCTCTCTCTCTCTCTCTCTCTCTCTCTCTCTCTCTCTGTCTCTCTCTCTCTCTGAAGGAAACTGTGGCCTAACTTGTTCATAGAGATTTTAGAGATATGTATTAAACAGTGACTTTCTAGGAAGTTCCAAATAAGAAAAGAGCATAGAACATCTTTTGATTGGGTCTGCCATCTCTCCCTCTTTCTCCTCCTTTCTTTCTCTCATCTATCTATCTATCTATCTATCTATCTATCTATCTATCTAGCACCTATCTAGCACCTGTCATATACCACATGTAATCTCTATCACCTATATAAATTGGTCATCTATAATTTTTCTGGAGTCTATCACTCACCCCCCCATCCCTCACCTCTCATCTATGTGTAAGAGTGGGTACAACCAGAGCCTTCTTGACAGGCCATCATTCCTTCTTCGGTAATAACTTCTAATTATAAAACAGTATCAAAATATGTTTAAAACAACATAGGAAGGCTTGACATGTGAAGCTTAAGTCCTATGTCTGTCTGTCTGGCATCAAATCTTGACTTGAGGAGGGAAATGGAGTCTTTCTTGGTGGAGCCGTCCCAACCTCCTTTCATGGATGCTTAGGTTTTTCTTTTCAAAGTGCCTGTATTATTTATTACGGTGTGATTTTTTAAAAAAACCAGATTGAGAATGTTTGGGGGCCCAGAGACAGAGAGGACACCACAGTGAGGTTTGTACCAGCCAAAGCTCTTGGAGATGGACATGGCCACCCAGTCTTTTATTAGGTGCTATTTTCCTTGTACAGTCAAAGCACAGGAAGAGTGTGAAGCAGGCTTTCTTACACCAAGGCAGGGCTCCAGGCTCTCACAATACCCAGCCCTGTTGCTGTGGGTTTAGTTGTTTGCAACAAGCCAGTTGCTGTTGGTGCTCCCATAATGCAACCTCAGGAGGATTATATATCCAATGAGTGCTCCCTCAGCCAACAATCTAAGGAGGTCCAGAGAGCCCAGAGGGGCTCTTGATGCCTGGCAGTGATCACGTACAGATATGGCTTAGCTTCCTAAAAGGCTTGGCCATGGAGATCTGTGATGGGCATATCACACACATGAAACTGTTATAAAAAACACACATGTATTTCCAACAGCAGGCTTCTCACTAATGAGAACGGTTGAGGATCGAAGGCTTCTTGCCAGTGGACACCATATCCTGGAGAGCTCCAGTGTTGGCCACATGGACAGCTGGTTGCTATTTCATGTTATCTCTTGTACCCGTGCCCCCCCCCAGACATGCTTCTGACGAGCTTCACCGTAGCAAAAGGTTTCAGTAGAATCTGATTAAAAAGGATGCCCCAAAAAGTAACAATTATTTTCTAATTATACAGCCTTCTCCCTTCTAAATATGCATTGCATTTTGTGTGTGTGATGGGCAGGTGTTCTACTGGATGCAAATCGGAGGGACTTGCCAACGGGCTTGTTCTGGTCTGCTTTCTCTGTGTACTCTCTGCTGCACTAGACCATGTGTGCCAAAGGGAACAGAGCAGTGTTTCTTGCCTACACAGACCTACAACTGGTGCATTTGCTTAATCAGTTAAAAAAAAAAAACCGAAGAGGCACCCAGGCCTCTTCCTTGTCACTTGGCAGAGCTGCTTGTTCTAAGATCAAAGCTGGCAAGCAAGACAGTAGCCAGCTCCAGGAATAGGATCAGACGACCCCTCCAATACTATTAGTAAGCGTTCACGTTAGCCATACCAATTAATCAAGATTTTTCCAGAAAGTCTGTTTTTCATGAAAACCCAAACGGAAAGCTCCAGAGACTTTTGCTGTTTTGAAACGGGGTCTCATTCAGCCCAGGCTGTCCTGGAACTTACTGCCTGATTCTGACACCTCTCAGTAAAACCTGGGATCTACAGCTATGTATGTGCCTCTGTTGCTTTCAGAGACTCTTTTCAAAAGGCACACCCCAAATCTCATTAAAGCCAGTCTGCTGGATGAGTAGAAGCCATTCTGCTGAGGTGGGTAGGCTCTGTCTCCATTTCCCCTCTGTTTCTCCATCTACAGGGGGTGCTAAGGTTCTGGCTTGCAGTAAGGTGCCTTCAGCACTTTCTTTGGTGTTTTCCTTATTTATCGAGTGTAGCCAGGCATAGCAAAGTTAGCACAACTGTTAGGAGGCATACGTAAACAAACTACCTTTTGGTTCTGGAAGCTAGGACTCCTTCTCTAGGCTGGCAGGGCTATCTGTTTCTGAAGGAGCAAAGGAAGCCTCCATTTCTGATGTCTTCTTCCTTCCAGAAAGGCCCTTGGCTAACGGCAGCATGGCCCTGCTGTTCCAGGCTGTTCTCCCTCCATGTCCGAACTTCTGAACTTCCCCTTGGCATATATAGACACCAGCCATGTTGGATCAGGGCCTACCCCCGTGACCTCATTTTTTAACTTGGTAAAAGACTCTTCAAATGATACCACATTCTGAGGTTCTGGGGTTAGGACTCTAAAGCAGGCATTCCTGGTTTAGACTTCAGTCTTGCACATCCATATCACTTCTGGGTACTTTGTCCAGGCCAGAGGCCCAGCTGGGAGGAAATGAAGATGGCACATCAAGGTCCCCAAGGGCCACCTCTTTGCTAGCTAGCCTAGTGGCAAAACCCCTGGCTCCCATGGAGCTCACTTCCACCTTTAGCTTTGAGCATTTTTAAAGAGAGATCATCATTTGGCTTCTAGAGCCTCAGGGAACTCTTTCCTCAAAAGCTGAGATGGTATGCCTTGCCATCTGTGGCACAGCTATCCTTAGATCCCAGGGTCCAGGGTGAAGTCCACACTGTCTTCTCTCAGTCCCAGGCCCTAGAGTGTGACTTCAGCATCCTAGTGGAAAAAACAAGACAAAACAAAATGACAACAACTGTTCTCAGAACCTATCTGACAGTAGAGTTGGATCAGAACCCTGCAGGTGATCCAAAGAAAACCAGTGACAAGATAGACTTGTCTTTTTATCAGCTTCCCATCTCCCTCAGAGGAGAGGACACACTCATTGCAAAGGCCCATGAAATTGCTAGTTTATCCCCAAATACGTTTCTCACCTGACTTCAGGGCTTCTTCCATTGGCTCCAGTTACACTGGTCTTGATCTCTGAACAAATGTGCCTCAGGGCCTTTGTGCCTTCTCTTCCTTCTGTCTGAAAGTGTCTCTTCCGGTCTCTGCTCACAGGTCACCACTTCTCTGGTCATTCTATTAGTGCCCAAGCTTCCTCTCCTGGCTCCTCTAACCCACTCTGTCTATTAGGTAAAGAGCCTTTATCAATGCGAGACGTCATACCAATCTTATTCTCGCTCCTCCAAGGTTTCCCCCACCCTGGTTTACTCAAGATGCACCCTAATGTCAGGAGATACCCCAGACAGAGGACCCTTTAGTGGATGCGGACTCTTTACATGACTATCCCTGCCTCGTGTATGCTGCTGCTCCCTGATGGAGAGGTTCAGCCTCCTTTTTAGGGCCCTCTGAAAGGATGAAAGACCTAGCTGCCCTTCAGTCTGTACGCTGGACCACTAGATTCAAACCTTTTGTAAAGCTCTAAGGCAGCCACACATCTCTGAGGCAGCTAGGGTCCAGACTCCATTTCAGCACTTACAGCTGTGTGAATTTAAAGTAACTGAATCTTTCTGGACCCCCAAGAAATGAATGGATTATAATCACAGCTGTCTTGCAGAGATGTGAATATTAATTCACACATGGGGAAAAAACTGACTTAGGATGGCATTCTATAAACACAAATTATTACTATAACCACCAGATTTTAACAATATTTAGTTTAGAGGAAAACTATATAGCTACAAATATCTGGATCTCATTCGTTACTCAGCAACAAATTACATCCACCATCTTACTATTCACTGGGAGAAATAGTATGACAAAAGATCACCTACATGACTTGCAAATGTAAATTAATTGCATGTTCACTAGTGTTGACATTTTAAAAATAAGAAGAAGACATACCATATAACGATTTCTGTGGTAATTTTCTCATTCTGTACTGTTTGTTTCACTGGCACTCTGCTTTAGCCCCTTGCCCCACCCCCACCCCAGGCTCTAGCCAATTGAGGTTTTCATTATTTCGCATCATGTGGCCCAAATTTGCCTGAAACACCCTAGAAAGTCCCACTGCCTGAGAATGTCCACGGAATGCTGGCAAGGCTGTGGGCATCACTGTTTTTGTTGCTTTTAGGTTAAGTGAAGTTTTGATCAGCAGCCCTTCCAGCTTCCTGCTCCTCTCTCACCTCCCATCTTTCTGAAAGAGATACATTTTGAGCAGAACATCAAAGAAGGTAATGGACCAGCAGGGAAAACAAAGGCGGGTACCCTACCTGGGAACAATCTCAAAGTCAGCCATAGGCAGCAAAAATCAACACATCCTTGGGCAACAATAAACACCGTTACCTGGACACAGGGAGTGAGTCCCAGGAGTGGAAAGAAAGAGCAGAATTCTGGGGGGAGGTGGGGGGAGTCAAGATGTGGTCTTGACTGATCAGTCAGGGAACTGGGCACAGTGCGAGAGGAACTGAAGGCTTAGCCCTGGCCATGGCTGACCTAGAGCATCTTTGGAGAGTGTTCACCTAGCCAGTAGGAAGCAAACAAGGAGAAGACGGAGTAGGAAACAGGGTACCTAGCTACTGAGGTACCCTTACCATGGGCATCTCTGGGCAAAATAGGAGAGGACAACAGGAACCCAGCGAGATACTCGGTCTAAAGCGGCACGTCCTGGAGAGTCCAAGTTCTAGCCCCATACAAAGAATGTTTCTGTCCCCCAACGTTCTGCATCATTTGTTTTGTTTTACTCCTCCCACTATTAGATGTCCGCACTGTAAACCTTGAGATTGTGTTGTTTACAGGAAAAACCTGTGTCTAGTTGTGGTGCGGCTCATCCCTAACACATACCTTTAACCCAAGAGCTTTCTGCTTGAGCAGGATTAAATAAAATCAACCCTAGGACAAGTCGACAGGAAGTGAACACAAGAGAAAAAAAAAAAAAAACAGAAAGTAAAAGGAAGTCAGGAGGGTGGATAGAGAGAGGCACAGGAAGTTAGAAGGGAGGGACATTGAGTTTGAGGGGGTTTTGAGATGGCGTGGGAAAGGACAGCTTACTTTTGGGATGTCAGCTGAGAAGGAAGGTAAGCTGGGTGCCTTCTCTGCCTCTCTGAGCTAGCAGGCTTTCACCCCAGCATCTGGCTCCCAAGTCTTTATTGGTAGACTTGAACGACTGAGATTTTGTTAAAAACAACAGTTGGAAGCACAACACTTCTAATTTGCCACATGACCCCTTACAAAACACTTGCCAAAGCTCACCGCCCTGCACATGGTAGTTGCTTGAGAAATACTGCTCTAAAAACAAATCCCTTGACATCATCAAAGAAAAGAGTTTTCTTCTTGCAAACGGAATTTCACATCACACCATCAATATCTTTGGATGGTGATTTAGAATTAAGTCTTTGGACGACACAAGGCTGCCCTTTCTGTACCACACGACACAGGCACAGCACTCACTCTGACTTCTGGCAAGTGGCCCAGTCTGAGATGCTCTGAGTTCTTGCACAGACAGAGGAGACACTAGAAAAACCTCAGCAACTAGAAGTATCAGGCTAGGAGTCCAGTAGCTGGCACACCCAAGGAAGCAAGAAAGAATCCATTTTTGTATCCAGCTTAGCATGAAGCCAGGCAGAAAAGCAGGGCAAGATGGGCCCGGCAGAGACAGGCAGCCCCAAGAAATGGAAAGGCAGTTAATTAGCTCTTGTCTGGTCCAATGTGCCAGAAAAATGAAAAGCAAGAACCTTGCTGTGCAGGTAAAACAAGATTAGCTTTTGTCTGCTGTATTTAATGGGTCAGCAGGCACTCCATGGAACAGTCTCCCTCATTCTTTCCCATCCCTCTCACGGGCCTTTGAACATGTACTTTATCAAAATCAGGCCGGTTCTGCTGCTAAGGGATGCGCAAATGCTATCTCATTTCTAGCAAACCTGAAATCCCATCCAGCCACAGCGGCTATGATGCGCAGGGACCCATTCTACCACTAGGGGCCAGTGTCCTAAGAAAAGTGCCACACAGGCTCAAGTTTGCAGGCTCAAGTTTGCCGGCTTAGCCTAGAACATTGGCCTTTTACGGTTAAAAAATACTAAGAGCATATATAGGGGGAGGGGGTCTCCCTCAGTCACAGACATAGGGGAAGGGAGAAGGAGAGAAATGGGAGGGAGGGAAGAATGGGAGGAAACGGGAAGGGCTAACAATCGAGATGTAATATGAATAAATTAATAAAATTATAAATAAAAAATAAATAAAATTATTGACACTGGGAAAAAAACAGACATGTAAATAAATAAATAGATAAATAAATAAATAAATGGCACCAGTTGCATCAGGTTTTGAAGGCATTTTATCCAGTTCCTTCCAGAACTTAAAATGATTTCTGTTGTGAAGCTGAGAATCAAACTCAGGGTATCAAATATGCTAGGCAAATGCTCTACCACTGAGCCACACAGCTAGCTTGAGAAATCAGAACTCTCCATGTGTGCTACCAAGAAGCAGGAAAGTATAGGGGATAGTTTTTCAACCTGGGATCCTACTTGGTTTGGGCAACAGGCACATCCCTTTTTTAATAATGCACTTGACACCATGAGATTTATACTCACACATACTGCTCTCTCTCTCTCTCTCTCTCTCTCTCTCTCTCTCTCTCTCTCTCTCTCTCTCACACACACACACACAAATACATATATACACACAGATTATACACACTCACACACTCTCACTCAGACATGCACATACACACTCACCAACATATACTTACACACACACACACTTACACACTCTCATAACATGCATACACACATACACACTCTCACTCATGCATAAACATACACACTCACTCACCCACATATACTTACACACACACACTTACACACTCTCATCCCATGCATATATATATACACACTCTCACACATACACACACACACACACACACACACACACATACTCACATACCACTCTAACATGAACCTAGTTATCATCTGCTAGCAACATAGAAACTCCCCAGCTTTAATGAGCTGCTCACATACCCCCGTCTGAAAAACTTAGATTCTATTCAATAGTACTCTCCTTGTGTCTGAGTAAGAGACCAGAAAAGGCTCATCCAGTCTTAACTGGTTTTAGGTGCATACACAATAAGGTAAAAACATTTCCTTAAGGTGAACTTTTAGAGAGAATCCCCTATTTGCCATCTTATGCCCAGGCACAATTAGGTGTGCTTTGATTAAAAGCATACGTGTTATAGCAAAGGGACATATATAGTAGAGAAATTATTATATAATCTGATCTGTCAATCAAAATAGAGAACTGCCCAAACTATGTTCCTTAATAATAATAGATTCCTTCTTCTATTAAACTTTATAGAAAGAGACCATGGATAGTAACCTGGAGCCGTAAGTATTTTTCACTTGTGTGATCTGCTACTCCTTTTCAGTATATTCTGACTTTTTTTTTTTTTTTTTACTTTACTTTAAATAAAGTTTCTTGATACTTTTGAAACACCAGGCTCAGACCCCTAACTACTGGTAGCAAGCATGTGTGCACACGCGTGCACGCGTGTGCACGCGCACACGCGCGCGCGCACACACACACACACACACACACACACACACCAGAATTATACTTCAATGGTTCTTTGGGGGAATCCTGGGGGAACGCTTTGGAAACTTGAAGGCAATTTAGCATCAAAGTGGAAACTTCAAGGTTTTCCTTGCCATGATCACTGGATGGATGCTAGAGCAACAGAAAGTCTGGAACATCCTACCTCTGTCTTACCACCCCTCCCCCCATATGCCTCATATAACCCAGGATGGTCTTGAACTCCTTATGGAGTCAAAGACAGCCTTGAGTTTGAGATACTCCCATCTCTATACCCAAGTACTGGGTGTATACACAGTGCTGGGAGCTGAGATTGTAGGCATATACACAGTGCTGGGAGCTGAGATTGTAGGCATATACACAGTGCTGGGAGCTGAGATTGTAGGCATATACACAGTGCTGGGAGCTGAGATTGTAGGCGTATACACAGTGCTGGGAGCTGAGATTGTAGGCGTATACACAGTGCTGGGAGCTGAGATTGTAGGCGTATACACAGTGCTGGGAGCTGAGATTGTAGGCGTATACACAGTGCTGGGAGCTGAGATTGTAGGCGTATACACAGTGCTGGGAGCTGAGATTGTAGGCATATACACAGTGCTGGGAGTTGATCAGGCTTTGGGCCCCGTGGACAAGTGCTCTAGCCACACCCACATCCCATCTCTTATTTTTGCATGTGCACTACAAGCAGGCACTCTATCAACAGCTACACCCTCTGCTCTTCCTGCCTTTCTCACTTGGCTACAGAGGCTGTCCTCTTCCTTAAGCCCAGTGGTTTCACACTCACTTCCAAGCAGATCCGATTGCTCTGTCTGTGTCCTCACTAGAGGAGCAGCAAGCAGACTGTCTGAAGTCATCTTCCCTTCAAATGATCAGTGACCAGTGATCGCAGTGCTGCCTGGCTCTGAGTAGGATCACATGGTTAGGTGGTAGTTGAATAGATGAGCGAGGAGGGTCAACATCAGATTCTGCTTGCTCATCGGCACCCCCTGCACAGTATCCCATGTACACAATAAATCCATGCCACATTAATTTCTTGAGAGTGCATATTGTGATCCTGCTTTCTCTATTGAATAGGGTCACCAGTGGCCAGCTACATTTCTGTGAGCTCCTGTGTGACTTGTCCCTTTCCTTTTCAACAATAAAGCATAGAAGGATATTGGGTACCAAAGAGAAGAAAGCAGATATCCCCACCTATCTACTGACAGGTGTCTACTGCAGGCTTGCTCTAATAGCTGTCTACAGGGTGGGCAGTGAAGTGTTCATCTGGGGACTTAGCTATAGGCTTTTGGTGATTTGGAAGAGGCAGCCATGAAGGGAAGAACCTGCTGACCCGGTTCTGCAAGCACATTGTCAACCCAGGCAGCTTACATCCTGCCCAGCTCTTCTGGGAAATTAAAATTCTTCACGTGTCACTGAAATGCACACAGCTCCATCCTCCAAGCCCTGAGCAGATCCAACACCTGTTATCCAGCTGGCAAATCACAGAATAAAAGCAGCAGGTTCAGACAATGTGAGGTCCTTGTAGCCCCCAAATAACGGCCTGTTAGCTTCTGAGTCTTTCAAATGAACAAGAAGGATGCTTTCCCTGGCACCAGCGAAGAAAGATCATAACATAAAGACTTGAGATCGCTTTCTCCGGGGAGAAATGAAGGACTTAATTCACGGCTCTTGGCTCCCTGTCTCTGCCTCTGGGTTGGTACCTACCACAGCGAGGAGCAGCTGTGTTTAGGCATTCATCCAATATCTAGATGGGAAAAGGTTGGGAGAAAGAACTTGGTCTTATTCTTTGTATCCCCAGATCCCAGGACAAACCTGGTACATAGTAACTGCACAAGCCATGTAGCTCCTGAGTGACTGAGGAGGCTAGGGAGTGGGAGTGGTGTAAACCAGCTAGCAAATTCTAGCATGCCTAGGCTTCAATTTCCCCATCAGAACAAAAGAGTGAGCTAGTTTCTAGTTCTAGCCTTCCATGATCTCCTCTGGGAAGGGTGCAAATGTAAAATGTTACAGAGTGTGGAAGGGTCCAGAAGAGTGTGTGCGTGAGCCGTTGGCCTATGGTGACTCCCTAGAGCCGCATGAAAGCAGAGCAGGTCCTGAGTGGTGGTGGTGACGCTCAAGGAACACACTCTACTGAGATGGACAGATGGACTAAGGACCTCGCTAGTGTGACCCACTAAGTCAAAAGAGACTCAAGTGGCCTGATTTCTGACAAGAAAACAAGCTAGTGTAGCTGTCTGCATTTTCAGTTGCCTCCCCGAGTTGAGACTGATTTTAACTGTCCAAGCAGACCCTTTCATCTTGTGAACAGCACTTTGAGCCAGTCACTGTGCATCCCTAGGAATGGTTGCCTGGAAACAGCCAGCTATATCTTCGCTGGGTCAGGGGAGGAGACAGACGAAAGCTGATCTGGGGAAGGACACTGTCATCAGAGATCTGAAGCAGCGGGACTACACAGTGTCTTTAAAGTGGGGGTGGGGGTGGAGTAAGGACTGAGAAGATGCTCAGTCAGTAAAGGGCTTGCTGCACAAGCATGAGGACCTGAGTTCAATTCCCTAGAACCTACATTCAAAAACTGGGCACAGTAGTGCTTGCCTGTAATTCCATTTTGGATTCTAGAACTTGCTGGTCATCTAGTCTAGCCAGATTCCAGGTTCAATGAGAGACCCTGACTCATAAAAAAAAAAGAGTGGAGAGCAACCAAGGAAGACACACACACACACACACACACACACACACACACACACACACACACGGAACACAGGCATGAACACACGAACACATGGGCATACACACATGGCCACACAAAGCAGGCAAGTGTATATTTTGCCTTTGGTTTGTGTTCCTTGGAAACCTACACAAAGAACGGGTCCCTTACCTTGAATGAAGAATGGTCTAGGCAGGAATCATAATAAGGCATTTAATGAGCCACAGTAGTGGAAGAACACAGAAAGCCCTTCTTTATGTTCCCAGGCTGATTCCATCTCATTAAGGTCTCAGCATGATGGAACAGAGTGGACATTGCCCTCAAATCTGCAAATAATTTGCAGCCAGAAGACTCTGGGTCTTTCAGTGCTTCCTGCCTCAGTTGAGGAGGACACTAAGATGGCTGTTCCAGGTCTGGGTAGTTTCTGATTCCCTTAACTGCCACAGAGATGTTCCTTTCCTCTTTTTTTTTTTTTTTTCAATTAGAGTGTCCTGTACTATTTGACTTTCTCTGTACTGTGAACCTTCACGGGGACTGTTGCACACTCACCGCGTGCACGGGCTTCAGTGTTCACCAGAGACAGACCCTCAGAGGGCCAAGGATACTAATCAACCAGGATGTTTAACTCAGTGTCAACGCAGACTCAGCCATGAAGCAGAAGACCCATGATGGGTTGTAGCTGAGAGACCAGATGACATCAGAAGCACCGTCCTCAGTTTGCTGTCTAAGGGACAGGACCAAAACCTGTGACATCTTTGGCATGTGTTGCATAGGTCCAATAAAACCATGTGCATGGGAGCGGTTCTGTAACGGCAAAGACCTCTACCAGTACTTGCTCTTGTGATGCTGTCTCCATAAAAAACACATGCACACAAGAAGAAATACCATAGACCAATTCTTTCAGAGAGTATTTGATCTCCTCTTGGTAGCTGCCTTGCCAAGAGAAAAGAAATGGATGGGAAAATGCACAGAGCAGGTGGAAATCTACTTGTTTTTTTGCCTCTGCATAAAGCTGCTCATGACCTTAAATCCTTTGTAGTGCATCCTTGGTGTGCGAGATGTGTTCCCTGGTGCTTCCCAACAGGGAATTTAGACTCAACTGGCAAAGTCTTCTCACTGGGCTCCTTGTAAGTGTGATTGAGACCATGAGGACTGTGGCCCAACAGAATGCGAGCCAGTGGTTGCTCATCCCTGAAAACAATGTCAGACTTTTTTAATTTAAAAGTACCCCCCCAGGGCCGGGCCAAGGACAGTGCAAGGCACAGGGAAGTCACTCTATACATATCTGATAGTAGCTGACTGATGGATAAATTTGTTTCTAGGGGATGCTCCAACTCCATCAGTTTGACTAAATATATACTAGCTCATTCAGGCAAGTCACAGAAGAGAACTTTAGCCTATGACAGAACGTTTATTTTTACTGTAGATGCCTCTTGGAGACCGTGTTCCAAACCTGACCACCCAGCTGTACCACTTTCCCAGAAACTGAAATGCTTGAAAATATTCAGATCTGCTATAGCAGCTCACACACAGTTAATATGTGGGTTTCTGATGCTAACTTGTGAAAGATAAGAAAGATCTAACACACAAATTCATCAGTCAACCTGGTAATTGGTTGAAATCGTAAGAATCAAACATGTCCTAGAATATCTGGTAGGTCATTTAAGCCACATACAGGTTTTTGTTTTTTAATGACAGAAAGAAGAAGACCTCCATGCCTTCATTTATCACCCATCAGCCTGTGGTTTTCATAGAGTAGACTGAACCCCATGTACTAATTTTGTTGCAAACTTGACACACATTAGTCATCTGAGGAGAATCTCAACTGAAAAAATTCCCCCATCAGACTGGCCTGTAGACAAGCCTGTGGGTTATTTTCTTGATTGATGATTGATGTGAAAGGCCCAGACGGCTGAGAGGCTGCCATCCCTGAGCAGGAGGTTCTGGTGTGTATACAGGAGGAGCAAGCCAGTACATAGCACTTTCCACGGCCTTTGCCCCAGTTCTGGCCTCCAGATTCCCTGCTTAAGTTCCTGCCATGGTTTCCCTCGATGATGGACTTTGATCAACACATACAAGCCAAGTAAATCCTTTCTCCCAAGGTTGCCTCTGGCCATGGTATTTATCACAGAAACCTAATTAAGACATCTAGTTTTAGGTTTTTTGCATCTAATGTTTTCCTAACATCAACTCAATGAGATGATGACTAGGTATCTAGCCTTGTGCTAGGTGCTCTGACCTTTTTAATGACCTGGGGAAAATAAGGACGTTTACCACCATTACGATTTCACGTGTGTATGTGTGTGTCTACATGTCCTTTCATCCCTAGCCTCTGGATCATAATTCCAATCTGCCTTGTCTGATGAGCATTCCTCCTCATCCCAGGGGCCTCCTTACCTAAGACTACAAAGGAAGAAACATCCCAATAGACAACATTGCCTGCATCCCGACCAACCATTAGATCTGGATGATCTCTTTCATCCCATCACATTTCTATAGGAAGCACAGCTTGGTGGAAGCATTGAAGACACCAGGACCAACCACACAGGCCTGTTTTTGTTTTTTGTTTTTTTCAACAGAAGGAAATGAATGGCGCCTGGTCACCTGGAATGCCAGAGTGAGAGCAGTCAAACAACCTGGTGATCCTTTGCTGTTCTATTAAGAGCCAGCCTCCACCTGATTTCCTCCAATATTCTGAGCATTGTTTAGGCCCTAACCCTGAGCTTTGTCTCTCAGTGGATAGAACCTATCTTTATGAAAGAGGTCCCATGTATTTTGCATCCTCCACCAGCAGAATCTATCCTTACACTTATTACAAATCTTTCCTCCGTAGGCCCTAGCGCTGACCTCTATTGATCAGCAAATAGGACCCATTCTTATTGTAAAGGTCTCAGGTGCTTTGCTATCTTGCTAGGCAGTTTCTACGTAGATATGCCTAGAGCTTTGTTGTGATCATTGTCACGTAGTATCCTTTCCCGCCAAAGTTTTGCCATCCTTAAGTGTATAAGAAAAATAAATTACAAGGTCAGACTCTGGAGGTTTTTGACCCAGCATCTGCAAAAATGGTACTGATTCAAGTTTCATTCTCCATCTTGCACATCTTCCTCCCACTGGCCATGAGTCCCTTGGGGTCCCCCACATATTTCCATGCCTACTGAGTCAAGCTTAAGCAAAGGGGTACCCTTTGTAAAAATCTCAGAAGCAGAGTTTTGGAGAGCTTCTGGGGAGCTGAACATATGCAGTTCCTGCAGCATATTTCTACTCTGCCTTTAAGTTGCCCTTTGGAATAAGCTGGCCAAGATGCTTTCCTAGATTGTTAGAGCCACTCACACAAGCACATGAACTGGACCTGTGCAGGCAGTTGTGGAAAGCCCAGTTTATAGTTGGCAGGTCAGCAGTGCAAGGGAAGCAACTTGGGACGCTCAAGGGGCACATGCAGTGGGGCGGTGGAGCCCATGCCGTCCACCTGCTGGGCCGTGGAGGCTGTCTCCAGGGACGCAGTGCCAACAACGAACAGGAACAGAGAATGCTTAGCTGGTGTTCCTAGCAAAATCAATAGTGTGCTTAGTGCTGGGGACAAATTGGGTGTCCGGACGTGACCTGCATCGGGAGGGTACTGAAGGAAAGAAAGGCTGGGTTTGACTGTTTTTATTTTTTCCTGTATATCACCATCCATTTCACAACAGCATGGCGGGGGGTAGGCTTCACGCAGATGTACAGTTATGAGTGCAAGAGTTACCAGACTTTATTCAGAATTCACACAGGATGGGGAGTGCCGGTATCAGACAAAGCTTCTTGCTCAGAGAGAACAGGCGCCGGATCGCTTATGGAGTAGACGAGTTGCCTAGCAGTAGCTATTTAGTGTGATAATGGCGTTTGATAGTTTGGACACAAACACCAATGTCACACTCCACAGCTCTGCTAAGGAAAGTCTGCCTGCCGGCACGAGGGTATTCGCTTCCCCTTAACATGCCTTCATTGTCACGGACTCCTCCGTGGCTCCACACTGTAATAAGAGCAGAGGAAAAAAGGCCTGGTGTCTTGAATAACAAGGCAGGTTCACAGAGGTCTTTTACCAGGAGGAGCAAACTCCTATGGAAATCTGTTTGCATCTGTTTTCTTTATAAAAGGCTTGACTTCCCGGAGGAGATAGATACTTCACGCAAAGCAATAACTCCGTTACATATAGGGGAATACCTCCGTTGGATTGCCTCCTCCAACTCTACCCTCATCATCGTGTCCAGTCCATCCTTAGCAAATGCGACCACTTCTTCAGTTCAAGAAAATTATGATAGATTTTCTACTCTTCTCTTTTGAGACAATGGCCTTAGTCTGTAGCCCTGGTTGGCCTTGAACTCACTATATTGACTCAACGGGCCTCTAACTCACAGAGATCTGCCTATGTGTGCCTCTTGAGTGTTGGGATTGAAAGGTATACACCGCCACTCAGCTTGCAATTCTTGCTTATGGGGCTGTGGCACTAGGCTATGACTTCCTCTCCGCGGCATCTTTTGGACACAGAGACACCCTACCTTGCGCAAACCTTAAATCTTATCCAGCACAGTTATTCTCTGGTAGGACAGCAGGTAGAAGATGAGAGATCTAATTAAAAAAAGAATGGGATGAAAATTTTTTTTTCTAGTAGAAAGGTCCATTTGCTCCTGTGAATAAATGCCTCCTGGGTTTACTTGTATTTCCAGTCAAAAATGGTTTCAATGGTTACGCGAGCCTCTGCTCACAGTGGAGAATGAGGGGAAATAGAAGTTGTACCTGATCCTTTATTTTCCCCAAATGCTGGGAAGGGGGAAGATTGAGAGCCAGTTTCCCGCCTGAGCCCTGTTCCGAGAATAGCTGAGTTGTTTAGAGATGCGCTTTAGCTAGAAAGCTATCTGAATCTGGCACATGAAAGGGAATCCTGCATCCTTCAAGCCCTCATCTATGTACAGACCATGAAATCACCCCCTTTAAGCCAGATCCTGGGGAACATCACTCGTTGACCTCCCACCCCGCCCTATGTTAGCTCCTCCCCTCGCCTTTCCTTTTCTATTGTGCTGATTGGCTCGTTTTCCACTAAGAAAAGCTGGCTTCCATTTGCTCCTCTGTGGCCTTGGCAGGAAGCGGGAAAAGTGTAACACACCCAGTCCAGTATTAAGCAAGCTTTCCTCAGTGAAACCAGGAGGCTCCGTGACTCCCAGCCCTACCCAAAAGCCTTTGCACTGACCATGCAGTCATGGGAGACGCGTGTGATGACCTGTTTTGTTCCTCACTGGTCCTTCCAGCAAGAGACAGGCTATGGTGATTTTTCTCTGCCTGAAAGACCTGGAATGGAAATTCTCACCTCTTTTTCATTCCAGGGGTTCCCTGACCATCTCGTTGGGGCTCTAGAACCCGTTTCACACTATTAGTGAAAGCATCTGGGGGAGGCGAGGCATCTCTTAGTGCTGCAGGGACTGAGGGAGGACCCCTCAGAGCTTAGTCTGCAAAACACAGAAGAGGAGGAAATTAAAGGCGCACACCCAAACTTCCTTTAACTCTTCATCTCTGTCGGCCAGGCATGAATCAAGTATGCATCCCAAGGAAAGGGTAAACCAACTAACTAACTAACAAAAGGGTAAACAAACTAACTAAGGAAAGGGTAAACTAACTAACTAAGGAAAGGGTAAACTAACTAACCAACCAACCATGCATGCATCAAGAAAAGGTTAGACAACTAACTAACCAACCAACCAAATAAGTAAGTAAATAAATAAATAAGTGGTAATTCATAGTGACATTTAAAATAAAGAGTGCACACTACAGCTATAGGAATGGCAGTCTACTCACCTTAGTACATTGCCCTCGTGTTCTGATCACTGGCATTGTAGAAAGCTGCTTCCTGATTTGGAAACAAATTAAGATTTGGTTTCAAACAAAGAAGTGAATTTCAAAACAATGCATACAATTTGGACCCTTTTCTGTGAAAACTGTAGTGTGGTGTTAAAATAGCTCTCTACCAGGTCAAAGGGAATCACTGTCTTATTTTTATCTTTATTTGTGTCTTTGAACGTCTTAATTTTCACAGCTTTTTCTTTCTTAACAGTACTTTTGAAATGAGAAAAAATAATGAGAATTTAAATCTTTTCAAAGTCATCCTTTCCTCTTCTGGTTAGCCTAATTTAATAATTTCTTCCTGCAAACACTTTTCTTAAATTTGGAGCCTGGGATGTATGTGACTCAAACATACTTATTTGTCACTGTGAAGCATAGTTTTCCTGCGAAAGGGCCTTCAAGCTAATTTCTTAGTAAATTATTACTGAAATGCCTTTTTATGCAGTATAATGACCTCACAACATTACATCATTTATTCATATTTATTACGGTCCGGTGAACAACTTTTAGGCATTGCTGAAACGTGCATATTTTTCCTATGCTTTTTTTTTTTTTTTTTTTGATCCAGTGATCAAACTCTGTCATCCTCTCTGCAGAGAGTTTGAAAAGCCAGCAGAGTATTTTCCTGCTCTTCCAAATGCCGTTTACTAATCAACATACCACTAATAAGAAAGCCAGAGGGGCTAATTCTAGGGTCACCTAGTCTTTTCTCATCCTTCAGACTTCAAAGGGCTCCTGCTCTAGAATTTTCAGACTGATCACTTGGAACTTCCCAAGTACTAGCTAATATAATACCCAGTGGGAAGTGTGTGAGCTGGTTGGGAAATGGCAACATCTGTTATTTCCGATGACCAACCCCCCCCCCCCGAAAAAAACCCACCATCTAGGACAAAGGTACAAGATGTTAATCAGGGCGATGTCAGGGTGACGTCAGTGCGACGTGCCCAAACGCCAGCAGGGTTTGCACAGCTCAAAAAGACCTTGCAGGATGCAGATCTTGCCTCTGCCAGGTCCTTGGGCAACTGGTTAGGTACCCGTCCCCAGGAACCTCCTACCATCTAGTAACCTGAGTGCCCCTCCCCCCAGACCTCCCTAAGGGAGGCTAAGTGAGAAGCGTCCGTCCGTCCGTTAGTGTCGTCCTATTAAAGCTAAACTCCTGTACTAGACATTCCTAGGGCCTGTGGGGAATTTCTAGACATTCCTAGGGCCTGTGGGGAATTTCAAACGGGGTTTTCCCGTTGAATCCATGTGCGTGAAAAACAAGTTAGACTTGTGTTGCTCCTTGTTTAATGCCAGGCTTCTCCCCCTAAGTAGTAATGAAAGTTCTCTAAGGAGGAGGCGGCCTTGGCAAAGCCTAACCTGCCACAGATGCGTCCGTGTGCGCCACAGGGTCCAGGAAGATGCCAGGAGGGAGATCATGACCCCGGAAGCTTTCAGTTTGTTCAAGGGGGCGAAGAGCTTCCTACAGACAGCTTCATGGGGCAGAGAAGAGAGTGCTTTGGGGACTGCGTGGAGTCACTCTGCTGCAAAGAGCCCATCAATACCACAAAAGGATTTCTTAAAAAGCAACAGGTAGAGATGCCTTTTTTTTATTGCAAATCCACATTTGCTGTCATGTAAAAGAATTGAGTCAAATGCATCCATTTGACTGTTTTTAGGCTATTACTGTCTAGACAAGGCAAAGAAAGTCAGTTCATACTTCCTGAGTCTTGTCATCTTTGAAAGCCCATGGAACTTTTAAAATAGAACGTTCTTGTCAACAGGGAACAAAGGTGCTTTTCTTTTCAAGGAAACCCATCTAGAAGGGGAAATCTGGAAAGTTCCTTATTCATACATCAACCAAATGAGCATTTAATCACCAGCCAGAAGTGAAGAGAAACTCCTTGGGCAAATTCCCAGCGTGTAGAGGCTTGGCAGACACTTAATCAAGAACGGCTGAGGCTTGGGGTTCCTAGGGACCAGTTTCATCTTTGTGCAGATGGCCAACTATTTCTAGCATCTTTGAGGGGATAGTACAAGTGGGACACATACATGCAAAAGGAGCAATCGGGATGCAGGCATGTTGGAAGTGCAGGGATAAAGCATGGCAAAGCACAAGCAAAAAGAAGGGTTCCAGGTCAGAGAAACTCCATTTTCACTGTACTGGTGGAATCCTCATCCAAGGCCTTGGAATTATTGAAAACCAGGCCAGTTTAAAATAAGAAATGGCTTACCATAGCCACTCCAAGGGTAGAAATATAAGCCTGCCTCTGCTTCCTCCATATCTGTCTAGTCTCACCCTTCCCCTCTCTAAACAGCATAAAGGAAGCATCTGGAAAGTGTCCATTTTCGCTCAGGCTTTCTGAAGAGAGTGAATCATCACGGCAGACAAATTCAAATATTTTACGTTTATGCCTGATGTTGGAGGCTTTGAAATGCCCGAGGCAGCCGCCCCCCTCACCTTACTCAGTGCTGCCCTGAAGAACAGCCTCCCTCCCACAGTAGGCTAGGGAGAAGATCCTTACCTCGGTTAGCATTTGGCTTCTCTCAGGCCAAGGCCCCTCACGTGGCTGGGAGGGGGATGCCTTCTGTGTTCCCTGTTTCTCTGCTGGAGGCTCAAGGGCAGCTGTGGTTGAGAGCCCCCAAAGCATCTGTGGCTTTTAGGCCTTTGCGCTCTCCCTTTATGGGATCCAGGGCTTAAAAGTAAACAATTCTTTCACTTTCTGATAAGTCACATTAAATTATTGATTGTGGGGGAAGGGAGGGCCTTGACTCTGCCAAGCCAGAGTCACCTTTGGTCAAACACTAAGCAACACTGAAGGTCCAGGTTCCCTATACCCCCTCAGCTACGTGGTGTACACCATCTGCAGGTGGACATGGAGGCCAAGGGCTGAAACAGGCAGCTTAACCTAGTGGACGTTTTTTCCTCTCAGAACTCTGATCTAAGCCTGTTCTAGTGCCAGTGTCCCCACCTCAGGCTTCTAGAACTGTAGCGGTCACCTGATCAAATGAACCTGTGAAATTAAACATTCTTGCTCACCCTACTCAGGACTCCTGACTGACGTCAGGCAGCCAATCTCATGTTTTGGTCATTTCTGATGAACTGGGATCTAACCATTGGTTCACACTTCCCTGACCGCTGGGCTCTGAGAAGCCAAGGGGAGGCAACGCAAGCAGAGCTGATCACCTGGGAGTCAGGACAGACACATGCACAGCGATAACTACCTCTACTCCAGGCTGCACGGTTCTAAATGCTTTATGCAGTTTCGAGTCATTTCTTTTCCTCTTCGGGCTATTTTGGCAGGTTGCTTTCTTAAAGTTAAAAAAAAAAAAACAAAAAAAAAAAACAAAAAAAAAACCAACAACAACAAAAAACCAATTGTTATACTCTCTGACAATCTAACGTAAGGCCAGGCCTCAACTTGTGGATCCTGTCACCCTACCCAATGCCAACTGTGCTGCAGTTAACTGGTCTTTAGGAGCACAGCATTGTGGCAGTTCATGGGTCTCCCCGCTGCCCCTTGCTTCCCTTGGGAGCCTCAGTTCTTTCCCTAGTGTCCTTTGACCACCTGAGGTAATCCTGCATCCTTGGCCCTTGCAAAGGCAGAGTCTTCCCATGTCTTCAGAGGGACTGGCAGACATATCATAAGGTAAAAGCCCAAAGTCCACCCAGAGGAAAAATTGCCCTAAAGGCCCTCCGGAAACCACTAAGGTCCAGCTTCCAGTAGCAGATAATGGCGATCTGGTGATTTCTAAAGGTCGCGTTGAGGGGACTAACCTTGTGGGCGGCCCGTGGCGGCTTTTGCTTTGCATTTTCCTTGTTTGCCTTTTCTGCCCACAGGAACCATAGTTCTTTATAGAACTGCTGTGGGGTTTCACTTTGCTTGTTTGTTTTGTTTTTAGAGACAAGGTTTCTCTGTGTTATCTTGGCTGTCCTGGACTTGCTTTGTAGACCAGGCTGGCCTTGAACTCACAGCAATCCACCTGCCTCTGCCTCCCAAACAGAACGCTGGGATTAAAGGCGCATGCGCCAGGGTTTCGTTTTCTTAAAGTGTAACGAACACATCAGAATTCGGCACATGGCTATTCCTTCCATGGGCAAAAGCATATCTCCCAGGACATTTTGAGCAGCTTCTCTCTGTCCCTGAAAGTTGATGTCCTTTCCAGTCAGAAAGCCAGGATGTGGGACACAACATGTAGCCCAGTGGTAGATTGCTTGCCTAGAGTGCTCAAAGTGCTGCCTGGGGTCAACGTTCCACCTTAAAAAAAAAAAGGCAACAAAATAAATACCACTACCAAACCATTTTTGTCTATAAAAGCACAAGAAAGCAAATTCAACGTTCAGATATTTCCTTTAAATCTCAGGGATAAGATGAGTCTTTTCCAAACTTCTCTGAACAAGGGCTTGTCCTCATAGCATCTCAGTCCCAGCTGGACTCCCTCAAATCCGATGTCTGAAGTGTGCGGTGTCTTCAGCAATAGGGTCTTGCTGCCAGGCTCTGGGAGGCCTGTGCCAGGCACTGGAGTTTTTGTCAGCAAGTCTATATGGCTCTTGGCAGCACAAGGTAGGGGGTAGGGACAGGCATTACCACGTAAGTGGTGTAACTTTATTTAAATACATATATGTGCATAAAATATACTTTTTATATGTATTTTAAGTCAGTATAGAATGTTTCTTTACAATGTCTTCAATCATTCCTAGTGTTATTTACTCCTTGCTCCTCCCTCTTCCTCTGCATTTTCCTCCCTACCCAATCCAAAGTTAATCTCCGCCCCTTTCCATGTTAATCCCCACCCCTTCCCATTTTCTCCATCCCCCGCCCCCCATAGCACCTGTGCTTTACCACCCGCCTGCCTGGAGCTCCTGCTTCCCCTTCCACTGTGGACCTTTCTTCCTTTCCTGGTTTCCATGGTTACTCCAGGTTACACACTCACACCTAACAATTTGCAGCTGAGATTCCCAAATAAGAGAAAACCTGGCATTTGTCTTTCTGGATCTGGGTTCCCTCCATGGAGAGAGGCAGGCGATAGTCCTACCCAGCTGTAAAGCTAGGAGCCAGTATGACAACCATCATGACAAGACATCCCCAATGGTGGCTTGTAATGTGGAGGTACAAGCAATGGCTCTTTAATTTGACTTAAGGCCCACTCAAGAAGAAGTAAGTCATGTCTGATACTGAACACATAGCTAACTACATGCCTGGTGAGGTCATGAACCCTAGAAAGGAATCTACTGTCGTCACTTCCCTAAACCAGTGTAATTCCTAACTACATGTAAATACTTACTTTTATACCCACAGATACATGTATCCCTCAAGACACTTCTGCAGTAGGCTGAGACCGTTAGAGAAAGTCACAACAACACTCAGTGATTCAGTGGGCTGTATTTACATATGCATATGTATGTATGTGTGTGTATACATATACAAATAATAAAAGAAGATGTCATGAGTTTGAAAGGGAGTGGGGGTGTGGAACAAGTTGGAGGGAGAGAGGGAGAGGTGGAAATGATGTAAATACAGTATTTATGTGTGAAATTCTAAAAATAAAAAAGTTAGAGCATTTAAATTAAAAAAAAAATTTTAAACCCACTGGGTTTTACTTTTTAGAAAGTTCAAGGTTGCAGAAAAGAAAAGGAAAAAGGAAACGTAGCCAGTTTCAGTGACGAATACCCAGCCAGCTTTTGCCTGGAAAGACACAGAAGTCTGCGGAGTAGGAAGCCTGGGATTCCCTCAAGTTTCTTCACCGTTGGGATTTTTGCCTTTGAACTTTTCTTTGCTGAACAGAGAAGCTGAGTCTCCTGGCTTTTTATTTGCTGTGAATACCTGAATCCCTGGGTGGCACAGATGGACTGGTCTTTATGAGCAGAGAAAAACCAAGGTGGATGTGGAGACATTACAGAGGTCATGAGCTGTGTCTTCTTATTGGTTGTTTATTCTACTAGCCAAGAGAGAGGCCAGAGCTGCCTAACGCACCACATGCAAGGAGAGGGATAAACACAGTGGGGCTAACAGAATGCTGGACTGCCACCGCCTCTGCTTGATGGCTAAGGACACTGAAATCACTTTCTATTTGATGTCACAATCTGGGACCTGGGGAAAATACCTAGTGTTGACAGCAAGCTCTGGTGTCATCTCTGTGATGACATATTGGTCACATCCTACTAACAGCCCTCATGTTATTAAAGGAAACAGGCCTAGATCACTGGTGCAGCCTGAGGTGGGAGAGTGGGGCATGGCCTGACCGTGGGGAACAAAGGCGGGGAGCAGGGTCATCACTTGAGTGAGCAGTACCTGCTCTTAGGAGGCAGTTAAAATAAAGTGCAGCCATTACAGCTTACCCCACTGAACTTTTTTATACATCCCTAAAGCAGAAGAGCATTCCACCTGCCCCGAGTGCCATTATCAGAGCTAGTTAGTAATTCTCTAATAATGCTGTATATTTAGCTCATTTTCAAACATCCCAGTTGTCCACAAATGTCTTTTATAGTTTTTTTTTTAACTAACATCTAAGTGGGACGGAATAGCACACAGCTTCATTCCCAGCACTTGGGAAGCAGAAGCAGGCAGATCTCTGTGAGTTCGAGGGCAGCCTGGTCTACAAAGTGAGTTCCAGGAACAGCCAGGAACACATAGTGAGACCTTGTTTTGAGGCCAAAACACACAAATCCAAACAATAACAACAAAACCCACTAGTATCTAGTCAGGATTCATGTTTTCATTTCTTTTTTTCCTCCTCCTCTTTTCAAATGACATTAAACCAATACTTCTCAGTCTCCTAATCAAGGGTCAAGTTTGTAGAGGCCACCACCACCCAAGTTCGGCCACTCCTCTCAATTCTCAGTTTCCTAAGAAGCAGATGTTCAGAATACACACACACACTTACCAACACCCCCAGACACACACACACACACACACCTTTCCACATCCTTCTCTCCAAGCAAATAGAGCTGGGCACAAAGGCCTTCTTCAGGGAGCAACCGTCCCAAAGACAAATGACATATACATCGAAGAACAGCTCAGAAAAATGTGACAATGTGAGGAGAAAGTCACAAGTTCCAGTAGTGTGAGTAGACAGGCAGGGCCCCACTCCAGGGGCCAGAGAACAGAGGAAATTACCAGGTAACACAGGAGAGCTGGAAAAACAGTCCAGTCAGTAGTGTGCTTGTCTTACCAGCATGAGAGGTTAGATCATCAGGACCAACATTAAAAAAAAAAAAAAAAAAAAGTCTTAATGTGATGAGCATGCTTGAAATCCCAGAGCTGGCAAGGCAGAAATAAAGACCCATGGGACTCTGGCTAGCATACCTAGCCTACTTGATGAGTCCCATGCCAATGAGTGACCCTGCCTAAAAACAAACAAACAAACAACAAAACCCATACAAAACAACAACAAAAACCTAAAACAGAAAGTCAAAATGCAGAGAAAAAACTGATGGGGGAGTGATCAGCCCCCAAATGATGCTACAGTACAAACTCCTATACCCGAGGCACAGGTAACGTTGAGGAAGAGGGGGCGGAGAGATTGTTAGAACAGTGGCCCCTGCTTGAGGAAAGGGAGAATGGCACTTGAGGCTGTCTTCTGACCCACCTGACATAGATACACGTGCATATGCTCTCACACAAACAGGCACACACACGGGCATTTGGATGAGTCCACAAGCACAGAGTAAACCATGGCACACTGGAGACTCAAACACCCCAGGCAGACGGACCTCCATGCTGAGATATGTCTCAAAACAGTTTTAAAAAGCCAGCGAGGCTGGTGTGGCATGAGAGAGAAGAAAAGCAGTGACTAGATAAAGCTGTAGAGACTTCTCGGACTCAGTAGGCATTTAGAGTCCAGGCAGGACGTGGCAGTACACTGTCCACAATGAAGTGGATGATAAACACCTGATGTTAAGGGCTCCGCCATTTCCTGAAGAGAGAATTGTGACTTGAAAAATTGTTTAAGAATCAGTTCTACTTAAATTCATTTTATAGTTAAAGGAACCTAACATGTCTTTAGGAAAGACACACAGGTTGCAGGGGTGTTAAAATGTCGGGGGAAACTGTGTTTTAAAATCAATGAAATACAATAATTTTAATGACTCTTCTGTAAGAATATCTTTTATTTACCAGAAGTAATTGTCATCTGAGAGGCTTTATTGCCTCCGTTTGTTAACCTAGGCCTAGTTCTGGAAGCATCTAGCCTCCAAAAAATCTAATCTAGGCCTAGAATGTTTTCAGCCTCCGAAACTTACTGCTGAATAAGCTCAATCTTTCTAGCTCTTTCTGCACTCTGGCTGGTTGGCTCAACTCAGCTGTTCTGGAGCAAACTCCTCTCCAAGCTGACTGATTCAGTCTGGCTTCTCTCTTGGCCTCTGACTGAATTGCTCTGTCTGGCCTCAAACTAACTCTAGCAATCAGTTCAAATCTTCTGGCTCCTTCTTAATCTCTGGCTCATTCTGTCTTTACCTGTGTGTAGCTTGTTCTCTCTTCAACCTGTCTCTGTAAAACTCTCCTGGAAAAACAGCCTCTGAATGCCGCAAACTGAACTGCCACGGACTTATCTCCACTGCACTGTCTTTCAACTCACCGACTCAAGCAAACTCCTGACCAGAACTCAGAGATCTGCATGCTTCTGTTTTCAGAGTGCTGGGATTAAAGAAGTGTACCACTATGCCTGGACCTAAGCTTTTCCTAAACTAAAACTTGCTCTATACCAGGCTGGCCTTGAACTCAGATCTGTTTGCCTCTGTCTTCTGGGATTAATGGTGTGTCTGTATTGCAGCTGGAGTAGCCAGGTTGCCGGATTAAAATTCCTCTCCACTCTTCCTTTCTACTTTATATCTGAGTCCTAGAACAAAGTAATATTGCAAAGGTCTGTTATTACATCCTTACAATAGTTTGATTGTTGTTTTTGTTTGGTTGTTACTTTGTGTAGCTTAAAGGAACAGCTGGGACCTGTCAGTGGGACCTGAAGGCTTTTCTGAAGGCCATTTTTATTGTTTTATGGGCCCTGCCTGGCACATATGTGAAGGAAGCCAACCACCCACTGTTTATGGCTTTGCTTTTTCAGGACTAACTCAAAAACCAGTTCTATTGCCAAACTCTCTAGTCATCCTGACTCTCAGCAGTCCATGCTCTTTCTGCAGATGTTTTGTCATTGTGCTGTGTAAGTCTCCATCTTGCCATTCTGAGGTAAGGACAGACCTCTGCTAGATTCTAGAAGACCTCCACAGCAACAAAGCCCAAGCTCTTATTCCCTAGGCAAGACACGGGAGATCTGGCTAGAGAGAGGGGAGGTGTTCACTGAGGGAGACCCAACACCCAGACCGAAGACTGACACACAAACTACAGACCCTCAAGAGACAGAAGCCGATCCCAGCCTGCTTCTAAGTCTTTGTGGCTAGAAAGTTCTGACTGAACTCACCCCCAGCCCTCCATATCACCTTCAGATTTTTCTCTCACAAACAAAATCATTTGTGAAATACTACACAAAGAATGGGTATATTTGATGCATTTGTGCATTTGTTCATACTTCACCTCGGGTAGCTCCTCCTGGCGCTTGGGCTAGCATCACAGAATCATCTCTGCTCCTAACATACCTCCAAAAAGATCACTGTGAGACCTCCGGGTAGATTCCCAAAGGTAACCTAGATGGTTACAACTGAACACCCAAAAAATGTCAAACGCACCCCAGGTTGGCGGTTGCTACTCTAATTTCCTTGAAGGCCACGGCCAGGTATATGAAATAGTTAAGAAAGCAATAAAACAGCTTGCATTTCTACAGGATGTCCTTGAAATGGGCACAAAGTTCGGACCATTTAGGCACTGTGATAACGTTTCCTGTCTCTTTTTAGGTCTGACATTGATAGGAGAAGTACCGGTGTGAGTTCTGCATGTTTCTGGAATGCACTGGGGTCTGTGATGGAAAGGCACTAAGGTCCAGCTCCCCCATACTTCGAGGCAGATCTCTCTCTTGTCATCTTGCCTTTCTCTCCTTTATTTCACCACACTGTCTGGCACATTCTCCTCACACTCCAGGTATTCACCGGCGCCTTCCAGCAACTGTCTCTCTCCTTGTTTCCTATGCTTAGTGTACTGAGAGCAGCAAACTGACGTTGACCCAGAGTTAAGACTGTCTGGTAGAAGGACTCTCAACCACCAAATCAACATCTTTGTTTTCTGTCTTGCTGACAGATGTTTACTGTTTCACATTAAAAAAAAAAAGTCAGAGATTTTTATTTTCTGTTTTACAGACTCAGATTCTTCCAGCATTTATGGATCTGGACACCAAGCCAATCCTTTGATCAACTGTTTTACTGCCTCACTCAAGTCCTGGGAGGGTGTTGTGTCCCCTCTTTTCTACTCTCATCCCACCTAACTCCCCATCATGCCCCGGAGTTCACTGTCAGGCGCGTGATTAGCATGGTTAAGAAACAATGTCAACGCAAAATGGTTTTCAAGGAACCAAAGACTTAGATGCTGCTGACACTGCTATTGGAAAAGAGGCAGAGCGAGGAGAGAGGATTGCTTCTCGCATATAGAAGTAGACACACAAGGACCTTGGTGAACAGAGAGATAGGTCTATCACCAGACGTGGGCAGCCCTACACAGAAAGCAGTCTTACAACTGAGTCTGAACTTAGGCCAGGCCCTCTGGCCCTCTGGCAAAGGTGCAGGTATGCCCTGGTGACCATGTTGAATAGCAGAGTTTTTAATTCAGTCAGCTGCTGGGGTCCAGGAGACATGAGGTAGGTAGTACTGGATAATATAATCTTCTGCTTGTAAGAAGCACAGGGGAGCTGAGGAAATACGAGAGGTGTCAGGTGCTCAAGGGATTGTGGGAAATAGAATAGGCAGGTTTGAGAAACATGATTATGTACAGCAGAAAAGGTAATGGTAGGAGCAGATAATTGCAAGGGTTGTGGGAAGTGTGGGGAATCCTAAGAGTTTTGCAGAGGATCATGGGAGGAACATTTAGCAGCTCTCTGGTGGCCCGTATGGTATAGAGGAAGGGACAGAGGAGAGAGTCACAAGAACAGGAAAAACAAACAAACAAACTTACAATAATAGGATTGGAAAAGTGTGGGTGGTAGTCAGAGGTCCTTCTTCAGAAAAATCTGAAGCAGAGGTGAAGAGCTGGGAATTCGGCTTAAGTCCCATTTTTCTTCCTTCCTTTCTAGGGAGGTTTGAGCCAAAACTCTGTACTCTGTGTGCAGCTTGTACTTACCTTCTTAAGACTATGGCAAGTATTAAGTTGTACACATGCACATGCGCACGCACGTAAGCAAGCACGCACACATGCACACTCTACTTACTGTAGTGCCCTGCACAGGGTAAGCACTCAATAAAAGTTATTCTTATGAGACTGGCATTGCAGCATTAACAGGAAATGTGACCATTTGATGGGTGAAATGTATGGAGTGTCTTATCACATGGGACCATGGGCTGGTCCTTCAGCTTGCCTCTGCCCTCTGTGCAGTGTGATTTTGGACTCTTGTTGCTGCAATTTCCTATCGTCACTTTTCTGGGAAAGAAAGACTCTTAGGTCAGAGATTTAGGGCCAGGGCAGAGGGCATATCTGGGACATTTCCATCCACCCCAGTCTTCTTCATGGCCAGAACTAGTTCCTGATAATGGACTAAATGCTATGTAAGCAGTGGTACCATACCCGCCCACTGATGTCCTCTCCCACACCGTTCCTCCTCCTGTCACTCAGAGCTGCACAAGGGGTCTGTCTACCACACTGAGCTTTCACAGAATCACCCCACCCTTCTCTTTTGTGGGGTCATAGCCCTCAGAGTCAGGCTGCCCACCCCCAGCTCTGCTCCGGCCTTCCCTGTCCCTACTCCCTACTTATCTGGCCCAGGGAGAAGTTGGTCGGCTTCAGCTGCCCTGCTAGCCTGAGATAGGCAATCATAATAATGAAGGTCCACATCCTCCTCCTGTTTGTTTTCCTTTCCGTGGTCTGTAACGCAGTTGATGATTGCTTCCCAAGAGAACACAAACCTATGATTGTTTCTTCCAGGAGGACAATTTGTTTCACTAACACCAAGTTCAGCCTCTTCTACTGAGCTCTCATCTTTTTCTGCACGAGAGAATCTTTCACTTCAGTGCTAAGGCTGGTGTACTTTTTGAAGATCTTTTAAATAGTTAATGCAAAAAAAAAAAAATGTGTTGTACCAAAGTGCAGACACCACAGCTGAGGTCATGACCATGGGCAGCAACGACTGAGGGCTCACACACCAACGATGGTTTTGTCATGTCTGTCCTCCCTGGTTAACAGCGATTAAAAATGCTATCAAATCCCAAAGGAATCCTAACTTCAGAGATGTAAAGCATGCTTTCCAGATAAAATGCAATTGTTTCGTGAAAGCTTGATAAAGTTTAGCACTTTGTATTTTTGTTCTGTTTTCTCTTTCAGCATATTGCCACGTCAAAAAATATCCATATCAACACTTAAAAATAATTCTGCTTGGGTTCCAATGACTGAATTCATTGTTTATCAAATGCATTTTGAAGAAAGTTTGCTATTTCCCACCCCACAAAATAACAAAGACCATCTTTATTGATGAATAATTGCTACAACTTTAGTTACTCTAAAAGATTGTCATATAAATGGCATTATTAACTTTTTAATGTGGAACCAAGAAAAATGGACACTGTGTTCCTTGCCTATGAGACCTTTTAAAAATTATTTCTTAAGCAGGGCACAGTACTGCACACCTGTAATCCCAGCACTTGGGGAGGCAGAGGCAGGCAGATCGCTGTGAGTTCGAGGCCAGCCTGATCTACAAAGTGAGTTCAGGACAGCCAAGGCTACACAGAGAAACCCTGTCTCGAAACAACAACAACAACAAACTCTTTAGATTATAATTTAATTACATCATCCCCCTCGGACTCCAAAACCTCCTATGTAGTCTTTCTCGCTCCTTTCAAATTCATGGTCTTTTTTCCTCTTTTTATGCTTTCCTTCCAAAATATGTAAGTATGTTTTCAGGGCTGAACAGAGACATCAAATAACCCTTCTCCTTTCTCTACTGGAAAATCACTGCTACTGGCCAGCTAATGCCTCCTCAAAGCAAGAATGTCACACATTTTGTTATGTTTTCAGACCAACTGTCTTTCCGTCACTTGTGTTACCAGATTTAGCAAACAGAAACATGGGACACCTGATAGGATTTTAACTTCAAACAAGTGACATTGAGTTTTTACTGTAACCATGTCACATGCAATATTGTCACTATCCAGACAGACTTACAATAAATTACTCACTTGTAACAGGCAGAGTGATTTTATTTGGCAGCCCTACGGCCAATGGACTCTCAAAGTCTTCATGATAATGCACAGACCTGTCTACTCAATTCATCTTGGAGGCTGAAGATCAGTTTCCTGAGAGCTGTTTCCATCCCTCTACACACAGTCATTTCCCTTATGTCTTTGTAATCTAAAAAGTTTCATCAGAACACCTTGCTGCTCTGGGGGAGCTCTAGAACAGGATGTAATATGGCACATAACCCCGCTCTAGCATGCTTCTCCCAACCACACCCAGCAGCCTTGCACTCAGTGCACTCCCTCATAGGACTGCTAGCATATGCAAGGTTTACTCTGCTTTGAAATAGTGCTATGTCATGTATGGAGGAAAATGTCCTCCATAGGTGATCTGGTATTTGAACACTTGGTCCGCAGTTGGTGCTGCTTTTTGGGGAGGGAAGCCCTCGGTTCTATAGCCGCACTGCACTTGCAGTTTACTCTCCGTTTCGTACTCTTCGGTTGAAGACGTGATCTCTCAGCTTCCGATTCTGACCGCATGCCTGTGCTTACTGCTGCGCATCTCCTCTACGACGGACTCTCATCCCCTCGAACCATCAGCTAAATTAACCTTCATTCCTTAGCTTGCATTGTATTTAATGTATTAATGACAGCAACAGAAAAAGTAACTAAAACACTGTAGTAGTTCCTATTTTTGCATAAAGTTGGAAGTTCATTAAAAAAAACAATGGGTTGAACCACTTAAAGGCATAAATGTCTGGGGTGTTTGTGTGCACTTGGCATAGAGGTGGCTGGCGCTGTTCCACTGCCCAAGGCCAAGACAAGTCTGTGGACACCAGTTTTGTTCTATTGATTGGAAAGGGACTTTCATCATAATAGACACAATTCTGGGTTATAGGCATTCTTTTTGTTTATTTACTTGTGCTATCTTTTTAAATTAAATTAAAGTTTTTAAATTATTCACTTTACATTCAGATCATAGCCAACTCCCTCCTCTTCTCCCAGTCCCATCTTCCCCCATTTTAGTCCTCAGAAAGGGGAAACCCTCCTCCCTTACCAACTGACCCCAGCCTATCAAGTCTCATCAGGACTGCCTGCATCCTCTTCCTCCGAGGCTTTTTTTTTGATAGCCTGTAACGGAACGGGCTTCGCTACTGCATTGTCATACGCATACACATCATGCTCTTGTCCCCTCCCCCTCCCCTCTTCCATCCTCTCCCACCCTTCCTTGCCTCAAATAGCCCCTCCTTCTGCTCTAATGATATACATGTTTTTCCCATCACTCCATCTTGGATGATGGAAAAGGAGAGAGAAATCAAACCCCAGGAGGGAAGGGAACATTTTTGAAATCCTTAGAAGGAAACATCATTTACTTCTTGTCCCCGTCCCCGTGTTCGTTTGTAAACGCCATACCTTACTTAGCAACTTAGGTTGGCGCTATTTCTCTGTCTCTGTTGTCTGTCTGTCTGTCTGTCTGCCTGTCTGTCTGTGTCTCTCTTTCTCTCTGACTTTTCGAGATAGGGTTTCTCTGTGTAACTGTGGCTGTCCTGGAATTCACTATGTAGACCAGGCTAGCCTCGAACTCAGAGATCCACCTGTCTCTGCCTCCCAAGGGCTGGGATTAAAGGCATGTGCCAGTCTCCTCTCTCTTTTTAGGCTTCCTCTCCTCTCATAGTCCCCTAAAAAGGTCAATTTTGTAGCATGTAAATCATGTCTCAATAACCACGAACAAAAATGCAAAAACCAATACACACAGCTAAACCAAAAAAAAAAAAAAAAAAAAAAAAAAAAAAAAAAAAAAAAAAGCCATTTGTTTGCCATCAAACAAACAAAAACATAGAATGTGCTTCCTTCCTGTTTTTAACTGAAAATTGCAGTCAGTATGAAAAGATGGTTACTGCATAAACAAAAGATTTCGATGATAATAAAGGACCAAGGGAGGGAATCCAGAGAGGCATGTGTTGACCATGGGCTTATCTTACAAATGCCCGGGCCATCTCTCAGAAACAACCTGGAAAGCCCAATACGTAATTTACTTTATCTGTCTCCATTTGCTGCAAAATGTGTCTTATGCCGGCACCTGAAACTCCGCGATTAGAATAAATTTATTCCTTGAAAGAAACTGTAAGGGTCGTATGATTCTCTCTGCTCTAGCCACACTAGGAATTCCTGTACTTTAAAAAAGTGCCACAAACAACCCCAGGCTAAGAAGGACTCCAACAAGTCAATTATCATTTGTATCTATTGCCCCTGAAGACATTGGGGCTGCCTCTCTAGAAATATAATTCTGTAACAATAGAAGTCAACATTCACGTGCAAATAATCAAGGAAAGGCAGGGGAGGCCATCCCTGCCCAGAGGCAGGCCAGGCAGCCCACGGCCTGGGCAGAGATAACAGGCTGGGCTACTGAGTTATTTGCTGGGAAAGAAGGGAGGAAAAGGAAATGGAGAAAAGCCCAGGAGGAGGAAGACCAAACCCACTGATCATTTCCTTACTTTCTTAGACTGACAGTCACCCTTAAAGAAACTGAGATCAAGCAAAGAGCACTCCTCCTCATTCATCTGGCCTAAGTGTGCTTGCCTGTGACCAGTCACCAGGTCAGGGACCCGTATGCCAAGCACGTTGCTGCAGCAAGCAGGAAAGAGAGCAGTTCATGGGGCAGTGGCCAAGTGTGATCCAGTCTGGAGTTGAGGGCAGTCTTCTAACCCTTCCCTAACTCTGTGGCATGAAGGGTCACCAGCGGGGTTGCTGTTATAGCGAACACTCAAAGCAAACTCGAAGGTGAATAAATGAGAATGCTTACACACACACACACACACACACACACACACACACACACACACACACACACGAAAAAAAAGAAAAGAAAAAAAAGAGAATGCTTCCACAGTTTGTTATAAGGCAGAGGCCGGTTAATGTCTGTGAAATCCGTGCAACTTCTGGCTGAAGCTCCCAGCTCCCTACTGACGCTGGCCCTCCGTGGAGAGTGCTCCCACGTCCTTAGCTTGCCTTTTCTCATTGGTAAAGTTAACAACTGGTCAACACGGCCACCTTGTCATTGGCACTGTGATATTGAGGACTCTGCTTCTGGAGTCCTGGTTAGTGTGTGCCCTTCACTGCCCACTGGCTCACAGCTCCCTTGCCACGCTGCCCTGGTAGTGCATTGCGAAGCTGGTCATCTCTAGTCTTATGGACAAGAAGGATACATCACAGATGAAGATGCATGGAGACCTCACAGTTGCTGGGGTTTTTGCTGTTGTTTTTGTCGTTTTTGGTTTGTCGTGGAACTCACCCTGTAGACCAGGCTGGCCTCAAACTCAGCGATCCTCCTGCCTCTGCCTCCTGAGTGCTGGAATTAAAGGTGTGTGCCGCCACCACCCAGCTGTTCCTGTCATTTTAACCATTTTTGCCTGTCCCTCAGGAGAGGCCGGCAGCATGGCACAGGTATGACGTCACGATGCTGAGCAAGCAAGCTCCAGAGCAGCGTGATAAGCTTCGGCTAGAAAACTGAGCAAAGCAGCCAACCTGGGAACCTAAAAAGGAATTGCCTTTACTTTGACAATAGGGCAAAGGTTATTATTGGGGAACATGATCTATTCTGACCATACTCTGAGGGAAAAGTGAGAGGAAGAGACTGAGAAGGATGGGGCTTTCCTTTTTCAGATTTTTCTAATATGGCTGGTACAGCCAGAGCCTTGCCTGTAGGAAAGAACTGACTAAGATTGGTCTTGGTGTCCTGTGTGCTAGGCCACAGAGAGGCCTAGAGATCAGCAAGTGTGACCAGTTAGTTTCTTTTGGGCACATGGGATCCCTGCATGAGAGGTAGGGGCATCGCAGTGGCAACCTGGATGAGATTGCAAGCCGCTAGTCTCTGCATGCTCTGCCTTGCAAGAGTCAGAGATGGCTGGGGAGACTGTCTCAGAGCGTTCCTTGTTGTTGCCTGGCTTATTATCCCAGGCAACTTCTGGTACCTCTAAGCAACCATCCTGCATTTGGGAACTTTTAGCATTTTCCCATTTTTAAAAGGTACTAGCCTTACAGAGTGCCAGCAATAGCCCTGGCACTGCCATACATGCCTGGCTGAGGGGTGTGTGTGTGTGTGTGTGTGTGTGTGTGTGTGTGTGTGTGTGTGTGTGTGTGTTAATATTCATACCAGTGTCTATAGATTTTGGTACATGGTTCTGTTTCTAGGAATTCTTCCTACCTATGTGAATGAAATGGCAGCATTGTATACCAAAGTACCAGAAGTGTAGCAACTGTCTGTTGAAACGTAATGGCCTATTCTGAAGCTGCTGAAATATTAACATGCCTGTGTGTATGGCTGTAAACAAGCCAATTTATTATCTTTAAGATCTATTCATCTTTTTTAAAATGCGGAACAATCTCAAGGTTTTTTTTTTTTCAAGAATGAAAAGAAGAGCGCAACACTCAGTGGCTTGCGGACCCTTCTTTCTTCTCAGTAAAAATAAGGAGGCTAGACCATGTTCCCACTGCCTGGCAGGGGATCTGAGAAGTGCCCGTGGAGTTCTCATGAGAAGGAGACAAGGGACTTGGGGTATGGGAGGGAGGAGGTCTCTCTCTTTACTCCCTTTTACACTTTTCATTTTGAATTGTAGAAACTAAAAAAGCAGGGTCCTAGGATGCATCTGGTTTGCTGTGTGGTTCTTTTCCAGTCCCTTTTATTGCCAGCACCATACTAAGTACGTTTAAAGTTACACCTGTGGGTAGCTGGGCCACACCCGCAGTCCTGGCACTGGGACTGTATCACCAGCTGGGTGACTGTCTGTCCTAGTTTGCATGTAGGCACAGCTGTTCTGGGCTACGCAGCTCCCCTTACTAGGCTCTTCAGACTTTCACACATACCTCCTCTCCCTTGGTAAGTTCTAAAGCTGTGCTCCTGGAGGGATGTGGAGCGAAAGAACACCTCTGCTATTTCATGGACCGTCCCAGCATCTGACTCACCATTCATTTGAAATGTGAAGCCTGACGTTCTCTCTGAAGCCCCTTAAGTCATTTTTTTTTCTGGGGTCATTTCTGGAACCATTCGCCATTATTGCTAATATTGCCCACGTAGGCGGGGCTTCTCCTTGTATAACAGCAAGCTTGGTATTCCCCGTGAGGAATATCAGACAACCTCTTTAAGACCAAGGTTCTAGAGCAATGAAGGGAAGGCTAACATCCCATGTTCTTGGAAGGATGTAGCCAATGAAGAGCAGTAGGCACTGTTCATCCGTTGATTAATACAAGATAAGGGGTCCTAGAAACTGAGACAACTTTGACCCAAGGACAGTTGAGTAATGTACTGATTATTGGAGTCAGGAAGACACTGGATCAGCCATAGACAAGTAGCATTTCTTCAAGATATCTTCACGATAATCTGATACTAAACACACTGTGTGCATGATAGTAAGTAGCTCTGCTATTGCACGCTGGGGCTCAGGTGGAGCCCTCTGCCTCAGTGAGCTTAATCCTCATGACTGAAGGACAGGAACGATGGCATCACAGACAGTGCTGCCATGGAGGGTGCTTCTTTGTGTGAGGGGATAGATTAAGGACTGGGTCTGTGTTCGTCAGCTTCTTGTCACTGTCACAAAACACCTGAAAGGAACAATGGGAAAGGAGGAAAGGATATTTTGGGCCGACAGTTTGAGAGTTGTGCTCTGAGATGCGATGGATCCGTAGCTTTGGGTCCGAAGTGAGGTAGAGCATCCTAGTGGTAGATCCGAGTGTCTAGGAAGCTGAGTGAGAGCATGTGCACTAACTGGCGTCTCCACCTTTCAGTCTGTCAGTGGTCCTGAATTTAAGGCAGGGCTTATCTCCCAGTTAACCCTTTCTGGAAACAGATTCACCCAGAAATGGGTCTAATGTCCTAGGCCCTTCTCAATCCAATCCATTTGGCAGTAAAAATGAACCACAGAGCTCACCCACCCTCCCTGCCGCCCAACGTGATGTGGAAATGTTCTCATTGTGCTGGAATTTGAGCCAAGAGCCAAAGCTGTAAACCAAAGCTGCTCAGCATTTCAGTAGGCTCCAGAAAGCTCCTGCTGATGGGAGTAATGTATAGAACACTATATAAATTTAATAATTCAAGAGAATCCCAAAGTAGGCGGGCATGGTGGCACATGCCTTGAGTCTCAGCACTCAAGAAAGCAGAGGCAGGCGGATCGTTGTGAGAACAGACTGGTCTACAAAGCAAGTCCAGAACAGCCAAGGCTACATGGAGAAACCCTGTCTTGAAAAAAAAAAAAAACCAAACCAACAACAACAACAAAAAAGACAGCTCAAAGTGTCTTTTCGCCCACCTCTTGAGAAGCACTTTTAAAGAGGCCAGATTAAGCCATGTTTCTTATATCTACTCACATACTGTCACAATGTAGGAGTACTGACTGTAGCGCTAATTCAACTATTCTATGCAAGTTATTGTCTAAACTTTGCCAAAACCTGATCATTGTGGAAATCCTTCAATACACCCGATCTGCTAGAGTAGCGATAAAGGGCCCTTAAGGAAAAAGTCTCTTCTGGTCAAGAGAAGAGAATCTCTGTCCCAGAAGGAGACCTAGCACTGCTGAGGTCTGGGTCACTCACCTGGCTAAAGGAAGGCAGGCTCACCTTAAGCAACACTAAAGAGGTGACCGTACTAATTAGTCCTTTAATGAGATACTATACTTTGCTTCTCTGAATTGCCACCCTCTAGCATAATCTGCTAGGGAACACAATCACACTGGTTCCCAAGTCTTCCTGATTTTCTGAATTATCCACAAAACAAAATAAAACAAAAAAAGAGGGAGGGGGGCAGGATTGGAGAGATGGCTCAGGACTAGCTGCTCTTCCAGAGGAGCTGGGTTCAATTCCCAGCACCCACATGGCCACTCACACCTGTCTGTAACTCGAATTCCAGGGCATCTGACACCTTAATAGAGACACGCATACAGACAAAAAATGCCAATGCATATAAAATAAAATTGTCATTAAAAAAAAAAAAAGTCTCTTGTAGCCTAGGCTTGCTTTGAACTTTCCAAGTTGCCAACGATGACCTTGAACTTTTGATCTCCCGGCCTGCATAGGATAATAACAGGCATGTGCCACCACATCCAGTTTTATTTGATGCTGGCGATGGAACCCCAGGCTTCCTGCATGCTAGGCAAGCCACCCTCAAACAGCTGGATCTCACAGCTGCCCCTGATCGAAGACTCGATGACGTGATTCTGAGGCCACTGAACCCACCAGAGCATCTCCCACACTCGAGTTCACTGCTAAACCACAAATATCCCACAGCAGAGGCAGAGAGTTCTCTGTAACCTTCTAAAAACCCCGTTTCCGGCTGGGTGTGACAAAGTGACTGTTTAATTGATGCAAATGTCAGGCTCAAATATTTTTAGTCTTCCTCCTCGTTGGTACGTGAGTCATTTGAAATGACAGATTGCATGTTAAGGGGAAGCAGGAACCTCCTCAGAGGATGGTAACCTTTTCAGTTTATTCATGCATTGACCCTCAGGAGGCCAGTCTCAGATTCAGCAGGAAGCTACCTTGTGCCCTTCTGTCCAGAAAGCACAGTCCAGCTTCCAGAGCAAGTGAATCTCTCTACTCCATGAGAGGGGGAGTCCTCTTAAGGGAGAAGCGCTTCCCGGTGAATTCTGTGCTGCTCATGTCGAGGCCCGCTCCAAAATCTAGCACATTCCCAACCCATATGTTCCTGCTGTTTAGGGAGAAGTCTCTTTTCTCTAAATTTTAAATATTAAGTTATTATTATAGGTTGCGTGTGTGGAGGTCAGAGGACAACACTGTAGTTGGTTTTCTTCTTCCACCATCATTATGTGGGTTTCAGGGATTGAACTCAGGCTGTCAGGCTTGCGTCATGGGGCAGCAAGTGTCTTCACTCGGATATTTTACCTGCCCCAAACATTGTTAATTTTATTTTAGTGGATTTCAAACCCTAGAGCCTTTTACTAGGGGATGTGTGTGTGCATGTGTGCACACAAGAGAGAGAGAAAGACAGAGACAGAGAGAATTTTATTTTAATGATTTAAGACCCTGGAGGCTTTTATTGGGGGAGGCATGTGTGGTGTGGTGTGGTGTGTGTGTGTGTGTGTGTGTGTGTGTGTGTGTGTGTGTGTGGAGAGAGAGAGAGAGAGAGAGAGAGAGAGAGAGAGAGAGAGAGAGAGAGAGAGAGAGAGAGAGAGAGAAGAGATTGTCCAGGTGATAAACAAAGGCAGGTGACAGATGTGACAGTGTTCAGATGCTTTAGTTTCTTTCCTCTGCAGCTGAGAGGTTTTTGAAGGAACTAGGCAGAAAGGAGATTTCCTGAGTTCTCTCAAAGAAAGGGCAGCCCTTCCTCTTTTGGTTCACTCCAGGTTGGCTCACAAGACTCCAGACTTAATGCGTCAACCATTGAATGGTGATTTGGAAGAGCTAAAGGGCTGGGTGATGTCTTGGTCAGTACAGTCCTTGCTACGTCAGCATGGATCCCTGAGCACGTGTTGGGGTTGCAAGTGCATTGGGAGTTGGGGTGGAACCTGGCAGGTTCCTGGTGGTCAGTGGCCAGGAAGTCAAATGAAGAGATGGGATCTAGTTTCATAGAGAGATCCTGAACCCTCACAAAAAAGGGGGTGAGCTACCAAGGAAAGAAGGACCTCCATGTTAATCTCTGGATTCCACACTCATGTGCACACATATGCACGCATACCTGAGTACACATGTGCACACACCTACCTAAACATGTATATACAATGTACATGCATACACACAGAGAGAAAGAGAGGACAGAGACAGAGATAGAAAGATACAGAGAGAGAGAGAGAGAGAAAGAAAAACAGAGAGAGAAACTGGAAAAAATCTGTGTCGAGTGTTGGGCACAAACAATCTAACTCACTTTGTCACGGGCCCCTGAGCTTCTGTGGTTGAACTCGGATTTGTCCCCTATGTGCTAACCTGGTCACTTGAACCAGAAATCTCTCTTCTCTATATTGTAGGTCTTTCAACAGTAAAGCACAAATGATCTCTAATGTTCCCTCTCTATTTTAAAAGCTCTCCAAGCTGCTGGTTGCCATGCCTCCCCTGGCACACGGTCATTTCTCTCACCACAGGCACAGTTCCAGTCCCTTCCCTGTTGGCTTACACTACAGAGCAGTTGTCCTTGTAAAGAACCCTGGATCCATCCAAAGAGGTGGCTTGTGCACATGAGTGGTACATCTGGTGTTGAAGAGAGAAAGTGGAAAGATCTAGAACATCCTCTCAGAGTCATTGCATGAGCTGGGTGAAAAGCTAGGCAAATCTAACGGTTTTTTTTTTTCTTGCTTCCTACCTTCATTTATTTATTCCTTTTTTTTTCTTTTTCTTTTTCTTGCTCTCTTTAAAGTGAGATACGGGCAAAATGATAAAAACAGGGGAACCAACGGTTTATGGGAATCCAAAAGCCCCGAATTGACATTTCCTCTTATCCAGCTCCATCCACCATTGCCCAATTCTCTCTGAACACCACGGAACACTGTTTCAGTAGAGATAAAGACCAGCTTTCTGTTGACTTTATTTCCAAACCCTGCCTTTTGGAATTGACATAAGAGGAGGACACAGTGTTGGCCAGGCCTGACCTTCGGGTCGCAGACTTCAATGTTCCTGCCTATCTCCTCAAACAGAAACACCATGGTGACAGATATCGACAATACAAATAGAAAAAGAGTAACGTGGGCTTTGGACCCCAGGGCTAACAAGCTCATCACACACTGTTCACCTCTCTGCTCCTTCTACCTCCAAGGGAGAGAGATGGAGGATTTGTTTCTCCCCTTAAAATCTCCTCAGCAGAGGGCCGTAGTCTTCTTCAGTGTGACCTACACCTTTAGGGCCCAAAGGGCAGCAGAAGGGAGAAGGCCCTGGTTTGCAGGGAGTGGCTGCAACAGAGTGAGGCTCTCGCTTTGGTGGCAAGCCTAAATCAAGACAGTGGTAGCATTCAGGCTGAAAGCCAGGCTCTGAACTAAGACCTCTGTTTTATCTTATTTAAGCATTGTGACTTTGGATAAGTTTTGTCATTGTTTGTTTTTAATGTTTTCTCTGTTCTTTGACTTTTCTAACATAATAGGAATATCAATCGCTTCCCTCCTAGGGGCTGTAAGGACAGTTACATGTTGATATTTTTAAACAGCTTTGAACAGTGCTTGGCATATAGGATGAGCCAAATACATTAGCGTTTCTCTTACTTGGGTGTGTTAGCAGTATTTTAGGGGAGCTGTTTGCTTGCAGCCTGCAAGTGTTCTTCCCTGAGATGGCCTGGGTAGGGCACTAGTCCTGTCACTCTGACAGGAGTGGTCAGCCATGCCTGGTCTCTTTCTCCCTAGAAGTTGAGCCCTCTCTCCCTCAGGATGGGTAGCAGACTTGTTCCTGTGGAAGCTAGCTCAACAGTCTGGTAAGTTCTGTCTCTTGTCCAGTTGATGTTTCAAATTTCAGTTCAAACATGCTTCCCCTCTGAGAACTTTGCCTTGCCTAGCCTTCTGCACAGCAGTCTAAGCCCTTATCTGCAATGCCAGCAATTTGTGGTTGTGAAGCACTGTGACCTTGGGCCTCAATGGATGGCAAAATCTGCCTCTCACTGGTGTGTCCCCCTTTATACCCTCGATTTATTTCATAGCCTGATAGTCATGTGTTGGCTGTAGAAACAGGAGTGGGCTAAGACAAGGTGCCGCCCCAGACCAATGGAGGTGCCACAGAACATGTGATGCACACAACATATCACTTTCCATAAATATGAAAACACAACAAAACAACAAACAAAACCCTTCTGCATTCATTCCCTCATACACCTGGATCCAAGAATTGTGGCTGGCCTCTGTGGCACCTTTCACTGCTTCTTGGCTCTCTTCTCTGCTTTTCCATTAAAAGAAAATGCTCAGAGCAAAGATCATGGATTTAGCACAGCGCTTGGGCTTAATAATCAATTCTGATGCCTGGCAGAAATGAACAATCTTTCCCAGTGGAAAGCGCCTGTCCTACTTCATCTCCACCCCGCCCCGCCCCCGTCCTTTTGGGATACTTGCAGTGGGATCACTTAGATTAATTTCACATAGCCCTTTAGTTTCTCCTCTTTGGAATCAGGCCTGTTATTTGGATAGAATGTCCCCAAATTGGCGATGCTTCTACTAGCTGAACTCCTCTACAGACCATTTAAGCAGGCCTTTCCCCTACCCCCCCACCCGTTGTTACCAAAAAAGAAAGTATCTGTGCACATGTGCATGCGTGTGTGTGCACGTGTGTGTGCATGCATGTGTGTGTGCACGCGTGTGTGTGTGTGTCAAGAACTGTACAAGATTTGAGACATGAAGACTCATAGTGTCCTCCTTCCCTGGGGTAAAATTCTGTTAGTACAATAACAAAAGGGAGGAAATCTTGGCAGGTCCTTACCCAGCTGGGCATTAGAAGGGGGTGGGGAGAGTTGGAGACAGTTTTAAGAGGTTGAATCTCACTCCATGTGAGCCATGAAGTCCCAGGCCCGTGGGACTATGCTGTGATAACAAGGCAGAATGGTCCCATCCTAAGTTAAGAGAAACAGGACGGTCACTTAGATCAGTCAGCTTCAAACTTCACCTTAGGCCACACTGCCAACAGCCAGGTGCAGAGGTTGCGAATGTTAACGCTCACATAGCCAGCCAGAAAATGAGTGAAGTGGGCCAGTTGGGACAGCAAGGGTGTCCAAACTTGGAGCAGTATATCTCACTAAAAGGGAGCAGGCATTATTCAGAGCCAGTGGGTTGGTGCCGAGCCTTCGAATTTTTAAAGAGAAGAGGGGAAAAGTGAAATTCAAATGCAAATATCGTCATTCAAAAAGTCTAGGGAGGGCCAAGTAAAGACCACGGGCAATGAAGTGTTGACTGGCCTGATCTTCTGCAAATTTTAAGTCTCCAGTCCAGGCTGCCTCCTTTCTGTGTGCTGCAGGCCTCTTAACCATGTTCCTAGCCAAGCCCCAGACATAATAGCTTCCTGGGAAACTGTCATTTCTAAAGACCAAAATGGTTACTGGTGCTGGAGCCTCGGAAAGAGGAAAGAGGAGCGGAGGCACAAAAATGGTGGCTCAATTTCTGGTTATTTTCTAGGAAGCACTGAGCTCAGGCATGTCGAAGGCTCAGACATGGCGGCATGCCTGCTGGTTGGTGTCTTTTGCTGACTCTCATCTTGTCTTCTCTTATTCTTTGTCCAGAGACCCCAAGGGATCTGCAGACTGTCATTGCTCTCTGTCAGGACCACATCACATGGTAGAGGTCTTTGGCAGCTTGTTTATTCAAGAGTGGACAAACACAGGAAAAGGTAAGGCAGACTCCTTAAAATTGAAACCTGGACTGCCCCATCCCTTGCTGTGCCATATCTACATACACCTCCTACTGTCCAGCGCACTGAAACAGAATTCCACTGAGAGGCTAGCATGGAAGCAATAGCTGGCTGGTGATGGGTAGGGATGAAACAGTTAGACTACGGCTGGAAAAGGTCAAAGGGCTACAGGTCCAAAGAAAGTGTGGAGTTTCAGTTAGTGGGTAATCAGGAAGGTCTGGGGAGGATGAAGTGACATTCAAAATGTGACAGGGGCTTGGTTTGGATGTGTGGGAAGTCCATTCCTTGGAGAGCTTGCCGAGTGAGGAAGGGCGAAGTGGGGACGGTGCCACCAGGGCACTGTACAAAGAATGAGAAGGAGGGCTTCAGGGTTTCCCTGGTGGATTTTTGGCAAGCCTCTGCAGGGGCAGGTGGATGGCAGAGTTGGCTAGACCTGGAACTGTGTGCAAACTGGGCCAGGAAGCAGGAGAGAGGAAGTGAGACACAGTAGGTGACTGTCACACTTAGGTGAGATGTGCAGAAATATGTGAGGCAGAAGACTGGCAGAGACAGAAGCAACAAGGGTGTGCTGGCTGTCACACATGTCCCTGATGACCCAATGACTTCTCTCCTTCTTCCTGAGACCTCTTTCATCAGGTATTTACACTCAGCATCCTGCCCAAGCCTGTCCAGTGAAGGTCACTGGGCCATCCTGTTGTCACTTCCTGGGGTCATTTAAGCTCTCCTCTCATTGGCTGGCCAACAGAACTCACAGATTCTCCCGCTTGCCAGGGATGAATGCCTACGCCCTCTAAGCCCCAAGGCCCCTCTCTTTCTGGTTTCCCTGCTACCTCCTGGCCACCCCTCTTCTCTGGTTTTGTCTCCTCTTTGAGTCCTTGGGGACCTCCTTCTGCCTCATAGCAGTTTTAAATGGTATCTATGCCACTCACTGTGTGAGGATAGACCTGACAGCCCAGGACCTGAGAGACTGAAACAGAAGGATTGACTTCGAGGACAGTCCAAGCTGTGTAGCGAGACTCTGTCCTCCAAAACCTTAAAAATGAAAAGGTAAAAACAACAAATACCATTTGTGTGTTCATGGCATGAAAATCCTCTGAGGGCTAGCCTTGACCGACTCAAACGTCTGGACCCCCTTTCTACTTGGGCTATAGCAGTAGACACCTGAGATGACTCGAGTTTTCTCTGCCTCCATTTTGGGCCTTTGCAAGCTCACATGCTCTTCTCCCGGGACCCCATGGCTGCCTCTTCCACTGCTTTGTGGTCTTCATCCTGTTTTGTCATATTATCCAAAAGCAGGCCCCTTATACGACCTGCAGCCTCTCTCTCTGCCTTGGTTTCATTCATAACATCACACACATCGTACCTACTTATAGCGTAATTTGTTTGTCTCCACTCAGATATAGGTTCCACAATACAAAAGCCTTGTCTTGTTTTGTTTCATTGCATGAATCCCTGCTGTCCACAAGCATGAACTGTGCTAGGGACTTGCCATGTCTGTTGAGTGAATGAGGAGAGCACGGAGAAGCATCTATACCTTGCCATTCTTTGTATTTGGGGAGCAAAGATGTATAGAATGCCATTGATGTAGTTTCTGGTGCGAATGATTGGGAGACAGAAGGACAGAAGCCCACAAAGGGGAGTGGTTTGAAAGCTGTGTGAGGTCAGGGACATTTTGAGTTTGGTTGTCTTGGAGATGTCATTTGATGGTGTCTACTAGGGTTTTGGAGATAAAGGACTAAAGAGTGGTTGGGCTAGATGTAGGGGTGACTTTTGTCTAGATGGAGGTGTGAAGGAAGAGGAAGTAGGGAAGAGGAACACACAGAGAGAGTCTTTTGTGGGCACCCGTGCATTTAGAGAAGAGAGGCTGGTAGGAACATTTTGAGAGTGACAGACTAAATAAGAGGCTCACGGAAACCAAAGGTAAGCATCTTAGGAACGGCTTCTGGTACTGAGGAGGCTCAGGGCTGGGATTGAGCTGTTGGGGTTGATCTCCTGGAGACCTGCTACTCTGCTATCTTAGAGCTCTCCAGAGACTCCAGCAGTGCCCAGGAGAGCAGGAAGCCTGGCAGAAGCTCCCCGCAGGCAGCAGAGCTTGGCTAGAAACAGCTGTCAGAACCAGGTCACCAAGGCGAGGTGACAAAGGACAGAGACACAAAGTGGTGACATTAAGGGGAAATACTGGCGTTCTCAGATCAAGGGAGTTCTGGGAGGGAACTTAGGGACTGGCAACTTCAATGTTTGCCTGGTGGGGAACTTGTTGTCAAGCCTGCTGGTCAGAAGCCACGAGGTGCAAGTTCAGAACCAACACCCACAAGCTGTCCTCTGACTTCCAGGTGTCCAATATGGCAAGTCCCCTCCACACCTGAAAATAAGTGATATTTAAAAAAATAACAATAGAAAAGAGCAGGGTGTCTGGCCTAAGGTCACAGGAATCTGGGGGGTTCCTGGACTGCTCCCCACCCCCCACTCGGGTATGACCATTGCTCTCTTCCTGTTGCCAGCAGCAGGTATTTCTCAACGATGAGGCTTTTCACCTCCAAAGCTAATATTTGTCTCCTCTTGATGCAGCATCTTGTGTGTTACTTTTTAACTGGAGCCCAGGGTTCAAAGGCCTGGCTATTGTTTAAACACTCAATATCTGAGGATGGCATGTACACTGTCCTCTCCCAACATCACTGATGAACCAGCAAGGAATGGCTAAGTAAAGAGAACCTGTAGAAAAGGCCAGGGGGGCCAAGGAGAGACTGCAGCCCAGCAGGAGGGGCTGGAGGAAGAAGACCCCAGGCCAGAGGCCTTAGAACTGAAAGCTAAAGGACAGGCATGCCCCCATATCCCTGTAGTATGTATTAAATCCAAGTGAATGTTTAAAATCTGCTTTCAAACAGAAACTCTTCTGCAAATGCAATGCTTTGGCTCTTTGTTCTGTTGCACAAAAGGGGTATTTGCATGGCCCCTCGGGGGCCCCTCAACTTCCTGTTGGGAGCGGTGTGCTCCTGGATGTCTTTCAAGTTGTGTAGACATTTCATAAGTACAGTAGAATTAGGGATTGAAATAGACTCCCTGCCCTCAAAAACCTTCTCTGCTATGTTTCTTCCTAAAAGGGCATAATTTTGATTAAAAAAAAAAAAAGATTGTTTTTTGAATTAAGTGTCATCTTTAGTATTTGTTAACATAAAACTATTTCTGTATCTAGCTAACTGGTTACTTGTATCTTAGTAAATAAGTTTATTGGGTTCCCCACCCTTGGGATGTTTGGTGGGGGAACCGGCATCTGGGTCGTACAGTCAATAGTTGAGTGGTGGCCTCTTGCTCAGCTACCCTGGGTTTACAGTTCCAGCCTGCAAGTTTATTTCCTTGCATGTAAACCGGTGCTAACATTATCACTGGGCTCAACTGGAGATCTATGCAACATGCATCAGAATCCTGAGAGGGAACTGAAGACTCTAGAGGCTTGGTGAATGGCCACAAGACCACCTGTTCTTCCCCAGACTGCCATTCTGCCTTTACTTGAAGGCTGTAGGGTAGCCGGTCCCAGAGAATTGTGGGGCAGTGGAAAGAGGGTGCCTGACTTCCTGAATGATTGTGGAATGGAGCACCTGCTCAAACCTGCAAAGGACCATGGGAAAAAGACTTTTGCCAAGCCACTGGTGATTTTGGGACTGTTCGCTACAGTGTTAACTTGTCCCAGTGAACTCATTTCTTCTTACCTGAGGTTCTTCCAGGGAGGAGGAAGCGTGAGTCATGGTCAAGCAATCTGGAGAACAATCCACACTGCCCTTTACGAGGTTTGGGAGCTTCCACTGCAGGGTGAGCCTAGATTGCAACCTGAAGGCCAAGGTCACTGCAAGCTTCAAAGCCTACGAAGTGACTATATATTCTGAAAGTGGTGACTGATCCACTCCGTGGAGAATGGGGATACTATCTGAATATTAAACCGATTCCCCATTCATGATATCATGTGTGCTTCCAGCCAAAACATTTGTTTTAAAACAGGTTCTCGTGTAGCCTGCAGTGACGTTGAATCTGACATGTAGTTGAGGATGGCCTTGAACTTGTGGTTCTCCCTGGGAGAATTATACTGTTTTACATAGTTATGGGGACCGTAGCAGGCAAGCACTCCACCAGCTGGACTACATCCTCAGCTCCGGTTTAGTAAATGTTATTAGGTTACGGAATCAGAACTAGAAAAAAAATTATTGGAATAAATTATATAGTTCTACATGAAATTCTGGAGAAGACAAAGATAATATGTAGTGGGAATTTCAGAAAGAGTTTGAGATGTAAGGGCGGGGATTGGCTTGGAGGAGGCATGAAGGAACATTCTGGAGTGATCACCCAAGCCAGGGCTCCAGAATGGGGCGGCTGGAAAAGTGCTTGCCTTGCTGGAGGACCCTGGGTTCCATCCCCAGAGGCTATGGAAACAAAGATGACAGAGAGGCAAGTTCATCTCTATGGAGTGGTGGCCAACAACCCTAGCGTAGTTTCAAAAAAAAAAAAAAAAAAAAGAATGACACCTGGATGAGGTCTTCTTCAGGCCTCCACAGCCCCCACTCACAAATGTGTGTGTATATAAACATACATGAAGAAATTGTCCAAGCTAGGTGTGGTGGTGCACGCCTTTAATCCCAGCACTCAGGAGGCAGAAGCAGGCATATCTCTGAGTTCGAGGCCAGCCTGGTCTCCAAAGGGAGTACTGGGCAGCCAAGGCTATACAGAGAAACTCTGTCTCAAAACAAAACAACAAACAAACAAACAACCCCCCCCAAAAAAAACCACCAAAAAATAATATGCCCAAATTTGTCTTTTATCATAGAGTTGGTTGAGGAGCCTGCTGGAGTGTGGTCAGGGCCTGTTCCTCCATACCACAGATGCTCCCTTGCTGCACTTGAGTGCTCAGTTTAGTCTGTTCAGCTTGATGCTGCTCTTACTCAGCACCCAACACCACTGTGAAACGGATTTCCAAGGTGAGCCCTTTCTTCACAGAGGACAAAGCCTTCCTACCGGCATCAGGACAGAGTCTACAGAGCTGCTTAGAGCATTCCGTCAGCTCCTGTGCTGCCCTGCTCGACAGCTCCAACAGGAAGCAATGCTTCAGGCTGCACATCCCCCGGGGCTGAGGCCAGCATACCTGAGATGGCATGCTTGGGGTTCAGGGACCCTGCTGGAGATGCAGTTAGCAATCTCCACCCACCTTATCACAGGGCACCCTTTCTGTTCTGAGGTTTGCAGCCAGTGGAAAGGCAGCCTGAGCCAGCTTGGGCTCAGAAGTAGAAAAGAACAGAAAGTACAACAGCAGCACAAAAGGGTGGCAACTGGGCTGCCACTGCAAAGGAACCATTCAAAACTGAGCCTTTTCCCTTCACCTGAGCCCAAGCTGCCTCCTCTACCTCCTCAGGCCCTTGTTTGCAGTTGGTTCTGGAAGCTACCCATGGAATCTGTGCCAGGTCTTAAGGTAACTCAGGCTTGACTCTTTTTTTTTTTTTAAAACCCACTTCAATAATCCGGAACATATCCACAGCCTCTGGACACTGTGTTGAGAAACAGGCTCAGAGGAGGGTGCCAAAGGGACAAGAAGTAATGCTTGTTTAAATTTGGCCACCCTCCTCCTGCCCCAGCTAGATACCTGTGCTCATTGCTAACTTCAGGTGTTATAAAATTATGGAAGTGCCAACATCACTTGGACCTAACAGCAGGTTAAGGGTTTATCAACCTAGCAACTACACAGTAGTTATATCTTATTCCCCACACCTTCTTTTCTCTGTAAGAAGCTGGTCCTTCCCACCTGTGTTGGTAGTCTCCTCTCAGGCCCTGGGTGAGGTGACAGGAGCTCTGAGTGCCAGTGACGACTTCGAAGCAAGTTTATAAGACTACAGTAAGGACTGGCTGACAACCTCGAGTCCTGCTCGGGTGTCCCAGGCTGGCAGTCCCTGAGTGGATGGGCCAAGGACATCAAGGGGGCAGTACTAATGGGGAAGGTGAGGCTTCCTCTACCCCCCCAGGAACAGAGAGATTGACTTTGATGGGTAACTGGCACAGGTCTGGGTACCCAGAACATCTTTCTGAAAACCGCTGTGGCTTGGTTGTTGATGTCATTCACTGTCCCGAAGTCCACGGCATGTTAAAGAGCAGAGGTGAAATTGGTAGCCTTTGCGGGGATGGAGGATCAGGACTGTGAATGTTGTATAAAGTGAGCATCCTTCGGTTGAATACAAAAGACAAAACCGAGCATTCGGACGGGGACAAGTGAGCCACTTACTATGCTTTCTCCCATGTGTTCAGGGCAGACTTCAGCCCTAAGGCGGGGCTCTTAATGGGGTTAAGAAAACAATCACACCTTAAAGCTGCAGTCATTCAAACCTCTGACGAAGCTTTAAAAACAGACAACCCGCACTACTTATGTAGGAAATGTTCCAGATTCCATAATTCTTTATTAAATATTTGACAAGTTGCATCACCTCTTTACAACAACTTTACTTTGTCACATTTTTTTTTTTTTTCATTTGCTGTCAGGAAAACAAACTACAGTTATCTCTTTAGGTCTCTCAAGAAGAAAGAAAAGGACTTGACCATAAAACTTTGCGTGGAGTACCAGATCCAAGCGAGGTTAAAGCTCTTCGGACTGTGAAAACGAGCAACAGCCACCAAGCTGTCTTAGAAAAATGTCAAGGTAGTTTGGTTTTTGACCATTGTATCAAATAGCACTCAGCTTTGCGTTAGGAGGTGGGGTTATAATTAAAAGTTAAGAAACATTGAGAATTCATTTGGAATGCTTGAAACTCTTTTCACCTTTAAAAAAAATGTTTCATTTGATAACAGATCCTGAAGTTAAGACAGCAAGTAAATAATACCTTTCTAGGGTTCTCTCAGGCACAGAGGGTCAGAGCTCTCAGGACGGGACTCGGAGAGAACTGTAGAAGGGGATAAGCTCTCATTCCCTTTGAATCCAGATTACTCCTAAGGTGTAAAAATGCTATACAAATATATACAAATATATTTGGACAGCATACACACAAACACATATGTATCTGTTACACCTGGGGTAGCAGAAGGAAGAACAGAGTCACAGTTAACAGGGAGGGAATTGTGACAACGTGGGTAAGATCAGTCTGGGGATGAGGAGCAGGCTGGCTTGCACAGGAGCAGACGTCTGTCAACACAGGCTATGGTCACAGGAAAGGCATTCAATACATGGAGACGCAGTGGAAGAAATACAGGGCATCAGAGGCCACGCACGCGCCAACAGATGCTCTTAGACCCCTACTTTCATACAAACATGAAACCAGCAAAGAGACATGTGGTTCAGACACGTGCTTGGAGCGCCGACATTTCAAAGAAAGGATGGGTTCCGAATGAGAATTTTTCTTGGAAAATTCCATACCAACAGAAAGCTACCCCTTTCCTAGAAAACACTAGACAGGCTCGTGTCCTAACGCTACAGCTTTTTCTCTGACACACTGAAAACACTCTGGGATGGAGTGTGCATACACAGATGCATATACACGGTTCATTAAGGCTTATAGAAATTAAAAAAGTGGTCCAATGTACATCACATTTCTACCCAGTTTTAAAATCTAAGGTACAAAGAGGAGTTTATAAGTTTTTTTTTTTAAACACACCCCAGTCCTGAAATTGGCAGTTTTGACATGACTTAGGATATTCCCCAATGCATGAATTAGACAGAGGTAGCATGTGGTCTTCTGGGAGCCAGAGAGGGAACTTGGGGCTGGCAGAGACTCTGCACAACAGCACCCCTACTGGCCAGGAAGAGAATGACAACAGATAGCATCTCCCTTCTGTTTCTGAGATAGAGAGGAGTGGACAGAAAGAGAGCTAGTCCAGTGGTGAGGGGCTGGCCAGGCTCTTCTTGCAGACTTCCAAATTTTAGAGGTGAGACACAAGGTTACAAGGAAAATAGAGAACACATTAGAAGCTGCTGAACATGAGCCTGACTCTCAGAACAAACTGGAATCTAACAAGACCAAGAGCGAAAGGCCATGGGAAATGCAAAAGTGGTTAGAATATTTTGCAACCCACTTCCCAGAGCCTCTAAGGGGGAAACAATTTGTGTCAAGTCACCTTAAATCATTTTCAACCTGAATGTCAGGAGTCTCTACTCTCTCCTGCTCAAGGTCCTCAGAAACAGAATTTTAAAAATCTTATTCGCCCCTCCTCCCCAGCCCCCAGCAATGAGGATCAAGTCTACAGCTAAGTACATGCTAGGCAAACACTCGCCACTAAGCTACAACAGCCCTGAAAACAAAAATAAAGTACACATCTCCAGTTCTTGGGACCTGTTAAAGGACCAACTACGGAAAAGTAGAGATCAGTGTTTCAGACAGACGAGGAAAGTGCACCGAAGACACCTAGGATGGACCAGTGCCTACCACCACCTGTTCTGGAGTCCGCAGGCTAAAATGGGGCAGGGCTAGAAGCCCAAGACAGCCATATGATGCTCAAAGCCCTTCTACAATGAAGAGTCCTGGAACCCACCCCACGGTCTCAAAGTAAATGACCCACGGCAAGCAGTTTCCAGGGAGACAGCATGACGTGATCTCCACAGCTCAGAAGGGAACAGCACCTGGCTGCAGTGGGGTGTCTCAGAGAATGACCTGCCACCTGCCCCTCAGGCACAGCAAAGTCTCCACAGCCATATGCAATTATTGTACAAAGAAGGCCAGGGAAGGGCATCAAGATCTGGAGACAAGACATCAGGCATTTTAGGCAGCAAGTGAAACTTCACAAGCCAGAGGAATAGTGAACTGTATTTTTACTTTCCAACGGGCCAACTCTCCAATCTCCAGTAACAGTAACAACGGTGAAAAATCTGAAATTATTATAGACCAATGAGCTGAAGTGTTATTCACAATGACTTGCCTTTCAAGTACTCCCAGGAGTGTATTTTATTAGATCTTTTCTGATCATAACTCAGAAATGATCAGAATTAAGTCTTCTTTTAGTATTTAATTAAAAAAAATTCTTAGGAAAGAAGATAACTTGCAGATGTCAGTTTTCTCCTTCCCCATCAGGTGGGTCCCAGGGTTGAACTCAGGTCGTCAGGCCTGGTGACAAACACCCTGACTCACAGAGCCATCTCGCTGCCCCCCCCCCCTTATTTTTATTTTTTTTGCATTTTTAAAAATACTTGACTACTTTGCATTTAGTAAATAATGTGGTTCAATAAGGGCCTAGAGAACTAAAGAGCCCCCGTTCTTGGAATAGATTCTGATTTCTTCTTCAATCAAAATACACTGCTCAGCTCAGACTTTGGCATACTCTGTAACAGAGAAATGGGTTCTGGACTTCGAAGGTTATAAAAAAGAAAAATAGGATTCCCCCATGCCCCGCCCCCACCACCCGCCCAGTATGTTAACTATAGGAGAAAAATATCTCACCAGAAGACAAGAATAGTGAGTACTCATTGTTTCTATAATTACCCCATAGCATATGGATAGAAGCCGATGCTCAGCTTGGTAGGATTCCACCGTCTGGGGCTTCACCCACCAAGAATGGCCATGGCCTCTTCATGGCACCCACAGCTGTGTAAACACGAGCAATTTCTTATGCCAAGGGTCCTTCTTACGTAACAGAGACCACAGTCTTTTTGTCTTATTTACAACTGGCAAGAGATGAAAATACTCCACGTCCCCTGACTTCCACGGCAGGGTGGAGGACAACACACGTTAAAGGGACAGCGGGGATGTTGAAACTCCCACACTGCCTCAGACATCTTCTCAGAACACAACAGAACGAGACTTACAAACGGCAGACACCCTCGCTCTTCCACCACTGCCAGCTGGGCAAGGCAGCTCGAGCTTAGTGGATCCCGCTGGGTCTTCGAGCTCACTTATAAACTAGCACACAACAGACATGACGGGGGGGGGGGCAGTACACAGTATCAGAGCATGCAAAGTAGGTCATTATGTCACACGACTTGGCTAAGTGTACAGTAAGTAAATCCTTGTTGTCGAGTAGAAGTTACAAAAACGGAGAAAGTGGGTGGAGAGGCTCAGCATTACATCTGGGTTCGCACGCTAGCAGCCAAGTTCACAATTAACAGACGCTGTGCCAGACGGATGTGAAGAAAACAATCATCTCATGTCATGTGCGTGAGAAAGGAAAATATGAAAACAAAACCAGATTATGACCTCCATAAAGTGCCTTCGGAATCGGTGCAGCCACAGCAAGTCAGGGTTAGTTAGCTACTGCTTAGCAATTCCAGAGGCAGGACATGACTGACTCTGGCTTCCTCGGTTTTGAGTCAAGCAACAGCAACAGAAATGTCTCTACGAACATCAAAGGGAAAACAGAATTAAGAGGGGCTGTACAGCAACAGGAAGGGTTGAGGGCTTCCGATGAGAAGTGACAGTCCAACCCCGTCCTAAGTGTGTGATGGCACACGTCAGTCATTCTAAGGGACAATGGCGTCATTCTTTTCAAGTTAACACAAAGATATCATGCTATGTTACAATTCTTCCAGCCTGTACCCAGAATCAAAATTTGTACAAAAAAAAAAATAATATCCAGTTTATTTTCATTCTGAGTATGGAAAAAAATTATTATGCTTAACTTTATATTTGAAATTCTTTCGAAGCATTTGTCTGGAGAAGGCATTTGGAGAAAAACTAGTCTTCCAATTGTAATAAAATGGAGGGTAGGGGTGTCAAAGTACTTCAAAAATAAAAATGTCACTGACATTAAGCTTGATATGAAATTCAAATACAAAAAAAAAATATGCTCACTTTTCCAAGTACATGAGACATCTTTAATTGTAATGAAATAAAATCTGAAAAATCAGTCTAAATCATTTTAAAAAGTAAACATGAGTTGTAATACTATACCTGTAGCGTGATTAATTCCATTCATTGTCATTAGAAAGTATGCAAAATATTTATTAAGGGCTTTGCCTGCAGAGGCACAACATAAATACAACAAGTCCTCCTGAAATGTAATCAGTGTACACATCAACCAGTTGAGAATTGGTGGTGAAAGGGGGGCGGCACTCGAGCTGGGGCTGGGTTCCCTGGCGGAACTTGGGCAGGGCCTGGACAACCTGGGCTCCAGAGCCAGGCCAGGCAACTGCTTCTGCCACCGGCTCTGCAAAAGTCTGCTAGGCAAATGCAAAAGTGCACGTGGAACTTGCTGGAAGGGCAGTGCCCCCGACGTGTGAGGCCTTCCTTAGTCCACACCTTCAAAGCCTTGAGCATTCTCCACAGCCATAAGAAGTTTCTCCCGTAAATCTTCAAAGGTTTCATATGGAGGTAAGTCAAGGCGATTAAAGCTGCCAAGGGAATGGAGAGTGGAGGTGAGTGGCTGCCATGCTCCTTGCCAGAGCAGCACTTTTTTGATTTGCCTAATGGGCAACGGCCATTTGAGCAAGGGAATTAAAGAGACATAGTCACACTTTTATTATCCAGAGTCAAATTCTAGCTATGAAAGTGTCTATGCCAAACAGACTGTTCAATCAGTGGGGAAAGAAAATAATCTTTCAACTGTCCATGACTCCTCTGCTGCTTGGAGGGAGATACAAAGTTAAGACAAGCATGGATATGCACAGAGAGACTAAAAAATCTGGGCTGGTGACATGGATCATCAAGTACCAGCCTTGCAGGCAAGCCTGGCAACCTAAGGTCCATGTCCAGAAGACACACATGAAGGTGGAAGGAAAGAACTGACTGTAGAGTTGTCTTCTGACCACACTAGTAGCATGTGCATCCTATACCACAACACACACACACACACACACACACACACACACACACACACACACACACACACAGTTATAATAAAAACTCTTTTTTAAAAGAAAAAACAATGGTGCATGAGGCAGGCACACGTTAGGAATGAAGGATGGACAGACTTGCTGCTTACACCATCACTGTTCCAGCATGCCTAGCTAAGTGCTCCTCTGCAGGCATAAAGCAGGTAAGGTTATGTGTTCGGTGCTGCAGATCCCTAAGCACAAAGGCGAAGCCAGAGTGCCCTGGGTCCCAGTCCTAGGAATGCTGCAGATCTTACAGCAGGGCCCAGGCTTCCTGAGCTCCAGAAAGCTGAGCTACCTCTGCTGTCCAGTTGGCTACCAGGGAGGGAGGGAGGGAGGGAGGGAGGGAGGGAGGGAGAGAGAGAGAGAGAGAGAGAGAGAGAGAGAGAGAGAGAGAGAGAGAGAGAGAGAGAGGGCTGCATTCCTTAGAGTCCCCTAGAGCTAGAAGGCTCTAGCTGGGGCAGGGTGGATATAGCTCATGCTTTGAGAGTGAGGTCTTTGGATAGAGATGAGCGGCCTCTGCAAGAAATTAAATGCACTTACTTACGGGTCAAGTTCAAACCCTGCCTCTACCATCTGTGTGACTTTGGGCAGGTCATCTCACTTCCCTGAATCTGTCTACTCAAGTTGGAAGGAGTATGGGAGGGTCAAATCAGAATATATGCAGAAGGGGCTGGGAGCAAGTGCCCAAAAGATGTCAGTCAGCTAAGGCAACTCACGCAGTACTTATTTAGTACGCGCTCTCTCTCAGCCAGCTCAGGAGCATGTCCAAAGGGCTGTCAGCTTTGTGAGGAAGCTGTCTGAACCCTGAAGACATCATTCCCTGCAGAAGCAATCTGAGAACTGTGGACAGGGCTTGCTCTGAATGGCCAATTTCAGTCTGAAATCAGTGTGCGTGTCATCAAGGACCACTCAGGCAGTGACCACGCTGGTCCACACAGAATCACAAAGAGTCCTTCTGGTGAGGTAAGGGCACCCATAGTGGCCAGCTCCTCCACTGGCAGTTTTCACAAAGGCTCTTACAGGCTTTGTAGGTGAGAAAGGGTGCTCCTCTTTAGCTCAGTATAGCTAGTGAGAAAGACAGGACCACACTCCCCTATTTGCTAAGAAGCCAGAGGGAAGGAAAAGGCTGTGCGGAAACATGGGACCCCAACTGAGTTTGGACTAGAAGGATCTTGCTGAATGCTGCTAAATCCATCGGGCTGAGCCAGGTGCAGTGGCGCACGCCTGTAATCCCAGCATTCACGGAGGCAGTGGCAGGGGGATCTCTGTGAGTTCGAGGCCAGCCTGCTCTATCAAGTGATTCCAGGACAGCCAAGGCTACATAGAAAAACCTTGTCTCAAAAAACAAAGCCAACAAACAATTTAAAAAAATCCACCGGGCTGTGTCTGTCCTGTGCTGGGTGTTGTGTGACTCTTCTAAGCCAATTCCTAGGGCTTCTTCCTCCCTCTCCAGCCAGAGAAGTCGTGCTGATGGTGCCACAGCCCATGGGTCACTCCCAGACTGTGTGAATGGAAGGCCTTTTAAACTGATGCTATGGGGATTTTGTCCTCAATTTTATTTTTTAAAAAACATTTATTATATGCATGTGTGCATACCACAGCGCACACATATGGAGCTTGAAAGACAATTTGCAGGGGTTGGTTCTTTCTTTCTGACATTTGGGTCCCAGTCATCAGTCCTGATGACAAGACCCCTTTATTCGGAGAACCCCCACTAGATCTTACCCTTATTTCAAAACAACCAATTTAAAGCAAGAGTTAAAAAAATTTAAGCTACAAGAATATTAGACCCATTCAAACCATGGCTTAAGCTTTGCTCCCCTTTATGGAAGAATTTATATTCATCTTACACTACTGTTCTTCTGCACTGGAAGCTATAGGTGGGCAGAGCCCAGTGCTCAATGCTCCCACAACAGCCTCACACAGCTGGCACCTAAGATAATGCTGACCGCAGATTCATCTTTATGTTTATGAGTGTTTCGCCTACATGTACGTGTGCCACATGTATACCTAGTGCCTATGGACGTCAAATCCCCTGGAAGTGGAGTTACAGATGGTTGTGAGCCATCTTGTAAGGATCTGGAACCAAACCCAAGTCTTCTGCAAAAAGCAACAAACGCTTGTCACCACTGAGCCACCCTTCCAGCCCCCACAGGGATTTTGTTACTTACCATGTGTGAGCTCTGGGCAGTTTTTCAGGACTACCCCATTGCTCTATTGTAAACAGCTGAGGACCATTGGAACCTGGGGCAGGGGCAAGAGGAAAGACACATCAACAGGGTTTAAAATAGTAGAACAAAGTTGTGGGACTTAGCAAAAAAGGGGAGGCGGGATTATCAGGGAGGGGCCTGTGGGAAATCCCCAGGTCTGCCAGGCTCAGGGCTTGGCTCATCTCCTGTGCAGTACAGAATTGTGCCAGGTGTGGCAGTGATAGTGTAAATGCAGGGGCAGCAGCCTCTCTACTTCAGGGAAAGTAATGCAATGTGAGCTTTGATAATGCAAAGCAGACAGAGTCTCGCAGTCTGGAGGTGGGAGGTTTCAATCACATGGGTAATTTTCAAAATCTGGTTTTTAAAAAGCTGAACCAAAAAAACCCTGAACTGTGGGGGTGGGGGGGCAGGGATAAAAGAGGAAAAGAAGCCTTCAGGCTCTCTGTACAAACACCATCTCAATCCCTGCAGGTGGAAGCATCTGTTTTGCATCCCTATGAGTCTCTATGGAACAACTGGTCTGGAAAGGGTCCAAGGTGGCAGGATGCTGCCTGCTTGGTCCTCACGTGAGGACAGAGGAGTTTGGGGGCATGCCATGCTCACCATAAAGTTCAGCAAATCCATTCATGGGTACTCGGGAGGTGCCTGTGACAAACTGTAGTAACCGGATCCGCTTCTCAGCATCCATCAGTAGCACGGCCTGTCAGAGGCAGAAGGTCATTGTCACCACGCTGCACCAAAGCCATACTACATATGGCTGTAATGCAGGCAGGCAACCAAGTTGTCGTTTATGCTGCCAAAGAACCACCTACGCCACTGACTCTGAAAAATGGAGTAGTTTCTCCCTTTCTAATGGTCGCGACAATCCCAGCCTCTCTAATCTCAGAATCGCCGGGTTCCTTTTTTTCTTTCGCCAGCAGGCCAAAACAAATGGTACAAGAAGAAAACTCTGCGGTGGCCTCAAGTTCAGGTCTCTGGATTTGAGGTCTGGTGGCCGGCTTTTTGAAGCTAACTCTAACCAGGCAGTGTTCCAGACATATCTAAAGAAGAGGAAGCCGGTGATGAGACCGGGCCACAGAGAGCTCCCTCATGACATTTCATGAATAGAAGGAAATAAGAGTCAAAAATGGGCCTCTGAACCAATCTGTATGCATCCCAGATCCTAACTGCTGCAGGAACTAGACTGGTCTTCCTAGGCATGTGACTCGATCTTCTATAAAATAATCCAAAATCAAAGTTGAGGTCCAGTCTTTGAAGATTCTGGTTCCTTTTCTCTGTATTTTTACTGGCACTTGAAATATTAATAACAGATATGCAGAAGTTAAAACAAGTTAGTGGCCTCCTTCTCCTCCTTTTTTTTTTTTTTTTTTTTTAAAGTTAGCTCTGCCAGTTTTAGTGCCATACGCCTTTATTTCCAGCACTTTGGAGGCAGAAGCTGGTGAATTTGTTTTGGGGCCAGCCTGGACTACACAGTGAGACAGTGTCTTTAAAAAGAACAGGTGTATGTTGAAATGTAGGGCTTATTTCCTTTTGTGAATGCAAATGATCTTTTAATTTTAATTCTTTTGTAGAGGGATTAACTGCTTTTGTTTATTTATTTATTTTTAATGTTTATTGTATTTGTCAATGCTTTCCTGGGCCCAACAGAATACAAGCACTGGCCTTAAGACGGTAAATCAAATTTAATTTGGATCTTTGTGCAAGATATAAAAAAATAAAATGGCAACTGGAATAGAAACAAGTTGAGAAAAATGATGTTCACACACGGATGAGCCAGCTCGAAGGCATGCCAATTTCCAAGAATGCTCCATTCTGATTTCCCCAGCAGAGGCCTAGCACAGAGCTATGTTATTCTGCCCTGACTGGAGGAAAGCCTGGGCAGAGGGTGAGCCTGAGAGCAGGAATTACCTTCCAGAACCACTGGATGACAGGGTGGTTGGGGCAGTAGCCGTTCTTGTAAATAGAATGCTGTCTCCAGTCGTTCACGTCCACATCACCCAGGCCACACATCAGCAGCTAGGAAAGAGATTCATCAGGTATAAACGAGGCAGGACATCCGAGTTGAGAGCTCTCCTGTTTCTGTGCTGCCTGGTGTTCGTCACTGGACAAAGCAGGTGAGCGAGCCTTTCAGGAGAACCAGGATGCAGATGCACTGGCTCACCTTCCCTTGACATTCATGTCAGAGTTGGCAGTCTCTCAACTGATCTGCATGCAAGACCATGGTATTTTATGCTGGAAGACACCAGTCATCTTTCCAGCCCACACACTTTAAAGCACAATGCTGCAGAGTTCTGTGTATTCCATCAGCATACATACAGGAGCCTGGCTGTTACTTGTCTAGATATTTGAATTATTCCTCATGACAACAAGAGCTCATCTCCCCAGATGGGTCAATTCGGGGGACAACCAATGATCTCACCACCCAGCATCCTGCGGGTACCTAGGCAAGAACTGGTCCCTTGAATCAGTACTTACTCTAAAGTCCGTTCTTATCATAGGAGTTTCCAACACACATGATATTCCCAGGATGAAGACCATTTCCAAAGCCTGAAAACTGCACTCCTAGGCCTCCCTGGGATCACCTCCAGGGGTTGCTCCCTTCTCGCAGCCTCTGGCTTCATCCTCAAAACTCTAGCACAGTTTTGTAGATACAGAATTTCCAATGCATTCATCTTGAAACCTCTACTTTAAACTCTGAGGCATGCTTTGTAGGACGTGGGCTTGGATGTAACAGCTGCGGACAGATGCAGCCCCCATCCTTCTGTGTCTTGGTTAAAACCCGAAGTGAGACATGTTTTTGGTTTTCAGGTTGCCCCCCTTCCCCCATCTACACCAAAGCCGAGAAGCTGAGATGGACAACCCTTATCCACCCTCTTCTGCTACTACCCAGTGGCCTCCCGATGATGTTCCTTATTCAACACAGACCACTTCAAGTTCAAGGTCACATCGCTGGAGAAGGTGTGCAACTACAGTGTGGCCAAGTCCTTCAACCATCTACCAAGGTGGAGAGTTGAAAGCAACCGAGGACACTGGGTCAGCCTGTAAGTAGACTACTGTCCCAGAAGGCTGCAGTGACGCAGGCTCCTCCACTGACACTGCAGTCTTCCTTACTTGGGCTCTGGGCTGTGCACCCAGCACAGCTCACCCGAAATGCTCACAGGGTACCAATCTACTTGGCTACCATCGCCAGCCTCCCAAGATTACGAGAAGGGCCCCGTAACAGAGCACATGCTAGATTTTGTCTACGCGCGTCCAGGATGTCACGTGTCAGGGAACACCAAAACACGACTGCAAAGTAAGGAGATACCTAAGATCGTCTACTTCATATAAAATAATAATGAGATCACAAACCTCCAGCTCATTTTCATCAAAAATTTTAATCAAATCGATTGGAAGAAGTTCCGTAAATCCCTGAAAAGAAAAGATTAAAAACACCTTAGGCACCCTGTTCTTCGACAAAGAACAATTTCCTGGATAAAATAAGATCACGGTTAGCTTGAAACTCGTTCCTTACTGCTGGCTCATGTGGCAGGGATGGTGTCAGGTGACCACAATTCCAATAAAAGCAAGTCATGTATAGGAGCTTGAAACACACAATCTAGAAGCTTCCAGTGCTTGAGGGCTTTCTGAAACCCTGTGATACTGGGAAACTTTGGGCAGGTGGGTTACAAAAGCAATTTATGCCACGCTTTTGTGAGTCAGTGTGTCCTAATATGCATATAGGCCACAGACGTGTGAGAGGCATGTTTAAAAATAACATGCTGGAGGCATGGGTGGAGGAGAAAAGGAGGCCGTGTGAGCTGGCATGGAACCGACAGGAGAACAGCAAGCCAGGCTCTGGCTCCTGAGCTATCCTTGTTAGGGTGACCCAGGAAGTGACTCTCAATGCTGGGGTTCCTGAAAGCTGGGCGGTGCTGGGAACATGTTTCCTGGGACCTCTTGTCTTAAATAGAGTGCAAAACGTGCCATAGCCAAGTTCACCCTGACAGCTTACATCCCCTAGCCCCTGACACAGGTGCACGTCCTGCTCAGGGGAGGGCTAGCTTCATGGTGTACATGCCACTGAGTTTAAGAGAACAGTTTGATGAGAGAGGTTCCTGGAAATGACTACCTGAGGGCTTGGGCTTTTCCTTTAAGAGAGTGTTTGTTTGGTTATTGTGTGCATACATGCATTGTGTGGAGGTAGGAGGGAGAGGACAACCTGTAAGAGTTGGTTCTCTCCTGCTACCAGTGGCACTGGGGGCTTACATTCAGGTGGCCAGGCAAGAAGCGCCTTTACCTACTAAGCCATCTCACCAGCCCCTCTGGTTGCTTTTAAATAACAAATATCATTATTACAAAGAAAATTCACTTTTACAAACACAAAACACTTTTCATGGTAACCCCCACTGAAGGGGCTGGGAATGTCTCCTGTGGTAGACTAGGCATGACAGCGGTGGTGGCTTCATTCCCTCACAGGGAGAAAGCTGGTGCCTGGATATAACATAAAAACCCAGAGCATGAATAGGGGGAGAATCTGTGGGAAGTTTAGAGTCACAAAGGGAAGGGCTTTGAAGGGAAGGTTAGCATGCCTGGGTTGGGTAGGGTCTGAATGGGTGGAAACTGTTTTTTGGAAGCACATGGACCCACCCGGTGGATGGACACAACCAACTCTGTAGTGTTGTCCTTTAGTCTTCACATGTATTTGCATGCCTGCATGTGCACACACATAAATAAATTCAAAACAAATAAACAAATATAGGTGGAAGGCAGTCAGTATAATCCTAGCACCTAGGAGGCTAAGGTAGCATTGCCATTAGCTCCAGGCCAGCATGTAACACAAAAAACTCTGTCGCAAGCAAGCAACAATGCCACTAAAACAAGTTTAAAAACAGAGAAAAGCAAGGCAAGAGAACACACACACACACACACACACACACACACAGAGAGAGAGAGAGAGAGAGAGAGAGAGAGAGAGAGAGAGAGAGAGAGAGAGGGAGGGAGAAAGGCAGTGTATCATAGAATATTCCCACCTTGGGAAATGGCCAACAGGGAGAGCTGCCCATGCTGGCCTTCTGCATTCTGTCCCCGCCCTGAGCCCATTAGCAGTGCTTACCTCCAAGAAGGCATTCATTTGCTTCTGGACCCTGTTCACAAATCTCCACTGGATGACTAAGCTGTGAGAGAGAGAGAGAGAGAAAAAAAAAAAAAAAAGAGCAACATACTTAGCCACCTGTACAGTCACTGCTTTCTCTCTACCTGGGCCTGCTACTCCTTATGCCTGCTACTCACTCCTTATGCCTGCTCAGGGTAAACAGAGAGTCCTGAACACCAGCAGGGCAAGGTGTGGTGGGGCTTGCTTTGGTACACCTGCTGTGAATCCCTGTATATCTTTAAGAAGCAGCCGAACATCTGGAGAAATCTCCACCCTCTCTGAGGTTGTCAAGAGCACAGCTGGTCTCCTTGTCCACATCAGCTTCAGTGGGTCAAAATGCTCCAAAAATGAGACTTGGTGAAGAAAGGAGAAAAGGTAGCCTGGGAAGCTGGCCCAGCAGTTAAGGGCACTGGCTGCTCTTCCAGGGGACCTCGGCTTGACTGTCAGCCCTATACGGCAGCTCACAAGTGTCTGTAACTCTAGTCTCATGGGATCTGATACTCTCTTCTTGCCTCCAAAGACACCAGCCACACACTGTGGTGCAGACATACATTCAGGTAAAACTCCCATACACGTGAATAAAAATGTAAAGATCTGTTAATAATAAAAAAAAAAATCACAGAATTGATATTCTAAGAGCATATATAAGGGGAGGAGGTCTCCCTCAGTCACAGACATAGGAGAGGGGAGAAGGAGAAAAATGGGAGGGAGGGAAGAATGGGAGGAAACAGGGGAAGGGCTAACAATCGAGATGTAATATGAATAAATTAATAAAATTATAAAAAAAAATCACAGGATGTGACCGCACATACTGACCCATTCACATGTATGTGTAAGTATGAACATGTATTTTGTTAAGAGCATGTTATCAAAGCATATATTATGTACACTGATATTTAAGAAAAAAATTCTGAGACAGGGTCTGCCACCCCAGTGCTGAGGTTAAGGGTGTGTGCTACCACGTCTGGCCTTGTAATACCAAAGTTCAGAGATGAGTCGTAGAACCTGGAAATCCCTGAGACAGTGTGAGCAATGCACACGCGGTCCTCATCTTTAAGGTGGCAACATGACAGCAGCTTGAAGGAGTAGTCTGCCACAGCACACACAGCGCTCAGCTGTACCTGCACCACAGGGCTAGGCTGCAATCCAGCACCCAGCAGCACTCTTCTGGTAACTGGACACTTGGGGGCCAGCGAGTGGGAAATTTCAACCCTTTGGTTACATAGGCATAGTCTGAGCCATAATATCCATCGGATTCCTAGGATTCATTGTATGAGCACATCACATATTCACAGTAGGTCTAGACGTAGATACCCGGGCCTACTTTACATCAGCAACTATAATTATCGCTATCCCAACAGGGGTAAAAGTATTTAGCTGACTGGCTACCCTCCACGGAGGTGGTGTTAAATGATCACCAGCCATACTATGAGCCCTCGGCTTTATCTTTCTTTTCACCGTCGGGGGGCTAACCGGAATCGTCCTGTCCAACTCTTCACTCGACATCGTCCTACATGACACATACTATGTGGTAGCCCACTTCCACTACGTCCTATCCATAGGAGCCGTATTTGCTATCATAGCAGGCTTTGCCCATTGATTCCCCCTATTCTCAGGCTACTCCCTCAATGATATGTGAGCAAAAGCCCACTTTATTGTAATATTCGTGGGAGTTAACATAACCTTTTTCCCTCAGCATTTCCTAGGTCTATCAGGCATACCTCGACGATACTCGGACTACCCTGATGCCTATACAACCTGAAATATGGTGTCCTCCATGGGCTCCTTTATCTCCCTAACAGCCGTTATTATCATAATTTTCATAATCTGAGAAGCTTTTGCCTCAAAACGTGAAATTATATCAGTCCCCCACACATCTACTAATCTAGAATGACTTCATGGATGTCCCCCACCTTATCACACATTCGAAGAACCCACTTACGTTAAAGTGAAATAAGAAAGGAAGGATTCGAACCCCCTAAAATTGGTTTCAAGCCAACCTCATAACCTCTATGTCTTTCTTAATAAGATATTAGTAAACACATTACATAACTTTGTCAAAGTTAAATCACAGATTAGACTCTGTATATCTTATATGGCCTACCCACTTCAACTAGGACTTCAAGAGGAGACCCTGCTTGGCCTCAGCCATCCTGGGATGGATAGTTTTGAAAAAAACATTTGACACTGCGGCTTCACAAAGATGGCCAGTGGTGTCTGCCTGGCGTCATCCAGTAAAACTGTCCACGGCCAGAGCCAGCGCACTGATTAGTGTGAACAGACACGTATCCTACTTCTGGCGTATTTATTTACTCAGCGTCATGAACTTTTATCTCAAAGGGACAAAAACCAAACCAACCCCTCCTCCCTATATGTTTTTGATGCTTCATCAGGGTCTCCCATGTAAAGTGCACAAGGCTCTCCATTTCTTCCTGAGTACCCAGCAGGTGTTCTTTGTATCACACTAGAAGATCCTGGCCTGCACTCTGAATTTAAGCCCACTGACACATTCAAGCAAGAAGAGAGGAGGACATGTCAAAGGGAGTGCAGACAGCAAATGAGCTCAGTGTGGGCCGAACCCACTGCTAACACACACACAGAAACCAGGACTTGTGAGCCAAACACCATGGCGGCGGGCATTTCTCTCTCCGGCCCGGGCACAGACTACAGTGCATCCTGGAAGAGCCCAGAGCTGTGTTTGCATCATGCTGCCGCACCAAAGAGGGGGATGCCATGGGCGCCACCGAGGGAGTTCCCTCTGCCCCCCCAACACATGCACACCTGCAGACACAAAAGAACACATACTACATACACACACACACACACACACACACAAATAGATTGTAAAAAAAATATGTGCATACATACTCAATATATTCTCTTTTGTTTTCATTCGTTACCATTATTTCTGACCCATTGGGCTTCAGATCCACTTGATACGTCTGTGATTATGGAGGGAAAAAACAACAATCAACAACATGAAGTTATTTGAATTATTACTGAGTGACATCTTACTATAAAAGGAAGAGAAGTAAAGTTTATTCAAAAATATTTCCCAGCAATGGGCTCTATGGACAGGAGACTTATCTAATGCGTCTTTTTAACGATTCCAAGACTATACGGATTTAAAGATGCTATCATCAGAGGCAAATTATTTTAAGGTTATTTATGAATTTCAGTTATTCTTCATACATTAGTAGCATTGAAGAAGAGAAACATTTTTGCACGCCTGTAATCCCAGCATTTGGGAGGCAGAGGCAAGTGGATCTCTGAGTTTGAGGCCAGCCTGGTCTACAGAGTGACTTCCAGGGCTGCACAGAGAAACTCTGTCTTAAAAACCAATAAATAAACTAATAAATAAAAAGAAAAGGAGTTAATTATATTTAAGGAGAGAAACGTAAATATTAGAGAATACTCATCAAGCCCAGAGAGATCCAAATTCCTGTCAACCATCAAGCCCAGAGATGCAAACCCTAACATTCTGCTTGTTACTACAAATTAAGTTGCATGAAGAAATATGCATGGAATCTCTTTTACGAGACAAAATTACAGGGACTTAAAAAACAAAACAAACCTCAACTAATTAAACATCATCATCATCATCATCAACAAAAACCAAGTAGGAAGGAAACACACACTTTTGCTTAAGACGCCAGACAGAGGTCATTTGTTACTTTCTATAGGAGGTCAGAAGACAACTCTGCCTGACATCCTTCTGTGAGCCTCCCCAAGACTGGGAAGGACAAAACAGATTTCCCCTGGTCTTCCCACTGCCAGCACTCAGGGTAAAAAAAAAAAAAAGTAGCTTGGACATTTGCATGATCACGTCCTCAATCTGTAGCCACGCCCATTTCACTCATCCCTTCCTACCTAGCTGCATCAGTGTCTTTTCTCTGGGCTCCTTTAAGATTTCTCACACACGTGGGAAGCCAGGGAACTGAACTCTTGACTTTGGCTCTTGGTCTTGGCCACAGGTAGGGAAGCACACACTTGATGCTCCCTCGAGCAACGCAGAGCAAGTGTGTTTCCATATGGTAGTCCTTACGGTGGGCTCTACTCGGCTCATCCTAAGGCTGTGCAGAGACTGTGACTGTCTCTGGGCTTTTGTGTGGACACGCACCACCTTGAAGAGACCTCCCAAGAAACACTGTCACCAGGGGACAACTAAACCCGAGTTTCCACGTTTAACATGAGCACAGCCTTAGAGTCTGAGCGCAATGACAATCCCAGCCAGGCGACTTCACCCTGGAAGTAACTTTTAGAATGGGGATGTCGGGGAGAACAGCAAAAACCACAACAACAACAACAGAAAGGAAACTGAGCCGAAACCGAGCCAGTAAGAGCCACATCGCCACAATAGAGCCACAAAGCAGAGGGAAAGGTCCCCAGTGTCCTGGCTGTCACCCATACCTGACCACAGCTGGCCTTGCTATAGTGAACAGTCACAATGCTTTCTGAACAACCTTCCATTCTAAAAGCAAGGGTTAAAATGCCTGGCTGACTTTTAGGATCAGGGCTCTTAGTTGAGACCCCAGCAGTGTTTAGAATTCACTAGCTTTGCTGGGAAACAGAAAGGGCTGTGATGGGGGAACTCGGTGTCCTGGCAAATGCTGGCAAATGCTGCTCAAGGCTGTGCTGATAATTAGCTGAAAGTCTATGTAGCCGTTTCTGTCTAGACACGCTGAGCTATAGCCCACAGCACAGGAGACGCCGCTGAGGAGCCACAGGAGCTGGACACACATACCTGCCCGAAGTTCTCTTCATCGATGCAGAACATAAGGTCAAGTTCCGTGGGGTCGTTTTCTAGGATCCATTTCAAAGAGTTGTAGTACTCGCTGTCCTACAGGAAGACCCAGAGAGGAAAAGTGAACATTCGTTTTCAAAACAGAAGTCCGGCTGGCTCCTTTACAAATAAACCTGTTCTAATGTAATTCCATGCACAATGCCCAAGGGTGATGCAATTCAGCAGGGGTAGGGAGCCTGCTCAACCAAAACCACTTCCTGCTTATTTACTTTTATTTATTCTGTGTCTGTGTCCCTGTGCACATATGTTGCAGTGCCCTTGGAGACCAGAAGGGGAGTCAGATCCTCTGGAGCTGTTGTTATGGGTAGTTGTTTGTTGGCCATGCTAAGAACCTAATTTGGGGCCCACCTTTCCACTAATTTAAAACACAAGACCTCTGGACAGTGACAATGTCTGTGACTTCCCCTGTTCTCTATGGCTAAGGCCATCTGCTTGGGAAGACAGTCAGACAGCTAGACTGCTCAGGTGTCTTGTCTCCAATTCCTCTTGCCGACTCAGCCTCCAGCCTGGCTACATTGTGGCTGTTGCCCGCCACAGAATTGAACACACTAAGCTCCTGTCCTGGAAGAGTGAGCACACTGGAGAACAGGCAGGGCAGTGATCTAACTGAGCACCACACGCTCTGTCCTTTCTTGTTTTCTCAGTGTTCTTTGCCCACTAATTTAAGGAAAAAGCAGGGCTGTGTTGTGTTCCAGAAAATAGTAGCCAAGAGACCATCAGGTCTCCTCTGCTCATGCCCAGAGTCTCTTGCTGGGAACACGACAGGCTCAGAAGACACCAAAAATAATATGCACATCATATTTAAAACACTAATGGCTGGGGCTGCAGAGATGGCTCGGCAGGTGAGAGTATGCACTGCTCTAGTGCAGGATCCAAGTGTAATCCCTAGCACTCACATGGGTAGCCCACAAGCATCTGTAACTCTAATTCCAGGGAAAGCTGATGCCTCTGGCCTCAATGGGCACAAGCACTCAGTTGCATGTATACATTAATTAAAATAGTAAAAATAAATAACAACCCCTCCAAGACAGACTTAGGCACTAAGAATAATTTCTAGAGCAGCAGCGTGTTGTGCACCTATAATCCCAGCACTTGGAGTAGAGACAGGTCTGTGTGTTCTAAGCCAAACTAGAATGAATATGAAGTGAGACCCTATCTCTAGCCTCTTTCCTCCACTGGTGGATGGGGGAGGGGAGAACAGAAGCAATTTCTGTGTTCTTATGTTCCTAGCCTCCTCAGGATGGTACAACAGAAGCAGAAAGCATTGGCAAAGGGAGGAGGCTGGAAGGGAAAGTGGCCTGGACTAAGACAACAGATGCCAGCCAGTCTGCACATGCCACAGAGGTCCGGAGTACAGCAACCGCCTCGCCTCTCCTGCGACGATGAGCAGAAGCGCAGCCTGAGTTCTGGTTGGCACCACAGGTATCCCTCACTTTCTTAACTCTGCCCAAGGCACAGTCCATGCACCACTGAGGCCGAGGGATGCACAGTGTTCTAATTCAAGTGAGGACATGAAAGCAGAGCTGTAATTCTTCCATGAGGACAAAAATGCACCTAGTGCACACATGTGTGTACACACACACACAGTATAGGTAAACATAGAAAGGCAGACATGTAAGTGTATGTAAGGGCGTGTTTTGTTTTGTATCTGTCCTAGCCAAGGATGGTCAGTCCAGGTAAGCAGCAAGCACCATGCCATGTGAGCACCACTCTCTGGAAGGCCTGTCTAACCACTCAGGTCTCACTCTCCCACTCTGGGGTTGTCATTTACTCCTCTGTGCCGAGACGACCACATCTAGGTGACTACTGTTTCGGCCTTGCCTCCATGACGTTTATGAGGGCATGAAACAGAAGGTGGAGCCTTTTAACACTTCAGATGGAAAACAAGGCTACAACCGGGTTTCTGATGTCCCATGGGTTTAAGTTGCCCATCAAACCTCAGCTGGTTAAGCAGAGGGGACTGAGACTTAGGTGTGCCCCTCCAACTGCTGTGTTTTTCAGAAATCAACTATAATTTGCTTATATAGAAATGGGGAAGATCAATGAACTTCCATGCAAACATTTCCTCCCTCGTGTTCATGCAGAGGGACTGCACCTATAGCAACTGCTGTGACTGTAAGTATGGTCCCTGACCCTTGTCCACGAGGAGAGGATGGCCTGCAGTGGCTATACGATGCATTGCATCTACTCACCACAGACTCCATGTCATTCAGCGTTATCTGCTTCCCCAGCATCATCTTGTAGAATGGCCGAATGAAGAATCCTGAAATACGGCAAAAACCCAGTTAAGTTTTAAGTCCTCAACACTGCTCTGCAGCTGCGCAGGAGATCAAAGAATAAACCGCTTTTCCTATAAATGGGAGGTCATGACTGAGTGGTCAAGGACTGTTTAAAATAATCCATGAGCAAGTAAGGAGCGAACACTGGTTAGTTTTAACTGTTAACCTGAGATAATCTACAATCACCAGGGAAGACCAGCTCAGTGAGTAACTACCTCGGTCAGTTTAGCTGTGAGCCTATTTGTACGTGGCTGTCTCGGTTGCCGTGGGAAGATGTAGCCCATCACTCCCTAGAAAGGGGTCCTGATCACTCCCAGAGAGAAGAATGCATTTGTTCTCTCTGTGCTCTTAACTGTGCAGGTAATGAGACCAGCTGCTTGAGTTCCTGCCTTGACTTGTCTAAAATGGTGGGCAGGAACTTGGAACCATAAGCTGAATAAGCCCTCCTTCCCCCCAAGTTGCTTTTTGTAAGGATGTTTAGTCATTATGGAAATAAAACTGGGAAAGAGGGTCGAAGAAGCAGTGGAGGACGGAGGAGGGTATATGTGCTAAGAGATGGGCACAGTCAGAAAGAAGCGCTTACTATATACATACACACATGGACACAGTCAGAAAGAAGCACTTACTGTATACACACAGACATAGACAGAAAGAAGTGCTTACTGTATATACACACATAGACAGAAAGAAGTGCCTACTGAATATACACATGAACAGAAAATCAGAAAAAAGCATCAATGGTATACACATGCTTGAACAGTGAATCAAAAAGTAGCATGCAAAAAAAAAAAAAGTAGCATGGAGCTTATGTATACAGGGACAGAGAAAGTCAGAAACAATATCCACCACCCTCTAATAAAATAAAACACTGATAACAGAATCACAATTAGCTAGCCATTAGGAATACAAATATATTAAAAGAAAAGCTTGGAGGGTCCATCAATTATTTATTGGAGTAGCTCAAGCTCCATAAAGGCAATTAGACAAATTCCCTTCCAAATAGCCCTCTCTACTATAACTGCAATGTTGTCTTCAATCATTTTACACTCAAGCCTTAAAACTTTTTTCTATCATTTTTGCTCAGGAATGATTTCTGTAGTGTTCTCTCACAAGGTCACTGCTTTTGAAACTGCCAAGTCCATATGAAATTGGTACAACAGGCTTTGACATACTCAGGCGGAGGTTTGCGTCATAACTTCTCATGCCCTGGAGTTCTGTATTTCCTCTCTAGAAGGACACAGCTAATATGCTCTGTCTACTTCAGAAGATACTCTAGGGTCGAGGCCTTAGCTGAGTGAAAACATTACTTTGAAATCACTAAAAACTGATTTGAGGACAAATGGAGCAACGGCAGGCTGCTGGTGGATTAGATCATTTTAATTAACTTTTCAATTAAATTTTCCATCTGCCGCTGAATGTAGCTCTTTCTCACTAGAGGAAAGGTGTCCTGAAAAATGCGTGGGATAGCTTACACTTCATGCTTAACGGTTACAAAAATAAGCATAGGTAGATGCTTTGTCTTTAGTGCCCAAGACTGTACCAGAAGACCACTGTCAGAGGGGGAAACAACACCCTGTAGACTGGGCTCTAAGTGAATGTGGAAGGCCCTGAATTCCATGTCCAGTAAGAAAAATTTCTGCCACAGAGAACCAGTGAAGCTCTTACTTACCTACGCGTGGGCTAAGACCCTAGAGTGTAGACCCACAAGCAGGACTGCCGTGCTTTTATTACCACAAGGCTTTGGAGTAACTTACCATCTAGAAGTTTCCCATGGAACACTGCCAGGCCAGCAACTCTTCCAATGAATGTGAAATAGGACAGATGGTCTTCATTACAGAGGCCTGAGTTGGGATTGATCTGAAGTGTGTAGTTGTCCCTTTGGGGAGGGAAAGAGGAAAGTCCAATCACATTTAAATGAAAAAATGCAAGAAGCTCAGCTTTCCTTTGCCACCCATCACTCCATTTTACAGTACACTTACAACCTTAGGGACTCCATGGCAACCAATATGAGCAAGGGGACGCAAGCCATCCGTCAGCCCCCTTCCTGTCACTGACAGTTATGGGTTACCAGCACAGGTCACATATGGAAACTGCTGACGGTTGCCTAATTTTTAATCTACAGAAACGTCAATCTTAGGGATGATAGCTCAGTCATAAGACACTTGGTCTTGCAAACATGAGAGTCTCAGTTTGATCCCCAGTATCCACTTTAAAAAGCGGGGTGTGGTGACTCACACTTGTTGCCCCAGGGCTCAGAAAGCTCAAACTGATGGATCCTGGGGGCTCTCTAGCTGCCTAGCTACTTGGAAAGTTCCTGGTTGGGGAGAAACTGTCTTACAACAAGGCGAAGAGACCCGTGGCTGTCCTTTGGCCCTCCACTTCCACACGTAAACATGCACATACATACAGACACATACACAATGTCAATTTCAAATGGGTCAGCCAGATATCTTGAGAAGGTGACAACGCTCATAGTGTGAAAGGGTGTGCAGAGATCCTCAAGGGCGCACGCTCTGTAGATGGACGCTGTGATCAAAGGAGGCTAATCTCTTTGAGAAGATTTGGATTTGGGAATTTTCCCTATGTGTCCAGCTCTTTGTTTACCTGATCTCAAGAGCCCGTGAAGAACAACATGGCCATCTTAACAATGCAAACCCCAGGGGGACACTCAGTAGTCCCCATTGGTCTTACAATCATGAGGATAAGGTGTGTTCCATTAGGCAGCACAGACTGCTTTTTCTAGGAAGTGTCTCGGAGACACGGGGGTGTTGGGGTGGGGGGATAGAGGGGTGAGGGGGGTGGGGATGTGGGGGTGGGCATGGGGGAGTGGGAGAGCGGAGGTCGGGGTGGGTGGAGGGTAAGGACCTTGGCTCCTGCTCTGCTCTCGGCTTCAGTGGTGTTCCCAGTGGCCTCTCTCAGAAGCCTCAGTAAGAACCTCTACTAACCAAGGCAGTCTCTGGCTAGGTCAACTGAAGCCTGCCCTGAGGCAGTCGTCTAAGTGGGCCCTAGGATACAGGAACCAGGAGGAAGGAGTAGGAGAAATCATGTGGTCAACTGCAGTCCACGCTGGAACAATGCTAAGTAAACATCTCTTTTTGCCAAGATCAACTATTCTATTGGGAGTTCAAGACCAGCCCCAAGCTCTTGAGCATTCTTAGCCTGGAGGGAAAAGGAGCCTAACGTTTGCTCAGAAAACAATTAAATCTGCCTCAGTACCCTTGCTGGGCACTGATGGAATCCCTGTGTAAGGCTCAGCCTGGTTCTTCTGTTATGGGGCCAGGGTACTGTCCTTTATATCCCAAGGATGGGTCTTCAACATCCTCATAACCTGCCTTTTCAGAAGTGTGACTTCAGAAACAATTCTTCTTCTTATGACTCTGACTTCTGACACTGATAAACCCTCCCCTTAAATCAGAATGGCTCTATAGGTGAGAAACTGCCCTGCTCCCTCCATAATTACCTAATTTATTTTCAGTTTCACTTCCGTGAGTCAAACCGACAGGAGAAGAATGTTTTCAGGTGTTTGTGGTGGATATTAAGTACTTCACCATGTCAGATCAGAACTTGTTTCTTTAAGACTTGTTAAGGGTGGTAGGGTAGGGAGGGACTGAACTCTCAAATGGGTAAGTTACTTGTCTTCTAATTATGGTTTCAATTCCTTAAGAAGAAAGCTGTATCTGGCGCAGGGGAGGAGCACACACTGCAAATGCCTGCTGTGTACTTACGTGGCAGAGTACTCAAAGAGGCCATAGTAAGGGTTGAACATCTCCTTGGACAGCAGGAAGAACCATTCCCTGGCCACGCCCCCATAGTCCAGGCCTTTTTCTGATTCAAACTCAATCCACAGCCTAGCCTTCAGGACATCAGGCCTCTTCACAGACATGATCCTCCGGTAGGACTCTTCAAATATGTTGTTTCTGTGAAGTTTCATTTCAAACCTGTTTGGAATATCAGCCTAGATGAAAGGTGAAAAGAGAAGTTCACGATCATACAGTGCACACACGCACACCCATCCTTACACACCCCTGACCTTACAGGAAAATAACAAAAGGACGGAAACAATGGCAGCCTTCAGATAACCGTGCAGTGAGCTGGCTCCACCCAGAGCCTCTCCTGTATGGGTCTGGCCTCTCACTGTGTTACGATGGGACACACAGAAGCATCCATAAAGATCTGCACAGGCTGTGTCACTAACATATTTTCAGGAGAACATCTGCTGAGCCCAGAAATTCATCCTTACAGTAGGTAGATATGGGCACTTCCCCCACAGGCATCTCAGAATATTGGTTCAGTCAAAGGGAAAAAAACAAAAACAAAAAACAAACCAAACAAAAAACCAAAAAACCCAAAACCTAATCCCAGGTAATCAAACCTTTACATATAACCTCCCGGCAAGCTGGAACCAGTCTTAACTCTGGTAGGGACTGCAGCTGGGATACCCAAGGATATGTAAGCCATGATGCCTGCAAATTCATTGTATGGGGAGTAGGACCTTTTCTTACTAAGTTTGAGCAAAACATCCCAGACCCAAAGTTGGCTGAATGTAATCTAGTACTCGACTGGGAAGTGAAGACAGCCTTCTGGAAGGATGAGCCCCAGGCTAGCCTTGCCCTAGGGGGGCAACTGCCATGGAGCTGCTTGTCTCTGGAGGACACATGGATGACTCACAGAGAAACACTCCTGGATGCTCCAATGTGAGCTTTGAGGGCAAACGGTCTCTAGTTACGAGTGAAGGGCTTGAGTCACAACCATGGGGCAGAGGATGGGCAGAGAGCAGAAGCTGCCAGTACCTCTTCACCACAGGACAAAGCTCAGAACTAGAACATCAGCTGGGAGGGAGCAGAGAGGGGGCAGCAGCCTCAGTCAAAGGAGGAGTTAGGCCTGGCTCCCACTCCCCACACGTCCAGAGACACCAGGAGCAAACTGAGGGCAAAACTAAGATCCCTACCAGAGAGGTACTGAACACTGAAGACATAAGGTTGCAGGCAGAGAGGCATGCCAATAGTAAACACACTACCAACTCAACACTGCCTGTAAAAACCTTCCAGGGTCTCTTGGTTGTAAACTGCTAGTGAGAATTATAATAATTAAAAGAAAACAGAATCATACCTGGGCTCAACACTACCAAGTATTATAATTATATGTTGTAAACTTCAGGTTAAAATATAGTTACATAGTTAAAATTGCATCTCTGAATATAAAGAGATGTAACTTGATCCATTTGGTCGCCCCAGATTTTCTTGACTTCAGTCTTGAATTGTTTTCTATTCCATAAGAAGGATATGGCTTTTTAATGTATCAGGTAAGAAATAGCCCTTCAAGTGATTTGATATGTAATACTGAGTTAATCTTCACTTACCAATTCTGTTAAAAAGTAAATTCAGATTGGAGATCTGGGTGGACCAAAGGGCAGTGAAGAAAGGAGTGTACATTCACAAGACACACATAGGCTGCTCCCCGGGAGGAAACTGCTGATGGGAACAGACTAAAACACCGCTTTCAGGCGAGCTGATTACTCACAGGTTTCTTTAATTTCTTCCTAAAGTAGTCATACTTCTGCTTAAATTCTCTGGAGTACGGAACAGCCTGCAAGAGAAATTCATACACACAGATCATGTAAACATATGACTGAAATTTTATGTATACAGTGAGCCAAAGCTGGCGGGGGTTTCATGAATCGCAAAACTTAAACACTCGTTTTCTGTATTTTCTATGGAAATCTGCATAATGTCTGTAGAGCAAGGGGGAGGAGCCCTGATGTGACAAGAGTTAATCAGAACAAGTACGGTGATAGCCAAGGCAACTCTCAGGGTCACAATGCACAAACTAGATACACGTTCATGAGACTTTTGCCAGAGTATGAGTCAGGGTGATACACAAGAGACAGACACACAGATATGAAGCATCTTTTTCTTTTTCTTTTCTTTCTTTCTTTTCTTTTCTTTTTTTTTGAGACAGGGTTTCTCTGTGTAGCCTTGGCTGTCCTGGACTCGCTTTGTAGACCAGGCTGGCCTCGAACTCACAGCGATCCGCCTGCCTCTGCCTCCCGAGTGCTGGGATTAAAGGCGTGCACCACCACTGCACGGTGTTTTTGTTTTTGTTTTTTGAGACAGGGTTTCTCTGTGTAGCCTTGGCTGTCCTGGACTCGCTTTGTAGACCAGGCTGGCCTCGAACTATGAAGCATCTTTTATATGTATATCATTTCTCCCTCCTGGAGTTAAGTGTTTCTGGCTATGGCATCTTAACATACAACCCCAAGAGATAAATACTAGTCACTTAAAAAGTGTTTGTGGAAAGTCACACGCCTGACTCATGTTAGTGATGCACTACTCAGGAGGCAGAGGCAGGATGATGGTAAAATCAAGACCACCCTGGACTGTATACCAAGATGCTGGCTGTCTCAGAACATTAAGCAACAGGGGCAAAAGTCAGTGGCAGAGTGTACTTAGGAAGAGCAAGGAACCTGGGTCTCCTCCCGACAGCAACAATGCATAGCACAAACAAACTTGTGGAGAAACAGCATAAACAGAAAGGCCAGTAAACTGAAACCTCTTTCAAGGAGTAGGAGATCGGAAGAAATGCCATTCTGGAAAAGACTTAGATTGAGGAGTCCCAAGGTTTACCTTTTACTTGTGTCCTGATTAGCTTTAACTGTCCACCGGAGTAATCACCTAAATCAGATTGCTTTCTGCCTGCCTAGGGACCGTCTTGATTGTCAATATTTACAGGAGGGCCTAGCCCACTGTGGGCAGCATCATTCCCACAGAAGGCGATTCTGGGTTGCACAGGTAAGCTGGCTAAGTGTGAACCTGTGTGAGGCAGCAAGCAGCATCCTTCATGGCTGGAAGGAATGCTGCATGGAGCAGCAATGATGCTTGCCTTCGAAGTTCCTGCCTTGATGGACTGCACGCTGAACTGAGAGCTCCCCCAGGTGGCTTTGAGCCAAGCTATTTATCACAGTAGTAGAGACTTCAGCAAGAATTATTCTAAACTTAAATGCCTTCACTATGTAGCAAAAATGGCTTTCCCCAGAGTCGGTTCAGGGTCTCAGTCTGATACAACTATCCAAAAGTTTTGATATCTTAGCTAGGTGATCTCTGAGAGGCTGGGGCAAATGGTCACATAGCAAGACACAAGACCCTGGACTCAGAAGCAAACAACACGTCAAAAGTTCTTGTATGTCTTATGGCAACATATTACTTGAATGTGGCTATTCAAATTACCTTTATAAGCTGTGTTATAAAGTAGCTTAGGGTCTGACCACTGCCTGGAGGTGACTGCAAAGGTCTGTGATTCTTTTAAGAAGCCAAGTGGACTGATTTTGTGTACAATGACATATGAGGAACAGCTTCAGTGAGAGCAACTCATTGCCTTTTAGCAAACTTACAAACTGAGGCAGTGAGTACCCATGCTGTTATCACTTGGGGGCTAATAACACACACCAACCCTCAGCAAAGCATCTCAAAGACTTCAGCAGCTTTTATCAAGACTGCCTTTACCACATAGAGACAGAATAAAGAGTGAAACCTTTGTCCTTTGCCTTCTGTTTTAAGGCAAGATCACACAAATAGCTGACCTCACCACACCCCCCCCCCACCATGTATCCTACTCTTTACAGAAAAGTTCACGTCATTTGCTTTGAATTCAAGAGCAATGAAATGAAGACATTCTATTCATATATGATGTGTGAGAATGTTCTAAAGACAATCCACACGGCCTATGGCCTGTCTGTCTGTCTGCAAGCCTGTCTTCAGGTGGGTTTCCGCTGAGTCTGGGAGCTGACCACACTTCCCACGCATTTCAGGCAGAGTTGTACCTGAGGAAGTCATATATGAGTTCTGGCACTTGCCAGTACATAGGCAGCCACCAGCACCAGGACACGGCATTCTGACCTAAACTAAGATGATATCATCATGCTCTTGGCTTTATCAGCACTAATTCCATCACAAATGACATTCTCTTCACATCCCTACGTGCTGCTGACCTTCCCTCTGGTAGATCTCTCTGCCTGGCACTTTAAGTACTAAAGAGAAAATGACTAAACATTAAACAAACGGTGCCTTCCTCGAACTTATGCTGGTGGAGGGTCATAGGCAGTAAGAAAGTAAATTAGAAAGTCAAGCCAGGGAGTCAGCCTAGACAGCTCTATCAACAGATGAGTGATGAAAAAAAAAAAAAAAAGGGGGAGGGTACACATACAATGCAGCTTTATGTATCTGTAAAGAATGACATTAGAATGCCACTAGAATGGAGTCAGAAGCTATGGTAAATGAAACAAGCCAGACTCAGAAGGAGGACAGATGCCACATTTTCTCTTATATACAAAATCTAGATTAAAAACAAAACCCCAAAAACCTGAAAATAGAAGGGAGATTATTTGATAACTAGGAAACAATCAGCATTAAGGGGAAGGGAAGACGAGAGAGGATGATGGAAGGTGAGTATTATTACAGTGCATTATATATATTCACATATAATATATGAAATGTATGTATGCATTTATGTATGAAAATGTCATAATGAAAACCACTACTCTGTACGATTAATGCATGCTAATAAAAAGGAGGAAGACAAAAAGAAATGAATGAATAGAGGTAGGTGCTGAGAGGAAAACTAACGGAGTTGGGGGGGCGGCAGTATTTTGTAGGAACCCAGGAAGATAGCGGTGTGGTACTTCTGAGCAGAAACTAGAGAGATGGACGAAACAGATGGGGGGCAGTGAGCATCAAGCCCTAAGGAGGAAAAGCATTTGGTTGATAGCCAAGATCAACTGTGACTGAAATCGGGGGTGGGAGGTGAGGCAGGGGTGTCCCCCCACCATTTTCTCAGGCTGGCTTAGACAGGCTCCATTACCAGCTAGCTCTGTGACATGTCCTTGCCACTAGGTAACTTTCCCTCGGATATCTAAAAAGAGTCTGATTTGGAGCATTGCCTGGCCTATCATATGGTGACGCCATTTAAATTCTTTTCATATATGTATATATTTTAGGAAGCTTCTACAGTAGAAGGTTTCCATATGGTTTTTAAAGAATCCTTAGTGTTAGTTGTCTCTCCCCATAGTGCCCTGGCCTGTCGGGGTTCGACTAACGCTCTGGAGGAGAATTTTCCTGTATAGGGACAGAACACAAGATACGAAGAAGGGGGCAGGTCTGCATTCTGATCAAACCCCGTTTATTGAGAAATTTCACAGAGTTTATATAGGCACAGAGGCATGGGTATTTGCATAAGCAAGGGTTGCTATGGATACCTAACTCTGGAATGCTCCAGCAGATGTCTACCTTTACAGCTGCTATAATTGCAGAAGAGAGAAATTCCAGAGAGAAAGGTAAGTTGTGAAAGGTCTGGTTAGTCAGGAAAAAGTTCCCGGAACTGCTGCTCGAAGGCAGCTGGCCTTTAATTTGATCTTATCAGTAGTCTTACCGGAAAAGGAGTAGCTCGGGGGTCTAGAATGACCAGCCCCCACAATAAACCACAACAGGTGTCTAACTGCCGAACCATGACAAGGTCAGCTGGTTTCTGGTGAATGGCAGACTGCTGGAGAAATAGGAACCTAGGCTCTGACAAGATGGCTGAACATTGGCCATGTAGCCCGTCCCCGACACATAGTCCCCCCCTTCTCCCTGCTCATCCAGCCTCCCCATTTAATCCCACTCAAGATTCCTCTTTATCTTTCCATAACATTATCTTCTCTTTCCTGCTCCTTGTGGGGTCCACTCTTCTTCCCTGTTCTCTTGCTAGGTATCTGACCTCTGTGCTTACTTGGATTGAACCCACACACTGAAAGCTTAAAAGTGAACATCCACACAATAAGATTCTATGCAATACTTGTCTTTGGGGTCGGGTCATCTTACTCAGGATGAATGTTTCTAGTTCCATCCATTTCCTTGCAAATTTTATTTTTCTTAACAGCTAGATAGCCGGGCTTGGTGGCACATGCCTTCAGTCCCAGTACTCAGGAGGCGGAGGCAGGAGACAGGAGGATCATTATGAGTTTGATGCCAGCCTGGTCTACAAAGCGAGTCCAGGACAGCCAAGACTACACAGAGAGACATTGTCTCGAAAAGCCAAAACAAACAGCAGCAACAACAACAACAATAAAAACAGCTGGACAATGTTTCACTGTGTAAATGTACCACATTTCATTATGCATTTATCAGTTGATGGACATGTAGGCCTTTCCCAATGCCTGGCTATTAGGAACAGAGCAGCACTGAACATGGGTGAGTAAGGATCTGTGGTGAGTTGTACAGTCCTTTGGGTATAAGTATAAGTTGACCTTGAGGCAGATCAATTCTCAGCGTCCTGAGGGACTCCCACACTGACTTCATAGCAACTGCACAAGTTGGCAGTTTTCTCTCTTTTTGTTTTTCAAGACAGGGTTTCTCTATATAGCTCTGGCTGTCCTAGAATTCACTTTGTAGACAAGGTTGGCCTTGAATTCATAGAGATCCACCTGCCTCTGCCTTCCAAGTGTTGGTATTAAAGGTGTGTATCACTACTGCCCGGCTTAAACTGGCAGTCTTCACAGCAATGGATGAATGTTCTCCTTTTCCTACACCTTTACCAGCATGAGCTGTCTTATGTTTTGTTGATCTTGGCCATCCTGACTGGGGTAAGATAAAATCTCAAAGTAGTTTTAATTTGCATTTCCCTGATAGCTAAGGATGTTGGACATTTAAGTGTTTCTCAGCCATTTGTGTTTCATCTTATGAACACTCTAGTTCCATAATCCATTTTAAAATTGAGTTATTTGTTTTTCAGACCAAGTAAAACCAGTGCTAGGAATGGGTTATATCTTGTTGAGTCATTGTCAAAAGGGCTATGTGTCATGGACAGCTCCCCTCTACAGCCCCCCAAAACATCATAGATTATTGTCAAGGGTACTGGTTGCTCTCCACAACCGGATGGTAAGCTCCTGTTGCTAAGGATAACATTTATGTTATTAAACACAGAGCAATCAAGCTGTTGTTCAACTAGAACTTTCACTTCTAATGACGATTGTTCGTGGTACTGGAAGGTACTATGGATGCTACTGAAGGAGAAAGGTAATCACCAATATCACCCAGTTATAAACCCGTGACCTACAACAGTGACCTGCCTGCAACTTACACTGGTGCAACAGTGGCACAAATGTTATGGGAGTGACCAACCACTTTTAAAAACTGGACTTAAGGCCCAGTCTTTGAACATACTTAATACTGCTAAAACGGCCAAGAACTTGAGATTAAACAGGTCATGGGCTTTTGGAAAAACTTACTACTATTATTCTGCTAAAGAAACATAGCAATGAAATGGCCCCTAATGATATATTGCTTTACACATAGATCAGAGCCTTGCTCACCTATCATTAGAGAAATTTCTTCTTGTAGTGGTTGGAAATTAAGACAGAAACCTACAACTGGACAATGTGCAGCAAGTGAGAGACTTTGGAGCACTCAGTCCTAAGTGGGATGCTTTCACCAAACTCTTCCTCTCAAGGTTCAGGGATCTATGTAGAAGAGGAGGCGGGGAAGACTGTAAGAGCCAGAGGTGATGAATGACTCCAAGGAAACAGTGTCATCTAGACACAACAGGACTAATACACAAACTCAAAGACTGTGACAGCAGACTTAAGACCCGCACAGGTTCAAACCAGATAAAATCCCCGCCCTGAAAAGAAGAACTGGACACCTCTAACTGATAAGCTATTTGCAACTGACACCTGCCAGGAAGGGGAAGCCAGTATTTTTCCAATGGAGTGTCTCTGGGTGTTACCAACCACACTCCAGGGCGGGCCTCATAGCCACCACAGAACAGACACCATGTTTGTCAGAACACAGTCCAGGAATGAAGCAATGTGAGAATTCTGAATGCTTGTGGGAACGCTCAAACAAAACAAAACAGTGACAAAAGCCAAACAAAACAAAACAAAAAGGTAAGAGTCTTGTGACCTCAGTTTCTTCAAAACTTGGAACTGTTCTTAGAACATGGTTTTTGTGCACCTCCCAGGTGGAGCGGATAGGAATGCGTTCACTTCAGATTATTCATTATTGCTTGCTGCTGTTATTCAATTAAATATTTAAACTATACTTTATATGCCTCTGGAAAAACATATTTTTGCCATGTGCAGCACGTCCTCCTGATTGTGTACAGCTTCAACTCATGAGAACTTAACTCGTGTGGCCTTTCTTAACTCTCAAGAGTATAAACTGAGGCCTCAATAAAGTTGGCTAATGCAATGAGATTTAGTTAGCCTCACTTATGGGTTCTACTCTCCACTGCCCCTGAGCGGTGACACAGTAATGTTGCATATTGAGCCTCTGCCGAAACGGCCTCTTCCTGACAAATATATAAAAAAATAACGATTCAATTTAGAGCTCATAGTTCAAAAAACTGGGTAAGGAGGAAGTAATAGGTGCCAGATGAGCAAAAACAGTCAATCTTAGGAAAATTTTTGGCCAGTGTGCTTGGGTTTAGGTGTTAATCTCTAACAGAGACACAGAACTTGGACAGGCATGAGTTGTAACGGTCCTAGGCTTTGAGCTCAGAAGGGTACAGGAAAACTAACCCCAGGCTCAGGGAGCCTACAAGGAACCTTATCTCCGTCCAGAGATGCAAATGGAGATTCCCTAAAGGAAATAGTTGGAATAAATCCACAATCCATGCTTGTATCCAAGTGAGTGTGAGGTCGACAGTTACCCTAATCAGGTGGTATAAATCAAGACCAAGAAGTGACTGTAAATGTTAACCAGGACTTTAAAAAGTCCCACAAGGGAAAACAATCAATCAATCAAACAAACCTGAGTGTATGTGTCTGCAGGAACGCACACACATGCACATATTCATGAACACATGCATGACAGTCACCCAGACAATACACACTTGTTTTGAAATATAGACACAAGCCAGAGACTGATGCCCCTAGAACCAGAGATAACAAGTACCCAGAGAAAGTGTGTTCAGTAAGTATCTTTATATGATAAAATATGAAAGAGTAATTTAAAAGGCAATATAGATGAAATAAAAAGACAAAGGAAAAATTTACAAGACCCCAAAGAACTTTGAGCAATTAAACACACTCACTAGGCACAAAGAATACATGAACTTTTTTTTTTTCTTCCTAAAAAAAACTTAAGAAAGAATAACTAGAAGAATCAAGTAACAACTAAAAATCCAGCCAAGGAAGGAGGAAGGAGATTGCTGAAGACAAGAACAAAGGTAGAAAGCAGTGCAAACATTTGGTTGGAGTAAGATTGGGGAAAGCAGTGTGAGAATAAATGATGGCTAAGGATTTGCCAGAACAGAGGATAGATATAACACACCCAACCCCCAACCTATGCATGATCCTGACTCCAAGGTGAGACCCACAAAGGGAAATGCACAAGTTGCTGTGTGACTGAGCCTGTGGAACATCAAAGATAATGAGACAGATTTAAAAATCGCCAGAGAGAAGAACATTTGCCCTCCAAGAAATGGCAATCAGATTGACTGAAAAGTTCTAATCACTGGTTTGGAGGCCAGAGGATATGGTAGAGCATTTTGGAAAAAGGAAGGAGGAGGAGGAGGATGGAGGAGACTGGAGAAGGAGGGGCAGGAGGAAGAGGAGGAGAAGGAGGAGGAGGAGGAGGAGAAGAAAAATATAGAATTAAGTAATCAGTAGAACTGAAAAGGCCAACCAGATTATCTATCAGCACCCATAGATCACTGGCAAACCCTGCATATAGCCCCTCCTGATGAGTGTGTCCCTAGCAAGAAAAGCCTTAGGCCTTTCCCCTCTGTCCATTTCAGGGGATCAGGATGCTGAGTCTGAGAAATGCTTTCTAAGCTGCATTCACAAGCGAGTGGCACCAGGACAGTAGAACTGATGCAAGAGCCACAGTTTTCCGACCACTTCTCAACAGGTATTTAAAGGCAGAAGAGATGCATGCTGACTGGCATGCATTTATCATCCCTGTCCTAACAAACGACAGCATCCTATAAATGCAGGGCTTGGTTTTGCAGCCTATAGAAAGCAAGGAAGGGAGGAGTGCTTCTCTCTTGAGGAGCCTGTACCCACACTTGGGTGCGAGGTTTGTCTGTTTGGTTGGAATCTCTGGTTGCAGCGGCCCCCCCCCAACCCCAGCCCCTACCCCCACCCTGCCCCAACATGATCTGGTAAATCCTATTCTCTTTCTCTCCAACCCTGCCACCTCCAAGGAAAGCTTTCCTTGGAGGTCCAGTTCAGCATTCCCAATGACTGCCCCTACCCCATCCCCTTGAGTCCACCAGCTTTTCCCAAGCCCCTGCCCCAGATGGCCATATCAAGGCACAGGTCGTGTGCATGGGTAGACATGCCATTTTCCTTTGACTTCAATCCATAGACTTTCCCCAACATAGTCTTGGTGTGACTTCCTCTGGTCTCATCCCCTGAGGCTGGTAAACTTGCCCAGAAGCCCCAGTTCCCAAATCAACCTGCCCCCGCTCTTTTATTAAACCTTTAATCTGACTTAAATTGTCTTATACTTCATCAGTGGAGATGACCTAATCATTCTTGTGCCAAAACCTGGAAGAAGTTGAGTGCCCAGCCAGGTGGCCTGGGTCTCTCCTCTGAGCTTTTTCTCCACCTGATGCAACTTTGGACTTGGTGAGTAACCACCCCAGCTACTGCCTACTTCCGGGTCCAGAACCCTTTGGACTTCCTCTACCAAGTTGAGACCAGGTCTTTGTTCTGGGGGTGGGGGTAAGCCTTAGCTAAGAGATGTTTTACTTCAGGCTACCCCCTCCCCCACCAAAAACAAACCACACACCAGATCCCAGACTATCAAGTGGTACTCCACCTGCAGCAAAATCTGGGAAGATGGTCTAAAATTGATCCCTAGACACCTCTTGGATGTCTGTTGCAAAATTTACCTAAATTGGGGTGGTCCCAGAACTTGCAATACTCTGCAGCCCTTCCCTGTATCTGTCCCAGCAAAACACCGACTGCTTTACTCCTGAACTATCCCGGGTCCCTGGGTTCCCTGTCTCTCCAGCCAGAGCTTGTGCATCTGACTCAGGCCAGGGTCTAAGGTCCTCACCTCCGACTGGGTGTGGGCTCTGAAGCCCCTAACTACAGCAGATCAGGTTCTTTCATTTTGGGGCCTGGTGGGGTTCTTAAGACAATATTGCTATTATACCTAAGCCACTGTACCAGGCAGCCAGAGAGACCCTCAAGGGCCCCTTCACCCACCTAGCCATGGTCCACCATCACTTTTTTTTTTTACATTCCAGGATGCCCTCTTAATGGCTCCTGCCCTGCCACTCCCGGACTCCACACACTCCCTACCACCTCTTTACAGAGGAGAGGATGGCAGAGGCTACAGGTGTTTTAGGTCAACTTGTTGGGCCCTCCCATGAGGCCATAGCTTTCTTGTCCAAACAGCTGGATCCCACCGTATGTGGATGGCAGCCATGTCTGAGAGCCCTATCAGCGGCAGTGAGCCTTACCAGGGAAGCTCTCAAGATCACCCTGTTCCGGCCAATCATGGTATACTCCACCCATCACCTCTCAGACCTTCTGAGTCACTCCTCTGTCTCCCTCCTTGGGCCCTCATGGGTCCAGGCCTTTCACTTTCCATTTCTAGAAAACTTGTCAAATCCTACAACACCTCCCGCCCCCGCCCCCTGCCCCCGCCCCCCCCCACCCATATTGATGTCCAATGTTAGCAGGAGGTTCGTTTATCAACACAAGGCTAGGATGTTGGGCTTCAGACCTGGGATAAGCAGCTGAGGTGCCTTTTCAACTAAAGCAGTCCTGGACTCCAGGTTCTCCCAGCATGCCTCAGTTCCTACCTGTTACAGGGCATGCTGGTACACCTTGCCCTCTATGCTGAACTTTCTAGCCCAGGGGCTGGGCTTCCCTTCCCCCAGAAGCTCTTTCCTATATAATCCAAACATTCGGTCTTCCCTCTCTCCCCTTCCTTCTCCCCCTCTCTGCATGCAGGGCTCTTTCTCTCTGCCCCCACTTCTGTCCTTGTTCCCATGGCAACTTCCCTGGCCCCTTGCCTTGGGACCAGTGAACCAGCCCAAGAGCTGCATCCAATAAACCTTGCCTTTATATAATCTGGCTTGGATTGGATCATGTCTCTGGCAGAGAATGCACATAGCAGAATACTTTATCAATGTCTTTCTTTTTCTCTGAGTGTCTCTCTTTCTCCCCATTCTCATGCTTACGCCTGTATTAAAAATCTCTTTAACAACTCTTCTTCACTGTTATAAAAAAGAAGACAATCCTGACTATACATTTTAAGCCATCCTTTTACAAAGGACTAGGAAGAAAATGTGATTATCATCCCATTTTCTCTTCCTTTCTAATCCTACTCCTAAGCAAAGGCCCATGCAGCTGTAGCCTGTCAGGGAGACTCACTGAGGAGACGGGATGAACCTTAAAACTATTCAGTTTTACCAGTCTCTTGACACGACAGCAGAAACACACAGCAGTGTGTGTAACATGCAGCCGTGAGCATATATGAAGGAGAAGGGACATGAGGATACTCACTGGACCAGTGATGGCTGGGTTCTGGAGCCTCGGGTCTTCCCACTGAGTGATTTTGCTATCTGAAAACATTAAAAACATAAGTGTATTAGTTCCAATCTCTTCTGTATACAGGAACTTTAAGAAAGAACCGTTTCCTTTTCTAAAGCCCCGGGGAGAATTTAGTATTTTGGCGTTAGAAGGTAACTCTGCTGTACATAGCAAACACATATATATGATTAGTTAAAATAATAATAATAGTAATAATAATAAAAAGTGCGACAAAAGTAAAACCACTTCTTTGCAGGTTTGGGTGAGCAACCTGGTAAACCCGCAATTATAAATCCCTTTTCTCTCAAGGATTTATAGCTTGATCTTGATCTTCAAAAGGCATAAGAAGGTTTAGTTCCCTAGGAAGTTAACACACATACAGATTTTTCCCCCTAATTTCAAATACTTCTTAAAGTTTGCTTATGATGTTGAAAAGCTGCTTTCAAGTAGGGTTTCTACACAGGGCCCACGGATAATCCGCCCCTTGTGCCTCTCGTATGCACACATAACTGAAGCAGCAAAGGTAGTCACAAAAAAGGGATTAGATGTAGCTGAGCAAGATTTCCGAGAAGGGTTCCCCCTGGCAGGCTGGCTGGGCAGGACCAGTTTCCTTTCTTCCAAGAGCATGGGTGTGAACAAAACTGCTTAACGCCAGCTACGCGCCATCACTGGCCTGGCTTGTGTAGGGTTTCACCTGCGTGCTTCAGGGAGGGGGCTGGAGAGATGGCTCAGAGGTTAAGGGCACTGTTTGTTCTTCCTAAAGGTCCTGGAGTTCAATTCCCAACAACCACATGGTGGCTCACAACCATCGATAACGAGATCTAGTGTCCTCCTCTGGCATGCGGGCAGAATATTGTATAAATAATAAATCTTTTAAAAAATGCTTCAGAGAGGCCTGCATGTGTGACATCAGGTGGAGGTGTGTCTAGGGGACTCAGGTGGAAAAGGTATGAAGGGGGCAGGTTGGGGTTGGATAGGTTATTAATACCTTGAAAAGAGAGAGAGAAAAAGCTCAAGGGGTGGGGGTATGTTTCTCTGAGAACTGACCCTGTTCACTCTTAGCCTACTAATAAGCTGGTGGTAGCTCACGGATTCATTCAACTTTAACAAGCACCTCAGTTTTTAAGACTCTGATGTTATTAACTTCATGAAAACAGAGGTATTGTTAACAGAACTGCTCTAGGCTGGTTATGATTAAAGCAGATGACAACACATGTATGAAAATGCCATGATGAGAGCCGTTACTCTGTTGTGAAAACACACTCGTGGTGAAAGCAGTCTATAGTAAACACAAGCAAACACAAAACCAGCCCCTAAGACTACACATCTGCAATGCTTATGTCAGTTTGGTTTGGCAGGATAAGCACATGGCGGGGTGCAGGTGGCTTTTCAGGTTGTTGAGTTGCTAAAAGGGGAAGATTATGGAAAAGCCAAAGCTGCTATTGAGGTGGCAAATAGTAAAATGATAAAGGTCACAAAACGCAGCAGGACACAGCTGGATAGGACCGTGCCTTTATATAGCAGCTTGGGGAAGAACAGTGTTGACCAGATGTTTGTTAGCAAAATAAACCAGCCTCTCCCAACACAGGACTTTTCAAATCTTCTTACCAGACCTGAATATCAGACTCCATCACTGACACCTGCACAGGGTTCCCTTAGATTCCTGAGCAGGTGACCACCCACAGCATGGGGTGCTCCTGTAACCTGACACTCCAGTCAGCCGCCGAGGATTAATCTGGATGGCTGATTTGATTGAATTGAGATTAGTGAAGCAAACCTCTGGGTGTGTCTGCAAGGGCTTTTCCAGACAGGATTAACTGGAGGGGTGGGGGTGGGGGTATGGTGGGGAGGAGGTGAGGGTGATTGCCTGAAAGTGGACAGCTCTATCATACATGCTGGGTGCTTGGATAGATGAAAACTGAGAGCGGCCATCAGCTGAGACATCTGTCACTCTCTTCCTGTCTGCTGTGATGAATAGCCTCCTCCCTACTTGTCTACCACCAGGATGGTCCAGAATCATTAGGGCAAATGATTGGGGGATTAGCTAGACCGCTGAAAACCGTGAGCTAAAATAAATTCTTCCTCCTTTAAACTGCTTGCACCAGGTGTCTATCACAGTGACAAAAGTCTGACTAACAAAAGCAGCATCATAGTCCACCAACTACCAAAATCCAAAGCCTGCCATGTCCTTGCCTGTCCTTGGTGGTCATCAAACTGTCATCACTTCTCTTCTTGCTGGATGGGACATGCATCTGTTTCCTGGACCACTCTGTGCCCTAGACTGCCAGGGCCATGGCCTTACTAGCTTCTTTGAAGATTTCCTCCACAGGTCTGCCCAAGTCTATTCTCAGGAATCCATCTGACCACTGCCCTTTGACTCGGGGAAAGACCTCTGGAGCTCCTACTGTTTGCAGAATGAATCTGAGTCCTCACAGATGCCCGTAGCCTTGGCCCAGGTGCCATGCCAGCCAGGCAGAAAGGACTGCAGTCCCTTGAGGATGGTCTAGTATGACCAGTCAAGCTCCTGTAAATGCCTACGCACATACCCACAAATCACGACTGAGGCTTTAGGGTCTTGAGGGGCAGAGCCCCACTCCCAGTGTGGGAACTGTTGGCTATTATCTCATTTGTTCTAAAATTGATTTCCACCATGCCCTTAGGATTGAATCCTGCTTTAAAACAAAAAAAAAAAAAAAAAAAAAAAAAAAAATCTGTCCTGAATAGAAACACATCCTACAAAGCCATCTTCAACCACATCTGGCTGAGCACCCAAAGAACAGATTTGCCTTCCAACATAATACATAAGACACCTCCTGGCACTTCCTGCCAGACCTGGCCCCTGAGGATGGGTTGGATAGTAGCCGGTCCCACGGCTCCTCTCTACTGTTGACCATGCCCCAGCATTGGACAGGAGCTTCACGTGTTGTCTTTAGAATGACAGAATGAAGCTAGCAGTGAAAAGAAAGTCCTTCCCAAAGAGTCTTTCTGAGGGTTTGGAACCACACGTGCTTCCCTGGGGCTACAGAACGTGTCTGCTGTGGAGTGTGTTAACAGGAGGACAGTTAGCCAGGGTTCTAAAAAGGAGCTTCAGAATCTAAAATTCAACCTTTGAGACATTGCACTTCACATCAAATGACAAGAAGGAAGTAATGAGAAACCAAGCCACTTTAGGTACCACTCAACGATATAGTAACTGTGCGATCGGGTGGGGGTGGGGGACATGGACGGACGGATGGACATGAAAATTACTGGAATTTCTCTTGTAAATGCCGTATGTGAGATCTCGTTGGCCAATTACTCAGCTTCTGGGCACATATGACCTGTAGGAAAACTATTTTCCCCAAGAGCACGAGAGATCGCATTCTAGATACTTCTGTAACAGCACCCAGAAGGAGCTCATGAGTAACTATCCAGCAAATGAATCAAGGCATCCAAACTTGGACATCTGCTGCTTCTGAAAGTCTGCCTCGCAAGCCAACTACCGTTAATGTAGGAGACGCCTATGGCTCATGGAGTGAAGGCTGGTTCCCAACCAATGGGCATGAGGGCAGCAAAGAGAGAGGGTGGATTTCTCTAGGTAACTGTTTGGAAAGAGACTTCACTCTCGGGTAAGGAAACTCCTAAATCTCATCCACCAGGAGTCTACCGCTGTTTGGAGGCGTACCAACCGAGGTGAGAAAGCCTTCGAAACAGACCAAGATCCTGGACTTCATATTCTAGCCTTTGAGGGGAAGGCTGGTCTCATGGGCAGGGATGCCTTTATGGTGTCCACAGGGCAAAGCTTAGTAAATTATGGAGAAGTGTCCTTAGTGGCACTAAGAGTGTAACCTCTTTCCTGTTTTAGAAAACTCTCAGAGTTCGGAATAAACAGTATTCTGTGGGAAAGTAATGTGTGTGTGCACACACAGAGGGCGCTCATGTTGACAGTGTACTGCTCACAGAACAGTGCTGGAGAGTACACAACTCATACTTTTTCTAATCAAGGTCTATATATCTTGAAATTATCTGATTTAAGTCCAAGGGTGGCCCTGCACCCTAACTATTCTGAGTTTTGTCTGGACCTTTTCACTGGCTTCAAATCCACTAATCCTCACGGCTGAGGGGGTTAGTTCTTGTTGAACTAGTGACACTCAGAGGAGCTAGCCTTCCTCCCCCGAGATGGCTACCGGCCTGTGTATGAGACCACCTGCCCCAAGAGCGGCTTCCCAGCAAAGGCTCATCAATACCCTCTGCTCGGTTATCAAAACCTGAGATTTGGAGCTCACTTCCTGCTTATGAACTAAAAGAAAAGCCAGAACAAAGTACTGTCAAGTGCACAGGGACTTGCACATTCTGTCTCTCTCTCTCTCTCTCTCTCTCTCTCTCTCTCTCTCTCTCTCTCTCTCTCTCTCTCTCTCTCTCTCTCTCTCTCTCAAAAGTTTTAGGGCTACAGGAATATAATTCCATGAAGAATAAGCCATCTGAAAACAAACACAAAACCAAAATCTCCCTCAACCCTCCAAAACCAACTCCCTGGCTAAAAGCAAACATGTATTAGTTTAACTTTTAGATGAAAGGAGTGGGTGCTAAAGCAAGTCCCCTCAGCAACTGTAGTACTAGGGTTTCAGGAAAACAGCTACATATATCATTAGTGTGCCAGGTGCCAGGGAACATGCCGTGATAGAAAATAAGGTCAGAGCAAGCATCTCTGAAGGCAGTGTTTTGAAAGCATATGCAGCTGAAAACACTGCTCAAGAGGATTAATTTTTTTTCTTGTAAAAACTAAGTCATTACTTCTAATCTTATTTTCTATTTTCAGAGTGTATTTATTTATTAAAAGCGCAAATATCAAAAGACCGTCAAAAACAACAACAACCAAAAAAAAAAAAATCTTTTTTTTTTCAGTTATAAAAAAGTTAATAGGCCACAAGATCAAGTTGTGTGAAAGCTTGGGCTGCTTTGACGCAAGCTTTGGGTGAAGGCACAGTACCGTACAAGGGCACTGATTCTCTCGTATCACTCTCTCCACATAGCACCTGGCTGCCTGGACAGGGAGGGAGTAAAATGACAAGGCTTCACCATCACATCTGTGTCACCCGCTCCCCTTCCAGCTCCCTGCCACACCTGTTGGCTCGGCGGGGGTCTACTTACTATGGTCAATGTAAAATGTTCGGCCGTCCAAGTGGATCCTTTCTTCCCAACCAGGCTGGCATCCGGGAAAGGAGGGGGAGAGAGAACACAGACACAGGTTAGCAGTTCCCAAATCCAAGGTGACACCGAAAAGTCCGGGAGGCTTCATTCTTCACTCTTCTCTGCTAGGGACATCTTCACACTGGGAATGTTCCAAATGATGAGGCTAACTCAGGGGTGGAGCTATCAAGTCGCACGGGACCAAGTGTGTCACAGGCTTTCGCCATATGAAGGACCAGAACTGGGTTTGTTTCCCAGCATCCACACGGTGTCTCAAAGCCATCCACAGTTCCAGTTCCAGTGAACCTGATGCCTTCTTCTGACTTTTTTGTGGGCACCAGGCATACACATAGTGTATATACACACATTCAGGCAAAACTCATAAAAAATAAATCAAGAAATAGTTTTAAAAGATTTCATCATGAAGAGTTCATGTAGTTAAAATTCCTACTGTGTACTTCATGGAAGGAGGAACGGGGCATATAAGTAGCACACACCGGCAGAGCAACCCAGTGCTCCCTTCCTCTGCTTCCATTATGTGGGTGTACAAACACGCAGGTACATGCACACAAGTGTGGGGATGGGTGTGGAGGTCTGAGGTTGATGTCTGGTGTCATCCTTGGTTGTTCTCTATCCTAACAAGGAAAGGCCTCTTGGAGAGCCTGGAGCTTTCCTTTTCAGCTTGTCTGCTAGCCAGCTTCTTCTGGGGAGTGTCTTTCTGCGGGGGGCCCCCTGCCCACCTACAGAGCTTACAGGAAGGATGCCACACTCACTTGTGGGTCTTTGATGTGGGCTCTGGGGATCTGAACGCCAGATCTCACTCTTTCACAGTCATGGCTTTACCTGCCGAGTCACAGCCCTAACATCTGGGTACACCTAAGATGGCAATGTCATCTGATGTCACATGTGCGTGTTTTGTATGTGCACATATTTGTGCAGGCATACATGCCCATGTGTGTGGATGTCTGAGGAGGACACTGGTGTCCTGTTCATACTCCACCCTTTGCTTTGTCACAGGGTCTTTCTTTTACTGAGCTTAGAGCTAGTCTAGTAGCCAGCAAGCTCCAGTGATCCTCCAGTCTGCCCAGTGTTGTAGTACCAGGGGCTACAAGTGTTCATGTCTAGCATTTCATGGGGAAATTCAAACTCAGATCCTAATGCTTGTGCACGGAGCATTCTTTTGCACCAAGCCATCTCCCCAGCCTAAGAGATTTTCTTATTTAAAAAAAAAAAAAAAAACAAATAAAAGGGCTCTTATCCTTGGAAAATAAAAACAATTCCCATTTAAAAACAGTTTGTCAGCCAGGCATGGTGGCACACACCTTTCACCCCAGCACTTGGGAGGCAGAGGCAGGCAGATCGCTGTGAGTTCGAGGCCAACCTTGTCTACAAAGTGAGTCTAGGACAGCCAAGACTACACAGAGAAACCCTGTCTCAGAAAACCAAAATAAAACAAACAAACAAACAAACAAAAAACCCAGTTTGTTGGAGGTTGGGTGTAGGGGTGCATGTCTGCTATCCTAGCACCTGAGAAGAGCAAGGGGGTTTGAGTTCTAGGCTGTCCAAAGAATAACACTATAACACCAAATCAAAACCAAACCAAAGCCAACCCTGTCTCAGCATCTCCAGGCTTTTCTATGAAGGGTGGGCTGTTGAAGAAGGCAGAAGGTAAAAGTTTCATCCCAAACCCAGTACAAGCCAAATTATGCCATGTTTCCAAAGTGGAACACAATTTCAAGACAAAACAAAAATCAAAACACTCCCCACCAGGTTTATAAAGAGTGTTCCACAACAAAGTGAAAAACCCACTTAAAAAAAAACAAAGCTGTACAGGTTAAGTGACATAGAGAAACTTCCTGTGTCTTTTCTTTCCATAGTATTTGCATGGCTTTTGAGCTTATGACGTCAGCAGTATGGCTGGAGCTCAGCAGTTGCTAGGTTTCAAAATAAATGGCGTGCTGCTTAAAATGGCACCTGCAGTGTACACTTCTTACACAGACTAACTTCTATTAATGGCTAGTAATGAAAAGGCATCTTTTCCACATACTGGTATTGATTATAATATAATGTACCTTTCAAAGTGCCCAAACATTGAGCCCTTCTAAGGAACGCTGACCAACGGACCCAGAGAGCCTGGGGAGATGCACAGGCCTCTCCATGACCGCTCAGAGGATACGCACACACTCTGGACCATTTCATGTCTCTGTGGTATACTCACAGGAAGCGGGCCCAGGTCATTGGGGTTTAAAGATGCTTTTGACCGCATATGTACTGGAAATTTCAGGCGCGGATCTTCCTGCAGGAAAAATGTACAGGGCAGCTGTTAAGAGGGACTCCCCGCGTGTGCTCATTGGTACCTTCCCTTCCTTCATGTTTCCCTGGTAGAGGAAGCCTTGCTACCAGGTCTCAGCAAAATAGATCAAAGACCTTAGTGAGAGGTGAACTGCTTCCCCAGGGCTTGCAGAAGGTGAAGGGAGAAAGGCAACCAGAATGGAGGATGCAGGTCTGTCCTCCAGAAAGAGAGAGGGGGTGAGTGTTCACAGTCCCTAAATACTGACCCTCGGAGAAGAGCATTTCTAACTACTTGGGTGTCCTCGACTCCTGAAATCTGTCTGACCAGATGGTAGTCAACATGCTATTCCAGAGACAGCCTGCTTCATCATATGAAATCATACGTGTGGTAGCAGGCACCCTGAACGAGACTACTGACTGAGTTCTGATGATTAGGTTCTCACTTGTGTCTTAACATGAGACTTGGGAAGAATTTAAAAGATATGCTGCTAAGAGGCCAGAGAAAAATCAGTGAAAGAGAATCTTTGGTCACGCTTTATCATTTCCAAAGAATAGTTAAGACATCTCGCAACATCCCTTGTCTCTTTCTTTCTTTCTTTCTTTTTTAGTTAAAAAAAATTTTTGTTTCTTTAGATGAGGAAAACAGGTCCAGCGACCCAGTTTCCCAAACTGACTTGCCCAAAGGAGAGGATCCAGAGCTGGGAGTTGCCCCTCACGTAGAACCAACTAGAAGGTGATGGGACTAGAGAACTCAAAGCCTTTAACCAGAAAAGATTAGAAAACAAATAAAACTCAGAGTGATACCCAGTCAACCAGAACCACAGCATCAACCCAGGTAAAAGCAAACCATTGAGACATCTGACACCAGCGCCATCCCATCAGAGCAAATAAAGGCTGTGCTGCTGCCAAATTACCGAAAAGGTTGACTGCTTCACCAATTGCCCAGATCAACAGTGAAAGCCAGGGGCACTGGATTATAACAAAGTGAGTGGTTGGGGGAAAACGGCAAGAATAAAAAGGGGCACAAATGGTGCAAGCAGCTCCATTTCCTGGAAGCGAGGGCAGATTTTAATTGAAGACATAAAGTGTAGCGCTTCGTGATGAATGTTGACCCTCAGGCTAATGCAGCTTTCAAAAGGCTGAGATGTAGTATTTCCAGTATTCTGTAGCACTCGGCAGGACGTGGGGTTAATGCCAAGTTTAGGGTTTGGAGAGGCCAGGGAAGCTGATGATCAGGATGCCACTTGGAGGGGGCTCACTGGACAGAAGACTTAAATGCACTCCACCAAAGCTACTCACTTGGCGGTAACTCTGGGCTGGGACAAGTGGTACCACACCTGCCAGGGTCCCTTGAAACCCCAGGATGCCGATGACCAAGTCAGGTTTACAGAAAGCCCAGGATGTCTATTAGGAGCGAGGGATTCTGGGTGCTTTAATAGGACAAGACAGCCATGGAGTGAAGTCAACTGTGCAAGGCAATTGGTTCCGTTGGCCACAGAGAAGGAAAATAAAAGATACTAAGATAAATGAAAAATGCCAGGTCTGCTAACATGGCTTTGTAGAAAAACCAGACTTCAGAGCATGCGTAGGCCAAGGAGTCATATTTTACTGTAGTAGCGGCAGTCAAAAAAAAAAAAAAAAAGGTTGCAGCTGCCAGCAGTTCACTAGTGAGGAATGTGTGGCGAAGCTACTGTCCCTTGGACAACCCAAGGAGGTAGGCATCTCTGTAGCTGAAGGACAAGTGACAACATGGCAGCTAAGGTCTGCTAACACTTAGGGACAATACTAGAATAATGGTAAGATGGAACACTAATGAAGTCTTCAGTGATAAGACTATCGGTCAAGCAGAGAAAATACACCTGGCTGTTTCTCCATTTCTTCTGGGTAGGTTGTGTGTGTGTGCGCGTGCGCGTGTGTGTGTGTGTGTGTGTGTGTGTAATAAGGTCTTGCTAATTAAAAACAAAACAAACAAACAAACGTTACAAGTGCTTTTTTTCCTTTATTCTCAGCAACCACACCTAGGTTCCAAGTGCACTTGGGTAGCTGTAATTTCCCTTGAGGTATAAGGTCTGTTGTAAGAACAGACCAATGCTTTGTCCTGTGAAAGGCACCAATATATGAACACACATGCTTTTAGCTGCTCTTTTAACAAGGGGGAATGAAGAAAGCTCAGGTCTCTAGTGACTCCCAGCATGCATTGGCTGTTGGTGAGGCCAAACCCATCATTATTATTACTTTGAAAAAATGTGGTCAGATTTAATTCCAGCTGGACTGCTGGCACATGGCCCTCATCACCTGCATGAATAAAGGCTGTACACAGTAGATATGCTTCCACTGACCTTCACTGTCCTGTGTTTATAAAGGGGCTGCTGGCCTGAGCTCTCACATGCTTCCACTGAGGTTCAAGAACCAAACGTAGGGATGAAGGGCGAAGAAGTGGTACTTTCACTGTCCTCGGTTTGCCGTTATCAGTTTTTCCTTCTTCTGTTACAACATGACATCTAAGAAGTGTGTGCTGCCCTGCCACTGTGCCTCACATGCCTGAACTAAGGAAGCGTCTTTTCTGTTCCTGCCTTCCCCCTCCCTTTGTCAAGACAGACATGCAACTCTGAATCTGGTTTTTCACAAAGTGGATGCTGCACGGTGCCTCTGCTTGGATGAGATGACACAGCTGTATCAGCACATGGGCCTGCTGAGGAAGGGAGGTAACTAGAGGGATTTCCAGTTGTTGTTTAAGACTTTTCAACGGCAGCAGCAAATGAAGTGCTTTAATAAATTAAATGTTCAAATGAGTCAATCAGTCAATAGCAAGAATCTAGGTAAAAAGAGACAACTGGGTAATTAAAAGCAGGTTTCACTTGGCACCGGTGCCAGCAATAAATCAAGCCAGTGCTATTTAAAAGCAAACCTGCCCAGCTGCACTTACACTGCAGCTGGGGCGTGAAAGGCTGTGAAAAGGTTAGGGGATTTGATTACTCAGCTAGTTCACATTACTAAAATCATAGCTTATGTTGGCAAGCCACAGTGGCTCCATTCACTAATCCTCTGACTTTTATGATATGTATCCCCTATCTCTTGAGCTCTGGTTTCTGGCTAAGGGTTTGGAACCCCAGCAGCGCTTTGGAAAATGGAAACACTAGAAGGACAGCAAGGGGTTCTGTATCAGTGGCAAAAAAACAAAAATTAAGAAATTAAAAAGGCCCCCAACCGATCTCCATGGTTCTATTTGCCAAAGAGCTGCTCTCTTCTTAGCTGGCCCACAGGCCTGTAATACTATCTTCTGACTCCAAGGTAAGTCAAACAAACCTCCCTGTCATTCTATGCCTCACAAGTAGTTATCAGTTTACCAAATGAATGTCATCAGATCTTGATGGTAAGGCCCTTGGCAGGTAAGTAAATTCCTTTTCTGCAAAACAGGGAAGGGCCCCCGAGAATGGTTTGGTTCTCACTCTAGGGTGTCTGGAAATGCAAGTGCAGTTTTGATCTTCAGCATATTGGAAGGGGGAAGGCGATTATTAGCTTTCAGTGGTAGGAGTCACATCCTGCAGAGGAAGGCACAGGGCTGCCCCAGCTGCCAAGAATGCCCTTGTGAGGACATGCTGCCCCGCAGTCCACAGGAACTCAGAGAGCACACTGCCCTCTAGACCAATTCTCAAGGGATTGAATTAGTATTCCACCACGATAGCCAGGGTCACCTCGGCTGAAGCCTTTTCCTTAACGTAATACCGCTGTCCCCTCAACTGGACAGTCACCACAGCTAGAAATGGGAACCTGGGAGTACACGTGCACAGTGGATCCAAGATGGAAGATTGATCCAGGGGGAAACTCATATTGGTTCTGAGCAAGAGGCACAAAGGCTGGGAGGGCAACATCATCCCCTGCGCTTGCTCTACACAATCAGATTAGACAGGCAGAAAAAATGAAACAGCAAACCAGAGAAGCAAATTCGGCTGGATTACAAGGCTAAGGACTGTGCAGGAGAGGAACACCGACTTCTAGAGCAAAAATGCCTTGGCTTGAAAAAGAGTGTGTGGCAAAAAGAGACAGGGAAAACATTAGAAACATTACCCCTCTGAATACAGTTACTAATGGCATGAGATGAGTTCTAATAAAGTCAAAAGGCTAGTAACACGAAGACTACCCTCCCCACCCTCAAACGGAACAAATTATTAAAACCAGAGCTTTCCAGCACTGCCAAGCTGGTACAACACCCCAGTGGCCAGCAGCTGTGCCTGAACATCTGGGGCGCCCACCAGCCCTTCAGGACACTTGCTTCAGAGTTGGTGATGAAACTCCTCTACAAGGACCACACGGATTGAGTCAGAAAGGACAAGAACTCCCCGGAGCTCACGGTGAAAACGGCGCCAAATAAAAGCATCAGCCTTACCCATGTTGTAGTCTTTGTGTTATGGTCAATGAAGAAGGGTCGGCCGTTTGGCGCTATCCTCATCTCCCAGCCTGGTGGCAGGAAGCTCTGTGTGACTTTGTGTTGTGGTTTGGGGGAGTTGTAAGGTGATGGCTGAGGGGACTGTGGGTTGGAAAGGGTATCTTTCACAGCGCGGCGTATGGGTGAGTCCTTGGCACCCTAAGGAACAATAACGAGTGTTAGAGCTCTTCACCGCGTGCCAATCCAACAAGCCACAACGCAGCTGCTCCCGCAGAAAGCTTTTCCTCGGAGACCGATGAGGGAGAGGCGTCCCCAAACCCCCATTTCTCCATTTACTTTCATACCAACCCTAACTTTATGCTTTCTCTTGGTTAGATATGCAACAGTCTCAAGGATGATTAGCCACAGTTCTTTGCCAATCATGCCTGCCCCCACCCCCCAACCCCGCAAAAAAACAAAACAAAAAACAAAACAAAACAAAAAACCAAAAACCAAACAAACCATTTTATAGGTGGAGATTTCAGAGCAGAACAAGACAAGCCCTTGCTCTCAAAGAGGCCACAGTCTAGTGAACACACTGCCAGGTTTCAGAGCCCAGAAGGAGACCTCCATGGGTGGAGGCAGACACATGGAATGACAGTTGTTTCCCCACATTCCCAACAGTCTAGAAGTGCTGTCACCACCCCCCACTGTGCAGGAGCTTGCCTCCCGGTACTTTAATTTATTTGTTTATTCTCTGGCTTTTCTGAGGGTCTACCATTTGTGATGGTCAGGGCTGCCACTTAATACACAACAAGTAGAGCGCACAAGCAGATGTCCAGCGATGACTTGAAAGATGGAAATACACATCAGAAACATGTACCCGCACAATGGAAGACCCCTTACAGTCAAAGGGAAAAAAAAAAATGAACAAAGCAACAACTGTGTTATAAAACTCAACAGAAGCTTCGCTGCTCAGAAGTCGTATGAGTTCTGAGACAAGAAGGAGCAGACACAACAGGAATGGTACAGGTTCGGCCTAGAGGGCGCCCGTCACCACGCACAGCACCAGCCAAAGGAGAATGAAGATTATGATGGATTCCAGAATGTTAGCTGGGTGAGACACAGAAGCGCGTGGGCGGTGTGCACGGAGCAGGCTTCCCCACCAACACCTGGCGACTCAGCGCAGAGCTGCCTGAGAAAGTCCAGTGTGGAGAGGAGAAAGAATGAAGAGAAGCCACAGGACAGAGAGATGGCCCTGGGTAGACAGGCGGCCTTCTCACCTCCAGGGGGGCAGATAAAGTTACGGTTGGCGAGCTGAGACTACGAGGCCGGCGGATCTGAGGCTCTGCTAGGTGGTTGTTACTGTTTGTGGCTGATCCGGAGGCGCCATCTTCTGCAAGCTATTTCGGAGGCAAAAACAAGTTAGCTTTGTAAGAGGATCTCCCTGTGTGCGATTAGGAGATTAGGAGCGTGAGCCCCAACAGCAACCACACGCACAGCCATAAGAGGTGTGGCCTATTTGAAGCATGGGGGAAATAGTAAGTCTAATATTGGGGCCAAAGATGGGGAGACACATTCAAAAGGAAAAAAAAAAAAAAACCCAAATCACTGGTGATAGAAAACTAGCCTTGGATTAAAAAAGGGATGTGGGAGTGGGGAAGGGAGCTATCCACTGTCAGAAGCTCACTTTCTCAAAGTATTTTTGTGTCACATTAAAATACATGTCTCTAAGGACCAAAGTCTTCCTCAGGCAAATATTCTACTGAGAGCAACTCATGTCTTTGGTGAGAACCTGCCTTAAACACAGGCCCTACCTAACAGGACATGGACACCAGGTCAGGATGCCGTCAGTACATCCTGGCTGCTAAGGTCCTTGAGTCTGGGATGGATGGTGATCTTCGTACCTGCATTATTGGTCGAGTCCAAGTTGTGGTTCGATTGTTATGATTGACATAGTATGTGCGTCCCTTAGCATCTTTTCTTTCTTCCCAGCCTGAAGGTAGGCCCGGCGTGGTATGTACATAGGCCACTGATGGCTGTGCAAGAAATTATTATTATTTAACAACTAGGATTTGTTTTTCTGACCAGTTTAATAAAGTAACATATACCTGGAAATGATATTTCTCTGGGTGAGGTAAGTTAATGCTGTTTGTACAGGAAAAACAAAGCTAAGACCAAAATCAACCCCACGCCGCACCCTCCTCCCCCCCCCAAAAAAACCAGACAAAACCAAACCCACAACCCACAAACAAAGAGTATCTGGAAGTCAGAACAGACTGACTCTAGGGGCTTCAACTGTCTTGTGAGACAGAAGGAATCCACACTCTCAGGTCTTAAATACACAGACATTACTAAAGTGTCTGTCAAGAAAGAGAATGTGTCATAACCTGGTCCAGCTGCTAAGGTTCGCTGCTAAACCACATAGCTCAAAAGAGAATCCCAAGCTGCCTATTGCCTATGCCCATAAAAGGAATGCTGTAGACACTTCAGGACAGCTGGCCACCCACCCAACACATGCTCAGGACAGGTCTTCCTGAGGCCCAGTGCACACAAACATTAAGGGGCAAAATGTGACACACGCGGAGCCACTCCTCTGACTTGCACTCCCGTATGAGGACATGATCTCAAGGAATGCTACCATGTCTATCGCCCCAGTCCAGGAGGTCCCCTCGCCCCCTAGTGAAGGCCTCCTGTGGAGCCTCATGTTAGAGACTGCCTTTCTAGCAGGATAATACCATAGAGTACATCCCTCCCACAGCCTGCAATGTCTAGTTTAGACTATAAGCGGATAATACAAATTACATCTTTTTTTTTTTCCCCTGTGAGAAAGGGTTTCTCTGCGTAGCCTTGGCTATCCTGGAACTCACTCTGTAGACCAGGCTGGCCTTGAGCTCAGAGATCTGCCTGCCCTTGCCTCCCCAGTGTGCTGGGATCAAAGGTGTGCGCCACCACACCCAGCCTGAATTCCACCTCTTAATATAAGAATTACTGAGGCTTGAGCTTGTGTAAGAAGCAGCCTGAGAAATGCAGTCTGGGTGACCAGACTCTTGAATATGCAAGGTGGTTGAATGACTGGCAGCAAAGGGAATGCCCTGGGATAGCCCTAGCCTAGGAATGCCTGCACCCTTGGTACTGTATCATGCACTTGTGCTGGGGAAGCAATTTCAGGGAGATGCTCAGAAAGACAGCACTTACCAAGGCCACGAAGACTTCTGGGAGGTATAGAAACAGAAACTTTATTGCTATGGGTGCTGCCTTTCCCAGTGGGGTCTTCTCCCACTAGCCCTTTAAGTACCTCAGCCAGTGCTGCTTTTTTGGAATTAGGTTGTTCATGTGACTCTTCTCTTACTCTGCCTTCTTTCTGTCCTGTCCTAGCTTCCCTGCTTGCTACTAGCTAGTTTGGTGAAGGTCACAGCCACAGAGCCCTCAGTGGCCCTGGAGCCCCGGATTAGAGGAAGAAAAGACATGTATGTGGCATTTACTGAGGACTGTGACTGTGACTGTGACCATGTCCCGGGCCTACCAGCACACTCCAGAACAATTAACCTGAAAACTAATCAGGAAGCAGCTGACTCAGCGGTTATTTCCTAAACAGTGTTTATCAGGCAAGGAGAGGGCATGTGTAAGGAACCTTCCTGCTGGAAATGCAGCTCCCAGCTCCTTGACATTTTTTCCAGATAAGTCCTAAAGGATGAGGGAATTCCAAGAACAGCTAGCCACAGCATCCGGGAGCAAGACAACCACCAATTCAGAGATGTAAGGCTTTTATGATCATGAGAGACAGACCAAATGGGCCACAGCCTAAACAGAGAACACCAGCAACAAAGGACTTTCACCTAGACTGGCCAGAAGCCTTGTCTAATGTACTACCATCTAAGAACATAGTCAATAATTTGGGCAAAAGACATATGACCATGCTTTAACTACATGGAATATTAAGCAGCCCTTGCTGTTTTTCTCCTTTCTTGAAGAGTTATGTCTTAAAGGAGAGGCACTTTGACATGTTCTCAGAAAACTCACTTCTAGAAACATTGAGATGTTACCAAACAAACAGCGATGACATTCCTGGAATAGATACCTCCGAAGCCACTGGCAAACTTAATGACTTAGATGTGTCATAATCTCAGAACTGTCAGCTGCAAGAACTTCCTGCACCCAGGTTATACACAGCGATCTACAGTTAACAGGACTAGTTACACAAAGGAGGCTGGGGGATAGCAGAGAGAATACTGAATTTGTCTGAAACAACCATTCTCCCTTCTGCTGGGAATGGAACGAAAAACCGGTAATTAAGCTGCATCTATGCAAGATGCTGATATTAAAATATTTCTTGACAGTGCCCTCTCAAAATGAGCATGCAGAACAACTTGTGTGGGTGATAACATTTATTACTAAAACATGTCCATCTAGGACATATGACCACCAATGACAAGCTTCTCAGGTAGCTCTGTGAAAGAGGCCCAGGCTTGGGGCCAAATGATTAGACTGTCATTACTCTATGTGAGTGACAGTATGCTTCAGACTGTCTCAAGGAACAAGTTAGGCAAACCCAAACATAAGTTCAACTTAACATTTCAGCTTTGATCCATAACCAAATATACTGCTGAGTTTTAGGATTCCAAAGAGGCATTCATGGTGGCTGTGTTCCACTCACTACAGTGAAAAGCCACGTTATGCTGAAACTGAGAGTCTGACTACCCTTTGACACTGGCCATCACAGAGTCTCCATGACTCACCCAGACCCTGCCATAGTGGTATCTCAGGATATTTTTAGAATCTCTTCAGTGAAGATCAAAGGACTGCTCTCTCGCTCTTTCTATGTGAAAGCGAGAGCCCTGGTGTAGCCTGTAAGAAAGTGACACTGGTGTCCAGGCTTTTGCCATAAATCAGAACGTCATGATTCCTTGGATGAGGATCAGCACTTTATCATAGTGCAGGGACAAGTTCAACATGGAAGGATGGTTACCACAACACAGTGGATGGTGTGGGAGTGCCAGTCAACATGGGAAATGTGTATAAACTGTGGTGTACTTCCACCACTGAATGTTAAATGATTAACTTAGCTGAGACAAATCAACCTAAGTTAAAAATACCTTTCTGAGCATTATGTATACAACTTCATGCTGTCCCCTCCCCTTGACCTTAAATAAAACAAAACAGGGCCTGTGTGTATGACTGCAGCACATGCCTGCTTGGGAGGGCACCGGGAACAGTGAGGTGACACTTTACAGGGAATTTCTGCCTGGTATATGCATTAAAGAGAAGGTCAAAGGGACAAACTGTGCTGGGGGGACAGATGTAAAATAGAGAGCACGGGAGGGGTTGGACTTGGTCCTTCCACACTTAACGAGGTACTGAGAAAGTATGGCATATCAGGGTGGGAGAATTATTTAGAATCTACCACTGCTAAGTCTTCAAAAACAAAAGACCAAACCAAATCAAAGGCCGAAGTCACTGATGGAGAAGACAAGCAAGAAGAAGGCATGAAAAGGGCAGACCCAGAGCCACATGAGTGACCTTGTCCCGCCGGGTGACTTTTTACCATAGTCTGGTACTACAGCAGTTCAGTTTGCTCTGTCATCTGCTATCACTAGTCACCACAACACCCCAAAGCTGTAAGCAGGTTGCAAAACCAATTAAATGCGACAACAGGCGATACAGTAAGAGGGCGCTTATGGGTATCACGAGACAAAACCATCCCATGGGACTGGCTGTCTTGCTGCCCCACTACTCTCAGAGAGATTACCAGCACACAGTAGGAAATCAGCTAGCTCATGGCAGACTTCTTGGAATTCTGCTGGAGGAGGAGCCTGGCGCTCCAGTTGTTAAGGTTAGGCACAGTGGCTTATGCTGTGCTCACTGCACCGACTGCCAATCTGAGTTTCCTCTGTGTAACACAGAGGGCTAAACATCCTTCAGGAAACCAGTTATTGTGTAGGCAGTTAAAGTTATTCACAAATAATAGTTCTTCAAATAGTCACCTGAGCTCAAAACAACCAAATACAGGCAGGCTGGCCTGACTTCAAGAATCAAGTAGAACACAACGAAAATAACCAGCCAAATATAAGTTATATGTAAGCACGGATGCTATTAATCAAAATAAGAAAATAATAACAACAATAGTAGATACATTCATTGGTGATACAGAAAATCTGCTTCCTTTTTTAAAAAAAAAAAAAAAATGTGGCGTGGGAAAGAGAGGAGCACAGTGCATCTTGCACATCTGGACACACATACACCGCCCCAAAGAATTCCTATGGCTTTCTCTAGCGTAACCAAGCGTTTGACAGTGAGAGAATGCTCACTGCGAACAAAGACTCGGTCAGAGCTATATTGGAAGTGCTCAAATCAAGCACTTGACCAGGCTTGACAGGCCCTTCCAACCCAATTACACATGGCTAAAAATGACTTCATATTACCCAGTACCTTTGAAGAACCTAAAAAGATGAATTTAAGATAAGGTACGAACGTGTCCCTGTGCCACATAGAAACTGACCTTATTTTGAAAATAGGAGGGAGCACATTTATCCCAATCAAACAGTAAACCACCCCCACAGACTTTCACCATCAGTGTCTGCTAACTGCGTGGTCATTACCGTTGATTCCTCACCACCCGTGACAGTTGACGAACGCGCTCGCCTACTTGGGGTGCTGGGCTGTTAAATGATAATGTACATCAGTAACATGTATTTTGGGGGGCCGCCCAGTGCTCTGTGAATCAGCAATCACTGCTGTGGCAATGCTGTGGCAGGTGACATGTGAGATCAGTATCCCCAACACCCGCCTTGCCCAAATGAAGCTGAGCACACACCAGTGACCAGCAGCCAAGAGAGAAGGTAGCATGTACCCTCTCTGTACTACTACGTCACCCCAAAGAAGCTCAGGCTGTACCCTTGATGAGGTGACTAACAGAGGTTTCAAATGGGATGCTTTGTGCTCCATGGTCCAAAACTTAGCAGATTCTTATATCTGCAAAGGCCACTCACTGGTAGTCAATGCGTGCACAGTATCTTAAGGACAAGGGGAGAATCAGTTTCCAGGCAAAGGGACCCTGAGGCAAATAAAACTGATACTGATTTTGAAGAGAGTGAGAAAAATTGATTTCTACAGGCAAATCACAGAATCATTAGGTTGAAAAGGGTCCCCACCAGTTCATCGCAGTCTACTGTTCTGCTTTGGGAGGTCTGTACTGTATCCACCTCAGCTTGTTATGAGCCAGCATACACAGTGGACTCCACGATCAAATTTAGTATTTTGGATGGTATATATAATTTCATTTTGTAACTAAAGAAACACTAAAACCTAAGCAAAAAAAAAAAAAAATCCTTCGAAGTCAGGTAAAAACGTATGAAGCAAAGAAGATAGTTTCAAAAATTTAAAATCAGAGCCAGGCATGACACACGTCTTTAATCCCAGCACTCAGGGAGGCAAAGGCAGGAGGACTGCTGTGAGTTCGAAGCCAGCCTGGTGTGCAAAAGCAAGTTCTGGGACAGCCAGGGCTATGCAGGGAAAGCCTGTCTCAAAAAATGCCAATAAAATAAAATAAAATGAAATAAAATAAAAGTCAGTTTCTTGTCTTCAATTTCACACACAATGAAGCAGGTTATAAAAGGGTTTGCAAAAAAAAAAAAAAAAAAAATGGGTATGACGGCTTATGCCTGCAATCTCAGTACACAAGAGGGAAGAGCAGGGACTACTGCAAGCTGGAGGCTATCCTGGAGTATATACTTAGAATTCCAGGTTGGCCTGGGGTATAGACCAAGCGTCTGTCTTAACGCTCCCCCTCCCCAGCAATCCCACAAAAACCAAACCAAGAAAAGGCCAAGGTCAAGCATCAAATTGAACACTTAAAATGACAGAATATTTTCACCTCCCGAAAGAAGAAACAAATTTACGTAAATTATTCCTTGCGAGGAGGCAATGCTCATTTGCCCTCCAGTTTGATAGTTCCTTTAGTATGTATTGGATAAGAAAACCCCCTCTGCCATGCCCATGTGCGCTCAGACTTATCACAGCTGTAGGAAGGAGGGAGCAAATGGCAGCTGATTCTTCATTCACAGAGCTGCCTTTACAGTGAGCACAGGCGCTCTGTGGAGCTAAAAATTTAAGCCATGGGTAGTGGAAGAAAATGAGGTTGTCTCGCTGGAAGAGTTCTTCCTGTTACAGAGTTTAGCCACACGAACCACAGCTGTAGCAGCTGAGTGAAGCCCTGTTTCAGACGTATAAGGGCATCAGAAATGCATACTGTTGAGTGAAAAACCAAAGCAAGTTTTTTTTGTTTTGTTTTGTTTTGTGTTTTTAGCATTTTGGAAGCTCGAAAGGCAATTAGGATTCTGGGTTGGAAAGTCAAGATTCCCTCAGCAAATTTCAAATGTCCTGCTTATATGGTCAACGGATCTACATAGGAAAAACTCTTTCAGCAGCCCTGAAGATTTTAAACCAAAGCCAAAAAAAAAAAAAAAAAAAAAAAAAAAAAAGCCAGCTGAGGACTGGAAATGAGTGTTTGTTACCGGTGGTAGGTGAGCCTGCTCAGCAACGGTGTCGGTAACACTGCAGGACCGAAGCCTTGACGAAGGCTCTCTCTGCTGTGGGGGAAGGAAAGACGGCAGTGTTAGGAAGACTGCTCTCGGGACGGGTTCACTTGCTCCCATGCACTATGCTTTGGCACCACCGCTTTCAGAGCATTGACAGTTGTCCTTGCAGAGCTCTGTTTCAGCTCTCAGTGCTTTCCAGCAGACCAGGATTTTAAAAAGAGGAGGCCAAGACTACAGAAAGGAAAGAGACAAGTCCCTACAACTTTCAAGAGTAAGTCAGCAAGCAGTCTTTTATACTGCTGGGTGCAAGCTCTGGGCAAATTCTCAAGTGTGAGGAGGAGAGGAAAAGGAGGAAGAAAAGGCGATGCCTGGCCCCTTACGGGCTACTAGTAGCGAACTGCATGGCCATCGGCACTTTGGCAGTACCCGCTCCTCCCTATGAGGGGGTGGGGGTGGGGGGTATATTTAGCTTCCAAGTGGAACTCCAGTAGAGAACACACATGGAGCAGGGAAGCGAGGCGAGGCCGATGGCACTGTTGTGTGCCACACATCATGTTGCCGTCACTTGTTTGAACTCTCTGAAGCCTCCCTCATAGATCCGAACAAAGATCCTAAAAGGTCACAGGCAGAAGGTTCCTTGCTAGCATGCTTATCCATGGTACGGCTTGTAGCAGGCATGACTTTTTTTTTTTTTTTTAAACATTTTACAATAACAAGCCTAAGTTACAGTCAGGCAAAGGTCTGTGGCGGTGACAGGAACGACCTATACCTTCCCATACTCGACGGTGTGAAGGAGTCATTCCTGCGTAAAAAGTTCACCCCACTGCCCTTGAATACAGAATGGCCCTGAGTGTCCAAATGGGAGGAAGTTCCCCAAGGAGATGCTATCACACTTGGGTCTTAAGGATATGCCATGCTTCTGGAAGGACTACATACAAGGGCATCCTACCCTAATTGTGACAAACGTTAATTTGCATCAACATAGAAAACTAGGAATTTTTTCCCACATGGTTTATATAAATGGTATATAGCTGCTATAATTTCTGCAATTCTTTCTTTGATACATTTTAAATACATAGCGTTGTGGCTTATGCTGTTTCCATAGCAACAGTTTTACCGATTCAAATACCTCATATATGCAACCTCTTATCCTATCCACTTAGTACTAAATTTTCATCGCAGTGGTATTTCTCTTTCTGAAAAGCATGCAGAGAATTTTAATGTGAAAGCACATTAAGAAGTAATCACTGTGTCTCATACAACAGAGGGCAGTAGTTTCTTTTTAAAAGATGTACATCATAATCGAAGGACTAATAATTCTGTACTTAGTGGCTTTTATATTGTATGTAGCCCCACCACTTCCACTCAATATGCTCGTAGTAACAATTCTCATACAAAGATGCCATTTCCAACACAGTGACAACCATCACTTTCTGCAGCACATCTTTAAGTGCAGTTGCTTGAGAAACAAGGTGCGTGCATTTGGTCTGAATTCTGTACACACACAAGAAGGATGTACGGGTGTTTCCCACCATTTTGCACTGTCATATGCAAAGTTCCTTGGCCACGATTTCCTTCCTTCTCACGAGTCTGAAACTTCTAAGAAAGCATTTCTCTGGGAACCCAGGTCAAGTATCTTGATGTCAGGGCCACTGTCATACTTTTCCTCCTCAAGAGTTCAAATACTGGGTTTTCGGGTATCTTCTACATCACAGTCAGGCTTTGCCAGGGAAAATCCCTTAAACATCTGGCTCTGCTCATCTGTGGGATGGGATGTGTAGCGTATGAGCTCAGAAGGCTGGCTGGGAAACTCAAGGGCTCCTGGTTCTCAATGGGAAAACCACCCTCCTGGACAAGACACTATCTTCCTGAGCTGTTTGGATGGGAAAGCAATCCTACAAGGTTAAAGCTAGAAATTAAAAAAAAAAAAAAAAATCACAGAATCTTATTCCTTTGAATTTTTTACAAACGAGAAAGAGCTAGTGATATGCCACTTCTTTCTAAAGCAAAACAAAGCAAGCAAACAAATGAACAATAATTTTATCCATCAGGGCTAATTGTCATACAGGCCTGTCTCTCTGAGGAAGGAGATACTTAGGGGAGCCTGGGCTGACTGGGAGCAGAAGACCTTCAGCCCGTGGTTCTCAACCTTCCTAAAGCTGTGACCCTTGAATACAGTTCCTCATGTTGTACTGACCCCAAAACATAAAACTATTTCATTGCTACTTTATAACTGTAATATTTTGCTATTGTCATGAATCATAATGTAAATATTTGATATGCAGGATTTCTGATATCTGACCCCTGTGAAAGGGTGCTTTGACCCCCAAAGGTGTCACAGCCCCCCAGGTTGAGAGCCAATGTTCTCAGCTATCTGCATAAAGAGTCTCCTAAAGCAACAACAAAAGACTGGCCACTGCTCAGCTTGTCTAACGAGGCCGTGACTTACGATCAGAGAGCTGAACTGTTCCCCACTCGAGTCCGGAGTGATCTGCAGCCTTCTGCTCAGTTCTTCCGACAGCTCTTGGGGGCTGGTCCGGGATACTGGGGAGGCAGGTGGTGGGGGCAGAGCCAGGCTGAGAGAATCTCCAGCCATGTTCACTTCCTCTGAAATGGTCTCCCAAGGCTTTGGAGGAATCAGACACTAGGGTAAGTGCTAGGAGCTGTGGATTTACTGTCTTCTCTCCAATAAACCACATGACGTTCATAACCACTGGAATAACTGTAATTAACATCGACTTAGCACGATGCACAAAGTCTTCAGGATAAGCACAGGAAGATAGGGCCACTGTCCCAATGAACAAACAAGAAACTTGACTGAGAACAAATTGCTGACATAAGCAGTCAGCAGGGGCGTGACCACAGTGTGAAGGAGGAGGTGGGTCCAGTGGCCACAATCTTACTTTTATAGATAAACGCTCCCCCAGTGGCAGCTTTTTGCCAACCTGTTACTAACGGCTTAGAAACATCTCCAGAACTTACAAGGAACTGTCATGTAGACAATGAAGAAGAACATTCAGTAATCTACTGTGGAGGCACTAACTTGCTGTTCTAAACCGCTCACTGCGACACTTGTCAATGACCTTCCTAACACAAGGGCAACCCAAAGATCAGAGTCAATCAGTTAAGGTTGTTTCTGATTTGTCGCTTAATTTATCTCCTTTTCCAGTCATGCATTGTTAGCTATTTACAGAGAATAGTTACAAATATTCCTATTAACTCAAACTTGTACATTTTTTTTGGTAATCTCTCCTAAGATGTCAAGCAGTGAGTTAGAAATGTGTCCACGGCACCCAAACCAGTGACAGAGCTCACTCAGTTCCTCAAAAATGACAATCTTGGTGTTGTTCCATGAGATTGGATGGACCCTGCAGAAAGCCGTTCACTCAGCAAATACATGTAAGCCTTCCACACCGGAAATAATGCTCCATGTTTATACAAGTCACTGGGCTTGGCCAAACATGGATCTCACAAGCATTTTCTAAGTAGTTAATACTCAGACAGGAATCAGTTATGAGGCTACTATCTTCACATTCGATACCTAGTTCACTGAGAGAAAAAAAATAGGATACAAAATCACTCTGGGGATCGTGGGAAGATGCTCTCTGGACAGCATACCTCGGGGCCCTCTCCACCACCTTCCGAGGCCTCGGGCTCCAAATCTTCACTGATGTGCCTCCGAGAGCGGAAACGCCGGTGTGCAGCCTCCTGGTTGATCTGCCTGATATTGTTGTCTGACTCAGAGGACACATCCCTGAAAGGGGGATGAGCGGGGTATGAGAAGAAAAGAGGTGTTTAGAACTATCCCTCCAACAGTCCAACCCTCGCTGTGGGCCACACTGACTAAGACGTCAGTGTCAGACACTGACAAGGAGCACCCAACCAATATGGGAAGTCTTCCATCGCCTCCCGGCTAGGCCACACTGCAGGCTCACCCTAACCCCACAAAAGCAGCTTCAGTGTGTGGTACAAGAGTTAGAGCATCTTCCAGACATACACACCCATCCCTCTGCATCCACTGGGGATTGGGTGCAGAGCCTTCCCTATCCCCATGGATTTCAAAGTCCTACACGTTCAGTCCCTAACACAGGGGACTGTGTTTGTATAGAACACGTGCACAACTTCCTGTATACTTTAAATCACCTCTTAAGGATATACAATGCCCCCTACAGTGAAATATTCTACAAACACCGTATCCAGCACCATCTAGGGAACATTTTCCTGAACAGTTCTGGGCTGTGGTTGACTGAACCCACAAGTATGGAAGCAGTGAGTTAGCAAGGGATGGCGTTCCCCAAGCTGCACTTTGTATTTAAGAGACAAGAGAAGTCTAAGTCTTTCAATCTGTGACCAACTAGTCCTCTAGAAGGCAGAGCAAGCTCACACGTGCCGTCTGTCAGCAGGTCCCTTCTAGGTCTAGCCAGCAGTGACAAAGCAGCTAACGTGAATCATCAGTAATTGACTGAAGGTTACCAACAGCACACGTTCAATGCTGAAGTCCCAAGGGGAGGTCTCCTGAGCTGTGTGACTTACTTTTAGCCACTTTCTGTCTCATTTTGACAAAAATCTCACATCACAGGCCCCTTCCCCAACAACGCACTTGTAATAATCCAAATGAACAGCGGGGGGGCTGACCTCTCAAATAAGCCTGCACTTGAAGAACACGGTGCTGCCACACCCTATTTGTTTTGGCACATAAGGCTCTTAAGTCAGGATCTGAGGTAAGAGCTTATCCTTCAAAACGACTTAATCAACAGCTGCATCTTAAAAACATTTTGCAGTATGTGACAGTGATGGTCCTTTGAGCGAAAATATGAGCTAGATGTTTCTGGAGTAGAAGTCTAAACGCCCTTCAGAGGCACCTGCAAGCATGTTCAATTGCACTCCACTCAGGTCGTCAGGCGTGTGAGGCAAAGGCTTTTACCCTCTGAGCCATCCTGCCCCCCCCTTTGCCTCAATGTATGCGACCATAATGATGACCCAAACCACAGAGATATGGGTAGGAAACTGGGAGATGTACTGAGTATTTTATAATCAAAAACTTAAACCAAGCACTTCAGCTTAAGAAGTTTATTTTAAAGAATGGTATTTCTATAGTTTGCATCTAAATAGGATTAAGAACAAATGTAAAATGAGATATTTTAAAAGCCACCAATAGAACTGAGAAGGTGGAGTGAGTGACCTTAAGGGTCTGCAGTTATGGTCCAGACAGTATGCCAAACCACGTGCCTCAAATCACTTCCTGAAATGGCTCCTTTTGGCCAGCCACTCATTTAAAACTGTATTTTGCTGAGCTTGTACTCTGGTGACAGGCATGTGGATCTATGAGGGAGAAACCACAGTACCAGTATTGTCCTATTTGTCCTACCCAAGGCAGCTCGTATCAAAGCCTAGCACTGGAGAGGCTGAGTGAGTGTGAGGTCAGCCTGGGCTACAGAGTAAGAGCCTGTCAGAAAACAAACAACTACCTACTGCAACCCAACCCACAGAAAACACAGAGGAACAGGAGAATGGGTGGTTATGTGCCTAGTGCTGTGACAGAGAAAGCCTGGGCTACTGAGGAGATGGTAGATGAGAAGAGCCTGGCCCCAGACATTCACTTGAGGGAAAGGTCTTGATCCCACCTCCTGGCTCATATTTGCTGTTTTGGGAAGGGACATGATCCATAGGAGCTGGCGGCAAGAGAAAGTGAGCAGAAAGCAGCTGTGAGGAGACTCCTAGGTGCACTGCAGTTTAACTGTGGGATATCTGTCAAGAGACAGGGATGCAGGATTGCCTACTGAGCATCCTAAGTGCAAGGGAAAGACATGGACAAAACGTTCAGAAGGCTCAACTCTGGGACAGAAGCTGAATCACTGAAGATGTCGTTTTAGGTAGTTAGGTAACCCAAAAGCTCCCGCCTCACCTCAGTGCTGGCATTACAAGCCTGTCTCTCTTCATGTCTGCCCACTAAGGTAGCTAGTTCTTTGTTTACTTAGAACAGCAGTTCTCAACCTGTGGTTTGTGACCCCTCTGGTGGTGGTGGTGGGGTCAAATGACCCCTTCACAGGGGTACATATCAGGTATCCTGTATATCAGATATTTACATTATGATTTATAAAAGCAGTGAAATTAGTTATGAAGTAGCAACGAAAATAGTGTTATGATTTGGGGGTAACCACAACATAAGGAGCTGTAATAAAGGGATGAACTATCAGGAGGGTTGAGAACCACTCACTTAGGACCTGACTAATCACTCTTGATTGACACTATAATGTCCTCAGATAGAACCTTTTAATTAAGACATTTTCCACAATATAATTTCTCTCTGAAGAGTGCTGGGACAGTCTATATAAAAAAACCTGAATTATGAAAAATAATAACCTAAAAGCAAAAGATAGTTCTTCTGGAGGTCCTAGGGCTTCTGGCCAAGTCAAACAATGCTAAGGAGAGAGAATTCCAAATCCATAAACCGTAGAGGGCATAGGATGCGGTGGGAACAGCTCTGTCAATCAAACTGTTTTCTTGCCCCTGAGATCTGCTTCACACATCCTACTTATGTAATTGACATCTTGATGGATTTGGGCTAAGTATACCTGTGAAACTATCACCAAGTCTCATTGATGATGTACTTTAAATACTAGGCAAGTGGTCTCAGGAACTGCCTCGTTTAGCAATTGTACCCATTTTCCCTCAAAAAAAGACTTCCATATGCATGGTGCTGATTAATGAAGGTGAACAATGCTGGCTACGCAGCAGCCACTAAGATCCCTTCCTGGTCCTGTTCCGCAGAAGTCCCGTGTCACTGGCCACCTTTCAGCCAGCCTTTGTGTGTACTCTCCTGCTGTTTACCTCAGCCAGATGCTGCTGCCTTGCCAACGGTATGAAACCATGGCTGAGGCAGGTCCACAGCCATTTCTACTACAAATAGATATGGTACTTCAATGGCTTATCAAACCTCTAAGCACAGCGAATATTAATGAAAGACAACCAGCAATAAACTTAAAGTATCAACAAACCACTTATATTTAAGACCCCATGTTGTCTAAGCTGTAAGCTAAGGCCACTCTAGGCAGTGCAAAGTGGCCAAGAGTAGATGGCAGTGCCAAGAACGTACTGAGAGGCCCAGGGTGGCCACCCATCCATTGCTCCAGATTCTGCAGGTTTCATCCCCAGACTACATCAAATGCCAGCTAGCTGACTTGGCCCCCTCTCTAGCCACTTCCCTAATGATATGGAGAACATCTTTAAACTTTCTAAGGATAAAGGATTTTTAAGAACAACTTCCAGCATTTCTGGCCATCACACACCTAAGAAACATCATTGGGAAATCTCTTTCGGTCTGGGTTGAAGAGAAATACAACCTCACATGTAAGTATACTAACTTGCCTCTGTTGCGTTCTGAGAACCGACCATGAGCAATATCTACTTGGTCATGTTAATGTGCTGTTGTGGTGGCTACGAAGCTTAGAATGCCCTTAGGTGCCTTCTCCTTTCATTGCAGGTACGCTGGCTCTGCCTCTTACTGCACATCAATAGATTTAAGTTTTGCTGCTCACTATGATTTAACAAAAAGCTACTTCAAAATCTTTCTTAAAAACAGCAATTGAGGTTTAGCCAGGATTTATTTATTTGCTATCATCAGAACAAAAATTACTAAGGGAACCAGCATCAACCGCCTTGCTCTCTCTAAACTAGTAGGGTGTTGAAATAAACAGTAATTACTAATTTTGACTTTGCAAATCTCCTGTGCATTTCTAAATATACCAAGGCAGTAGTAATACATAAATTTTATGAAAAGTAAATAGAATAAAATAAAAGAAGCTTTCATAATCAAATACTCTAAAAGAATAAGGATGCACAGCATTAAAGCAAAGCCAGTCTGCCTCTGGCTCTCCATCCTGGTTCAGTCAGGAAAGGAAGCTGAAGAAGAGGAAGCAAAACAGTGATTGAACCAAAGAGGAATCTAGGAAAAGCACATTTCAATAATCTTAGAAGATGCAAAGAATAACTCCCATCATATTGCAAAAGACAATATGGCACAGGGCTGTCTCTCTTCCTACATACACACATGCACACGCATACACACACACACACACACACACACACACACGGACATACTCTCCCAAACCAGTCCTGGGACTGCCACCCTTTCCTGTGCAGGGGGAGACACAGCATCCCTGCCATCTGGTGGTACTTACATCAAACTGGGCCTGTGCCACTGCGTGCTTCTGTTGTTGTGGTTGACATAGTAAGTGCGGCCTAAATTGTCCACTTTCTCTTCCCAGCCTGGTGGCAGCGGGGGAGGAGGGAGTTCCTCCTGGTGCTGGGAAGCTGAGTCGTTTGAGTCAACAACTTCCCATCCATGCTGGGGAGAAAAGTCAATGGGAGGTCATGAGTCTGAGCTCCAGATCACGGGAGAAGTTGTGCCAGTGTGACATCCCCCTGCCTCACCCTTTGTCTTATAATGAGACAGATTATCTCTCAAAGGGAGACAAACCAATTCAGGGTCTCACAACTCATTTGAGCAATGGCCAGTTAATCATGCCAGCTTCTAAGATGGTGCCAGCTTCTAAGATGGCAGCACCACGGGGAGCCACCAAGTTTGGATACTCCATTTATTTTTTTTTTCATTTTTAAAAATGTGTGTTTATATGCAAGCTCATGTGTGCATATGTGGCACATGTGTAGAGGTCGGAGGACAACTTGTATGATTCAGTTCTTCTACCATGTGGAGTCCACGGATCAAATCAGTTTTGGCAGAAAGCACACTAACCTGTCGGGCCAGCTCGGACTTCCGTTAGTTATTCTGACTTAACAACCTCCAGAGCTACACAAAGCCAATGACATGGGACATGCCAAAGCTGCCACAGCTGTCATTCTTTCAACATGACCATGAAACATGCATGTGTGTTTACAAATAAAGCATGGTGCAGGTTGTAGGCCTAGGGACAGGGCCATTGGTCTCCAAGGGAGATGGTTTGGGGCTGGTGTGAGAGGAGATGAAGTCCTCCCCCCCCCCCCCCAGTCACAGTGACACAGGGAGCCAGAAGTCTAGAAACTGCTGCTGTTGCTTAGGCACTGTACAAACAGACTGCAAGGTGCCAGGATCAGAGTTACACTGTTCCGACACGTACCTTCGGCATTAAGCATTACTCTCCTAACCTCCCCTGTTAAAGCCAGTGGGGGGAAAAATAAACCAATTCACTGGTAAATGCACTTTGGAAGACCTCTACTATGGCCTGCCACCCACTTCAGTCCCTGTCACGTGGTGAAAGCTGTGGAATCCTACAGTGAAACACAACCTGGAGTTGTGGCCTGTTGGCTGGAGCAGGTTCGGCCAACTGTGCACCATGCGTCCTTCAAGCATCACACAAGTGGCACAGCTGCAAACAGATGTGCAAACAGCCAGGGAGGCCTGTCCAATGGGGGGCTTCCAGAACAACATGAGAACTGAGCTAACAGAACTGCACCGTCCACAGCCTATGCTGAGATGGTACAATGGGGCCGGCAGTACAGACATGTGACCAGAGAGCGAAGAGCCCACCATGCCAGGAAAAGGACACAGAGGAACACTCTAGCTAATTGCAAAGTGCCATTTCCCAAGGAGGGCTCCGCAACACACGCTGTTACCGGTGGACTAAATGGATTAGAAATTGGGAGAGGGTTTGTAAGTCACCCCATCCACGTTAGAGCAATTTCAAGTGCTAAAAGGAATCTAAAAAGAATTGTGAGGTCCTAAGCAACCGTAGGGATGGAGTTTCCGGCAGTGGAGTTGTCTTTATGCTGCTATGAAATGCTTTCCTTAGGTCCACAGCTGCTGGTGGTGCTGGGAAAGGTTGTGGGACTTTTAAAAGGTGGAGTCTTGCTGGCGGAAGTGGGTCACTGAGGGTGGGCCTTGTGGATTTAAGAGCTGTTACCACCCCCGCCCCGCCCTCTCTTTTTCTATCCACTTTCTGACTATGACAAGGTATGAGTGGTTGCTTCGTGCTCCTACTCCCACGACCTTACGACCTCCTCACTACCATGAGCTAGAGTCTTGTGACATAAAATGGGCATTCTACTTTTGCTAAAACACAATCCCATACTGGAGGGTCTTCAAAGACAAACTCGGGGGTACATGTACTTGAATTCGTATTTGAGTTTACAAACACCCACTTCCTTCGATGACAGAGTCTCGAAGTGTAATACAAGCGAGCTGGGAAGCAAGGAAAGAAGCCAGGGCCGCAGCTGTCTCTCATACCTCCATGTCGTCCCTCTGCTCGCTGTTTTCGTCATCCTGGCCTCCATTTTTCGGCATGTAGGCCATTTTCAACCGCAAAAACCCCTTGACTCGGGATTTATGGCTGCATAGAGGAAGAAACCCAGTTAGAAAGGATACGGCGTGTTTCTACCCCTGTTTAATGTGTTTGCGGAATCTGTCCTCAGAGAAACCAGCCCTGCCAACACTCACCCCAACACCCACCCGCAAGCCTCACCTCCTAGGTCGCAGGAGAAAATCCTTAAAGGTATAGGGTCTCTCCATGGTGGGATCTTCTGTCTATGGGAAGAAAAAACAAGTTAGCTCAAAAGCAATATTCGTTATGATTTCATATTTCTGACACATTCATCAGGAATATGGAGGCCATATTTTTAGGGCACGGCAAGGATCAAAAGTGAGCTGGCTCCTCAACAGGATGATTAATTAAACATTTGCGAGGCCCACGGAAGCTTGTCTACTTAAGGTCCACTAGATGTCACCATCTACATGAGGTTCTAGTAGTCGAGCCCAGCCAGAGACAAATGACAAAATTATAGCCACCACTGCCAAGTGTAATTTCTAACTGCAGGGTGTGCCCTCAATCTCCCAGAGTCGATTAACTTTGGAAAACCAGCGGTCAGTGGTGCCTCATTATCCCTGTGACTCAAGAAACCTAAGCACGGAGTTAAACGGAATGAATGCAAGGCCTAACCTTGGAATGCAACTTCATTCCTCACATTAAAGTATCAGGCTGCTGGCCACAGTGACTCAAGCCTGTAATCCCAGGACTCAGGAGGCAGACACAAGAGGATCTTGTGTTCTTGTGAGTTCGAGGCCAGCCAGGTCTACAAAGTGAGTCCAGGACAAACAGCCAAGGCTACATAGAGGAAACCATGTCTCGAAAAAAAAGAACAAAATAACAACAACAAAAAAATCAAGTCATCAGCCTAAAAGGCTTAATAGTATCTCCCATGCAAAGCATCCAGGGGGCCCGCCCTCTCTTATTTCATGAAGCTGTGAGTGAAACTGGGGTGTGTCCTTAGTTTTTCAACTCAACAAAAACTAGAAACCTACAAAGATGAAACCCCAATTGAGGAATGGACCCCATCGGATCAGCTTTTTGGCATGTCTGCCTGATACTTCTTTGATTAATGACTGCTGTGGGAGGGCCCAGCCCACTGTGGTAAGTGCCAGCCCTGGGCAGGTGGTCTTGGGTTATATAAGAAAGCAAGTTTGGCAGCTTCCTCCATGGTCGCTGCTTCAGTTCCTGCCTCTAGGTTCCTGCCTTGGCTTCCCTCCATGATTAACCTTTCCCTCCCAAGTTGCTTTTGGACACACTGTTTATCACAGAACCAGAGAAGCAACCAAGAGCAATGGATGGATGCTCATCCCATAAGAAACTGGGGTTCATTTTATTGTGTGTGTGTATACAGAGGTATGTATAGGTATATGCACACACATAAGTACATATATGCTAAAAACTATCGAATGCTGACAATTCTTCCTTTTTTCATTCATTTGATAAACAAATAATTTTAGTCACTATCAAGGAAAAGACATGTGGCATCCAGAGTGCATGACATAAAGATTGTAGTAATATGGAGCAGGGTGGGGAGAGGGTGGGGGGTGGGGTTCCACAGCAATAATGAACTGGACTCCAATGCAGAACAAATTCAATGGATTAAGGAAACTACTAATAGCTTACAGGGCTGTCAGCGGTAGACGTTAAGGAGGATCTGAGGAGCAGCAGGGAGCTCTGCACATCCTTCTGTTCACATACCAACCAAGAGAAATCACAGAGCAAGGGCTAGACCCGAGGTCTGTGTCCTGCCTTTACTATTTTATATAGCTGGGTGGCCCTTAATCTCTCTGGGCTCTGGTGTCCTTGTCTATAGAATGGGACAGGAATGAAGTCTTCCTGTATTGTTGTGAGGAGTAAACCAATCACCTGAGAAGGTGATTTACATATAACCCTCACAAGGAAGTGCCAGGCACAAATCTGGCCAACTGTCATCACCAACCAGTTCCACCTTTCACATCATGGAGGTGTTGCTGACTCAATACCATGTAACCAAAGGCAGTGCAAAATACACTTCATAGGGGGAAAATGCTCTAACCTAGCAGTTCTTAACCTGTGGGGCGTTTGACTCCTGACCCTTTCACAGGGGTCACCTAAGATCATTGGAAAGCACAGGATGGTACAATGGGACCGGCAGCACAGACATGTGACCAGAGAACGAAGAACCCACCATGCCAGGAAGAGGACACAGAGGAACACTCTAGCTAATTGCAAAGTGCCATTTTCACAGTAGTAAAATTACAGTTACGACATAGCAAACAAAAGTAATTTTGTGGTTGGGACTCAGCTCAACTGTGTGGGACCCTGGTATTAAGGTCAAAGTCTGCCATTTCCAGGATTCCTCTGAGCTTGGTATAAGATGGCAGACTCCCTTTCTCATCTGAGTTCCCTCTCTGGCTGATCTGGGGAACCCCAGATCCTCTGAGGAGCTTCACACAGCCCTCAGTGATACTACAAGGCCAACTCTTTCCTGATAAGAAACCCATTCAGGCTGGGTATGGTGGCACATGCTTTTAATCCCAGGCAGGTGGATCACTGTGAGTTCGAGGGCAGCCTGGTTTACAAAGTGATTCCAGGACAGCAAAAGCTACACAGAGAAACCCTGTATCGAGGAAAAAAAAAAAAAAAAAAAAAAAAAGAAAGAAAGAAAGAAAGAAAAGAAAAGAAAGAAAAAAAGAAAAAAGAAAAGAACAAAAAAAAAAAAAAAAAAAAAAAAAAAAAAAAAAAAAAAAAAAAAAAAAAAAAGAAGAAAGAGAAAAGAAACTCATTCAGTAAGCACCTGGGGTGGGGTGGTGGGGGGGAGGGAATTCCTGGAAATAACCACTCTATGCTAATGAGACCTCAACTTTCAGCAAATGACCTTTAACCATACCTGGAGTTCTTCTCCCACCCACAAGATAAATAAGTACTGTGTTCCCCTCTTATGATAGGACTGTGTTACTGCATGTAAATCAAGTATCCCTAGCATCTCTAGTCTCAGGGAATCAAAAACATTCACCCTCAAAACCCCTCCCACTGCCCAAGGGTTATAAGTCTCTGTTTCACACGAAATAGAAGGGCCAGCATCATCTGTTTCATCAAAGACCATCTGATACACATCATCTGTTCTGGGGAAGGAAGGGCTCCCCTACTGTCCAAAGAATTCATCACTGGACTCCTGGGGCTTGACTGCCAGTCAGTCAGCCACATGCTGCTGGCTGCATTGAACTTGTCATTCATTGGTGGGTCACAGAGGATCCCTGCCACCATCTTTCTCGCATCACTCCACCCACCGAAGTGCCCCACTGAGGGAGCAAGCGGCTGGCTGTTCCCAAAGCAGCCCCTCCTCTGCTTCTCTTGGTTTGGAGCTCTGAGCGAGCCTCCTTATTGACTTGCCCAAGTTGGGCGAGGCCCTGGATCAGGTTTGGGAGCCCTGAACACCTTTGACTCTGTGCTTCACCCTTTCATGTCAGGAGCATGCACATCTGGTTTCATGCTCAAAAGGGCCCAGCATCCCAGAAGAGTACCAGACAAAGCCCAGGGTCCAGCCAGAGGGGGAGCCACAGAACTATTAAAGGATCCAAGCTTTAGCAAGGTTGAGAGCCACTGCCATGGCATTAACTGTTCATCATAAGAGGAGTGGTTATTTTTGCAGAATCCTTGTCTCTATGATAGATGGTAAAATAAATCATTTTGAAGGCAAATTTAGGGGGAAGCTGCTAGAGGCCCAGATTCAAACCCTGGCTGAAACCACCAGACACTTCCAAACCCGAGGCTCCTCCTGTCCTCTATACTGTTGACCACAGTGTATGCACACAGCAGTACTGGGGAACCAGTAGCAGGCTCAGCAATGCCACTTGCTGGAGGAATCAACCTTCTCTCTGGACCCAGGTTTCCTCACCTAGAACATGCCCTCAAGGAAGGGTTAGTCATGAACTGGGCACACCTGAGGAACTGTCACTATCCTGCCAGCAGCCATGAACACAAGACTATCTACCACCCAGAATCCAAATCACCATTCTAGGAAAACAGTTGGCCCAGCCTGCGCAAATACAACCTTGCCTGAGGCAGACATTTGCATTTCTGCAACAGTCTCTCTGCGTGTGGCAATGGTTGCCCAAGTATGCAGAGAATCTGAAACTGGCAGCAGCAGGGAGCATTAGGGGCTGTGGGGGGAATGGGGGAGCCATAGAATGGGGAAGAGGCAGGAGAAGGTTCAGGGGTGCAACAGGGAAACACCTGCCGGAACTTCACCCTGTTGTCAGAGCGCGCCCTCCAGCTATTTTTATCCCTAATGAGAAGGTGCAAGATACACTATGCCAGGTTTCAACAACGATGCACTGACCCTGAAAAGAGAAGTTTAAAAAGACCAGCAATCATATGCAGCCACAGCCCAGGCTGTTCCTGGTGGCCCTGTGGAGAGAGCAGGAACCCCACTGACAGGGCAGCCCAGGTGAGCAGCTGGTAAGTGTTCTCATTTACAGCCTCCCACCAGCGCTGCCACATCTCCTAGGCAACAAGTGTGTCACCAAGGCCACAAAGCCCCTGCTCAGGGAACACTGGCACTGCTCCGATACTCTGTCACAGAGCCAGGTAGCAGCAACCTGGCCTTGTCTCTGAGGACAGCCTCTTTGTGTAGGAAAGCAGGGGCCCAGAGAGGACCCCTAAACAACTCACCCGTGCTCAGATGGAAGTCGACCACATGCCACAGGCAGAGTCCCATCTCTTAAAGCTTTTCCTTTGACAATGCTCTCTGTCCTACATAAAGGGTCACTCACCACATCTGCTCTGCCTCAGCCCCTTCCTCAAAGTGCAATAAAGTAGAAAACACTGAAGATAAACAGTCAGGAATTGGAGAGAGGGAAGCAGATGGCCCAGCTGCCCGCACAACTGGAACCTTCCTTCCTGTCCATCCCTTGTCCCCACACAAGTGAAACCAGGAGAAGTGCTTCTACAGCCAGGACCAGGACTGAAACTGAATCAGGATTCTAAAATTACTTTGTTTCATCTGGAAGCCCTTGAGTACAAAGCCGGGAGGAATCCCTGATCAAAGGAGGCGATTCTGGTTCCCACTATCACTGCCTCGCTCTCTTGTTCTGGAATAGCAGGCAGTGACCACCCACCATGCCACGCAGCTTTGTCATCATCCCTCCCCTGCCCACCTCTTGGCTCCCACTGTATGCTTACTTTTCTCCCGGCAGGATGCCAATTTGGACTTGCATATAACAGCCACCTGGCCCAGTAGGCTGCTTACTTAATGCAGGTGCCCAGCTCTTGGCACTGCGCTGTGGCAGAGACATGGGCTCCACCAAGCTTAAGTCTGTACCTCAGTGTACACACCAGTAGGGGATATGATGGCCCTCTAAATTGCCCAGTTGACAGGGCAGGTGGGGATGGGGGTGGGGTGGGCTGCTCTGGGTCAGAGAACCTCTGGTGGCAAAAGGAGACAGCTCAGGAAAGCAAGCCTGAGACTCTGAAGGCAAAGTTTGATATTGCAAATGCCAGTGTCTGCCAGTAACAGCTGTGACAGGCTTTCAGGGAGGAGATGGCCTTAGTGGGGAGGTTTACAGTATTTCTCTGTCAAAACCACATACAGCAAGTACACAGAACAGAACATTCAATTTATTTCAAGCAAGTTCATAGCCACCTACACTAAGGTTACTTCTTCTGTCCTCTTGTCATCAAATTCCTGATTTCTGCTCCCCTAGGCATAAGAAAGGAGTCCGAGACAGCGCTTCCTCAAAGAATAAAGATGTCTATGCGAATTAACAAGGCAGCAGCTCTTGACTAGCTTGAAACACCGTAATAAGGAATATCCTTACTCCGTAAATCACTTTTATTGTTTTTGATTAACTTGGTTCTAAGTCTATAAAATCAAACCTCAGACAAACATTATGAGTTTTCTCTCACTGTGACATCTAGATGGAAAAAAAAGGAACTAATAAAAGGGAGGAGAAAGGTGAGGAGAGTGGCGTATGGGGAGGATATGCTCCACGTACACCGCGTCACACAGGTGTGTGTCTTTATAGGGCCTGAAGGTGGCTCAGTGGGTGGAGGCACTTTGCTGCCAAGCCTGATCACTTGAGTTCAATCCCCGTGGCCCATGGCAAATAAAAAGAGCATTATACTAATACTTTAAAAAGTGAAAATATATGTGCGTGTATTGATATGGATTTGGGAAAAAAAACCCAATTTATCTTCATTTCTATGATTTTAATTTTGAAGACATTTATTATTATCCGAAATAATTATATGTAGAATCATAGAGAAATGCTGTGAAATGAGAGAGAAAGCATGAAGCCCACGGCAAGGCCCTCTGGAAGGGTGAGGTTCCCCAAGCCACGCCCATCCCAGCAGCTGAGTGTATGCTCTGTGGAGAAGGGGAGTGAGAAGCACACTTGACCCAAGCCAGGGGATTCTGGTCTAATTTCCAAAGGTGCCATCTGGTATGAACAACCAGTTGCCAACGTGGCTTAAGTTTAAACCTTAATGAAAATGGCAAACAATGTTGAGTGAGTTCCGCCACCATGCCCGCTGTATTCCAAACACTCACATGTGGCTGCAGCAATGCCAGAACTGAGGCCCATGAGGGAGAACCTACTTCACGGACTCATCCATAAAAACCGGAACCCCGTCTATATTATTGTCCAAGGAATCAATTTTCCAGCTGCTAATGGGGCTACAGTGTCAATTAATAACCCTATACTCAATCAGGTCCCTTAAGCCTTAAAAAAGCCAGGAGGAATAGCTGGCAGGGCCACTGTCCCCAACACGGCTCCCCATGGAGGGTCAATATCATGTAAAGTTTTTAAAAAAATAATTACTTATGTGTTTGAGTGTGAATGTGTGTGTACACGTTGGTGCCCACAGAGGTCAGAGGAAGGGGTCAGAGTCTCTCAGGCCGGAGTTGTCAGCTGTTGTGACACTTGATGTGGGTGCTGGGAGCCCAAGTGCTGGCCTGTCACAACATCAGCAGACACTCTCAAGAACCTTCTCCATCATGAATAATTAATAGGCCAACTGGAAGTCTTTTATCTTCTTAGTTTCTTTTACCTAGAATGGGATATTTCTGACAAATGTTGGATCTGTAGGCCACATATAATCTAGCCGTAGCTGAAGGGACTCTGGTTAGCTCAAGCATGGCCAGCATGGCTCTGTCAGGCCCTTTTCCCCAGTTCCCTCTGCCTTGCTAAAAACTGTGAGATTACATCCTAAAGCTAGCCCCCAAGGTCTATTCCCTTATTTGGCCACTTCCTCCTCCTGAGGCTGACTACCAAAGCCCGACTATCAAAGTATTGAAGTCCAGCAATCAAAAGCTCCCTTTGGCTCCCCTAATTAACACGATTAATTAAAATTAAACACCTTATCCTAACATGGGCCATGTCTGTCTCCTCTCTATCCAGAGGCAGACCTTTGTCCCCAACTCCAGGACAAATGTCCCTGCCCCCTCTCCCTTGCTCCTTTCCTTCCCTCTCTTTCTTTCTCTATCTCCTGTCTATGCTCCCCCTCCCCCCCCCCATATCCCTACCCTCAGTCCCTTTTGGGCAAATAAATCTCCTTTGTGCTGGGAACTTGGTCTTGGGGGGCCTGAGCCTATACTTTTCCTTTCAATAACAATGCTTATGAGACCGTCAAGGTGGAACGTCTACTACGCACTCCTCAAAATAGACCGAATACGCACAACGCATTCCAACACTGCATTACCACATTACCACACAGAATGAACATCTGTGCAATCGTCCCAGTCCCGCAAGTGTCCTACACAAACAGCCACATACACAGGTGATAGTACTTCAAACCCAGGGTCCTCAGGCCAAGCACATGCAGAATGTACCACCTGGCTTCTCCTACTACATAGACCACAAGAAATGCATCTTCGCCTCCCCCCTCTAGCTTCTACTCTGGTCCACATCCTTGAAGGCAGTTTACAGGGGCCGCCGAAGACCATCGGAAAACACAGATATTCACGTTACGACTCATAACAGTAGCAAAAGTACAGTTATGAAGTAGCAAGGAAAATAATTTTATGGGTTTGGGGGGGGGTCACCACAACGCGAGGAGCTGTGTTAAAGGGTTGCAGTGTTAGGAAGGTTGAGAAGTTCTGTCTTACAGGGCTTGTGGTGCTGTGACGAAGGCCTCTATCTAGGCATTTCTATAACCAGAAGGATGGTCTGTTTAATCTGTAGGGCCTTAACATTAAACAATTTTTTTCCTTAGCATATATTAACTGTATGAAATAATGACTTTCATTGTGCCCTTTTCATATATTCATGTAATGTACTTTGATCACATAATGATCTTCCTAACGAGCTGTTTTCTATTCTAGAGTTGGGCCTTGACAGCCTGACTTCTTTGAAAGCTTACCCCGGTTACCCCTAAAAATGGCAAAGCCCAATTATTCCCTGAACTGACTTGGTCTCTAAAGAACACCCGACTCGCTGGAAGCTACGCCGCACTGAATACCAGCCACCCATAAATCACACTAAGAAAGCGTGCTGGAGAAAGGTGGCGAAACTCTGACTTACACCTCTTTTTGCTTTCCCTTTGAGATGGAGGGCTCCCACTTACAGAACCCTGGCTGGTCTCTAACTCAAAGCGATGAGCTGCCTTTGCCTCCCAGGGGCTGGGACTAAAGACTTGTGCCATTACTGCCAGTAGTTCTTTATTTTTTTTTAAAGGTTATAAAACAGACTGAATAACAAAACCCCATCAAACTCAGGTGTACGTGCACATGTCTGTTTGCTATGTGTGCAAGCTCTGGGGAGCCCAGAAGAAGGTGTCAGGACCCTTGGAGCTGGACTTACAGGTGGCAGTGAGCCACTGGACATGGCTGCTGGGTTCTGAACTCTGGTTGCCTGGAAGAGCACAGCAAATGCTCTAACCCACTAAGCCTCTCTCCAGCCTCTATTTATGACCCCTGAAGACTATTCGTCAATGCTTCTCCTTGACGAACACGTGGCTCTTACTTTAAGGAAAAGAGTGGCAGGGGACAGCCACATGAAAAATGGCCAACTGATCAACATTGTCTCAACATGACTTTCCAGTTTTGTTTTGTTTTGTTTTGTTTTTAATAGTTTTTCGAGACAGGGTTTCTCTGTGTAGTCTTAGCTGTCCTGGACTCTCTTTGTAGATCAGGCTGGCCTCAAACTCACAGTGATCCGCCTGCCTCTGCCTCCCAAGTGCTAGGATTAAAGGCATGTGCTACCAGGCCCGGCATGAAACTTTCCAGTTTTAACCTGAAGAACATGAAAGGAAAAACCCACTGAGTCTGGTATGGCTGGAGCCTTTTGTGCTGGCTAGTTTTATGTCAACTTGACACAGGCTAGAGTTATCAGAGAGGAGGAAGCCTCAATTGAGATCAGGTGGCAGGCAAGCCTGTAGGGCTTTTTTTTTTTTAAGTTAGTGATTGATGGCGGAGGGCTCAAGCCATCATGGGTGGTGCATCCCTAGGCTGGTGGTCCTGAGTGCTATAAGAAAGCAGGGTGAGCAAGCCATAAGGAGCAAGGCAGTAAGCAGCACCCCTCTGTGGCTGCAGGTTCCTGCCCTGCCTGAGTTCCTGTCCTGACTTCCTTTGATGATGAACTGTGATGCTGAATTGTAAGCTGGATAAACCCTCTCCTTAGCAAGTTGCTTTGGTCATGATGTCTCACCACAGCAACAGCATCCCTAACTAAGACACCTTTCCTTGCAGCTTCTGAGACACTCAGCCTCTCGGTGAGACCTGAAGAGAATCACCAGGTCTGGGGCTTCAGGGACAGCTCAGGGCTTCAGAGTGCTTCCTGCTCCATCAGAGGACCACGTTCACATCTCAGCAGCAACATGGATGGCTCACAGAGGCCTGTAGCTCCAGCTCCAAGAGATCTGACCATGTTTCAGCCTCTGTAGGCATGCACTCATACCCTCTCCCCCAAGTTTAAAAATAAAAAACAACCTTAAAACAAAGGAAAAGAATCCCAGGTTTCAGATAGGTTCTCATGGAAGCAGTGGGAAGCACATTCACCAGGCGCCCGGACTTCAGTTCTAGAACACTCCTCTTTAGCTCCCAAGTGAGAGAGTGAATCCGCTTGCCACTGCATTCCCTCTAATACATCATCAAAGCCTCCCCCGTAGGAGTCTTTCCTGGCATTCACCATCTGGGAACAGCCCAGGTTTCCACCCAGCAGGTTTGCACTGGATCCCTCCAGTCACTTTAGTTTATAGACTATTTATGCTACATGCTTGCACAAGGATTGAAAAACACAATGCCCTTGTAAGGCAGAAGTATTTGTCTCTCCTCTCATTGCTGCTTTTTATGACATTTTGTAGCTGTTTGGGGGAAAGGTGGCCAGGAGGAAGGTAGGACAGGCTGAGGCACGGCAGCTGGTTTATGAGATGCCGTCCTATTTACACTGGTGCAGGGTGCAGGTGACCCCCAACAACCCCACCCCAAACCTCACTGTTTTCTCACCGAGCAGGGAGGAAGGAGGCAGAGCCTAACCCGGAACATTCTAGGTGAGGGTGGCATTTCCAGGGGACTAGCACACTCCCAACCAACGGAACCTTCTTTTCGTCTCCAAGCAGATGGAAACGTAAACATAAAACCTGGGACACAGCAGCCTGTGCAGATGGAGTTATCTTAACCGAAGGGAAGGGAACGCCGAGGCCAGACCAAAAGCCACATGGAAACAACAACCAAGCTTAAGACAAAGGAGCTGGACAGGAGAGACATTCCATAAGGGACAACAGCTAAAGGCGGGGGAGCTGAGGAGCAAGAGAAGGGAGCCAGAGATGTTGACAAGAGCACTCAGGGGATTCAGACACAGGGATTTTTAACAGCTAAACTGACCTCTATCTGACCCCTCCAGAGAGCCACCTTCTGGCAAAGAGCCATGGCCAGAGCACACACTCCCCATTTCAGCCCCTCTGTCATACTCTACAGACGCCCCAGGTGGAAATCCCTAAAACCACTCCCCCCCCCCCCCCCCCCCCCACCACAGCATGCAACATGGGAGTCCGGAACTGTCCTTACCGGAAGGTGACTAAGAGGCACGTCCACCTGGCCCAGGAAGTCGTCTCGGGTCTGTGAAGAAGAAAGCAAAGTGTTAACGTTGCTACCTGTCCCCCGAGTGCCAGAACTTCTGCAAAACCATCTCACTGCATGAAGAGACAGTAGTCCAAGGACCTGGTGTGGGTGCAGAGAAAGAGGGAGGGGTGAAGGCAGAGGGCCAAGAGGAGGCCCCAAGCTGTTCCCAGCAGACCTGGAAGTGCAGCTCCAACATCTGGTCTTTAAGTGACTGACACTCTGTGCCTACCTGCCTCCCCAATCCCCCCAAAAGAAGGACAAGGAATCCTCTTGTAGGGCTGGGAGCATGTGGCCAGTCAGGGAAGAGGAATGGATAAGGCCATTTAGGGTTTGGGGGCAGAGTTGGACCCAGCTTAAAAAGAAGGCAGGGCAGAAATGTTGGGAACATTTCAACACATACTTATCCTGCTATAAACTCAGGAGCTTCCCGAGAGCTGAGAGGGAAAACGCACACGTGGCTTAGTTACTAATACTTCTAAACTGCAGACCATAAAAAAGGGGAAAAAATGTTTGCTTATTTTATTTTTTTCCTTTCCTCTATCCAGTCAGTATGCTACTGGGGAATCCATGTCTGGGGAAAGGTCTGTAATTATGGATGCGCCATGTTCCTTGCTCTGTTGACTCACTAAAGAGCATTGTTCCTCATGACTTACATGGGACCAGTGTGGCACTGGTCATGGGGTACACTGGTCCCTGCTGAGACTTTGGGAAGTCACTCAGGAGTCAGAGCTCAGGATCAGGCTCTCAACCAGAGCATCCTCCAGCCGCACTCCCACACGTCCCTCGATTACAGCACTTGGGGCTTGGCCTCTGGTGTTCAGAGGACCTTGGACACGAGTCAGACCAAACCAACTGCCTTCCCCTATAGCTCGCAGTTGTTTCTACATCACGCAAACACACGAAAGCTGGAAAATTCTTTGCACACAGTTAAACCCTTCCCACAGCTAGCTGGGGGGTGGGAGATTGAATGAGACCTAAAGACCCTTATCTGCCCTGGGTGGCTTTACTAATATTCCACTTTACAGACACCAGTCTATCTCCTCCCATTTAGTGAAACAGAAGTAAACAAGGCTTATGAAAATGATTTACCCTAGACTTGGACATTTCCTTCTGGAAAGCTAGCTCATCTGCTCCAAATGATGCATGATGGGTATCGGGAAGCCAAGCTCTGGGCAGGTGTCTAGGATGAGTGAGAGTAGCCTCAGTGCTCGTATGTCTGTCTGTGTGTGCATGTGTGCTCCGATCTGCATGCACGCACATGCGCAGCATGTGAAATGAGAGGACAGAGGTTGACCTTGGTGTCATTCCTCAGGCAGAGTCCATCCTGCTCTTTGAGATAGGGTCTGTCATTGCGTTGGTGCTCACCATGCATGCTGGTGAGCCAGAAAGTCCTATAAATCCACCTATCCCTGCTTACCCAATGCTGGGATGATTACAAGCATGCATCACCATGCCCAACTTTTTACACTGGCTCTGGGGCTTGAACTCAGGACCTCAGTCGTGCATGGTATTGACTAAGCTGTCTCCCAAGCTACAAATGCTTTTGAGGAACTTTTGGTTCTTGCATTTTCTTAGTTACAACCCAACATGGGATCCTTGGCCAGCTAGAGGCTGGAAGGAAGGTGCTCCATATCGAAGCAGCACTCAGGAGAAGGCCTGGAAAATAATGGCAGTGCCTCTGCCTCACTTGCAGTCCCATTCCAGCCACCGTGACGCACTCCAGTGATGGTCATGTCAGGAGTTGTGAAGCAGGCTCCTTTGTTGTCTACTTGGTTGACATTATTAATTCTAGAGCTGTATAAATTATCAGCTAGCCATACAATAAAAACAAACAAAAGAAACAGATCCTTTGAATATCAGCCATAAATTGTGGACATGAAAGAGGACAATACTGCCATGTGTGGCTTCTTCTCCCTTCCACCCCACACAAGGACATAGCACGTGATCGCCCGGGGACAAGGGTATCTAAAAGGCAACTCATGGATGGTGAACTTGAATGGAACTCAACAAAAACTCAGGATCCATCTACATGCGCTCTCGCTGTTTTGCTGGAGAGACATTTGTTTCAAGCTGACTAACCAATGAGCTTGGCTCTAGTCAAATGCTAAAACCTGGCACAGACTGACGGCAGTGGCAAACACTGCCAGGGACGTGCATCCAATACAGGCTACAGAAGCAGGCACCTGCACCTGGATGCTGTACAAGCAGTGGGAGGACGAAGTTCCTGCCTGGGCAGTTGGTTCCTGAGTCCACTCCAACCTACACTCTGTGCATCTCAGGAAGTGGTGGAGGGCAAGACAGGTGCCTACCAGCTCCGGGCTTCATTATGGATGGCTGTGGGGACTCTCGTGATAACGCAGTCTGGAGTAACTTTTGAGATTTCTCTTTAAATGCCCACTTGGCACGTCACCTTTCATGCTACTTCCTTCCCAACTTGTTTCTTTCCACAGATCACAAAGCTTACTGAATCCTCTGAGGCATGGCATGCTGGGAAATCTGGTTGCATGGGGTCAGGGTTCCTTCTTGCACTGAAACAACAATTTCCCCCAAAACCCAAAGATAAAGAAGCTTCGCCAGGGAAGGGAACTGAAGGCTTTTATGGATTTATTTAAGGAGAGCTGGGAGTGAAAAATAAGCTTATGAACAAAACAGGGATCAAGTGTGAGAGAGCACATGGTCAGAATAAATGGATTTAAAGTGGTATTTCACTGGTCCATGGAAGATATGTTTCACTGAGAAACTCAGGTTTCAAAACATTCCTGAACCAAGGAAAGTTCAGGCAGTAGTGTTGTGTTTTTTAGTGCCCAAGACTGAACACAGAGCCTCAGTCGTGCTGGGCAAGCCCCCCCGGACACAAGATGTCACGGAAGACGCAGGGAGAGATGAGTGAGTACCCCGGAGGCCTTGCCTGTAGGGGAGGTGTTGTATACTATGCAGAGAGAGCAGCCTGTGACCATCGAAAGTCAGGGATGGTATGACATGTGGAGGCTCCCATCTAGACCCTGACAGAGACTATCTATGACCATCACAATATCCTTCGGTTGTCAGTCACAGAATGCCACCTCGTTAAATTCATTAAAACAAACAAACAAACAAACAATCAAGCCATTTTTAGTAGTCTGCAACACAGAACCATTTCCATCAAACATGCTGACCACAAAAAGCTACAGAAACCAAACTGCAACTCATAGCAAATCTGGCATTTCTTGTGACTATCTGTAAGTAGTAATGGTGCCTACTTCAACCAATATTACTCATTTTTCTCTAGGGTAAAGACATGCAGGGTAGAAACAAAATTACTTATACTCTCTTCTACAGTGAGAATGCATGCCGGGGCCTCGAAGACAGGAATGTAGAGTAGAGCAAAGTTTCAATTACATCACCCACCCATCCATCCACATCCATCCATCCACACCCATCCATCCACATCCATCCATCCACTCTGCTTATTCCGTGCTCTTTTGCTTTTCTTGAGCCAGGGTCTCATTTATATATCCCAGGCTAGCCTCCAACTTGCCTCCTATTCGCTGCGATCACAGGTGTGCACCACTTTGCTGTGCCCCTTAAAAAAATGTGCATATCCAGGTATGGTGGCGCACGCCTTTAATCCTAGCCCTCTGGAAGGCAGAGGCAGGCAGATTGTTGAGAGTTCCAGGCCCGCCTGGTCTACAAAGTGAGTCCAGGACAGTCAAAGATACACAGAGAAACCCTGTCTTGAAGAAAGAAAGAAACAACAACAAACCAAACCAAACCAAACAACAACAAAGCAAGCACGCACTGTATTCATGTACGTCTGTTGTCATGGTTTTTCAATGTCATCTGGGTCAGATGCCTGGGGATTGCAACCAGGATTCCAGTGAAACCCGATTGTAGCCCCCAGTGTCCTTATGCATACACTGGTTAGAAATGGCAGCACTGACATGGCTTATCTGTCTTCAAAAATGTGAGACTCAGTTTCTCAAGGAACATGCCCACCCCACAATCTAAATGATCCCCTTGGCTATGTGTCAGAGCCGCACTTGAAGGGTGGAACCCAAACTCTCAAAGCACCCCCTCTGAAAAGGGGGTTCTTTTTCAGACAGACAAACCTGCTCTATAAAAGGGGACTGTTGGGGGAATGAAAGTAATTGGGAGCCAGAAAGGGTGGGTTCCCAGGGGCTACAGTGAGTCTCTAAGGTAAGACATTCTCATAAAGACTGCAATTACTAGAAATAATCCTATACACTGTTATAGCTACATATGCAGGCAGTGATTAATAAGATTTTCCCCCTTCTGGTGCTGGGAATCAAATACAAGACGTCATGTGTGTGATGCACGTCTCTAACTCTGAGCTACATTGTGGCCCTCATTGGAAAGTATCAGTGCCTCACACGAAATACAAGTAATATTTTGAAAACCCCTTTTCAGTTACATGTGTACATGAACACATGGGCTGAGGTGTGACTATGATGAGCTTTTTGGAGCTGAAGAGATTGTTCAGTGGGTCAAGGGCTTCATATACTGCAAGCAAAAGGACCTGAGTTTGAATCTCCAGAACCCATACAAGAAGCTGGCATAGGGGTATGCCCCTCTAAGCCGAGCATAGCGAGATGGAGACAGGGTCAATATTGACCTCAGGCCAGAAATGTGACCTCCAGCCTCCATCTGGTCTCCACAGACATAGGACACACTCACACACTACACACATACCAAGATTATCAACACGAAGAAAGTTAAGTTTCTGTAGCTGGGTGTGGTGGCACACGCCTATAATCCCAACACTCAGGGAGGCAGAGGCAGGTGTATCTCTGTGAATTCAAGGCCAGCCTGGTTTACAAAGGGAGTCCAGGGAAGCCAGGGCTGTCACACAGAGAAACCCTGTCTCAAAAAACAAAAAACAAAAACAAAAACAAAAAGTTAAGTTTCATTTCATGTGATATAAAAATAATTCAAATGCTACACCACTGAAATCTGTCCATGGCTTTCACCCTGGACACTTCTAAACAGTAATTTTTAAGATTAGAATTTCTTACAACAAATCCAAGTGTATAGAACTTACAAGGCAAGTGTCAAGACAGACAGAATATGGTTGCATTTCTGTACACTGCACACTAAGTCAAACACCACAACCTCCTCACAGGAAAGGTGGGTGACCCCGCATGCCACATCCGTAAGGCAAGATATTAAAAAGGGTCAGCAGTTCTTGCGGGCAATGACCCCACATAGAAACATACCTATGTGTCTAGAGTTTTTTAACCCATGACCTCCCCTCACATGTTCAGTCACCCAGCCCAGCACCATAAACCTGCTGCACCATAGCGATAGCGCGGGGAACTATTTTATGGTGGAGCCATTTGGAAGCACGCGTGCATCTATCTAAAGAACAGATGGCTCAAGTAACGTTCGCAGAAGCTTTTGGATCAAATGTCACAAATACAGTAACTCCCCCACAGCTCAGTCTCTGGAGAGCCCGATACTGAGGCTCTGATGCATTCCTTCTATAGACGCTGCCTCATTCCTCAGTAAGGCATGACGCCGGCTTTGTCATCACCGACAAGAGGAAAGAAGCGTGTTCTTCCACTTGTCAGGCACATCAGCCTGTGCCACGTAGACAGTGTGCTGCTGTGCCTGCGATGACAGTGACAGCAACAGCAACAGTTACCGGTCTCCCCCAATAGCCTGTGCAGCACAAAGCCCCCACTTTACTTCTGCCTACACGTGACGAGTCCCTGCTGCACAGTTGCCCACGGCATGCACTGCTACAAGTCCCTATGCATCCCCCGACACCCCACGAGCCCCTGTTCTGTCTCCGCCAACATCCTCACCACTCAAGCTTCTACTGCACCTCTGCCATAGCCCACACTGCACCTGCACCCCATGAACCTGTTCGGGGCCCATGGAACAGCCTATACTGCACAAGTCCTGCTATACTTCTGCCAAGAGTGCACTGTAGCAGCCTTCCTGCACCTCAAATCTTATTGCCCCTCTACACAAGGTCTCCTTCACCCATGCCTACACCTCACACTGCCCCTTCCCACATCACACGTGTCTAGCTCCCACTGTACCTTCACTATAGCCTGTGCTGTGTCTCTCTTTTTTCTCCCACATTGCACGTGGCAAGGGATCCCTTCACATCTGCCCATATTCCTTAAGCCTACATCTCACCACCCAGGACCTCTGGCTTTAAGGTTTAAAGACATTAACGGATTGATAGTCACATGGCATCCACTGAAACCAAAGAAGTGCCACAGTGAAATGCCTGAATCGCTGTGCTCTTATTCCAATTCGTTTCATATGCACGAGAACACACACACGCACACACGTACGCGCACGCACGCACGCACGCACGCATGCACACATGAGAGGGGAGATTCAAGTGGCTCTCACACCTCTGGCTTCTGTGCCACTGTTTCTGTTGGTAGGTTTGAAATCGGTCACTCATTGAAACAGAGTAAATGTGTCCTGGAGACAGCGGTTCTTATTTGGAACAAACACACCAGGCCTTCATGTCAACACAACCTCACAGCAAACTCCCAGGGCCTGAACAGGCTTCAGTGAAAGCAGTATGGGAGGTGGCATGGCAGATCCAGCACCATCAGGAAGAACATCTATTTTAAGGAAATGCTTTTCTTGAAAACATAAACAGAAGGCACGGAGAGAGGTAGATGGAGCAAGGAGCAACTGTGCTGGCAGACCAGCGCAGCCCTGCCGTTGCAGTCTGGATATGGTCCAGGACATAACTAGGCCAGTATACACTGGGCCTTCATGGGCTCAAATGAGGTCCCAGTTGCTCTGAGGGCTCAGCTGTGACACTGGAGAAATGATATTCTTAATGCTCTTTACCCCTAGGTGGCTGTAGGTGCCTGGTGACACTCACTCTTCCCTCAAATATGACTGCATTCCAGGCGCAGGGTCAGCAGACGGACAGAACAATCATTACAACATAAGCGACTGATAACCAGAATTTAACTTACAGTCAACTGGAGGGGTGTGAATGCTAGGCAGGGACTTTGGGGACCAAACTTCTTAGGTGGACAGTGCTTCTGAGCTCAAGACATCTCTTTATCTCTCTCAGGCAGAGGATGCCATGGGACACACTTCTCAACATCTCAGGTTGGACAACCCACATGGCTAGTGATGTTCTGCATGCAGACCCATGCAACCTGCAGCTTCTTTGTAACATAGTGGTCCTCAACCTTTCTAATATAATTCTCTTTCCCTGTCTGTGAAGACAAGTCTTTTGTCAGGCAAGACCAAGGAGCACTATCTATAATCTATTAATGTGCATCTTTTCAGAGCAGAGAGGCCACTATCCCCTTCTATGTTCTGACGGATAGCTTGGCTTCACAGTTAATGGAGGCACCTGCTTCACAACCATCTAAGGGACCATGGCTCCTGTGTAAAGGTGCTTTCTATAAAGCTATTCATCCTTGTGAAACACAATGCAGAAAAGTTTCTTGAGGCACTACTGTCAGCGCCTTACTTACATCCTTCCTTTAGTTCCTCCTTATAAAGGAAGATTAGATTGTTGACGGTCCTACCCAAAAACCGCTCAAACACAGTCTACAAAAACCAAGGTGAAAATTCTTGTAATGCTCTACCTGTTACAAAGCCACTCATCTGATATGACTGTTAAGAGCTAAATGACAGTGACTGTCTAACTGTATACTTGGGAGTTTTAAGGTAGTATTTATTTTCAGTCCAGGATGATTTTCTCAAGATATTTTTCTTATTTCTTCTCTTGGGAAGTTTTCAAATAATTTTTTTTTTCTGTAGCTAATTTAAATGTCGGATGTGTAAAAGGGGAAAAGCTTGTCTCTTTATTTCAGCACCAAAGATGAGAATAATTTTAGGCAGTTAGTGTCAGATACCCGTAATAAACAATGCAGTGTCAGGAAACAGTATGAATAAAAGGAAACGTGAACAGAAGTGTATGATGGGCTCAGTATCGCTTAATATTTTGACTTCATTACCATGCTTGATGCTAAAAGTTCTTCCTCATAGGTCAAAGCATAAGAAGCCAACCGTCCATCTTGTTTTCTGGCTGGCCAATAGTTTGGACATACGGAAAACTGCAAGCCAGCAAGTGTGGTAACATGGTAACACAAAGGCAGGGCGTTCATTCATCCTTGGGTATTTCATGACCAAGGATGCTGAGTTGGAGTCATAGAGGTTTATGCAAGGACACTAATTCATTTTTCCTCAGGGCTCCACAAAACGAGCTTTGTAATGTGAGCTCTGGTATCCTAGGTAGATCTCTCTAGGTCTCTTTTCTCCACTGGTCATGTCTTGGCTGCAATTGCATCTCTGGCCAGTGGACTCCATCAGTTTGCAGGGGGAGAAAGTCCAGCTGAGCTCCGGGGAGAGCCTCAAGACTGCAAGGAATGTAAGCTCACATGTAGCTCACTCACAAGGGCCAGCGCTGTCCGACGACGGAGGGGAAGAAGCCTTCCCTGGGCTACAGAACAGGAAGGCAGCAGCCAGAACAGGAACCCAGTTAGCTGGGTACTGACAGCTCACCATCTTGAGTATGTACTATTGTTGTCAGGTAACCGGCCCCTCCTCAGGAAACCCTAGTTGACCATGCTGAAGTACCCGGTCCACAGCCTCTTGGTGTTACAGCACTGGGGCTGCGAATTCCAAGTGAACACAAATGTAAGAATGTTTGCCACACCCGAACATGTCATTTTCTCCTTTTTTGCATTATCACGTTAAGTATGAAACGAGGGAAATCAAAACTTGAAAAAAAATTAGTTGAGTCATTTAAAATTATTTCTCTTACCCCCTACCTCTGAAAGGAGAGTTCTTCTAGCGGGGACATGCATGTCCTGGGACTTACACACAATTCCCAGGATGCCTAGCTAAAGGCAGCTCTAAACAGCTTGAGAATGGTGTCTGCTTTCTGGAGCCTTGTTTCTCAGGCTTTGCAAAGAAGGCCCTCTCATTCTTACCTCAATCTGTTCTGCCTCTAAGCAAAAATGAAGGGGCAACTGGGAAATTTATGGCTCTTGGGAGGGAAGCAAAGGTGAGAGGATGCTAAGAAGACACACCTCACTTTACTGAGCTGACAATTTTGCAGGACAATAATAATTTTGCATCCACCTGATTTTTCTATGTACTTGATTTAAAAGATGAAATCAGGAATCTTCTGCTGGAAAATAAGGTCAATATGGCCAATTCATTTAACAACAAAGAATGGCTTTGCTAATTCAATTCATGGTAGATATTTTCCTCAACATGAGCTTTGTCTGCAATCATAGGACTAAATTACCTGGCATACTGGGTACTTTCTGAAATATGTTTGAAATATACAAGCAATGTTCAATATAACGTTATAGCTTTTGCAAGTACTGGACTACACTACTGATAAATTACAGACGTCACCTTCAAAATGTGTAAGAAGTGAGCTTTCAAACTCTTTATGAGGTCCATTATGCAGAAATGCTGTTTAAAAGCATACAATCTGTCATCAAGTCAGGCCATTAATGAGGTAATTAAAAAATTTCCCTTAAAACTCGGTGAAGACTTAGAATGTCTTCCTCCTGGGACTGGAAAGAAATGTGGAAGGAGAGAGTTCCTCTTTCTGTACATAGTGTAGGAAAGATTTTCAAAGCTTTGGGGAAAATTAGTTCATCTGGTATGTCTTGTGGGAGAACCACTTTAACTAAGGGTTTCCAGGGGTCTAGAGAAAGTTTGGGATTGTAGTAGATGTCACTTCAGGCACAGAATGAAGACCACTTAGTGATCTCTATAACCTAGTGGGGATACTCTGTAGATCACGGCCAATGGCCGTCTTCCAGCCTTTCTAGAACAGCACCATGTCTGTAGGACTGCAGCCATGCTGCTAGAGTCACTGCAGTACTCCATACCTGCAGCACTCGCCTCACTTTAGCCATCACCTTTCTGACGGAAGGGTGCTGAGGCTAGCAGGCCTCAAAAGCTCATTTGTTTTTAACTACTTGGGGCCAGACTTGGCAAGCACCTGGGAACCTGCAGGAGTGAGGGGCTTACGAATTGATCGTAAACGGTAATCATAACACTATAAAGCAGCGGTTCTCACCCTGTGGGTCACGCCCACTTTGGAGTTGCATATCAGATACCCTGCGTGTCAGATGTTTACATTACGGGAGCAACATTACAGCTATGAAGCAGCAACGAAATAATTTATGGTTGGGGCTGACCACAACATGAGGAACTATATTAAATGGCGGCAGCACCAGGGAGGTTGAGAAACACTGGCACAAAGGTTCGATTTTCCACTCTTCTTCCCTTCTGGCCTCTGCCGTTCGCCTAAACAAGAAATAGATGGATCCCTTTCTACGTGTGGCTAAAAATAACCGAGAGGCAGGAATGTGGAGGACACAAGGGAGGGGTGTGATTTGGGTTTTGCCTATTCGGGGGCTTAGCCCGCTGGCCCAATAGGGTGGAGATATTTATAGGAATAAGACTCACAGGAGCACAGACAAAGCCCAGGGATTCTGCTTGCTGTGGCCAAGGGCTATCTGCCTGGCCAAGGGACCAAAATGACAAATCCTGTTTTAAAATAGACTCAGAGGATGTGATCCTTAAGAGAGAACTCCAGTCATTAAGCCAACACACAGTTAGGAGCCATGTCTGCAACCGCCCGCCTCCCTGGAGTGGCTGCCTGCCCTATTAGATCTGTGGTGGGGAACTCACTTCCTACAGGGGACTGAGCTTGGGTTTCAGACATCAAAACTCCATTTCTACCCAGACCTGTTTCATAAGCAAAGGCGCGTTTCCTAGTTACTACACCAAAGGTTAATGTCATCCAAAAAGTGAGGATAAAAATGGCTGTGCTGTGCACTGTAGCTGCTATTAAATGGGGCAACTAAGTTCAGTAAATGCTATTCTAGTAGGGACTTCTAGAGGTGTCACCACTAGCATCTGGGCTGAGTGTCTTCTGTGTATGGGGGGATGGGTGGTGACTGACCGTGGCCTATAGATGTTTGGAAGCATCTCATCCCTAGTCTACTGGATACCATACCAGCTTATTCGTTAGGCCAATCAAAAATGTCTTCGGATACTGTTAAATTCCCATCAGTAGATGGGGGCATTGTCCAATCCCATCTCCCTCTGTGTCTGGAAGGAGTCTTTTCCATTTTGAGGCAATTCCATAAGAAATTCCTGGTGGTCACTATGGCTTTGTCTTTCTATACCTCCTAGCCTGTCCTTGGAGCATCAGGGACGAAGGAGGGGGGGAATATAAGTTTCCATCACTTGAAGGTGTCAAGGCTCACACTCTGTAACCCCACAGTCATTTGTTGTTTCTAGTTTGTGCCACAAGGCAGATTTAAGTTTCCTGCCTGTTTTGAAGAATGGCAAATCTTTATCTTCCAGATGATTTCCCACCCCCCACCGCCAAGAATACTGAAACAAAATACCAAAGCAGATCACTCATATAGCTGCAAGGAATCCGCAGAGAATGAGACCAAGGGCCAAGCTCTCTCTGCCTGACTGAGGTGTTTACAATTAAGAGCAAAAGCCAGTTTCTAGAACAAGGAGCCATATCTGGATCAAGCTCAAATCAGAAGCACACAGTGGTATTGCCCCACCAAAGCCAGGAAAGACCAAGACCAAGGGGCAAGGGGACGGGAGTATGCTTTAAGCAAAAGTCTCAAAGGGAAGAGACACCTCTGTCAGAAGGCTTCAGAGATCAAGCTACCAAAGACAATTAGAACGAGCGTGCTGAGCACTAGCCTTGTTGTGTCTCCAAACCCAGGACAAACCGGGGGAGAAAAGCTCATTTTCTTTTCAGAGACCAGAGGAATTACTCCCCAAATGACTTTTCCCCCAAGATTCATGACTGACCACCTGACTCCTGATCGCAGTAAGCGTATGTGTAGCCCGCTGTTTGGAAAGCCCACCAGGATGAGGCCACCAAAGCCTACCACAGGGTTACCCAATGACAGGAAGCACCTACTTAGACTCTGAAACCTCATGCCTCATCTTTATGCTTAGCCCTGAAACTCAAAGGAAGAAGAAGAAGAAGAAGAAGAAGAAGAAGAAGAAGAAGAAGAAGAAGAAGAAGAAGAAGAAGAAGAAGAAGAAGAAGAAGAAGAAGAAGAGATCAACAGCAACAACAAAAAAACCAAAGGGTATAGTGAAAGATCGCTTATGGCAGCGCTTCTCAATCTTTCTAATGCTGCGGCCCTTTAATACAGTTCCTAGCATTGTAATGACCCCCAACCATAAGGTTATTTTTGTTGCTACTTCATAACTGTAAATTTGCTACTCTTATGAACCATAACGTAAATGTCTTTGTTTTCTGATGGTCTTGGATGACTCCTGTGGAAACCTCAAAGGAGTAGCAACCCACAGGTTGAGAACTAGTGTCTTATGGGCTTAGGGTATACCCAGAGCTGGGGGTGCTGGTCCCTGCTGAGGAATCAACTAGTTGGATGATCATTAGCTCAGAGCCTTCTCTTGACCAGTTTCTCATCTGGGAAGATGGGACTAAAGACCTCTTGTACATCTGTGTGCAGAAAGCTCATGCAAGTTCACACCGAATGCTATGAAGCTATGTAGTGGATGTTTTAAATTGACTGTTGAGAAATAGGATGAGCAGCAAGTTCCTGCCAGGGCTGGCCAACTGCAAAGCACACAGCTATTTTCAGCAACCCTGTGGGTGAGTTCGTCTGGTCTCCTATCAAAGACCTCCTCATGTACTACAAAGAGTTCAGCATGTTCAGTTGGAGAAACCGTACTCTATTCTGTGGGGGCAAAATAATGGAATGGTTTTCAGAAAGTGGAACAAGATGTTATGAAGTTAATTATCTCTTGAAAATTAAATAAACAAAGCAATGCCATGTAATAAAATGACCAAGATGAAAGATTGCAGAACTGGGTCTAAATTTAAGATAGGGGCCCTCTCTTGGAATATTAGAAATGGCCTCTCTTTTTCCTTACTTTAGAAGATGATATGGGGGTTGGGGTGGAGCTGGGGGAAATCACTCAATGGATAAAGCATCCATTGCGCAGAAGTGGGGACCAGAGTGAGCATGGATCCCCAGAACTCACATAGATGCAGGACATGGATGGCAGCCATCTGTAATCCCAGTCAGAGTCGGCAGACAGCAGATCCCCTGAACAAGCTGGCTAGCCAGACTAGCTGACACGTGACTTCCGGATTAAAAAAAAGATTCCCTTCCTAAATAAATAGAGCAATGAAGGAAAGAACTTGAGATCAACTTTGCTCACATGCATGTGTGCACCCTCCCATATATGCCCCTAACAAGGCAAAACTGCACACACACACTCTGTATACATACACTTGCAAATAAATGAATGGGAGGAGGCTACCACCAATGTACGCACAAGAACATTCTAGAAAATACAAATTACACTTAATATTTCCCTGCTGATACTCAGCAAAAACTTCAATTTCAAAGTGGGTAGTGGAATGGCAAGGGTGTGAGCATTTGCTTTTCTGGAAAAAAATAAAATCTTACCCAGAGACTAGCACATATGTGACTATTTTCTAAGGGTAGTTATTGGGACGCATGGCAGATCATAAGCCATGTAATCACACATTGAGACTAAATTAGAAATTTGAGCCTCATTTTGAATCCTGTCGGCTAACCTTTAGACTCTTGAGACGATATGGAAAGCAGAGAGCCTTTTCCATAGTCTTTATTTTCCCTACTCTGTCATAATATTGTCGCCCAAAGTGGCTGGGATAGGAGACAGTTACTTATTTATAAAATTTAATTTTATTTTATAAAATTTATTTTATAAAATAAAATTTGTCTCTGCTTCTGGCTTATATCTCTAAAATTTGTCCATGTGTGGCTAAGTTGATTCTACCCATCTGCAGAAAATAATCGTGAACATTTCAAAGCATGGGGGGGGGGGTGCAGTGGGATGGGGTTAACCTCGGAGTCAAGTTGTCAAGCAGAGGATAAAATGCAGTACGTGTACAGAGAGAGAGAGAGAGAGAGAGAGAGAGAGAGAGAGAGAGAGAGAGAGAGAGAGAGAGAGAGAGAGAGAGAGAGAAGGGAGAGGGAGAGGGAGAAAGGAGGGAGAGGGAGACCAGAACCAAGAAATATCTCCAAGTAATTCATTTAAGTCAAGATCTGTCCTTTATGTATCACGTCTTGCAAAGGTGACTGAAAAGCCATGTGGGAGAGGGCACTGATGTGTGCGTATCGTGTTATGTATATCACAGGGTGCACTATACAGGACGCACATGCCATATGGACATTGAGCATCTTACTGTAGAAGAATCCTCTCTTTTCCACCCAAAACAGATTTACTTACTTATTACTTACTTTCATTTGGTGTGTTGGGGCGTTTTGCCTGCATGCATATCTGCACACCACATGCATGCCTGATGCTCATGACAGCCAGAAGAGCACAAAGGATCCCTTAGACTTGGAACTACAGGCAGTGTAAGCTGCCTCATGGGTGTTGGGAATTGAACCCGGGTCCTCTGGAAGGCGATTCAGTCCTCTTCACTGCAGAGCCATCTCTCCAGCCTCCTCTTATTTCTTCTTGAGATGAATGTAAGGGCTGGGGAGGTGGCTCAGTCAGGAAAGCACTTGCTGTGTAAGCACAAAGAACTGAGTTTGGATCCCCAGCACCCATAAAATACTTGGCATGGCAGCATGCATCTGCCACCCTGGTGCTGTAGTGAGTGGTTGGCTACTGTAGTTAGTCAATGAATATCAAGTTCAGTGAGACCCTGTCTCAGAAAATCAGCTGGGCAGTCATAGGAAACCATATGTGACACTGACCTCTGATCTCATGTATGCCACGTATAGACCACGCACACAGGCACATGGCGATATTACAGTGAGAATAATAATGAACTAGACACATTAATGCCAGGATTATAAATGCCAAACAGTCAGATTGTGTTTAAATACCCCCGTCACGTACACATGCACATACAGACACAGCTGTGTGTACACATTACATACAGGCTCTCAGGTGATTTGATGAAAGCTAACAACACTTAGGAGGCAACTGTCATCAACGTGATGGCGAAATAATCCTCAGTCATGGTATGGAGTGTCCAAGTGCTATTAGCTACAGTCGGCAACACAACCATTTATTTATTTATTTTTCCTGGAAGAAATAAGCTATTCTGCAATTTGAGATGTCAAGGGGCTGAAAATGCAGAGAGACACTGTCATATAAAATGTAATTTAGGACCTTGGTCTATATCCAAGGTGAAATGGTATCCCACGAAATGTTTAATTTACCATCGAATGCTCCAGGGAAGGGGCCAGACAGAACAATGCTTGATTACTTAGGGCAGTGTGCTAAAGAGAGCCATTAAACTCATCCAATCCACAAACATGGCTTATTTAAGGAAATAAAGGGTTGAGAAAATTAAACTACAACTGACAATGCCACATCATAAACATTTAAAAATGCATTGTTTCAATTAACAACTCCCAATAACTTCGATGCAGAGGGTATTTATTAGGCCTGCTTTACTCAAGGATCACCATGGAGCTCAACCTACAACGAATGGGGACAATTATGTAGTAAAGATGCAGGGGCCAACCTCAAGCTTATCTTGTATTTTACCTCCCTGCAGAATTACAGATGATAAAGGTCCCAGAAGCAAGTTGGACATCAAACTTCCCGGGACTCTTGCATGCCCCACACTGCAACTAAGAGAGATTCAGGTTCTCTTAGCACATAGGAAGGAATAATAATACCTCTCCTCTTTCTGAGAAATAGTGTCACCATCTACACTATGGTGTGCGACATTCAATGAAGACAGGTCAAGCTATCATAAAATCCAAGTGCCCAACATTGTGGCGCATGACATATTTGTTTTATTTTTGTTTTGTTTATTTGTTTTTTGAGACAGGGTTTCTCTGTGTAGCCTTGGCTGTCCTGTAACTCGCTTGGTAGACCAGGCTGTCCTCCAACTCACAGAGATCCACCTGCCTCTGCCTCCGGGTGCTGGGATATAACAGCATGGTCTGGTGCTTTGTATTTGATTGTTAACTATGTTGGCTCCCCGAGGTCTGCTCTCCGTCTTTCAAAGTAGACATTCATGTGCCCCAAGTATTGCTGTGTGAGCTTGCCTCCCTAGTTGGCTGAATAAATGGCCTACATCTGGGCAGGGCAGATGTGAAGGGCGGAGCTAAGATCGAGGGCTTTTGGGACAGAAAATTTTTGAGAAGGAGAACAGGTAGAGGAGAGGACGAAGAAGGAAGAGAGTGACTGTGGGGTGGCATGGGGAGAAGAACATGGCTGGACCAGCATGGATGGAGGAAAACAGCCCAGATGGGAACACGTCCATGTATTTATGGGGATATTGGGTGGGAAGTAGCCCAGATAGGAATGATTAGAGCAATTGGCACAGGATGTGGAACTGGGAGATAAAGGGTAGTTTAGGAGGTTAGTATCTGCCCAGCCCCAGGTGAAATAAGGCTTACTCTAAAATCTATCAGGTGTCTGTGTCTTTTATTGATTATGATAATGGTTAGAAAATACCATCATAATAATTATAGAATTTTAATAACAAACATTATTAGCTTTTTTTTTTTTTTTTAATTTACTACAACACTGGGGTTAAAGGCACGCCCACTACCGCCCAGCAACACACATTTTAACATGATACTGTCCTAGACTTCCTTGAGCTTGCTCACACTCTGTTATTTATTAGGGTGATGCTAATCATGTCTGTTAACACAGAAGCATCACCCTTTCATTTTCTCACTTCAAGAATCTGAGAAAGAAGCCAGGTGTGGTGGCACACACCTTTACTCCCAGCACGCGGGAGGCAGAGGTAGGCGAATCGCTGTGAGTTCGAGGCCAGCCTGGTCTACAAAGTGAGTTCCAGGACAGCCAGGGCTGCATAGAGAAACCTTGTCTTGAAAAACAAAAACAAAAACAAAAACAAAAACAAAAACAAAAACAATAACAAAAGAATCTGAGAAAGGGACAGAGAAGAGCAGACAGTGGTATTGTCAGAGCTCCAGTAAGAAGAACAGTAAATTCAGGGGATTGTACTTGAGGAGGGGGCTCTTGGGGTAGTAAGCACACAAATGCTTTTGGAGGGGGCTCTTAGGGACAAGAGGGAGTGGTAATCACAGCATCAGAGGGAAATAGTTCAGAGGTAGACTGAATCTAGTGAGTCTCAACACCGCTTTCCACAGCTTTAAGGCACCATGGAAACGTTCAGTACCAGGCCATCCAAAATAAGAATGTGAACAAATTCTTCAACAGACTTTATTTAAACTAAAAGTTTGCCCCCAAACTACCTTATAGTTGACTGGTGACTGTAGTTAAGGATACATATAGGAGACCTATTGTCATGCCCAGATCCTATAGGCCATGTTGAGATAGAAGAATTTCCTTACAGAAGACAAACACAGTGACAGGAATGTCATTCACTCACCAATGAGTAAAAATTTCTGATTAAAACGACTGATCTGAAAATACAAACCCAATGATTCAATACACCCAACTCTCTTGATACCAATATGACGTCACAGGTTCAAAATTCCACCCGTGGCCTCACACGACAGGTCATATAGTCCCCTAAAAATACTATGCAAAATTATTTCAAGCTATGTACAGAAGGTTAAAAGGCATATATAGTGAATTCCAAGATACCTTAACATGTACATCAAACATTAAAAAAAAAAAACCAACCAGAATATTTCTTGACCTATCAGAAGATTCCTTCCCAAAACCACTTACCCACCTTTTTATTTATGTGCCAGGTACTCAGTCACACTTGCAGGTGGCTATATACCTTATTAGTGTACAATCTGTTCAATTGTCTTTCTTCACCACTTGTAGATAAGGCAGAAACACAATATTACTCTCCTACCCTCAATGAGATAATAAACTCATTTTAAATTGCACTTGCTGATGCTACGTGATCAATAAGATACTGTCCAGAGTGAAATACTAAAATTTCATTTCATTATTTGTTTGAAGCTCATAGCAGCTTAATCACAACTATGAAAACATGGAGGATATGAAGAGATGGCTCAGTGGTTAAGAGCATTGGCTGTTCTTCCAGAGGTCCCAGCAACCACGTAGTGGCTCACAACCATCTACAGCATGATCTGATAGCCTCTTCTGGCGTTCAAAATATACACGCAGATAGAGCCCTCATATACATTAAATAAATAAATAAATCTTACAAAAAGAAAAAGAAAATATGGAAACAAACAAGATGGCTTTCAGTAGGTAAACAGCTACGTCAACTGAGGTATATCCAGAGGGAACAGAACATTGTTATTATGCCATGGTAGTTAACTTTGTCAACCAGACTGGATGAAGGATAGCAGAGGTTCTCAACCTTCCTAATTCTGCAACCCTTTAATACAGTTCCTCACGTTGGAGTGACCCCCAGCCATAAAATTATCTTTGTTGCTACTCATAACTGTAATTTTCTGTAGGTTGAGACTCGTTGCTCTAAGGGGCAAGTGTGTTTGTGACAGTATTTCCACAGATGAAGAAGGTTCTTACCAATGAATTGGCCAATTCCTTGGAAATTCATAATACTAACGGTATTATTAGGAAGTAGTGAAAAGTACTCAGTTGTAGAGGAAGTAGATCACCAGGGCTGTGGCCTGGGGGTTTTTATAGTGTGGCCCTGGCAACTTCCTGAATGTCGCTTCCTGTCCAAGTAGAAAGGAGCAGCATAGTTCCAAGGCCCTTGGGAAGCTCTGTCCAAGAGCATGAGGCCAGGCGGCCACAGACTGAGTCATTTGAAACCACCAGCAAAATAAACTGTCCCTCTTGATGTGAGTACTGCTAGGTAGTTGATTATATCAATAAAAAGAAGCAACTAGTACACATTTGTGCTGAACAGAATTAGGCTTTCAGGCCAAGAAATGACCGAAAAAAAAAAAAAAACTGAGACGCACATTAGCAAGTGAATCTGAGAAAGCTCAGGATTTCAATTATATGACAGCTTGAAAAAAAGAAAGGCAAAGGAGTGAAGACTGGGGGCAACCCCAGGGGCTGTCATGGCCTGAGACAGGAGAAGAGGAGCTCAGCAGGACCCAGAGCCTGTGAGGTAGTGATCCGACTCTACGATCTCACAACAACTGATGTCACGTTCCAGCACACAGATCGACAAGGCTGCTAACAACTCTGGACTTGGACGGTGATGACTGTTGTCACACATGGATCACACCAGGGGAGACTAATGTCTTCGTGGGGCGGTGGAAGGGATGTGTGAGATTTCTGTACCTTCTGTTGCACTCTGAGGACCTTTTAATAACACTCTTGCTTCCTGGCTCTCCGTTTAAAAAAAAAAAATCCATTTGTCACACATGTATATTTGTGGTGACTTTTGTTATAAGAGTTATTTTAATTGTGTACTGGAGATCACGGGTTAAATCAGAAAACAAGGCCAGGGGAGACGGCTCATTGGTTAAGGGGCTTGTAGGACAAGCAGCAAGCCTGAGTTCAGGTTCTTAAAATCCATGCAAATGGGGGCTGGAGAGATGGCTCAGTGGTTAAGAGCACTGCTTGTTCTTCCAAAGGACCTGGGTTCAATTCCCAGCACCCACATGGCAGCTTACAACTGTCTGTAACTCCAAGATCTGACACTCCTACACCAATGTACATAAGTTAAAATTAATAAAATATTTAAAAAAAAAAATCCATGCAAACACCAGGTAGGTGTGGTGACCTTCTTAGAAGGCAAAGACTGGATGTCCAGAGCAAGACACTAGCTGCAATGTCAGGCTGTGTGTTCACGCTATAGACCATGCCTCAGTGAGTAAGATGGGCAGACACAGCGGAAGACCCTCAACTCAACCTTGGGTCTCCACACGACACAAACGCACTTACACCTGCTCCAACACGCAGACCCACACATTTTAAAGAACACGCGTGCACACAGCACAGACAGACACACAAAAGAAAAAGCAAAATCTGAGCATAATTCTAAGATGCAAAAAATCACTTTGATCACCTCAAAACATAGAAGGAAAATAGAACCAAAACCGCAAAAGAGACCGACCAAACACACACACAACACACACACACACACACACACACACACACACACACACACACACACACACACACACACACTCCAAAATCCAAACAGCAAAAATCCAGTAGGATCTTGTCAGCCAAATGTGAAATGAGATTAGCCCAGAAAAACAAGTCCCTGGGATTCAAGAATCGCATCTCTAGCAGCTGCTAGCCGCTGAACAGCTTCGGTGCCTGCTCATTTCGGGACTGCTAACTTTTATTTAGCCACTTCCTCAGAAAGCCTAAGCTGCGTGAACAGCTGCTTGGTTAAAAAATAAGAGCGGATTTGGAGGCTTTGAGTGGAAGCATTTCCTTCCCGCCCCAGAGGCGACTTTCTCCACAACAACAACGTAGTTATAAAATTAGTCAACACCAAGTAGACCCAACCCGTGGGGGAGGGGAGGGTAAGGAAAGCGGTTCATTTCTTGGCCAGCTAGGAACTAGGAACTGTATTGCCAGAATGTGGTGAGAAGGGGGCTCCTTCAGCTTATTCTAGGAACAAAGGAAGCAGAAAGCACAGAGCATATTTCCAAGATACTGAGTCCCCCGTTCACACGTGCAAAGGTCCCGCATGCAGATGTAAAGGGCAGAGAAAAATGGGGGTTTGTGATGTTGAAGACAAACGGTGCATGAAAAATGTCCTCACTCAGAAAACGGGACGCCTTAGAAACTAAGCAGTACATCTATGAGTAACGTATTTTGAAAAGACTAGGTTATACGAATCATCGTTAAAAATTTGATCTATATGTGACCAAGCACATGGTTGATGCATTCTCAGGTGTAGGAACTGTGCTGTCACCAACCCAGCTGGTAAAATTACAGCACCCTTTAACAACACTGACATAGAACAATGAAGGCATCCGCACAGAGTGACATCTTCTTAACTATTAAAAATGGAAATTCATTACTATCTAAAAGATTTCTATCTTTACAGTTAAGAAAAACAACAACAACAAAAAGCTGGAATGGTACATTAATAACTCTGGCACTGGTTTGGCCAGGAAGAGGAGTCCTTTCTTATTTTATCTTCATGAAATAATGGTCCTGAACAGAATGACCCAACAGAGATCCAGGAGGCTGGGGAGATGGTCCAGTGGATAAAGTGTCTGATGCACAAATACTAGAACCTGGGGTTGGAACCCTGGTAGCCCAGAAAAACACACAAGCAACATCAAAACGACCCAGGGCTGGGTCGGGGGTGTGGGTGTGAAGACAAGCACATAGGTCCTCAGGGCTCACTGACCAGCTGGCCAGCTGCAACGGTAAGCTCCAGCTTCAACGAAGAGACCTTGTCTCAAAAAAGATGGCAGAAAGGGAGAGACAAAATCATCTGACATTGATTTTTGGCCTCCTTGAACACACTCATAGGCAAGTGTAACCACATGTGTACTCACAAAGATATAGCACGTGTACACACACACACACAGGGAGAGAGAGAGAGAGAGAGAGAGAGAGAGAGAGAGAGAGAGAGAGAGAGAGAGAGAGAGTTAGCATTATTCCCCAAATTGAAAAAGAAATTAACTCATTTACTGTATGTGTAAGGTAACCATCAATCAAATTTGCCCCAATTTAATAGTACTTTTCCTTGTATTGTTGCATGTTTCTCTGAACACAATTCCTGGTTCTTCAATAACTTTATACTATCAATGAAAACAGGAAATGATCTTAGAGGAAAATGGTACTTTAAGTCCATCCTGTATCAAAGGTACTTTGAGCTCTCCATAGGTCAAAGTCATAAAAAGAGCAAAAAAAAAAAAAAACAAAAAACAAAAACAAAAACAAAAACTGCAGTTGACAGTGTGTGTGTGTGTGTGTGTGTGTGTGTGTGTGTGTGTGTGTGTGTGTAGAAGCCAGAGGTCTTCCTCTATTTCCTCCACTCCTGGTGACCTTCTGCTAGCTTAGGTCTCTGCCATGATCACACGCCCAATGTAAACTGGGCTGGAATTTCTTGAGTGAGAAACACCTCCTCATACATTAAGCATTTAGATTTTAGGATATCCCAGCACAGCTGTCTTTGTGAGTGGCCCTCATGGTGGGCTTTCTCATTGGACATTGCATTTAAAATTTAAAAATTAAAAAACCAGGCTCAGCTTGGTTCAGAGCCCTTGCTGTTCTACCAGAGGACCAGAGTTCTGTTCCCATCAGCTGTGCTGGATGGCTCACAACTGCCTCTAAGTCTAGTTCCAGGGGATCTGACACCCTTTTCTGGCCTCTGAGGGCACATATGTGTACGTACACACACACACACACACACACACACACACAGACCCCACAAACAAACCCCAAAAACCCTGCATGCCACTTTTGTGAGCAAATAACACAGCACAAAAATTGGTCATCCACATGAGCATCTGCCTTCTACCAAAGAGAACCCAAGTACGGCTTCATTCCACATTCCTGCGCTCCAAGTCCCATTTGGGAGAATACAATTTTTCTCTAAGCTGCAGAGAGCACAGTAGGCGCTCATTTCTAAGCTGCTACCTCCCCGACATATTCCTCTGTATGGATGCTATTTTCAAATGCAACAAGATAAGAGCCCATCCATTCTCTATTTTGGGATGTTCAAGCAGCTCTGGCTGGCTATTCCTGCTTCTATACACTGCAGCGACTGCCAAGCCATGGTGCTGGGAGTGTTTTACGTTTGCCAGAAGCAGGATTTCATCACTGCAGTGAATGGTGCAGAGGATCAGGCTCGTCATCTGGGTTGTTACTCCACATTAACGACGTCAGATCAAACGCTGCCACCCATCTACTTATACTGTTCCGTCAAACAATGAACATAGATCCGCCTTTATAATAAGTACTTTATGCTAATCAGATCAGCAAAAGAAAGTTGTGTTTCACTTCCTTATTAAACTTCCTGATTACTAAACCCTAGGATAAATTGTCACTTCTTTCATTTGTTCATTCATTTACTTACAGAAACAAATAATAACATTTGGTGCCTGCGTTGTACCAAGCATGCACAGGTGCCGAACATACAAAAGGCTAATGGCAATTCATGCTACATAAATATGTAATACATGTTTGGTGACTGGATAGTTGTCAGTTGTAGGTATCTTAAACAGTAAAAAGTGGGTGGATGCTAAATATGTTACTTTTATTTCATACTGAGAGCTTGAGTGAAATTTGAGAGCCAAGTCAGTTAATTTTACTATGGAAAAGCTAAGTGTTGATTGTTTACAGTGCCAGCAGTGCAATAAGTTAGTCTGAAGTATAATTTGAAAGTGCTAATAGCTGAGTAAAGTATGAATAAGAAGGGTAGCATTCATACCCTAGTACCTACGGAGATTGTACAGCGCACGCTCTCCTCTCCAGGACCCGGAAGGCACTCAAGTAAATACTTGGTGCTGATGAGGTGCCAAGTGGAGGCTTTCTTCCCCTCATCACTGAAGCATTTTTTGCTTCTTTTGCTGTCCCTGGCAGCAGTTACTGTAGCTGGAGGAATGGGCCTTTGAGCATGTGTGGCGCTTCATCTTACACCTCAAGAGGCACACTAGTCACAGGCCCTGTGCAACACTGTGGCTTCGAGCCATATTCTGAAAGCACAAAATAACGAATCTGAGGCCATGAAGGTTGGTGGAGCAAACTTGTAATTCCAGTACTTGGGAGGCTGGAAGATGGTGAGTTCAGTGCCAGCCTGGGGGTGTTACTAAGTAAGAGTCTGACCTGGTCCCCTCCCTTCAATTAAAAAAGATGTATTTGTGGCCTGGGGAGTTGGTCCAGTGTGTAAAGGCACCGGCAGCTAAGCCTGATGAAAGCTAGTAGGATCCCTGAGTCCTACATGGTGGGAAGAGAACAGGCTCCTGCAAGCTGTCCTCTGGCTGCCGTGTGAATGCAACGGCAACGTGTCCAATGTAACACATTTTCCACAGTGTCAGAAACAAAACGAAAACCAAAACAAACCACTCCTCTTTTTCAGACGCACCTGGTAGCTATCCATCATAGGGGCTTGAGAAATAGAATTGATGAAAGTTTCTTTTCCTTTCCTTTTGTAAATAGCAAAACTGAAGCTGGCAGTTGTCAACACACTACAGGATGTAGTTAATTCGCTCACTTTTAATCCTTTACACACACACACACACACACACACACACACACACACACACTTCTGTCTGAAAATACTATGAAATTCATTTTAGATTTTAGCTTGTTTTCTGGTCCGTCTTACGGAAGCAGACACTCATTTCCACAGTTTACCCCTTTTACAGGTTTGTATTTGACAGTACTTTTTTTTAAACTAGGGGACCACTCACAGGACTTGCATTTCTATTTGATGAAAACAACAGACGCCCAACAATTAAAAAAAAAAAAAAAAAAAAAAAGTCCTCTCTGGGCTCCCAGCAGCCTTTTGTTTCTCTTCATGGGCTTGTGACTCTATTCTGCCCTTACAGGACCAGGATACCTTGACACACACCATTTTGCACAATGAGCCTTGATATAAGCAATGTGAGCCTTCTTTACAGTGCTAGATTGCATTTCTCTCTTCCATTTAGTTGAGCAATAGCGCGACTTCAACAGGAAGTACTGGGCAGGCAAATCAGTCAGGCACCAATTAGCAAAGCTCTACTATAGTTTGATTTTAAAGGTTATTTCCTTGTAGCATTCAGGATGTGTTCAGTTGTAAAGGAACCTGGAAGATGAACTATGCAAATGATTAATATCATTGCCCCTTCTTTATTTTTCTTCTTTAAGGGCTCTAGGAGGAGGGAGGGAGGGAGGTGATCAGCTGTAAAGTTATTAAAGAACTAAATTAATGGGGAAAAACAGTTCTAGGAACACATATCCTGCGCCTTGTAAGAAAGCTGGTGAACTGGGATCTTTGCTTATTATCATTGTTCTTTCAGGCAAAACAAAGGATCATGTGCAAACATGTCTCTGCTCCCAATGCAAAGCAAGCCCGACGCAAGGATTCCACTGTTCCTCAAGGATGGAGTCTTCTTTTTGACAAAACCTGTGTGAGTGGAAATACTCACCGCAAAGCCTCCTAAATACCTCACACTGCAAAAATATTTCCATGTTAAAGGTTTTCAGGCAGCCTGAGATCCTCAAGAGCTGCAAGGACAAGAGCAGGCATTCTTTATGAGGAATCCAAACCCTACAGCCCTGTTCTTCAGCCACGTCCTGTCCAGAAGGGAGTGCAGGACCATGAGGACCAATGTCGTCTTGTGGAGTTGGGGTCTACCCTAGGACAACTGCAATTGCCTCGCTGTGCCCTCTCCGTGAAGGAAGAACACTCGAGGAGTGAAACTGCAGATTCTCCAAACTTTCTTCTCCTGCACTTGTTTTACATAAATTCACTTCTGTTCCATAGTTTATCAAAGGGTGACACTCTGTCGTCTATTTGTCTACAAGTCAAGCGTGCAGTCTGAATTCTTTGGCAGCGGGCAAATGGTTATAAATGAGATGGGAGCCTCATGCTGTGTGAAGAGCTGTCAGTGTGAACATACAGACCTTTATTAAGTTCCTTAGAACAGAGGACAAAATTAAAATTCAACAGTGTCAATTTATAAATCTAGTCCAAAAAAGTTAAGGAACTGTTTTAGATACGTCTCCTAGTTTCTCAAACATCACCAGCACTCTAAATTTCTTCTGTGACAATGCTGGTCCACAGTTGTTCATTCCAGGCAAACCAAAGGGTTCTAACATGAAGGCAGAAAGAGAATAAAATATCCTACATATTTTTAACCTTCCAGGAGAACCGCTACTGGCCACCAGCTAGGATCCTACATGTAATTTCTATTTGCGGGGTATGCACTTGAGGTGAAAACAATGTTTCCTGTATCACTGCCCCTGATATGCATCAGCGAACCTAGTAGCATTTAATCTGTACCAGCTCTTCCAAACTTCCCTCATTAGCCGTCCCGAGTGCTGTGAACCCGCTGCCTGTGCCACATTTTAGCCTCTGGAATGGCCTGACTCCATGAGCTCTCTGGATATTGACGCCTACTCTGACTTCTAATAAAAGTAGCCAGGTAACACCCACTTTATCAACACAATGACGGCTGTACGAGATAAATGTTGTTTCTCATTTTTCTATGATGCTGTCATATCTAAACCATAATTCAGGGGCAAAGGTTATGCCGAAATTAAATGCAAACAACTTGGCAAAACAGAAAAGGCGATGCTTTCTACAAAGTTTTTTACTGTCACTACTATTATTATTACAATAGTATTTTCATTGTTGTTGTTATTAAATTATGATGATGACGACGACGTAACACGGTTTTTTTTTTTTTTTTTTTAATTTTTTTTTTTTCGTAACACGGTTTTACCTGGCTGTCCTGGAACTCATTATGTAGACCAGACTGACCTCAAGCTAACAGATATCCACCTGCCTCTGCCTCCTGAACCCTGGGATCCAAAAAGCATTTTAAAAATACTTTTCCTAACCCCTTTCAGAAAATGACAGTGAAGTTTTACAGATGTCAAGTTAATGTCTTGAATTGGTAGCCGTGTTGCTATGCTGATGGCCACACTGCCACTGGAAGACATGAGATGATGTCTACTTAAACTCTATGAAGCCAGGGGCTAGGGAGATGGCTCTGTGGATAAAGTGCTTGACCTAAGCAGAGGACTTGGATTTGTATCCTTGAGAACCCATGTGAACACTGAGTGGGTGCAGCGACAACTTTGGAATTTTGGTTTCTTTAAAAACACACACACACACACAGAACAATATTCTAAGAATATATTTTCATATTAAACCTAGGTGTGGGGACATGGGGCTGTTTCACAGCAGCCGACTGTAATTTGACTCATGCTCTGGAGGGGTCATGCTGCCAGCTGCAGATAGTGTCTGCAATTGTGTGACAATTGGATTCTGGGGACTTTTCAAAGGGTACATATATAAGCACTTGAGCCCTGAGAGGTGAGTGGGTTGTTGGTTGCTGCTGGCCGTGGTTTGTTAAGTAGTCATGCACAAAGAAGAAACGACGAGAAAAAGAAATTAGATATCCTGACGGTGACGATCAAACTTGCTCCGAAGAGCTCAATGCCCCTAATCAGCAGAAGTAATCTAATGATCAGGGTGGCCCGTTTCTGACCCCTGACTTTACTCAGGATCTTTTTCCTTTCCTCTTTATTGTTTTTTTTTTCCCCCTCTCATATCTGATGTTAGATGGTTGAAAGGGGGGGAAAGGGGTGCAGGTGGGTAGAAAAAGGAAGAACCCACAAAGTAGGACATGCAGGCTACAGGTGGGTGTGGCAACCCTCCTGTAATTGCAGGGCTCAAAAGGCAGAGAGGAAGGAACTATATAGCAAGCAAGCTGGCTGGCAAGACAGGCCTGTAGCAGTGAATCCTGGGTATGATTTAAGGACTCTGCCTCAGTGAATAAGGTAAAGATCAGTAAAGGCTTCCCTTGTCAGTCTCGGGTGTCAACATGCACATGAACACACCTGTGCCCACAGATATGAAGTAAGCACATACTTGCGCATATCACATATTCATGCAAACATAAAAAACAAAAAACAAAAAGAATGTTACCCAGAACTGTACTTCTAGACATATATACTCAGTAAGTATTTGCAATGTCAACTCTATTCTTACATTAGCATGAATAACAAATAGTTGATGTTCGAGTTTTAATAGCATTTATATTCCTTGCCACTCTGGACCTAAATATAACCATCATGAATGGCTATCGATAGACCTTAACCCTGAGTAAGACTGTATAGCCATATGCGAAAAGCTACCAACATTTCTGAAATGTGTACGAACAACTCAGTACTTTACAGATAGGAACTCTGAGGAGCTACTTAGAAAACATGTTTAAAAAGCCATTGCAATGGTGAGTGAGCTGCGCCTAACATGCTGTGTTTCATTGGCTGAGCAAGCCTGGTAACAACATACTAAACACACTGTCTGAGATTTACAGGGTAAATGGCAGAAAAAAAGAGGGAAAAAGAAACACAGTTCATTGGATATGAGGCTTAACATTAGTCTTCCACAAAACGACTTGACTGAAAATGACCCCATTAGACCCGGTGCTTAAGAAAGAACAGGTCTAAAGCAGCACGTCCCTTGGAAACAACGCAGAAGCATCTAGAATGAGAGCTGTCCACGCCTCCTAGACTTCCCTGGGCAATCTTGAGTACACCTTTCTTTCTGTCTGACCTGACTGGTGCTGGAACCCATCTCTGGGAAAGGCTCAGTGAAGGGATGCGAAAAGTATCTCTACGAGAAAAAAAAAAAATCTGAAAGAGAAAAGGTTATAAATTCTACACATGGCATTTTGGTGCATTTCCTAGACACTCCTGACAGACAAGTTAGACAGTGGAACGTGTGTGCGGAGGAAGCTCAGTAAGTGGCCTTCCTGAAAATAACACTAGCAGGAGCCATTTCATTAATTCCTGGATGGCAAGACACAGAAATTCACAGAAAAACTTGAAATACACAGGGCCGTTGGTCCTGGAATTTATAAACAACAGTGAAAGTTCTGTGTGTGTGTGTGTGTGCGCGTGCGCGCGCGCGTGTGTGTGTGTGTGTGTGTATTGTTTGTGTTGTTTTTCTGCTAAGGCCCCGAGGGCATATTCAGTACTTTCATTCAGTCAACAAGTATTTGCTATGTCATCGTTATACTTAATACTAGGTGCCCAGTGACCTAATTTTGGATGACTGAAAATGGTAAAAACAAAACAAACAAACAAACAAACAAGCAAGAAAGTACATACTTCTTATACAGGAGATTATCAGGGTCTTTTGCCAAACATCCCCTAAAAACCCACATCATTCCCAGTGCGTGTCTCTGTATGTCTATCTTTCTCTCTGCCTCCAACTTTTGGGTAAGATGGAAGCTCTTAGCTTCTGCTCCAGCACCAGGCCCGCCTACCACCTGCTGCCTTGCTCACCACCACCATGATCACGGGCTAGCCCCCCACCCTATGCTGTAAGCAAGCCCTCAGTTAAATGCTTTCTTTCATTAAGTTACCTTGGTCATGGTGTCTCTTCCTAGCAACAGAACAGTGACTAAGACAGTGATGCATGGACCACATGTAACATGTAACATGCACTGTACTGTATTTCCATGTACCCTTCTCACAGTTCTCTTATCAAGCTGACGGCAGGGGTCTGATCCGAGAGCAATACTTTCTTCATTGGGGCAACACATACGCAGAAGACCAGTTCACAAAGGCTTCCAAGCAGAATAAAAGTGAAGAAAGAATCCATGTGGGAAGAAAACCCCCAGGAAGTCATCATCTCTCCTGGATAAGCATCCCGAGCAGCTGAAGCCATGGCACCATTATGGCTTCTACCTGGTACACCTGTGAGTGTGCACACGGCTCTCCCCCCCAGGGGGTGGACATTTAGCACCCCAAGCCAGTGGCACACCCAGTCATCTAGATAAGAAAGTGGTAAATCCCCTGTGACTCCTCTAGACATGTGTGTGGCAGAAGCACAGACTTGGTGGCGACAGAAAAGGCGATGTCACGGGTGGTAACCGGTGTTGTTTATTAACCAAGCGGATGATGGTAATCAGGTACAGGCCCACACACCTGGTGATGAGGACCCGTCCCATCTCATATGCCAAAGAGCGGCACGCTATCAAGGTAGGGACACGCTTCAGGCGGCAGAAAAGCACCACAGTCTCGACTTCTTTAAGCCAACGGGAATTAGACTCCCTGGACTAAATTTTGAGTCTCACCTTTCCTAATGGAGAGTCACAACTTACTGATTAAGTTGGTGGCAAAATGAGGACGAAATCATCAGTTCTGAAGGCCAGAGTTTTTTTGTTTTTTTTTTTTTAGTTGAAAGTCACCAGGCCACACACCAATCTGCAGGTCAGCTTTCACATAAGCTGTCAAAAGGAGCTATCAAAATGGACCCCAAATTACAAAGAAATTCCTTACTGATTCTCGCAGCTCTCATTCTGCTACTACAGATGCTGAGGTTTGTCATGAACTCAGCTCTGCAGCATCATGACCCAGGGGCACTTTTGTGGTTAGGCTTCAAAGGTGCCATGGTTGTGTTTCACTACAATTCTCTTTCGAAGAACCATCCCACTTCTGTTCCCACGCCACCTCGTTAGCAAAAGACGAAGCAGAACGTTTTCTTCACCCACCTGAAGCTGATGAAAAATGTCAACTATTTGGTCAACATGGCCAAATAAAGATTGTAAATGTGGCCGGGCATGGTGGCGCACACCTTTAATCCCAGCACTCGGGAGGCAGAGGCAGGCAGATCTCTGTGAGTTTAAGGCCACCCTGGTCTACAAAGTGAGTCCAGGATAGCCAAGGCCACAAAGAGAAACCCTGTCTTGAAAAAAAACTAAAAGAATAAAAACAAAACAAAACAAAAAAACCCTAAGATAGTAAACACAATTTCAGGACAAGGTGTAGAGCTGAGCAGCTATAGAAAAGTAACTTTTTGTGGTTCTGCAAACTCTGAGATGTGACTTACTCTTTCAAAAAGCCCCAGAAAAATGTTAAATAAGAACAACGTTCCTATGCACCAAATGCCAAGGTGATAGCATTATGCCCTTCATGGAATTCCTCAACTTTGGTATTTTAAGTTTCATAGCACACCAAACAAGGCGTGACATTTGCATGCTTCAAAACATACCAGTGTACCTGAGCCTCTTAGAAGGGGCCGGCCCACTTACTGGGCACACCAATGGCACCAAACTTCAAAGTTGCTAAGCAGTGGTGGGAAGTGGTCTTGCAGAATAAAGTATGTATCTTAGGGAGTAAACATTTAGCACTTCCTTTTCTAGAACTGACCAATCAATGTCTTTCATTTCAGTAAGAAATCCTCTGGTCAAAACTAAACTTAGAGGCTGGGCATGGTGGCACACGCCTTTAATCCCAGCACTCGGGAGGCAAAGGCAGGCAGATCACTATGAGTTCAAGGCCAGCCTGGTCTACAAAGTGAGTCCAGGACAGCCAAGACTAACACAAAGAGACTCTGTCTCAAAAAACAAACAAACCAAACCAAACAAACCAAAACAAACAAACAAACAAAAAAAAAAAACAAACAAAAAAAGCTAAACTCAGCTTGAAGTTATAGAGCTCTTGACTTTGAACTACACTAGCATGGGTGCTGGGGAGGGAGGGAGGATGGTGTGAGTGGGAGAGGAAGAAGGGTGCGCATGAGAACCCACATAGGAAAGGCACAGAGCATCTGCACCTGCATCCAACTGTGCAGCATGCTCCCCTCTGCTTCCCATGTCACCTTGTGGAGTCAGACATAAGATCCCGGAAGTTCTGCGCCATCCCTCTCCATGGCAACAGGTTTATAATTAAACAGAATATCCAGACACACGGCCTAGAAAACATTATAGCTTGTAAACTTCAGCTATCTGAAAAGCTTTTTGAAGAAATAAAACATGTTTGACAAGCTAGTCTTACTGAAAATACAAGAAAATACTTTAAAAGGCCAGACCCTGTCCCAGGCAGTGAAAACATGGATGGGACCATTCCAGTGAGCCAGATCACTGGAAACCACAGTTCCTGCCCCAAAGCTCTTCATCCTATGAGGCAGCGCTGAAGTAGTATAATAAAGCCAGACTGCTCCCGGTGCGTGCACATCCCCTTCCTGCTAGAGGTTCTGGTGAGGTTTACACCTCTAGGACCGCCACAGGGGAGACGTTTGCTAAAAGTTATTTTTCAGGACATGAATATTACAAAGCAGGAATGAAACAGGGAGGGCTCAAATTGCCTCTGGCTGAAGTTAGCGTGGACCACCATCATGGCTGGAGACTACCACTCTTTCCCCAAACTGACTGTCTCAGTTTAGCCCATGGGCCTGTCAGCCAGGTTCAAGGGAACCAGACAGAGTACACTGATTAAGCCACCAGCTTCCTAAAGCACCATGTAAATTGTGCTTCGGCATAGAGGGGCAGGTCAGAGCAAAAAGCAAAAACAGCGACAAAGGGCCTTTTCTTTTGAGACAAGATAGAAAACTTTCTGTGTACGTCCTGCCCCCGCCTCCCAAGCGCCTGGGATCAAACCTGGGGCCAGCCCCCTGAAGCACCTTCAGCAGGTTTCTAAAGTCGTGCTACACCCCAATGCAGGTACACTGTCTTCCAACCTGGGGCAGGCCTCACTATTTTTATCTGAGACATATTACCTAACTGCAAAGTAGTCACTTAGGAAATGAGTCGCTGTTTTGACACTCCCTCTGCCACCACTTGCCATGTGCGTGTGCATAAGAGTGTTTGTGCCTTATGGAGGCCTGAGGTCAGCTCTTCCATTTTGCTAGTTTTGTCCTGGAAATCACAAGTGAGCTACCATGGCCGCCTGGCATTTATGTGGATTCTGCATCTTCGTGCTTGTCTGGAAGGTGCCCTAAGAGCTGAGCCATCTCCCCTGCCCATTTGACTCAAAAAAAAATATTTTTTTTAAAAAAATCCAAATCCCAGTCTACCTCATAAATGCCTCTTACCCTGGTGGCAGGGTGAACATTCGTCTGTGAGGAGACTTTCCTCACTTTTCTACAATGATCTGGGAAGTGTGAGTGTATATGGAAAACAAAACAAAAAATCCAACAGCAAGAACAACAACAACACTTAAAATACTTTGCAAAGATCAGTTCTCAGCTAGAGCCCTGGCTGCTAGCTCCCCTCCAAGCTGCTCCCTAGGCTTTCTCTTTAGCTGAAACATCCTAGAGCAGAGTCATGGTGGCTCATGCCTTCTAGAAACACTCTAGGGTCCTATGCTCAAGTCCGAGAAACCTGCTCTTTCTTCACACCTTCTGAATCCCTCCTGTATGTCCCATCTTTATCATCTCTCCCTCCAGGTTCAGAAGCTTTTCTTTCTCTACTCAGATCCAGCCCTGCTTGTTCCAGCAGCCCAGCCCCAATTTTCCTACCTTCTGATCCCATCTGGTCCCCTGCCACATGAGGAAGGCCAACAATTATGCTGTAAACACAGATAACGCTAAGGGCATCCCCACAGCATCCAGCAGTATGGATTACACAGTGGAGTGGGGGAGGGGAATCGATTGGTAAAGCATTTGCCTTGCAAATGCAAGAATTTGAGTTCCATCCCCACAACTCTAGTAGAAATGCTAGGCGTAGCCCAGTGCATCTGTCATCCCAGTGCTGGAGGGTGGAAAACATGGAGGCCCTTGGGGCTCACTGGCCTTTCTATCCTAACTGGTGCTCCACAGGTCATAGACAGTCCCTGCCTCAAAGAAGGTCGTCTTCTGGTCTCCACATCCATGTGCACACACATGCTCACAGGTACACACAAATGGGCATGAATTAAAAAACAAAATGAAAATACAAAACAAAAAAACCCTAAGTGGATTGTCTGCTGAGTGTGCTGCCAGGATGGAAAGTGCTAGAATTTCATTAAGAGTTAGTGTTTCTAGACTCTGCCTGAATTTGGTGAGCCATTGTTTGCATTTACAACCAAGGGTAAAATGCTATTATATATGATATGATATATTACACTACCTGGCCCTTACAGAGAAAACAACGAAGGCTAACACTGGAATAGGTTGTGCGGAAGCCTCTTAACTGGGCCGGGCATGGTGGCGCACTCCTTTAACCCCAGCACTCTGGAGGCAGAGGCAGGTGGATCAACCTGAGTTCGAGGCCAGCATGGTCTACAAAGGGAGTCCAGGACAGCCAAGGCTACACAGAGAACCCCTGTATCAAAAAAACCAAAACAACAAAAACAAAAACAAACAAAACAAAACAAAAAAGAAAAAGCCTGTTGGGCTGGAGTGGTTAAGAGCACTATCTGATCTTCCAGAGGTACTGAGTTCAATTCCCAGCAACCACATGGTGACTCATAACCATCTATATATACTGGGATCTGATGCCCTCTTCTGGAATGCAAGCATACATGCAGATAGAGCACCGGTATATAAAATTTAAAATAATCAGAAAAGTGGGGCTGGATATGGCTCCCTCAAGCCTGGGCACCTGTGCAAAAGGCCATATACAAGTAACACCAGTGCTAGCAGACAGAAATGACAGCATCACAGCAGCCCTCTGGAAAGCCAGATCAGCCAGCCAGTGAGCTCCAGGATCAGCAAAAGACCTCATCTTGAAAAAAGAAAGAAAAATGGTGCAGAAGTCACTTGAGGACATCTCTGGCCTCCGTGTGCACTCATGCAAACACATATACACATAGGTGCACACACAAATCACCAGAAAAGATATTTCACATTATGCTGAAGGTGAAAATTGCTCAGCTAGGAAGAAAGTATTTCTGAGGCTGCCAGTTTTCATTTGAGGTGCTGCTTAGTATCTGTTGGATGTGGGTTTCTGTAAGTGGATGATGGACCTGGCACAGTGGGGGTGTGTATAGTGCCTGGCATAGTGGGGTGTATATAAAAACTGCTGATTTTTAACCATAACCTAATCCACCAGTTAAGATATTACAACAACCTCGAGGGAGATAAACATAGAATAGTAAGAATAAGCCAGAGGATTCCAAGCTAAAACAACAAAAAAGGAAACACAAAGCCAAACAAAAAACCAAACCAAACCAAAAAACAAACACGAACAAGACTTCTATAAGACAATGAATGTGAGTTATTTTATATTATTATACCCGTTTTCCTTGAAATTAAACAATACTGATCTTCATGGTCATTAACAGTTAAAAACAATTAAAAAAAAAAAAAAAAAAAAAAAAAAAAAAGCAATTAGGTCATGGTCTGAAGTGCCTGCGCCATAGCTCCAGTAATGAAATTGCAAACTATAGGCTTCATGGTCCCTTTTGAACAAAAGAGCGCACGGGAGAAAACAAGAAGGTTGGCCTTGAGCCAGTGGCCATGAACATCCTGCAATGATCTGGGAAAGACAGATTGTCACAGGACAGGTGAAGAGCAAGGTGTCTGTCTGTCTCCCTGACCACTAGGTCATGCCCTTCTCCCCACTCCACTCCAGAACAGGCCTTCTGTTCAAGCAGAGCCAGCCTTTCTTGGGGCCTCAGGGATCTCCCTGGTGTAACTGTTCATTGCTTGTGTTTTTACCAGAATACTCTCCCCATCTCTTTTCTTAAAGCCTCTCAGGCCAACTGCTCAGAGACCTCACACAGCTAACAGGGTTTCTGTTAGCATCCCCAGGCGCCTTCCCATCTGCTCAGGAACACACCTGCCATCAGTTTCCCTTCTCTGCAGGATACACAAAGCCAAGAGTAGCAAGGGCAGCTGGGAGCCTAGCACTGAGATACCTCCCCAGGGAGAAACAGTCCCTACTCAACAATGCTACAGAAACGGAAGGGCTTGGCTCCCTCCCCTTAATCATGTTAGCAACCTTTCCTGACAATTGCCACAAAGTGCTGGTATCAAACTGAAGGCTGCTCATGACATCATGTGGTCTTTAGGTGTAAATCCTCAGGTCTGTCTAGTGATTTAACTTTCTCTAGCCGGTGTTTCACTAATTCTAAAATCAAGCACATTTGTGGAATATTAGCATTACGATCTTAAGAACATCACAATCTTCATACATCTTAAGCCTACCTCATCTGTTCTTTAACAGAAATTCTAGCAAGTGCTGCCATTTGACAAATAGGAAGTGGATTCAGAAAAATTAAGTGACAGCAACACATGGGGACAGGTTGGTGGCAGAAAATGGCTCTCAAATCTAGGATTTTTTTTTTTAAAAACTGCATTCTAACAGGCCATTTGTAAAACTGCACACAAAAATGTAAGCACTGAGCTGTTATTTATTCTCTTGTCATATTAAGTATTAGTATTAAGAAGTGTCCAGGCCTGGTAAGGTGCTTAGTGTGTCAAGCTTCACGGAGTTGGCCTCTGACCTCCACACACATGTCATGGCATGTGTATGAAAGTACACATAATAAATAAACATGGAAGAATTGATGAAGTGCCAAAAGTGGTCAAAGACTTAAACTAACCAGTCCTTCCTGCTGGCATTAATTCTAGCACACTAAAAGGGGCCGGTCAGACTGAGCACCCTGCAGAGCCAGTTAGGAAATGCTACTGGGCCACTCTTGACTTCAGTGGCCACAGACAACTCTGTTGGGCAGGCAGGCCTGGGAGTTTCCCCACCCTCGCCTATTCTTGTCATCTCAAATAGGATGTCACTGACCAGAAGTCTCAGTCAGGTAAAAGGTTAGAGATAGCCCAAGGATGTTGGGGCTGTTGTGGCGGGAAGCCTGGGTGTGGATAGCATCCCAACCTGAAGGTGGCACTGGGAAGGCTGACTCAGAGGCCACCTTGTCACCCCTGAGTGTCCTGCTACCTGAGGATTACACATATCCTCACTCTTGGGACATGTCGTTTGACCTTTGTATTTTTCCAAATTGCCTAAAAATGAAATTCTGTGTTTGTTATCTTTCTTGGTGAGGAAGGTTGAGGTACATATAGGTGGCTTATGAGATGACATAAGGAAGGGACAATCCATTGACCTGAAGGTATGGCGTGCCCTTGATGTTGTGACTTCACAGGAAATGTAATCCGTGTTGCCAGGTGGTGGAGAGAGTTCCATCCACAGAACCCATGGAAAAGAAGCTGGGCATGGTGAGACATGCTAGAACCCCTGTGCTGAGGGGAGGGGACAGAGACAGGCAGATCTTTGGGGATTGCTGACCAGCCACTCAGCTTGTCTTGCTGAGCCAAACTGACATCTCTGTCTCAGAAAAAAAGGTAGGTGACATCCAAGGAACCACATCTGACCCTGTCTGGCCTCTACATAAGTGTCCAAACACACACACACACACACACACACACACACACACACACACACACACACGTGCAACCCTACATTGTCAAGCACTATACTACATGGGCACGTAAGATTGAAGATGAACACTGTCACCCCCTCTAAGCCATTCTTTATTGTGAGGAAGAGGTCCTTCCCCAATTACCTATAAGACCACAGCGACAGAGCTGTGGGTCTCAGCACAGACCGAGGCTAAGAACACTTCTCTTTCTATAGCATCTAAGAATATGGCGGATAAAGACTACAGTATCTGTCTTCCTTTAGTTGATAACAAAACACCCACTCTCTCAGCTTACTCGGGCCACTGCAGCTGTTTCTCAGCTGTCTCAGCCAAGTGTATCCCTGAGCTATGCTGTCTGCCCATCCTGTGCGTGGCTCCTCTCTTCCAGCTTCCGGGAAAACAGCTGTGCAAGCACTCAGGGCTCACCTACAATGAGTGGGCCGTGTGGAGAAAGACAAGGTTAGATCTCTCACAGGAGGATGCTGGGGACGCGGCCTCATGATTACCTCTCATTAATAAACCACCCTAAAAGTAAAGGTCAGGGACCGCGGCGGGCCCCTGTAACCTCTCAGCTATCGACAGACAGTATGGGTTCAACCTTGATCACTTAGATCCGAGGTGGTGCCTTTCCCCTGACCTGCCATATAGGTGGGGGTGGCTAGAAGCCTGGACCGTCTCTATTTTAATGTTTGTATCTTTTATTTGTGTGCACATGGATGCCCCCAGAGGCCGGAGGGTGGTGTCAGGTCCTCTGCAGCTGGAGTTACAAGCAGTTGTGAAGTGCCTGACGCGGTGGCTTGCAAACTAAATTCTGCTCTTCTGGAAGAGCAGCAAATACTCTCAACCGTAGAGCTGTTTCTCCAGCTTCTGGATCTGCTGTCTTTTAAACAGCTAACGGTAGCTTGCCTCCATGGTGGCTGGCTTCACACCAGCAAGCATTGGCAAAGGCAGGAGGCAGAACGTACAGGCTAAGCCAACCCCCAGCTTAGCACCGCAGGACTCAAGCAGAAGGGAAATACAGCTCACGTGTTGGCAGAGAAGGACAAGGAAAGCGTGAAGTCTTTGCTCTTCTATACCATCTTCGCCTCCTTATGAGGCAGCATCCTGTGTACCCCAAGCTCCCTCAAAACCAACCTTATCATATAGCCCACAAAGACTCTCAGCTTTATGTCCTCCAGTCCCTACCTCTCAAATACCAGGATGACAGACGCCTCGCTGCATCTGCCTGGGACCCGGGGCTTCATGGGTACCAGGCAAACACTTTGTGAACTGAGCTACACCCCTAGCCTACTGTCCTCTTTTGAATTTCAGAAGATACCATGGATGTTATCTGTAACTATGGTCTTCTGGTCATACCAAGAGCATACAAAGGAAGACCTACCACTTCGGCCCAAAGGAAAGAAGATGGCACAGCTAGGGCTCACAGAAGATATAAATGTGTCTCCTCGACTTGTTCTATAGCTACAATGCCTGTTCTACAGCCACCCAGGTCACGCACAAATACTGATGTTCAAAGAATGTACAACAGAAAACAAACAAAAGGAGTTTTATTTCATCCTGAGGACTGCAGAGGAGTCATGACAGCTCCTTACGGACATCACATGGGGAGCAAATAGTGCGGTGCAGAATTAAAGGGAAACGAAAGGTTGCCCCCACTATTTGTAAAAGAAACCACGAGAGAAAGACACCACTCAAGACCCAGGAGGTGAGATGAGGGTCTAGGCCATTGTTATTTATCCAGAAATATGCCTGTTTCTTATTTTTAAAACAGCTGACTTTGGAGTCTGGAGAGGTATGGCTTAGCAGTTAAGATCACGTGTTGCTCTACCAAAGGACCTGAATTCGGTTCCCAGCACCCACAGTGGGCAGCTTGCTGCCTGTATCTCCCGGATGTGTTGCCATCTTCTGGCCTCTTTGGGCACCTCAACAGACATGGCGTGCATGCATTTACACTCCGCCCCCCGCCCCCGACATACATAAATCTATGTGATTTCCTGTCTCTACTTCCTGTTCACTTAATTGAGCACATGTATGAAACCACATATATAGCTATTTCACATATCAGGGTCTCTTTTCTTCTGATAACAGCCATAGCCCCGCCCCCCACCCCCCCAAGCTAGGCCCTTCTGTCTTATTTAACACTTGTGCCTCCATGGACTTCCCAGAGCCTAGGATGTCAAAGGAATTCAGAAGTGTCCCTTAGCTGGACTGGCTCCTGCATATAGGTAGCCACAACAGGTGACTCACCAGCTGTCTTGGCCTCAATTTATTCTTTCTTCCTTGTTGTTGGGATAAGTGGGGGCTTGAGCTAAATGTTAATTTTCTTCTGGCAGTAACAATGCACAGATACTCTCTATTCATAAGGTTTTAGAAATAAACATTTACTTTGGTTTTACTCTTTAGTGAAAGAATTCATGACGAGTACAGTCTTGTAGCCTCTGTTTAATAGAATTAATACCATCAAATCTTAACACAAACAAATCTGGAAAGAAAAAAAAATATCAGTGTTCTTAAGTAAGACTGACAAGGATAAAGGAAGTCTGAGATACAAAAGGTGCTAGGCTTTTTTTTTTTTCTATTTGTTCAGAGACTGCACTTATTTTCTGCTCCAATGATGTCGGATACACAGTAAGCCACACTCCTGGGTCTGAAGGTAAAATTTGCTGACAATCTCGTTTCAAGCACATCCAAAATTAGCAACTAATTCTCTCCACATGCTTTATTAATAGACTCCTGAAACTCAGAGATTGGAGAGACACATAGCCAGCATTAAGCCGGCAAATCACACAGACTGAAGAGAAGCGCGTTCTAATATAATCATTACCAACAGACAAACTTGGTAATGCTGGCCTGAGGAACTCTCTTCACTCAGTTACACTTTTATACTGGTGCTTAACAACAGGCAAATGCATGGCTGGGTGGGAGGTGGGAGCACCAGCAGTAAAACTTGTTACAAGCCCTGACCCTGTCTAGTTTAGATTCTAATCGCCACAATGTACATTGACCTCGGCCTTAGCTTTAGCATGAGTTGTCTGGGATCACTTAAGGTTGGGGATGCAGCTCAGCTGTGGAGTGCTTGCCCAGCATGATGAAGCGACCATGCCTTTGATTCCCATCCTACACACACTGGGCATGCTCATAATTCCAGCACTCAGGGTTGGAGGCAAAGAAGACCAGGGTTCCAAGACCAGCCTGGGCTACATGAGAGCCTGTTTCAATATAACCAATAAAATCATTAAAAAAATTTTTTTTTCCCTAGCATGATTCTCAAAGAGTGGCTTAAAACTGGGTTTAATGGAGACTAGAGAGAATGATTTTTTAAGAAATATAGTCGGAGGAAAAGTAGCCAAGAGTGAAGTTACTGTGACGGTTATGAAAGTGAATAAAACTCGGCCTCTCTAAAGTCCTGTAACCTGAAGTCATAAAGTAAAAATTGCTGATGCTGGCCATCAAGTGAGTCATAAAGTGAAAGAAAACAAAACTTTTTATTGATTCCCCCTGCAGGGCTCCTCCCATTACAGTATGGTAGAAAATGCATTATTCCTGAAAGGGTAACATTCTTTACACAGCAACAAAAATAAAAATTAAGATCTGTTTGCTGGGGGCTGGAGAGATGGCTCAGAGGCTCAGAGGTTAAGAGCACTGGCTGCTCCTCCAGAGGCTCTGAGTTCAATTCTCAACAACCACGTGATGGCTCACAACCATCTATAATGAGATCTGGTGCCCTCTTCTGACATGCAGACATACATGCAGACAGAGTATAACATAATAAATAAATCTTTTTAAAAAATCTGTTTGCTGACATCATCTCAGCAGATAGATTTGCTACAAATTCAATCCTCAAACACCTGTGAGGAGTTCTTGTCTTCTCTTTCTGAGATAGCAATAATGAAAACAGCTAATATTTATTTTCCGTTATTAAGCACTAATAAGAGCCAGTCACCACCGCTTGTGTTAAGTGATCGTACTGAATTTGTGCCTCCAACCTTCCAGAGATGCTTGATGAGGACACAGAGTGAACTAGAAGAGAGATATGAAAAAGGGCAGAACATGGCAGCATGCACTTCATTCAGAACTGCTGCAGCTTTCCTCCTGGCCTGCGTGTGTTCCTGCTTTGTGAACGTTACCAGCGTAAGCTTAGCTAGCCACCTTCCACATGCTCACCGTGTGAAAAGTGGCAAATCACACAACACCACTGCTCTGAGAGCTGCAGACAAGTGACAGATGAACTCTGAACATCTCTGAGGTCACAGGGCTCCGAGGACATTAAAATAGCAGCAAGTGTGTGCCTGTCTTATCAACCCCTTCAGAACTTGTGTGTGTGTGTGTGTGTGTTTGTGCGCGCGTGTGCGCACGCGCATGTATGTGACATTAAGAATAACCACATAATATAGATTGTATGTCACAAGTCACCTTGAGTGACAAAGCTGGGATATGCATGGGACTGTCTACTTAGGATGGTACCAGAGAGAGGAACGTTAACAGGTAAACTATCAGGCAACCTGAAAGGCAAGCTGTCCCTGTGTGGTTCACTCAGTGGAGACTATAGCCCGGATTTGACCACAATTCAACCCCAAAAGGGTGGTTTGGGCATCAGGTCTCCTGAGACACAAACTCAGGTGCTAGCTGCGTATCCACCTTTGGACAAAGGGCCACACTGTCTTATTTAAAAAAGCCCCCCCCCCCTTACCATCTCTTCCCCTTTTAATATCCTGCGTCCAATAACAAAGAAGAAACCACTTCCCAACTCGGTCAGAAATTACAAAAATCTAGCAACCTGCCTCCTGTTTTAAGAAGTGGAGTTTCAAAAGCCACAGAAATGTGCTCGGCTAATATTTACAACAGGGAGATAAGGCAGCTACTGGGAGGAAAGGCATTTGTGTACAGGCTGTAACAGGACAGACCGGCCTGGCCCTGGCTAGAGTCAGAATCCCACGTTCACTTGCTTCTTACAGTTGAAACTGATAAGAAAAACTGATCCTGTTACTTCTGAGCTATTGTAGGGGATAAGCTCTATTATACAGACTTTGAAAATATTCAACGGGACACCCTGTTCCCTTGACTACAAAGGTGTCAACTAGCTGTACCCTAAATGGACTTTGTGTAGCACATCCCTGTGCCCAGCAAGAGGCACCACATACCTGCAGGCTTGTGAGTGATGAAGACCAGGAAAGACCAGATGAAACGCCCTCACATCCAGATAGGTCTGGGATGTCGGCTGCATTTGCTTACCTACTTGCTCTCAGCCCTGACTATATACCAGAACTGCCTGCCTACAACCCAGGCGATAACGCTCTCCTGCATGGAGTCTCTCCTTGGCTCACACGGTTGAAACTTTGGTCTCTGGTGGTGCTGTCTGGGAAGGTCGTAGAACCTTTAGGAGGTAGAGCCTTGCTAGGTGGAGGAAGAAGGTCAGCAGGGACAGGCTTTGAGGTTTCATTGCCTGGCCTACTTCTGGTTCACTTTCTGGTTTCTGCCTAGGAATGAAGTGTGGCCTGCAGCCTCTCACTCCTACCTGCCACACTGGCCTGTATCCTCTTAAACTGTATCGAAGTTAACCCTTCCCTTCAGTTGCTTCTCGTCAGGTATTATCAAAGCAACAAGAAAAGTAACTACAGCATCCTTTTCCTCCTTCGTGGCCAAGAAACCCACTTCTGGCTACAAGTATATTTTTCTTACTGGATAATCATAATCAACGAAGTGCTGTGAGCTGTGAATCCAGTCTGCATTGTTTGAAGCAGATCCTAACCCACTGGGAGTTGAATCAGCAAAACTGGTAAATATGTCAACATTAAATTAACACAAAGAAAAATCTGTAGCAAGGCATGGTGGCACATTCCTGTGGCCCAGCACTTAGAGGCAGAGGAAGGAAGGCTGGGAGTTCAAGGCCAGCCTCAGCTATGGATCAAATTCTAGGCCAGTCTACATTTTATTCAACCCTGTTTCAAAAATAACAAAACGTGGATTAAACAACAACAACAACAAAAAGTCTGGTAGCCGGTGGCTTACAGAAAACACAATGTTATATGTATTCATTTTTGCTGTGTTGAGCCTTTTACACACCATTTTGTATGTGGGGTAGGAAATGAAATAGCCAGGCCATGCACTTGGAAACACAAACATGAACTTAGAACGTTTTCCTAAGGATTTTAAAGCAATGTGGTATTAAACGTTAGACCGCCAGTCTATAAATACTGCTGTTATAGCTGTCTGCCCCCAATGTGCTCTACCTCCCACTCTGTCCCTTCTTCCCCACTCTGGGAAATCTTCTTGCATCTGTTTTGCTTGGCAACACACATCAGCATTCCAACAGATGTCACCTGGCCACTGGCTGCAGATTGCAACAGACAAGCAAAACAAGAACTCTGCTCAAAGGGAAAACAACACCTAGTGAGGTTTCTGTGACCGGAGGTCCTTGACCTATAGACTCAGGTTGGGGGTAAGAGAGCGAACTGTGTACCACTCTACCTCCCCCACCCCATCGTGCCTAGAATCACTGGAGGAACGTTCTCAAGCTCCATTACACCTAGTGGGAGGCTCCTCCTCTCCCCCAAGACACCTCTTCTCCTCCCACACAGAACTTCTACAGAGGCCTGGTTCTTCAGCCATAGAAACAAGGATCAGCAGCTGCCTTCGGTTACTTTATGATACCCATGGGACTTCCGTTGAAATCATGTCTATTTTCTCCCTTTGTGTAAATCCACATTGTAAAGAATATTTTCAATAACTTAAAGGGGCATCTCTTTCCTCTGCAGTGATTCCAACATCGCCCGCCCCCTCATCCTATGACTTTTCCAATGGATTCTGACTGTGTCTCTGTGCCCACTCTCAAGTCCTCAGCTGACCAAGGAAATGGGTGACACGTCAGAAGATGAACTGATGACCCACTACTTGAAGAAAACATTCCAAACCCTGCTCCCAGAAAATGCTTCTCAAGAGCCTGCCTTGCCCTAGGAGGTGAAGCTTGCGGGATAAATGAGCTATTTTAAAAGCTATATATCTGCTTTATAGCCCACACATTATTCATCAATGGACAATATGCCCCATAAAAAAATACAGTCTGCAAATCAGAAGCCGACTCTCTGGTGCTAAGCTGCAAAAATACATCCACCCACACCCTGGTATGACACAGGGAGCAGAAAACAACTCGAAATAACACTCCCCGGAGGAGCATAAAAGCTCCCTATTTTCCAGGCATTGCAAAAGGAACGTGGCAGGCTAAATGCTGAGGTAGGATGACCTCCTCAGAGAACTGATGGTCATCCCTGGTACTTTGGGGTATAATGGGATTCGGGGAGGGTTGGAAGTCAGGGCTCAGGACCTTACATTCTTGGGAGAGGTTATGAACCTCCCCAGTTGGCTCCCAGCTCCTAATGTGTTAGTGTAGTGGCCACTGTGGTCCATCTCTGCCCCTCTAGGCTCCTTCTATATGGCTTTCCATTTCCATACGAGCATTATCTGTGCACCCCATGAGGCTGCTGCTCCGTACGCCATCTATGAAGGTTACCTTTAATTGCTGACTTGACATAATCTAGACATGCAAGTGTCTCAGTGAGGAGCTATCTAGGTTAAGTTGGCCCATGGACTCGTCTATGCAGGTCTGCCTTGATTGACATGGGAAAACGCAGCCCAATGTTTAGGTCCCAGATTACCTAAGACTAGATTGAGTGAGCTGAGGTGTGCATGTGTGCATTCACTTCTCTCTGCTCCTGACTGCGGATGTGATAGGACCAGCTGTTTGTTTGACACCCCTGCTGCCATGACATCCCCCCACCCCCTGCAGTGATGGGTGAAATAAAACCTTCCTCTGCTTTCTGTCAGAGTATTTTATCACAGCAACATGAACGATGCCAAAGCCCCTCCTTCCTAGGCGCCATGCACTCAGCTTTGCCATCCCTTTATTCATTAAGTGTACTTGGCATTCACGTCCTCTGCACACACTTGTCCCTCTGAAGTATCTCCTCCCAGCTATCAACTTGACGTGTTCTGTATCACCCAAGGCTGCCTCACGTAACCCCTGCCCTGGTTCAGTTTCTGTGGCCTTCATCACCTTCTCCTATGCAGAATGGTACACTGCTGCTGCTCACCTGTGTCCCCGCTAGCTGGAGGAGGTGGCGTGAGGAATGAGGTGGCGTGAGGGCAGGTTTGGTTGGTTTCGTTCCCTGCTGTGGTCCCAGAATCTGGGATGGCACCTGGCTTGAAAGAAGAGTTTCCGAGGCTACTTCGTAAGTGTCTTTCCACCTGATCTACTACCAAGTTCATTTAGGTATCTCATTGGTCTTTGGAGGGTCCTTCTGGGGAGTCCTACCTATTTGTTCTAGCAGACAGAGTCTTATCTGTCAGAAAAAGAGGTTTTAGAAAGGTTTAAATAAATATTATGGTTGTGTGAGTCAGCACAGCATGACCAACTCCTTCCCCTCATTGTTGAAAATGCTCCAACAGAACAAAGGCACAGCCCCTGAGATCAGCACTCGGAACTTCCCAGGATTTTTCTGCTCCATCACCAGGACACAGACACCAGGTGCAGAACTGCATGGATATCACTTTCTGGCCTCTTCGTGGCGGCCTAACCCTTTGGTCCTCAGTGGCGGGTGGGAAAGGCTTGACTATGGACTTTCTATCATTGATGTGAAAATATACACACACATATTCAATGTGATCTTAAAATGCTCCCCCCTCCAATTAGTATCTAACCAAAGAAAGGCTCCAACCCTTGCCGTCACTCACCCGAAATTCAGGTATTTTTTTTGTAGATTAAACCACTATGTACTCTCATCCCCATGATGAAATACTGATTTCCTTGTGAGTACATTTTTTTATAAGCTGCCTGGTTGCTAAGTGACGAAAGTTCCTGGAGAGATCCTACACATGCCTCTATTCACCCCTGACAGGAATGACCAAAGTATGGGTACCACCAAAGTCCAACTCGGTGAACCAATGAGTTTTACTAGGGCAGAAATGATTCAAAGACAGCTCTATCACCAAAGCCCATCCCAACACAGGTGACAGCTCATAGAAGCTGGGCGTGTGGCATACACTGCACAGCCTGCAGGCAGCTCAACCGCTGCAAGAGTCTTTCCTAACTGACTAAGTTGGTCTAAACCACTTCCAAGCAGCTGGTCTGGTCTGAGTCTTTGCAGCTTAGCTTGTCTGAGAGCGGTTCTCAGCAGTCTTTTTTATTGCTTTCTCAAAGAGGAAGGGCCCTAGAGAATCTATTTGGTCAGTTTCGGGGACTTCCTGAAGCTATTTCGAGCTGTTTACATTCCTGTTTGAGGCGCTTCCCAGCAGGATGGAATGTTTTAATCGCAGAGGAAACTGTTACACCTGTCCATCAGTCACACCTCCTCCTCGGTTCTGGAGAGTCAGAAAAACATCCACATGACCTCTGTGGCATCACAGTCCCCAGGTCAGTATCTACCTGGCCAGCGGCATCTAGTTTTTCTCTTGTGATACATCAGAAGCTCTGATGAGCACAAGGCCCACCTATGTCACCTCAGCTGTTCTCTCCGCCATGTGCGACTCCTGCTTCCCCAGGGATAATAAACCACTCACCAGGGACAAAGAAGGACCAATGCCCCCTTGAACTCCAGGTATGAAGTTTGACATAGGTGCTCAGCATAAACTATCTCCACCAAGAGGTGGCAAGCTGGCCTTCCCAGTAGTCTTCCCAGAAAGAGAAGTCTCAAAACTCTTAGGGACAGGAATTGTCTCAGCTACAGCTTTGTGACATGGGTGACAGGTCTCCATCTGATTGTGATAAGGCTTTGGAGGACTTGCCTTTAAAATGGAAAATGCTTTTTTTTTTTTTTTTTTTTATAATGATTAATCTTTTATTATGGAATAAGCAATAATTTTTAACATAGTTGACTTTGCAAACAAATATAAGCCCATCTTTTTTTTTTTTTAATATATATTTTTTTTAATTTATTCTTGTTACATCTCAATGTTTATCCCATCCCTTGTATCCTCCCATTTCTCCCCCCCACCCCCATTTTCCCATTATTCCCCTCCCCTATGACTGTTCCTGAGGGGGATTACGTCCCCCTGTATATTCTCATAGGGTATCAAGTCTCTTCTTGGCTACTTGCTGTCCTTCCTCTGAGTGCCACCAGGTCTCCCCCTCCAGGGGACATGGTCAAATGTGAGGCACCAGAGTACGTGAGAAAGTCGTATCACACTCTCCACTCAACTGTGGAGAATATTCTGACCATTGGCTAGATCTGGGAAGGGGTTTAAAGTTTACCTCCTGTATTGTCCTTGGCTGGTGCCTTAGTTTGAGCGGGACCCCTGGGCCCAAACCTGCCTATCATATTGTTCTACTTGTAGATTTCTAGGACCCTCTGTATCCTTTTATCTTGCTATTCTCCCATGCGTCTCTCATTTAGAGTCCAAATAGGATGCCTTCCCCTCTGTCCCAGTTTCCTGGTAAGTGAAGGCTTTCGTGGGACATGCCCCTTGGGCTAGTATGCAGATATAAGTGAGTATATACCATTTGATTCTTTCTGCTTCTGGGTTAACTCACTCATTATGATCATTTCTAGCTCAATCCATTTATCCACAAATTTCGGGAATTCCTTGTTTTTAATAGCTGAGTAGTATTCCATAGTGTATATGTACCACAGTTTCTTTATCCACTCTTCTACTGAGGGACACTTAGGCTGTTTCCATGTTCTGGCTATTATGAATAAGGCTGCTATGAACATGGTTGAGCAAATTTTCTTGTTGTGTGCTGGAGCATCTTCTGGGTATATTCCAAGGAGTGGGATAGCTGGGTCTTCAGGAAGCCCTATTCCCATTTTTCTGAGATAGCACCAGATAGATTTCCAAAGTGGCTGTACTAGTTTGCATTCCCACCAGCAATGAAGGAGTGTTCCTCTCTCCCCACATCCTCGCCAGCATGTGGTGTCACTTGAGTTTTTGATCTTAGCCATTCTGATGGGTGTAAGATGGAATCTCAGAGTTGTTTTGATTTGCATTTCCCTGATGACTAAGGAGGTTGAGCATTTCTTTAAGTGTTTCTCAGCCATTTGATACTCCTCTGTTGAGAATTCTCTGTTTAGTTCCAAGCCCCATTTCTCAATTGGGTTATTCGGTTTGGTGGTGTTTAATTTCTTGAGTTCTTTATATATTTTGGATATTAGACCTTTGTCAGATGTAGGGTTGGTGAAGATCTTTTCCCAGTCTGTAGGCTGTCGCTTTGTTCTCTTGACAGTGTCTCCTGCCTTACAGAAGCTTCTCAGCCTCATGAGGTCCCATTTATTAATGGTTGACATTAAGGCCTGGGCCGTTGGTGTTCTGTTCAGGAAGTTGTCTCCTGTGCCAATATGTTCCAGGCTCTTTCCCACTTGGAAAATGCTTTTTAAAAAAAGGATCCAGAGGGGTCAAGGACACCACAAGAAACCCCACAGAATCAACCAACTTGAGCTGTGAACCATGGAGCCTGAATGCGACTGAGCTAGGCCCTCTTCACATATGTAACGGTTGTGCAGCTCAGTCTTCATCTGGGGACCCCTAATAGCAGGAGCAGCGGCTGTCTCTGACTCTGTTGCCTGCCTTTGGATCCCTTTCCCCCTTAACACAAGAGGGGGTGTCTAGTCTTACTGCAACTTGATGTGTCATGGCTGGTTGATACCCATTGTGGATGGCCCTTTTCTGAAGAGAAACAGAGAAGAGTGGATGGTGGTGGGGAGGGAGGGAGGTGAAACTGCAGTCAGGATGTAAAATAAATGAAATAATTAAAAAAAAAAAGTTCCAAGTTAAATGGCACTCTGTAAGCAGGGGTATGTATAATATCTAACAGCACAAATTATAATATTAAAGTACATTAATTTCAGGAAGACATTCTTTGTGACCAAGATTTGGGGGGGAAAGTGACATGTACGTACACACACACACACACACACACACACACACACACACACACACACATCCTACCAAAAGAACCCACTCTACATATGTAAAAGCAGAAATGAATATTTCTAAAGTTCAATGGGACAGCTCTATGGAAGGCGACACTGAAGAGTTTCCCTGTCTGCAGGGGCCCTGACGTGAACTTAGACGTGAGTGCAGTGGCACAATACTCTCGGAGGCCCTCTTCTCACCCACCTCTTCTTTGTAACCTTATGGGAAGCAAGAGTAACACTCGAAAACCACGGAATAAAAGGGATAAAGATGTGGCTCAGCATTAGGGGCCTCAGCACGCACAGTTCAACCCCTTCACCTCCAAACAAAGCAGCAAGCAAACATAAAGGTTAGATTACAACTTCATTTCAACTCACCCCAGCATTTCAAGCCACAGAACTTCAACCTTAGAATTTAAAACCGACCAACCCTTTGAAAACCATAACCGCGAACAATGCCATCAGCAATTGCAGTATCATTTCCAGCCTCAAATCCTCCAGTTGTTAAGCGACATGGCTTTACTACGGCGAGGTTAAATCATCTAGAATATTCAGGCTAAATTAAAATGGCTAAGGTTGTGTGCAATCTCTTGTTTCTTTGAGTGTACAGCCATGAATAAAGGCCACATGGTGCCACGGAGGCCATTTTAGTTAATAAAGAAAGGAATATAAAGGAAGCCCAGAGTGGGTGCTGCCTGTCTACTACTCACTTGGTATTAATTCTTTAAGGAAGTTAAGAAGTATCTTACTTCTGTGATGTAACATCCAGCCTGAAAAACTAAATTTGAAAAAAAATTCTAGAATTTTCAGGGGTGGGGTGGGGTAGGGAAGTGGCTAGAGTTTTAATATGCATACTGTTAATATTTCTGACATATCTTATCTACTTACTTAACTATAAAAAATATGAGCCAAAGCATTTTCCTTCCTCTCAAAGAGGCACATATATGTCCCTGCATTCTAAAGGAATGTGGGGGAAAAACTGAAAAAATGAGATCATGAAGCTTTAAAAATGGGCAGTCAATCCCAGTACTTGGGAGGCAGAGGCAGGTGGATAGCTGTTGAGTTCGAGGCCAGCCTGGCCTACAAACCAAGTTTAGGACAGCCAAGGGTACACAAACAAAACAAAAAACCAAACAAAAAAACAAAGAACCAAAAGGGGCCGGGGGTGGGGGTGGGGAGCAGTCAAGGAAATGGGCAAATATAACATGCATGATTCATAAGGTATATATTAAAGGACTACACTTCTTAAATGTCTAGAATAAAAAGGACCTCTGTCTTCTCTCAGAACAAGGCTAATCAGGGGCCTGTACACCTAACCAGCCCCAGCACACGGAAAGCCCTTGGAAAACAATAGTGTCTGGTTCACAGATGCCTCACAGTTGTTAGAGGAAAGTGAAAGCTTTCTTCTCTTGCTCCCGGGTTGAATGAATTCTCTCTACTAACACTTAAACACTGACTGGTTTAGAAAAGTAGGACAGCTGTGCTGGTGCTTAAGGAACTAATACAAAGAATTTCATTTACACGCCCCGCCCCCACATCTTAGCTGAGGGGGAGTACAGGGTCTCCTGCTCTTCTCCTAGATACACTTCCTCCTTAGAGATACAAAGACACTCAATCCTAAAGTTTAACCGGGGTCATCAGATCAACAAGATCGGGGGCTCCTTCCAACTTAATCTATACCTTGATTTCTTTGGTTCCCCTGGATGAGAGACAGGAGCATTTGACTCACAAGTATCAGAACAGCTCCAGAATGTCCCATTCTAAGAAGCAGGCTTTCTGAAATTCAATCTACCCCACCCTCTGTCCTCCAAATTAACTTCCTGTTCAAACATGGGCTGCTAAGAGACACTTGGATTCAGGACCCAGCTTCAAACTGGCCAGGACACGGGGACTTACTTCCAGGCCCACTCACACCGGGTCACCTGTCTCCCTTTGAGCATACCCTTTTTGCGTCTCAGCTGGCTCAGGAAAGCAAAAGGGAAGCCATCGAGCGAATTAGCAAAAACAAAACAAAACAAAACAAAACAAAACAAAACAAAACTCTGTGACAACATCAAGCGTACTTGGCGAACCTGAGAGACGGGTATCTCTTAAATTCTCTAAGCAATCTCACTAACCAAGAAGCCCACGAGTCACCATTTCGTCTTCATCCCTCCATTATTTCGTGCCTCAGGAGGGGCGTACATGGTATGTGGCTTCGTGTCTATGGCTGTCTCTTCCAGGCAGGCTGTGCACTTCTACACCTCTTGTGAGGATTAAAGAAACTGAGAGGGGTGTGACAGGCCAATCAAAGTCTGAAAAGCCACCAGCCAATTCCAGGTTGGGACTGCCAGTCTTCTGGCATTTATGGAAGCAATTTAGATCCTGTCACCGTGTACTCGGTGAACAATTTCAGCCATCGTTTACTGGTTTCACCTTCCCCTATTACAACTGTTTCAAGTGGCGCTACTAGGAGTTTAAAGGAAAATATGTGTCTGCTGAAGGCCCTAGCTGGCCCCCCCAACCCCATCTCCCTCCAGGAGGACAGCATTCTAAAGCTCCATGGTGTTTGGTCATTCAGCAGGAATGTTGTATCATAAAGAGCATTAAAGGCTTAGCACATACGTGTGCGCGTGCGCGTGCACACACACACAGGTAGGTATACACTCATCATATATACATAAAATACCATGGAATACAAGTAATGCTGATGTCATCACACATGATGCCATCTCAAGCCTTCATCTGAAATAGTGGATTAATAGGGCTCCACACACAGGTAGGCAAAGCCCAGTGAGATGGCTATGCCTCCGCATCATATTTTCTGAGTAAAATCTTCTTCTTCTTCTCCTTCTCCTCTCCTCCTTCTCCTTCTTCTTCTTCCTTCAGCTCTGAAGTGCTAAACTAAACCACAAGCTGTCACTCCAAGTACCAGCTATCTTAGGTGACAAACCCCAGCAAGTGTCAAGTGTCAGACCCATGTGCTGCCTATCTACCTTTTAAGACATTGCTGAAAAGAGTTGAAATTGAGTCATATAGTGCTGGATTACTCTCATGCTTGACCTCACGAAGAGAGATCAATACAACTGAAAGGATGAAACAAAAACTTATAAAATCTGCTCAAAAATAAGAAAACAAGTCAATTAAAGGAATACAACTTTTCCTCTTTCTCACTGCAATGCAGTTCTCCCCCCTCCTCAAATAAACTGAGGGCTAAAATTTGACTGGAGTTTTTTATAGTTAAAATTAAAACCCTAAGGGGCTGGAGAGATGGCTCAGAGGTTAAGAGCACTGACTGCTCTTCCAGAGGTCCTGAGTTCAATTCCCAGCAACCACACATGGTGGTTCATAACCATCTAGAATGAGATCTGGTGCCCTTTTCTGGCCTGCAGCAAACATTCAGGCAGAGCAGTATATGCATAATTAATACTTTTGTTTTTTTGAGACATGGTCTCTCTGTGTAGCCTTGGTTGTCCTGGACTCACTTTGTAGACCAGGCTGGCCTCAAACTAACAGAGATCCTCTTGCCTCTGCCTCCCAAGTGCTGGGATCACTGGTGTGCGTCACCATGCCCTGCGATAGATAAATATTTTTTTTAAAAAAACCCCTAATATTAGCTTTTTTTCCTTAAAGCTTCTTTTCTGGGAGAAATTCTCTCCAGATGAAAATAATTTGCATTATTCCTTTGTCATCCCGTAAAGTTCACCTGTATTCACAAAAGACCACTGCACTACTACAAAGTCTGGTGAAGTTCAGAGGGCCAGCGTGGAAGGTAAGCCCCTCCTTTCTACTACTGTGTGTGAGAGGTAGGAGAATTCCTGCCTTTGCTCCTGGGGCCCTCCTTTTTCTGTTTACTTTTAAATCCTAGAGTCAGTAAAAAATTAAGAAACTCCCCAGCCATTTTAAGTAGCTAGTAACATACATGGACAATCTTGGACACTTAGGGACTAGGATGCTGGATCCTCAGGCTTGGAAAATGAAGAGCTTGGTGGTTATGTGTGTAAAGGGTGTGTGTAAGTACAGATGGCCCAACTATCTCATACAGTCAAGAGAAAAACCTAATCTGAGAGGTTAACTCATTCATTAAGAGACTTTTAGAGGATGAATTCTAAGACCCTAGAGATATTCACCTGACTACAGCTGATGCCTTTAGAGACAGGTCTGCCTATGGCTGGTGGTTCACCTTGGAAAACTCTATGCTCACATAGATTTTTTTTTTCCCCTCTTTTAAGAGTCTAGCTGGTTGAAAAATTTCAGGTTTTGGTCACAGTGGAATGTTTAAAGGCACACTGAGCAGGCTGTACAAAAGGAATCTCAGATCAAAAGGTTTTCAACATCACTCACATCCAGACTGGGTCATCAGTTGTACTTAATTTTTCACTTAATGATGAAAAGACCTTGGGCCAAGCCGCAGGTACCTGAAATGCAGGAAGAGGCTAGCGGCTGCCAGACTGTGGACACAGAAGGCCGAGGCAGCTGCTGACCGAACCTAACACCAGTGGTCCCTATGATCCCCACACAAAACAGGCTAGTGGACAGATGATTCTGGTACATGGCCAGCACTGCTTTCTTCTGTTGTCGTTGTCATTGTTCTGTTTTTGTTTTTTGGAAAAGGCTTTTGCTTAAAAGAAAAGCTTCAGCTTGATAACCTTGGACTAATTATTTACATATCCAAAATGCACATCCACAGGAAAATGTTCTCTTGCTAGCTCTTGGTTCCAGAATGTGCTTTTCCTTTACGCCAGTGGTTCTCAACCCTCTTAATGCTGCAGACCTCCAATCTAGTTCCTCATGCTGTGGTAATCCCCAACCATGAAATCATTTTTGCTGATACTTCATAACTATCGTGTGGCTACTGTTATGAATTATAATTGTACGCCTTTAGTCCCAGCACTCGGGAGGCAGAGGCAGGTGGATCTCTGAGTTCAAGACCAGCCTGGTCTACAAAGCAAGTACAGGACAGCGAAGGCTACACAGAGAAACCCTGCCTTGAAAAAACAACACAATAACAACAACAACAACCCCCCCCAAAAAAAAACCCAAAAACAAACAAAAGAGTAACTACCCCTGTCCTCAACACCCAAACAACACAGTGACTGCAGTTTTCAGGGACCACCTCAACCTGAGGAAAAGGACTCCTTATTGGGCGGTTGGGTATTGCTGGCTGAGCATGGGATTGTACTAATAAAGCTTGAAACTGTTTCAGGAGTGATCTCTTGGGGTAGGTTAAACAAACTACACAGTCAAAACACATTGAAATTTGTACCATTGTAGAGGAAACTGTATGGGTTTGGACAATGAAAAGGTACAAGACTTAATGGACATAAAGAAAACAAAACCCACTTTGCCTTTCTCTTGTTTATTCCTCAACAAAGCAGAAAACCCAGTGATGGAGGGAGTAAGAGTGTTTACCTGAGTCACCAGAAACACTTGCAAACACAAATCAAAAAGGAGCCACGACATTCTAGGATCCTAACTCAGCTGTCTACCTTAAAAAGACAAATCACAGGGAAACCCAGACAGAAAGGCCCACAGGCGCCTCATGGTCAGGCCCTGAAACTATCAATCACAGCAACTTGTGCGGAGAGACCATTTAAAAGCAGGAGGTGAGGTCGGTTTTGGGTTTTTTTTTGTTTGTTTGTTTTTTGTTTGGGGTGGGGGAGCACGACACATAGTGTATGACGGCTAGCATAAGGAAATGCGACTGAATAAATTTGCCGGAGCTGCAGTGTCATCGCGGGCCAGGCAGTCAGCAGCTGTCTTTCGGGACTCCATTTCACTGAAAGGGAGTGAGCAAACCCCCACATGCAGGAAAGCCGGAATGTCCCCTAAGGAGTCTGCTTCTGTAGCTGGAGACAGGGCACTATCCCTTGTCAGCATCCTTGGCTGAGACACTCAAGTGGGTTGTGCTAAGTTACACTGCTGTGTAATGTCCCCGCCACAGCTTTCTCTCGGCACTTTGTCCATTACCAATCTGCTCACAAAACACACCTTCTCCCATCCCCAAAGTGACACTACTCTTGACTTGAATTACCTAATGGCATGAAAACCAACAACAATACATTTTGTAATGAGGACTAATGATGCCTTTAGAAAGAACCTAGTACGCGCTTGGTTACGAGGCTCAAATGCCTCCAATCCTTCCCAGCAACCTTCGAGCTTTATCTTAGCGTTGTCAGGGGCCACGTTTGCAAGCAAGGTTTCAAATGCAGTTTCAACATCAGCACATTTCGGCGTCGACTTGTTTTATAGCAGACTAATTTTAAGAAATATATTTTTAAAGTTCTTTCATCCAGAAGGAAAAACTAAAAAGGGTGTGTTTTGGGATTCCAAAACAGATGGAACTTTTTGACATCAAAGACCTACAAAAAAGACATTTTTTATTTTTTCCCTGAAAGACAAACTAGCTTCATGGACTGCTACCAAAACACTGGGATCTACAGGGAGGGATATTGCCTCAGCAGAGCACAAGGCTGCAAAATAACCAAGCTTTTTGGCTTGTTCCGGGGGGCCCCTTGAGCCACTCAAAATGTGTGCACCTGTGGACTTACCGGAGCACCAGCACCAGGGTGTCCAGGGCTTTTGGGAGTCTCCTCTTGGTTCTGGGGAGCTTCTTCTGGTCCCCGAGTCACAAGAATTCGGAAATGCTTCTGCCCCGCATTTTGATCCTGCCTGATCTTGAACATGCACCCTGGACTCTGGGGGGCCCTCTCTGAATTTGTCCTGCGGATCTCAGGGACCACCCTACCGGCCCGAGGCGACACTTCTGGGGTTCCACGGTCTTCGGTGGGACTCACCCGGCCTGCTCGGGGTTGGGTGGGATATGACGTGCTCCTCTCCAGCCGAATGCGTGGGTACCTCACCAACCTGTCCCCCTTAGTGCCAGTGAAACCAAAGTTGAACTCACCGCCCAGCCCCAGAGTGCCTTGCTGGGGCTGCTGCAGCTGAAAGACAAAGCAGCGCTTCCCGGAGCTCCCAGAAGCATCTGGAACATGCTGGAGGGACCAGCGCCTGGGTTCGGCCTGGCCATCCGGGCCGAAGGGCAGCAGCCGCACCTGGCGCACGTCGGCACTGGAGGCTCTGTGCTGGATGCGCAGGCCTGAGGTGGTCTCCTCTGTATCCTCTGCCAGGCGAGGACACTGACCGCTCTGGTCACAAGTCCCATTGACTAAAGTCCCTGGATCCCAGGCTGCCCTCGGAGGGGAGCTTCCAGGAGTGTCCACTGGAGAGGGCTCAGATGAGCTGATGTGAGCTGAGACCCTTGTGGCCGCGGCCTGGTCTCCTAGGTCAGCCTGGGTGCCTGGGGGCCTGTCATCAGAGCCCTCGGGTGGCCCGCAGCTGTCTGTGGCACCATCTGCGGCCTTGCGCTGCAGGGAGATCTGCACCGAGGAGCTGCGGGTGGGCCTGGCGTCCACCCCGGCCAGGAGCTGCGGGATGAACATGGATGAGCTGCGCTTGAGGGCACCCACGCCCTCCTGCAGGCCACTGTCCTCCCCTGCGTTCTGGGGGAAGGGCTGCGGGCTGCTTCTCCGTGGCAGCGTGTGGAATGCCATGAAAAAGTCCTCTTCTCTCTCCTGGTCTAGAATCTCAGACTCGGGGGCCGTATTGCTGCGGCCAGAGCCAAAATGAAACCGAAGCCGATGGGCCATGGTGACCAGGGGGGCCAGGAGGGAGAGGGCGAGCGACAACAACACGCCCAGCACTGCCAGAAGTCAAAACCCAAAGACACCAACTCCAAGAAAAAGTGTCCCATCTGCCAAACCGTTAGCACTGCGGCACCAAGAGCGACAGATAGCAGAAATAGCCCAAGTGGCAAGCAGCATTCCAGGCATGATTGGATAAGAGCAAAAAGCTCTCATCTACTCTGTGACAGAGGGTAGGATGGCCAGAGACACATGACCGCCTGCTCCCCCTCCAATGCCAGCTTCGGGACTTAGTGAAGTTTCCCCTCTCTTGCTGTTCCCCACCCCCACCCCCACCAGCAAGAGCCTGAAACAGCACCTTCCCAGCTGCTGCAGTTCTGTCAGAAAGGGGCGGCCCAGCAGGGAGCTGAGGCAGCTGACTGAGGCAGCAAACACACAGCCATGCCGCTGTAAATCTGACCCATCACACTCACAGGGCACTGCTTTCCGAACTACCAAGAGCACTAGGTCTTTCTCCAGCTGATGCCAAGGACACTGCATCAGGCACAACCACCTAAAGGTATGTCGTCCACCTCCCCACCACACCAGAGAACAAGAAAAATACAGCTTGGCTTCAGGGCAAACGCTCTCAAGCATCAAATGATATGTTTCTGTTATGATATCACTACACTACCACGAGGGAATGCAAAGTAATAAAACGTACTATAAATACGATTACACACCCTGCGGAATTAGTGTCCCTTTAATGGGAAATAATTAGACCATGATCTTCAAGTAACAAAATAGCCAAGTGGAGGCACAAGGGGGCACAGCACTGCACCGCCAGCTGAGGGCCTGGTCCAGGTCTTGCTACTTACTATAAACAATTTTCATTTAAACAGGGGTGTGTTGTGTCACATATAATATGATTGCCAGACACAGCAGTTAACAGAGAAAAGAAACGCAGCTGGAGAATAACAATCTCATATAACACACACACACACACACACACACACACACACACACACACACGAGAGAGAGAGAGAGAGAGAGAGAGAGAGAGAGAGAGAGAGAGAGAGAGAGAGAGAGAGAATAGAATAGAATAGAATAGAAGAGCAGTGTATATGTAGGCTTCTTAGTAGTAATTTAATTTAAATATCATACAGAAAAAACGCCTGGAGCTGTTTACCAGGCAGAACTCCGCAAGATTACCACAGTTAGGCCATAAATCTAGAATCTTGCTGTTTGCAACAAGCCAGAAAAGACCTGAGAACTAAAAGTTCATGCCCAAACCCACTGTGATCAGATCCATAATGAACCTAGACATATTTTCTGCATTTTAAATATACTCTTCCCTATGATCCAGAAACATCAGCTCCTTAAGCAAGAGATTTATTTAGGCAGGACTTTAAAAAACAGGAGGGGAAAATACCAGGCTGCAAAGAGTGACAAAAACTTATTTTAAAATCTGTAAGCCATGTCTCTGTCAACAGCTCTGGGGCAGAGGGTGTGGTGGATTAACCTTGTGTTTACACACACACACACACACACACACACACTTGTTTTCTAAAAGCTCAGACTTTTGAATGGCAAAAAGTAACCTCTGTGAGACCTAGACTCTGCTCAGTGCCAGAACTTCCAAGTAGACTCCAGTCACGTATGGTTTTTGCTGGATTAACAGCCAACAAAGAAAAAGCCAGCACCAGCAGCACTGGCATTCTATGCATAGTAGCCACACAGCAGACAGCCTGGGGCAAGGCAAAACACGACATATAAAACCTGACTGCTCATAGAGTTTTTAAAATACTCTGCATTCAAATCCCCCTTTTGGTTTGGAAATATAGTTTCTTACCCACAGCAAGGTCGCTCAACTGCAATCATTATTTTAAAAGATCGCAGAAATGGGAAATGCAAGGTTTTTTAAACAGTAAATTTCTCTTAGAAAGAACATTGAGAGGTGCTTTCTCTCTTCAAGTGTGAACACTGTTTCGTTTTAAAAACAACCTTCCTGCACAAGTCAGAGGATAAGTATCAGCACAGCTTGTGGAGGCCTTGTTCCAGCACAGACTCACTGCTTGATTATTTCAATGAAAATGAATGTCACATGTTCAGTTTCCAGCCCTTGCAGGATGAGAGCTTGAGAGGCAGGAACTATATCGTGCAACTCACCCAAGAGTTACTCGGTGCCCCTAATAATCACTCCCCCAAGACACATTCCGTTTCAACAAAGCTACCACGACCCTTATTTATAACAGGAAAGATGCTGAGATAGGAGGTCCAATCTGTTACGTTCCCGTTTGCAAGACAAAAGCCAAGCACATCAGATTACATTCACCCTCAAATTCTTTATTAAGGGTAGAAGGTCTGGCTATTCGCATCATAGGCTGGTATTTCCCCAACCTCCACCCCTAAACTGGCATTTAATCAAATCCAAACTCAAAACCAAGAGCTCTTTCATCCCTAATAACAGGGGAGTGCACAACTCAAAGATCCTCTTAAGGGCACACCTTTAATCTCTGCACTCGGGAGGCAGAGGCAGAGGCAAGCTGTGAGTTCAAGGCCAGCCTGGTCTACAAAGCAAATCCAGGACAGCCAAACAGCCAAGGTTAACACAGAGAGACCCTGCCTCGAAAAACCAAACCCCAAAAAAAAAAAAAAAAAAAAAAAGGGGGGGGGGGGGTGGGGATCCTCTTAATGATGCATTCTGTCAACCTCAAACAATTCTACAATTTTCCTAAGCTTCAACTGAATTCCATAGAAAGATGAGTTCATGAACAGACATTCTTTTTAGGCAGGGCAGTCAATAGGGGTAAAATCAACAAAGTGCCCTGAATTGTGTTCCCACCTCTGAGGGTGCGTTAAAGACTTACACATAACTCGATCACATTCATGTTCATAGCTGGGACCCTTGGCCCATGAGAATTAGACATAAACATTGGAGTTACTTAGGAAAACAAAACACTGGGCCAGCTGAATGTCTTGGCACTCGTCATGCAAACCCTTTGACCCTAGAATGCACATAAAAGTGGAAGGAGAGACCTCACTCCCCAAAGCTGGCCTCAGACCACCACATACGCACTCTGTGTTCTATGCCAAATATACACAACAACCTATATATAAAATGCTAGTTGTATCACCTACCTTCTTCAAGCATGCCTTTGAGATTTCTTATTTTGCCTTTGGTGAGTTTGATTTCATGTACGGGTTTGTTGTTTTAACAGTATCGGGAACGGGACCCCACACATACCAGGCAAGTACTCTACCTCTGGAGTGGAGCCACACCTCCAGCCCTTATGCTACTATTTTAAAATTACTTTCTAAGGATTTTTCTTAAGAAAGTAGCACTGTTTGATCTCACCTGCTAAGGAGACTTATTATAACTATACACTGGTAATTAGATTTTTGTCTCCACAGAGACAATCACCATAGAGCCCTCAGAGAATTCGCTGCGGTGTTATATGTCTGAGGAACGTTTATTAAATGACCACGAGGCAGTTTAGAAGATTGATGGCCTCTTTACAGATGCACACGCTCATCTGTATTCCCCAAAGACAGCACAACAAGGCCTGTGGGGTGAGGCTATCACAGGTGACTTTTATTAGTAATAACTATAAAAAATGTACGCATACCCAAATAAATTCTCTGACCTTGCAACACACAAATATTTGCTGGAACTGAAAATGTAAACAGTGAGACAGAAACAGTCTTCCTGGGGCATGTGCCCTGCTGTGATTGACCTAGAGGATCTGAAAGGCGCTACTCGAAAAAAATTCGGTTTTTAAGAAATAAAACGAAACTCAAAGCCAAGGACTTACCAATCTGTTCTCGTCAAATACTTCAAATAGGAGCCTGTGATTAGATGGATTTACCTAAAAGGGACAGAAACTGTATTTCAAAAATCAACAGGTATAGTTTTAAAATTGAAATAAGAGACAGGCAGAATTAAGAATGCTTCCTAGCACACTCGACTCTACAATATCAGCAACTGACCTGCTTATCCACTATTATTCTACCCTAAATATCTAGGCATACCAGAAAAAGACAATACCCTTATCTCTTGAAGAGTGATTCTCAATGGTCTTAAAGAACTCCCAGTCTTTTCTACAGGATCACCCTCCTATCTGTAGGCCAAGGTCCTATGATCATTAGCCTCGTAATGATGGTGGTGGTGACGGACACAGGAGCAGCATTTACCCTTGTGCCCCACCTCCAAGTATAATTCCCTGAAACACTAACACTATATGGCCCCATTCAATTCTCCCAACAACCCAAGAGTGTATAACTTTCACTTTTTTTTCACCCAAGACCAAGTACTTGAAGCAATTTGCCCAGGATCCCACAAGCCAGAATACCGAGCAATCAGAACTCGCAACCTTGAGGATGCCAGTGCTGGTTTCATTCTCTTTACCCAAACTCAGGTGCCACGGACTGATTACTAACCCTGCCAGATCCGGCACCATGTATTGGTATTTACATCCTTGCCTGTCAATCAGGGAAGAAAAGCCTACAAAGAAAGGGCTTCTCTTTCTTTGGGGAAAAGGGATCTAGGAGACTGTGAGTGTTTGGTGTTCTCAAAGGCTGTGAGTGGTGATAGGACAGACATGTGATTTTGGCTTGAATGGAACATGGAATGAAGTTGTATTTTATGGTGGCGTGGAGAGCTCATGCACTCAACTTGAGCTCTGGCCCTGGGTCTGCAGACACCTTAGCACCAGACAAGCAGATGTACGGATGGTTGTTCATTCACTCTGGAAAGGGTCCCCTACTCATCAGGAATGGATCGACCTTCTGTGGTAGGATCAGGCACATGATAGGCATTCAATACGAAGTTCGAGTGGGAATAAAAGATCTTTTATATTTGTTTTTGTTTTCCGAGAGAGGGTTTCTCTGTGTAGCCTTGGCTGTCCTGGACTTACTTTGTAGACCAGGCTGGCCTCGAGCTCACAGCGCTCCACCTGCCTCTGCCTCCCAAGTACTGGGATTAAAGGCGTGCGCCACCACTGCCCAGCCAAAAGATCTTTTAAAAAGAGAAAAACAAAAGCAGAAAAAGATTCTCTCAAAAAGTTTTATCGGTACTAAAACTCATACAGTGTGGCTCAAAGGGGAGGAGTAAAAATAATTTACAGTTTCATGAGAAGGCTGCTGCTGTGGGTAACAGTCAACAAACGGAGAGGCACTAACAAACACTTCTCAGCCCCCGACTACTTTTCAGTCCTCCACACAGTTATCTCAAATGTACCCAGTAGAGGCTGAGCCTGAGAGCTACCAAGTGTTAAAACCTCAGAGCCACATTTCAGCTCTGAATGTAATAGAAAACAGATGCCGGGTAAGCCATCCAAGTATGCAGCGCAGAAAATCCTCTCATGGCTGAAAGGAAGAAGCCAGGGCCATGTGCATGGGGTCTAGTGTGTGCACGGGGTCTAGTGTGTGCACGAAGTCTAGTGTGTACACAGGGTCTAGTGGTGTGTGCATGGGACCGAATGGCAGTATGTGGCTCACTGATGCAGGCATGAGGAGGCCTAGGCTGGAGCAGTCTGGAGGTGAGTCGTTTTAGCACCACAGGAGCACAGACAACTCAAGCTTTCATTTTTTTCAAGGGAAAAGCCTCCTTCTCTTCCAATTAAATGGCCAAGGAGTTTAATATGCTAGCACATACCGTTTCCTCATTAATTCACAGAATCTGCTTCTGTACCCAGCTGTTTTACACAGGGGGTGCCGAAGGCTGAGGAAATGTTCCCTTATTTGGTGGTATTGAAAGTAATTGTATACATCAGGTCTCTGAATTAGAAACTTTCCCTTCTAAGCGGAGCATAACTGGTAATTTTTCTGTCTCTTGTGGAAAGGCAGTACTGGGGACAGAACCCAGGGTCTCCAGAGTGGTTGGGACGTGCTCCTCCACTGACTGACTGCCCATGGCCTCACTGGTGATGTTCCAGAGTGGTCGGGACGTGCTCCTCCACTGACTGCCCATGGCCTCACTGGTGATGTTCCAGAGTGGTCAGGACGTGCTCCTCCACTGATTGCCCATGGCCTCACTGGTGATGGGCAGCACTTCCTTTTAATCATTTCCCCACAGAGGATGAGCGATTCATAATTCATGTTTTATAGAATTCATTCAAGTATAGTTTTAAATTGCATTGTTTTTTTGGTTTTTTTTTTGCCTTTCTTTTTCAAGTTTTATTTTTGAAAGGTTGCAAAGAAAAAAATCAAGGGGAAAAAAAAAACAAAAACCCAAAACCAAAACAAACAACCCACAACTGAAATTAATCAGACCCCAAAGGCGTAATTCAATCTTATTTTTAAAGAAAAGTTTGCATTGGAAAAAACAAAATAAAACAAAACAAACAAATAAAACCATGACATCTTTGACAACCTTTGACAACAGCTCCTCATGAAACCGCCACAGATTTTCAAAGTTTGGGACACAGTCTACCTACCCAAACATTTCCTATCTTGGGAGAACTTTCTTACTTAAAATGCAAACTAGTTTTCTTTCCATGAGTTTATTTTGATCTACCAACCTAGATATCAATAACAATCATTACAAAAGAGAAGAAAAACTTACTCTAAAATAAAACTCTTCGTTCCACTTTGGGTTCAGCGTCTGGAAGAGAGGTCATTTCATGATCTTTGGCTGTGTTGGAGTGGACAGTTACTAACACAATACAGCTTCACATTTGCACAAACATTTTCCTCATAAAAACAATTCTCAAAATGGCAATAAAAGCAACATTTACTCAATTACTTGAGACTATTCTATAGACCCAAGATAGATGGGGAGGGACTATATTTATGAAACTGATGATTCACGACTATAAAACCATCAATTACACAAGCTCACCAGAAGGAAAAATACTGGGACTTAGTGGCAAAGAGTGAAGAAAACAAAAATTTCCTTCAGAAAATATCATTAAAAATGATTTCCTCTGTCAATAAGGAAGGAAACTCTGTTGACTCCCTTTACCTGTTACAAGTGTGTGTTAAACTTCCAACAGCTGAAGGTGCCCATTGCTTACATCAATGTCGGAATTTGAAAAAGTATTTTATAAAGAACAATACTGATGCTACTGATGCAATTTTAACATCTCTCTCTCTCTCTCTCTCTTTCTCTCTCTCTCTCTCTCTCTCACACACACACACACACACACACACGGGAGGGGTTATAATAAAGGGAACTGTATTTTTTTCTTTTTCTCAAAATAATAATTTAAAAAATATCCTTTGATCTTCTTCATTCATGTATCATTCATGTTTTATCAACCTATTAAAACATACATTTTGCAAGATCTCAGCAATCATGATGTTAAGCCCAAACAAAACATCCTTCTAAACTAAAATAAAGCACTTTTAATGAAGGAACACACACACGCATACACACTCACACATATACATTCACACACATACACTCGCGTACAAACATTTGTGTAAGCATAAAAGTCAGAGAAACACAATCTGTAAAATTTTGAAACTGAGAAAACAGTTTATCAACATGTTTGCCTTTTCACAGGGGTAAAGAACCCAGCACAGTATACCACACATGCAAAATAACTCTCTGACAACGATCAATTGGCATTGGCTTAAAAAACAACAGCAAAAACAAAACTGCACTTTGCACACACTCCAACTCCACAGAGAACCCCACCCTAACTGACCACACTTTGGGGGCACGAATAGAACTGAGATGAAATGGGGGTGGGGGGAGGGGTGAATGCTCGCCTCCCGGCATTCACCCCCCCCCAGAAGACAGCTACATGGAATAAAGCAGGGGGTGTTGCCAGGCAAGCGAGGGACAAAAGGAGACCACAAAGCAAAAGCATCAGGGACACAGGTAGAGGAAGCCTCAGCTCTCCCCCAAGCGCGGCAGGCACAGTACAACACAACACAGCACAGCAAATACTAACCAGGAGGCTGGCTGCCAGAATGGAGACACTCCCTCAAGCTGGCGAAGGGAGGGAGAAGCAGGGCTGCCACTCCAAATGAAAGACATTGCAATACCCTAGTCGCTGGCATAGGTCCTAGGCTCTAGTCCAGCAGGGGACCAGGCCCCCTGACTGCTGTTCCAACTAGGTGTCCCAGCTTCACTGGGAACAGAACAAATACCAGCTCCTAACACTGGGAACAATGGCCTCCGTCCTCATAGGCAGCCTCCCACTGATCTCTACACTGGCTTCTGTTTGCAAACAGACTTTACTGCTAGTCTCAATGCCAGGTGAAGGACACTGCATTACTGTTTCCTATATGAAATGCTCTGACTGTGCTGAAGGTCTGAAACGTTTCCATAGCAGCAGGAAGGATGCAGCATTTTTTTAAGCAATCAAGGGATCCGGATACATTTTGCAAAGTGGTAAGACTATCTAACAGACTCACAGAAACAGGAGAGAGAGAGAGAGAGAGAGAGAGAGAGAGAGAGAGAGAGAGAGAGAGAGAGAGAGAGAGAGAGAGAGAGAGAGAGAGAGAGAGAGAGAGAGAGAATATGAGAATATGAGAATATTAGCAACTCGCAAACAACTCTGAAACACAAATATAGTATTCTTGGTAGAAAACAGGCAACTTTAACAAAGCCGACCCCCGTCCCCCGCACTCAAGACAAGACACACAGACAAAGTATCCCTGTATTTTTTATTTGTAAACAGAAACACAGGGGCGAGTGGATTTAGACACTTATTTTTATGGGGGAAAATAAACCCCCACTTTATACAGATAACTCAGGTAAAACATGGAAAAGTTTTTGACTATAGATGATTTTTAGATGTAATACTTAAGACAGTTAAAGTACAAAATATTGCTATTTTATCCTTCAAACGTAAATTTCTTCGAAGCAAAAATATAAAACATCAAACCATGACTTATATGAATTTCATAAAAGCCGGCCAACCTTACCTTTTTAATCGTCTTTGTTTGAACCAAAGCAAGTTCTCTATTCTCATCTGCTACATATAGTGACAGCTTCACATACGGGTCACTGCAAAGAAATGGCTCAGATTTACTGGCGCTGTATTTTCTTTTCATTAAAAACAAACAAGCAAACGAAAATAGCAAAACAGAATGAACATGCAAACACTGGTTATATTTAAGCCCATAAAACTAAGCAGCATATTCTAATTAATAAATGTTCCGGTCCAACAGAACCCAAATTAAACAACGACAGAACCACGAAGAAACCAGTGTTCGAACTTTAAAGACGATCTTTCCAACAATCAACTCAAAACAATCAAAGCTGCCATGACCTTCAGACGTTTGACAGATTTTCAGAGAGATGATTAAGTGGCATGGGAAACTTGTTTCCACAAATAAAGACTTATCAGGAATACTTGTTTACAGCCCATGCATACTCATCCTCGTTTCTACCACGTGGGCAAAATATTTTTCTTCAAGTGGCTATAAAACAACACTTATTCCCTATATATGCAGCTACACACACACACACACACACACACACACACACACACACCGGGGGGGGGGACTGTATAGAGGGATTTCTTATGTATTACTCTTGAGAACCCAGAAAGTGCAAAAGTTTTCTTATATTTCCACCTTTCCTGTTTTACTTGTTTAATTATCTGTACCTGATAATTTATTTCTATCGTTCTATTGTGCCAGCAGTTTCAAAGATGTTCAGCTGGTCAGGGTGGTGCCCTAACAGAACCCTAGAATTTATGAGGAGAAGAAGTCTGAGGCCTGAGGATGGAGAGAGATGCTGTTGTAGGGATAATCTCTTGTTTTCTGTGTGGAGACATCACCTGTCAATAAAAAACTGATGGCCAATGAGCTGAGGTAGGATTAAAAGGTGGGACTTCCGGCTGGGAGAAAAGAACTCTGGGACAGAGTCAGTTGGGGAAAAGATTCACTACCAGGACCCAGAGGAAGTCAGTTACAAGTTAGCTGGAGAACAAACTTAAGGCCTAGGCTTATTAATAAAGAATAAGCTTCAGTCGGTTTTTGGGAACTGGGGCATAGGTGGAAATGCCCATGGCTACACCCTGTCTTAGAAAGATGAAGTGGCTATTCCAACAATTAAGCCTTAAAAACAAACAAACAAACAAACAAACACTTCTAGAGTATTCACAAAGATTACAGAAAATACTTCAAGATTCTGCATATATTAGTTCCTACTTCTTATCTCCAACAATAAGGATATGCCATGAACCCTTCATAAAAGACAAGCAGTAAGAGGCTTGTAGTCAAGATCTACCACACAGAACACAGAGCTGGGAGTGGGTAAACACAGAGCTGGGAGACGCGTCAGTGGGTAAAGTGTTTGCTGTGCAAGCATGAGGACCTGAGTTCGGATCCCTAGTACCCAAATAAGAGCTGAGTATAGATGCACATCTGCGTGGCAGAGACAGGTCTTTCTCAGCTCACTGGCCGGACAGTTTAACCAAACAATCATAGTCGTAATAGGTAATAAATGTCAAGAAATAACTGATGAAGATAACCAATGTGGTCCACTGGTCTCTACACACACCTGAAAGGGGTCATTGCATCTACAAACCCACCCATCCATCTGAGCATACACCCCGCCCCCCCACTCCCAACACACACAAAAATCAAAGGTCTGTAAAGTATTAGTATACAGAAAAAGATACTCATCAACCTTACCTTTGTTCATAAAATAGAAAACTTGCCTCAGGGAAGGAACACATAACTGGACTAGTTTCACTTCTTATCAGGACATGGCTTCAGAAAAACAGACACCAGGAGCCAACACCTACCACATACACAAGGCCCCAAGAAGACCTTTCCTTGGAGGTCTCTGGTCTGGGACACCAGCCAATTCTGCCTTTCTGGTCAGTGGGAGTTTAGGCCTTAGCCTATCAGAATCTCTGAGAGGAGAGGGTGGTTAAAATATAAATTGCTGGGCTCCAGAGTCAAAGCTTAACTCCATTAACCCAAGGAGAGACCCAAGAATTTACATTTCTAGAAGATTCTCAGATGCAGAGGCACCTGATGCAGGAACTACTCTTGGAAAACCGGTGTTCTAAATGGTATTTGAAAAGAGTATATAACAGCAGTAGACGTTATTTCCTTTCTTCTCTAGCCACCAATCTATTGCTTTAAAAGCCCTCAATGCCTGATTTCAGTCTCAATAACAACCTTCTGGTGTTGAGTATAAGCCAATCTCAACCCACACATGTAACCCCTCATTACACAAAATACCATACACTCTGCTGTGTTTTTAGACTTCATGTCCCTCTCCCATCACAATTGTTGGCTATGATGCAACTAACTACAAGGAATAGCTAAGCTCCACCTTAATAGAACGTCCACATTCTACCAATGGACATTTATTTACCTCAGTTTGTATCCCCTGAATAACTTGTAAATGACACGCACACAGTTGGGATTTTTGGGCTCTGGTGATTGGACAGCATCTTCCAGTTGTGATGAGTAAGATACGCCTGCACACATACTGCCTGGAAAGCTCAAGGTGTAATAGACTCTATGAAATACTGTCAAGAAAACTCCCTGGTACACAATTCAGTCTTAAGAGAGAAAGCCAAAGGTCAACAGGGCTGGAGCTGGCTAAAGGTCAGAGCCGTGCAAGTCCAAGGCTACAGAAAGCTGTAACCAGTCTACATGGCTCTGGTGCACTCCTTCCCTTTCTGCTGGGGCTTAACCACACTCAACTTTGGGCTACTCATGAATTGAGGTGGGTAGGTGGTTCCTAATTCACAGGGTTGTCTAGAAAACACAGAACAACACAGCTGAGCATCAGCGACGGCCAGCACAGTGCCCAACGGTACACATGCACCTGACATGACAGCCGCTGGAAACAGTACTTCTTTTCTTGCTCTCTTAGGATGCATCTAGGGTTTTCTGGGTCGCTACTCTCTAGTCCCCACTTGTGTTGACTGTTGACGGAGTTGACGCTCACTTGTCACATTGCTTGAGCTGGGTGTGCCAACCACAGCTTGATAGGTATTCCATGCTTCCTCATTATTCATACCCACAGGCACCTGGGTAAGATGTTCAGGCTAGCCACCTTATGCAAAAGAGCCCAACCCTGGCTCTGAATTGCTGCTCCTCCCGTGTACTTCTGGTACTTCGTACAGCTCAGGGCTAGTATTAATATAACTCAGTAAGAAGCTCAAGCTTTACAGGCCCCTATGAATGGGGAGAGGAGCAATATTCTGCAAACCTTTGAAACAAGGTGGGCCTTTTTACTTAGATATTCCTTCCCCGGGGCAAGCTTCCTATCTTAGGGACAAAAGGCCAACTCCATTCTTCCTTTCAGCCCTTCCAAGGACTGACTATTTACTATTTACTATTGCATGTTACAAGCCTCATGAGGAGATTGGCCTCAGAAACAGAAGGCCCCGCTCCATCTGCTTGGAGCCAAGAGAAGCAAAGGAATGATTAGGCCAAAGTTAGCCAAGAACCCAAAGTTCTTGTCTCTCACCGCATATGAGCCAGAGTCACGAAGAATCTGAGGGCTTAGCCTCACCTTAGAACTGGAAGTCCCCATTCATTGACTAGTCTAAGAGATAACCATATAAACCCTTTCTGCGGGGCACCTCTGCCAGAGAGGAATCTGAAGAGGCAGAGGCCAAGACTGGGGTGAAGGGATTCCAGGCAGAAGGGTCTGAGGCAAAGACTGGGGATGGGTTTGAGCTGGGAGTGTAGAATTTTAAAGGCCTGGCTCTGCTGCCGTCAGGGATAAAGGGGAACCATGACTCACACCGTAAGGAGGTAGCCGTCCTTTGCAGAGGTAGTGCCCCTTGGCTTATACCCCTATTGTTGCTGGATAACCTTGAGGAACTCACATAACTTCTCTGTACCATAATCTTATGCAACAGGGATGGCAGCGGCACTTTATATGGAAGCTGCTGGGGAGACTGACATGAGAGCAGTGCTTGGCCAAGAGCAAGTGTCCAGTGAACGTTGGTGGCCTCATCACCATCTTCACTGAGGCTGCTTAACACACATCTCTGAGAGGATTTCTTACAAGATATGGAGCAGGAGATAACAGAGGCTTTTCTGCCTAGAGTGAGCATGGTCTCAACAGAGGTGCCGCAGAGTAGGGGGCAGGACGGAGGTGGGCAGGAACTCGGAAGAACGTTTGTCCAGTGTGCACAAGGCCCTGGGTTTGATTACCACTCAGGAGCATGGAGGCGAGAGAATCACAAGTTCAAGATCATTCTTGACTATGTAGCAGGTTCGAGGTCAGCCAGGAATACCTGAGTCCCGGGTACACGGACCCTTTGCTCTGTGTCTACAGTGATGGATGCATTTGTGGTTATGTTTGTTAGGGACTGTCAAATAAGGAAAGTCGGGGCTGCCACCAGGGAACCCCAATGATTTAGTGCAATTGTAAGACACCTGAAATTTCAGACTGTCCCCTAAAACCAAATGTCTAGGTAGGGAAAACAACAAAGCATACCACATAGGAGGATGTTAGATGCCTCTTTATTTTGCAGGGAGTGTACAAAGTCAAGAGGCAGACACTTGAGTGGCTCAAAGCCATTTGCATATAAGCGCAGTGCCTCATCTGTGTACGAATCTGTGTACGAACGGTGAAATCATTTTTACCTTACAGACCTGAGACACACAAAGAGCTGCAGAAAGTCAGGGATGAGCAAACAGGGAGGCTGAAGTGAAGAACAGAGCCACCAGGAGCCAACAGGTGTCACACAAAGTATTCCTGTTCACTCAAGACAGGGCACACCAAAAACCCTGCCGACAGCCCATTCTGATTTTGTAAAACTCCTTAAACAAGGGGCTTTTCAACAGTCATTCCCCCGTGCTCAACATGCAGCCCAAAACTGAGAATTCTGGGCCTCAGCACTGCTAAGAGACCAATTCCTATGCCTGGGTGTTGATGGCATTGAGTAGAAGAGCCTTTGGACCTGCACTGATCCCAACTGGATTTAAATTTTTAAGAGATGTAAGCCGGGTGTGGTAGTGCACGTCTGTAATCCCAGCACTCAAAGAAGCAGAAGCAGGCAGACCGCTGTGAGTTCGAGGTCAGCCTAGTCTACAAAGGGAGTCCAGGACAACCAAGGCTATACAGAGAAACCTTGTCACAAACAAACAGAGATGTAAATCTTTCTTGGGGCCTCCTCCTTGTCCGCCCTCACCAGAGGCAAACATGCAGTCCATGAGAGCACTTCTCAGGGAGAGTTGGACATTGGCCTGCCTGGGTTTACCCTGTTGCTCAACCTTCTAGGACACTCTGAACAAGCACATCCAGTCACGACACATTGCCGCTGAGGTAACACCTGACCAGCGCCACTGAGTCACAGCGAACTGCATTCTTTCCCACCTGTTATTTGCTCATTTTTATCAGAATAAATAATCCTTAACTTGAGAACTACACATTTTCCAGGGGGCAGGGCAATGAATAGCAAGGCAGGCAGGGGGCTGCCCTTCATTGGGCGACACGTTCAAGGCAAATTGTATCCATAGTAAAAATAGGTTGTCACGTCACCGCCTGTCTGCCAGCTATGAAGGGGTCTCTCCCACAAGGCCTGTAACATCAGAACCCTGAATCTTCTTTGGGAAGGGAAGGTTCTGGATGCCACAGTAGAGAGGGTATAAGTTTGTTCCCTACTAAAGAAGCATGACTGCTAACAATCACAGTATACAGCATGGTGCCACAGATCGCATTTATTTTGACTACCTGACTGTGACTTACCCATTCTAGAGCGTGTCGCTGAAAAGCCTCTTTCTTGCTCTTTCCCACATTTATCACCCATGTTACATACTTATTTAGATCCTCAATAAATAAATAACACTTACAGAGCACTTCAGAGCAAGGGGAAATACCTAGAAAGCGCAACAATAAATAAAACGCACAAATGCATGAAGTAACACCAACTGAAGATTTTTTTTTTTATTACAAATCATGTAAGCCTAAAAAAAAGTTAATACATCTTAGACAGAAACCGTTCAGTGCTCTGCTACCAGAAAGAAACTGTTGCTAGCTTTCTGTAGCAGAGGACTGCAGGAGTAGCAAGGACACTCAGAACTGATGCTCTTTTGACTCAAATCTAACCCTGGTGACTGATCCCAGAGACACTGGGATATCAGCAAATCCATGCCCCAGATGCTCAGTAAAGCTTCATATATGATAAGAGAATATCATAAGCATGCTCTACCCAATTAGGGAAATGATGAAATAAATTATAATATAATTACAAAACCGGAATATTATAAGCAATTAAAACCATATTCTCAAAGATATTTTAAAATGATAGAAAACATCATAAACATTAAGGATTATGAATGATCTAAAAAATGTGCCTAATTTAAAAAATAGGCAATTGAGAAAAAACTAACAAAAATATTAATAATCATTTACTTTAGACATTGTTCTTTTTTGGTTCCTTTTCTGTACATTGGTATTTTGCCTGGATTTCTGAGAGATTGCATCCACTGAAACCGGGGTTACAGATACTTGTGAGGAGCCATGCGGACGTTGGGAATCGAACTCGGACTCTCGGACTCTCTATGAAGTAATGTTCATAACTGCTGAGCTATCGCCCCAGCCATGTGACTTATGTTTTTCTTTCTTTCTTTACTGTTCTTGGTTTGTTGTTTTGCTTTGTCTTTTCTAAATTTGCTGTGTTACTTACAAGTAGGGAAGTGTCACTTACAAGTGCAAACAATGTTGTGAAAATGCCAATTACAACTGCACATACCATTCAGCTAAGATATACTCCAGTGAGCAGAGGCTTCACTAGCCCAAGCAACCCTCACATTTCTTTAACTCTAGAAAGTGGCCTTAGAGACATGGCCACGGGAGACTGTTAAAGAAGAACTGCACACACACCAGTCCTTAAGATTGAACTGACAGGCAGGAAGTAGATACTGAAATTTGTCACTGAAGTGACAGGCAGGGAGTGACTTAATCTTACGCACGATCTTAGATATGAGAAGAGTGGATTGCACTACAGTCAAATTCAATCCTATACTGTAGGACTGTGAAGGGGCATTAAAACGTGCTGCCTTGGGCATAAACTGTGAAGCTGGTTCAAAACACCCTCGGAAGCTTTGGTTACCATTTTGTTGCTTGGAACAAGTAGTGATTTAGTGCCTTTCTTAGTCACTGTCTTGAAGTCTCTGGTTGTGACTGCTTCCTTCCCTACAACCAGCCTTGCCACCTACAGTCGGTCACTTGGGGGTCCCAATCCTGGGCCATGGAAACTCCTGAGAGCCCTGCCCACGAGGCTATCTATCAAATGTACAGACACCTCTCATTCCTCCTGTCAGGGGCGAGGTTGTTCGTGAGGATGTCGGTGTCGGGAGTGTTCGTTAAGGCGGGAATTCTCTCAGTAGCTGCGTATCCTCTGCAAGATCAACACTGTCCAGGAAGGAAGCTGAGAGAGAAAGCTGAACCTGTGAGTTACTGGGTCGTGTCATGGGGAAATAAGAGTATATGGCGGCCTCTACCAGAGGCTGGTCTGTTAGGTACTTCCTCTTCTTTTTGGAGATAACCAAAATTACAAGGCTGCAAGAAAAGTCAGAAACTTAGCTGTCTTTGGGAAGAGATGCTGAGTGCTCAGCATTTGCAAACGGCCTGAGGTGGGCACCAAGGTGGAGGAAGGGAGACGGGCCGCACACACAAGCGCACACTAAGTTTGTAAGTGATGACCTGATAGTCAGGAAAAAGTGACAAACAGTAGTTTTTTTTGTTGTTGTTGTTGTTGTTGTTATTGTTTCCTTGCCCCAGACATGGCTTCTCTGTGTAGCCCTGGCTGACCTGGACTCACTTTGTAGACCACGCTGGCCTTGAACTCAGAGATCCACCTGCCTCTGCCTCCCAGAGTGTTGGGTTTCCAGGCATGTGCCCCAAGCACCTGGCTATAAATGGTAGTTTTAAACATACACATGCATGAGTGTGCACACACGCCATCGCTAATCCTCACGATTTCCAACACGGTGATTCTCACATGCCTGCTTCATGGATGAAAGGAAGAAAAGAAATGTGAGGCCAGAGTCTGAATTTCATTCTACTTCCCAAACCCGCATTTTGTTCAGCACACTTCTCAGTGCGCAGCTCCCATAGTGCCACCTAAGAAAACCAATGCTTAAAAACAGCCTTAATGGACTGGACAGTGCTCAGCAGTCAAGAGCATTTGCCGCCCTTGTAGAAGACCTGGCTCACTTCTAGCAGGCTCCCAAACATCTGTAACTCCAGTTCCAGAGGATTCGATGCTTCTCTGGGCACTACACAAAATATAATGAGTTGACACAGATGGAGGCAAAACACCCATACACATAAAATAAAAGCAAATACATCTTTAAAGCAAACAAAAGAAAGCAGACTTATGGGCAGTGCAAATAAATACACGCTTAAAACTATACACAATGGGCTCGGCATGCATGCATTCACAAAATCCCGTTTATGACTATTCGAACTGTGCCAGTAACAAGGTGGACAGTTTACTTTGCTTCAAGACTGAAATACTTCCTAGTCTCACTGCTGCAAAGGCAAGCCAACCTACTCTAGAAACCCATCCGACTATATAAAAGGTGCTATCCTGCTGCCCTGTTATCTAAGTGGCATACATATGTCACTACCCAGGAATACAAACACATGGCCAATCTGCATGTGGTCCCTTCACCAGAATGGAAGCAACTAAAGAACTTAAAAACACCATGTGTGGGGGATTGAAGAGATGGGTCAATGGTTGGTGGCCCTTGCTGCTCTTTCAGAGGACTGAGTTTGGCTTCTTAGTAGTTGAGTCAGGCTGTTCACAACTGCCTGTTACTCCACTTCCAGGGGATCTGTTGGCCTCCTCCAACCTATGAGGAAGTCATGCCCCCAACCTACACACACACACACACACACACACACACACACACACACACTCACACATTCACACATATACACTCACAGACACATATACACACTCACAGACACAGACACACAGACCTACTCACACACACACAATATGTATCAAAGGATTAAGGTATGTAACACCATTAAGAGCAAGAAGTAAAGTCTAAGTAGGTGTGGTGGTGCACAGCTTTAATGTCAGCACTAGGAAGGCAAAGGCCCGCATGCTGTACATAGCAAGTTCCAGGGCAGCTAGGGCTACGCAGAGTGACCCTGTCTCAGAAAACAACAACCCCCACCAACCAACCAAACAAAAACCAAAAAGAAGTCAAGCCTGAAAGAGCATTTAAGGAAGGTATGCGATGTGTCAAGTCAAAGGCCCAGCTTTTCTCATCAGACAGCATCTCTCCATTGGTCTCACGCTTCTGTTTAAGTCCCATGTCAACACATAGCGTTGCCTGCATTATCTCCTCAGGGGGTTCCAAAAATAGCTCCGTCAAAGACAGCAAAAGGACAATTTCCAAGCAAACTTGAGGGTGGAAGCAATTAACACTTGTTACCCTGTGACTGAAAATGTAAAATTTCCAAACCCATTAGACAAGACTTTGAAAAGATACGTTTATAAAAGCATAAACTCTGGGGTACATAAGTGTGACTCGCGTAACCGTCTCGCCAGCAAGAACGACGCGGCACACGAACAGGATCCTTCTGCAGCAAAGCTTTAATGCATCTTGAGAGGGAGAGCATAAGCTTACAGCGAGTAAAATGGAGACCCCGAACTGAAGAAACCCATCCCTTATATAGGACACTGTCCTCCGCTTAGGATGTGTCAGTCCCTGGTTGGTTGTTGCTCATCGGGCGAGATGACGCCACGGGAGAGGCAGAGCACAACAAGTGGAAGGTCCCTTTGCTCACGCGCAGGTTATCCGTTTATCCGTTTGGGGCACAGGCTGTCAACGCCATCTTTTAATGGCGGACATGAGTGTGGCCTCTTACACATAAGTACATCTGCATACTCACAAACAATATGAGAGCACTCTGAGAGGCTTTATAGATGACTTAGGAGAACCATGCTGCCTAACGGAAGTGAGACGCAGAAATAATCCTTTCAGAGAGACAGAAAAAGAAATGGGTTTCCGAGACCAGAAATGGCCCTGCATTTCCCTCGCTGTGCATGCCACGCTCCTCAAGTGCTGCCCTTGCTCTTCCCTCTGCAGCAAGCGCGACAGAGGCTATCCCCAGTGAGACGGTGGCCTCATGGCTGAGCTCCCCACAGACAGGCAGCCACGTTCTTTCCCTGCAGTCCCTTGGTAGCTAGAGAAGCCTAGGCTACGGTCCTACCAACTCCTGTAGTCCTTAAATACTAAATTACTTCCTCAAGAAGTTCTCTGAAAAACCAGGACAATTTTCTACTAGAGCAATATTTTTCACTCTAAAATCGGAAGTTGGCTGATTTTGATTAGCCAGAAAAGAGAAGGCAACTTATGTGGTACACATGCAAAGTCGTCATATAAGAAATCTTGTGTCATAGAGAATACGGATCCTACAGAAAATCAGTGCGATTAGATTTTCCATGGAAGGAACCGGCTTTCCCCCCTACTTCATGACCATAATTTTGCTACTGTTATGAATTGTAACGTAAATGTCTGATCTGTGACCCCCGAAAGGGTCAGACCCACAGGTTGAGAATCACCGATCTAGAGGGTTGACTAACCTATAGTCTTCTGGATCTCAACCCTAAATCTTTCAATTCAGAACACCTCATAGGATGCATTTCTGACAACTTGCTCGGAAGAGCAGCCCACTCTGGGAACCGTCATGACTCCATTTTTGCCTTTTGTTGCTGCAGGCTCCAGGACAAAGAACCTATTGCATTGCGTGTGGAGTACGGGAGGCTGAGGCGGAAGACAGCCTCATCTCTATTGGAGACTGAGGACTGTGCCTCTGGGTGGCCTTTCCTGGCTACCTGACGTTATACACCTTTACTAGGGTCACTTGAAGGGCAACTTACAAGGACTACCTGTAACTATAATTTACAAGCCATCACCACCTCATGTTTATCTCAGTGGGGTGGAGGGAGGAGGGAAACTGTCTAGTAAAGGCAAGTCAGGGCCTGCCTAGTTAAAAAAAAAATTAGTCTAAAACAAGGACAGTTAGGTGCACCTTGCAACAGTAGGCGTCCTCCAAGAAGTCAGTCCTAAAGGAAACAAGATGAGAAAAACTCTTGAGAGATATACCAGATTAGTCAATGTATTCTTACGGGAGTTTAGTGGGATGTGAATTGTCAGATCTGCTCACCTACTTCCTGTCTGGTTAGAAAAAAACAAAATCACAGCAGGTAGGAGTTCAAAACAAAAGTCCAAAGAGATATCCATTTGTTTATTATACATTGCATTTATAAAGCAGCCCTGTCCGTCCATGATTAATAAAGCGGCAGGAAACACATACAGAGAAAGACAGAACTGTGTTAAAATCAAGCGTGGAAAAATATCTGTAACTGTGTCCTTCAGGCTGAGAGGGAGAAGATGCTGGGCAGGCAGAAGACCACACTCAGCTGTGTCAAATCCCTAAAGAGGGCAAGCTTTAAAGCGCAGAACTGCTTGGGGAATTCAGTCTTCATTAACAAACCCAGGAGGAAAAACTCCTTTAATTAAGGTGGGGTGAGTCATCTGTCCTGAAGCCTGGCTTGCTTTCCTTTGTGGCCACTGACACCTCATCCTTATGAAAAGGAGTGACCGACAAGCACAGAGGGGACACAAGGAAGAGGACCCTGTGTCAGGGAGCCAGCATCTACAGGCCAAGGACATGAAGTGCTGCTGACTGTTCACCTGCAGCCAGAAAGCAAGGAAGGAGTCATGGCAGAGCCCTGCTCCTAACTCTCAACAGGTGGCTTCCAGGACAGTCTCTCGGCAGGCACCCAGCCCCGGTGCTTTGCAGCAACAGCCTTAGCAGAGTAGTGTCCCGTAAAGCCAGCCTTTACAGGAAGCTGAGGGGATGAATAAACTACAGAATGCCTTTGCTCATTTTGGCTCTGCGATACTCAGCTATCACAGTGGAGGCCCACAGTCAAAGGTTAATTGTCTGTGCAGTGACATACATGAAAACATAAGCCAAGTGTGACACACAGAGATCAGAAACACTTCCACGACTGTTCACTGGCGTTTGCTCTCAAAAGTTTCCAATACACTGACAGAAATACATGTCATCTTCGAGGCTTTATGGCCTTTGGAACTGCAGACAAAAGACTGAGGGCCTGAAAGAAACTGAAGGACACTGAATGTGCTTCTGATGCCACCCTGCCAATCACGCTTGGCCTGCTAACAAATCAAAACACTGCCCCAGAATCAGTATTTCAAAGGGCCCAAAGCAGCCCCTCCACACTCAGAAAGACTATTCGTAAGATCTTCAAGCATGTTAACAGGCAAGCATACAATACACCTGTTGTTCTGAGTGCCATGGTGAACTCTTAAGCAGAACTGGAGGAAGGAAAAAGCGATGGCATTACAGTTAACAGAAAAGGGCTAATATATGCCTCCTTTCCTTCCATTTCTAAAGGGATGGGTATCCAGAATGCATATTTTTCCATTTAGGCAGTAAATATGTGGTAAATGCCCACATTAAACTCCTGGTCTGTATACCATCCTGAAAGATGCAAGACTCAGCTTTTATGTGCACTAAAAGTTGGTTGACCCACACCAGCATGAATACCCAGAACCCCTTGCCGAATCTACAAAGCTGAACACACACTGGGAACTGTTCTCTGTTTCCAACTCATCTAAAGGACAGTCGGGTCTTGGCTTTGGCTTGCTAAATCTCATAGAAACCTGAGAGGCATTGGGATTTTCAAGAATCTTCCCTAAAGTTACTGTGTTAGGTGGGAGAGGATGTTGAACCAGAACCTATTGTAGACTCTGCGTAGTCACTGATTGGGTACTGTGTTCTCACTCATATTCTCGCTCATAAACATGTATGCTTGCGCGGTGCAAGTCATCTCCGCCAGATAGGTGACCTTGTTTTATGGCTACATCTACTTCTCCCTGCCCATGGAACCTTCAAGAACCACAAGCTCAATCACAGGATACAAAGCACAAAAAAACCCAAGAGTTTTCCAGGGAACAAAACGTGCTTCTCTGCCATCATAGCCGACATCAAGCCTCTACTATATTTAACAACGAGCACGTGGGCGCCTTCTACTTCTGCTCTGAGCTTCAGACTTTCTAATAGACAGTAAGTGGAGTTTCTAGCTTAGTGCATTTGCCAACAGCCACATCTGCCTTGCTTCCAGTGATGTCAGTCTAACAATCTCCAAGCTTCCAGCACACTCAGCCCCAGGGTCATTGGTTCAGCTGTACTGTGGGGACTTGTCTCCTTACCTCTACAGATACCGCTGTCTATGCTTCATGCAGCCTGCACCCCCTCCCAGGCAAAGGACCCCACACTAGCCAGCATCTCCATTCTCTGTCTTCCTGCAGCCACCCTTCTTGAGGCCTCTCCTTCCCAGGGCTCAAGTACCTTTCTATACTGTGTGTTCCTATTCAAGGCTGTGAATCTTAATTCTCTCAAGCGAAGGCCACTGTTTATATCTTAGGCTGCTGAATATTTCACGGAACCCTGCAGAAAATGGGTCCCCGGCATGTAATTAATTTATAGGTGGCTGACTTCTTGCCAAACATTATGAGAGAGAAGGTTAACTTCTTCCCAGAGTTTTACATTTAGAAAATCACAACTTGCCTAAGTTGCTAAAAATGTAGAATTTCCAGCAATTTCATCTCATGTGTGCTATGCATAACTAAGTACAGAATCGATTTTCCACACAAATCTCACGGTCTTTAGCTTGCTCCATGTCTTAAACTTTTCTAACACGTGGAACCTCAGGGTTCTTGGGGTATCATAGAGTATAAGACCAAATACACGAGCGGGGCGTGGTGGCGCACGCCTTTAATCCTAGCACTCGGGAGGCAGAGGCAGGCGGATCCCTGTGAGTTCGAGGCCAGCCTGGCCTATGAAGTGAGTCCAGGACAGTCAAGGCTACACAGAGAAACCCTGTCTTGAAAAACCAAACCAAACCAAACCAAACCAAATCAAACCAAACCAAAAGAAAAAACCAAAACAACAAAAAAACAAAAAAACTCACAAAACCCCAAAAAACATCAAAAACCAAAAACAAACAAAAAGACCAACCCCACACACACACACACACACACACACACACACACACACACACACGCACGCTCACAATACGCTCACACATGCGCACACAGCACACACACACATGCTCACACATGGCGACACACATACACACATGATCTTGACGAACATGCTCATGCATGTACATGCACTCACACATGCATACACACTTGCACACATGCATACACACTTGCACACATGCACATGCATATGTGTGTGCACACACACACGTGCTTGTACATGCACTCTCCGAGCACACACTCCCTAGGTGAGTGAACCTCAGTCATTAACATGACCAGATACTGGAAAGTACAGTGTTGGGGGAAACACTACTATTTGAGGCCTCACTCAGGAAGAAAACCAGATGACAGTTCATTCCAGAAACCCAGGTTAGATGAGGAGCTCCTATGGAGAGCCTCGGCCCCGGCTCCTGACACAGAAGCACACGTGCTCACGTTCTCAGTGCCACTTTCCACGCTGTCTTCCATCCCTTTCCAAAATAAAGATGCATGAACCCCAGTCCGGACGTAGATGTCCACACACAGAACAGAAACTCTGTCAGATCTCTGAATAAAGGCAAACATCCGACAAAATAACGATCCTCCGGTTTCAGCGGAGCTGACATGGAATGCGCGACTACAGCACTGACAACCCTTCTATCGAGTCTGTGTTAGGTGTGGGGGAAGTAAGCATCGCCAGAAGCTTCCTCCCTTTCCTACAGCATCATTTGGGAACAAGCACCGTGCTGGAGCGCTGCAGGCGACGTGATCCTGCTGTCCGTCAAGCAGGGCGATGCCTGGCAGCTAACCTGAGTCACCCATCCCGCCTGACCCACCACAAGCCCCACGATGTAAGAAATGGACCAAAATACCAGTTAGTCCCCACTTAGATCTACACTCCACATATCCCAGTCTATCACTTTGAGGAAAGTCTGAAAGCTAAATAGGTCCTATGGAGACCATGAAAAAGGAGGACCCCCTCCCCTCTTTTATATGATCCCTAAAGATGTTCCGCATTAGGGGCATGTGATCTGCCAACAATTGACTGTGCATAGAAATCACTCAGGGATCAGGTCAAAGGGCAATTCTGGTCCCAATGTGAGGTGGCCTGAAGCCAGCAACTCACGGGTTGAGTAGGAGGCGTCTCCAAAGGCAATTTGAATACAGCTGTCTTGGGAAAGAGGGCAGGCAGGTAGGTATGCAGGAGCACACAGACTCTTATCAAGAGCTAAGACCTTAAAACAGGGTGTGGCGGTGCATGCCTGTGATCTCAGCAGCCAGGAGGAGGAAGTGGGAGGGTCAGGAGTTCCAGGTCATCTAGCCTGGGCTACATGCCAGACCCTTCTCAATTAAGAAGCGAGAGGGAACAACTCAGACTTGCAAAGCCCCCTAGGCTCCATCTTCCTTCCCCAAGATCATTAACCATCAAGTGAGAGCCAAGTCCAGTCAGGCTGTTAGGGTAGAGAGAAGGGCCCTCCTAGGCATCCCACTGACTGAACACCTTAAGTCTTGGCCTGATTGGCTAATGTGAACTTGGCACACATGAGAGTATTTGGGAAGAGGGAACCTTAATCCAGAAAATGTCTCCACCAGATTGGCCCACGGGCAAGCCTGAGGGGCATTTTCTTGATTAATGACTGATGTGAGAGGGTCCAGACCACTGTGGGTGGTGTCACCCCTAGGCAGGTAGTCCTGGGTACTGTAAGAAAGCAGGACAAGCAAGTCACAGGGAGCAAGTCAGGAAGCAGCACCCCTCCACGGCCTCTGCATCCTCTCCTGCATTTTATTTCTAATCTGACAGCCCTTCCTGAGAAACCACAAGGTGCAAGATGAGACAAAGCCTGTCCTCTTCTATTATTGTGGGCATGGTGTTTTATCATAAGCATAGAAACCCAAAGACAAGCCTCAGACCTCATCCTCTTCCAGGTCTTGTTATTAAGGCTGATGATTGACACACATCTCCTAAGCTAACCACATGCTGCCCATTTTCCTCACTGGTACTTTGCAACCTACAACACAGAGTCTAAACCGTGGCATACACAGTCTGCCCAGAACCTCCTGCTCTCCTTCCACCGGCTCAGCTCTGGCAGTGCCTGCCTTTCGACATCACCTTCCACGAGTTTCATTACACATCCAGCCAAAGGGAATAGCCTTCCTATCGGTCTTCAGCACACCACACTTCATATTCTGCTGGGAGTGGCCTGCCCTACCTTGCCTGCGCATGCCCTTAAAGACAAGCTGCACTGTTTCCGAGAAGATGCCCTAGCCCTCTGTCTCTATCCATTGGCAGGAACAGATCAGTATAGCAACCATTTTCTTTTTTTCCTTGTCTGCTGCTGTTCTGTGAGCTTTCTGGAAACACAGCCGGTCTCTGTCACTCACGTGTATCATGTTCCACTCACACAGTGAGTCCATCACAATGAACCGCTTAGAGGGTCCAGTGCCCTGTCCCAAGGCACACCGGGCAATTTAGGAGTCAGGGTGTGTGGGAGGGAGAGGTAAGTCTCCTATTGGTATCATGGGTCCTGGGGATTCATGTCCTGGGTGTAACATTTCTAAGCCAGGAGGAAATTGGATTGCCAGCCACACAAACAACTCACTGGAGATTTCTTGGTTGTTTTTCTGATGTCATGTCTAAAACAAAGAAAGCCAATAGCCATGGACCAGAGGCTGAAAAGTGAAGGGTAATCCGCCCTTAAGGAGTAATTAATAAGGGATTAAGGCTAAATAAAACCACAGCAGAACACGCAACCGCAGCATGTTGAACACTGTAAGCCAGATTGGCAATTAGGTAGAAAACCCACAGAGTGCAAAGCACTGGCTATGCCAGGGACTAGCTACGAAGAGCTTCACCAAGTTCCCGTGGCAGACAGATCTCTTCCCGTAGCCATGGCTAGGGTCAAAGTGCAACCCTTGGAAAAGCACATCTAAAAGGCTAGCAAGTGACTCTGACCTCTGAGCAGTAAGAGCCACCCAGGCAATTCCACTGCAGTCATGCATGAAGGTGGGGCTGAGGTGACCTGCAGACAGCTCACCTTTACTGCAGTACTGACACAGGCCCTAGCAAGCTCACTCAGGATCATCAAGTCCCTGTTGATGGAGACTCACAGGAAGGTCACACAGAGACTTTCTTCCCAGTCCCTCCGGAAGCCCAGCTTTCCCCTTTCCTCCCTTCATTCATTACTCACTGGGCACCCACAACATGTCAACTGTCTAGAACCCCAGGGAAGAAGACACAGGAAACTCCCTACCTGGTGGGGCTTGCATCCTAGCAGGAAAGGGCAATTAGAGACAGCAAACAATGCAGGTCACAAGGTGATTAACAGAAGCAGGGAAAGCGTGGGGGGGGGGGGGAAAGGGGGGAGGAGAGAGAAGGATGGAAGGGAGGACTCCTATGTGAAAGAAAGCTCCCCGGGACTGTGCAGGGTGTATGAGGAGAAACTCGAAGGACGTATGATGTGGGACATGGAGAGTTATCTATTTCACAAAGATAGTCCCTGCTCCTCAGTGGCCGGCTTTGTTTCCTCAACTTGGAGTGACACAGCAAGGTAAACACAGGTATGCCCTCTGGAGTAAGAGATGCCCAGGCTGAGGTTCAACTCTGCCACTTGTGACTCAAAATAGCCAGACATCACCAATGTCCATTTCACTAAAGGTGACAAGCTACCTATGGGCCGGGAGGCAGGTTCCACTTCTGCTCCTGCTCTGAGGAGTCGCCAGCTCTGGGGAGCTGCCAGCCTGTTGGTGTTGCTTAGATTTAGATGGTGGACACTGTATGCTAGCTCACGCCTCAGTCTCCTAAAGAACTGAGAGAGAAAAGAAAAAGTCCTTAATTCACAGCGCTGAATGCAGGCATTCTGGAGAGAACGGAACTGCATCTCTACACGTGGAGTCACACTTGCTTCTCTCACTAGCATTTAGCCTATAGGTCCGCAACAGCAATTAGCCTTTACCCTATAGGGGCACAACAGCAATTTAGCAAGCTAGACTCTGTAGCTGTGGTAAGGAATTGTAATCCTAAGGAAGGAGGGAGGGAGGGAGGGGGACAGGGCTCTTGAGGTCACCTCACCTAACACAGCGTCACAAGAGTTGCTCTGTTGCTTCCTACCACAACCCCAGCATCAGCCTCAGTGTAAATTCTACTCAACAACCAGCCATGCTGGACAACAGGAGGAGCCACTGAGTGGAAGAACCCCCACCCCCCGCCCCCCCCCCCCCGCCCCCGCACAGCTTAGAAAAGTGTACCTACTCATGGCAGCGGCCATTTCGGCCCTGGACTGCTTTTCCTTATGGCTCTTCATCCTATCATAAGTACATGCATGATCTGTGAACTTGGTTAGTATGCTTAAGTCAGGCCCAGCAGGCTGAAAGTTCCCTCCAGGCAGAGAGGCAAGTCCCTGGCTCAGGCCCTAATGAGCTCATGACCTCTGCAGCACCTGTGCTGGGAGTGGCCCCCCAAAGGACTCAGTACCTGTTGGTCAGATAAAAGAGGAAGTTCCACCTTGCAGTCCCGTTGCCCCTCCCCGTCCCCGCCCCCTGCACTCTAACTAGTGCATCCTCGATTAAGAAGCTAGGGACTGCCTTTCATTTTGTTTGCTGACCACACTTCTTCCCTTCCCTAAGATAAATAAGCAAAGCTAAATATAGATGCCTATAAGCACAACAGAGTAGCAACTTAATCATCACTCTGGGAGGACCCAAGATTAGGCAGCTGTAGGAGGCTGTGGGGAAGGCAGAAGAGGATGCCCCAGCCTTGGTGGGAGCTGCAGCCTGCACCACCAACTCGACTCTGCTCTGCTCTGCCTCACTGTGGGGCTCTTGTGTTTTCTTTCCATCACTGGGTACTACTATATGGAGCTTTGTCATCAACTCTTCTGGCCCCGTGCCACACTCAGAATCCATGGTCCTGTTTCTAAGAACAAATGGACACATCAGCTCTGGGGGCTCTTGAATTTCCAAACAGCAGGTGACAGGGCCTTGACTTGTGTCTTCTCCTCTCCCACCCTTTTCTGGGCGTGCCTCAAACACTCACCCCTATTAGCTTTTGTCATCTTTCTAAAAGTGAAGTTGTTCTTTCCTTTCTAGTACCCGGGAACAAAGCTACTCTGCTCGGGCTGCAGGATTTCCCACAACCAAAGAATCAAGAAGCAACCTAATTAATTGAAACCGGCTACCAAAAATAGGCCACCTATTTTATGAGCCTTATTAGGCTTACAAATAATGTCTTTGGGAAACATCTTCCCTCTGCCCAGTGCTATCACTCTGATAATACACATGCTATCAAATAAACCAAGTTAAAAAAAAAAATCAGAATACAATTTAAGTTTATTGGTCTATCAAAAACTGACAAGTAGCCGGGCATGGTGGCGCACGCCTTTAATCCCAGCACTCGGGAGGCAGAGGCAGGCGGATCGCTGAGTTCGAGGCCAGCCTGGTCTACAAAGTGAGTCCAGGATGGCCAAGGCTACACAGAGAAACCCTGTCTCAAAAAACCAAAAAAAAAAAAAAAAACTGACAAGTATAAGAATGTACCCCTCAGTGGATAAAGAGAAGGGTACCGTTCATTCCAAAGGGCTGAAAGAATGAGGAGAGAAATTATTTTTAAGCAACAAGCAAAGCAAGTGTTTAAAACCATGTAAACTGAGTTACTTAAACATACTCTCAGACAGAATAAATCCATTTCTGATAAAAAACACTCACTCAGTGACCTCAGATCTCATCTTACTGAAACCCTCAACAGAAAGGGGTAGGTAGAACCTGGACGTGGTAGCGCACACCTTTAATCCCAACACTCAGGAGGCAGAGGAGGCAGATCCCTGCAAGACCAGGGCCAGCCTAGTCTGCAAATTGAGTCCAGGACAGCCAAGGCTCCACAGAGAAACCCTGTCTCGAAAGACAAACAAACAAAAAAAGAAAGAAGGAAAGGGTAGGTAGAAACGAAGAATAGAGTTAAACTCTAGAAGCCTGCCACACGACTCCTTTAAAGCCAGACTTCCCTGACCCTGACGCTTACCTCCCAATAAATGAGTGGAGTATTTCAAACCCCCACACTGGCAAAAGCCCCAAAGATCCTGGGATTCTGAAAGGCCTCTGCCCAGGAATTTGTGGTCACGTGCCTTCCAATTCCGTGACAAGGCTTCTAGTCACTGACTGGGTCAGAAGAGGCTGTTTATAATGGCATGTGACTGTGATTCCCTGCCTGGAGCGGGCCTCATGAGTAAGAGCAGGTGAGCAAAGCCATCTTACATCACCGCAAGTGGGCTGCCTGAGGACGGTCTACGATTACACTTGAACCTGTCAGGTCTGTATTTTCACTTGGTCTGAAATCCCACCGTTCGCTGCCTGGAGGGGCGGCACCACGTCATGTGCTTTTCCAGAAACGGTCCACACATTCTTCCATTTTCTAGAAGAAAAATCAATCCTTTGTTTTCAGGGGCAGAGGCTGGTGGGGGAGGGGGTGGACGTCAGTCAGCAGCTTGACTCTGAACCTTCTTGCAGTAGCTGCAGTGAATAAAGCGGCTGGCCTGCGCCTCAGCTGAGAGAAGGCAGTTTGTGGTACCTGACTACATGCCCCGGTTAGCTCGGTTAGCTCTGCAGATTCCTTGCTGGTGACCACCTCAGGCAGTGATTGGCTCCCAGGGTTTCAAGAAAGGCGGGAAACACAATCTCCTTGGATTTCAGGACGGCTGGTGGGAACGCCTAGGCAGTGTTTCCGTGACCCCTTTGAAGGTCGCCCACCAGATATCCTGCATATCAGGTATTTAATATTATGATTCATAACAGTAGCAAAAGTACAGTCATGAAGTAGCAACAGAAATAACCTTACGGTTGGGAGTCACCAGAACCTGAGGGACTAAACTGTACTAACGGGTGGCAGCATAAGGAAGGCTGGGAGGCCCTGGCAGGAGGGAATGAATGGCTTCTGGCTCCTGGGCCCTGACTATCCAATGCTCATCTGTACCCCTCAGAATCAAATTAGGCGAGGTACAAGCGAAGCACAAATGTTTACTGAGGTGAAGGCATGCCAAGTAGCCCTCTGCAGAATTCTGAGCTATCAGGGACACAGTCCAAAGAGATTCTGAAAAAGGCTGAGAGCACGTGCTGCTGCTGTGGCTCCAAGGTAAGTGACCTCAAACACCTGGATCCTAGGTGGCCCACCTGTCAGTAAGCCCTAGGCATAATTACAAAATGACATCAGTAGTCGACTCCAGGGGGCAAAGATTTCTACCTGGCTCAGAAAAGGCTCTGTCAACAGCTGTGCTTGAAAACTGCTCTAGAAAAGCCCAAGCAGGTTTAAACTAATGAAAAACAAAACACCTGCAATGAAATACAGACACTCAACCCAGCCCACCATCCCCAAAACATCACCTATAAGCAAGAAAGTCACATTCCACACCTCAGGAATGCTGGCAGCTCAGGCCAGCAAAGAGCCCTTCTGGACTATGGTACCCACACTTCTCAAGGACAGAAATTCATGGAACCCCTGCCTTGCACCTTCTCCTCCTGAACACTCCCCCACACTGACAACCGAACAACTCCAACATGCAGTTTTAAAAGTCACATTCAGTCGCAATACTTGATCCCACAAAGTCCTCTTGAGTAGAAAAGCCAATTTTCATGAAACTCAGGGCTGTGGAAACTCGTAAGAAAGCTGTTTCTTTTCTCTTGTCTAATTAAAACAAAACAACAACAAAACCCCTTTCTTTTCCTGTCTCCTGACATCACAGCCACTGTATTCAGCTAGCTCTGCCTGGGAAACGAAGCTCACCTTAGCCTCCTCCCAGGCCTCTGAAAACTGCTTTAAAGTCCATTTTCTTTTACATAGTCCAGTTATTTTCCCCCTTTATCAGAATCTAACTTTTCAGTGCGAAATCAAGTGGTGATGACAACTTAGATCTGACAACAGCTTTTAATTATGTCACATTTCTGATCCTTTTTCATTTCTTTAGACCCTGGCTATCTTAACACAACATTGTCAGAATACCCATGGAAAGTAACCAGGCTCCTTAATAGAAGGCGTGACACACACTCATTTATTCCAGGTGCACGGATACACTACTAAACTAACAGTTTGTGACTCATCAGATGAGACAGTAAAGAAAGAAATATCACATGTTAATCACATTGAGTATTTGCATGCATGAGTAACATACATGAGAAATGACAGCAAAACACGAAGGAACATTCAGTTGAATATGTTCTTGGCTTTCACTCTGATGCTCTCAAAAAAAAATTTTTTTTTTTTTTACATAAAGTTAGTTAGTTATACACTACATAAGCCAAGTCCTGACGGAAGACTTCCATAACCGTCATCTAACGATTTGAATATAAAAACCTCTAGTCTTCCAAGTAAACCACTGCATGACCTAAAGATGCTATTTCACAAGGGCAGCTGGTACCTCCCACTTCTCCGGTGAAACGTCACAGAAACAGGGACTCAACAAAGGGGAAGGTGTTTGAGTTTCTGCCCAAAGTACTGATTTCTAACTCAGAGAAGTGGTGGCCGCTGTTATTAGATTTAAAAGCTATCAAAAGTAATCTTCCTATGTTCCTCTGGGAGATGAACATTATACATTTTCCTACGCTGTCAAGACAGAGAAGAAAGCAAAACCGATCACGGTTCAGGACACAGTTCCTTTCCAGTTCGTTTATCAACTCTTTTACAGGTAAGGAAGAAGAAACTGGTCGGCTGTCGCTAACCCTCAACGGAGCATTTGCAATGGGAATTCTCTGTATGTGTGTTAAGAGCCACGCCACTGATGTGAAAACAGTATTAGGACAAAACCAAACACTGTGCCAAGGGATGCCGCACACCCACATAATGAGCTCACAGTAGTGTCTCTGTTCTTACCTGTAATTGTCTTCAAGGATCAAGACAAACGAGGTGAGGTACGTGTGCTGCTGGAAAGTGCTGGGCCGGACTGGTATTGACAGAAGTCGGCCTGGGCAGCCCTGGGGCTTCCTACCTGGTCTTCTGCCTTCCTTGCTTCAAAGTGGTGCCTACACGCAGTGCTGTAGACACTGAACAGCAGCAAGTTTTAACACATCTGAGTAAGCCTGCCAGGAGCTTGCTGCTTACGATGATGAATGATTCACTTCAATGACAGCTGGACCAGAATGCTTCTTGGTTGGGAACAGGGAGTTAAGTCAAGCTCCGCCCCATCCCTAGCTAAGGATAGAGAAACTCCACCCAGCTCAGCAATTAGTTGAAATCCTCTCACCCAGTGCCCTACAGCAAAGTTACCTGTGGCTGCTGTTCTTACAGTAGCCTTTTATTCCAAATGACAGCCCTCGACTGAGCAAGTGTTGAGCCCAACATGGGATGTGAGCGGAAGTCACGTGGTCTTGTGACCATCTGTACGTTTCTCTAGGTTATCTGGTTCGCTTAGAGCGTTGGCTCTCTGGACAGGCAGTTGGATCTGCCTTCCACCCTTCTCCCACTTCATTCACAGCTCACTCAGCTTTCGTCCCGTTCTCTTCCCTGGGCCCCACGCCAAGCAGGTTGGAAATCATAACTTCCTGGCTCTCAGAGAGCTTAAAGTATCTACAAAAAACCAGCCACCCTGTGACCACCACACTAAAAAGAAAGAGCAGGTGAGACTGGGTATGTCAGGGAAGATGAGGCCTGCCTACAATCCCACAATCCCAGTTTTCAGGTCCCCACCCCCACCCCTCCCCCAGAGGTACAGGAAGCCAAAGAGAGCGCTGCCTGGTTCTCTGTGTACTTGTGTCACTTGTCATTTAGGCAGCCTGACCACCTGTCCCTGGCTTGCCCTTTGTTGTGATAAAACAGGGACAGAAAGCAACTCCTGGATGGAAACTTTTTTTTTTCCCCCTTGTGCTTCCTGATCACTGTTAGCCACCAAGGAAAGCAAGGAAGGAACTCGGGGTCAGGAGCCTGGAGACGCAAGCTAAAGTGGAAGCCATGATAGGCAGATTTGGGCCCAGGGGTCCCGCTCAAACTAAGGCACCAGCCAAGGACAATACAGGAGGTAAACTTTAAACCCCTTCCCAGATCTAGCCAATGGTCAGAATATTCTCCACAGTTGAGTGGAGAGTGTGATATGACTTTCTCACGTACTCCGGTGCCTCACATTTGACCATGTCCCCTGGAGGGGGAGACCTGGTGGCACTCAGAGGAAGGACAGCAGGTAGCCAAGAAGAGACTTGATACCCTATGAGAATATATAGGGGGAGGTAATCCCCCTCAGGAACAGTCATAGGGGAGGGGAATAATGGGAAAATGGGGGGGGGGAATGGGAGGATACAAGGGATGGGATAAACATTGAGATGTAACAAGAATAAATTAATTTTTAAAAAAAAGTGGAAGCCATGGAGGAATGGCAAGTCCCTGTAGACAAACACAGCTAAAAGGATGTGTAAGCTGTGTGTATGTGTGTGTGTGTGTGAGAGAGAGAGAGAGAGAGAGAGAGAGAGAGAGAGAGAGAGAGACAGACAGACAGAGAGACAGACAGACAGAGAGAGAGATAGAGAGAATAACAGCTTGCCTCTTCACAGAAACCTAAGGTGGCACTGGGCTTGAATCATTTCATGAAAAGTCTTAAGTGTCACCCTTACGAGCATGAAGATCACAGTTCCATTCTTGTTTTTTTGGTTTTTGATTTTTTTTTTTCAAGACAGGGTTTCTCTGTGTAGCCTTGGCTGTCCTGAACTCGCTTTGTAAACCAGCCTGGCCTTGAACTCACATCGATCCACCTGCCTCTGCCTCCCAAGTGCTGGGATTAAAGGCATGAGCCACCATGTCTGGCTTCACAGTTCCATTCTTAAGCATCTACATTTTTAAAAAAGGAAAAAACCTAGCCAGGTGTGGTGGTGCATGCCTTTAATCCCAGCACTTGGGAGGCAGAGGTAGACAGGCCCCTGTAAGTTCGAGGACAATCTGGTCTACAAAGCGAGTCTAGGACAGCCAAGGCTACACAGAGTAACCCTGTCTCCAAAAACAAACAACAAAAACTGGTTGAGGTGGTATGTATTTGTAACCTTTTCACTGGGGAGGTGGGAACAGCCAGATTATTGGAGCTCACTGGCTAGTCAGAATAGCTCATTTGGAGACCCCCAGGTCAATGAGAGAACCTGACTCAAAATAGCACTGGGAGAACAACACTGAGGGTGATGTCTGGCTTCCACACAAATGTGGACACATCTAAACACACATGTGCACACAAAAATGATAAAAAAGCACCTACATGTACAATTAGATGCTACCTGTGATGAGCTGAATTATAGTCCTCAAAAATCATATGCTAAGTTTTTTTTTTTAATTAAAACCTTAATTTTTAAATGAATTTTAAAATTAAGGGCCTTTAATTAAACCCAAGCGTCTCAGAATATGACTCCCACAGACAGGATCTTTAAAAGATAATAAAGTTAAAATGAAGATCAGTAGGGTGGGGCCTAACCCAAAGTGACTGTGTCCTTGTACTAAGGTAAATCAGACTACAAAAATAGGTGAAGAGAAGACTGGAAGAACATGGCCATTTCCAGGTGAGGAGAGAAAGAAATAACCAACCCTCATGTCAAATACCTTGACTTTAAGACCTCTAGGCCTGCAGAACTGTGAGGGAGAATGTGTGTGACGTGGAAGCCACACAGGCTGTGGCACTCCTCCATTACAACAAACCTAGGGAATGAATATGCTAGGTGAGCGACAACTCGTGACAAGTATCATCCATGTGGGCTTCTGATTCACAGCCGTACCCTTCACTCCAAGATGCTCCCTCTCTTCCTGCCCAGCAAGGATCTGTCTGGAGAGCTGGGCAGAAGAACCTCATTCTGGAAAAAAGGCAAGCGCTTTCTCTATCAAATGCTCTCTTCCACTTCAATCAAACACACCAAACAAGGGGTCCCAGGTCAAGTGAATCCCTCTCTGAACCCACAGAGACTAGGATAGGCTGAGCCTGCAATGGGACTGACCAGTCAACAATCTCAGCATTACATTTAGAAATGTTAAAAAAAAAAAAAAAATTTATTTAGCTTAGCATCTGTAGTGGCTAGAAATCTACATCCAATTCTTTTCGCCTATAGGAAGAAACCACGGCCAGATCACAATAGTGCTGGACCCAAGAGTGGATTTAAGCTAAGAACCGTAATCCTACTAACTATAGTAACCAGAACCATCCCGGTAGCCTGATCTCCCATGTTTTATTTCCCCAAATTTACAGTGCTTTTACTCGAACTACAGTGAAAGGTGACAGGGACAAGACCTCAGATAACCAAGGAGGCACAGCCAGGCCAGAGAGGCTGTCTGAAATAATTTAGCTTAGCCTTTTAATATGGATACCGGGGCTGGGTCAGTCTTGTTTTGCTTTGGGAAGGGGCCATCCTGTGCACTGTAGGATAGTTACCAGCATCCTTGCCACTGGTCACTAGGTAGCACATCTTTGTAGGTGTGAAAACCAAGAACATCTACAGAGACTGCTCCAAGTCCCTGGGAGGCAAATGTGGCTCCAGACAAAGCCACTGGTTTAAAGGACAGGACCTAGAACAGAACACAGTGGTCGTGGCCTTGGAGCCATGGGAGAAAGAACGACAGTATCGCTGTGGGTATAGAAGAATCAACGGAGTATAATGGCGGCTTTAGCACTTCCCCAATGGAAGCCCAAGAGGCACATGCCAGGCTAAGAAAAACAAAGGCCCCAGAGGTGATAAACAGGAAGGAGCTGGTGTCGTCGGACCCATGATGCATTGGTTTTGCAATATGCGCAGTGTACGGTCAGCACCTGGGGCAGAGGAGACAGCTATCCTTCTCCATGTGGCCCAGAGTCTTCACTGACCAAAGGGAGGCCACTGGAGGGACACCTGAGAATGACCAATGGAAGGAGACCTGCTAGAAGCCTTTGTTCTTGAAGCTCCTCCTTTCCAAATGACATTTCTAACTATTATTTAAAAATCACACCAAGGCTGCCTGGTGGTATAATGGTAAAACACGGAGAGTTATACCCCGGCCAGTTCTGGAGGCTGAAGCAGTAGGCTCATAAATGAAAACTCTGCCTGAGGCACAGAAGGGGCTCACCATTAGCCTAGGAACCTTAGTGAGGTCCTGTTTCAAATATGAAAAGCAGAGAAGGAGGAGTAAGGACAAGGAGACGGAGGGCTTGCCTAGCATGCACTCGGCCCTGGGTTCAATCCTCAGGAATGCACATATGAAAACTACAATGTCTCTACAATTCTGCATTACTTGCAATTAAATGTGCAGCCTGGAGTGAACTGGGCACTTTTGATGTTACTGCCAAACAGTGCTCAACACTGTTGATTGTTTTTAGACATCTGGGTTGTTTGTAAGCCAGGTCCTATACATCGTATTTAGTCAAGTCTTTTGTTAAATGTGGAATCTGAAGAAAGGGGCTGAGGACCTCAGGTTTGCAAGGCAGACACACTTAGGCATTTCGTGAAATGAGCCCAGCCCAGCCTTCCATCTTTATGGGAAGAGGAAAACTGCTAATAACACACATGCACACGCACACACCCTACACATCCAGGTCTTATAAAATGGGTGATATCACATCAGTGTGTTCCAATGAAACTGAAAGTGTAGTCAGTGGTAAAGCATCTGATGTGCCTGCTGGGAACTGAACTCGGGTACTCTACAAGAAGCAAGTGCTCTTAAACATTGAGCTATCTATTTCTTGAGCCATGGAAAAAATACTTAAAGTTTAGCTAACATAGCCAAAAGGAATATGAAAAGTTAAGAGTGATTTTATTAAAAAGAAGCTTGTTTGTTTGTTTGTTGTTTTTTGAGACAGGGTTTCTCTGTGTAGCCTTGCCTGTCTTAGACTTGTTTTGTAGACCAGACTGGTCTCAAACTCACAGAGATCCACCTGCCTCTGCCTCCCTGAGTGCTGGGATTATAGGTGTGTGCCACCTCACCCTGCTCAAAACAAGATCCTAAGCACATAAAATTTTCCAGGGCATGGTGGCGAACACCTGTAATCCCAGCACTCAGGGAGGCAGAGGCAGGTGGATCTCTGTGAGTTTGAGACCAGCCTGGTCTACAAAGCGAGTTTAGGATAGGACAGTCAGGCCTGTTACACAGAGAAATCTTGTCTTAAAAAAACTTCACACACACACACATACACACACACACACAAACACACAGAATTTGAATTTCTTAGTATTCCAAAGATAGCTCAGGTTTTGTGTTTTTATTTTCTCTTAATCTTAAAGTGATCTCCCAACTAGTAAAATATTCAGGGATTTTTTTTTTTCCTAAAAAGCCTCCATGATTTATTTATAATATGCAGCTTCTGAAATTTATTTAAAATAAAGGCTACCATGAAATCTTTACCATAAAGTATTGTTTATGTCAAATTCACAAGCTATTTCCATATATCTAATTACAAACATAGTCAAAGAACGGTAAGAAAGACAACAAGGTGGTGGCCAGCTGTATCCCCCAGGCTGCTTGGATTTATAGGCTTGTATTTTTTCTTTACATCTTATCTGCTCTGATTAATAAAGGGTATTTTAAAATGGTGACACGACTGTGTACTGTCACTCCTTATAGAAGGATGAGTAAGCAAATGAAGAGAACTCAGATGCTTGATGTAAAAGCCCAAATTTCTCTGTCTTGCTCAAAATCAGCTACAGTAGAAGAGAAACTGGGACACTTAGTGGGGGAGGAATAAAACTGAACAAAACAGGAATGACACGGCGTGGGCAAAACTCTTTATGTAACGCAGGCAGGACTTTGTATCACTGGGTCCCGGATTTCCTCACAAGGTCTTCAAACAGGCTTTCCTGTCTTGGTTCCAATGCCTCAATAGAAAAGAAGTGTGTGTGTGTGTGTGTGTGTGTGTGTGTGTGTGTGTGTGTGTGTGTTTTTAAGGTCCTTCACAGATTCCCATGCACTTATCAATGTACTGGAAAAGACATGGCTTTACCAAGAGGAGGAAAAGGACCCTGGATTCTCCAAACACCATTCAGTACACAAGGATGTACACACTGCTCTTCCCAAAGCACGTGGACCCCAAATCCATATCCCAGAAAATCCCTGCCATTTGTCAGCTTACAGATAGGTACTAGTTTGTGAGATGACTGTGTTCCTGATCTTGAGTTTTCAGGCCAGTTACCTAGAACCCAAACGCACCGTCCAACTCCATGAGGACCACTCAACAAAGCTCATCTCCCAGCTAATTGGCACTCTTGGAGGTTGAATGGACAAAGAAGATTTCGATGGAGCTTAGGCTCCGCCTCTCCACTGCTCACCCCACCTCAGGGGCTGTCAGCCACACTCCATTCTTGTCCTCTCACACATCCAGCCCATCAGCTGAAAGGGCTCTAAGGTCCCAGTGAACCCCGAGCAATCTCCTGCTGTCCACACCTGAAGCCAACTCCCAGGTTTTGTTTTGTTTTGTTTTTTGTTTTTCGAGACAGGGTCTCTCTGTGTAGCCTTGGCTGTCCTAGACTCACTTTGTAGACCAGGCTGGCCTCGAACTCACAGCGATCCGCCTGCCTCTGCCTCCCAAGTGCTGGGATTAAAGGCGTGCGCCACCACCGCCTGGTCCAACTCCCAGGTGTTAAAGACACCATCTTCCCACCTCCCCGCCCCTCCAGGCTACAGCAACAGTTTCCTAACTGGCCTGGGGCTATTCTCACCCACATCACTGGACCACAGCAAGCTACTCCCATTTCTGGCACCAAGGAGACCCGCTTCTTTCTACCTCACCTCAACCATAAAAATGCAAATTCCTCTAAGCAACTAAGCTTCATTGTAAAACTAAACTATCTGGTCTTCAGCTCCATCAAAGACTTGAAAAGGAATAAAATTAATTACCTTAATATAATTTCTGATTGTTTCGTGGTTCTTCTTGCTGTAGGTAGTTTATTTTATATATGAGTAATAATATAAATGTATATATAAAAAATATTTATAAAAACCCAATGATTAAAACAAAACAAAACAAAAAAGCAAATTCTTTACAATGGTCCACACAGGCGTGAGGAGTGCTGGCTCCTGCCTGCTCCCTAACTCTCATTTCCAGCACTCTCTGCAGCCCTGCTGGTCTTGCTATCACTTAAACCTTTCAAGTTCACATCTACCTGCCTCTTTCTAAATGTGTCTCCCAAGTCTGTCATTTTTGAAGGAAGCTCAATGACTCTTTATGCTGACAGGAACATAAATAGGAAACAAATAAACTATGGAACAAAGTATTTAGATCGCCAAATTCTCTTAGGTAGAACTCCTATTTCCAAGAAAGAAACAAAAAACAAAAAACAAAAAACAAACAAACAAAAAACAAAATCCAGTTTTAAACGCCTTGGTTTTACACAAAAATATTCACATTTTTTTCTAGGACCCAAAAAGCTAGAAACTTCCAGGGGGGATGGCAAAATAAGATACTGAACACTCAGAAAATAGAATGTCATTATGGATCGCATGGTGGGCTCAGGGACAGTGTTATGAGTGCAATCAGAAAAACCCACATTCCCTCCCAGAAGACAAACAGAAAGAAGCTGCCCCAGTATGCAGTATGCAGTGACACAGTGGTTGATAGTTTTTTCCCCCCTCATTTGTGTTCAGACTTAGAAACTTGTGTAATTTTTCCAATGAGAGGGGAAAGCCCTTCTTATCTTTAACAAGAACAAATAATGCTATAAATAATTGCTAACTTTCCAAGTCACCACAGAACGGCTATAAAGAAAAGCATGATATTAAAATTATCTACGTAATAATATACACAATAAATCAATGTGAGCACTGGTTGCATAAAGAAGTGGACAAATCCACTTGTTTTCTTTTTACAAAGGACTTTAAAAAAAAAAAAAATCAACAAAAAACTAACAACCAGACAGGAGGAAAATGGACAAAAGGCCACAAGTGATGCTTTATAAAAAGAGGAAATAAGAGTGTGGTATGGTGGCGCACGCCTTTAATCCCAGCACTCGGGAGGCAGAGGCAGGCGGATCTCTGTGAGTTCAAGGCCAGCCTGGTCTACAAAGTGAGTCCAGGACCACCCAAGGCTACACAGAGAAACTCTGTCTCAAAAAACAAAACAAAACAAAAAAGCAAGCAAGCAGTAAGATGACTGGACACTTCAACTAATGAAAGACAGAAAAGTGATGGGTTCTTCTTTCCAGGCTGGCAAAGTAAAAAAAGACTGATAAAACAGGGTAATGCCAAACATGGGAGAGAGGCTGCTCTCAGCACTAGCTGGAACCAGTAGGAAAGAGTGGGCATCTTCCCAGGGTCTACTCTGAAAGGTCTCCCCAGTCTCCTTTCTGAGAGAACATGTCCCCAGAGGGTGGTGCTGTGTAGGGAGCCTGGCTGCTTTGGGAGCACTGCCACCAGGGCAGGCTTTGAAGGTAAGACTCCACCCCCACTCCTTCGCTCTATCATGACTTTTCTGCTTCCTGCTTTGCTCTAAAAAGCTCTCGTGGCCTTGAACTTCACCATGCTTTCTTTAGCAAAATGGACTAAAATGTCGAAAACCATTGAGTCCAAAGTACCTATCCCTTATCTCTTTTAACTGGGGGTGGGAGGGACGGAGGTGGGGGTGAGGCATGTGTACTTGACCACTGGTCCTCAGATGCCATGCTTTTTTGGCACGGGGTCTCTTGCTGGCCTGGTGCTCATAAGAAAGCTAGGCTAGCTGGTCAGTGGCTCCCAGAGATGACTCTCCCATCTCCGGCTCACCAGCACTAGAATTACAAGTGTATGTCAACACTCCCAGCTTTTTGTTTTCACACAGATTCTTGTGTGTGGGGTTAAGCTCTAGTTCCTTCAAGCACTTTACCAACTGAATGAACTATCTGCCTATCCTCATACTGGGAATGTTCAAAGTCCCTTTGATCCAAGGTCAAGTCTAGTAAATTTTTTTTTTTTTTTTAACAGAAACCACAGATGCATTGATAAACATCATGAGGGTTTTCAAGATAGGGCAGAAGTGGGACGATATTCTAACTATGTTCATAGGGCACTGAATAACACCCAAGCCATTTCATGTGCTGGAAAGCAGTACACAGACAGGGTCTCAGGGAAACACACACACACACACACACACACACACACACACACACACACACACACACACGCTGAGAAGTTTAATTAATACGCTCAGAATAGCCAGGAGGATACTAGGAGACCAACTCAAGAGTGCTGGGATGACAAAAAAGAATCCAGGATTTCTAACCTCAGACCACAGGAAAACCATGGGGTGCGGCTGACATGTAAACCAGATGGGTAGCGGCTCAGCTGTTAATCTGGCAGGGAGGAGAGGTTTGGCAGTCCCTGCTGTCCTGTTCCTTGTCACCCACAAACTCTGCTCCACTCCCCAGGCACAGACCAGGAACATCTCCAGCTTTCCCCCCATGCTCACACTTTGAAGTCTCACGAGACCAAAGCCAGCCTGAGACAGCGCTCAGCTAACTCTTCCTGAGGATGGCTGTGTGATATTACAGAGAACCAGTGTTCCATAAGCCAGCCATTTTCAACCGATGGCCATTCATAGCGGTAAGTGTTTTGCTATTAAGCGGCAAAGTGGATCTATTTATCCATAATGCTATGTGTGCACTTTAATTTCTAAAGGATACCTGGATGAAAGCTGCAGAGGAGTCAGTGAATTTTACCGTAATATACACTGCCACAGAGCTCAGAGTGAGCCACGTGCTCATCACAGTGTGACAGTTAACCTTCGTCACTGGGAGGCACCTGGGAGGTTACATAAGCAGAACTGTAATTCCATCTGTGAAGGTGTTTTTAGAGAATTGAGCAAGGGGAGAGCCTGCTAATGTAGGGGCACCATGGGCTGGGCCCTGCATGGAACAAAAGGAAAGAGCAGGAAGCTTGCTTGCAGCAGGTGTGCCATGCTTTACTTCCTGCTTCTGCAAGATTTCAGACTTGCTTCCGGCTCCAGGTAACAGGGCCAGCTACCCACCCACCCCTTTCTTTCACTAAAACTGGTTGCCAGGAGCAGTAAGACGGTTTGGCAGGTCGGATGGTTTCCCACCAAGGCTCGCAACCATAGTGTGATGGAAGACAGGAAGCAACGCTCACAAGCTGACCTCTGACCTACACATACACACACACACACACGCACACGCACACACAGGCACACGCATGCACACAACATCCATGCACGCATGCACTCGAGCACACACTGTCCCCCAACCTTAAATAAATAAATAAATAAATAAATAAATAAATGTGATAGTAATAAAAATGGGCTGTTAGGCTTTTGACTAGTCTCTACTCTTTCTAGCCAGATGGGTTTCGAGCAGTCTCGTTTTACCCTGCACTTCCTAGTTAAGAGAAACTGTGGGGTTTTTTGTTTTTGTTTTAATAGGTTTGCTGGTCGTCTGCATCTATTTTGTGTGCCTTACATGCTTTGTTTTATTTTGAGACAGTTTTGTTACTCAGCCAACCTGCAGCCTGGGATGACGAGGGTATACCGCCACACTCAGCTCATGTTTATTAATACAGTCCTTCCTTATTCGCTTTTCCTTCGAATGTACTGTTCTTACCAATTTCAACGTTACTGGTATGCTAGCGACGGCAACCGTCTGTCTACAATAAGTAATCTGTCTTTACTTAATTCACGTACCTTTTTACCGCACAAGGTTTTTCCTTAAAATAGGACTCCAATGCCTATAGTTTACCCACATTAAATTTTGCTCAATTCCCACCGATTTTTACAATTTCTTACATTTGCTTCAAAAAAAAAAACAAAAAACAAAAAAACAAAAAACCCACAAAATTGTCTGTCTACAGTTAGGTTTTAGAAGACTAGGGGTTTATTTCTGCTAACACTGTCAGAGTCATCCCTGTGTCATTCCTGCCACCTCCACTCCAGATGACGAGATGACAGCTGGCTCTGTCCACAGATAACATGCTCTTCTCAGTACCTTACAACTATTGTATATGAACTATTGTACTGAATTGTATTGTGTTGTGTTGTATTGTTGTACACAAACTGCCCCTCGCTCAGTGGGACTGCCAAGCATCATCTGTTCGGTTCCATTAAATTCTTTGGACTCCCGAACTGACAGCACATGGCTCCGACCACGAACACTTTTCTCAGTGTACTATGAAAATATGTGGGCCCAACCTGTGTCCACTTGCTTTTCTTCCCTTGCACTCATCTTGGCTCCTCCTCAGAATTATGCATTTATCCTTTTACATAAATATCAGGATTCTTTTTATTTTTTAAAAAACAAAACCCTCTGAAATTCCAATTGCAATAAACTCGCTTATTAATTTGTATTAAATACAATCATGTGCTTTATATATATATTATTTTATTTTTTGGGTTTTTGAGACAGGGTTTCCCGGTGTAGCCTTGGCTGTCCTGGACTCACTTTGTAGACCAGGCTGGCCTCGAACTCACAGAGTTCCACCTGCCTCTGTGCTTAATATTTTCATTCCTTCAGATTTTATTTCATATTTTTCACTAAGAATGACGTAGAAATATTACTGTGCTGGTTAGTGCGGTTTTCTGTTTTTGTTTGTTTTGTTTTGCTGAACTTGACACAAGCTGAGGTCACCTAGGAAGAGGGAATCTCCATTTAGAAAATGTGTCATCACATTGCCTCTAGGCAAGTATGTGGAGGGGCATTTCCTTGGATAATGCTTGACGTAAGAGGTCACTGGGATGGTGCCACCCCTGGGCAGGTGTTCCTGGAAAGGCTATGAAAGCAGGTTGAACAGGCGGGTGAGCAGTTTCCTCCGAGGCTTGGGCTTTAGTTCCTGTCTCGAGGATCCTGCTGCGAGTTTCTGTCCTGAATGCCCTTCTTAGCGGACTAGGACTGTTAATTAAAAGAAACTCTTTGCTTCCCAAGTTGCTTTGTCATGTCATAAGGCACATCAAAAGGGGGGGGGGGACACAGAAACCTCACCAGGAGTGTGAGATACTGCTGTGAATGATGTGGTCGTTGTGGGGAGAACTGTGGAGGTGTTCAGAACTATGGGCTAAAAAAAAAAAAAAAAAGTCATTGAGTGATCAGAGCTTAATGTGTTGTTCTGTAGGAGCCTAAAATATAATGTTGAAAGCAGTGCAGATGATGGAGGCCTGGCTTGTAAAGCTTCACAGCGAAGTTCTGAGAGTCCCTTGAAGACTCTATTGGCACCATTCGATATTTCAAGTTAAGAATCTGTGGTCGGGGGAAGGGTAGAAGGACCTGGAGGAGGAGACAGGAGCTCCACCAGGAGACCAACAGAGCCACTAACCAGGGCCCAGGGGGGCTTACAGAGTCTGAAGCACCAGCCAAGGACCATGCACGGACTAGACGTAGGCCCCGGACACAGATGGTCCAGATGGGCAGCTCAGGCTTCATCTGGGTCCCCTAATAAGGGGAACGGGGACTCTCTCTGACATGGACTCTGTTGCCTGCTTTTCAATCACTTCCCCCTTGGTGGGGCTGCCTTGCCAGGCCACAGGGGAAGAGGATGCACTCAATCCTGATGCGACTTAATGTGCTGGGGTAGGTCTGGGGAGTGGGAACCCCCTTATCTGAGGAGTAGGGGAAGGGTCATGGGGGAAGAGGGAGGAAGGGTGAGACTGGAAGAGGAGGAAGGAGGGGGCTACAATTTGGATGTAGAGTGAATAAATAAATAAATAAATAAATAAATAAATAAATAAATAAATAAGAATCTGTGGTTTGAGTTAGCTGGGGCTATGCCTTAAGAAACCAGCTGCACTTAAGAGCTCAGAATCACCACTGTGACCCCATTTGCTTTGCTAGAACAATCGAACCTGGTTACTGGGGCTGGGGAATTAGTGGTGAAATCTTCTGAGAAGTGGTTGCTCAGGGTCAGCCACCAGAAGCTGTGGTCTAGTGGGAGCCAAGGTTGTACCTTGTGTTGGCAGCTGAACTTGGTTAATGTGTGTCTCAGGTGGTGATTGGCTTCAAAGGCATGAAGGGGGGTCATGGGGAACAGCCGGGGCTTGGCTCTGTGAGAGAACAGGAGAAGCCACTGGTGTTGGTGCAGCCTCAGGTGCATGCAGTAGAACACCAGGACTGAAGGGGTCATCCAGCCCAAGGGAGGCTATTGGTGAAGGTGCATCCCAGTTGCAACAGAGACACCAGAGTTTTGGAGATGGCCAGCCCGTGGGATGAGCACCACAGATGGCAGAGCTGTAGAGAACCTATGAGATAAGCCATGTGTCCTGTGAGTGGCAGAGCTCAAGAGGAACACGGAAGATTGAGTGAATCTCAGATGGAGGCCATTGAGATACATGATTTAATATATACTGCTGGACGTTGGTTAATTTATATTGCTGGGTGTTAAAGCTGTTACTATGCCCTGGTTTTAAAGTGTGTAACTTTATTTTGCCGGAACTTGTAACTCAGAGACTTTGGACTTTTAGAGAGCCTTTGGATTTTCAAAGAGCCTTTGGATATTTTAAGGAGAGTGAACTTTTAAAGTATTTTAACTTTTTTTTTTTAAGACTGTGTCACTTTAAAAGTCATGCTCTATTTTATCTTATGGTATTAACAAGAGGCCTTGGGGACAAATAAGGAATTTTAACAGTGAAATATTTGTGTGTCAAGCTAACAAGAGGTCAACTGGGTTCACTGGTTTTTGTTTTGTTGTTGTTGTCAACTTGACACAAGCTAGGGTCATCTGGGAAAAGGACATCTCTATTGAGCAAATGCCTCCTTAAGATATACCTGCAGGCAGCCAGGGTTGGGGGGCACGCCTTTGAGCCTAGCACTCAGGAGGCTGAGGTAGGGGGATCTCTATGAGTTTGAGGCCAGCGTGGCCAGAGAAAGCCTGTTGGGGGTAGGGGAGAAGATTTGCCTGTAGGTTAAGTACATTCTGTTGATTAAAGATTGATGTGGGATGGCTCGGATCACTGGGGTGTCGCCACACCTGCACAGGTGGTCCTGGATGGGAGGCTAAGCAAGGAAGTTCACCTTGTTTCTCTACGGCTTCTGCTTAAGTTCCGGCCTCCAGTTTCCTGCCTGCAATTCCTGTCCAGATGTCCCTCAGTGATGAAGGGTGACCCCAGAGAGCTGTAAAACAAGACAAACCCTCTCCTCCCCAAGTTGTTTCTGACCACTGTGTTTTATAATGGCAAGAGAAACCCCCAACTAAGACAAATAGTTACCTCACATTCCTATGCTGCTCTCTTTGAAAGGACAGAAGGGCCTTCAATACAATATTAAGTAATTGTGAAAGGGGACATCCTTGCTGATTCCTAATGTTAGCTGAAACAGTTTGAGAGTTTTGACTTCTCCGCTGTTGGACACACACATACGCATGTCTGGGTGTGCCTTTTGTTAATTCTTCTCCTTCCCATTTTGCTTTTTCAGACTTATTATATTAGACATATCTACTGACTGTACCAGCCAGCTCTCCAGCCTGTGCTGTCCTGGCAAGCACACACTGACACAGTAGTATTAGTATTAGTATTCGTACCAATGACAGCGAGAAGAGCTTCCAGTCCTTAAACACCTAAGGTTTCACCAGAGGGAGTCACCAACTGCAGCCTTTTAAAATGCGCACAAATCTATTGGTTAACAACTCACTGTAAACTTCTTGCATAGATAATAATAGTCTACAATTCTTAAATATATCAATGGGGCCATAGTGATGGCTCAGCAGTTAAGAGTACTTAGTTGCTCTTGCAGAAGTTCTGGGTTTGAGTCCCATTATGGTGGCTCATAAAAAACAAACAAACAAAAACCAAAACCAACCAAACTTCAAAGTGTATCAGTATTTTCATAAAATCCACCACCTATCCCACAACTTCTTATCCCCTCTACCACTCTTCCCTCCCAAATCCATAGTTTTGTTTTTGTTTTTTCTTTTTTCTTTTTAAGCCTACCAAATCCATTGCGCGCTGCCTATGCGTGCACTGGGGAAGGACCATCTACTACCGGAGACTGGAGACGATCCAGTAGCTCTCAGGGAAAACTGACTCTCCACCACCACCACCACCACCACCATCTCCAGCAGCCACCGACTGTCAATAGCCCCTCCCCCAGTCCCTGCTGCGAATACCAAGATTTTAGGTGAAGATTTTGCTGATTTTCTAAGTGACCTAGGAGCCTTTCTGTGCTTCACTATGTCTTCGAGTAGTATAAGTGCCACCCAAACTTTATGTTCTTTAATATTTAGCTAAAATAGCTGGGGGGGGGGGGGAATCCACGCAGCCAGCCTACCCTTTTCCATGGCAACTCTCAGCTGCCCTACTTGTCTCTTCTACAGAAACTGGTCTATCCAGCTTTACCTTGGTTCTTGGATCAGTTTTGGTCGCTGGTATTTTACTGATGAATCAGCCCTATGTTTTTAAGTGTGCTGGCGAGGGTTATGCATGGCACTTTCCCGTAAATTCTACTACCCACTCACCGTGCACCCCCGTACCTTTTCTCTTCCCATTATTATTGCCTAATTCTTTTTATTTGTTTGTTTTCTGAGAAAGGATCTTGCTATAGAGCTCAGACTGCCCTGTAACTCGGGATCCTCCTGCTCCCACATCTTTCTCACTCTGTTTCCAAGGACTCTGTGGAAAAAAAAAAAAACAGTACTTGCTCATAACTTATGCAAGCAAGGCCTTACCTGTCTGACTAGGGTACAAGACTCCCTGCAGAATTTATCAAGGCAGAAAGGCTTGTGCGAGTGTAGACACAAGGGAGGGGACACTGTTTACACTGTTATTTCGAGTGCTAAAGGAATGTATTAAGGACCTTGGGTTGCTAGAACCAGCCACTGTGCTCTAAACCACTGGTGGCTTTTCTGTGCCTGGAATCAACAGCACAATGCTGTTTCTCAGGGCTTGGTCACTTACTCACCATTCTGGGCCCCTACTATGGGTTCCTGTTTCCCATCCTTGGGATGACGGGAGTTTGCCCTTTGTCCTTTCGACTAGCCAGCTGCCAGGTTTAGTTAGCTTTTCAGGGCTTTGTTTTGTCCCTGTTTTAGCTTTCACCTTTATCTGTTAATTTCTCTGTCCTTGTTTGTTTTGCCAATTTTCTATTAGGCTCACCTTTTCAAATTCTTACGGAACAAACGTTAGTCCTTAAGGTGGTTTTGTATCCCCAACCTTTAACACTAAAGGCAGCTTCCCTAGTCTAGATGATATATTATTCCATATTAGAAATTTTTACAAAGAGCAAGAAGAAAAATTACCAGGGATGGAAACAAAAATTTTAAGAGTCTCTAGTTCAGGCTGCCCTGGAAAATCCTTATGTAGCCAACGAACCTTTGACCCTCTGACCCTTGTGTCTGTACCACCGGAGGGCTGGAATTACAGGTCTACACCACATGGTTCATATCAGATGAAAGTCATAAGAGCCGCGCAACTAAGTCAGGGTATGAGCACACAGCTGGCGATCTCAGGGCAGAGCAGTAGCAGGCCAGTGGGATGACAACAAGATGACAAGAAGAGATGTTGTCTCCATTCCTCACACAGGCTTCGTTAGGGTTCCTACTGCTGTGATGAAACACCATGACCAAAAGCAACTTGGGGAGAAAAGGATTTATTTCATTCACAGTTCCATATAGCAGAGCAGTGAGGGCAGGAACTCAAGCAGGGCAGGAACTGACGCAAGGGGTGGGGGTTGGGGGGGGGGTTGGGGTAGGGGTGGTGGTGGTGGTGGTTGTTACTGGCTTGCTCAGCCTGCTTTCTTATACAACCCAGGACCACCAACCCAGGGACGACATCACCCACAATGGGCTGGGCCTGCCCCCATTGGTCACTAATTAAGAAAATGCCCTACAGGTTTGCCTGCAGCCCAATCTCATGGAAGCATTTTCTCAACTGAGGCTCCTTCCTCTCTGAAGACTCCAGCTTGTGCCAAGTAGACATAAAACTATCCAGGACGCAGGCCAAACCTGAGCAAAATCATCACCTCCCTCTCCTACCATGTAGGTGTTAGCGTGCATTTTACATTCTGGAAAAAGTGGTTGTGTTCATAGACCAGTCTAAAAAATATATATATAGCATTTGCTTGTGGTGTATCCCTTTGATTCCAGAAATAGACAGAGGAAGGCAGTGCACCAGGAGTTCAAAGCCAGCCTGTTCTACACAGCCAGTTCCAGGTTAGCCAGGGCTAAAAGTGATACCTGTCATAAATAAGTAAGTAAATACCTACCCACCACCAAACAAACAGACAAAACATATGCAAAAGAAAAACTACTTCCAGAACAAATCCTGCAGTCAGTATGTATTTCAGCCTGGTCTTAAAACTTTGGCCCATTGTTAGACTGAGGATACAGCACAGTGTTACAATGCCTGGCTAGCATCCACAGCGCCCTGGGTTCAATCTCCAGCGCCATTTAAAAAAAAAAAAAAATCACTTGTACCAGTAATCCTAAATTAAGCCACATCTGAACTCTGATTGGACAAAGGCCTGCTCTTGGGTTACTATGCAACCCATGCTGGTTGCTGGGGGAAGGAGAAGGACCAATCCTTCTGAAGCCACTGAGCGCCCAAGTGAGAGGAGACCTCATCTCAGCTTCCAGCAGCATGTTTTAGAAATGGATGTTGAAGGGGCCAAGGCCTATGCATCCTGCGGTGCCGTGGGAGGCTCTGACCTACTTAGAGCCCCATCTATGACCACAAGCCACGCTGCTAGTCCCTTAATCCTAACTACGGGGATTTCTGAGGTGTTAAAGGTCCCAGCCTGGCCTGGGGGCATTTGAGAATGACACTCAAATAGAATCGCGCTCATCTATGCTCTATTAACTCAGAATTAGTTTATGATCTGGGAAGAGTCTGGACTCATGCTTCCATTTTTAGACCCTGTGACAAGGGACTGGAAAGGAGACTCAACCGCTTTAAGGGAATACATTTTAAAGGCTCTGACTCATGACAATAGTTAACATGCTAATAATGTATCTAGGAGTTAAAGCAAGAAACCTCTTTTCTGGGCCGCTAGCTAGTCTTTATGAGAGCCAGAACCCCAAGGAAAATTTAATATCTTATATGCTTCCTTCACTTTGTCCCCAAAAGCTTTCCTCAGCAAGTTCCAATAATAAAAATGTTACTGAAGTGACAGCAAGTCTTTCCAGTAGCCACCACCTAGTGTGCCTGCAGCCTTCAGAACCTGTGAAGAAATAATCTCTTCCCTTCTGGTCAAACACACTTTGTGAGGAAAGCGTCACAGCTCCACCTTAAGTGAACAGTCACAACAACTGCATGGCCCCCTGTAGACCCCCCAACAGCCGGCCTGAGCCTGGACACTAGTGCACACATGAGAGTGCAGAGTCCCCAGAACCCCATTGCAGGAGGGGCAACGGCACTGCTGCCAACAAGTCCAGACATGCCAAAAAGGTAGAGTAGGGCTCAAGGGTTCTAAGGCATCAGGCCTCTTAGAATACACTGGCTGGCTCTTCTTTAATGTGTCTCTTCTGCACTAGCAACAGCAACAAAGAGAAGCAACTCCCCACCCTCTTGTACAAAGACAAAGACTGGACTCCACTTACGGAGAGCAAAACACAGGCTCTGACACTATAGACCAAGGCTCTGCATTAATTCTAAGCAAAAGCCCTTTCCCCGTTTTTCACAAAACCTGTGCACGCGGCTACCCAGCAGATTTCGCACCTTACGCTCTTTAAGTACTTTTCTGTCTGTGGCCATTCTTAGCAAACAAGCATGAGTTAAAGCCTAGTGGGAAAAGAAAGTTGGGCACAGCAGAGCTGAGGTGTGTTTTCAGTGTACAGGATGACTGAGGGACAGGTGCGTCAAGAAGCTTGTGAATAATGGGATGGGTATGAGGACGAAGTGCCTGAGGCCAATGCCATGTTTCCATCACAATACTGTTGGCACCTCTCATGTGGCCTTGAGATGCAGGAATGTCATTGGTTCCTTCACGCACGTCTGTGCTGTAGTATTTGCCAAGAGGGGTCAAGGACTAACACGCCTGCTTCAAATATCTATATACTCAACCCCTCCCACCTCAACAGGACTCTCAGTTCTGTACACACCTGTCCCGTCGCCTCGTCTTCGGTCCTTTATTTTGTGTGCGCTATACTTCTCCCAGCCATCTGAAGCTATAAGATCATATCTCTAGGCACTTCAGGCAGTGTGGCTGTCCTCCAAGGGTTTATTTATGAGGCCCAGGAGGGAGCAGCCCAGTGTAAACAGCTCCGCAAACATAAAACGAGAGGCGGGTTGCTTCTGACTAAGAAACTTGGTGTAACCTTCAAACTGATTTCGTTCAGCTGAGCTCCTATTGGATGCTCAGAGGATTTTGACTCGGGGTTTTGAGTACTCCTCATGAGAAGAGTGCGCTTACCAGACAGAGGACAGAAAGGAACTGAGGCACCTTCACACAGAAGCTTGTATCCCAAAGGGGGCTCATCCTCACACAGGGGTATAGAGCAATCATTCTCAACCTTTCTTTTTTGTTTGTTTGTTTGTTTTGTTTTTGTTTTTTGAGACAGGGTTTCTCTGTGTTAGTCTTGGCTGTCCTGGACTCGCTTTGTAGACCAAGCTGGCCTCAATTTCATATTGGTGCATCTGCCTCTCCCCCCCCCCCCAGTGAGATTAAAGGCGTGCGCCACCACGCCCGGCTATGGTTCTCAACCTTTCTAATGCTCCGATCCTTAACACAGCTCCTCATGTTGTGGTGACCCCCAACCATACAATTATTTCATTGTTACTTCATGACTGTCATTTTGCTACAGAGCAGTCTCTCAGTTCCTAAGATCACTGGAAATATGTGTCCTCCGACGGCTGCAACTCACAGGTTGAGAACCGCTGGTACAGAGGAACCAGTACAAGAGGATCATGGGACGGGGCACAGTGCAAAGGAAAGAAGAATGACAACCCTGGCAAAGAGCAGACAGTTGAGGGTACTCGGAGCAAAGGGAACGGAAAAAGGAAGGAAAGGAACAGGGCTTAAATAAAATTATATTTAGAATATTCTACCTGAACTTAAAGGGAAGGCTGGGAACTTCTTTTGGAGGTGTGGGTCTCCATCAGTTCTCTTACAGCAAAGCCTTCAACCGATGACTAATGGATAGCCCTGAAACTTCAAGAGTCTGCTTCCCACGTGTTTTCTATTCTCATTCTATGCCAGTTAATCATCTCATTTTCCTCTCCCAACGGACACGCTCATCTCTCTGCCTGCCTGCCTCCCTCCCTCCCTCCCTCCCTCCCTCCCTCCCTCCCTCCCTCCCTCTCCATATCCCTCCAGTTGAAATAACCCAAACTCCCTAGGATTACAAAACAAACTTTCCAATATTATTACTGCAAACATTTCCTCTAAATATAGCCTCCATAATGTTGAGAAAGGAAAAATATCCTTGCCAGGTGACCCTATTTACTTTCCTTAATCTCTGTTACTCTATCAGCTGACTGTGTTCAGGACTCATTGCCAGTGTTGACTGCTTGACTGCTCAGGATCCTACTGACCCACAACTGTCCAACTGTCCATCTGTCCATCTATCCACATAAAACCACATTAGTTCATTAGGAATTAGAGACTGAGGCAGGAGATGCTGGCGCACGCCTTTAATCTCAACACTTGGGAGGCAGAGGTAGGCTGATCACTGTGAGTTTGAGGCCAGCTTGGTTTATAAAGCTGGTCCAGGACAGCCAAGGCTACACAGAGAGACCCTGTCTCAAAAAACTAAAAAAAGCTGGGCGTGGTGACCCATGCCTTTAATCCCAGCACTCAGGAGACAGAGGCAGATGGATCGCTGTGAGTTCGAGGCTAGCCTGGTCTACAAAGTGAGTCCAAGACAGCCAAAGCTACACAGAGAAACCCTGTCTCGAAAAACAAACAAATAAAGCCCCCCCCCAAAAAAAAAGAAAAAAAAAAAAAGAAAAGAAAAAGGAATTAGAGGTTGATTGCTATAAACAGCAGGCCACATATGCTTTTCATAGTAAAGCTGCATATCTATAACTGATTCTATATTGCCATGGTAGATCTTAGAATGCCTTGTGGCTTTTGATGAAACGGTTAATACTTTTTAACTCTCAACCTACAGATTTCCTTTAAAGCACTACACGGACAGTTACTTGTTGTTTATGTGTGTCTGTCTGTGGATAACCATGGAGGGCTGAAGAGGTTGTGAGCTGCTGGACCCATGCATGCTCTTAAATCCTGAGCAGTCTCCCAGCTCCACGCCTTGTCTGTTAAGCTGTTCACAGTCCATTGGGTGTTTGCATCTGATTACCTCATTTTACACCATCGCTGGCAGGATGCAGGGTTCCTCTTTTTCTTGACTTTCATTCTTAGTATCCCCGCCTCCCACCTTCATTACTCTCTATCTAATTTCAGAGTTGGGAAGTTCAGTTTTTATCTGACGTCTCCTTTAGAGAGTATGAAGTAACAGTGAAATAATTGTATGGTTGAGGGGGCGGGGTCACCACAACATGAGGAGCTAATATTAAAGATCGAAGCATTAGAAAGGTTGAGAACCATAGCCGGGTGTGGTGCTGCACACCTTTAATCCCAGTATGTTCTCCATGTGACCCCTGCACCCTCCAATCAAGACAAAGCTTCTTATATAATGTGTGCTTAAGGCTGGGAAGAGTGTGGGAACTCTATACTTAATTTTAAAAAATACTCATTAAAGCTCAGAAATATATGCAGTTCTCCTATGTCACTGCCTGTCACCACCAGACGCAAAGACCTGTGAAAGATTCAAGAGTCACACGTGCCTGTCTGAGCGTGTGCCGGTTTGTTTGGCACTATCTGGTGAAACCCTGCCCTGTGGAGATGTCAAGGTGCCCATCAGAACGGGAGGGTCGCAAAATCAAGAGACTACTTTTTATCCTTTTGCATTGTGTATAACCAACTTGCTTATTAAGCAAAGTAAGTCCATAAAATATACACCACAGCAAGACCCTGGGTCTTGCAAAAGCTGAGCTTCACTTAGGCAACTGTGTAGTGCAAAGCAAGGGCTTTTCCACGGTGGGCTAAGACAAAGGGACTCGGCTTGCAGCAGGCTGACGAGATTGACACAGATCTCAGAGCTGTGGAACTTTGCATCCTAAGTCAGCACATAGTTGTTATTTTTCTCATGTTATGAGTTTTTAGGGTCTGATTCACTCCTCTTCCCAGACAGTCTGGCAAGACGAGGTCTATCTCAGAGATGACGAGCAAATGGAGAACTTATTTTAATTGCATCAAAAGTAAAGAGAATTTGCGAAATGTTTTTTTATCAGCTGTAGTTATTTCAGCATTTACTAATTTGGGTGCAGCTAGCATAGCATATGGAAAAAAGATCATCTGTTTCTTAGTATTAAAAGTATTAAGATTGTCTTTTTAAAAACAAAAGCAACCCTCTTGTTATTTGTGTACTTTTATCAACACTAGACATTAGTGCACTAAAATCCTTTCACTCCCTGCGTGGAACACACTTGTCAACTTAGATTACTGCACTGGCCTCCTGAAATGGCAATTCAGGAGGCAATTCAGGAAATGGCACGCATGTACGTGTACCTCATGGCGGACGTAACGCAAAGCCGGGGCACTAGCCATCCTTCCACGTGTATACAGGCAACAATGAAACTACAGTGCTCCTTCAGTGGTCATGAAGTGTTGGCTCCAGGACGTGAAGATGCTCAAAGCTTGTATGTCACACTATGTCACAGTATTCACATATAATCTGAGTACATCCTCCACAGAGCTTATGCCGTATCTAGATAACTTATTATACCCAATGCCACTGTCAGTGGTATGGAAAATGGTCTTCCTGTGTTACAGAGAGGGGAGGGTGACAAGGAAGAACGTTCTAGACATTTTCAATATAGATGCAACCTTCTCACGTACATATTTTTGGATTTCCACTGAGTCTCTGGTGGCTTGAAACTGTGGATCTGGACTCTATGAGGAATGCAAGCAGTAAAGGAAGCTGGGGCATTTGTTAAACAAGAGAAGTGTGGGGCTTCCAGGATGGTGAGAAAAGACAAGCTGTGCTGAATGCACAAAGCAAGAATGGCAGGAAGAACTATCTAGAAAGGACCCCACAGCAAGGGAGGCCAAGCTTGTGCCCTTCCTGTGGGAAGTCTGGGTGGCACGCAGACAGGCAGGCTGGAAGGCACACGTGGGCAGAAGAGGTGAGAATCCATATGTTGAAAAGGAGCTTGCATCGCCTCTGGTGACTAACCACTTCTGTGTCCCCTCTTCAAGGTGGCATCAGATCAGGGCCCCCTCACAGTCACCTTCCTGTAGGAGGTCCCTGGGAACCCACACATCCAGGGCAGGGCCTGACAACACTTGTCTCTTTAACAAACTCTGCTATTGCTACTGATCCATGGTCCACACTTTGAGCAGCGCTTCCCTAGACCAAAACCTAGCCAAAGCAGGCAGGGGGAGGAAGGAGGGAGCAGGAGGGATACACCTGCTGTGGCAGGGGGAGGATGGGACATGTGAGGGAGGGTCAGGAGACATGGGCTGAGCAGTGTCCTGTCATCTCCTGGATCTCATGTGCAGCACGTGTAGAAGGGCAAGACCCCTCTAGTTTTCTAAACGTGGGCCAGGTACCAGGTTTTATGAGCTGAGAGCTGCCTCTTTTATGAGGTACTACAGAGCGGGACAAAGCTTGGTATATGTCTTCCCCCATTTATTTATTTATTATAATTTATTCATATTATATCTAGATTGTATCCCCTTGATTGTATCTTCCCTGTTCCCACTCTCCCTCCCTCTTCGGCCCTATTCCCCTCCCCTAGACCTCTGAATGCATCCATCAGGATAGCCTGCTTCCCCTTCCTCTGTGTGCCAGTATGGTCTACCCGCCAAGAGGAGGTGATCCAATCAGGAGCCCCAGAGTTCATGTCAGAGGCAGTTCCTGCTCCCCCCACAACTGTGGAGAATGAGCTGTTCATTGGCTAGATCTGCACAGGGGTGTCTAGGTTCTCTGGTATATTTCTACAGGTGGGGGAGGGGGTGGAGACAGAGCTAAGTGTAGCTCTACAGAGCAGGGTGGACCTTAGTATATCTCTGGAGGGAACTACGTGTCTCCAAGATGAGAGGGGGTGTTACTAAAGCCTACTAGAGTGCCTGAGTAACACCCACTCAAGGCCATTTATTACAGAATGCCAGCCACACCTGGGCGTAGCCAGGTCTACCAGAAGGGGGGCTGGTGGACTTCGCGTCATCTGTAAGACAAAACTGGTTTAGGTCAAAAGAAAAAGGAAGGGTTGGATGTAACACTGTTGAGAGTCAATTCTTTACAAGTCAGCCTTGATTGACAGAAACAGGCCCCTCTGGCCCTCTCAAAACTACCCATCAGGAAAGCTAGTCAGTCCTCACACGAAGGACATCCATCAATGGTGGTTCTAATGCTCATACTCTCTCAGTCAGGCCCACTCTGATCAGGTCACCAAACATCTTCTTTTGGGGCTGGGCCCAGGAAAACACCGTTTTTCCATTCCCAAAGCTCGTTTAATCTAATTAAGGAGTCAAAAGATTTCTAAGAACAGGCGGCATGACAATAAAAGGTGTCAGAAATGAGTACACGATTAACTGAAAAGTGAATTAATTAACAGGCAAAGTTGCCCTAAGAACTGAAAGGAGGGAGCAAAACACGTCAGAGGAGGTCGGAAAAGGAAAGCTGACCTTCTGAGCTGGCCCCTGCATCTCCGAAGGGAGCCCCGTTACACTGAATTAGCTCTAAGGTCTCAGGGCCTGTGTCTGCAATTGCACAATTCCTCTTCTTGTCAGCCTCAACCTCACACTGACGGCCACAGCCATGTGCCTGTCATATCCCCATCCTGTGAGAGATAAGGCCCAAGCCCATCTAGAGCCACAGAGGCCCACGGCCAGATCTCCCACCTACTGCTTCTCTCTGTGACAATGAAGGCCCACTCCCCACTCCAAACAGCTGAGGCAAGAAAAGTGTCAAGTCAGGTCAGAGCCTGTAGCTCAGTGGTAGAGGAGTTGTCCTGAAGCTGCAAGGCCCTGATTTTTCGACCCAAGTATACCACACACACACTTAAGACAGTATCGGGATTGGGTAACGTTAACTACACTTAATAGTTACTAACTATCGAGCTGTGTGCTCTTAATCCCAGCATTACAGACACTCTAGGCTGGGTACATATGATTATGTTTCTCCTGCACAAATGCAAAAATTAGAAAAGCAAGAAATCACAACCCACAGGTGCCCACTCACTTTCCACCGTCTTCTCCCTCGGATTGTGACAACTAAAGAAAGTCTCCAGAAACCGCCACATGTTGGTAAGGGGGACAGAACTGCCCCTAATTGAGAACCACTTAGCGCAACTAATGATAAGTATACACAGCAGAGTTCAATGTGAATGATTGAGCATTTAAAAACAAAAACAAAAACAAACTGGATAGGGAAATGGTCCAGTGACTAAAGCACTGCCACGCGAGCATCGGGCTGGAGGTTGGATCCACAGATGCAAGTAACGCTGGGTGAGTATCGTGCAACTGGAAATCTCATCCCTCCTGCAAGATGAAAAGTGCAGACAGAAAGAATCCCCAGAAGCTAGTGGGTCAGCTAGCCTGGTACACACAGCAACAGGAGCCCCTCGTTCAAACAAGGTAAAAGGAGACAGGTGACATATATTTAAGAATGTCCTCTGGCCTCCATGTGCATGTCGTCACACATAAGTGTGCATGCATGCATGCACCTCCACTCACATACACAAAAGCAAAATAACAAAATAAAACAATTCAGAAAGCCCGGCATTAGAATATACAAAGCAGTGTTTATCTAGATACCAGTCACTAAAGAGGATACGAAGTCCATGTTTTGCCCTCAACTGTACTGAATTATGATGTTTTCTTGGTTTTGTTTATTTTGGTGTTTTGAAACAATGTCTCATATAGCCAGGTTAGGTTGAACTTGCTTTGTCCCCAGAGATGACCTTGAACTCCTAATAGTCCTGCTTCCACCCCACGGAGTCCCAGTTAGTGGCCAACTCAACCTGTGGGAGGCAGAATTTGGCCTGGGAAAGAGGCCAAAGTGGCTCACGACTGACCCGCCCACACCCCGCCTCAGAGGACCTCACAGCCCAAGGATCATTTGCCACCCACAATTAAAGCCTGGGCCCCATTCTCTGCAACACAATTGAAGACAGGGAAAGGGGCAAGACGCCTCTGGCTGGGGTGTATAAAATACATGCCTTATGGAACCGTCTCTAGATCTCATATCTGCCATTCTGCTTCTTTAGAGAGAAGGTTAGAAGTGAGTGCTCCACCATTTGCCAGAGAACTGGGGAATGAACACATTCCCAAGACAAACCTGAGAGGCTGCAGGCTGAAGGCTTTTATTTAAAAAGCAAGCAGACGATCAGAAAACCTAAAACTGCTGTTAATGGATATCTCTCAAGAATCACAAAGGGGAAGCCTGTTTCTGTTACTATAAAAATTTATAACCTTACTTTAAGCATCACTGCGAACACATAGAATCACCAGGGCACGCCTGAGGCCAGAAGCAAACACTGCTGTGCATGCTTCTCACCCTCCAAGTTCAAAGGCCATCTAGCTAGTCCTGCCACTTACTGAGAGTGTCAATCAAAGATGAGCAAGAACAGATGGCAGCCAAGGTGTCTGAAGGAGACCTGGGCAGTTTACCACATGCAGATGGGACACACAGTCATTTAATACCATCATCATCATCATCATCATATCTGCCGCCACCCTGCTGCCTCCCACAGTACCTGTGGACCTCACTCCCTGCCCCCCCAACCCCAACACCTACCCCGAGCTACCCATGAGTCCTCTGGTGGGCAGCTTGTAGCTTGTGTCTTCTCTAGCATTGGCAGTTCTGTCTCGCCCGTCCCACCCAGGAAAGAGCACAGCAAACTGGCTCTGCCCAGTTCCCACAAGTGGGCAGGTGGCTGGCAGGGAAGAAATCCCCAGAGGAAGGCATGCAATTCCACTTGAGCAGTCCCAACCAGGTTAGGGTCATTTACACTAGAGATCATTAACCAGGTGCTCAGGCCTCTTGGCATTAAGTGAGAGTTTGCAAGTTGAAAGAATGTTACCAAACACACAGTTTGGGTCACCAGGAAAAGAGCACATCAGTGTCCAGGCAGGAGCCAAAAATGAGGTCACCTGTGACTGGGAGAAGAGGGGACACTGATTTCTTCTGAAGCTGCCAGGGTCTATTTGCTCTTCCTGCTCTCTTCTGGGGGGACAAGCATCACCACACGGGCAAAGCAGCCTACAGGGATGGAATTGTACACAGGTAAGGAGTCCTAGATTTTTCTCACCAATTCTCAAACATCCTTTTTGGTGGCGGTTTCAGCCCTACAATCTCACGTCACCCGCAAAAAGAATGGTGAGTCTATCTAGTTATTGAGCTGTTCTGTTTGCCCCACATCTAAAGACCCGATACCACATGATTTGCAAGGAAAACAAGCCACCATGACACGAGAAGGGTCAGAAGTTCAATTTCACACATTACAAAGGCCCATGGTTTTGAAGGTTCCTGACAAACGCTTTGTTTCCTGACACGTTCCAAGCTATCCCCACAAGGTTAACTTCCTCCTTCTTCCTAACCCGTGAAACCAGACAGAACATATTTGCTCCGTCTCAGCCTTTGTGTGAGGTGCCCAAGCGCTTCTTCTTGTTTATGCTATGTCCCCCAAATGCATCCTTGCCCTGGCCTTCCATAATTCCATTTTCCTCAAATTACACACTTGCCATATAACATATTTTGTGGCTAAAGCTTTTACTTTCCTTTCCTCTCTTCCTCCTCCTCCTCCTTCTCTCTCTCTCTCTCTCTCTGGGGGAGAATGATCCCCCACACTGTTCAAGTGACCTCATGGAAAGACAGCTTACTCCAGGAAATTAATTGCTGTATTTTTCTAAGTGACATTTACATTAAGTCCTCTTGAACTTATAATAAGGAAAATATAAAATGTCCACTGCACTTTCCCTAAAAGGGGATAACACTTTCTATTCTGAAGACCGGTAAATATGAGAAGACAGTGAGAAAGGAGAGAGTCACAGGGCACCTCACTTCCCAGTTCTAAAACTTCCTGACAGGAAGCCTCTCTCCATAGAAGAACAAAATGATAAAAATCTGTGAAGCTTTGTGAAAACCAAGGTTAGGAACCATATAATTTATCCCCTCATATTTCCTGTGAAGGTCTACAAATCACATCCTAGGAAGTAAATCCCAGGGATCTAGACGCACACCTGTCCCATGGCACCCCAGACGACCACACTGGCTGTGCTTTTAATCAAAACAAATACATAATGAAGTCTAAAAGGAAAGATCTGTCCTTATCTCAACCTAGAATTTTGCACCAAATGTCTGAACTCCGTGTGACAGATCTTTTCACTGTGTCTATTTCTGACATTTCAGGAAAGCAGCAGTGACAAATGCAGTCATTTATTCATGGGGAGGGCACCGGAGAATTAGCCGCATAACCATTCTCAGTGCTGTACACTGGGAAAAAGCTCCAGGCGAAATGACAGAGGCTAAGCACATGAGGAATGGAGAAAAATTATTACGGTATACTTTTTTATACAGGTATCAAGGCATGCTAAAAATATTCAATATGAGAGAGAGAGAGAGAGAGAGAGAGAGAGAGAGAGAGAGAGAGATGTAAGTTCAAAGACTCCTCTAAATTCTAGCTCATGTAGGTTAACGCTCACGGATCCACAACATGAGATCAAGAAAAGGCAGAGCCTTTGTCCATACTTACCAGATTCCAGGCAGGAAAACCTCCTTTAAGCGGGAGAGGGAGAGGAAGGCTGGTCTAGATGCAGATGGTTGCTCTGTTTCCCCTAACAACAGCAAGAATGGAATAGGAATCCTGGTCTCTCCAGTTCCCTACAGGCAATCAACAGCCTGGAACAAGAGGGGCGGAGCAAGGTGCTGGAGGGGAGGGTTCAGTAGCTACTGCCCAGGTATGGCCACACAGGGCTTCCCTCCAGGCAGCAAGCCCTGAAGCTGTGCTGAGCTGGCTGTGCAGAAAGCTGTCTGGGCTGGAAGCTGCTGCTGATGCCTGCCTGTCTCAAACCAGCAGCAGATTCAAACATGGGGAAGACGGAAAGAGCTCATCTCAGGGGCTGCCCAGCCAATGACTATAAGCGGAACCTGCTGGACTCAAGAGACACAGAGAACAACTCAAGCTCCGTAATGCTGCTCTGCAGCCAAACTTCACCTTGGAAGTTCACAGCCAAGTTTTGTTTTGGTTTTGGTTTTTTGAGACAGGGTTTCTCTATGTTATCTTGGCTGTCCTGGACTCGGTTTGTAGACCAGGCTGGCCTCGACCTCACAGCCTCTGCCTTCTGAGTGCTGGGATTAAAAGCGTGCGCCACTGCACCCGGCTGATTGCCAAGTTTTAAGAAGTGTGCAGTCGCTGGGCGTGCTACTTTAATCCTAGCACTCGGGAGGCAGAGGCAGGCTGTGAGTTCGAGGCCAGCCTAGTCTACAAAGTGAGTCAGGACTGCCAAGGCTACACAAAGAAATCCTGTCTCAAAAAAACCCCAAGAAGTGTGCAGTCTGCCCCAGGTGATATGGGACCTCAGAGTCTCTGAGCCATTTGGAATGCTCCTTTTACAATGAGTGGCAGGGTGTCTCCTTGGTGTCCACAGCCATGTTAGGAAGAATAGCTAAAGGAGCAAGGGCACCCCTCCGGACATTTCTTATCAGACAAAATGACCCTTCATTTTCAGTCACTAACGTTGGCTGGCATTTAACTTAGTTGACATTGAGCATATCTCTTAACCACCCTGATCCTCAGCAAACGAAGCCCTGAGACCTCCTCCCTGCCCCGGGTGGAGAATCAGTGAGATCCTAGGGTTCTAGAGAGCAACATGCCTCCACCGAGGTGCCTTTAACCCTTCTACGTGTCCTCACCCTTCAGCACTGAACACCTATCTTCCATCAGCCCTGGCTGCTTCTATCCCCTTCCCTCAGTGAGGAGACTGACTGGAGAGAGGCACTGCGTGGGCTGGCAGAGCTCCTGCCTAGCAGGTGCAAGGCCCTGCTGGCTTCATCCACAAACCCATACATGGGTTAACACAAGATGCTTCTCCCTTTGGCCAATGCTTCCAACATGTTGGAGGCCCCACTCTTAAATTCAGTGTTGAAACCAATGGTCAGAGAGAGGTAGGGGGTAGGGAGAGACAGACAGACAGGCAGACACACACACACACACACACACACACACCACACACACGTGGGGGGGGGAGAGACAGAGATCCAAGGGGGGGCGGAGGCCATGACCCCTCAGACTCAACCCTGTCTGGGACACCAAGCAGCAGTCCAAGATAGAGGGGGCCTCAATTCAAAGGCTGGGACAAACTCCAGTTCTAAGGGCCAAGAATGCAGCAAGGAGGAGCTGCCAGCACAGCCAGGGGTCTTTTCCTTTGTGAGGCACTTAAGATCAGGGCTTACTGGTACCCCCACCCTTTAAAGATGGGGATGAGGAGTTTAAGAGGATGCTGGAGCCTACCTGGGTCAAGAGACTGCCATCCCCATCTGCTGGTAGCACTTGCATACTGCAGTCACGAACCCTACTCCATCTTCAAATCCACTCTGGAGAGGCAGCCATGGAATTCCTGCTTTGTCACAACTACCCCCTGACGGGCAGCTTGGCAGCTCAAGGACTGCCTTCGTTCTTTCCCACCAGATCTTATTTCCAACCCTACCCCTACCCCCACCCCCCCCCCCCCCCCCCCACACACACTTTAAAAAAAAAATGTCTTTCTCTTCTTCCTAGCTAACATCTGGGAGCATGGTTATGAAACCAAACTTCTCAGTAGGCACAGAGAAAAGAGGAGAGCCAGAGTGCCCCACACACAGAACAGAAAGAGCCACACTACTGAAAGGAAAAAAGGTATTCCCAAGTACACTGAAGAAGGCAGCCGAGGAGTCTGAAAATACCAAAGAAGGGAACACACTGGGGGAGAGAGAGAGAAAGGGGGGGTGGGGGGAGGCAGAGAGAAGAGACAGACAGACAGACAGACAGACAGACAGACAGACAGAAACAGAGACAGAGAGAGACAGAGAGGGTGTGTGTGTGTGTGTGTGTGTGTGTGTGTGTGTGTGTGTGTGTACGATGCTCGGGGGTTCCTGTGCAACTAGAGAATGGGTTGGCACTCGGTTACATTTAAATCAACGTTTCTGACCATTTCTCTTCTTCCAGGCATCCATTCATCCCTCCGAAGTATTCTACATAGAGCAAGTTAGAAACCACCAATGCCAATCTTAGGAGGGAAAGTACCAGACGTGAGGGCTGTGTGTGGAGAAAGACAACTTTAGGAAATTCATATTTAAGAGAGTCAAGTCATCCTTAAAAACACTTTGATTTATAAGAAGGTAACAGAGGAGAGAGCACAATAAATGTAGGTTTCATAAGCAGCTGCCAGAAGGCCCAGGAGGCTGGCAGCGGTACAGCCGCAGGAGACCGACTGGTATCTGAAGTGTATCAGAAGAGGATGCTGCTGAGTGAGGAAGACAGGACTGCCCGAGCTTCACACCCGTTTTTGTAGCTGAATCACTGCAGCATATTGTTTGTATACTATTGCAACTACAGTACTAGAAATCTCATTTATAATAAGCTTAATTTTATACTAAAATAATCGAGAGGTAAATTTCAGTAGCTCTGTCTTCCATTCCGAGTACACAGATAAAGTAGCACCAAGAAGCAACTCATCTGTAAAATGGCTTTGATCAAGTAGTCCAGTTCAACAATGGGCTGCATCCCCGTAGAAAGAGGGGTGAGAGCCAGACCTGTTAGGGTAAATATAAAGAATGTAGCTAGAGCTAGGCGGTGGTGGCACACGTCTTTAATCCCGGCACTCGGAAAGCAGAGGCAGGCCGATCTCTGTGAGTTCTAGATCAGCCTGATCTACAGAGTGAGTTCTAGGACACACTTTACACAGAAAAACCCTATGTCGAAAAACCAAACCAAACCAAACAAAACAAAACAAAAAAAAAAAAAAAAAACAAAACAAAACAAACAAAAAAAAAAAAAGAAGAGAGAGAAACACACACACACACACAAAAAAAAAAAAAAAAGAAAGAAAGAAAGAAAAGAAGAAGAAGAGGAGGAGGAGGAGGAGGAAGGGAAGAGAAAGAAGAATGTTGTTAAAGACCACACTAGTTGGGGAAGGAGCAGGTGCTCCCTTCGGTTCTATGCCTCTACCAGCCAGCTGGCGAGGTGTACAGCATAAACTCCCCGCTATTGAGTGAACCTTAACTCCACTTAGACACCTGTTGGTTGGCACCAGGATATAAGGGTTGCTACTGCACCTTGGGATATGTTGACATTCTGGGTACTGTTGTGGTTTATAGGTGTCACAGCTGGGTAAGACTATTGGCTACTTTTCCCCTCAACATCTTGGATAGCATCTTCTAGCACTATGAAAGTAGTCCTCAAGGAGGCTTCTGAGTCAGACAGCTCGATTCTTCCAAACCATTATATTTACATATTTATTTATGTATAGGTATGTGTATGTTTGTGTAACAATAATAATTAAAGAAAATGAAGGCATGAGTTTAAGAGGAGGCACGAGGGACACAAGAAGGGCTGAAGGGAGGAGGTACTGATGTAAATATAGGACACACACATAAAATTCTAAAAATAAAAGATTAAAAAAAGATAAATGAAGAAGAAAAAAGAATACCGTTCAGCCAGGTATGGTGGCGCCACCTATAATCCTGGCACTTATGAGGATGAGGCAGCAGTATTGACAGCTTGAGGTAGGTGGGCTGAGAGCATCGGGCTGGGGTACATAACAAGGCACCATTAAAAGAAAAAATGGGGGCTGGAGAGATGGCACAGAGGTTAAGAGCATTGACTGCTCTTCCAGAGGTCCTGAGTTCAATTCCCAGAAACTATATGGTGGCTCACAACCATCTATAATGTGATCTAATGCCCTCTTCTGGTATGCAGATGTGCATGCAGGTAGAGCACTGTATACATAAAACTAAATAAGTCTTGAAAGAAAGAATGAGAAGGGAGGAGAGAACCCAGAGACCTGCCCCTCTCGTGTGTGTGTGTGTGTGTGTGTGTGTGTGTGTGCGCGCGCGCATAGTCTTGCCTTCTTCTTAGCTTCTATGTTTTCAAAAGCTTGTAACTAACCAGAAGTTTACCACCAAGGCCAACATAGGCTGCTGCAGGAACAACACAGGCTACATGACAACATCCACCAGTCGGTTACTTGAAACAATCAGAAATGAAGCCAACAGAAAGAATACACTGCTGTGAGCCCTGGGTAGCTATGTACAATATCTATATTATATATGGTTATATCATAAATATATATATATATCATAAATTTATCTTTAAAAATTATATAATTGGGGTGAGGAATACTTCTACAGCTTGGTTCCCTAGAATGAATTGTGTAAAAGTTCTGGAGTGTAAACTCTACAGATGACAATATTGTACCTTAATAAAATATTGGACATGGCTAGGAGTCTGTACAGATAAAATCCCTTAAAAGACAACAGCTAGAACACTTGGATATCTAGCATTTATGTTCATGGGCCAAGCTGAGTGCAATTCAGCCTGAGCTGGCTAATTTCTGAAGGCTCACACATACTCTTCATCCCTGCCACAGCACCTTGCAAAGTCAGTCAGCATGACCGGGGGCCTACTAAACTCCACTGGAAGAAAGAGACAAGTCCTCGTGGGCTGTATTACCACCAACTGATGGGACAGAAAGCAATGATGTTTGTGTTTGGTTAGATAGAAAGTAAAAACACCACAGAGACAGAGTCTAGAGAGGCAAAGCCAGCCAGTAAACACCACTGACGTGTCAAATCAGTAACCAGGTAAGCTGTGAACTTGATCTGAGAACTAACCCTAATGATTCCCTTTTTTGATTAAAACAATTTGGGGGAATACGGGGTTTCTACGCAGCACCAGATGTCCTCAAACTTGCTATAGATCAGGATGGCCTCAAACTCACTGCCTCTGCATTCCAAATGCTGGAATTAAAGGTGTGAACCCCAGTGCCCAGCTGCTTAAGACTTAACACCTTACAACCTTACCCAAACCAGCAAGTCTACCATAAGGAACCTCCCTGTCATGTTCTCCTCTTGTTAGTGACAAATGGTTCACGTTACAGGCACTCAGGAGAGCCCGAGTCAACAAATTATTTGTGATCCTGACCAGGGCACTTAGCCACTTGGTTTCAGCATTCCCCTATGTCATGGTGACAGATGACCTCTACAGTTTTAGGGCACAGGACACCAGGCTTGAACCAACTCAAACCAAATGCCATCCCACTCAGCAACTACTTGTCAGGCTTCTTCCATGTGTTTATCAATCATTCTACTGTTGGGATTTTCCAGATGGAACCTTATCAAGGCTTGTTTCACTCTGTTCAGTCCTATCTTAACTTTCTGAAGTTTTCGACCATGGTCACGGTCTATGCTATAATATAACCGAATGTTCTGAATACATCAAGTTCTGGCTTCCTGTGATTGTACTGTAAGGAGTATGTTTCACCAATAAAGTTCTAAGCCAAAGAACAGCGCCAAAGTTGTCCTCAGCAATTTACTCATCACATTGGAGCCAGCCTTCAGACAGTCCAGCCCAGAGAACTTAGCCGTGAAATCCAAATAAACAGAAACAGCATCTGAATTCTGAAATGGCAGCCACTGAGGCCAGGCCTTGGAGCTCAGGGCTCCAACACGATTCTGAGCACATTCCATTATTTAGTTCCCCAGGGTCAAAGGCAGGCTTCGGGTCTAAAGCGAGGATGAGCGTCAATGTCATAGCTGCCTAGTCAACCACACCATCTGCTTGAAATACCCCAGTCCACTGAGAAGTCTGGGTTAATCAGCTCTGTGTTGATAGCAATACCGAAGTGCAAAAGCTCACTTATGAGTAGAATCATAGGGTTTCTCTCAAGGGTTTAACTTGATCTCCTAAAACTAAAGTAAACCTTGCTAATACCACTAAAAGCAGTGTAGATTTGTTCCTTGGTCTTTTGGTTAGATCCAGTACAGGGCTACAAACTCTTTACAGGAAAACTGGTGTGTGCATGTGTGTGTGTGTGTGTGTGTGTGTACATATACACATATGCATACATATGTATATGGGTATACACACATATATAATACAAACACACATATGAAAAGAAGGGGCTGGAGAGATAGCTCAGTGGTTAAAGGTTTATACTGTTCTTGCAGAGGACCTGAGTTCAGTTTCCAGACCCATATTAGGAAGTTTACAAACATCTGTAACTTCAGCACCAGAGGACCCAACACCCTCCTCTGGCCTATGTGCTCACCTGCACTCAAGTGTGTACACACCCACACATAGACATATATACTTTCACATATTTAAATCATATATATAGACATATATTTATACATATACATACAAACATACACACACACACACACACACGGATGAAAGCTAAACACTCAAAAGCCCCTTCCATAAGGCAACACTATTCTCTGACGTCAGTGTGTGGACAACCAGGTCTATATTCCTGTATTGCATTTTTTACTCATATGCAGCTCACTTCCCACCCTATGCTACAAAATGATTCCAAATCATCCAACAGTTCTTTGCAACACCATTTTTAAAATATTTGTTTTTAGCTACTTGAGAATTTTATACATGGCACGTTGACCATATTCACTCTCCCCCTCCTCCAACTCAGACAACGCTGCCTCCCTTTCCCACACAACATTGTATCGTTTGCTCTATTCCCCCATCTAGCCAATTTGTGCTACCCAAAGATTCTGGGACTGTGGCCTGGCCTTCCTCTGGCGTACGGTCGACTTATCAGGGGCTGCACTCTTCAAGGATGCTGAGCCTTCCTTTCTCAGCACCTAGCAGTAGCCAATAGCTTCTCAGCCAGGAGAATTTCATACTCAACCCCCTCCTCATGCTGGGATCTGGTCTGGGTTGGGCTTGTACATGTCTTATACATGTTTATGCATATGTATGTATGTATGTATGTATGTATGTGCAGCTGCCACGCTATGTTCAGAAGATAATGTCTTCCTGTGGTCGTCCACCACCTCTAGTGCTTACACTCTTTCCGCCCCTTTTCTGCAGTGATCCCTGAGCCTTTGAAGGAAGGTGCACAGTACATACAGTCCTACAATGCCATTTTAACAGTTTTATGCTGTTTTATGATATAGCTTTATCATAATTAGATACTGTACTAGATGATATAATTACATACTGTGATGGCCCCCATAAGCCATGTTTTAAGTGCTTGTTCCCCAATTGGTAGCCCTGTATTGAGGAGTTATGAAGTCTTGAGGAAGTTGGGGTCTACATGGCACAGGTGGCTCACTAGGGATGAACCTTTGAAGTTCATATCCTGGCCCTGGTTCTGGCCATCTTGACACCTCCTGGACCACCAAGGTAACAACAGCCCTCATGACACGATCCTGCAGCCATGACTTCCTCGTCACAAGAGCCTGCAATACCTCTGAAACCATGAGTCAGAATCAAGTTTCCCTCCTTTTCGTTGGTCTGTTAAGTCCATTTAACAGCAATCAAAAGTGAGTGATGCAGATGATAGGATGTGACAGGGCCCTTGCAATCCTTACAATGTGTTCCTGCAGCACGTGTCCTTGAGGTCAACAGACACATAAACTTTTCTCTCTGTGCTTGTTAACATAAAGAACTACATTTATCTGAACAAGAAAATAAAAAAAAAGCAAAACTAGCTGTACCCTACTGCCCTGACAGGATGTTAATATTTTATGGGACTATAATTGTTTTAAAGATTATTTATTTATTTATTTGTGTGTGTGTGTGTGTGTGTGTGTGTGTGTGTGTGTGTGTGTGTGTGTGAGAGAGAGAGAGAGAGAGAGAGAGAGAGAGAGAGAGAGAGAGAGAGAGAGAGAGAGAGAGACTCTTCAGTGTGTGTATGTGTGTGTTAGTATAGGTGCCCACAGTGGCTAGAGTTACAGACAGCTGTGAGCTACCCAACAACATGGGTAAGTGGGAATCAAAGTGGAATCCTCTGCAATAGCTGTGTATGTTCTGAACCACTAAACCATCTTCCAGCCTCCTACCCTAGTCTTGTTTTTAAGACAAGGACTTGTTATATATAGCTCAGGCTGGCCTTAAATTCTCTCAGGTCCTGATCACAGGGATTCCAGACAGGTGTTATCACATCCAGCTCCAATGTCAGTATTTTGCCCTGTACCTTTCCTGCCATGTGCTAGCCATGCACACAGGCTTAGCATCACTTACCCCAACGGGTAGGAAAAAGAAGTGATGTGGACTCCGGACTTGTTCAGAAATCTTGAGGCTAAACTCAATTCTAAACATGAAATTCACGTATGTTTTTTATACACAGGTTATGTACACAGCTTGAAGAATATACAATTATCTTCACTGTGCCTAAGTCTTTGACTATGGCCTACTAAATGAGACTGGCTGGGTAAGTTAATGCCTGTGGCATTATAGCGGTACTCAGATTGGTTCTGTGAAATTTTCATATGTTTAAGATTAGGGATTTTTAAACTTAATCTCCCCATCAAAACACACACACACACACACACACACACACACACACACACACACAAACACCCCAAACAAAAATAGTCAAAAAGATATTCCCCCCCCAAAATGATTAGCTTAGCTTTATTGAAATGAATTTGAGAGCTTCTATATAAGACACTTTTCAACTTAAGTTTAATATGAACTGTTAAAATTTTAATTTAATAAAGATATAAAATAGACTCTTGTTGCTGTTGTTGTTACTCCAGTATGAAGGATTTAAGGGTTAAAGTCAGGGCAGGTAGGACATGAGTGCACAAGAGATGTCTTAGTTCTGGTTGCTATAGCTGTGAGGAAACACCATGATCAAGAGCAACTTGGAGAGGAGAGGGTTTAAATGATTTATTCTTCATCATCATCAATATCCATCACTGAAGGAAGACAGGACAGGGACTCAAGCAAGGTGAGAACCTAGAGGCAGGAGCTGATGCAGAGGCCATGGAGGGTGCTGCTTCCTGGCTTGCTCCTCATGGCTTGCACAGCCTGCTTTGCTTTGAGCTGCAAGCCCAGGGATGGCCCCACCCACAATGGGCTGGGCCCCTCCCACATCATTTACTAAATAAGAAAATGCTCTACAGGCTTGCCTACATACAACCCAATCTTATGGGGGCATTTTCTCTGTTGCAGTTCCCTCCTTTCAGATGGTGCTAGCCTGTGTCGAGCTGATGTAAAACCAGCCAGTAAAGGAGACATGCTCACGGTGTTTCTGATGCATGACCACCACAGCATCGTCTTTCACTCTTGGGCTTCCTGCTTCCTGTAAAGTCATAAGGTTGTGGTTAATAACATCCTAGGGGTGCGTATAAAAGAAACAGCTATGCTACTGACCAAAGAAAGAAGCACTCCAGACTGACCAGGAAATGGTCAAGGCTCCAAATCAACACCTTAATCCTGTTTTATGCAGCTTGTTATGGAACTTGATTGATAAGCTCCTTACGCTACTAACCATCAAATGTGCTCCATCTTGGACAGCCACCAGGGGAGCCCCCAGTTCAAAGGAGTCCAGGGAACTAGTTAAATGCATGTGGGACAAATCAACTCTTAAGGCATGCCAAAATACACTCTCGTTCACTTAACTGTGGCACGGTTTGGAAGTTATTTGCTACCCCTGTTGTATTGTTTCTACTTCTATGGTGTAAAGGTTATTATTACCTGTGGTTTGGAGTTTGGTCAGAATGAGGGAAGAAAAAGCCCCAGGGCATTTGAGGGCTGTGGAGTTCAAGGTGGGAGCTAAGCAGACAGTGCTGAACTTTAAAGACAATAGAGGCTGCCAGCAGGCTTAGAGCAGAGAGAGAAAGGCAGCAAAAAATCTGATGTGGGCTTTATGAGGTCTAAAAATAGGCATCTGCAGCAGAGTGGTTTCTTTGGGGAACGATTTTAAAGATTCTCAGGAGGTGTCAGCTGCTCCCTGCTTATCAGAGGAGGACAAAGGCTTCCTGGGCTGGCTGGGAGGACTGGAGACCCAGAGAGGAGCCCTGGGAAGAAGGTAAAAGAAACTTCTTTTGTTCCCAGTCCTCCTGCTGGACAAAAGGGAACCACAGGAGAAGGTCAGGCTCGGCTTAGGATTCACGAGAACAGTGCTGAATAGGAGCCCCTCCCCCCAAAACACACACACACACACACACACACACACACACACACACACACACAAAACCTCCATGCTTCTGTCCAATGCAGCAGACTGGAAGATCAAGATATGCATGAGACTTCCAAAGAAAAACGTGGATTCATCTACACTAATGAATTCAGATTGCTTGAGCAAAGAGACGGTCTCTTCTGTAACACAGCAGAAACATACATTTATATAATAACCATTCTTTAAATGGTATTGGAGGCCACTGGATTGGTACTGGACCTGCCCACCAACACTATCACGGAAAAGGTCATACCAGAATCACGAGGGCAAGTCTGGTCCCACCAGACTTTAGAGGCTTGGGGTAACAACTGGCCTTTCTGAGCCACAGTTTCCCCAACTTAAGAATGAGCTCACTTTGCTCCCTGACCTCCGACTACCTGTGCCATACTCTAAGTGGTTTAAATTGGTTTCTGGGGTGAAACCTCGGTGAAATGTTTTTGAACGCTCTCAGTGAGTTCTCCTGTGGAGTCAGACTCGAACATCATTGGTCCAATGTGCAAGTCTAGTATGCAAGTTCCATGAATACACCTAAACGTCTGTCTGTTGTGATTGTCAGTCTACACAACTGAATCTGACAGAGACCCTTTGGCTGAGTGCAAACCCCCGCAGGGCGGTGGGCAGGGATGTTGGCTTTTCAACACAGGACCGGTTCCTTTTCATTGGACACTCCTGTTTTTTCATCTTTCCCTCCATCAACTAAGGAACAGTCATGCTTGCCTGTCTCTCACTGGACACCTAAGAGTATGTGTCTGTTAGAAAAATAGAACAGGCAGGCTGGGTCTGAGAGCGCAGGTGGGCGTTTGCCATTTTGACAAGCCTGCCTTTCACATTGCTAGAGGCTGTACCCACTGACACACCTATCCCGTGACAGCAATGCAACTGTTTGTACCTTCATCCCCTGGTCTACAGAGAACCTCTCAAACTACTTGACAACAAGACTGTGGAAAACAGCCTTCTACTGGAGCGCAACACTCTAACGGCTACTCGCCCTCCATCTCCTCAAGACCGTCTTTCCACGTTCTCTAAAGATCAGGCCTCACTAGGCTATTGGTCTTTTTGTTGGTTTATAGGCCATAATCTATTAGGGAAATGAGCTCTTCTTCTGTGACAGAACCCTGCAGTGGGCTCTCCAGTTTGTCTTTGTGTAGTTTTGCCATGAATTCTTTTTCTGAGATGCTCACCAGTCAGTCTGGTGGCCATGCCTCTCCTGACTGTGCTGTTGCTGAGATGGACAACTTGAACTTCTTTAAAAACCTAAGCCTGGGGACAGGGAAGATGGCTCAGGATTTACATTCTTGCTGCCTAAGCATGAAGACCTGAGTTTGAGCTCCAGCATCCATGTTAAAGAGCCAGATGTGGTGACACATCCTCATAGTCCCTGTAATAGAGGGACAAGGAAAAGCAGATACCTGGGACTTGCTGGCCAGATAGCCTGGCTAAATGGTCAAGTGCCAGGTCCTAGTGAGATGCTTTGTCTCAAATTCAAGGTGGATGCCTCCTGGGGAATAATAGCTAAGCTTGACTTCTGCCCTCCACAAGCATGTGCACACATATGCATGAACACCTGCACACTTGAGAACACACACACACCCTTAAGCTTGGTAGATATTGCTAGCTTTAAAGTATCAACTGTGTGGAAAAGAAATTGGCCCATATGAAACTGGTTCCAGCAGCTTGACAGGGCAAGGTAATTTAGGAAATTCTTTTGTAGCCCTTCATCACCTCTGTCCTATCACTTTGGGAACATGTGTCCCTGTGCAGTCACACACTTGCACTGTCCCCCTAATACGCAGAGACTGACTGGGACCATGCATTCCTACGGCTAACCACCATGTGAACACACAACCCAGCGCTCCCTCTCTGAGACAGCGCGGGTCCCACTGCAAGGGAAGGGGCAGAGTGGCTTGGGAATCCCACCTTTTTGTATCCTAAGCAGTTTCTAGACTGTTTCTCCTGGTCTGCCATGTGCCTAACAGGCTATGGGGAGAGTGACAATGTCCTGGCCCCGCTCCCCATGCAGAAGCACCTGAGCAAGCTGCTGGGAAAAACAGCTGAGTGGTCTTGGAACTTCTGCCATAAGACAATACTCCCAAGGGCAGCAGTTCCTGATGTGGCAGAAAGACCAGAGCACCCACTAGGACCCTCTTAAGCCCTCCTAGCAGCATCCCTAAGCTGCAAAGCACACGCCCACCTCAGCCCATCAGTTGTTTCTTTCATAACTATTTCTTCCATAAGTTCATTGACTCCAAAAGTTAAAAAAGAATAAAATAGACTACAAAGATATAAGTTAAATAATCGAAAATGACTCAAAATAGTGTTTTCTCCTTGAAATGTTGAAGTTCTTCCCTTTTGCAAAAGCTTCGCACTTGGGATAGAGGTCTCTGGGTATCTCGTATGCCTGGTTAGACACTCACTTTAGTGCCCCGTCCTGCACCCCTGGGGATGTGCCTGCAGTTCACTTTCTTTTTTTCCCATGGCAAAACCTTTTATTGATGCTTTTCTATAGCGGTAATATAAATAACAACAGCTGAAGTAAACCCATGCCTATCCACTTCAGCAGGGAGAAGCATGGAAACACATCCCAAGAACAACTCTGTGTTATGAAGAAACTGTGGTCACAAGGCTCTTGTCTTTATATCTTGGATTTTTTTTCACAAGCACTCAGAATGCTGCTCACAAGTTCCCTCTTTCTTACACCCCTGGGCGTCTTTTCAGATCATTTCTTCATACTTGACTCACCTGGCTTTAATTTGATCCACAGTGTTTCCACCCAGCTTGTTAAGGTCTAGCTTTAAAAAGTGCTGTAAATACCAATTTAAGTGGCCACCCTCCAGGCAACCACTGGCACTAAGGTCAGTTGGCATTGTCCGAGCAGCATCTTTCCTATGGGAGACAGGTTCCTCTGGGCAGCCCAGGTTGACAGCAGGAAACTGATCCAGAGGGAAGAGGGGGGATGGTCTTTCAAGGTAGTTCCCCTTGCAGCTAGTCAATGGCTCCAGAGATGAAATCAGTGTTCCGAGCAGGCATGGACCTTGCCTAATGTCTCACTCCTATCCACAGTTCACAGATCATGATATGGATTCAGAAACCCCTCCCCCCTCCCCCCTTCTCTCTCTCTCTCTCTCTCTCTCTCTCTCTCTCTCTCTCTCTCTCTCTCTCTCTCTCTCTCTCTCATTTCTTCTACCACAAGTGTACTCAGTGTGACAACAGTCCTTCAATACGGTGACTGCTGAACAGTTGCAAACATTATACGGACGCAGAAAATGCTACGACAGACAGATGTGTGCTGCGATCAGGAAACAGCCCAGTGGTGAATCCTGCAGTGAAAATAAGCAAGAGCGCTGTAGCTCACACCTGTAATCCCAGGAGCCTGGGGGAGGAAGTACGCTGGGAGATCCGGAACATCTAAACTGCAATATGGCTAATTCTCTGCCAGCCTGGGCTATAGAATAAGACTCTGCCTCAACCCTAAACCTCATCAAAACAAATAAAACACCCAAGTAAATTAGACAAAGTAGTAATGATCCTCCATCCACTTGTCCTCAGGAGGCTGCCCTTGTCTCGGTCCACTTGATGCTCCCCTAAAATAACACTGGAGGCTGGTTCATTCATAATTCATATTTTTCACAGTTTTGGGGTCTCCAAGATCAAAGTCAGAGCAATGTCATCCAGGGTTTGCACAGGGCTGCAAACTCCTGGGTTAAGTGTTCTGTCAAGCCTGTGAGGGAAAGCTCCCTCCAGAAAGCTTCCGCACCCCACCCCCACCCCCTAGGCCCTCTAATCCCACTCCCCTAGGGAACTAACTCCCCAGGCCTAGTCACCTTTATCTCTGAATCCTGTAACATTAACATTATTTGAATTTTAGATGGAAAACATCAAATCACAGAAATGCCCAAGGGTCCATCTCTGTGAGGCTGAGGGAAAGGGCTTTAAAAAAAAGTAGCATTTCCTGCCTGATGCATGTCTACTGAGATTTTCCCAGCATGCCTCACTTTAAATATTACATATAATATGCAAGTTTCACACTTGAAAGACCGTCTGTCTCACATCTGCTGCTCTCCACGACGTGGTGGGATATGACTAAGATGGGGCATGCAGTCTACTGGCATCGTTGGAACTCAAGGATCGTCGTCTGTCTTCCACGGGTTCCTCTAATCCTTACTGTATCCACCCGAGTTCAAACCTGCCTGCAGTATTTATAACTAAACCAAGGACATCAGCCTTACCAGCCTCACACTTGCTGTCTCCGTGATATTGCTCCATCTGGCTGGCTCTGCTGGTAAAGACACTAATGCCCAGAAGGATAAACCAAGCCGCAAGAAGGTGGAGGAGACATGCCGGGGACTGATGCTTTGGCCCACAAGGATGGATGGCCTCCAGCGATAATATGTCACACTCCCATGACCCTCGACCTCCGTTCCGCAACCAGGTGGCTCCCAGGACATTTCTCATGGCCTGGCATAGGTGTCAGGAGGCACGGTGCCATTGAGAAAAGCATTTTTTTTTTTCAGCCTATCTGAGACCACTTTAGAATTTTCATTTATTTATGTGTTCACTCTAGAGGCCTGAATTCCTCAAGGGCAAGAAAATGAACAATCAAGAGTTTATATTTATACAGTCTTGGCATCCTTGGGGGTTGTCTGCTGTGAAAACATTACTGCACAAGAATGAACTATCTTCTGATTAAAAACAGGGGAATTAAAAATGGATCCCTTCCTGGATCGCTGGAAAGGCAGTAGGGACTGTATCCTCAGATCTGAGAATAAATGTTAATGTCTATAACATCTACTCTCCTGTCCCAAATGGGACTTTCCTCTTGTGTCCCTCCTCATGCTCTGTCCCACTGTCAACATGTCTGGCCTTCCTCTCAGCTGTTTCTGTGAGTGCTTAAGACTTTAAATGCTGATGGTGGCTGGTGGGGGTGGGGGTGGGGGGACACATCTTTAATCCCAGAGATGGATGAATCTTGAGGCCAGCCTGGTCTACAGAGTGAGTTCCAGGGCAGCCAGGACCATACAGAGAAACCCTGCCTCGAAAAACATGTGGGGGGGGGGGGAGGGGAGAGAAATGTTAACTGATGGCAAAGGAAGGGTGTTAGTACAAAACCAGTGGGTGTTCCAGGCACAGCTACCTCGTTTTAAGGCCTTTGCTGAAATATTATGATTTAGCCAAAGTGCCTGAGACTCACTGAATCTCTCTCCCTTGCCCTTAGCTGGATCCCATCAAAATGCAAAAATAATACCCAAGCATACTAGAGAAAAACCCACAAAACTTTCATGGAAGAAATAGCAATTGAAATTTACTGCTGCTGCTGTACTCTAAATACTGCTGTGATAACCCGTGTACATCCTATAAGCTCTGCTGTGATAACCAGTGTGCCTCCTATAAGTGCTGCTGTGATAACCAGTGTGCCTCCTATAAGCGCTGCTGTGATAACCCGTGGACCTCCTATAAGTGCTGCTGTGATAACCAGTGGACATCCTATAAGCTCTGCTGTGATAACCAGTGTGCCTCCTATAAGCGCTGCTGTGATAACCAGTGTGCCTCCTATAAGCGCTGCTGTGATAACCAGTGGACATCCTATAAGTGCTGCTGTGATAACCAGTGGACATCCTATAAGTGCTGCTGTCACAACCAGTGTGCCTCCTATAAGTGCTGCTGTCACAACCAGTGTGCCTCCTATAAGCACTGCTGTGATAACCAGGGTGCCTCCTATAAGCACCACTGTGATAACCAGTGGACCTCCTATAAGCGCCACCGTGATAACCAGTGTGCCTCCTATAAGCGCCACCGTGATAACCAGTGGACCTCCTCTGAGGGTCATAACCAACACAGTGTACCTCCCATTACAAAGTGAGCTACAGAGAAGAGATGAAGACAGAAGGAAAATCTAAGAGTCCTCCTGATCTCACCTGACCTTCTAAAAATAGATTCTCTGCAGTCTTGCAGACCCTATGCGCTCAGGGAAAACCTATGCAAAGAGGATGTTTTTGTACTCGAAACCACATCTAAACTATTCTGACATGCTCTACCCTGCTCTCCGCATAGGCAGAGGCAAGTATTTATAGCAACATAAATTAACTTACAGTATATAAATTACTATGTTAAAAATTTCAGCACAGAAATTCCCTTTTCAAGGAAACCTGAGTGACTATTTTAGTTCTGATTCATCAAATTTGAAACTATAAGTATACAGCAACACACGTGTCTACAAGACCACACTGGAATACAGCATTCATTTGAAGAATTCCATTTTGTTCCACTATCAGCAAATTACTCTTTTTAAAGTGAGTAGTATCTTATTTCGATGAGTCTATAAATTATTTGGCAGATAAAAGAAGGAAACACTGTTTAATGCTATGTTTACCTACTTTAAAACACTATATAAAAAATGGAAATTGCTTAGAGCAAAAATAACCATTTCCCCTATGTGTGACTGATTATAAAAATGAAAATATGTGCCCAAACTAACTAGATTTCAATTAATAATCTTTTCTGTTTTGTTTTTTCAAGACAGGGTTTCTCTTGTAGTCCTGGCTCTCCTGGACTTGCTTTGTAGACCAGGGTGGCCTCGAACTCACAGAGATCCGCCTGCCTCTGCCTCCTGAGTGCTGGGATTACAAGTGTGCCCCACCACGCTCAGTGAATTAATATTCTTTACAAGAGAACACTAAAGGATGAGTATGAGATTCAGAGCATTTTCATAATCTAGAATGACAATGCATCTAGTGATATGGCCACCAGAGGGAGCTGTAGGTCCCACCACAATACACCTGAGCAGAGAAGGAGGGCAGAGCCGTCCTGCGTGGGCACTTTACAATTCTCACCTCTGAGAACTTGAGGGGAGCGGAATGGAGATTATAATGGGGCTTTACTTAAAAACAGATGTATATGTGCTGATGTTAAAGTCGAGGAAGAGCTAAAAATAATTTATAGAACTTTTAATATTATTTAAATTTATAATGTATTTATTTTACGAAATGAGAGGATATTTTAAAAGATACCCAAAGAATAACAAGAGGAACAAGAACAGCTAATGAATTCAGACAGTAATAGCATGGGCATGCAAGGACAGCTTGGTGAGCACAGAAGAAACACTGCCCAGAGGCAAGAGTAAGGAGCGACAAGCCAAACTCTGTGGGGCTGTGTGGGTCTAATGTGAAATGCCTCCACAGGCTTTTGTGTTTGAATACCCGACCTCCAGATGGTGGCTGTTTGGGGAGGATATAAAACCTTTAAGACTGGTGGCCTAACTAGCAGAATTGGGTTGCTGCTAACAGACCCCGGAGGTACACCTTCTCTGATCTGGCCTGAGCCCCCTGCTTCCTGACTAAGGCTAAGATAAAGAGCCCAAGCTGTTTGCGCCTACTGTTGTGAATGCTTCCCGGCTGCCCTTGCCACAGGTCATCTCAAACTGTGAGCCAAACCGTGGAAGCCTTTCTTCTCTCAAGTACTTCTGCTGGGCACTTGGCCACAGCAGTGAGAAAAGTAATTAACACGGCAAGTACACGCATAACTGTTTCCGTGGACTTGGTGTTCTGGGTCAGCATGGAACCTCAGCAAGTTGAGAATACATGTCTGCTACTCACACCAACCTGAAGGCCACGAGAGGGGGGAAAAAAATCTCACCTCAGTGCCATCACTGAGGAGGGAACCAACGCCCAAGGCCTGTCTGTCTAAAATGGTGGGTGCAGAGACCTGGGTCATGCAGAGGGAGAGGCTAGGGGTGATGCAGCCACAGTGACAGAGAAACAGCGGAGGACACATAGGACAGACTACAGCTGTTCGGAGAAGCTAAGGGCTGGAGGGCCTCGTAACAAGTTTGTGTCAGTGTCACCAGAGCAAATAGCCATCACAGAAAGAGTTGCCAAGGACAGAACACAGCCACTGTCCAGTGGAAGGACAGAACAGTAAAGGACAGAAAGCAGAAAGCAAGCAGGGACCATGTGGTGGCTTCAATGAAATTGGCCTGCACAGGTTCATATATCAGACTGCTTGGTTCCCAGTTGGTGGAAGTATTTGGGGAGGATTAGGAGGCGTGGCTTTTTTGGAGGAGGTGTGTCACTAGGGTTAGGCTCTGAAGTCTCAAGAGACTATGTCCAGCCCAATCTTGTTCCCTGCTTTCTGCTTGTGGGTCAGCTGTAAGCTCTTAAACCACTGCTCCAGCGCCATGCTTGCCTGCCACCACACTTCCCACCATGATGGTCACGTCATGGACTCGCCCTCTGCAACTGTAAGTAAATGCTTTCTTTTATAAGTTTTCTTGCTTCATGGTATTTCATCACAGCAATGGTAACCCAAACTAGGACGGACTCTAGTGGAGAAAAGTCCCTCTTCAAACACTGAGATGCAGATGTAGGGACCAGAGGACAGCTGTTCCCAGTGCTGCCTTGACTGATGGATTGTTCCCCAGACAGAAGAGTATATTTAAAAAAAAAAAAAAAAAAAAAAAAAAAAAAAAAAAAGTTGACGTTCCAGGCCAAGAAACTGTAAAAAGACAATTTAAACAATATATCTTAGGTAATAGGAGATCTCATTTTTAGAACAAAATGGTCTGCCTGTATATTTAATAACAAGAGGACTTTAAGTTACACTATTCGGAGACTGCTCTAGAAAAGAGAAATGTGTGATTTCTATATTGTTGGGATACCCTACATTCAAATCACTTCAGCTGAGCTGGTGAGGCGGCTCTGTGGGTAAAAGGTGTCTTCCCGACCGTGCTGGTCAGTCTTATGCCCACCGGACACACAAACTAGAGGTCGGAACCTCAACTGAGAAAGTGCTTCCATAAGATCCAGCTGTAAGGCATTTTCTTAATTAGTGAGTGATGAGGGAGGGCCCAGCCCATTGTGTGGGGGCGGTTCCATCCCTGGGCTGGGGGTCCTGGGTTCTATAGGAAAACGGGCTGAGCAAGCCAGCAAGCAGTACCACTCCATGGCCTCTGCATCTGTTCCTGCATCCATGATCCTGCCCTGTTTGAGTTCCTGTTCTAACTTCCTTCAGGGATGAACAGTGCTGTGGAAGTGTAAGCAAAAAAATAAAAAATAAGAAATAAATAAATAAGATAAACCCTTCCCTCCCCAAGGTGCATCATGTTCATGGTGTTTCATCTTAGCAATAGAAACCCTAACTAAGACAAGTTGGTACCAGGATAACGGGGTACTGGGCCAGACCTGACTATGCTGTTTTGGGGAGGACTGTGGAAGGAATTTGGAACTCAGGGATATAAAAGCCATGAGTTTTGAGAGCTCAGTGGGCTGTTTTGTAGGAGCTTGGAAGATAAGAGTGTTGAGAGCAGTGCAGAAGATGGAGGCCTGGCTTGTGACTTTTCAGAGGGAAGCGAAGACTCTACTGGCCTTTTCTGTGAATAATCCGTGTGCCTGGTCAGCTGTGAGTGAAGAATCAGCTGTGATTAACAAGATCCTGGAAGTACAAATGCAAAACCTTGCTTTGCTGGAATACTGGATGCACACCCACGCATAAACAGCTAAGTCTTTGTTTTCAGTGAACTTTCAAATTATTGCAGGAGAAGAGAAGGGGGTCGTGACACAATCAATAATACTGCTTTCTGCTGGCAATGTTGTTAAGGTTGATTTACCCATTTTGATTTCTTGTCCAAGCACTTAGAAGTTCGAAGTCTTTCTTTCAAATGTCTGTGCTTTCTCACCATGAATGACTAATCTGAAGCATTTACAATGACAGTGATGTGAGATAACGACTATACAAAAAGGGAGGCACAACGATGCACCCAGAGCATAGAGGGACAGAAACGTAAACAGCTCTGGAGGTAACTTCGCCACCTTTTCTCTCTAAACCACACAGGAACGCAAGGCATAAGTTTGCCAGTTGTGCTGATGTCCTGCATGCCAGTCCTTTAATAATTTACTGGGCAGTTCACAGATTGTAGATTCCTTATTAAACATTATTTGCACTAGGGTCATAAGTCTCCAAAATATTTAGGAAGGAAAACGGGCAATAATTTAATTTTAACACACAACCATATATCTGAATCTTTTTGCATGAACTACTAATGAGTTACTATTCATGCATCTTATGTACAAAGTAGTGAGAATAATTATTTTCATTAAGACAAAAACACTTTGCCATTGCATCCATTATCTGTCTTAAATTTTGTAGTGTGCATCAAAAAGTTACATAAACTATTTGGCTTGCTGCTCCTGAAAAGAAACATAAAAGCTGCTACATTACAGGAACTTGACTCCTACAAGCTCTAACAGTCAACACCAGCAAAATTACTCTTTGTCACTCACAAGCTAGAATCTCCATTAAAGAGTTTAATTTGGAAACCATAATCAAATAATATTGAAACCCCACTCCTGGTCCTAAAATAATCTGCTATAGAAAACCAATGGCCTATATTATATACTCAAACTAAGGCCTGCAGACCACTGGCATATAGCCATGTCTATTTATTTAGTCGAGACTCCAGAAACAGTATGCTCAAAAGAAAGACTCAGAAGCAAGGTTTTCAATAACTTTCTTATACTCTCCTGCTCTCACCCCACATCTTTCCATGAAGCGAGCTAGAAAGAAACAAGCTCTCCTCTTCCTCAAAGCAGACCATAAAACCTAGAACCTCTTTTCTTCAAAGCCAGTCATAAAAGATACAGCATTTCTGTCATGTTCGCCACTGCTTTTCTGTGTGATCACTGGTCATAATGCAATAAAGACCCTCAGCTTAGAGGGGTCTTGCCCTGAACTTGGGAAGAAGGAATGTTCAAACTGGCAGGCCAGGGAGGGTCCTGGTCAGCCTGTTTCTGTGAGCTTAAACCCTGTCTGTCTAGCTGCATTCTACATGCTATCCTGACTTCATAAACCCTGTCTTTGGGTCGTCAATCTCAGGTATCAAAGACATGTTGGCACCTTTGACCCTGTTAGTCAGTTATCATCTCATCACTGTAGATTTCATTCACATCATCAAGGGGAGAATCTGTACTTTCCCTCTGTTTATATATTGTAAATATGGTCAAGAGATTGTAAGTCCTGCTAAAAATCACTATATACCTGGCCATTTATTGGAAAAAAAGAAACAGAAAACACACACACACACACACACACACACACACACACCCCAAGTGCAGTGGCTTCTGACTCTTCTGACTTAGATAACTACCTATATACTTCTCTCTCTCCCTCAGAGAAAGATTTTATTTTCCATTTAAGAACTTATTCTTTTACTTAAGGCATATAGTCTAAAAAAATGGTTGTTTTCCAAGCGCTTTTCCAAAATATAAATATAATTAAATTAAATAAATATTAAACATTAAATTTATAAGGACACGACATGAACCTTAAAAGATTAAGTAACACAATGTCTAAGATAATCTGCCTGCTATTTGTACCTATCTACCTACCTATTTATGATAGCTGAAAAATATAATATTTTATGGAGCTGGGGAATAAAGTGCTTCTGGCACAAGTATGGAGATCAGAGTTCAGATTCCCAGACCCATATAAAAGGCCAGCAGGCATGGCAACTGGCTGTAACCCCAACAGGAAGTCAGACATGGGATCCTCAGAGACAGGACAAGCTGGAACCAATGAGGTCCGAGTTCAGAAAGAAACCTTGTTTCAGTTAAGTAAAGAGGACGTTACCCAACATCAACCTCAGGCTTTCACAGGCTCATGCATACACACGCATACTTACTCATCTACACATGTGAACCCATAGGCATGCAAACACTATATACACACACATTTTAGAATTCCAGTGCCAGGTTTCCAAAATGGATTCTGTATAGTATATATATATTTTTTAAAGGCCTGACTGTGGGTATAGTTGGACATTTAACCTTCATTAGTGCAAATGAATGGCAGTTCCAGGGACCACGCCTCCCAAGGCCTCTTGGGCTGCACCCTGGTAAAGCAGCCAGGGCTGTGGAAACCAGTCACAGGCAGAGGGTGCACCTTTCCTGCCTCCTTGGCATGAATGAGGGGGTTCCCCCTCACCATCCCATAATAGAACTGCTCTGGCTGGACCCCTCAGCCGGTGCTCCTCCAAGTGTGGATGTTAGTTCAGTTTCTGAAATCTCAGTATGCCAATGCTTATCTTAACCGCTGAGAAATGTCTGCTTCAGATTTACATCTCAAGTTAGCGACGCCCTGCTTCCTTGTACTTGAGTTCTCACGTATGGGCTCAGAGGCCAGGCAACGAGCAATGAAACTATGAGGAAAGAGAGGTGCACGTGGCTGGAGAGGGCCGAGAAAGGTCACCTAGCAGTCAAGAAAGTGCCACACATGGCATTCACCTTCTCCATCCCATGACTATAGTCACTCTGCCCTTGCTGCCTGTTATGACCAAGTCTGAACCCCACACGGAACTTTACTGCTTCTTGGCTCTAGCCATATCAACGAGATCTATCAGGCGCCTCCTATGTCATGTTCCTGAAAAAATACATTAGTTTCGCAGTGACTGCTATATCATTGGAGTTTAGAAATAAGGAAGAAAAGAGTCTTGTTATTTTTTGCTCTTTTTGAATCTTAATATATTCATGAATCAGGAGAACAGGGGAAGCAGGGGACACACTCATGAGGAAGTGATGTTTATTAATAAATAACACCAGGAAAGATTCTACCCCCGCCACCGCCCCCCCCAAATCCCACAACTTACAAAGAAATATTTTTCAAATGTTCAGACAGATACACCCTGCCCTGTAAGAATGAACACCAGGCACACCTCAGCCTTTGCTTCAGGGTTCAAGATCTCTAGAAAGATCTGTGCTAATGGCGCTCATAGAGAACTGCAAGCCTGGGGCCTGACAGCCTAGAGCCAGGCTACCCTGGGCATTCACTCCAGGAACCAGGTGGACTGGGCACTATGCAAGCTAGGAGTTAAAAACTTGTAAGGGACATTGCATCCACTCACACAACGACCAGGAAGTGAGCATAAAATGTAATCAAGTAAGTGGTTGTTACACAGTTTTTAAAAAATGGTATTTATAGCTGGAGGAGAAGTTAATATACTTTCAGGTTGTTTTGGTGTCTTGCTAGGGTGAGGGTGGGGAGATGGCTCAGCGGTTAAGATGCCTGCTCTTTGTGGGGTCCTGAGTTCAATTCCCACCAACCATGAGGTGGCTCACAACCAAGCATCTACACAGGGATCTGTTGCTCTCTTCTGGCATGCAGGTGTACATGCAGTTACAGCACTCATACACAAAGTAAATGAATAAATCTTTTTTAAAAAGAAAAAGAGAAAGAAGAGGAGGAGGAAGAGGAGGAGGCAGAGGAGGAAGAGGAGAAGGAGGAGGAGGAAATCCCAGAACCATCTTAGTACCATAGACAATGCCATAACCAGATACTACAATGTGTCACCTGTCCCCAGTATTTAAATTCCGCATCTAATATACAGGAAACACATGAGAAAGAGGGCACGGTCATGGCTTAGCTTCAGTTGTCAGCTTCCCACAATCAGTTAGGAAGAAGAAACCTCAGTTGAGGAACTTCCTAAATTATACTGGCCAATAAGGTATTTTGGCCAGTAAGGTATTTTCTTAATTGCTAATTGATGGACAGGAGCCCAGCTCACTGGGAACAGTGTCCTCCCTAGATAAGTGGGCCGGAGCCATTTAAGAAAGAAAGCTGAGCAAGCCACAGCAAGCAAGCCTGTAAGCCTGTTCCTCCAAGACTTCTGCCCTAAGCTCTCATCTTGCGCTCCTGCTGGGGCTTCCCTGCAAGCCTTTAAAGAAACATTCTTTCCCCTAGTTGCTTCTGGTTGTTGTTGTATCATAGCATTGGAAACCACTCTAAGATAAACATATTAATCCATTAATTGATGACATCACCAGGAAACAATTTGATGGGACAGGCCACCTCCCAGGCATTCAAAGCTGAGAAGGGAAGAACTGGTCTAGACCAGAGTCCAACAGACCTCATGATTAGAGGCACCATGAGCAGCGTCTCAATCCACTTTTAACAGCCTGGATGGAAAGAGCATTTTAGAGACAGTCAGGGAAGTTCAGTTAATGGACAAGGTAATAGTGTCCATTAGGCAATTACTTGTAATTTTGTGAAGACAGTTCTGTGGTTATACAGGCAGCATTTGTTGACTTTTGGAGATGTGGGCTGCAGTTCTTGGCGACTAAAATCATGTTAGCTGTAATCTGCTTTTGAATACTCTTGAGGGGGAACTGATAAGCAAACACAGGAAAATATTAACTGAGATCTTGATAAAAAGAGACCAAAGTGAGCTAGTGTCATAGGGATGCGGGCCTCTATTACACGGCACGAAGACCTCCTGGTTCAGAATCAGAGAACAGAGGACTTTTTCTACACGCTATCCTTGCAAAGCCCCTCAGCCCACTTGTTTCCAAATTCAAACTCGAAGCTGTCAAAAGAACAAATAATGGTGACCCGGTCATGTAAAAGTCAGAACTGAGGGCTCTCCACACGTGACAGTGACCCCCCCATCTTGTAAGGGCACAGTAGGGCTCACCACACACTCTGACCTGTGAAACATCTTCCAATGCTCAATCCAAACCCATGAAATCCCAAAGCGAGTTTTCATTTTAAAGAGTAGCTGCAGGGTCTCCGTTTCCTCTTCTGAAACGTCAAACTGAGAAGACCTCAAGGAGGTTAGAAGTGGGTGGAGTTATATAAAACGTGACTTTATTCGGATCTTGCTTACACCTGTGACAAAAAGGGCAAACGTCCAGAGAGACTCAAGTGTAGCTGAAGAAGAACCGAAGCTCTAAGTGTAAGAAAGAGGAGAACTTCCAGACCATACTAGCAAAGTGCATCTGCTCTAAATCTAACCGGTCCAAGTCATAAAGCACCCATCAGGGACCACGGATGACAGCGGGCAATAGTTTGAATGTGCTAGCAAAATATGGAGCCATAGACCTCGGTGTGGAAGGTCTCTACTGGCCACCTGCTCTGATGACCCAGGCATTGCCTGAACTTTGACCCCTCAAGAGCAGCATTCCATACGTCATGACTTACTGACTCTTGCTTGCTTTGGTTCTGTCATCTGCAAAGTAGAAAAACAACAATGCCCATGGTGTGTAAACAGTTCAAGCCTTGAGTCCTGGGCACATATGCAGTGTTGGCTAGTGTGTACATGGCCAGTCCCACCATACACAGGCAAACCTCTACCACAGATACTCATCTCTAGCCAGGATAGATCCCTCCAGTTCTTTTTTTTTTTTTTTAAGATAGATTTATTCATTTATTCAATAGATATGAGTGCTCTATCTGCATGTACACCTGCCCTCGAGAAGAGGGCATCGGATCACATTATAGATGGTTGTGAGCCACCATGTGGTTTCTGGGAATTGAACTCAGGACCTCTGGAAGAGTAGACAGCACACTTAATCACGGAGCTGGCTCTTCCAATCCCCAATTTGTCAGAATATAGTCTCTGTCAAGGATCTGAAGAAAACGAAGGCCAAGGTGACTAGGTCACAAATGTTAACACCTGACGAGTCAGGTGCATGCTGGATCAGCCTGTCTACATTGCCAGGATCCACACAGGCTATGAATACCTTAAACAGGTGCCTGTGTACTCTTGTCCTACGTACACACCCAAGCATTCATATCCACAGTGCTTTGGTTTGTACTCCAAGGCTCAAACTGAAGCCCAGGTACTGACCTCAGCTCTAATTCGTAGCTTCATTTTCACCTCAGGGTCCCCAAGGCTGCACAGGACCCCCTCCCTCAGCCCCAGGAAAGTACCACAGAAGAAAAGCCTCTGACTATTACAGCATGTGCACACTAGCATGCTGGTGTGTCACCTGTGTGGGGCTGGTGTCCTCATGTGCTGTGTGCACAATAAGCATGAGATACCATGACTCACTGCCCTCCCACTTCATGCCTCACTGACCCTGGCTGCGTACGTCACTGCGGTCAAAAAGCAGGGCCTGTGCCTATCCTGTCAGAGAGTACCTACAAGGACACCCGGGGAAAGTGAGTGGCTGGCTAAGCCCACCTGTAACTGCGGATGCTGCTTCACCTTCTGCCTTGGTTCTCCAACAATGCCTGACTCCCTCCCTCCAGTTAAGTGGGGGGGATGGCACCTGCGTATTCCCCCACCCATCTCTCACAGCCTCGGCTCTTTCCGACTCGTAATGCTAAGGGGTTGGTACAGGGCCCCCAACCCTCCATTCCCAGCCCCAGCTTGGCTTTGTTTATCTAAAGAGAAATGTCTGGGATCCACTATGGTTCAGATAATCTCATCCCTGCCCCGCCCCCCTGCAAGGCATGAATAGGACATTTTCACGAATGTCACTACTGAATATCTGTTTGCTCTGTGTTCCCTTGTCTGCCAGCCTTGAGCCGCCTCCCTTAGCCTCCTCTTTCCACATTCGCTTGGCTTGTGACTTCTAGTAAGCCTCTTCTACTGTGTCCCCAGAGCCCCTGTGGGAATCAGAACAGGGCCCTCCCCTGGATGCCCCAGGGTAGAGAGTGAGGAGCCCACAGCACCTCTAGGGGGAAGAAAACACCCATTTTCCAGGCAAGCAGCCCTGAGCCACTAAACACTCCGATCACACTGCATTCAGGGAGTTCAAGTCCGTGTACTGACTCTAGTCACATGCAAGATTCCTGGGCCTATGGCAGTGATGGAGCAAAGTGGCGACCTCTGAACACACTAACTTTGCAGGGTGAGAGCTGAAGGAAGGCGGGGTCTTGGGGACCCACTGCAGACCAGCGACAGCAACTGTTCCACTTTCTTGGGCTATTGGGCACATCACAGGGAAGGGACCTCTCCAAGTATTCTGCCCTTGGAACAGGCCTATGAGAGAGAGACAAGTGAACAGCTACCACAAAGTATGCAAATAGATTCCCAGCAAGGTGAAAGGCAGCAGCCAGTACAAGAAACAGCAACTTCTTTAGAGTTCAGCAAGTTTTCAATGACAGAGTAGAGGGAGGAAGATAAACAACAGAAGAAAGAGATGAAGTGGGCCTAATTCATGCAGACTTTAAGTTAAGGGGGCAGTAGAGGCTGTAACAGGCTCTCGAAGGTGAAAAACAAAATACAGGTCTAGCCAGCAGAAGCCAAGCTAGCAAAGGTGCCAACCAAGGGGCTGTGTAGAAAACTCAGTCAGTAAAGTGATTGTCACACAAGCACAGGGGCTTGAGTGCAATTCCAAGAACCCATGCTAAAAAAAAAAAAAAAAAAAAAGCCAAGTGTGATGACACACTTGGGGGAGGTGGACACAGCTGGATCCCCCTGGCCAACTAGACTAGCTTAATCAGTGAGGCCCAGGCCAGTGAAAGGCCCTGTCTAAAAAGAAAAAAACCAAAGTCGGACAGTACACAAGGAAACACGCACGCACGCACACTTGCATGCCAAAGCTGGGTGAGGCTACGATGGAGATACAACCCTGGGACAGCAAGCTGGAAGGAAAAGGCTCAGACGCCAGCAGGCTTCACCCTGACCCTGCAAATGGCTGAACAGTGCTTCAGTGTTCCATCGGCCTCTCACATGTCCTCTCAGTTTCTAAAGATGTTGACTGCTTTTTGCCCTGCGCTGTTCTGGAGCCGGGCACGGTGGTATGTCCTGTGTAAGAGCAGGCCCATAGGAGGCAGAGGCAGGATAGTCAGGAGATGAAGGCTGAACTGGCCAAGTGGACACACAGCAAGGCTGGAGATGAAGGCTGAACTGGCCAAATGTACACACAGCAAGGCTGTCTCAAACAAACAATGCATGTGGAGGGAGAGAAAAAAAAAAAATCACAGTATTTACTTGTCATTGTAGAGAAAATAAAGACTGGACCAACGTCTGTGAGCAAGGATGACAGGAGGCTCCATTTGCACCGTATGCCTTGACATCCCACTCTACACAGTGTTGATTTCAGACAGAAGTGTCCCAATTTTAGACGAAGCACTATGTCACCGTCCTTTTCTGACCTCCAGATGAGGCTAGCAGGGACGTCTCCACCTGTACCACTGCTGCTCTTCACCTGGGCAGTCTGTACCGATGCTCAGACAGCTGATCAGCTCTGAACAAAGGGTCCTTTTTTTTTTTTTTTTTTAAATAGACTTAGACTTGGCTACCGTGGAGATGAAAAACAACCTTGCATCCTAAGTGCTGGACTGTGGCCCAGGGACCCGAAACAAGAGAAGGGCATCTCAGCACAGGCCTCTCAACAGAGGACCGGTAAACTCCCTCCAAGGGGACACAGGCCGCCAAGGTACAGCTCTACCAACACCAGGTCTTCCAGTCTTCTGCAGCTGCCATCTCTGTGTGGAAATACTCTCTTTCTTCACATGTACCCTCGAGTTACCATGCAGGCTAAGAGTCACATTCTGTCTCCCTGGCCTCCCATACCAGGACCCCCTTAGCATGCCTCAAGCCAAGGAACTTCCACAGTGAGAGTTCCAGCTCCCACACTGACTTCTGTGAGGGAGACAGACTCCCAGTGAGGCACTGTGTGAGGGAGACGTCCTGAGTGAGGAGGCTGTGGGGTGAAGGGGGGATGCTTGCAGCCCAGAGCTCTGAAGGACACAGTGGATGGCAGGGAACACATGGCCAAACTTGCCCTTGCATTTGTGACCACGGCCTAATGACACCTTGGAGCTTGCACTGACTGATCACTGTGGGTTCTCCCTGACTCCAGCCTTTACTGCCAGGTAGACTTGCCTGTTTTACGGCCAGGCCATGACACAGGTGGCTTTGAGAGGCTTGTTAAGGCCGTGAGAGGTTTGTTAAGGCTTGGAGAAGTTTGTTAAGGTCAGGCAGGAAAGAGAATGAAAGTCATCAGCGAAATACAAAGTAATGAGACAAGGTATAAAACAACAGCAATAAAGCAAATGACAGCAAACAAGTAAATAAAAAGAGGAGAGGGAATGAGGGGACCCTGGAAAGGAATGGACCCCTTTACCCCAGAGTCTGGTTGAGTACTAGCCAGGGAAGAGTCAAGAACTGCAGCGCACTAACATTTGCTGTGGTGGTCATCCGAGTGAGACAATACTCCTTGTATACAGAGATACTTCAGAGAAGAATATTAAAATAGCAGTGGTTCATGCTTAAGGCCTTAGCACATATGACCAAGGCCAGCTTTTATTACTGCCCAACTGAAAACCTGAAAATGTCTGAGGCTCTCATGGGAAACCCCTATCTTTACCCTGCTGTACAATCCTGTGACTCAGGGTTTTACCTTATCAGGCACCCCAGGAGCTGCCCTATTCAAAATACAGACGTTGGTAAAAGCCTTTGGAAAATCTTTAGGCCTAGTAACTTCAAGGAGCCCAGACCCACGTTTGGGTATGTACTATCCCTGAACACTTCTCTTTCTGTTAATCCTCATGTTTAAATCTTTGTTAAAATATCTTCCTATGGACTCCAACTCCAGGCCCAGGAGATGGCTCAGAAGGTGCGTACGATCAAGGCTGATAGTGGGTCCATCTGGGACCTATATGATGGATGAGAAAACAGACCCCCATGAAGCTGACCTCTGACCTCGAAAAGAAAGGGCTCATCAGGCTGCTGCAGGTGCCAGTGCAGACTGGTGTCTGCAGCCCAAGGCCCTGCTGCTCTGAGCCAGACCAAGATGCTGACCTGCCCTAGCCTGCACTATCACCGCATCCTTCATCGAAGGAGGAGAGGAGAAGGGAGGGGAGAGAAGAGGAGGGAAGGGGAGGGGAGAGAAGAGAGGTGGTGGGGTATTTCCATGTACTGGTCTAAGGAGGGGGCACTCTGTTTCTGGGTCCCTTTCTGGAACTGATCCATCAGGCTACACTGTCTTTCTAATTTGCATCTTGATTTTTTTTTTAACCAGGTCCCTAAGAAATGTCCTTATTTTCAAACAAATAGGAAAAATTTAGGGCTGAGATTCCTTGGGTTCTTTATAAGAGTCTGAGGCCAATTCCATTACAGTTTTAACTTCAGATCTTAATTAACACACTGAGCAATGGGATCATAATCAATTTCATTTTTTAGATGTCTTTTAAGATTAATAGAGACAAGTAAAAGGAATATTAGAAAGCCTCCAGATAACACATGGACAGATGCTGGAAGGACACTGTGCTGTCTATGGAAGGTAAGGGGTTAAAAGAGGAAAGATGGCGGTAGAACAGCCTAGCAGATAAACCCTTGCAATCCTGACAGCATGAGTTTGATGCCCCAAACCCACACAAAGGTGAAAGGAGTCAACTCCAAAAAGTTGTCTTCTGACTTCCACACACACAGAATAGAATGTAGATACCTACACACAACTTTTTAAAAATTATTTTTAAAGGTCATCTGGGCTGAATTTCGGGGTGTGTGTGTGTGTGTGTGTTTGACAGGATATAAGGTGAAGTTTTGATAGGGATGGAATTTGAGAATTCCAGGAAATGGCAACATTTCAGGTTGGTAGGAGGGAGGATTCCTGGAATGGCTGACAGGGTTTGTCCTGGAACCAGTGACAGGGTTTATCCTGGAAAGGAAGAGAGGGAAGCGCAGGATTTTCCTGTCCCCACCTCCAGTGCAGGTGTCCCTTTGTCAGAGCATAGCAAAGTGGGTCAACCCGTCAGTGTGAGTTCAGTCAGAGGAATCTCTCTCACATTCCCACCGCACAGGCTGCTGTCGGTGCCGTGGGAAAACGCCTAGGCTTTCAGAGACTCATGTTCCCTGGGACCTACCCACCCAGAGAGCCATCGGTTGTTTGAAACACACAGAAAAGAAGAAAACTCTTCAAACAGTACGCCAGTAAAAATATTTCAGTTTTTTTTTTTTTAATTTTTGATAACTTCTCTCAGCTTCATTCTATAAACTCACACACTCTCTTTAGCAGGCAGAAGGCAATGATGTGTGACATGTGGGCAGTCAGACAACAGGGTTGTGACAATGGCAGTAGATGGCTTCTCTGGGGTGTACGGGGAAGACATGGTAAGAGGCCTCATCACGCAGGTCTCTTGTATCAGGCAGAAGTACTGTCATAAGGCCATAGGGCAAAGCACAGGGGGCCGACAGGAACCTGATGACATGAATCTTCAGGAGCCATCTGCCCTCTTTCGAGATCACTCTATCACAAAATTTTTCAAAAGCCCTGGACAGGGGACAGTAGGCTGTCCACTCATTCTTCTAAAACTGCTGACCTGTGTGACATAAGGAAGTAGCTGAACTAGCTGAACAATAAATGAGAAAGCAAGGCTTGAACACGTCTAGGCCTCTGCTGGGCCAAAGCTCAAGAGATCTGTAGTCCGAAGTCTGGTTCAAATCCTTTCAAGCTGTTTTACCATCACCCCGCCTCCTGCCCATAACACACTGCCACACCCTACAGAGAGCCCAAGTGGCCAAAAAGGCCAGGGGATATCACGGGCAGTACTGAAGCATGAATCCTGAGGCACCCAGAAAGCTCCTACTGCTGCCCAGCCAGGGCATCTGTGAGACAACAACAGTCACCAGCATCACCAGTCACCCCATCCCTGCATGCAGATTACACATGTCAAGGACACCCAGTCTAAGAAACAGTGCACGCTTTTATGGCTCTCTAGTTAGGAATTAAAAGCACAAAATAAACCCCAGGAAACAAGCCATCCCTCAGCATCTGTGGAGAACTGATTCTAGTTCTTCGTGTGGGACCCCAAATCTCAGATGCCCATGACACTTTAATAAAATTCAGTGCTGTGGTATTTGCAAATAACCAGTGCGTATCTTCCCATATACTTTAAGTCATTACTCTGTCTCTCATAATGCTTAACCTAAACACTGTGTGAGTCACTGTTGTACTACACTGTTTAAGAGATAATGATTGGGGGGGCACTGTGCATGTTCAACACCAGTATCCTTTCCCCCCCACATATTTCTGATTGGGGATTATCAGAATCCATTGATCCAGAACCAGCAGACATGCTAAAAAGAGGCACAGCCATATTCCTAAACTGAGGAAAGGAAGAAAACCTCACCAGAATCTACTTTCCTCAAGCAGTCAGCCCAAATGAGGGGAGCTGGCTGACTACCATGGTGATGCTGTTAGCAGCCGTGGCTACACACCCATACAAATACCACCCCTGGCCAGCTGTGTCACGCACTAAACCACCCTCCCAGATGGCTCTGCGGAAGCCTCATGGGTGGTCCAGGTGCACACCTAAGTGTGAAAAGGTGTGCACAAGGTCCTAGGGTCAATATCCAGCACCATCCCCCAAAAGTTCACTGGGTTCTCCAGAAGCCCGCAGAAAAAGCAAACATACCTGGCTCCAAATATGTCCTTTTTGGCGAGGTCAATTCCAGAAACAACTTTTACTCTGAGAATACGGGATTCTCCCTGTTAGAAAAGAGGAGAAATAAATAAATAAATAAATAAATAAATAAATAACAAGGTTAAAACCAATCCTCAATAGACAGCTCTCTCAATTCTAACCTTCAAGTCAGAAATTTCCACTCAGCCCAACCCTGAAATATACTCCAGTTCATGCTTGGGCAATTCCTGCTTACAGTCAAGCTCAGAAGGCAACACTGCCGTGCTGCCATGCTAAGACTCGAGCCAGGCACGGTGACATAGTTACAATCCTAGTACTCAGGAGGCAGAGGCAGGAGGCTCACCACAAGGTCCCGGCCCCCTTAGTCTACACAGTGAGGTCCAGATTAGTGAGGGCTATGTATTGAGACTCCGTATAAAAAAAAAAGTCCAAATGGGAGGCTGGGAAGATAGCTCAGTCAGTAGAGTCTGCTGTGGCAGCATGAGGACATGAGTTCGATCCCCAGCACCCACGGTAAAGAACTGGGCACGGTGTGAGTTTGCAATCCAAGTGCTGGGAAAGCAGAGAGAGGCGGATCCCTGGGGCTCACCGAACTGCAAGGCTGGCTGATTTGCTGAATTTACTGGCCAATAAAAACCCAGGTCTTTAAAGAAAACCAAGCCAAACCACCACCACCACCCAGGTCTTTAAAGAAAACCAAGCCAAACCACCACCACCACCACCACCACCACCAGCAAAAACAACAACAACAACAAAAACCAAACCAAACCAAACAAAAATAAGGTAGATGGCATGTTGAAGAATGCCATTTGATGCCCAAACACAATGAAAAAAGACGCGAAGATCCTGGAAACTGAAGCCTCCTGATTAATGAAGCCCAAGCATAATTCAAAGCAGGCAGGGTCATTAACATCAATTCCTTCTGATAGCTGAGTAAATGTTGCCCAGCTGTACCAAGACCACAAACACAGGAGCCACTGAAGTAATATATTCCAATAACCAGGTACCAAAACCACTATAAATAATTCCTCTTTTCAAGTGCATATATTTATAAACGTGGCCAGGGATGGAAAAGAAAGACGTTTCATGTGGTGAAATAGCTCTTTAGAAGCAAAGTGTTCTTCAAAACGCAGTATTAGCAAGCAAAAACTATTCCCTAGTTCCAACGAAAAGAAACTCCTCGGACTGGTCAGTCAACTTTCCACCTGTCTGTCCATCCAGTTGTCTATTTCTTTGCTCATTCTAGTGTTTATGTTCCTCCAATGCACTGGCACTGAACTTGGCCTTCATATAAAAACAGAAGTATGTTCTCCGGTCTACAGGAAGACACCACCACACTGATAGCAGCTGAAGGGCCAAAGGTTGAGGAACACCCGAGGATGGCTGAGGTGGCATAGGAGAAGGGCTGAACCAAGGTCACCAAAGCCTGAGTTTGGGGCACTATTAAAATCAACTGAAATAGAGAACTGTGCATGTCTAGCGTGCCTAGGCAACAAATCAGATGGCCAGTGGGAGAAATACTGGGTTTGAGTTAGGGGCTTCAGAGCTAATCAGCATGGAACGGGAGGCTGGTGGGGACAGACAATGGTCTGTAGAAAGTTATCCAAGGAGAATTAAAAACAGAAGTAATGACCAGGAATGGAGCCCTTGGAACTAAACAATGAGAGAGAAGCAACCAAAAATTCATCTGCCAAGAAAGCTGAGACCTAGCAAGAAAGCCTACACGGTCATGTAATATAAAGGAGAGAAACAGGGAAAAGCCAAAGGTGCATCAAATCTGATACCGGGCCTTTGCTAATTAACCACGGGTCCACTATATGTATTGGCAACTTGAAGAGGTGCTTGCGATGACTTACACCCCAGAGTCTCCCACCCCCGCCCCTCCCCTCTCTCCAGACAGAGCATGACTCCCACACAAATACAGAGGGCAAGGCAAGAATGTAAAGGAAGATATTCTCGGCATGTCTGTGCTGCGGGTATCAGCTCAGTGGTACTTTGCTAAAACTGGGTTCATTCCCCAGCATCCAGAACAATAGCGGTGTTTGACAGTCCCCAAAGGTTGACCAGGAGAGTGAGAGTAAGGGCCTGCTCACCAGGGATAATGTAGGCACCATGCTACCTTAGCGGGACAGCCTCCCGAGCAGTTGCCAAAGTGCCTCTGAGTGCCACTGGGATAAGCCTGACCTATCTTTTATCTACTTATAGATCAGGGGTCAAGAGTGCTTTCTGTGGCACACGGAGTTCTGCAGGTGGAGGCTCTTTTCTGTTTCTGCCCAAGCTGGTCTTTGCTCCTGGTCACATGGTGCCTCCCAGAGCATACTCATATTGAGGGATGGCACAGTGAAACTATTTTTTACATACGGATCAAAATCTGAAAACATACTTCCATAGAATTCTTTGTATGCCTAAAAAGTGTATGTGGCCTGCTAGAGCCTAATGAATAAAGACCAAGCGCTAACCATGTACCTACCGCATGAATGGGTCCATACCTGACCAAAAAGGGAACAGGCAACCTCAGTCTACTGGAGTCAAGAAGTCTCCTAAATGCAGCCATGCTGGCAGTGTGTGTGCGTGCATGCGTGCATGCGTGCGTGCGTGTGTGTTGGGGTGGGGGTGGCAGGAAGGTGGGCAGAATCTGAGGACACCATAATGGGTGGACATTGTTAAAAGAGGTGACAGGCTAGTCACAGGTGCCACTGAAGGGACACCTGGCAGTAAGGGAAGAGGTGTGAAATGACCCTGAGGTAGAGAAGCGAGTGCCCGTTATACCATGAGTGTCACTTATGTTCAACTCAGACACGGCACCTGTAAAGGTGGCTGTGGAGGAGATGAAGGGGTAATGGCTACAATGAAAAGCAAGGGACTAACAGCCGCACGCCACAGAGTAGAAGATAAGCATGCCAGTGAGAAACTGTTCGCCTTCTTTTCAGAACTTTCGGGAATCCAGAATAGAGATTTGTCCAGCAAAGATTATTTGAGTGGGACCTCAACCAAACCATTACCCAGGTCTGAAGAAACAGGCGGGGCTAGTCCGCACCTGGGTTCCCTGAATTTGCATTCCCACTGGGGAAATGGTCTTATAGGGCGGGGCCTACTTCCCAAACTAAGCACAAATCAGGCCACATTTACACAAGTAAATGATGAGTAAACTGAAAGAAAGAGAAAGCTAGGATTTTCAAATGGAAATCAGTTCTCTCACAGTAAATGTGAGGACCAGTTCTGAAATCTAATGCTACAAGGAAGATACTGAGGTCAAGCTGCCTAGTGGCCGGACTTCCTCCCCCTGAGAGCGGCTCCCCGTAAGCTCTCAGTGCATGAGGGCACAGGCCAGCGGAAGCCTGCTGAAAGGATTAGTATCCTAAATCCCCTACAATATCATTCATATGCTTTACTAGACAAAATCTCATTTATGAATCAATCCTTTAAAAAAAAAAAAAAGCAATTCACAGATGAGGATGGAGAGGAAGGCACAGTGAACAGAAGTCCCTGCCACACCAAATGTGAGGGCCTGAGTTCAGCTCTTTAGAGCCTAGGCACAGAGGCCCATCTGCAGTCCCAGGGCTCCTATGGCAAGATGGAAGGTGGAGACAAAACAATCCCAGAAGCTCCTGGAACAGTTAGCACATGTATGCAGTGTTTTCAGACAAAGTCAAAGGCTGTTCTATGATCTCCACAGGTATACCACGGCACACAATGCATATCACCCTCATACACAAATGCACATGTACTGACCACACACATACACACACCTCCTCCTGAGAGATCTTTAAAGTCACAGAGAAGTATAAAAACAAACAAAAAATATCTTGAGGTTGGAGGTCAACACTCATTTTCATCTGGAAAAAAAATCTAAAAGAGCCTCTACAACAGGCAGCTAATTCCATTCAGTGATCTATCCTATTATCATTTAAAGGGTATAAACGGGCTGGAGAGATGGCTCGGGCAAACAGGAAAACCTGAGTTGGGATCCCTAGCACCCAACATATGTTTAAAACAAAAAACAAAAAACTCTGGGTACAGCAACACAAACCAATTCTGTGAGAGCCTTAGAGCCCTAGTGTCAAAGATAAGGCACAAAGACACAAAGGCACAAAGGCACAGCCCTCCACACATGTACCTGCACACACATGTGCACACGTACAAACATGAGGTATCAGCTGCCCGGAGTCTGAATTCCAACCAGATCTTGAACTAGGGATATTCCCATAGTCAGTTCTCCAACCATTAGGCCCTGGAACCAGGACCATGTGGAACCTGACCCTCAACCTACTCAACAGACCTCCAGAGTCAGCCCCCTTCCGGTGCCAACTCACCTACCACCGTGCCCCCTTACCGCTAGCCCACTGATCTAGAACTGCTTGGAGCTCCAACCAGCACTTGGATCAACAGGCTGCCCAACCCTTAACAGAGACACTCCTTGCAACAGCTGGGAATTAACACAGAGTCCCACAACTAGATAATGTGCAGAAGGAGACTCTGGAACAGCTGGTCCTAAACAGGATGTCTTTATCAGACCCCTCCCTCCTCAAGACTCAGGCATCTATGTGACAGAGGAGGTAAAATAACTGAACTGAACGCACCAAAGGTAAAGGCTGACTCCAAGGAAACCGTGTCTCCCAGATACAACAGGTCTGTGCACCTACACACTGACAGAGACTACAGCAGCACGCACTGGGCCTGCATAGGATCAATCCAGACAAAAATCCCAGCCTTGGGAAAGAGGAAATGGACACAAAGTCCCACCCCTAACCAAGAAACTGTTTGCAATTGAAAACTGCTAAAAAGGGGGGGAAACAGTTTTCTCTATTGGAGTGTCATGGGGTTTATCAACCACACTCCAGGGCAGGTACTATGCCCAGGAGTAGTTACCCAACACAAATAGCAAGTTGTTAATAAGCTGTTTGCCTTTTCTACCTGGACACATAGCTAGACTACTTTTCCCAGCCTTCCTTGTGGTTTCGGAGACATCACATGATGAAGTTCTGGTCAATGGAATGTAGACAGAAATCATGATGCCAGTGAATTATAGGCCATCCTTACTGGACACACTCTGTATCCCCATCTCTCTACTCAAGGAGAGTAAAGAGAAACCACACACACACACACACACACACGTGTGCACACACACACACACACACACACACACACACACACACACACTTGCGCGCGCGCAGAGAGAGAGAGAGTCTGTTGTAGCAGTCTTTCTATACAGAACTTACTGTTTGTTTGTTTGCTTGCTTATTTGTTTGAGGCACTGACAGGGCTGAAAAGATGGCTCAGTACCAAGGAGAAGAGACTCAGAGCTGAGCCCAATCACTGAGCCCACAAGATGGCAGTAGAGAACCGACTCCTGAGCTGTCCCCTGACCTCCACACACCAGCCTTAACATGGGCAAATCTGTCATCGCTCGTGCACACACAAAAAGTCAATGACATGTCTATATAACAAAGTATCTAGGAAAGAGGCCATAATACCAGTTACCTCTGATTAATGGGCAGTGTCTTCTTGTTTACGTGTGGTTTTTTTCCTTTGAAACATAAAATATTTCTTTTTTTTTTTTTTCAATAAATAAACATTTGCCTGAGGTTGTAGCTCCACAGGGCCCTTGCATGGCCAATACCACAAAGAATGAAAGTGGGAGAAACTCAACTTTTGCAGAAGTCTCAGAATATACAAATGATATAGGAAATTTAAGAACATAAGTCACAAATAAAGGGCCCATCCAGCTTGCTGCATTTCTAAGATGAATAAACAGTAAAGATTTCTTATCTTTGTTTCCTCAGAATGACAAACCTAAATATAGATAAGCAGCCGTCATCACGGAGCACAAATGTGTGACTAACTTACCACATGCAGCGGGCCCGCAGGCTGAGGGACTGGACTTTCTGAAGCATGCTATTACTTTCATAAAATCTATGCACGATATTTGCTCCTTGTTTACAACCTGAGTGGAATCAAATGTTTAACTGAGGTAACTTGGCATTGACAATAAAACTATTATTCAAAGACAGACGGTACAACGCAGAAGGAAGCAGGTATGGAAGAGACCAGGCCAAACTCAGCTTTGCACATCTCCTGTTGTTAATCCACTGATCTGCATCACTGTTATACAGCAGCGGTAATGCCGGATACTTTGTGTGTGTGGCTTTCCTGAGCACTCATGGCAAGCGTTTGAAATGTTCTTAAACCGTACAAACCTATCAAAATCCTCCTCCTGACAAACAAAACACACATTTCAATTCTGCCCAAAATTCCCAACACTGGTACCCACCTTTTCCCCTATGACTTCTTCCTGAGACACTTACTGCGTATCTAGTAGTGTTGTCTACAGCAGCAGCTGCTGTCCTGAAAGAATGTCATAGCTGGGCTGGGAAATCATGTTCTTCTCTCATGGGGAAACAGTGTGACCCCAGGTTTCACATATAGCAGCTGTGCACACGGATAAGGAAGTCCTAAGTGGAGGATCTCGATATCTTGGCCATTATCCTCTGAATTATTTATGTACTTGTCTTCCCTACCCTCTGACATAGTCGTTAATTCTAGTCAGTACTTGTGACACATGTGGACTAAAGGAAGCCACCAACACCCTTCTCAACCACAAACTGCATATGTGTCATGCAACTTTAGTTACTTTTTAGAAAAAGCAAGCTAACATGTGGAAGCTGCCCACCTAGCATGCAATACCCAAGAGGTTATAACCTAGCATGCAATACCCAAGAGGTTATTGTTCATTTTTTCATTCATCTTTGTATCCCTCCCCCAAACCTCAGACAAAACCTTGTGTTATATATTTCTAGAGAACTTTTTTTTTTTCCTAAACAGGGTTTCTCTTGTACTCTGGCTGTCATGGACTCACTTTGTAGACCAGGCTGGCCTAGAACTCACAGAGATCTGCCTGCCTCTGTTCCTTGAGTGCTGGGATTAAAGGCGTGTGCCACCACACCCGGCTGACTTTTTTTTTTTTTTTAAGAACAGTTCTAGGTTCATAGCAAAAGTGAATGAAAGGTACAGAGATCCCCTACAGGCTACCTACTTCCCTATGCGACTCACGTACAACCTCCGCCACCATCAACTTCTAGCGTCTATGATGCGCATGCGTGTTACCACTGATGAAACTATGAAAACCCATCAGTGTCCTGCTGAATCTACAATTGCCTTTAGTGTTCACTCTGAACAACGCGTAGTCGATGAGTGTGTACAAATAAGTGCACCCTTCCCCAGCTACATTTTCAATAAGAATCCTAAACATCCCCTCCCCATAGCACACATATTCCTGTCATGGCCAATCCTTCTGCACTCTGCCCCCCTCCCTTTCTGTCTCCTCTACCCTAACTCCTGCCCACTAAGCCTTTTCCACTCATCACTTCCATGGTGGGTCTCAGGGCCATTCTGCCAGCTCTCTGTGACCGCTCCCCTCAGTTCTCCGCTGTGACAACCTTAGTCACATTCACCCACTGTATTCAAGACATGGCACTAGCACCGAGAAGGCACCGACTGCTGACCTGGGCGCATCGCTCTGCCCTCTGACATCCAGTTGTGGAGTTAGATAAAGGCACAGCTATCGTTTCCATGGCAATGGCTAGAAGTGGAAAGGATGAGGGGTAAGAACAAAGGTACAGAGTAAAAACAAAAACAAAAATGAAACTCCTCCACGTACATCCGCAAAAACGGGAGTGACCCAATGCCTGGACTACAGGTCCAGCTCAAAGAATAACAATGACACCAGGCCACAGCTCACAGGACTATCTCCTGTGGCCCATAATTAGCCCGACACAAAACATGGTCAAGTTCAGCCCTACAACATTGTCAATCAGTGAAGACGAAAGGACACTGGCATCTGCAAACTGTAGGGACTGCAGGGCTCCATTCAGCGAAAACTTCTTGACCTTGACTAGACAACAGCCATGCTCACATCAAGTAGGTATGGCTAACAAATAGGAGAAAGGAAGGGAGTGGCTCTCCAGAGCAAGGCTGGCCTCTAATGGACCTGCTCGAGAGGACCGTGCCTTCACAAGTTGTGTAGGCAACATTTAAAATGTGCCCACGGTTCCTGGCACTCTTCTCGTCACTCCCCCAGACAGTAGAGGGCGTGTGCTGAAAGACTCTTTCCAGGAGAATATAGAGAACAAAACAGAATGTGACTTTGAAGAACAGGCTATGAGATGCCCCGTCTCATCCTGACACCTACAACGGGGACAAAAGCAGCTATATGTCATGAGAAGTTTGTACGGAGGGACACTGAGGCCTCCTATTGCAGCCAGGAGATTGAGCTGGCATTATATGTTGACTTTGGAATATTCCTCAAAGGCCGTTGTGTAAAGGCTAGGCTTGTCAGTCTATGGAAGTGCGGTGAGGTGAATGGACAGTTAGGAGGCGGGACCTGTCAGCTTTGCTCACAACGTATTCCCCACCACTAATGCACTACATCACCCCATTCCCAGAACAATGGGACTGAAGCCTCCCAAACTGAGGACTACTTATGTATGTACATATGTATATACAACATATACATGTATTCCCTTTTTCAGTTGATTATCCTTAGGTTTCTGTCCACAGCAGCAGAAAGCTAACATAACTCAAGACTCAAACCCTCAGTTTCGGTCAAGTCGTCAATGTGAAAATTACTGCAGAAGTCTGATCAAGCTCTGGTAGGAGGAGAAGAGGGGAGGAGAGAGGGGAGGAGAGAGAATTAGAACTTTAGACTGGGTTGGAAGCACTGCCCAGTGGAACTCAGCAACCTGCGAACGGGACCAGACTCATTCTAAGGCATGTTCAAGGGTCGAAGCTTCTTCTGCTGTCTTTTTTTTTTTTTTTTTTTTTTTTTTTTGGTTTTTGGTTTTTGGAGACAGGGTTTCTCTGTGTAGCCTTGGCCATCCTGGACTCACTTTGTAGACCAGGCTGGCCTCGAACTCACAGCGATCTACCTGCCTCTGCCTCCCGAGTGCTGGGATTAAAGGCGTGCGCCACCACGCCTGGCTCTTCTTCTGCTGTCTTACAGACCAGCATTCCTGTAAGCTAAGGGTTCTAAAGCTCAGTAAGAGTGATGTCTTGCTGCACGTATACACGTCAAAAATCGCTGTGCACATACAAAGTTAACAAGTGTGACAAAGCCCGGGAATGTGGGGGCTCCACAGGCATGCTGCCAAAGCTGACAACGTGAGTTCAGGTCTCAGGGAACCACTCTACTGAGCTGTCCTCTGACCTGCACAAGTGTACCAGGGTACATGCAAGCATACACAGTAAAGATAACTAAAAATTAAAAGGACTGGAAACCTTCTGGTGAGTCCAGCACAATAACCCAATGGAGTAGCCTACAGTATTCACAGAAAGAGAAAGCAGGGAGCAAGAAAACAGGTAAAATCCCAACTCGGGCCACTGGCCCTTTTTAAGAGAACTGTTGACATTCTGGAAATTTCTCAGAGGAAACAGGCTGTCAGGAAGCTGGAACCAGAACTCAAGTTGACTTGAAAACTGTTGAGAGAAGAATGCAGCTGCCTCCAAGCTCCCTCTGGGGACCCTGGCAAGAAAGGAGAAGCCAAGCTCACAGCATACTCCAGGAGACACTGAATACAAAGCAAGAGAAGTGGTCTTCCAGGAACTGTGTCCAGTGATGAAGGTCTGCTGTGCCAGCCACAGCCATAGCCACAGCCACAGCACCTGCTTCAGAAAATGGCCGTAACCAGCAAATTCTCACTGTTCATCCGGCACTAGTATCACTGGGCCTGCAATGATTTGCACAAAAAAAGAAACCGCAATACTCTTTGGCTCCCGCCTCACATGACGTTTCATCCCGCAAGAAGATGCCTTTGTGCCTGGCTCTGAGTGGCATTCAAAGTTAACCTGAGTTCTTGGCACGTTTCACTTTTCTACAACATTCCACCCGTTAGCTCTATCCATCTGGAAAAGCGAGCTGAGCAGGTGAGGTGAAACCGAGCAGAGGCTGAGGAGGGAGTGCAGGCTAGGCTCAGTACTATGACAAGAAGTATGTCCCCACTGCATCTTAGCGAGAATAAAAGCTCTAAAGGCTAGGCAGACTGCTCAGAGGACCTTGCAATGCAAGTGAGACCTGAGTCCAAATCTCTAGAACTGAAGTAGAAACCAGGTGCAGCAGTGAGTGCCTGGTATCCCAGTGCTATTACGGTGAGGTGTGAGGCAGATGCTGGAAGGCCAGCTTTCCTGGTGGTGTTCACACATGCGCACAACAGGAGACGCCATCTCAATCAAAGTAGTAAGGCAAAAACTAGTACTCAAGTGTTCGGCTTCAGACCTGGGACAAGCAGCTGAGGTGCCTGGCCTCCAGATTCTCCCAGCATCCTTCAGTCCCTACCTGGCATACTCCGCCCTCTACCCTGAACTCTCCAGCCTAGGGGCAGGGCGCTTCCCCTCCCCCAGAGGCTCTTCACTATATAATACAGACATTTGGTTCCTTTCTCTCTGTATTTCCTCTCCTCTCCTCCCTTCCCCTCCCTCCCTCCCTCTCCCCCTCCCTCTCTCTGCATACTTTTCTGTCTCCCCCCTGCATGGTGACTTTCCTGGTCCCGTCTTCGGGACAGGTGAACCCAATGAGAGTGGTTTCCAATAAACCTGCATTTTAATACCTAACTAGTCTTGAATTGGCTCATTTCACCAGTGGAAGAATGCTCATCATTAATGTTTTCCTCTGTCGACATATGGTACCATGACACAAGTATGCCTGAACTCATGCACACAAAGATATAGATGGGTGGGTGGGTGGATGAATGGATAGATAGATAGATAGACAGACAGACAGACAGACAGACAGACAGACAGACCAACAAACAGACATACAGACAGCTCTAGCTAACCCTAGTGGAACAGGAATAGTTCCAGCTATTTGGGAAGCTGAGGCCATAGGACTTTAAAATAAGAGGCCAGCCTGGGTACCTTTGTGTGACCTTGCTTTAAAATTAAAAGGCAAAAAGAGGGCTGCAGATGCAGCTCAGTGCTCCAGAGCACGTCAGTCATGGTGCTCAGGCAGGATCTATGAGGCATAGCTGGAATCCACAAGTGCAGGATCAGAATACATGAAACCCCCAAAGAGCACTCGAGTTTTTCCGAGTGGATGTGGAGCTTTACAGGGTCCCCACCTAGACACGTTAAATTGTCAACGTGTCAGAAATCCACAGCGAACCAGGGCTGAGGGGAGAGTAGAGGGGGCTGTCACGGCACAAGGCCGTGAGAGGAAGGTGCCAGCGAGCGCAGCACTCAAATGGTTGCTTTCTGCAGTTAATTAGAAATTCTTGTTCAGCAGCTAGCTGGTCAAATTCCCTGTAAAAATGTTCTCAAAATCCCCCTTATCAATGGTCCTTTTGTTCTGTCCCTCTAATCAGAAGACAGGAAATACTTTTAAGTTCCTCTGAGATCACTGAGAATCCTCTTGTGTTTACAGTTCTAAAAATGATCATAATAAAACAACGGTGCTGTGTCACAGGCCAAAACTTTAGCTCAGGACCTAAACTTCTGCATTTTTCATGGCAGATAGATGTAAGTGACCTCTGGGGGGGGGGGAGAGACAGACAGACAGACAGAGAGACAGAGACACAGAGGAGAGAGAGAGACAGAGACACAGAGACAGACCTAGGTTTTGGTTGGAATGTATAGTTTAAATAAAAAGTGCTGGAGAGGGGCCAGGGTCCCAAGGGCCCTCAAGAAGATGCCCCCGGGCCTCAGAGGTAAAGAAGTATGACTCTGGTTTGAGTGGCACACATGAGTGTACTGCCCAAGAACCATGGCCAAATATCATGGGTGCCTCTGATGCTAAGGAGCCGGAGCCAGCCTCTGCACAGACGTGAAGGCTCACGAGCTATGGCAAGTGTCCTCACTATGGCTAAACTGCAGTTCATCACAGCCTGCCTGGTGAGCGTGGGCTCAGAGTGAGGCTTTAACTTCCTGACTGGCCCATCTACACAGCTCCCTGCTACTACTTCTCAGGCACTGCACTTCCCACTGGACGGAACCCTCTGGAGGCGTGTATTTCCTTACACTCCAGACAGCCACCTGCTTCCACATGATCAGGCTGATTTTGGACCATGCAACACAACTGACAAGGTTTCTCCCCCATACTCCCATCCTACAGATGGCGCCCAAGTCTCCTCTGCCGGCACCACACATGTTCTCTGCTTCTTTAGCTACAGAGGTTAAGTCTTGAATTTATTCCTATTAGCACCTCATTTGCTACTGGGTTCCTACTTAGAATGTAATTTCTTCCCAGATTCCCTCGTTAAGCAGCCGTCCACACATGAGCTAAGGCTGGAAGCCACTCTGTGTGGGTCCACTGTAACCTGAAAGAAGGCAAGTGGGGAGTCGGGAGTTTCAGGATCTGTGGTCCTGGGACAGCACCTGTGACCTGGGCTTTCCCACTGTCTATGAAGTCACACCCATAGCCAATGAGAAGACGCTTCCGTTGCTCTCTGGTGGATGACAGACATGTGCCCATCCCAACCCCGAAGACAAAACATTATGATACTGCAGATCACACACAGGTGCAGTTGACGACAGCCACTGCTTCTGCAGAACTGCCAGTTTGCTGCTTGCGCTCAGTCGGCTTGCCCTATGGCTATCAGCACAACTACAGCTGTGTTTGAACACGTCCTAGGGGGCCCTATGCCAGTTAAGTTCTTCTTCCATGGCCCCCACAGTTCCCTGCCACTCTCCCAGCCCTTTCTCTCCACTGCTCTCTAAACTAGCTCTCCTCCTGAAAAATGAAGCCTTTGGGGAGCAAGGGATAAAAGGACACACCCAACTTCTCACGGCCAGAGAGCGCTAAGGTGCTCCTAACCTGGCTGGACACAAGACGGTCCTCCCAGATCCTGGCAAAGAGCAAGGCACCTGAGATTGCAGGCAAATTGACCAAATGGTGCTGATGCAACGGAAGGCAAGAGGGTGAACAACAAATAGTGACCGTTAAAAAGGGGGAGGAGTGGCCAGCAAGGATGGCTCAGCAGGTACAGGTACTGTCAAGCCTGACGGGCTGAGTCCGATCCCAGGCAACAGTGGAGGGAGAACACTGAATCCCAAAGATTATCCTCTGACCTCCACATGGGTATCATAGTCTGCGCATGCGCGCGCGCGCACACACACACACACACACACACACACACACACACACACACACACACACACTTTAACAGTGCGCTCAGGATACAATTCAGCCAGCAAAGTGCCCACATAGCAAATTATAAAAACCTGAGTTTGATCCCAAGAGCTGCCAGGAGATAAAAGAAGGAAGACCAGAAACTAACTTCCTTTTCTGATGCAAGTTAACAGCTTTACAACATGCTGCAAGCAGAGCAGGCAAGGATTTCCACCAGCCAGTTCACTCCTCTAGATCAGAAGCTCGCATGAAGTCATAGCCACAGCTGACTTAACTAGAGTGCTACTGTGTCCAGGTGCCAGGTCCTATCAAATTATACCCATCAGAAGCGCCAGCAAGGTCCCAGGGTTATTCACAGGGTTCTGTGATTGGATCCATGTAACACAATGCTTTGAGACAGGAGAGCATAGATGGGGATGAAAACGGCAGGCTAATCCAATTTGCAGTGGATCTCCACACTGGGTTAGGTATCAGATGACCACACCAGAATCCAGAAGGCTCTCATCAGACTGGGTAATGGCCAAGCAGCCTAGTCTGGGTTTGGTGGTGGCGTGAGCACTTGACTGCTCACTTCAGGGCAAACAACAGGCTAGAAGAGACAAAAGGAGGCTTGGAAATCTTGGGGACTTTATTTTATCTCAAGGTCTACATGACTGAGTGACAGGACCGGGTAACCTGTTCATATTATTCAAAGTCCAGACCAAGGGCTTTCAATCCAACTGCCCTGGCCAGCATGATACTGAAAACCAAAGTGTCACGATTTAAAAGGAACACTGTTGGTTTGCTATTTTTTTTTTAAAAATAGGATGAAATGTATACAATAAAACTAAACCAACCTAAGAAAGGATGACATTGTTCTGTACATAAAGGGGTGACTGACAGTCCAAAATAGACTGGCACATTAAAAAAAAAAAAAAAAACCAGAACATTGTGTGAGGTAGGACAGCCTTTACGTAAGAAGGAGACGGGGGGGGGGGGGGGGGGGGGAGCAGCCGCGCACACAAATATTTGCTTCCAAGTTCATGATGAAAACTTGGTAAGGACACAAGAATCTTGTCGCACTGGCAGATTCTGGGGACAAAGGCAGCAGGGAAGAGAAGACTTCTCCCGAATAGCCTTCTTGATTCTGCGAAATTAAAACGATCGGCTTATATTAACAACTTCAAAGCATGTGAATAGTAAATAACCAAGGTAACAAAGGGTAGATTAAGAACGCTGTAAGAGCTGGGCGTGGTGGCGCACGCCTTTAATCCCAGCACTCGGGAGGCAGAGGCAGGCGGATTGCTGTGAGTTCAAGGCCAGCCTGGTCTACAAAGCAAGTCCAGGACAGCCAAGGCTACACAGAGAAACCCTGTCTCGAAAGCTAAAAAAAAAAAAAAAAGAACGCTGTAAGAGGAGCTAGAGAAGTGGCTCCGCAGTTAGGAGCACTTGTTGCTCTAAGGACCCAAGTTCATTTCCTAGTATCCACATGGTGACTCGAAACCATCGACAACTCCAGTTCCCCGTTATTCAACACCTTCTCTGTACACTGGGACCAGGCATAGCATGGTACACATACGTGCACGCAGGCGAAATGCTCACACACTCAAGATCAATAAGCTTGAAAAAGGTTATTGGAAACAAAAAGATAATATATGAAAGCTAAACCTTGTTTTAGGGAAGAAAGAAAAAAAAAAGCAAGCATGTTCTTTCTGCAAGAAGGGGATCAGGACAGTAGCAAAAGTCACTTTCTGTTAAAAGTGGGGGAAAACTCAATCCAGGGGAAGCTGCAGAAAACAGATATGCTGCACAGTAGAAAGGGGACTTCTGGTCCTTACCAGGAGCCCTACTGGGAACAGGTGGCCTCCTGGAACAGGTGACTGCTGTAGATTCCCATAGCCACAGAGCAAGGCTGACTGACATCCCACCAGAGGACCAACAGGGGCAGGAAATGACCCCGAGAGGCATCAGTATCCCTCCTCACTGATGAATGTTGCTATTTTCAGACTCAAACAGGAGAAGCCAGACCTTCATCTCAGTAGGAAGTGCAGTACCACACAGTACTCGATACGCAGGCTTGGGACGTCTCCAAGAGAAAGCTCTGGAATAATGAGCACTTCCCACTTCCTTCACGGAGCACACATCATTCAAAACGTACGCTTCCTTGCCGTCTGGCTCCAATTAGCACGAACACAGAAATGAAATACGAGTCTACGTCTACGGCATTTGGGAGTTCTGTGTATTACTGTTCTTATTCCAGAAATGATTTACAGCGCAGAGCCCACTCTGCCAAGATGTGAAATTCCTCTTAGGAAGAATGCCCCAATGCTGGTGCTTCATGGCTTCGGGGATATAAAACATGACAAGAAAGGCAGCCTAGAAAAGGGGTTCTGTCAGCGCCAGCCCTGCAGTGGAACTATGAAACCACGTGGAAAAGCAGAATCACTAGCCGGCAAGAGTAAGAAGACAATCCTGGCACTGCAGAGGGAATTGAGTCGGCTTATTAGAAATATGGAGAAGGCCCAAGGCCCAGTGCTATGGACCAAGAGAGCTGCGGGGTGCAGGAGGCTGTGGATCACTAATGCTTCTGTCCAGAGGTTCCCAAAGCCAACCCAGACTTGGAACATATCCTAAATCCCTCTCTTCTTGTCTCTTGGCCTGTGGCTGGAAGCCTGCAGGCGAATCCATGGTGGCTGCATCTCATTTAGAATGCTAGCACATGCGAAGTCACTAGCTTTGCTGTGGGGGAGGAGGCGAGCTTAAGAGACAGATGCATGCTGCTACAATCTCATCTCCTTTAAATGTGTGGAAGTCCACCACCAGACTAGACAGAACAGAGTCACAGCTCTGCTTGTAGCTGTAACACATAACATTAACTAGGTTAATGTTGGCTCTGAAAAAAATCCGACTCCTTATCTTATCTGAAACGTGCCTTGTGTTTTAGATCACACCTTTCAAAAAGGTGAAACACAAATGGATTAGTTGGGCCAATTCCCTTATAAAATACTGGAGTTGCGGGCAGTTGTGGGTCTTCTGACTTTGGACCTCGGCGGGACCAGAACCCACTCTCTTAACCCTGAGCCTCTCCAGCCTCTTCTTAATTTCAAGTGAAAACTGAATCAAGCTGTCTATCTAACTTTTATCCAAACTGGAAGACAAAGATCTCTATTATGGTACGTGTGCAGGCACAGCCTCCAAAGAGATGTGTCAGTGAGTCACAGCACACCTGAAAGGTCTAGAAAAACAAGGAGAAATAAACACCCTCTCCCCCAAAATAGGTGGGAAGAAATAATAAAAGCTATGGCTGAGATCAGTGAAATTGAAACAAAGAACAAACAAACAAACAAATAACCCAATGAAACAAAGAGCTGGTTCTTTAAAAACTCAACATGACTGGCAAGCCCTTAGACAATTTAACCAAAACAAAACAAAAAACAAAACAGAGAAGGGATCCAAATGAATAAAATTAGAGATAAAAAAAAAGAGACATCACAACAGACACTGAAGAAATTCAGAGAATCATAAGGAAATACTTTAAAAATATCCATTGCATCAAACTAGAAAACCCAAAAGAGATGGGTGATTTATTGATATATATGACCTACAAAAGCTAAATCAACATGAAATAACAAATTGAAACATACTCTAGCCTCTAGTGAAATAGAAGGAGTAATTTATCCTCCCCCAGAAAAAAAGCCCAGGGACAGATGGATTCAGCGTAGAATTCTACCAGACCTTCAAAGAAAAACTAATCACAAAACTCAGAAATATTCTGCAAAGTAGAAAATGACAGAACATTTCTCACTCTTTTTACAAAGCCACCATTACCCAGATACCAAAACCACACAGAGACCAAACAACAACAAAAATAACATATACCAATATCCCTTATAAACACAGAAATAGAAATTCAACAAAATGCTTACATACTGAATCAAGTAACACATCACAAAGACCATTCACCACGATCAAGTAGGCTTCATCCCAGAGATGCAGGGATGATTCGACATACCTACATTAATGAACAGAATCTACCACATAAACAGACTGAAAGACAAAAGGCACATGATCACCTCATTAGATAAAGGAAAGGCCTTTGACAAAATATAACACCCCTTCATGATAAAAGCTCTGGAGAAAGCAGGGACACAAGGGACATTCCTCAACATAATGAAGTTGGTTTATAACAAGCCCAGAGCCAACAGCAACATAAATGGAGAGACTCTCAAAGTATTTTCAGTAAAATCAAGAACAAGACAAGGATGTCACTCTCTCCATACCTGTTCAACACGGCACTTGAAGTCTTAGCTAGAGCAACAAGACAACTGAAGGAGATCAAGGGGATACAAATAGGGAAGGAAGAATTCAAAATATCTTTATTCTGCAGATGATAAGATTTTATTCATAAAAGATCCTAAAGACTCCACCATGAAGCTTCTACAACTGATGAACACTTTCTAACACACAAAAATCAGTAGCCTTCCTATGTGCAAATGACAAAGGGACTGAGCAAAACAGTCAGGGAAATAGTACCTTTTACACAATAGCCAAAAGCATAAAAAAGGATTGTATAATAAAAACATTGAGACATTGAAGAAGATATCAGAAGATAGATCTTCCATGCTCATAGATGGCTAGGACAAATATTATAAAAATGACCATCTTTACAAAAGTGATCAGATCCAATGCAATCCCCATCAAACTTCCAACAAAATCTTCACAGAAGTTGTAAGTCTTCAACACAACACACACACACACACACACACACACACAAAGCAAAACCAAACAGAAAAACAGAATTGCTAAAAACAATCCCAAGTAATAAAAGAACTGCTGGAAGTGTCACCATTCCTGACCTCAAACTGTACTACAGACAGAGCTATAAGAATTAAAACAGCGTGGTCCTGACATCAAAAGACACATTGGTCAATGGAATTGAATTGAAGACCCAGGCAGTCTTGCCAGGATGGTAAGCTCCTGGTAAAGGCAGAAAGCTATAGAGGAGATCACTCTCTTGCTCCCACAGCACTCACATGGGCAAGGAATTGCACCAACGCACACGCACGCGCACACACACACACACACACACACGTGCACAGCCACCCTGCACATGGGTGCACACCCACATTCACTCATAAACACTACACTGAGTTTCCTCGCAGTCCACCTAGCAGCACAGCTTCATCTTTCAGAACCGTCTTATGAACTGCCCGGCTATGATGAATTATGCATATCCATCCATATTAGCCCTGGCCCCTTGCCCTTCTACTTAACAAACCCTATTAAACATCTTCTTTATGACAGAAGTGTACTTTTCCGAAGGACTATCGCTCATTGGTGACCTCCTGAAGCAGGCCATAATACATGATGAGGAAACAAGGTGAGAACTCTAAACTCTGACTAGGGAGACGGGCAGACACTTAAGAGAAAGCAAACAGAGGGCAGAGAGAGCATGAAGGAAGGACGCTGGGTAAGGCTGAGCAGCAGTGTGCAACACTGTCCAAGGTTACTACCCTTGGCCCAGTTCCAGCATCCAGGGCCAGTGAGACCCACAGACAGGCAAAGGTTAAGAATCGCCTGATGCAAGCACCTGAGGAATGCATTTTTGAAACAGGAAGAATTTCCAAAAGTCAAGGCTGTTGGCTTCAGGCAGTAACAGCAAAGTTATGAAATCTATTTTTAAAAAAGTTAGACTCCAATCTCTCGCCTCCTTGAGATGTGGCCTGAATGCCCATTAAAGTCAAAGTTTAAAGTCCTTTTGTAACTGGGACATCAAGGGTTATTTTTACTCACCTGAGGCAGGAGAGGGAGTAAGACAGGACCGCAGCACATGGAGGGTACTTTAGAAACCAGCCCAAGGGACCACGGTCCTCCAAGGATGCAAAGTTTTCCTGCTTCAGACTAACCATGGCCAAGGTAGCCAACCAATGTGCCTACACCAAGACAGCTAGTCCAGCCCACCTAGAGCACCACAGCAGTCACTACAGCCTTCTCAGAGAGCTGCTCTCAGTCCCTTCCTTGCTCCTCAGCAAAGAAAAACTCAGTACCTCAAGCTGCCTGAGACCTAAAATGCGGCTTGTCAGGCTAAGTCATCAGTGCTTTCAATTTTCTACTTAAGCATTAGGAGCAACAGTTTCAAGCCAAAAGGTACTATTAATCAAAAACAGAACCACAGATAGTCCAGGCAGGCAGAGTAAACGGCAAGTGAATGGAGATATTGATCTGAGAACTAAAAGGTGCTATCCCTTACCGATACAGAAAGATACGCTGTTTGGCCAATTCCACTAAGAATGCCCATTAAACTGTTTTGACAGGCAAATAACAAGACATTATGAAACCTCACAAGGCAATCCACTTCTCCTCCAAATGGATGCTTGCAAGTCTTGACACTAAAACTCCAAAGGAGCCTGACTAGGTCAGACCATGGAGAGTTCAACTGCTACCCACAGAAATCCCTCAGTTCTCATTGGGCTAGAGAGATGGCTCAGAGGTTAAGAGCACTGTTTGCTCTTCCAAAGGTCCCAAGTTCAATTCCCAGCAACCACATGGTGGCTCACAACCATCTAATGAGATCTGATGCCCTCTTCTGGTGTACAAAATAGATAATTTTTTTTTTTTTAAATCCTTCAGTTCTCACCACACACCTGACAAATGGTCAAAGATACCCATTCCCCGCACACACCCATAAGGAAAAAGATGCATTGTTTTCACAGTGTTCATGCTTTTTCAATCCCTTCATTTTTCCTATTTTACATCCCAAAGCACCATCTCCATTCAGAACACCAGCCAGGCCCTTTCAGAGTTGCTCCTACTGAATAAAGCTCACCACCTGAGGTACACACAAGATCCCTGGAGGGGGAAAAAATTTTAAGCTACGTAAACTACCTTGATGATGAGCTAATAGCTCAAAGATCTTGAGGTAGAGCTATGGGTGAGACTCTGTGGTAGAATGGCACAGTACATGCTTAGCAAGCCTGAATCCCTGGGTTTGACCTCAGGGACTGTACTGCAAAGTGTTTAAAAGTGCTGAGGAGATGGCTCAGTTAGGAAAGTGCTTTCTGTGTACGCTTCAGGACCTGGGTTTGAATCCCCATAAACCACAGAGCTATGGACAGTGTGCCGACGGACACAGAAGGATCCCTGGGAAGCCAGAGGCAGCTAGCCTGGGGCAAGAGCAGGGCACCAGGGACTCGGTCTTAACTAAGGGTTAAGGTAAAGACTGACAGCTAAAGTTGTCCTCTGGCTTTCATATGCATGGCATGGCCTACATGCAACACACAAACACGTGCACACATGCACGCACACACACACACACACACGTACATATTACACAGACAGACTAAAAAGATTTTTAAAAGAATCCTGAGGCAATATAAAATTACTTTAACGATGGGTGGGTTTATAGGGTTAGTCAATGCTTTGAGAGGTGAACCATTCTCTCCCACTGAGAAGAGTCTTACCCAGCATCAATAGTCTCTTGGAAGCAAGATGTCTCTCTTAGGAAAAAAAAAAATCCTACACAATGAAAACGAAGGACGCAGGGAGTCAAGGGCATGAGGGTGTTCTGGACCATCTACACAAGCCTTGCCCACAGCTTGCTACCTTTCCTCTGGTGGCGCCAAGGTCAAAGAACTGCATGCAGTTCCAATTCTACTCCCGGAAGCAGCGCACACTGGCTGCTCTTCTCTGAACCACAGCTGCCTTACTACCTGTCATGTCCCAGGTGCCTAAAGAACCTTCTAACTGGACGCCAGAGCTCAGACTCGCTACCTGTCAAGATGCCGTCTTCAAAATGCAAGGAGAGCAGAGGCAGAACAGCCCTGGGAAGATACCATCAGTTGTCCACACTCCTCCTTCTTTGGTAAATGCTGGCAGTACATTCTGTCTTAAAGGAGCCCTCATAATAGTTCATTTTTTACCTTGTGCAAAGTTTCTCCTCTGCCACTCTCAGCTTATGCAAACACACACCTGGCACTGAGCATCTCAGAAGAGAACAGGGTCAACACTGTTTCCAACCAGGACAAATACATCAAGGTCCTCTTAAGTGTGAGGCTGCCCTTCTGCCAAGAGACATTGCAGTCTCACCAACTCCTAGAAAGAGTCAAATAACAGATCCTTACAATACCAGACCTTTGCGCTCCCTGCCCTCTAAAATGATTCAGCAATCTTCTGCACACAGGTGTATCCTCATAAAAGGTTTAAAATTAAGTTATGGACTAAACTAGTCCCCTCGCGTCAGTAAGAAGGCCCGGCAGGTCAAAGAGCATGCCATTAAGCTTGACAACCCGGGTTCAAGTTTTGGAGGCCACATGTTAGAAGAAGAAAACCAACTTCCACAAGTTGCCCTCTGACTCACAAGCAACATGGTACATGCGTATCCACACAGATAAATTAAAAAAATAAATGTAAGGTAACGTCTTCTAAAATATTTCTCAAAATTCATCCTTGGACAGGCTAACCCCCAGGATTCACAGTGTGACTGCACTTGGAGACAGGCCCCTAAACCAAAGGGATTAAATGAGCCTCAGGTCGTTAGATGCCACTAATCCAATGTGGCTGGTGCCATTCAGAGAAGGCTTGAACAGAGACACCAAGGTCGCACATATGGATGGAGTGAGGACATATGTATGTTTGGCAGGGGGATGGGGGGTGGGGGTGGAATATAACCACTTGCTGTCTAAGAAGAAAGACCTTAGAGCAACCTTCCTATTGCTTTGACCCCTTAATACAGTTCCTCATGTTGTGGGGGCCGTCCAAGCATAAAATTATTTCATTGCTACTTCATAACTATGATTTTGCTACTGTTGTGAATATTAATGTAAATATCAGATATGTGACTGCCCCCCCTGCAAAAAAAGGGGGGGATCACGACCCACAGGTTGAGAACCACTGCCTTAGAGAGCTAACCTGGCAGCAGAACATCAAAAGGCTCACTTCTGTTACAAGCCACCTAGCATGCGGTTTCTGCTTGTTGCAGAAAGAGAACAGCGTTGAAACACTCTTCGGAATCACAGCACTGTTGAGTCGAGTGGTCACTGAGGGAAAGGTAGAGGCGAACTCCTGGGTCCAACACTCTTGGCCAGGCACCATTTGACCTGAAAACTCCACTCGGAGCTTGATCCCGTCTCAGGAGCATGGGCAGAACCCAGTAGCTAGACCATATATCAAAGATGCCAGGGATGGGGGTGTCTCGGAGGAGGGGTAAAATATGGTGCCAAGGAGAAGGCACAACCAAAGGAGATCACAGGACAACTGGGCAGAGGGGTCAGTCCCACAATATACCATGAGCAAACACACATTAAAATAATTGCTAATGAGGCAGTGGTGGTGCAGGCTTTTAATCCCAGCACTTGGGAGGCAGAGGCAGGCGGATCTGTGAGCCTGGTCTACAAAGTGAGTTCCAGGACATCCAGGGTTACACAGAGAAACTGTGCCTCAAAAAGCAGTAACAGCAACAACAACTGTGTATGGCCTTCATCAACATATTCAAATTAAAACAGCATATACTTTAATACTTCTTAAATTAGTAAAAATCTAAAACTGTTAACACAGTTTTAAAGCTGGTCAGAGCAGAGGGTATTCCTAACAATGAGACCACATGCTGAGGCTTTTGAAGAGACTAAATCCTGGCTTGAGCTCAAAGGCTACAAGAAGTTGAGGTTAGACAGTGAGCTTTTTTTTTTTTTTTTTTTTTTTTTTTTTTTTGCATTTTTTTTATTAATTTATTCTTGTTACATCTCAATGTTTATCCCATCCCTTGTATCCTCCCATTCCTCCCCCACCCCCCATTTTCCCATTATTCCCCTCCCCTATGACTGTTCCTGAGGGGGATTACGTCCCCCTATATATTCTCATAGGGTATCAAGTCTCTTCTTGGCTACTTGCTGTCCTTCCTCTGAGTGCCACCAGGTCAGTGAGCTTTTAAGAGCAAGACTTTGCACCTGGGGTAGTGGGGTGGGTCTACACCCCAAAAGGAAAACATGGCATTACTATCACAATGGAGTGACATGCTATCTGCAACTGCTGGGTAGAAGCTAGGATGTGGCGAATACACTTCCAGGCACAAGACAGCTCTCTAACAGAGACGGGTTTTGCCCAAACCACGAGTAACGCTGCATCCTTCTGGATGCAGGGCTGTAGCCAAAGACAGCACACACACCCCACTGGCATCTTTCTTTTCTTTTCTCCCCGCCCCCCCCCCCCCCCCCCGCCCAGGTTTTTTGAGACAGGGTTTCTCTGTGTAATAAGCCCTGGCTGTCCTGGACTCTCTTTGTAGAGCAGGCTGACCTTGAACTCACAGAGATCTGTGTGCCTCTGCCTCCCAAGTGCTGAGGTCACAGGCGTGCACCACCATGTTTGGCTGACTCTATTTTTTTTTAAGGGGGTGTGGGAGCAGGTCCTGTCCTAGAACTCTTAATCTTCCTGTCTCAGCTTCCAAGCACCAAAATAAGGAATGGTCCTGGCCACCACACACCCACTTGAAATAATTCTCCCTTTAGTTAACCTAGAGATGTCTCCTGGTCATCAGGCCATTCCCACCAACATGAGTCCACGCCTGCCCTTCTCTGCCGGCCTCGCACCACATCCCCTAATCTTTAAAGACAGATACAGAACCTTCAAAGGCCCAACGCAAAATGAACCTGCAAGCCCTGTTCAATAGTTATTGATAACGAGATGCCAAGAGCAGAGCATCAGACCAAACCCTGGACCAGTGACTCTGCAGGAAGAGGCCACCATGAGCTCGCTGTACACGACAGCGATCTGTCCTCTGCCTCTCCAGCTCCTACTCAGCTTCATCCTTGTTCCCAAATGGCTTCTTTTATGTGTCTTTTCGTGTGGTGTGTGTGCACACCTGCCCTCCCCAACTGCTGCCCATCCTATTTTTGAGAGTCTCTTGATAAACCTGGAGTTCTCTGGTTCTAGACTGTGTGGCCAGCAAGCCCCTGGGATCTCCCTGTTTCTTCCTCCTAAATGCTGGGATTAAAGGTGCCTGGATTTCTTTTGTGAGGGTTCTGTGAGGACTGAACTCAGGCCCCCATGCTTGCCCAGCAAGCACGTTAGCAACTGCATCATCTTCTTAGCCCCCCTTTCCACTTCTTGATCACAACCAAAGCCTGGCTCTGAAGAAGGGTCTGGGAGGGCAGTTCCCAAGGCAGAGGCCCAACCACACACTGGGCCTTTCCACCACAGCCACCACATCAAGTCTTCTTATTCTTACCCATTGCCCGTCACCATCACAGTGCCCATCCCCTCTTCACAAGTGGCAGGTATCTGCGTCACTAACTTTTTCTCTGACCCAATTCTTGCATCATTCTAGATGATGCCAAGGCCTGTGTCCTTGTTGGCCTTGAAATGATGACCACACCTCCAACCACTTCCACCCACCCTGAATCCACATCCACACTGAACTTGAGCGTCTTCAATGCTCTGTCTCTCAGCATCTCACTCCAGTGTCCTCCGCTGTCAGGCTCCTCTTCCTTCCCATCATGCCCAGCAGCTAACGAGAATCACACATGTAGCCCTGTAAGGACATGTAGTGTTCCCATCATAGTAACGCTCAGAGATAAGTGTGTTTCTACCCCATGCTGTAGGGAGAGAAATGATGCTAACACAGCATGGAGGATTCTGGCCTTGATGTAACAAGCTAGGAAGTACCTTACCCGCTCCAGCTCTTTAGAATTATTTTTAGGCTTCTGGTGTAATATTCACTGGGCACAGAGATGGGTTTCATAAAAATAAGTCTGTACAAATTCATCATCATATACTTTGACCATATTCACTTTCCTCCACTATTCTGCCTGCTCTCTGCCCCCTCTCACAGGCTCATCTGGACAATCACACTTCTACTTTCATGTCCTATATACAGATATAATAGTATATGTCTTTATAAAATCTAGGATCTGTGAATGACAAAAAACAAGTAATATTTGCCCCAGTCTGGCTTCACGCAATTCTATCCATTTTCTCTGCAACTAATAATTTGATTGATTTTCCCCCTTCCTCTCTTTCTCTGTGTCCCTCTTCCTTTCCTCCACCCTTTGTATATTTAAATAATTATTGATAAAGGTCAGGTCAAATTCAGGGGGCAGTCCTTGCCTTTCACCTTGAGAAAGGGTATCTTGTTTGCAGCTGGTGGCCTTTCAGATTCCAGGGGTCCCAGCTGGGAGTGGTGGCTCACACCTTTAGTCCCAGCCCTCGGGAGGCAGAGGCAGGAAGATCTCTCTGAGTTCGAGGCCAGCCTGGTCTACAGAGAGAGTTCCAGGACAGCCAGGGAAACACAGAGAAATCCCACGTCAAACAAGCAAAAAATGATTCCAAGGATCCCCTATCTCCACTTCCCACCTCCGTGTGGGAGGATCAGTATTACACACACTTGCTAGTACGTGGTGGGCTCTAGGGATCCGAATCAGGAGCTCACGCATGCACAGCAAAGACTGTTGGCCACTGGGTCATCTCCCCACCTCAATTTTGTTTTTCTTATGGCTGGATAAAACTCCACTGTAAATATAGACCACATTTTCTGTAGTTACCCATCTACTGCCAACTGCCATGACTCGGTTTCTGGTGACCAGAGCTGCAGGCAACACGGATGTGTGAGTATCTATCTCTGTGATGGCTGATTTAGAGTTCTTTGTTTCCTGGCCAGAAATGTGTCTGAGTCATGTGGTATTTCTAGTTTTTGACTTTTGAGGAGCCTCCACGCTGACTTCTAAATGGCTGGATTAAGCTACACTCCCTGTAGCAGTGTACAGGGGTGACCTCTTCTCGACCCTGATGGCTAACAGTGTTTAACATTTTTTTTCTACGTCTATACATAGCCATTTGTAGTTTATCTTTTCAGAGTTGTCTGTTCATTAGCCCATTCACTGATTGGACTGTTTGGCTACTCAGTCTTGATCCTAAAGCAGAACTGTCTCCATTGGTGTTGCTGGGAAACTATTTCAAGCTCACTAATACATGCAAAAAATAAATAGATAAATAAAAACCAATAGTATGTTTTCTCAAACCACTTGGGCTGGCTAGTCTTGTGTCAACATGACAGACAAACTAGAATTATCTGAAAGGATTGAGCCTCAATTGAGAAAATGCCACCCTAAGATCTGGCTGTAAGGCATCTTCGTAGTGATTGATGGGGGAGGGCCTAGTCCGTTGTGGGTGGTGCCAACTCTGCGCTGGCTGTCCTGGGTACTATAAAAAAGCAGGTTGAACCAACCAGGGTGTCGCATGCCTTTAATCCCAGCACTAAGGGAGGCAGAGGCAGGCAGATAGCTGCGAGTTTGAGGCTACCCTGGTCTAGAGGAAGTCCGGGGCAGCCAGGGCTACACAGAAAGCATGCTGAGCAAGCCATGAGGAGCAGGCCAGTAAGCAGTGTGTGTCCATTATGTGTCTACATCAGCTCCTGTTTCCAGGTTCCTGCAGTGCTTGAGTTCTTGTCCTGCCTTCCTTCAATAATGAACAGCAATATAGAAGTGTAAGCCAAATAAATAAACACTTTCTTCCCCAACCTGTTTTTTGGTCATGGTGTTTCATTGCAGCAATAGAAATCCTAACTAAGACATCACCTGATTGACAACCAGTAAAAAGAATAAAACCACCTAGAACTGGTGGCTATGTCGGGCAGGGAGGGATGCCTCCTGTTTGGAGGAGTAAAAGGTGACGTAACACTTCTAACAGACAACATGGCACAATCTCTGCAAAGCCCTGAGGGAGCTGCTGAGACAGCACATCTCCAAACCACTCCCACAAAGCATCAAATGCTCAGAGATATAAATTTATAAGAATGTTCATCGAGGGGAAAGTCACTCTTTAGCGATCCACCTAAGAGTATTAGAAAAATCAGTTGCGGCAACTTAACATGGCTCTAACCACCACCAGGTACTGTTGTTATCTAGGATTAAGTGACAGTGCTTTGACATTTTGCCATTTAAGCCTAAAAACTTGGAAGACTTTCCAAAAGAGGAAAACATTATCTGAATCATTGAACGACTAATACAGCCGACGATCAGCAGCTAACATAGAATTTGCCCCACGATGAAAACAGTGCGGAACGCGCGCGCGCGCACACACGCGCACACACACACCAATGCCCAAGATACATAATTCATAGTGGAATTTGCCTTCAGATTTAATACCTTAGTGTAACATAGTGGAGTGAATAGGAAATATCCCTCAATACTCAGAAGTCTGAACACCCAGCTCGCAGGTGGTATCTCCGTTTGGGGAGAAAATATGTCACTGGGGGTATACACTGAGAGTTCACAGCCCACCCCCCGACTTCCAGTTTACTATTTCTGCTTCATGATTCAGTTAAAAATGTAAATTCTCAGCTTCCTGCTCTGGTTGCCTGCAGCCGTGTGGTCCCTGACGGTGTGGACTCAACCCACTGCTCCTGTAAGCTGAAATAAACTTTTTCTAGTCATGAATTTTATCATAGCAACAGAAAAGAAACCAATACAGATGACACACGGTAGAGGCTTCTCTCTCTCTCTCTCTCTCTCTCTCTCTCTCTCTCTCTCTCTCTCTCTCTGTTTTTCAATTCCATGTCTACCCTTTCACTTGTTTGTGACCCTAGGGCTACAACTCAAAGAAACACATTTTTAAAAATAATATTTATTTATTTTATGTATATAAGTGCTCTATCTGCATGTACACCTGCATGCCAAAAGAGGGCATCAGACCAAATTATAGGTAGTTTGTAAAGCACCATGTGGTTGCTGGAAGATCAGACAGTGCTGTTAACCACTGAGCCATCTTTCCAGCCTCCTAAGGAATATATTTTTGCCAATTCCCTTTCAGGCAGGCTTTTCACTGGAGTCTGATTCCTCTCAGAACTCCATGATGCTTCCAAGAGATTAATGAAACCCCCTTAAGAGTATATTGGAGGGGATGGAGAGGCGGCTCAGCGGTTAAGAGCACCAGCTGCTCTTCAAGAGGTCCCAGGTTCAGTTCCCAGAACCCACATGGCAGCAACTCCAGGTGCAGGGCTTCTGACACTCTCACACAGACATGCATGCAGGCAAAACAGCAATGAACACAAAATAAAAATCAAGTAATTGGGCTATTATAAAGGTGTCAGGGGAGGGGGCACCGCGGCTTATCATAGTAGCTCATTACTGCCATGAAATCGCATTGACGGAAGAATGTTCTGGTTTGAGATTGACTAAAGAATTAAGAACAAAAGGGATCTGAGATGCTCTTATAGCAACAACAAGATAGTGGCTGGATTGTCTAGCGTGTCTAATAGTTCTATCAAATGGAAAACTATGATGTAATAATACCCAGACTACAGGGGAAATGTCCATTTCTATATAATGATAGCCGAGTGCTTTCTTTTATACATGTTGGAACAACCTAGAGCCTTCTTGCTAATCTAGTAAGGCCAGGCCTGCAAAATCCTAGGGCTAGCTTCTAGCTCTCTCTTCTTCCTTGGATGGCAGCAGATATTTTTTGGTCTGTCTGTCAACTGCCCAATAGTGGTGGATGTGTCCAGCTCACACCCTGTGTGTGGCTCACATGAGGTCAAGGACGGCTATGTGTGAAGCCCAACCCAAGGCCATAGAACACGGCCTTAAAACATGCTGCCATTCTTTTGCAATTGTTCTTGGACCATGACTCCAAGTGCTCAAACATGACCTTTGTAGATGACAACATCATGTTGCAAGGCAAAAGTTTCAAAACCAAAGTCAAAGGGAATGGATTGGATTTGATACTTAGGTGGGTTTAAATGTAAATTTTAAAGTGGATTTTAAATTTAAATAGGTTGAGCTGATACAGGTTTGATCACACACGAACATCTTTATAAGTCCATTTAGTTGGCCTACTGCCAGCTGCCTTCATCTCTTATCCATCGCATCCACCATCTCTCTGATACCAAACACAAGGCAGGCATGGGCTGTCCAAGTTCCACATGGACGCATATCTCCTGCTGAATGCTCAATATGGCTAACATGTTTTGCTGACTTAACTTACTGACACTGGGTTTGTAGGACAGAATGACAGCAAGTTCTGAAAACTCTGTCCTGCTGTCATTACTGCAAATAGAGAAAAGCTAAATAGCAAACTAACAGGGTCTTTTTGCAAATATACTTAGTTGCATGACAGACATTTCTAGTCAAGGCATAGGTTCTACAGCCAACATGTCACCAATCCTCTAACCAGGCCGAGTCTGGTGTCACAACATGGAGTCAAGAGTATTCAACTACAAGGGTCTGGAAAAATGGCTCAGTGTTAAGAGCACTGACTCTTTCCAGTGGACCCAGATTCAATTCTGAGCCCCTAACAGGGCTGCTCACAACTGTCTGTAACTCCAGTCCCATGGGGTCCACTACCCTCATCTGGCATCTCCCCAGCATTGAACACATATGGTGCACACACATACATGCAGGCGAAACACCAATTCACATAAAGTACAAGACTTTAAACTTAATTTGTTTAAAAGTGCATACAGTTATTTATCAACTGTCTGATGCTAGGCCACCATGAAGTCCTAGGGTCCCCACCAGTTAGCAGGACATAAAACACACACATATCCTGGTTATCTGTCTTGCTAATCTAGTAAGGCCAGACCTGCAAAATCCTAGGGCTAGTTTCTAGCTCTCTCTTCTTCCTTGGACGGCAGTAGATATTTTTTGGTCTGTCTGTCAACTGCCCAATAGCGGTGGATGTGTCCAGCTCACACCTTGTGTGTGGCTCATATGAGGTCAAGGACGGCTATGAGCGAAGCCATGGGAGAATGAACGATGCTCATCACCAGGACAGTGCCTGGGGCTCAGTGGGATCTACACATAGACTGCATCTCCCAACTCAGGACACAGAGCCATGTCTCCCGACTACCAGGTAGGTATACGTCCACTGTGCACACTCCCTTGTTCCCAAGCACAGGGAAATGTCCATGCTGATCCAAAGTCCATTTGTAGGCCGACAGCACCCACATGCCTGTGACTTGATTATCTCCATGTGTCTGAGATAAGGATTCTTCTTAAACTGAGTTTTAAAATTAACAAAGACCGAAAAGTGAGATACGCAACTGCAGTTTTAAAGGAGAGATTAAATTCTCTCACCTCGAGCCTTCAAACTGAGGTTTAAGTGTCCCTTAGATGTGTCTACTAGAGTGGAAAGTAAAGAACATGCCTTCCTAATGCACAGCCATCCTTAGGCCAGTAATGAGAATATAGCCTAGGTAGACCTTTCTACAAAGCACAACAGGAAAGGCCATTCCAGGAACTTCTTTTGCACACCTAGAGTTTCAAACTCTGTCATTCAGCAACCCTCTGGGGTTTAGGGTATCTGTGAGCCCATGTGCCAGGTTCTGAGATGTCAGAGGAATCTCTGCCCAAACAACTCAACAGGAAGACATAGACACTCCTAAGGCTATCTTCCACTTCACTCTAAGTTTGGAAACTGGGAACAGGTTATGGAAATTTTTTCAATATTAGCCATATTTAAACTAAATGGTTAAGATAGGTTAGACATATAGAGACGTGCCTAGATTAGACATATGTATATATGTGTAAATATTGTATATATGTTTAAATATATGTACACATACTATATATATAACTTATGCACATTCATAGACATTAATATGCACCATACGTATACACAGCACTAGCTTTTAAAAGACAGTAGACTGTTTTGATGCATTTGCCTATTAGCTGAAACAGGGTCCTGTAAAACTAGGAATACACATACGCCATCATGCTAGGCTTCCAGAATGTCCATGCACTAACTATGCTGTTTGTACACACGACCATAAAATCAGCTCCTGATCTCTGACTCAAAGAAGGAACATTCCCACCAGCCATCAGCCACTGAGGGATGTGACTTAGCACTTTACTCTTTTCAGAACACCAAGCCAACAGCCTTTAAAAGAATGCTTCAGTGGTTCGTTCTGTCGTTGGCCTACACTAATGCATTAGCAGAACTGGGTATTGTTTTATTACACAACTGAAAGTGTCTTTTAAAAAATTCCACCCCGATTATCATACTGGCCTCTGTGATATTACTAAGGAAGAGATCGTGCTCCCCAATCTGAATAACTAGCTGTTATTTTATTTGTGAAACAAGGTCTCAAGTCGTCCAGGCTAGCCTTGAACTTGTGTTGCCGTCAAGGATTGCCCTGGACTTCTGATTCTCCCTCCTCCTAAATGATGGGATTAGAGATGTGTGCTATCATGCCAACTCCTACGAGATGCTGGGGACCAAACCAAGGGCTTCCTGCGTGCTAGGCAGGCACTGAGCTACCTCCCCAGCCCTCACATCACTTCTCCCATTTGTAAAGCACTTTCTCCTTCCCATGCATAGCGACAGACAACAGCAGAAGCAACAAGGAGGGTAATCGCCAATCCTGCTGACACTCCCCCCTGTGGTAACCAGTGAGAAACAAACCACAGCAGTATCCATGCTAGGAGATGCTGGCTCTGCTGCACATCTTTCCACCCAGAGCTTGGTAGAGTCCATTCTCCCAAGCTTTTAAGAAACTGAAGCTCAGAGAAGGTCACCTAAAGGCCAGAAGGTGGTAGACTTGCAACAGGGAAAGTGGGACTCCACTGCAGGTCCATCAACCTCATCACTCTCATCAGAGCCACGTTACTGTGACAGTCAACTGGACCAAATGGCAGTCTCGCTACTTCCTTTAAAGCCCCCAGGTAATCTCGAGAAGCAAGCAACAATTCAAATTCAGGGCTGCTACACCTGTTTTTCCTCCTGTAGAGACCTGAGAGTGGCCCAGGGCCGACACAAAGGTTGCATTGAGCAGCACAACTCTGTGGCAAAAAGGATAGATTATGCCAGAAGGGCACTCCTCCTCAGAGAGAACCATGGAGAATACACCACTAAAAATGGAAGGGGACAGACAAAAGGATCCATTGAGTTCCACACAAAGAAGCCATCTGATTGGAATTTTCATAGCAGACAGCACCAATCCAGTTTTGTGACATGACAAGGGAACAGACTGTGAATCTCATTCTGATGGCTCTTTGTGAGAGAACAGTGGGATCAGAAATTGTGATGCTAATCAAGTATCAAATTCTCCCCCACGGGGACACGGCAAGTCCTTGATTTCACAATAGAACCTTCCATAAGTCTCCCTCTTCTGGAAGACCACACACTCTGACCTTAGCTGGTGCAAAGCCCTCTGAGACTGAGTACTGGGAAACCACTGTTCCAGCAACCTTCAAGTGCTCTAACCCTATTCCAGGATGCCGGCATCTCTCCCCAGGATGACCCACACAGCCTCCTAACTATACTTGGCCTTGTCCAGTACAATAAATACTGAGCAAACAAGGCTAACAATATAGATGTAAGTTTAAAATTGTATAGGAAATTCTTAAGGCCAAGGCCTTAACCAAACCTGCACAGCTCGCCAACCTCACCTGGATCCACTCCTGCCCACACCACTGACATCCCATGCCTAGCTGCAACGCACAGACCAAACTTGAGAGTTCAGCTATGGTTTCACTGAGACCCACCCTTAACCCCTTACCCCCAGCCCCCCGCTTTTGAAAGGAACTAGACGACAGATGAGTATGCACAGCTGTCCTAAGTCGAGAGCCTCCTCGGGGCCCAGCTGTCTCAACTTACGCCATCTGAGGCTCCACCAGAACGCAGACTGGTCATATGATCATCAAGCCATGCAGACCGAAACCATCCTCTCCTTCATGTGCCCCCGAGAAACCAGAACACGGGTCCCTCACTCTGTGGTTTGGTCTTCTGTTCTTTGTGTTTGTTTGTTTGTTTGTTTGTTTGTTTGTTTGAGAGAGGAACTTGTGTAACTCAGGCTGGCCTCAAACTCACTGTGTAGCTGAGAAATGACCTTGCGCTTGTGATCTTCCTGCTTCTACCTCCCAAACCTGGGATTCTAGGCCTGTGCCATGACACAGGTTTATAGGGTGCTGGCATCCAACTCCACCCTTTGTCTCTGCACCCTAGACAAGTGCTCTGCTAACCAAGCTACATCCCTAGCTCCCTCTTCCTTCTGTTTTTATTTTATTTATTTATATTTTTGTGTGTATTTTCCACAGATATGTATTACTTTAAATACTTTTTTTTTCTTTCTGCTTACAATGCTTACAGCTGGGAAGGAGGAAACTTAATCAAGAAAATGTCCCCTACACAGGATTGGCCTGTAGGCAAGTCTGTAGGACATTTTCCTAATTGATGATAGATTGGAAAGGCCCATCCCATTGTGGCAAGTGCCACATCTAGGCAGGTATAAGAAAACAAAACTGAGCAAGCCAGGAGGAGCAAGCAAGTAAGCAGCATTCCGTATGACCTCCGCTCCAGATCCTGCCTCAAGGCTCCTATTCCCTGACTTCCCTGGATGATGGACTTAGCTGGAAGGTGAAATAAACTCTTTCTCCCCAAACTCTTTCTCATGGTGTTTTGTCACAGCAATGGAAACTCTAAGCAGGCTAGTCCAGAACATGTGTAGTCAGCCAGGGGTCACTGTTTAGATCAGACCAAGGTGGGAAGTACCATAAAAGATTTCACAACTGTAGGAACATTGTAACATCAGGGATGAGCTAGGGACCACTTAGTAACTAAACACAAGCCTGGAGGAGGCAAAGCTGGGCGAGGAAACGTTCCTGGGCTTATCCATCCTACTTAGTCACGGGCCGTGGGTATTTCCAAAGTCATCACAAGGCGTATGCAAAAAACCAAACTTACAGATACTAAGAACAGTGCTGGATGTGGTAGGGAGAGAGGTGTGAGGGTGACAGAGAGCTGAACTGCTGAAAATGAGAATGTGGAAGCTCAGGAAGCAACAACACAATCACGTTTTGGAGATTTTTGAGATAAAAGCAGGAGCAGCCATTAAAGTGATGGAAATGGCTGCCTTTAAGAAGCAGAAAGTGGAAGAGGATGCACTCAGTCCTGATGCGACTTGATGTACTGAGGCGAGTTGGTGGGGGAGCTCCCCTTTTCTGAGGAGTAGGGGAGGCAGGGTAGAGGGGAGAAGGAGAGGAGGTAGGACTGGGAGGAGAGGAGGGAGGGGCTATGACTGTGGTGTAAAGTGAATAAATAAATAAATCCACACACCTTTGGTCACAGCACTTACAGAGACAGAGGTAGGTGGATCTCTGAGGTCAAGGCCAGCCTGGTCAACAAAGCGAGTCCAGGACAGCCAAGGCTACACAAAAAAACCCTGTCTCAAATCCCCCCTCTCCCCAGAGAAGAGGGCGAGGGGAGGAGGAAGAAGACTCAAGGACAACTGGCTATATTCAAGCACTCTGAGTCTTGTCCTCCCGACTTAGAAGGACTCAAACTTCCCTTCACAGATACTAAACCCACTTCCTGGTGATGTTCTGCTGTCCGTTTCTTCCTCACAGAGCCCCACCCCTCACTGTCCCCAGCAAGTCCTGCTGGAAACAACTGAACTCCTTCCCTGCCCTTTGACATGGATAGGACATATGACATGGCATTTGTTACCTGATGCCACAGGAATGAGTGAAGATGCTATGAGTCATATGTGACGTCAATCACACAAACACATTTTTCTTCACAAGACAATCAGAATATACTTTCAGACTTGACGGGACGCTGAACCCATTGAGCCAGTGTTTCCTGCTTTTTGCAATCTAGTAAGTAGTAAGCTTTTTGCAATCTAATATGATTGCTAAATCATTTTAATCATGTTTCCAGTGTAGGACTAGGAGAGGTATAGTTTAACGGTAAAACATTTGCCTAGCATTCTCAAGGCCTTGGATTTGGTTCTAGTTACAAATACACACACACACACACATATGTTTTTGCAATGTTGTCCATGTTATATTTATCTATACTTATATAATATAAAACATACTATATATCATTACCATTCTTTCATATTTATCTCCACAAATATACAACAGCCAGAACCAAAACTTCAAAATAAAGTGTAAATGAGAAAGTGTTTAACTGTTCATCAAAATTAACTATTTATAAATGTTTGTTAATTAATGCACAACATTGCTTGACCGTTTGTGAAATGGCATGTCCGGTTGTGAGTTACATACTTTGAAGGATTCAATGAAATACAAAAATGGGCCCAAAGGGAAGCCCTAGACAGAGCTGGGCCCGGAACAGTCTCTCTTGACAGTCCCCAAATCTTAATGCTTTACTCTTTTTGGAATTCCCAGGTCTTGCTAGAGCGGTGCTTCTCAACCAGCGGGTATTGACCCCTGTAGGTCTCAAATGACCCTTTCACGATGGTCACCTAAGACCATCGGAAATATTAGATATTTACATTGTGACTCGAACATTAGCTAAATTACAGTTTTGAAGTAGCAATGAAAATAGTTTTGTGGATGGGGTCACCACAACATAAGGCATTGTATGAAAAGGTTACGCAGCATTAGGGGTGTGGCCTAGAGTGTTCTTTCTTTTGCCGTTGGCTGGAAGCCTGTAACCATTTCCTCCAACCTGGCTTCCTTCTCCCAGCATCTTTCCCCTCACTACCTCGAAGAACTGTACTACACGTAGGCAGCAGCCTATAAATGGGACCTCTTGAGGCTGAGAAGCTTCTGGAAGGCAGGAGACACTGTCAAGAGAACAAAGCGACAGCCTACAGACTGGGAAAAGATCTTCACCAACCCTTCAGCTGACAAAGGTCTGATATCCAAAATATATAAAGAACTCAAGAAATTGAACACCACAAAACCAAACAAACCAGTTGAGAAATGGGGCTCAGAACTAAACAGAGGATTCATAACAGAGGAATATCTAATGGCTGAGAAACACTTAAAGAAATGCTCAACGTCGTTAGTCATCAGAGAAACGCAAATCAAAACAACTCTGAGATTCTACCAGACTGGCTAAGATAAAAAATTCAAGTGACACCACATGCTGGCGAGGATATGGAGAAAGAGGAACACTCCTTCATTGCTGGTGGGAATGCAAACTAGTACAACCACTTTGGAAATCTATCTGGCGCTATCTCAGAAAACTAGGAATACGGCTTCCTCAAGACCCAGCTATTCCACTCCTTGGAATATACCAGAAGATGCTCCAGCACACAACAAGGACATTTGCTCAACCAATTTCACAGTGGCCTTATTCATAATAGCCAGAACCTGGAAACAGCCTAAGTGTCCCTCAGTAGAAGAATGGATAAAGAAACTGTGGTACATTTATACTATAGAATACTACTCAGCTATAAAAAACAAGCAATTACCAAAATTTGTGGACAAATGGATTGAACTAGAATTGATCATAATGAGTGAGTTAACCCAGAAGCAGAAAGACTCAAATGGTATATACTCATTTATATCTGGACACTAGCCCAAGGGGCATGTCCCATGAAAGTCTTCACTTATCATGAAAGTGGGATAGAGGGGAGGACATCCTATTGTGACTCTAAGTAAGAAATGTGGGAGAATGGGGAAATAGATGGATCCAGAGGGTCCTAGAAACCTAAGAAGAACACTATGATGGGCAGATTTGGGCCCAGGGGTTCTGCTGAAACTATGGCACCAGCCAAGGTCAATATGTGCAGTAAACTTCGCACCCCGGACCAGATCTAACCAATGGACAGGGCAGTCTCCACAGTTGAGTGGAGAGTGGGGACTGACTTTCATACGAACTTGGGTGCACCATATTTGACCACATCCCCTTGATGGGGAGACCTGGTGGCCCTCAGAAAAAGGATAGCAGGCTACCAAGAAGAGACTTGATACCCTATGAGCATATACGGGGGGGGGAGGTCCCCCTTAGTCACAGTCATAGGGGAGGGTATAGGGGGTAAGTGGGAGGGAGGGAGGAATGGGAGGATACAAAGGATGGGATTAACAATTGAGATGTAATATGAATAAATTAATTTTAAAAAGATAATTTACCAAAAAAAAAAAAAAAGAAAGAAAGAAAGAAAGAAAAACTGTCCTGCAAGTCTTCCTGTTGCACATACCCACTGCAGGAAGGAGTCATCAGGCTCTCTGCCCTTCATTCTCCTGCTTCCTATATAGCAAAGCAAATTAAATTCTTGAAGACACCATTTATTGTGATCTTTCATGCATCCGTGCCCCGTCCCAAAGCCACACCAACTCTGGGAGTACAGCTCTTAGCCAACAGACACCTACAGCCACCCTGGCAAGCAGACAGTAAGTAATAAGCACATCAGCAGGTAAATCCTGAAGACATTATCTCCACCCAGTGGCAGAATGTGCCAGAGTCTTGCTGGATACTCACTTTCTTTGCTAGGTAGAAGGAATCTCCCTGCAGCATCTGCTTGGCAGGCTGACTAAAGATGGGGGACTCTTCCCAGAGAGAGTCATCAATATCCCCCGATAATAAATATGAACCGCCCTGGGGTGAGAGTTGTTACTTTCATTGCTTTCTTGAGTTTACCTCTAGTCACAAAGCATTTCAAACTGAGTTTACACTTAAACCTTCTTTTCATTGCTTAGGAGGCACTTAAGACTTCTGAGCGTGGCAGGGAACAATCTACACTTAGCCACAGCGGGGGAGCAGCTTCCTGGCCAGCAGCACTAGGGGTGCTGACATCAATGGTACAAAGACAGCAGCATCTTCCTGGGCAAATGCAGGCAGTGACTGTCTAAGCAACCTGGGAGCGTCTCGCATGGGACACGCTTCCATTCTTGCCTTACCTCATCTGACTTTGACTTTATCCTCACTAAACGCGTGACTCAAACAATCCCACAAATCAGGGGCTGAAGAATATTCCAGTCCACGCACAAGGAATACCAATGAAGATAATTTAGTGTGCTAACGCCACAAGAAAAGCCAAGAAGCAGTGAGGAATTTACTAGAAAGAGCTTGCCTGTGTCCAACTAGGCCAGAGGTCAGTTTCTGCAAAATGCCTGAGAACAGAACCTAAAATCTTACAGTCGGGCTAACATGGCTTCTAAACAGACAAAGCGGTTTTTTATCTCTCAGTATGGTCCGACAGCCTTGGTACCAACATAAATTTTACAGTCAGAAGGACAACCCAGCCCCAAGATGGAGGCAAAGGCTCAGCCAGCACAGCACTGTTGGCTCCCAGGAGGCACCAACAAGCTTCTGATGAACTACAGCTTGAAGGGAACGCTCCCCCCCCCCCTCCAAAAAAAAGGTATCTCTGTAAGGCCAGTGCTGCTATAGCGAGCTCTGACAGAACACAGCTGACAATGCTTTGTCTTCACCCTGGTCTCTGCTCTAAAGGAACAGATACCGCCCTCACAGGCCTACTCACCACACTTCAGTAAACAAGTAAAGATAGTTCCCCCTGCCTCAGAGTGCGGATAAAGTGTGAGATTTGGACAAGGGATGTAGCTCAGCTGGGAGTGTGCCCGCCTGCCTTAGATCCTCAGCACTGCATACACTGGGCATGGTGGTGACAGCCTGTGACCTCGGCAACCAGGAGGATAAGGACAGGAGAATCAGCTCAAGGCTAGTCTCAGCTGCACAGTGAGTTTGAGAGCAGCCTTGGCTACATGAAACCCTGACCCTCCCTCTCTGCGCTGTGTCACCTAAATTTTTAAAAAAGAGAGAAAGACATTCTGAACCTTAGGGGAGAAAAAGAAATATCTGTGTGTGTATGATGTGCAGAGGCCATGGTGCACGTGTTGGTTGTCACCTTCCACCTTGTCTGAGGCAGAGTCTCTTGTCCCTCGCTGTGTACACTAGGCTAGCTGGCCCTCACGCTCTGGAGGAGACTCTTCTGTCTTCCTCCCACTTCTCCTTTAGGAGCACGAGGAGTGTGGAGGCATTTAACGCCGGTGTTCAGGGGCCAACACAAGCCGTTGTGTGTGTGCAGCAGTTTATCCACTGAGTTACCTCCCCAGCCCCGAATTCTGTGGGTTTTTTTGTTTTTTTTTTTTTTTTTTTTTTTTTCCTGAAGGAAACAGAATTGCTTGAATGGATGGATCATAACAGCCAAATTAAAACCATAAAAGCCCAAAGCCCAGTTCTTTGTATCTGCCACCTGCACCACCAAATTGGGCGGGGGTGGGGTGGGGGAGAATGGGGGGAAGGGGATGCTTTCGCACCCACCTCAGGATGTGTCGTGAGGGTTATGAGAATTTCAGTTGTACCCAAGGGCTTTTGGACACTGACTAGCAGACAGCAAGCAGTTGCTGTGAGGGCTGCTCATGGTTATAGACAACAACCTGTAGGGCAATCTAATTCACCGTCTAGAGTGTTGACATAACACGAAAACTAAGGCCAGGTGTGGCAGAAGGATTGAGAGTTCAAGGTCAGCCTTGGCTTCAAAGTGAGCAGAGGGACAGCCTGTGCTATATGAAACCCTCTAAAATGGCAATAAAAACAAAGAGGTACAGGAGCTTCGCTGCACATCTAACAAATGGCTCTGTTGGCCACCAGAGCACCAGTGAAGGGCTCAAGATTGATGTCAGCCACTGAAATCAGGGCAGTTAGGATACATTTCCTAGCCAGGGGTGGTGGGGCACGCCTGTAATATCAGCACTCGGGAGGCAGAGGCAGGTGGAGCTAAGTTTGAGGCCAGCCTGGTTTACAGAGCGAGTTCCAGGACAGCCAGGGGTACACAGAGAAATCCTATCTTGGAGAAAGAAGGAGAAGGAAAAGGAGGAGGAGGAGGAAGCGAAGGAGGAGGAGGAAGGAGGAGGAGGAGAAAGGAGGAGGAGGAAAAATTTTTTTGGAAATTCCTGAGTCCCAGCTCTATAAAAGGGAAAAGTATCTACTTTCCAGGGCAAGGCTCTACGTGGGCCACAGAGAACCTTGTAAACTTTCAAACTGCACAAATATGAAAAGGGAACACATGTGTGGAAGCTTTCAGAGAGGAATGCCTCCCAAGCTACACAGGTGAAATCAACAGTAACATTTACTTAAGGATCGAAAACCATCTGCATCCCACTAGGGTCAGAACATGGGAGCCCGGGAGCCCAGGAAAAATAACCTTCTTCTCAAACGTTCCTACTGTCCCTTCCTGGTAGTCACCTAAGGTGTCCTGAGTCCCTGGTGCCAGGCATCTGGGGCTGACTGAAATCCTCAGGAGAAAGGGGCTGCTCCACTCAAGAGTTTGGGGCTTGCCTGATGGTTTTTCAAGCCAGCATTAGTGGCCTAGGTTTGAGCTACCACTTTCTCCTTCCATTGAGGGAGCAGCTTGTCTATTCTAGTCCTGGGATACATATGGCGCCCAAGCCTCCAGCTACACACGCTGAACCCTCGCCATCCAGGACCTTCTAACTCTGTTTTGTCATTTTCCATAAACAAAACCTTTCAGCTTTTATGAGTTCAAATTAGACACATACAGTTTCAGCCCCTTCAAAAAAAAATAATAAACAATAACTAAAGAAAAAAGCAAGACTCAATACTGACAAGTGAGTCAAAGTCCTAAGGCCCAAGGGCCTCTGAGCACCCAGGGTTGCTGAGCACTGTCCTCCATAACTCTTTAGTCTTCCCACCATTAAGGCTGTTATTGTGACCCCTTACACACAAGGAACCCAGAGTATGCGATAGGATAATTAACCTGCTGAAAGCATGCTAGAGCAACGTAATCATACGCTACCTGACAAGAGAAGCTTCAAATTCTAGGGCGCTTAGGCAGCTTCAGCTACATTCCAAACAAACGGGAAAACTGTTTTTGTCTGTGTGGTTGAGACAGGGGCTGGCTATATTCCGGGATTGGCAGGGTGGGGCTGGGGGGTGGTGGTGAGCGCTGTTCAACCTTGATATCCTCCTGCCTCTGATTCCCAACTGCTAAGATTACAGATCTAGGCAACCACACTCAGCGATGTTTACTCTTTTCCAGCACTGCATGTGGAGTTAAGATTCAGCACCGCAAAAGGAATTTAATCATTTTAACTACAAAATCCCTTGCAGCCATTCCTCTACAGTGGACCTCACGTAAGGCATCCCAAAGATCACCACTACAAAACCATAACTCTCTGTGTGTGTGTGTGTGTGTGTGTGTGTGTGTGTGTGTGTGTGTGTGTTGCTAAGGAAAGAGCCCAGGAGGCTCAGGAATACTAAGCAAGCACTCCACTGCTTTGCTACTCTTCCAGCTAAAACAACTCAACAGAGTCAAGGGAAAACGATACTACAGGTTAAGTAACCCTCATCCAGAAGGCTTGCATCCAGGGTGTTTTGGATTTTGTTTGTGCTTTTTTTTTTTTTTTTGGAAATTTTTGCACATCTACAATAAATATCTCGAGAATGGGACACCGTTCTAAATACAAAACTTACTCATGGAACATATAACTTTATGTGCACAGCCTGAAGGTAATTTTACACAATGATCTTAGCAATTCTCTCTATATAAAACATTTCCAGACTGCCCAGTTTTCCAGCTTGTGGGGTCAGGTTGGTGCAGCATTTTATATTTGCTTGTTTGGGTTAGGGGTGCAAGGCTAGAGGTGATTTTTCTGAAAGTCAGTAAGTGCTACTCAGTCACAGTTAAGGTAGCTGCTTCTTGGCCAGACCCCACACTGTATTATCCTGGAATCCCACGTGGGCATCCAGCCTCAATCGCTAAAAGTTCACCGTGGGCGAACAGGCCCCAGAAACTGCTCAGGCAGGGCGGGCTCTGTGCTTCATGTTTCTTGAAGTTGTTTCTGCTGCTCTTGGAATTCTTTAAGCTATAAATTTCTATGAGGAAAAGTTAGCAGGGGACAGAAGTCCAAAGGATGCGAGCTGGTGAGCGAACAGTAGTAGGTGTGTGCTCACCATTAGCGGCTCACACTCCAGGCACCAACACACGACCCTGACGGATGGGCTTGTCGCAAGAGAATTGAGAGACGGCTCCGGGGTTAAGAGTACTTGCACTCTTCCAGAGTTTGGGTCCCAAACCTATGGAACTCTACTTCCAGAGGGATCCAATTCCCTCTTCTGGATTCTGAGGGCACCCGTGCACATGTGGCACAGATGCATGCAGATAAATACAAGATAACAACAACCAAAAAAAAAAAAATCTTTTTTATGAATGGTGTTATTAAAGAGCCACAGACGGGTGCTTTAGTGAGTGGAGCCGTTGGTTTACCATCTCTCCAGCAAAGGACTTCAAATAGTACAACTCTTGATTCCCCAATACAGATGGGATGGGCCAGAAAGCTGAAGCAAAGTTTAGTGCTTTTTGTAAGAGACAGCCAGCAGGCAGCCAAGAGGAAGGATGAATTCACTGTGTCTCGGTTCCTTCATCTGATCCCAAGCCAGGACACTATTAGACTTCAATTTCAGGGCAGCAGCACAAGGAGGCCAAAGGCACATGACTGTCACTGAAACGACATTTCCCTTTCTGTACCTGCATGAATTCCCTGGTAACCCAGCATAAGCAACCCACAGGGCCCTTTCTTCAGACTTTATGGCGGTCACGGCGGAACCCACAACACCCATACATGCTGAATAAGATGATAAGGCACAAGGCTACTTTTTTTTTTTTTAATCTCACATGCGTCATCAGGAATTCTATTTTGAAAACAAATGCTGCAAGCAAATCTCACCCCCTACCAAACTCACCCTCTTCCCAAGTACAGCCTGTTATGCATGCGTGACAGGCGCTCCACAGCGTGGAACTAACCGCACTGTATTTGATGCACTCAGCAGGGCTGTTACTGTAGGTAGGAAATCATTAACAGTACAGTGAGAGTGCTTGCGGCCATCCAGAGGCCAAGTTCAGCCAGGAGAAAGAAAAGCTTCTAGTGCCTCAGCCTCCTAGACTCCAGCCTAGACTTCAGCCTACTCTCCAGGCATTTCAATGTGTCCTCAGCCACACTGCACCACACATCCCAGCACAGGAGACAAGTCCCCTTGAGCCACGTCTGCCTGCCAAAGCTGGGAAAGAGAGGCTCGCCCCAAACTGCCTGTGTCCACCCTCCTTACCCTCCATAATCTGAGGAAACACTAAAAAAAAAAAGAGTAGCCAATGTGAGTGCAGAAAGGAACAGGGTTTTAGGAATTAGGATTTCATTGTTAATAAAACAGAACTTGTTACCTTGGAACTCAGAACCTCATGTGATCCAGGCCTCGTGGCATATACCCATAACACTAACACTTAAGAGAGAGAGAGAGATGGGGATATTCTTAGTTCGGCACTAGCCTGAGCTATGCAGCAAGACCCTCTCAAAAACAAACAAGGTTTCCCATTGTCACGGTGGCTGCATCATTTACTCCAAGGCTACAATGTAGCCATCTGAACTTGGTGAACTTGGAAACTCGCATCTATCACCATCTAAACAACTTCAAAGAGAAGATTCTCCCATCTATTAGGCTTTCTGGAAGAATTCTACCACCAGCCACAGTAAGGAATGCCGGGGTGAGTGAAAGGGTCTGGTGTCGGCATCTCATGTGGGTAAGGCCTGTGGCCTTCTGAGATGTGATGAATGGTCACCCCAGGCAACTTGGTGGGACCAGCAAGCTGAAAGAGAAAAGAAGGGAGGTAAGAAAACAGTGTGTGGAGGAAGAAGAAAGTAAGTAAGTGTGGGTAGGAGGCCGTACTGTCCTATGGTCAGCACTTTCTATGTGGGAGCTAAGGAACATAGGGTTTTGTTTTTTTGTTTTTTTTTTTTTTAATTAAAGATTTGTTTTTAAGGGCTTGAGAGCTGGCTCATTAGTTAAGAGCACACATTAGTCTTGCAGAAGACCTGAGTTCAATTCCCAGCACCCAGATAGTGGCCCACAACCAACTATAACCCTTCCAAGGGATTTGACACCCCCTCTTGACCTCTGAGGGCTCCTCACACATGCGGTGCACAAACCTATATGCAAGCACATACACACATACAAATAACACAAATATTTAAAAAAATAAAGATCTTAAAAGTCACTTCTATGTGTCTGAGTGTTTTATACTTGCATGTATATCTGAGCACCACATGCATGTAGTGCCCATGGAAACCAGAAAAGAGTGTCAGATGCTCTGAAACTAGAGTGCAGACAATTACAGACCATCACGGGGGTGCTGGGACTGAACCTAGGTCCTCTACCACAGCAGCCAAGTGCTCTTATTCACCAAGCCATCTCCCCAGGCCCAGAACATGGAATTTAGGAAACTTGAGGCTTGTTTCATGCCTTTTGGAAGGATCTCAAGAACAGAGAAATGAAGCTGAGGACTTCCTTTACACAAGGCAATGGAAGGAACCATCTGCAGTAGTCACATCTTTGGGACGTCTCCTTGGAAGAGTCGAGAACTGGAGACAGGCTTGCCTGAGCTGTTTGCATGGAAAGACAGACCTTGCTGTTCGAGAGATGAGGTTGTCCTGCCAGCGCTATGCTTCTTTTACTCAAAGACATAAAAAGCAAAGACGATGGCTGATAAGAGGAGTAGGGCAAAAAAAGCAGAAAGTGTGAGATGGCTTTCTCCAAACTGATAATAATTACCTTAAAACAGCTCTAAGAAGGTGTCCAACAGGACAATGGCAGCTGCGGGGCATTGGGGGTTTTGGAAGAATAGAGAAATTTAGTCTAACCTGGGCTGGAGGCTCTCCAAGGGGTAAAGGGCTGTTTGCTTATTCAAAAGAGGGGACTTCTGAAGTCTGAGCTGCAAGAGATGTCCTAGGGGTGTCTGTGTTGAGGGGGGACAGGGTGAGAAGTTAGGCCCATTAGTATGCCAAAATCAAACTTTCCATTTGGGGGAAATCCTTCTACCTGAGGAATGTCAGGTAAGAAAGGAATACAAGGCCACGGACCAGGAGGCGTCAGGTCTATGTTTCAGAAGTTACCAGAAAAAGAAGGCCTAAAGAGGCTCACTGAAATGTGGTAATCGACTGTTGAAGCTGAAGAGGTCAAGGGTCACAGGGTGCAGATGTAAGTTCACTGAGAGGCTCCCACAAGGAGTGGAGTTAGCAAGACATCAGAGCCATGTGTATGGGGGAAAAAGTGAGAGGTAGGCACAACAGTAAGGAGGCACAAGAGGGAGGGACAGTTGATGGCATAGGGATCAAATGGAGGTGAGGCTTTAAGATAAAAGAAAAAAAATGGAACAAAAAGAGAGAAGAGAAAAAATAGGCTGTGAGCAACTCATGACAGGAGGGGACTCCACAAGGGGTATGTTCGGGAACAGCCAACTCAGCTTCTAAGAGTTGTCACAGGATGTGAGGACCATGCTGATGGTGGATGGAGACCCAAAGGAGACAAGGACTGAATGGTTAGTCAGCGACAGCAAATTATCATCAGAGTGACATTGGTTTGGTGGGCGACAGTGGCCTAGCGGGTACACCCAGCCTAAGACGAGCTTCATTTGGAAAGTTACACCTGTCTGAACTCTATCTACCACAGAACGAACTGGAGGTCCAAGGACAGCAGCTACTCAAGAGCTCACTCACTGCAGTTTGAGCAACTTACCAGCACCTGACCAGCGAGCCTCTCTCTTCTATGGCAGCTTTCAGGCAAAGCCTGCTACCACTAGAGGGCGACACAGCCCCAAGGCAGGAACAAGTTCCCTGGCTTGGCTTGACTACAAACACAAGCTGAAAATTCTCCCAAGTTGGAAAACTTTGTTCATATGTTTTTCGGATGACATGAAATATTGTTAAAGCATATAGAAAGATGTGTGCGTGAGTACGCAGAGAAAAGGGTCTCCAAGGCTTCTCTCTAGTCAATGGCTTATCTTTAGGAAACTAAGAAGGGTGTGGAAAGGCCTCAGAGGCCTTTCATGGTAGGCAGTAGGTCACACTGTCAAGTATTTTTCATGTGCTGACATCACTTTAAAATGCCTTGAACATTAGGAAATAAGATACATAGAGGACAGAATGGGTGATACTACTCTCTGGGCCACGTCTCCAGCCAGCAGGACTAGAGAGCGTCCATCTCCTCTATGCTGTATGCTGTCCCTGAGGATGAACCACTCATTTGCTTAGGCAAAAGAAGGACATTAAACCCAACTGTCCTTCAGCACCCTTGACCACCCACTGGAGGCCTTGGCTCTGCCCTTTATTAAATCCATTAGCATGCAAATTCTGGTCATCAGTTGTCTGCCTGCCAACCATCATCTTATTCTCTGCTCTCCCGACTTCTTCTCAAAGCCCAAAGCGTGAGAGGAGTCATGGAGGAGATCTTGTGACTCAATCAGCATCCGTTAAACTGCATCCTAACAAGTGCCTGCCGGCATTGTCATCTCGTGACAGAAGGCCTCACATGACCAGTGACTAAGGGCACCAGTCATCCACATGCTCCATGCCTCTGCATCAGGCCCTGCCTCCAGGTTCCTGCCCTGCCTGAGTTCCCGTCCTGGTCTCTTTTGGAGGTGAACACCGATATGCAAGTGTAAGCCGGATACGCCCTTTCTTCCCCAAGTTGTTGTGGTCAATGGTGTCTCTTTACAGCAACAGAAACACGAAGACAACATCCGAGCTCCATGCAATCGGTTTATAAACCAGCCCCAGCAAACACCATGATGACTGCTCAGGAACAAAGGGCTCAAAGGGGAGAAGCACATCTAGTGAATGAAAGGACATTTTCCTGAATGTTCTAGCAGGAAGAGTCACTTTTCAAAGGCCAAAGACCTCCGTGCTAAGAAGTCACCTCATTGCACCTCACAACCCTCCGTGAGGTAACTTCCATCTTTTGTTAGGCCGGTAGAAATGGCAGGGCTGGTATGCCAACTGGAGCCCATTTCTTCCGTCTTCTCCCAACACAGTCCCAGGAGGAACTGATCGATCAGAAAGCCCAGCTTTCTTCCTTTTCATATGCTTCTCAATACAACCCCAGCCCCTCACTATGCTTGCTGCCTGACCCAAACAACAGCCAATAAAGCTGGCACGAAGGAGGCAAGGAAATGTTCCTGGGCCCAGAGTCCTGAAGAATTGGAATGTGGGGTTGGGTGTGGTGTGTATGAGTGTGGGGTAACTAGTTTATTTTCCCATGCCTGACAGAGGTGGTGAGGAAGGTAGAGTTCCCGGCAGTGGGAGCACATGGCAGAGTTCCTCACATCTTAGTGAGTCAGGAAGCAAAGACTTTGCCCAGAGCCCAAAGCCATTATCATCTTCTAAGTCCACTGTGCTACTTTCATGCCAACTTGACACAAGCCAGAGTTATCTGAAAGGAGGGAGCCTCAATTGAGAAAATTCCTCTATAAGATCCGGCTGTAAGGCATTTTCTTAATTAGTGATTGATGTGGGAAGGCCCAGACCACTGTGGGTGGTTCCATCCCTGGGCTGGGGGTCCTGGGCTCCATAAGAAAGCAAGCAGAGCAAACCATGACGAGAAAGCCAGTAAGCTGCACCCCTCCACGGCCTCTTCATCAACTCCTGCCTCCAGGTTCCTGCCTTGTTTGAGTTCCTACAGTAATGGAATACGGTGTGGAAGTATAAGCCAAAAATACTCTTTCCTCCCCAAGTTGCTTTTGGTCGTGGTGTTTCATCACAGCAAGAGTAACCTCAACTAAGACACCAATCCCATCAACCCTCTTCTGCTAGCTATGCCACAGTCAAAGCAGGCTCCCACGCGTGGAGAGCAAGCCATCCCACACCCAAGCCTGTGGGAGGAGGCACTTCACATCGAAACCTAACGGACCCTTAAAAGATGAGGAACGGCATCCCTGGGCCAGATTTCATCCTCCCTCCAACAGTCAACAGGTGGAGGGAGGACCTTCAAATACGGATGCAGGGAGCTTCAAATAAAGATGGACAAAGGGGCTTCCAAATGTCCTGTGTGAGCGCTCCAAGGTGGACACTCAGCTGGCAGGCACTATTAAAGGAGGCAGGAGCAGCCAGAGGATAAGCTTCAGTCCTGCAATCTGCCTGGTCAAGCTTTGACAGGAACCCACCAACATCTGTGCCCACCCACCACAGCCAATGCAGTCAGGAACTCTGGTGTGAGTCCTAGAAGGACCAGACCTTACCAGCAGGCTGGAGTCTGGAATACAAACTCTTCGTAGCCATTTAGAACAAAGTGGGTAGTAGTACATGGTGATGTCTCACAGCAAGTTTCTGGTGCTAGTTGCTAGTTCAGAACCTACCTGGTGCACCCAGGCAAGCAGGTCTGTGGACTGAGTTTCGCAGAAGCACAGCGCAGGTACAAAGGCACGGTGGCAACAATTTATGAGCCAGTCGGCAGGATTACAGAAATAAGTGGCTCCAACATACACCTGCCAGACTAAGATTCCAGAGAGCTGCCTGATGATAGAGAGGGACATCAGAACAGAGTGGGGTTCTATCTTAACATGAAGAGGCACAGAATTATTGGCGCCTTTCGTCAGCTCCCCCTGTGGCTCTTGCACTTGGGAAAGGTAAGCAGGCAGCTAAGGTTTTTCCAAGCCCTGCTACATGGATCTGACGTGCTGCTCCATGAGGCCCCTTAGAAGGGAAGGGGATGACGTGACAGGTGAGATGCAGGCATCCAGTCAGCAGGCAAGACTACAAAATGTGATTGCTTAGGAAAAAAACAAAACAAAAACCCTCATATTTCAGCTGTGACAGGGCTTGGATTCAATGCAAGGAAACACTGCTAGACTTACTTCTGTAAAAGATGACAGGGCACAGTGTCGGGGGTATCACAGGCCTGAGGCTAACCAGCACTGGGGGCCTGGTTTAGGTGAGAACCAAGACAGATACTGAGCCATGGTCCAAGAAATGGCCCCAGAGATGGGAGTCCTCAAGAGGAACCCAGTTTGGACCAGGATGCCAAAGGTGTTAGGGCATGCGGGCTGAGTGCAATGCCAGCTCTCTTGAACTGATGAGATCTGGAGGGAGCATCTCTTCCTTGGAGAGATGCAAGGTGCCTTTCCTTGAGTCACAGCTATTTTGATAGAAATAAATAACTCGCCCCTTGGGAATGAAGAAATCAGGCACATTTCCCTTCAGCGTCAACAGCTCACGGCTTCTTGAGAACTTCAGGAAATCTTCAAAGATTCAGTACAAAAGTTCATGGTATTGGTGACTAAGCCAGGGCCGGAAGGTGGAGCCTGGGGAAGGGGGTAAGGCAGTTCTTAGGGCTGATTTTTCTTTTGTTTGTGCAAACAAGCTATTTTAACATAACTGCCCATGGAGCAGAACTTCTAATTATAGCATCAGGAAATAGGGTGTTTCTCTTAAAGCCCCAAGTTCTCTTCATTAACTCAGTTTTCATCTTTATTTGGTCCCAGACTCCAAGGCACTTGAGAAATGAGATTTGGTATACACTAAGCGGCAAGCAAATCCAACAGAATGCAGAAAGGGAGTAGATCCTTGATCTGGTGTCTTAACCAACAGAGCTGAGTCCTACCAACCGCCGCTGGGTCACAATGGTTTTTGGTTTCCTCTGTGTGTGTGTGTGTGTGTGTGTGTGTGCATTCATCAAGGCCAGAGGTCACCCTCAGGAGCTGCTGACCTTGTCTTTTAGAGGCTGGGTCTCACACTGAACCTGGGCCTCACTGATTAGGCTAGACGACCCCAGCAAGCCTCAAGGGTCTGGGCATCCCAACCTCTCTAGCACTGGGATTACAAGGGCATGCCACCATGCCAAAGCTTCTCTTTGTCCATGGCCGCTAAGGATCAGGTGGATCCGCCTGCTAGCACAGCAAGCACTCTAACCTGACCTATCTCCCTGGCCCCACTGAGTCACAAAGCTTAAGGCTCACTGGAACTTTCTATTGTTCTGTATGTTCTTCTGTGTCTGCTTCATGAATGAAAAGGTAAGCGAGCCCCGTAAATCACATTGGACTCAAATGAAGCTATGTATTCTCAAGTAAAAAAAAAAAAATTTTTTTTGCTAGATTGTTACTCACTCACTCACTCACTCACTAAACATACTTGGACCAGTGGGTGTCGGGGTTGGGGGAGACCCAGTGCAGCAGAGGCAGCAGGACCCTGGGGTTATAAAGCAAGGTTTGTACTGATAACAACAAGGAAGGGAAGTTTCCTGTTCAATTCACATGCAAGGTTCCAGATCCCCCAGGAAAACAGTCAAAGGTATCCAGGAAGTAATGAGGTTGATTATTCATATGCACACACCCGGTCTCATTAGCTTATAATATTTTTCCTTTTCACCACCTAATAAAAAGAAATAAAAGAAAAAAATGGCTGATTGCTTCCCGGTAAATAAAGACAAATGCTCGGTAGAAACGTGGCTGACTTCCAAACCGAAAAACAGACCCAAATCAAATTTGAACCCGATAAAAAAATGTAATTGATTGCATATTATCTTCAACATAAATTATTCTGAATGACAATAAGGAGGGGATGTTTTTCTGCTTCGAAGCAACTGAGTCTGGATATGATCCTACATTCTCATTAATGCACATGCTGATTTACAATTAGTGTCTGGGTAAACTACATCATATCTGGAAAGAAAACAAAATGCGCAGAAAAGGAAGGGCTGGTTCTGCTTTGGACTAGAAACTTCTACAGCCCGAGCCTCGGTCTATTCCCCTGCTGTATACCAAGCCCCGCGTTTCTCCTGGAGAGAACCTGGGGTTCTCCTCCAGGTGAAGGGGAAGCCAGCCAGCAGCACCCCAACATCTCTCACTCTCCCCCTCACATCAGAGGTCAACCAGGAAGTCTTGCATGGCAGTAGGTGGGGAGCTGGCAGTTCAAGGCCATTCCTTTTGGTGGTCTTTATCATCTTACACTTAAACAATTAAGGCCAAACACTGCTGAGTGAGTCTGCCTAGTCCAGCCCTGACGCTCCAGGGTGAGGCACATCTGCTGCGTTCTGTTTTACAAACTCCACTTATGCTAGATCTCGCCAGGTTGTGAGCTTTGGCGTTGATAAAGAATGTAGTCACTGGGCAGAGACAAGAGATCACTGTGAGTTCAAGGCCAGCCTGGTCTATAAAGTAAGTCCAAAACCAAACCAAACCAAACCAAAACAAAACAAAAAAGGTCTCCTCTGCAAACTCTTCTGCTACATAGCCTACTGAGGCACACATACACCTCCCCTGACTCCAAATCAATAATATTCTGTGTGTCTCCCCAGAAGCACCTTCCAGCGGCAGGGTCCTGAGGCTCACACTGCCGATTTTTGCTGCAGCAGGTCTGGGGAGAGCTCAGGAAGCTGTATCTGGGACGCCCAATCATGGCTCAACCAAGGCACAGGAAACAGCTCATCACTGAGCTCGACAGATCACGCCATTAAGTTCGATTCATAAAATGAGATGATTTGATGAACAATCCCAAATGCAAACAAGAATGCCATTCTGAGAAGCTTTCTGGACCAGGTACCATAAACAAATAACCAGTCGGTCACTGTTCAGCCAGGGACACCAGCCTAAATTACCCACAGTCCTGGGAGGCATGCTATGGGGTGTGCCTGGCTTAGGAAGGCACAGAGTGTGGATGAAAGTTTGCCACTACTGGGTGTGATCAAGATACCTAAAAAGCATCCACAGCTACACTTCTCCATGGGCACCCCCTCTCCATCTCAGACATACAGCTCACATAAGCACAAGCGAGCTTCCTAGAGCCTGCCAAATACATGTCCTGTGTTGACTCCTCTAACCAATTTATATGGGGGAAGACAGTCTTATTCTAAGAACTCTACTATCAAGCTTACACCAAAGCGGAAGTGAAACATTTTCTGTATCGATACCCGCTCCCGGAAATGCTCCCATCAACGGGCTCAGTTTGGTTCATTTCCCACTGTCCTGTGCCACTGTATAACACACACACAAGATGGACTTCTCACCACTGAAGCGGATATTAAACAGAACACAGAGAGTGTAAGCCATTCCTCAGAGGTCCAACAATAGAATTCTCATTTCTTGGTCTCAACCCAGACCAAGATTCTCCTCCCTCCACCAGAGCAAGGAAAGTAAGAAGCCAGTGTTTCTTAGGAGCATGCCTGACAAGCTTTCATGTGCGCCTTGAGAGGATTCCCGGGGACCCCTCTTAGTGCTTTAATATCCTGCACTAATGAGAGTCAACACAACTCAGCCCCCTGGGCTTCCTCAAGCAGTCTTAGCACCTATCCGATGCTTTACAAACGATCGGTGACACACTGGAGTTCCACAGAGGCGCCCATTCCTAGAAGAAAATCTAATTCTGTGATTATTTAGTACTGTGCAACTGAGACTAGAAAAGGAAGAAGAAAGAGAAAGAGACAGACAGACCAAGTCCAATAAGCTAAATAAAATTCGTAAGGCAGACAACTGAAAATTAAGCCTAGCACTATAGGAGACAGAACACCAGCCCGGAGAGACGTCTGGATCCTGACCCAGACTCTGTGACTCGGTTGGGTAACATGGAGAGGGGGCATTCAGCCTGCAGATGAAATTAAAGCTGCCAGTCAGCTGACCTCAAAATAGGAAGCTTGTCCTTGATTATCCAGGTGAATGTGACGTAAGCGCAATCGTTCTTTCTTGAAAGTAGAAGAAAACACTGAGGAAAGGAGATGGAGAAAGCTGTAGCTATGAGAGTGCTCGAGAGACGGTGCTGCTGCCATTAAACTGGAGAAAGGGATTTCAGCAAGCTGGGCAAGCCAGGGAGTTCTCTTCTGGAACGTCAGCCTCAAAGCATTGATTTTAGCTCAGTAAACACATGTTAGACCACACACACACACACACACACACACACACACACACACACATGTATGCATGCATGCATGCGTGCAGGTGCATGCCTGTGTGCGAGCAAAATGCAAAATAATGAATCTGCTGTTTTCAATCTCCTGCATCTGCAGACACGTGTCCCCAGGCAGAGGAACCCATCTGTCGGTCCACACAATGTCTAGGGAGCTTTTCTCCGCAAACCAGAATGATTCTTGCTAATCTATGTCAAGTCCTACACAAAAAAACACATACTTCATTTTATAATCCTAGTATGAGAAGAACATACAGGCTTTCTAAGATCTTCCAATGATCCCAGCAGCAGAAGCATCTTTCCCTACAATCTGCAAATGCCACAAACAGCAGACTTCACCCAGAGAGAACCTGCAGTTTCCAAAAGATACCCGAGCGAGCAGGGAAACAACCCATGAGAACACATCCTCTAGTTCAGTTGATGGGTTTGCATTGCAGAAGTTCCCTCCAACAGTCATCTGAGACACAGTTCTGCAAACTCAAAAGAGGTTTCTGGCTGGCCTTTACCAAAAGACATGCTCATTTTACACTGTCTATCATCTAATTATTCTCCGTGTATGTGCATGCCACGGCGTGCCAGTGGACAACCTTTGGGGATTCGTTTTCGCCTTTCCTTTGTTGAAGGAGGTCTCTGGATGCTCCACTGTGTATTTCAGTAGAGCTGGCTCATTGTTTCCCGGCAGTTCTCCAGTCTCTGCCAAGCGCCTTGCTACAGTAAGGTTGGGATTGCAGATGTATGTCATCCTATGTGGCTCCCCACAGGGGTTCTGGAAAATTATTTCAGATCTTCAGGCTCATATGGCTAACACCTAAGCATTGAGCCATCTCCCCGGCCTCCTATCAAGGAAGCTATCTCCCAACAACGCAAACAAACAGAGATGTCTGAAAGTCCATACCATCATGGAAAAGGAGACTGATTGCAAAGCCCCAAGTACAGCCACAGATGCCGTCCACCCCTCTGGGTTCTTATGTCCTTGCCTCTGCTCACATACCTCCAATTCCAACCCCTTTGTTAATGGGACACCAGTAATGTATTTTCCAAATAAGACACACACACACACACACACACACACACACACACACACACACACACACACCATATACACACCACTCATACACACACACACACAATTTAAAACCTGTAAGTAGAAGGTGTGCACCCTAAAATATCGGCACAAGGCACAACACAGTAATTTATAAAGCAACAACAGTCGCTCTTTGGCAAGCTTGTGCCCATATATAACGGTGCTGTTGTAGCACGGCTTTCTTGACAGTGTAGTAGAGTCACTCGCAGCTGCATCGGCAGAACACAGGAGGAATATCTCTACTGCTCAGCCTAAAACTCACTAAATAACAGAAAATTTTCAGCTCCATTGCAATCCTGCAGGACAACAGTCATCTACATGGATTGTCACACAGCTGCCTACTTAAATACGCTTTATATATTTATTACACACGAGGAAAAGCGCTTTTCTTCACAGCCCTTGTGCACTCCATACCCACATTTGCATTTGTTCCTTTACCATCTGTCCTCAGCAAGCCCATCTACTCCAGGAAGGCAGGGACCATCTGCTCTGTCACCACAGATAGCCAAGCAGGCAGGATGCCAGACCGGCTAGGCAGAGAGGTCAGTCTGCACTGCCCTCATCTTTAGAAACCATCTCAGTCACTTAGGTTCCTACAGCAAACTCCCGTAATGGTGGTTCATACACAGACGTCACGTCTCATGGTTCTAGACAGTCAAGATCAAGGCTCCGGAGGCTTCAGTGTCTGGTAAGGGAGGCCTCTGGCTCGCAGCCAAGTCTTCCAGCTGTGCTCGCTGATGGTGGAGAGGTGAATGGTCCTCTCTGGAGCATGCCTTTTATCAAGACCCTGGTCCCACCGCAGGGCTCAGGGCCTCATCATTTCCCAAAGGCTCCACCTTCTAGCATCACTGTGGGATAGGATTTTTGACTTGAGTTAGTTGGGGGTGGGGGGTGGGAGACAAAACATTCTGCCTACAGCAGAAACCATATGGTTTGACAATATGAATAGTCAAATATGGAACATTGAAAAAGCATTTTCCAGCCTGGTCTATCAAAGTGAGTCTAGGACAGCCAAGGCTACACAGAGAAACCCTGTCTTGAAAGACCAAAAATTAAAAAAATAAATAAATGAATGAATAAAAAGAAAAGCATTTTGTTTTTTTTAACAACTGCAAACTAAAGTAGCTTTAAAGAGAAAAGACAAATAGAAACTGTCATCTCACTCCTCCAGTTAAGAGTAGTAACTCTCCTCTCTTTTTCCTCTCTCCCTGCTCCCCCTCCCTAGCTCCTCATACTCCACTTCCTGCTCCAGATGCGATCTGACAAGCAGCCTCCAGTCCTGCTGCTATGTCTTCCTTATATGATGGACAGTACCTCAAGCTGTGACCCAGAAATAAATCCTCTCTGCCTTGACAAAGAAAGAAGAGAAGGAGCCAGGTGTGAGAGCCAGGCAGCTCAACCTACCTGGGTGACCTCTAGGCCAGCGAGAGACCCTGTGAATGATACACAAGGAAAAACATCCCTGATCAGCCTCTGGCCTTCACAGATACCTGCATACACATGCCCCTCCACCCCGCAACACACACACACACACACACACACACACACACACACACACACACACACACCACTAGTGATAGGATATCATTTGGTACAAAACCCATGATACGAACATCTCAGTTTGAACCTGAGTCTAAAGTAGGTTTTGCAAACTGATTAAGCTAAAGAGTCCAATATTAAAACTTAACTCATTTTCAACTGAGGGGGCAGGCCCGGTGATGGAGGGAAAGTATTGCCTCATAAAGTATCATGCTGCAGACAACGCTCACTAAGCAACCAAATACTATAAATCTGCACGAGTTCAAAAGAGCTTATCCTTGAAGTGGAAGGCAAACATGGAAGAGTGGACAACTGACCTCAGCCATGCTGGAAATGACAGAGAACAGCCTGTGACACTCCTAGGACAGCAATACTCAGACACACACGTTACCAATGGAGATGGGAAGTGACACAGGCACTTTTGAGAACGGCCTCGGAGTTCCTTGAATGTTTAAATGTGGAGTTACTGCTGATCGAGGAGGCCACTCTACTTCTAGATTCAAAGCCAGGGCAGATACGAACGTGTACATACTGAGATCTGCCATGAGGCAACCTGGTGCTACACACAGTTTCAGCACTTGGGAGGCTGAGGCAGTGGGACTGCTTAGTTTGAAGCCTGCTACATATCAAGCCCTGTCTCAAGCTAATTAATTAGTTAATTAACTAATTTATTGATTGACAACCCTATAGCACTATTTTGTAATAGTTAAAAAAAAAAGTAGAAACAGCCCAATGTCCATCAGCATATAAATGCCTACACAATACCTTGCAGTGTCTCCATATAGTTTTCTGTCTTGAAAACTGATACAATTTTAGGATACACTGTAGCCTATACTGTGGAATATGGTTTGGTGAATTAAAAAGAACTTGAGCACTGATACTTTCCTCAAGGGAGTAGATAGCCCCAAGAACACTATGTTAACTGAAGTTGCCAATGACATTGCCCCTCCCTCCCTCCCCAGGCACTAAATTAAAGGGTGGTTATGTGACCACACCCGGACTCCGTGGGAAATTCTACCGATCCTGTGGATAGAGGTCCACATCTGTGAACAACCTCGACTCCAAGTCTCAGAACCTAGTCTTCATGAACAAAGCCCAGAACAGGAGCTTTCATGCCTCTAGTGTCCTTTCACAGAGCAACCAGACCCTTGTGGCTACCTGTACAACAGGCAGACCAACCAATAATCTGTTATTTCCTTTGCTCTACTGAAAACAGTTCTTAAAAGGGTTCCCTGACTTGTTTACATTGCATTACCTAGTACCTGGGTTAGGGATGTAGCTTGGATGAAAACCTGGTTTGATGCCCACACCTTATTAACCTTGATGGTGTACACCTGTAATCCCAGCATCCTGGAGGCAGGGGCAGAAGAACCAGAGGTCAAGATTATCTTCTGCTACAAAGTGAGTTCCAGGGAAACCTAGGATACATGGTTGGTTGGTTCTGTCCCTAAAACATAACAACTAAAGAATAAATGAATTTTTAAAAACCAAAACCAAAGCAAAACATCTCCTCTAACTGTCCAACCTCAATACAGTAACATCCTGTGTGTCAGCCTAGACAACAATCTAGTGCTAGAACCTTCCATGCACTATGCATGCTATAAGCAGCCAGGGGGTGTGATCTTCTCTTGCTGTTGAGAAGGTTTATATGAGAAGTTTCTAGGTGACAGAGCTGGTACTTAAATCTCAGCCTTTCATCTCTTCCACACCACAATGTGTTCATTAAAATAATAACAGTATGAAATGAAAGCCTACTTAAGGAGCAAGGAACTTCATATTGGGAGATTTATTTTAAAACAAACATTAAAACAATTTTAGAGTGAGAGCAAGGAGCCACTTCTAAGGCTCTAACATGAAACTCAAATTCTTTGCCCTACACTTCATACCATGATAAGAACTGTATCATGGCCCATTAGGGGTTCTTCTTCATTGTCTTGATTTTCTGGGTGCCGGGGCCTCATCCAAGCTGTTAATCAAGTGTTCTACCACCGAGCCACACCTTCAGTCCCAATGGCAGCATACTTATTTGCTCAGCCAACTCAAACGTCAAATAAATACATGCTAAAACAAAATACTGCTTTCTGGGGGGATCATCAAGGAGCTGGGACCATCAATCTTCACTATCAACAAGCCTGCCAGGGTGTGGAATTAATGAGATGGGAGATGTGTGTGTGTGTGTGTGTGCGTGCGTGTTTAGAGAGGTTTAACTGAGTGGGGGAAGACCCACTCTAAATCTAGGTGGTAGCATAGCACGAGATGGGGTCCTAGACTGAACTAGACTGAACAGAAAACAGGAAAAGCCAGCTGAGCACCAGCATTCAACGCTGTCTGCCTTCTGACAGCTAACACGATATAACCGTCAGCCCCTCCCCCCCACCACCTCAGTGGAATGCATGCTTGTCTTAGGCATCTGTATTCTGAGCGTGTTCTTCTCACCATACAAATGGACCTTTCCAGACCTTTCCCAGGACCTGGTCCTTTGAAAGTCACTTTCAAATGTCTCAGGGAACAAGCACTCAGCTTCACCAGCTGTGCTTCCAGATGCTGCCTTTTCTCTAACTCTTCCCCGGCTGGTATTCCAGCCGTCAATTCCCACTGCAGCCCTTCTTGTTAATGGCTGACACAGTGGCCCGAAGCCTCCATACACTGAAGTCCCATGCCACCTCAGAACCCCACAGTGACTGTATTTAGAGACAGATCTCTGAAGAGGGAATCGAGTTCAAATGAGGTGACTAGGGCAGGCCCTAATCCAGTAGGACTTCCTTATGGGAAGAGGAAATTTGGAAGCACAGAGGGAAGGCCTCGAGAAGGCAGAAGGAGGGGACGGCCATCTGCCAACCCAGGACAGAGGACAGAGGAAGCCAAGCCTGCTCACACTTTGATCTTGGACTTATAATCTCCAGAAAATACATGTCTGTTGTTTAAGGCACCCGATCTGTGGTCCTTTCTGGTAGTCCTTGCAAAGAATGCACTTCTTAGCCATTCTCCTGCCTTGTCACTCAGTCAAACAACACAGGCTACCAGGGCTTAGGGGGCCAGGTTTAGCTACTGCTCCAAATCCCTCTTACACCACTGACTTTAGGCCACTGGTTAAATGTCTCGCTTTCTCACTACAGACAGAGACCACCCACTCTGCAAGAATGTTTTGGGGATTAGTTGTGGCCAGACATTTCTATTGTGCCATATTTCTATCGTTAAGTGTGTTTTTTAAAACGTTTACTCTCCCTGCCAGCCACCACTCCCCTCAGAACTTGGTGTACATTACATTATTTCATCTTCATTGGAGCGTTTTTGTAGGTGAGGAAAGAGAACTCACGTGAGGCTGCCCAAATGTCACCAAGAAGTTGAAGGACCAGTCCCCTCCCGCAGGCGGCCCGGCCCCAGACTGTACTGCTGACATGTTGAGCCCTCACCCTCTCCACAGCACAGGTTGTATGCCAAGCTCTCTCTTACTCCTCGGGTGCCAGCCAATCAGTAGGCACTCTACAAAGGCCAGTCTATGAGATCCCCACGAGTGGCAGCTTCTGCCCTTCTTGGTACCTTTCCGCAGACCAGTGCTTTTAAGATTATCTTAAAATATTGTGATGATCAGTTTTAAATGTCAACTTGCCACACCTTAGAATCACCTGAGAGTCTCGACTGAGGAGTGCCCAAACCAGGTTGGCCCATGCACATGAGGGTCCAGCCCACTATGGATGACATCATTCCCTGAGCAGAAGGGTCTTGAACTCTATAGTACTGGAGAGAGCTAGCTGAGCAGAAGCAACAGCAAGCAAGCAGTCAAGATGTGTTTGTACCCAGATGAGGCCACCTGATACCTGGAGCAGGCCTCAGATGAGGCCAAGACCCTGCCCCCTCCTCACCAGACACGTAGCTAGCCAGGAGAAACAGCCCGGGCTCTGCTGTGGGTGTGCACATCCAGCGGTGGGTGTGCACAATCCAGCTGCAGGGCTTTCTTTACTCAGGGCCTGTCCTCGATCTAACTACCTTTGGAAGGCTGGCTGCTAGAGAGAAATGCTGTGCCTTACAAGAGATCCTTCGGTCTGCATGCCAGGCTCTCTCTCACTAACAGCAAGCGCTTTGAAGTTGGCTTTCATGTTTCTTTCATCCAAAAAAGCACCACCCGAAAGCACACCAGCAACCCTGATAGAGAAAATCTGGATTTATGAGATTTTAGTTTCATAAAATCTAAGATGCAAGCAGAGGGGATGAGCCAATCCTAGGCGGCCAGCTTCACAATAACACACTGGCCTATGAGTGACATCAGGCCATGGTGGGTACTGCCTATCTTTCTTAATCAGGGTCAGAATATAAATAAAAAAGAGAAGTTAAAAATAAATAAATAAATAAATGAATGAATGAATGAATGAATAAAGACAGACCATGGGTGCGAGAAAGAGACAGCTTGGACCAGAACACATTACCAGCGAGCCTAAGCAAAGATTAACTGATTCCCTCGGCAATTTAAAAGATGTAGATTATGATCTTGATTTCCTATTATGTGATACTCATTAACAAGTATTTATTAAGCAATGTGCTTCCAGGTGCCAGCCTCCGGAGTGACTAATGCCTTATCTCCAGGTCTCTACAGTCCCTGCTGGGTAGGCGCAGGTAAAGCAGCTGCAATACAAACATCGCCCGACTCCTGGGACGGCAGGAGAGACTGCAACACATACCACTAAAGGCAGCATCAGGTGGAAACTGAAACAGAAAGATGTAGGCCAGGCTGGAGGCACAACAGGTTCGAGACCAGCTTGGGCTACCTGATAAGACCTTGACCCAAAAGCATAAAAGCAAACAAAAGGCAGTTAGTTATCAAGTGAACAGGTAGCAGACAACCCCATAAGCCTCCTGTGGCACATGATATCATAGTGGCCCATTAGGACATAAGTATCGTCATAGTGTCTGTGGCACACTGCACCACCATGGCCCATAAACAAATTCCTGGGTACCAGGTATCTTACCTGTCAGCCCTCATCCTCTTTACAGACAAACTTCCTCAAGTTAAGAGATGCAAAGTCAATACGCAGCAACCTGGGTTTTTTTTTACCAAGCCCTAAAGCCTGCCTGGCATTACCTCCCCTGTCCTACAAGGAACCGAGGCCATACTAACATAACCACCAGTCAGACTTCCTCCATTTCTAAGGGCAAGCCTAGCACCTTCTCTTCAATAATACATGTCTCTCAGAATGTTCAGTGGCAAAGTGTAGTGTTTGCTATCTGCAGTGTGTGTGTTAGCTGTCTCACGTGTGTATGGCAGTCCCCAATTAGTCTAGTACTAATGTCATAACAATGAAACGTAAAACCATCTGAGGAAATATTGGTGGTCATGGGGGAAAACACTGCAATCATCCTTTGACCTGTAAAAATTGTCAAAACATTTTTTAATGTCAATTATAAATGTACAGGAATTTTTAAAAATGAATGAAAGAAAGAAAGAAAAGAAACGAAAATAGTACACTGGTCATTTAACACATTAAGAACAGGGCTGGAGAGAGAGATAGCTCAGAAGAGCCCTTCCTGTTCTTTCAGAGGACCTGATTTTAGTGTTTTGTACCCACAGTAGGTGGCTTACAATCACCTGTAAATCCAGCTCCAAGGGATCCCAGGCCTCTGGCCTCTGGCAACATTTGCATTCATGTTGACATGCCATCTCCTAACATTCCAAATAGGCAGGCAGATGGGGAGACACTCTCTCTCTCTCTCTCTCTCTCTCTCTCTCTCTCTCTCTCTCTCTCTCTCTCTCTCAAAATAAATCTAATTTTAAAATGCCTTTAATCCAAGAACTTAGGAGGCAGAGGCAGGCAGATCTCTGAGTTGGAGGCCAGCCTGGTCTACAAAGCGAGTCCAGGACAGCCAAGACTACACGGAGAAACCCTGTCTCAAAAAACCAAAACCAAACAAACAAAATACTGACCAGCCTGGTCTACAAAACGAGTCCAGGACAGCTAAGGCTACACAGAGAAACCCTGTCTTGAAAAACAAAACAAATAAAAATACACTGAGAATGATAAAGCATTGTGTATTTTTTGAAGTGCATGACTCCTTTACTTGTTGGAAGCATGCATCTTTTTCATATCTTGGCAAAAATATCCCTGCTTTAGGGAGAGTGAAATTCATCAACATTAACAACTTTAAGATGAACAACTTGAAGGATTAATATTTTCACAACACGCTAAAGCCTCTACTATTTTGACCCAACAGTTTATTACTCCAGAGAGAAATCCTGTGCCCACTCACAGCTATTGCTTGCTCCCTCAGGCCCTGGAAACTACTGTTCTTTGTTCTGTCTCTATAGATGTATCTACTCCAGATATTTCATACAAGTAAAACCTTAAAACACGTGACTTTTAGTGTGTGGTTTCCTAAGGTTTTTGTTTTTTACTTTTCTTAGATTTACCTTATTTTACATGTATGAGTGTTATGTCTACGTGTAAGTATGTGCATCAAATGTTTATGGGCCTCAAAAAGCCCCTGGAACTCAAGTTATAAGTGATTGTGATCCCTTCAGTGGGTTCTAGGAACTGGGCCTAGGTCTTCCACAAGAGCAACAAGTGCTCTTAACCACTGAGCCATTTCTCTAGACCTTTAGTATTGTTTTGTTTTGTTTTTAAGATTTACTTACTTCAGTGTGTGTGTGGCGCATGTACCTGTGAGAGTATATACAAAAGTATGTGTGCAGGAACACATCCTGTACACATCCGTATAGGCCAGAAGAGGGCCCTGGGGTTTCTCTTCTATTTCTCTCTCCCTATTCCTTTGAGGCAGAGTCTCTTCCTGAACCTGGGGCCTTTCACTTTCTCAGCTAGCCCGGAAGCTAGCACACTTCAATGGTTTCCTCCCTCTGCCCTTCAATTGGAACTAGCTTTACAGGTTTGCAAGGGATGCCAAGCTTGTTACATGGATGCTCGGCTCCGGTCCTCACAATTGCGCAACGAGCACATTTCCCCCACTGATCTGTCAATCCAGCCCCTGGCTGCTTAGTGTTGGATCATATTTGTAAGGCCTATTCATACTGCAGTACACTAATACTCCACTTACATAGCTGTGCCATGACTACTTGTTCGTTATCTCTTCTCCTACTCGCACTGACAACAGATACCTTTTAACAGCTGTGAACAGGACTGTCAGCCATAAATTCCAATCAGCATACATGTCATCCCTCATGGTTTCTATGCTGCGAGCCAGCTCTGCGTGTCCCTTCACCACTGCCTCCAGGGTCTCTTCCTTTTTCCCTTCTCAGCCACTCTTCCTTGTTTGCATGGATACAGCCACTTTCACTGCTCCCCAAGCTGCACTGTCTCCGGTGGCCACACTGCCAACTTCCCCATGGTCAGTTGCTTTCTTCCGGAACTTCATTCAGGCTTGGCTTCACTAGCACCACTCTCTGCTGTTGTGTGGCAGTCTTTATATCTTTGTCTCAGTTTGTTGGTTTGTTTGTTTTGCCTGATGGGGGCCGGGAGGGTAGGTAGAATACCCATAGCACTGGTTAAAAATAATTGATTTACAGATTACGCATACTTCTATAGTGTGAGTCTATGTGAGATTTGGATGGTACTTGGGAACTGTTGCTTTTTAAATATTTGACGTGTATGTATTAGAAGTAAGCAAAGTGAGAGATGTCTATATATGAGACATGTGTATACCACACTTCCATATGGAGCACTGGATAATTACTTTGAGGCTAGCTGACATTTCAAGCAATCACTGGCCACCATTAACAACAAAGAAACATGTATGGGGCGGGCTCATGTCCATCACCTGCCTTTCATCCTGGAAGCATCCTCTTACGTGCTCAGTGTCTGCGATTCCAGAGCCACTGTAGGACACACAAGCACACCCTCAGTGCAAGAGACAACACCTCAACCTTTCTCCCTCACTGTGAGCGGAAACCAAATCACAAGACTTTGGGCTGAGCCAAAGGCTGAGCACCCTGAAGAAGCTTTCACTTTCATATTTGCATACTAATGGGGTTTACTTCAGATTTTTAAAAAGAATTGTTTTTTTGTTTGTTTTTTGTTTTTGTTTTTCAAGACAGGGTTTCTCTGTGTAGCGCTGGCTGTCCTGGACTTACTTTGTAGACCAGGCTGGTCTCGAACTCACAAAGATCCGCCTACCTCTGCCTCCCTGAGTGCTGGGACTAAAGGCGGGTGCCACCACACCTGGCAAAAGGAAGAAAATTTGACGTTAAAATTAGCCCCAAAATTTGCCAGGAGAAAAGCATGATTATTAATTACATATAATTTTTGCCAGGTAATTCAAAGGAGCAGTTGTGTGTGCTTTCTGGTCCTGATCACATCTTCAGTGTGAGGGTTGCAAAGCAAAGCAATGCCCAGAGAAGGTGCACGCTGGTGTTCTCTAAAGCAAACTTCCTGTGTCCGGATCCTACATACATGTGACTACAGTTCTCCCAGGCATAAGAACCACCCCTCACAAAATGGGGTTACCACAGGCTTGTGATAAAAGGCAGAAGAAGGAAGGAAATGAGATCCCCGATATTACTTCAAAAGGAACCATCAGAGCTTGAAAAAAGAGAGAGAGAGAGAGAGAGAGAGAGAGAGAGAGAGAGAGAGAGAGAGAGAGAGAAAGGAAAGCAGAGCCCAGCCAGAGAGTATATTTTTTTGACCACAAGGAGCTGGATCTCTGATGTGAGTGAAGACTCAACCAGAAAAGGGGATTAAAGTAGGCCAGAGTTAAGTGGATATACAGAAACCAGCCGAGGAACAGCACACCAACGATGCTGCCTCTTGCTTCAAACCTTCCTGGTAGCCTGATCAAAGCAAGGAGATCAATGAATGGTTTTTAACCACCTGCTTCCATATTAATTGTCTTAAAATTCAGTTCACCATGAATAATTTACTCACTTTTCCAAGAGCACCTGGCATGGCACAATGAAAGAGGAACAGAAAAGCCCTTTCCTCGTCTTGGTTCATGGGGGAAACAAAGGCGAACCAACCCAGTGACATCAGAAGCCTGGAAAGGCGCCTCCTATCTGCCTAGACTGTGAAGGCACAGCTCAGGACAGCACTTCCATCTGTGCACACGGCTTGCTTTCTCTCCTGCTGCCCTTCTGCAGTCTGTCCGGCAAGGGGTGTGCAAAGCCCTAATGTGCTCACAGGGACAGCCGCGCGGCAGAAGAGCAGCAGTTCCCTGCTACTCAAATGACACTTGACACGGACTGAAGCCAGAAATGCTTATTGGAAACCTCAGCCCTCGTTATCCAAAACAAAGGGCAGCTCTTTCCATAACCAGGCACTCCGCACACCAAATGCAAATGAAGCCAGAGGAACAAACCCCTCATTGAGACAGGGCAGCTTGCGAGGGCCTTGTTCTCAGACCAGCCGTTCCCAGGCGCTGAGGACTGCTCATCACCCTCGGTGACACAGCTTGCCGGTCTGAACCTTAGAAAGGTAACACTGCTGACACCCCATTACACAGAGAATGCTGGGGTTCGCTGAGCCCTATCTCTTTGCTCAATTCCCTCTCTAGGTGGGCTGTGTCAAGCTGCACGCTGACGTTTCATGTAAAAGAGCAGGCATGCTCTCTCTGATGCTACTTTGTAAATCTGTGACCATACTTCCTTGAGCTATAATCAGCTAATCTCCTTTTTGGCCCTACAAAAGAGTTTCACCCTCCAATAGCCAAGTAAGTGACAATGTCATCCATGTAAAAAGTACCCTCAGACAACAGGATTTCGTTTTGGTACAGGGGACTGAGCCTGGGGCTTTGTACAGACTAAGCATGCTCTGGCCTAAGTATGTTTCAACCCTTATCATAAGAGGTGAGTTCGGTGTCATGCGTGGGCATGGAAGAGCATGCGCAGGTCAGAAGACTGTTCTTGCAGGTCTGTCCACGGAAGCCACCTTGACAAAAGCCCTCAGCTGGCAATTATCTCCCACTAGCAGGTGACAGAAGTCTTCACACCAGTCTTCATTCTGACTTCTAGCCAAAAATGACTGCCCAACACCATCATATTCAGCTAGAACAGTGGTTCTCAACCTGTGGGTCATGACCCCTTTGGGGTTGAACAACCCTTCTTCTTACAGGAGTCACCTAGGGCCTTGGAAAACAGACATTTACATTACGATTCATAGCAAGAGCGATATTACAGTTAAGAAGTAGCAACAAGGGGCTGGAGAGATGGCTCAGTGGTTAAGAGCGCTGACTGCTCTTCCAGAGGTCCTGAGTTCGATTCCCAGCCACCACCTGGTGACTCTCAACCATCTATAATGTGATCTGATGGCCTCTTCTGGCCTGCAGGGGTACAAGCAGGTAGACCATTGTATACATAATTAATAAATAAATCGTTAAAAAAAAAAGTAGTAACAAAAATAATTTTACAGTTGGGGTCCCCACGACACAAGGAACTATACTAAAGGGACACAGCATTACAAAGGTTGAGAATCAGTGAGTTCCACTCCTGAGGCTAATAGGTCTAATGACCAGTGGCTCAGGGATGTGTCCTGCTTGGCGAATCCCCTCCTAGCACCCACGTCCAGTGACGCAGAGTAGAAGGTGGGGGAAGCACACATCTTTTTGTCCTGGCTGCCAGGAAACTCAGAACTACCATCTGTCTCAGGAGCTCTCAACACCCATTTCCTGTCCTTTCCTTCCTGGTCCCGTGTTAATCATTTTCATTTTATTGAGCCTCCATGTTTATCAGACACTGCCCCCGAGTATATTGTGAAAGCAGGCATGAGCCTGAGCAAGCAGCAGAAATGGTTCATGTTAAATACCTCCTTCCTGGGGCCCTCCTGCTACCCAGGAGCCCTCTCTGCTCCCTCCCCCAGCCTCGGCCTTTAATAAACTTCTCTTCAAGATACAGCCGTTGTTGCCCCTGACCTTCATTCTTGGGGTTCACTCACAAGACAAGAACGTGCATTTCTAAGATCCCAGCTCCCCGAGAAGGGCTCCATCATTCTCAAAGACACCCCGATATTCCTATTGTGCCTCATGTGCTGGGCCAGGGATAGCAAGCAGGTGAGACCCTGGGCCAATGTTCTGGCTTTTCCGCTCTATCTTGTTTTCCCTTCCACCTCCGTCGGCTACAGGCAAGCATGGCCCGCTCTAGCTCATATTTCTCACTTTCTTCCGTGCACCGCCTCCTTAGTAACTCCCCAGGCACTGGGGTTCATGGGTGCATTATTTCTTGAGACTTCTCTTGCTATACAAGAGCTCTTGTGCTGTCTGTCTGTCTGTCTGTCTGTCTGTCTTTCAGAGCATTCCTTCTCCCTCTCTTGCTCACTCTCCCCAATGAATCTACAGTACATTTTTCTCTAAAAATAAAATAAAAGCAATGGACTATGACCCATCTTTCTTGAAGCTGATTTTATTTATTTATTTATTTATTTATTTATTTATTTATTTATTTATTTATTTATTTATTTATTTTTATTTTTTGGTGCTCCAGCATTTTATTCAGTGCGTCTCTGGGTCCAGAAGAAGGTGTTGGGCCTCTTGGTGGTGAAGTGTGGCTTGTGCTGGCGTCACAACACGCAGTGGGGCAGCGAGAATTTGATCTTGGAGTCGTGGAACTGCTTGACGGCGGGCCGGCAGCACTTGCCAGCTGCAATCTCCTCCACCTTCATGATCTGGATGGAGTGCGCACGGGCACGGTGCTGGGCACCCATGTTGCGGTAGCACTGGGTGATGGTGCCAGCGGTGGTTAGGTCCCGGTACTCTCGGTACATGTTGTGTGTGCCACTGCGGGAGTCATAGCACAGCCAGATGCCGAAGTTCTTTACAGGAAGCGGTGACTTCTCAAACACCTGCCCGCAGTACACTATCTCCCCAGATGACTTCATCATCGTCTTCAGCTGTGACACGAAGTACCAGAAGCAGGACTTGGCCACCACACGGTTGGGTGCAAAGATGCGTATTTGGTACAGTGGTTTTAAATGTTCCTATACTGAGCATGCTACTCAGGGTGCAGCCATTAAAGTGTCCCTGCAAGTCCCTCAAACACCTCCTAAATCTCAATACCAAAAACAAAAACAAAAACAAAAATCAAACCATCTTTCCTGTTACAGGTCAAGTGTCCCTTGTCCACAACACTTGGGACAGGAATTATTTCCGATTCAGACTTTTCTGAATTTAGAAATATTTAAACAACATGTTATCCACTGATCATCCCTAATTCAAACCTCTGATACCCCCCAAACACCCTGAAATCTGAAAGGGATGCTCAACCTGTTTAACTAACATCCAAGCAGGCACGCCTCCTGCTTGCGTGGACTGCGCCCTCTGATGATGCTCAGGGAGGTGGCCTTGTTTAATGCGTAAGTGAGGCTTCCTTTGCCACCTACGCTGCTCAGCGGTCACTGGGAAGCACGGAGTCTCCCTCTCCGTCTCTTAGCAGGAGAACTCTAAAAGAATAAAGCTGCTGCCTGGAACACAGCAGAAGCTCGACAAACGTCAGCTACATATGAGAGAACCCGGGCCGGTTGTTTCCACCGTTCAGAACTAAACCAGAGCATTTAGCAAACATTTTATCACAGCAAAATGTGGGCTGGATGCTGGTGAGCGAAACAAGGATCCATAACACAAGACAGGTACAACCTCAAAAAAAAAAAAAAAAAAAAAGAAAGAAAGAAAGAAAAAAACTCTCTGCAAAAGGCCGTGCGATTTGTATAACAAAGTCAAAACATTTAGAATCTGGGCATAAACGTGAACCAGATAGTCAGACCAATCTGAAAAAAAGATCACTTGACTATCATTGGTGTACTCTAATTTGCAACTGGACAGTAAGCGACGTATCGTAACTTTTGCATGAGGAGGCATATAAAACTCACCATATCAAGTACTGCATGGCAAGGCTTTGAGCAACTCTTGCGAAACAGGAAGTCTGAACCTCATCAGGCAACATGGAGACTAGAGGAGGCCGGCGACCAGAGTAACTTCTGTTTGGGGTTCACACCCCCAGAGCATCGACACTCAGGCCCCTGCTTCCGTCCTGCCCACAGTAGTCACCTGATGTCCTCAGTGAGCACCTATTATTACCATGGCTTGGGTCTGGTGACAAAATGTGTGAGAAAGGAGGGGTGTCAGCACCCCTTTTTTCCATGCTGAAAAGTGGAGGCTCAAGGTATGTATAAGCCATTTGATATCCTTGCAAACCAGTATGTGCTCTGGCAACCTCTCCATGGCTCCACAGGAAAGCCAGGATGCTTTTGAGAGCTCTGGAAACTGTTGAGAGAATATGGAGCTGGGCCCTGAGATGAGAGGAGAAGATGCTGACGGCCACAGTGACTGACACATGGTTCAACGACACTGTAAAATACATGCTATCCCTATGGTGCGGATGAGGAAACTGAGGCACGGAGGGTGCACATAACTGAAAAACAAAAGATCTGAACCCAGACAACTGTCACCAGGGGTCCAAGCTCCTCAAACTATCCCCCTGTATTCACAGCAGCCCACTCTCAAAGGCCTACAGGTTAAGGAATTGCTGGGAACAAAACAAACAAATAAACAAACAAACAAAACCCAAAACAGAGAAAGAGAAGTGTCTCCTATCTTGCCTCTTATGACAGTCTCAACTTCATGGAGAAACCCATCAAAGTGACTTCTGATGTGGTTAGGACGCCCGGAGCATCTCTACGCAGCCTATGCTTCCGTCCTTCTCACTTCTGCAGACTTATACAAAGGCACCTGACACCAAGGCAGTCCCTAACTGCTGGCCTTCCTAACCAGATCTCCTGTCATTTCTGAGAGTCCTCCTCCGCTTAGCCTCATCTCAATCCCCACACTCTCCTCCACATGGCTTAGCACTCTGCCCTTTGCCAGACTCATTATTTTAACCATTTTCTGGTTAAAACTAAGGAGACGCATAGTCACTCTCCCACCAGTTCTATTTTTCTTTCTGCTAAATGTTATATTCATTCATGCAGGCAGGCCTCACTCCGCAGCCCAGCGTGCCTGCCACCCTCAAATCCTCTGGGGAGCCTCTTACTTCAACCTCTGGTATGCAAATGCTTCCATTAAATCCCCTCTGGCACTCAACGCCACCAGATCAGTGTGTAAAACATGCCAGTCCACTTGCATATCTGGTACCGAGGTATCAATTCAGAAGTTAAGGCCCTTTGTTAGAATAAGCCCCAGCTAAGATATTGCTTTGACTGCTCAGAGGATTCCAAGCAGCAGCAGAGGGGATGGCCAGGGCTCCTCTTGATTCCCTATGTCCTTGACCAATCAAAAGAACTTAGCTGGCGCTTTATTACTTCAACTGAGCACAGGTTTATTTTAGGTTCTCTGTTTATTCTTCCGACGAGCATGATGCTTCCCCACTGGGAAGGGACCTGCTGCAGCCTGCAAGTGCACGCACACCCTGTGGCCTGGGTGACAGTTCGGAAGGACACTCAGTGGCTCTCTCCCTGTTCTTAACAGCACTCTGAGAGGAGCTGACACTAAAATATTATTCTGCACAGTAATTGACAACGGTCTCGTTTCTTCCCCACCAGAATAAAGAGGCCACAGAGCTGGAGGGCTGTGTCATAATTTTTGGGAACGAAACGGCCCTCGTGGGTTCACTTTTCTTTTTCTGTAATTGAAGGCAGAATTCCAAATGGCTTCCCTCTTGAGATAGGCTGGCTTGGTCTGAAATGTAATGAAGGGCTGCCTTCAATGCTCAGAAGACCAGAACCTTAAACGCATAATCTGTAAAGAAAATATCTCCCACATAATCACCTACCCTTCTTTCTTAACCGTTTGCCACAGCTATAAAAGATTTTTGCAAGGCTAAAAAGAATTTGTGTTCCAACATGGCTGCATTCCTGATTTGTGGGCATGTCTGGGCCTGGGGGGAGGATCAATTGTGGTTTTTTCCATTGTAAAGGGGAAAGCCATTATGGTGGTGGAAGCAAGGAGCAGCAGAACCTGCTGAGGTTCCTTATTTTCCCCATAGGGGAAAGTACTGGAGGAGGGGGAGGGGGGTTGTTTTAGATATGGTTGATCACAGAATGCCTTAAATCATCAAACCTGCCTGAAAAAGTGGTTCTATATGCAAGGGCCATTAATCCACCATTTCCTGGCACAAAGATGCTGACTATACAGTGTCTGCACAGAAAAAAAGAAACAATAAACCAAAAACACAGATGGGAGACTTCTCACCAGAAAAAAGCAAGCTCACCCCAAAGGAAGATCCCAAAAATGTTAATCACTTGATATATTGAAACCTATAGCCTAAAACTCATCATCAGGCAAGGTACTTTTCTGACAGGATATAAGGTTATGTTGGCATATTGCTCCCAGTATGAAATAAGAGCAGCTATAGTAATGACCACAGCAAACTGGTCGTGATGCTTAAATTTGGCATCAATAAATGCCAAGGACCCCAGCATGAAAGGGTTCCTGTATGCAACCCCTGAGGTGGGCTGATTCCTGTGCCTGTAGATTGTATGAGCCCTGGGAGGACCTTGGAATTCTAGTGCTACTCACATTTCTAGGCCTCTCTACATACCCTCTGTGGTGAGGAGCCATCCCCTTCCTCTTCCCTACCAGTGCCTTCCACATCTGTTCACTTCCTAGCTCCCTCACCATATAAAGGCAGCTTGGATCCCAGGATGGCCAAAATGCAAGCGAGGAAGGAACAAGATTCCAAGGGCAATAAAGGGGGAATTGATGGTGTAGGAACATGAGGGTGAGACAGTGTGTACAGAGGGATGTACCCTGCTAATGGTGGCACCTTCAGTGCTAACCGTTGTCCACACTGCTCTAGACGTGCTCAACCTATGGCCCAAGGGATGCCGGCATTCCCAAATAGGTATACAGGTTGACAATCACATGACGTTTGCAGTAACAGATGCCACGTGTTTATGTTGGCGGAAAAGAAACGGTGCACCAGAAGGAAGGGAAAGTGGTCCCTACTTCAAGAAGGGTCACTGCTCCAGGCCCCCAGTTCCCTGGATAGAGCAACAACGGGCCTCCAGTGTAAACATAGGCTTCACTGGGAGGGGAGGACTAACATTTTTGCATAAAAGTCTTACTAGGTGGGGGAGACAAGACTCCTATCTGCCATAGCACAAGTTTTATAGCATATGATAGAAAGTTTGTTTGTTTGTTTGTTTGTTTGTTTGTTTGTTTGTTTGCGACATGGTTACTCTGCGTAGGCCAGGTTGTCCTGTACCTCACTTTGTTAGAGCAGGCTGGCCTAGAACTTAAAGATTCACTTGCCTCTGCCTCAGGGCTGGGATTAAAGTGTTTTAAGTGTTCTTAATAAGCACTCTGTGAAGGAAAGCAATTGCATACAGCCTACACCTTTCTCTCGTGGAAGTCTGACACCCCTGACCTCAACCTGAGTCACCCCCAAACTGCCCCTGTGCAGCCTGGCCCTGAGCCCAGCCAGCCCACGCAGCACAGTAGGAAGTCATCGCCTGAGCAGGGGAAGATGAGGAGAGGACCAGGGAAAGATGGGAGCAGTTGTCTACCGGGCCTGGGCGACAGTGACAGAGGGGAAAATGGACGAAAGCCAAACTAGGGGCTTAGGTCCATGGGAAAGGCTTTGTAAGCTGCAGCAAGAAACAAAATGTAAATATGCCGACGGTGGACAGAGCTTGCTTGTGTCTGTGGCCATAAAACCATGCGAAGGAAGGGGCTGGGGTTGCAAGAAACTCCAGACCTGCCTCAACTACCTCAGGTGCTTCATTCAGTCTATGGAGGGAGGGAGGGAGGGAGGGAGGAATGAAGAGATGGAGAGATGGAGGGAGGGAGGGAGGGAGGAAAGGATGAAGGGAGGGAGGGAGGGAGGAACAATCAGGATATAAGGCCTTGTGCATCTTGGATAAACACTCTATCACTAAGCTGCACCTCCAGTCTCCCATGTCCTTTTTTAATGTCTAGTATTTCTTCCATATAAACAATTTTTAAAAATTGGTTCCAAGCCGGTTGTGGTGGCCCAATCCTTTAATCCCAGTTCTACAGAGGCAGAGGTGGGCAGATCTTTGGGAGTTGGAGGCCAGCCTGGTCTACAAAGAGAGTTCAGGACAGCCAAGACTGTTACACAGAGAAATGCTGTCTCGAAAAATCAAAAAAAAAAAAAAAGGGTTCCAATTCAGTGACAGTGATTGTAATTTCCCTGTTCTGGGCCTTCTCCATCACTCTTTCCATAACCTTCAGACAAGTCCCTTTCAGTGTAGAACACAGTACTTAGACAGCTGATGAGAATTCTCTTCCTCTACCACAAACGATGTCACCGTGGTCAAGTGACACATAAGACCAGGCCACAGAGCTGCACCCCAAGAGAATCATAAGCCTCGTCACACAACAAAATTTCCAGTGAACTCTCACTGTGAAACAAGCATGGACCCATGATGGAGAGTGCCCAGCCTCCTGATGGGAGGGATGGCAAGTCACAGACACACACGCACACACTCACATACACTCACACACATACATATACACTCACACACATATACACACACTCACATACATATACATGCATACAGTCACACACACTCACATATACACACACTCACACACACTTACATACACTCACACATACTCTTACACACATACACACACACACACACACACACACACACACACACACACACACACACACACACACACACTGACTTCCACCCTGACCTGGCTAGCTCTTGACCGACTTTGACAGACTGGAAGGCTGAGTAAGAACAAGTAGTTAACATACATTTCTCATTTTTACCAAACAGCTTTCAATTTTTCAAGATGCCCGTGCAATTAATACTTCTTGAAATACTCCATGTTTGATATCCAGGAAAAATAAATTCTAATTTTATATATAGCAAAGCACACACTCCCAAAACCTTCTCTGAAGTGTCCTTTCTTTCTTTCATCCTTTCTGTCTGTCTTTCTTCTTCCTTCTTTCCTTTCTTTTTTCTTTTTTGGCATAACTATCACTCACATTATTACTTTAATAATGAAGCCACATATAAGGGTAAAATAGTGTTAGGGAAGAGAATTACAGACTGGTATTTTGCTTGTAGAATAAAGGTCAGAATTTTTTATTTCCCTTTTAAATCTGTGATTCTTAAATTGCACAGAAATTGGATTTGGGCCATAGATACTTCTGTGCTTTGAAAAGTTCTCTAGATCACAAAAGCTCTGTCTTTACCTCAGAGCAAGACTGCAGCTCACACCCACTCATTCTCACACTCCTCACAGAGCTCCGGTGCTTCTAAAGTGGCTCCATTTATTCCTGGCCTATTGTTCCTTCCCTGTCTGTTCGATGACTTCCGCTACGCCCCAACCCATGGCTACCCATGGCATTTCGTACCTCGTACCTCACCACACCCACTGCACTCTCAATTTCATAGTCCCTCAGCAACTTCTCTCCATTCTATATAATCTCTGCATCCACAACTGGGAAATTACACACATACTGGACTCCAGCATCCCACCTCTAGGACTCCAGCATCCCACCTCTAGGACTCCAGCATCCCACCTCTAGGACTCCAGCATCCCACCTCTAGGACTCCAGCATCCCACCTCTAGGACCCCACATCCCACCCCTAGGACCACATATCCCACCTCTAGGACTCCAGCATCCCACCTCTAGGACCCCACATCCCACCTCTAGGACCCCACATCCCACCTCTAGGACCCCACATCCCACCTCTAGGACTCCAGCATCCCACCTCTAGGACCCCACATCCCACCTCTAGGACCCCACATCCCACCTCTAGGACTCCAGCATCCCACCTCTAGGACTCCAGCATCCCACCTCTAGGACCCCACATCCCACCTCTAGGACCCCACATCCCACCCCTAGGACCACATATCCCACCTCTAGGACTCCAGCATCCCACCTCTATGTCACATGCAAGGTGAGAGTCTACACTGCTTGCTGTCGGCATTTCTACCTCCTCCCCTCCTATTCTGCCAATGTCTCCTAGTTACTTAGATATCCTAATCTGAAAGGAGAGTGTGGGTGGCAAGAATTAGGGCCTTCTCTGACCCGACCCTTCCCGTGCCCCCTTTTACCTCTATTGTAACTTTTTTTCTTCCAGTGATGGCTCGGAGCCTTGACTCCCATGCATGCCAGGCAAGTTTTCTGCCACTGAACTATATCCCCAGCTCCCCTTTTACTTTGGCCTTACTAAGTTACCCATGTTAGTTTTGAATGTGCAACCATGCTGCCTCGGCCTCCGGAGTATCTGAGATCAAAACTGTGCACCACCAGCCCTCACTTAACTTAGTTCTTAAGGGCTTGTTTGCCACACTTGGGATGGATACAGGGCTACAAAGAGCACCTAACGGGGAGTGACAGAATCATGAGTTCCAAAATGTGTCTTCCTACATTGGAGCCCCCAAAACACATAAATGTGGTAGAGGGTACAAACCACCTCCCAAGGCATGCCTGGCTCCAATTGCTAAAGTGAGGATGAGTCGATAGCAATATATAGTAAGCAACATGAATGACACCATTACATGTGTGTTTACACGGACAAATCTCATGCCATAGCGTGTTAGCACAACAATCAACTCAAAGCCTAAGATGCTCCAAAGCCTGAACTCTGCCTACCAAGATGGGCTGGAAAGTTCTGGAACAATTCCTCCATCACTGTGTCAAACTGGTGTCACCACACTTCAAGAAAGACACAGAGCAACTGGCGCATCATTTATAGAGAATAGTGAAGGTGGTAAAGGGTCCTGTTGTGGTAGGAGATGGGAGACGGAAGGGTCTCAAAAGGCTGCCATGAGAACTCAGGTTCACAGCTGCTCCTTTAGGTTTATAGTGGAATTGAGGAGGGTGGCCAACACGTACAATGTGACAGATAGACCTCATAACGAGAGAGATGCTAAGAATGAGTTATTGGACAGCAAGGACATGCCACCATCGGTTCTCTGGAGAGGTCATCTGTGGGGACTCCAGACAAGACGTTCCAGCTCTTGTCCAAGCTGAGAGTCTGCTACCAGTCAGCATATTCTTAAACAGCGCGCCTCTCTATGAAAGACGTTCTATGGAAAGGACAAGAGACAACGTCCAAAAATAAAAATAAAAAAAATCTCACCTGCACATTCAGTAAAACATATCACAGGTGTTAATGTCAATGATAGGAAAGGGTGGTTGGCTTTAAAATGGAATAAAATTCTTTTTGAGACAGGGTCTCATTATGCAGTTCTGGCTGGCCTGAAACTCTGTAGGTAGACTAGGCTGGCCTCAATCAGAGAGCCACCTGCCTCTGCCTCCCGAGTACTGGGATTAAAGGTGTCTAACATCACACCCAGTCCAACCAAAACTCTTTAAGGTTTTAATAGATCGTATTATACAGCAGCATAGGCTTTTGAGTCCCCATACCAACCTTAGCAACACTGTCTTCTACTGAGCCTCTGAACTTTCCACATAGAGTATCCATGGCCAGGGTTATGGGTCAAGAACAAAAAACACCCAAAAATGTCACAAAAGACCAATCTCCAAAAGACCAACCTCTGCCCATGCCTAAACTCTTTTTAAGATATTAAGGATACAGACACACAGTGGGAAAATCATATGCGCAACGTGAGAAGATGGGCACCAATAAACCAGGGTTATGGGTCAAGAACAGAAACACTCAAAAATAATCACAAGAGACCAATCCCCAAAAGACCAATCTCTGCCCATCCCTACACTCCTCCTACCTGAGAATGCAGCTGCAGGAGGAGACAGGGCCTTTCAATTTGTAATTAGCATCAAGTTGCAATCAACATCACCAAAGCAGGCCTGATTCCAGTAGGTCTCTGCCTCTCTACAAGGATATTAAGGATACAGACACACAGTGGGAAAATCATATGTGCAACGGGAGGAGATGGGCACCAATAAACCACAGAGGGAAACACAGAAGCAACCTGGACCACACCTTGACATTGGGGTCCTAGCCTCCTGAACTGTCAGCAAACAGAAACTTGTCCCTTACGTCACCCAGACAGGGCCAGCTCAGAGACTCTGTTCTGATCTGATCGATACTGCATAGCCCATCCCACTTTGGTCCCTATGAGGTAAAGTGAAAGCCACTCAAACCCAGGGCCTCCCAAGAGTCCGCTGTCTCTCCAAAACCACTCATCTTCCTGTCTCATGCACTGCCCATCAGGCATGCCCCCAAGCCCTCATGAGCTGCACTTTAGCCAAACAGAATTAGAAGCAAACCCTGAACGGACAGGGAGGCAACGCTTGAGAGTTATGCTTTCTGAGACCACAACTTGTGCAGACACCCAAGAACAGACAAGTATTCTCCAACTTGTAGGCTGCAGCTGCAGGGACACACAGATGAACCCATCTAAGCACCTGCAATGGTGTGAGGCAAGCAAGCTGTGGTGGATGAGTAGCTGGGGAGCTGGAACATCCCTACACTTCTGTGCCTCACCCCTCATCCCCCATAAACTGCAATGTCTCACAGGGAAGTACTGAGTGATTGAGAATATAAATATGCCCGTCAGTCAGGTCGATGCAATTACCACACTGGAACCACAAGTTTCACTCAGCTTCCCTCACAGCCAGGGCAAGCATGGAAACCCAGCCTTACTTGCACAGGAAGGGGGAGGGGCACCTCTCTAAACACCTTATAGTACGGGCATCGAATAGTAAAAGAAATGCCCCCAGGTGCGTTTACACAAAATGCAACCACAGAGTTGTTAGTGTTTTCAGGCAGCGCAGTTTAATAACAGTAGATGATATGTAAACTGCCAGCCTGGGAGACCCACTCCGTAAGAAGCTTTATACAGGGCCCAAATGGTAACAAAATAGCAACCGCAGTTGAAGGTCACAGCAGACATATGGCTGTCAGTAAGGTGAGCCAAAAGCACAAGTTTTATAACACAGCAGTATGTCACAGCCACCTATTAGGTGTGCCATTTGAACATGAGCACGTTAGATTGGCCTCAATTTGTTCCATACACGCTGTGTTCATATAGTGAAATATCACACTGTATGCTAATAAACATGGAACTACTACGCTATACGTGAATCAAAAGGTTTCCAGAACTTTGGAGGTGGCACAAGTGTGGTTTTCTACTAAGATTTATTTTGTTTTAGTTACGTGTGTGTGTGTGTGTGTGTGTGTGTGTGTGTGTGTGTGTGTGTGTTGTGTACGTCTACTATATGTGTGGGTAGTTCCCAAGGGAGCCACCTGATGTATGTTCTAGGAACCCAGCTCAGGTCCCCCGAAAGAGCAGCGAGCTCTCCTAAGTACTGAGTATCTCTCCAGCCCCAGAGGTGAGAGTTTTAACTACCCTGACATTATCAGCATACAATGAACACATGTATTGAAATATACTTACTCAAAAGTATGCGCATATAAAAAGAAAAGATTCAAGGGCTTAAGTTTTTTATTCTAAAACTTTAAAGCGCTTCAGGGGGCCATCCAGGCAAACAAAAAGGCACCTAGGAGCTCAGAGTGCTGCTGTCAGCAGTGTCAGCCAAATGCCAACTCGGAGGTGCCTTGTCTTGGGGGAAGCAGTGGCTGTGGTTTTTGTAGTAAAGATGCATAAGCTACCCACAAGACTGGTTGGAAGCAGACTGAGCTGTCGCGCAGCTGGTCAAGGCTCACTGAAAACAATACAGATATAGCATAGAGAGTGCTAGTGAAGAGGCAAACATTGGAGCTGTGGGCCACGCTGTCTTCACTGGAGCTGTGTGCCACGTTGTCTTCACTGGAGCTGTGGGCCACACTGTCTTCGCTGGAGCTGTGGGCCACGCTGTCTTCACTGGAGCTGTGGGCCACACTGTCTTCGCTGGAGCTGTGGGCCACACTGTCTTCACTGAAGCTGTGGGCCACGCTGTCTTCACTGGAGCTGTGGGCCACGCTGTCTTCACTGGAGCTGTGGGCCACGCTGTCTTCACTGGAGCTGTGGGCCACGCTGTCTTCGCTGGAGCTGTGGGCCACACTGTCTTCGCTGGAGCTGTGGGCCACACTGTCTTCGCTGGAGCTGTGGGCCACGCTGTCTTCGCTGGAGCTGTGGGCCACACTGTCTTCGCTGGAGCTGTGGGCCACACTGTCTTCGCTGGAGCTGTGGGCCACGCTGTCTTCACTGGAGCTGTGGGCCACACTGTCTTCGCTGGAGCTGTGTGCCACACTGTCTTCACAGGAGCTGTGGGCCACACTGTCTTCACTAGAGCTATGGGGCCACATTGTCTTCACTGGAGCTGTGTGCCACACTGTCTTCGCTGGAGCTGTGGGCCACACTGTCTTCACTGGAGCTGTGTGCCACGCTGTCTTCACAGGAGCTGTGGGCCACACTGTCTTCACAGGAGCTGTGTGCCACGCTGTCTTCACTGGAGCTGTGGGCCACGCTGTCTTCACTGGAGCTGTGTGCCACACTGTCTTCGCTGGAGCTGTGGGCCACACTGTCTTCGCTGGAGCTGTGGGCCACGCTGTCTTCGCTGGAGCTGTGTGCTACACTGTCTTACATAATACACTGGTTTCCCCAAAGCCATGTGATGGAGTTTCAAGAGTAGCCCTCCTCTAATTGCCTTGGATTAAAAAATGCTTTTCTCAGTAGGAAAGCCATGGAAGCCAACCCAAAGCCTGGGTTACACTAAAACTACACTGGCCATGTGATCAGCAGGCCTGTTTGATGTAGCAGAACAAACCAAGAATAAAATAATAAGGGAAGGGACTAAAACTCTGGGCTCAAGAATTCTTCTATACAGTTTCAGAAAGCAACAGTTTGGGGCTGGGGAAGTGTGCTCAGCTGTCAAAGGGCTGAGCAGAAGGTCTAATTCTCCACGGATCATCTATAAAATAAAAGACATTCTAAGAAGCCAGTGCAGGCTTGTAGTCCCCGGGGCTGGGAAAGCTGAGACAGGAGGATCCCCGGGGGCTTGCTAACCAGCCAAGTCAGCCTCCTTGATGAGTTCCAGGCCAATGAGAGACACCGGCCCGGAAAAGGAAGCAGAAGGCACCTGAGGATGTCCTCTGGCTTGTTCGGGTACCTGCACACACACACACACACACACACACACACACACACACACACACACACACACACACGCAAGCCTAGCACACATATGTGTACACATACAGAAATTGGCCTCTTAGATGAGTCATACATTCAAATGATCCAAAAATATCCACTGGAAGACACACTGCTCCAATGTCCCTCTCTCATCTCGGTCTCGGGGTCTCTTTCCTGCCTTTCTTTGCGCACCTCCCACCCACTCACACACACCCCACCGTGACCCATGGCTGCTCAGTTCTTAGGAATTCTTCCAAAGTCTTGAAGATACAAGCAACTATGAAAACCTCCCTTCCCTCCAACTGGCCGCTGTATCTGAGAAAGCTAGACAGCGGTTAGTGAGCCGGCCACCCCACAGGCCGTTCTTCACAAAGGTCTGGGTGACAGGCATTCTACAGAACCCAGAGAAGCTCCAGCCAAGGGTTTTAGTTGCTTGCAAGTCAAGATGGCATACACAGGAAACACAGCTGAAACTTCAATATCTGAGCAAACTCGGCCGGAACCAAGGAAGAACACCCCCGTGTTCTAATGCTTCTAAATAAGGTAAAACACAAAATAATAATTAGCAGGGATCCCGCCATCCGCTGGCCAAGCAGCCAGCTGTAAAATCTGTACAATCTGAGCTAACGCCAATGATTAACAAGCACATTTGTCTCTCCAACCTCCAGTTCGGCAGGGTCCTGAAATTTCTCTTAGGAGAATCTGTGGTTAATTAGCATAAAATATTCCTCTCTTAACAAGGGAAGAAATGACTAGCTTGTAGAGTCAGCTCAGAGGAGAGATGCTGTGCCGCTTGGTAATTAATTCAGGACCAGTAAGACTTTGTGAACCATGTCAGCAGTGGGGCTTCAGGTTCATTTACCAAATGTCCCTGTGAGATGTAGGCTTCAGGTGACATCCTCTCAAACACCCCAGCTCCAAGCCATGAGCATACTTTGCCTCTGCAAGGTCTCCAAGGCTTCTGCTTCCTGTTTGCCCAAGCATCTTGTACCTCTGACCCTAGCTTTCTAGCCTCTATCAGTCGACACCCCAGACCTCCAGGAAATCGGTTTTTGCTTTTTCTGCTTCGATGATGTCACCCTCAGTCCAGTGTCCCCACGTTTACCCCCCACCCCGACAAGCTCCATAACGGCTCACCATAGACTGGAGCGTCACATCCTCACTGTTGCCTGGCATGCTGCCCTCCACCCTTGCACACTGCTGCCCAGATTTCCCTTGCCTGGATTAGGTTCTCACAGAGAGAGATTCCTTTAATGGTGAGATTTAACAACTGGCCCCACCCTCAGCTAAATTTGCATGCATTGAAGTCCTAGCCCCACTACCTCAAATGTGACTGTATTTGCAGACTGGGACTTTAAAGGGGTTAGGTTAAAAGGACATCATTGAAGTGGGCCCCTATCCAACATGACTGACTGCATTCACAGAAAGAACAGAATGCAGACTCATCAAAAGACCAAGATAATATGTCTACAAAGAGACCTCCTGAGGACATGGTGAGAAGGCAGCTACCTACATGCCAAGGAGACAGAGCTGGAAAGACCCTGTGACACCCTGACCCTGGACTTCTAACACCTGCAGGACTGCGAGAGCACAGCTTTTTGCTGTCTAAGCCTCTGGTATGGCATTTTGTTATGGCAGCCATAGTGAACTAGGAACAGAGCTGCCCTTACCTTCCTTCCGCAATGCCACAGCTGCCCCAGTTCCTCACAGCTGCTCTGCAGTACAGTCACATCAGACAATGCGATCCCATGAAAGCTACAAGAGAACTTAAGGCTGTACAATCAGATAATTTTGGAAAAAGTTCACCACCCGGGGGAAGGTTCATCTCATCAGCAGTTGCCACCACTACCCCACCCTAAATAGCCACTGGTCTTCCTTCTGTCTCTCTGGGAGCCCCGTACATCACCATTAAGGCTGCAGCTATCCCCTCTTGTCCCTTTGGACTTGCCTATTGTAGACGTTTCCTGTCAGCGGGCTCACACATCCTTATGACTGGTTGCACCACTCCATTCCTTAACAAAAGGCTCAGGAGAGTTCGTGGTACAGACACACAGTGTTCTGTTGGCGCTCATCAGTTAAAGAGCATCTGGGCTGTTTCCACCTGAGTCCAAAGTCACACTTCCATCTTACAGCTCGGGTACTGCACGCAGACTTTGTTGACTCAAAATGCCACAGGATGTAATCAACAGGATAAACATCTCACTCTATCCTATCACAGAGTGAGCCGTGGGTATTGTATTCATAGCATGCATGACCCACTGCAGCAATTTCAACACACGCACACACACACACACACACACACTTATTTGCATCTTTCTCTGCAAGGCTTTCCGTTCAGTCAATAATTGCCAAGCCCCTGCTCTTCTGCAGCGCAACACTAGGTCTGTACATGCCATTAGCAGCACAGACACACACCTGTGTAAGGCTTGACCTATTAAGACTGCTATTTTGGGCTGGAGAGATACCTCAGTGAGTAAAGTGCCTACGGTGCAAGACTGAAAACCTGAGTTTGGAGCCCCAGTATCCACAGAAACTTGATGCTATCGCTTGCATCTGCAATCTCGGTGTTCCTACAGTGAGATAGGAGGTGCTTGACGTGCGCCGGGTGAACACCAGAAAGCCTGTTTCAAACAGGGTAGAACATAAGGACCCGTACCCACAGTTGTCCTCTAATGTCCACACATGCGCCATACGCATACACATGTGCACACTCATGCATACATACATGTCATACACACAGATACATACACTAAGATGAAAAAAAGAAAGATTTCTACTTAGAATCCAAGCTCCTGACAAAAATGTTCCACCCTTTGAGTCATTCCAAGAAACTGACAGGGGGCTGGAGAGACGGCTCAGAGGTTAAAAGCATGGTCTGTTCTTCCAAAGGTCCTGAGTTCAAGTCCCAGCAACCACATGGTGGCTCACAACCATCTATAACGAGATCTGGTGCCCTCTTCTAGCATGCAGACATATATGTGGGCAGAATACTGCTTAAATAATAAAGAAATAAATCTTAAGAAAGAAAAGAAGCCAGATGGTGGGGCCCATGCCTTTAATCCCAGCACTTGGGTGGCAGAAACAGGTGAATCTCTGCGAGTTCAAGGCCAGCTTGGTCTACAAAGTTAGTCCAGGACAGCCAAGGCTACACAGAGAAACCCTGTCTCAAAATAAATAAATAAATAAATAAATAAATAAATAAATAAATAAGAAAGAAAAGAAAAAGAAAAAGAAAAAAGAAAAGAAGGAAAGAAACTGACAACAAGAGACCTTTTAAAAGAAAGAATAAAAGGATGCCTCACAAGATGGAAGTGTTTGCACTGCTTATATTTATTAAAACTTTTTAAAAATGATTTTATAATTTAAAAGGCAGCAGAAATGCATAAACAGAATTATCCCAATATGCCAAGCATATTTATTAGAAAATAGAACTGGAAGCAGGACATAGATTAAAGTTGCATGCCTTTAGTCCTAGCACTCGGTAGGCAGAGGAAGGCAGATCTCTGTGAGTTCAAGGCCAGCCTGGTCTACAAAGCTAGTCCAGGACAGCCAAGGCTGTTACAAAGAGAAACCCTGCCTTGGAAAAGAACAAAACAAAACAAAACCAAAAAAACTCCAAGTTGCATCTTTAATCCCAGGTTACGGCCATTTCCTTCCTAAAACAACAGAGATGGTTTTCTTTCACTCTAAAACAAAACACACAGCCCTGTCAACTGTCAGGAGAAATAATTAGATCGGGTCATTACAACCCACTGGAAGGAAGGTGTGCTTAGGTAACCTGAACGCTATGCAAAACATATTTGCTAGGGAGAAACTGCTGGCAAGATCAGACAGCTCAGCACAGAGTCAGCCAACTCTATTTTTTCATTGGAAATATCTTTTGGGGGAGGCTAGAGAGATGGCTCGGTGATTAAGAGCACTGCTCTTCCAGAGGGCTTGGGTTCAGTTCCCACATGGGCTCTCACAAGTGTCCATAACACCCTCACACAGACATCCATGCCGGCAAGACACCAATACACATGAAGAGAAATAATCATTAAGAAGGAAAGAAATTATCGTTTTTTTCATACAATATGTTCTGATCACAGTTTCCCCTCCCTTATCTAGTCAATCAATCTTTTTTTTCTCCTATGATAATTAAATGTTCTGACCCAGGGAGAGTGCAACCACAAGGGTTCAGAGGCGTAACAAAACAAACACACACAGACACACACACACTCAGAGAGACACACACGCGTGCACACGCAGACACACACACACATACACACATGTGTACACGCACACATGCACGCACACACGTGGGCACACACACACACGGGACACACACACACTGCAGCAGCAGGACGGGGCCAGGCAGGTTTCTGCTTCATTCACTTTGTTCTGGCTGAGCTGATTCTCAGCATCCAGATTTCCATAGACTCAAACATCTTTTTGTACAAATAACAACAAATCTCCTGCATGGATTTCATCCCAAGGCAGCACGGTCGTTTCAAATGTGGGATGCATATCCCCAAACGGGATTCTATTTCCAGAGCGAACCACAGACACCTGTGTCACACACATGGCAGCTGACCTACGAGAAGTTCGTAGCAGATAGGGGTAACAATATCAGTATATGGTGACTTTGAAGACCCAAGCAATGCTTTTATCTCTGGAGTGACCATGCTTGGGTTGCTTAAACTCCCTCATGGCCACCTGTTCTCCAGTGTCAACGTGACCTCTCCTGCTCCCCAAGGAAGCCTTGTTCTGGGGAGCTAGTGAGTTGCTCTGGGGAGAATAAAGGGACAACAGTAGCTGTTCCAGGCCCACACTGCCAGCGCAAGCCAGCCAGCAGGTCTGTCACAGGCAGACCTTTAGCTTACCGGTGGGTTCTCACATTCACTCTGCTGCCCTACCTAGATAATAAAGCGGTGTTCTTTCACCTTCTCCTTAGAAGTCTGTGGTTCAAAGGAACAAAACCCACTCCCCACTGAGAACCGTCGGGTGTATGCTATGGGCCTTGGGATTGGATCCTAGTAATAAAGAATTTTTCTTGGTCTCTACAGTAAGGTGGGGTGTTTGTTTATTTGTTTTTGTTTTTGTTGTTGTTTTTCCCCTTCTGGGTTGATTTGGGCCCACAAATGATCCAGGAGGGAACTCAAACTTAATGAAAATAGGTAGCTCCCCATCTTCCCAGACCAACACTGTCTCCAGGGATGAGATGTCTATCAGAAACACTCCCATTGTACTGCCCACCCCAAAGCCACAAGCTATACTGCAGAGCCCAAAGCCTCCGAGGTTATGATGGCAAGCCCGAAGCTGAGACCAGAGCTTCAACCTTGAATGAGGGACTGTTCACACTTCAGAGCTGGTGCCTGGGACCCTGTCCAGGGGAACTCCTCACCTAAAGGGACTCCCACAGATGCACTGGGGTCCCATCCCACCTCACAATGCCTCACTATCCACCCTTCATCATGTTCACTGACACTTCCTTCAGAATTTTAAGGATTTATTTTATTTTTATTTTATTTTATGTGTTTTGCCTGCATGCATGCCTGGAGCAATGACTTGCCAACTTGTTCTAGCTACTGCTGAGCAAGCAGTTGCCATTGGAAGTGTGTCAACTCTAGGTGTGATCATCCTGTATCTTTGGGCTAACTACTCGTTAATGGCTCTCAGTGGGGTTTCCTTCATTTTTTCTTATCTACCAAGAATGTGGTATCTGGATCATTGAGTCTCATCAGCATTATGCGTCATGGACATGCAGCTTTCAGGAGAATGGACTTCGGCAACCGGAATGACAGCAGCTATGAGTGTAGGGATAGCCATCATAGGCAGGCACACACATACCGCCTCCTTTAGCAAACGCAGAGGACTCAACTGTGTTGCAGGCCCTGACCACAGGATTGCAGGAATCATAACACCCTACAAGGTAGGCTCTACTCTAGTCCCCCTTACATAGATGAAGAAACTGAGGCTGGGGAAGGCCAGGATTTGCCCAGCTCATGGCTGAGAAGTGACACATCTCAGGAGGATGGAGGCAGCCTGCCTCTGGACACCTGAGTCCACTTTTTTGCCTGGTGTCCTACATAGAGCTGCTGAGCTTTGACTCAGGGGCACAGAGTTGACGGTAGCCTTGGGTGGGGGGTGCATGGAACTGCAGGAGCAGTTTTGGGGTGGACGGAGTCATGTCACTTCTTTTTTTAAGTTATTTTGTCGTTGTGGTTTTGTTTTTTGTTTTCATTCTTTTCTTCCTGTTTGGGTAAGGTCTAAAGTTCTGATGGGAGGAGCTGGATGGAGCACTATCTGCAGATCCAGGTTAGACTCCCAGCACCCACACTTTGGTGTACTAGGGCCTCAAGTACCGGCCACATGAAGCCACAAACACTTTCTCCACCAAGGAAGGGAAGTGCTTAGTACCGGCACTGCACAGCAAATGTCCAACACACCAGTCTATTCTGTCCCACATGATCTTTCCAAAGCCAAGTGGAGCTGCAACTTTTTCTCAACAACAGACATGAGACAAAGCCACTCATCAGCAATTAAGCCCATTTCCACTCAACCCAACCCATGTGGTCCCACGAGGTCCCCAAATTAATTAAACAAAGAAATGACCTAGCCAATATCATCCTTTCCCCTCAGAGGAGCTCCTATTCCACATCAGCTTTTCTTCATCAGCCCTCAAGACAAGGGCCCCACCCTGATGTATGTCCTCTACACCACGCCCACTCAAATATCCTTTTCTTAAATACCAGGGGAATGTAGATGATTTAATCAGAGCATTAATCAAAATGCATCTCCCAAGGGTGGGGAGATGGCTCAGCCAGTAAACTACTTGCTATGCAAGTATCAGGGCCTCAATGCTAACCCCACAACCCATGTAAAAAGCCAGGTATGGGGCAAGTGTGATGGCAGGTATGGGACAGGTGTGGGACAGGTGTGGTGCAGGTGTGGGACAGGTGTGGGGCAGGTGTGGTGGTACTCACTCATAATCACAGTGTGCAGGTGCCAGAGCCAACACGATGCCTAGGGATCACTGACCAGCCATCCTAGCCTATTCAGCAAGCCACAGGTACCAGGGAGAGACTGTCTCAAACATAAGGTGGACAGCTCCTGAGGAATAATACCTTATTTTGACCTCTGGCCTCCAGGCATGCATATCCACATGTGTGTACACACGTACACACACACACACACACACACACACACACACACACACACACACACACAATATTTGAAGAATAATGTCCCTCATCTACAAGGCTTCTGAAACATTTTTTTCTACTCAGAACAACTCAGGAGAAGCAAGCCTCCTCCTCCCACTCACTCACTTATATTCTGTCCACCTGCAGGGCACGCCCTGGAGTACAGCTCTCCACAGCGGAGCCCTGCTGTACTGATTACTGCAGTCCCTAAGCACTGTCTTCTGTTTTCCTGCATTACATAATGCTAAGACACACTGCAAGAAGCCAGTGGGCATCAACAATACTTTTTTTTTTTTTTTCTTCATATTAACTCATTTGATACTGGATGTCACCGACCTTGAAACAACATTTTAAAAAGAAGTTTATTTTCAATAAGGCACTTCCTGGAGCACAAGTATGAGCCTGGCAGAAACCAGGTACACAGTGGACAGATGAGCCACCAGGCTCTTAAAAGCCCACTTCATGGTATGATTTTCCCCCCTCAGGAAATTTCTTCTAAGTCAAAGAGTTTGTCAACCTCTAAACCTCAGTAAAGCTAACATTTCTGTTGGGTCAGATGCCTCCCTCATTGGAGGAGCTGTTTAGCATATTATGGGATGCTTAGCAGGATTCCTGGCCTCAACTCAGTAGCTGCTGGTAGCTCTCCTGGGATTAAAGGCGTGTGCCACCACGCCCTTGGGGCAGGGGTGGCATACAGCTGGTAGCTCTCCTACACCCACTCTCTGTGACCACTCCTCCGCGCCCCACCCCAGAGTGACAACTAAAATGTTACAAATGTCATCAAGCATGTCTAGGTTGGAAAACTGGTCCAAGCTCGGACCTATGTCATGGGCAAAAGATTCCAAAAAGCCCAAACATGGCTCTCTGTAGTCCAGACAAGGACACTAATTCAATAATGGATCTGGGTGAAGGTTGTTCTCAAAGTAACACAAAAAGAAGGCCTGGAGGCAGGGACCCCAAGATGACTCATCAGGAGAAGCATCTGGGAGCTTCCAAAGCACCATCCTTCCACTCAGCAGGCTCCTGATGACATCTAGAAGCTGCCATGAGAAGGACTCCTGTAGAGCTCTACACTGAACTGTAATGCCACCCACACTCAGTGCCTGGGGTATCCAACGCCACCTGCCATACAGTCCCAAATGCACACAGAGTAGTGGAGAGGAGATACTGGTAAAACAAATGTCCACTGCTATAAAACCACGTGGGGGGGGGGGGGACGCAACATGCGCATATGTTACCATTCCCTCCTTCCATTTTCCTGCAGGGCTGATACTTTCTCATTATAAAATACTGGGGAGGGGGAAGGGAGGAGACATAGCTCAGTCAGTAAAATTCACAGAACTCATACTTTTTGCTTTTGCTCATTTTCTTAAAAGCTGGGCATAATAGTGGTTCACACTTGTAATCCCAGACTTGGGGAAGTGAAGACAGGAGCATCCTGGACTCCCAGGCTAGCTGCCCTAGGTCATGTGCTGAGCTCAGACTAATAAGAGATCTTGCCTCAAAAAACAGTGGATCTAGGAGGGGTGGGTGCAGTTGCCCCATTACAGGGTAACTCCTTTTTAACTATTTGCGTGCATGCGTGCGTGTATGTGTGCAAGTTTCTATACTGATAGATTTCCATATGACTTTTTGGGGAGGTCTTTAGTGTTGTTATTTATCCCTCCCCAGATTCTCTCCTCTACCCTGCCCTACTTCCCCTACCCCAATTTAGCCTTTCCCTGTTCCATTATAAAATACCCAATGTCAGAAATGGGTTCCCTCTAGCGATCTTGTTTGCTGTGTTGATTAAATGGCATGATTATCCCTCTCAGTGTCAGCAGTGGCTCTTTCCCACAGCGCTCCATGCCAACCTCACAAATACCTTGTACCACTAAACCAGAAGAAACCCCATAGCTAACTATAGCTTCCAACCATGACAGGGGAAAAGTGCTCATTTCTTGAACTCTCTGGCCTTCCACTTCCCTTTAACTCTAAAGAACAGAAGTTCTTGCTTCTTCTAAGATGTTCTCTGGTCCTAAAACTCTATTGTAAACAGAATCTTCACAAAACACAAAGGAAGTCAGTCCCAAGCTCCTACAGAAAAGCACCAAAAGCATTTGAGACACACGCAAGTTAAATCCTTGCATCCTAACAATGATTTTCCATTCAATTCACCTACAGGCCAGTCTTTGTTACTCCCCATATGTTTTACATCCTGATCCTCTTTTCCACCCACCCTTCACTTGTCTTGGCCAGCTCCAATCTACTGTAGAGCCCCTTTATAAATTCTTCCGCTTGGTAATGACACATTTCCTCTCCAGGACTTGTGGGCCGGCCTGAGTAATCTCTACCTCTTTATTCACATAATTGCATTCTTCCATGTATTAGCTTGGTGCTCTACTTCCCGTGTGTGTGCACATGCACCCATGCTCATGTGAGTGTGGGTGCATGCATACCTACCTACCTGTGCTGGCTAGTTTTATGTCAACTTGACACAAACTGGAGAAAAGCCTCAACTGAGAACATGCCTCCATAAGGTCAGGATGTCAGCAAGTCCGTAGGGCGTTTTCTTACTTAGTGACTGATGGGGGAGGGCCCAGCTCAATATGGATGTAGCCACCCCAAGGTGGTGGTCCTGGGTTCTATAAGAAAGTAGGCTGAACAAGCCACGAAGAGCAAGCCAGCAAGCAGTACTCCTCCAGGGCCTCTGCAGCCTGGTCCTGCGTCCATGTTCCTACCCTGTTTGAGTTCCGATCCTAACTTCCTTCAGTGATGGACTAGGATATGGAAGTATGATGCCAAGTAAACCCTTTCTTCCCCAACCTGCTTTTGGTTGTGCTGTTTCACCATAGCAACAGTGACCCTAAGTTACTAACGACTGCACGTGGAGGTCAGAGGTTGACTTTCAGGATTTGGTTCTCTCTTTCTACTACATGTGTTCCAGGGATGAAACGAGGATCATCAGGTTTGGTGGCGGGTGCCCTTGCCCTCTTGCTGGCTCCCATTGAATGCATCAGACATGGCCTCTCATAGCTCTTTGGATCTATCCATCATACGTATTTCTGGTTTTGTGGAATCTGCCCATCATCAGAGCTTCCAGAGGGACAGTGTTTAGTAACTGTCTTCCCTCTGCCCCGCCCCCAGTGTATCAGCCATATTCCCCGTCTCTTTGGTATCTTCTAGCTTTATCAAAACCTTGACATTTTTAATACTGTATACCAATTCTAGAAATCAGATTCCTCTCCTTCCATTGTTCAGTGACTTTCTAAACTAATCCTATAAGCTCTCTATGCATCTGAAGATTCTACTTAGGTTTGTGGCTCCCTAGTAAAGAACAAGACAGGTTTCCTTCAGCGCATTGAACTGATATGGTTTCTAGCCTTTTCTGTGTGTGCGGTGTGGGTAGAGGGTACAGGAACACTCTTCTAATGCACTCCCAGGCAGTTTGTAACTCCTAGAGAGCTTCAAGGTGAGCCACCGGTAAACGTCAGAGATCTCTCCTAACAGCCACAGAGCATTCTGGATCCTCAGGAATGTACTGGCACTTTTCAGAATCTACAATGGACATTTTCTTCTTCTTCTTTCTCCCCCCCCCCCCTCTGGTTTGTCACTGGTTGGCCTCAAATAGCAACATGCTTTCTTTAATTTTATTTTTAAAAATAATTTATTCAGATTACATCCCAATTGTTATCCCCTCACTTGTATCTTCCCGTTTCCCCAACATGCCTTCAAACACCTGTGGTTTTTAAGTGGTCACTGGTTGCTTTCAACAACTACCCAATAGAGATGTTTGCACAAGGTAAGCTGCGTCAGATCAAATAAAATTCAATCTTTAGAAAGAGGATATTAAACAAGCTATCAGAAAGATCAGAGTAGTGTGTGTGTGTGTGTGTGTGTGTGTGTGTGTGTGTGTGTGTGTGTGTGTTTTGGCATGAGTGTGTATGTGTGCAGGTATGAGTGTGTGTGTATGCAGGCATGTGTGTGTATGTGTTTGTGTGTGTGCAGGCATGTGTGGGTGTGTTCATTTGTCCGCACATCTGTGTGGTGAGAAGGAGGACCAGAAGCTAGAGTTTTGCTCTGCCCATGTAGTGGCTGCTCGACTGGAGGTTTGCACAACTGGAGAGGTGGGGAGAAGAGACAAGATAAGGGCTGAGAACAGCTATGGTGCTATCATTTCTCCTACAAGTCCAATGGCTTCCCTGAGACTGGAAGCTTTCATCTCCACAGTTGGCAAAACTTCATATTAATGTGGTTTTCCCTTTCTTTTCTATTTATCTTTGTCTTACTTTCTCCAGTGACTTGTTACACTTCTCAAGTGTAAAACAGAATCTAGTAAGAATGTATGCTTTAGCTTCCCCTGCTACTGTTATAAAGCACACACTTGGTCACTTAACGTCTTACAATTCTGAAGGTCAAAAGTAGAAAATGAGATGACAATTTACGTAAATAGGTCATGTGTGAGGTATAGATACATGAATTGATTTTGCTAAAGTAACCATGTTATTACTGATTTGCAACCAGTAATAACACACGAACACACACACACAAACACACACACATTTTGCTCCATTTCCTACAATGACAGAGCCTGCATTCCTCCTCTGTCATTGCCACAGCTCTCGCCTAAGATCCCTGCATTCCCTGGCCAGTTTCCCAGATGACACACCTCACCTCCTGGCCACATGTTGCCACCCTGATGCCCCGAAGTGTTCCTTACCCTAGTCTCACTACTCAAGAGCTCCAGTGTGACACAAACCTCACATCAGAGATGACAAGAGCTGGGAAAGTATGATAGAGTCCCACAGAGCAAGTTACTTGACTTTTTGGTATCAACGTCCATTTCTTAACTAACAGACCCAAATCTATGGGAATTAGATATGCACCAGGGATGCCCTCACAGGTCCCCGCCAGGGGTGCTAAGTGTGTCACTCAATTAAAATATGTTCTTCCACCCTGCCCCCAGCCATTCACCCTACCTCAGAAATAGCTTTAACCAGGATCTAGAGGAGTGACTCGGTAGTGTACTGAGAATGTTTACTGTTCAGTTTAGAGTTCAGTTACCAGCACCCACATGGGGCTGCTCACAACTGATTGCACCTGTAACTCCAACTCCAGGGGCTCCAACACCCCCTCTCCTGGCCTCTGTGTGCAACTGCACTCATATGTACATATCCCCACATAGACACACACAAATACAAATAATTATAGTTGGTCATGGGGCTGTATGCCTTTAATCCCAGCACTCAAAGGTAGGTGGATCTCTGTGAGTTCAAGGACAGCCTGGTCTACAAATCAGGTCTAGGACAGCCACGGCTGTTACACAGAGAAACCCTGTCTCCAGAAACCTAAAAAATAAAAATAAATACATCTTAAAAAAAAAAAGCTTTGGCCATAAAACATTGAATTAAATCAATGAAAAGAACAAACTGACATGAAAACACTGAAATCTGAGTTTTCCTTTCCCAAAGTCTAATGTCACCATGGTATCAGATGCATACATATGGCTGTAAAACTGGGTTCAAACCTCCCTAAGGAGCATACAGAAATGTGGACTTTCACCTAGACCGTTTGTATTAGTCAATTTTTCATCACTGTATTGAAACACCGGAGACAAGATAACTGTATAAAGAAGAGATTTATTCACCTGCCAGTTCGGGTGGCTTAAAATGTAAACAATATGGCACAAACACTGGTGAGGGCCCCCCTCAAAAAATAATGGAAGCCAATATTCTAAACAGGAAGCCAGAGCTACATAGGATAAGGCTCAGGTTTCCCCAACATTCCTCTGTCTAGAATTTACCAGGGTCCAGGGAGAAATACTTTAATCCCTGTCGAACACATTAATGCTAACATAACCTAGAACATTCTACAAGGCCCAGATCCTCAAAGACTCCCTTCCGACTCCCAACATCAACACAAAGAATCGAGCTTCTACCAAGAGACTATTGGGGGACAAGCCACTTCGAAGCCACACCACACGTGTACACTGGGACCACACACTGCCTGACTGACTGAACACACACCAGTGGTGCCCTAGCAGATGCAAGGGGCGGGGGTCACACAAACAAAGACATGAAAGTAGAGGACAAACTTTCAGAAAGAAGGGATTTGACCGTGTAGGAAGTGGGTGAGAGAGGACATGTGGGGCACATAATAGATATGAAACTGTGAAAGAATACATTTTCTGCTGACATTCTTTCTATACCATTATTCTGAGTGTTTGGTTGTTTTGCCTGCTGGAATATCTGTGTACCACATGTGTGCCTAATACCTTTGGAGATGAAAAGAGAACCATGGGTCCCCTGGAACTAGAGTTATAGGCAGTTGTAAGCTGCCATGTGAGTGTTGGAAATTGAACATGGGTCCTTTGGGAGAGCAACCATTGCTCTTAATTGCTGAGCCATCTCTCCACACCCAAAAGAAGAAATTTTTAAAAAGAAAACTAAAACAAATGAGCAAGATAATTGTCCACCTGTTTGCTTCCTGTGAAGCTACATTTTCTTATACTTTCCATTTGTTCTATGGTATTATTCTTTCTTGGCCAAAACTAAATCACAGTTAACTTCACTTTAAGAATCTGGGCCTTCCAGCATGGTGGACATGTCTGTAATCCCAGCACTCGGGGAGGCAGAGGCAGGAGGATCTCTGTGAGTTCCAGGCCAGCCTGGTCTACAAGTTGAGTCCAGGACAGCCAGGACTACACAGAAAAACCCTGTCTAGAAAACAAAAACAAAAACAAAAATCAATCAAACAAACAAAAGAATCTAGGTCTTAAATGACTTTAAAAAACACATAAGACTTGAGGGGGGGCCTTTAAATGTGCACAAGATGCACAAATATTAGCTCAACTTCAAACGCATTCTGTATTCATGAAGGAATTTTAATTTTATTTACTTATTATTTATACAGTGTTCTGCCGGCATGTACACCTGCACACCAGAAGAGAACACCAGATCTCATTATAGATGGTTATGAGCCACCATTGTGTTGCTGGGAACTGAACTTGTGTGGGACCTCTGGAAGTACAGCCAGTGCTCTTAACTGCTGAGCCATCTCTCCAGCCCCAAAGAAATTTAAATTTTTAATTTTCTAGTGCACTGAAATCAATGGTAATCTATGTAACTTCTGTGGAGATGGAAGCTTGAGAAAAAGTTTAATCCTAGACATGTGCACGTCCAGGTGGGGGTGGGGCGTTAAAGATATGACATCAGACAGACAGCTACATGAAGTTGACGGTAGAGAGAAAGAAAAAACCATGTACTGTGTAGAAGTCCACCAATAACTGCTGCTCCTTCGCTTTCCCACAGCATAAGACATAATAGGCTTCTTCCCCGACGCAGATTTTCGAAGACAGGAGTACTCCCAAGAGCAGGCTCTCTCCTCTTGAGTAGTGTTTAAACACTGCTTCTGAGCCTTGACAGCCACCTTTGAACTCTACATACTCCCATCCACATCACCCTGAGATCATCAGCCACTACCTTCTTGGGCCATCTCAGCGGAGGGCAGGGGGCGGCGGTCTTCATGGAAGCCTGCATACCATTATAGGCTTGCAGGCACTGCAGTGAATAGTAGGCATGTGTGCTATCCCAGGGGATAAATTCAGTTTCTAGAAACAGATTTAAAGCTAATCAGTGTCTGTCTCGCGGAAGCCCACATTATTAAGGTGCTGCTGTAAAGTAATGGGTCTAATCGAACTGATATAACAGTGCTGACTGGCCCCCGGTCGCTCCACTCACAGTAAATACAGGCTCCTCAAAAAGCTGTCCTGAATGGCAGTGCTCACTCGGATGGCCATGTGCAGCCTAGGTCTTTAAAAATAAATGACATTCCTTATTTCGTCATCACTTTTAACTAAGGAAAAACAACAACAACAAAAAAAAAAAAAAAAAAAAAAACCAAATATCGTAAGGCAAGTATGCCAAAGCTATATAGAAGACTATAGCAACTTCAAGTGTAGTCTCTAACACCTGGACACACCACTTGGGACATGATTAAGGTCATCTAGTGGTGGCAGGGGAAAGAAGTGTTGCTAAGGAATGGGAAAATAAGCAAGTTAATGAAGTATGTTCGCTCACTGAGGGAATTTTCAGTATCAAACTACCTTTAAAAGCGAAGGCTAGGTTTGGGCAAGAACAACCAACTGTGCGCAAGATGTCTTAGATTTAAATGGCAGTCTCAATGAGGATAAGCTCCTGGGGCCAGGTGACAATCATCCATATCTGACATGTCGTCTGTCAGCTCCAAAACGGTTCTACTGCCAACTGGCAGGCCCCTCCCTGCTGGCTACGATTTCCTTGAGAGTCACAACCACACTAAGCACAGGAAACAGCAGGCAATAGTGATCTTAACATATTACTAAAGACGACATGCAGCTTGCAGCTTACCTGCAAAACTGACATTGTAAGTTGAAAACATAAGCGAATTTTTCCTTAGAACTAGTTTTTATTTCTGTGTGTGTGTGTGTGTGTGTGTGTGTGTGTGTGTGTGTGTGTGTGAGTTTACATGCACGACCCAAGACCCTTGTATTTTCTGCAGAGTTTCTTCCTGAGTCAGAGTACTATAGAAGGAACTGACTCCCAAATGTAATGTTTAACCTTCATATGTATATCACTTGTGCACGTGTGCATGCGTGCACACACACACACACATACACACACACAAATGAAATAAAGAAAAACTTGCTAAAAACAAAATCTTTAAAAGACTGGAAATACTAATAATGAGATACAAAGAGCTCAGCTATACGATCTCTGTCCCTGGAGCCCTAATATGATGAGTCACCAAGGAAGGCGACTTGCAAGTAGGAAGGACCTACATCTACAATGTTGCCCAGAATAGTATGATAATTATTAAGACTGGGCAGCAGCCGCAAACTCCATGCTAGATTCACAAGGACTGACTCCAGGGGCTCCTTGCCTTATGCAAATCCAACTGCGCTTCCTAGTTCCGCTACCTCTCAACCCAGAGGGTCTTCTGGGTTCCCCTTTTCACCTCATGGCTTCTCAAAGGCACAGCCAGTAGTGTGGATGCCGGCGATACTTCACAGCCTCGGGGGCAGAACTGGGGCTGCAACTGTGTGTTTTTCTTTTCATCTTAACGAGAACGACAGTGCGCATTCGCATCTTAAGCCTGCAGCAGAAGGCTGACAACTAAATTATATTTCTTTGACTACCACTGAAAGTCCTTAGGGATTGGAAAATTCGATCCACTGCGGAGCTGACTATAAATAGCCACCTTCCTTCCTGCCACCTCCAGGATGAAACCAGCAGCCACTAAAATGCACTCCGCAACCCAGTGAGCCTTGCTTCCATGGCTGTGAGGCAGAGAGAAGGACAGGGACCTTGGAGATGGACAAGCCCAGGAGGTCACTGAGGTTTCCTGGTTGAATGGTGATGCTGATAAAGGAAGGGAAGGAGGGATGCGGAGGAGGAGGGTACCAAGGAGACACACCCTATTAGATTCAGTTTAGGTTTTCACAAAGACCCAACTTTAAAGTCTGTTTCTGGGCACTTCCTAAATACATAGTTTTGGCCAAGTGATCCATCATCCTTTCTAAGCCTCAGTTTTTAAACCTCGCCCCCCCCCCAAAAAAAATTCAGTATGTTCTCCATGACCCATTTGTGGATTAATTAAATTAACTATGAAAAGTGACAACACTGCTGAAGGGTGTCTCGTGGTCTTTGCACTATTGGCATTGGAGGCCATAAAGCTGTCATAGACAATGTCATGTACAGTACTGAGCAGTAACCCTGACCTCCACCTACCAGATGCTGTAGCACCTTCCAGGCTGTGGCAGTCACAAATGCCTCTAGGAACAAAGCAATTGGGCCCAGTGGTTTGAATAGGAAGGCTCCCATAGACTCACGTATTTGAACGCTTGGCTCATAGAAAGTGTGGTTCATAGGAAGTGGCACTGTTAGGAAGTGTGGCCTTGTCTGAGGAAGTATGTCACTGTGAGAGTGGGCTCTGAGGTCTCCAATGCTCAAGCTACACCCAGTATAGGACACCGTCTCCTTCTGCTGACTTTGGACCAAGAGGTAGACCTCTCAGCTCCTTCTCCAGCACCATGTCTGCCTGCATGCTGCCATGCTTCCTGCCATGCTGATAATGGTCTAAACCTCTGAAAGTGTAAGCCAGCCCTGATTAAATGTTTTCTTTTTCAAGAGTTGCCATGGTCATGGTGTCTCTTCACAGCAATGACACCCTAAGACAGGCCCTTAGGTCAGAACCACTGTAGATGGTCCTTAATAAACACATACTTTTCCCTTCTTCCCTCCTAGTCTTCTGAAAGTAAGAAACCTCCTGGGGAATTATTCTATTTTTTTAAAAGATTTATTTATTTATTATTATGTATACAGTGTTCTGCATGCCAGAAGAGGGCACCAGATCTCATTATAGTGAGCCACCATGTGGTTGCTGCGAATTGAACTCAGGACCTCTGAAAGAGCAGTCAGTGCTCTTAACCTCTGAGCCATCTCTCCAGCCCAGGGGAATTACTCTAGACGCCTCTTTCTTACCTAATGGACAGTAACCAAATCCAACAGGATGTATCTAATCCTCTCCTTAGTTCCCCCTGACATCACCACCACTCAACCAGGACAGCTCTGTGACCCTCTATGGCTGTCCAACTTAAATCCACTCTCCCTGGTGGATAAACTTTATCTCTGTATTGATTTGTTTACTTATCCAGCCGCACTGGAGCTGAGCACATGCTAGAGCCACAAGCCCAGGCTCCAGGGTGAATTTTAGGAAAGCTTCGACCTACCTCATCAGGTTCCTCACTGTCCCTCAAGTCCTCCGGTCCCAGTCACTTCCTGAGATTCACAAGGCTGACTTCACAGCCTGGCCTCCAGACCACGCCTCATTCTTGAAGAAATCCCCAACACAGCCTGAAGCTCCCACTCCTGGAACCAGACTGTTGGCTCAAGTCCTGCCCCTGACACCTACTACTTTGCTTATTTAACCCCTTTGTGTATTGGTTTCCCCAACTGCAAAAGGAGATATTAGTATCTACCTCAAAGCCACATTGTAACTATTTTGGCTCATTCAAAACTTTTCTGTTTCAATGGGCAAAAATCACATTTACTGTATGTGATTTAAAATATGCATACGCTGGGCTAAGTCAAGCTAACCAGTACTTGTGTGCCTGACATATTTTTGTGTTAAGAACACTTCAAATGTACTCCACTACTTTCAAGAATGCAACGCATATTTTATGCACACAGGTGCATGTGCACCTGCACATGGGTGCACCTGCACACAAGCACAAAACAAATTGTAACACATTGTTATTAACCACGTTTGCCACGTTAAACAGCTGTGAGTTTGCGTCTCTAATGTGGACCAAATAATACATATAATTACATCAGCACTTAGCACAGGGACAGTTCTGCAGCCAGCAGCAGGAGGTGACTGTGCTAGCTTAGCTAAGTCTTGCACCAATTTGACAACAAACTAGAGTTGTTGTCTGAAAGGAGGGAACTTCAATAGAGAAGATGCCCCAATAATATCCAGCTGTAAGGCATTTTCTTAATTAGTGATTGATGGGGGAAGGCCCAGCCCATTGTGAGTGGTGCCATCACTGGGCTGGTGGTTCCGGCTTTTATAAGAAAGCAAGCTGAAGAAGCCAGGGGAAGCAAACCTGTAAACAGCACTCGTTTGTCGTCTCTACATCAGCTCCTGCCTCTAGGTCCCTGCCTTGTCTGAGTTCTTGTCCTGGCTTCCTCTGAGGATGAACAGCAGCATGGAAGTGTAAGCCAACTTTCATTTCGGTCATGACGTTTCATGACAGCAACAGAGAGGTCAAGGCTTTCCTAAAGTTCACCCTGGGGCCTGGGAATGTAGGTCAACGGTACAGCATGTGCTCAGGACTTTGAAGGCACTTCTGTGCTCCTCAGATTTCTTCCATCAATCACGTCTAATCTTTGTTTGTTTTAACTATGCTTGCTTTGGCTTCTGCTTTGCTGAGGGTCTTGCCATGTAACCTGCACTGCAACTCGAGATCCTCCTGCCTCAGTCTTCGGAATTGTGGGTATTCACGGCACACTTGGCTTCTCTTCCTGCTTTGCCTGGACTGCTGCAGTTTATCATGAGCATCGAGCCACGTGGGCTGGGGACTCAGGAAAAGGCAGCTCCCAGGACCAAAAAAAGCAGAAAACAGACTCTGGCCTCCACACGTGTGCGCATGCCCACGCACACCCATGCATGCACCCCATTCAACAACAAGAAGCTCACAGACTGTTGTATCAAACAGATGAGCTGCACGGACAAAGGTAGGCCTGGAAATGGAATGTTCTTGACTGATGAGCCGGAGGTGTTTCGGTTCTGCAACCTGACGGGTCGTGTGGACAGACTGGGGTGGCGGCTGCACAACCCTGTTTATGTACTTAATATCATGCCTGCTTAATCAACTATGGTCAACACAGTCAATTTGGGGGGGGGTGGTTTTTCGAGACAGGGTTTCTCTGTGTTAGCCTTGGCTGTCCTGGAGTCCCTTTGTAGACCAGGCTGGCCTCCAACTCACAGCTATCCGCCTGCCTCTGTCTCCTGAGTGCTGGGATTAAAGGCGTGTGCCACCACAGCCCGGCAACACAGTCAATTCTTTGCTGTATTTTATTGCCATTTAAAACCCAGTATAGCTGAGTGTAGGAAAGGGTAGATGATACCACAGTCTAGGGACGTGGCCACCAAGGAAACGCAACATAAAGCACAGTGGCTTCTACTCCCTTTACAGCAGTCAGACCCAAACCCCATCTCTTCATCTGAAGTTATCTGAGAGTTAGTCTCAAGACAAAAAGAAGTGCGGAGGAGCAGGGCAGATGAACCTGATGTTAACTCCCAGAATTCCTCAGTGGCTGAGTCTTCACCCGAATTCAAATCTCTGGCTGCTAGTCAGAACCCAAGAACCGGTTGCTAACAAAGTCACCCAAAACCCACATTCTCACTGAACCCATTTGGCCACAGACCTAACCTCACTCAGTGATTTTCAACTCAGACGATCAATCTCAAAACCCCAAATCCATGCCAAACCGGACTCAAGGAAATAAACTCAGCCAGTGTCCATGCTGCCCAAGGACAGCTATGAAGGCAATGACCATCGCATATGAGACCTAAGCAGAACCAGAAGCTGCCACGCAGGTGTCCAAGGCCAGCATTGATGACTTTTCCGATTTGGCCAGCCACCCCATGTGTTTTCTTAGCCTTACCTTCACTGGAGCATGTACAGCTGTCCTTTTCTTTCTTTATTGATATAGGTTGTATGTCATAAGGGATAAGCCCGTCATGAGTTATTGAGAAATTTAAAAAAAAAAGAAAGAAAGAAAAACCTCCTGCAGGTATAAGAGAAGTAATAGGTTTTTTCAGCCAATGAAATGAGCCAATTCAAGCCAAATTAGAAGTATAAAGGCAGGTCTATTGGGGGGCAGCTCTCAGGCGGGTTCCCCAATCCTAACCAATGGGGCCAGGGAAATTGCCATGCAGACAGGGAGACAGAGGAGGGGAGCGGAGGGAAAGAGAAAGAGAATGCCTCCAGAGAGAGAGAGAGAGAGAGAGACAGAGACATGGAAGGAGAGAAATGCAGGGAGAGAGAAACGCAAAGAGTTTCTGGATTATACAGTAAAAAGCCTCTGGGGAAGGGGAAGCCCAGACCCTGGCTTGGGAGTGGCATATGCTAACCATACCCTGTAACAGGTAGGGACTGAGGGATGCTGGGAGAATCTGGAAGCTAGGTCCGCTTTGATATGTTAAATAGGCACCTGAGCCGCTGGTCCAGGCTCCAAAACTCAACAAGAAGTGCAGTATTGGTGATAGTAGTACCAGCCACAGATGCTTGGAATACTAAGGTAAGTATCTGAGGTGTCTTTCTTGACAAATGCAAGCATGTACTTTTCATGAAGCCAAAGTATTTATTTTCAATATCTCCCCCCCCGCCCCAGACAGGGTTTCTTTGTGTAGCCTTAGCTGTCCTGGACTCCCTTTGTAGACCAGACTAGCCTCGAACTCACCAAGATCCACCTGCCTCTGCCTCCCTAGTGCTAGGATTAAAGGTGTGCGCCACCACGCCTGGCTTCAATCTCATTCTTGCTCTCTCTCTTGCTCTCTCTCTCTCTCTCTCTCTCTCCCTCTCTCTCTCTCTCTCTCCTTGTGTGTGTGTGGGGGGGGGAGATGGGGGAGGGAGGAGAAGGAGGGAAGAAAGAGAGAGAGAGAGAGTGCTTCCCAGGCCTATGCCATGGGTATTCTGACTGGTTAATGAGTAAAGGGGTGGACCATAGGGCAGCACAGCTGACTTGGGCAAAGCTCCAGGGATAGGACAACAAAAGCCACTCCAGTCCCTGCCTGACACATCTTGCTGAGGGATGAGCACATCTAAGCCTCTGTGGACCAGAGGGACACACAGAGAGAGACTTCCTGCACAATCGTGGGAATGAAAGCTCCTTAATCTTAAAAGAAAGTCACAGGACACTATTCTCTCTCCTCTCCAAGCCCTATACAAAGAGCCTGGCTCTGGCTGCCAGTGGCGACTACCCGCCCTCGGATAGAGGCCTCTGAAAAGAGCAGGGCTATAGATGGCAGAGGGGGGGGAATGAGGGGGCTTCCAAGTTCCTTAATGGCATCACTGGGTTGGCAGACCTGACCAGGGAGCATGTTCCCTGAATGACAAATGAGTAGTGACTATGCCAAGTGCAGTTACAGTCCTGGTGACAGCTCCAACGATCTGCCTTCCTCCTTAAGTATCACGACACCCAGATCGAGACTGGCCAGTTCAAACCCCAAAACTGTATGACCCTGCCAACTGTGGCCTGCGAGTGGGGAGACTGGGGAGCGATGAGGGGACGAGGAATCCATGAGCAGACTGAAGGCACATAAACTGGAAGGCAGACGCATCCTCTTTGAGAAATACTACGCAGCTGAGGTAGAGCACTGATCTGTCTTAGATTAGAAATAGCACAGCATTTGTCAGCTCCACCCTTTTGTTTGGGAAGGGATGCACTCTAGGTCACACCCAACACTTAAAGGATGTTAGCTGAAAGGCAAAATAAAGAGCTTCTGGCCACTTAGGTATTTATGTGACCCGCAGAGCAGCCTCCTGCTCTGCTTGCATAGTGCTAGGCGTATCCTTAGAACAGTGGGAAACTATCTGCAGGATGCAGTCGGTGGTGCAAGTAGGCCCTAGTTATTCGGGAGGTTGAGGCAGGATTGCTTTGGCCTTTGAGTTCCAAGGCCAGCCTGGGCAGCAAGAGCCAAAATGAAATTAAAATAAAGCTAGCCAATGCTCTGAAATAGATTTCTATTAAGAGGCGTAGCTCCAAACCTAAGAAAACAAAGCTACAGATTCAAGTCAGATCCCAGCCCATCATCTCCACAGAACACTCCAGAAACTTTCAGAGGGCATAAAACACAACTAAATTGTTTTCACACAACTGTCCGTGCGTAGAAGGGTGGAAACACAAATATCAAGTGTCACAGTAGGGAAAATAAAACATCTGTAAAAACATCCAATTGACCAGTCAATCGTTTACCCTGCCACCTCCCACTCTGGTGGGGAGCTCCCAACGGGCAACAGGATGACCTTGGTACCCTCGGTAAAAAGCACAAGGCAGGGCCTTGATAAACACGTGTCCAACTGAGCAAATACTGTATCCACATTCGTACCGAAGTACTCTCCTTTTTTACCTGGGCCTTGAAGCACAAGCACGGGGGGGCAGGGTGCTTTCTACTCCCCTGTTTTATATATTTATCCATTTTAATTATACGTATTTACGGGGTTCATACAGCATAATAAAGATTGTGTACAGTGTGTAGAGATGATTATTTCTATCTCTTTAAACATTAGATTTGAGATTAGCCTGTAGGAATCTTACATATTTATGGACACAGTTATTCAAATACAGTATGTGATTACAGCTACACTACGCTACAGGTGCTGATAGGGGTCATTTCCATCACTCTATCATTGCTTTTGTCTTCAGAGTCTTCAGGCTCCTCTCTTCAGTTATTCATAAAATACAATTATTTTGTTACCCGCTTGTATTTTTATCTCTAACAAACTTTCTTTTTTCTTTATAAGTTTAAAAAATAAGTCATCCCACAGTCCTGCCTTATTTTTAAACTTATAAAGAAAAAGAGAATTGTTAAAAAAAATTATTTTGTTTGTTACTCGCTTATATTTTTTTCTATAAGTATCAGTAATTCCTGTGCTGAAAGTTAAATATAGCCAGCCCCTAAGCCGCTGGGATAGCCCTAGCTCCCTAGCCATTTTTTCTTTTCTTTCTTTCTTTTGTGTGTGTGTGTGTGTATGTGTGTGTGTGTGTGTGTGTGTGTGTGTGTTGGTAGTTTTGGGGTTTTTTTTTTTTGTGGGGGGGACTTTTTTGAGACAGAGTTGCTTTAAGTAGCCTTGACTGTCCTCGACTTGCTTTGTAGACCAGGCTGGCCTCAAACTTATAGTGATCCACCAGCCTCTGCCTCTCTGAGTACTGGGATTGTAGGCATGTGCCACCGTGCCTGGCTCTTTTCTTTTTCCTTTCCATTTTTTGGCTTTTTGAGACAGGGTTTCCTCTGTGTAACAGAGCCCTGCCTGTCATGGACTCTCTTTGTAGACCAGGCTGGCCTCAAACTCAGTGAACTTCCTGCCTTTGCCTCACAAGTGCTGAGATTAAAAGCATGTGCCACCACACCCAGCTCGTTTTTTCTATGTATAAACTTTCCTTTACAACAGAGTTCTACTGCACCAGTTTTATAAGCCTCTAGGAGTCTTATTCCTGACACCTCCATATTAGTAAATACTCTCCAATGCTCCCTCCCACCCACACCCCTGACTGTTGGGCTCTTCTCAGCAGCCTTCTGGAAGGGAAGCCAGGAAAGCTCTCACGGGGCTCAAAGTGCCCGCTTTGATTAATATTCACTGGAAGCTAAGACACAACTAGAAGGCGGGCATACCAAATACCAGCTTGCCAAGAGTCAACAGAAAGGTACCCTGGAGCCCACAGTCAACACGCAGGGACCAGCTCAAAGAGCCACTGAACTCTTGTATCCTCTAGACCAGTAGTTCTCAACCTTCCTAAAGCTGTGACCCTTTTTAATACAGCTCTTCATGTTGTGATGACCCCTAAACCATAACGTTATTTTTGTTGCTACCTCATAGCTGTGATTTGCTACTGCTCTGAATCATAATGTAAGTATCTGTTACGTGACCCCCACTGCTCTAGAGTTAGGCAGACTGAGTCGAGGAAGGCTGGGGACACACAGCAGCTCATCAGGAGAGCACCTGCCTTACAAGCAGGAGGCCATAGGTTAGCCCCCAGCACTGGGAAGCAGGCTTAGGGTGGAGGGGAACGGAGGGAAAAGGAACACAGAACACAAGACAGAGATGGAAGAATGAGTTTTGTGAGTGCACTTACCTAGAAAGGCTCTGGGTTCTTAAGACTCAAAAACTCATAGGTAAATACAATTAATGCGTTCAGCAAAAATTCTTCAATTCAGACTCTCTGACCTTCTCAGTGGTGATGTCTCAAATGCATGCCAAAATGTGCATCTAAAGCTAAGGGCTGGAGAGATAGTGCTAACAAAGGGCCTGGGTTCTGTTCCCAATGCTCTTGGTTCCCATCACCCGCAGGGCAGTTTACAAGCATCTGTAACTCCAATCCCAGAGGATCCAACTCCTCTTCTGGCCTCTGAAGATACCATGCATGCTTGTGGTGCACATACACACCCGCAGGCAAACACTAACACAAATAAATAAATAAATAATAAATAAAGGGCTCAGAACATCCTCTGAGTCAGACCAGAAGTGGGATTGTAATTAGAAGGTAAAGGCTATTAATACACACACAGGCACAATGAAAAAGTTGGGGTACGACTTGGGATTTTGCTCCTGCAGCCCAGGTCCCTGCCTATAGCAGATGGATAACTAATATTAGATTGGCTTAAAAATCTACTTAACTTTGTTACATTAAAACACTTGTAGCCTGGTGGTGGCACAAGTCTTTAATCCCAGCACACGGAGGCAGAGGCAGGCGGATCTCTCTGAGGTCCAGGCCACTGTGGTTAACAAAGCAAGTTTCAGGACATCCAGAGCTGTTACACAGAGAAACCCTATCTTGAAAAACAACAACAACAACAACACAACAACAAAACCCCACTCACTTGTCACAGAAGTGCAACGTGGACAACTCAGAGTGACCTCTTTTGGGTAAGGATGTGCTAGCAACTGTTTCCAGTTGTACTTATCACGATTAAAACAATCTCAACCTTTCACCTACAATGGGGCAACCTAACAATATGCTTTAAAAAACAAAACCAAAAACACTGCAAGGCAGGCATGGTGGTGCAATATATGCAATCCCAGCACTCAGACAGCTGAGACAGGAGGACGTTGAGTTCAATTCTAGACTTGGCTTAGATAGTAAGACCTTACATACACACACACACACACACGAAAAAGACAGAGAACCCAGAACAAGTCTAAGGACTCAGAACATCTCCTGAGTCAGACCAGAAGTGGGAATGTAATTAGAAGGTAAAGGCTGTTAATACACACACAGGCACAATGAAAAAGTTGGGGTACGACTTGGGATTTTGTTCCTGCAGCCCAGGTCCCTGCCTATAGGGCAAATGCCCTCTGCCTGGGCACGGGGAGCAGAAACATTCCAGAACCGCTCAAACACCATTCCCACCTGACTGCAGCTCGCCAAAAAACCTCCCATACCTAGAGGACTGGTCACGTGGCAAGGAGCTGGTTGGAGGCCACTCACACCCACAGCAGGACATTTCCCACAGTGCACATACACCATTCTTTATGGGACCACTGTCCCAATGAGCCCTTTCGTGTCCCAAGTCCAGACAGGCAGCACATAACAGCTTCCTTCAACCAAAAGAAAATATCTCTGAATGGCCCTTTTCTCTTGGAGAATAGAAGATTATAAAGAGAGCATAAAGTCTCTGAGGATGCCCGCCTGCCAACAAGTCACCAAACACTGACTGTGATGAGAGCTAGGGAATCTGAGAGCCTTGACCTTACACTTGGTGAGTCTGGAATCAATACACGGCTCTGCAGTCGGGGACAAAAAGTCAACTCAAGTGTCAAATTCAAACTAGTTACCCAGATCTGTGTGTAAGGGAAAGGGTGGCTCTTTCTCACTTACGGGCATTGCAGCAAGAGTCAGCAGATGGGCCGTTTGAATTCAGAGCAAACCGGGATGGCTATCATGAAGTCTTGACAGGCCCATCAACCAGCTTCAGCTAGGACCTGAGCTATAGGCATGTACTGGAAAATCAAGCATATCTTTAGCCAGGCTAGTGATGCACCTCAGTTGGTGGAGTACTTTGCATGCACAAAGCCTTGCCTCTGCAGGTCTGCAGAGGAATTTTAACCCAGCAACATGGATACTCTGGCTGGAATACAGACACACCTTTAATCCTAGGAGACAGACACAAACAGATCTCCGAGTTCAAGGACAGCCTGGTTACAGAGCAAATTTCAGGTAAAGAAAAACTCAGATCCAGGAGTGGTGGGACACGCCTTTAATCCCAGCACTCAGGAGACCGAAGCATGCAGTGTTCTGAGTTCTGGTGAGTTAGTGAGTTGAGTTTGTGGTAGTTCTGTTTGTGGAATTCGGGGGCAGTTTTTAACTGGGAGAGTTTTACAGACACAGGGCACAGGCAGGTAAAGACAGAATGAGCCAGAGAATGAGAAGAAGCCAAAAGATTAGAACAGACAGGTTGCTAGAGTCAGCTTGAGGCTGAGCAGAGCAATTCAGTGAGAAACGGAGAAGACAGACTCAGTCAGCTTGGAGAGGAGTTTGCTCCGGAACAACTGAGTTGAACCAGCCAGCCAGAGTTCAAAAAGAGCTAGATAGGGTGAGCTGACTCAGCAGTAAGTCTCAGAGGCTGAAAGCACTCTAGGCCTAGATTAGATTGTACAGAGGCTAGAAGCTTCCAGGACTAGGCCTAGGTTAGCAGAGGCAGTAAGCCTCTGAGACAATATTTACATCAGGCAAATAAAAGTTATTTTAATATGGGTCTGATTCCTTGAACTACATAAACTAGGCATGATGGCAAATGCCTGTAACCCAGTAGGAGGATAGAAGTTCAAGGTTGTCCTGGGCTCCACAGTAAATTATAAGATAGACCAGGTTCCAGGTAACCATGATACCCTGTTTCAAGAGAAAAACAAAATCTGTTTAGCAACAAGACTAGGAGTGGGCGTGGTCATCAGTTCCTCGGTGACAAGAACTTACAGGAAGAGACACATAATCTAACCAGCAGCACTGGCGATCTCTGCACAGCCAAGGAAGAACTGGGGCAGAAGGGACCTGTGTGCTGGCCGGTGGTGGGGACTTCTCTCCCCAAATCCAAAAGCCTGCCACTCTCTCCTCAAGTTGTACACACCCTGGGAAAAGTCAACCTTGAAATCACCCAGAAAACCGGTGGTTCCTGCTGCTGTGTCCACTGAGAATCAGCATTCTGGGGGTTTTATTAAATAACTGACTTGGGTTTTTTTTTTTTAACTGAAAATATTGGTTCCTAAATGTAGTTTCTATATTTTTATCTCTAAATTATGCTCATTTCCATAATCTACCAACAAGCGCAGAGCCCAAAGTTAAACAGTAAAACAGTACAAACATTGCCACCTATAGTCAGAAAGCAAGAGCATCAGTTTGCGCTGCCACCTGCAAGAGAAACACTGTAACAACAGTTTAGCCTCCCCACACCCTTCCTTAACTCCAATACCCAGCTACTTACTACAGCATGTTCACCCTCCTAAATGTGGACTGTCAAAAGCTTGCTGCATTCCCAATTAACCAAGACTTCAAAGCCAGGAGTGGCGGCACACATGCACAGTCTCAACTGCTAGAGACAAAAGCTAAGAGGTCGAGGCTGGCAGGAGGTTCAAGATGTCCCCAACTCTTTTTTTTTTTAAATCAGAATTACAAACTCATCCGATCAAACATCTGCAACAGCAAAATTGAATGCCTGTGAGATTTCCCCCTCCTCCTCTGGTTTACCTCTCCGCCTTCTCAGCACCTCTACTCACCCAATACCCAAAGTTAGCCAGGTGGTGGTGATGCATGCCTTTAGTCCCAGCACTCGGGAGGCAGAGGCAGGCAGATCTCTGAGTTCAAGGTCAGCCTGGTCTGGCCAGTTACAAGATAGCCAAGGCTACACAGAAAAAAACCCTGCCTTGAGGGTAGGCGTAGGGGGTGGATTAAGGACAGCAATGAAATCTGTTTAGCTTATCTTTCAATTAAAAAAAAATGGTTTTAAAGGTAAAATAATGCTTTCATTCTGTCACATATAGCCACTTTGGTTTGGTTTGGTTTGGCTTGGTTTTTTTCCAGGGCCTCAGGCATTATGTCCTGCAGTAATTATGCTATTTCAAACACTGCACAAGGCAGAAAGGTGATTAAATGAGCAATGAACACAGGTTCCTCTAATTGACAGGAAGTCAAATGTCTTGTTGCAATAACGTTACATTCTAAAATGATTCATAACTTTAAACAGCTTTAATGATGTGTGTAATTCCTATGCAAGCCACTTCACCAATTTACAGTATACAGCACAATGGCATTTACTCCATCCACAGGAATTTCTTCCTTGAAGGCATTCCTTTTTTTTTTTTTTTTTTTTTTTTTTTAAACACCTAATAAGCCTGTGGGAGCTCCCCCAGATTTCTAACACCAACTTTCAGAAACACCTTTCCCGGAAATAGGAGTACCCACTCTCAGAGGTGTCCTTGTACCACAAGATACTGTTTCCCACAGCAGCTAAAGAAATTGCTGTCATCTCAGGATGTCCATTTTGCTACTGTTCTCATCCCTTGCAACAAATTAATTTTATTCTTTCACTTAAGACAACTGCTTTTCAGTAATAAGATCATTCCAGCATCCTGACAGTAAAACAGTGTAATATAAGTAAAAAGCAGCCAAAGTTACTCTTTTCTTGAGCCAGGGTCTTACTATGTAGCCTAGCTAGCATCCAGCATGCTAGCTTCCCCCGTCCCTTGAGTGCTGAGGCTACTGAGGGCTTGTTTCACAGGGATGCCCACCCTTGCCCCCCCCCAGCTCTAGCATTAAAAAAACAACCATGCCAGGTGGTGGTGGCACCAGTCATTAATCCCACCACGTGGGAGGCAGAGGCAGGAGGATCTCTGTGAGTTCGAAGGTAGCCTGGTCTACAAAGCGAGTCCAGGGCAGCCAAAGCTACACAGAGAAACCTGGTCTCAAAAAAACCAAAACCAAAACCAACCAACCAAAAACAGTTTTTATATGACACTGCAAAGCCATTCTGTATACCCACTCTGTTTTAGTTTCACAGTGTTTAGCATCTGTGCTGCAGCCAATCCACGCAGTGGCCCTGTCCTGGGTACACAGTGTATGAGGGAACACAGCCACCCTGACACAGCACCAGGGATGGCATGACTGAGAGGACAGTCAGGCAGCCCCACACCTTAGGACACAAGCATTATCTACACCCTTAACTTCCAAAAGCAGTCTTGGCCTGGATGTCTTCCACAGCTGCCAGGACAGTGTGCAGGGTTTGTACAAGCGCTTTAAAGATGAACTCACAGATGGCTGTTTGAGTGGCACCTGGAGGCTCTGGTTGCTCCTCTGCTGAAGCCCTTGCTCAGATACAGAGGCACAAATCTGCCTTCAAAGTGCTAACCTTGAGTTGCAAGGTCAGTGAGGAAGCATTTGCTTAATACCATGAGTTCAAGCCCAAACACCCCTACAAACAATGGGGGGAGGGATTTCCGACTACTAGCGATTCTGAATCAGACCACTTACAGTAAATCACTCGATTTTTCCAATTAATAGAACTCATGGGTTCTGAAACATCCTTGTTCCATGTTTAACATTTATGAAATACAGATACTTCCTACAATTGACAGTATGTCTTACTTTGACAGCAATATTAGTTTTTCTTCTTAGTGGCACTTAAAAATAATGACTCATCTTAAGACGGTTGTGCTCTTAAAATAAAGCCAATATGCTAGCTACGGCCAAGTTACTCTTAAGCGTTCATTAGCATGTTTATAATTACATACAAATCAGTAGTGACCCCTAAGGCAATAGAGCAGAGACTGTGACAACGGCACATACTGCTGCAAGAAGAAGCATCAAGGCTACTACTCACTGTTGCCCGGTGAATTGATGACCCACAGAAGCTGGGTCTCTCGGCATTTTTTATGAACCCTCCCAAGCTTTAGCACAGTATGGAGACCACACTAATGACAACTAGCAGGCAATTTTGGCCAAGGAGTGTTTGTATGCAACCCACAATGGTTAGCTCATTTTCTACTATCATGAATAATCTAGCTATGAAAGCCTTTCAAGATGCTTTGAAGAAAAGGGAGATCTAAACCCGGCATGGTGGCGCACGCCTTTAATCCCAGCACTCGGAAGGCAGAGGCAGGCGGACCGCTGTGAGTTCGAGGCCAGCCTGGTCTACAAAGCGAGTCCAGGACGGCCAAAGCTACATAGAGAAACCCTGTCTCGAAAAAAAAAAAAAAAAAAAAAGAAAAAGAAAAGAAAAGAAAAGAAAAGAAAGAAAAGGGAGATCTGTCCACATACTTTACAAACTAGGGCTCTGGGACCAGCGGGCCTGCTCATTGGCTCAATGTTTTCACATCGGGTTGGTTCATTTAAGCCCTCTTAGCTTCTGTTCCTCAGCCAGAAGTAACAGCATACCTTAGAGTTTTAATGAAGCAAACATTAGATGACATATGCTTAAGGGTTAAAATCCAACATGTACCCTTGTTTGTATGGAATAAGAGATACATCCAAGTCACATCTCAAGGCAGCCTGGCTGTCATTTTTATGCCATATGCCTCAGTCTAGACACACACACACACACACACACAAACACACACACACAGAAGTCGAGTTATATCCCTACATTTTGTTTCATTTTGGTTATGGATTTTTGTTGTTTTGTGGTTTGTCTGTTGGCATTTAATCCAGGCTAGCCTCAAGCTCGCCATCCCTTCCTCTGCCTCCTAAGTGCTGGGACACCACAGCTGATCTTTTCAGAAGGCTGGCATCAAACTTATGATATGTCATCAAGTAGAAAACCTTTTCCAAGGGGGGAAAAAAGATACCTATCTTAGGTGTAATAAAAGATTTTTTAAAAGTAACAATAGTAGTCATTAGTGAGCCAAAATGAGCTACAGAAAGCCACAAATAAACACAAACAAGGAAAAAGAAAAAAGAAAAAAAAAAAAGCCCTTTAAGGGCCCAAGCCAGATGCAGAAACTAGTCCAAACTGTTCTGATTCAAAACCAAATCTGATCCTCAGCCATGAATATGAACGGTTGTTCATGACCTAATCCCTTCAGCACAAAAAAAAAAAAAAAAAAAAACCTCCTCTAATGGCGATTTTGATTTTGGTTCCCAACACTGACATGATTTTAATAAGAGTGAATAACAGTTCTAAATCACCCAAGGAAGTCCAGCTGCCATGCACAGCAAAAACCACGTAGCACATACACCCACAGGAGCAAAACCTTCATCTTAACCAATCCCACTCCATACACTAGCCAGACCTCACGCTGATGCCCCAAGAAGCAGTGTCTTCTCGCTCTGTCATCCTACTATGGTCCCGGGTACCACCATGCCTGACCAATAGCAATCCAGAACCCACCGGTGCTTTATAAGATGGGACATGACTAAGTTCATTCCAAAAACATAAAGCTTTCTGCCACCATCAAGTACAAACACATGACTACTTACAAGAAAACCCTGGGCGCGGTGCCTGTTTTGCAGAGACATTACAAGTGGACTCCTCTCTACACAGCGAAGGGAGCATCATGACAAGCCCCACTGTGCTGTCTGCTTAGTTGGACATTGCACTTTTCAGAGCCCGTTAATTACTACCATTTGTTTGCTTACAGACTAATTCAGGAGACTCAACAAACCAAGGAAATGTAACAATTTGCTATTAATTTCTATGTGAAGGCATTCTGTCTTCAAAGGGTCCCCTGCACAGAGAGAAACCTCCCATGCCAAACAAATACCTTAGAAATATGAAGGCATGCATTTTCTACAGGGAAAAAATGAAAAATGAAGGCAGATGAGGCTTATTTGGTGTCATATATGATGTGTGTGTGTGTGTATGTGTGTGTGTAACTAAACAGCACCATCAATAGCAAGGCAATACATAATAAACAGTGCTTTCATCACCTCTCACTACCCCCTAGACAGTTCCCCCTGACAACACCCAGGAGTGAACAATCTCAGGCAAGCCCCACACACTTGGTTCAGTGTCTCTGCTCTTCCCTTTCACACCCCACACCAGCCAAGGTCGGCAGTGATTCTTGCAGACAAAAGTGGCAAGATGTGCCGGAGGTGGATTCTGTCACCGGCTTCCAGCGTAAACAAAGAGAGAGAGAGAGAGAGAGAAAGAGAGAGAGAGAGAGAGAACACACAACCGTGACAGAAAGGATTCCTTTATGCAGATGCATTTTCCAAAACAGTCTCAAAATATTTCTTTCAAGGAGCATTTAAAAATAATCATGTTTTTTTTTTTTTTTTTAATTTAAGAGAGCCTAAGAAGAAACACAGCTGTCTTCATCTCCCTTGATACCTCACCCAGAGAACCCTTTGTTTGGGAACGTCAGTATCTTGGCACCTCCAAGAGCTCCGACTGCCCTCCAGCTCCAGATAAGGAGCTAGGAGGAGAATCCCCTGAGTAAACAAAACAATCCTACTTTCACCCACCTCCAGCTAACAACACACACACACACAATTCATTCTACACAAGCATGGCAAATAATCAAAAACACATCACACATTATTTGCATTGTGATCATTCTTTGATCCCAAGCAGTCCAGCAAGCCTACCTCGCACTATCAAAAAACAAAACCAACCCCTACACGCCCTGCCTGCCTCAAGATACCCATTTCATTCCATACTTAGGTAGAATACACCACACACACACACACACACACACACACACACACACACACACACACACACACCATGCCAGTAAGGAAGCTGCTGAAAGCAAAGCCATCTGAGAGCCTAGCTCACTGAGATAATAGACTCTTTAAACCCCACCCCCATCTCCAGAGAAAGAGGGAACCTCAGAAAGAAAGGAGGGAGGGTAAGAAAAGAGAAATCGAGAAAGCCCAAATTTCCAGGCATCCACTTTTCATGAAATGTACAACCAGGATAGGAAATACCTCCCTGCTGAGTAATGCTTCATGGGTTATAAATTCACCTCTCGAAAGGGGAGCCAGACCTGGGCGCGCACCCCGCCAGATGGCGAACCACTCCTACCTGCTCCATCCAGCCTGCCTGTCACTCCGCGCCCGCGACAGGCCTCCCACCCCCCCCCCTTTTTTTTTTAGCAGAGCAACACACCAATAAGAGTCGAGAACGGCTGGTCGAGTGAGGGCTGAGCAGTGATTTAGCAGGAGCGTTTCAAAAGGAGGAGTGGGGACCGCGATGAGCAAGTGAGGTTTTTAAAAACAAAGCCCTCTCCAGTCAAAACGACCGTTTGGGGGTGTGGCTTATTTCATTCGTTTTATTAATAAAAAAGAGATCAATGGAGCTTTCTTTTCTCCACCCACCCGAGAGATGCCAGATTTTGAATCCTCTGCACCGGGGAGAAATGGCAGGGCTGCAAGCTCCCCCTAAGTTTCCTGTGGCACCTGCCTCCTTCCCAGATCACCTCCACACACCAAAACAGGAGACTTCGGAATGCACAATCCCAGCTACAGACTTTGTAAGACCCAGAAGCGGCCGCACGCAACTCTCCGGTGTCCCCAACTCTCGCCAGGATCTCCACATATACTCGCTGCCGAGCGCCTACTGGCAAGAAGTCTCAGGGGGAGACGCCAATAGGCTCCTCAGCAGCCCCCACACCGCCTGCGCCACGCACAGACCCCGGCAAGGACCCAGACGTGACACAGGTCACGGACTCTTGGCTGCAGGGACATGATCGGGAAAGTTGTCGAACTGCCTCGAGAGACCCGGCTAGCAGAGGAAAGGGACCGGCGGGGCAGCGGCGCACGCGGCCTCCGCCCACCCCAAGATCCTGGGGCGGAGAAGCGCACCGCCCGAGTGAAGAGGGAGGACCAACCCACCCACTAGTCCGGGACTGCTCTGGGTTACCCAGATTTCCGGACCCCTGCTGGTAGGGGACGCTCACAGCGGAGTGGCCCCGTCCCCTCCCCACAACACTCTGGGCAGGAACTCACCTCCTCTTCCGAAAGTCCATAGACCGGCTCCCCGAGCCCGGTCGCCATGGAGTCGGCACCCCGCACGGGGTCCTAGACCTGCGACCCGCTAAAAGTGCGTCGCGGAGCCGCGACCCTCTGTCCTTCTGCGCCGCCCTGCGGGGAAGGACTAGCAGGTGAGGCTGCACCCGGCAGCGGCGCCGCTTCCTCCCGGAAGGCTGCGGGGACGCGCGGACTGGCGGCTCCGAGAGCGCGCCGAACAGCGGCTGGCTGGGAGCTCTCTCCGCTCAGCGCTGAGCCCGCCGGGCTCCCGCCCCCGCCGTTGGCTCTCCCGGCCTCTCCGAGCCCGCTCTGCGATCCCGGGCAGCCGCGCGCCCGCCCCTCGCGTGCTCCGCCCGGCCCGCTCTCCCCACCCCGCCTGCGCCGCCGGGCGCCCACAGGGACCCTCCCGTTCTCCGGGGCGGGCACTCGCGCCCCCCAAGCCAATCACAGGCCGGGCTGGGGGGCGGGCCGCGGGGGTGGTGGTGTTTCACCCCACGCCCACCCCACCCCCGCTCCTCCTGGGTCACCCGCTGCTGAGCGCTGAGCTGGGGCGCGCCCTGGCGGGCTAGGCCTGCTGGCCTGACCCTCTTCCTTGCTCCGCTTCCTTCTACAATGGGGACCCGGTGGACTGGACCTTGGGCGGGGGGGGCGGTGGCGGGGGATCATGAAGACACCGTGCAAACAACAATAAAACCACTGTGTCCATGTTTACTTTTTTCGTAACCCAGAGTCTCCAAGAGCGTTAAAAGAGGGCGACGACGCGTGTTCCTAGACCCCCTTTAAATTCTTGGCAGCTATGGCAGGCCAGAGTTGGCTAACCGCGTCAGCTCCCCGAAGAGATTCGCCTGGCCGGACGGCCAGCCTAGGAGAGGCTGCCCCGATGTGGCCGCGAGTCGCCATTGCCGGCGTCAACTTTACTGGGAACAAAACCAACTCTGCGCCCGCGCTGAGTACACACCCACCCACTTGAAACCCGGCTGCCTAGTTCTTTGATAAAAGCTCTATTTTGTCAGGCACAACGTGAAATACCAAATTCAAGTTTAAGTTTGTCCTTTACATATGCAAACGATGGAGACGTCTTATTAGCCACCGTAGGAGTCTTCCCACAGTCCAGATAGGGAGTTTCTCTAACAAGCCCTTCATTTAATCCTTCGATGTACAGGAATGCAAGCTTCTTTAAATAAGAGAGATTCGTCATTCTACTTTTTTTTTTTTTTTTTTTTAAGAATCCTTTCCTAGGAGACGGGCGTGGATGCACACGTCTTTATTCCCAGCACTGAGGAGGCAGAGGCAGGCGGAATCTCTGTGAGTTCGAGGTGCAGCTAACAGCTAGGTGTGCGTATTGAGTTCAGGACATCCAGAGTTATATAGAGAGACACTGTCTGAACAAAACAAAACAAAAAACAACAACAACAACAAAAGGGAAGCCCTTTGTTCCTTAAATGTAAATGTTGAGCGCAGTGGTGAATTAGAAAAGAAAACAGGAAGAACATGTTGTTTGCCTTTAAAAAGAAGTCTCCAGAGTGTCTGGTGCTGTCTGGATGGTTAGGATTTCCACTGAAGGCAGAGAAACTCACAAGATCAACAGACTCAGCTTGCCTGTCGCAGCTTAATGATCAAGTAGCTACTGTTCGCCCAGCAAATCAAAAGGAAAGGTGCTCACACCAGCGTCAACGTAAGCTCTCTTTCTTCCTTTGCATGCGTCCCGTGTCTTTTGAAGACACATTGTCCAGAAGCCTCAGAATACAGAGGCATTCAGTCTATATAGTGCTGAGATGAGAGAGAGAGAGAGAGAGAGAGAGAGAGAGAGAGAGAGAGAGAGAGAGAGAGAGAGAGAGAGAGAGAGAGAGAGCGCTGCTCCTAGGTATGATGGAGAAGAGCTTTATAGCAAAGGCTATGAGCATCCAGAACAGGAGAGGGAGGAGAAGAAAGAAAGGCGAGCAGCTGCCAACCAAGAGATTAGCCAAGAGCATAGATGGGGGGGAAAAAAAAAAAAAAGAAAGAAAGAAAGAATAAAGAGGTTGTCACCAAAATGGCAGTTAGGGGAAAGGAAGCTCAGATCATGGGGTGGAGAAGTTCAGGGTAGGAAGTGGCCTTTGCCAGCCATACCCTACCTAACAGGTAGGAACTGAGGGATGAAGGAAGAACCTGGCAGCCAGGTCCACTTTGATATGTTAAATGGGCACCTCATCCATTTGTCCAGGGTTTGAGATCTAACAGGAGCCACAAGATCCCTACTAAGAAAAAGAGAGATTGTGAAAGAGCCCGCCACAGAGCTCCGGTGTTACGACATATGGTTATATACCATGCAACATATCTAGTATAAGGAAGTTTATTTGGGGGAGGAGAAGGTGAGAGGAGTTAGGGCCCCCAGAAGGAGAGGCAGAGACAGATGATTGGACATATAGGCAGACAGACAGACAGATGGAGTCAGAGCCACGAGGGCGAAGGACAGAGAAAACATGGGGGCAGAGGGAAACTGGAACACACAGAGAGGTCAAGAGAGCTGGGGTGGCACACAGTTGGCAGCGGCAAGTGATGCCATAAGATGTTACTAGAACCTTGAAGGCAGGCCAGTGGGATTGCCTGTGAACTAATACTTGCAGTCCTGTGATTTTACACACCAAGAAATGTCAACTTATCAAACCTAGCCTGTTTTTTTTTTGGGGGGGGGGGGTTGGGTTTATTTGAGTCAGGGTTTCTCTGTGTAGCCTGGACTCACTTTGTAGACCTTTGTAGGCTTTGAATTCACAGTGATCCACCCAACTCTGCCTCCCAAGTGCTGAGATTACAGGTGTACACCACCACACCAGGCTTAGATTGTCTTTCTTTTTAATAAAAGCTACACACACACACACACACACACACACACACACACACACACACACACACACACAACTATTTTAGATTCCCTTCTCTGTGCCTGTGACTCATATAAATGGAAGCCATTACTTCTCAGCATAAGCTGGAGCTTATCAAATTTGCAGTTTATGTTGTTATTATGAGGCAAGGAGAACCATGTTTTGGGGCAGGACTTGGGAGATGATTGGGTATTTAGCCCATCCTCCTGCAAATACCTGTGACTCCAGCTCCAAGGGAACCAGTGAGCTCTTCTGATTTCACACGCATGCGTACACTCATGCAGACGCACACATCTAAATAAAACGAATTTTAAGAAAAATTACCGTTTCTGATCCTAGACCTGAGGCTGGCTTAAACAACTATTCTCTCCAAATTGAAACATTCTCTCCAGTAGGGCTCCTAAGACTAACTCAGACAGTTGCAAGGCTTACATAAAAACAGTTACATAAAAAACAGTAAACTGCTGAGGGAAAGGCCAGCACTGCCTGGAAGTTGGGCCGGGAGCTCCAGGCAGCTAGCTTTCACGAGCCGCTTCCAGGACACAGCTGACTTGCATTCGCCCATGCTCCTTTGAGTGAGCCTAATAAACTCCTCGGTCCCTAAGCTATCCTAGAGAAACTTTCATGGTGTCTATCTGAGATGAATATGTGTCTGCTCATCTCTCCCCAGGGAAAGCCATACCACAGATGGAGTCATCCAGACACCACATAGGGGTGTCATGCCTTGTCATCCCATCACCCATCATCCTGCTCCCTCCCCATGCACAACAGCCTATGCTACCTGCAGTCTGGGTCATGCATGCCCTTGGAGGTTCACCAAGGAATGGATATTAGAAGTGGGGCAAGATTGTGATAAAATGCAGTGTGTGTGTGTGTGTGTGTGTGTGTGTGTGTGTGTGTGTATACTATATTCTCAAAGAATTAATAAAAGTTTATATTTTAAAATATATGTAGGAAATTTGCCTTATGTCGTTTATTGTGGACAGTTTACAGAATTATGGCCTGTAACATAGTCCACTGTCCTCTGTGAGTGGGCTCACAAAACATTTACTTGAGATCTGTGAAGGAAACCTTACTGTCTTTCAAGGAACTGATGGGTTGTCACACTGTGCATGATAAAAAATGTTTTACTGGGTTCTGGGTTTTTTTGGGGGGCGGGGGCTTACTTTGGCTACTGGGAGACACTGAGCACTAAGCCATAAAAGAATTGCTAAAAACTATCAATGTCCTTTCAGCTTTCCCCCAGGGTGGTGGTCTTTTACAGTCAATCTGGGGAGCTTTAAAAACGGACGCAGGCCCTGTCTCGAAAAACCAAAAAAACAAAACAAAACAAAACAAAAAAACAAACAGATGCAGGACAGATGGTCCTCAAAGGGTCAGTGGTAACAGTAGCAGCCCAAGGGACCCTCTCAGGCAGGTTAACCTGACCTACCTGTATCCTAAGCCAGCAACTCCCAAACTGCAGAGAAACACCTGGGGATCCATCACCTTGGGCCTTGTACATAATACTGGGGGCCTCGGGTGGTCAGTTTTAAAGCTCTCCAGATGATTCTAAAACACAGCAAAGGCATCCCTGGACTGGAGTTTTATTTCTGTACTTTTACATTTTGATCATTTTTATTGCCTTTTTTTTCACTTTAGAATAAACTATATATTTCACACACACACACACACACACACAGAGAGAGAGAGAGAGAGAGAGAGAGAGAGAGAGAGAGAGAGAGAGAGAGAATGTGTAGAATAAGATAGAATGCGAGCATCTGTCTTTCTGTGTGGAATATCCATCAGCGTTGTCCAGGGATCCTGGGTTGTTTTGGGTGAGGTGGGTGGACAAGCACAGCTATGAGAAACTAACTACACAGCACTCTTAGCTAAAACAACCAGCCTCCTAGGCGTCCGGTGATGGCACATGCCTTTAATCCCAGCACTCAGGAGGCAGAGGCAGGCAAAGTTAGTCCAGGACAGCCAAGGCTACACAGAGAAACCCTGTCTTGGGCTGGGGCGGGGGAGGGAACAAGCAAACAAAAAACCAACCAGCCTCCTCCCATCAGTGTCATGTCTATTCAGAACACATGGAGCAGTTTGGCGTCTCCTCTAAAAGCTATCATTCCATTTTGTCTTTGACATCTTAGATTTGATGCTCCATGGGTGTTTGGCAGGTGATCTTCACTGAGATCGTCAAAATGAAGAATGAGCGAGAGCCACTTTCAGACACAAAGTGCGATCACGAACAGGAAATGTGTTAAGGCTGAGCTAACGGTTTGCAGATTACTGAGTTGTCTAGCAGAATTCTCTGAGTCTTAATCCCATCTGGGAAAAAGTAAGAGCAGATATGATATGTAATACTGCAAGTTTAGGCAGGCTTATCAGTTAACACTGACTGTTACTAGTGGCAACAATTCCTGGAGTAGACATGCGCAAATGGCTACATACATCAAAAATTGATGTCAAACTAGAACTTAGCAACAATACTTGAGACACAGAAAAAGCCAAAAAAATTAAGGTGCTTGTGACTATATATATATGTATATATGTATATATATCCTATCATTCAGATTTTTGATAGTTATAGATGTAGATAGTTATAGATGTAGATAACAATGAATGACTTGCAGATAAGTACTTTTGTATAAAAATAGCTAAGGTCTTAGGAAAATTATTTTGAAAATCTGTGTGCTGCTCTTGCCTCTGGCACTCTAAAAATAATAAGATACTGAGATTTATATGTATGATTCCTTATTTGTTCAACTGACAAAGCATCTGCCTCCCGATGGGCTGCATGAGTGATTTCCTCTTTCAAAATCACTATTTCTAAGAGATGTGCTCTTAAAAAAGAAAAAAGAAAGAACTGGGCATGATGGCACACACCTGTAACCCCAGCACTCAGGGAGGCAGAGGCAGGTGGATCTCTGTGAGTACAAGGCCAGCCTGGTCTACTAAGTGAGTCCAGGGCACCCACAGGCTACACAGAGAAACCTTACTTTGAAAATCTAAAAAGAAAAGGGGCGGCGGCGGGGGGGGGGGGGTTACACCTGTCCTGCATGTTACTGTGTATGCCTTTCCTTTTTTGAGTTTGTGTTAAGAAGTGTTATTTTCATTGCCTTCTTGTTTTTTGGTTTTTTTTGTTGTTGTTATTGTTTTTTGTTTTGGTTTTTCGAGACAGGGTTTCTCTGTGTAGCCTTGGCCATCCTGGACTCACTTTGTAGACCAGGCTGGCCTCGAACTCACAGCGATCCCCTTGCCTCTGCCTCCCGAGTGCTGGGATTAAAGGCATGCGCCACCACGCCTGGCTTCATTGCCTTCTTAACAGCATTTCTTTGCCTTTCTCTGTTTGACACGACTCTTTGTTTCTGTTCTTTCACAGTTGCACTCAATACTTCACACGTGTGCCTAAGGTAACGAAGGTACGTGCCATACCTCTTTAAACTTTAAACAAAGTTTAAAAGATTGGGTTGTGTGGATTTTGGTTTATTTTCTTATTTTAGCTTTTTTTTTTTTTTTTTTTTTTTTTTTTTTTTTTTTTTGAGACAGGGTTTCTCTGTGTCACTGTGGCTGTCCTGGAACTCAGGCTGTAGACCGGGCTGGCTTTGAACCAGAAATCTGCTGGCCTCTGCCTCCCAAGTGCTGCACTTAAAGGTATGCAGCACTGCACCTGGCTATTTGTTTGTCTGGCTGGCTATCTGTTTGTCTGTTCGTTTTTGAAACAGGCTCTCACTTTGTAGCCCCGCTGCCCTTGAACTCACAGAGACCCGCCTGCCTTTGCTTTTGAGTGTTGGGATCAAATGCATGCATCACCTTGCCCAGGGAAAACACTGTCATTGGGTTTTGCTTTGTTTCAATTTTTTCCAATTCCTTATGTGGTATGATATAAAGTTTCATTCTGATTATATGTGTGGTGCTGACTATTAAACCTAGAGTCTCAGTGGTGCAGAGCAAAGGATCTACCTCTGAGATACACCCAGCCCTCCTTCCCTCCTTCCCACTGTCCCTCCCTCTATCTAACTACAACATTGGACATTATTATTATACAATGTTTAAAGCTTTTCCAATATAGTTGTCAGCACTTTTCCCCATTTGGGTTCCTTTTTGCTTTTTATATGTTCCTTTGAGGTCATTTTTCTTTTCTAGAGATTTGGCCTTTTAAATTACTTTATAGAGATTCAACAAGGATAAACTCCACCTTTATTCACCTGAAAATATCTATGTTCGGCCCTGACAGATAATGACATTATGCAGGATCCAAAGCCCTTGTGCGATGTGCCTCCACCTCAGCAGGGTGAAGCTGGTTCTCTGAAGCCTAGCTCCCACCATTGGGGATGAAGTGCACAGCTCTTGGTTTAATTAGGACACCGTATCTGCTTCCAGGATCTTGGTGTTCCAAACTTTCTATTGTTTCTCCACATGTGCCTTGGTTTTCTTTTCTCTGCCTCATACCCCTTGCACTTCTATGAATTTAAATCTTTTCTCTTTTTTTTGAATTTAAATCTTTTATCACCTCTGGAGAACGCTTGGCTCTTATGTCTTCATTTGGCCGTCTTTCTCATGCTCTTTGTTCTCTTCTTCTGGAGCTCAGTTAATTGCATCTTTTCTTTCCATTCGCCATCTCCTTTTTTTTTTTTTTTTTAATCTTTTTTCTTTTTAATATTTATTTTTTATTATATATATACAGTGTTCTGCCTGTATATATAACCACATTACAGGTGGTTGTGAACCACCATGTGGTTGCTGGGAATTGAACTCAGGACCTTTGGAAGAGTAGGTGGTGCTTTTAACCACTGAACCATCTCTCCAGCCCCCATTCGTTATCTCCTAATTACCTTCACATACTCTAGCTCCTTATCTGTGTTAAGTTTCAAACAAATTCTTCAACTATCTCCCACTTTATTAAATAATTATTTCATTGAGCCTAATTTTCTTTTTTTTAAAGATTTATTTACTTATTATATATACAGTGCTCTGCCTGCATGTACACATGCTAGCTTTGAACTTACAGCAATCCTACTGCCTCTGCCTCCTGAATGCTGCAACTAAAGGTATGTATCACCATGCCCGTTGTCTTAACTAACTACTATATAGTTTGCCAATTTTAATATCTAAAAGCTTGAATGGTACCTTCCTATTGGGGGTTGGTCTGCTGCTATGTATTCTAGTGCTAATTACTGACCCCCAAGATCTGGTTGCTACCCAGTGCATTCTTTTGTATACCGGTCTTTTTTGTACGAACTTTGCTCTACCTAATTTAAAGTTAATAAAGTTGCTGAAGCCTGTGACTGGACAGGGGAGAGGCAGGCAGAGCTTAGGTTCCTGGGTTGGGGTCTGAGAGGGACCATCAGACCTGGAAGAGAGGAGGAGAGAGAGGAAGCAGAAGATGTAGCAGGAGGAGAGGAACCCGGAGAGGAAGAAATTGCCATGGAGCAGTATGGACCATGAGCATGTGGCTTTGAGGCTGGCTGGATAGAACAGAAACAACCCAGACAGAGACCAGGGACGAGTAAGGCAAGTAACTTGGAGTGTGTAGCTGAAAAGTAACAAAATGGCTTAGAGGGTTGATACCTGCCCAGTTACTGTGCTTTGAAGCTTTTGTAAATCCAAGAAGTTTCTGTGTTGGTTATTTGTGAACTAACTGGGGTAGAAAAGCCCTCTAGAGTATCCATCCACAACACCTTCTACTGTTTCTGCTGACTCACGCACAGTAACTCCATTTCATATTTGATTACTGCAAATTCATTCGGTCATCCTCTTATTTAATGCCTGCCCACTAAAATCAAGAGGTTTACTTCTGCTAAGAACAAGGGAACAGTACTTCCCAGTCACCATCCTAGTGCCACTTGAGACTCTCAATTGAATACAGAAGTAACAGGTTCAGCCACTAGCTGAAGGATCATTCTCACCTTCAACAGCAGTCCCGTTGTGGGAAGCACATATTGTCTACATCCTTGAGGCTAGCCATGTTTTTCAGGGTGTGGGGACATGACATCTCTGTCTGTTAATTTTCATTTGCCTATCTCTTTTAAGTGTCCCTGCCCCAGTGATAGCACCCCTGGCCATGCGTTTACATATGCTACTTTAAGACGTGGCTGTATGGCCAACTCAACAAAGAGACCATTAGCAGTACATGTTAGCACCATCTCTTCAGAGCTCCTGCCTTCCACCAATAGGGCATCATAGCCCAGAGGAAGCTGGTCCTTAAGCCTGAATGATGAAGCACATTATTTTCAAAGCAGATTTGAACCTGTGATGGTGATTACTCATGGCCAACGTGATACGACCTAAGATCATCTATGAGACATAGATCTGGGTGTTTCTAGACAGGTTTTGTCTAGGAGACCCATCCTGACTGTGGGCAGCACCACCATGGGCTGCCAACCTAGGCTGGGTAAGAAGGAGGAAAGGAGAAGTTCAGCTGAGTGCCAGCATTCATCTCTCTGTGTCCTGACTTGAGTATAATGTGGCCTTATGCTTCTGTGGCCACAGCCTGACCTGACAGCATGGATGGTATACTCAAACCATAAGCCTAGAAAAAGCCTTCCTGGGATAAGTTGCTTAAGGATAAGTTGCTTTGTCAGTTATTTTTGTCTTAGAAATGAGAAAAGCAGCCAGACGTGGTAGCCAACGCCTTTAATCCTAGCACTCAAGAGGCAGAAGCAGGCAGATCTCTGTGGGTTTGAGGCCAGCATGGTCTACAAAGTGAGTCCCGGACAGCCAAGGCTACACAGAGAAACCCTGTCTTGAAAAACCAAACAACAACAACCCAGGAGAAATACATACCCTTATAGTTCTGAAGGGAAGGAGCTCAAAATCAGGATCTCTGGGCCAACCAAAATGGCTAGGAATGTGACTCAGTGGGTGGAGTCCTGGCCTAGCATTCCAGAGGCCCTGGGTTGTCCCCACGCACCTAGTAAAAGAGTCATGGCATACAAACCTGGAATCCCAGCACTCCAGAGGGTGAGTCAGGAGGACCAGAACTTCAAGGTCACCCTTGGCCAACCTGGGTTACAAGAGACTGTGTCTCAAAACAAAGAACCAGCTAGATGGTTTACTGGGCCAACGCACACATTTTGCGAGACTGCTGTCCTGAGTTCCCTTTCTGCCACTCAGGGTGAAGGGAGAGAACTGGCTTTCTGGAAGTAGGTGTTGCACAGGACTGTCCTATAAGCCAACCAACCACCAACTTCAGTCATCCAGATGTGCCTGCTTGCCACAGATCACCCAAGCTAGGCTTGCTTACTCTTTATAGTTCCTCTTAGAGTTGTTGGGAGGGTAGAGAGACTCTTACCTGAGTATCTAGCCACTCCCTGTTACCTGGTGTGTATGTGTGGCCTCAGGGAGGGGCTACAGTATATAGGCTGGAAGTGGGGAGAGTGAGGAGGACTCCATGCGTGTAGTCATGTAGCTATGGAAAAGTTGCCCTTCCTGCTTGGTAAAGTCTTTTTACTTCAGCCTTTTGGGGGGAAGAAGTACCCACACCCTTGTTGATAACACCTCACCTCACCGATGCTCTGTAAGGAAGCCCAATACTCTCATTTGTTCCTTAGAGTGAAGTTTGGGAGAATGGCGCCTTGGGGACGTTGGGAAGGGAAGGTGTCTATGTCTCCACCTGGGAAGGAATTTTAGCACCAGTTGTCCTCTGACCCTCACAGGAATGCTGTAGCACATGTGCAGCCCTTCCCCCTTCCCCAGCCCCCCTCCCTGATGCAGCTGCACATGCATGCACTTGTGCACACACACATCCATACAAAATAATAATAAACGAAATAAAATTTTGTTTAAAATTCCTGGCACCAAACCAAAGAGATGCTGTGACCTCTTTGGGCGTGTCGAGGCAGCCAGGGGCGGGGGGGGGGGGGGGGGTTGTTGAGTCTGTGATTTAGCCTTCTGTAGGTGAATTCCTGCATTCCTTGGCTCACAGCTCTGCCTGCAATTGTGGAAGCCAGTGGCATCTTCAAGTTCCCCTCTGTTATTCCGCTCACAGTCAGACTTTCTTTGCCTCCCTCAAATAAGGGCTCTTGTTATCATTTTCAGGGTCCACCTTGACTTGATAGTCTTGGATAACTTCATCTCGCCATAATATTTTTTGTTGTTGTTTTTGTATAGCCTTAGCTCTCCTGGACTCACTTTGTAGACCAGGCTGCCCTTGAACTCACAGTGATACACCTGCCTCTGCCTCCCAAGTGCTGGGATTAAAGGCATGCGCCACCACGCCCGGCTGCCATAACTTTTTTCCCCCTTCTCTCTCCTTTCCTTTCTCCCTATTATTTCTTCCTAGCAGGCTCTTGCTAAGTAGCCCAGGCTGGCCTGGAACTCAGTCCTGCTGCATTAGCCTACTGAGGTGTGGGATTGCAGGTCTGTGGCACCCCTCAGATTCTTAGGGACACCTGATAAGCCCTCCCACCAGCTAAGGGAACTCTCAGAGGTTCTTGAGTTTCAGTCTGGGTGTCTTTGGAGGTTGTTGTTTACCTAATGACAAGAAGCAAAGCAATGTGGTGGTGCATGCTTTTAATCCTAGCACTCGGGAGGCAGAGGCAGGCAGATCGCTTTGAGTTTGAGGCTAGCCTGGTCTACAAAGTGAGTCCAGGACAGCCAAGGCTACACAGAGAGACCCTGTCTCAAAAAACAAAAACAAAACAAAACAAAAAACAAAAACAAACAAACAAAAAAAGCAGCATAGCAATACCTGCTTTTCTGCACGCTGCCAGTGCTCCGTGGTTTGGGTCTAGTACTTGGGGGAGATAAAGGGCAATTGCATACTTGGATTTTTCACCCCCTACTTCCTTTGCATTTGCATTTTCCAGGAAAAGAAATTATCCCTTCAACTCTATATGACAAAACAACTGCTTTAAGGAACAATTTTTATGGGCTCATTGATTTTTTTTTTAAGTACAATAATTCCTTTAGTGACCTGAGAAAGACATGTTTTTTTCTGTTTCAGAACTCTTAGTGTTCCATTAATAAAAAATGTAAATTCTGCTTCAAAGGATGCTTTCTGCATACATTATTTTTATGAAATGTAGAACGACTGAAGAAAGGTAATTAAATGACTCAACTAACAGTTCCTAAGATGCCACTGACAAAGCCAAATAGCTTTCTGCAGTGCAGGTGTGGTGAGAGTGAAGTGGGGAAGACACACTGGAGTTATTGGAGTCACATATTTGAAGTGCTTTATTATGGCCAGGGGCTTTGCAGCCATTGGAACAAACCAAAGCAACCCTCCAGCTAATAGCGGGAGGGAGACAAGTGTCCTGTTTTTCTCAGTGAGTATTCCCAGCTCCAGCCTCAAATGCGACCCTGTGTGCTCACTGCCTGTAGCACGCTCAGATCCTTTTGAAGTGGAGGTCTTCTGGTTCTGTGGGATTTTTTTTTTTTCTTCTTTTCATTTTGGTGATGATGTTAAGGTGGAATCCCATTGCAGATGATTCCTCATAGGCCCAGATGTTGCTAGCAGCATCTCTGTTAATTTGCATCCCTTGTGAGTGGCCCTCAGCCTTGTGATAGTGGTAGGCAGTTTCTTCACCTTCCCAAGGAGAGCTGGATCAAAACACAGGAGAGAAAATGAATCAGAGATTGACTACTGTGGCGGTTGAATAAGAATGGTTTCTATAGGCTCATATATTTGGATGTTTAGTCACCAGGGACTAGCATTCTTTGAAAGGATTAGAAGAATTATGAGGCGTGGCCTTGTAAGAAGTGTGCCACTAGGGGTGAGCTTTGAGGTTTCAAAAGCCCATTTCTCTCTTTCTCTCTCTCTCTCTCTCTCTCTCTCTCTCTCTCTCTCTCTCTCTCTCTCTCTCTCTCTCTCTCTCTCTCTTCTCTCTCTCTCTTCTCTCATCTCTCCTCTCTGCCTCTTCCTCTCTCTCTCTCTCCGTCCTCTCCTCCTTCTCTCTCCCTCTCTCCTCCTCCTCTCTCCTTCTTCCCTCTCTCTCTCTCTCTCTCTCTCTTTCTTTTTAGCTCTTCTTTCTTTCTCTTTTCCTTTCTCTTTCTCTTTCTCTTCTTTCTTTCCTCCTTCTCTCTCTTTCTCCCTCTCTCTCGCTCCCTCTCTCCCCCCCTCCTCTCCTTTCTTCTTCATCTCTCTTACTCTCTCTCTCTCTCTCTCTGTGTTTGCAGATGAGGATAAAGCTCTCAGATATTATTCAAGGGATCATACTTGCTACCGTGTCCCCTGCCATGAAGATGATGGACTGACCCTCTGAAACTGCAAGTAAGCCCCTAGTTAAATGCTTTCTTTTTATAAGATTTGCCTGGCTCGTGGTGTCCCTTCACAGCAATGCAACAGTGACTAAGACAACTAGAGAACTATTGGAAGATGGTGAAGAAGCCAGAGCTTTCACACACTGCTCCCTGTGAAGAGTGGCCTGTGCCTAGCAGATCACTGTGCTGTTTATTTAGACCAGAAATCTATTTCTGAGACTATCTGCACTGTAAAATATGAAGTGACGTGTACATTCTGAATATCAAAAGGTTGGAAGCCATCTCAAATGGTCATTAATAGAGAGACTGCAGAACCTATTACTGGTACAGCCATCCAACAGAGTACTGTGTAGCTATAAAAAGGAATGAGGATTCTGTCTATAATGATACGGAGGCCCCTCAAGGATATGCTAAATAAACAAACATAAAATAAATAAGCACTCAGAATTCTGTTTACACTAGGGCACTATTTGTATGCCAGGGACAAGCCTTAACTGAGATCTAGAAGTACAGGAGACATGGCCAAGGCTATCTCTCTTGGCTTCTTTCAAAGCTTGGAACTTTTACAGAGTAAGTAGCTTAAAACCATTTGTCCACTTGTTCTCAGTTAGACATTAGTAAAGTTAAGGGGAATTAGGAAGAACTGGTCCTTTGCCAACTAGTCCATCATATGAAATTCCCAGCCTGCGTCACACTGGTCCACCCCTACGGAGGAGACATGGGAGAAGGCACCGTAGAACAAATGATAGCCCCACCCAGAGAACTAGGTCACATGGAGAGGGCAAAGATCCACTGAGGACAGGGGAAAATTGAATCATGGGAGGAAAAGGAAGCCACTGCGCCTGCAGACTTACACAAATGAGACCATGGGCAAAGATCATTTTTCATTTTCAGTATCCTAAACAAAAATGTATGAGATCCAAGATGTGGCCCCCTGCTGTGTGGTGCTGGTGGGGCTATAAGCATCTATTAGCATATTAAGACATGTCTGTATCAGTATTCAGTGTTTTGAATTTAATTAATATGGGAAATTATATGTTAATTAGCTTCTGGTTGTTCCTTTTCACTAACTAAATTTTTTGTTGTTGTCTGTTTTGGGTTTTTTGAGACAGGGTCTCTCTGTGTTAGCCTTGGCTATCCTGGCCTCGATTTGTAGACCAGGCTGGCCTAGACCTCTCAGCGATCTGCCTGCCTCTGCCTCCCAAGTGCTGGGATTAGAGACGTGCACCACCATGCCTGGCTCACTAATTAAAGTTTTAGTGACACGATGCTTTGAGACAGTGAAATGGTCTCGTGGTGAAGCAGATGAGTGTGCCCATCCCTCGTGGGGTCCCGTAGTGTTGTGGCTTTGGAGAGCAGTTTCTTTTCACTCTACTATTCACTGCTTTCTGCTGCGTGACCTCTGTCTCCCCGTTGGATGTAAAATCTAGACTGCAAAGGTAGAATGAAACCATCAGTAGTGGCAGGCACTGTTTCCTACCATGGAGCCCCGCCCTCGTTCCCTGCTGCAGCCTCACTGGAACTCCCTTGAGAGGCAGTAATGGAGACCAGAGTGGGAGGACTGGATGTTGCTTACCAGAAGGAGCTAATGACCTTGGAAACACATTGGGATCCACAGAGATATTTCCAGCCAACTTTGTATGCGTGCGAACACACCACAACGCACACACCCCATCGGAATCTTCCCAGTCTTAGCAAATCCGAGGAGAGGTAAAAATATGTAAATAAAGTTAACTTTCTATTCCAGGAAAGGCTGTGCATGCATGGCTCAGGGAAATAAGGAATTGCTTACATGTTTCAGCATGGACTTGTAAGGCCAGCTGCTGGAACCTCCTCCTTTCCTTTTCTCCTAAAACCAGAGCTAGAGGAATCTGAGACTGAGCCTGGGGAAGTGGCCTTGTGATAGGCAATTCCCAGCAACCCTGCTGGCAAGTAGCCACTTACACCATAGGATCCACTGGATCTGCTGAGAGAGGCCTCCCCTCCAATTAGTATGGAACACACAGTCCTCTGCTATTATGACAGTGGAAATTTCCCATAGTCATGGAAACTCAGGCCCTTTAACAAGTCAGAGTCTGCCGTGGTGTTTTATAGCACTCATTTCTCTATGTAGATACCGCAACACATTAAAAATGCATTCCTTTTATTTATATTTATGACGAGGCTTTAAAAACCGTAAAGCACTTCTTTTCCACACACACTGAGTGAACATCAATATTAGATCCACGCCTGTTCTCTTCCTCTAGCTCCTGGGATACAATGATGAATATTTATCAAGGTGTTCCTCTGACTCCTGGCTTCTCAAATTCTTGTCATCGTGTCCTCCACCCACCTCCCTACCCCCACCCCTTCCTTCTTTGTTTCCTCAATTGTTTGGGACAGTTTTTCTCTCTATCCCAGGTGGGCATAAACTCTTGAACCTCCTGCCTCAGGCTCCTGAGTGCTGCCATTATAGACCACATAGTGCAAAGATTGCACTGTGCTGCAACCTTTGTTTCTGATGACTTCTTTCTCTCTTCTTACACCCAATAATTTATCAATCCTCCGACCTACTGTACACCCAAAGTCAGGAACTATGTATGACACTGTCTCTCTGACCCCAGCCTTCTCACAGCTCAGTCCCCATCGTACTCCACTCCCTCCGTTTTCTCCCACCCCTGAGGCCTCTCGATCTTAACTTTACCACCCTCTCCTTTAGCTTAAATTCAGTCTCACGTGTCAGCTCCTGTCTCCGATGACTCCTGAGGTCTTTTCCCTCTGTCCTGTGCTGGTTCTATATCCTCAGTCCCGAGGCTGAGTGGCTGAAGATTGTTGACAAGAAGGTGGCTCAGGAGTCCTGGGCACTGCGAACTTGAAGTGGCCATCTTGAGTTGGACCCTCACCTTACCCTGTCTCCTCACTCTTTTCCAGTGATGACACGGTTGCTGACTTTCAGGAGAAAAACCAAACCCCAAAAGGTTCCCCATGGCCATCCGTCTATACACCCTTTATACATCTACCTCTGCCATCTGCACTTTCACACCTGTGTGGTTCTCACACTCAACATCTCGCTGATGTTTCCTTCATTTATTTCAATTTATACATTCCTTAAACTCCACCTAAAGCCAAGTTCCTCTTTGCTTAAAGGGAACCAGCCCTCTCCAGGTCCCTGATTTGGATAGCTGACTCCGTCCCCAGAAGAAAATCTATAGCTGACCCAGAGTTAGACCAAGTGTCGGAACTCCCAGTCACAATGATTGGTTCAAGGATGGTCATATAACCCAGGTAGGGCTCCTAAGACAATGCAATAGGTGGTGAGTCTCGAGTTACTGGGGCCATCTTCACCACTATATGGGAGTGAATTACATAAGTAGCTACAGTCAGAGAATGAGAATCTGACTTGGATTTTAGAAAATTTAAGGAGAGCTTAACTGTTGCTGTAGGTGCAGCTTAATGGTAAATACAACTTTTAGTGCCATGGGGGTGGAAAGAGAAAGAGAAGGGAAGCCATGTTCAGCCTCTAAGCACAGAGTGTAATTACTCAGATTCTTGTTTTAATCTGACACTGATTTTGCTATATGGTCAGACTGACATTGAACCTGTGATTCCCCTGCCTCAGCCTCCCAAGCGCCGAGTTTACAGGTGTGTGCCATCATTCCTAGTTGGTTTGGATCTTACATGCCCTCTATAGGCCATGTATTCAAGATTGACTCCCCATCCTTGGCACCGTTGAGACATAGGGGGGCCTTGAAGAAAGAAGCCTAGTGAAAAGGAGTTAGGTCATTGGCACATGGGGAGGGGTACTAAGTCTCAGGTCATTTCCTCTCTCTTTCTTTGCTCCCTGCTATAATACTCTGCCTTGACACAGGCCTCTAACAGCAAACACAGCTTGCCAAGGATACCATCTCTGAAAATGTGAACCAAAAGAAACCTCTTCTCTTTTTAACTTGATTTCCTCAGCTATTTAGTCATGGCAACAGAAAGTAGACTGACATTGTGCTGTGGTTTGAATCTGGCATATCTCCAAGAGGTTCATTTGATGAGTTCTTGGTCCCAGGAGTGACCAGCCAGAGACCTAATGGCAGGTTGACTACACTGAGCCATATCCTTTGTAGAAAGGTCCACCTTTTGCTCTTACTGGTTATGGGTTGCCTTTCCTGCATGTAATGCTTCTGCCAACATTACCATCTCTGTACTTAACCTTATCTACTGTCATTATAATTCCACACAGCATTGCTTCTGACTGAAGAACTCGCTTCACAGCCAGAGGAGTGTGGCTGTGGGCCCGTGCTCACGGAATCTGTGCTCTCTACCCAGCTGAAACAGTTGGATTGATGGAACAGTGGAATGGCCTTCTGAAGACAGTTACAGCCCCAGTGAGGTGGCAGTAGCCTTGGGTGGATGGGGCTAGATCAGGGTTCTCCAGAAGATAGTATACACTTTGAATCAGTGTACAATTTCTTCCATAGGCTGAATTCATAGGTCCAGAAATCAAGGGCAGAAGCGGGAATGGCTCCACTCATTATCACCCCTAGTGACTCACAAGAAAATTTGTTTTGCTTCCTTTTCCCAAGATCTTAGGTTCTTCTGGTCTAGAAGTTTTTGTTCCAGACAGAGGGACAAAACAAACATTCAACTGAACTGGAAGCTCAGACTTCCTCTGGTCATGTTAGGCTTTGGATGCCCTTAAGCCAGGGCTTCTCAACCTATGGATCGTGACCCCTTTGGGGGAGCAAATGGCCTTTTCATAGGAGTCACCTAAGACAACCAGAAAACACAGATATTTATATTATGATTCATAACAGCATCAAGATTACAGTTATGAAGTAGCAACAAAAACAATTTTATGGTTGGGGGGGGCGGGTCACCACAGCATGAGGGACTATATTAAAGGGTCACAGCGTTAGGAAGGTTGAAAACCATTGCCTTAAACCCACAGAATAAGGAAGAATAACAGTGTTTGAAGGTGGGGGTAGGGGTGGGGGTGGATCCAGACTATCAGGAGAAATTGGATTGATTCTCTACAACGGAGATAAGGAAAATCATGTCTGGATTGCAGGAGATCCTTTGACGTTACTGTCTTATGATAAAAGTCAGTGATAAACTAGAGAATCCTAACTCAGGCAGGATAACAAAGGGCCCAGACCCTTCAAGAAAGCAGGTATGGGTCACTGCTCCAGGAAAAGCTGCTGAGGTGCTTGCTGAGAATAGAGGAAGTACGGAATAGGGAATAGAGGAAGGTAGTTATAAACACCAGTTAAGGCCACATGACTAGTGGCAGAAACCACGATTATAACAGACACACATGCTTCTGTACTATTTGGTTGAGATGGTGCACATACATACACATTAAGCAGATATTTATGCTTCCTTTCCTCTACTTCTCTACCATGCAATGTAACATAGATTGAGATAATATATTTAAGTTATGAGACAGTAAAAGACTAAGTAATCCTCAAGGAACATTGCCACCTATTCTAACATACAAAAGGCATTTTCAGTTTTACATAGTTAAGTCATGTTAGGCAGAATTATGACCTGGTTATTGTTTTCATTTGAAAATTAAGCATGACATAAGGCAATATGGCTGTGTGTCAAGTTGACAAGAGGTGGGCTTGAGATGGCTCACCTTGGTTGTCAATTTGATTACATCTGGGTCAATTAAAACCCAAGCAACTGGGCACACCTGTGAGAATTTTTCTTTCTTTCTTTTTTCTTTCTAAAGATTTATTTATTTATTTATTATGTATACAACATTTGTTTGCATGTGTGCTGCCCACCAGAAGAGGGCATTAGAATTCATTATAGACGGTTATGAGCCACATGTGTTTGCTGGGAATTGAACTGAGGTCCTCTGGAAGAGCAGACAGTGCTTGTAACCTCTGAGCCATCTCTCCAGCCCCGAGGAATTTTCTTGATTGGATCATTTGAGGTGAGAAGACCCATGCTAAATTTGGGCCACACCTTCTGGTGGCAGCTCAATCAAAAGGACATGGAAGAAGGAAGCTTTCGCTTTTGGCCTGCTTGTCCTCGCTGTCATTGGGAAGGTCATCCATTCCATTGCTGAATCACATTTGCTGGTATCAGAACATACTTCTTTGGGATTCCAACACAGAGTGAAGACTGGCAGCTCTCTAGGAGTCCAGTACCAGTTTGGAAGTGCTGAGACATCCATGCTCATGGACTGAGCAACTACCAGCTTCTTGGCCTTTCCTTCAGGAGACAGCCATTGTTGGACTAGTCAGGCCACAGTCCGAATGCCATTGTTTTAAATCCCTTCTATCAGCTTTGTTCCTTTAGAAATCTCTGACTAGCAGAGGAGGTAAGGACTGGCTGATGGAAGTGGGTTGTTAGGGACAGACCTTTGAAGACTATAGCCATCACTTCTCAGACTTTTGGCTAAGATCACGTGAAGATTATAACTACCTCTTCTCTCTCTACTTCCTAGTCCTGCCACCATGGACAGAGTTGCTCTTCCTGCTCAACTTTCTTTCATAGTGAACTAAAACCTCTCTGAAACTGTGAACCAAAACTAACCTTCCCTCCTCCATGTTCTTGCTCTCAGGTGTTCTGATATAGCAATGAGAGAAGCAAAGTTAATCAAAGCAGCAATGTTAATCAGTGGAGACTGTGAGGCTGTTACGGTTGAGTGCAGTCTGGTTGGTATCTCCAAGTTCTTGGCTTCTTGCTCAAAAAACTAAGTGCACACAAACAGTAAAGCAGTGAGGGACGTTATTCGGAAGCCATTTGAAAGTGCAAGGGAGCAGAGGACCTTTCTGAAGTGCCTGATTATTGCCCAGAGCTTGCTTTTGTTGGTCAAGGAGGAGGAAGAGCTGGATGGCTTTCTGTTTTTACTGACAGTCGTTAGTTATGTAAGCCTGTGTTCACCACACACTTCCTTTCTGAACATGCATCTTATTTTAATATGATCTGAAAGCCCAATCATGCCTAGGCATAAGATAAGTAGAACTTTCCCCTGCCTATCCATGCAGGAGAGAGTTTGCCTTACAGCACATGTATCCAAAGCCAGTCACTACAGGGTGGGTTGGTTGTCAGTTTGGCTATTCTTGGCTGTTCACTTGCTATACCTGGGAAGAGGGAACCCACAATTGAAGAACTGCCTCCATCAATCAGATTGGCTTGTGGGCGTGTCCATGGAAGCGTTTTCTTGATTGATGATGGATGTAGGGAGGCCCAGCCCACTGTGGAGGTTGTGGTGCCATCTTTAGCAGGTCGGTCTAACCTCCCCTGACTTCTCTGGGTTAGATTTTGACCTTAGAGTTGTAAAATCGAATAAACCATTTTCCCTAAGTTTGTGTTGGTTTGTGTTTATAACAGCCACAGAAAATAAACTAGGATAGGCCCACTGCTCCTAGTTCCTGGCTGTGTTGCAGGATATGTTTGACCACAGGGGTTTGGGGTTACTAAGGTTTCCTAGGGAGCTGTAGGTCAGAGGGACCAAATAGCTTTTGTTTAGGTGTGGGTGCATGTGAGTGGTGTATGTGTGTGTGTGTGTGTGTGTGTGTGTGTGTGTGTGTGTGTGTGCGCGCGCGCATGTGAGCATGCAGTTTAGTGCAGGTGGTGTTCTAGGTTGCTAAGTGCATTGTTAGGGAAAGATTATGTACGTGTAGCTCAAGCCAAGCAGGGGCCTGGGCTACTAAGCTACCCCTATGCTTACCTGAGCCCCCCTCCTCCCAAACCAAAAGCTCTATCTAAAATGGCAATGCAGAAACAGAAACACAGGGATACATTTGAAAAGGAACCTGAGAGTCAGGGTCACAGGAATAGGGTGAACTTGACATTAGAGGGAGGGACATGGAATTGTCAGGGACAGTTCCCGGTTTAGTGGGTGTCCAGCTGAACAGAATTGTCATTCTTGAGAGAGGGAATACAGGAGGAATGAGCCAGCAGAGGTGGCCTTTGGGCAGGGAGAAGCTGGGGCTTGAAATATCTAGGACATCAAAATCTGATATAGTCGTGGAGGAAAACAGAAATGAGTTACCTAGAAGATAGAAAGAAACCCGTGTATGCAGAAAGTAGAAAAGCCTCTAGTTTGTGATGCCCAAACAAAGATGTTTTAGATTCATATCATATAGAAACACTGGAAAGCCCATGCAAGCAGGTTGGGATAAGCAGCCATTGTCCCACAGCCTAGGTAGCAGTCCTTTCATCCTGTGGTCTTTAGCCTGAGAGATGGGCTTTGGCCAAGCTATAATAGAGCCTGTTAGGAACCTTAGTCCTGGCATCAAAGACTTCCCCAGGCCACAGCTAATTTGCTTGTTTATGGCTGTTCGGAGGGAGCCAATTGGAGGACAGAGGGAACTGAAACATTTCCATGACAACAGAGGTTTATTAAGAGAAGAAAATTCTTTTTATGACCAGACTGTTCTGAAATGAATAATTGGCCATAAAAGGTTATCTAATATTTTTTTTCTAACCTACATGTTATAATGAGTAGTTAAAATTGAGCACTGGTATCAAGACCTGTGGAACCCAATGAAACATACAATTTAATTACACAATCTTTCATCCTCTCAATAAGGAATAAAGATCATCATGATAATGCTATATGCAGGTAGTTCTTTTAAAGATTAATTAGATCACATTCATAAAGTCTGTTTTGGGGTAGTAAATGAAACATATCATAAATTGTATAATGTCATCAAGTTCTTTTTTTTTTTTTTTTTTTTTAACAAACATGGTCTTTGTTCATGAAATGTATGAGACTTGGCTCTTATTTCTAAAGTTTAGTAGTTATAATTCATTTTTTACTTTTATATTTAGAACCTCCTGAATCATAATTTAAGAAATATACATAAACAATCCATGGATCACTAAGACACAAACCACAAAAGGTGTCCTATGAACACGACCAGAATTCCAGCCCTGCATCTACAGGAATTCTCTCTTTCTTCTCCCCCCTCCCCCACCCCCCCCTCATGGTGCTGGGAACTGATCCCAGGGTCTTGTACAAGCTGGAAGTGCTCCACCACTGAACTATTCCTAGCCCTCTATCACTTTTAAAAAATGTTTTATTGGCATGTATTAGTTATGCAAAATGGGTGTTATAGAATATTTTTATACATGTACATAACTTATTTTCATTATATCCAATGCTATTAGCTCCCACTCATCCCTCTTCTCTTCCCAACCGGCCTCTCTTCTACCCTCATGTCTTCCGTTTCTCTGTGACCCAGTGAATAGGAGCAAAGTGCAAGGTTGTTTACTGGAAGATGGACACCTCACCAGGAGCCTGCAGTGCTGAAGAGAATCTCTCTTCCTCCCCAGCAATCGACCACTGCCTACAGGGCTCAACCTCCTGAGCCCCTTCTGCTTCCATGACAGGATTTCAGTGGGCCCAATCTGTGTAGACAGTCACAGCAGTTATGAGTTTAAGAGTACAGCGTTGGGCTGGGGATCTCAGCTGTTGAGAGCATTGGTTGTTTTTCCAGAGGATCAGGGTTCAACTCCCAGCACCCACATGACTTTTTACACTGTCTGTAATTTCAATTCCAGGACATCTGACACCCTCATACTAATGCACATAAAAATAAAATAAAATTATATATATATATTATATATATATATATATATATTTATATTAGAAATGACAACATTATACTTGGAAGTCAGTGTTCCATAACACTTCTTCCTAATCCTTCAGCTTACCTTACACTTTTGTTCTTCTTCTGTTCCTCAGTGCTATCCAAGCCTTGGGTGGGGTAATATAAATGTCCTATTTATGGCTGAGCATTCAGCAGGTTGGCCAGTCATGACTCTTTTCTGTTGCCACTGCCTTCTTGGGGTTGTGTATGTGTTGGGGGGGACACCTCTGACTAAAGCTGAGAGCAACACTAATCCATGGGAATAAACATAGGCAGAAGGCAATTTTCCGGCACATAATGTCCGTTTAGCAAAGCAGCAGCTGTAATTTACCCCCTAGGGTAGATGACCTTCCTAGCCATGGGGACTTTTTTTTTTTTTTTCAGGTTTGCAGTACTAGATGTGAGTTTCTTCCTCTGGAACAGGTCTCTATACCAACTAGGAAGTAGTTAGTCACCCCCCTTGACATATCTGCCATTGTTGCACCAGTGGGCACATCTTGCATGGCCAGATGGTTTATTGCACACCCTGTCTTCAGCTAAATAAGACTGTTGATAACAATGCTTCCACAGCAGCTTTCAGAGCGCCTTCTGGCAATCTAAGCGCTAGCTGACTTAGTTACAGCTGGACTTATCTGTGTCCTGCAACCTCCAGCAATAAGGCCTTACTGTCTAGGTCTGATGGGTAGCCAACCTCAGTGGCAATTGCCTGTATTGAACTCAGATGCTTTCTTGACCGACTGCTTTTATGGAGTAACCTACCACTGGTACTGGGATTTCCATTTAAGTGGCCTGTGATGTGGTGGTTAGTTTTGTCAAGTTGACACAATCTAGAATTGCTTGAGAAGAGTTACAATAAGGCATCGCCTTGACCAGATTACCCTGTAAGCATGTCTGTGTATCTTACTTGCCTTAATTGATATGGGAAGACTCAGTGTGAAAGTGGGTGACAACCGTTTCCTGGCACTGTACAGGACTATCTTCAGAGGCAAACTGCAGCCATCTTCAGGAATCTAGCTGGACCTGCTTCCCACAGACCATCATAGCTGGGCTTTTGTCTGTTGGAAGGGGGTGGTGAGAACCCTCATCTGAGGATCCAGCCTTCCTGTCCAACCAGTTGGATACAATATTGCCCTAAGTGCATGTGGCCATGAGTGGGGGTGGGTGGGCATAGGGGTGGGGCCTCTGGGACAGGCCAAAGAGGATCCAGATGGGAAAGGTAGAGGGGCATCATCATCTCTGATGGGTGAAGGCTTTCCAGGGGCATCCACATTCCTCTAAATAACCCTCACCTATGCCTTGTAAGGAAACCCAACAAGCTCATTGGTTCCCCAAAGTGGACTTCGGTGGAATTGTGCCTTGGTTTGTTAGGACCTTAGGAGTAGGGTAAATGTTACTTATGTCTCTTCCTGGGAAAGGATTTTAGCAACACTTGGTTTGGGGGCCTGGACTCTGTAGGAGTTGCTTTGCTCTTGGATGTGTTGTGAGTACCTGCCTTGATCCAATCTCCTTCTCCTCCTCCTCCTCCTCTTCTTCTTCTTCTTCCTCTTTTGTTTTTTCAAAACAGGGTTTCTCTGCAGCCCTGGCTGTCCTGGACTCACTTTGTAGACCAGGCTGTCCTCGAACTCACAGAGGTTTGCCTGCCTCTGCCTCCTGAGTGCTGGGCTGCCTTGGCTTCTTTCAATGATGGATTATCACCTAGACTTATAAACCAAATAGCCCCTTTCCCCCAGATTGCTTTTCTGTGGGTATTTATCATAATAATAGAAATGAGACCAGAACATAAGACCTTGGACTTTACCTACCAACACAGGGTGCCCTGTTAAATTTTACTTTTTAAATTAGTTTACCAGCCAGGCGTGGTGGCCCACACCTTTAATCCCAGCATTTGGGAGGCAGAGGCAGGTGGATCGCTGTGAGTTCGAGGCCAGCCTGGTCGACAAAGCAAGGCCAGGATAGCCAAGGCTACACAGAGAAACCATGTCTCGAAAAACCAAAAACCAAAACATATATATATATATATGTGTGTGTGTGTGTGTGTGTGTGTGTGTGTGTTAACCAAGTATTAGATTTTATTTTTTTGAGACAAAGTTTCTCTGTGTTATCTTGGCTGTCTTAGACTCACTTTGTAGACCAGGCTGGCCTTGAACACACAGCAACCCACCTACCTTTGCCTCCCAAATGCTGGGATTAAAGGCATGTGCCCCCATGCCCTGCCTTTTTTTTTTTTTTTTTTTTTTTTTTTTTTTTTTTTTTCCTTTTCCTTTTTTTTTTTTTGAGAGGATTTCACTGAGCTGTGCCAGCTGGGCTTGAACTTACCTCTGTAGCCAAGAAGGCATTTGGCTTGTCCTCCTGACTCTGCCTGCTAGGTCTCTGCAATGATAGGTTTGCACTCATATGCTGATTTCAAGCATTGTTTCTACTCCATTTTCCACTGATATGAGACTACATTTGTAATTACAAATCCTTGAGCATGGTGCTCAGATTTGACCTTCTGTTTAAATATTCAGATAAGCAGGCAGATGTCATATAATACATTTGGTGTGTTAATTTTCTTAAACTGAAAATTCATTAGAAATATAACTAAAAACAGTATATTCAATATATTGCTTACATTTAATATATTGATATTCAGAAAATATTTTTCTATGGCCATAGTCAATATTAATCTTTTTTTTTTTTTGGTTTCTTGAGACAAGGTTTCTCTGTGTAGCACAGGCTGTTCTGGACTCACTCTGTAGACCAGGCTGGCCTCGAACTCACAGTGATCCCGCCTGCCTCTGCCTCCTGAGTGCTGGGATTAAAGGCATGCACCACCACACCTGGCCTAATATTAACCATCTTTACATGTTGGGAACTTCCAATTAATAGATTATAGTAGTCAGAGAAAGCTTACTATGTCTTTTGTTAAATTTTTCATAAATGTCTTTTATATAATCTCAGTACCAAGTATAAAAATCCACATGAGGAACTTAATATGTCTTTTTTTATGTAAAATAGCAGCAAGCACGTTCACTTTCTGCAATAGATAGTATTTAAGTGAGAAAACTAAGGCCCCCTAGGAGTTAAAGAGCTAGCTCAGCCAAGAAAAGGCTGCAGGCAAGCTGAATTCAATATGATACACATCCTGAGTGTGTCCGTCTCTGTGTCTAATGGGTCAAACTTCAGGCATGCACTCATTCTGCAACGGTTCCTAGAGCTTGTGTGCCAGGCACCAAACAATCCATATGGCACCAGCACTTAGGGCCCTGTCAAGAACTTCCTCATGTTGAGACATCTCTCCAAGCCTGGCTTTGTCAATGGAAGACTCACATCTTCTGGGTTCTGGGATAGTTGTTGATGCTGTGTTGGCATCAGACTATTTATATACCCCACGGTTCCCTAGCTAAGGCCATGCATTCACGGCAAAAACAGAACGTTCCAGCAAGCGCCGACATTCTGAACCCTGCAGCACCTCACAGACTCGGCCTCTGACCTGCTTTTTGTCTGTCTGCCCCACTCCAGTCTTCCCACAGTTCCAACTCATAAAACCTCATCTCCAGTCACAAATTCCAGGCCCAGCCTCACCCATTCCAGCTTCAGACTGGGAGGAGCCAGGACAAAGTAAGAGGGTGGATTGTGGGGGACTGGCGTTGAAGCAATGCCTCAGACTATCTGAGTCTGGGAAGGGGGTGATGAGAGGGCAGGGAGGAGTTGAGTAAACCGTGAAAAGGTGGGGTAGTACCAACTCATGAACAGAGAGCTGACACATATCTAAAGAGCCCTAGCTCATCCCTGCTCTTTCTTTGTAAAAGATGAGGCTAATAGGAAGGAGACTATATTTCCTGCATAAGATGAAACCCTTCATGGGGTTTGTCTTAGGGTTTCCATTACTGTGAAGAGACATCATGACCACGGCGACTCTTATAAAGGACAACAGTTAATTGAGTCTGGGTTACATAGTTCATTATCACCATGGCAGGAAGCACGGCAGCACGCAGGCAGACATGGTGCTGGAGAAGGAGCTGAGAGGTCTCCATCTTGATCCAAAGGCAGCCAGGAGGAGACGGGATTTTCACACCGGGCAGAGCTTGAACACAGGAGACCTCAAAGTCACACTTCCTCTAACAAGGCCACACCCACTCCAACATGGCCACACCTCCTAATAGTGCCACTCCCTATGGGCCAAGCATTCAAACATGAGTCTGTCCATGTCAAACCTATTCAAACCACCGCAGGATTGCTTTTCCTATACTTTTAAAGAGGCAGTTCAGGCATGGCGACTCATGTTTGTGATCTCACACAAGGGAGGCTGAGGCAGAACAATCAGAGTTCACATTTGTCCAGCCCTGGGCTACATAGCAAGACCCTATATACCCCACCTAAAAGGGGGTGGGAGAAGGGAAGAGGAAAGAGTGAAGAGAAAGGAAAGGGGAAAAGAAAAAGTTACATAGCAACAGGGAGAGAGAGATGTACAGACAAGGCAAATTTGGACTTCTGTCTCAATGACAGATATTTCTATTCTTTAGATAGCTACTGAATTTTTCAAATTTGAAAATTACTATAATGTGTTATAGTTTGAGCATAAAATGCCCTCCAATGGCTCTTGTGTTTGAATACTTGAACGCAGACTCCGGTACTGTTTTGAGAGCATCATTATAGACATGAGGCCTAGTCGTCAGACATAAGGAGCGAGGCTTGAGAGTTTGGGCTAGCTCTACTTCTGCCCAAGCTCTCTGGTGGAGTCGCAGTGGCCCTGCTTTCTCCTTCATGAAAGACCACTCCCCTTAAAAATGAGTTAGATCATCCTTCTTTAAGTTGTTGTTGTCAGGTTATTTTTTCCACAGAGTAGAAAACTAATACAATGTGCTTTCTTCTGTTGGTTTCCTTGATCATAGCTTCTTATCACACCAATAGGACAGTAGTTAAGACAACAAGCATCTAAACAATGATGGAAAATGGCGGCCAAGTTTACACGCCCGCATCTGTGGTTTCCAGTCTCCAAATGTACTGCACCTGTCCCCTCATGTGGCGAGATTGCATCACCTCCTATATTGTACGTTGAGCTTTCATTTTTTTCCCCCAAAAGATGTTACAGGGAGTTGGAGTCATGACCATCATAATGGGGATACGTGGCAGCAAGCAGGCAAGGTGCTGGAGTGAGTGGTATGTGAGAGCTCACATCTTGATTCACCAGCTGGAGGCTAACTGGAAATGGCATGGCCTTTCGGAAACTTCAAAGGTGGCCCTCAGTGTTGTGCCTCCTCCAACAAGGCCACACCTCCTAATCCTTCCCAAACACACCAAGTTGTGGAAGGAATCTCTTGTGTCTGCATGGAAGCATCACCTGTCAGTGAACAGCTAATGGCCTGTTAGCTGAGGCAGGAGATAAGGAGGTTGGAGACAGAGAAGGGGTTGGGGGGCGGAGAGAAGGGAACTCTGGGAGATAGTCAGAGGCAGAGATTCCTCACAGGACTCTGAAGAAGATGGACATATGAAACTGAGCAGATGTAACCAGTCATATTACAGAACTTAGAATAGAATAAATGAGATATTGGCTATGAGCAAGTCAGGGAGCATGCCTAGCTATATTGGCCTAGGCTTTTGTAAATATATTTAAGCCTCAGAATTGCTATTTTGGGAATTGGGGTGTGGGAGGAAAAACATGCGTTTACATGAAACACTCAAGCATAGGAGCCTATGGGAGCTACTTTCATTCAAACCATTCCACTTAAAGGGGAAGGACATTGGATCAGAAATTTAGGAGGAAAGGCTTTTGTTTTCTCATTCCTACTTGACATTTGCTCTTTCCCAGGTCTGAGAATGGATGGTATACATTGCTTATTTATTAGAGAGGAGGGAGGGAGCTGAGGGATGGGCTACTCTCAAAGTCACGTACTGTGCTTAGATGAGCAGTGATAGGCCTAAACCTTGGATAAAGCCTTGAACAATTTAGGCCTTGGTTTAGCTCTCTATGACTCTGAGACAGTGACATCTCCTCTACTGTCAGTTGGGAACACACTTTCCTTTTCCTAAGTGCTGTTCAGAGTGACTCCATAATAGCAGGGGTCTAGACCAAGGCACCCGTTCTCAGCTTTCAAAAGCACACTATAGCAACCTGGAAAAACTAGAAAGAAACAAAATAAAACAACAACAACAAAATGACATCGGAATATTTACTTTCATCAGACTTTTAAAAGTCACTACATGGTTCATATGGACAGTTGGGGTGCAGATGCCTGTCAATTAATTTTCAGGATGCTTAGTTCTCAGTTAGACTATGATAGTTCCTAGATTTAAGCCAGCCTTCTAAACAACTAAGCAAATAAAGTCATGCACGTTTCTCCCTTCAGCTATGACTGACAGGATCCTGGCAGTTAGGATTGCTGCCCCAAGCTGGCTGGCACAGTGTGAAGGCATTACTCCAATAGGAACAAAACACATGTTCAGTTGGTTTTATTGCATTTTATTTCCAGTTATCTGCTCCCCTACACACCAGCCTCCAAGGAGGAGAATGCTACTCATGGCATTCTCTCTCCTCTTCATTTCAGATGTGAGATAGAAATAGACACTTGAGGTCATAGCATACCTATGCCAGGCACCTGGCATAATGTCTGTAAGGCTGCAATGGGTAGGGATGGCAACATTGAAAATTATGACAAATTATTTTAAAATTAATTTATTTATTTTTATTTTATGTGCACTGGTGGTTTTTTGAGTTACAGACAGTTGTGAGCTGCCATGTGGGTGCTGGGAATTTGGAAAAACAGTCAGGGCTCTCAACCGCTGAGCCATCTCACCATCCTATGATACGTTCTTAATGAATAAGAAGTGCTTGAAGCCTAAATCTGTGTGGTTCTGGCAGCTCACAGAGGCTGATACTCAAGACAAGCTCTGCATCTTCCACCTGTACTCAAGTCATTTGGATTCTCTTTCTCCAGATGCCTGGCTGTACAGATTCTCAGCCTAGGAGATTAATTCCCTTCCTGCCATTTTGCAGGACACATTTCCCCCTCTGCTTGTTACAAATGTTTATAACCCATTCCTCTCAATGTAAATCAAAAGGCAGAGCCCAGCAGGATATGGGGTGCTTTCTGTAACTGTGTACATTTGTGTCGCTAAGCGCTAAACACCAAAGGCACACTGAAGCCTGTTCCTGGTTTTCATCTAAACGCCATGTCACACATATTTTCTGAAATAAGAAAAACAACACCACATTCTTCTCTTACCAGATGGCTCTTTGTCCCCTTGTTCTTAAAGTGGATGGTTCATGGCTGACCAAAGCCCAGGTATCTGCAGCTGCTGTCTCCGAGCTCCTCTCATGCTCTGACCACTGCAGCACCGAGAGCTTTACAGGCCTGCTCTTATTTCAGCTTCACACGGACAGTGCTGCTCTTCCCATTCCACAGAAAAGCAAACAGAGGTAGACAGTGATTGCCTTTGCACCTGGACCAATTTCCAAACTTAAGTTCTGGTTTCATTTCTGTTGCTGCGATAGAATACACTGACGGAAAGCAATTGAGGGGGAAAAGGCTTATTTGACTCACAGTTCTAGGCCACAGTCCATCATCGCGGGAAAGGCAAGGTGGCAGTGACTTGAAACAGCTGGTCACATCTACAGAAAAGAGTAGAGAGAGAAGCGATGCACACGAAGGTACGCCAAGCTAGCTTGCTCTACCCTTTCTGGCTTGTTTTAAGACAGGGGTTCTCTGTGTGTCTGGCTGTCCTGGAACTAGCTCTTAAGACCAGGCTGGCCTCAAAACTCACAGAGATTCACCTGCCCCTGCCTCCCGAGTGCTGGGATTAAAGGCGTGTGCCACCATTGTCCATCTCTCTCTACCCTTTCTTAAGCCAGGACCCAGGTGGGGTCACCCGTATTCAGGGTGGGTCTTTTTATCTCAATGACCTCATCTAAGAAAATCCCTCACCAGCTTGCCTGCAGGCCAAGGGTTTCTATTCAATTCTTTCTTGAGCCCTGCTTCTCAAGTGGTTCTACAGCATGTCAAGTTGACACTTAAGAAATTAACAATCACAGAAAGACACCCAAACACCTGCTGCCACAGGTGCCAGCCACTACAATGGATGAATGTGTGTCAGAGAAAAGAGAAAGATGGAGTTCACAGTGGAGAGACAGAAGGGAAAGTGGAGCCAAGAGGTTTATATGCTGTGGAGAAAGGTGGAACTGGAGACTTGACGGCATTGAGGAACAGGCAGATATGATTAGGCCACAGTGAGATCCTGGCCTGGGATGCTGCCAAGGACCATTTCTGGGTCCATAGTCCTGCTGAAACTGGGTTCTGTGCCAATGTCTTGGCCCAAGTTACCACTAAAAGCCAAATCCATGGTCTGAGCTGCCACTGGAGACCATATAGATATCTGAGGGCCATGTTGCCCAGGCAGGACATGCTGATTTGAGTGGCGTGCACTGCCACCTGAGGTCATGGGGATGTTGGGCCCAGGTTGCTACCAAGAGTCATGTCTGGGTCCGTGGTTCTATGGCAGCCTGGTTCTGTTTTGATGTCCCAGGCACTTGGTACCACCAAAGGCCATGCAGATGTTTCTGGTCTGGACTACCACCTGAGGCACTGTGCTGAGCTGCCCTTGCTCCTTACCTGGTGGTGGGGGTGCTGGTGAGCAGACCCTTGAGGTCATGAGAGTAGGAGAGCTGGTCCTGCCCCTCACTGGCTTCAGGCTCTGGTAGTGAAGGCAAAGGAGAGACTGCCCCGAGGATATGAGAGGAGAGATGACCCTGACCCTTGCCAGCTTTAGCACTGGGTGAGCTAGACCTGGAGAGTTCTCCCTCATGGTGTGGGTGAAGGACAGCTGGAAGCCTGGCCAACTCAGCTACCTCCCAGGCCCAGATCCAGGGCTTTGAGTTGCCTTACCCCAACATCTACCCATCTATGAGCTGCTGGAGCTCATGAAGGAGCTGGTCTATAGACCCATAGCTGCAGGATCCCCATGACACAGGGCAACAACAGGGTATCTGGGAGGAGTCCTGGTCAGGTCCAGTATTGATAATGTAGCAGAAGCCAGAGGCCTTGAAGCAGACCAATGACTCATTGCAGTGAATATCTGCAAGTAAAGATATGTAGACAAAGGGTATACTGTGTGACACGCTCAAACACATTGCATCTTCCATGACAAGATGTTTTCTTTTTTTTTTTTTTTAATTTATTTTATCTTATTTTGTGGGATAGGTTGTAAGGGCAGAGAGTAGATAGAGACAGGGAGATGAGTGGGATTGGGGTACATGATGTAAAATTCACAAAGAACCAATAAAGTTTAAGAACAACAATGACAACACCCTAACAATCACATTGGGAATTACCCATTAAGATTTTTCTTACCAAGAGATAGACACATCCATCGTGCTTGAGATCTCTTTTTTGGTGTGTAAATGCATGCGTGTGTGTGTGTGTGTGTGTGTGTGTGTGTGTGTGTGTGTGTGTGTGTAGTACGCATGTGTGTATGTATGCATGTCCATATGTGTGTGGGGTGCAGGTGCACATTTGTGTAGGTCTGAAGTTGAGATCAGGTATTTTCTTTGATTACTCTCTACTTTGTATCCTGAGGCAGGGCCTCCCGCTTAACTTGGAGCTCAGCGTTTCCAGCTGTTCTATAGTCTAGTCCTGGACTTCTCTGCTCTCTCTCCCAAGTGCTGGAAGTACAAGTGGCTGCCACACATGCCCGGCTTTTATGTGGCTTCTGAGGGTCCAAACTTTGGTGCTCACAGTTGTATGCCAAGTGCTTTATCACCTCAGCCTCTGTAATCACTTAACAATGTAGAAACACACACGTATTTAGTCACAATGCTTCGTGAATACCTAATGTGTCAAGTCACATGGTAACAAGGAGGGCTGTGGAATTAGTAAGGCAGACACGAGCCCTCACTCCCCATAGACCATAGCCTCACTAGGACTCAAAGAACTCTAAAATACACACAAAGCAACAGCAGCTGACAGGTGGGAGCAGATAGCAGGCTGAGAAAGCAGGGCAAACTCCAAAGTGCTTCCTGTGTCCTGGACATTGATCTGACATTCTCCCTTGGTTGTTTTTAATCTGTTTCACATCCGTCCTTCCAGCTTGGCATAATCACTTCCCCATTTTACAGAGAAGCAGGCTGAGTACGGTTGAGATGGGTAACCTGACCTTGATTACATCCCAGATGAGACTTCTGCTGCCAGTGCTGAAGTAAGCTAGAGACTCTGCTTGCCATCTTGTTAGAAACAACTACAATTAGCCTAGGTGTCATACAAACCTAAGGAAAAAAAAAAAAAAAAAAAGACCTTGAAACATTTAAGAGTTTCACAATGGCCAGGCATGGTGTCACACACCTTTAATCCCAGCACTCGGAAGGCAGAGGCAGGTGGATTTCTGTAAGTTTGAGGCCAGCCTGGTCTACTAAGTGAGTCCAGGACAGTCAAGGCTACACAAAGAAACCCTGTCTCAAAAAAAAAAAAAAAAAAAAGAATTTCAGAGTTTCAGTATGGTGGAGCACTATTTGGCACAAACTTTAGGTAAATCATCTACCTATGAAGTTGAGATTCCACAGAGCTCTGTCCTCATAATGTCTAATGATGAACCAGAAAGTAATATACCCCCAAAGGAAATCTTCTGGGATCTGAAGGTCAGAGGGCACTAAACTCCCAGACCAGAGACACTAGACTGGAACTAAATAAGTCAACTTGCCCCATCTGCAGCTGAAGTTCACAACATAAATTCTGAATAGTCCAGAAAATTTTAAGTTAGGAACTTATTTCAAGTTGCCCCAGACCAGTAAAGCTGTTGGGAACTTAGCAGCCCATAGCTCGCATAATTTCCCCAAACTGCTCTCCAAGGGAAAATGCATAGTTTTCAGAAATGAATCAACAAATGATCATTCAAGGAGACCAGGTTTTTCAAAGTGCAAAGGAACAAAGAGGAAAATAAGACATGCCAGGCTCTCAGTTCTGAAATTATCCCTGGCCTCATTTTTATTTTTTATTTTTTATTTTTGCAAAAGAAGCCTTCTAGATCAAAATCAAGTCAACAAACAAATAGATAAGTTTGACAAGTAATTAAAAAAACACACACACACACAAGAGAGAAGATATATTTCTAACTGATAACTTAAAGAAGAACTTGGCGATTGTAACACGGGCCTCAATAGATGTGCTCAGCATTGCACGGGGCATGGCCAGTGAGAGAATCGGGGAAGCAGAATATACATTTGGAGAAATTATATAGAACGGAGGACACCTAGCGAAGAAAAACAGCAAGGCTGCTAAAAGACACAGAAGGAGCTGGAGTTGTTGCTCAGTTGTGGAGAATGTGCTTGGCCCAAGTGAGGCCCTGTGTTCGGCTCCCTAGCACCAGACAAGCAAACAAAATGAAGCAAAAATTCCCCACGAATGCCCCACATTGCCTCATCAGAGTTGCAGAGGGGAGAAGGAGAAAACTGGGCTAAAATATGAAATGTAAACCATATCCTGAGAACAAAAACAAAAAACAAAAAACAAAAACCCTTGAAAAGAGCTTAAGTGGGCACGGGTAAGGCTGCTACACAACATGATGAGACATTTTTTGCTGCTGAAAATGCCTTGGCTGAAGGGGGAAAAACCAAAATATTCTGTATTTCAGGCAGTGGGCTGCTTGGGCAGAGGGAAAGTGCTTTCTAATTCCTATAGAATAAACAGTGACAGCTCTGGCCCTGTCATGATGGCTTTCACTTTTTGCATTTCGATTATATAATAGAAATAATATAGGGAACCTATATTATAGGGAATCTATTTTTCTTCCAAAGGTCAGTCTTCCATCAAAAGGGAACACTGCTGAGAAACCAAACAACTTCCCCCCACCCCAGTGCAATCTGTCTCATGTAGCATTGATTATAGCCAATTTTAGCCCGGGATCTGGACTCTCTATTTTCTGCAGAGGTTGGCTTCTGTCTTGCTTTATAGTTATTTTTCTTTTCCATCAATCCAGAATTCCATATTCTATTTCACCTTAGTGGGGAATGTAATATAATACACACCTCGCTTTGCTTTCTGAAGTATGTAAGATATCCTCTCTGACAATCACATCCAGAAGGCAGTCATTGCTCATGTCTCTGTGTATTGGTGGAAGTCCCTCACCAAAAGGGCAATCCGACGTCATGTGAGTTACAGTGTATGAGGGGTGACGATTACACCGATAGCTCACCTTGAAATACGACAGAGGGCAGAGTTGAGATCATTCGCAACGTACAGAATAGGAATTAGTAGTGGGAAATAAAGCCTTTTATGAAGTGCTAATTATGCATAAGGGAAATGAGGCAGGAAGTTGATCTCACTGCTGTCAGACAGAAGGCAGGAACAGAGGCAGAATAGGCAGTCCCTGATCTCTGTATTTGGACTTGCCCTTTACAGGGACAGTGTTACAGCAGTAGAGCCATGGATCCCAGGAACAGAGTTTGTGAGGATTCTGCTGAGCTAGGCCAAGAAAAGGGGGAAAATGACTTCAAGCTTCCAAATGATCTGGGAACTCTCCTGCAAAAGACCAGCAATGTGAGGCTGGGGAGATGGCTTGGTCTGTAAAGTACCTGTCAGGCAAGTGTAAGGACCTGAGTTCGGATCCCCAGCACCCATGTAAAAAGTTAAGTTTTGGAGTATGTAAGCCCAGCATTGGGGTTAAGGACACTTGCTGCTCTTTCAGAGGTCTGAAGTTTGATTCCAAGCACCAATACCAGGCAACTCACTATAGCTCCAGGGAATCCAACGTCCCTTTCTGGCCTCTACAGGCACCTATACTCATATGCACAAAGTGCAGGGGCTGGGGTGATGATGGCTCAGTGGGTAAAGTGTTTGCTGAGAAAACACTCATATGACGTCATGTTTCCAGGTGTAGCAGGCCTCCTGTCATCCCAGTACTCAGAAGGGAGAGACAGACTGTCCCCGGACAAGCTGGGGAGCCAGACTATATGAAAATGACCTTTGAAGCTGGGCGTGGTGGCACATGGCGTTTATTCCAGCACTTGGGAGACAGAGGCAGGTGGATCACTGTGAGTTCGAGGACAGCCTGGTCTTCAAATCGAGTCCAGGACAGCCAAGGCTAAGACAGAGAAACCTTGTCTCGAAAAACCAAAAAAGAAAAAAAAAAAAAATGATCTTTGAGTTCAAGTGAAAGATCTTGCCTATACACATGTGTGCATGCAAATACACACACACACACACACACACACACACACACACACAGAGAGAGAGAGAGAGAGAGAGAGAGAGAGAGAGAGAGAGAGAGAGAGAGAGAGAAACAGGTTTTACATGCAGGCATGCATACTACACACCTAAATATACCAATTAAATACATAAGGTGGAACACAATAGAGGAAAATATTGGATCTTAAATCTCTATGTGCATATATATGCACCCACACAACACACACAAACAACCCCCCAAAAAGACCACACGTATGTGACCCCCGCTGATCAGATCAGAAGGCAGTTTGCATTTGTGTGCCATAGCCACCGTCAGGAACAAAAACACATAGTTGCAGCAGATCAGGACTCACTTCCAGCATCTCAAGGAAACTGCAGGGAAGAAATGCTTTTGCTGAAGAAGGGATGGCAAATTGAATTAATTACATAGTGCCATTAGCACTAATTAAAGATGTGCAGTGCATCACTGGTATTTTCCTATTTAGTGTGCTCTCAGCGGCTAATTTTCCTTCAGCAAACACAGAAAATATTAATAAAGGCTTTCATCAAATCACTGTAAATGCTGGAGCCCAATTCTTGCTTTCTGATGTAGCTGAAAGCCCTTAGCCTCTCAATTTACCTTTGATGGGAAAAGGTTGAACCTTTTTGTATTTAGATTTAAAAATGATCAACCCATTAGCAAGATATATCCAATCAGGATCATCTTACTCTTTAAAAATAATACATTTTTTATCTGTCCTTTGAGAATTAGCACTGCATTCACCCCTCCTCCCCTAACTCCTTCAAGATGCCCTCCATGTTCCCTCTCAACCTCATGTACTCTTTTTTTTTAAAGTGTATTTATTTATTATTATGTATACAGTGCTCTGCCTGCATGTACACCTGCAGGCCAGAAGAGGGCATCAGATCACATTATAGATGGTTGTGAGCCACCATGTGGTTTCTGGGAACTGAACTCAGGACCTCTGGAGGAGCAGTCAGTACCCTTAACCTCTGAGCCATCTCTCCAGCCTCAACTTCATGTTCTCTTAAAACAACAAAACAAAACAACAGCCAGGTGCAGTGGGGCACGCCTATAACCCTACCACTCCAGGAAGGCAGAGGCAGGCAGATCTCTGTGAGTTCGAGGCCAGCCTGGTTTACAAATCGAGTCCAGGACAACCAAGGCTACACAGAGAAACCCTGTCTCCAAAAACAACCAACCAAACAACCCATTGCATCCAATTAGTGCTGTGCGTGTATGACTGGGTAAGAAGCCATCTACCAAGGGTCCCATGCCTAAAGTAAACTGACTTTTTCACTCCCGGTGGCCATTGACTGTCAATAACTTCTCGGTTGGGTGGGGCGCTTGTGTGCCTCTCCTCCACCGATACAGGAATGCTGATTGGCTTTATCTTGTACAGATCTTGTGCAGGAAGCCGCAGTGGCTGTCAGTTCGTGATTGCAGTGGTCCTCTCGTGTAGAGAGCACACTATTTCACCCCAGACTTCCCTGACCTTTGCCCTTTCCATCCCCCTATTCCACAATGTTCTCTGAGCTGCAGAAGGAGAAGATGTAGTGTAGATGTCCCATTACAACTACGCACTCCACAGACACTGGGTTTCTGCATCTTTGACCAGTTGTGAGTCTCTGCATAAGGATACTGCTCTGATAAAGATGGAGAGCTACACTAACCTATGAGTCCAGAGATCAGTATTTAGAAGGCAGTTCCATACTATGTTGATTTCATAAAATAATAGCAGCAGGCTCTCTGCGAGGGCCTAGACTCCCCAGCCTCAGGCTCTTAGCCATATTAGCCCTATCAGGCATGAGTTTCTTCCTGTGAACTGTTGTCTTACTGTCTTATCTGCTACTTCACTTTTCCTGAAAAGGACAAAACCAAGAGGTGAATCCACAGTTCTTGGGTCCTATACCAAGTGATGGAGGAACAACAGGACAAAACCTTGCTTAAAGGTGCAGCAGTGAACAGAAAATAGCTGCTTTAACTAAACCACAGGGCTTAATCTGCAAAGGGTTCAAGTAGTCGACTGTGAAATGTGCAGTTGAAGCAGTTAGGAAAAACATTTCACTCATTTCAAAATATTTATGTAGTACCTGTGATATACAAAACACCATTGCAGGTATTGAGATGATGAAGAGAAATAAGAAAAACATCATTGCCCCTTTTGGGGGGGGGGGGAGGTTGGGATAGAAACAACCTTACCAGAACATTCCAAAGACGTAGCTATCTTTGAAATACCCTTCTAGTGTGGGTTCCTCTGCATAGAATCCCTTTTGTTACACTAGAGAGACAGAGAAGGAAACATCTTCCCACCCCTTTAGCCAAGAGAAACCTTTCCCCAGGAAGAGTCGTGTGAGGCAGCTGTTTGCTCTGATACTCCGCAGCAGTGCAAGGATACGTGGCCATATTAGGCTCACTTTTTTTTTTTTTTTTTTTTTAAATCAGGGATCACCGGTTAACCTTTTGGCAAATGATTAACCAACATGTTTGCGTTTTATCAACAATATAACAATCATAAGCTCTTCTTGCTGTCTGATGTGTGGGTCAGAAGTCAATAGTGGCTTTGAGGCTAGCTGTTGACTTATACAGTCAATATTCCTTGGCCCTTGGTGGAAATAGATGCCATTCTTGTTCACAACAGTTAGTATGAGGTGGCTGCTACCTGGAGCGTAAGCTCAATTGTACAACAGAATTGCAACTGCACGGTGTACACTTCAGGCATCTGGTTTCACTCAGCAGCAAGATTAATTGCTTCTCGAAAAAATATGTTGACTTTGCCACCACCTTAGTCAGTATTCACTTTGGAATCAATAATGAGAGTCAAAACTTTCAAGGTGGAACTCAAAGCCTGCAGATTAAAGAGGCTTCAGTATGGGAGGAACTCAAACAATGCAACGAGGAAGTGGAAAAAAATAACACGTTGCTTTTCAGGAGCAACCATTTTTGTTTGCAAAACCTGAGTCAGGATTCTCGATGAAGCCAACCAAGCCGGGCCTGCCTTGCATGATTTTTTTTTGCAGAAGGAAACAGACATTGGTTGCCCAATTCAGTGGATTATGCAATGCCTAGTGAGGGGAAACCAACGGGAGTAATGTTGGTTAGTTACACTTTTATTAATAGCATTCATTAAGCATGCCAAATGTGTGGTATACATGCTACTCATCACAGGAAACTTCCTTTCCATTGCAGACTGAAGAGAAAGATCCTCAGGACCCAAGATCCTTTGCCAGCAGTTCAGCATACCAGCCAGTGCAGCTGGAGCCAGGGTTCAAGCCTGAGGGAAGTGCGGTTGCTAAGCCTTCTGTCTGCCCTGCGCTGTAAGTCTGACTACCACCCATCACTCTGTGAATGGAAAAACACTATAGATGTATGCTTCTCCCACGGTAACTGCACCATGACCATCGGGGGCCTTGTAAAAGGGAGGATTTGATTCAGCAGCCTCCATGTGGAACCAAGATCCTGCTTTCTCAAGAAGCTCCTGGTGATGCCAGTGCTGTGGGTCCATGATCATGCTAAGTGAGAGGTTTCTTAGTGACTTTTATCATTGCTGTGACAAAATCAATTTAAGGAATGGTTTGCTTTGGCTCAAGATTTCCATTGGTGAGAGATTCTGTCTCAAAATATAAGATGGAAGCTGGGCGGTGTTAGCTCATGCCTTTAATCCCAGCACTTGGAAGGCAGAGGCAGGCAGAACTCTGAGTTCGAGGCCAGCCTGGTCTACAGACCAGAGTTCCAGGACAGCCAGGGCTACACAGAGAAACACTGTCTCAAAAAAACAAGATGGAGAGCAACTGAGGAAGTCCTGTGACCTTCACAAGCATGTGTGTTCACTGAAGAAACACAAACCGGGGCATAGGATGTGGCTGAGAACGTAAAATACGTAACAAACAAACATGAGAAACTGAGTTCATATCTCCAGCCCTCACACGCACACACATGCCTGCACACACACACGCACACGCACACAGAGAAACTGAAAGCTTAAAAAAAAAAAAAAAAACAACAACAACCCATCTGTACAACCAGGAAGATTTTACCAAAAACGGCAACAAAAATTAGCCGTATTTGTTTCTGTCAGCTTGCTTGTTGCTGAAGTCTGAAAAGCTGGGCTAGAAGGCAATAGACAGGGTGCGTAGGAGTCATGAAGTAGCTCCCTGCAAGTCCGTGCCATTATGTGCAGAATGATGGGGCCAATACTCTACCGTCCATATACTGGAAGTGCAGCTACAAAGTCTTGAGCTTAGTTTTCCTTTCTCATCGACCCCCTGATCTCACCCATGGTGAAGGGAGTAGGTCCCTAACTAAGCCCTACGTCTCCATCCACGATGAAGAACTCCTGTAGAACAAACTCTCATTGATGCCAGCCTTGCCTCCATGGCTCTTTGAATAATGAGATAATAATAATCAATGAGAGATGTGCCTACAAGATACATTGGAAGGGGTCATGGTCAGAGCTGCTCCGGCCTTTCAGGAGCTATGACCCTGGTTTTCAGCTTATGGCACAGAAAGCTGGTGGTTGGAGGGCTGCGAGGGGTATGGTCAGGCCCCTAATTTAAAAAAAAAAAAATTATTTATGTTATATGTATGGAGGTTTTGTCTGTCTGTATGTTTGTGTATCACAAGTGTGCTTGGTGCCCTCAGAGGCCAGAAGAAGGCATTGGATCCCCTGGGATGGTTGTGAGCCACCATGTAGGTGCTGGGAATTGAATCACAGTCCTAAAGATGAGCAGCCAGTGTTCCCAGACCCCAAGGCATCACTCTGGAGAACTTAAGTTCTCTTGTTCCTTCTCTTCCTTCTTCAAAACAAGGTCATATTGTGTCGCCCAGGCTGGCTTTGAACTCACTTAGGTAACTCAGGCTTGTCTTGAATCGAAGCTCTAGGGCTCAGATTACCATGAATGCAAGATAAACCAGGAAGAGGCACTATTAGCAAAAGCACAAAGGTGCCTCGAAACCTTGGAGCAAAGAAAGGAAAAGATTTGGGAATCCTCTTTAAGTTTCATTTCAATCTCTAATGCCAAGTTTTAGTTTGTCTTGGGAATTTGGGTTTAATCAGAAGTGTTTCCCCAGAAAACAGAGCTTGGGAAATTGGAATTGGTAAGTAAATGCTTAGTTTGGTTTCAAGAGGGGGAAAAAATCCAGTCTCAAAGGGAGTCCATGGCCAACTGGAAATTATGAACAGATATAATGAATAGCATCATAAATGATAAAGCAGGAAATATCCTCATCAATGAGCCCTGCCCTTTGATTTCTGTTCTCGAAGGCAAGCTTGGCATGTCTAGAAAAGAAAGGAAAATTCAGTATATGAATGTGGGAAACCTTCGCCATCAGACTTGCTGCTGGCCTCCGTCCCACTGTGTAGTTCAGCATTCAAGGATGCAGACTCCAAGCCCCTTCATGGCCATGTTCTCACACAGGGGCCTGGGACCAGGCCAGGGATCTGCATGGTGGTCCTTAGATACTCTGAAGCTTGAGAATCAAGCCCTGAGCAATTTGTAGTCATTCCCACTTGCACCTGAATAAATTTCAGTTTCTTTCCTTATCACAGATGGTATGTTTCTAAGCTAAGGGGGGGGGGGGAACCCATGATTAAACACAGGAGGATATTTTGTAATGACTCTGGGGAAGATTGAATTTGATTTTTTTTTTTTAAATGCCACAAATGGGAAGAAAGGATGCTGTGGCAAAAAGGTTTCTATCAGAGCCCCTCTGCTCAGGGTAAGCCATCATAGACATCATTAGACATTAGACATAGACATTAGAAGACATCATAGAATCAAAGCATCTCCTGTAAGGTGTTTCTATATAACAAGGAGACAGAACTGTCCTTTAAGCCACCCCACTCTCTCAAGTTCTATTCCATTGGGGGAGGGGGTTGGTGAGGTGGGGCGAGGAAGGCCCTTGAAGACGTTTTCCAAATCCAGGCCTTCCAGTGACCTACGTGTGTGTCTGTGAACCCAGCCAAATGCCTCTGAATGCTTATCTTTCCTTTGCCTTTCAGTCACGTGGAGAGAGATTCTGAAGAGGAAGAAATGTCCTTGAACATCCAGCTACCTTCATAAAATCATGTGCTGCTGCTGCTGCTGTTACTGTTGCTTCTCCTCCCTCTTCTTCCTCCTCTTCCTTTTCTCCTTCTCCTCCTTCGTCTTCAAGACAGGGTCACACTGCATAGCCCAGCCTGGCTTGTACTCACCTAGATAACTCAGGCTTGTTTCAAATTTAAGCTTGGCCTGCTTCAATCTCCCAGGTGCTGTGATTATTGGCAGGTACCTCCATGCGCAGCTCATGCTGTTTCTCGATGCCAAAGGCTGTTGACACGGTAGAGCCGATAAGCAAACATTGTTTCCATCAGCCCTTTTCCAAGACTGACAGCAATTTTCACACCAAGTTCCTCATGGGACTTGAAGAATGATCTGAGTCACTCCCTCGGTACTAGCACTACTCAAAGAATACAGAAGATTTTTTTAAAAGCCTGATGTTTCTATTTTCTTAAAGTTTATACTCTTGTCTGGGAGCTGAAACACACACAAAGCTAAAGCAGAAAGCAACAGTAGGTCTTCCGTCTTGGCTGTTACGATGAGTATCAGTCCGTTAACAGACTCCTATGGAGAATCAACAGATCCATCTTCCAAGTCAGCTCAGGTGACAAGACTTCTTTCTGAAAATGCTTTCTCTTAGACTGCATAAGGAGTTTCCTTCCCACTTGGATCCCTTGGGCCACATCTCAGTAAGTAAGGAAATAGATGTATTCTCCATGTGAGCATGCTGTGCATTGTGACCAGAGAGTCCATCTCCAACATGCCTTCCTGCCTGCAATGTGATATATATGCATTCTCCTAAGAAGTGGGGCCTCTATTCTGTTTCTGTGTATATGGGCAGGAGCTAAGAATGACAGCCAGCAGACACATAGCCTGAAGTTGAGCCTTGCAGCACCAGGAAACAGGTTCTGCTAAACCTCAAAAACCTCAGGGCAAAGATGAGTGTGTAGCCTAATTACCATCTTATTTGTAGTCATGGGAGACTCTAGGCAGATGAGCCAGTCAATCTACACATGTGTCTTAAGCCTGACCCAGAGACACTGTGACCAAGATGTGCACTGTTTAAGCAACTAAGATGGCAGAAATTGATGGGCGCGTTGGCACACGCCTGTAATCCCAGCACTTGGGAGACAGAGTCCAGTACATCCAAGGCTACACAGAGAAACCCTGTCTCAAAAAACCCCAGGATAAATAGGGAAGCCACAGCAGCAGGAGTTTGAGGTAGCTGGTAGCATTGCATTCATAATCAAGATGGAGAGGGAGAGGAATGCTTGTGCTGTGCTCACTTTCTCTTTCCCTTTTTCTTTTTACAGTCCAGATATCAGCCTAGGGAATGAATGGTACCACTCACAGTGAGCAGATCTTTCCAGATCCATCAGGTGTGCCTAGATGAGGGTCACCCAGCTGATTCTGCATTTCATCAAACTGACAGTTGAGATTAACCATTTTAGGAAGGTTTTGAGGGTTCCAGTTCCAGCCTGCAGGATCCCCAGATTATGTCCAGCAGACTACAGACAAGCCACGCCACGCCTTCCCAGCCACATCAAAACTAGAGATTTTAAAGATAAAATTATGGCTTGAACCTACTACATGTTGGGGGTAATTTGAATAGCCATAGTAATTAGATCAGATATCAGATATTGGTAATCTCCCCCATATTTTGACTTGCCTTCCTGGGGTGTTTCCTTGACATTCAAAAACTTTCAGTATGGCTTATAACATCATGGCATTGATCTCTCCCAGCTTTTTTTTTTTTTTTTAAATATGAGTTTTTAATTTCTTTGAAATTGTAACATAATTATATTGTCAGGCATGGTGCCTGTTTTCTGGTCTTCCCTGCATAGCTTGTCCTCTACTTCACCATCAATAACAAAGCCATCCCTGGAGCACAGGTAAAATTTAGACTGTCATACATTTATCTATTTCCCCATCCACTAGTTCTACCAGAGCATGGATTCTTCCATGTCATGTGCCTCTATAATGCTGGATCTCCTTCAGGACATCAGTGCTCAGTTTCCTGCCTAGTTCTATAATTTTGCTGCACTAACACTTTTGCCCTTAAAGAATACATCTTCCAGTACCCAAAGGCCCAGATTAGAAAGCCCAGCTTTAGAAAGTAGCATCTCCTTGGAAGGTTTCATAGGAGAGCACCGTGAACTTGATTTGAAAGAGGGACTTGTATTTGGATGAGTAGAAAGAAAAGAAGGACATTTTGAACATAAGAACAGCATGGTAAAGTTATGGGATGTGCAGACAGGGAAGCCTGGCATTGGAAGGACAGAGACGCTCAGGGAAGAGCTGTCTTTTCATGGAGACGTAGCAGCACTGATCTGTCACATCCCTGACTTTAGGTAACCACTGGGTTCCATAGCTCTTGCTTCTCTGCTTGTCTCCAGTTCTTTAATCTAGATCATGTTTGAGAATCCAGGATTTTCATGAATGGAACAATAAGAATTATATAGATTATTTTCTCAGTTAGGGTTTCATTGCTGTGAAGAGACACTTAGAAAGTAAAACATTTACTTGGGGCTGGCTTACAATTCAGAGGTTTAGTCCATTACTGTCATGGCGGCATGCAGGCAGACATGGTGCTGGAGGAGGAGCTGAAGACTGTGTGCCACACTAGGCCTGGCTTGAGCTTCTCAAACTTCAAAGCCTGCCTCCCCAGTAACACAGCTTCCTCCAATAAGGCCACACCTACTCCTCCAATAGACACACACGAGTCTATTAGGGCCATACCTACTCAAATCATAAAGGCACCGCATTTGATCTGTGGTAGGTATGCTGCAGTGAAATTCCAATTCATCACTAGGTAGATTAATTTGACATCTGAAATAAGGTCAACACTGTAAAGCCACAGGTTTAGACTTCTTAAGCTTGGAGGAGCCTTGGGAATAAGGCTGAATACTATGACTAAGGGCTGTTTACACTTGCTGGGATTTGAGGTTCCTGCAATCCTTGGTGTTGTGATGGTAATGAGGCTGACCTCACCAGAACTGCTTGAGGAATACCAAGACCAGCAAGTGCATATAGTAACTGGGAAAAGCTGTGGGCCTGGTTGTTATGGCAACAAATACTGTGCAACTTCTTTGGGAGGTTTTCCATGACATGAAACAACAGGAATCTAGAAGTGTTGAGTTCAGCAACAAAGTCAGACTTTTAGTATGGGGATAGCTTTGCCTTGCAGGCTTCATTCCATGTTAAGCTTAGGGACAGATGAGGAACTATGGAAGGCCCTGAGTCATGTTCCTGAGTCAGAGAAGTGGGTACTTTATAGCGGAGTCCACCTCATCAGTCAGAAGAGTGTGATCATGATGCACAAGCAATACCAAAGTGTCACGCGCACCTTTCGCCGATAAAGGAGACGCAGCAACTCAGGATTCTTCTGACAGCATTTTATTGTACAGCTCTCTGCAGACTGATGGCGAAGGACCCACTCCCCGTAAAATCCCTGGCTTATATAGGAAATATCAAGGCGTAGAGGGACGTGTCCTCCCGTCATTGGTGCTCTAGAGAATACCTAATTAGCATACCGCCTGCGTAAGCGGGTTATGTAAGGGTGACGTGTTTGTGCATGCGCACTGGCCACAAGCACTTCCGTGAAGACTCAGGAAACAGGAAGTCAGCGCCATCTTATAATGGCGGACCGGCTCCCGACAACTCCCCCTTAAATTTCAAATTAAAATGCCAAACGAATGCCATGAAATTACCGATCCAGCCCTCCACTTCCTCAGCAGAGAGCGATCAAGGAAGGCACATGGTCGGAGACCCTGTACACCTGAAGCCCCGTGCAATGGGAACTCGAGCCCTGGGAGGTGTACAGGTCTATCCTGTAGCATCCTGGTGCAATGGGAACCTGTGCCCGTCAGGAATGCTAGAACCAAGATAGTGTCTCAGTGTTTGAGCATGTTAAGCCAAATCTGGGGAGATGCCCCTTGTTTTACAGCAAGCATAGCCTGCGCAAGCACAACTCTGTCACGTTGTTGTTGTTTTTTAAATTTGCAGAGCAACCAAAGACAGAAAACTAGTCCCGCCGCCAACATAAGGCCAAATGACCCCATCCCCACCAGGGTGGGTTCCTGTGTGGCCAGCCAGGCTCTGCGGGAGCCCATATCAACCAGCACTGCCTCCAGCTGGAAGTGCGTGCCCAGCACCGCACAAATGTGGAACAGCTGGTGGCTATGGCCAATATAGTCGAAGCGCCCAGGTGCCAGGCGCTCTCGTCCTTCTTCACTATCCTGGTCAGCCGCACCGGCACCCAAAGTGGATTTTCTTGGTCCTGTGGAAAAACACAAACAGCTCCCCTGGATCTTATTAATATTGGATCCGGGCCTTTCCATTTGTTATCAATTACATCTTTCCATTGGAATCAAGGAGCTAGCTGTCTTAGGTCTCGTTGTCCTCCTTTTATTTTCTATCAACATCACCTTCTCCTCTAGAGGAGGTGCTGATGGTCTACACCTAGGGGCGAATGGCGGATCAACCCCATATCTCTCTGACTCATATTTAGCAGCCTCCTCGTCCAGTTCTATTTGCTCCTCAGGATCTAACTCGTCCTCCTCTGAGGCAGATCCCAAGTCCCCGTCCTCTGAAGACGTCTCCTCAGAGGCAGAAGATTCTACTTTAAGATTTTTAAATTCATCTAAGACGGGATACAGCCCACTGGCTTTCTCTTTCTCTCCCTCCTTCAGTTTCCCTTTTAATTCGGATCTTTTTGATTGAGGTTTCTTCCTTTTCTTTAAACCTCTTTCCTTTTCTGCTTCTGATAGACTATCTTGGTGGTCGGCCAAAGCCTTTTGTCCCTCGCTAACTGTCTCTCTGTATCTTTCATCTTTTATAAGACAAAGGCAACACAGCAAGAGCGGACCGTACCACACAAAAGAAATCATACCTTGCAGAAAAGTGCCTAGGCTTCTCACGCCGTCAGTTCTGAATCCTCTTCCGACGAGCAGTCGGGGGTCCTTCAAGTCGTTCCTTCACCCAGGGGTCGGCAGGTCCCGGGTTTCGGCACCACTTGTCACGCGCACCTTTCGCCGATAAAGGAGACGCAGCAACTCAGGATTCTTCTGACAGCATTTTATTGTACAGCTCTCTGCAGACTGATGGCGAAGGACCCACTCCCCGTAAAATCCCTGGCTTATATAGGAAATATCAAGGCGTAGAGGGACGTGTCCTCCCGTCATTGGTGCTCTAGAGAATACCTAATTAGCATACCGCCTGCGTAAGCGGGTTATGTAAGGGTGACGTGTTTGTGCATGCGCACTGGCCACAAGCACTTCCGTGAAGACTCAGGAAACAGGAAGTCAGCGCCATCTTATAATGGCGGACCGGCTCCCGACACCAAAGCTCATCAGCTTAAAGCCACAGAGAGTATTTCCGGCTCAGGGTTTATTTATGTGATGGGTCACTCACAGGGCTGTGTTCAGATTTATCGTCACATGAGGACACAGCTGGGTGAGAGGAGTCCAACTCTTTGATTTCAAGATTCCCAAGAAGTCCAAAGAAGAAAAGGAAATGCAGTGGCAGGCACTGGCTTTTAGACTTGGCATAAAAGTGACACATGTGGCCAAAGAAAGATATGTAACAAAGGGCTGGAGAGATGGCTCAGAGGTTAAGAGCACTGCCTGCTCTTCCAGAGGTCCTGAGTTCAATTCCCAGCAACCACATGGTGGCTCACAACCATCTATAATGAGATCTGATGCCCTCTTCTGGACTGCATGTCTACATCAGATATATAGAAAATAAATAAATCTTTAAAAAAAAAAAAGATATATAACAAATATCTATTTCAAGACTTGCAAAACTGGACATGAATATCAACTACTAACAGCCGCTGTGTTCTAGAGAACACTTACTCATCCTTAGAGCATCAATGCTGGGGCTGTACATTTCTTTTCATGGAGAACCATCCTAGAAGTTCTAGTGCATTGAACAGCTTCTTTGACTAGATCTACCCACTGTATGCCTGTAGCTGGCTGTGACAACTGAAAATATTTTCAGATATTCCCAAAGGTCCCTTAAAGGAGAGAGGACAAATAGCCCCCAGGTGAAGACCATTGCCATAGGGTGATTCATAACAGAGTCTGTACCTTTCTAGGTGCTTGCCTTTGACTTCTGAGGTTTCTACCACTAACTTGAATAGTTGACCTTGAATAGTTAAATGTCCTTTCTGGGCCTATTGCTTCATAGGTGAAAACAAGGGGCATGATAGTCCTCTCATAGCATTGTTATAAGAGATTCGTTGAGGCAATACAGTATTTTCAAAGTACTTTCAAAAGTACCTGACACATAATAAGTATGTAAAAATAAACCGTAAACAAATCATACCTCTCTTGGAGTGGCCTGAGATTTCGTTTTAGCTCTGGTTTCAGACGTGTTTGTTTTATGCCACAGTGAATAATCTATTTAAACAAGCAAACCACCGATATTTTAGTAATTAAACACACTCGTTCTTTAGTGCCATATGAGTTACCTTGGCTAAGAAAGCCCTGGTTCCATCCCACGGAGTTAGAAATGAGAAGGAACCAGGTGGGTAATGAGGGTGACTCAACGGCTTCTGTTTAATGTATTTTGTTTCTGGTGGGTTTTTTGTTTTTTTTTGTTTTTTGTTTTTCATTTGTGTATGGAAAGATGCTTTTAGAAAGTAAGAACTCAAAGTTGATTCCTTTTTATTTTGATCTTTGCTAAGAGCAAAGAACTCAGGAGGAGTGGGTCAAATATATCTGTTTGTTCTAAACCCAAACATACCAGCCATGGCCACTGAAAGGCAGGAGGTAGGGATAGCCCAGAGGCTGTCTGCTCACAGGTCCTTTAGAATCCAGTGTAGCTACACATGCAGCCTCAGTGCAGCTCTGCACGTTTTTACTCAACACCTATTCATGTGGTGTCGCGTTAGTGACAGGTACAGGCTAACCCACATTAAATGTCCAGTAGGTGATTGTACAACTAAGGACCACATGCATTGGAATCAGCCACTTTTTTAGGGGAGAAAGAAGGAACAAAAACCATTTGACCATCTGGCTCTACATAAGGATGAGGAATGACTGCACCCGTTTTTCTTGCTTCTCAAAAAAAAAAAAAAAAAAAATCACAAAAATGACAGTAAAAGACCTTTTTAAGACATAAACCCGAAGGATGGAGGCCAAAGGAGAGGATGCAGTGGCCAGCATCTTCAGTGAATTAGGGAAGTAGAACGAATTAGCAGAGCCATAAGAGCTGAGTTTTATTCATAACCCAGGACCAAGGTCTCAAAGGCTTCACTCGAATGACTCCAGGTGGATTGAAACTTGAGGGATAAAACAACACTGTTAACCAGGGGAGACTCGCTAGGAAGTTGGTTCAGAGACAGACCTACACATCTTCCCTTATATGTAGTTCCTTCCCTTGGGTGGAAGACTCAGGCCCTTTCCTTGAAGTTAGTCTGTGCATTAAATACACAGGTACTGAAGGTAGAAGAGGAGGGTAATGAATAACCTCATCTCCACGGGATGCCAGACCCCTTCCCCTTTCCTCTGTGAGACAGCAATAGAGTAGCTACCAAGTAAAGAGGAAACGCCTTAGAACACAGGTATGATCAGGTTTCTCCGTTAAATGGTTCAGCCAGGCCATTTCGTGGTGAGGTGAATTGTTGACAGACCCCAGGCACCTGGCCAAAGCTTTTGAAGAACGTTTTATTTCCCAGAGCTTACACATGAATTGACAGCCAGTCTGATTGGCTGCCAATGGAAGCCTCGAACAAGACAGAGGACAGAGCAAAGAAAGAGGAAAGTCAGATTTGTAGGCAACAGGAAGGACAGGACTAGAAGAAAATGTAAAATAAACACCAAAAACTCCAGCAAAATCTCCTTAGAGATAAAGAGGTCATACCATAAATGAGAGCCAACTGTGATAAAAAAGAGAACACTTGAGCAAGAAAAACATCTGTCAGAAATTAAAAATATGAGATCATAAATTATAAATTCAATGGAGCTGAAAGGTTTCCCAGAAAAGCTGACCAAAATGAAATAGGCGAAAAGAGGATAAAAACATAGAAAAACTAGAAGTGCAGGATGCCCATTGTCTGAGTAATAGAAGTTCTCAGGGGAAAAGACCAAAAACAAAGGGAAGAGATCATTGAGTTGAGGTTATTGCCCAATGGTAAATGCTTGCCTGGCACGCAGAAAGACCTGGGTTCATCCCTGGCAAGACAGATAAACAGGAAGAAGAGCACAAAGAAATCATTGAGGAAATAAGTCAAGAAAACTTTACAGAATTTCCTGCTCAAAAGGGCTTATCAAATGTTCACTTATATAAACCCATCACAGAGGCACCAAGTCAGGGAACAGGAAGTGCTCTGGGTTAAAAGAGCAGTTCTCAATTTATAGGTTGTGACCCCTTTCAGGGGAAGCCAATTGACCCTTCCACAGGGGTTGAATATTAGCTATTCTATACATCAGAAATCTACATCACAATTCATAACGGTAGCAAAACTACTGTTATGAAGGAGCAACAAAATAAGTTTATGGTTGGGATCACCACCACATGAGGAACTGTATTAAAGGGTTGCAGCATTAGAAAGGCTAAAGGGACAAAAGCTGATCACTGCAACAAGGTTGGAAATTCTAGTGTCATCGCAGTTCTTGAAAGCAGTGGAAGTCAAGGCGATGTGTACCAATAAGAGACAATTTTAAGGTATGATTATATTTAAATCAGAATTACGTTCTTAGCCAACTCATCAATTAAGTATGAGAACAAATTAAGATATTTTTGAAGTGTAAGGGATGAAAAAAATTACAGTCCCTGAAACATTTCTCTACAGACAATTAGAACAGTTTTGTATACTAAGGCAGCCACTTGCCACAAGTGGCTTGCTTTTTATTTATTTATTTTTTAAGAGACAGGGTCTTGCTATGTGAGCAGTGCTGCTTGGTATAGAATTCACTATCGAGAACAGGTGGGACTTGAACTTACAGCTGTGTGAGTTCCGGGATTATAAACCTGTACTACTATATCTGGCACGATTATACAGAAATTTAAATTTCAATTCTGAGTCACACAACCCACATTTAGTCATCCCCAAGCCACATGTTGCTAACAAGAATCAAACTGTATTATGCAAATTTAAAAAACCCCAACACTCCTGTCACTGCAGAATGTCTATTGCGTAGCATGGGGTCACGCGCCACCAACCTAAGAAAAGCTTTAAATATCACTGATTACCAGGCAACAACACAATAACACTTGCATCATGGTGCCTTTCATGCTTTTAAATCTGAGGTTTTGTGGTTTCTGAAGAGTGCTTACTTTAAAAGTTTCAGTTAGAGAATTATAGACTGAACGCATGTTAAATAGACATGAACAACAAAAACTAAGAGCAAGACAGTGATGGCAGAACTGGGCATGGTGGTGCACGCCCTTAATCCCAGCACTTGGGAGGCAAAGGCAGGGGAATCGATGTGAGTTTGAGGCCAGCCTGGTCTACAAATCGAGTCTAGGACAGCCAAGGCTACACAGAGAGACCCTGTCTCGAAAAACCAAAAATAAATAAATAAATAAAAATTAAAAAAGAAAGAAAGAAAGAAAAAAAGACAGTGACACCAATGACTGCCAATTGTCAAGGAGTCACTTTCCCTCAAACCAAACAATAGATTTCCACCTATTAACTTTCTTTCTTTCTGTTTTGTTTTTTCAAGATACGATTTCTCTGTGTAACAGTCCTGGCTGTCCTGGACTTGCTTTATAGACCAGGCTGGCCTCATACTCAGAGATCCCCCTGCTTCTGCCTCCTGAGTGCTGGGATTAAAGGCGTGTGCCACCACACCCGGCCCTGCACTGACTTTTTGAGTGCACCCCATTTTTTAAGTAACGGGGTGTGATATGGTTGCACAATCACTTCGCAATCACTTACTCTTTGCACATCGACCAGTTGTGGGTCTCTGTATCAATTGCCGTCTACCATAGAAAGAAGGTTCTATAATGAGGGTTGAGAGATGCACTAAATGTGAGCACAAAGGTAAGTCCTTACGGAGCAGTTTGATAGTATGTTCCCTTAGCAGAATAACAGTAGTTTCTCCCGTGGGGCTGGTGACGTAACCAGCCATGGCATGTCTTACTTAGTAGAATGAGGCATGTGTTCTCTCAGGGACAGTGTTTTCTGTCAACTTGATACGAGCAAGAGTTACTTGGGAAGAGAACATTCAGTTGAGAAAATTCTTATATCAGATTGCCGGTCGGCAAGCCTATGGGGGTACTTCCTGGACTAATGACTTGTGTGGGCGGTGCCACCCCTGGGCAAGTAGTCTTTGGTTGTATAAGAGATTGGACCGAATAAGCTACAAGGAGCAAATCAGTAGTGAGGTACAGCCATGATTTTCTGCTTCAGTTTCTCCTTCCAATTTCCTGCCTTAAGTTCCTGCCCTGACTTCCCTTGGTGATAAAGTATGGCTTGAGAGTTTTAATTGGAAAGAAACTCTTTGCTCTACAAGTTGCTTTTGGTCACGGTGTTTTATCCTGGCAAGAAAAGTCTAAGACAAACTCCATCCTGGGGAGCAGGTGTTGAATTCAATCTGTGCCACTGTTGTTCCAGTCTTGCCGGGCCAGTTATTATTGTAGTTTCTGGAGTTCATGGCTGAGTAGTATTATTGCTTACTTTACTCTGAAGGGAGGCCTCTGGGTGAAAAATAAATTAAATGCACGTGTCTAAAGATTCAAAGCTAGCATCCACATGAGAAAGACCATGTGATGTTTGTCTTTCTGGGCCTGAATTGCCTTACCCCAAATGATCCATTTATATGCACATTTTATAATTTCGCTTTTGTTCACAGCTGAATAGTACTCCATTCTGTAAATATACCACACTTTCACTACCTGTTCATTAGTTGCTGGACATCGAGGCTGTTTCTATTTCCTGACTATTGTGAATAGAACAGCAATGGATATGGATGAGCAAGTATGTGTAGAGTAAGCTATGAAATCCTTTGGGTATACACCCAGAGGCTATATAGCTGGGTCACGTGGTAGATCTATTTCTAGCTTTTGGAGGCATTCTTTGCACTGATTTCCATAGTGGTTGTATCAGTTTGCATTCTCATCACTGGTGACTAAGTGTTTCTCTTTCCCCAGATCCATGCCAGGCCAGCATTTGTATTTTGGATCTTAGCTATTTTGACTGAGGTGCATAAAATTTCAAAGTAGTTTTAATTTATATTTTCCTGATGGCTAAGGATATTGAATATTTAAATATATTTATGTCTCAGTCATTTGTATTTCTTCTTTTAAGAATTCTGTTCAGTTTCATGCCCCATTTTTAACTGGATTGTTATTTACTTGACGTATGGATTTAAAAAAATTCTTTGTATATTCTGGACATGAACCCTCTATCAACTATATAGCTGGTTAAAGTTTTTTTCCCATTCTGTAGGCTGCCTCCTCACTCAAATGATGGTGTCCTTTGCTGTACAGAAGCTTTTTAGTTTCATGAGGTTCCCTTTGGCAATTGTTAGTCTTAATTCTTGCAGTATTTATAGTCGTATTCAGAAAGTCTTTTTCTGTTTCTGTAAGTTGAAGCCTATCAGGAAAGCAGCTATAAAAATGGTAAGTTGGGTTGATGTCATTGGATATATGTAAAATTAAATAGCTTGTTTTAATTACCCATTCCACCTCCCAAATTATAACAGAGACCTATTAGCTTTATTAATACTACAGTCAGGCCATTCTAGCCCATCTATACTACCTTGACCACTTCCCAGCCACTGGCCTCTTTACTTGTTTTCTAGTCTTGCCCTAGCCTCTCTTGCCCCATCTTTGTTCTCATGGTGACCTCCTCCTCCTCCTCCTCTCCCTCCTCCTCTTCCTCCTCCTCCTCCTTCTCTCTCTCTCTTTCTCTCTCTCCCCCTCTTTTCTCTCTCTCACTTGGGACTCACTCTGTGATCCATAGTCCCACCTCCTGTCCCCTCTTGGTCAGCTGTAGGCTGATGAGCTTCTTTACTAAACAGTCAGGGTTGAACAACATTGAGACAGGAGATTCTTCATAGAAATGAACAATGCTCACGTCCATACTGCAACCAGATCTTAGGACACAGAAATCGGCATCTGAATACACAGTGCACAGGACCATCACCCAACAGATACATGTATGAAAAGTAATACAGTTGAGATCATGAGCATATAGCACGCACACAAAAAATTAGAAATAAATTAAGAGCTAAATGAAAAAAAAATCTTTAAAAATAAAATTTAAAAAAGACATTACATCAAGAATGGCTTTCTTTCACTTTGAAAAACCATACACCTAGGTAAAAACTCCAACTATATAAAAGAGATAAAGCTTCTGTGATTCGATGTGGTGCTGTGAGCCTGTGCTGCTGGCACTATGGGAAGCTGATGCAGGAGGATCGTGGCTTTTGGGTAATAATGGGCTAAATGGTTAGATCTTTACTCAAAAATAAAAACAACCTTTGTGAAACAAAGAAAACAATACAGCTAGAGGAAATACAGCCTTGTAGTGGGGCAAGCTAACTGAAATGAATATGCTAATACAGGATTGATATTCAGAACATATGAAGAGCTTAAACAAAACAGCAAAAAGAGGAGTCTCTAATAAGAAACAATGGCCAAAGGACGGGAGCAAGCAATTCATAGAAGAAAATGTATAGTCAATAAATTACACAAAGATGTCACTCTCACTGTTAATAAGTGCTTGCTAAAACTGCAAAGAGCAGACACATGTATGATCTAGATAAATGCAACTCTCACCCCTCATTAAAGACGCTTCTTTTTGCAGCAGACAAAAGCCCCACAACTGATCAAAGTGTGGAAAACAACTGACCATGCCATGCCCATCCCCAAATGAGACATCTACAACAAAACTCCTATGCTCAAGATTTGAGTAACATTGTGGAACAGGGGCCAGAAAGATTATAAGAGCCAGAAAACTAGGAGGACACAACAGAAATGTTTGACCCATGAGCTCCCAAGAAACCTAAGACCTACACAAGACCTGCCTAAGATCACACCAGCTTGACAGCTGACATCCTCACAAAGATGGGGGCGGGGGGAGAGTTACATTTCACAAGGATTCACCCCATAGTGAAAGAGCCATAGACAGTCAATGGCTGCTGAGAGAAGGAGAGTCTTCTTCAGAGATAAGCTTCCTGGTAGGTTGTCCATGTACAAGTGGTCAGCCCTAGATTGTACATATGGGTAACACAAATTGAAGAAAAGGACATGACTTTTGGAGGGAGAACGTCAAGATTTGAATGAGAGGAGTTGAGAGGGCAAATGGAAACAGATAGGATTTAGTACACTGTGGTATTGTACAAAGTTTTTAAAAATTAAAAAACGTCAATGAAAGCAAGGTGTGTGTGGTGGTGCACACCTTTAAACCTAGCACTTGGGAGGCAGAGGCAGGAGGATCTCTGTGAATTTGAGGCTTGGTCTGCAAAGCAAGTCCAGGATAGCCCAGGCTCCACAGAGGACCCCTGTCTCAAAAAACAAAACAAAACAAAACAACAAAACTTCAATGAGCCATAGAGGCACATGCCTGTAATCTCAACCCTCTGGAGGCAAAGATAGTGGGATTGATAGGGCCAAGCCAGGCTGGGCAACAGAGTCCTGAAGAAGGAAATAGGCAAATAACCAATCACATAGAGACATCTGCAGGGAACTACCCTTCAATTTTTGCTTCTTTTGAGATAGGGTCTCATTATGTCACTCAGGCTGGCCTCAAACTCAACATTCTCCTGCCCCAGCTTCTCGTATTGGCTTATAGGTATGGATTACCACACCCAGCTTGCTATACTATCTTTTACATACTGATGAAGATGAAAATGATTGCTGCTATCAAGTGTTGGTGACTCAGTAGAACAGTCGTGACTAGCATACATTGGAATTGCAATAGATAGAATCACATTGGAAGCGAATTTGGTAACGTCCTTAATGTTGAAGATGTGTACTTGCTACCACTATAGGTATTCCCTTCCAGATAATTATGTGATAGAAACCAGAACTCAGTAACACAAAGAGAAATGTACCATTGGGGTGGGGGTGAGATGGCACAGTGAGTAAAGGCACTTGAGGCTGAGCCTAGTGTACTGAATTCTTTTTTTTTTTTTTTTAAGATTTATTGTTTATTATTATGTATACAGTGCTCCAGCTACATGTTCACCTGAAGGCCAGAAAAGAGCATCAGATCACATTATAGATGATTGTGAGCCACCATGTGGTTGCTGGGAATTGAACTCAGGACCTCTGGAGGAGCAATCGGTACCCTTTAACCTCTGAGCCATCTCTCCAGCCCGGTGTGCTGAGTTCTATTCCAGGGACTCACAAGATGGAAGGTGAGAACTCACTCTAGAAGTTGTCTTCTGACCTCCACGAGTGCATCACGGAACTCACATGCAATAAATAAATAAATAAATAAATAAATAAATAAATAAATGTAGGGGAACGAATGTTCCCATGGTACTCTTTGAAACATTCTTGGCTATGGCACAAAAGCTGGAAACCATCTAGTTTCCTTTAGCAGGGAAATGGATACACACACACACACACACACACACACACACACACACACACATTGCTTTTTCATATAATGAAACACTGTTATTATTAAAGAATATGAATTAAAGCCTTATGGATCTAAATTTGGGTAAATTAAAAAAACTTTTAAATGAAGTTTCAGGAGAATACACAGAATATATCACTAAAACAAAATTAGAAAACACCAGACTATATAAAGTATTAATTCTTTACAGATGCTTACTCATGAGATAAGATTATAAAAACATATGTGGTAAAAATGAGCTTCAAATTCAAACCTGAAATTAGATACGACATCATGAAAGCCATATAAGATGCCTTAGCAATCATGTGTGTAGATGTGATCTTATTAAGTAAATGGTTTTAGAATAGTTTCAGGTTCACAGCAAAATTAAGTTGGAGCCACACAAGTTCCCATGTACCCCTGAGCCACACACATCTGCACAGCCTCCACTCTGATTAGAATCTTATACTATAACGGCACATTCGTTACACCTGATTACACCCCTGATTCTTGTCCACTCATCAGATCCAGGCCCACAGCTTGCCTAAGGGCTTGTCTGACATGTGTGTGGCCATCGTATGCATTTTAACAAACGTGCTATGGTGTGCACTCACCATTACAGCATTACACAGACTCATTTCACTCTGAACACCTCCAATTATGTTTCATTTATCACACACACAAAAAGATCCATCTGGCCTTCCAGGTAAGATGATGGATTTCTGGTTCTCAGTCTGCAGGCTGTGACCTACACAGGGGTCACATACCAAATATCCTGCATATCAGATATTTACATGACAATTGATGACAGTAGTAAAATTACAGTTATGAAGCAGCAACAAAATAATTTTATGGATAGGGGTTGCCACACATGCGGAACTGTATTAAAGGGTCGCAGCATTAGGAAGGCTGAGAAGCACTGGATTAGAAGCTATTTCCCCCCTCCCCCCAGGTAAAGGAATGGCCAAGGCTGGTCCAAGTGGTGCTGTGTTGCTAGGGAAACACCGGGGTCAGTGGGAACTGCCAGAAAAGTACCTCACATCAGGGATATAGATAGCCCTAGGAGCTGAGTTCGCTCAGACAGTAGAGATGCAACCAGAAGCTCTGGAGTTCCAGGGAAGCCTGAGAGGTGTACTCAAAGCAATGGCAGAGAGATCCAGAATGACACACCCTCTCTGTCCTGACTTCCAGTGGTGTAAGGCTGTGTCTCTACGGACTTTGGTTATGGTATTGCCTGCTAAATTGTGCCTCATTCACATCTGCACATTGAAGCTGTAGTGCATGGTGCCTCAGAATGCAGGCGGATTAGGACATACTACTTTTCCAGAGGTAATTAAGGTTAAAAAAAAAAAAAAAAAAGTCCTGACAACATTTCTTCCCATAGTTTTGAGGGTGGAAGGGTAGATCAGATGTCAACATTGTGGAACTCCCAGCAGGGCCCTTCCTCTTGTTCGAAGGTAATTGCCTTCTTAGGGTGGCATCAGATAGGAGAGGGGCAGAGAGAGGAAGCACACTTTCTCATGCTTCTTCCTAGGAGATAATTAGTCGCATCACCTGGGCTCCAGTCTCATCACTTAATTGCTTCCCAAAGGTCCCGCGTCTAAATCCTGCCACTTAAGGAATAGGTTTTCAGCATGTGAGCATTGGGAAACATATCTGGACCACAGTGTATATCCTTATGTAACTCTGGAGCAACAAAGGAAAAAGAAATGACTCCTAAGGGCTTCTCAGAAGAAAAAGTCAGAACATTATTAAGCCAGGCATGGTGGCTCATGCCTGTAGATCTAGCACTCGGGATGCTGAGACAGGAGGACCAGACATTCCATGCCAGCCCAGAATCTACTGAGTTCCAGGCTAGGCTGGGCTGTAGAATAAAACCTCGTCTTAATAAATTGAACCAACTTGGCAAATAAAACAAGTAAAAAAAAAAAAAAAAAAAAAAAAAAAAAAAAAAAAACAACAACAACAAAACCCAAGAATCAGAAAGGAAGGAAGGAAGGAAGGAATGGAATGGAATGGAATGGAAAAATGAAAGACAGAAAGAAAAAAGCAAGCAAGCAGGCAGGCATTTGAGGACCAACACTGGAGGTCAACATGTCCTTAGGCCTCCACACATATATGCATACACATGCATGCACATATTGAAAAAAGTGATTAAACTATGAAGGAATGAATCTATCTAGAGATTGGCTATATGTCAAGAGAATTTGATTGTACAGCCTACAGCATCTTGTCCTGAAAACACTCCCACCCCTCTATGGTTGACAACTAGAAGCACCACTGGAAGTCGGGCTGTAGAAAGGCTAGATTGGTATCTCTAGTAAAAATCCAGAAAGCTAAACAATGACCTCTGGGACAGTCCACCTCAATAGCCACAACTTGGAGCGTATCTGCTTCCTTCCTTAGTTTTTGTCCCCACTTGCAACTTAACACCGACTAGAGGAAGCCAGTTGTGTAACCAGTCGCACAGGATCGTCTCTTCTGGCTAGCCCAGTTACAGCTCCTGGTGCCATCCTCCTTCTGTCAGACCAAGCAGAAAGCTTTCCCTAGTCTCCCCTCTAGAGACTTCTCACTCCTCTGCCTGACCTTGAATCGCTGTCAAAATGCAGGGACAGTGGGTTGTGGACTTTGCAGAATAGAAGAGACGGCTCAGTGGTTAAGAGCAATTGCTGTTCTTGCAGTGGACCCAGGTTCAGTTCCCAGCACCCATATGGGACCTCACAACCATCTATAACTCTATTTCCAGGAAGGAGATCTTATATGCTCTGTTCTGGTCTCTGCAAGCACTTATCATGCATGTGATATACACACACACACATACACACATATATACACACACATACACACATATATACACACACACATACACACATATATACACACACATACACACATATATACACACACATATACATATAAATGTATATATATATATGTATGCAGGCAAATATTCACACATTTAAACAAAATCTTTTTAAAAAGATTTTTCAAAAAGAGTCTATCTGTCTCATTTGGTTAGGTCTTCATTTATTTCACAGTTGACTCACAGAAGCACCACTTTAAAGGAGAGAGAGAGATGAAGGTACTTTCTGATTTTTGTTGCAAAAGTCAATAGAAACTATTTAAAAAGACAAATCAAGAAACAGAATCTATTAGAGCTGTGTGTATGTGTGTGTGTGTGTGTGGGGGGGGGTACTTTTCTATGATTTACAAAGAGAAGATGACCAAAGCCCCCCTTCCACCTCCACCCAGGAGTGGAACTGTGATAAGAACTGAAAGCAGGCACTTTCCTCTAATTTGAGAACTTTCTGTAGTTCTTGACCTTTTGTTTTCATATCAACTCATTAGTTTTATAGTTGGATATATTTCTGAATAGTTGTTTTTTAGTGGCTTGGGTAAAAAAAAAAAATTGTTTTAAAAAATATGGATGGGGGGAGGGACTGGAGAGATGGCTCAGCAGTTAAGAGTACCAGCTGCTCTTCCAGAGGACCCAGGTTCAATTCCCAACACGCACATGGCAGCTCACATCTACCTGTAACTCTAGTTCCAGGGGACCTGACACCCTCATACAGATATACACAAAGGCAAAACACCAATGAACATAAAATAAAGATAATTTTAAAAATGTGGATGAACCTAAGGAAGGAGAGCAAAGGTCCAGGGCATGGTAAATCAGGACAGGGAATGAACAAGCACTGGGTACTGGGAGCAGCATACAAAGAAAGCACTCATCAGGAGGGACATCAAGGCTGCTGGCCACGCTTTTCTGCTTCACGTCTTCCTTGGTGACATTTGCCATGGGATCTAGTAATAGACAAGGAGGGTCGGCGCTATAGTGGATGGGAGAAAGAACAAAAGGGTGACTACACAGAGATCAGATTCAAGAAACACGAAATGAAACAAAACAAAACAAACAACAACAACAACAACAAACAGGCTTCAGCAGCAGGCTGAAGGGCAGCAACTCATTGGAACATCTTGGTTGGTTCCCTACAGTCTATGGGAAAAAACGCTACCGTGTTTTCCCTGGAGGTCTGAAAAAAAAAAAACAAAAAACAAAAAACAAAAAACAAAAAAAAACGTCTGTTCCAGTTTATGGTTTTAAAACTTGTGATTATTTAAATGTCTGATTCTTTTTCCTTTTATATTGAGCGTGGGGGTGGGAATGCCTATAGTGTAAAGTCTCAACTGTTCCCTGGAGCTTTGAGCTAATAACTGGGCAGGTGCCGATGGCTGCTGAGAGGCGGTCACAATTGGCTGCTGTTTTATTTAAGAAGCCATACAGCTCGCACTTGTCCATTAGCACAAAGAGAGAGCTGAGGGGAGGCACTGTTAGTTTTGAACTCCCACTAAGTGGCTGCCTGATTCCATTCTGCCACTGTTGTAACTATTCAAGTTGGAGGGAGGACCCTGCTGTCTTTGTAGAACACCCGATTGCTACTACCTGAAGACGAAGACGGAGACCTTAGTTTTAGCAGAGGACCAGTCACTTCCAGTCCATCTGACTCTTAAAGGCAGAGCTTCTGGGGCTCCTTGAGAGTGCATAGCAGGGTGTGTCTTTATTTTGTGTCCCCACTCACAGGGATGGACAAAATCTCTTTGGAGAAAGCACTCAGATAAACACTCACCAACCTCTAATCTCCACAGCAGGATTCATGAGATTCTGCCTTTCGGCTCTGGGGTGCCTGCCTCTGACTTCTTCTGCAATTGCAGGATGCCTCCTGTGAGAAATACAGTCGAGCATGAACATGAACATGAGGGCAGGCATTGGGAGAGCTCAGTGAGGTTGAAGACTCTTTGCTCTTTTGTTAGTCAGCATCTACTTCCTCCCTCCCTGCCCAGACTACCTACTCTCTCTTAGTTTCCCTGATCAGTAATTAACTTTTCCAAGTCCATTTTATGGCTTTCTTAACACTGCTGGAAGCTCCAGAGAGGCAGAGAGAGAGAGAGAGAGAGAGAGAGAGAGAGAGAGAGAGAGAGAGAGAGAGAGAGAGAGAGAGAGAGAGAGAATATGAAGTATACACAAATAAACTGAGGCTGTGCTCTGGGGAGGCTTAGGTGCCTGACTCTGGTGTGATTCATAGACATGCATTGATCCTTTGCTTAGCAATATAACCCTTTCTTTTGATTATATTCTCTCTGAGTATTGTTTGCCCAGAACCTGGAATCCCTGACAAATTTAAGAATATTTCTGATGGATCTAAATTCAATGAGAAGCCAGGTTTCTTTCAAGAAAGCTTTAGTGAACAGACGGAATGAGATGCAGCTGGAATTTTGGCACTTGTTGGAAATCTTTAATTCATCAGTTTTATTATATTAGTATATTCTCTCTCTCTCTCTCTCTCTCTCTCTCTCTCTCTCTCTCTCTCTCTCTCTCTCTCTCTCCTCTCTCATGCTAGGAATTTAACTCAGGGTCTCACATATGCTAAGAATGTACTTTAGTACTCGCCGAGTTATACTCCCAACCCAGCTACTATCCTTTTTCCAGTTACAAATATGGATGGGTTTGCATAGAGTATAGTTCTAAGTATTGCTGTAATACTTTAAGGAAATCAAGATCTGGGCTGGAGAGATGCTTCAGTGGATAAAGGGGACTGGTGCCAAGACTGACAAGAGTTCAATCTTTGGGACATACATGGTAGAACGAGAGAACTGACTTTCAAAAGTTGACCTCTGACCTCCACACATGCCACAATGTAAATGTGCATTCTCTCTCTCTCTCTCTCTCTCTCTCTCTCTCTCTCTCTCTCTCTCAGATAGATAGAAAAATAAATGCATGAATAAAATTTAAAAGGAAACCAAGCAAAATGAATGTTTTGCCTTTTTCCTTGTGCCAGCATTGCTTGGTCTTGAATCAATGCCTTCTATGGATGCCTTTGATCAGAAGGATTTAAGTGATACAAGAAAACACAGATTCACCTGTCATGTTCTGCTTCCTGGTCTCTGTTACTGGAAAGCAAGCTGGCCAATGGATGGATAAGTCTTATCTGGGAATCCACAGTCTCTGCCATGTGTTCCCTGGGTAAGAATTTGCAGGTGAAGACAGGGCAGACTCAACCTGCTAACATAGACCCCTCAGTCCAGCCCAGTGGATATGTCATCTTCTCATGTCAAGTGGGCTACCCATAGGTCAAATGGCCTGACAACAGATGTACTGTCTTGAAAAGTACAGCTCTGTCACCAGGGAGGTGGTATCTGAAGTCTGTACCCAGAGATCTGGTTGAAGTCTGGTTATTTTTATTGTCACTATGAAGCCATCTCCTGTATCAATGTTGTGTAAAAATTGTTCTCCATAACTTCTGATTGGTTAATAAAGAGATGAATAGCCAATGGCTGGGCAGGAGATGATAGGCAGGACTTCTGGGGATCACAGAAGGAGAGAAGATCTTGAAGAGAGTCATGATGAGGACACAGATGGAAAAGAAACAGCCAGGGTGAGACTAAGATGGCAATAATAGGCCACATGGCTGGGAATAGGCCAGGCCAACGTAGTCAGGTTAGAATAGCTCAGTATCTGCCCAGCTATAGTGCTGGGGGGGGGGGCGGGATTCAAGACAGGGTTTCTCTGTGTAACAGCTCTGGCTGTCCTGCACTCTTTGTAGACCAGGCTGTCCTCTAACTCAGAGATCTGCCTGCCTCAGCCTCCTGAGTGCTGGGATTAAAGGTGTGTGCCACCACGCCTGGCCCCAGACTTGTGTTTTTAATTCGAAGTAACTATAGAAAGCAGGAAACTGGAGAGGCTTTATTGCTGTGGAGGGGAAAGAAAGATCTTAAAGGAGGGGGATAGTAGAAGAGAGCTGATATAAAAAAAGGGGGGGGGGAGTGGAAAATAATGGGGAGGGACCTTAAGTGAAAATAGGATAGAAGAGAGATAGGTAGGACAGATGACAGGGTTGGAGGAGGGATAACTAAGGATATTTGAAAAAGTCGTAGGGAAACCTACTATTTTGTAAGCTTCATATACACATATATTCTATATATTAATTGGAGTTATTCTACACATGGGGATTATGCTCATCTCTCATGTTGTTAACTTAAAGGCCCAGTGCTAGGTGTGGTATACTGCCCCTTGAGTAATTGGTCAGAGGTGTCCCAGAGACCTCCAAAGCAACACAAACTATCACCATTGCTCTTGGTTATGCACCAGAACTTGATGGTAAGACCCTATGCTGAAGACACACATGGTCACAAGGCACAGAGAAACCAAGCTCATACTGACCAGGATGCTTTCTCCCTTCTGGCTAGCTTTCACAGTACTGGAAGGTACTATGCCAGCTGCCTAGGGGAGGGGGAAGAGTCATCAACAGTCTTACCTAGTTGTAATCTTGTCAACTGAAATGATAATGGCTAGTATGGCAAGATAGACCTATCTGTATAATAGTGGCATGAATGTTATGGGGCAACCAATCACTTTGCAATTAGCTATAAGAGTCACTCTAAAGTGCAAACATGCATCTGGTACCCTAAGCCTGGCCCAAAACCCATATCTGGGAAGCTCACAGGCCTCAGAGATGATCCTGTTACTATTTTTCTGCTAAAAAGACCTTCAAATTGCCTTCCTAATTTATATCTCTGTACCTATAGAATTAATGTAGCTCTTAGACCTCATCAGAGACATTTCTTTGTGTGGCAGATGATGGTTGATGCACAAGTTCTGAACAGGATCAAGCCAGTCAGCAATTCAGCATGGAAAGAGAAGGGGTTCATAAACCCACTTCCATAACTATTGACAGTCGGTGACCTCTGAGGGAGGGACAGTTAGTTTTCTTTAAGGGTGTGACCCTTCCAGCATAGATCAACCACACTCCAGTGGATGGCTCAAAACCGAGGAGATTATGGGCAGCACACATCGGACTTACTGTGTTGTTTGTTTGTTTGTTTTTAAGAAGAGTACATAAAGTGGGAGAGGAGGTTTGGAGGTAGGAATGGGTCTGAGAAAAGTTGGGGGAGGAATATGGAAATGAATATAATAAAAATACATGGTAAGAAAATATCAAAGAACTAATCGCATATTTTTTAAAGCTCCTTTTATATACGCCCCCTCCCCCCAAACCTTTTCACAAAGAACTGAGTGCCTTGAAATTCTCCCTCCAAGGGCTGAGGATCAAATCCCGGTCCTCAAATATGCCAGGTAATTTCTCAGCTACTTGACTACTTCCTGTGCCACGGTAAATTCTTGGCCACTTGACTACCCCTGTGTCCCCCTTGAAAGCACTGGAACATGCTGAGAAGTGACTTCTCTTTCGACATTAACATGGCTGCCTTCCCCTTTCCTGTGCGATATTTCCCAAGGTGGTTTGTTTAGGACACCTTGCCTGTAAAACTGGCCAAGAAACATTCCGCCTAGCTGTGGTCTCAGTGTAGCAGCTGTAGGCTACTTTCCCCAGGTAGGCAGAGTGTGAATATGCTTCCTCCCTTGGAGGTGGTGAGGAGAGCCAGGGAATGACAGTTCTTGTTCTCAGGTGAATCTGAACTTGTTCCTGCAGGGGACGGTGTCTACTTAGAGAAAATCGTACCTTCTGCTCTTTCCTAATTGCCTTCTTCAACAGAGTTTATAACGGGAGAGTCATTAACAAAAGCCTGGACTGACAGTTCCCGCAGCAATAGGAACGGCCAAGAGGAGTCACGCTTCCCTCCTAGCACAAGTTTACTCAGCAGACCAAAACTCAGCGCTTGCTTTTTTACAGAAACACGATGTTCCAGGGTGATGGGCACATTGACTTTGTAGCTTGTCTGACTCTGTGTCTCCCTTGTCAGTACAGTAGGCAATTTTTTTTTTTTTAAGGGAACAAATGACTAAGTGGGTGATCTGACATGAGAGTTTAGTTTAGAAATACAGGACATTCCCAAACAGGACTGTTAATTCAGTGGTGTGTGTTATCAATGTTTTGTCAGATTGCTGACAGTTCTCCAATATGTATATGTGGTGAGACACTCAGGTCACTGGTCCTGCTCTGCATGAAATGTATGGTCTTTTAGAAGCAGCACCGTACTAAGTAGCTTAATGTATTCATGTGTCTTTATTTAAATTATGAGGATATTTTGGGACTTGTTCATAAAGGCCAATTTTCCGATCTTAATTTCTATTTGCATTTTGTATAATTTAGGGGTTGGGGTTGGAGGTTCAAGTACACATTTGATTCTTATTTTTTCCCCCTCAGAACTTAGAGTGTGTTTGCAAATAATTGTGCTGTTGGCTCTGAGAGAGTGCAGATCTCATGTGAGCTCCACAGACTTTGTCTACTGGACCTCAAGGAGCCCAAGGCTCCCAGAAGTGTTCACTCATGCACTGATTAAAAATATTTCTGGGTGATTTCAGCAGGATTTTTGTAACTCTGTAACCCTCTGACTAATTTAAAGTAGGGTTATATGTTAAATATATTTAACTTGTCTATGTTTCACTTCTGCTCTAATAGAGTGGAAATAAGTTTAAACAATAGAAAACACAGTGTAATGACTCGATAGTTTACAAGTTGTCCCAGCTAATTTTTATTGTCAACTTGATAAAAGATGGACCACTGGGAAAAGAGAACCTCAATTAACAAATTGTTCAGTTCACTTGGGCCTTTGGATATGTCTGTGAGAGACTGGTTGCTGGTTGCTGGTTGCTGTAGGAGGGCCTGGAGTTCAGCCCACTGTGGGGAGCACTATCCTTAGGCAGGTAGGCTGGGACTGTATAGGAAAGCTAGCTGAGCAAGCCAGAGATCGAGCCAATAAGCAGCATTGCTCCACGGTTTCTGCTTTAAGCTCATACCTTGACTTTCCCAAGTGATGCCCTGCGACCTGGAAATCTAAGACGAAATGAACTTTTCCACCGGGCGGTAATGGTGCACATCTTTAATCCCAGCCCCTGGGAGGCAGTGGCAGGTGGATCGCTATGAGTTAGAGGGCAGCCTGGTCTACAGAGAGAGTTCCAGGATAGCCAGAGCTACAGAGAAACCCTGTCTCAAAAACCAAAACCAAAACAAAACCCCCTAAACAAAGAAACAACAACAGCAAAAAGAAATAAATTTTTCCTTCTCTAAGTTGCTAATGGTCAGGGTATATTTTATGACAGCAACAGGAAAGTGAGTTAGAACTAGGCCCCCCTTCTAGGCCCCCCTTCTAGGCCCCCCTTCTAGGCCCCCCTTCTAGGCCCCCCTTTGAAGGGTTTATATCTTTAACACCGGGCTCACAGATGCAGCTAACATATTAGGGATAAATCTTTTATTCTTTTATTTTGGTCAAGATTTAAGCAAAACAAAATAAACTCTATTGTTTTAAAATTTAGAGTAAATATTTCTGGAATGAGTCGACTTTTTTTTTTTTTTTTTTTTTTTTGTTTCTTTTTACTTATAATGCTAAATATTCCATCATGTCATAAGATACATTGGGAAAATATTTTCTGTGACTAGTAAAAATATTTCAAGTGTCCCTGAAAGCTGTTCATTATCAACGCAAATTAAACAATTGCCAATTGAGGCAATGATCTCTTGTTATATATCCTGCCCTCTTTGGCTTTGAGAAGGGATTTTCTATTACTCCACCCTCCTGCCTCTACAAGACTTTAAGTGTCTCCTCAGATGACAAAGCAAGCTGTAATCATTACTATTCCAGAATTTAACAGAGTCAAGAGCAGTTCTTGTGCTACAAAGTAACCAAAGACAAAAACACAAACCCCAGGAATAAACTAGATTCCTTGTTTTAAGAGACAAAAGCAAAGATGATCATGTGTGAGACGACAGAAGGAAGACATGTTGTATGGTTATTGGAAGACATCAGAAAATCAACGAGTGCATCTTGGGAGATGGTCAGAAACCAAGGTCTTCCACAGGATGAAGCAGCAGGAACAAAGGTTTAAAAAAAAAAAGTCCATTGCTCATGGTTGCCGCTGAGATTATCACTAGTTAACCACACTCTGGAAATGCTTCTGATTGGCCCAAGTTGAGTTATGTGGCTGTGTTGGAGTAAAGTAAAGAAGCACATGACCCTTTCTGATTCCATATGGTAGGGTCACCACTTCCTGTTTACTATATGCAACAGGTATCAGTAGGGAGAAAAGAGGATTGGCTTGCCCCAATTGTCATGTATCCATTATAGCTGGTGAGCTGGCCAGAGACCACAACACTTAGTCACAATGAACAGGTTCAGTTTATGTGCATCGAGCTCATGTAAGAGCCTGGTGTAGCGTCTGGTATCATGAAACAGGCTCCAATGGTGAAAGACTGATCACAGGGCCAGGCAGAGGAGGTATGAGATGGACCAGGAACAGGATGCTCCTGTGCTTGTGGGACATTGGGGAAATAATTTAAGTTCCAGTGATTGTCTTGAATGGATTTAGAGTCACGTAGCAGACTCCCTTCTGGGTTGATGTGAGTGTGTTTCCAGAAAGGTTTAAAGGAGGTAAGAAGACCTGCCCTCACTATGGCTGTGGCCCCAAATCAATGGTTCTCAGTTTGTGAGTCACAACCCCTTTGGGGGCAGATCAAATGACCCTTTCGTAGTGGTCACCTAAGGCCATCAGAAAACACAGACATTTATTTACATTACAACTCACAGCAGCAAAATTACAGTTATAAAATAGCAACAAAAATAATTTTATGGTTGAGGGGGTCGCTACAACGGGAAGAACTGTAATAAGGGATTGTAGCATACGAAGGTTGAGAACTTTTGGCCTAAATGAAAGGAACAAAGTTGCTGAGCACCGGAAGTCACTGCTCACTGCTTCCTGCCCAGGAAACAGTGCAACCAGCTGCCTCAGTCACTCACTCACATGACTCCTCCACCATGACAGACAGCATCTTCAAAAGGTGAGCCAAAATAAGGCAGTCTTTCCTAAATTTGCTTTTTTTCGGGCACTGACATAACAATGTGAAAAGTAACAAGTACAGTTCCATTAATTTTTAAATAAATTAAGCAATTCAAACCATTGAATTATAAGGATTTACCAGTAAAGATTTAGACTGAGAAGAGCTTCTGCCCTTACAGTGGTTGTTCAAACAAGTTCAACATAAAGATCTACGCAGGGGCTGGAGAGATGGCTCAGTGGTTAAGAGTACTGCGTGCTCTTCCAAAGGTCCTGAGTTCAATTCCCAGCAATCACATGGTGGCTGACAACCATCTGTAATGTGATCTGATGCCCTCTTCTGCCCTATAGCTGTACATGCAGGCAGAACCCTGTATACACAATAAATAAATAAATAAATAAATAAATAAATAAATAAATAAATATTTTTTTTAAAAAAGAATTTCATTCTTTAAAAAGAAAGGATCTATGCAGAGGGCAGGCACCATTGCTTCCTGTTCGTTATTGCCAGGCACGGAGCACATGCGTGCCTATAATCTTAGCTCTTGAGCAGTTGAGTCAAAAAGATTGCAAACACAGAGTTGTCTTAGGCTACAATATAAGAGCATATCTTTAAAAAAAATTGGAACAAATTACAACAGAAGAAGAAATGCTGTCCCAAATAAGTTCTTTTCTTTCCACAGGAGAAGCAGTAACATAATTGTTACTCCCTGTGCCTGGGCTTTGAAGCCCATTTGTACTGAAAGAGACAACATCTCCCTAATGCCGTTCACGCCTGACAAGGTTTCATCCTGTGAGCTGTCCATGAACACTTGGCTTCTAATGATTCAGCCGATGGTCCTTTCATTCCTGTGCTTTTCTGATGATCCTTAAAGCTTAAAGTCTGTAGGGTAAGTGGGTAAACCAGAACTTGTCTCCTGGTCATGTTACAGCACCATACACATTTTACAGTCTAAATGTAGAATAACGTGGGTTTCATCCATGTATTCGCTGGCGCTCCTGAGTCATTGCTTTCCTAGAATTTTCTCCTCCAGTGATGGCTGTACTTCTGCCCTATAGACCTGACCAGCAATGCAGAGAAAGTACAATGAACTCACAAGTGGAGCGGGAACAGTGTTATTTACATGAGAATTGTTTATCTTGCTTCTGTCGCCCAGAGAGCAAGAGATGACATAGGATGGCAGGGCTCAATGATGCTACCAAATATATAATGGAGAATTAACTTTGCTCAAAGTGAGATCTGCTCTTTGTCCCTGGGCAATGGTGTGAATTATGGTGGGGGACTTGGCCATATTATTTCTGACCTTGAGAAGAATTGAAGACTGCAAGTGTTACACCAATCCCTGGGAAAAGTCACAGATTAAAAAATCTGGCCTATAGACATGCACCCCAAGATTATTCTGAACATCAACTAGTCAGGGGGAGCCATTCTGATTGGCAATGCTTTGTGTGTATGGTTCCACAGTGTGACAAATGCCATCCCTGACACCATGGGGAGTGATTGGCCAGGAATTTGCTGTTCAGACCCTTCCCAAATCCTTTTCTATGTCATCCCTGTGCATGTCAGGTGACAGTGTACATATCTTCTCTGTAATCCATGTTAATGGCTAATGTAATGGTCTTCTGTGTAGTCTTGTGTGTCCTGACAGAATGGCAGAAGCTGAAAGTAGCTTGAGAACACTCAAGTTTGACATTTATAGAAAGAGTGTTCTGTACTGTTTCCTCTTGGAAAACTTGGAGAGGAGTCCTCTAGGGATGTGCAAGACCCATGAACTAATTTGAACAGACCAGAGCCAGCACCTAGGAACACACATGGGGTATAAATCTGAAGGCAGAAGTAAACAGTAGGTAGCCCAGAGATCCGAATTCACTCATTCCCATGAGTGAGATTTACCCAACATGAGCATGTCAGCACAATTCTTGTGGTCCAGGCTTGAAGGATCTTATGTAAATGATGAGGGAATGACATACTAAATATTGGAATATAAGGGGGAAAATGAAACATGACATACACCCAATCATATGCTTGGCTCTAGTGAGTCTCAGGAGCCCAAGGAGAACTGAAAGTATAAGAATGATTAGAATAAAGCACACAGCCTCCCGAGGTTCTGAAAATGAAGCTTGCAGGGTCTAAGAGCAGTGTTGGCCCGGAATACCTCTAAGGAAGTGTTCAGCAAGTCATGGGCTTGCCAGCTTGATGACACAGGAGCTGCTTTGAGGCATTCTCTGGCAAAATATGGCACAATCTGATTGCCAAAATTATTATCACAATGTAACAGTTCATTAAATACCAAAATATATGTACCAACGATTCTATATAGATGATAAATAGGGAGGTAGATAGGTAGGTAGGTAGATAGATAGATAGATAGATAGACAGATAGATAGATAGGTAGATAGATAGATAAATGGGAGATTTTTATGTTAACTTGACACAACTAGAGACATTTGGGAGGAGGGATTGTCAGTTGAGAAAGTGTCTCAATAAGATTTGCCTATAGGTAGGTCTGTAGTGCATTTTCTTAGTTAGTGACTGATGTGTAAAGGTATATCCCATTGTAGGTGGTGTCACCCTTGGTTCTGAGGTATATAAGAAAGCAAGGCATGGGGAGCAGGACAGTAAGCAGCACCCCTCCGTGGCCTCGGCATCGACTCCTGCCTCCAGATTCCTGCCCTGTTTGAGTTCCTGCCCTGACTTCCTTCAGTAATGGATGGCCATGTGGAACTATAAGGCCAAATGAATGCTTTCCTCACTGAGTTGTTTTTGGTCACAGCACTTTATCACAGCAATACAAACTGTAGCTGGGACAGTAAGAGTTAGATTGAAAAGAGATTGTTCTTGTTTGCCAGGCTATATAGACTCAGTGGTAAGTGTGAAGAGTGTTGGAGCTAAAGAAAACCATTATTTCTGCAAACTTCTAAAACATTGAAACAGGCAAGGACCATGAATGGTTGTTACATCTAGGAGACCATGCTGGTTAGGATTGGGATATTTGTGTGGTCCACAGTATGTCATTTTAGCTACAGAGAAGGAAGGAAACAGCTACTACAGTGCAGAAAAATCAGACAACACCTCAACTGAATGGTCAAACCAGCATCACTAACAAAGGTTAGACTATCATGTACTCCCAAATATGATGCTCTGTGGACATGACACTGTCCTGGTTTTCTTTCTGTTGCAGTGATAAACAATTATGACCAAAACCAACTTGGGGATCAAAGGGTTACCGTCGGTCATCACCGGAAGCCTGGGCAGGAGCTGAAGGCGGGAAATGAAGCAGAGACCACGGAGGAATGCTGCTTACAGCCTTGCTCCCCTGCCTCCTCCTCGTGCTTTGCCAGCTTTCTTATATAAGCCAAGACCACTTGCCCTGGGCAGTCGCACCTCCAGTGGGCCAGGACTTCCCACATCAGTACACCAGCAGGACAATGTCCCACAGACATGCCTGCAGGCCAACCTAATGGAGGCATCTCTCCAAGTCAGGGTTTGTCTTCTCAAGCTGACAACCAAGATCAGCCATCTGCAGCGTTCCAGCTTGTCGTACATATGGCCTCAATATAATTACAAAGAAACATCACAGGAGCACAAAGGAAGAATGCTCTATTTATAAAAGGGAGCACAGCCTATGCTCTTGGAAAGGCAGTCACAATCAAAAGACAAAGGAAAGATGCAGAACCGCTGAGGGGGCTGGAGAGACATAAAGGAGAGAAGAATTTGCAGACTCTAGACTGATCCTCCAGTGGAAGGATGGAGGAAAGGTCATGAAAGACGTTATTGGGTTAGTTGAAAAACTGGAGCATGGATGGTTGGAATATTGAATCAACCTGAATATATCAATTGGATAACTGTGTTGCAGCTACGTAACAGGATGTTCCATCCCTATGAAATATGCACTCAAGTGTTAGGGAGTAATAGATAATGAGGTATACACCACACAAATTCTTCAGAAAAAAAAAGTGTGGTGGGGGGAGGAGAGAGAGAACCAACACTGAAGCTGTGGAGCATCACGTTGACAGCAGGCGATCTTAGTAACAGAGATGCTAGTGCGTTCTATGTTATTTTGGTTTTCACACCTCTTAGTTCATTTGATTCGCTTTCCAAATAAAGGGGCAGTGTTTTCATATTCATTGAGCTGGCTTTAATCATGGATTGCTTTTTCATATGTTTATTTCATATATATATATATGTGTGTGTGTGTGTGTGCTTATTCATATAAATCATCATGTCCTAAGTTTATTTGCTTTACGCAGCTTGTATAAGCTTTTGCTAATCTGCTTTGACACCTACTTTTTTTTTTTACATCAAGCGATGAGCTGGCACAATCTTGAAGAAAGGGTGCTGAAGTAACTGTAGGTAGCGGTAGTGGGGCAGGATTAAAAGCTCTCCCTGACACACGTGCACACAAATACATGAGGAGAGTCCAATATGTTAAAGGTATTTTGAAGAGAAATGATAAGATCAACAGAAATTTCGTGCATAGCATTCTTATAATCATGGATTTTGAAAGGTTCATGGGAGTTTTTGGCCATTCCTTTTGCCCTAAATGTCACAGGTTAAAATGATCTCTTGTCCTAGAAAATATGTTTCATAACCCCTAATACAACTCATTTCAACAGTTTTCTATTTGTTTTGTTTTGGTTTTCTTTCTTTATTTTTATTTATTTATTTATTTATTGTCATGACAGGGTTTCTCTGTGTAGCATTGACTGTCCTGGACTTACTTTATAGACCAGGCTGTCCTTGAACTCATAGAGATTCACCTGCCTCTGCCTCCCAAGGGCTGGGATTAAAGGCATGTACCACCACCACCCAGCCTATTTCAACATTTAATGATCTTAATGGTCAAAGCCTTCCAAGGTTTTATCTTGTTGCTCTGTTCTTTGGGGGTGGGCAGAACATTTTAAATTTGATAATCAAAATGTCCTCCTAGGAGGAAAGCCACTTCATAGATCCCAAACATAAATACTTAAAGTCTCAATGTTTACCTTCCCCGTGTTTAAAAAATATATGGGCAAACAGCACTGATTTGGCTCACTGTGTTGATTAATGAGAATGAGCAGTTATGGCCCCTCTTAGGTTGGCTGTGCTCTAGTAAATTGATATATATATCTCACAAAAAAAGTAGCAAGAGCTCTCACATACAACTCCAAAGTCATGTGCACACCACATGTATGTAACATGTAAAAATTCCCACGACTGAGACCACCTGGAGTTGGGCCACAGGATGGCGGGGGTTCAGTGCTGGCCCACCATATACAACACGTACCAGCAAGCTTCTCTTCACTCAGGGAAGAGACGTGCTAGGACCCACTTGCTGAGTATCGCTTGAGGTCTGCCTGACTCACCTGAAGTTGCTGCTGTCACTCCCTGGTTCAACTAAATCTCAGCCAGGGGTGGGCTCTAGAAAGGAGAGTGGAGAGCATGGCTGCTCAGATGCTGGATGCTGTGAGTTACTGGAAAAAAAATATACCCATCTCACCCATTTTGCCATTGAGAGGAGCCATCTTCCCATCACTGGTTTCTTCTTGGGCCAAGAAGCTATGCAGGTAGCTGTAAAAATGACCATGTGACCTGAGAAGGAATCTGAATGAAGAAACTAACTGTTTTGGTGCTATTGCTTAGTAATGAGTGGGGCTGGAGGAATGGAAATTAAGAGAGCTTGACACAAGTAGAGTTACTTGAGTAGAGAGCTCCCTGAAGAGCGGTCCTGCTGGCCTCTGTTGACATGAGAAGGCCCCCCACCCCAATGCTGGGCAGCACTGTTGGGTAGCAGCCCAAATGAAAAGGTGTATTTCAGGAGGGAGATTTTTACTCTCACCTTTGGCTCCCTCTCTCCAAGGACTTGATTTACCCTGGTGTGGCTGCTGCGGCCGATTCCTTCACTGAGCACAGGGTCAGCATTTGCTTGCTTTCATCCTGCACTCCAGGAATTTTCCCAGTTTCCACTCCAGGCTGTGACTACTGAGGCATCCCCCGTGTGGACTGAGAGACAGCTATTCTGGGACCACTCCAACAGTCAAGGCAAACAGGCTCAAGGACAGGGCGCCGGGTTCTCCGTGTCTCACGGGCACACCCCATCTTCTGTAATTTTGCAGAACTTCTTTTTTCCTTTCGGGGAGTGCTGTGGGTTTGGCAGGGGCATGTGGGAGGACAGAGATCAGGGGACGAAAATAGGAAGTTTATTCTTATCTTATTGATCTGTGAGAGTTAAAATACACTGAAGACTATTCCTGTGCCACTTACACTCATCTTAAGCCCCTCTATTCCTGATATGGTGACTGTGGTTTTAAGTCTTAATTTTTAATTTAGCAAGAATTACCAATTATTTCCAGTCTGATTTATGCCTTATGATTGCTTCAATTTTTGGGGGGGGGGTTGGCTTTTGAGATGGAGTCTCATGTAGCCAAGGCTAGCCTCAAATTCACCATATAGTAGAGGTTGACCCTGGACAATTGATCCTCTGGCTTCTGCTTCCTGAGTGCTGGGACCACAGGCTTGTGCCACTGTACCTGGTTTGTGCTTTTCTCTTAACATTTCTTCCTGGGGCTGGAACAATGGTTCAGTGGGTAAGAGCTCTGGCTGCTCTTCCAGAGGACCAGCTGCCACATGGCAGCTCACGACTGTCTGTAACTCTGGTCCCAGGAGATGCAACACCTCTCTGGACTAGTCAGGCATTCAGCACACACATAGTGTACATATATATATATATATATATATATATACACACACACACACACACACACACACACACACACATATATGTATATAAACATATATATATCCCTAGGAAGGATATCCATATCCATAAAAAAACTATGGAAAAGATTCTTTTAATAGCCTCATCAATGATTTTGTCTTTTATATTTAAGATATTTTTGTCCATTTGTTTGAGCAGTTGGCTGGTCTCCAACTCTTGCTTGGTCTTCGGAGTGCTGGGATTACAGGCATGTACCACCAAATCTGGACAGGTTGAGGATTCTTGTCTTTTCATAGGCAAGGTAATGTCCAGGCTAGCCCTAAATATCTGGCCTTAAGCACTCCTCTAATTTTAGCTTCCCAAGCAGGTGAGATAGAGGAATGTGCCCCACCCTAGTTCTGGAACTGAATACGTAATAGATATTGCATAAGGAAAGTAACAGTTCTTCTACGGCTGTTTAGAAAAGAGTCCACCTTCCTGGAGGATGTACCGTTTCATCTCCATTAAGTTCCTTCTTCATGAAGATCTGTTTTCTCTTCTGTGATCATCGCTATCCATGCACCATTTAATCAAGTGTGCGGTGGTAGGACCCAGCTCTAATCCTAGCACTGAGACTAGTGCAGGAAGCTCCTGACCAGCCCTGAGCTATACTGTAGAAAGCACATGTTTACCCATTTTGGTCTTGCTCATCTTTGTTTGAGATTTGTTCCTAGATAATTTGAGCTGTAGTGAGAATTTTGGTTTCTTTAAAAACACAGAAATGTTGTGTGAGTATGGTTTTGTTTCAATCCCAGGTGTGGGATGCTTTAGATTGACCACAGCAGCTGACTATGATTGGTCTGGTGCTCTGGCAGGGATGTGACTTTGCCAGCTGATGATAATTTATGTTTGGAATTCTGGGTGCTCTTCAGAAGGTATAAAATATCAGAGCCCTGTGACCATGGGTGAGCGGTGGGGGTGCGGGAGGTGCTGCTCCCCCTGCTGTTGCTGTTTGCCGTTTGCTCCTGCTCCTGTTGCTGTTTGCTTAATTGTTGGTTTCTGCTTGGGAATATCTTGATGAAAAAGATCAAACTTGCCCCAAGGGACTTGACACCCCTAATCAGCGAGAAGTACTCTAACGATATTGATGCCCCCACTCCCCTCTAACCTTCTTTCTCTCCTACCTAGTATTGATGGTGGTGGTGGTGGGGTTTTGAAGGGATAGAGATGATGTAGGAAGGTAGGAAATATAGAACCAAATAAAGTAGCAAAAAGGCCCAGCTACAGTAAGCCTGGCAGGTGCTGCAATTACATGTGTATACTAGTTTAGCTGAGCAGTATTACTTTAAACATTGTATCTTCTAATTATCATTTGTATCTGTCAATACTATTAAGTTTTCTAATATAATGTTTGATTTCATTATAGTAGGTGGCTTAGCCCAGTTTCTTATGCTATAACATAACATATGCCAAGACCTGGCAATTTTTGAAGAAAGTTACTTGGCTCACAGTTCTGAAAAGCCCAACGATGTACCGATAGCTGCTTGGCCTTTTTATTGCATCATAACATGGTACAAGGGTAACACGTGTGGCAAGACAGAACAAGTATGCTGGCTCAGGCCTCTCCTCTTGTAAAGCCACTAATGCCATCATGGGAGGCTTTCATGACCGCATCTAGTCTTGATTACTTCTCAAAGGTCCTAGATCCAAATAGCCTTCACATGAATGGATTCTTTCCAGTACATGAATTGGGGATGGATTGTTGGCAGCAAGACTGAGAACCCCTGAAGGAGAGATAAACCTGTTTTTTATGATCCCAAGTGTGGGATCGGAATGGTCTTGTGAGAGAACAGGTGAGGTTAATCCACTAGAAGACCAACCACCTCATGTGGGCGCTTGATTGTTGCCAGCTGAAAAGATCCCGTGAACAGACTTTGGGAGGAGATATATAAATGAGCCCAGAACTGGAGGCGGGATTTTTTGGAGACTTCGGATAGTTTTGGCTGTTCATCACTGCACTTCGATATGCTCCTAGAGAGAACCACTCAAGGGAAGGCTTCGGGGCTCTGGCTCCTGTTGAGGCTCTGGGTTCTGATTACTCCAGGTTCCAGCAGAAGAAATCCTGCTGATTATGCCAGAAGAATCGTTCCTTGGAAGTGATATTCTTATGGTTTTGCTGTTGTGTTCCTTAATCCTCTTTTCATATTGTTTTGGTTAGTCGGGTTATAAGTGACATATGCTCAGTTAATAAGTTGTACTAAAATATATTGGTTAGGAAAATTGAGACTACAAACCCCTGTCTTGCTATGTCACTGCTCCAAAGGTAACAGTCAGTCAGTCATCCTTTTAGATGGTCCTTTAAGTAGTTACTCCTACATTTCAAAGAATTTTCCATTTTAATTTTTTCATCATTTTATTCATGTACATAGTGAATTTTTGTTATTTTCATGCCCAATTCTACTTTCTGATCTCCCTTACCCTTCCACTGAAACCCTTTTTCTTCTTGATAGTCCCTCCTCCAACTTTCAAACTTTCTTTCTGTGTGTGACTCATGAGTTTAGAGTTACTTGCCCAAGAGTAGTAGGGAGGTTATTTACAAGAGCATAGGCTCCTGTGTCGGTAGCTTAAAAAAAAAAAAAAGATGACCTCTCCCCCAGCAATCGTTAGTTGGCATCAGACCCTGGGGATGGTGGGGCCTCACAGAGCCCTCCCCCATCTGTGAAGAAATGGTGACAGCTGACCTTTGTGCAGATGAGCACAGCCGGCAATGAGTGTGAATGCCCACAGTCATGGCCTGAACAGAAGACAACTTTTTGCTGCTTGTCTCCCAGTCCTCTGACTCTTGTCGCCTTTCCTCTCATCCTCTGTGATAGTCCATGAGCCTTGGAGGGGGTTATATAAGTGTCCCATTCAGAGCAGAGCACTCTGTTGCTTGTTGTCAGAACTTTGGTGGGTTATATGTTTTTGCCTCCTTATTGTATTGCTGCTCTGCAGGGTCCCCTGTTCTTCAGTTCTCCCATGCTGCATTGCTGCTCTGCTGGGGTCTATGCCTTTCACATCTCCCACATTGAATTGCTAGTCTGCTGGGTCCCATGCCTTGAGCTTTTCATGACTGAGCAAAAGTTTTAGTGTTTTCGCAAGAGACTGATTTCTTAACTAAAAGTTATTTAGATTTTTTCTTATTTTAGATGCACTACAGTTAAGATGGATGACTTTTCTGAAATAAAGTCCTTGGATGGGAATAACTTTTCTTCACAATTCTCGATCTTTGTTCTCTTTCCTTCTGGTTACCAGGGCTGTTCCAGTGTATGCTGGAGAAGTCTGGTGATATCCTAATGTCTAGTTACTTTGTCTTCTTTTGGAGTCCTTTCTCTTGTCTTGCAGGTTCTTCAACTTCACAATACTAAACCTTGGTAAAGATATTTTCCTTATTGTCCTGAGCATATGAAGGGCACAGCTGTGCCATTCAGTTTTAGAAAGTTTTTTCCCTTTTCATTTCTTTACCAAATTTTCTATGATATCATGTTCTCTCCAGAGTCTGCAGTTTTCAGATCAAATATTCTTGTAGTTTTTTGTATTATGAACAATGACTTTTTAAAGAGATGGAGTCTTTCCATGTTTCTCATACTAGCCAAGAATCCCCGAGCTTAAGTACTTGATCGTTTTGCCTCACGTGCAGGTGGGATTGAAGCATTCATTACCTTGCCTGACACTACAGTATTATTTTGAATGTAAAAAGCAAAGATGTGTAAGTTTGTGAAAGAGAACATTTCTGCTGGAATGCAACAGATGAAACATCAAGAAATAGGCCTGGGGGCTGGAGAAATGGCACTGGCTATTCTTCCAAAGGTCCTGAGTTCAATTCCCAGGAACCTTATGGTGGCTCACAACCATCTATAATGAGATCTGGTGCCCTCTCCTGGCATCCAGGTGTATTTTCAGGCAGAGCAGTGTATACATAATAAATGAATAAATAAATAAATCTTTTTGTTTGTTTTTTTTTTTTAAAGGGCTGGCTGTGGCTTACATGAGGAAATACCTGCCTAGCATGAGTGAAGGCGTGGAGTGCAATTTCTCAGAATTATATGAACATGACCGGTATGGTTAGTACAAGCCTGCAATGCTGGCAGTTGGAAGGTGGAGCAGGAGGATCAGAAGTACAAAGTCATTCTTGGGCATACAGTAAGTTTGAGGGCAGCCTAGGCTACATGAGGCTCTCTTTAAAAAAAAAAAAAAAAAAAAAAAAAAAAAAAAATATATATATATATTATATATATATATATATATATATATATATATATATATATCTCAAGAATATAATTACTTATGTGTGCTTAAGTGATAAGGCCAAGCAGAAAGGTCAATGCTTCTTAACATTGCTGAGTGTTGGCAGTCACTGCTACATGGCTTAAAATATCTGTGAATTCCATTGGCAACAGTGTTGGGAAATAGTGTGCTTTGTGCTTACGTCTTAACACAGGCAGCACTATGTATGTGTTAGACGTTAGGAAAATCAAAATGGTACTCTTTCCTTTCCAAGCTCCTAGACCTTTGGGGGAGCCTCTGGCACTAAGAGTTCCCAACTCAGATGGTACATCTTTTAAATGCATTTTCTAATTGTATGTTTCCTTCCAACTTTACATCTCTTTGTTCTTTGTTCCGATTTCCAGGAAATGACCTTTGTTCTCCATTCTTTGGTTGAATTTTCGAAAGTTATACTTTAAATGTCTAATGATCCTCTTTTGTTCTCAGAGCGTTTTTAGTTTTAACGCCCTTGCATTTGCTTTTAATCTGAAATATTCTTTCCTGTCTTCTGAAGACATAAAATAAGGTCACTTTCCATTTTCTTCTATTACTGTGTCTTCATTATCTTTACTCTGTGCTGGTTGGTTACTAGTGACCATGAGTTCAAAATAATCAGTCAGCCATGGGACCTTCATTGATGATGCTGTTACCTCTTCCATAATTTCTCCGTAATGGTGAGGGTTTTTGTTTTGTTTTGTTTTTTAAAGTTGGTACATAATGTTCACAAAGCTTTCTGGATAAAGCTCAATGAGCTGTAAAAGGTCAAGTGGGACACTTGCCCTATGTCACGGTCTCCCCCGACCTTTCCCAATAAACAGCCCCTCTGAGGCAAAACTTCCTGATGCGAAATGTCTTTCTTGCCTATTCTGGAACGTCATACAAATGAATAAACAGAATCGTACATCATGTACACTCTCCCGTGGATCTGGCTCTTCTCATTCAGCGCACTTTCAACACTCATGTGCATTAGTAAAGGCTCAGTCTCCTTTTGCCCTGAGTAATGCTTTCTGGTATGAATATATTATATTATCTGTCCATTTACTTACTATATACTTACCTTGATTCCAGTTTTTGACAACTATGAATAATGTCTTACTGAGGCTCTGCATATATTCACCTTAATAATTATATACATATGCATCACAGTGTATATGGCAGACAAAGGACAGCGTGAGAGTCAGTCCTTTCCAGATCCCCTGGCGTAGCTCAAGTGCCTTTATCAGTGAAGCCATCTCGTAGGCTCCTGTCTTTGGGATTTTAATCTCATTCTTTAAAAGAAAAATTCAAAATGTAATTTTAAGAAGCAATGATACTTCTGAACTGTGTTACTAATTTCCCTCCCTTCCCCTATGGTGGTCTCTTTGGATTCAAAGCTGAGGTCTGTGCTTTTGTAATGAATGCTGGTGGGTGGTGAGTTCCTGGGGTCTTGATTTGGCCTCCTCCTTCCACAGCTGTCTGCATCACCCTTGGCCCTGTCAAGTGACTGCTGCGGGTCCTTTAGCATCTGTTACTGCTTCCGGGCAGCCTGAGACTGTTGGTTTCTTATTACTTTCTTAGGTAACCAGATTGCTTTTTCTCACTGGCAGCTCCTGAGTTTTTCCCTCTGGAATTTCTGTTCTGTTCTTTCATTATGTTATTTTTGGTGTGGTTTTGTTTTTTTATTTAATCATGTTTGATGGAGCAAATGCTTCTGATGTAAGGGTTTTATTTACAATTGTGCAATATTCTCAGCCATTATCTTTCTGAACCCTGCCTTCAATATTCGCTCTTAATAGTCTTTTCATTATTTCTTGTTATTAGCATATCTGTTGAGATGTATTAGATATTCATTCCTGCATCTAGCATTCCACAGTTCCTAAACATGTTTGTTTTAAATGTATTTTCAGGCCTGGAAGATGGCTCAGCTGACGGAAGTACTTGCTGTGCAAGCCCGACAATCTTGGTTCAGCCCCTGAGACCTACATAAAGAGCTGGCTGTGGTAGCGTGTATCTGCAATTGGAGCACTTCTATGATGAGATGGGCACCAGAGATGGAGAATTAGCCAGAGCTCAAGGGACATCTAGGCACTGTTGAGTAGAAACCTTGCCTCCACAAAGCGAAAGGAGAATCTCTCAATTGCTGTCTTCTGACCTCCACGTGAGCATGGTGGCACATGCCCAACATACACACTGAATTAGAAAAACTTTTTAAAAGATGTTTTTACATTCTGCTGAGCCATCTTGCTGGCCTATGATCCCGTATCATACCAATTCCTACCAGCGAATTGGAGAAGGAAGCATTGAGCAATTAAGTCAATTCTTCTTGTAGGAAAATGCTTCCATTTCTTTGTGGTATTAATAAAGAGAAATGTTAAAATAAATAAATGCTTCTACTTGACAATAGATCCTAATTAATTAATATTTCAGTTAAGTAATGAGGTAATTACTATCGCCTGTGTGCATGCACACACACAGATACACAGATACAAAATTAAAGTACGATATGGGAAGAAAGGAACAATGTGACCTTCAGGGCTGAGATGGTTTGACATGCTCTTTCAAAATTGTTTTTCTTGAATATTGATAAACTTTCAAATCACCTCATGAGCACATTGATCTGTCCAGAGAAGCCCAACAGCAGACACAGATTGTTAGAAAAACATCGCTCTCCCTTACACCTCAGTTTGTTGTGGACATCGATGAAAACCCATGGAATCTGCCTTCAGGCAAAGCCTCCATATGTGTTACATGTGTTGTCATGTGTTGGCAATGTTCTCAGTCACACTCATCTGTTGGGATTCTGGAACGGAGTCTCCCACTAGTGAAACTGACTTGGTGTCTTTAGAGCCTGTGCCTGGATCGGTAAGTTTTGTCTGTGAATATTGCTGTGATCTGCATCTGTAACTGGAACACTTCTATGGTGAGACAGGCACCAGAGCCAGAATCATGGAAGTGCATGGGCTATGTAGCCACTGCCTAGTGCCTTGCCCGCTACTGTTTTCTGGAGTTTCATTATGATACATGTATCATAAATGTGTGTCATACGTGTGTGTGTGTGTGTGTGTGTGTGTGTGATACTTTGATCATTACACAGAAGGAGAAGGATCACATCCCTTGGGATATGGCACCTCTTGTACTATCTGGTGTCTTAGACATTGACTTTAAAACCCTTGGTCTACTAGGATCCCATCCTCACTGGCTACCTCAGTTCCTGGCATGCTCACTTCCAGTTGCTAGCACCTATCTCTCTGACCCAGGGCTTTTCTCTGGCTGTCAGTCAGATCCACTTCACCCCAGCTTTGATCTGGAAGGAGTCAACAGCCATGTGTAGAAGCCTTGGTAGCTTCCTTAGAATCCTTGTTGTTTGGAGGGATCACTCCAAAGTGAGCAGTGTATACTTTCTCAGGGTTTTCCCAGGGGGAGAAAATACCACTTGTCAGTGCATTGGTAACTTGATATAACTCAATAAATCGCTTGATAATGACCACTCAACTGAATATTTTCCCTCCTCTACTTCATTGCTTTCCTTCCTCTATTTCTTTGCATCTTTGCCCAATTAATCACTTCATTTGAAATTATTTGTATTAGCATAAATCAACTGTCCGAAATAGTAGGTTTCCCTCTGTCGTTTTCACAAAGCACATCTCCAAAGGTTCCTGTGAGCCTTGGATGCAGAATACCCTACTGTCAGCTAAGGCTCAAAATCCGTTTTGTCCAGATAATAGGAGAAGCCATCACCCCAGCGGATCTACGAACTCGAGAATCAGGGCAGCTCCTCACTACCCTGCAGCCGTCCATGTGACACTCAGTGAAGAGGTGCTTCCAAATCTCTCCTGGCAGAGCTGGCCACCTGGACCACAGAGCCAAGGCATGCATTTCCTACCACGTGTGGGAAAGCAAACCAATTGCTAATAACAGGGCTGGCTCTGGTCCTGAAGTGCTTTTTGCAGCACTCTGAGCCTTACTTACCACAGGGCGAAAACTTTGCAGCGCACTAAGAACTTCCTTTTTCTGATAGTATTTTCTTCCCACAAATTAAAACTGCATTTGTTTCCAGCTGTGCTGCTGTCCACTCCACTGTTAGGTTACTTATGCAGAGACCTGCTTAAAGAGGGTGAGAGGTACCCCAGGGCCGCACTTCTCCACCTTATTATTGACTTATCCCAGGACTTTAATGTGGAAGAGGCCGGCATCCAGGAACACACTGGAGAGAAGAAGGAGACATCATTTTTTTTAATAGCCCTTTAATGACAGGGTCTAAGTGGTGACTCTTCATTCAAACAGGAAAATAAAATGTAGACAGTATTTTTTTTGGGGGGGGGGGTTTCGAGACAGGGTTTCTCTGTGTAACCTTGGCTATCCTGGACTCACTATGTAGACTAGGATGGCCTCAAACTCACAGTGATCCACCTGCTTCTGCCTCCTGAGTGCTGGGATTAAAGATGTGCTCCCAGGAGACAACTTCCTGAATAGAACTCCAACAGCCCTGACCTTAAGGTCAACGATTAATAAATGGGACCTCATAAGGCTGAGACGCTTCTATAAGGTAGAAGACACTGTCAACAAAACAAAGCAATAGCCCACAGACTGGGAAAAGATCTTCACCAATCCTACATCTGACAAAGGTCTAATATCCAAAATATATAAAGAGCTCAAGAAATTAAACACCACCAAACCAAATAACCCAATCAAGAAATGAGGCTCAGAACTAAACAGAAAATTCTCAACAGAGGAATATCAAATGTCTGAGAAATACTTAAAGAAATGCTCAATGTCCTTAGTCATCAGAGAAATGCAAATCAAAATGACTGTGAGAGTTCATCTTACACCCATCTGAATGGCTAAGATCAAAAATTCAAGTGATAGCACATGCTGGTGAGGATGTGGAGAAAGGGAAACACTCCTTCATTGCTGGTGGGAGTACAAGCTTGCAAAACCACTTTGGAAATCTTTCTGGCGCTTTCTCAGAATACTGGGAATAGGGCTACCTCAAGACCCAGCTATACCACTCCTTGAAACATACCCAGAAGGTGCTCTACCACAGCAAGGACATATGCTCAACATGTTCATAGCAGCCTTATTTGTAATAGCCAGAACCTGGAAACAACCTAAATGTCCCTCAGCCGAAGAATGGATAAAGAAACATTTATACTATGGAATACTACTCAGCTGTTAAAAACAAGGAAATCCTGAAATTTCTGGGCAAATGGATGGAACTAGAAATTATCATATTGAGTGAGTTAACCCAGACTCAGAAAGATTCACATGGTATCTACTCACTCATAATTGGACACTAGCCCAACAGGGATGTCCCCTGAAAGTTTTCACTTAGCAGGAGATTGGGATAGATGCAGGACCTACTACTGGGACTCTAGGTGAGAGAAGTATGCGAGAATTGGGAAATAGAAGGATCCAGAGGGTCCTAGAAACCTACAAGAAGAACATCATGATGGGCGGATCTGGACCTAGGGGGATCTGCTCAAGCGACTGCACCAACCAAGGACAATGCATGCAGTAAACATTGAACCCCTGCTCAGATCTAAGCAAGGGACAGGACATTATCCACAGTCATGTGGAGAGCAGGGACTGACTCTGACATGAACTCTGGTGCCCCATATTTGACCACGTCCCCTTGGTGGGGAGGTCTGGTGGCACTCAGAGAAAAAATAGGAAGGTTACTAAGATGAGACTTGATAGGCTGTGACCTTATGGTGGGGGAGGAGGTCCCCTTCTGTCACAGACCTAGGAGACGGGAATAGGGTGAAGGAGGGAGGGAAGGAGGTATGGGAAGAGACAAGCAAGGGGACAAAAAGTTAAATGCAATCTGAATAAATTAATAAAAACAAATACATAAAAGTGTGCTCCACCACACTCAGATGCAGACTGTATCTTTAATGGGTACATTAAAATATGTTGCCTTGGAAAGAGCTTTTGTTTCACATAGAGGTATCAGTGAAAGGAAAGATACCAAGCTTTGCAAAGCTTCTGTCCCTCTGTCCACAGAACCTGGAATCCCTCTGCCTCAAAGTTAATCATAAAATACAGAAATGCTATCCAAACCTTCCTTTTCCTTTCTAAGTAGGACTTGCCATGAAGAAGTTCTCCAATGTACTGTGTCTTACAGTAAAACATAGGTCCCTTATCACAGACAGGAGCCTGGCCCAGTCTCAGGTACAAGAAACACTGCAGAAATGCCAGAATGATATGTGCAGACAGGCCTGGCTGGATTCCCTCAGACCATCACCACGAAAGCCAAACACATTAGTACTATCTGTTCATCATTGCATCCAAGCATAATAAAAATAGACAATTCTCCACTGGTTTTGGATTTTGGTGTTGAAAAGCTCAACCTGATATATAGATATAGATATAGCTATAGATAGATAATTTGTCTTTGAGATACAATCTCATGTCTCCAAGCTATCCTCCAACTTGCTATGTGGCTGAAAATAATCTTGATGTTCTGATTTTTCTGTCTCCATTTTCCGAATTCTGGGACCAAGTGCATAATCCACCACATCCAGTTTGTGTGGCATGTATGTATTTGTAGCATACTAAACACAAACACTGAGATGAGCCCTCAGCCTATGCATGAAAAAGAATTCTTTTTGAGACAGGGTCTCACTGTGTAGCTCTGAACTCATTATGTAGACCAGGCTGGCCTCAAACTCACAGAGATCTGCCTGGCTTTGCCTCCCAAGTGCTGGGATTAAAGGTGTGTGGCACCACTTCCGGCACTTTTCTCTTCTTAAAAGAAAAACTTTTAAAATTAAATTTTAGGTTTGTATAGACAGTAATGGGTTCCATTTTGGCATTTTCATATGTTTGCGTTGCTATGTGTTGCTGTCCCTCCCTCACTGGCCTCCTCTGTGCCCCTGCCTTCCTATGGCTGGTTCCCTTCCTTCCCCCAGCTAGTATGCCTTCTATTGTCCTCTTGTTAAGTTTTCTCTCATTAGCTGCATTGCTATAGAACTGTTGGCCATGATCCGTATGATGGAGAGGAGACGTGCCATTGCTTTATCACAATATGCTAGGTAACCCTGTGTGTACTGTGATCTGATGAGTTTAAATAGATGTCAAGTAAAAAGTTTAAAATATATTGGTATCTGGCCTGTCTTGGTACAACAGTGGTGTTACGGCATCACTGCATCCGCCGAACTGATCCCCATCCCCACCTCATGGGAGTTTGGAAGCATGTTTGTTTACTCTCCTACTTTAGTTTTCTGTTGCTATGATAAACACCATGGCTGTCTTAGGTTCCCATGGCTGTGATAAAACACCATGACCAAAGCAACTTGGGGAGGAAAGGGCTTGTTTTGTCTTAGAACTCTCGTGTCACACTTCTTCACTGAGGGGAGCCAGGGCAGGAACTGAAGCAGAAGCCATGGAGGACCATTGACTACTGGCTTGCCCCTTCTGGGATGCTCAGCCTCGTACCTTACATCACCCAGGACCACCTGCACAAGGTGGCACTGCCCTGCGTGAGCTAGGTCCTCCCACATTAGTAACTAATTAAGACACTGTCCTACTGGCTTCCCCATAGGCCAACCTGCTGGGGCATTGTCTCAGGAGAGGTCCCCTCTTCTCAGATGACTCTAGATTGTTACAAGTAGACAAAAAACAAAACAAAACAAAACAAAACAAAAACCCACAACTATCCAGAATAATGACCAAAAACAACTTGGGAGGTAAAGATTTTATTACAATTTATAGAGTAGAGTCCATCATAAATGGAAGCCAAGACAGGAGCTCAAGACGCCAAACATGGATCCAGGAACTGGAGCAAAGACCATGGTGGAACGCTACTTCCTGGTTTGTTAAGTGCGTGTGTGTGAATTCTATTTTTTTTTTTTTTACCAGAAAGCTCTTTATTGACAAAAACTTTTTCATATATACATTCTGATCATGGGTCCCCTCCCTCATTCCTCCAAGATCCTTCTCACTTCCCCACCCACCCAAATCCATGTGCTTCCTTTCTTGTTCTCTTTAGAAGGCAAACAGGTGAACAATGACAAAATCAGAATTAAAAAAATAAAAAACACAAGAAGCACACACAAATGAGGCCCATAAAGATACAAAATTAAAAATCATAATATACAAGCAAAAGACCAGTAATAGGAAAACTGCCCAAACAAAGCAAAATGAGACAAAAAGTTAACAAAAAACCATTGAATTTGTTTTGTGTTGGCCGTCTACTACTGCTGGGCATGGGGCCTATCCTTACGTGTGGTCAATTTAGCTAATGAGACTCAGTGGCCCACCACTCAGGGGTGGTACCAATCACAGTGGACTCGGCACTCCCACATCACTAATTAATAAAATCCCATAGACTTGCCTGAAGTTCAATCTGAGAGGCAATTCCTTAATTGAAGTTTCTTCTTTCCAGGTGATGCTACCTAGTTTGTGTCAAGTTGACAAAAACTAGCCTGCACCTCTAGCTAGATGAATGTTTGAAGGAGAGATAAACATGTTTTATTTTTGTTGTTTTTCTTTTTGTTTTGTTTAGATCACAAGTGGGGCATGAGAAAAAGACTTGTGAGAGAGCAAGTGATGTTTATCCCCTTGGAAGTCGAACCACCATGTGGGGGAGATTGGTTATTAACCAGCTGAAAAACATCCTTGAACAAACTCTGAGAGGAGGTATAAAAGTGAGCCAAAAACAAGAGGTGGGGCCTTTGGCGACTTGGGATAGTTTTGGCTGTTCATTGCTCCAGTTTGAGAGGCTCCTAGAGAGAACCATTTGAGGGAAGGCTCTGGGGATCCGGGGATCCAGGCTCTGGCTGAGGTTCTGGGTTCTGGTTGCTCCAGGTTCCAGCAGAAGAAATCCTGCTGATTATACCAGGAGAATCGTTCCTTGAAACTGATATCCTTATGGTTTCATTATTGCATTCTTTAATCCTCTTTTCCTATAGTCTAGGTTAGTTGGGTTATATAAGTGAGGTACTCTTGGTTAATAAGTTTGTAGTAAAATGTATTTGCTAAGAAAATTGAGCCTACAAATGTTGGTTCATTGTTTTGGGTACTGATGGAAAGGATGCGGTCTGGGATACCTTAGAGACTGTCTTGAGGGAGGGTGACTGTTCTCACTGGGTTGTCCAGAAGGCAGAGTCCCTCAACTGTGCCCTAGACAAGGTCATAATTGTATTAGCATTAATTCCCTCCATTGTCCTTTTGACAAATACTTGAGAGAAACTTAATGGGGAAGGATCTGTGCAGTTCCTGGCTCCAGAGTTCACCCTACAGTTGCTCTGCCCCTTTTGTGCTTACAGAGAACATTGTGGTGGTAGGGGCATGTGGCCATGGAGTCTCTATTTCACAGTGGGCAGAATGCAGGGAGACACACAAGAAGAGACTGGGGGGAGGGCTCCTCTTTTCTGAGGAGAAGGGTAGGGGGAATAGGGTGAGAGGGTGGGACTGGGAGGAAAGAAGGGAAGGGGCTACAATCAGGATGTAAAGTGAATATATAATTAAAACAAATTTTAAAAAAGAAGAAGAGACCAGGCATGAGATGTCCCCAAGAGTGACCTATCACCTTTAACTAGGTCCTCTTTCAGTCACCATGATGGGCAGAGTCTGGTCAATTCATCTTTTCTCCTGTTCTGATGTTCAGTACCTGGTTTCCTTTTACTGGCCTAACTATCTAACAACCAGGGATTTCTTGTGTGAAGATTTAAATTTGCTCCCTTTTTTCCCCTTGCTGGACAAACTGCAATTTTCTGATCTGCATACTCTGCATTTTATCCCACATTCTCTAAATAAATCTGAAAAACAAACAAAACCTAAAACACACACACACACACACACACACACACACACACACACACACAAAACAAAACAAAACAAAAAAACAGCTGGACATGGTGGTGCACGCCTATAATCCCAGCACTCAGGAAGGCAGAGGCAGGTGTATTCCTGTGAGTTCAGCCTGGTCTTAAAAACAAGCCCAGGATAGCCAAGGCTCCACAGAGAAACTCTGTCTTGAGAAATCAAAATCCAAAACCAAAACAAAACAACCAGGAGCCATCACACCATAGCTGGAGTACTACACTGTTAGCTTGTCCGTTGCTTTTAAATTGAAATTTCTCCCAAATTTCAGCACAATATCCCCAAATGTCACATGAATGGTGTCCAGCATAACTCCTTATTTTCACTTGTAACCTAATCAGCTAGACTTCACCATCCATATGTTAGTTGGTATTCTAGCTTTTGGGGTTTTGTTTTGGTTTTTCTTTTTGCAGTGCTAGAGATTAACCTTGGGCAGGCAAGTGCTGTATTATTTATTGATCTATATTCCAAGCCCGCTGTGCTCTTTTGAGATTACACACGAATCACTCATTTAGCTCTGATTACAGCACTCTCTAGCCTCTCTCTTCACACTCTCCCAAATTCCTACTGGGAACCAACTCAAAGGATTAGCAATCATGTAATCAGATTTAGTCAAAGTGATGGCTCCACTTCATTGGTACCAATCTCCCATGTCCGCTACTGTCATTGTGTCTATAACAAAACACCGGACAGAAACAACACAAGGAAGGGGGTTTATTTTGGCTTATGGTTTCAGAAAATTCAGTCCATGATTCCTCAGTTCTGTAGCTCTGGGATCACAGTGGTGGTCGTGTGGGGAGAATACGAGTGTTCATCGCATGGTGGGTGGGGACCACTCCCCCCAAACAGCCCCACCCTTGGGAGGGACAAGAATAGAATATCTGTAAAGATCCATCCTTAGTAACCTAGTTATTCCTGCAACATCCCATTTCCTTAGCTGCCCCAAACAACCGCACCAGCTGAGGACCAAACATTCAACACATGAGCCTTCACGGGGCATTTCATTCTTAAACCATAACAATATTGATAGTGCTAAAATAGTCAGTATATTGAAAAAATTACATCAGTCAGAGCCAACATGAACTATAAAGAAAACATAGAGAAATCTGGGGATACCTTGACAGTCCGGATCCAGCATCATCTCAAGAATGCTTGTCTGTCAAATATTAGGGTTCGGACCACTAGAGAGCAAGAATTCTCTGTTTGTGACAATATAAGTGTGTTCAGGCATCTGTGATTTCCCTTATCGCCAAGGGTTACAGATCAAAGTGACAGAGACCACCATACCTTGTTCTCTGCTAGTTATGGGATCAGCTTTAAAACTCCATCCTCTTGAGGAAATGGGGACTCGAGGTCTCCTGTTGTAAGCACAGAGATGGGTTTATTGAGCTGATGCTCCTGTGAAGTCTTTTTGCATTATTGGCCTCCAAATGAGCATTGCGCATGTCTTCTTACAGAAACTAAAGCAAGGAGGAGTTAGTAGCTCGCCTACATTGTACCATACTAAGTGCTAAGCATGGCTTCCGACGTCAGCTCCCAATGGCTGGGCCCCTTGTGCTATAACAGCCCTGTACTCTTTGCAGCCATGCTGCCCCCACAGATGGGCTCGGCTCATCTTCTCACTCTTTCACTTAGCACGGTATCCAACAGAGAACGTGTCTTCAAGTGTTTTGTGAAAGGAACAGTGGATAGTGTGCTTAAATGCTGGCCTCACAGCTTCCTTTTATTTGACTTGAGCTGTCACCCTGAGGCTTGGCTGGCTTCCCAATATAATGGAGAAGCTAATGCCTGCCCACAGTAACACAGTGTTGTTCAGAAATCAGATGCGCTTGTGAACAGGCTTCTGTAAGTGGGAAAATATTCGCTAAGTGTTTAAAGTGAGTTCAGCTTTTAAAATCCACCTACAATGATGTGTGTGTCTTCAGTGGCCTGCTGGAGGGCACAGACCCCATCCTGTCCGGCCACTGTAATGAGTTCAAGCTCTTTAGCTCTTAGCAGTTTCAGATGGCAATTGCCAAACTTAGTCCATTTTATAGAAAGGAAGTCGAAACTTGGAGATACTAACGAACATGCCCAAGACATACAGACATGGAAAAAAGGCAGTGTTTGAACATCATCCGTATCTGCTAGCCTGACTAAATGGTCGTTCCTATGCCCTGGTAGGGAAAAAACTCCCCAAAGATTACAAGGTATCAGAGGTAGAGGCGATCATCTGGCCCAAACCTCCCTACTGAAGAAGTGATGACACTGGGTGTGAGAAAGACTGACCTTGAAATGTAGGAGCTGGCTGTGGCCTTCTGAAAGGTGGGGAGCATTCCTCCCTGCTGGGACAGAATCAGGAGGGCACCCAGGTCACCCCAAATGTCTTAGATCGTACAGAAACTGAGATTCATGCAATTGCCATGTAGGTAGGCACAGGCCTTTTAAAAGAAAGAAACAAAATAGAAGAGAAATAAAAAGCAGGTTCTATTTCACATGCAGCTTAGCCCTGCACAGTTTATCCCTCACCCTGTTGCCGTGCATGCCTTCCTGTCAACCCCTTCTGATGCATTGTATTTAACTCAACTCACGCCATCTGTATTTCATATATACGTTCATGGTTTAAGCTTTTTTTTTTTTTTAACCCCAAAACTAGCTGGGCTATGAGTATCATTTTGTAAGGTTTTTTTTTTTTCTTATCTGTCCTGAAAATATTTGAAAATCAGAACATGTATCATTACTAACTTTCTCTCTTTTTCTTTCTTTTTTGTTTTGTTTCTCAAGACAGGGCTTCTGTGTGCAACAGCCTTGATGTCCTAGACTCACTTTGTGACCCGCCTGCCTCTGCCTCCCGAGTGCTGGCATTAAAGGTGTGCGCCACCGGGCTGGACAGCATTCTCTCTTCTTTAAATTTCTTCTTTTTATTTTTTGTCATGTACCCTGACTACATTCTCTATTTTAGATTTTATCTTATATTTTTATGGTGTGTGTGTATATGCACAGAAATGCAGATGCCCACGGAGGCCAAAGGAGAACATCTAATTCCCCAAAGCTGGGCATACAGGTGGTTGTAAGCCATCTGATGTGGATGCTGGGAACTGAATTCTGGTGGACTTATAGGGCAACAATCACTCTTAATGGCACGACTGTTTCTCTAGCTCACATTACTACATCTTTGTAAATGTTGGTTATTATTCTATGGCATGATCCTTACTTGCTTGACCAGTTTTCTGCTTTTCTTTCTTTCTTTCTTTCTTTCTTTCTTTCTTTCTTTCTTTCTTTCTTTTCTTTCTTTCTTTCTTTCTTTCTTTCTTTCTTTCTTTCTTTCTTTCTTTCTTTCTTTTTGAAACAGGGTTTCTCTGTATAGCCTTGGCTGTCCTGGACTCACTTTGTAGACCAGGCTGGCCTCGAACTCACAGAGATCTGCCTGCCTCTGCCTCCCAGAGTGCTGGGATTACAAGCGTGCACCACCACAGCACCTGACTTGACCGGTGTTCTACAATGGACTTGTATGCTCTTTTAGCTTTTTTCACTTTTGGCAAACTGTGCTAGAATGTACATTTCTCAATATGTGTCTTTGTTGCACATGTACAGCTATGTACTGAAAGTTTCTAGGTGTGAAATCACTAGGTCAGGAAATAGGCGTGCGCTGCGCAGTGGTGGCACATGTCTTTAATCCCAGCACTGAGGAGGCAGAGGCAGACAGATCTCTGTGAGTTCAAGGCCAGCCTGGTCTACAAAGAGAGTCCAGGACAGCCAGGGCTACATAGAAAAACCATGTCTTGAGAAAAAAAATAAATAAATAACAGGAAAAGAAAATAGGTGTGTTTAAAATTTTATGAAGATTTCCAAAACTGTTCTCTCAAAATGCCTGCTCCAGTTTCGACACTTCTCTGTACAAGTTGCATCATGGGATGTCATGTTTTTTCTTGCAGTGATAGAGCACTGGAACCCATGGCCTCACATGTGCTAGGCTACTGTTCCGCTGCTGAGCCACACCTCAAACCCTGACACTGGAGGGTGTTATGACTGCCTCACTGATGTGATGAGTGAGACAAATACAACATCTTGGTCACTTTGCTCTTACGGGTCCTAGTGACGTAAGCGTCTCTCCACATGGGTCCTGATGTAAGCCTCTCTCCACACAGTCACCATCATCGGCCCTACTCTTACCCAAACACATCTCTGTTCAGTGAGGTTCTCATGGACCAAATGTTTGTGACTCCCTAAATCATATGCTAAGATCCTATCCTGCAAGGTGACGTTCTCAGGAGGTGTGGCCTTCGGGAGGTGATTACTTGATACAGTCCTCACGGTGTGGTTAGTGGTCCAGAGCACATTGTCTCATAGTACCCCCTCATCCTCTTTTCCATGATGCAAAGGCACAGTAAGAAAGCAGTCTGTAATCTAGAGAGGGCCCTCACCAGAACCCCACCGTATGGACACCCTGACCTTGGAATTCACCTTCGACAACAGTGAGAAATATGCCTACTGTTTCTAGGGCACCAATCAATGCGTCATCATAGTAGCTGGAACTGACTGAGGTAGACAGCTTTACTTTGTAAAGTATGGAGATCTGTCTGTCTGCTTGTCTGTCTATCTATCTGTCTATCTATATATCTATCTTTTTTCTGAGACAGGGTCTCTCTGTGTAACCTTGGCTGTCCTAGATTCACTTTGTGGACCAGGCTGGCCTCGAACTCACAGAGATCTGCATGCTTCTACGTCCTGAGTGCTGGGACTAAAGGCATGTGCCACCAAATATAGATAAGAGACCAAATGAGCTGGAATTCTTGATGAATTGGGCTTGTCTTGAAGTGATATTTTTGAGGTTGCATAGATACAGAGGAATTCTAATTTGAAGAGAGGATAAATTTGTAGAGAGCACTTGCTACAGAGAACAGAATATGGAAGTCTAGATCTAGAGGTCGATGTGTTTAAAAAATGCTCACTGGAAGAGAGCGTTTCCCACACAGGATTCCTTTCTCTGCCCAGCTCCCTACATGTGTTTAAAACAAAATATCTTCTGTATCAATTATTTCTCTCATTGCTAAGACAAAACACTGGACAAAAGCTACTTAAGGAAGTAAATGTTAACTTTGCCTCCAGAGTCCAGAAGGGACATGGTCTATCAGGGCCGGAAAGCAAGGTGGCAGGAGCGCGAGGTGACGGGTCACATCGTGTCCACAGTCAGGAAGCAGAGAGAGAAATGGAGCTTGTTCTCAGTTGCTTTCCCTTATGCAGTTTGATACCAGCCAGGGGATGGTCAGCCCACATGCAGGCTAGGCCTTCCTTCCTTAGGTAAATTTCTCTGAAAACACCCTCAACACCCAGAGGCTTAATTCCCCGGGGGATTCTAAACCTTACAGTCAAGAGTGCCTATTGTACCCTCATAAAAACCTGTTACTGATACACAGCATCAAGAATATCTCTAATTAGAAAAGAAATATGTTTCCTGAAATATGTGACTAAAAGTCTTCTTCAGAGGGGACAAACACCCGAGAGTTTGTTTGAAAGTGTCATTTTCTTGTCAGGGACTTCCATTGCTCAAAAGTGTGGACCTATCAGTTGCTTTTCTCATCTTTCTGTATTCTATTTTATTCATTTTTTCTTTTTTTTCTTTCCTTTTTCTTTTTTTGTTTGCTTTTGGTTTTTGGAGTTTTTTTTTTTTTTTTAATTTTTGTTTTTGAAACAGGGTTTCTCTGTGTAGTCCAGGCTATCCTGGAACTCACTCTGCAGACTAGGCTGGTCGTGAACTTACAGAGATCCACCTGCCTCTGCCTCCTAAGTGCTGGGATTAAAGGTGCACCACCACTACCTGGCTATTTTATTCATCTTTATAGGTTAAAAAGTATTTAATTCAGTAGTATCCCCCATGAGAAAAGTGGATTCAATGAACTTTTCTTCCGATCCACTCATAGGAACCCTACATTAGGGTGAGTCAACTACCCAGCCACTTCTTTTTTTCTTGATTTCTTACAGATTATATATTTGCACACACATTGAAAACCTGTTACATTGTTACAGATTACATATTTCCCCTCACATTGAGCACCTGTCTGTTCTGCTCTGTTATTCTATGGTTTTAGGGGAAATCCCAGTGTGTTGTTTTGATACTGAAGTAAAGTTGATTTTCAGGTAGATTTTCATGGCTCTTTTAATGAGTGCCAAACCTCTGCTTTATAATCAAAGAGAATGACCACGTTGATTGGGCTTCTCTTCTTTAAAAATCATGATTTTTTTTTTCTGAAACTGCATTAGGCAAAATTCTAGTTTTGACTAAACATTAAAATATTATATATTTTTTTTACCATGTAGGCTGAAATGAGAAGATGACTCTCATACTTAGACATTTTATTGACCTTTTAGACAACCTTTGCTAAGCTTGTACAAGTCAATTTATATTTGAGTAAGAAAGTGCCTGAGTTTACTCAAACAACATTGATATAAATAGCACACAGCTATTTATTTACTTTTATTCATAAATTTTATCTATGTCTAAAACTTTTTAAAGAAAAATGTCTTTAAAACTGAAAAAAAAAAGCCTTTATAGATTTTTGTATCTACTTCTTTGGGTTTATTAGGAATAATTATTTGTCCTTTAAAACTAATATTTTTATTTTTTTTCTGAACTTTACACACCTCTAGTGTGTCAGGATCTCTGACTTTAACAACCATCTACACACGGAAGAAAAGAAAAGGGACCGTGCAAAGAACCAACTGTGCGAGAGACAACGAGAGCCTGGGAGCCGGAGGGACTCAATGTTAGAGGAAGAAATACTTCAAGGTGAGGAACAGGTGGGCATTAAACACTAATGTTTATGAGGGACATTTGCTAACTGGAGAAAATGGCTGTGAGTTATTTATTGAGGAGGCAAGAGGGGCAGGGATAATGTAAGTACTCCTCTATGAAATTCTCAAATAAATAAGTCAATAAATACAAAGTAAAAAAGAAGAGAGACATGAACCAAATGCACATGTAAGCCACAAATTCAAGCACATATGTTTGCAGTTTCCCTATGCCCAAATTCACAGTGTGAAGGTAGTGGGAGATGGGGCTTTTGGGGACAGCTAGTCCATGAAGGTGAGGCCCCTGTGGTAGAGTTGTTGCCTCAAAAGAATACACAGTGGAGTTGGGTGTGGTGGCGCACACCTTTAATCCCAGCACTCAGGAGGCAGAGGAAGGCAGATCGCTGTGAGTTGGAGGCCAGCCTGGTCTACAAAGTGAGTCCAGGACAGCCAAGGCTACACAGAGAAACCCTGTCTCGAAAATCAAAAAACCAAAACCAAAAAAGAATGCACAGTGGACAGATGCTCACTCTCTCTCTTCTCACCACATGGACACAAACCAGGAAGGAAACCTGCACCATAAGCTGGATCTGCTGGTACCTTGGACATGTTAACCTCTGGACCCATGAGAGAGAGAGAGAGAAGAGTGCATATTGTTCAAGTTCAAGTCTTCTACGACGCTATTATCAAAAACCCTAGTGAATAGGTAATTTATAAAAAGAAAAACAACTTCTTCCTTACAGTTCTTGATTCTTGGAAGTTCAGGCTTGAGGGGTCTCTGCATCCAGAGATGGCCTTCACCCAGATCATCCTGTGCAGAAGGGCCGAAGAGGAGAAGCAAGTGCTCAGAGACCCCTCCTGCTGGAGCACTCCTATGTGGGTGCTCCGGCCAACAGCCCCAGCTAAGGCTGTCTGGTGCCCACCCTGGGGAAGTGTCATTGAAGAGAAGCACAGATTTGAGCGAGCTCCGCATAGCAGTCCACCCAGCTGTCACTGAGGGACATCCAAGGGTGTCCTTTGGAATGGAAGGATCACTCAGCCACACCCCGGGGCAGTTGAAGATGGCTCTCTGGGTTTGGGAAGGGAAGTGCCTGAACTTCCTGGTTGATTTTCACACTGGTGTCTGAGAGAACATAGGAGAACCTCAAGGGAGTTCATGGGCTCCCGTGAATTGGAGAATTCCACCCAGAAAATTCTGTGTGGCACAAGCCTTGCTCTTTTAAATCAAATTTTCTGAATTCCTGCAGGACGTTTCCATTGCCCCCCCCCCCCACTCCAGCAACAATGTAGACACTGTTGCAATTACTTCATCTGGTCTTAGATGCACATCATAGGCACTGGGGGATAGAGTTTCACTCTGCCCAGGAAGGAGTCTTCTGAAAATGCCAGTGAGCACTCCCGGGTGATGACTATTTGCTATTCCCAGTGGAAAGGTGACAGTTTAACAATGGAGTAGATCAGGTCCCAGAAGCACCATCTTTATCTGTTCCCCTTTGTGGTACCCCTGTGTGTGTAGGTGGTAGAGTGTTAATCTCCCTAAAAACAGTTCTCTGACATGCTTGGGTTGGAGTTGTTACAGCTAGGACAGTCTCCAGGGACCATCGAATGCTTCTCTCTCGTTTTGTAAAAGAAGAAACCCACGTTTCATATGTATGGGCGTGTTCTAAATTAGACAGTTTATAACTGGCAGAGGAGAGGCAGAAAGCCCAGTCTCTCTCTGCTCCAGGCCCATATTGTGTGTGTGGGCGTGTGAGTACACATGTGCCTACCTCACATGCCCTTACGTAAGTCCAGGCTATGATAAGAAATGGTATAAGTTATCTGGGTAAGGTAGGGTAGTATACACCTGTAATCTTACCACTTGAAAGGCTAAGGTAGGAGGATCATGAGTTCGAAGCCAGTTGGCAGTTCATACAAGATCCCATCTCAAAGCAAAGAGAAACAACAACAACAACAACCCCCACAGAAGCTCTAGATTTTTTGCCCCTCATCAACAGGTCTTTTACCTGGTGGTTTACCACCAACGAAAGTGAAAGATATCCCCACTCAGAATCAACATGACAGGGCAGTGGTTGACAAGTGTCAGCTGGTCCTGGAGTTAGGCTCATCTATGCTCAGTGGAGCTGAGCTTGGGGGGAAATCCCGGAGGCTTTGGGGCCATGCACAAGCATCTCTGATTTCCCAGTTGGCAGAGCTGGGCAGGTGCTGGCTGTGCTTGTTGTCCCCGAGAATGCCTGTTGTGTTAGGGTTTTGGAAGGGTTCACAGGACTTTGTATTTACAGGGAATGCGCTCTCTGCAAATGCTTTCACTGGGTACATGCCTTGCATCCTCCTTATGTTGTTTTCTCTCTGCCATCTGAATACGAATGTGGGAATCTTTGTGTGGCTAATGAGATGTTACATAAGGGAGGATTCAGTAGGTAATATTTACAACCAGGCTAATTTTCTCAATGAAAATGTTTTATGGATTTCCTTTGGAAGAAAAGAATTGTTCTCCTGGGCATTAATCTTAAAACTTGTTACACATTTTGAGGCGTTTTCATTTTTAACTCTGTTAGCAAGATCAGGGAAAACCTAGCCCCTCCCTGCCTTTTAAGTTCTCTATGAAGCCTCGAATTGGTGACAGGAGGTAGTTTTATCTGCCAAGCACGTTAGGACTCAGATATGGCTCTAGTGTGTTCCCAAGAGCCTCTGTGTGGGAAGTATACAGAGGTGACAGAATGCCTGCTGAAATCTCTGCCCTTAGAGGGGACTATGATAACTCTCATGAGACCCAGAAACATTTATGTGAGGGTGTTTATAACAACTGCAATGTTGGGTCCTATTTTCTTTTTGATGATATGATAGTGCCTTTCTTTAGGGGGTCCTGCCATTGTAGTGACACTGAGCTGATGTCAGCACTGTCCCCTTAAGCCTCTAGAACTGTGAGATTTTAAACAACAAACAAACCAAAACCAAACCAAACAAACAAACAAACAAAAAAAACCAAACAACAGTAGCCGCACAACAGCAAGCAAGACAAATAAAACCTCTTTTCTTTCTAAAATTGTCCAGCCTCAGGTATTTCACTGTAAGAACAGATAATGGACTAACAGAAGGTATCTCTAAGGAATGTAAATTTATTTAAGATGCTTAATCATGTCTCCAGCTTACTCTCTAGGATGGATCATATGTACTGTTTAAAAGCCGATTCCAAGCTCATGTGCTCATTTCACCAACCGATGGCCCCAAAGCTGTGTGGATTCTGCCTCTTTCTTCCTTGCTTTTCAGACAGTGAAACTAATAAGCTGTTCTGTGTGCTCTGACCTTATGCTAGGTTTGCCACATTAGCATTTTGTTCTTGTTCCAGACAGCATCTGCCTGGTGCAAAACCGCAGCCAGTTCCTGTATTACCCAACCGAGCAAAGGAGACTATTTTGAGGCTCTCAGGGGCTCATAAATTAATTCTGAAAACACCAACATAGTCATTTCTCTTGAGCTGCCCACAGGGATGCAGGGTCCTGAAAAATGAATCCATGTAGAAAGAAGAAAATAGAGCTGGGAGCTGTCTAAGGCCACGGTTTTGCTAAGCTTAATGCCAGAGAACAGGGCACTGAATAACAACTCATTATCTGCACCTGTCCTCCTGGTTGCCTTGGTTGGAGGTCCTCACTGTGATTGGCAGGAAGTGATGTCTAGCAAAGGCCTGTTGAGACCACTATAGGAATGAGTTGACAAAACCATGCTGGCTCAGTGTTCACTCCCACAAGGAAATTCATCCTTGATTGCTTAGAATATAGGCTTTTCAACACATTAAAGTGTCAGCATAAGACATCCCTGAGCTACAGAATAGGCAGTTGGAAAAAAAAAAGAAAAAAGAAAAAAGAAAAAAGAAAAGAAATCCAAACTGCAAAATGTATAACTATTTCAAATTTCATCAAAGATTTGAGTCTGGTAGGAGAGGTGGCTGGGTCTTAGAAGAGTTCTGTCTGCAGTGACAGGGAGTGTAGCCAGAGACCTGAGGGACACTGGGGCCCAGTCCAACTGGGGGAAGGATACTATGCAAAGCCAAGGCTTGCTCTGGCCTTCTGCCACATGTACTGACCTTGACAGTGGAGTGCAGGCCTCAGGCAGGGCCTGGGGTTCTATATGTGGTCAGAGTTGACGAGGGAACCTAGACAGTAACACATGCCATGGGGCAGGAAGCATAGGGTGGGATCCCTGGCATACTGGGAAATGTGCAGAAACTCAAACCATACGTGTTTGTTTTTTTTTTTTTTCCTGGTATAATGCGTGCTTAGCACAGTTTATAAGAAATAATATAATACTGTATTATATACGCCATATTACAGTGGTTCTCAATCTGTTGGTCACAGTCCCTTTGGGAGTTTCATATCAGAAATCCTGCATATCAGATATTTATATTATGATTCATAACAGTAGCAGAAGTACAGCTATAAAGTAGCAATGAAATAACTTTATGGTTGGGGGTCACCACAACATGAGGAACTGTATTAAAAGCTCACAGCATTAGGAAGGTTGGGAACCACTGCCATGTTATATTCACTAATTGTCACTAATCGTATTCATTAATTGTGGTCAGTTATCTGTCAAGAAACAGCATAAGGGAGGAAGGACTTATTATTATCATTATTATCACTTTCTGATTACTATTCATTGCTTGTGAGAATATCTGTCAGTCATGGTGGGCAAAGCATGGCAGATGGTTACAACTGAGTCAAGAATCAGAGAAACCAGGCTAACGTGGACTCAGCCTATAGCCCACAAACCCCACTCATCCGTGTTTACGTCTTCCAGCTGTGCCCTACCACCTGAGTGTTGATATCAGATTTTCCATTAATATTTTCATGATTTTAGTTTACAGTTTATACCTCTGTGCCAACACGAGTTGCAATTTCTTAAAAATCTACCATCAGTTTTAATCATTCTAGCATGACTAATATTTCATAAAATCAAATTATTGGTGATTGTCTGGTCTCTGTCCAAATCATCAAAGAGGTTGCAGACATTGACAGCAAGAATGGCAGGGACTTAAATGCTGATTGTATTCACCTTGGCTGGCATGATGGTGTGAAAATGAACCCTGGGGCATCATTCCTTCATCATCTTTGCTGAACTGGGTGATAGTTTTCAGTGCTAGAACACTGTTCTCTCACCAATTTTGTAACTTAAGAACGTAAGAGCTACTGATATGATGCACTATTAAGTTTAATACACATTAGCCAAGCTATAAACACATCTCACTGGTACAGTGCTTGCCCAGCATGTGTAAGGCCCTTGGTTTGATCCCTAGCAACATACCCAACTTTTGAAAATCCATTTATTACTCTTTTTTTGCCATTTTATTGCTTAATTTTTAAAATCATTTTTATAAATTTAGACATCAACAAAATGCTTAGTCAAGCCCCACTTTAAAGCATAGGTCAATTCTTTGGTGTTTACTATGTTTATGAACCATTTTCAAGCAACCACCAGGATGTCATTATTGAATAGAGTTGAAAAGGCTAATGTAGTAATGTGACATTTTATTTATCACCTATACAGATATAATGGCTGTAAAAATACTGATGTGTAAGAAGATTACAAAATGGTAATTTTGCTTGTAATTATTTAATGGTGAGTTTATAATATTTAAATTCTTCACAACTATATTTAACAGCTGTTACACTGGTTAGATTTTTGTCAATTTGACCCAAATGTAGACATATCTGGGCAAAGGGAATTTCATCTGAGGAATTATCTTCATTAGATTGTAGGCAAGTTCTTGGGGTGGGGGGGGCACTTTCTTGATTGGTGGCTGATGTGGCAGAAGCCAACCCACTGTGGGCATTGTCATTCTTAGGCTGTTGGTACTGGATTGTATAAGAAAGCAAACTGAGAAAGCCATGGGTCTACTTCTCTTCTTCCTTAGGGAGCTGTTGGCCACCAAGGCAGGAGGAGCAGAAAATAAGGCATGGGGCTTAGAAAGCAGTAAGCTCGAAGGAGATCAAATACTCTGGGAACCACTTCAGAAGCTGTTCAACTTTAATCAGGGAGAACAAAGGCAATATAGCCCTTGGGGAGTGGGTGGGGGCTTCCAGGATAGGTGTACATAATTGGTTGAAACCAGGCATTTTAAGGATGATTGTTTTGCATTTGGTAGCACCTAATTATCCTTTGGGCACAGGGAGGAGAGAGCTAGCAGGGCTATATATATCAAATGTGGTGAGGGGCATCTATGTCTAAAGACACTCTCCAGATGGAGTCAGGCAGAGAGCTGGAGGGGAGAGGGAGTCCTACACCTAACTCTCAGAATGCCTATCCAGACTGGGAGGACTGCAACCTCAAACACCAGGGTCCTTACAACATTGGGAAGCAGACCAGTAAACAGTGTTTTTTTCCTATGGCCCCTGTATCAGTTCTTGCCTTGAGTTCCTGTCCTGACTTCCCCTCATGATAGACTACAAGCTTGGTCATGGTATTTGTCATAGCATTCTAAAGTAGAAAAATACAATATTCATCTCCCAAGCTGGTATAAAGTAGTTCCAGTATGCTTGGAGGGAACCAATAATAGAGACGAGCCAATGGGGTCTGGAGGGACTCTCAACTGCCTTCCTTCATCCTTGCAGATTGGAACATAAGTCTGGGTAGAAACAGAAGTTCAAGATGTGTATGGAAATTACCACAGTTTCTGGAAGTGTCTACATTGTATTAGGCATTATTAGCAGCAGAGTGGTGATTTAAAGTATACAAGGGGATGTTTGTAGGTTATATACAAACACTGCACCATTTTATATATAGCCTTGAGCATCTGTGGATTTTGGCATCTTGGAACCCAAGCTCAATGGGCACCGAGGAGAAACTGTACAGAAAAGATTTGTTTTAAAAAGGAAAATAAAAACCATTCACAATAAAAATAGATGTTTGTGTTTGTAGTTTTATGCCAACTTGACCCAAGCTTGAGTTACTGGAGAGGAGGGAACCTTAATTTAAAAAAATGCCTCAATAAAATTAGGCTATAGACAGATCTATAGAGTATTTTCTTAATTTGTGATTGATGAAGGAGGGCCCAGCCCATTGTGGGTGGTGCTATCTCTGGGCTGGTGGTCGTGGGTTCTATAAAAAGGCAGGATGAGAAAGCCACAGGGAGCAAGCCAGTAAGCAGCACTCCTCCATGGCCTCTGCATCAGCTCCTGCCTCCAGGTTCCTGCCCTGTTTGAGTTCCTGTCCTGATTTCCTTTGATGATTAACAGAGATATGAAATTGCAAGCCAAATAAACCCTTTCCTCCCCCAAGTTGCTTTCGTCATCGTGTTTCATTGCAGCCTGAAATCCTAACTAACACAGATGTTTGCTGGTTGCATTTTATTGGGGGCTCACGTATCCAGGCATGTTGAGTAGTGGCACAGGTTGTTTCAAACTGGCCTGATGGTCCCAGCTTGTGTTCTCTGTCAACTCCCATTCACAATTTTATTTGTATCTGTTAGTATTGGCTTTCTGAAGCTCCAAGTCTTGGGTCAATTCAAAGATCTTTCTTATTAAATACTGTTTAAGAAATTAAAAATTTCTTTTTTTATTATGTATGTGTGTGCGTGTGTGTGCTCACTTGCCACGGTGTATGTGTGAAAGCCAGAGGATGACACTATGGAGTTAGAGTCCTTTCCAAGAGTAGTACCCACCCCTAACCACTGAGACATCTCTCCAGAACACACTGGCCACTTCACTGATTTGCATGTATCATTTTTGCACAGAGGTCATGCTAGCTTTTTCTCTCTCCTTCCAATTTTACCATATGGGTTCTAGGGACCGAAATAAAGGCAAGGTGATTTACCCACTAAGCCACCTTACCCAATCCAGAAAATACTTTAAAAATTATGTTTGTTGGTGGAAAGTTTGTAAGCCAGTGGGAAAGTAAACAAATATATCCTTATAGACTTAGTTTGTCTCTATTTGCTGAGTATTTGTTATGTTTGTTATTATCTTTTATTTTTAATTAGCATGTGAAGTAATGGGTTTCATTATAGCAGTTTCATTCATTTTCAAATATCCTTCGTCTTAATTGGCCCTCCTCCTCTGCTCACTCCATCTCACTGCCTCCTCAAACCTGCTGTCTTCTGCCCCAGCGTTTCCCTTTACACTTTCTTGTCTCAGGTGTTCTAGTGCGGTGCCCTCCCCCCAATCCCAGCTCTAAAGCTCTTTTTCCATCTTTGAGGCCCCTTTCTAGTTTCTTGACCTATGTCTGCACTTACTCCTCCACAAATACACACACATAAAAGCTGGAAGCTGGTGTGTCATATGAGAAAGAACATGTGGGCTTTGCGATTTTGAGTCTGAGCTACCTCATTTAATACAACAATGTCCACTTCCACCCATTTCCTGTGAGTTTCATTTTTTTTTTCTTTACGGCTGAATAAATTCTCACTATGTATTTGCAACACATTTTTATTATCCACTCATCTGTTGGGGAGAATGTCTAGCTTGGTCCCATTTCCTTGCTCTTATGAATGGAGTAACAATAAACATGGATGTGCCATTATCTCTGTGGGTGGAACTAAAGTTAAGAGTCTTCAGTACGTCTATAATCTTTGGCCCTATAATCCAACTTCTAGGAATATGTGTCCTAGAGATACTCAGGCATATACCCTTGAGTTATGACGAATGCCGATGCTCTAGCTAGGCAGGAGACTGAGGGTCTGAGATCAGACTAAGCTACATAGTGAGTTCCAGGCCAGTCTGTGTGACAGAGGAAGGCCCTGCTTAAAAAAGAGGTGCAGCACATATCCTAAAATTAGAATGGAAGAAAAAAAGCTAGCATGACCTCTGTGCAAAAGACGATGACATGCAAATCAGTGAAGTGGCCCGTGTGGTCTGGAGAGATGACTCAGTGCTTAGGAGTGGGCACTATTCTTGCAAAGGATTTGAGTTTGGTCCCCAACACTCACAACCGCCTGCAACTCCAACTCCAGGGAATCCGATGCCTCTGGACTCTGCAGACACCTGCACACACATGCACATGCCTGCATACAGTTACATATACAATTTTAAGTACAATGTATTTTTAAATATTAATTTATTCATATTACATCTCAATTGTTATCCCATCCCTTGTATCCTCCCATTCCTCCCTCCCTCCCACTTTCCCGCTACTCCCCTCCCCTATGTCTGTGACTGAGAGGGACTTCCTCCCCCTGTATATGCTCATAGGGTATCAAGGCTCTTCTTGGTAGCCTGCTATCCTTCCTCTGAGTGCCACCAGGCTTCCCTATGAAGGGGACATGGTCAAAAATGGGACACCAGAGTTCGTGTGAAAGTCAGTCCCCACTCTCCACTCAACGGTGGAAAATGTCCTGTCCATTGGCTAGATCTGGGTAGGGATTCGAAGTTTACTACCTGTATTGTCCTTGGATAGTACCATAATTTGAGCAGGACCCCTAGGCCCATATCTGCCCATCATAATGTTCTTCTTGTAGGTTTCTAGGACCCTGTGGATCCTTCTATTTCCCCATTCTCCCATGCTTCTCTCACCTAAAGTCCTAATAGGATGTCCTCCCAATACAATGTATTTTAAGTTATATATACATAATTTGAAAATAAAATAAATCTTTAAAAACCTATTATATGCATTCAAAGGTGCTGCAAAAGATATTTTTATAAAGGCTATAGTTGGAGAGGGAGCTTGCCTGGTGCCAGCAGAGGCCGGAAGAGGCTTCAAATCCCTAGAACTAAAGTTACAGATTGTTGTAAACTGCCATGTGGGGTGCTGAGGACCAAACCTGGGGCCTCTGGAAGAGTAGCAAGTGGTTTTCATTGTTAAGCCATCTCTCAAGCCCTCTCAGTCTCTCCTGAATCACCATACCAGTCCCTTTCTTGCCAACCTCTGGTGTCTGTGGGGAATCTGTCACAGCACGCGCACACACACACACACACACATGTCTGCATATGCTTAAGTCTGTATGTAAAATGGAGCATTGTCTACGTAGACCCCACAGTCCACCTCTGCTGTAAGTCATCTCTATTAACTCAGAATACCTTACGCCAGCAGTTCTCAGCCTGTGGGGCATGACTCCTTTGAGGGTCAACTATCAGATATCTTGCATATCAAATATTTGCATTATGATTTATAACAGTAGCAGGATAACAGTTATAAGGTAGCAATGAAAACAGTTGCATGACTGGGGCTCACAACAACAGGAGCAACTGTATTGAAGGGTCACAGTGTTAGAAGGTTAAACAGCACTTCCTAATACCTTGCAAATCCCATGTGAGTTACAGTGTCAGAAATGAAACCAATAAAAAAACATTTACAGGGGCAATAATGTATTGTTTTTTTTCCTTGTTTGTTTCTTTTGAGCACTCCAGTTTGGCTTTGGATTCACTACGTAGCTGAGAATGACTGTGAACTCCTAATCTTCCCGGCTCTAGTTCCCAAGTGCTGGGCTCACAAGACTGCTCACCATGCTTGGCTCAAATGTCTTTAATCTGCAGTTCATTGAGCACATAGGAACAGAAGGCAGACTATATAATTTAACTGTACTTATTATTGTGAATGTGCATTGCCGGAGTGGGGACATGTGCCGCAGCATGGATGTGTGCAGGTCAGAGAACAGCTTTGGGGACTCTATTGTCACCTTTCCCCTTTATGCGGGTGCTGGAGACCAAAACCGTCAGGATTGTGTAGCCAGTGTCTTTCCCACGGAACTGTCTCACCAGTCCTGACCACAGCACTTTTAATATTAGATACACTTAAGTGCTAATTTTAAGGAGGTCGACTTGTGAGGCTGTAGCTAGCTAGGCTATGTCTGATCATAGAATTCTGCAAACATATAATGGAATTTTTTTTCCAATTTTTTAAAAAACAAAATAAGTAATAAAAATAAGACTGAGTTTACTGGGATTTATTTGATAGTCAATTTGGGAGTGTAAACAGACAAAAAAAAATTAGTCACAGCGTAAGAAGCTGCTGCTAATAGGAAATGGTTAAAATAAATGGATAGGTTTGTATTTGGGTTCTTGTGAAAGTGTGTGTGTGTGTGTGTGTGTGTGTGTGTGAGAGAGAGAGAGAGAGAGAGAGAGAGAGAGAGCGCATGCAGATGTATTCTGGAGGGAAGTAGGCCGGTTTGCCCACTTAGTGGCTCTACCTTACAAGTCACTATCTTCCCTGGTGGTGTTGAGAGATTTGCTCTGCGACACTGAAGCTCACATCCAGCAATTTGCCAACTGATATCAGCGAGGGTCAATGTCTTAAGCATAAGAGTGCTTTAATTTTTAATTACATTTTCTGACATTACAATCAATATTTATTAAGCAGGCATAAAGACCAAAGTGACACCCTGCTGAGTGCTGTGTGAATTATTCAAAGGAAAGATTTTAGGGTAATGAAGCCAGGCCTCCAATATGGCTTGGAGAAACCTCTGCTGCCATCTCCCCACTGCCGTGTTTCCACTACGGTATTCCCAGATCCTGGCTTTACCCCCGTTTCACTCTTTCTGTCCTACCTTTGGCTCTCCTCCTCACCAAGATTGAAAGCTTGATTGCAGTCTGGCTCTATGACTCTCTTCTTAAAGGGCTTTCATCCTAATTGATGTGACAGTTGTCAAAAGGCAGGGCTTTGCTGCTGCCTTGTGTCTCTAGGCAGCTGCACTTTGCTGAACAAAAATTTTACAGTGTGCAGATATAAGTGAGTATATACCATTTGAGTCTTTCTGCTTCTGGGTTAACTAACTCATTATGATCATTTCTAGCTCAATCCATTTATCCACAAATTTCGGGAATTCCTTGTTTTTAATAGCTGACTAAGACAGACACCTAGGTAGCAAAGGTGACGACACACTTGGTGTGTCTTAGAGTACACAGGAGCCTTATTCAGTGTACAAAACGGACGGTGGAGAGTGGCATTCCGTGCAGAAGCACAGTAAACAACTTCGAGCTACCGGAAGCTCAAATCAGCGTGAGGCAGCTCTTTTCTCTATGGAACTGACTACTGAGAAGCGACGGCAATGCATGATGGTCTAAAGAAGGCTGAACCCTAACTGGACGTGGCAGTGCTCACCTGTAACCCCAGAAGTGTAGGCCGGGCTAGCGATCAATTAAGACACAGACACTTGTTATATTTTAAAATAGTCTTAGTTAACCTGCAGCAGGGCAGATATCAATCTTTTAAACTATTTTTTTATAGTAGGGCTTTAGATATGGGATCTTTGTTTTAATTTTATGTTATCTGGTTTTAATAACTTTCATCAAGCTACCTTCCATCTATAATCCCATATACTTGTTTAGGTTTTTTATTTGGACTAGATTTTTTATCCACTCCGCCGGCCATGTGCTTCTCCTCCAGCTAACCCAATGCGACCTTTTTTTCTTTACTTTAGGTCTTTTTCTTTTTCTTTCTTTCTTTCTTTCTTTTTTTTTTTTTTTTTTTTTGTGCCAGTCCTTCTTTTTCTAAAACTTTTCTTTCCCTAAGCCCCACCAATCTCCTGTCCTGTCCAGGTGAGATGGCTTTTTATTAAAGAAAAAGTGGGTCAGACAACAAACAATAATTAACATCAAAATACATCCGATTATCCCCCAGCACAGAAGTCTGAAGGCAGAGCCAGGAAGATACTGAGTTTCAAGACAGAACAGATTCACCAGAGAAGCAATGTCCCCAAGGTCACACAGGAGGTAAAAGTGATTACCAGAACCACGCCTCTTCTCCAGTTGCTGACTTGACAGTACGACAGACAGTCGTGAGCCACTATATATGGGCGCCGGGATCCGAACTCACGTTCTCTAGAAGAACAAGTGCTCTTAACCTCTGAGTAGCTGCTACATCTGTCCAGTTTCTGTTCCCTTGTCACGTGACTTCCTTCCTGGTGTTTTTCTGGTCTCTTGAACTTCTTCCGCTATAGTAACACCAGCCATTGACATAGGGCCCATTTAAATGCTAGTGTTCCCCTCGCGGTAGCTTGGCGCGAAGCTAGACTTTGTGCTAAGCTCTATCCTGCTTTTTGTGCTCTCTAGACAACTTTCCAGTTCTATCTGTCCATCAAATGGGAACTGCTGGATCTGTGCCAGCCGGCGCTGTAACTAGGCATATCCTGCCACTGTGTTCCCTGCGAGGCTACCTTGCTACTTTCATACCCGGATGATTTCTGCATCTTGCTGGAATCCAGAACGAAGTCCCAGTTCCCAGTGAGAACGACACAGGTCCTTTCCCCCTTTCTATCAGCCCTGTGTTGCTGAGGTTCCAAGAGGCCCTTGGCTCCTGAGCATTGCAGCGACAGTGCCTTAAAGACATACAACTATCTCCTGGGACTGGCTCCAGGGACTCAGCACTGTGGAAGCTACGGCCGAAGAGACGCCATAAATCACAACTTCTTCCAGTGGAGCCCTCTTAGAGAGGGAAAGTCGGTGCTCACCACGTCAGAACTCTTTCTTTGGTCTCCCTGTAGTAAACAGCGCATCTCCCACATTTGCCCCCTCCAGAGATGTCTCAGCCTTATCTGGGAGCGGAGGGTGAGGCTGCCCGCAAGAAGCTCAGACTTATTGAGTAACCCTAAAGACACTAAATTAGCCCAGCCTCGAACATAAATGGCTCCACTCTCGGAAGACTCATATATTCCCCACGGGCTCACATATTCTTCCGTGGGCTCATATATTCCTGACAAGAGGTTTCTTTTCACCGAAAATGTCTTGATCATCCTTCTGTGTCTGTGTATAAATGGTCCTGTGCTGTGTGCAAGGAGATAACGTCCCTATTTAATCCACAGGGCAGGTCACAGCAGTCCTTTAGCCCTTGATGGCACTTGAATATTTTCAGTTTTCATACACCTACAACCTAGCCTACAATGCACACCCCTAAACATGCACCTCTGTACAACTGTGCAAATATTTCTGCCGTGATGAATTCCTGCAAACAGAACCAAGCATTCTTGGAACTCATTGGGGTAGGTCAGAGATGAAGCACCTAATTACCAGGCTCGAGGCCCTGCGTTTGACCCTTAGAGCCCCTAAAAAAAAAACAAAGCATTGTAAGCCAGGCATGGTGGCACATGTCTATGTCCACACTTGGGAGGTGAAGGAGCAGTTCAAGGCGTTCATTGGCTACATAGTGAGATTGAGGCCAGCCTGGGCTATGTGAGATCTTTTCTCAAAAACAAAACAAAACAAACAAACAAACAAAAAACAATGCCAGTATCAAAGAATGTATTTCTAAATTTTAAAGTCAATTTTGTTAAGATACAGTTCACATAACTAAACAATAAACAAGCGTATATAAAAAGTATAATTTAAGCCAGGCGTGGTGGCTCATGCCTTTAATCCTAGCACTCAGGAGGCAGATGCAGGAGGATCTTTGTGAGTTCAAGGCCAGCCTGGTCTACAAAGTGAATCCAGGACTGCCAGGGCTATTACACAGAGAAACCCTGTCTTGAAATACAAACAAACAAAAAAGTATAACTTAATTTTACCGTATGTATGTATGTATGTATGTGTATGTATATATGTATTTATATCCTGTGAACATATGTGTGTATGTATGTATGTATGTATGTATGTATGTATGTATGTATGCTTGTGTTCAGAACCCATTCTAATACCAGATGGCCTCATCTTAATTTGATCATACCTACAAAGACCTTAGCCCAAATGGTTGTATCAAAGAAGGGGTGATAAATTGAACATTTACCTACCAATTTCCATCCATTCTTGATTAAGTTTGCTCTTGGGGAAAGAATTCCCCAGTTTTCTGGCTTGTTTCATACCTTCAAACCCTGGTTTGAGGTGGAATGTTGTTCGGTGTATATGAATCTGATACATGTTTAGTCTTGGGTTTAATCCCTCACTTCAAATCATACCTAGAGGTCCACTATTATGGCATGGTGGAAGAAATTCTGTTCTAAACAGGTGGGACGGTTGGGCCCAGTTCTTGTTATACTGTGTGGGCAAGCCAAGCCTTCATCCCATGGGCCTGTCGCCCCATCTGCAAAAAGAAAAGCTCGGATGCATCTGAATTCTTTTGGCTCTCCATGTCCTATTCCAATTTGTCTCTGTAACAAAGAATTTTGAGCTTGGGAGAGGAAGGATGCCAACCCACCAAACAAATAACTCATTAAAATAGAAGCGTCTCATTAATGTGTTTCTGGAGAATTGAATTCTTAAAAATAGGGAGGCATATGGAGGAAGAGAGGAGGGGCAGCTGCTGTGTTCTCCTCGGGAGAGAGAATGAAAGAGCCTGGACTTAAATTATGCCAAAAGGAATTTATTTAAATTAGACATTAAAAAAGTTGTGAGACAATGCAACACACTATCCAGGATTTTGGAGCTTGCTATATAAAGACATGTTTTAAAGCCTGTGTTTTATTTTGATTCTTTCAAATATATATATAGTGATTTGCAACACACACACACACACACACACACACACACACACACATTGTATTTCAGCATAAAGTGGGAAAGTATAGTTAGGTCTTTCTAGGAGAAAATGAAAGAAAAGAAACTGTCAGTCAACACCATTCATCATCTCTAACTTTGGCCATGGCAGACATCACTAGCTCGTTACGGCTTTATTCTTGTTGAAGCCTAGGCAAGTCCTCATAATTTATGTCAATGTCATGATCCAGGCAGCTACTGTCAATCAATCACAATGACCAGTGAAGTTGAAACTTATCAGCCCTCTCAGGCTGCACTCATAGGTGACTAAAAGGGATTTGCACAGCATTCTATGCACCGAGGTTTCTGTTCTCCTCAGCAGTACAGTCACCATGCCCCTGCCTGGGAGCTTCAGCGTGTAGGAATTATCTTTCCTAATGAAAGTTCAGGTTCTAGGTCCCTTTCCCAAAGATTCTAGTAATTACGGCAAGTGGCTCATGCCATACATTTTAGCAAGCCATCCATAGACTGTTGTCCAAGCAGCATTGCCAGGGTCACAGAGAAGGTACAGAGAGCTCGGAGGAAGACGGGCATTGCGCATTTTCATGCTCCGCCCTGAGTTACGTCTGTTCAGCCCAACCTGGAATCCAACTTCCGGGCTAGCCTACATCCTGCTCAGATATTTCAGAAAATATCCTTTTTGGTGGGTGTTCCAGACTTAGCTCCCAACCTGAAGTCCAAGTCAGAATGAAACCTAGAAATGTAGGCGTAAGGACATTGTGCAGTTTAATTTCTGATTTCCTGTCTAAAAGTTGTGTAAACTCTGCTCCCCGATTGTCCTCCTGGTATGTCAATCAAGCAGCTTACAGCCAAACAATGAGCAGGGGAGAGAATAGGGCTGAACTTCCTGTCAGCCAGCGGAGGAGGAGTTAGGAGATTCAGCCACAGGGAGAAGTCCAAGGAAGTTCAGGAGGAAGGAGCGGGAGGCAAGGAAAGCTGCAAAGTGTAAGTATCCCTGGGATGTTTACTGGGGGTAAGACAGAACAGCATGGAGGGCTAAGAACAGACTTAAACTGCTTAAGATTGTGTTGCGAAGCCTTGCACTATGAAAGAGTCTCAATTATTTGTGTGATAGCCTCGTTAAAAAAACAAGCTAAGAGAAGCAAACACTGTTTTATAAAAGTAACTGCAACTTAAGAATCCACCTTCAAGTCACCTGTTGCCTGCTCAGCAGTCAGGAAACTTTGCTATTCATTTGTCTGTAGTTCTTCTCATAGCTGCCTGATGTCTCGCATTCACAGGACTGAGCCATCCCTGGACTTGCCCAGCTGAGAACAATTTCTGATCTCTTCTTGATTTGCATTTGACTTTCTTTATAGCAGTACAAATCATTTCCATTTTCCTCCCTACTGATCCGTTCCAGCCCCATTTAGAGTACTGGTTTTGGATTGAGGAGTTGATTCCATTCTAGTCTGGCTTAGTAAATCAATGTTTACTGGGGTGCACTACAGGAGTATGGATGGCACAAGGCTGATGTATCAATGAAAGTCCAACCCAAGATACCCATATATCCTTGTAGTGTTAAAAATTTGCGTCTTTGAGGGAAATTCCTTAAGGCACAAGATGTTAAAGGGGAGGTGAAATCCCAGACTATTTTAAGGGTGGTGAAACAACAGGATGTTTCTTAGGAGGAAGCTCATTAAGACACAGGCTATTTTCAGGGCAATAAAACAATAGGATGTTCTGAGGGGAGATGAAACATCTCATCCTGCAAGCAAGCTCTTAAGCTCAGGAACTAAACAATTCAATGTGCTTCAGGAAGTTCCTCAACCGAACCAGATTATCTGCTCCCCTTCTTCCCCAAGTTTATACAAGCAGTCAAGACTGCTGAGGTATGTTTAGACAAACTGAGCTGCCTGGAAGAGGCTTAGACCAACTGAGGAACCTGGAAAGGACACATTCCAAGCTTTTGAGCTGCCTGCAAGCTATACAGTAGCTCCAAGCTTCCAGCTTTTACAAACTATCACCTGTGCTGTGGTGGGCTGGAGCGATACAGCTGTCTATGAGTCATTCCTGCTCCTGTAAGTGACCCTCTCACTCATATTCTTGTAAATAAACTCAATAAAACTCATTGGTTCACCGCATTGAACTTTGGTGGTACCCTTACTTTGGTTCCCTATATGGGGAAGGAGATTTTTGTTCACGTCACTCCATGAATAGTGCCGCTCATCAATCTCCTTTACAAATTTATTCCTATTTGGCAACTAATAAACAGAGTTAATTACAAGGATAGCATAATATTTCAAAACTGATTGGAATGAAACCAGTTAGAATATAAAGAAAACAGCAGAATCTTCAACTGGTTACAACAGACCTTAGCTCTCATCAACCACATCAATCATAGTGGGCTCAGTAGGTTAAATACAGAATCTATGAAGATGTTCATTATACAGCAAAAGAGATCTCATAGATGTGATTAAGGATCTTATGACATTAAAAACCATCCTGGTTCAAGTAGGCTCTCTCTAAATAAAATCACAGGTGTTCTCACAACAGGAGGCAGAGGGGAATTTGACCATAGAAAATGGGAGGCAATGTAACCATGGAAGCAAGATGCTAGGCTGCTGGCGCTGAAGGTAGAAAGAAGGGGCATGTGCCAAGGGGCATACATGCCTCCAGAAGCAGAAGAGCTAAGGATACAAATTCTAACTGCAGCCGCTAGAAAGGTCACAGCCCTGTTGATGGTTTGGGTTTTAGTATAGTGAAATTAATTTAGCGCCCAGACCTGTAGAACCACACGAGGCTACATTTATGCTATTCTAAGCCATAGAATTCACGATAATTTGCTACAGCAGCCACAGGAAGCCAGCACATCTGGGAATATCAGACTGCAGATGGCTGGGGGAGGGCCTAAGGTACAAGGAGAATTAGGCGCTACATATGCTGATGGGGCTGTGCTGTGCACCCAGCTTGGAGAAGGTGGGATTGAGTGTCTGAGATCTGTTAGAAGACAGGGATAGAACAAAACAAAAGTAGGGTGTTTCTAAGAAAGTGTATCTGGCTAGAGTTAAAAAAACAACAGAACAAACCATAGCCAGACCCTCTGAATATCTACAGGACCTGATACACAGCTATAAAATGCGTACAGCATACATAGCATGCGCACATGTGCAATCCTGTGGTAACTAGACCATTGCTACACTGTGTTTAGGAGGCAACTATAGTGAGAAGATTAGACTACTGAGTTAAACGCTTCCCTGCCTTGTTGGCACTGAGCACTGCAAAATAAATACACTGTATTTCCTTCCAAGTCCCCCATTCTTTTCTTATCATGCATCTAGAAATACCTTAAGACTTACTTTTTCTTTCTTTTTTATCCTTCCTTCCTTCTGTTTTTCCTTCCTTTGTTCCTTCCTTCCTTTTCTTTTCTTTTTTTCCAAGACAAGGTTTCTCTGTGTAGCCTTGGCTGTCCTGGACTCACTTTGTAGACCAGGCTGGCCTCGAACTCACAGAGATCCGCCTGCCTCTGCCTCCCTGAGTGCTGGGATTACAGGCAAACACCACTGCGCCTGGCTTCTTCCTTCCTTTCTCGTCTCACTCTAACAACCCTTCTTCCTCAGCAGCATACCCTGGCTCCATTAAGGTCATGAACTGATACCGAGGAACACTGGTTTGCAAAGATAAAATTATGATTTTCAGTAGGGCCCTTGGGAATCTCCATTTGTAAGACACCAACTGCTAATTTATGTGCCAAGAAGATACTGGCATAAGGATGACACGTAGGTTAATAAAATAGAACTGAGATCGCAGAAATAGACACCGTAGACATGGTTAATTTGCTTTTGACAAGGTTATAAAGGCAATTGAATGAGTAAAGACTAGTCTATCGGTTGCTTAGCCCTTGGACAAGTGGGTACCAATACACAAAGGAATGAACAGCGACTCTTATCTCAGATTACATACAAAATTAACTCAAGCTGGATCACAGACATGGATGGAAAATATAAATTTATATAACCCTTAGAACAAAGCATAAGATGAAATCTTTGGGTTAGGCAATGGTTTTTTACATAAGACACCTAAAACACAAGCAGCTCAAGAAAATAGAATTAAAAATGCTTCAAAGGACACTGTTATGCCTACAGAGAGAACACATTTGCAAATTATAGCAAGGGACTTGTGTCAACCATATATCATGAATTCTTATAACCTAACAATAAAAAATATTTCTATATAGGCAAATGATTTAAACATATGTTTCCTCAAGTAAAATAAACCAATGCTTAATAAATCCATACAATATTCATCATTAGCCATTAGAGAAATATAAGTGCATAACGACGATGAATAACATTTTAAGACGTTAAGATACAGCCGGGCGCTGGTGGCACACACCTTTAATCCCAGCACTCGGGAGGCAGAGGCAGGTGGATGCCTGTGAGTTCGCGGCCAACCTGATCTACAATGTGAGTCCAGGACAGCCAAGGCTACACAGAGAAACCCTGTCTCAAAAACAAAAACAAAAACAAAAAAACAAACAAACAAAAAGTTAAGATACAAAAAGTGTTGGTTAGGCCACTCAGTGGCAGGGATGTAAGATGGCTCAGTCTACTATGTTGAGCGGCTGGATAACTTCCCCCAACATTATATAAAGTTATCAGATGTATTAGTTACTTTTCTTCTTGCTCTGATCAAACTACTTAACAAGCAGTTGAAGAGAGGGAAGACTTATTTGGCCTTACCTTTTGAAAGCACATAGTCCACTGTGGTGAGGAAGGCCTGGTCCAGGAATGTGAGCCACTGGCCACATTGTGTCTGCAGGGAAGCAGGAGTGTCTCAGAAATGAAGCCTGCCTGTCACACTTAAGGCCCGCCCCCAATGGCTCACTTCCTCCAGAGGCTCTACTTTCTGAAAGGTTCACAGCCTTCCAAAACAGCTCGGGATCAAACACAAGAGCCTATTAGGAACATTTCACATTCAAATGCTGGCACCGTTGTGGTTCTGTGATTTCATTCATAGGAAGATAGACACTCCTGGAAACTGAAAAGCTGTGACCACATAAAAACTTGTTCACAAGCACTCACAGCACCACTATTCATTGCTGTCATAAAGTGTCAGTATTCTGGATGTAAATCTAAAGGTAAACAGAGAAGCATATTGTGATGAACCAATACAATGCAAGATCACTTGCTCACAAAACACCATGAAGTGCTAGTCACTAGCACAGTCGCCATACCTTAAAAATAGTATACTAGGGGAAAGAAATCAAATACAAAGGCCACTTAGTGTATGATCTCATTGACATGAAATATCTAGAATAGGCTGCTCCATGGAAACAGACACTAGACCGGCAGAATGAGCTTGGAGTGGTGAGAAAGGAATGGGGAATACCTGGTAGTGGATATTTTGGGAGGGTAGACAGGAAGTGAGAATTCACAACTGTGTAACTAGAGCTGGAGAGATGACCCAGCCATTAAAGGCTCGGGTTCTTACCTAAAATCTTCAGAACTAGATAGCTTTAATGGTGTGGAATGCTGAGGGTAGCCTAAGAAACTCTGAATTTTTACCTTTAAAGACTAGGTTCCGTAGGGTATGAATTCTATCTCAATACGGCTATTATTTTAAGATTTGCTTTATTTGTGTGTATCTGTGACTGGGGTACATTCATGCAAAGACAGGTGCCAGTAGAGACCAGGAGAGGGCATCATCCGGTAGCATGGAGCTGATATACAGGCAGGTGTGAGCTTCCCAGTGTTAGTGCTGAGAACTGAACTCAGATTCACTCTTAACCACCAAGCCACTTCTCAGCCCCCATAGTTGCTATTTTTAAAAGCAAGGGGGAGGTTGGGTGGCTCATAGCTTTCTTAGGGGCACTGAGGAGCCATGTTCGGAGCAAAGCAGCCTGGGATACTGCCTTCGAACATTCTGTGGAAGTGTCCTGTGAGACCACCTGTCCCAGCCAGTGTGCACCAGGGTCTGCACATTACACCAGCTCAAGCGCACTGCTACCCATAGCCTAGACAACCTAGCTGCCACTAGAATGTTCTCCCTTGGGTCTTGGAAGGGGTGCGTGACTGGAAGGTCTCCAAGTCCAGCTTGTGGGGTGAGGGCATCTTTAGATTCCCCTGGGGCTGGTGGTACAGGCAGGTGTGAGCTTCCCAACAGGAGTGCTGCAAATTCAACTCAGATTCCCTGACAGAGCGGCAAGTGTTCTTAGCCACTAGGCCGTTTCTCAGCCCACATAGTTGTTATTTTTAAAAGAGAGAGGGAGAAGTTGGGAGGTTTATCTTTGGAAATGAGACCACTTAACTCAGGGACACCAAAAGTAAGAGGGGCACTCAGATACTAAGCTACCAAAATGACCAAAATGATGGCAAATGACCCTCTCGACATCACACTGATTTTGTTTTTTTGTTTTCTTCCCCTTTAGTTTCCACAAGTCTTAATCACTGTTCCTCTCCTTCCTCTCAATTGCTGCTTGCAGATCCCTTTGCCGTCCATGGGTAATTGTCACATTTCTACTGCCAGCAACCTGCACTTCAATTAGCCAAGGAAGGACATTAGCACGGGCCTCAATTCTGCTTCAGATGGAGTTCCTTTATTGGGCCACTGTTGAGATCTTAAAAGCTTTAGTAATAGAAAAAAGCAGGCTTTGGAACAGGGCAGGTCTTCATATGAATCTTAGTTCTGAGGCCTTCTGAGTCTCAGGTTCCTGTATCTGAAAACCAAGGTTAGCAGTACCACCTAGGGTCATTGTGAGTGCCTACTCTCAGCACTACGATAGACCAATGCAGTTAACTTCACAGAAAACAGAAAGCCATGGGAAACTCTGCCAAGAAAGTCAAAGCGTATGCATTTCCTGATGCCTCGGAGAAGCAAAAGGTTTTTTTTGTTTTTTGTTTTTTGTTTTTAATGCAAAGAAATAGATGTTCATGTATGTTAAAAACCACAACAGTGGAGAGGAAAGTGCATGCTATGCAATTACGTGTGTCTGAATTTGGGTCCCCAGTACCCACTTTAAAGCCAGATGTGGAGGCAGACACCTACAACAGGGCTTGTTATCCAATCTAGGCAAAACAGCAAGCTCTAAGTTCAATCGAAGGGCATGTCTCAAACAACTGAAGGGCCAGAGGAAACCCAATCAGATCTCTACTGTTAACTCATGGTGTTAAAATTCCAGTATCAGCCCTTAAACCACACACAAGGATTTGAGATGGGACAACACTCGAGGGAAGAAAGAGAGGGCCAGACATTGCTAAAAGGCCTGTGGCTAGAGTCACGTAGCCACAGATGGGATTCCCTTAGAAGCCTTTAAAACAGCCTGCGAGCTCCTCTTCAGGGTCGCCACCATTTTGTATGGATGGTTGACTCCTGCATGCATGCTGTTTCTGCAGAATAAATGCTTTGCTTTTACATACAATTTGAGTTTTGGGTCTTCCTTCAGCGATTTTCAGACCCTTATACAACAAGATGAAGAGCGATAGAAAAAGACACAGAGGGGCTAGAGAAATGGCTCAGTGGTTAAGAGCACAGGTTGCTCTTCCAAAGGACCTGGGTTCAATTTCCCAGCACCCATATGGCAACTCACAACTGTGTATAACAGTTCCAGGGAATCCGACACCCTTACAGGGACATACATGCAGGCAAAACATCAATGTGCATAAAATGAAAATAAATAATTTTTTTTTTTAAAAAAAGAAAGAAAAAGACACTGACACCGAAACGCAATCTCAGGTTTCCATACACACATGTGCAGACAAACACATCTGTGCACACGGTTGCATATAACACATACACCCAGAATAAGAAATGAAAGGTTGGCCAGGCATGGTTTAGCACACCTTTAATTCCAGTACTCTAGAGGCTGAGGCAGTGGATCTCTGTGAGTGAGTTCAAGGCCAGCCTGGTCTACAAAGAGAGTTCCAGGACAGCCAGGGTTATTAAACAGAGAAACCCTGTCTTGAAAAACAAACAAACAAAAAAAAAGAAGAAATGGGAGGATACAAGGGATGGGATAACCATTGAGATGTAATATGAATAAATTAATAAAAAAAAGATGGAAAAAATTAGATGTAGTATGAATAAATTAATAAAATATATTTTAAAAAAGAGACATGCATTAATTAGGAGTTGAAAAACAATCCTATGGCTAAATGCAATGAGACTGACTGAGCTCTGATAACCATTGTCAGTCAGTTATGAAGCTATGATATAATGCACGTTGCTCTATCCGTTCACAGCCACTGAAATTGTTATAATTACACCAGATGGGTCACATGAAAATGTAGAATAACTATCACAAGCAAACAGAAACAAAAGAATATAACATGGTAAATACAATTGTTTGCATTTAAGAAATGTTTTAACTTTGTAAAGCATTCATGAGGAGATTTAGTTACAAATAAATAAGTAAGAAAGTATGGGCAGCTTAGTTAATCAAAAGCTGGATGGGTCTTATTTAGTGTCATAACAGAATATATAATTTGATGGACCTGATGAAACTCTTAAAGAAGGAAGAAATATGTATTTTATCAACTATTGACTTTTAGTGTATAGATCATCTTTAAGATAAGTGGCAAACTGAAGTGATTTCCAAATAATTTTTTCTCCTAAGAATCTACAACATTCTCAAACAGAATCAAAGCATGTTACTTCTGTTTGTTGTTATTTCTTTCTCATTGTGACCAGAGTTTCTGTATTATTGTAACATCATTATCACAATTTCCATTCATATGTAAACTTAGGTGCAGGATTTGAGGTTATGGGTTTATTACATTCACTCTCATACACACTGAAAATTTATGATCACTCTTTTGTTGTTACAATACTTTGGAATAGAATTTCTAAAACAAAAAAAGAAAGAAAGAAAGAAAGAAAAACCAGAAGAAGAAGAAGGAGAAGAAGAAGAAGGAGAAGGAGAAGAAGAAGGAGAAAGAAAGAAAAAAGAAAAGAAAAAAAAACCAAGGCATTATATCATGGACCATGTAACTGAAGAGACTAAAGAAGAATGAAACACTAATTGTTTCTAAGTTACACGTCCATCTACAGCCTCTGCCCTGAGCACACCCGATCTCGCCTAAGTTACACTTTCATTCATTAGAATATATATTGAGAATCTAGTATTAGGTGTTACTGGAACTATTTTTCTCCTTACTCCATGATTCCAAGTTGAGGAGGGGGCCACCATTAGTGTAACACTTGTAGCTTATTTCTATACTCACCCGTGTTTCCTCCTCTGAACACACACATAAATGGAATGGGCTTCTGGGCTTGGGAGCTTGTTTATGGGGGTTGAACTTGGCCTGAGAAGACATGGATTGTAATGGGAGGCCAAAGGGGAATTACAGACTACCTGAATTTCCTGCCCAGGCTTGTTTCTGCCTAAGCACCTTCTACTTACAGTCTTCTCTGTCCATGGCTGACTATGGTCTTTCACAAATGGGCTAGGGCCTCCTCTCACTATCAGGGTCCTCAAATTCTCCCAGTGTACCCCACCTCCTGTCTCCCAGTCTGCTGTGAGAGTGGAGGATTTCCTTTGTCACCTCAGCGGTCTCCCTCCAGAGTGGAGAGGCCTGTGAACTGTTCTCCTGACTTGCTCTTGGCTTCCAGCGATTTGGAATCCAGCTTCTGACTGGGTTAAAGTTCTTACCTTCCTCCTAGAAGGTTCTGCCCTGGTCCTGGCATGCCCCTCCCACTTCCTACCCCTGGGTCTCCCTACTCTCCTTCTCTCTAAAACCCTGGCAGCCATAACTGTGACAAAGGGTATCAATTCAAGGGAGAGCAACTCTGAGAGACAAAAGGAGCCTGTGTTTTCCTGCGCTTTCTCTCTCCAGGCCTGAGCCCCTTTGAGGAGCTGTACCCACACACTCTAATCTTAACACTCGCCCATTGAGCCACAGCGCCTGACCTTGCCTTCCCTACCATCTGTCGGCAACAGAACTGCCTGGCTGGGCTCACTGCAGACTGTAAATAAGCCAATAGTCCCAACTTCTGAGGGAAAACCCAAAGCACAGGAATTATGTTAATTCCATTCTAACCCATTTGCATGCATATATTAATATGAATCGTGTTACCACCGCAGCTGCCTCACTGTTTCAAGGGATCTTCAGTAGTAAAAACATCAGATTGAAATAATCAAACTCCTTCCCTTCTAGCCCACACCCCCTGCAACTTCTAACACACCCTTGTTTAACTATAGCAGGGGGATCTGGAAAGCCCCAGGCAGCTCAGTTCCCTTAAAGTGGGTATTAACCGTGACTTCCCCACAATGTCAAAAACGCTGGGCAACTGAAAGTTATTTAGAAGAACTTTAAGCCCAGTGCACAAGTTAACACACTCAAAAGGACCAGCGCGGATCCCACGCCAGGGAGTGCTGGTTCCCAGGAGATCAGCAAGCAGGTGAGCTGCAGCCACAGTTTTATGCAAATGCAAGCGATCTTCTAAATGCAACGGTGCTCAAGAAAAATGCACCGAGGTTTGGGTTTCCAAGCAGCGGGGGGGAGGGGTGCCCACAGAAGTCCCATTATTTATTCAGTTGGTTTTGAATGCAAGCCTCCTAGCCAGTGTTTTGGAAAAATCCATTCCATAACGTCAGGAGCAGGGACGAATCAAGCTTCCTGCAAGCTGTCTCTCTCTCTCCCAATCTCCATCATCAAGCCATCTGCAGAAAGGGGGAAACTTTGCCATGCTTAGGGGTATCATATGGGAAGGGGCACATTCTTGTCTTTTAAAATGCATTTTTTAAACTGAGGCATAGCTAGCATAAAATTAAATGTGCGCCCTTCACTATTCAGATGGATGCATTTTGATAGTTGTATTCATGTCAAAGGCAAAGGGAGGGCTGTGATGTAGGCCAGTGGTGGAGTGCTTATTCAGCATGTGAGAACCCTTGGATTCAATCCCCAGTACTGCTTAAAAAAAAAAAAAAAAAAAAAAAATTGGATTTTTAAATTTAAAATTCCAGGTCATGAGGATAGTTTATTAAGAAAATAAGTAAAGCTGGGCACCGCGGCTCATATCTTCAATTCCAACACTCAGGAGGCTGAGGTAGGTGGATTTTCGTGAGTTAGAGGACACTCTGTTCTACATAGCAAGTTCCAGGACAGTCAGAGCTATATAAGAGCTCTGTCAAGAAGAAGAGGAGGAGGAAGAGGAAGAGGAGGAGAAAATACACAGTGTAGGCAAACATGATGTATGTGTGTGTGTATGTATGTATGTATGTATGTATGTATGTATGTATGTATGTATGTCTGTAATTGTCTATAATCCCAGGACTCAGGAGTCAAGGCAAACGGATTACTGTGAGTTCTAGGCCAGCCTAGAATTCAGCATGAGACCTTGTCCCAAAGATAAATAAGTAGATAGATAGATGGATATGTATATGAGAGAGAGGTTCTCTTTTAAAGAACTAGACAAATTACAAATGGGGAGGGGCAAGGGGAGTCACAGCATATATCTGACAAGACTGTAAAAACATTTATAAACCAAGAATAAAAATGCAAAGAATCTAACTTGAAGCAGCCGAATTTGAGGAAACATTTTATAAGAGATGACATCAAGTGGCCAAACATCCGCTTAAAGAAAAGGACTCAAAATATTTAGCTATTCAAAATTTTTTTCCCCCAATTCTTGTCTGTGATGTATTTACTGAGTCATCCCAGCCTGCCCCCAGTGGCTAAACTAGATATAAAGTGCTAAATGAAAGTGGATTTTTGTACTTTCATAGCCAGCCGCCTCAAGCTACATGTTTTCAGCTTCCTGAATGACAGAGAGTGGCCGTGCCTGCGGTCGCTTCAGCCCTTCTTTGTATTGGTTCAGTGTTGAGCTCACAGGCCAGTGTTGTACTCACAGGGAGTACAGACTGCAGACAGAGCCGCTGAGACCACAGAGTTTGTGGTTTGAATATGAAATTCCCCCTATAGGCTCACATTTGAATGCTTGGTCCCCAGATAGTGGTGCAGCTTGGGAAGGTTCTGGAGCTTTTAAGAGGCAGAGCCTGGCTGCATGAAGTGGATCTCGGGAGGCAGGCTTGAGGCTCTATAACCTGGCCCACTTCTTGGGGCCTTCTACTTACACTCTCTGCCTCAAGAGTGTAGGTTCAATGGGAGCAGCCATGTTCCTATTGCAGCTACCGTGCCTTTCCCACCTGGTATTTTAATTTAGTACAAGGTATAAATATACATGCCTTTAATCCCAGCACTCTGAGAGGCAGAGGCAGTCAGATCTCTGTGAGTACAAGGCCAGATTATTCTACAAAGCCAGTCCAGACAGCTAAGGCTACACAGAGATACCTTGTCTAGGAAAACCAAAAACAAACACCCCAAACAAATCCAAACCAAAACCCACACATTACTAGTTAGATCTCTCTCTCCCAGGCATTTGACATCTAGATGTGTATTGTGATCAAATATCTGAGACAAACACTCTGAAAGAGGAAGTGTTTTATTTTGACTTGTAGCTTTAGAGGTTTCAGTATACAATCCTTGGCTCCATTGATTCTGGACCTGTGGTGAGAAAGACCATCCTGGTGACAGAAACGTGTGACAGAAGCTACTCACATCATGGCAGACGACAGGTCTAGCTGAGAGGAAGCTGGGACAAGATTCAGCCTGAGGGTTTTGTTCCCAGTGACTTTCTTCTCCATCTAAACCTTACCTTCCACAGCTACACCACCAGCTACTCTGTCTATTCAAATTCTGAATCCATCAGTTGACGATAGTGTCATTAGACCAGAGCCCTCATGACCTAGTCATCTCTGGAACACCCTCAGCGATTCACTGATAGGTGTGTTTAGCCTTTGGAGCATGCCTCAGTTCATTCACATTCATGGCCAAGATTGGCCATCAAATGGCACCTCTCATTGTGCCCACATGGCTCAGTGCCACCAGTCATACTAGTCACTAGCATCACTGCTTCTGTCCAGCCTGTCATATAAACCTTTCACATAGGTATGCATCTTCTCTCCTGAGTGGCACTGCTTAAGGGTAAGGCAGACAACTGGTTGACCTTCTGATTTTCAGAGTGCATCCTCTAAAAGAGCTGCGGGCCAGCTATTGCCCAACTTAAGTAAATTGAAAGTTGATGGTATATGTAGCTCAGTCATAGGGCACTTGTCTATATTATAAGGCCTGGGTTTAATCTCTAACACTACAATACAAGATAGATAGATAGATAGATAGATAGATAGATAGATAGATACATACATACATACATACACACATACACACACACACATATACATACATACACTCATTGATAAGAATTGGTTGCTTAGCTATGTGTGATGGCCCATGCCTGTAATCCCAGCATTTGGAGAGGCAGAGGCAGGTGGGTGGATATCTGAGTTTGAAACCAGCCTGGTCTACAAAGCAAGTCTAGGATAGCCAAGGCTACACAGAGAAACCCTGTCTCAAAAAAACAAAAACAAAACCAAAAACCAAACAAACAAAAACTTGCTGATTAACCAATTGATTTACTTCTAAAAAATCTTGAAAGAGAAGTTGACACTTTGGTTCTTAGTACCTCCTGCTGGGTTAACTTGGGTGTGTTTGTGCTGGGCTGCTTCTTCTGCCCTTCCTCACTTTAGAGCAACATCTCTTCTTCCTGTCAACCAGGAATGACTGCAGCAGCTAGTTCCACTGTCCCTTCCCCCATCTGTCCCCTCCTAGGATCTGTCCTTCCTGCAGAGGAAGGACAGTGGAACTAACAGCCAGGATAGACACCATCTGTGGTCCCCACACCTGCTGGGTAAAATCCCCTGGAGTGCTTGTTAGGAATACGCACTTGCAAAAGCAAAAAATATGTTCAGATGCACTTCATCATTTCAGTTGGAAAACTTTCAAAGATTAAATAACTATTCAGGTCAACATATTTACCATTTGTAAAGCATACTTGAAGGTTACTTGCTTTGATCCTGAAAACAACCTTAGATGTCTGTCTGACTGTCAGTTATCACTCCGTGCTGTTCCATTAGAGGGCAGGCATTGGTAGGTTGTGCGGAATCACAGAATTTGTAAATGATCCCCAGTTTTCTAAATGTTAAAGGGCCAATGGTTTGTGGACACTGTTTCCACAAAATACTGAAATTGTGTTGGCTCCAGTCCTGAGTTGCTGATTGTCAGGACTTAACATACTTTCATTTTTCCTTTGTAGTGTTCTCTGACAGTTTTTGCTTTGTGGAATAGTGTACAGAGAGAGAGGGGGGGGGGGGGTCCTCTCTGCTCTTTTGAACACCGCTGCCCTCTGCAGGCGAGCTCCCATCCTGCCAGACACTACCTCAGAAAGATTGAAGAAGAGGAAAGGAATTTTCTTCTTCTTTCTTCAGGATAAAGTTGACCTCTCAGGTTTTTAAAACCTTCCTGGTTGGTAAGATTGCCAGCAGGAACAGCTACTGTGCTCAGAAAACACTCCACATAAATAACTTGCATAATAGCCTTGAGTAGGCAGTCGGGACTGCAATGGGATGTGGCAAGGTTGTCCCTGCATTCTGCGGTGTTCAGGTTTCAGTGACTCTGCCTCTGGGATACGTCCACTTCCTTCACACAGTCTTTCCTCAGTGTGGAGTCAAGTTCAAGTCTGTAGAACCCTCCCTGACCCACTTCTGTTCCCATGGAAATCCAAATCTAGATCTGCGTCTCCAAAAACAAGCACAAATCTCAAGAACAAAGCAACATCCCACAGATGGCAAGCAATCTAACTCCCTCTAGGAAAACAGCAAACCTTTGCCAAATGAAAGGTACTTTCTTTGTCATTTTGTGAGAAAGGAGGAAACGCTTGCCTCTTCAGAGAACCTATTTGGGTACCATTTTGCCCAATCTGGGTCTGTGGACTAGAAGCTCCCTCTTTGCTCTCCCCATGGGAGGCCTTTCCGGGCAAAGGGACAGGAGTGATAGATAGCCTGCTCTGTGAGACACATCCCAAAACCCTCTTAGGAAGTACATTTAGGGCATGGCTTAAGTGTTCTGTTTTGGTTTCTGTAATCTCTGAGGTGGCGCTTCTGCCATCTAAAACTGTCCATGTTCCCAAAGATGGATCTCGTGATTCCCTGATTACCCAGGCCCAGTGCTTGGCCTGTACTCTTGTGGCTCCTTGGGTGGCAGAAGGAGCAGAATGTCACCTTGTTAGTGCCTTGGTTATTACTGACACCATTTATGCTTCTTTCAGGGAAGCAGCTCTGGATGGGTCAATCTGAGCTGGCATGGGATGGGCCCCGCCAGCTCTTGGAGTCCTCTCTCTGATCTGAACGGTTTCTACTGACTCCCAGGGTGTTCCACTTTTGCCTTCCTCCTGCTGTCTTTAAATACGCCTCCCCAGTTTAAACATTTTAAAAGCAGGCAGGTGCAGTCTGCCCTCTGTGTGCTCACCGTGGCTGGGAATCTTGACACACAAACGTTGTATGCCTGTTTGGAAACAGCGTGCACTCTTAGGTAAGGGTCTCTGGACCTGTGTGTGGTATGTTCACGCCTGTGGTGCGTGAGTGCTTGCACTTGTGTATACAAGGGGTCGGAGGAGGACATCAATGTCTTGCCTTATTCCTTTGAAAGGACAGACTCGAAGCAAGGCCAGGCTATGATGTGTGAGCCCCCCCAAATCCCGCCACCCCCATGTCCAGTGATGTACTGTACCAAGCTAGTTCCCTACCACCTAAGGATTTCACAACCTTCCAAGATGGTGCCACCAGTTAGGGGCTAGGTGGTCAAATGGGAAGAGGGGCATTTCAGCTTTGAACCATGTGAGCTCTCAATGCTGTGTGCTTACCTCCCGAAGACCCTCCTATTACTGGCCCTGAGTAATGGTTTTGATATTGAGATCTCCAGGAGTTTCCCAGAAGATTCTAATAGGTAGCCAGGGATGGCAATGCCTGACTCAAAGGCAAAACCACATCTTCAGTTGCCTGTCTGCATTTGTTGGGGATACACCAGCCCTATCCCTGTGTATGTGACCACCATGTCCCTGTCCAGCAATCATCAGAGCTTGGCCTTACCAATGCTTTTGCTCTGTGGGAAGTCAAAAGACTCTGCTTTTGAGTCTTTAAGTGTGCTCTGGGATTATCATTTGAACAATGCATTGAATGTATGGTTAGGAAGACAAAACCCTTGGACAAGAGTCTTACATTGCTGCAGACAATAAATTGTCACTGGCCAGTGACTTGTGATGGAATCTCTAGAGTGGCAGGAGTTACAAGTGTCAAGTTAGCGATCCTGTTTCTCCGGTCTGTCTGGGCTGTCTTATGGAGCACGTGTTCCAAGAGATGTACTGTCACAGGCTGCTTGCCTCTAGACTAGTGGTTGACTTTTACAAAGCCTCCCAGATCCCCGGAGTCTTTCTTAAGCATTCAGCATATGACATCAAGTGATACAGTTTAGTGGCCACACCTAGTTCTGGGAAAGGGCACAGGAGAAAGGTGTGTCTCCCTTCTGGGATGCCTCTGGCTGATGCTCCACACTGACTTGTTAATTTTCCTGCCCATCCTGTAGCAGCACACCTCAAAGTGGGTGACTCAGAACAGCAGAGCTTCATTCTAGCACAATTCTGGAGGTCGGAAGTGAAGTCGGTGTCAGAGCTGCCATCAAGGACTGACTTACTTGTTCCTGTATGAGAGTCTGCTCTCCCCTCCTCCAGTGTCTGGCGGCCTCACAGCTTCTTTGACTTCTGGCCACAGCATTCAGATCTCTGCTTCTACTCTGCATCACCCTCTCTTAATGTGTCAAATTGTCCTTTGCTTTCCCATCTAAGGTTAAATATGATTGCTTTGAGGACCCAGGATAATTGCCCCATCTCAGTGTGCTTGCTGTCATCTCACCTGTGATAATATGTGATATTTCCCCACATATTGTTACGGTTATAAGTGCCGTGTTTTTTCCAATATGTCTCCTTCCAGAAAGGGTGTTACAAACATGATATCCAATAAATAATATTGTGATATGAGATTTTACAGTAAGGTTTTAGGGCATAATTGTGAGGCCCTTTCCTACCAGTCTTAACTGTCAACTTGACAAGCCTAGCGTCATCTAAGTGAAGTCTGGATTAGATTGGCCTGCCGACATGTCTGTTAGGGGCTACTTTGATTGTTAATTGGTGTAGGAGTGCCTGGCCCACTGTGGGTGGCACAACCCCTAGGCAGGTAGGCCTGGGCTATATGTGAAAAGTATCTGTTTATGAGCCACTGACTAAGGCAGTAAGCAGTATTCCTACATGGTTCCTACTTCAAATTCCTACTTGAGTTCCTGCTCTGACTTATTTCAGTAATGGACTATAGCCTGCTATCTGAAATAAACCCTTACTCATAAACCCTTATGCTTTTGGTCATAATGTTTTATCACAGCAACAGGAAGGAAACTAGAACAGTGCCCCGGTGACAGGTCAGTTTGATGTAACAGGGTTGAAGGCCACACTTTCAACTCTTTCCTGTGTTGTTTTCCCACAGGAGGCCTTCTGCTGAGTTATGACATAGGGAGAGAGTCCCCACCGGAAGCAGTCCTCCTCAGTCTGGAACTTTACAATCTCATGAGTGAAGTAAATTCACATGATTTATAAAACTACCCAGTGCTCTGTCACAGCAGAAGGATTATAGTCTGCTGTCTTTGGGAGCTGTTACTCAGTTCACTGTGCCTCAGGAAGCGATATTACGTTGGTTATAATGAGCTTCTCATCAGTAACTGAAATGTATCTATATATGTTGCCTGGTCCATGTCTAGCCCCCTAAATATATAGTACCACCGCAGCTGCCAATGGTACTCGCCTTGATGGCCACTCCAACTCTAGGCATTTGAGATAGGAATTTGGAGAAAACCATTTCAAACCCCTGCTCTCTACTTTCCTTTCTGTTGCTGTAATGAAACACTCTAACCAAAAACAACTTGGGGGAAGAAGTTATTGGCCTTACACTTGCAGGTCACGGTCTATCATTGCAGGAACTCAAAGCAGTGGCTTGAAGCAGAACCCACGGAGGAACGTTGTTTTGTGGCTTTCTCTCTTCTTGCTCTCAGTCTCCTGCTCCTCCTGTCTTCTTCTCACCTAACCCAGGACCATCTTGCCCTGGCATGGTGCTGCCCACAGTGGGCTGGGCCCTCCTGTATCAAGTAATAATCAAGACAACCCCCCACAGACAGACTCACATCAGACTGACCTGTGCAATTCCTCAAGTAAGGAATTTCCTCTCAGCTGATTGTAGGCTCTGTCCCATTGACAGTTAACCCTTATTATCAGAGAGTGGTGCAGACAGAAGGCTAAAAAACCGTGGGTTCCAGAACTTGCCCTGGAGAAGGATGCTGCAAGTCTATGGAAAGCAAGTGAGAACTTACCAGTGACTTCTCATGTCAGGGACCTTACCGTCATTCCTAAGCTCTCCTGTAGTCTCAAGGAACTGGTAGAAGGACAGTTTTTAGGCTGCAGGGCAGTTCTTAAAGATTACTAACTAGTCTGGGACTCTGGAGCTGTATCTCTTAAACCTGAATGGCGATGAGATAAAGAAGTGAGAAGCAATGAACCGGGATAAGCCAAGGAGAAAAGTGAACCTGTGCTGAAGGTTTGGATGCTCTTGAAAAGGGGAGCCAAAGCCGGGCGTGGTGGCGTACGCCTTTAATCCCAGCACTCGGGAAACAGAGGTAGGTGGATCGCTGTAAGTTCGAGGCCACGGTCTACAAAATGAGTCCAGGTCATCCAAGGCTACACAGAGAAACCGTGTCTCGAAACAAAACAAAACAAACACACAAACAAAAAAGAAAGAAAAGAAAAAAGGAAAGCCAAGTAACAGGAAGGCGGGGCTGTGAGATCTGGATGAAACCTGCACCCATACTGTTGTTTTACTCAAGAAACGAACCAAAGGTCCAAGGGCTAGATGTGAAGGCATCTTTTAGGGCTGCTACAAAAGGGTTGCTGTTGTTTTAAAAAGCATTTTACAAATGTTATGTTCGGGGGAAGTGTGTCATGTAAACACGTGGAAGTTAGAGGAAACTCGCTGGGGTCAGTTCTCCCTTCACCGTGTGGGTCTCCAGGGTGGGACACAGGTCATCAAGCTTGCCATCAGTCCCTTTACCTATGGAGCCATCTCACTGGCTTGCCTGGCATGTGGTAAACTCCATGTTAACATTCTTTTTCTGATTGTGTGTATGCAGGTGCGTCTGAGTGTAGGTTTGTGCATGTGCGTGCTGGACCTGCATTGGTCAGAAGAATGCATTGGATTTCTCTGGAGCTGGGATTAGAGGCACCTGATGTGGGTTCTGAGAACAGAACTAAGGCCTTCTTGGACAGCAGCAATCATTCTTGGCCTCAGAGCCATTAACTCCAGCTCCATCCATCCACACAGGAGAGAAAGGTTTCTTCTACACAAGTGTTACGTGTGTGTGTGTGTGTATGTGGTGTGTGTGTGTTACTTTCTTTTTCTCCTGTACCCTTCTGTGCAACTTCTTTAGTTCTGATTTAGGCATTTATTTAGTTTAGCATTATGTTTAGATGCACTCTGAACTCCATTGAGTCAGCACCGGGGGTAGATAAAGGGTTTTCTCCTGAGCTTCAAGGACATCAGCTGTATCCATTTGTGATGTTTAGTCTACTCAGAGTTGGTCACATCCTGCAAATAGAGGACACGGTGATTTTCTTCTTTGCTCATGCTTCTAAGCCATTGTGCATTTTTTCTTATTCGTTCTTGTGAACACATGCAGAAATGTGCACAAACAATATGTGCTGTCCCTCCTGATTGGGCGGCAGCTGCTATATGACAGAATTTGTGCTGTCCCTCCTGATTGGGCGGCAGCTGCATGACAGAATTTGTGCTGTCCCTCCTGATTGGGCGGCAGCTGCATGACAGAATTTGTGCTGTCCCTCCTGATTGAGTGGCAGCTGCAATATGACTAATAGATTTTAGTCTCCTCTTGCGGCTCACTGGAACTTTCTGTATCAAGAGTTCCCTGACAGGATTCGGTGTCCAAATGATGATTGTAGCTATCTTGCATCTGGAAAACCATCAGCCTACTACACTCTTTGCAGAACTGAACCAAAAACCCAGAACTGGCCAGACCTTTACTATGTGACTTCTTCTCTGCCCTGAGGACTTACTCAGCTACCCTTTCTGTTCAGGATTTGTGCCTACCTTTCTATCACATGATGGTCACCTAAGTAAGATTCGCGTTCTAGGCCTTCCTGAGGCAAGCCTTCACCCCCGCGTCTTCTCTCTTACATTCTGCCAGGCCTTGGCCACTTTCATCCGATTCATTTATTCATTCAATGTTCTAGATGCTGGAAAACACACGCATGCACGCACGCGTGCGCGTGCGCGCGCGCACACACACACACACACACACACACACAAACACTCACGCATACACCTGCCCCGTCACCGCCCCCGGCAGGAGCTCACCCAAGGGGTGGAGAAGAGAGAGTGGATTGCCATAAAATAACCCTGTGCACATCAGAGTTCAATCGTGATAACTGTTTCTGGTTTTAAAGTTATGATAGGAGAACTTACCAAGAGAACAAAGGCCCAATTGTAGAAACGAGACCCACGATTGCTCTTGCTCAGAGGCCCGATGCCTCTCACAAAAAACTGTGGGTTCTGAGGCCTACTCAGAATGGGCTCTCTAAACCATGTCCCTTGCAGATCCTTGACTGTTTCACCTAGGAGAATCTCAGACCCAGACCTGTAGAAGAAGGCGGTCTGGCTTTAAAGAACTGTACATTTCTGGGAACGGAGGGTCAGAATAATTAATGAGGCTAATTACAGATGGACATATGTGAAAGCTGATGAAACAATTAGTATGAAACAGGAACAGGGATCTAAGATGCATTAATCCTATTGTGTTTTTACTGTCTCCTGCAATGCAATACTGAGAGGCTGGTGCTTGGAATCCATATCTGTGCCGAACAACTGGACCACTGACCAACTAAGAGTAAACGCCAAGTTAATCAATGGTGCTTGGCTGTGGCCACAGCTGACTGGGCCAAGGAGCATCTATCCAAATCAAAAGGACCTAAGGAAACAGATAGGTTCCAAAAGTGCTGGGGACGCCAGCATGCAGCAGGCGACTGCAGAGGTTGCTATGGAGGGAGGAAGAAGTACAAATGAGGGAAAAGAGAGGCAGAGACGACACAGAAAGAGAGAGGCAGAAGGAGAGAGACAGTTATGTTATTTGGAGGATTATTTTATTCAGTCCATTCAAAACTCTGGTTCCAGTTGTTTCTGATGCAAGAACCTGGGGATTCAACTCCCATAAGAAACTCTTCCTATATCTAACCTAAACTGGCCTAGGTTTCGTTACATTGTCTCCCGGGAGTCCTGACAAGGATAGAGGATCTGCTTCTAGCCTAGGGTGGGGCCAGCAACATATTCAGCCCCCCAGAGAGTACCCCCAAGTCACCAGGCAGCAGCTTACCATATCTGCAGTGATCATTTCAAAGAAACTGCTTAAAGAGACTATTTCTGAAGGAACTCATAACTCACCTCACAGGTACTCGGTGTCAATCTTAATTTTATTATCATATGACCACAACGTAAGTTAGCAAATGTATTGAAGTATCCACAGCACTGTCTTGTTCTGGGAATTTAGAGGAAGCAATGGCGAAACTCCTAGTCTCCATTCCAGCTGAACTGTTTTGTCAGGGCCATGCTGACTTAGTACCACCAACGGGGTGGCTTCACTGATGGAGCTTTTTGTTTGCTTCCTTCACAGAGGTCTGGGAGTTGAAAGTCAGAGAAGAATGTTGACAGCTCTGGCTCCTCCTGGGCCTGTGAGAGGGTTCTCTTTCTTGGGCTTGTAAGATGAGATGACCAGGGAACCCCTCTAGGACATGTCATCTCCACCCCGCCCTGCCCCATCCCCCCATGTGTCTACTTGCAAGGACAGCATCCTATAGGCGAAGGGCCTTGATGTTCATCTAATTACTTCTTAAAGACTGTCCCCACATAGGCAGGCGTTCTGTTGTCTTGGAAAGTTAAGATTTCCACAGACAAATTTTGAGGGGATGTAGGTCAGCCTGCGACAAACTTGAGTACTTAAAGCTGATGAGACTTGAGTGTTGGTTGTTCCCACAGCAGAAGCTAGGCCGCCTTGACTCATACAAAGAAACAATCGCATTGAGGTTCAAAATGACAGCTTCTTTGAGGTGCTTGTGCATATTTATGGTCCTATTTTTAGAAAAATCACATCAAAGACTATATTTAAGAAAAAAGAAAGCTATTTGCGACACAGCCATGTCTACACTAGCATGCACTAGTCTTAGAGTCAGAACGTCATTTTTTTTTTTTTCAAAATAAGATGCTGGGCTTAAGAAGTGAGTTGGGACTGACTCTGACATGAACTCTGCTGCCCCATATTTGACCACCTCCCCTTGGTGGGGAGGCCTGATGGCACTCAAAGGAAGAATAAGCAGGCTACCAAGATGAGACTTGACAGCCTATGACCACATCGTGGGGGAGGAGGTCCCCCTTGGTCTTAGACCTAGGGGAGGGGAATAGGGTGAAAGTGGGAGGGAGGGAGGAATGGGAGGATACAAGTGATGGGATAACAACTGAGTTGTAATCGGAATAAATTAATAAAGTTAAAATAAATAAAAAAGAAGTGAGTTGGGAAAGAAAAATGTATCCCTCTGGGCTGACTAGAAAGGCCAGTCCATTACCACAGCCATGTCCCACAGTGGCTGCCACCTTCCACCTCACAGAGATCCAAGATGGCTACAACAAGTACTCAGATTGCCTCCCTTGGGCTTCAACATGGGTGCCAGACCTGACAGTGACACTCAGGCCTGCCTCCCTGGCCTCCCTGACTTCATGAACTCAGATACTTCCTGGGCACCAAGGTGTTATCTAGTGGCTGGTAAACTAATATCTTGCTTAGGTTCTTCCACTGCCCATACACCTGTGATGTCACAGGTACGTTCACTGCCCACCACCCTCACTCCTGTGATGTCACAGGTACGTTCACTGCCCACCACCCTCACTCCTGTGATGTCACAGGTACGTTCACTGCCCACCACCCTCACTCCTGTGATGTCACAGGTACGTTCACTGCCCACCACCCTCACTCCTGTGATGTCACAGGTATGCTCACTGCCAGCCAACCTTATTCCTGTGATATCACAGGTACGTTCACTGCCTGACAACCTCACTCCTGTGATGTCACAGGTTATTCCCCTCTCCATTAGCCCTGTTGCTGTGACATCACACAGGTACATTCACTGCATGACAGCCTCATTCCTATGATATCACAAATACATTCACTCCCTACCAACCTTGCTCCTGTGTCCTCAAAGATTCTTCCCCTGCCTGCCAACCACGTTGCTATGGCATCACAGGTCTGAGAGTGGTTTTAGGCTCCTGGGTAAGTCCTTCGGACTCTAAAAAGCAGAGATTCCACAGGGAAAGAGCTACTCTCTGTGTTCATCTGGGGCTATTGTGACAGATAAGCACAAATGGCGGCTTATGACAAAGGAAACAAATTCTCAAAGTTCTGGAAGCCCGAGGTCCTGCTTCCAAGTTTTGGTTACCAGATGCATCCAACCCTCAGGCTGAAAGAAGCCAAGGACAGCTATGAATGTGGCCTGACTCAAAATCAGCATGCTTAAGACATGAAGTTATTGCTTGTTTTCTAGATGTAACTCTGTTTGGTGGTTCTCGCAGAAGTTAGGTACATGATAACACTGTCACAGTGTCTGAAGGCTGTGGACCATGTGTCTGCCAAAGCTTAAGGAAAGAATTCTTTTCTTGTTCCAGCATCTGGATGCTAAACCCTAAAGCTCCTGGAGTGTCCTGGCTACGTGACCTTGACTCCACTCCCATAGGACCTTCTCATCTCTGTGTCTTAAACCTTCATCTACTTGTCACTGGATTCATGGCTTGCCTGGATCATGCAGGTAAGTTATCCATGACAACTTTCCCCTAAGAGGGGCACACCCATGCTTCTAGGAATTAGGATGAGTGTACAGCCCAGAAGGAGGCCACCATTCAACATGCTGCTCTGTGTGGCTTCATAAAGGCTCCAGACCCCCCATGACTGTAATTTTTAGGGAGATGTGGCTTGAGGATAGCAAAACACAGGCTGTTTTGGAACAACAAAAGAAGTGTTTTGTGAGACAATCATGGGATATAAATGAAGTTTGCATGTTACTGTGTCTCCTGTTCTTTACTGATTGGTCTCCTCATAATCTCTAAGTACGAAACACTGTTTTTCCTTCTCTCCTCATTCTTAGTACTTAGTCCTTCCAGAACATACCACATCTGACATCAGCTGTGTGGAACTTTTTCCTACATCAAGGTTCAATTCTGACTTCATCTATGTGAACTTGACCGCAGGTATGTCTCTAAGAAAGGAGCGCCAATTCATGTTATTTTCATGTGCCCAGGTTAAGAGTGAAAATTAAATTTGACATGACAAACGACTCCTTCTCATATGCCATCAGCTGAACACAGATGCAGAAGGTGACTTCAATTGTCAAACCTTATTTGGGGCCAGAATATTGACTGATGTCAGCTGACTTGCTGTTCCTTGGACAGTCTGGGAGAAAAGCTTAAGTGTCCACTTTAGTGACCAGCCAGTTGTGGCCATTCTTGAGTCACCCTAGAATGAAGACCGATGTAGATGGGCAACTGGACTGTTTCCAAGGGAGACTAGCAGAATGGGGTGGGGCTGGCCATGAGGCCAGGGAACCGTTGGGGGAGATTCATGGGCACTGAGCTAATGGAGGATAGGATGCTGAAGCCAGTTATTACTCGTTGGTAAATAGTCCCAATCTCTACCCTCTATATTTCATGTACATTATAGTTAGTTATCTTAACTTCCATAAGACTCTGAGGAAAATTTAAATGAGCCTCTTTAAAGCTAAACACATGGCGGCAATTAGACCTTAAGTAACTCGACTGAGGTTTGATAGATAAAAGTTAAATAGAAACTCTTCCTAGGGAGGCTTAGTGCTATTTCCTCCCACTGTCCATCAAGAGGGAGAAAGCAAGAAGATAAATTAAACCACACACACACACACACACAAGGAAACACATGTAGGGACAACAGGCCAACATTCCAGGAAGACAGATTGTTGGTTCAGTCAAGGGAAGGGTTCTTCTATAACAGTCAGAGCTGCCCGGCAATGAGTGGGCGGCAAGCAAGTGTCCAAGCAAAAGTTGATGACCATCTGCTGTGGCTATATTAAGGAATGCTGCCCTGAAATGGTTGGGCCAGAAGAACCTGAAGAAAGGATACATGTGTGTTCTGTTCAGCAAAATCTCAACAGATTCCAGGCAGTTCAAGAAAATCTGGCCTTCCTGAACCCCCTAACAAGTCCCTCTGTGACAGCTATCCCCTCACAGTCAAGGTCTTATGGTGGCACTTGAGACAAGCAGCACCCCGTTACTTTCTGGTGTGGTTCTCCTAGTCCGTCTTTCCTGTCGGTTGGAACCGAGTTTACATAACTTGCTTTATCTTACACGATGAAGAGCAATGCTGTGCTTGTGTTCCACTTGAGCCTTCCTGAGACATGAATAAATCCTGAATTCCTCTTCTCTTAATGAATTAATCTCTGTGTGCCAAATAGCTATCCACACTTGATTTACGAGGCAGCTTTAGTTTCTTAGGCTGTGTGCTCTGAGAATCCAGGATGAGAACTTCCTGGCCCTGACTCATGTCTCCGCTCTCCACGTGCTTAACGTCTTCATTCCGGGAAGCCCGAGGACACTGACGTGTGAAAAATGAACCGAAAAATAGTTTACACAACCGCAACTGTTAACCCTTCCTAGCGCTTCTAGCACACCGGGTCTCACGCAGAACACTAAGAGTATATGAGTTCATATTTGTGACAGCCACCGATGAAGCAGGTTCTACTCTAGTTCTCCCCATTTTAAAGATGAGGAAACAGAGGTAGGGAAGTTAAGTGACTTGAAAGGAGTGGAGCTCCCTTGCTTTGCCCCTTAGTCCTGCTATTCTGCCTTGGGTGTGGGCAGTTGATGTCCAAGGGACTCTGGGTGTGTCATCCATCTGCCGGGGGTTAGACTTGCTTGTCTGTGAGGTGAAGAAAGCTCAATAGTGCCACCTCCAGCATGCCGCTGCTGTGGCAGCAATACAAAGGCAGCAGCGATCCCTTAAGGCATCTCATAGGAGCGAGAGAGGTGGCTTGCTACCCCTCCTGAACAGTATATCCATGAAGACAACCTGATTTTGTTTCTTTAAAAAGTCAGAACCTAATCTGCCTGTCTGTTTTTTCAGCAAATACAACCTGTTTCCCTTCACTTATTTCTAAATATATCTGGAGAAAACAAAAAGGTTCAGTGTGTGGGAACACAAGCTCTTCTCCCACAGGCCACTTAGGCGACTTCTTTGCCCTCCCTTCACTAAGCCGTAATGGCTTCAACTCACTCATTTACAAGCGTGCAATGCATCGGGTGTTCTGATAGGCTTTGCGTCAGAACGTATATATTTGTTTGGAATCGTATTTCCGCAGCTGCTGGGGCATTAAACAAGCTGCTGCGACAAATAAATCTTCAGAATTTGAGGGCTTAGGAGATAAAAGTGTCGTGTTCGTGCAACACATGTTCGTCCACTTCCTGTCGCCGACACATACCGATTTGCGAAGAGGAAAGCTTGACTCTCTGACTTACACTTTCGCAAGTGTCAGTTTATGTTGACTTGGTCCTACTGCTTTGGGCCCTTGGTGGTGGCATGGTCCGTCACGGTGAGTGTGGGGTAGAGGATGGCTGTCCACCCTACGGTGGCTGGGAAGTGAAAGAGACAGGAAGGGACCAGGCTCTCAATAGCCTCTTCAAGGCTGTACTCCCAGTGACACAACATCCTCCCTGTAGGCTGTGGGTTCTGCCTTTTTGGTCTCTCCACTTCGCAGTCTTTGAGCATGGGCTTTGCGGGGGGGGGGGGGGGGGGTGGGGGGGCGGGGGGGGGGGACATTCCATATGCAAAAAAATGTCCTAAAGTGATCCTATTCTGACCCAGATTCCTCCCCTCTTGTGGCTTCCCTTTTCCCTTTACTGTGGGAATCATTTGCATCCAGATGCCTGGTAGGAAATTATCAAGTATAGAGAAAGCTTGCCTGCTTCCTAATCATCTTTGATTAGAAGTCACACATATCTCTTCTCTTTCTGTTTACTGGTGACAACTCAAGTGTTTGGTCTGGGATAGTTGAGTAAGGTGTGAGGTTGCTGAGAGAGTCCTTCCAGTTGGGCAGCCTCTTTCCAAAGAGAAGTTCCTGCTTTGGTGGCAGCTTAGCACAAAGGCTTACTACATGTGGTGAACAGACCCGACTGAGTTCATCCAGAGCGGCTGAGCTGGCCCTGGAGTTTTCCCTGAGAGGTCGCTCTGTGCCAACGAGACTGACGCCATTTAACACAACTTTGGCAACTTTTTTTGCTGCCGAATTATCTGTGAAGTAACGTGGAAGCAAACGATTCTTCTTCTGTGATCCCTCTGAGGTGGCCACGCACGTTCTCTGCGGACTCTGTTAGCTCTCAGGAAGTCATGAGTCCCTCAGAGTTGAGCGAGGAGTGTGTGTGAATCAAGCGCTGAGGCTTAGCCACGCTGGTTTGAGTCCAAGGCGAGACGTATCGATGAAGTGAAGGGCTTGCTTCTCTCACATGTCTGTGGGATTCGTTCTGAAGACAGCTGCCTGCAATGAGCTATCTATTTGAGTAGGGGGAAAGACTAGTAAAACAGCTGGAGCAAGAATTCGTGTTTTTCTGCATATTAAATATGTAATCCAGGATGCCTCCTGACCTTCTCCTAGATTTCCTCATCTGTATATTGGGTAAGAGAATGAGCTAGATTCCCCCTCCCCTTTTTATTTCTGAGACAGGGTTTCTCTGTGTAGCTCTGGCTGTCCTGGAACTCAATCTGTAGACCAGGATGGCCTCCAACTCATAGAGAGCCACCTGTCTGTGCCTCCCAAGTGCCGGGACTAAAGGCGTGTGCCACCACGCCCTGCTAGATTGCCTGATGTTATCTTGAAGCCTTACCCCTGACGATTCCAAAGAGAATGTTTCAAAGGTCTTTGGAGAGTCGCCTCTCCTGTACCTAGACCAGCGCGGTAGGGTTTGTTTAAAAACACTTCCCACACAACCTCAGGTCTAATTATTCACATGCTGTGCATAACCCTCATGTCAAAGGAGCCCAGGCTGGAAGACCATGCATCCGTGGGCCCTGTTACATATAACACGGAACAAACCTCAGAGATCCTGATTCCTCAAACATGAATTGGAAAAGTGAACTCCCTTCCTGCGGGCATGGTGTGAGTGTCCACGGATGGTGATGCCGTATCTTAGCACAGCATCTGCCACAAGAAACCCAGTAACTGCTTATGAAGGGCTGAATAATTGTGATTGTTGTCAGATGGATGGACGGGACCCCTCAAAAGGAGACACTCCTTCCCCCAACAGCATCTTTTTTGGGGATACTGCTAAAGGTGATAATAGAAGCTGGGAGTGTCTTTTCTCTAGTCTCTGTTCTCCCTTCCGGGGCTTGCTACACAGAAGCTTGACCCCCTACCAGGAGTCAGCCTCCAAATGCTCTATGTGAGCTATAAACATCCTACAGCCTTCCCAGAACCTCGTGCTTGTGCCTTCTGTGCTTGTTCTTTTTATCAAAACGAATTCTTGTTCACTCACAATTCAACCTCCTCCTTGACCAGGAATCAACTTGTCTTCATATCCCCGAATATGGGGCACATGGAGTGAAGCTCTACATGGATACGCCTGAGGTCACCAGAATAGGAGTGTCACTCCTGCACATTATAGTCACCTGGGAAGCTTTGAGAATTCATACATACGCACTTGTTCAGCAGTGTCTCTCAATGTCAGGTGATCCCCTGTGTAGCAAGGATGCACGCCAGTGTTGTCTCACGTGACAATCAACTTCTGCACATCTCATTCATCACAGTGGTGAGTCATGTTTAGTTCCCTGCTAAGAAAATAAATCACTGGCTTTTGCATGTGGGAAAACCCCACAGATGCCCAATTTTTTGCTGTAATTGCTTGGGTGCAAGTAATATTTTATATTTCTATAAACTAAATATTTGTTTAAATTCATCTCTTTCCCATAAACCAGGGAGTGGAAAATATCTTCTGAATAGAGCAAAAGAGTAAATATTTCAGACTTTACAGGTCATATGTCTGTCACAAGTTGTCACCTTTTTCCTTATATTGTGAAGCATCCAGAGATATGCACAAATAAATGGATGGAACCAAGTTGCCTTATTTGCAAAAACAGGCAATGGGACAGATTCACTTACATGCTGTAGTTGACAACCCTTCTGTAAATATTCAACATAATTTTGGTTCTTTATTGTTCCAGCAGAACATCAACTATGGTTTCCGTTTTCCCTTGATCAACAAATTTGTTCTTTGTCTTTGCCTAAGTAATTGATAAAACTGTTTGAATAACCCCAAAATGTCTTTCAAAACCATAGCTAGGGGGCTGAGGAGATGGCTCAATGGGTAGAGTGTAAGTACAAGTTCTAGGACCTGCCCAGAACCCACATAAAAGCCCAGCCCTAGGGCCTGGAGAGATGACTCAGCAGTTAAGAGCACTAGCTATTCTTCCAGAGGACCTAGGTTCAATTCCCAGTACCCACATGGCAGCTCACACCTGTCTATGACCCAAATTAGATAATCTGACATCCTCACAACACACATGAAATAAAAATAAATAAATTTAAGGAAGAAGCTTTTTGTTGTTGTTGTTTTTGGTTTTTTGAGACAGGGTTTCTCTGTGTAGCCTAGGCTGTCCTAGACTTGCTTTGTAGACTAGGCTGGCCTTGAATGCACAGTAATCCGCCTGCCTTTTCCTTCCTGAGTGTTGGGATTAAAGGTGTGCTCCACCATGCCTGGCTGTGAAGAAAATGTTTTTAGAAATTATTTAAAAAAAAAAATCCCAGCCCTAGGGAACAGATGTCCATCAGCTAGTTTAGCCAACTAAGCAAGATCCATGTTCAGTGAGAGACTTTATCTCAAAACTAGAGAGCAATCAAGGAACACACCCAGCATTGACCTCTGGCCTCCACACCCACCCATCATGACTCATGCCTGTGTAACTGCCCTCGTCCCACCCTCCCACCCCCACACCAAAAATGCAGAGAGGTGCATGACTATTGTTAAAAAACAGAAAATGATGAACTAGGACAATGGCTTTGCACGTAAAAGTGCAAACTGTGCAAGCCTGAATATCCCAGGAAGGCACATAAGAGCCACAAGCGGTGACGTGCCTGCCTGTAACCTCAGCACTGCTACCTCAAATAGAGATCTGCATGCTAGCAGTCATAGCTCTAATACTTTAATACATAAAAAAAGATCAAAACAACCCAGGTGTTGCTAAAAGGATGAATGTAAAAATAAAACGACATCTACTCACAATTGAATATTATTCTGGATTTAAAAGCAATAAGATTTCAGTGCTAAATAAATGGGTCAGTTGTTGAGAACACTTGCTGCTCCTCCAGAGGACCTAATTCAGTTATCAGTACTCATAGCAGATAGGTCACAGTTGCCTGTAACTCCAACTCCAAGACCTGGTGCCCTCTTCTGGCTTGTTCAGGTACATGCATACATCACACGCACATGCACATGCACACGCACACACCCCACAGACACACACACACCACACACACACATATACACACATACACATGCGCATACACACAATCTTTTTTTACAAACCAATAAAATTTTGAGAAATTGATGACCCCTGATGATATTGCATAAAGTGAGATAATCCAGACACCGGAGAACAAATACTCCATGAGTCCAATATGGGATACTTAAGGTAGCAGTAGTTGTAAGGGAGTAGAGGTAATGGATGAAGATCTTCAGTTTCGGAGGAAGAAAAAACCTTTTGGAGATGGATGAAAATTGTCTTACTTAGGGTTTCTATTGCTATGACAAAACACCATGACCAAAATAACTTGAGGAGGAAATGGTGCTTTTTGGCTTATGTTCATCATTGAAGGAAGTCAGGGCAGGAACTAAAACAGGGCAGGAATCTGGTGGAAGGAGCTGATGCAGAAGCCAGGGGATGGTGCTGCTTACTGGTTTGCTTGGCCTGCCAAGACCAAACCCATACCCACCATCCCAGAGGTGGCACTACCCACAGTGAGCCAGGTATCAAACACTTAAGAAAATATGCTAGGAGGCTGACAGCATGATTTTATGGGAGCATTTATTCTGTTGAGGCTCCCTCCTCTCAGATAACTCATTTGGTATCAAATTAACATAAAACTGTTATGTTAAAACTGTGTTGTACTAGCACTGTGGTGATATCTGTACAATATGTAGTTAATGCCATTGAATTGTTCATTTTAAATGGTTGAAATGGTAAACATTTTATGTATTTGGCCATGGGGCCAACCCCTAAGAACTTCCATTTAATTTTTATCAATTTATTGTTTGCTGCTGTTGTTTTATTGCTGTGACAAAATACTGAGAACACAGTTTCAGTGATAAATGATTTACTTTGGCTCATGGTTTTAAAGGTCTCATTCCATGGTCACTTGTCTCTGTTGCTTCTGGGTCCAGGTGAGGTGAAATATAGCATTGTTGGAAGGACCCTGTTGTTTGAGGTTGCAGTCTCTCCAGTCAGATAGCCATTCTGTGCAGGACTCCCTCTCCCCAGCAGCCCTCCGTCTGCCCCTCCCCCAGCTCTCTTCCTGACACTATCTGGAGAGTGTCTTTAGACATAGATGACCCTAACCACACTTGATATATGACCCTTCACACAGCTCCCTGCTAGCTCTCCCTCCATGTTGTTATAGGATAATTGGGTACTGTGTTCCCACTCACATGAGAGGAGCATGCTGCCAAATGTAAAACAATCATCCTTAAAGTGTCTCGTTTCAACCAATTATGAGCATCTATCCTGGTAGCCCTCACCACTCCCCAAGGGCTATATTGCCTTTGTTCTCCCTGAGTAAAGTTGAACTGGCTCCTGAAGTGTTTCCTGGAGTGTTTGATCTCTGTCATGCTTATGGCCTTCCAAGCCCTGCACCTCATCTTCTGCTCCTCCTGCCTTCGTGGGCTGGAGGCCATCAGCCCTCCAGGGAAGAGGAGAACCACATATCATTATGGCAGGGAGCCTACAATAGGGCAAAGTTGCTCACTTCAAACTAACCAGAGGCAGAGAAAGACATAAGGGAGCTGGGGCAAGACACACCCCTAAAACTCATGCCTCCCCCACTGCAAGCTCCATTGCCAGTTCCCACCAAGTATGAATTCATCGCATGTTAACCCATTCATTAGATCAGAGCCCCAGGGTCTAGCCACTCCCCCTGAAGCCTTTAACATAGGAGCACTGAAAAGACAGCTCACAAGACCACAACAGGTGCTGCCAGTCCACGCTGAAGGTAAGAGTTCTGAAGGCAGTGGGAAGCTGGTATGTAACTGTCCATCCCTTTTGGTGAAAGAGTGGAGAAAAACCACTTATAGGGCCTTGCGGTTATTTTAGATCACAGTTCCAGAGAGTTCGGCCCATGGTTGGCTCAGTCCAGTCTTAGCTGCCCACCTCATTATGCTTCCTCCGACAAGGGCCCACCTCCTATTGTTTCTACCACTGGCCACAGTCCACTCAACTCTGACTATATCAATGGGTGAATCCATTCACAAGGACAAGGTCTTCATGATCCGATTACCTCTCAGTGGCCCTGTCTCTCAACACTGCCACGCCGGGGCCAAATGTTTAATGCAAGAATCTTTAGACGACATTTCTGGTGCGAAGTATAATACTGGGTCTTAGGAAATTGTGAATAAAGATAAATAAACAACCCCACTGTCCATCTCCCAACTCTACTGTCCTTATTTTTGGTGGTTGGGGCAGGGGGGAAGGGTCATTCTCAGATAATCATAATACATCTAATAAGCATTTTAGTATGTCTGTTGTTAGTATCCATTGATCTACTGGCTTGGCCTTCTGTCAGGAAATGGACTGCAGTTGAGTTTTCATTCTAGAAAAGACCATTTGGTGGAGGGGTTTAGCATCTGCTGCTGAGAGGCATGAACACTGCCAAATAGTGTTTTGTCTGGGCTCCCCTTAGCTGAGCTCACACTTGAAGTCTTAACAACAGCAATGACCACGATGATGACAGTAACAAATAAAGCCCTTTTCTATGTTTTTCCTGATCTCTGTGTACCCCATTTTTTATGCAGATTTACCCACAACAGAGCGAGTGATCTCAAGACAATGCTGCCAGAGGGAGCTGGCTGTACGGTGTGTAGCTCCCTCTAGTGTTGACTTGAGCAAAAGGTCAGACCCTTCTGAATTTGACATCTTTGTAACACAGTTTTTAAGTTTATGCAATTTCCATGTTGTAACTTCAATTCTAATGAAAATAGTTATATGTTAATTCAGAAACATACAGTACTTAGGAAGGATGAGAAGTTGGAAGAGGGAAAGAAAGAAAATGAAACAAAAGTGATGCTTTTTGGTTTTATTTTTGGTTTTCTAAGAGAGTATTTAATAGAACAAAAGGCCCTTATTAAGGAGAAAAATCATTTCCAGTTGTACTATATAGTGGTCCTCTTTCATTATTATAGCATAGAGTTCCATTTAGATGGTACATAAATAGATAGATAGATAGATAGATAGATAGATAGATAGATAGACAGACTCTCTCTGTGTTTGTGTGTGTATGTGTGGTCAGAAAGTAATCTCAGGTTCCTCAGGTGCCACCCAACTTTCTTTGGAGACAGTCTCTCAATCATCAGAATCTTGCCAAATACCCAAGGCTGACTGGGTAGCAAGACCCAGAAGTCTACTAGTCTCTGCCTCCATAACACTGGGATTATAAGGGAGTGCCACCACACACCACACCTGACTCCCCTCCTCTTCTTCTTCCTCTCTTTCTCTCTCTGTCCCTCTGCCATCATCTTTTTATTGACCAGTGATGCTGCCATACAGTACACACACACACACACACACACACACACGCGCGCGCGCGCGCGCGCACACACACTCCTTTCTTCCTTTTTCTTTTTTAGTTTTTGTTTTCTGTGTAGCCCTTGGTGTCCTGGAACATGCTCTGTAGAATAGGCTAGCCTCAAACTCAGAGGTCTGTCTGCTTCTGTCTCTGCCTCCCAAGTACTAGAATAACCAAAACGGCCTTTTAAAAAACAAAAACAAAAACCAAAAACAAGTTCTCAGGTGATACAGAAAATATACAAACCACACTTTGAGAATCATTGATGTAAATCCAGTGTACAATCTTCCTGGCTCCCACCAATGGGCTCAGAAGACCCGAATGGAGCCAATTGGTACATGGCGGTGCAGTGGCAATTCTGATCTCTATTTTGTGGCCAGTGAAAGATTCTCTGCTCAAACCATGTCTCAGCAGCAAGGTGCAAGCTGTCAGAAGAAGGGGACACATGGATTGAGACAGACAACTATGAGAAATGGAGCCTGAGCCCAATGAACTCACGGAGCCTCTAAATCAGCCAGCCCTGGTGCTTGACCCCCACTCTGGACCTCTGAGTTCAGCCATTCATCTTCTCATTGATTTGAGAAGGATTTCCTTCCTCTTGCAATCAAAGCATCCCCCATTATACTTTGGGCAGCCCCTGGCTGGCTCAGCTGCTTGCTCCGTGACTGAACTCAGAATAAGCACACAAATCAAGGCAAATTCATTTGCATTCTCATGTGGCTCCCTTAGGTACCTGTCCATCCTCCTACAGTGTTACTTTAATGTCTGTGATGACCATTTCCTCTATGGTCTCAGTAGCTAGCGTTGCCCAACACATCACAGGAAAGCTAGGTAAGCCAGAGAGGAACCCTCCCATGTATGCCAGAGAGTCTGTCAACACAGCTGTGCTACCACCTGCATTCTGTAGCCCCTTTCCCATTGAGGATGAAGGAAGACCACCCCTCCACTTAGATTTGGGGTCTCCATTCCCTTTTGCTCTCAAGAACTATGGTCTTACAAGTATCCTCTTCTTCCATGCTATGTTGATTTGTTCCCACTACTAGATCATTCCAATTGTCAAGTAAATGAGATTGGATTTGATGTGTCTTAAAATATTCCACCTTGGCCTGGCTGAAAGCACATGTCTGGAGAGGTCATAGACCTTGTTTGAGAAAATGTCCTATTGTTTTTGCCAAATGGAATATTGTATCTATCAAACTGTTTTCTAAATGTTTATGTTTTATGCACAGAGATAACTGCTGCTCTCAGCGTGTGCCAGAGAAGTTTCTTTCACAGTGGGCAGTTACCACTCAGTGGGACATATATTTCATCTCTGCTAAGGCTTAGGAAACACTGCGTAAGACGGTAAAAAGCCTGAGGAGAGAGGCAGCAGCGTGCAGAGCTGTCTTCTGGGCATGGCAAGTCCACTGTGCTTATGGACTCAGATCAACTGTGATTAGGAGCACAAGGCCTCCAGAAGATTGGATTTTTGCCAACATTCCTTCAAGGATGGGGAAAAGAGCTCACTAGCTCCCATCCCTCTCTAGGAAGCTGTTAATGGCTGGGGTAGGGATGTCACTTTCTTCATCAGTGTTATCACTAAGAAGATGCCCATGATTCTATAATTAGCCCGTCATGCAGCTAATGTCAGTGACCCTAATTCAACTCACTTGGTGAGAGAGAGAGAGACAGAGAGAGAGAGAGAGAGAGAGAGAGAGAGAGAGAGATGACAGAGACACAGAGAGCACAAAGACACAGAGAGGTGACAGAGACACAGAGAGCACAAAGACACAGAGAGGTGACAGAGACACAGAGAGCACAAAGACACAGAGAGGTGACAGAGACAGAGACAGAGATTCACCATCAACATTCCCTCATGAATTGGAAGGGGCTCATGAGAACCCATGCCTCCCTAAGGGACTACTGGCAGTTAATAGTTGCTGGTGTGGGAAAGCCACTTTCTTCGGTGGTGTCGCATGGTGAAGTCGCCCAGGTGCTTGTGTGTAACCTTCCACCAACACTCCTGCAAACAACTGTAATTCAACTCAGTGAGTCTCACGTGCACAATAGATGTGAGAGTAGGACCAGACTTGTTGGGAAGAAAAAGAGTTCCTGAGAGAGGAGGATCAAAGAAGGTGATGGAGATGAGGATGACCAAACTTTGCTATATCCCTCTCTAAAGCCATCAAATAAGTAAAATAAAAGAATAATCTTATACATTCTTTCTTCTTCTGCCTTCTCTGACTCCACTGCTTGTCCCCAATTCCCTTCTGTGTGTGTGACCACTGAGTTTAACTGAGGTTGTTTGCAAGAGCTCTTGAACTCATCCCATTGTGTTTCCATCATGTCTATCTAGCACTCAGCTAATATGGTTCTTTTCAAGGCCACTGTCAAGCTATGTCCAAAGTTACTGTCATGCCCTATGGCTTCTTGTGTCCAGGGTCACTGTCAAGCCATATGGTGACTTGTTTCCAAGGTCACTGTCATGCCGCATTGTGACTTATATCCAGAGCCACTGTCAAGCCATATGGTGACTTGTGTCCAGGGTCACTGTCAAACCATACGATGACTCATATCTAAGACAGTTCTCAATTTTGTCCTAGCCACATCTTTCAGCAACAGCTGATGTTCTCCATCACTGGACAGACACTTGAGGCTGACTCTGCCCCTCCCATGCTACCCTTGCCTCCCGGGCTTGTTCTCAGTCTCCCAATATCTCAAGAGTGATGCTCTTGGAGACTTTTGTTGTTACTCCTTTCCTCTGTCACTACAAAACTCCTCCTCCAAGTGACCCTCCCAGTCTCAGGGACACAGATACATAACCGATGGCTGTTAGAGCCACAGTTTTCCTTTTGAGAAGTCCTGGGCTCACATCTAACCATCAAGCTCACATCTAACCACCCGAATTCTAACAGGTTTCTAAAATTTGGAGTCACACGTGAATGAATGAAATACCCCAAGCCACACCTGATTATGTAAATTTCAGAGTAGACCTCAAACCACACACCAAACAAATAGCAGTCACTACAAACAAAACACAGCCATGAATATATTGTCTGGAAAAGTTTTGTTATCACAGTGCTATTTGAACAAGCTCAGCATTCTCTATGGTAGTGAATAGAATGGGTCCTGGTCTACCCGCTCTCCCTTCTACCCGGGAACATAATTCCTTTAAGTTACAGGAGGCAGAGAATCTTGCTTTGTCATTTGTTTGGACACCTGCTAGATAGTTTACCTCTCATGGGCAGGGAGTTCCAGCTTTTTGCCCTACTGAAAGCCCAGCCCAGATTTGATCTAGCCATTGCCATAGCAACTTACATCATTATCTGTGTCGAGAATAAATATATACAGATGGCAGGACAGGTGAGCTTCACCATTTTCTTTTTAAAATCAGCTACTTGTTTTGAAAGAATTCCAGCTTTACAGGACATAATAGCTGGACTTTCTTCTGTCCATGTTAAAGTGACTGTTTCTATCCCTTCTACCCAAACCAAAATCCTAGTTACGACTCCACTGATACCTTCAGATAATGCTTGGTTAATCTACCTAAAGGTCCAGAATGTCTCAACCCTTAATTGAGATACTCTTCATGTGGTTTAAACACGTTGCTCATCAACGTCTCAGCACTCGCCTCAGTTCCTGGCAGTGCTTGGCTTTTGTCACAGTTCTAATGGTATTGTTTTCAAGGTTGTATTTTCTTGTGGGTGATTGCTAAGTAGAAAAGTGCTAATGATTTTGGATGGCTGACCCATGTCAACAATTATACTTCAGTCATTGTCCCTGGTAAGCTTGGTACTAGTCTCTTTCTTTCCTTTGTAATGAACCGCATCAAGCATTTGATGGCAGTTTTAGCTCCTTCATCTAATAACCCTCTTCTCTTGGTGTGTGTGTGGGGCTTGCTGTGGAACCTAGAATATCCTCCAGTGCACAGTTTTCCTGCTCGGTCTCCTGAGGTCTGGGCTTTCAGGTGTGTGCCACCACGTCTGGCTTCAATCTTAGTCTTCTTGAGAGTGTTATTTGAGTCACAATCACTAGGGGTTTTGTTGTTGTTGTTGGCTCGGTTGAGTAAAATCTCCTTTTTTTTTTTTTTTAATGTTGTTTATGACTTAGGTTATCAGATCTAGAAAAACAATTCCTATTTCATGATTACCAGGCATGCTGGAGCACACCTGGAACTGTAGGACTCAGGGAGATGGGAAGTTCAAAACCATCTTTGGTTTTAAGGAATTCAAAGATAGCCTGAGCTACATAAGACTCTGCCTCTGGCCCTCTGTCCAAATAAACGCCTGTGGTCTTAGAAGGGTTTCACTGGCTTAACTTCCATATCAAGTTCTATAATGTATTTTTGAATGTATAAAATGACTTGAGACCAACTCCATTCTATGCGTGTTACCACGGTTTGTTAAAAGACTGGTAGTTTCAACTATGTGCCATGGCAGAAATCATGAGCTTGTGTGTGTGTGTGTGTGTGTGTGTGTGTGTATGTGTTTGGAATCTCGGTTCTACTCTATGTTCATGCTTTTCTGCTGCTCTTGCTGGAATGCAAGGCCATTTTATCAACCTGTATGTCTATCTTTATACTGGGATCACAATGTTTTGGTTGTAGTAAGAGTTAGGATCCAAAAGTGTTACATTCTACAATGGCACTTCTTTTTCATGTTATTTTGATCATTCTAGATCCTTTGCATTCTCAGATAAGAATTTAAAATTTGATGTTGGTGATGATGTTTGTGTATGCACAGGTGTGTCGGCCAGAAGAGGGCGCTGGATCCCTGGAGTGCTCGTAACCACCAAGCCATCTCTCCAGCCTCCCACTTTTGTTTTTGAATTATCTTGATCGAGGGTCTTTTCCTTTGAGTGTTTGGACTGTGTCACCCGTTGTTCTCGGTGCTCCATTGCTCTCCTGAAAAGCCAGCTGTCAATCTTGTCAACCATCCCTAGGGTATGAGAAGTCACTCTCTCTTGTTCGTTTTAAGGTTCCTTTGTTGTATTTGGTTTCCATCAGTTTGGTGGTGCTGTCTGGATTCTTTGAATGCATCCTGTCCAGAATTCGAGTTTCTTAGGTTTGCAGACTTATGTTGCTCTGTCAAATTCAGGAATTCTTCGCCATCAAATCCAAAGATACTGAGAGGGTTTGGATTTTGTCGCTATGGTTTCTTTTGATGTCCCACCATCTTGAGTCTATTTCCTCTGCCTTGTGCTCAAGTGGAGTTTAGGGCATAGACTTTATTCCACGCTCCGCCTTGAGCGGCCCACTGAGTCGAAAATGGCATTGTGCTTCGTGTTTCACTTCTCTTCGTGGTAAATCGTTGCATCACTTCCTCTCCCCGTCCCTGTGACAGGGCAGCTGTGGAAACAGCTGTGGAGAGGAGGAATTTGTGTTGGCTCACAGTTCCAGCCCATTGTGGCAGGGAGGGTGTTTTGTTGTACTTTTCTGTTGCTGTGATAAAGTACTAACTAAAAGCAATTTGATGGGAAAAGGGGTTTATTTCTGCTTATCCTTCCAAGTCACAATTCCTCATCGAGGGAAATCAGGGCAGGAATTCAAGGCAAGAACTTGGGGCAGAAACCATGGAAGAATATGCTCATGCTTTCTCCCTGCTAGCTTTCTTTTTGTTGTTTGTTTGTTTGTTTGTTTGTTATGTTTATTTGAGACAGGGTTTCTCTGTGTAGCCTTGGATCTCCTGGACTCACTTTGTAGACCAGGCTGGCCTCGAACTCAGAGATCTACCAGCCTCTGGCTCCCTGAGTGTTAAGGTTACAGGCATGTGCCACTGCTCCCAGCACTTCTAGTTTTCTTTCTTTCTTTTTACATTTTTAAATTTAAGTAATTTATTCAGATTACATCTCAATTGTTATCCCCTCGCTTGTATCTTCTCTTTCCCCCCTCCCTCCCTCTTTTGCCTTATTCCCTTCCCCTAGGTCTGTGACAGAAGGGGACATCCTTCCCCACTGTGTGATCACAGTCTATCAGGTCTCATTTTGGTAGCTTGCATCCCCTTCCTCTGAGTGCAACCAGGTCTTTCCCCACCAAGGGGAAATTGTCAAATAGGGGGCACCAGAGTTCATGTCTGAGTCAGTCCCTGTTCTCCACACAATTGTGGAGAATGTGCTGTTTATTGGCTATATCCAAATAGGAACCGTAGGTTTACTGCATGCATTGTCCTTGGTTGGTACAGTAGTTTGAGCAGACCCCCCTGGGTCCAGATCCAGCAGCCTTAATGGTCTTCTTGTCTAGGTGTCTAGGACCCTCTGGATCCTTCTATTTCCCCATATTCCCTCACCTCTCTCGCCTGGAGTCCTAATACGAAGTCCCAGTATCTATCCCAATCTCCTGCTAAGTGAAGACTTTCAGGGGACATCTCTGTTGCGCTAGTGTCCAATTATAAGTGAGTCTATGCCATGTGTATCTTTCTGGGTCTGGGTTAACTCACTCGGGATGATCATTTCTAGTTGCATCCATTTGCCCACAAATTTCAGGATTTCCTTGTTTTTAATAGCTGAGTAGTATTCCATAGTGTAAATGTACCACGGTTTCTTTATCCATTCTTATACTGAGGGACACTTAGGCTGTTTCCAGGTTCTGGATATTACAAATAAGCCTGCTATGAACATGGTTGAGCATATGTCCTTGTTGTGTGGTGGAATGTCTTTTGAGTATATTCCAAGGAGTGGAATAGCTGGGCTTGAGATAGCCCTATTCCCAGTTTTCTGAGAAAGTGCCAGATTGATTTCCAAAACGGTTGTACCAGTTTGCACTCCCACCAGCAATGGAAGAGTGTTTCCCTTTCTCCACATCCTCGTCAGCATGTGCTGTCACTTGAATTTTTTTGTCTTAGCCATTCTGATGGGTGTAAGATGAAATCTCAGAGAGTTATGATTTTGTAATTTGCCTAGAATCCTAAAGAGACTCTTATGTATCTTCTTTCCAGCCTTCCTCACTCCTGGTGAGAGAAGACCTTTCCTCTACACATCCTGCAAAGTTCTCATGAAGGACACGACACGAAGTGAAGTCATGTGATAGACTCCACAGTTTTTGTAACAACTCAAACCATCATGTGTTTGCATAGAGGCAGCATGTGATAGTTATAGGGCTGCAGACTCATTTGCAAGAGCAAGTATGCTAACAAACACGGAAGCAATTAAAATGTCAACAGTAAAGTCCAGAAGTGATGGCGTGACAGAACACGGGGGCATGACAGGAGGCTGAACAACAATGAACACACTGATCCTGCTTCAGGCATGCTAATGAGTGGAAGAAATGTGACATGCCGGAGATGCTAGGCTCAAGGCGCACCCCACTGCAATGTCATTTATAGCGAGTTTAAAAAAAACATAAAAATCAGAGTATACTTAGTGTAGGTCACATATAATGGAACTGTAATGAAGAGCAAAGCAGCGACTGGCAAAAAATTCATGGTAGAGTATTAGTTTCTAAAGTAGTATATTGGCAACAAAACCAGTGCATTTTAAAGACTTTCCTGGTGACAACTGTCCTTATTGTTTTAAAGAGTTTCCAGAAAGCCAGAAGTGATCATGGATGGAATGTTAATCAGATTAAGCATTGGTCCTTCCCAGCTCCAGATGTGGATCCAGGTGAGGTTTTCTTCTCTGCAGATGTGAGAACTTTACCCAGTGATGGCACAGACTATATGAGCCCCACTGTCACTTTAGGACCCAGAGGGTCAGAAAAGACAGTCTCCAGCAAAAAGGAGACACTGAGAACTTAAGTTTCTCATTGGTCATGGCAGAACTTGGCCAGTGTTGACTGCCAAAGCAGGAGGAGATGGTTTTATATTATGGTAAAGGTGCTCAGAGAAAAGCTGGTTTCTCCTTGTCTCACTAGAGAAAAACCAGTCCCTTGTTCAGGGGATTATAATGGGTGAAAGAGCAAGGAGTCACGGGGTACTCTTTAAAACAGGATGTGTTTAAGTAGGGTCCGGTCCATCATCCCCCAACAAACACCACGGCCCATTACCACAGCAGGTGGGAGGGAACTCTGCCACCTGCTTAATAAAATGTTCCTTCATCCAGGAATCAAATGTCAGCTCTTATTTTAGGCTCCTTTCAAATACAGTATTCCTGTCTTTTTCTTTGCTATCTTTCATTTGCTTGTGGCCAACTACGGTTCTAAATATTAAATGGAGAACTCCAGAAGTAAACCGATCATGAGTTTTAAACTGTGCACTGACTCGAGGGACATTACAAAATCTTGTACTGTCCTGCCTAGAGTGTGTGGCTCATCCTTTTCTCAATATATCTGTTCCCAGAGAGCTGGGCAGTCTCCTCGGTCCTTAGACGACACCTAAGTTTTCCCATGAATCCATGCATGAACTCATTCACTTGTACAAGAAACCTCACCAGGTTCTTAATATAGAGAACAATAAAATTGTCTATGTATCAGCCAGGCGTGGCGGCGCACACCTGTGATCCCACCACTCGGGGAGGCAGAAGTAGGTGGATATGGATATCTGTGAGTTCGAGGCCAGCCTGGTCTACAAAGCGAGTGAGGCCAGGACAGCCAAGGCTACACAGAGAAACCCTGTCTCAAAGCAAGCAAACAAACAAACAAAACCCCAATCCCCCCAAACCAAACCAAACCAAAACAAAAACCCATTGTCTATGTATCAAGTGATCTCTCAGACTATTTCTTTTTCTGCCTGATGACTCCAACCTATTTTAAAACAGCACCACTGCTTTCAAAATTAGAAAACACCAAGGAGGTGGAGAGGACCAAGAACTTTGTAGTCAAAGAACCAGAGCCTAGAAGAAAAGTTGAGGAAACTTGAGACCAGGGTTTAGGGCTGTGGTTCTCAACCTTCCTAATTGTGCAACCCTTTAATATAGTTCCTCATGTTTTGGTGACCCCAACCATAAACTTATTTCTTTGCTACTTCATAACTAATTTTGCTGCCGTTATAAATTGTAATGTAATGTAAATTTCTGTGTTTTCTAATGGTTTAGGGAAGCATGACACACTGTATAGTAACACACAAGGTGGGTGAGATGGGGGGGGGAACCAAAGTCCAAGTCATGTTTGAGTTTTTGCCAGTTGAGGCTTTATTGAGGAGGAAATGAAAACTTCAGTCAGCTCAGAGAATGTGAGCTTTGGGTGTGAACCCTGTGCTCTACTTCCTTGAACCAACCTAAGAAGAAATAATTAACTGTGTTCTGTTATTGTTGCTTTTAAAACTTTGAATTCAGCAGGCTATGGTAGTGCGTACCTGTAACCCCAGCACTCAGGAGGCAGAGGCAGGGGGATTTCTGTGAGTTCGAGGCCAACCTGGTCTTTAAAGTGAGTCCAGGACAGCTAAGGTTACACAGAGAAACTTTGTCTCGAAAAACAAAACAAACAAACAAACAAACAAAAAAATCAAAACCAGAACCAAACCAAAACAAACCTTTGAATTTAGTTAAAGGCTCTTTTATGTAGCCCCAAACTCAGAATGGGTGTTTGAGACAAGGCAGAATTAATCAAATTTATTCCTGCAAAGTTACCTTTAAGTTTGTTATGTTTGGGCCAGAAAGGCACAGCCAATTGAATTAGTGTCATCTGTCTACTGTTTATCTTTGTGTCTAGGTTATGTCCCCAAGCTGATCTGGTTAAAGAGGTGACGACCAGTTTTAGGATTGCTTGGTGAAATTTTGGCATTTGAAAGTTTTAATCTATCTTTTTCAGTTAGCCTTCTTTCCAACTTCCCTAACTCTTTACCTACTTTAATATAGTAGTCATAAGCTACTCAGCCATTACTTACTTAGCAGCCATCTTGGTTATCTTATCAGTTGTTAAAGAACCTAGTGCTGTGCTCAAGGGACTATAATATTAAAAGCCAAAGAAATGATGGCGGCAGTTTGTATATGTCAAAGAGAAACTGCAAAGTATATAGGTACAAGTTGATCATAATTATATACGATAGTGAATATACATACTGCCTGTGGTTTCAGGCATACATGAGAGGAGGGGTCTTAAAGTACAGATGCAGAGGATGACCGCATGAGCGGTAGACTCAGTGGTCTGACTCCAAAGCCCCAACTCTTCACGACCTGGGGCTGCCTCACTGTCTGGAGAAGTTCTGGCTGACTTGTAGCCTATTGCTTATCTGTGGCTGCGGAGGCTTAAGATCACTTCTTGAAGAAGCAGAGGGAGGGGACTTGCACAACTTCCTGTGTAGGTGGGTCTTGTTTTCTCAGAATTTGTCTGTTGTTACAGTGAAAGAAAATCCCAATCGTTTGTTTCTGCCAATCAAGACTTGGAAGCCAGATACTGGGGTGAAAACTTACTAGCTCAGAGAGGCAGGGAAAGCACTCAGCTGACCTTCCTACCTTGGCTCACGTCCCAGAGGAAAATGCCAAGAGTCAAGAGCCAAAAGCCAAAAACCAAAAGCTAAAAGCCCTTCCTTCTTCTCCACACTGTCTTATTTATCCCTCTCTCAATGTCCCTCCCCTAATCCCTGTCGTCTGGCTTCCTGCTCTGCCTCTTGACCAATGGGTTAAAGATGGATTAAAGTTAGGGTTGAGCCACTCCATAACTAGAAACAGATTCTTATAGCCCACAGTCTTGGAGTTCTCAATGGGACCAAATATCCTGTAGCATTTGCCTCCTTGCCTGGAGCAAGGGGAAGGATTCACACAAGCAGAAAAGCAGTACAAAATTATTCTATCAGCATCCTTTGGTCCCATTCTTCATGGGACAGGCTCTATGCAGCAACCTCAGGGGGTGTTCTCCTAAGAAAGCACAAGAGGTAGGGTGAACCTGTGATTAAAATGATAAACTCAGTGAACCACCTAATGGGAGTGATACAGAACTAAAAGTCAAGAAGCAGCCCTCAGCCATGGATGTGGAGGGAGGACGAAGTCCTGAGTGAATATGTATTGTTGGTATGGACCCAGCCATGCCAGAGGCTCCAATGCCTCAGAACCATGGGAATGGCAACACTTTACCCAGGTTCATATGTGGTGAATGTTGACAGTGTGTCCCGTGGACTTCTTTCTCCTCCTAGATGTTTGCAGCCCGAGAGTGCTCCCCTACAAGACCTCTCACCAAGATTAGCTAAACATTCCTCCTCATTCAGCTGTATACGATAAATCTAACTTCTAAGTTCAGATGTATAAAATAAGTGTGCTGAGGCTCCAGGCTGCTGCTGCAGCATCTCCACCAGAGCAAGCAACCCGCAAGATCCCAGCTTTTCTTGATGCGTGTCTGCCCTTTCTTCATTCCCTACTACCTCAGTCAGGCCAATCCCAAAACTATTCAGGTTGTGGCACAGGGACAAGTCTTTCTGTGTTCCCACCTGTACAGAAAGAGTTTGTGGGTTTTTTGTTTGTTTGTTTTTGTTTTTTTCTGGTTTTTTGTTTTTGTTTTTTGAGACATGGTTTCTCTGTGTAGCCTTGGCTGTTCTGGTCTCACTTTGTAGATCAGGCTGGCCTTAAACTGACAGAGATTTGCCTGCCTCTGCCTCCCAGGTGCTGGGATTAAAGGTGTGTGCCACCATGCCTGGCTAGAAAGAATTTCTGAGCAAGTTTTGCCTCTGAACTCTATGGAGACATGGAGGAAAGAATTTAAGCAGCTTCTTCTTCTTCTTCTTCTTCTTCTTCTTCTTCTTCTTCTTCTTCTTCTTCTTCTTCTTCTTCTTCTTCTTCTTCTTCTTCTTTGTTTGTTTGTTTTTGGTTTTTTTGAGACAGGGTTTCTCTATGTAGTCTTGGCTGTCCTGGACTCATTTTATAGACCAGGCTGCCTCTGCCTCCCAAGTGCTGGGATTAAAGTCGTGTGTCACCACGCCTGGCTTGAATTTAAGCTTCTTATCCCAATAGACATGTCAATTTTAGTGCAGGAATCCAAATGTGAGTGCAAGAGTGACTGGAAATAGTCACTTTCTTAGTATATGCTAGGCCCATGGGAAGGAATTCTAAGGGCTGGGGGTGTAGATCAGGGGGTAGAACGCTGGTCTAGCATGTACATGAACCTGGACTTGGTCCTCATAAGTGAAGTAGCAATGGGGGCGGGGAAGCATCTGTTACAAAATTAGGTTAAACTTTATTAAAATAACAGCTGTAAAATGTGTAGGAGCCAAGGTGATAACGTTGTTTGGGAACAAATAGGCTAGATCTTTCCTCTCGGAAATATATACGGTTATAAGTCTTTCTTGTGAAGAAGTTACTGATTTTGCTATGACTGTCTTAGCTTATAGATCTGATATTACACCTGGGTTAAACTCTTATTGAAGCAGACAGGGGCCTGCTGTTATATAACATTATTCTTATTTCACTGGTGAACATTGCAACCGACTGTTTTGCTAAACATCACAGGCTCCTGAAGTTGGACAACTGGATACGTGTGTCTCCATGGAAGCTTTCCATAAATCCATCCATGCACTCACTCACTTACTCAACAATTACTTCCTGAGCTCTTAACACCGAGAACACAAAAATATATCAAATGATCTCATGGGCAGGGTATCTCCTGCTGGGTCACCCTAGTCCATTTTAAAACATTGCCATGCTTTAAAATTAGAAATCCCTACAGAGAATCAATACGATTGAAGCCCTTCACAAATGACCTTGGATACATCTTTTAACTCTCTAAAAATAATCTTTATTTCACTCTTTTATTAATTTCAATTCTCATTCTTCAGACAGTATAAATTTAGATCCTCCCCCCCAGATTTGTTGATGTTGAACTCCAATCCTAGTTAATGAGTCACAGAGATCTACATCCTAAGTCTTTCCCCCAATAAATTATCTGACAGGGCCTCTGGGCTTTGTGCCATCTGTCTAAAGCAATATTATTTTAATTTGCTTAAGTATTTATTTATTCTTAAAACAACTTTTAGAATAATGCATAGTTTAAACCATTTTAACTTGTACTTTTACTGTTTAATAAAATCAGTTCTGCAGCTTCATGTCCCTTTTAAATCTTCCACGACAACGCATTTTACAGCACTGTCATCAGCGTGCACACAGTTTTTGAAGTTTTGAATGCAACCTATTTTTAGCAAAACATCTCTAAAGTGTGGTAGAAAATATAGGTGTTTTGGTTTTGGTAGTTGCAAATATTACTAGTCAATGGTGTTTTGAAAAGAAATAATGAGATTGATATTTAGGGGTTTTTGTTTGTTTGTTTTTTAGTTTTTGTGTATTCTAGATACTAATCTTGTTTGATGTATAATTGATAAAGGTTTTTTTTTTTTCCATTCTGTAGGTTAACTCCACACTGGAAAGATGGTGTCCTTTGCCACACAGAAACTTTCTTATTTCATGAGGTACCTGTGCCAATGGTTAGTATTAATATTCGTGCTTTTACATTTGGCTTAGTCAGTTCTTACCTGTGCCCACCAGCGTATTCCCTGCTTTTTCCTTTATCAGTTTCAGGGTTTCAGGTCTTTGATCCATTTGGAGTTGAGTTTTGTGTAACATGAGAGATAGGGATCTACTTTCATTGTTCTACATGGAGCTAGCTGCCTGTCCGGTTTGGCCAGTACCATCTGTTGAAGATGCAGTCTTTCCCCAGGGTTTGCTTGTGGCCCTTTTGTCAAAACCACGTGTCCAGAGGTGTGTGTGGAACTTTGTCTTGGGCTTCAGTTTTATTTCATTGGTCAATATGTCTATTTTCATGCTAGTACCATGTTGATTTTATTACTACACTGCTCTAGTATAATTTAAAATCAGAAAAAGAGCTTCTAGAAATTCAGAACTTAACCTGGGGTTTTGTGTTTCCATATGAAGTTTAATTGATTTTTAAATTTTCTGTGAAGAATTACGTTGGAATATTGATGGAGCCTGCATTGAGTCTGTAGATAAAATGGTCATTTTTGGAATATTAATCTTACCAGTCCATCAATGTGGTTGGCTTTTTCATCTTCTTCGTATTTTCTTCTATTTCTTTTTCTGATGTCTTGAAAGTTTATTTTATAGGATTTTTTATGTTATCATGCATAGTATGGCTTCTCCTCTTTCTCAGAGTGTTGGTCAGTTGTGTCTAGGTAGGCTCCTGACTTTTGTGTGTTAGTTTTGCATCCTGATGCTTTTCTGAATATGTTTATCAGCTGTAGAAGTTTCCTGGTGGAGTCATTAGGATCTTTTATGCTTAAAATAAAATCATCTGTAAACAAGGATGCTTTGATCTCCGCTTTCCCTGTCTGTATCCCTTGATCTCCTTCACTTGTCTTGTTGCTCTAGCTAACACTTCAAGTACTATATTGAAATCTGGAGAGAATAGACATGCTGCCTGGTTCCTGATTCTAATAGAAGGGCAGTTTCTATCTGTTGAAATGATGTAGGCTGTGGGCTCCCTGTGTATTGCCTATATTATGTTGAGATATGCTTCTTGTATTCCTGGGCTCTCAAGGACTTTTTATCACAAAGGGATATTGAATTTTGTAAAAAGGTCTTTTCTGTATCTAATGAGATAATCATGTGCTTTATGTCCCTGCGTCTACATATATGGTGGATTACACAATGATGCCAGGTGACTTACTTCTATACCCATTAAATCACTGCATCATGGAGCCCTCACAAGACAAGCTTCTTGCAGTAAATGGCAGTTAACGAAGAGACTCATAGCAAGTCAGTGTCCAGAGAATAAGAGACTTCAGAGTGTCTGGCCCTAAGTGGCATATCTGTCACACCCCTGACCCCCAAGGCTTGTGGATCTACCCAGAAGGATGGACAGAGCCAGAGGTGGTAGACAACTTCAAGAAAGCAGTGTTTTCCAGACATTATAAAGAAGACCCACATATGAACGCATTGCACTGTGACAGGATGCAAAAGACCTGCAGGCACTCAAGCCAGACAAAACCCGAGGGTGAAGAAGGGGAGTTAGACATCAAATCCTGTCCTATAGCTGAGGAGCTCTCGGCATTTGACAGCTGCTAGGAGAGGAAAAGTCAGCTTCTTCAGTGGCATGCTACCTGCTGTAAATGCCACACTCCAGGGCACACCTCACGCTCAGGGGTGGTCAGCCAACACAAACTATATTTGATGTCTGGGAGGAGTGCATTGGGAGATGGAGAGGGATCTGGGAGAAACAGGGATGAGAGTGTGAGTGTGATCAGAACACATTACATGAAAATCTCAAAGCATTAATAAAAATATAACCTATAAAAGAAATAGCTTTTTTTTTTTCCGATTGAGAAATATCAGTTTAAACCTGTCACCCATTTTTTAAAAAGATTTATTTACTATTAGGAACACAGTGCTCTGTCTGCATGTTACACCTGCAGGCCAGAAGAGGACACCAGATCACATTATAGATGGCTGTGAGCCACCATGTGGGTGCTGGGAATTGAACTCAGGACCTCTGGAGGAGCAGTCAGTGCCCTTAACCTCTGAGCCATCTCTCCAGCCCCCTGTCACCCATTTTTAACTGGGTCACTTGTTTCTTTGGTCTTTGTGTGTTTAGCCATCTCTCAGATGTATAGCTGACAGAGTCTCTCCCAGTCTGTGGGGTTCTTCTTCACTCAGCTGACTGTCTTCTTGGCTATACAAAAGCCTTTGTTTGTTTGTTTTTGAAACAGGGTTTCTCTGTGTAATAGCCCTGGCTGTCCTAGACTCACTTTGTAGACTAGGCTGGCCTCGAACTCACAGCGATGTGCTTGCCTCTGCCACCCTGAGTGCTGGGATTAAAGGTGTGTACCACCCACCATGCCCGGCTGAGTCTTTTAGTTTTATGAGGCCCCACTTGCCAACTGTGGCCTTAATTCTGGCACAGGGTCCTATTTAGAAAGTCCTTTCCTATACTCAACACTTGTATCTTGTAGGGTATTGCCTACACTTTCTTCTATTGGTTTTTAACACTTTAGATTTCAAATTGAAGTCTTTGATCTATGTGGATCTAATTTTTGTCCAGGGTGATATATTTGGGTCTCTCTCCCTCTGTGTAGAGGTTAAATTAGACCCATATTGGTACTGGTACCAAAACATAATTGCAGAATGAATACCACGTTGTTTTGTTTTTTTGTCACTCTCGCTCTCTACTATATCTAGTCATCTGGAGCAGCAGTTCCCTATATATTTTTTTTTCCACTGAGGAGTGCGTTGGCCATCTGGGATGGTTTCTGGTTCTATATGAATTTTAGGATTTTTTTCCATTTTCTGTGAAGAATGTTGTTACTATTTTCATTGGAAAAGTGTTGAATTTATAAATTGCTTTTGGTAGGATGTATTAATTTTACTGATTCATGAACATGAGATGTCTTTATAGTGTCTTTTTCAGTCTGCTTCTTCAGAGATTTGAAGTCTGTATTGTAGCTCTCCTAGCTCCACATCTTCATATGTAAGTGTGCATCTACCACCCCTCACCAGAGAAGCCTCTCTCTACAGCAGATGGTGAGCGCAGAGAACCACATCTGGACACGCTGTAGGGACTGGTGGGTAGTCGGGAGTCCAGCCCGTCTCCGTCAGAGCTCCCGCATCTGAGGTTCAGGGAACACCGTAGGCGAGGGAGCAGAAAGACTCTGAGAGCCAGAATGCTGGGAGAGCATTCTGGAAACGGTCTTTCCTAGAACTGGCTGCATAGGTAAAGAGGAGAACAATAGCAGGATCAGTAGACATGCCAGCAAGAAATGGAGAAAGCTTTTAGGGGACCCATCCACCGCTAGACAAAAATCCATAGACAACTAAACAACCGCTGAGAGGGAGACTTAGCCTCTCTCGCAGGTGACTCCTCTCACTGATTATTCAAAGTATAAAATCCAGCCCTGGAACTTTTTTCACACCAACGGGTAGTATTTGTATGTTGGTGCATACATATATACAGACGTGTGTGTGTGTGTGTGTGTGTGTGTGTGTGTGTGTAAAATCAAAGAAAAGGAGGCTATCAATTCTGGGGGGAGATGGAAGGAATTGGTGGAAGGGGCACCTGGGAGGGGCTAGAGGGAAAGAAGGGAAGGGGAAAGTGATATAAATCTGTTTCTGATTTAATTAAAAACGTATTAAAAACATCTAGAGATGATAAATAGCTAATTAACAATAAATGCATACTGAATTAACTGGAAGAAAATCAGAAAAAGAAAAAAAGAAATGGTGACCATAGGGTTTTGAAGGAGAGAAACCTGTTCTTTAGGATCCCAAGTGTGGGATCGAATGGTCTCGTGAGAGAACAGGTGATGTTAATTCACTAGAAGGGCAACCACCCCATGCAGGAGCTTAATTGCCACCAGATGAAAAAGATCCCGTGAACAGACTCTGGGAGGAGATAGATATATAAATGAGCCCAGAACTGGCGACTGGGCAGATTGAAGACTTGGGATAGATTTGGCTGTTCATTGCTGTGCCCTTCAAGACACTCCAAGAGAAAACCGCTTGAGGGAAGGCCTCAGAGCTCCGGCTCCTGCTGAGGCTCTGGGGTCTGGTTACCCCCGGTTCCAGACCTGCAGCTCCCGACCGGAGAATTATTCCTCGGGACTGATATCCTTAAGGTTTTGTTGTGTCAATTAATCCTCATTTCCTACTGTTTTGGTTAATCGGGTTATAATTGACATAGGCTCGGTCAATAAGTTGTTAATAAAATATTTTGGTTAAGAAAATTGAGCCTACAGAGTTTAGTTCTAGAAGGATCAGTGGAGAGCACTGGTCTAATATCATGCTGTATGTTTGTGGAGATACTAGCTTACGTCTAGCCTGGCTGGCTAAGGACCTGACTACCCTAGTCAGGGACTGAAGTCAGAAGAGGTAGCACACTGGGGCCCTGCAGCATGGTCAGTGCATTATAGATCAGGGTAGGAGATGGAGGAGAGGTTATGTACACAGGTACACAACAACACATACACAGGCACACACACACACAGACACACACACAGACACACACACAGACACACACACAGACACACACACAGACACACACACACACACACACACACACACACACACACACACACACACACACCTACAAGTTCCTGGGCATGGTAAGGCTCTCAAGGCTTAAATAAACCATCCAGCCTATAGGAGACTCTGCAAACTGGAGTGGAGAAGGTCACTGAGCAAGCACTATACCCAGGAGGAGACAGGGGGTAAAGGAGGTTTAGGGGAAGTGGATGGAGGATGAGACCAGAGAAGAGAAGTGATGGCAGCATACAGGGATGTAAGCACTTCGTAGTTTTCCCACTTACATAGGAACTCTCTGAAACATCTCCCCCTGTTCTGATGTAAAAGGTCACTGAGTGGATGGATACCCCAACCACTAAGATGATATTTCAGGTATACCTTCCTGATAAAAGCTGGGTAGACACCTGACTTGCTGAGGACCAATCAGGTTATTTTCTAAGGCTTGGTAATTCAATTAGTCAATTAGTGTTTTTTTGTTTTGTTTTAAAGATTATAACATGTGACCTTAGGCTCTATGGCTAGCTATCCTCCAGCGCACCACCAACAGTTCTATTGTCATTATGGGCCGCCACCCCACCCGGTGTAACTGATATTGTAAAAACAAGCCGTATCCAGAGTCTCGCTTCTGCTGGGGTATCCCTGATGCTAAAATCTGCATCTTTGACTTGGCATGGAGGAAGGCAAAATTGATGAATCCCCACTTGGTGGCCACATGGTGTCAGATGAATATGAACAGCTCTCCTCTGAAGCGCTGGAGGCTGCCCGTACTTGTGCCAACAAATACATGGTGAAGAGTCCTGGCAAGGATGGCTTTCCTACTCAAGTGAGGCTCTACCCTTTCCATGTCATCCGAATCAACAGGATGCTGGGGCTGACAGGCTCCAGGCAGGTATTCGTGGTGCCTTTGGGAAGCCCCAGGGCACAGAGGTCAGGGTTCACATTAGCCAGGTCATCATGTCCATCCGCACTGAGCTGCAGAATAAGGAGCATGTGATTGAGGCTCTGCATAGAGCCAAGTTCAAGTTCCCTGGCCACCAGAAGAGCCACATCTCAAAGAAGTGGGGCTTTGCCAAGTTTAATGCAGATGGATTTGAAGACATGGTGGCTGAGAAGCGGCTCACTCCTGGTGGCTGTGGGGTCAAATGTATTCCTAGTCATGGACCCCTGGACAAGTGGAGAGCCCTGCATTCCTGGGGGCGCCTTCCACTATGATGCTCTTCTGTACGCTACCAAATCATGTTTGGTAATAAATCTCACATCCAGTTAAAAAAAATCAAAAGATAAAACAAAATAAAAAACACAAACAAACCCCAAATATGCTGACATACCAATAAAAATATGGGAACAAATATAACCGAAAGAGAAAAGTGTAAGAAGAGACACTAAGTGAGCACTGCCTAGGCTTTTTTCTTTTTGCGGGGTCGGGGGGGGGGGGGGGGGGGGGGCACGAGGGTGTTTTGAAACATGGTTTCTCTTATAGTCCTGGCTGTCCTGGACTCGCTTTGTGGACCAGGATGGCCTCAAACTCTCAGTGATTCACCTGCCTCTGCCTCCCGGCTTGCCTAGGTGTTTTTAATCCTTCACGGTCTCAGTTTTCAGATGTGGGTCAAGAGGGTCCCCATTCATCTGGCATACAACAGAGGGGCTCTGTGCCACACCATCATTCAGGGACCCAGGCTGAGGCCTGCCCCTGCTTCCAAAGTCACTCTGGTCACACACAAAAAATGAGGAAGAGCCAGGTGAAAAAAGGCACTTCCTTTCTCACTCCCTCATTTTAACTGAGCTGCCTGTAGGGGACCTGTCTGAGGAAACAGAGGCTGAGCAGGCCACTGAGAAGAGAGCCAGCCCTTTCCTCTTTGAGGAGAGAGAGAGAGAGAGAGAGAGAGAGAGAGAGAGAGAGAGAGAGAGAGAGAGAGAGAGAGATGCGAGTTGTGGCAGCCATTTTTCTGGCTTGTATGGGCATCATGAAAACCAAGTGGAGAAAGCTGTTCAGGAAAAGGTGATATCAGCGGGATGAAATGGGTTTGACGGTGAGGACTGCCTAGCCTGCATTGAGAACAATTTTAGTGGAGATGGGGTCAAGGCTTGAGTATAGCAGGCCCCAGCCAGTAGAAGAGGAGTTAGAACAACAGACCTTTGTGTGGACTTTGATGTAAAGGAAAACAGAAAGCAAAGCACAGCTGAAATGAAGAAAAGACTCTTTTCCTTTTCCCATCCAGGTGCAAAGAAATGGGGAGCGAATGCTTGGGGAGAGGGAGACTTGCAGATACGCTCAAGTAAATCAAAACAGCTTCGGTTTCCTTGTTCACGGAAGGATTTCATGGCTCTTTCTAGCTCAGTGCTTATCCTAGCCTGTTCCTGTAGCTGTAACAATGTACCACAGAGTGGCTGGCTTATAAACAACAGTTATTTCCCTCAGTCCGGAAGGCTGGAAACTCAGCCTCACCTGGTTCTGGTGAGTACCCCGTCCTGGCCTGCTGACTTCCCTCTGTCTTCTCACTGCATCTTGACATGGCCTAAGGAACAGAGTGGGTTCTGGGTCGGGGTGGGGGATACTCCTCATAAATGTACCAATCTCATCCACCAGGGTTCTGCTCTGAGGACATCTTGAAGCCCCGCCTCTAAGGGCATCATGTTGAAGGCCAGAATCTCAACACATGAATTTGGGGGAGAGGTATGAAAACACTTACTTTGTTGCAATAAGTATGTTTGTATGCTTTTATTTTTCTATATCAGTTTTTATTTTAATCTTTTATTTTGGATGCAGGGTCTTATTACATAGCTGAGGCTACTCTGGAGCTTTAGGTTCCCATACCCAGTCCTCCTGAGTGCTGCTCTCACTGGCCTGCACCCTCTACCTAGTTTCAACTTTTAAAATACCCCTTTCCAGGTCAGCTACAAGATGCAATGGGTAAAGACAGCCACCATCAAGCCTACACACACAACCGCGCGCGCACACACACACCCACGCACGCGCACATGCGCGCGCGCGCGCACACACACACACACACACAAACAGAGAGAGAGAGAGAGAGAGAGAGAGAGAGAGAGAGGAATAGATAGATAAATAAATAAATAAATATTTAATTTGAATTGTTATATTCCAAGCCAGGGATGGTGGTGGTGCACACCTTTAATCCCAGAACTCAAGAGGCAGAGGGAGGTAGATCTGTAGATCTCTGTGAGTTCAAGGCCAGCCTGATCTACAAAGCAAGTTCTAGGACAGCCAGGGCTACACAGAGGAAACTCTTGTCTCAGAAAAAAAAATTTTTTTCTTTCTATGTGTAATCAGGTCACATGTCAATTTCCTCCTCCTCCTCTTTTTGGTATTGAATACCACAAATCAAGAGCATTTCAAAGTACCTATGACCCACACGATCAGCACACGGAAGCGATCACTGCAGCCTCCCCGAGAGGTTAGTGGGTGGTGGTAAGTGTAGCCAGGATTTTGGATTCCAGTCATGCCTCTGAGACTGCCCTCAACACACTGTCAGACAAACAGGATGGAAGCCTGGGCAATCTTCTGGCTCCTAACAACTTTCACAGCTTGAATGGCCCCGCAGATCTGAGCATTCAACTTCCCAGCGTCCACTCTCCTTGCAAAAGCCATTATCTTTTGTCACCCTCTCTGGTCCCTCAGCTGTCCAATATTCCAGCCATTAACAATGTGAAATTTCACCCAGGAGAGTGCTGCTTGCAGGGAATGGGGCAATTTATGGTCCATTTATTGTGTTCTTTTCTCTTCAGAAATTATTAGCTGGTTTGCTGTGGTCCTTATTGCTGAAAGTGACTTGACCATCAGAAAGAGTGTATTAGCTGCTAAGTGGAGGCTATTGCACAATATTCTCAAAGGCCATTAGGTTTTCCAGGGACCACTGATGTTTACTGCTTACTGTGGAATTTGGTGGTGAGCATTTTCCCCCTGGGCTAACAAAAGTCCTTTAAGAGCAGTGAGGACAGTTTTTTTTTAATCCTCTAGGAAGTGCACAAGCAAGATGGAGACGCAGGAGTGATTTAGAGAAAGGCTTTGTTTTATTGGCAATGGGTTTGCAGGATCTGGCTGCTCCTTCCTTGTACCTCCCCCACCTCCAGCTTCAGAGCTAATGGGCATTGGTTCATTTCACCCTAAATGCAAATATCAGCACTGGAACAAATATTTAAACAGTGCCAATCAGAGCCTTTTATGCTTTTATCAAACCCCAAAGCAAACAGTTGCTGAAAGGTTTCTTCTGTGAATGCTGTTTTAAATTTAACTTATAGGCCATGAGGTTTTTAACCCACCCTCTGGCTTTTCTAAGGAAGAAGCCGAGGCCTAGAACACAGAGGCTGGGTAGTAGCCTTAATAATAACCTCCAGGAACCCAGAAGCCAGCTTTGTTCTCTGACTCTTCTCCAAATGGGCCCATCTGTGGTGGTTTGAATGAGAGTGACCCCCATTGGCTCATGTATTTGAATTCTTAGTCACCAGAGAGTAGCACTATTTGAGAAGGATTAGGAGGTGTGGCCTTTTGGGAGTAGGTGTGGCCCTGTTGGAGGAAGTGTGTCACTGGGAGTAACACTGAGGTTTCAAAAGCCCAGGCCAAGCAGTCCGTTCCTGCTGCCTGAGGGTCTGGATGCAGAACTCTTAGCTGCTTTCTCCCTGCCATGATGGTAATAGATTAACCCTCTGAAACTGTACGCAAGCACCAATTAAGTGGCTTTTGTTTTTGTTTTTCTAGACAAGATTTCCCTGTGTAGCCCTGGTTGTCCTCAAAACCCACTCTGTAGACCAGGCTAGCCCACAACTCAGAGATATGCCTGCCTCTGCCACCTGAGTACTGGGATTAAAGGTGTGCACCATCACCAGCTAAGTGGTTTCCTTTATAAGAGTTGGTTGCGGTAGTGTGTTTGTGTGCTTGTTTAATTTTTTGTTTTGCTAAAGTGAAGTTATCTGTTTCCTGTGTTTTCCTAGGTGTAGTTAGCCTCCTTGGGTTGGAGTTTTCCTTCTAATATCTTCTGTGGGACTGGACTTGTGGATAGGTACTGTTTAAATTTGTTTTTGTCATGGAATATCTTGTTTTCCCCATCTATGGTTATATGAATGTTTTGCTGGGTATAGTAGTTTGGACTGGCATCTGTGATTTCTTAGATTTTACAAGACCTCTGCCCAGGTGCTTCTGGATTTTATGGTCCCTGCTGAAATGTCAGGTATGATTCTGATAGGCTTCTCATTGTATGTTATTTGGCCTTTTTCCCTTGCCACTTTTAATATCTTTTCTTTGTTCTGTACATATAGTGTTTGGATTATTATGTGACAGGAGGATTTTCTTTTCTGTTCTACTTTACTTGATGTTCTGTGGGCCTCTTGTATGTTTATAGGCATCTCTTTCTTTAAATTTGGGTAATTTTCTTCTATGATTTTGTTGAAAAATATTTTCTGGGCCTTGGAGCCAGGTGTCTTCTCTTTCCTCAATTCCTATTATTCTTAGATTTCATCTTTTCATGGTGTCCTTTATCTTGGATGTTTTGTGTCATCAATTTTTTATATTTAACATTTTCTTTGATGGTTGCATCAAATTCTTCTATTGTACCTTCTACACCTGAGATTCTTCCCTCCATCTCTTGTATTCTGTTGGAGATGCCTATGTCTGTAGTTCCTGTTTTCTTCTCTGAGTTCTCTCTTTCTAGGATTTCATCAGTTTGTATTGTTTCCATTTCCATCTTCAGATCTTGAACCATTTTATTGATTTCCTTCACCTGGTCCTTTGCATTTTCCTGAGTTTATTCCAGTGATTTATTCATTTCCTTTCTATAGGCCTCTCGAATGGCTTCTTTAAAGGCCCCGATCTGTTTTCCTCTTTCTTCTTATATTTCTTTACATATTAAGGACCCAGAGGGGACAGAATCTCCACAAGGAGACCATCAAAGTCAACAAACCTGGGCCTGGGGTAGTGGTGCTGCACAAACTGATGCACCAACCAAGGACAATGCAACCAGAGAACCTAGACCCTCTGTTCAGATGCAGCCAATGTGGATCCCCTAGTAAGGGAAGTATGGACTACCTCTGACATGGCTCTGGTGATCATGATTTGATCACTTACCCTTGGCCTGGCAGCCTTGTAGGGCCACAGAGGAAGGGGATGCCTGCTACCCTAAGGAGACTTGATAGGCTGAGGTCAGATGGTAGGGAAAGAAGGTCCCCTGTCTGAAGACTAGAGGAAGGGAATAGAGGGAAGAGGGAGGGAGCAAGGGAATGGGACAATACAAGTGAGGGGGGGTAATGTGAATAAATTATAAAAAATAAAAAAAAGTTTTTAAAAGATTCATGCTTCGCACTCATCTGCAGGCACATCCCAACCTCAGGGATTTGTGAAGACAATTGAGCACACTTGCCTCACCGCCTCCAACACTGTCACAATTTGGAACACCCATTTCTTCCACTACCAACTTAGTCTCTTGTTAAGTGGGAAACCAGGGTCTGACTAGCTTGCTTCCTTTTCTCTCCCAGGCTGTGTGGCTTCTTCCTGCTTTTTCTGGCAAGAAGTATCTATTTAGTTGCTCACTCCTCTACCCTCCTGCCTCCTCAATTCTCTTCCCCCATCTACATCCCTCCTTCTTCTTGCTCCTTCTCCTCCTCCTCTTTCTTGTTCTCTCTTCTAGTTTTTCTTTATTTTTAATATAGTTTTCCCTGATCTTTGCACCATGCTAGTGTGCTAGCTAATTTTCTGTCAACTTGACACAAGCTAGAGTCATTTGTGAAGAGGGAACTTCTTTGAAAAATGTCTTCATATGATTGGCCTGTAGGCAAGTCTATCAAGCCTTTTCTTGATTAATAATTAATGTGGGAAGGCTCAGCTCACTGTGGGTAGTGTCATCAAGTGGTCCAGGATAGTATTAGAAATCAGACTAAGAGCTGGGTGCAGTGGTGCACACCTTTAATCCAAGCACTCAGGAGGAAGAGGCAAACAGATGCCTGTGAGTTCAAGGCCAGCCTGGTCTATAAAGTGAGTCCAGGACAGCCAAGGCTACACAGAGAAACCCTGTCTTGAAAAACCTACCAAGAAAGAAAGAAAGAAAGAAAAAAGAAAGAAAGAAAGCAGACTAAGCAAGCCATGGAGAGCAAGTCAGTAAGCATCACTCCTTCATGGCGTTTGCTTCAATTCCTGCCTCCAGGTTCATGCTTGACCTCTTGCCCTCATGCCCTTCAGTGATGGACTGTGACCTGGAAGTGTAAGGTAACCGAAATCATTCTCTCCCAAAGGTGCTTTGGTCATGACATTCTACCAAAGCAGTAGGAACCTAAGACACCTAGTACTCTAGCTCAATGACTTTGGTTAAACTCTAAGTTAGAGTTCCTAATACTTACCCCATAACTGCTGGGACAATTAAAAGGGCACAGATGGAGCCGGGAGTGGTGGCGCATGCCTTTAATCCCAGCACTGGGGAGGCAGAGGCAGGCAGATCGCTGTGAGTTCGAGGCCAGCCTGGTCTACAAAGTGAGTCCAGGATGGCCAAGGCTACACAGAGAAACCCTGTCTCGAAAAGCCAAAAAAAAAAAAAAAAAAAAAAAAGGGCATAGATGGAGCACTAAAGTGTTGTCTGCCCCACCTGTGTGTTTATGACACACAGGCTTGCCAACACACAACTCACATTCGGGTCCAGACTTCTTTCACTTAAGCAGTCAGCAAAGATAACCAACATCCTTGGCTTGTTTCCAAATGCAGAGGACCCAGCAGAGGATGGCTATATCTGCTGAGGTGGAGAGACAGGGTTCTATAATATGTCCTGCTGAACTGCTAAATGTCCCCTCCAAATTCATATACTGAAATCCCAACCCCCAGAATCTTAGGATAAGCCTGCAGCAGAACATAAGATTTTTATAAAGTTGATGGAGTTCAAACAATGACGTAAGATGGCTCTAATCCAATCCAATTGGTGCTCTTCTTGGAACTGGGATAACAGAAACATATCAGGAATACACAGAGAAGAAAGACTATGTGAGGACACAATGAGATGAAGCTCTTGGAAACTCAGGAGAGAGGACCAAAGTTGCTGACTCCTTGATCTTGGATGTTAGCCTGCAAAATAGTGAAGCAATGAATGTCTGGTGTTTAAGAAGCCAGTTCTCAGTAAACTGAGAAACTAACCAAAGACAGCTGCCAGCCCTTTACTTTTGTTTGCTTGAGAGAGTTGCATGGGTTAGACACACAGAAGACAACATGGCTGTTTTAGGACATAGTCCTGGTGCACACCGAGTGATTCACCACTAGCAAGTACTGGGAGTTTGGTTGCTGCCATAGATGGCAGTTGCTGCCCCTGTTTGTGGGGGAGGCTCTGATGTCATTCCCCAAGTCACAGGAAGTCTGACCCAGCCACCTCTCCTGCCCAAGTTTAGAGGCCTCCAGGGAAAAGGCAAAGTGACTATGGTGTTCACTATGGCCAATAGTCTTTTAACTGAGCTTGTAATACATACTTCTAAGTTCTGAGGCGGAGGTAGGAGGATGACTTTGAGTTCCAGGTCAACTAGGGCTACATAGCAAGAGTCTTATCTCAAGAGGAAAAAAGCAAAAGCACTTTTCAATGTAAAACCTCATAGATAAGAACCAAAGATAATTTGTTGAAATTCAAAAGCAAGGGATAAGAGAAACTGCTATGACCTCTTCCTTCTCCTGGTTCTGGTCCCACATGGTAACTCACATCTCTCTGTAACTTCTGTCCCAGAGCGTCTGACAGCCATTTAGACCTCTGTGTGCTTCTGCACACATGTAGTGACATACATGCACACACACACACACACACACACACATCAGTAAATAAATAAATTCAAAATCAGACTGGAAGTAATTAAATGCGACAATGGTGAAAGCATTCGAAAGCAATGGCAGCAGGCTGGAAGTCGTGGGCAGAGGAAAGAGCTGAAGCCAGAAAGCTAACGAGGATGGAGGAAATTAAAACGAGTAAGAGCGAGTTAGGTAAATCATTGGTAAAGTTCATTCTCCTGCACATGCACGCATATACTATAATGAGCCTTATCAGTGTTGGGAAATGCTTTATAGCCTTTTTTTTTTTTTATGAGGCAAATAATCAGTGTTGCCTCCTTTCCTTCCCTGTGGGTAAGGCATGGACTCTGAGTCACTCCACATTACTGGAACTTCTGCTGTCTGGCCTCACAATGGAACTATCATTTTTATATTGTTCCTATGGGAGATGTGTTTTTTGTTTTTTTTTTTTTGTTTTTTTTTTTTTTTTTTTTTTTTTTTGCGTTCCAAGTGGCAAGAGCCCAAATGGGTTTAAATTACAACATGTTTTAAAGACAAGCCTGCCAGTTTTCAATTTCAAATGAGAGGCCGTGGCTTCTGCCAACATTGTTTGGCATAGTGTGTCTTACATGAATAAAAAATAAAAACCAACTAGATATAATGATGGAATTGGAATTTATTTTCTGCCTTGTAAATTTGGAATCGTGTGTGTGTGTGTGTGTGTGTGTGTGTGTGTGCTCTTGTTCACACATGTGTTCTATGGTAGCTATAACAAATATATTTACTTATGAAACCAGAAATACAATATAATAGTATAAAAATCATGGCTGGGTGTGATGACCTAAGCCTATTATCCCACTACACAGAAGAGAGAGGCAGGAAGCTCAAGAACTCCAGGCCAGTCTAGACTTGACTTGAAGATCTAACCTCCAAATACACACACACACACACACACACACACACACACACACACACACACACACACACACACCCCTCTACTCTTGCAGAGGACTAGAGTTCAGTTCCCAGCATGTACGTCAGGTACCTGTGCCTACGGTTCCAGGGGACCACTGATGCTCAGGTCTGACCTCCGCTAACACAAGGTATACATACATACATTTGCTGAAGGGAATCAAACTCACATGTAACTGCTTTTGATTTTCATGAAGGAGAGAGTTTTCCTTCATATAACTGAAAACGAAATAATTGCCATTGAGGGCCTGGGTAGATGGCTCAGTGATTATGAGCACTTACTATTCTTACAGAGAACTAGGGTTCAGTTCCCAGCATCCACATCAGGTGGCTCCATCAGCCTGTATCTCTTGTTCCAGAGGATCACCCAATGCTAGATTCTGACCTCCGCTAATGCAAGGTACACATATCTACATACATGCAGGCCAAGCACATACACATAAAATAAATTTTAATTTATTTTAAGAAATAATTTTAAAAGAAGCCATTAACATCAAGGAAATGTCATTTAGGAACAAAAGGTATTTGGAGTCCTGCCTCTTTTCGAAAATGCCACAAACACGACCGTGTCCCAAGTTTCTCTTTGAAGATGAGGTTAAGGAAGAGCGTGATGGGATCTGCTCTTTATTTGCATTGAACCCCATAAACTTCAATTCTGTGCCACCTGTTACCAAATACACCTGTAGGATGGGCGGGATGACAAAGGAGGCAGGGAGGGAGGGACAGAGGACAACAGCAGCTAGCTATCCATTCCAGCATCATGGGTGCCTAGGAGGAAAGTCTGCTCAGCTCTGCAAGTTTTTTTTTTTTCTTTAACAATAGCTAATGCATCCGCACAGTATATTTCCTAGTTTAGTTTCCTGTTGCTGTAACAAAACACCATAACCCAAAGAATCTTGGGGAGAAGAAAGGGGTGATTTTTGGCTTACAAGTTCCAGTCCATCATAAAGGGGAGTCAGAGCAGGATCAGCTTAAGGAAGGAACCTGCAGGCATGAAATGAAACAGAGACTATGGAGGAATGGTGCCAACTGCCTTGTTCCCTAAGGTTGGTTCAGCTGCCTTCCTTGTGCAGCACAGGCCCGCCTGCCTCAGGGTGGTACCAACCACAGTGGGATGGGGCCTCCAAGTCAAGAAGCAGTTTTTTAAAAATGCTCCACAAAGCAGAGTGTGGTGGTGCCCACCTTTGATCCCAGCACTTGGGGAGGCAGAGACAGGAGGATCACTATGAGTTCGAGGCCAGCCTGGTCTACAAAGTGAGTGCAGGACAGCCAAGGCTACAAAGAGAGACCCTGTCTCAAAAAAAAAAAAAAAAATGTCCCACAGACATGCACAGGGGCCAACCTGAATGAATTAATTCTTCACTGTTCCCTCTTCCCAGGTGTGTTGACACCTGATGGAAGCTAACTATGACAGTACGGTTTATTTAGGTAAACATTAGCATACATGACTATATATATATAATCATTTTCTTCTAGTATGTATTTTTAATGTAAACAAACAAAAAAGTGAGACATATATTACCTGTATAAGCAACAGCAATATCAGAGATAGTCCAGCATGCCAAACCAGTACTAGGAGTCCAGAGGCACACAGGTTAAACTATAACTTGAAACTGTATTTCCTTATGCTTAAACTGAGAAGGATAAACATCTGCAAGTGAGAAGCTAAAATAATGGTCATAGATATGGAACGTTCTGTGTGGTATCAGTTCCTGGATATAAGGTAAATATTGGTGATTGCTTTAATGCAGAACAGTGTGCCTTCTAACTGCTCTTGGTTGATAAGTGAACAGCCCTAAATTGTGGCTCAAAACTACTGAAGTAGGTATACAAAACAATCCCTTGTTGTCAGATATAATCTCTGTAGTGAAATCACTAGCCCAGCCTCCTTTAAGGCTGTGCGTATGTCACTAACAGCAGCTTAGTAGTGTGCTTCCCATAGTGCTATGCAACTACTGCATTGGGAGGGACGTCTAGGCTTCCAAGAGGTCTAAAATGGCAGCTGGTAATGAGAGAGAGAAGACATTCGTGTGGGTTTGCAAAGACTTAAAGGAACTTCAAAGTTGTTCTGTTTCTTTCTGTACCTGGACACAGGTATTCTGAAGCGGCAGATGGGCTTTTTACAACATCAATTTATAGTTTACTTTAAAAAATTAGTATAATGTCCTTAAAAGAACCTATGGAAAACATTTGGCTTATCCACTTTATTATTTATGTCTATTATATACAATATCCACCGTTTTGTAATACTTAACGTTTAGTGCCATATTGTAGAATGCTGGAGATGTAACGATGGTAGGGAACGTGCCTGGTATGCTCAAGGCCTGGGTTCAATCCCTAGCAACCAAAACAAAAAACAAAAAATAGGAAACAATACAAATTCTTGGGGAAAGTAGTGTTTTAAAAACAGCCCCCCCCAAAAAAAGGTATCACAGAGACTCTTTAAAATGTGTACAAAGAATAATTGGTACCCTGTTTTAAGAGTATTTATAAACACATCCAACCCTTTGGATGAGAAGTCTGAGTTTGGGGTGAGGATGAAGTGGTAAGTGCCACAGTAAACATGATGCAACGAGGCAGGTGACAATTAAGACAAGCTAATGATGACACTGGAGGAAAGCCTCTGAGTAGGTTTGGTTTGCAAGTGAGCATGGGAAAAGTTACATATTTAAATAATTTTCATGTCAACATAGTAGTTCTTGGTGGCCTTTCCTGATCATGAACATGTCATGGAGGGTGAAAGTCACAATACAGAGAATGCCTCCTGGAGGTCATGGTGGTGGTGGTGGTGGGGGTCCTGAAAAGGAGAAGTCACTTAAAAGACTAAGCTTTGCAGTGCAACTAAAGTGAGCTACAACTCTGTGGTCCACAGGGTAAGCAGGAGCAAGGCAGCTCCTCCAGCAGCTGGCTGAAATCTTCAGCATGGTCCCTGTGCTTCTTGGAGGGGTCACTTCTGAGGTCCATGTAGGGGTGTCCCATCATGACTCCTCAGATGAGAACACAGCACCCTATCTCCACCCCCACCCCAATACTACACACATGGGGTCATTGCCAGGCCCTAAATGCTACTGGAGTGTAAGACACAGAGGAGATGCTTTTTGTTGTAAGAGGATGCTCAGTCCAGCTCTGAACAACGGACTCACCCCTCTTTGGATCCTGAGAATTTCTTGGCCACTTTCGCTCCCCTGTGGACTTTTCTACACTTCCACATGTTGCCCCCACTTCCTAATCCACCATTGTATCAGACTCTTAACTGGCCAACTTCATTGCACTAAGCACTTAGGGTCATACTTCGGCTCGTCCCTGGGCTATTCTTGGAGGGCATGCGTGAGCTCTGAAAATTCTACCACTCCCTGATGTTCCCTGTCCAGCCCAGGAGAGAAGAAAAATGACTCTACTGGTCCCCCAATTCTCTCCTGAGATTACTTAGGCTGGGCCTCTCAAAAAGTGTGCTTTGCTGTACCAAAGACAGTTGAGGTCTTGACTACAGTTTTGCTCCTGTACAAGTGTGACAACTCATGATTAAAACATCCAAGCCAGGTACCCACTGATAATCTCAGCAGGACCACCTTGCCTGGCTCTGCTTGGCTGACGCCCAAGGAGGACCACGGCTCTGCTCTAACCTGCTGTGCCTACTTCTGGAGCCTGGTTCTGTCAGAATCCAAGCCAGCACTACTAGCCCTTGTCTTTTCATCAAGGTTGGGGGAACATTCTCTATTCACAGTACACGCCCTTGCAGAAGCGAAACACACACCATATACTCTGAGGAGATGGTTGTTCAACTGTGAGTCAAGCTTAATCTTTCCACCAGGGTTAATATCATATACACGTTTTGTGAACTGCAGCTCAGGCCGTAAAGACTTGTAGATGCTTGCTCATGCAGAATTTGGCTTTCAGTTATTTTTTTTCCCCCTAAGAACTCCAGCTTGACAAAAATCTTGCCACATTTGCCTTCAAGTGACCTGGACAGCCCTCTTTGCCTACTTTGTCCTCTCATCTTCTCTTGATGGCCTTAGCAGTTTATGAATCAGATTTTCACACTGGATTGAATCATTCAGATCTGATAGACCCTTTCTTACTGGCTGGACTAGGAGCTTCAGGTACGCGGCGTTCGTGAGTCAGCGCTCATACTGGGGTGGCGCTGTACGGTGCAGGAGCCTGTGCACCATCCATGTCTCTGCCACTCATGCACACCCTCAGCTGTATTTGATAACAAGTAGAGTATTTAGACAGGTAGATAAGTAGGTAGTAGGCATATGCCCAGGTAGATACGCTTAACGGATGGGGGAGTTCCGCAGCGGAACTCAGTCCAACTCCGTACCAAAGAACAGAGAACCTCAAAGGGAGAGTTTTACAGGGCAGCACATATTTCTGATTTGTTTATATTTATATTGTCCATTATAGATTCAACACAGTATTGCCAGAACAGTGGTGTACAAGGAACATCTACTCAGAAAAGCAGCCTGCACTGCTTATGTTTTAAAACAAAGAGACCACATTTATTGTGAGTGATCTCTAAATAAGAGAACAGATGCAAAAAAAAATATACATAAAACATATAAAGGAGATTATGGCATTATTTCTTTTAGAAGGTTACGTTATTTCAGAGCTGATAAGATGGCTCAGTGTACCTGCCACCAACTCTGATGGCCTGAATTTGACTCGTGAGCCCCACATGGTGGAAGGAAAGAACAGATTCTTGCAAGTTGTTTTCTGACCTCCACACATGTGCCATAGCATATGCCACCCCCCCACACACAAATAGAAATAAAACTGTAATTTTAAATGATCTATTGGATGCATTGGCTGCTATGGAAAGGATATCAAAAGACAAAGTCAAGAAGTGATAGTTATGAGCAAAGCTAGCAACTCTCCACCACCCAAGGCGAATAGAATCACAGCGTTTAGATGTGTTCTAGGAAGACCCATCATAGGACATTTACCAGAGCAATAACAACGATGAAACCAGTCAGTCTGGTACTTCTTGCTTCCCACACTTAAATGCCTTTAGGAAAAATCTGGAAAATCACACAACGGTGCATAGCTAACATTTCAAACATACTATAAGCACAGATTCAGCAGCAGAACACAGGAATTCAATGGCGGGGCAGATATACCCATTGATACAAATCAGAATTCTGTGTAAAATACTTAAGTGTACATTTCCTGAGGTAAATTTTATATTACAGAATATTATAAGAGCCAGTATAGTGGCCCATAGCTGTGACCGTAGCATTTGAAACACTGAGGAGAAAGGCTGGAGAGCTCAACTGCTAGCCTGGGCTGGGTAGGCAATGAGATGTCTCAAAAAAGGAAGAGGAGAAGAGAGAAAAAACATGGTTTTCTGCTCAAGTCTAGTTTTTAGAAGTGTTTTGTTTTTAAATATAGACTTATAAGAAGTTGTAATAAAATCAGATACATACAGAGAGATCCACTGCTCACTGGGCACCTTCCCTGTTAAATTATTTTATGGCAGCAGAGATGCCTCAGTGGTTAAGAGCACATACTGCACCAGAGTTCGGTTCTCAGGACACACAGGCAGAGGCTCACAGCCATCTGTAACTCCAGCTCTGGGGTATATGATACCTTCTTCCCACTCACGGGCACAAACATATATATGCATGCATTTAAAAATTAAAAATTTCTTTAAACTTAACATTTTCCAGAATTGTGAGATGCTGGGCTTGGTGGCCCATGCCTTTAATCCCAGCACTCAGGAGGCAGAGGCAGGCAGATCGCTGTGAGTTCAAGGCCAGCATGGTCTACAAAGTGAGTCCAGGACAGCCAAGGCTACACAGAGAACCCCTGTCTCAAAAAAACAAAACAAAACAGAATTGTGAGACGATGTCAATACCAGAATACTGAGCCTCATATGCTCTGGAGAGCTTAGTCACTTTCTACCCATCTTATAACATCTGGTGTTCACGTAGTTCTATGCAGTCTTATTTACAATAATTGCCCCATCACCACAAAGTTGCCTCCTCCTGCATGGCAGAAGCCCCCATCCACAGTTGCATTCTCATTACATTCTGGTAATCAGGGACTTGATCGCCATAACTACAGTCTTGTCATTTCAAAAAAACAATATACATGTATTAATTACATTTCTCGCTGAGATGATAAAAATCCCTGACAAAAGCAACTTAAGGAAGGGAAGGTCTGTGTTGGCTCACCATAAAAGGGTACATGCCATCATGGTGGGGGAGTCATGGGTGAAGGAAGGAGCTTGAGGCAGCTGGTCACATTGCATCCACAGGCAGAAAGCAGAGAGAGGTGGATGCTAGAGCTCAGATCGCTTTCCCCTCGACCGGGGCTGCCCCTGGTGAGGGGGGAACTCCTATCTCAGTTGTCACCACCCAGGAATTCCCTCCCAGACATCCCCAGACGTTACGTCCAAGGTGACTCCAGACCTTCAGGGGTTAACAGTCGCTATGAACCATCACACTCCATACATGGGCTGTTCATTAGCTAGCCCCAGGGACTAGTGTTTGCTAGTCACACTAATTCCCTTGATGGGTCCCACTTGTGTGTGTATAGACACTCCATGTGGTTCATTGCTGAGCGGTGTTCTATGGCATAGCCTGGTTACAGCTTAACTGCTCACTCACTCACAGAAGAGTCATTTGCTGTGCTTGGTTCATCACAAAGCTACTACGAGCCTTGAATATAAATAAATATCTGTGGCAGAACTCTGTCTTCTGGGTATGACAAGACCATCAGCACCTTGAATCAGAGCAACTGTGATCACCCTCATAGGATCACGACTATTAATCTTTCCTCATGGAAGGATGAGTGGTAAGGAGGTCATCAGACTCCTGCCTGAGATCTGGCTGCCATCTCCTACCCACCCCACAGGTTCCGGCAGCCTGGTATATGTGCTAGAGTGTAAGAGAGGCAGAGGACTGGCTGGACGTGGAACTGTTGTGATGCAGGTTTCATGAGTCAGTGCCCATGCTGGGTGGAGCTCTCGGTGGTGCAGGTGCCTTGAAGTGCTCCTGTAAGTAACCGCGATTAACTCGTTGGTTCGCTAAGCTTGATTTGGAAGGAAGCCATTCCTTGGTCTGTCAGTGCCTACCTATGATTAGTAGAGGTTTGTTTGTTTCTTTCTTTCTTTCTTTCTTTTGGTTTTTCAAGACAGGGTTTCTCTGTGTAGCCTTGGCTGTCCTGGACTCACTTTGTAGATCAGGCTGGCCTCAAACTCACAGCAATCCACCTGCCTCTGCCTCCCAAGTGCTGGGATTACAGGTGTGTGCCGCCACACCTGGCAATAGGTGTTTCTTTAAATTTCCCACAGAACACTACTTGTGTATGGGGTTTGCAAAAATGTGTTTTATCTCTTGGGAGTGGATGGCAGAGACTAGCTACTGCTTTATTCTGTTAAGTGTATGTTTGGCTCTTTAAGAAGCTAATACACCCCTTTCTTGAGTGGCTGTATCATTTTCCACTGTGGGATAGGAAAGGGAAGTGGATTCTCTCTTCCTTCTATGGGTCTTCGTTGGGATGAATCCTATTTTAAAAAGATGTATTAATAAAAGGAAAACAATTAAGATTTTTTAATTTGTATGCTTCAGTCAAGATGCTCATGTATATGAGAACATTCCAGAGGTGGCTTTGAATTTATGTTTTAAGATCTTATCTGGGGACTGGGAGATGCCTCAGCTGTTAAGGGTGCTTGCTGCTCTAGCAGAGGGCCAGACTTCAGTTCCCAGCGACCACATGGAGGGCTCACAAGCCCCTGTAACTCCAGCTCCTGAGGACTTGGCACAGTCTTCTGTCCTATGATATTTGTTTGAGACAAATGTTCAGCCCTTGCCATCCTGGAACTTGCTATGTAGAGCAGGCTGGTCTCAAGCTGTGGTTGACTAACAGGCATCATCTTCCCAGGTCTCTCTCTTCCAAACAGAGCTCTCCCTTACAGGTGTAAATTGCTCTTAAAAGACCAATTTCTCCTCTCTCTTTCGAACTTTTCCTGTGTCTATGGTTTCACAGAAGTTCAGCTTAATTATCTCAAAACAATCTGTATGCCACTGAGGCTGATTCAGAATATCACTTTCTGATCTCCTATGGTCAGGTTTTGGGGCGGCATGTTCTAGAGTCTGACACCAGCAACGCAGGAAGCATCTTATCCTTTCAGCATTTTGTGCAATCACTTTTTTGTTTTTTTTAATCGTAGCCATTTCAATAGAAGGGGAATGACTTCTCCTTGTGGCTTTTACTTTACGTTTCCATGATGGCTTATGATGGTGGATGTTCTTTGTATTCTTTGTCTCTATCTGTGCTTACCAGAGAGGTGTCTACATCCCAGTGGGATTTTTTTGTTTTGTTTTGTTTTTTCTTTCTTTCTTTTTTATTTTATTTTATTTTTTGGCTGTTGAAGTGAGAGGGCTTTTTGCTCATTCTAGATACAAATTCTTTCCTGGATAATGTGGTTCGGGAATGTCTCCTGCGGCTCTGAATTGTTGTCATCTTAGCAGCTGCTCACAGAAGTAAACTATACTGCTCAACAAAGTCCAACGCATTGATATTCCCTTCATAGGCCGTGCTTGTGATGTCATCTCTAAAACCGTTTCACCTAGCTCTCGGGTCTTGTAGATCTTTTCCCATGTTTCCCCCCCCCCCAAAGCTTTTAGCTTATAACACAGTTAAATTCAAATCCTTCGGCTCCACATTGCAAAGCTCACCCCTCTCCAATTGCAGAAGCGTCTTCATTGCTGCTACTGAGACATCCCTACCTGGGAAACAGATAAAGGAATTTGAGGGGCCAGGGATGGTAGTGCCAGCCTTTAATTCCAGCCCTCAAGAAGCAGAGACAGACAGCTCTCTGTGAGTTCCAGGCTAGTCTGGTCTACACAGCAAGTTTCAGGATGGCCAGATCTATACAGTGAGACCCTGGTTCAAACAAATAAGCAACAATGTAACTTGAGGCTCAGGGGATAAAGGTACTTGTATCAAGCCTGCTGATATGTGTTCAATCCCTGGGATTCTTGTGGTGGAAGGAGAGAACTGACTCTCACAAGTTGCCCTCTGACTTCCGCACACAGCATATTGTGGCATGAGCTCATAGCCTCCGGTGGGTGAGTGGGTGGGTGGCAGGTAGAAAAATAGGAAGCATCAAAAGACAAGCTATCATGTTTTCCAACCAGGTCCCACAACCTCAGGTTTTCACCACCTCCTAACAATGCCGTCGAGTTATGAACGCAACAGTAGACCCATCCATTGATGATGTTTGAGCTCTCGTGATCCAGTCGTTTCTCAAAAGCCCATTAACTGGCATCGTATAGTCTTTGCGTGACATTTTAATCTAAATTACTACTGTTATAACTGGTGGGTTGTGGAAGGCAGGTGGGGGCTTGTAAATGTCAATATTCAAGCTCCTTCCTGAATCTTCACTCAGTTTTCTTCATTGTTAGGGGCACAGTTATTCTTTTTTTTTAAGGGGGGTGCATTTCAAGACAGAGTTTCTCTGTGTAGCCTTGGCTGTCCTGAACTTGCTTTGTAAGACCAGATTGGCTTTGAACTCACAGCAATCCACCTGCCTCTGCCTCCCACGTACTGGGATTAAAGGCATGCGCCACCACTCCCAGCTCAGTTATTCTATTTTTCATAGCATTTAAAAAGTTCTTTTCAATACACACACACACACACACACACACACACACACACACACACACACCTACCCCTTCACCACTACCTTACTGTCGTCAACCCCATTTTACACATAGTGTGTGAGACATGAAAGGCTGAGTCACTGGCCCAGCATACCTCAGTCTGGGAAGTGGCAGAGCTGGGATGCCCCAGTACACTGACCAACAGTTTCCAACAGCCAAAGAAACAGACATGGGAAGGCTACATAAATTCACCACAGTCACCCAGTAAGATGGTATGAAAGGGCAACATTCAAATCTGAAAAAAAAAAAAAAGCATTAAACTTATTTTACTGGTGATGAGGATGATGATGATTGTGGCATTAGCTTCCCCTACCCCCATATATCCAACATGAAACATTATCTTACCTCTTTGTACGGGTTTGGTTCAGTAGCGTTGAATACATCCATATTACTGAGAAACAGTTCTCCTGAATGTTGTTGCTGTTGTTTAGCAAATCTGACACTGTACACCCATGTAAAATCAACTTCCCTTTTCCATCACCCCTCAGCCCACAGGACCTACATTCTACTTCCCGTCTCTATTTCTAAGATGGACAACCCCAGAGACCCTATATAAGGGGGAATCTTAAGAATTTGGCTTTTTATGAGAAGTTCATTTCATTTAGCATGACGTCCTCAAGATTGACTCATGATGTATGTGGCCTCAGTCTGAATCTACTCCTTTTAAAACTGAAGACTATTCAATTGTATACATACATAAATCCAAGTATCTTTGACCCAAACTCTTGAAAGCGAATGAAATAGAATCATAGCAGATTCTATGGGCTTCCCCCAAATAAAAACCAACCAACCAAACACATACCATCTGGATGGAGCTAAATTCCTAACTGCACTTGAAGTACTTATCTTTATGCCTGCAGGTAAGTGTAGATTTTGTTTATCATCTAAGAGAGCTCTCTTGCTGTGGTTGTAGCTAGACCATTATAGAAACCACAACTGGCGAGACTGCAGAGAACAGCTGACTGTGGGGTGCCCCACCCCAGTTGCTGCATCTATAACATAACTCCTGTACTGAAGCCCAGAGAACGTCTTGGAGTCAGTGAGGAAATATTCTAAGAACCAGAGGACCAGGGAGACAGGCATGAGAGCATCTCCTAGAAGTTACAGGAAAGCTCCCACCCATGAAACCTTAAGAATATTGGTGCCTAAACAAGACCTGGGCAACACTAATAGACAAGGTAACATGGAAGAGGGAAATTGCATGAAGTCCACCCCTTACACAAAGAACTATAGGCAACAAAGGAATGCTGAGAGTGGAATTAGTCTTTGCTAGGTATGAGCCCCATAACTGGCTATCAATGCCAAGTGATCAGCTCTGAAGCCATATACACACAATAGCAGTAAACAGAACGAGTAGGCTGTATTTATATGGTTGTGTGCATGAGCCGTGTGTCTGTGTGTGTGTCTGTGTAGAATAGCAATTAAATTTAAAAAGCCACAAATTTGAGAGAAAGCAATGGGGAGGGTTGGAGGGAGGAAAGGAAGAGAGAAGTGATGTAATTATATTTAATTCAAAATAAAAATTAAAAAGTATGTTTCAGTTTAAAATTTCAACGAGCATATTCTCTATGTTTGTTTATATATACACATATATGTGTGTATGTGTATGTATATACATATGTGTGTATATATGTATATGTACACACACACACACACACACACACACACAGTGTGCACAAGCACATAGTGGAGGCCAGAGGTCAATGCCTGCTCTTCTATTGATCCTCCAAAGTCATTTACTTTGTTCTGCTTGCTTGCTTGTTTGTTTGTTTTGAGACAAGTGCTGTCATTAGCCTAGAGCTCATGAAGTAGGCTCGGTTAGCTGACCAGCTAGCCCCAGGAATCCACTTGTCCTTATCACTCTACATGGGCATTGCAAGCCTCTGCCATCTCTCTTGGCATTGGGTTTTTGTTGTTTGTTTTTGAGAAAAGGGTTTTTCTATTATGTAGATTAAGTTGGCCTTGAACTCATGGAGACCCACCTGCCTCTCCTTTCCAAATGCTCAGACTAAAACCATGTGCCACGATGCGTGGCTTTTTAAGTGAGTTCAGAGACCAAACACAGGTCTTTATGCTATTGTGGGAAAACTCTTTCCTGATTGAATTATCTCCCCAGCCTGAATATAAACTTTTTCAATGATGTTCACACTGAGTTATTTTGTAAAAGCAGTTCCCTTCATTTGTTTTGCTTTGGCGTTTGTCTACTAGGTTTCTTTGAAAAATACAACTGTATTTAGTACAACTATATTTAGACATATGATGTTTTCAAAAATTTTCTTGGTGTCTATATTACCCTTCAGATTTTTAGCTGTTCATACATTTACTGGCTCAGGAATCTCATGTAGTTTCACTGTGTGTGTGTGTGTGTGTGTGTCTGTGTGTGTGTATTTTGAGACAGTTTCACAACATATCCCTAACTGGTCTGAAACTCACTATGTAGCCCAGGGATAACTTGTGGTGCTATTCCTGCCCCTGTCTCCAGAATTACGGATTACAACACCATACTTGGCCTCCATCTAGTTTTTATATACAGAAATGATGAGGAGTGGCTGTCTGAAGAAACTGCCATTCTTGTGATGTGAATAGTCACGCCATGCAAAAGCAGGACTGAGGATGGGATAAAGAAATCCTCTTTCATCAGAACAAAAGAACCAGACACTGACACTGGATCAGACCTGACAGGATGCATTCCTCGCAGTATACTGGACATTGACATCCTGTTTGGAGAAAGTGGTTGAAAAAAAAGAAGGAAGAATATAGAAATGTACAGGAAAAAATAGAACAAAAAATAGATTAGTGAATCTACTCCTCAACTTAATGCCTCAAGTATTGCTCACAAGATATTTTTAATTCACTGATATAGAATTTTGTATATAGATGCAAAATAAGTTCTAGATACACTGGTATAGAATTCAAATGTAAGATTATTATTCACATACTTTTGTGTATATATATTTCTACTCATATGAGGTATTGTGCCCATATAACTCAATTATAATACAAGGTTTACTTCCAATGCTTTGAAAGTGCTATCAACCTGTTTATGAGAAATAAGTTATACGAATTAAATGTTAGTAGATTAAATCATGGTCATGTCAATTGCTAGTCTACTTTTATCACAAGAATATACATCTTAGGTACAGCAGATAGACATGACTCTATAAAAAGACAAGATCTTCAAAAACCTTGGAGATATGCAAATATGACATTTGAAAATGTTTTTATTACTTTAAAGATTCATTGACAATGAGACAGGTTAACCCAGCCTACCTCAAAGAAGATGATAAGCATCAAAGAACCTCTTTATGGAGATGGCTTCAAATGTGGCAAACGAGCCACTGGGCAAAAGGTCCTCATTTCTACCACAGACAGAATTCTGCCTTAAAAAAGGTCAAGCTTGGATGCAGGCAGAGTTGATGGCCAAACTCTGCCAAGACAGGGTAATCAAGTCCTCAATAGTTCCTGCCTCACAAATATGTCTCTCAGATATATTGGGTCAGAAGGCTGAAGAAGATGCTTTAACATTATAGACAGTTTTGGGTGACCATTCAGGTAGAAAACTGTCTCTGTCATCTTTTCATTTGGAAAGCTACTAACCTGCACTCTTGGCATATTCAGATATTCAAGTTTACTCCTTCTCAAGTCTCTGAGGGAGTTGAAGACCAGGTAGCTTAGTTTTTCAATGAAGCTTAGTTGTTTAGGAGTTAAGATGGTCTTAGGTCTAGATAGGTTTTCTAAGTTGATAATGACAATATGTGATGGAGATTGATTTACATTCAGAAATTTAGATGCACCAAGATAAGAAAGATGTCTTCTTCAAGGCTGTCAAATACAAAAGAGCCAAAACACTAAGAATGTAACATTTATATAATTCCTGCTGTGTCACAGTTCTTCTTGCCATAGGTAATCTATTGTATATATGTGTAATAATATAAATGTATATGTACAAAAATAAAATAATTTAATAAAAAAATTCCTCCACCCGAAGTACTACATGAGGTTCCTGGCCAATAAGTAGATTAAGGATAAGAACAGATAAAAAACATGGAGGGTAATGTAGATGCTACGAAGATGATGGACACAGCTTACATGCTTACATATAGTTGGACTCAGTATAGTTGTAGTTTTCAAGGAAACCTAATAGACAGGAACAAAAACAAAAACAAAAAAACCAATTCTTGACCTCAGAGAGCAGCCCTCTGGTAAGACATAGCTGTGCCAGGTCCCTGTGTCTGTTGGTCCTCCAGAGGGATAAGTGGCCACTCCTACTTCTGAAGAAGGAAGCACTCTGGGTCCATCAGTGGCCAGCCAAGGAGTCAGCAGAAAAAAATCAGGCTAAAAGGAGATTTCTTAAGAGTTTTATTCTGGCAGCTCTATTATCTTCTTGAGGAACAAGGGTTGAGCCAGGTGAGAGTGTGACTGTGACGGTCTTCATTCCTTCTGTGGTCATTTCGTGATTTGTGTATTTATCCAGCAGGTGTGTGTGGTGAAACTCCCAAGGCCATTGCTCACCATCCAGAGCAAAGGAAAATATCAAGCAGTGCCTGGCAGTGGTGGCACAGCTTGGTCTACAGAGTGAGTTCCAGGATAGCCAGGCTACCGAGCAAAACCCTGACTCAATAGAATAGAATAGAATAGAATAGAATAGAATAGAATAGAATCAGACCCAGCAAAGACAAAGCAGGGAAAATGCAAACTGAATCCTAATGAAATATACACCTATGAAAATTTATATTTCTGGTAGCCACCTTTTATTTTTAAGACAGGGTTTCTCTGTGTGGCCTTGGCTGTTCTGTACTCGATTTGTAGATTAGGCTGGCCCTGAGAACTCACAGAGATCCACCTGCCTCTGCTTTCCCAAGTTCTGAGATTGTAGGCATGTCCAAACCACACTTTTTGAAAGAAGAAAATAAATATAATAGTGTATTTTATTTAAACCAATGTATCTAGGAAATCTTCACTATAAAAAGTAACAATAAGATGGTCTACCTTCTTTTTCTTGATATTAAATCTTTGGGTGCTTTACAGTGGTAGCTCATCACAACTTGGACAAGATGTTTTGAGTGCTGAGGAACCATATGGGGCTTATAGCTACTTTCATATACAGCAAAGTCTAGGAAAAACAATTGTGTCAAATTAACACTGGATAAAAGAAACTGTATTATATAAACATGTGTGTTAAAGGCATGTCTCATACACACAATTATAATGGATTGTAGAATAATCATATATGTGTATACAGTTATGGGTGGCAGTGAGAATTAGTGAACCGAGCTATTGGCGTCATCCCAGATGGGTTGCTCAGGTTTTGAATGAAAAAGTATATAGAACGTATATGGTATTATTCTGTCCATAAAAGTGTCAAAGTATGAAAGCTTAAGGGAGATGTTGTTTAGAAACAAATACATCATAAAATACCTTAATTTAGTGACTTATAAGTAGCAGCAATGGGGAGGGACATGAGGAGCTATTGGCAGTTAATGGGTGCTAGAGAAGAAGAGGTTTTTGTTCAGTGGCTTTGCCACTGGTAAGTGGTCCATGATCTAGTAAATAACTCCATGCCAATGGCCAAACAAGCAGCCCTGCTTAAATCAGAGGGTTATAGTAATAAAAAGAAAATGAAAAGTTGGACAGGGCATGTTGGGAAGAAGGGTTCCAGAGGGAGTGGGGCGGGGTGGGGGTGGGGGTAAATGAGAAAGGGGTGTATATAATTAAAATACACTATTTACATTATTATTTAGATTTAGTATTCACAGTCATGGAGGCTGGAAAACCCAAGGTCAAAGCCCTGACAATTCTTGGGAAGGCTGGCTCTCATCCATCAATGACATACCTTGTCACTGGGTCTTTATACTGTAGAAGTAGACAACAGGCCAGGCAGTCTCCCTCGAGCTGTTTTTATAAGAGTAGTGATTCCATCCCAAAGAGAGAGCACTCATAGGCCAGCCGTCTTCCAGAGGGTTCCCCTCTTATCACGGTCACAGTGAGGACTGTGCTTCAGCAGGAATTCAAGGCTAGTCTGTGCTCTGTGATGACAAGAAGCCTCAATGGGCCATTCAGTATCCTATCATAGCTGTGGGAGTTTGGTTGCTCAGATCTCAGTGTTCATGTCAGTGCCCTACCATGTGGAACATAAATTCCAGCCTTGATAAAGTCCCACACAGGTCATTTATGTGGAACTCAGCAGTTAAGAAGAAGAAGATGGTTCATCTGTCAAGGCTGCATGACATGACAAGGCTTACCTGCTCTGTAAAGTGATTAAACGTACAGCTCTGGGAAGGCCACCCTCCAGTGGTAATTCAGTAATCTGCCCTGGAGCCTGTGAAATTTGCTCTCTGGGAATCCCTTAGTTGAGACTAAAGTGCACCCTTGGCACAGTCTAGCCTGACAATTGATGCCAGTGTCATGAGATGACTATCAGGTCATGTATCTGAACCCTGCTCCAGAAAGAAGGAAAGGAAAATGAAAGTAGTTGTAACTTGAATACTGGTGTTTTCTTTTTTGCTGTATATGTTGTGGTTATCAATTCCTGGTTTTGCATGTTCAAAGTTGCTATTGGGTGAAACTTCCACCCATTATTGCTTTCCTCATTTTTTTTTCTCACTAGGTGAAAATGAGTATGAATTCTAGGTTTGCTGCTATGACAGAGAGGACCATTAATGTGTTGGCTTGTGTAATGTGGAAGCATAATTCTCTGATAGATAAAAATCCAAATGATTATGGCAGTATTAGACACATGCGCAATAGTTTTAAAGCCAATAGCTCTTATCTAGTTATTTTGCATCTTCCAATATGTATGAGATTTTTTATCTTCTAGTGACCCAGTATTGCTGCTCCGACCCTATCAACTCATCTGTTTTCCATCCTGCACAATTACAGAGATAAGAGGCAGAGTCAGCAGGTTGCACCCATCCCTCATGTCAGAATTGTATCGTTTGTCTCCACAAAGCCACAAAGGAGGGCTGGCTTAATGCACAGAACAGAGTTTAGCTTCAGGGAGAAGATACTGAAAAATATGAAGATCGTGTACTGAAAAATATGAAGAAGGTTTTGTCTGTTCACTAGATTCGTGCAAGGCTGTGCTAGGCAGGAGATCCAGAGGACCTGGGTGACGCAGAAAGATGCTGACTGTCGGCACTGACAGGAAGTGTCCCTTTGACTTGGACAAGATAAAACCATAATAAAAGAACTAAGGGGTGTCCAGGAGCACTCTCTGTCCAACTGACTCCAGATTTTCCAGTCCTACCCTAGATTCCTTGTATGCAGGTGAGTCCTGGGAAGCCTGGGAAGTTTACATGAGGGCAGGGATTACTATGTTGAGTTTAACCATGCCGCGCAGCAACTCAAACCCCACAACTACAAACAGAATCCAAAGCTCCCACGTTGGTTGCTGAGCCAGAATCAGCTACTCTGCCCGTGTCCCTGTGTCCTGTCTCTTGTGGCTCTATTCCTTCCTCACTCTCACCCAGTGGCAACTATAAGGTTCTCTTTAGTATTCTAAAGCAAGGGTGCATATTTCTGCTGAAGATTTGTACCTACTGGGTCCTCTGCCTAGATGGTTCTTCTCCAAATATATGTGATCTGGCCACCTTCTTCCTTAAGTCTCTACCTAAAGCAAACACTACCTCTTCCAAGAGCCAAATCCTGACCCATCCAGACATACTGGGTGCTGTGCAGAATGGAGTGAACAGGCTACAAAGCTTGGTGTCACTGCAACACCCGCCTTAGTGTTTCTATTGCTGTGACAGAACACCATGACAGAAAAACACCTTGGGGGAACAAAGGGTTGATTTCAGCTTGCAGTTCCACATCAAAGTCCATCACTGAGGGAAGTTAGGGCAGGAAATCATGGAAGAAGTCCTGAGAAAGAAACTGATGCAAGAGGCCAGGAAGAGTGCTGTTTACTGCCTTGGTCCTCGTGGCTTGTTCAGCCTAATTTCTTATACACTCCAGGACCAATGTGCCTGTGCTTGACACCATCCACAATGGGCCCTCTCATGTCAATCACCAACTAAGAATGCCCCATAGGTTTCTTACTTGTTAACCTGGTGGGGGAATTTTCTCAGTTGAAGTTCCCTTTTCTCAAATGACTCTGGCCTATGTTGTTGAGTGGACATTAAAACTAGCCAATACTGGCCGGTTGTGGTGGCACACACCTTTAACTCCAGCACTTGGGAGGCAGAGGCAGGTACATCACTGTGAGTTTGAGGCCAGCCTGGTCTACAAAGTGAGTCCAGGACAGTGCCAAGGTTACACAGAGAAACTCTGTCTCAAAAAACAAAAACCCAAAACCCAAAACAAACAGACAAACAAAAAAACCTAGCCAATAAAATACCCAAAGATGCAGACACATTCCATGTTGTTGAACTCAGGCAATGAATCATGTAGCCTGTATCCTGGTCACGCACACATGGGAGGACCACTACTGTACTTTTACAACTTGTTGCATCATCATAGTCATTGTGATTTAAGCTTTCAACCAAGCCTGTGTCATGCAACAAACACACAGAGAAAGGGAGGGGTCAGAAAGAGGAAAAAAATACTCCCACCTTAATTTTTTTCCTATGGCTGGTGTATTTTTTAATTGAAAACAGATTTTTATTCATACAATACATTCTGATTACAGTTTCTCCTCTCCCAACTCCAGATCCTCCCTACCTCCTCTCCCTCTGAATCCATACCCTTTCTGTCTCCCTCTCATTAGAAAACAGGGAACTAAAAATTAAAATAAAATTAAAAAGATGGAAAAAACCAGAATCTGATAGGGCAAAACAAACAGAAAAAATATAGACAAATAAAAAGCACAAGAAACACACACAGATGCAGAGACACACACGTTCACATAGACACAAATCCTACAGAAACAGAAAATCAGAAACAATAAAAATAGACGCAGAAGACCTGTAAGGTAATAAAAATATTCAGACAAAGCATTGTGAGACAACCACCAATGCAACAACTCCAAAACCACAATCAGGTTTGTTTTGTGGTGGCCATCTACTTCTGGGCATGGATCTACCCTTAAGTGTGGGTTGTGTACCCCAGCAAGACTCAGCTGGAGAGAGGTAATCTTTCCTTTGTGAATGGCTATCACTTGGAGATAGCTTCTGGGTTAGGGATGGGGCTATGAGTCCACTTTCCTGGGCTCATCACTGGAACTCCATCTGGCTCAGACCCGTGCAGGCCCTGTGCATGCTTCCAAAGCCTCTGGTGAATTCATGTGTGCATCTGTGTTTAAAAGGCCTTGTTGGGGCTGGAGAGATGGCTCAGAGGTTAAGGGCACTGAGGGCTCCTCCAGAGGTCCTGAGTTCAATTCCCAGCAACCACATGGTGGCTCACAACCATCTATAATGTGAGCTGATGCCTTCTTCCGGCCTGCAGGTACACCTGCACTGTATATACAATAATAAATAAATAGAGATTAAAAAAATTACAAAAAAATAAATAAAAGGCCTTGTTTCCTTGATGGCCTCTATCCCCTCTGACCCATAAGGTCTTTCCACCTCCTCTTTTGAAAGGTTCTCTGGGCCCTTAGGGGAGGGATTTGATGGCAGCAACTCCTTAAAGACTGTTTCAAGAACTCTCGCTCTGCATTTTGTCTAGTTGTGGGGATTTGTTCCCATCTGCTGCAGGAAGAAGCTTCTTGGATGATGACTGAGCAAGACACTGGTCTGCAAGTATAAACCTAATGTCATTAGGAGTCATTTTACTACTGTGTTCCGTCAGTAGAATAATAGCCTTTGGTTTCTCCTAGGTCTGTGGCCTATCTAGTCTCAAGTTCTTGGCCACCAGAGCAGTGTCAGACATGGCTCCATATCGAGGAGTGGGCCTTTAGTCAAGTAGGGGTTGGTTACTCCCACAACACTCTTGTGCCCATATTGCTCCAGCACATCTTGCAGGCAGATCACCACTGTGGGCACAAAGTTTTGTAGCTGAGTTGGTGTTTACCTTTCTCCTCTGGTAATGTGCAGGGTCCACGTCGGTACCATCAACACTAGTTAGTAGGGGTGAAGGCCCGAGATAAGCACCACATCAACTTCGCCATATTTGGTAAGTTATGTAGGTGTTATCTTTGTCAATAAGGCCTTACCATCAGTTTGTGTAGAACAACCGATAGCCTTGGCAATACTGTGGGTTGTTCGGAGACATCCATGGGTCCCTTTGGCCAATGACTTGATTAGATGCAACCCATTCTTGAACTGGAGATTTCATTTGGTAACGAGAAATGTGTTGTTGGGACTCTTGTCTTGCCTATTATTTGGTAGTTCCATTTAGATTTCTTTTATATGTGTATTTATTTTAGGAAGCTTTCATTTGACACCTAAAATGGCCTTTAGTTTTAGCTGTCCCTTTCAATATTCCCTCCTTTACCCCCCCTTCACTCCCCTCCCGGTTTAATCTTTCCATTCTGGTCCCCACCAGTCATTCCCAACTATCTCTTCCACTTCTCCCTCCTCAGAAGACCCTTTCCTTCCTCCCATCCCTTCCTCTATACTTATCCTCTGTGGTTATCCAGATGGTAGCTTGCTTATCTAAGGCATAACAGCTGACGCCCACGCAGAAATGAACGCATGCCATATTTGTGTTTTTAAGTCTCGGTTACCTCACTCAGGATGACTTTTTCTAGCTCCATCCATTTACCTGTGAGTTTCATTTTTTTAAAATAGCTGATTAAATTGCACCACATTAAAAAAAAAAATCTATTCTACTTACTGTTGAGGGCCACCTAGGCTGTTTCCAATTTCTGGTTACTGTGACTAGAGCAGCAGCGAACGTTGTTGCGCAAGTGTCCCCGGGGTAGGATGAAGCATCCAGGAGTGGTGCGGCTGGATCTTGAGGTAGAGCTATTCCCAGCTTCCTGAGGACCTGCCACACGGTGGCTGTACAAGTCTGCACTCCCACCAGCAACAGATGAGTGCTCCCCTTCCTCCACATCCTTGCCAGCATAAGCTCTCATTTGTTTTATTGACCTGGGCCGTTCTGACTGGTGTCAGAGTAAATCCCAATGTAGTTTTTAATTTGCATTCCCATGATAACCAAGAGTGGTGACCATTTCTTTACCTGTCTCTCAGCTCTGTGTGTTTCACTGGTTGAAAACTCTGTTTAGAACTGTACTCCATTTTTAAAAAATTTATTCCTCTCTCGCATATTACATCCCACCCGCATTTCCCCTTCCTTCTCTTTTCCGCTCATCTCCCCTCTCCCTGCCATCCACTTCTCTTTCTTTTCCTTCAGGAAAGGGCAGCTCTCCCAGGGAATCAACCAAGCATGGCATATCAAGTTACAATAAGAGTAGGCAAAAACCTCCACATCAAGGCTGCACAAGGCAATCCAGTAGAAGGGAAAAGGTCCCAAACACAGGCAAAAGAACCAGACACAGCCCTGCTCTCACTGGTAAGAGTTCCACAAGAACACCAAGCCACACAACCATAACATACATGCAGAAGGCATAGGTCAGAACCATATAGGCTCCCTGATTGTTGGTTCCATCTCTGTGAGGTGCTATGAGCCCTGGCTCGTTGATTCTGTGTGTCCTTTTTTCTTGTGGTGTCCTTGACCCCTTTGGCTCCTCCCCCTTCTTCTACAAGATTCCCTGAAGTCTGCATCTGTTCCCATCTGTAGCTGGAAGAAGCCTCTCTACTTTTTTTTTTTTTTTTTTTTTTTCCTGTCCTGTGTGGTTCTTTCCTAGGTCTCTGGGCTTTTTAGCTACTGGTTCCTGGTCCTTTAGGCAGTTTCAGGGCTGGGCTCCCTCTTGTGGCATGGGTCTTAAGTTGGGTCAGTCACTGGTTGGCCACTCCCACAAGTTCTGTGCCACCTTTACCCCCAACACATCTCAAAGGCAGAATAAATTGTAGGTTGAAGGTTTTGTGGCTGGGTTGGTATCCAAAACCCTCCACTGGAAGTCTTGCCTGTCTGTATCCTATTTTTAATTTGGTTATTTTTTCTTGACGTCCAGTTTTTTGTTGTTATTTATGTATTTTACATGTACATATATCTAGATTTTACACATCTGAATGTGTAGTTGGTAAAAATCTTTCCCCGTTCTGTAGCCTGCCGCTTTGTCTGAATGGTGGTGTCCTTTCCCATGCAGCAGCTCCTCGGTCAGATTCAGTGCATCTGGCCTCCTGTTGAGGTACCTATCCACTTGAAGTTGAATTTTGTACAGGGTGATACATATGGCTCTGTTTGTATTCTTCTACATGTGGCCATCTAGTTTGACCAGCACCAGTTTTTGAAAATGCTGTCTTTTTTCCAGTGTGAATTTCTGGCATATATTTGTATTCATACATATATATATATGCATGCATATATATGGATGAATATATGCCAGACAATGTACACAGGCACACACACATACATACACACAATCACATATATAAATGTGTGTGTGTGTGTATCAGGATCTTTGATTCCACTGACTAACTTTTTTCTTTCTTCTTTTTTCTTTCTTTCTTTTCTTTTCTTTTTTTTTTTTTTTTTTTTTTTTTTTTTTTTTTTTGAGACAGTTTCTCTGTGTAGCCATGACTGTCCTGGACTTGCTTTGTAGACCAGGCTGGCCTTGAACTCACAGCCATCTACCTGTCTCTGTCTTCCAAGTGCTGGGATTAAAGGCGTGCGCCACCACCTCTCTGCTCAACTTGTCTATTTTTATGCCAACACCATCCTGTATTCATTACTATAGCTCTGTAGGACAGTTTGAAATTGGGGTTGGTGATACCTCCAGCAGCTCTTTGATTATTCAAAATTGTTTTGGATATCTTGGATTTCTTTTTTGTTTCTGTATGAAGCTGAAAATGGTCTTGTGAAGTTCTGTGAAGAACTGTGTTGGAATTCTCATGGGGGCTCCATTGACTCTGTAGGCTGATTTTGATAAGATGCATTTTCATTTTGTTACTCCTTCCATTCCATGAACGTGGGACATCTTTTCATGTCCTGACATCTCCTTCAAGTTCTTTCTTCAGTGTCTTAAAATCTTTAGTTATACGTATTTTCACTCGCTTGCTTAGAGTTACCCCAAGATTTTTTTTGAAGGCTATTGTGAAAGAGCCTGTCCCCTCTATCTTATTTTTTGAAACAGACTATCTCACTGGCCTAGAGCTCACTTAATAGGCTAAGCTGGGTGTACACCAAGACTTAGAATCTACTTGTCTCTGCCTCCTTAGGACTAGAATTACAAATGTACTACCAAGTCTGACTTTATTAATTTGCATGGTGTGAAGATTGAACTCAGGTCAGGCTTGTGATAGCCTCTCTCTCTCTCTCTCTCTCTCTCTCTCTCTCTCTCTCTCTCTCTCTCTCTCTCTCTCTCTCTGTGTGTGTGTGTGTGTGTGTGCCTTTGGAGGACAGATGGTGTCCAGCCCCCAGAGCTGCATATACAGACAGTTGGTGGTGACCCGCCTAACTGGGATGCTGGGAACTGAATTCAGGTCCTTTTAAAAGAGCAGTATGTGCTTTTACCATTGAGCCATGTCCCAGTCCTGAGTTCTTGCCTTTTAAAAGGTTGAACAGCTTTTTATAGTACTAGGAATAGTACTTCCTAGGCAATAAGCTGTGCCAAGGTGAAGCTGAAGACCTTCTTCCGGGCCACTGGCTGTCAGAAACTTATTGACATGGATGATGGATGCAAGCTTTAGACATCCCAGGACAAGCGCATGGCCATATAAGTAGCTGCTGATGCTCTGGGTGAAGAGTGAAAGAGTTATGTGGTCCAAATCAGTGATGGGAATGACAAGGTGTTCCCAGGAGGCAAAACATCTTGAGTCATGGAAAAGTGCACCTGCGCTTGAGTAAGGGGCATTCTTTTTATTTTTATTTTTATTTAATTAATTAATTCAGATTACAACTAAACTGTATCCTCCCGTTACTCCCTCCCTCCCACCCCTACCCTATTCCTCTCCCCTAGGTCCATGACCAAGGGGAATCTCCTCCCCCGCTTTATGGTCATAGGCTATCAAGTCTCATCTTGGTAGCCTGCTTATTCTTTCTTTGAATGCCACCAGGGCTCCTCACCAAGGAGAGGTGATCAAATATGGGCCACCAGAGTTCATATCAGAGTTAGTCCCTGCTCTCCACATAACTGTGGAGAATGTCCTGTCCATTGGGTAGATCAGAGTAGGGGTTCAATGTTTACTACTTGTATTGTCCTTGGTTAATGCGATAGTTTGAACAGACCACCCTGGGCCCTGATCCACCCATTACAATGTTCTTGTAGGTTTCTAAGATCCTCTGGATCCTTCTATTTCCCCAGCTCCTATATTTCTCTCACCTAGAGTCCCAGTGGGATGTCCTCACATCTATCCCAATCTCCTGGTAAGTGAAGACTTTCATGGGGCATGCCTTTTGGGCTAGTGCCCAATTATAAGTGAGAATATACCATGTGAGTTTTTCTGCTTCTGGGTTAACTCAGTATGATCGTTTCTAGTTCCATCGATTTGTCCACAAATTTCGGAATTTCCTTGTTTTTTATATCTAGTAGTATTCCATAGTGTAAATGTATCACAATTTCTTTATCCATTCTTCCACTGAGGGACATTTAGGCTGTTTCCAGGTTCTGGCTGTTATGAATAAGGCTGCTATGAACATGGTTGAGCGTATGTCCCTGTTGTGTGGTAGAGCATTTTCTGGGTATTCAAAGGAGTGGAATAGCTGGGTCTTGAGGAGGCCCTATTCCCAGTTTTCTGAGATAGAGCAAGATAGATTTCCAAAGTGGTTGTACAAGTTTGCATTCCCACCAGCAATGAAGGAGTGTTCCTCTTTCTCCACATCCTTGCCAGCATGTGGTGTCACTTGAATTTTTGATCTTAGCCATTCTAATGGGTGTAAGATGGAATCTCAGAGTTGTTTTGATTTGCATTTCCCTGATGACTAAAGACATTGAGCATTTCTTTAAGTGTTTCTCAGCCATATGATATTCCTCTGTTGAGAATTCTCTGTTTAGTTGTGAGCCCCTTTTCTTAATTGGGTTATTTGGTTTGGTGGTGTCTAATTTCTTGAGTTCTTTATATATTTTGGATATTAGACCTTTGTCAGATGTAGGGTTGGTGAAGATCTTTTCCCACTCTGTAGGCTGTCGCTTTGTTCTGGACAGTATCTCCTGCCTTACAGAAGCTTCTTAGCCTCATGAGGTCCCATTTGTTAACTGTTGACCTTAAGGCCTGGGCTGTTGGTGTTCTGTTCAGGAAGTCGTCTCCTGTGCCAATGTGTTCCAGGCTCTTCGTAAGGGGCATTCTTGTTAATGATCGAGGAGAATTGGAGAGAGGATGGGCAAATCTGTATGAGGATGCAGTGTGGATGCCAACCTGAGTGTTCTCAACTTGGTTACTATAAAAAGAAAAGAAATGAAGGAAGAAATAAAGGACACACACACACACACACACACACAGAGAGAGAGAGAGAGAGAGAGAGAGAGAGAGAGAGAGAGAGAGAGAGAGAGAGAGAGAGAGAGAGAGAGAGAGGAGAATGAAATTCCTGGACTGACTGCACTCTGTCTCTTCAGTTGGGGGCCTAAAAGAGCTAGCAGGATCAGAGAGCTTTGCAGTCTCTCTAAAGAAGATACTGTCTGCCAAGATGCTGTCAGAAAGCCTTTAAGCAAGGAAGGTAAGAAGCCCAGGACCAAAGCACTTAACATTTGGGGTCTTGTCACTCCATGTGTCCTGAAACGCAAACACGTTGCTCTGAAGAAAATCAACTTGCTAACGAAAACGAGGAGGCAGCTGAATATGCTAAACTTTTGGCCAAGAGAATGAGGGAAGCTGAAAGAAAATGCCAGGAACAAGATTGCCAAGAGATAGAGGCTGTCCCCACCCCTGAGAGCTACTTAAGACTGAGTCCAGTCAAAAATAAGACTCTAAGAGTAACAAATAATCAGACCTTGAAAACAAGTAAAGGCTGAATAATATTCTGTTGTGTGTATAGCATATTACTTCATAGTACATAGTCTCTGTAAGAGAACAAACCCAGGCCATCTGATTTGGTTACAAGAACATATTCTACTCCATAGCAAAAGGAAGCTATTAAGTAGGACAAAGGTCACTCCTGTGAAGGGCTGCTCCATGTTGTACACAGATGACCTACAGCCAGGGCCTATAACTGGCCATTCTTTTCCCATTTAACATTAACTGGGAATTTCCTGGTTTGTAAAAGAAGTATGAATGGCTTAATTGCAACTGCATTAGCCAGGATCTAGCCCCACATTCAGTAGTGAAACTCGAAGCTGCTGGACCAGACCCAGAGGGATGAGGTCACAGATGACTGTGGCTCACGTGCTCTTGTGACCTCAAAATGACGGAGAAGCTTTATATGGAAACACCTTGGTGACAGCTAGGCAAAGATAGCTGGTCCTCTGGGGACAGTTCTGTGGCCATTTTTTTTTCCCTGATAGAGGTGCTACCTTAAAAAGAAAAGGGGGAAAAAATCCTCAAAAGGAAATTAACAGTGACTTGTTTGCTGAACAAAAATAAGTTGACACCCAAAAATAAAACAATGCAAGAAAATTCCAGGGGAAATCCTTGGCTCCATTTGGCAACTGGAGAGTGACTGCAAGTAAGCCAATGAGAGCACAGGACTGACCAGGAATTCTCCTTGTGAATTTCAATCAGAAAAACCCTCCCACCCAAGGGCACAGACTATATGACCTTGCACACTCAAGAGATGCTCTCCCTGGAACAAACTGCCCCGCTGCTTGCTTTCCATGCTCACTTGGAGTCAGTGGATGAATAAATCCCTGTGAGAGACTATCTCGATTATGTTAACTGATGTGGGAAGAGCCATGTGGGAAGGTAGCCCTGCTTCATGGGCTGGACCCCAGACTGAATGAACAAGAGAAAGCAAGCTGACAACCAGCAGTGCTTGCATAACATCATAGCTCCTTTTTCCTTGTAGCTAAATTGTGTGTGTGTGTGTGTGTGTGTGTGTTTGTATGTATATGAGTGTGAGCAAGTTGACGACTAGCATTGCATGTATCAAATCATAGCTCCCTCTGCTCCTTTTTCCTTGGAGCTAAAGTGTATGTGTGTGTGTGCGTGCGTGCATGCATGCGTGTGTCTGTGTAATAGTTCAGCAAGTGTAAATTCCAAGATTCCAAATAGATATCTCCAGACCCAGTCTCCTCAGGGGAGGAGAGCATCACTGTCCCTGACGCTGTCCAAAGCAAATGAGATGGCAATGCCTGCAGAACTCCAAGAATGGAAGAGATGGGGCAAGGGATTTTTCTAACCAATTCACTGACACTTCCTAGCTCTATGAATTTGGAATGAAGATCTGTCTTGTGGCATCAGCCACTTGAACAATAACTGAAGGTGGGACAGAAACTCCCTCATCCTGCTCTAGGTCTCTATTTAGATGACATCTTTTCAAAGAAACCATCAGGAACTTCCCGGAAGAGTGAGTCAGGCTCCACTCCCTTCTTCTCACAGGGCCTGCCCCACAGCACCTTTCTGAGTCTTTGAACTTGCTCCCTCTGAGCTGTAAGTCCTTCTGAACTCAGAAGTGGGTTCCTCTTTTGTGTCCCCAGCTCTGGCGACTGCAGAGCCACAGAGGCTGACCAGAGAGAGGTGTTACAGAGCCAGTGGCTGCGGCAGAACAGAGAACAGGCCGCGGTGTATGCCCGCGAATGACGTCACGCTTCCCCTGAGGCAGGCATCGCTTTTGCATTGCTCAACCTTTGGTCCAGGTGACTCTGAGGCAAGGCGTGCACAGGTGTCACTTCCTGACCAGCCAACTCCTCAGCTTCTACTTACATGGGAGGAACAATAATCTACAAGTCTGAGTCTCACTTCTTTTTCTTTCTTTCTTTCTTTTATTATTTTTCTTTCTTTCTTTCTTTTTTTTTTTTTTTTTTTCTTGTCTTCAAACTAGAGCCACAGACTGATGCTGGCAATGTGACAGGACCTAGAATCACCTAGGAGACAGACTTCTGGGCATGTTTGGGGGCGTTTCTGGATCATTTATTTAAGTGGGAAGTTGTATTCTTAAAGTCAACAGCCCCGTTTCATGGGCTGGGGTCCTGAACTAACTGAGGAAGCGGACTGAACACCACCAGCATTCATCTTCCTGCGGATGCAATGTGACTGGCTGAGCCACACACTCCTGCTGCCGCGCCCTGCCCCACCCCCCCAGAGCTGCCCCCCGCCCCCATGATGCACTGACTCTCAAACTGTGAGCCAGAGCAAACCCTCCTGCCCCTAAGTTGTTTTTGACATGTATTTTTGTCAGGGCAGTAAGACAAGTAACTAATACAGGACATAGATTTCAAGCCCCACCCCCCATGCCCCACATGCGATATCTAAAGTGTAAGCTATGTATATACTGGCATTTCTCTGCACGTGTGTGGTAACATTTAATCCATAAGTTAGGTGCTGTAAGAGACTGACAACAGTGCCTAATAATAAAACAGAATTATGTTAATAATATACTATAATAAAAATTATGCAAATGTGCTGTCTCTGCTGCTCTCCAGATGTAATTCCTCATTGTACTATAAGAATATTAAAAAAAAGAATATTCTAGACTGCTATTGGTTGTGGAAAAGTGGACACAGAAAGTAGAACAGTGGCTGGGGAGGGACTGTGTCTTGAGTAGGTCGTAATTTAATATATACTTAGAGTGCGCATGCGCGCGCACATGTGTGTGTGTGTGTGTGTGTGTGTGTGTGTGTGTGTGTGTGTAAAGCACATGCATCATTCTATCTGAGAACAAGGGTGCTTTCTGGCCTCAGCTGGTTTCCTTCAAGCTTCAACTGTTCTAAACACACATCATCTGTTGCAGGGTGTTGCTTGGTACCCTCAGTTGCTAGGGACCATTTACACTGATCTGGGACCACTTACACTCGCTGGTGTTTTAGAGAGTAAAGCCCATTCTTGCTTCACTCTGTTGACCCTTCTCTCTTGTCCTCTATACCCTGCCATATAAATTGAGTGGATGTCGAGAGTGTAAAGCTTGTTTCTACCTCTCATAGATTGTGATCTATGTTCATTTGTTGACTTCTTTCCCTACGATGTGAAGAGTTGACTGTCACCATTATGTTGATGAGGACTTATATCTGGCTGTGACAGTAAGCTGGGAGATAGTGGCTTAAATACGTGATTTTTTTTTAAAACAGAAAATAGGCATAGCAGGAGGCAGTCTGGGATAGAGAAGGGACCCATGATGTCTTCCGGTGCACCTGTTTATCTCACTGCTTCACTCTCTATAGCTACTGGATCAATGTTTAAAGTCCTCTCAGATCCAAGATGGCTGCGAGCTCAGCAGATGCCATGCTCATGCGAATGACACAGGGAGGAAAAGAATGTGTTTCCTACATTTAGAGTACTCTTGAAGTCTCTCGAACTTTCTGCCTATACCACATCATCGGCCAGAGCTTGGTCATGTGATCATATCTAACTAACCGGGGACTGAGATGTTGCTCTCCTTTAGCTAAACACCTTCCTGCTTCTAACAACACTGGAGCCCGTGACCAGGAAAGACGTGTGGAACAGATGTCACGACAGGCAAGGGCAGTTCCACCGTGCCTTTATTCCCATTGGACAGCTGTGCGGTGCGGATGGCATTCAAGTGAGTCAAAATTTCCCTGTGTCCATGTTAATAACCATGGGCGTGTGTGTGTGTGTGTGGGTGTGTATGTGGGTGTGTGTGGGTGTGTCTTGCTTCAGAACAACAGACAGTGGCTGCTGGTGCCTCAGGGAACTTGGAAAGAACTTCAGCTTTAGGATCTGACAGGGACCTCTGCTCTTCTCTGCTCTGCTGCCTTGGAAGTTCATCTGAGAGCTCCACTATAGGCAGAAACAGTAGCTTCTGTTTAAAACGAAGCCACTGCCGAAATAATACCATCTAGAGCTATAACTGACCATTGCTTTCATCGAATGGAAGAGGAGGCAGGGCAGCTTGCAATGGGACACGGGTGGCGGCCCATCTCAGCTTCTGCAGTCCTCTGTGAGAACCAGGGCTCCAGCAGAGCCTGGGAAGGTTGCAAGAAGTCAGAAGGCTTCTAGGGAAAACGGACAACTCCAAGATTTTAAAGTGTTGGGAGAGTGTAGCATGGGCTCTGGGCATGTGTGTGTGCGTGTGTACAACCAACAATTGGTTTGGATAGGGACCTTGGTGTGGAGTGGATGGCTCCAGCATGCCAGCAGCTGGTGGCCGGCCCACACCTCAGACCTCTATGCTGGGTCAACTATCAGAATTGTGCCAACTTGCGGATTGTTTCCATGTCTGACCCACAGCGGTCAAGGGTGCCTGAGAGATGAGAATGGAGGCTTTGGGACAAGTATGCAGCCAATGTCCCTGGAGTCCAGGGGTTATAGAAATGGGGAAGATGAAGCTCTTCCAGAAAAAAAAAAATTAAAACTTAAGAATATAAAACTAGAATCAAGCTGGATGAGGTGGCGCACACCTTTAATCCCAGCACTCAGGAGGCAGAATCAGGTAGCTCTCTGTGAGTTCGAGGCCAGTCTGGTCTACAAAATGAGTCCAAGATAGCCAAGGCTATACAGAAAAACCCTGTCTTGAAAAAACAAAAAACAAACAAACAAAAAACTAGAGTCAGGCAAATCCCTGAGTTCAAGGCCAGCCTGGTCTACAAAGCAAGTTCCAGGACAGCCCTGACTACACAGAGAAACTCTGTCTCAAAACAACAAAACAGAAGAATATAAAAAGACTCAGGCCTTAGAAGGGCCTTAAAGTTTAAGTCTCATTATGTTGTGAAAACTTACCACTGGGGACCCCCATTGCTGTAAATGAACTCATTTCTCCAGTGTCTGTTTTACACATCTCTTCTGTTTATAGAAATTGAAGATTTTTAAATCATCAACAAAGGTTGAATATAAAAGTATTTTTTAAACTATTGTTGCTGCTAGGCTCAATGGTACACACCTGTAATTCAAGAGACAGGGCATCTCAGCTTCAAAACCAGCCTGGGCTAAATTGTGAAACCCTGTGAAAGAAGAAAAGATGGAGGGAGGGAGGGAGAGGGAAAGGAGGGAGGGAGGGAGGGAGGGAGGGAAGGAAGGAACAAAGGGAGGCAGGCAAAGAAGGGTAGGAAGGAGGTAAAAAAGAAAGAAAGGAAAGGAAAACAGAAAATAGAAAGCACGCAAGCCACTGCTCTCCAGTGGCTGTTATCTGTCAGCATTTGATGAACCAGAGTTTTCAGAATTTAATTGACTTCACGTGAGACATGGGGACTAGGCTTGCCCGGGACCTAAGTGTTGGGCTCTGGGAAGCATAGCAAGCTGTGACTCACAGGGTGGAATTTGAGTGCCTCTCGGTCAGGTGTTCCCTAGGCAAGTGTCATGGATTGTTTAGATTGGAATATAAGTAGGTTTTAAAATGGATTTCTAATGAAGCATACTTTAAAGTGTGTGTGGGGAGGAAGGTGGTGCCAGGGATCAAGCAGACACAGGGGTTCCTGCAGATGCTGCTCCCTGAACATGCATACATTTTAAACGGTGGAATTGGAATTTTATTCCATTAACAGATGGAAGAAGGATCCTTAGAAAGAATTTTCAATATGTGAAAATACTTAAAACGTCTTGGAAGTGTCTTCATCCCAGGGAAAGAAGAAGACTGAAGGAATGATTTTGATGTCTGAGCAAATTCTTAACCTGCCAGAAGTTAAATTTACTCTTGATGCAATACAGGTCTTATTTATTACATATATTTTATCTCTAAGATCTCTATGTTCTTGATTCCTAAATACTGCCCTGAGGTTTGGGGAGGGGCACTTGAACTTGAGAGCCTCCTGCCCTTCAGAGTGGCTGAGATTAAGGTCTGCACCCCCATGCCCTGCTTCACATTGAAGCTGGCATAAAGGGATGGTGGCGTCCTTGAGAGTGTTTGGATGTGAGGGCATGGCCCTTCACCTCATGAAGGCATTAGTGTAACTCAAGATGGCTTGGCCATCTCCAGGATGGAGGTGGAACACACCCGTGTCCTATTGATGCCCCCTGTCTTTCAGTCAAGGCTGTTTTGCTGTCCTTACAAGAGCAGCACCAGGATCTCACCACATGCACTCCCCAAGCTAAACTTTGCAGCCTCCAAAAGAAGCAGGAGCCTAAATAACCTTCTGTTCTTTATAAATGGCTCAGTGCCAGTGTTCTTAAAGAGCAACAGTAAATTCCTAAGGCCAGATGTAAGATAGAGTCCACATGCCACAGGGCAATAGTGGCTCATGCCTTTAATCCCAACACTCGGGAGGCAGAGGCAGGTTGATCCCTGGGAGTTCGGGGCCAGCCTGGTCTACAATGCAAGTCCAGGACAGCCGAGGCAACACAGAAACCCTGTCTTAAAAAACCAAAAAAAAGAAAAGAAAAGAAAAGAAAAGAGCCCACATGCCCATTCTCCGGACTCTACTGGCAGAGCATAAAGTAGAGGAAGGCTTCGAGGCGTTTCTTCCAAAATAATGTGTTCTGTGCCTCTTGCAGACACAAGGACAGATTTGTCCACTGTGAAGCTCCAGAGGGCTGGGACAGCAGTATCGGACCCAAGTGTTTGGAAGCTAGTAGAAAACTCCACATTTAGGGTCAGATGAAGAGAGAAACAGGCTCCTAGTGTGTACCAGGCCTCTGTGTGTGCATAGGGTGGCCTCTGTGGACTGTCTGGCTTCCGTGGAGTGGACTTTGGGGGCACTCTTGCTATGAGCTGAGGAGACAGGCCAGAGACGCATAGAAGAGATGGTTGTTCCCTGCTGTAGATGCAAAGTCTGTAGTACTAGTTAAGTCCTGTTCTCAAGGGGAAAGATAAAGGAACATTCGAGGGTGTGGCCATGGGTGGGATTCCCATGCTTCTGTGAAGACCCCATCTACCGTGAAGCACATATGGGCAGCAGCAACTGGACTTAGTGGTTGTAAAAAAAAAAAAAAAAAAAAAAAAAACCAAAGATATGCCGAGGTTGGGAGGAGGCTGCATTGAGGGCATAAAGGAGAGCTGGAAGGCGAAATGGGGGCAGCTATAGCCACACTTTCTTGTATTAGATGTATGAAGAATAGTTTAACAATAAAGATAAAGGATCTAACTCTAAGAAACAATTCCTGGTAATGCAGGTGACCTGGGGGACTGGGGTTAACCACAGCACAAACGAGTGTTAAATATATGCTAAATTAGCTCCTGGCAACTGTTCCACGACTAAGAAAAAGAAGGTGAATTGTATGATTTCTTTTCCCAGGAACTTTGTATACAGCTATGTGAAGGGCTTCAGCCAACTCTAACTGGTATGAAAAAGAGGGGTCATAACTGGACTGGGAAATGAGAGCTGGGTGGTTAAAAGGGTAGATGACAGATAGAATCACTGTTTACTCCTTTGTGAATTCCTATCTTGGAAGATGTGAGTGTCTATATGTGTGGGTTAAGGAAAGCTCCTGAGGTGTTGTGATTTGTCACTACCTGCTGCGAGCTAACTCATTAGACTAGCTGCGTGCCACCAGAGGTAAGAGATGTCTAGTTGAACACAAGAAAAAATGTAAAGGACACAGGTTGGGGCCAGGTGCCCCATGGTAGGCTTGGTAAGTCTAAAACTCCAGAGAACTTAGATGGTTCCAAAGGAAGACAGCTCAGAAGAGGCGCTTCTCTGCTGTCGAGGTTGCCTTGGACAACCTCAGGGTTGCTAATTTGGACAGAAGTAAATGGAACTGAGAAACACAAACTTTTTTTTTTTTTTTTTTTTTTTTTGGTGTTCTTAAAATATTCAGTGTAAAAATAATTTTACATTTTAAGTTGAAATTTTAATATATACCTATCCCAAGACCCATTTTAATAAAATTTTAGAATCAGGATAGCTTCCAGGCAGTAGGAAGGTGGTCACTGTATTAATTTGCCTTTTCTGATGGCAGTGAGACAATATGAGAGCAGAAGCAGCTAAGGGAGGAACTGCATAATCTGGCTCATGGTCTGAAGAGAGACAGTTTGTCGAAGGTTTGGTGGTGGGATTGTGGGGCAGCTGGTCACAGTGCTCCTGCTGCCAGGAAGCAGGAAGAGAGGAATTCCGACATTCCATGTCTTTTCCCTTTCCTCTTCAGTCTGGGACCCCAGCCCAGGGAACGGTGCTGCTTACACTTAGGATTTTGTTTAGTTCCTGTCAAGGTGACGATCACTATTGATCATCACAGCCATATGCAAGGGGCTGACAGAGATCAATTCCCCCAGTTCCCCCAGTAGGTGCTGCAAAGTTTGCACCCTCAGTCACCCAGCCTTCCAAGCTAGGCGATGGAGGCCCCTGGTCCGGAAAGGGGCCATCAAGGTCATCATCACGAAAGCAGAACATAGCTGTGCCCGTGTCAACAGCACATGTTCACTCAGGACTTCCTCCGCCCTACAGGAGAGAGGGAGGGAGGGTGTGCTTGTGGGTTGCCGTGAGTGAGATTACATCGCTAAGGTTTATAACAGGAAACTCACATATATCTAAGGCTTAAAATAAAAAATCAAATTATTAGTATGAAAGAGCCAAACAAAGCTAAGCAACGGTGACCTCTGGAGAATACCATTTGACCATGAGGCTTGGTGCTGTGGGGACTGTTGCTTCCCGTCAGCAACTCGGTCATACTGTGTGAGTTTATGTACATTACATTGCCCAAATAAATAATTACAAGATTTTGTGGCATCTTGGTAAGAAAAAGGGTTTTGTTTGTTTGTTCATTTGTTTGTTTGTTGTTTAGTTTGGTTTTTCTAGACAGGGTTTCTGTGTAGCCTTGGCTGTCCCAAACTTACTTTGTATACCAGGCTGGCTTTGAACTCTCGATGATCTGCCTGCCTCTGACTCTCTGAGTGCTGGGGGTAAAGGTGTGTGCCACCCACCTGGCTAGTAGAAAAAAGGTTTTAAAGATATACATGAAAAATTAGTTTCCTTCAAAAAGGTGAGTGCTACCATCAATCTCTTATTTATCCTTACAAATTTTCTCTTCAGACATACATACACATATATAGCATTACATATGATGTTTTGATTAAAAAAACAACTTTTTAAGATTTGTTTTTATTATATTCTATATATGAATGTTTTTGCCTCAGTGTGTGTGTGTGTGTGTGTGTGTGTGTTGCCGGGAGTGCCACATGTATGCCTGGAGCCTGTAGAGAGTCTTGGATATCCCAGAACTGGAGTTACAGATGGTTGTGAGCCATTGTGAGGGTTCTGGGAATCAGACCCAGCTCATCGGCAAGAACTATAAGTGCTCTTCACCAGTGATCCAACTCTCTAGTCCCAAAGATGACACTTTAATGTATATTATATAATTCACACATCTATTTACATAAGCAAATACAACATAAACCATTAACAAATGTATTCAAACACTCTTCTCTACTTGGCATTATCTTATAGCAATATAACTTGGAGATAGTACAAGCATCAGTGTCACTAGATCTTCCTAGTCCATGAAATGCCGACTTGGTATCTCAGTATTATAGTTGGAACCTCTGCTCAATGGGTATCAAAGTCTTCGACAATGAAAACCCAACATGACACAGTGAACAGATGTGCCCATTCACCTCTGCATACATGTTCAACTGATCCTTGGGATTAATTCTTGGGACACAAATATGCCTGAAATTTTGATATTTGTTTCTTACCTTTCTTCCAAAGAAGTTGCATAATTTGCATGCCTGTTGCAATGATGAGATTTTGTCCACTGGACACAAACCTAGATATATCTAGAAAGAGAAACTTGGCTGAGAAATTGACTCTGTCTGATTGGTCTGTGGGCGTGGCTGTGGGGGTATGTTCTGTTTGCTGATTGATGTAGACATCCCAGCTAAGTGTGGGTGGCCCTGTCTCTGGGGAGGTATGTTGTGTAGTAGTTTTCTCTTAGATTAAAACCTTCTTTTGTCGGGTGTGGTGGCACACACCCTTAATCTCAGCCCTCGGGAAGCAGAGGCAGGCAGACCTCTGTGAGTTCGAGGCCAGCCTGGTATACAAAGAGAGTCCAGGACAGCCAGAACTGTTACACAGAGAAACCCTGTCTCAGGGAAAAACAAAACAACAAATCTTCCTTTTTGAAGAGAAATTTGCTAAGATAAAGGATGTTTTTAAAAAGACGTGAAACAACAACTTGTTCTAAGGGGAGGTAAAATATTCCATCTTACAGGAAAACTCATTAAACTCAGAAACTAAACAACTCAAAAGGAAGTCCCTGAAACTTAGCAGACTCACTTGGTCCCTCCATTCCCAAGCATATATAAATAATAAGTATTACTGGGAGACTCTGACACAAGGCAGGCTACCTAGGAGACTCAAACAAGCCAAGCTGTCTGGAAGAGGCTCAGTCCAATTGAGCCGCCTGGAAAGGATGCTCTCCAACCTGCCGAATTACCTGCAGGTTGTACAGTATGTTCCAGGTGTCCAGCTTTTGTGAGTTGTTCCCAGTATTGGTGAGGGCTTTGGTAATGAAGCTGTCTTGAGTCATTTCTGCTCCTATATATAACCTCTCGCCCATATCCCTGTAAGTAACCCCAATAAAGCTCATTGGTTCACCAATTAGAATCTGACAGTCTCCTTGCTTTGGAATGTCACTGGTTCTCTATCGGGGGTGAGTAGATGTTTGTTCATGTCTTGCCATGAACAGTCATGTTGTGTGGTCCTGGGAGGTAGAAGGTGCATAGCTGAACGTGAGCCTAGAGGCAAGCAGTATTTCCCCCATGCTTCTTGCTTCCTCTCTTTCTTGGTTTTCTGCCTTGACCTGCCTCAGTGGTTGGTTGTAATCAAGCTGTATAAGCCAAATGAAACGTTTTCTCCCCAAGCTGGTTTGGTTAGTGTTTTATCACAGCAACAGAGAGCAAATGAACACATCTGTCAATACTATGTTAGTGCCTGTTTTCCCACATGCATCGACAATGTGTAACATAGTATGATATATCTCATAGATATACAGCAGTCATATATATGTATCTAAATCATATATATATTTATGATTTATGAGTATTTATTTTATTATCATTCATGATTTCTGGCTCTTAACTTTTCCCCCAAAGCAAACCATTAAAATTACAATTTCACTTCACCAAGTTAGGTCATAGAAACTAGTTTCTCCCTGCTATTCTGTCTTGCAGATGGCTCTAAAGACTTGCCTGGGGTGATAATAGAACATGAGACCCTCCTCCCAACCCTGATGCAAACAAGAACCTGAGCTCACACCTGGGAGGAAGGCATACAACACAGAGAGAGACCAGGATGGCTCTGGACAGGTAGGTCTGACTGGCTTCACCATCTGTATCAGCACCAGCACACACCCTTTCGTCTAATCACCTTTCTACCCAGTTGTTCAATCCTGCCTATGCAGAAGTCTTCAGAAGAACCCAAAAGGGCCAGACAGTGGTGGTGCACACCTTTAATCCCAGAACTCATGAGGAAGAGGCAGGTGGATCTCTGTGAGTTTGAAGCCAGCCTGGTCTACAGAGTGAGTTCTAGGACAGCAAAGTGAGGCAAATCGCCAGTAATATAGCAGGAACTAGAAAGAAATAGGACCTTTAAAAATCCTTCAAGTAGTGGGGGGTGGTGATTACCTCCAGAGGCCAATTGGTAAGTGAATAAATATCCCAAACCAGCAGACGATTAAAGAAACCGTCAGTCCCTGGTATGGTGGCACACACCTGTAATCCCAGCACTCAGAGAGGCAGAGGCAGGTGGATCGCTGTGAGTTCAAGGCCTCCTGGTCTACAAAGCGAGTCCAGGACAGACAAGGCTGCATAGAGAACCTCTGTCTCAGAAAAACAGAAAAGAAAAGGAAAACCATCAGCCAGATAAAATATTACATAAGAACACCAACCGTTCCTCCATCCTAGGAGAAATAATAATCCATGACCATGTGGAATGCCACACTGATCCTCTCAACAAGAGGAAGATCATATTCGATCTCAAGGGGCCCACAAAGCAGTAGGGAGTGAGATGGAAGGATAAATGCACAGTGTCTTCTAGGGGACACTAGAGGCAGCTGGCTCAGACCTGGGATGTGAAGGGAGATGGGGTACCTTTTTCATCAGAGGGGAACAGAGCAAGTATCACTCAGAATCCAACAGTTTGGAATGGGGAGGACTTTGGTTTTAGGTTAGGCATAATGAAGGATGAGGTTGGAAAGGTCAAGGTGTTTTCACTAGTCAGTGGGAAGAGATGAAAATGGAGCAAAGGATGACACAAAATTCTCAAGCCTAATGAGAGCATGGCAACAGGGCAGGTGAAGGAAGGTGTTTGCCATCAAGCCTGATGACCTGAGTTCAATGCCTGGGACTCCACAAGATAGCAGGAAAGAGCAGACTCCTCACAGATTGTCCTCTGGCCTCCTCATGTATGCCATGCCCCCCAGAAACACGGAGAGAGAGAGAGAGAGAGAGAGAGAGAGAGAGAGAGAGAGAGAGAGAGAGAGAGGGAGAGGGAGAGGGAGAGAGAGGGAGAGAGAGAGAAGGAAAGAGAGAGAGAGAGAAGGAGAGAGAGAGAGAAGGAGGGGGAGAGAGAGAGAGAGAGAGAGAGAGAGAGAGAGAACCACCACCACCATTGCTCCCATACCAATAAACAGGTAAATAAGAGAACGTGGCAAAATGTACTAACCATGATCATAAGACAATTTGGGAATTTTTTTGTTATGTTTTGTGGTAGATGGAGCCCAGAGGCTTACATGTGTTAGGCAAGTGCTCTGTCACTGAGCCACATTGCCAGCCCTCAAAACTGCTACTTGGCTATTTAAGTTAATTATACTAATTAAGCTTAACTGGTTTTATGTTATCAACACTAGGTCAGTGTAGCGTTCATTGAGTATCTATATAAATAGACACTCATGACTCTTTAAGATCTCTTCCTGGCGGGGCATGGTGGCGCACACCTTTAGTCCCAGCACTTGGGAGGCAGAGGCTGGTGGATCGCTGTGAGTTCGAGGCCAGCCTGGTCTACAAAGCGAGTCCAGGACAGCCGAGGCTACACAGAGAAATCCTGTCTTGAAAAAACAAACAAACAAACAAACAAACAAATCTCTTCCTTATAGAAAAGAGATTTAGATGAACACTATATGCACAATTATGAACATGAAAGAAAAGGAAGCTGATTTTAAATACTTACTGATATTTTGTTCTTAATTTTTAATTCAAGTATACCTCCTTCTTTGCCTTTCCTGCCTTCAACTCCTGCTATGTCTGCCACTCTGCCACTTCCTCTAAAACTTCCTCTTTTTAAATAATTATTGTTATACATGCATGTGTGTATGCATGCGTGAATATATAAATATAACCTCCTGAGTCTGTTTAGTGCTGTGAGCACATTATTTCAGGGCTGATCACTTTGCATTGGATAGCTCATTAAAGGGCTCACATGTGGGGCATTGGATAACCAGGTAGGGGTTGCATCCCTGGGAAAGAGCAATGTTCCCTCTTAACAGTCATTAGTTGTTTGCAGTTCTTTGTCTACAGGTGACACTCAGAGAGATTTCTCGACTCTGTATTACCATACCTATTTGTTTTCTCATTACTTATGTCTTGTTTAGGCAGCCATATTTGGGGGGGGGGCGAGGTATCTTGGATGTAGCTTCTCTGTCATTCCTGGTCCTCTGGTTCTCACAGTCTTTCCACTCCCTCTTCTGCAATGTTCCCTGAGCCTTAGCTGCAAGAACTGTGTCCTAAATCCATTCGTTGGGACTGGGTTCCCCATGATCAGTTGGTCTCTGCATTATGGCCAATTTTATTTATCTCTGATGGTCTCCATCTGCTGCAAGAGGCTTCTTGGATGAGGGGTGAGAGCTATACTTACCTGTGGGTGTAAGGATAAGTATTTACGGGGCTGGAGAGATGGCTCAGAGGTTAAGAGCACTGGCTGTTCTTCCAAAGGTCCTGAGTTCAATTCCCAGCAACCACATGGTAGCTCACAACCATCTATAATGAGATCTGGCACCCTGATCTGGAGCGAAGGTGTATATGCAGCCAAAACACTGTATACATAATAATAAATAAATATTGTTTTGACAAAAAAGGATAAGTATTTACAATGTAGTCCGGCGTTATGCCAGCCTAGTACACTGTCAGTAGATCCATGACGTCATTGGCCTAGGTTTCTACAAACAGGCATGGTCTCCTTCCTATTGAGGCGCTGTTGGTTTGCCACCAAGCTATATGAGTGCTACTGCTCCACCTTTGGGACTCTCTTGCTAATTATCAGGCATCATGGCTGAGTAGGACTGTCGGTGTGTCCCTCCATTGGAGGCCTTCATAGCACCTCCTGGTAGTGGGAAAACTAGACCACAGGCAGCTTTTGAGAAGCAGATTTGAACAGCAGGGCCCAGGCCTAACATGCTAATCTCATGCACTCTGTGCCTCCCTGCAGTCACCAGACTAACGGAGACCTGTTTAGTCAGCTAACTTCTCATTTCTTCTTTTGAGAAGAATGGGGGGTGGGGGAGGAGGGAGCTGAGGGATTCAAAAGGACACAGGAAGTTCCATAACTCAGGGGGTACGGTGGAACTTTACTTATGCCAAAGAACCCAGCAGAATGTACCATGGGGTGGGGTGGGGGAGCTGGCAAGATGTCTCAGCTGGCCAACCCTGACAACCCAAGTTCAGTCCTTGGTACCCACATGGTGCAAAGAGAGAATCAATTCAGGCAAGTTGTCTCCTGACCTCTACGTGGAGGACTTGGAATGTGTGATCTGCTTCCTCATCCCCCTGTAACAAATAAATACACATGAAAAGAAAAAAAGAACGTATCGCATACACCTGCTGTTCAGAACACCACTTATGTAAATGAATAGATATTAGGAATTTCTACCATTGGGCATTGCAAAGTTTGCACAAAGGTGTCTATGCTTAAAGTTGTTGGCTATGCAGGGGTATGGTTGGCTTAGCATGCTGGGTACAGGCTCCTTCACCCTGCTGTTGCCCTTCCCCCCCACCCCAAATAAAATTCTGGAGCTGGTGCAGACCACGGTAGCAGTCGCTTTCCAGCTGAGTTATTTGTGACTGCCAATTTAGGGTGCAGATCGATTGTGCTTAGTGTGGTCCCCATACCCCAAGTGCTTTCAACAGCTGAGACATCTTGCCAGCCCCTGATGATATATTCTCCAGCACCTCCTGAGTTATTATGCTTTCTGCTTACCCTAGTTGAGACTCCTTTAGCTTAAATGACTCTTGGGGTTATTAGAGAGCAAATGTAGGTGGTATCACCTCTTTTTAAGATTACCTTTCATCCCTTAATTTTTTTTTTCTTGAAGAAAAAAAAAGTACTATTCAATAAAATGATTTTCTTTTCAGTCCATGGCTTTTATCAGTTCTCCTGATAAGTTCCTCTTGCGAGTACATAGTGATGTGCCAAGGGTAAAACAGAAACAGCAGGAGGACATGATTTACCAAAGCAGGAACTGGCAAGCCTTATGTTCTCTTTCCATCATCGCCCTGGTGCTCCATGAAGGTGCTGGGTGTGGGGCAAGAGTTCTAACACCACAGCACACCTGTTGGATGCTACCAGAGCCAGAGGAAAGGTGGTGGTGGGGGGAAGGGAATATATAGGGAGTGGGAAGGGAAGGATCCCTCACCCCAGCATCTATCTGAAGACCCTCTGGCCAGCTGAAAAGCAAGAATTTCAGCAACCACACTGTTTAAGCTTTCCTCCCTTTCCTGCTATGAACTTCCAAAGTTCTAGGAATCTCACACCAAGAAAACCCACCCTTTATGATAACAAAACAACAACAACAACAAAAAACCCACAAACATTCTCCAAATCCTTGTTCAAGCCCAGTGCTCCTATTACTTCATTGGATAATAATCCCATCCAAGGCACCTCCAGAGACAGCTTACACTCTTACTCACTAAAAAGAAAGGGAGAGGTATATTTATGGGGCATTCAGGACAATCCTTTGAGATTTAGCCCAAGAGCCACCAAAACAGCATATATAGCCACAGCTGAGAGACACTTAATTGTAACTCTTAAGGGAGAAGCCCTGCCCCTCCACCCTTGATTATGTCATATTCCTTTTCTGGTCATCTCTCTCTTTTAAACTCCTATGTTTAAAATCAATGTTGAAATGTCTTTTAATTAACTGCAGCCTATTGGGAATGCTACAGCCATGCTCAGGTGCTTCCCCCCCCCCCCCATTAAAATTTTTATTAACCTTTCTTTACCTGTTCGGGTGTCTTTCTTTCCAGCATGTCTGTGCGCGATGTTTGTGCAGTGCTCATGGAGGCCAGAAGAGGGCACCAGATTCCTTGGACGAGGTGTTAACAGTTGTGAGCTGCCATGTGGGTGCTGGGAATCTAAAACAGAGAAGCAGCCAGGCCAGTGCTCTTAACAACTGAGCCATCTCTCCAGCCCTGCTTTCCATTTTAACAAAGTCTAACCACTTCATATTGGCTCACTCTGAATTTATTTTCTGTGTTGAAGCCAAGGATGTACTTTCTTCTAAGACAAAGTCTCTAATAAGAGATTAAGGGAACCCTTTCAGGCTGTTGTGGGAAATAAGAGTGGAACCAGGCAGGTTTCAAAATTAATCCTTGTTACATGCATGAGACACGTTCAGTAATTGACCAAGCGCACTGAAATTCGGCATGGTTCCACCGTCAGAAAGGATGTGGGCCAGGATTTCTTTTTCTTTCTTTCTTTTTCTTTTTCTTTTTCTTTTTTTTCCGTGACATTTCTCTGTGTAGCCTTGGCTGTTCTGGACTTACTTTGTAGTCCAGGCTGACTTCGAACTCACAGCTATCCACCTGCCTCTGCCTTCCGAGTGCTGGGATTAAAGGCCTGCGCCACCACCACCACCTGGCTGGCCAGGATTTCTAAGTCGGGACTCCTTCATCAGCGATGTCAACATGGAGACCCTCCCGCCCAAGGTAGAACAGCTTACAGAAGGGGAATCCCCACTTTGAACATTATCTCCCTCATCTGGTGCTTTTCAGACAAGTCTGATTTTTCATTCAGCATCTCGTCTAGGTTCAAACTTGGTTTTCTTGCAAACCTTTTTCCCTTTGGGGTTCTTCAAAAAGCTTACCGTGGCTGGCAGCTTCAGCAGAGAAACTCCCACGCTTCCATCAGCGGCTTGAGAAGTTCCTCTTTTGGGGACCGACTTTCACCCAGGTAAAGTTGGGCCCTTGACTATGAGGCCATGAGTCCAACAATGTTAGTGAGCTTATTAAGTAAAGATAAATATAAGGATAAAGATAAGAGCTAGTGCACGCTTTGTATTTAAGAGTGAGAGAGAGGAGAGGGAAAGCACAGAGACCTTCATAGGCGCCTTCCCTGTGCTTTGTATACAGGATTCTATGGTTGTTGTCGTTTTGTTTTGTTTTGTTTTGTTTTGTTACATTGCCCAAAGGATGTAATTTACAGCAAGACTTAAGGATTAAAGTTTTAAATTAAATAAAAACACAAGCTGTTTTATTGTTCTAACGTTACGGAATTATTTTGCAAGCAGAATTGTGAGGTGCTTTAATGAGGCGCATTGTTTAGATTTAGGGATGAGAGAGGAGTGCTAACAGTTAAAACTCAAGCAGGCTCTCTACCCGCGCTACCTTTTAAATACTCCTCCCTTCTGACCCCAGAGACTTGGTAGTAGGTAAGCTTTCGTAGGTAAACCTAAGGGATGCAGGTGTAGGACCATACTGCTGGACTCTGTCTCTGTCTCTCTTCTCTTTCCCTCTCTCCCCCCCCTCCCTCTTCCCCCCCCCCCCCCGTGTCAGGGGTGGGAGTGGGCGTAGGGAGTGGCTTATGCTCGGAACAGCCGCCAGCAAGGCAGCCCAGGTCTCAATCTGGCCATCATACAACGGGTTGGCCTGTTATACACTCCCACCCCACCTCCACCCTGGCTCCTTCTGGTCCCAAGGTCTAAAACTTGGACGACTTTGATCTCAGAAGAAAGTGGGCTTTCTGCAATTAGAGTTTCTCGAAGTCTTAGCGTCCTCTGTTCCACTGCCTTTGGTGACTGATCCTGGAACGTGACTTGGCCGGTAGCGAGCGTAGCTCCTCTTACAAAAGGAGTTCAGGTCCTGGGCTCTCACTAACCCCGCCAGCTTTCCGGGCTGGCGCAGTCACCGACCCCGGCCTGTGGCCAAGTCGACAACAGTGGGTGGGAAAGTGACGCGAGGCTTGCAGGGTGCCGGCTCTGAAGTAGGGAGCTGGAGCGCCCCGGGAACCAAGTACGGTCGAAACGACAGGGTCGCAGAAAAGACAAAGATCGGTCACGGTCAGTGTGGCCACCTGCCCTTGGGGCCCTAGGTAGCAGCCCGAGAGCCGGGCTACCTAAGCCAGCCCCAGGCCTGGTGGCCCAGCCCCTCTCCGTCTGGGGGAGGGATCGAGGGAGGGCCCGCCTTGGCCCTAGCTCCAGCCTAGTCCCCAGCCGCGCGCGGCCACGGCCGCTGCCAGGGGGAGGCAAGAGGCTCCTCCCTGGAGCAGAGAAACCAGTTTGTCCGGTCGGGCAGAGCGGAGGGAAAAGGGCTGCCACCGAGGAAGGGCGCACCGACGCGGGGCGGGGGAAGGCGGGGAGGCTTTGGCGAGCCACGAGAGCCGGAGGAGAGGCGGCCAACTGGACAGGCTTCCCGGGGCCCCCGGCCAAACCCTGTGTGCCATGCAGCGCTAACGCAGCCGCAGTGCTGGGGCCAGGCGGGAGGCGTCCAGGTGCGCACAAGCCTCGGAGCGGCGCGCACCCCGCGGATGCCCCAGTCGGGGCCCAGTGAGCACCAGGTAAGAGGGGCGAGGCATTGGTGTTTCTAGACCTCCGGGACCCAACCAGATAAACAGGGTCCTGGGACCCAACCAGACAAGCAGGGTCCCCTGGCTCCTTTGGTGGTCCACGGGCTAGTGGGTTCCAAGCATCTGCGAAGCGATGGCAGCAGCTGTCCGCGCCCTCAGCCTCCCGAACCTGGACAAGTGGTATTTGGGGGGCGAAGGCGGTGGTGATGGAAGCCTCTGCCCCACGCCAAAATCCACGGCGGGCGAAGGGCAAGCTGAGCGATTCCCAGTTCTTTAGGGTTTTCACCTGTTCAGGGGGAGGATCTCCCGCGGGGGAGCTGTTTGGTTATTTTTCCTTGGTTTGCGACACACATGTCCGGAGTTAAGATTTCAAAGTTAAGCTAAGAACGGATTGGGGATTTTTGGATTGTGTTGCTGGCTGTGATGCGAGGACCACCGCCCCTCTGGGAATCTTCCACTGACAGGTTTGGGGAGAAGGCGACCCAGCGGACGGGAAAATGACCGTAGGGAGGAGCGTTTCTGGCCGCGGCGCACCTACCGGGGAGGATGGGGGTGAGACCCGTTGCCTAAGCTCCTTCGGTGCATATCAGTGAGGAAGTGGGGGAGTAATAGGGAAAACAGTGTCCGGGTGACTGTGGGGTCGTGCTCACTAGCTTGGATGTACCGCCGCCGGCTGGCTGTCCTTAATCCCCAGCTTGATTCCTGGAGCTGTCACTTGTTGAAGGAAAACACGCCGCTGGCGGGCGGGAGATGTGGCATGGAACAGGGCCGGTGCTTTAACTCCTCTTTTGGCTAATTCTTTCAGCCCAAAGTGAAAGAAATGTCTGGCAAGCTATTCGGGAGGGATTTGTGAGCGTGAGCCTGTAAGTCTTTGCCCCTGGAGGCTCAGAATGCAGATCTCTAGACTGCTGTGGGAGAGCATCAGTGTGCCAAGAGGATGAAGCACCAGCGGTGAGGAATTGGCCTGGGAAAGTGAAAGGCTCCATTTGAACCGTCGCCCCCCACCCCCACCCCCAACCTCTTTTGGTCTGCCTTGGGTGTTCTTTTAGTCTTTCTCTGGTGGCTAGTTCTGTGGAGTCTCCCATCCTTCCCAAATTGCGCGCCCTGTTGGAGCGAAGAAAAGAATCCCCTTATTCTTGGTCTATTGCTTTCGGAATTCTCCCCACCCCACCCCTAGAAAATCAAACCAGATAACACTAACGAAGTGCTTGAGCCCGGCAGTGGTGGCGCACGCCTTTAATCCCGGCACTAGGGAGGCAGAGACAGGTGGATTACTGTGAGTTCGAGGCCAGCCTGGTCTACAAAGGGAGTCCAGGACAGCCAAGGCTACGCAGAGAAACCCTGTCTCGAAAAACAAACAAACAAACAAAAACAAAAAATAAACAAACAAACAAACAAAAAAAACGAAGTGCTTGAAGACACTAGGCACTCCTTGGCCATGGAGGAAGGTTAACTTCCTTGAGGAAGAAAAGCTACAAAGGACGGTGTGTGTGTGTGTGTGTGTGTGTGTGTGTGTGTGTGTGTGTGTGTGTGTGTGTGTGTGTGTCAAGGTCTTCATGGATAGTAAATGCAGGCCCATGTCAAAAGAGAACCATACAAGCTACGAGGTCAAAGCTCTGGTTTTTGTCTTCTAAGCAGTACTTTGGTGTTAGGCCTAAAGTGCCATCCGGTACTCCGTCTTTTGTTAAAACCTTATTAAACCCTATTATAAATGCATATACTGTGCAAAGGATGATGGGTGGTTATTAGCTGATTAATTTCTGGGGAGTAGTTACACCTGCCTACAATTACTCCTCCGAAACTGCTAATAGTTTTCTTTATGTAGAGACTTCCTTGTCGTAACCGCTGTGTTTGTGTATAATCTTCTAATGGTTTTACTTTGATAATTTCCAAAGGCTCTTTGTGTCAGGGCCCAAGGGGGGGGGTGCAAAGGACTCACATAGCTTCCTTAATACCAATATGTCCAACACCGGCGTCGGATCCTTGTCTGCCACCTTCGAACCCTAACAATTTTTTTCTTTGAAGGACAATGCACACCCAAGTTTTCTTGTTATCACCTCCTAGTAATGGGACTGGGAGGATTTTCTTTTTCTGTTTAAGATGGTGATTTAAAATTATTTCTAGGGGCAAATGGTTTAGTACAAAACTTTTTTTTTTTTTCTAATGTAAGCCAAGTTCGGGTCCAGCACCATGTTCAGCCTCACTTTGCGTGTTGGGGTCTTGGTAATGAGGGAGTGTCACACCTGGCAGCTGCGGCTTCAGACTGTGGGGTGCTTCCCTCTTTCCCACCTGCTTTCCTTTCTTCTCCTCCCTTCTGCTTTAAAGGAGTAGAAAATACATGGCTTAGCGGGCGGTGGTGGTGCACACTTTTAATCCCAGCATTTGAGAGACGGAGGCAAGTGGATCCCTGTGAGTTCGAGGCCAGCCTGGTCTACAGTGGGAGTCCAGGACAGCCAAGGCTACACAGAGAAACCCTGTCTTGAAAAACAAATAAACAAACAAAAAAGAAAGAAAAGAAAAGAAAAGAATCTATGGCTTTAGAGTCCCAACTGATTTTGGGTGTCTTGCTAATTGCATCAGCAGTTTGCTCATCTGTTAAGGTGGAAAGATACTACTCTTTTTTTTTTTTTTTTTTTTTTTCCCTGTTGGGGAGGGTTGGAGAGGAGGGAGAAGCCATGTGTGTCCTTTATAAATAGTAGATGTTTGAATGTTGCTTTATTTTCTTTATTAGAAGGATGTTTTTATTTTGAGTGTGATATTTCCAGACAGGATCTCCTTTGTCTGTGTTAGCCTCAAGCTTGCCACATAACTGACAGCGATCCTCCTCCTCTGCTTCCCAAGAGCTGAGATTACAGGTGTGCACCACCACACCTGGCATAGTTTATTATATATATATTTTTTTCAGAGTTGAGGATAAGCTAACCAAGTACCTGCCACTGAGCTTTTCTCTCAGCCTGTTGACATGGCTTTAAGAAGCCAACACCAGGGACAAGTATTTACTGTTTATATATTATTATCGCTTGATACTGGGAGTCTGAACACATAGAAAGGCCCATTGGTATATTAATACTTTATTGTCTTACTAGCTTAAATTCTGTGTTTGTTAGTTTTTGAGATGCAACGTTCATGGACCACAGGTGATTTCTATAACTCTAGAAAGCTTCCTCTTCCCTCCTCCCCCCACCCCCCATGACAGGGTTTCTCTGTGTAGCCTGGACTCAAGCTGTAGACCAGGCTGGCCTCAAACTCAGAGATCCACTTCTGCCTCCTGAGTGCTGGGATTAAAGGCATACGCCACTATTGCTTAGAAGTTCTGCCTCCATATCTGCATCTAGATTTATCTGCTGGGAACCTTTTCTTTTGTGGGCATCTTCGGGTACCTTGTCAGTTGGCATTTTTATGGTATTCTCTTGGATCCACCGTTCGTTGATAGTTTTTTTTTTTTTAATTTAACAATTAACTTGCTTCAAAAGGCATTGAATACACACACACACACACACACACACACACACACACACACACACACACACACACACACACACACACGGCTTATCTTTTTCACCCAACTGAACAGAGTCCAGAGCATTGGTAAAGCAGAAATGCTGGCCACTGCCTCCTCTGACCCAGGTTGGCATCTAGGCTTTATTGTTCCCCCGCTGTATAACCTTGGGAGCTTTTCTGCAGCCTGACTTCTTCACCTGTAAATGCTGGGAGGTAATGGGTTTCAAAGCAAGCACTTGGGAGGGAAGGAAGGGTGCATAGCGCTTAGCTTAATACAACGTGTTGACGTAGCTTTGACTTAGCTGTGTTAGTGGTGGTGCTCTCTGTGGGAACCCATTGCCTTTTTCCTGGTCCTCGGAGGACACAGGATTCATTTCACGTGTTAGCACTGGTTTAGCAAACACAGGGGCACATTTGCACCTGGGAATGGAAAGAGAGTTACTCAGAGTATGAGCAGATTTATAAAGCTTGCAATCCTTGTCATTGTTCTGCAGTACTCCGATGACTAGGGGGCTAACTGACCTCTAACCCTGCAGGAGGATGAGATCAGTCAGTCGCAGCCACAAGGGACTCTGGATGCTTTCAACTGGGTGCAACCTCCTCCTGCCCAACAGAGGTTCTTGGGGCACTCAGAACACTCCAGTGCCTTCTGTACTCCTGTGCTTCTGTTGGTCACACCTCTGTTGCTTCTTTACTCCCAATTTAATACTCAGTAGTGTTTGAACTTCATGGTTTGTGGAGCCTGGGTAACTGTTGCTAGTGAAACTTGATGCAACATTCATTCATTCACTCACTCACTCACTCTCAGTTATGCCAACGGAGTCCCTTCTTATCTTAGGGAGGATTGTCAGGTTTCTTAAGGGCCTGAGTTGGTCGTCTTCTCTGATAAGAAATCTGGTCAGGGGGCTGGGAAGATGGATTGGCAGGTAAGCGCACTTGCTGCACTTGCAGAGGACCCAAGTTTGGCTCACAGCAATGGCATGGCGCTTCACGACCTTCTGTGACTTCGCTCAGGTAATCTGATGCCCTCTTTTGGCCTCCAAAAACACTGCATGCATGTCGTGCACAAACATGCAAACACACACACACACACACACACACACACACACGAAATCAGGTTCTCTCTCCTACTCTGGACGCTGTCTTGACATGGGAAGAGGATGGTCTTAGGTTTTAGGTATGGAGGGCTTTGTGGGGACTCTCCCAGCTTTGTGGGGACTCTCCCAGCTCTGTGGGTCTGGTTTAGCATCAGTCTCCAAGTGTGGTCTTCAAGGTGTGAGAGATGTGTGAGAGATGAGCCTGGACATGGTAGTAGAGGTGTCATTCTGGACAAAGGAGTGGACTCCTGGGCATAGGTTGCCCTGAACACCTTTTGATGGTGAAGTCTATTTGCTCCCTACTAGCATGGTTGAGAAGCTAGCTTCTGCACTGTGCGTGTGAGGAGCCTGACCTTTGCCTGGTATCCTGGGTCTCTATTTACAGGACTGTCATTTTATGGCTTTATTTCTTTGCCGAGTGGCTTTTGTTCCACCAGAGTTGAGGTTTGTTTGATTTAGGGTAGGCTGTGTTTGAAATTAGTTTTCTAATCTTCACCCAAACTGAGTTGAGCTACAAAATCCCACGCAGAGCTTCGCGGACACCAAATCTTGCCCTCACACACTGCCTGGCAATGTATCTTGCTCATAGGGAGCTGTGTGCATGCATTGGATACATGACTTATTTTATAAAATATGGTGTGATGTGTACACGTTCTTTCTGTGTCTTCTCGGGACCTGGTGAACTGAGATCCCTATGCTTTGTTTACATTCTCCATGAGAAAGCAGATATTAAGACTGTTTTAAATGGTCACTCCTCGTCAAGATGGCACCAGTGCTGCCCACTGCCCACTTCCTATTGGGAAGTGCTCACCTTAGCTTTGTTTTGGAGAATGAGTGTATGTGGGTCTTCTGAGCATTGAACTGGCGGCTGACCATAAACTTGTGGAACATCCGACTCTACACAGGAATCACGTGTGGTGGGCCACGGGGCTTGTCAGGCCATGGAGACTGAGGATTCAGTGAGATCCTCGGTCTGCTTCAGGAAGCAGAATGACTTTGGGATGGGAGGGTGGACCTTTGTGATCACCTTCATGATGCAAAAACTGATTTCTCGGGCATTTAGGCAAACGGTTAAATGGGGCTGGAGAGATGGCTCAGTGGTTAAGAGCACTGTCTGCTCTTCCAAAGGACCTGGGTTCAATTCCCAGCACCCACATGGCAGCTAACAATTGCCTGTAACTCCAGTTCCAAGGAATCTGACACCTTCACACTAATGCACATAAAATAAAATTAAATAAATTATATATCGGAAGAAGAAGAAGAAGAAGAAGAAGAAGAAGAAGAAGAAGAAGAAGAAGAAGAAGAAGAAAAGGGTTAAATGTCCAGAACACCAAATCCTGCCATGTTAGCTATGTTCAGTGCATGGGTTCAGTGGCATTAAATGCATTCTTCTTATTGTGTGGTCCATAAAGTCATTCAGTGTCTCGCTCAGAGGCTCTGTTCATGTCTCCTTATCCCTGAGTCCTGTCTCTGTTCCATTACTGTCGCCATGAGCCTGAGTACTTGCTGTTTAGTGCGATCCTACTTACCCTTTTGTCACAGGCTTGTTTCTCTCAGCATAGTGACTTCAGGGTTCACCTACAGTGTGGCATGTGTCTGGACTTTCTTCTGCTCTAAGAGAGGGTAATATCCCATTATCGGTCTCCACAGTTTTTGTTTCCCCACCTAGCCGCATGGGCATATCCATTGTATTTGGATCGTGGCCACCTCGTGCTTGTGCAGCTGTGGACTTGTTCCTTTATGTTCTTGTTTGCTCCTGTGGGGTTTTTGAGTGCTTGCTTGGTAAAAATCTCTCTTCCTAAGTACAGCCGGGGACATGTAGTATTTAGTGCCATGCTTTCCTCCAGAGCCGCTATTGGGAAAACCCTGGGTTCAGGCGGTGGCGCCAAAGATGTAAGATAGCAGCCACTTTCTTCTTGAAACCTGTAGCTTCTGTATCTAAGCTAAAGTCGCTTGCTATTGTCGCCCAGCTGGCCTGCTGTGGAGCTGTGGTTGACTGTGCTCTGTGCCATCCTGGGTGTCTAAGCTCTGTGGCCCCATGACAAGGTAGTCTCTCCAGAGCCCAGGTGCCTGCTGGAGATGATGTCCTGAATGTAGAGAGGAACCCTAGCTTCCCTCACCAATGATTCAATTTAAAAAATCTTTTAATTGAATATTTAACTGTCAGATTACTATTTTCTACTTTTAGGTAGAATGGACAGCCTTTAAAAAAAAAAAAAAGTCCAAAATTTGGGTCATCTATATACTAAAGCATGGCAGGATCAGCCACTGCCATGTGTCTCCCTAGGGAGATGCTCAGATAGGTCAGGCATGGTCCAGAGTACCTATAATCCCAGCATTTTGAGAGGCTGAGAGAGTAAGAGAAGTGCAAGTTTGAAACCCTATCTAAAAACCAAACCAGCCAACCAAACAAAGTAGGGGTGGGTGGAATAGCTCAGTGGAAGAGCATTTGCCTAGCACACACAGTGCCCTGGGTTCAATCCTTGGCATAAGGTGGGAGTTGGGGGGTGGAAAGTGTGTTTATCGGTGTGTGGTGGTGCATGCCTATAACCCTGGTACTTGGGAGGTAGAGGCGGGAAGATCAAGTCCGAGGCCAGCTTCAGCTAATATCCCAGGCTACATGCAAGAAATCCGAGCCAGACAAATAAACACACAAGGAGGACACGTTTACATACATGTGCTGCAACATAAAAGCCAAGGTCATATCTTAGGGAATGCCGGGCTTACTGGAAAGACTTACTGGATGTCAGTCTGTCCTGCTGAAACATCTGTGTTCTCTAGACAACCGCAATGTCTTATAATGGGGTATACTCATACAATGCCCTGAAAATCATCCAAATAGGAATTTTAGTGCTTTCAAAGTAGGATTTTCTTTTAAAGTAAATGAAACACAGCAACAACAACAAAACTTCACCCCTAAGTACCCCCAGAGATCCTTCTTTCCTACCTCATGTGAAGCATGGCCACAGAAAGAGTAAAGAGACCTGTGGCTGATCTCTAAGAGTTGTTTGGCTCAACTTGATTACAAGCGTTGACATATTCATCAGTCTTTATGCTTTGTCCACTCTAGAGGGAAATGTGAACATTTCAGAAGGCAGCGTGGAACTCTCACACCACTCTACTGGGAGCGCTGTAGCATCTAGCATGTCTTGGGCCTTTAAGATGATGGAAGACTCAGTCCCGTTTACTAGAGTTTTGGCTTTAAATGGCTGAAGTTCAAGGACTGGGGCTTCCCATCTCCTAGGCCATCCTCTAGAGAGGCCTCTCCTGATATATATACAAAGCTCCAAGTACGTATTGAGGCCTCACTGAATCAGTGGGCAAGTCCAACGCTCTGCAGGTCTGTATACCAATCCTTGGCCTGTGTCAGTGAGCTAGCAAAGAAACGTGTCCTTTAGGAGCTTGAATTCAAGATAGTAGTAGCTAAGCATATAGAAACACATATGTAATGTCTCACCAGGGTATGTGCTCTGCAACAACAGGAGAATGGGCTAGCAAGGCCATGACTTAGCATTGGAGGTGGGGTGACTAGGAACATGACTGAGAAGGTGACCCATGAGCAAAGACTTCAGTGGAGAGCGGAGGGGAGGATCTATAGAGTATCTGAGGCAGGGGAATATGACTCCGAAGCTAGTCTGTGCTTTATAGCAGGAGCCTGTCTCAATAACCAAAAGTGAGAAAACAAACCAGAAATGTGAAGGTGGGAGGCAAGGGCCAGAGGAAGACCTGCCAGGCGCTGGAAGGACTTTGCGGTTGGTCTTGTGTGAGATAGAGAACCACTGCAGGACATCACTCACTAAAGTCAGGCTCTCCATCCTTCAAACCCACTTCTCTGCCTAAGTAACATTTGAGTCAGAAGTCAGTGTCATCAGATCCATCTTACGTCCTCAAATCCAACCTGCCATCAAGACCAAAAGTCTAACTAGAATGGGCAGTTCTTACCCTCTGCTTTCTAACACACTCTGTGTTCCTGGTCCAAGCCTTCAGCTCTGTCACTGGCCCTGCAGGAGCATCCTAGCTGGCTTCCTGTTTGCATCCATGTAGCTTATCGACCTAAGACAGAAATCAAGTCATGCACCTCTACTTAAAAATCTGTTCACGGCTCCTATGAGGTCCTTTACATCTTGGCTTGGTCTGCTCGATCCATGTTCCCCAGACCTATGTCCCTCTACCCCAACTCTCACTTTTCACACACCCCAGAACACAACCCTAAGTTCCTACCCAGCCCGAGGGTCTTGGCACCTCCTGTTCTCGCTCACTGGAACATTCTTTCCCCTGACTGTTGCCTTCTCATCCTTTGAGGCTAGCCTCCCCACCAAAGACCCCCTTGAGCCTGTTCGCTGTCTCCTCTTTACATTGCGGTGAGATACAGAACACAAAACTGGTTGTGGTGTGTGCTTATAGTCCCAGCCCTCTGGAGGCTGAGACAGGAGGATTACAATGAGTTTGAGGCTGTGCGGGCTGTACTTAATAAGTACCAGATTAGCTGGGGCTACATAGTGAAACCTTGTCTCAACAAAACAAACGAACAAACAACCCAACCAAACAGCACTGACAAAACCTCATACAATTTATCATAGTTAAGACATTGAATGAATAGTTCAAAGGTATTAGGTTGCTCATATTGACACACATTATAGCCACGTCTTTCCTGCTCTGGGTGACAGAAGTAAGGAATTTTAACAAATGTGTTCTTGCTGTGTCTGCATGCAATCTCAGAGTCTTCCTCACTTGAAACTTTCAGGCCAGTGGACGTAGCATAGCAGCAAAATATTTGCTTATTAAAATGTTTTTAGTAGGGGATGGAAGCATAGCTCAGTGGTTAGTGTGCTGCTCTTCCAGAGGACCCGAGTTCAGTTTCCAGCACTTACATTGCTCGTCCCAGGACAGCCTGAAACTCCAGTTGTCATGCTTTGCAAATGTCACAGCATGGCAACTGCTTCCTTCCTTTCTCTCTTTTCAGAGTTAGTACCTGTTCTGAAATATTGCAGTCTCTTGACATTTTGGTCTAAGTTATGGATCTCTTTAGAAACAGTCCTTGGAAATCCTTAAATTGTTCTGTAATTCTGAACTATGAGACATTTGCAAGCAGGGGTAAAACCAGCTATATTCCCTCAGTTGTAAGTGTGGTGTTGCCAGAAATCAAGGGACAGACTTACAATCATGCAGTTGTCTTAGGGGCTAGTGTAATGGAATATGGCAAAGTGAAGTTCAGTACTTGGTCTGATTGGAGTCCATCAATATTTTGTTTTGTTTTGTTTTGAGACAGGGTTTCTCTGTGTGGCCTTGGCTATCCTGGACTTGCTTTGTAGACCAAGCTGGCCTCGAACTCACAGCAATCCGCCTGCCTCTGCCGCCCCAGGCGTGTGCCACCTCACCCGGGTGGAGTCTGTCAATTTTATGTGCTTCTCCCAAAAAAACAAAACATAAGAACATCAGAGTAATTTGTATTATCATTATTTTGCTATAATTTTTTTAAAATTGAGGACAAGTGCTAGTCTATCAAGAATTTTTGGTATAATGTCCCCAACCTAACCTGAGCCATCGCCCTCAAGGAATACTTCAGGATGTCACAACTCAGATGTGACTAGACTATTGGTAAGGACCAGAGACACTGGATAAACATTCTATAGCCTATGGACTCCCAGTGCCCCCTCCCCCAGCAGTGAGGCATCCTGTTCAAAAGGACAGTGTCGATGGGTGCAGAATCCTTATTCTGACCCGCAGGTAGGAATTCTCTTATAGTATTGTTGTTCCTAGGATAGTTTCAGGCACATCGCCTCTTGTTCGTATTCCTGGTCCCTTTGACCTGTCATGAGGCAACTTAAGGCAGAGGGAGGGTTAGTTTTGCTCATAAGTTTTTCATTATGTGGAGGAAGGCATGGTGTAGGACTGTGAGGTATTTCATGACATTATGTCTACAGCCAGGAAGCAAAGAAGGACAGAGAAATTCTGGTACTTGCTTGCTTTTGCACTTGGACCCTGGCCCATAAAATGGTGCATCCCATGTTCAGGGTGGAGCTTTCTTCTGGAAACACCATCGGGTTCATGCCCAGAGCTGTGTTCTCATGCTATTTGTTTGTTTCTTTCTTTCTTTATTTTTGATTTTTCGAGACAGGGTTTCTCTGTGTAGCCTTGGATGTCCTAGACTCACTTTGCAGACTAGGTTGGCCTTGAACTCCAGTGATCCGCTGCCTCTGCATCCGAGTGCTGGGATTCTCAGTGGGTGAAAGTGCTGCTGAAGACCAGGGTGCCCACAGGAGAAGGAGAGAACCAACTCTTTCAAGTGTTCTCATGTGTCCATGGCACAGGTACTCACACACACACACACACACACACACACACACACAGAGAGAGAGAGAGACAGAGACAGAGACAGAGAGACATACACACAGTAAATAAAATTTAAAAGTAATTTGTAAAATAAGTAAAATAAAATTGAAGTCATTGGTCATGTCTCATACCTATAATCTGAGTAATTGGAAAGTAAAGAGAGGCAGGAGGGTCAGGGATTCAAATTCAAGTTCAGCCATATAGTTTGAAGCCAGCTTGGGCTGCATAAAATTCGGTCTCACAAAGCCAAAACCAAACTGATAGATACGTAGGTAGGTACATATGTAGGTAGGAAAGTAGATAGATGATAGATAGATAGATAATAGATAATAGATAGATAGATGCATGCACACACACATACATACACATATGTAGATAGGTAGATACATGAATATATATGTAGGTAAATATATACATATACACATATGTAGATAGATGAGATACATATATACATACATAGGCAGATAGATATACATATATGTGCATATATACATATGTAGGGAAATACACACGTATATATATACATATGTAGAAAGGTAGATAGATGATAGGCAGACATAAGACAGTAAGCAGGAGGTTCCCTGCCCTATGGCTTCTCTTCTGAGGTTTCCCAGGTGACTTTAAGCAGGTGGCTGGCCAGGCATGGTAGCATACACCTTTAATCCCAGCACTCAGGAGGCAGAGGCAGGCAGTCAGAGGCCAGCCTGGTCTACAAAGTGAGCCTAGGACAGCCAAGACTACACAGAGAAACCCTGTCTTAAAAACCCAAAAAACCAAAAAACAAAAAACAAAACAAACAAACAAACAAACAAAAAAACAGGTGGCTGTACTCAGAAGGCCTGCTTTCTGTGTCTAACGAGCTGTGGTCATGTGATAGTCTTCAAGCCTGTTTTCTTGGCCTGTAACTAGCTGGCTGACCCCAGATCATCCTTTGGGGCAACCAGCATTGGCCAGACCACAGCCCTACCAGTCAGAAACATTGCTGAGAGAAGGAAGTTGTCATTGTATAAATCCTGTAAAGTCAGGGGCGTGGCTGTCATTTCCTAATCGCTCAGGGTGCAAAGGAGCTCGGGCAGGCTGGGAAATGAAATACAGAAATAAACCTAGACCCACCCCTTCCCTCTGTGTGGCTGGATCCATCCATAATAAGCAAAAATCCCCCAAATCATGTACGATATTGTCTCTGCAAGATAATCCCTTCTAGCTAAAGCCAATGGAGAGATTCTGAGAACTGTGAACAGTAACGATCAAGGGAGCATATTAAATTCCTCTGGCCTTGAGCAGAACTGGCAAACTCCAGAATCCCCCTTTGCCAAGTCATTGTGATTTCCTCCCCTACATCTTCCCAGAAGCTGCAGTTTTTCTTCTCCCACTGGCTCCGCAGCGGAAGCCAGCCCATCACAGCTTTAATTGTTAAATTCCCGAAGCATGAATATACGTAAACATACAACAGGATATTCTTCACAGCTGTGCGGAGGGACCAGGGAGCCAGCCACACCGCCTCTGTGTCAAATCCAGCCAGCCCTATAAAACTAGTGGCTCAGCTTGCAGTCACTATAAAGTTACGTATTTTCTAAGGGCTTTTTGAAGAACTTTAACATGTTGAATGTGTTTTAACCTTTCCAAAGGCTTTAAAACATTTCTCTGTGCTTGTTGACATCTACCAAAACAAATTTACTTTTGCAGATGAACTTGTGAACTTTTAAAATTGTATTTACCTATTTGGTGTGTGCGCCTGGGGGCTGGGGGGGAGTGTAAGCACGTACACATGCATGTGGAAGCCAGAGAACAATTTGTAGTGTAACGTTTTCTTCTTTCATATGGTTTTGTCAGGTTTGGTGGCAAGTGCCCTAACCCATTAAGCCATCTCTTCAGGCCCAAACTTTTGAAATTTAAGATTTAGAGTGATCACTGTTATGAGAACCGTAAGTATGGGTTCTAGTGTCTTTATTTGGCTTCTGAAGTCAGTGTTTATAATAAATTCAGCAGAGAAACAAAGCTTACCGTTATACTCAAATATCTCGCCTTATGATACAAATTGATGTTTATTACTAATTAACACAATACGAAATACTAACACCATGTCCAACATTGCTAAGCTTTAAAAAGTGAACACCAGGCGCTAGTTGCTGCTGACCCCAGATTTCACAATCAAGCCTAGATTCAACTTTGTCTCTCAGCAGCTTCCCGGTCCAGACTGTGAGTCTGTGCGCCTCCGGAAACCAGTTTGGGTGAAGTGATTTCTCCGTGGTTTGCTTTTCTTTTTTTTTCTGCTAGACTTCTTAGAATTGTTGCAGAAAAGCCTTCTCAGACTGCTTTTGACCATATTTGGGCCCCACTAAAGTATCTGAGGGCCCTTATGTAATTTCTCTGGGGTTTGTTTTACTACCAGATCTCTCAGGCTTGTTCCCTGAAAGCCTCCTTGACTAAATTTGGATTCTGATGCAGAGTCTGCTGGCTCATGCTTCTGCCATGGCTCCTTGTGTGGCTGGGTAATCTTGAAATGAGTGGAGGTTAGACCTAGTGAGCCACTCTCATGGAGAGACCGTGGCCAGAACGGAGGGGGGTCACACTGTAACCAAATGCGGTCCACTTATAGCTGAGTGAATACAAAATCACCAGAAGCCAGTTATGACATCAAAGAGCAGAGAACTATTATTGCCTGCAACAGGCAAGAGAGCACAGGTGCATTTCCAAAACAATGCCCTCTCCCCCAATAAAGGAAGCAAGGAATTTTACTCAGGGAGCCTACACCTGTTTATATTGGGGTTGGCCCTTCCTCAAGATGCTCAGTTCAAGATTATGATACAGCATGCTCAGTTTAAGGTCATACTTAAGAAAGATAGTAGACACATTTTGGGGCATGCTTAGCTCAAGGGCATGGAGCACATGTATAAAGGTATGTAGTATGCGCATGCTCAGCATGTGCAATAGCCTTCTGGCCAAAAACAAGGAAAAAGGCACTGACACAGGAGTTTGCCCCTGAAATGTGTTATGAGTTAGCAGTTCTTCTGAAGCCAGCTTATAGAAAGAAACCCATTCCTTTTTCTCTGAGAGAAGCCAGCTGCCATATTGCACATGGGAGAGATGACGTGGCAAAGACCTGGAGTCTATGAGGAACTGAATCCCAACAGCAGCCCAGGGAGTAAGCATGTGATTGGATCCTCCCTGACTGAAAGGGTATGTGACTGCAATCCAGCCAGCACCTTGACTGCAGCCTGGCCAATGCCCAGCTTCCGGCACCCCTGAAACTGCCACATGGGGTTCTCATTTAGGGGGACTTTGTTAAGTAACAGTTGACAATTAACATCAGGTCAAAGACTGACAGTAAAACTAAAGAGTCCCCTTCCTACTGTTGGAGAGTTCGCTGTCTAGCTATAAGCTTTTCGGGTGTCAACTAGCACTCTCAGCTAAGATGTGAGAATGTGGCCTTTGTAATTTCCTGATGAAAGGGTCCAACAAAAACAGCTTCTGACCTCCAGTTTTCAGTCTCATGGTATTTGCTTTTGTTTGCTTAAATTGTATTTACTAGCTGGGCGTGGTGGCACAGGCCTTTAATCCCAGCATTCAGGTAGGCAGAGGCAGGCGGAGAGCTGTGAGTTCGAGGCCAGCCTGGTCTACAAAGTGAGCCTAGGACAGCCAAGGCTACACAGAGAAACCCTATCTCGGAAAAAAAAATTGTATTTACTATTTGTCTGTCGTCTCTCTTTATATCTATTGTGTATCTATCTATCTATCTATCTATCTATCTATCTATCTATCTATCTATGTTTTGCTGTCCAGCCAAGGCTAGCCCCAATTTATCTTCCTACTTCAGCCTTCTGAGTGCTACAGTTATAGGTATGTGGCGCCTTATCTAACCTAATGTTTAGTATAAGAAACACATGCAGTGGTACACCCTTCAGAGGTACAAGCTGGTGGAAAGTGAAATTATGTTTTTATCATCCTTCTCACCCTGCCTACCCAGCTCCTTTCCCCAAGGTTCACAGCCACACTAAGTCTATTGGGTAAACTTTGAGAGGCAGTCTTCTTTGCATCTATAAATATGTCCACATGCCCATATGCCCCGCAAGGACATGAGAGTGACTGTGGTTGACACTTGCCTTCATCTAGAGCCTGGCAGCTACAGAACAGACTGTCGTCCAGGTAGTTTCTTACACTAGACTCCACTCTCAGCTTACTAGATAAAATGGAGAAAACAGCTGGAAAAGCAGGTGACCTATAGCATGACAGGGCTGGAGTGGAGTCAGGGAAGCCAGATGTTTTCCTGCTGGCTTTGGACAGAAACCTCCAGGTGCCCTGCTTTTGAGTAACGTCTGTCAAAAGATCAGGAATTCATGGTCATCCTTAGTCACATGAAGATTTTGTGGCTAACCTGGGCTACAAGAGAGACCCTACCTCAAAAAAACGAAAGGCAGAGAGCTCTGTATTATGAAAATTTGCTTGCTTTTTGTCTTACAGGGCATGGTGTTCTAGCACTGAACTATAACCCCTTACCTCTGGTTGTACTGTTTTTCTTGTGACTTTCTCCTGGTCACCTATAAGGACCTGAAGTGACTCAGCTTAATGGAGAAGGAGCTCTGAGAAGATAAATAGGGAACAAAAGGCTTGCTGTTGTCCCACTTCCGGTGTCAATCATGTTGGCATGTCCTGAGCTGCCAGAACAGGAGCTGGCCTCTCTCTGACCGGCCCAGAGACCCCCTGTTACACATTCTTACTTTCTCCCGCCCTGCTTTACTTTCTACAAAGGGAAGATAATTAAGCCAGATAATTAAAAGGACTCTTGAGAATGGCGCAGCCTTGCCATGTGGTATATTGAGACTCAGAAGTGCCCCAGGAGAAAGTAACTGAATTGAGGCGGTATCTTTATGGAAGTAATTATCTTTATAATTGTACGTGGTGCGCCACACAAGTCACACTGGAGAAAAAGAGTACCTGGGTGGCCCTTGGTGATCACAAACAGCAGATTTGCTTCCCAATGTGCAACACCACCTCTCCATTGAATTGAACCTTAAGAATATTCACCTGGTTTAACATGCCAAAAAGTAAGCTCAGCCAATCCCTTTTATTTATTGCTCAGAACGTTCTAGAAGAAAACAGCCAGCAAAGAATAATAACCGCTGATTTTCAGTGACTCACTCTTTCTTTGATGCCACTCCAGTGCCCTGTCTACTCCTTGTCCTGGCTCAGTTACTGGGTAGTCCTTTTGATTAGGTTACAGCAACATAGGAGTGGACAGGTCTGAAATGATTGCTTAATTGCTCAGCGCCTGACAGACTCTCTCACTGTAGACAGAGCCAGTTAATGGTGTGTATTTGTTCTATCTGGGGAGCATTCATTTATGACCCTGCTAATATAGAAGAAGAATTCTTTCTTCCCTTCTTCCTTTTTCTTTCCTTCCTCCTTTTTCTACTCTTCACCTTTCTACTTCCTCCCTTATCCCCTCCCCCCACTAGGTTCCTTTTTTTTTTTTTCCCCTTCCCCTCCCTTTCCAAATATTTGGGTACCCACCCTTGCTAGTCATTTCCTAGGCATTCTGGATACAGGTGCTAACATTCATATGGACAGATAGCAAACCACACTTTAGGATGTGTGTCTTAGTGGTACAGCACTTGCCTAGGACACACAAAGCCCTGGGTTCAATCCCTAATACCATTGGAGGTAAATTACTTTAATATTCATGATAGATGCAATGGGGGAAAATAACGTGAGGGCTAGAAAAGAGGCAAGGAAGACTGGTGACTTTATATACTAGCTAGAGGAGACCTCATTAATAAGGTGACCTTTCAGCTATTGGACAAACATTCTGGTGTTTACTGTGTTCAGATCTGTTCTTGCCTTGGCTGGGTATGCGTCTGAAGGACAGACAGAAGAGTGTGCGTTCTGGTGGGAAGAGACACATCGTCGGTCCAGACATTCTAAGTTTGGTAGAAGATGGGAAGTGATGAGGTAGGAGATGCCCAGCCAGTGAAGTGCTTGCTGTGTGAACATGATTCTGAGTCAGGTCCCTTGAACCTGTGGCATCACCCCTGTGATCCCAGTGCTAGAGAGGCAGCAACAGGAGGACCCCTGGGACTTTGCTGGCCAATCAGTCTGGCTGAACTGGCCCCAGGTTCAATGAGAAACCTTGCCTCAAAAAGTAAGCTGAAAAGCAATTAAGACCCTTGTTGTTGACCTCTGGCCTCTACATCCACACATAAAGCATACATGGAGTCAAGATGGCAGAGGATATCTTTTTTTTTTTCTCCCTTAAGATGACTGTACAGAAGGGATGAGCAAGATAGGGCTACATGCTTTAAAAGTAGTCATTAGGCAGGTTTCCCTAAAAGAGTAAGGTTACAGGATGGTGAGGGCTGTTCCCCCTGTGGTCACTGGGGAAAGTGGGTTTAGGGGCTGATGTTGCAAGGCCCCCAAGAAAGCAAACATGCCTGCCTGAGGCTTCTCCAAACAGAAACTTTGTGGTTGGAATTAAAGGGGGTGGGGATGGAGGAGATGAGTGGCAAAGAGTGTGGGTCGATGTGAGGTTGTCCTTGAGAGAAACTGACCATGGCAGAGCTTTGGACAGGGAGAATCCTGTGTCTTCCGTGTTAAAGTTGAGCTGCAGATGATGAGGGCAGAAGGAAGAGAGTAATGGATGGATGCCTGATGAGAGATGCGTGAGCTTTACAAACATTAGAAGGCAGAGCCAATAGTGTTTACTAGTGGGTAGGAACACGGTGGGGATGTGATGTTCAGTTGGAGAGTGTTCCTTTAACACTAGAAACAGGGACTTCATGCCCTTCGTGGAATGATCTGGGAAGGTTTTGCGCTGTGGAGGGTCTGCCCACCATGCCTGGCTGCCCTCTGGCTGCATCCTACCTGCAGAGGATGAGGGGAACTTCAGTCTTGTTTTAGCCACAGATTACCACTGCCTCCACTGGAGTGGCTGGTCAGGCAATTCATCTTCAAAATGCATATCTGATTAGGACAGTGCCAGTTTGGATGGCCCCAGGCTCTTTATACAGAGAATCCCTAACTGTTTTGTTTGTTTGGTTGGTTTGGTTTGGTTTGGTTGGTTTTGGTTTTTCAAGACAGGGTCTCAACTGCCTTGATTGTCCTGGACTCGCTTTGTAGACCAGGCTGACCTCGAACTCACAGTGATCCGCCTGCCTCTGCCTCCCGAGTGCTGGGATTACAGGCATGCACCACCACGCCTGGCCCTAGCCGTTCTTGTATGGAGACTTCAGACCACATGTGAATCTCTCGTCCTGGGGAATCTTCTAAGATTCCTTTCCCCCATACTTTGGGCCCTTGTATTCCTGTTACTTCTCCATCACCATGCAATTAAATATTTCCTTGGGGTTGGAGCGATGACTTACTGGTTAAGAGTGTATACTGCTCTTGCAGAGGACCTGGCTCCATTTTTGTTTCCTAGAACCTACATTGGAAGGTTCACAACTGCCTGTAATTCCAGCTCCAGGGGTATCCAACACCTTCCTCCGGACTCTGAGGGGACATGTTTATACACACACACACACACACACACACATACACACACACACACATTCACACACATGCACACAAACATGTACATATATACAGAATTAAAAATAAAATAAAAATTTAAGAACAGATGTCCTTGAGCTAGGTACCTGTCTCCCCTCAGTCTTAAGGATTTAAGTTCATAAAGGCAGGAGGCATGTTTCTCACCAGCAGCTGATACCCTGTTCTAATAGGCAGGAAATGGGTACCCTGTCCTATTAGGCAGAAAATGCTCATCCGTCCCCATCGCAGGCAGCCTCTCATGGCCAACAATTGCTTCAACACCCAAGTTACAAGTGCCTCTAACCTCTAACATCTTCCTAGCCTTGGCGGGCCCACTTTCCAGCCCTCTCTACCTGTCACCACCACCATCATTTTTTTTTTTTTTTTTTTTTTTGGAAAAGAGTTGCAGATGGCTGAGCTAGTGTTTATTTCATAACTTTTATCTCTTTTTAAAATTTTTTTATTAATTTATTCTTGTTACATCTCAATGGTTATCCCATCCCTTGTATCCTCCCATTCTTCCCTGGTGGGAATGCAAACTAGTAAAGCCACTTTGGAAATCTATCTGGTGCTATCTCAGAAAACTGGGAATAGACCCAGCTATTCTACTCCTTGGAATATACCCAGAAGATGCTCCAGCACACAACAAGAAAATTTGCTCAACCATGTTCATAGCAGCCTTATTCATAATAGCCAGAACATGGAAACAGCCTAAGTGTCCCTCAGTAGAAGAATGGATAAAGAAACTATGGTACATATACACTATGGAATACTACTCAGCTATTAAAAACCACCATCATTTTTACCAGCCAGTTAATTACACTTCTGCCACTCAGAGAGCAAGCCCATGCTGCCTTTGCTCCCAGGGTGTCTCTGCTCAAACTCCCCTGCATTCTCTCTAAGCATGGTGTGTGTTGGTCACTCTTTCCTCTTAGACTCCAGGTATAAGAGCATGGGGCCTCCTTCCCATTTGTATGTATATACTTATCTATAGAGACTTTGTAAACTCATAAATACAGGTACTTTAAATGTGTAATTTGTATATTTATCTTTAGACATTCTTTACATATCTTTCATATATATATTTTTTATATCCTTATATATAATTTATATACCACCACGCCTGGCTTGTCTCTATAAGTTTTACACCTGACCCAATACTTATCACGTTGACTTTGGGGGTTGAGAAGGTTTTGTTCTTTGGTTTGTTTTTGGTTTTTAGCATCACTTTAGGGGAGCATAAGTACCCAGTAGGTAGGTTCAGGTTAAACCTGTCACTGTGTGCTGATGATTGTATATTTGTTTGTTTGTTTGTTTGTCTTTTGAGATCGGGTTTCCCCGAGGAGCCCAGGCTGACCTCTAACTTGCCTCAGTTCTACACAAGCTGGGATAAAAGGCCTGTTCCACAGTGCTTGACTCCTATTACTACTGTAGCAATCATGACCTTTGAGGTGAGAAGTGACTGGAAGGTCAGGCTTCTTTGCATCAGGGATGGACTAGAACTCTCTGGTTCCATCCTCTAGATATGTCTCCTGAAGTTCTTTGCTTCAGGCTGTGCTACCTTCCCTTATGAATATGGGTGTGGTTTTTTTTTCCCCCTGTTATTCCAACCACACTGCTAAGCCTGCCTGTTAACATGGAATTCTTTTATCTTGTTTGTTAATAATCTTTAGTTGTTGTTTTGTTTATGAGATTTGGCTGTCCCAGAACTCACAGTGTAGGTTGGCCTCAAACTTAGTGAGATCTGTCTGCTTATGCCTGCGCTGGGATTGAACAGCCCTGCTATTGTTACTATCCTTTTTTTGTTTTGTTTTGTTTTGGTTTTGTGTGTGTGTGTGTGTGTGTGTGTGTGTGTTTGAGACAGGGTTTCTCTGTCTAGCTAGACTCGTTTTGTAGACCAGGCTGGTTTTGAACTCACAGCAATCTGCCTGCCTCTGCCTCCTAAATGTCTGGGATAAAAGGCGTGTGCCACCACTCCCGGCGTTATTGTTACTATTCTTATCTTTGAAAATTAAGTGCATTCTGAGCAGCTAATCAGTTTGGACAATTGAGGATTACTGTAAAAATTTTGACCTGAGGCTCTTCCAGGAACACACTGCCTCTTGATATGGGCTGAGTATCTCACAGGCCCTGAGGAAGTTCATCAGTTATCATAGAGGAAACTGTAATTGGCTTTTAAGGTACACTTGTCTAAAAACAGCTCTTTCTCCCCGCATTTTGGAAGCTTTTGTTAGGGAGATTTGGTCAGGTCCTAACCTTTGAGAATGCTGAAGGAGCTAAACTGGAGGATCTAGAAGGCAGAAGGAAGGGATAACATGCTGCGCTATGCCTGAGTGCTAGCCAGACAGCAGGGAGCTTAATAAAACCACCCGACATAACTCGTAAAGTCGGTGTCTCATCCCCAGCAGAAATAGCTTTATTAGTTTATTTTTATCTCCAACTGAAACAGCTCTGTTTTGCTATGATCCAAGATCTCCCATGTTAATTCCCTCATCAGTTGCAGCCCCTCCTTCCTCCTGATAAGAAGTTGAAATCCACATCTCTAGTGATGACAGAATGCTAAATTACCCATGCCTCACTGTCCCTTCTGTGTTCTGCTTGCCAGCCTGTGCTCTGTCTCTCACTACAACTTGCCTCCAGCTGATTAGATGCAGATGTCCTGGCAGTGTGGAGTAAGGAATCCAGAAACAGGCAGGACACAAGGCTGTGAGAAAGATGGGCAGAGTGGTCATGTCCTGGCCATTGGTCACAGGGTTGACCAGCATGGACTGGAGCTTCTTGCTGCCCGGTCTAGAGAGACTTTTATATTAGGAAGCTGTTTCTAGCCTGCCTGTGTGTGCTTTCCAAAGGCACCTGTCCTTCAGCATCAGGACCAGAGCTTGTTGGGATTCAGACCTGGGACAAGCAGCCTGAGGTTCCTATTTAGCATGCCAAAGTGGACTTGGCCCCCAGGTTCTCCCAGCATCCCTCAGTCCCTCCCTTGACTTTCCAGCCCAGTGGCTGGTCTTCCTCTTCCCCAGAGACTCTTCATGATATAAGCCAGACATTTTGTTTTTCTTTACCCTCTCTTCTCTCTTTCTTCCTTCCCTCCTTTCCTCCGTCCCCCGTCTCTCTTTCTTCCTTCCTTCCTTTCCTCCGTCCCCCGTCTCCCTCTGCAAGGAGACTTTCCTGGCTCTGTTCCTTGGGACATGCGAACCTGCCCGAGAGCTGCCCCCAATAAACCTGCCTTTATACTTTAATTTGGTGTGTGAATTGGCTCATGCCCTAACCCTATCAGCACTTAGCCTATCAAGGACAGCCTGTGCCACTTCAGGAGAGGTGAAGAACAGGCTCTCAACTTAGGACCCTCCTTTCCTGACCTCCCTAAGGAACTGGCATGGGAAACCCTATCTGAGTCGTTATCTGTAGGAACTATCATCCACACGTTTGCTTCATGGGCTTTGTAGCCAGGCAGAATGATATCCGCTGTGGTAAACCCAAGGGTTAAACTTTCCTCTTGGGCGTGTGTTACAGCACAACTCATTTCCTCCTTGCATCAGTATCCACTTATGTCCTTGGCACGGGGCTCGCTCCCAGCTTGGCAGCCTCCTATTTCTTGCCCTTTCTATTTAGAACTTGGAGTCAGAATTCGCTAATGCCCAAGTTAGTATACGGGAGATCCTGCGAGTTAAATGCCCGACAGAGAAAGCTTTAAAGGCTTAGCTGACACAGAAGCAGTAAACATGACCTTTTAGAATTTTAATCTTGGGTATATTTTTCCTCTCTCAATTTATGTGGGCAGCTATTTTTAGGGTTTAGGGATACCTTTTTCAGAATAAGTGAGATTCTAGGATTCTTCTTACCAGCTTGAAAAAAAATATCCCTTTCCTTATCAAAGATGGATGAATATATTTGTAGCATGAAGTATGTGTGTGTAAAATAAGGAATTGATAATTTTCTAGCTTTAGACTTCTTTTTTCTTATAAATATAGAAGTATATGTGTTGTATTAAATAATAGCTCAAGCCTGTTGCTTTCAGCTTTTATACTCTAAAACCAAAATGCCTGGGGAGTCTTGGCTGCATCCTTTGTAACCACTTCCTGAACCCATACTGTCCAGTAAGTAAGACTTGTGTGGTGAAGTGTTATTATGTGTGTAGCCACTAGCCACACGCGGCTGCCAACCCGTTGAAATGTGCCAATGCAACCGAGAAATTGGCTTTTAACCGAGGCTCTGCTAATTATATTAGCCTAATCCCACGTGGCTGGTGGCTACTGTTTTGGACAATACCACAGGATGTGCAGCAAGAGAGCTTATGAAGACCTAGAACTTACATCTAGATGATTCTAGAATCGGGTGAACATGTCACTACCACTTTTCTAGCCCCCCCCCCCCCCCAGGTTCTGAGGTACCTGTTCTGACACTCTCCCAGATGGCCTAGTCTTTTGGTGCTTTTGGCATTAAAGCTGGTTCCCTGCTGCCCTACTGATAAAGTCTAGCATCTCCTTAAGACCGTTCATCATATGCTTCAGCTGTCTCCTACCTCCTTGTCCATAGCGTTCCCCAACACCCTCAAGCTCCCATGACTTGGAAAGACTCTCAGTTCCAAGAAGAAGGGATGTATGGTTTCCCTTCTAGACCTTTGCAAGCGCTGTGCCTGCTGTCCGAAGTGCCTGTCTCTCTGTCCCCCTGGCTGGTTCCCGTGTGCTCATCTCAGTTCAGATCTCATCCCTGTGGCACCTCTGCTGAGACTTCTTGAGTTTTTCTAGGGCTGATTCTAGAGGTGGAATAATCCCTGTCTTAACTATTAGCCCTTGTTTATTTACTCACATTTTCCCAGCTACACAAGAGCTTCTCAGGAGGGTGGTTTGAGAGCCAGTAGCATCTGCAACATGTGAGGGCTTCCCCAACAGGGGTGTTCCCAGGCTCAAACCCTGAACTCCTGAACCCAAGTGACTAAGGGTAAAGAGTCTATCAACTTAACACTTAAAGGCCTTCCATTGGATTCTGAGGCACTCAAGCCTTTGAGAACCATTGGCCTTGTCTGCTGCTAAGCTCTCCCCCTCCCATGAAGGCAGGGACTATGATGTCCAGTTTGCTGCCCTACCCCTAGCCAAGCACAAATAGCCTGGATGAGAGGAATAGATAGTTAGGTGCTCACAAACACATGTAGGCAGAGAGTCTGTTATTTTTATCAGCTTCTCTGGTCTGGATCTTTTTTTTAATGTTGAAATAAACGTTAATCCTGTCCTCTATTCTCTAGCAATGGCAAACATGACTAACTTTTAATATATATAATATATTATATAATACATATATATTTTTGAGGCAGTGTGGTGGTCCTGGCTGAGCCTGGAAATAGTAAGTTCCAAGATAGCCTGGGATCCATAGTGAGACCCTGTGTCAAAAACAAATGCCAGCCAGGTCCACATAGCAAGTTCCAGGCCACCTAGAGACACACAGTGAGGCTCTGTCTTAAAAGGCAAACAAATAAAATAAATTTCTTTTTTAACTTAAAATAAATAAAATGTACAGATACCTAGAAACAAATATCTAAAATCATCACGAGGTAATATATGCATAATATAAAATCAATCACTTAAAAATTTTAAAGATTTTATTTTATTGTTTTATGTGTATGGGTGTTTTGCTGGCTTGCATGTCTGTTTACCACTTATGTATGATGCCAAAAGAGGCCCGGAGAGGGTGTTGGGCCCCCTGGAACAGATGGTTGTGAGCTGCCATGTTGGTGCTGAGAATTGAACCCGGGTCCTCTATAAGAATAGCCAGTGTGCTCTTTGTTGCTCAGCCGTCTCTCTGATTGATCCCCACGTAAATAACTGTAAGTGTGCGACTCAGTGATAATAAGCGTGAACTGTATCCGCAGAGCAGCTTCTCTGTCCTTCCCTCGGTCCTCAACAGCCACCATTCTGTCATTCTACTTTCCAACCCAGAGTTTGGCCTCTCTGGATCCTCATGGGGGTGGAGTCTGCAGTATCTGCCCTCTGGTGATTGGCTTGCGTCTTCAGGTTTGCCTGCGTTACAGCTTGTGCAGGGAAACTCCTTTTTGAGACTGAATTTCATTGCACATTCCCTGCATTTTCAGGTAGGCATTTGGTTGCTTCTGTGGTTTAGTTCTCGTGAGCCGCAGTGCTCGGCACATGGGTGTTTGAGTATCTGCTCTAGTTGCTGCTCCCAGGCTTGTGGGTAAATGCCTCCAAGTGGGGCTGCTAGATGACGCGACAGTTCTATGCCTAATTTTTCCCAGGAAAGATCATCTGTTTTCCATACAAGATGGCTATACTCTTTCATATTCCCAGGATCAACGAGCAAGAGCTCCAACTTTTCCACGTCCCCATCAGTGCGTAGTTTCCATTTCTTGGCAGCTAGATACTTGGAAGAGAAAGCTTAATTCAGGATGATGTCAGAGAACGATAAAGGTCTCAGACGGCGTTAAAAACATTTCTTGGCCCAGTGGGGGAAACCCATCTAGTGAGTACCTATTACACATTACACTGTCATAATTGAAAAACAAAGCCAACAGCACTGACTTCGTTGATTTCATCTGATTCTAACAAAATTGAAAACGTTTATAAAATGCATGTAAAAATATGAATGTTCAAATGTTGCCACTAGCCCTGCCATAAATTGGGGAAGTGGAACTCCATCTCGAGAGACTTTATTTTTGGATAATGATCTCATTTTTAGAATGCAGGTCATGGAAAACAGCGGGCATGAATATTCAGGAATCTTCCTTCTTCTCAAGCAGTCTCATTACATTAACCCCTGACTTTAATGGAACCTGAGGTGCTAATTATCTCCAGATAATGAGTTGCATCCTCTGCCAATATCTGGTTTCCATCTTTTAAACAAACAAACAGACAATACTATTTGAGGCCACAAAGCCATAGAATCTGTAACTCATTGTGTTTTGGAAGAACATTCCATCCTCAGGGAGTACTTATGGGTTTGGAGGTTTAAGTAACAGAGCAAGGATATTCCATGTGTTAATAGGGAAAATTGGACTCAAGGAATAAAGCATATTTCCCTGTCTTTGGTATTTGGCCGTGGTGCTGTGGTTCGATGTGAGCAGTTCTGCCTTGTGCTAACTTCAGAATCAGGGGGCATAAGTAGTCTTTTCCTGGACACCACACCCCTCAGTGCATTGTGCTCTTTTAGTGGGAAAATCTACAGATTTGTCAAACTGAAGAATGGATGACATTACCAGCAAACCCCACCGTCACCCACAGGCTTTAGTCATGACTGACCCATCAGTTGTAATTATAGTAACTCACACTGTCATTGATAAGGAACACTAAGGGAAGGGCCACAGGTTTATAGGGTGTGGTGGCCACTTATACAATTTGATACAAGCTACGAAGGAGCTTCAATTGAGAAAACGCTCCCATAAAATCTATCTGTAGGGCATTTTCTTAGTTTGTGATGGATGGGGAGGGACCAGACCATTGTGAATGATGTCATCCCTTGGCTGGTGGTCCTGGGTTCTGTAAGAAAGCAGGCTGAGCAAGCCATGGGAAGCAGCACCCTCCATGGCCTCTGCATCAGCTCCTGCTTCCAGGTTCCTGCCCTGCTTGAGTTCCTGTCCTGACTTCCTTCAGTGATGGACTGCAGTGTGGAAGTATAAGCCAAATAAAGCCCTTCTTCCCCTTTCCACTTTTGATTATGGTGTTTCGTCACAATAGAAACCCTGACTGAGACATAGGCGAATCCTCTGAACTTCTTCCTTAACTTTTCTGTAAATATCAAACAAACGAAATCTGGCCCTCTGGCCCTGCCTCCTAAGTGCTGGGATTAAACACAGGCACCACCACCACCTGGCTCTGGCTTATTGATTTTTTTGTTTTGTTTTTTCCAGACAAGGTTTCTCTGTGTAGCCTTGGCTGTCCTGGACTCACTTTGTAAACCAGGCTGGCCTCAAACTCACATCGATCCTCCTGTCTCTGCCTCCTGAGTCTGGGAATAACGGTGTACACTACCACGCCTAGCTTGGTTTATTGATTTTTATTTTATTTTTAGGTTTTTTTGAGACAGAGTTTCTCTGTGTAGGGCTTATTGATTTTTAAAGGACCGAAAAAGAAAGAAAATAAGGGACAGACAGAGGGAAAGAGAGAGGGGAGAAAGGAAGGGAGGAAGGGGAAGGAGGGAGCCTCATAGAATTGAAATTGGGTGCCGGAAGGGGCTTCAGGCATCTTTTGGAGACACATGGGAACAGAACTCCCCTTATCCTCAGTCCAGGCTCAGGGAGGCCACAGCCCTGCTCCACAGTCTCCTGAACTCAAGATCTCGTGCGGTCACTTTTTAGAATCACTGATTAGGTCAAGAACTCTCATTAACTAGGGAAGTCCAATAGAAAGGGGAAGGTGGTGATCAGAGTGTTCATGGCAGGGGCCTCCTCAGACGTTGCTGGAGCTGGCAATACCTGTTGCTAGGCAGAGACCTAGGATGAGGACTTTTTCCTCTGCCTGTCCTCCAAAGATGTGTTGGTTGGTTTTCCATCCCTAAGGTAACAAAATGCTTCAGGGGGCAGGGTGGGGAGCGCGAGATATTTAATGGAGGGACAGTTTATTTCCGCTCACTTACCTCCATTAATTGGAGCCCGAGACAAGGCCACAGGTCATAGGAAGAGTGTACAGTGGAACCAAAACAGGTCATTCAAGAGCAACTGATGTCATGGTGGATGGAGGAAGGAAGGAGAAATAGAGGGAGAGGGAGGAAGATGAGAGGAAGAGGTGAGAAGGGAAGAGGAGGGAGGCAAAGAAGTGAGCCCCCACCTCCAAAAGGCGCCATCAAATTATGAACATATCAGAGTCCTTGTGAGCTGCTCATTTCCCAGATGCCCACTGGCCGACAGCTAAGCCTTTACTATCTGCCTTTGGGGGATGTTTTAGACCCAAACCATAACATATAGCTACAAGGACAGGAGCCACTGAGACACCAACCTGCCCCCCCTGGTCCCCCTTCTCTGCATTATTCCAGAGTGACTTGTGTTTATGAAAAGACTCAGTTAATTATGATGGCACTATTGTGAATTCATCCGAGCTTTCTTCCACTTAGGTTTCTGGGGCTGATTCACCACACCATCTGGAACCAGGTGTGGTTGTGCATACCTATGACCCCTGCCCTTGAGGAGCTGAGTCAGGAGGATCACAACCCTAAGCCAGCATGGGATACACAAGGAAACCCTATCTCATTAAGTGAAAATCACTAGGAGGGCTCCGGGAATACATTTTAGCTGCTTGGGTTTTTTGTTTAGTTGGTTTTGGCTTTTTGAGAAAGGGTTTCTCTGGGTAGTCTTGACTGTCCTGGACTCACTTTGTAGACCAGGTTGGCCTCGAACTCACAGAGATCCACCTGCCTCTGCCTCCCCGAGTGCTGGGATCACAGGCATGGGTCAGCATGCCTGGATCTCTAGATGTTTATTTTTCTGTGAATTTTTATGTATGACAGAGATTAAGAAAAACCTAATATCCTAGCATCGGCCCCCTTCTTGTTGATGCTAAGGGCTTTAGAATGTTTGCCCTTTCCTAGTGCCTTTGAATTTGGGTGCTGGTGACACAGTGAGAGGGCCTCCTGGTAGCTGTCCTCTGAGTTGGGAAGCATGGGAAAATGGGAGCAAGCAACCTTGAACTGTGGCTGGTTTGGAAAGGGCAGGGCTGGTAGACTGTTCTGAGTCATCCAGATGACTTTCTCCTGGCCTGCTTCTTTTTATGACCACTTTCTATGAGTTTCCAAATATCTGTCAGGGACTAAAGGTTCACTGAATGATCTTTTTGCTATATTTCCTGCATATGAATATTTACTTAGCTGCTGTTATTGCATATATCATATCATAGACCATTCACCACTTTTGATAGAAATGCTTCATAGGGCTAGTGAATCCATATAACACTACTCTATAAGTCCTGGCTCACTTGAACCTTTAAATCAAAGCTAAACTTAAATCACAAGGAAATGTAGGTAAGGACTTCTGTCTTGGAGAACAGAGACGGATGGAAGCAAAATACAGTGGGCTTTATAGATTTCTTTTAAAAGTATTTCGAAAATGGCACAGTGGTGGGTGCATGCCTCTATCCTGAGTGCTACAGAGGCTGAGGCAGGATGACTGAGTGTCCCAAGGTAGCCAGAGCTGCATAGCAGCAAGGCTGTCTCAAAACAAAACAAAACAAAATAAAACAAAACAAAACAAAACAAAAAACAACAAAACTAAGAACATGTTTACAGACATATACTTTCTTTTCAAATAGTTCTTCAAATAGTGACATCTAGTGATTTCCAGAAGTTAACTAGGACAAAGAAAGTTTAGAAGAGTATGTATGATCTGTATTTGTGAAAGAGTTTTGAGGAAAAAAAATCTACATCTCCACCAATGCTCATGTAAAGAAACATTGGAAGGGTGAACAGAGAGTCGGCCTACACACAGAACGTGCAGCAGCCAGAAGCTGGGACGAGGAGGGCCACTTTTCTCTTTGCACACTTTTGGTTTCAGGGAAAATGTTATTGTTCCACGTTTAAAAGATACTCTAAATCAGTGAGAATAGCAAAGGAAGACCCTAAAGCTAAAAACCAAAAGGAAATAAATGAACCTACTTGTAGAGTTGGTGGCACTGTTGCGGGAAGCCATGGAACCTATGGGACATAAGGCTGGCTGCTGTGGGCTGCTAGGGACTGGCCTTGCCATTAGAACCTGGTCCTACTTGGGCTCATTCCTCACCCACCAAGATGTGACGAGCTAAATTCGTCCCTCCTGCCATGTATAGTCACTCCAGCTACCATGTGTTCTTGCCAGGGTGAACCGTAGCCCCCTAAGCCATGAGCCGGAGTAAGCTTTCGCCCTTTGATTGTTTCTGTTGGGTGTTTTTACTAGTTGGGTTTCTATTGCTGCGATAAACACCATGACCAAAAGTATCCTGGGAAGGAAGCAGAGGGTTTATTTCACTTTACAGCTTACAGTCCATCAGGGTGGGAACTCAGGCAAGCAGGAGTCTGGAGGCAGGACCTGAAGCAGAGGCCACAGAGGAATGCTGCTTCCTGGCTTGCTCCTCTCTGACTTGCTCAGCCTGCTTTCTTATACAACTAAGGAGGTAGTACCACCTACAGAGGGTTGGCCCCTGCCACATCAAGCATCGGTCATGAAAGTGTCCCCTCCCCACAGCCTTCCAACAGGCCAATCTGATAAGGCATTTTCTCAGTTGGGATACCCTCTTCCCAGCTTATATGAACTGACAAAACAAACAAACAAGCAAGTAACTATTTAGTCACAGTGGTAAGAAAAATAGCTAAAAAGAAAATTACAAAGAACTCCCAACTGTCTTAGTATATTATGTAGTAATATTTCTAAAGCAATTTGAAAGAAAAAAAAAGTGGATCTATGTTAGTACTGGACAAATGAGGATGGTTTGGGGGAGCCAAACACGGCGGGAGAGGGTTAAAGACATTGTAGAGGTCAATTGGAGTTTAGGTGCAGTTGTGAACTCATTTCTGTAAATACGTTTGCGTAAAAGGCATTCCAAATATTATGCGTGCATACACAAACACATCTGTATATCTGTGTATAGTACTAAACCCTGCCCACCAATGGGTGAAGAAGTAATGGGCACACCTTTCACTGAGACCTTGATATCTATTATCATTTCTCTTTATAAAGAACCAGACACACCTAGAGAAAGGTCAGACTACAAGGCTGGAATGGCTTGTTAGTGTCTGAAAGTGTAGACGTTCTCAGAAAATGACGACAGCCTTTTTTTAGGAAGTATCTTGAAGGGAACCTCTGATGACCCAGCCTGGGTTGGTTGGAACCCAAGTGGGGCCAGAAGAAATTGTAACCCATACGAAAAGGTGGGGAGTTTGTGCATCCATAATGGTGGACAGAGGCTACAGAGATAAAAGGGAAGAAGGGAGGCTGCATCCAGTGTGTGCACCAACCAAGCTGATGAATGTGGAAGGGTGTGAGGGTTGGGAAACCATCCTCTGTAGCCTTTGTAGTAAAGGTTGGCTCAGGGGAGAACCACTGTAAGAGACAATTCTGGAGGCAGAGAGATGGCTCAGTTGTTAAGAGCATGTACTGTTCTTGGAAAGGGCTGAAGTACAGCACTCGTGTCAGGTGATTCAGAACTGTCTGTGACTCCAGCTCTAGGGGTCCTAATGCCCCTAGTGCCACCTTCTGGCTTCTATGGGCACCTGAATAGGTATATGTGGGCGCATATACATACTTGTGCATAAATAAAAATAAAATAATTAAAAGGAAGAATATGGAGCCGGGAAGATGCCTCCATGGTAAAGATGCTCGCCACCAAGGCTGATGACCTGAGCTTGGTCATCCTTTCACCCACGTGGTGAAAGGAGAGAACTGGCTTCTGCAAGCTTTCCTGTGACCTTCATGTGCATACCTATATAAAAATAAATGTAATTTTTAAAGTTTAAAAATAAAATGAAGAAAGGATGTGGGTGTGGCTCAGAGGCAGTGTACTTATTATTTGTTGTCTAGCATAATGGATGTCCTGGGTCTGATTACCAGTACAATGCAAAAAAACAAAAACAAAAACAAAACAAAACAAAACAAAAGAGGCTCAAGCTACTATATTTAAATGTATGTAAAATTAAATATTTGTGCATGTTGTAAGAAAAAAATTACAGATGGGACAATATGGCCAATTGAAAATAGATCTTGTATTGAAGGAAAAAACACTACAAATGGCATTATGAGTACAGGACAAAGCAGAGGTCTTACTAATGTTATTGTTAATGTTGAATTGGCTAAAGCTGACACTTACACCATGTTTATGTAAAAGAAGGTAAGTGACTGCCTGCAAGTGTTTAGGCACAGAAGGCTGTGACTTAACTCTGTAACTTACCCTCAGGTGGTCCAGGGGAGGGATGTGTGAATGCCTATGCATGTGCTGAGAACATCACACAAGGCAGGGCAGCCAGTGTGTGTGTGTGTGTGTGTGTGTGTGTGTGTGTGTGTGTGTGTGTGTGTGTGTGTGGCCAGTGATGATGTGGACCCTGTGTGAAATAGAGAGAGCATCTGGGTACCTGCGAGTCCCATGTAGCTATCTGTCCTGGTAGTAGTGCTCTGTTTCATCACAGCTGGGGCGGCATGAGACTGAAACAGCACCACTGTGGCTCCATGGAGATCCTGGGAGAATGCAGGATCCATTATGGTCTGGAAGCAGTTAGCCACCATCTGCCTCTGCCCACTCTCTGAGGAGCTGGGAGCTAAACGTCCCAGTGGGAGCTGGCCTGCGTAAACAGGTGAGGCGAGCACCTGACTAGGAAGGGTGCCTGGCCTGAGAGCCCCAGATAATGAATTAATCAATCATTAAACATGCAGATAGTCAAGAATGAATTTGATTAAGTCATGGATGTGAAGTTGCCAAGTCATGGGATATGGTATCGAAAAAGTTTTTTTTTTTTTTTTCTCCCTCAGATGGGTAAAAAACATGACCGTCCAGTTTCTTTAAATAAGTCTTTACTCCCCAAATGTCAGCATGGCTATATAATGTATGACTTTTGCTCTGTAAATGGGAGGCTGACCTAATGACAGTTCCTTAAAGCAGTCCCAAAAGGTGTGCACTGTGTGAATATATAAACACATTCAGCCCTGGGTTCCCCAATTTACAATGACACATTGTTGATAAACAACCGGGGGACTATTTTTGTCTGGCCGGTGTAATGTGCCTCAAGCTGGCAAGGTCCATACAGTGTATCATGGCAGAGGTGTCAGATGCAAAGCCAGTTTCTAGTTCTGAAAAATAACACTTTGTCTTTCAAAAAAAAAAAAAAATCCCACAGGAGTTTACTATGCAAAGACACTGACTCTAAGGTGCATTGCTGGTGTTACATGTTAAGTTCTTGAGTCTGGGTTTTGTGACACTTTGTGGCAATCTAAAGAAGGTAGTATTGAATTGTCCCAGGACAGCTTTGTCCCGAGCAGCTGCTCGACTGAAATATTTAATGTCTCTCTCACTGCTAGGGTGACACTTTCCTGCAGCCCGAGCACGCAGGTTACCAGTGAGGCATTCCCTTCGCTATTAATGATTCAACAAGCAAAGGGCCATTTGAGCCCAGTCTGGGCTGTAGTAACTTAGCCATTGTGAAGTGTCAGTTGGCAATGGGTTTGTTTCTCCTGGTGTCAAATCCTCCCATGTAAGAACAGCAAGAGCTAATAATATTTACCGTGCCTTCCTTTGAGTCAAGCTCTAGCTCATGAGCTTCCTGTGCCAATTGTTCGAGTTCATTTCATCTTCTCAATAGCTGGGTGTGATGGTGGATGCAGGCCTGTGCTCAGGAAGCAGAGGCAGGGGCATCCAGGATCATAGGCCAGCCTGGGATAATTAGTGAGCCTGTCAAAAAAGGGAGATATAGCCAGGCGTGGTGGCACACACCTTTAATCCCAGCTCTCAGGAGGCAGAGGCAGGTGGATCGCTGTGAGTTCAAGGCCAGCCTGGTCTACAAGTGAGTCCAGGAAAGCCAAGGCTACACAGAGAAACCCTGTATCGAAAAACAAAAACAAACAAAAAATAAAATTAAATTAAAAAAGGGGAGATATGGGGGTTGGGAAGAGGGAAAGGAGGAGAGAGATGGAGATGGGGGAGGGAGGGAGGGGGAGAGAGAGAGAGAGAGAGAGGGAGAGAGAGAGAGAGAGAGAGAGAAAGGATAGTATGATTTTGTTCATTTTAGAGATGGGAAATGGAGGGTAGTTATGTTTATTTTCTTGGGACCCCACAGCTTTCTGGAGCCTGTGTTTGTTTGTTTTGTTTGTTTGCTCAGGATCTATAATAATGACCCTGGAAAATAAAAAAGCTTAGATGTGGTTCCAGATTCAGCCTCCTAACTACTGCCTGTGTGACCTTGAAGAATCTATGGAGTCCCTTCTCAGCTTCAGTCTGCTCATCTTTAAGTTGGAATGAGAGGGATTATTTATTTATTTATTCATTTATTTATTCCTTTTGGGTTACAGCATCACATTTTAAAAATATTTTTATTTAATTAATTAATTTTTCAGATTACATCTCAATTGTTTTGCCTTACTTGTATCGTCCTATTCCTCCCTCCTTTCCTCCCACTTTCACTCTATTCTCTTCCTCTAGGTCTGTGACCGAAGGGGACCTCATCTCCCACCATCAGGTCACAGCCTATCAAGTCCCATCTTGGTAGCCTGCTTATTTTTTTTTTTTTTTCTGAGTGTTACCAAGCCTCCCCACCAAAGGAAAGTGGTCAAGTATGGGGCACCAGAGTTCATGTCAGAGTCAGTTCCCGCTCTCCACACAACTGTGGAGAATGTCCTGTCCATTGACTAGATCCGGGTAGGGGTTTGATGCTTACTGCATGTATTGTCCTTGGTTGGTGCCATAGTTTGAGCAGAATCCTTGGGTGCATTTCCACCTATCATGATGTTCTTCTTGTAGGTTTCTAGGACCCTCTGGATCTTTCTATTTCCCCATTCTCCCATACTTCTCTTACCTAGAGTCCCAATAGGAAGTCCTCACATCTATCCCAATCTCCTGGTAAGTGAAGATTTTCAATGGACATCCCTTTTGGGCAAGTGTCCAATTATAAGTCAGTATATACCACGTGAGTCTTTCTGTGTCTAGGTTAGCTCACTCTAGATGATCATTTCTAGTTCTATCCATTTATCCGCAAATTTTGGGATTTCCTTGCTTTTAATAGCTGAGTAGTATTCCATGGTGTAAATGATAGTGATCATTTAAATCTCACATTCGGGGTGAATTTACTGTGATAGAAAGTGGATCAGAAGCCGGGCGTGGTGGCACACACCTTTAATCCCAGCACTCGGGAGGCAGAAGCAGGCGGATCGCTGTGAGTTTGAGGCCAGCCTGATCTACAAAGTGAGTCCAGGACAGCCAAGGCAAACACAGAGAAACCCTGTCTCAAAAAACCAAAAAGGAAGGAAAGAAGGAAGAAAAAGAAAGAAAGAACGAACGAACAAGCAGAATGTGAAGTGAAGTGAATCTTAAACCAAAAATTAATCACGTACAAAACTGAGGCAATGCAGAAAGTTCCAGCTGGTCCAAAGAGCACACGGGCTTCCTGGGAACTGTATGGCTGGGGTAGCCTTGGCTCTGCTCGCAAGCACTGCTGCTTCCTGTGACGTGTACGCTGGCCCACTTTTAAAAAGAGAGAACCTTCTTTTAGCTCTTTATAAACAGCTCTATTATTATTTAGTACCCGATTTCTGAGAATGGTGTGTTTCACTGCGTACAGGAAGATGTCAGACATGAAGAAAATTAAAAATAATCAGTGTCTGCCCTCCCTTATTCATGGCCATGGCCGGTGCTGTTTCATTTGTGCTGTGCCTCTCTACCCACTTTCTCCCTTCCCCCTAAGCAAACTCAGTCCATGCCTCCTCCTGTTTAATCTGGTTTCGAAATTCGGCATGTTTCACTTTTTCATACCTTGATGCAACCATGAAAGATCGCTTGCTAAGCAGACTTTGAGGAAAGCAAAACTCCAACTCAACTAATTAGGTCACTAGCTGTAGCTTCTGCCTGCTGCTGCGGGAGTGACCATGTTTTGTCTCTTTTCATTGGGACCTTCTGAGGGCTTCACCCGTTTGCCATCTGGAAGTTGGTTTGCATAGGGCATGTACAGAGCTCACAGCATGACGACAGCTTGGACTGAGATTCCCCAGACCTGGTTGGTTAGTTTTCTCTGGATATCAAGAGCTCCCAGAACAGGGGTGCAACGTTGAATTCTGAGCTCAAAGGTCTATTTGGCGGTTCTTTACTAATGTCTTCTGTGTGTCAGATACTGCTCAGCGGAGTAGAGACAGTGCAGAGAATCCAATGAAAGCTATTGCTTTTCAATGGTATCAACTGCACAAGGGATTTAGTGGGAGGGGAGACCTTTCATAAGGAGTGAAGTGCACTATAAAGGCTACTGCTTGATTTTCTGTTTTTGCTCAAAAATGACCACATATTCTAAGTTTACAATAGTAAGAGAAAACATTACAAACTCTCGCTCTCTCTCTCTCTCTCTCTCTCTCTCTCTCTCTCTCTCTCTCTCTCTCTCTCTCTCTCTCTCTCTCTCTCTCTCTCCTCTCTCTTCTTTTTCTCTCTTTGTTTTTGTTTTTTTGAGACAGAGTTTCTCTATGTAGCCTTGGCTGTCCTGGACTCACTTTGTAGACTAGGCTGGCCTCGAACGCCTGCTTCTGCCTCCCTCCCTGAATGCTGAGATTAAAGGTGTGTGCCACCACGCCTGGCGGTATCATGTCTTTCTTACTCTTTGATTATGTCCATCACTTGGTAGTACTGATGGATATAATCACTCACAGAGTAGGTGTCTGGGCCCCATGTTCTATGTATTCTGTTAGTTTCCCATGGGGTCAAGGTTGAGCTTCCCAAGGACCCTACAGAGCGAGCCGCACGTCTCATTCTCTACATAATCAGCTGGAGGCGTACTAAGGATATTTTGCCCTAAGTCCTACAGTTGACTAAGTAGAGAATCAGACATTCTAGATCCTGCCTGGCCCTTGCCTGTGTCTAGATCCTTCCCTAATTGGGTAATAGTGGGATCAGATCAGCGTGGCTCTTAGTCTTAGGCTGTGACAAGCACAGTACAAGAAAGCAGAGACCTGACTAGGTGCAGAATTGTTCGCATGTGACTGACAAGCCATTACGTGGGGACCTGAGGAACCAGAAAAGGAATTGAAGAGCTTTGTTGCCCTTTGAGAGTCCCTGTGGGTGGTCCGAGGGTAGCCAGAGTCAGGCTGTACCCTGCAGTAGGCATGGCTGAACAGATATTGTCTCTCCAGGTTGTTAATGCAGATGTGAAACTATGAGTTCCCGTAACGGAGGACAACAGAAGTGGGCTGTCTGTATAGCTTTTAGACAGTACTCAGATTTCACAGACTCCCGCTTGACATTGGTAGCCGTTTCTTGAGAATCATTGACTTTGACTTCAAAATATGTCTAATTTAAACCATTCTGAATGATTCTTAAGGTATTTTAAGTTAATTTCAAATTATAGGTAGCTTTCAAAATCTTTAAATCTCCACATGATATGGGGGAGCTGCAGAGAGCCACCACACACTTGTTCTTTTGTGGTAAGATGTAGTCTATAAAACAGCTAGGAAGTCTTCAGGGTGCAGAAGGAGGACAGCAAGGGTAGGTTCTGTGCATGGAGTCGGGTGTCAGGCAGGACTGTGGTACTACACAGGCCTGTGAGGTAGCTTCCATTGTCACCCAAACAGCAGCTTTGGGTCTTAGCTGGATGGACTGCTCACTGACAAATAAACCCAGAAAGCAGTTGCTATGGCTGCAGTTTGAAAGGATGCAATCATGAGTTTGGCCACAATCTCCTAACGTGCTTTTTGTTTGTTTTGTTTTGTTTTTTTGAGACAGAGTCTCTCTGTGTTAGCCTTAGCTGTCCTGGACTCGCTTTGTAGACCAGGCTGGTCTTGAACTCACAGTGCTCCACCTACCTCTGCCTCCTGAGTGTTGGGATCAAAGATGTGAGCCACCACATCCGGGTCCTTAAGTGCTTTTAAAACATGTTTTGAAAATATCTTAACTAGCTCTGTGTGTGTGTGTGTGTGTGTGTGTGTGTGTGTGTGTGTGTGTGTATAAGTGTGAAGTGAAGTTTAAATCCATGAGACATTGGAAGGCTTTTCCAGCAGTTTCCTTGAGTTACATAGGATGCAGTCACCTTGGATTTATTCCTGGATCCTATATCTTTTTACAAAGAATACTTAAATTCATTATTCCTGAGACTCTTCTGTTTCCTTCTTTTTACTTTTTGAGTCAGGGTCACATATAGTCAGTTATGTAAAATGGCTCTGAACTTGCTGTATATAGCCAACGCTGGCCTTGCACTCTTGATCCCCCTGCATTCACTTCTGGAGTGCAGGAACTGTAGGTATACAGCCAACTGTCTTCTTTATAGTCTTGGCTGGTTGTTTTTTTTTTTTTTCAAAGACAGGGTTTCTCTGTGCAACCCTGGCTGCCCTAGAACTCACTTTATAGACCAGGCTGGCTTCGAACTCAGAGATCCACCTGCCTCTGGCTCCTGAGTGCTGGGATCAGACAAGTGCACCATGACCGTCCAGCTTTCTTTATATTCTTTTTTTTTTTTTTAAGATTTATTTATTTATTATTAGGTATACAATGCTCTGCCTGCATGTACACCTGCAGGCTAGAAGAGGGCATCAGATCACATTATAGATGGTTGTGAGCCACCATGTGGTTGCTGGGAATTGAACTCAGGACCTCTGGAAGAGCAGACAGCGCCCTTAACCTCTGAGCCATCTCTCCAGCCCCTCTTTATATTCTTATACTAACTCCATTTTCTTCTTTGCTTTCAAAAAAGGACTCTGTGCAATCAGAAGGTTTATTTACTGAAATATCAAGTTCAGGCCAATTAGAGTTGCTTCTTGTTAAAATATATTCCTGATACTTTAAAAGAATAATTGTTTTTAAAAAGATTTATTTCTTTCATGTGTATGGCTATTTTGCTCATATGCGTGTCTATGCACCACACGCATGCCTGGTATTCTCAGAGGTCAGAAGAGGACCTCTGACTCCCTGGAACTAGAAATACGGACAGTTGTGAGCTGTAACAGGAGTGCTGCTGTTCGTACCCACGGCCTTTGCAAGAAAAAGTGCTCTTAATCCCTCAGCCCAGCTCCCTAGCACTGACTTTTTTTTTTTTTTAATAGATGACTTGGGATTTTCACATCAGAGTAGAGATGGGTGAACAGTTATTCTGTTGGCAGGAAAGCACAGACCTCTAGACAGTCTTGCCATAGCCTGCTCCCTTCCAGACCTACACACAATGATAACGAGCTGTGTTTCCTAAATTAAATAAAGGCCACTACATACCTTCACCAAAATCAGATTCATCTGGGGAGAGGGGCAATATTTTAAGTAGTTTCACATTATACAATATTGTAAAAATATAATAGTATTAATAATACTAGGATCAACGTTCTGAATCATTTTAGGATAGCAAGAGTGTTAAAGAAATGACTTTTTTTTATTGTTTTAGTCCGTATACATTCAAGAAAGTTATTTTGACCTAACCCAGCTGATTTGTATCTGTATCTGTATCATCTGTGTGTGTCTGTGTGTGGCATGTGGAAGAAGGACAACAAAACTCAATCATATTGTGAATGATATACAGTTTACTTCAGAGTTTAAAACCCCGAGTCTTCTCCCTGTACCGCTGGGTACTGCTATATCAAAGCCAGACCTTCATTGCTCCATATAATTACTTCCCCAAAGAAACACACAGAAATTTAAAAAGGATGAGGATTTTAATTGAGAGGAAGAATTACCACAGTAGAAGAAAGTTCTAGAATAAACTTGCTTTTTTTTTTTTTTTTTTTGCCCCCCTGTGACTATGTGTTCTAAGAAGTGGAATAGAAAACTGAATCATTTGGCACATCTTTGAGAGCCCCAAATATTTGGAAGTCATTTTAACAAATATTGGCTGGTTTTATGGGTGTATATTTTCTCTGAAAATGCAAATCAGAATGTGTGTCTATGCAAGCTCTGCATTTGTCGTCTGGATTTCAGTAACCAGTCATTATTTGCACTAAATATTATTTTTTCCTTTATTTCCTACAAATAACACTTCTAAGGGGGAACCATGTTTCATCACCCATTAACATTAATTAAAAGAGAGAGAAGAAAGCACTGTCACTTAGGTCTCATCGTAGCATTAGAAGAGCTGGCAGCATTTCCACCTGTGTACACAGCCATGGAGGAAGTAGACTTCCAATCCACAGATGCAGAATGGCAAATCTTTAGTACTAACATCCTCTGCTAGTAGGAATTAAATAATTTTTAAAAGCTCCTTAAAGTCAGAAGCCACATCCTGGAGCGCTCTCTCTCTCTCTCTCTCTCTCTCTGTCTCTGTGTGTGTGTGTGTGTCTGTGTGTCTGTGTGTGTGTTTGTGAGGGCCTCTGAGAAGTAGTCAGCTGAGTGACTTCAACAATGAAAGTGCAGCATCTCAGTTCTCAAGGCCGGGGAGCTGGTACACCCCTGATGTTCCATTGGCCTGTGGTAGCATCGGTCCAATCTTCACAACTGTACTTTGTATCTGTCTATCTCAGTTCAGCCAATATTGGGTCACCTCCCACTGTCATGACCTCATCTTACCTAATTACATCTGTTACAGCCCTATTTCTTTTTCTTTTGTTCTTTGTTCATTTTAGGTTATTTTTGTGACAGGGTCTGGTGTGCTCAGGCTAAGGACTCCAGTGTGCATTAAAAAGATAAGTTTGCTTTAGCGGCTTGCTCATTTGAGGAGCCTTATACATTGTTGAAGCTAAGCAGCAACTGTAGCAGAAACACCTTCCCAAGCACAGTGAAGAGAACACTCCAGGGGGCTTGTGTGTGCCTATGCACGGGCCTATGAAACATCTCACATCCCTTGATATTCCTCCTCCTCCCTCAGTTCCCAACAGGTAAACCCTTGAGTGGGGAAATGGGAAAGTGTCTGGGTCACTAGGAAGCATTTTTACCTCTAACATAGACACAGCCCGTGTGTCTCTGGTTTGTTTGTCTTCCCAGCTATAAAGTAGATTAATTATATTTTATTTAGCTTACTCCAAAGTGGTATCATTAGGTACAATTAAAGCCTCAAATGTAGTGGTTAAAATCATAGGCTCTGACAAGGAACTGAACACCATGATCAACTATATGCCCTTGAGCAAAGACTTGGCCGTCTTGTAATGTTAGTTCCTTGTCTGTAAACTGGGGCCACTAATTTTGATCCTTTCCAAATGAAATAAGATAATTCATGTCAACCACATTGTGGAGTCTGGTGCATGGACTGTGTAACCGGCCCTGTGAAAGTGCTCAATACTTCCTCATAGGAGAATATCAGGAGCTTCAGAAGCCCCCTCTCAGAAGTGTTACCAGAACTCTTCAGTCTATCAGGCACAGAGGAGACACTTAGAAACATTCCTGTTAGCTGCTCAAAACCCGAAAGCCAGAATAAAATTGCTAGGGGACTCTGCAGCTCTTTCAAATTCAAGTACTTCTGAGGGGCATGCGAAGTCCGAGCTGTGTGTTTGCAGAGTGGTGAGGTGCAGAAGTTAGGCTGTGAATTCTGCTGCTGTGCAGAAGCACTTGTAATCCAAGCTGAGTCAGATACAGCAGAGGAGATGGCGGTGCTGATCAGATGTGGCCCTCATCCCCTACGCTTCTGGATGTGGAGTATGTGTAGGTGCTAACTTTTGGTGTAAGAGAGAAGTGAGGTTCACAGAGACCCATGGACGGCTCTCAGAGGTGTCAAGTACATCCATGATTGTGCTTGCTCTGTTCATCAGTGGCCATTTAAGTTCTGAGCTATGCGGATCTCTATTTTCAGTTGAATCCAGTTTTGAATATGAGTCACTAAAGGAAGTTGGGTGGGATCACTAAGGGAAAAAATGGTAATTCTGTATGTGTATGAGGGGGGAGGGGAAGAGAGGCAGTCGCCAGCTACCTTGTAAAGATAATTTTTATTGGGGGGCGGGGGGCGGAGGGAGATGTACAGAAGTGCCATGGTATATGTGTGGAGCATACAGGACAGTAGGAGCCTTTCTCCTTCCACATGTGGGTCCTGGGAATGGAATTCAGACTATCAGGCTTGAAGGCTAGTACCTTTACCCACTGAGCCCCCAATTTTTGTGGTATTTAACAAATAAACACTAGGCTAGCTGCCCAGTGAGCCCCAGCGATGTGCTGCCTCTGCCTCTCCAATGGGATCAACTTTATCGTCACCTTTGTCACGGGACCTGTTAGGCACTCAAGATCGGTTGGTAGTGAGCACAGCACAGCACGGCCAGCCATTGAGTGGAGGTCGATGGCTTAGGATCTCCATTGTTGTGTGGACCAGCAAGGTCTCAGGGAGGAACAGCTGGTTCCGACTTGATAGCTGGTCCAAAACAGAGCACAAAGTTGGGTATTTTTTTCCTCCCTCCCTCCCTGACCTGCAAGCCAGCCATGCTCTGAGCACGGAAGCCATCTTGTTAATCTCTTCCACTATTGTTTCTCCTTTGGTAGTTGTTTGCAGTGAGGATGATGCTAAGATAGTTTGGGCAAGCATAATCCTGATATCCTGAGAGAACATTTTAGTTCTAGTTCTCCTAGAACGGCACTGGAGAGACTGAGGGTTTGGGGAGCAAACAGACCTGGTTGAAACTGATGTAACGCTGGAGACAGCAACTAGCTTCCTGCCCCACATGTATCATTCAAAAAGATAAAGTCATGGGACACGATCTGGGGCTGTACCTTTCCTCCCATTTAATACTAGAAAGCATTTCCTGTATTTCAACTGTTATAAATTTTAATGACTACATGGAAATGACGAAAGTGTCTAACCCCTGTCCTTTCCCAAGGAGCTTTTGGTTATTAATGTTTTCTGAGAGAAGGGGAGACATTGTCTTCAGTGGGACCTGTAAACAGTCTGACACCTATGACCATGCAAGCAACCCTAAGTAAACCGAGTCACACACCTCAAAAGATGTGAAAATAGAAGAGGGGCTGGCTAGGAAGAGCCACAAGAGAGGGTAATGGGAGGTCAATATGATTAAAGTATATTATATACCTATATGAAAAATATAATGAAACTCATTATTATATATGATTAATATATACTAATTAAAAAAAGAAAAATGCTGGGAGCTGGAGAGATGCCTCAGCAGTCAAGAGTGTGCAGAGGACCTGCCCTCGGTTCCCAGCATCCATGTTGAGCAGGTCACAATTGCCTCTAACTCCAGCTCTAGAGGGGTCCACCACCTCTAGCCTCCGTGGGCATCTGTACTCACATCCTAGCTGACTTTCAAGTTGTATCTATTCCTGTTTTTCCACTAACAATAAATATTTTACTCGAGTTGAGGTTTTTTTTTATTATTAATTTTAACTGTTAGGAAAGTTTCTGAGTGGTATCCTTGGCCCAAATATATCCTTATCATTCTTGATAAAAGAATGTTGCATTGTTTTATGTAAAGAATGCATAGATTTCCTTCCCCACCACCCCCACCCCTTGATTTTTTTTTTTTTTTTTGAGACAGGGTTTCTTTGTGTAGCCTTGGTTGTCCTGGACTTGCTTTGTAGACCAGGCTGGCCTCTAACGCACAAAGATCCCCCTGCCTCTGCCTCTGCCTCTGCCTCCCATGGTGTGCTGCAATTACAGGCATGGGCCACCATGTCCCTGCTTCAAATGCAGATTTCTAAGTGAGTAGCCCAGTATGAATGTGTGTGTGTGTGTGTGTGTGTGTGTGTGTGAGAGAGAGAGAGAGAGAGAGAGAGAGAGAGAGAGAGAGAGAGTGTTCAGTCCCTCCCTGGGCCAGCCCTAGACACCATCAGTATAAAGCGGCGTCTTTTGTGTCCGCCAGCTTGACTTCCTGTCATTACTAGTGAGAATAATCTTTTCCTGGTCTGTTTGTTACTCCTGTGTACACACCACATCTGCCCTTTTATTGAAACAAGCTGTTCCTGTTGAGCCTGGATGCAGAGTGTACGCGCTCTCTGTGCAGATAGAAAGTGTTACTGCTTATGCTCTGGAAACCTGTGCCAAGGATTACGTCTCTCTGTTGCACTCGTAGCTACGGCTTCAAACATCACAGCTTCACCTTCCCCCGGAGGTTTTCCTTCCCCAATTACAACCTCCCTTGGACTTTCTATTATTGAAACATGAATATAATTTTAGAACCTAATTTCAGTGGCAATAGTAATGCATTTTAAAAAATGAAGCTATTTTGTGCTTAGCTAGAAGGACAAAGTTTAAAAAAAAAAAAAACAAAACTAAAAACTAAAAACCAACCAAACAAAAAAAAACCCAAAGATTTTCTCCTGATAATTTTTATCATTTATTACAAAATTACACCCTGGATTGAGGCTGAGTCTCCAAAATCAACATCTGAGAGAATTTTAACACCATTGCCTTCTGGGAAAGCAGGTCTAGTCTTTTGTATACTTTCCCTCCAGAGTTTTCCAGACAAAGGAATGGAGGCCCCACCCTGTCTTGATTTTAAACACATTTTTTTTCGTAGCTGCCACTGCCCTAATTCGGGCCTTATCCGCTTTTGTTACAATCAACTTCCCACACTGAACACTGCAGCCAATCGCTGCTGCACAAGTAATTAGGACTAATTATTAACAGTAAGACTGTTTTGCAGATGAAAAATCTGGGACCAGGAACTGTTCAGGTTCCTGTGGCTTGAGCTGCCGCCGCCCCCACCCTCAGTCTTGACAGCTGGTAGCTGAGAGGATCACATTCCTCCCCTTCCCAGACACCATCAGTGCTGCAGGCAGTCCTGGAGTGAGGCATTACCAAGGCCAGGAGGGCTGCGGCTGTGAAAGTTGACTCCACTCAACCTCTGAGCCTCCTCTGGCTCTTTCCACTGTACTTTCCTGCCTCTGCCTTTGTGTTCTGGTTCTTCCTCATTCCTAAAACTCCTCCTGTTCCTTCTCCTTCCCACCCTCAGCACTTCTGGGACTCTCATATTATCCATCTGTAAAATATTGAGGAAGTAACCGCCCAGTGTGTAGGGAAAAGGGAAAGCATTTTACACTCGGGCCTGTAGGTTGGAAAGATTGATACTTTTTTTTTTAAAGATTTTTTTTGTTATTTATACAGTATTCTGCCCCCAAGTGTGTCTGCATGCCAGAAGTGGGCACCAGATCTCATTGAGGATGATTATGAGCCACCATGTGGTTGCTGGGAATTGAACTCAGGACTTTTGGAAGAACAGACAGTGCTCTTAACCTCTGAGCCATACAAATTTTGTTAAGTCTCTTGTTTCCTTTACCTAGGCCCTTTTGTGCCCCACGATGCTCTATGCAGGTTTGACTCTCGAATTTCTCTCAGAGGCCCATGTGTGGAAGGCTCTGTCCCCAGCCTGTGGCAATACTGGGAATTTGTTGAACCTTTAGGAAGTGGAACAGTGCAGAAGGAAGTTAGGTCCTTGTACTCATGTCCTGAAAGGGATGTTGGAACCCCCACTCTCTTTCTGTCTTGTCTTTTCCACTTCCTAGCTGCCCGGAAGTGAAGGAGCTTCCTCTGCCATGTATTGCTGCTAGTTCTAGCCCATCATGGGCCCAAAAGAAACAAACTAATCGTTTGTGAATTGAAGCAACTCTTTCATCTTTCTAAGTTGATTGTCTCAGGCTTTTTGTCATAGTAACAGAATGCTGACTGACAGTTGAGACTTGGAGTCCTTGAGTGGTAGAGACTTTCCAGTATTTCCTGGACAGGGCTTAAATTGCAGTGACTGTACCCTGCTACACTGTGTCGCATGTGTCACTGTCTAGGTCTGTGTAGGTGAGGACTGAAGTCCAAACGACCTTATCACTAATGAGCCCAGTAACCTTTGGCAAGTTACTTGGCATTGCACTTAACTCATTGCTAGAGAGACAGAGCTAATGCCTAGTCAAGTGCCTTAGATCTTTTCCACCACAACTGGAGGAGCCAATATGTGGGAGAGGAAACGCTCAATGCTCAGGGGGTGCCCAAGAGGAATCATCAATATAAGGCTATAGAGAGGAACCAATGACAGAACTGGACAAAGAATCCTCCCACTTTACCCAGGGGATGAAGACAACCTGTTTTCTCTGAAAGGCCTGAGTGTACAGGGTTTCCACACCCCCTTTCCCATGGCTGTGAGTCAGGATGGGAGTAGAAAATTCAATCAGATCAGGGATGGGCTTCTGAGCAATGAGATGGGGCTCCAGCACAGAGAAGCCTTTTATCCTGCGTGAGGATCGCAGGTGGATTATCCCGGCAGCGGTTATGCAATGGTGCCTGTGTTTTATGTTAGCCAGCTCAGCTTTTAGGTTCTTAGGCTTTGGCTTGGAGAGAACATAAATGCAATCAGTGTGCTGGGAACTGTAGTCAGATTGCTTTCCAGGTAGTGTAAAGTTTGATTTTAATCTCTATCTTAGATCTATTTTATTATCATTGCCTCATGTGATTCCTTGTCTAATTATGGCTGTCAACATGCTTGTCAGATTCTCCTTTCAAGAATGTTCGGCATGTTCCAAACACGGTCTAACATGTGCCGGGCTAACCAGAATAAAAAGAGATTGCTACTTCCCTGCGCTTCGCATCACAAGATGAAGGCTTATGATGCTTAGCTCTATTATCTATCTATCTATCATCTATCTATCTTTGGTTCTTCATGACAGAGTTTCTTTGTGTAGCCCTGGCTATCCTGGAGCTCACTCTGTAGACCAGGCTGACCTCAAACTCAAGAGATCTGCCTGCCAGAGTATACCACCATCCCTGCCTGATGCTTGGTTTTCTTTTCTTTTACTTTTTTTGTTTGTTTTGTTTGGGGTTTTTGTTGTTGTTGTTGTTGTTGTTTTCTGAGACAGAGTCTCTCTTTGTATCCTTGGCTGTCCTGGACTTGCTTTATAGACCAGGTAGGCCTCAAACTCACAGTGATCTGCCTGCCTCTGCCCCCCAGGTGCTGGGATTAAAGGCGTGCGCCACCACACCCAGCCTTTTCTTTTAATTTTTGAGACAGGGTTTCTCTGTGTATCCTTGGCTGTCCTGGAACCCGTTTTGTAGACCAGGCTGGCCTCGAACTCACAGAGATCCACTGCCTGCCTCTGCCTCCCGAGTGCTGGGATTATAGGTGGTGCTTGGTTTTAAATGCAACTTACCACAGGCTAGAATCACATGAGAAAGAGAGGTTCAGTTGAATTGTCTAGATCAAGGCCTCTGTACATGTCTGCGAGGGGTTGTCTTGATTGTTAATTCATGTGGATAATGCCTTTCCCTGGGAAAGTGGTCTTGAGCCGTGTAGGACAGGAGAAAGCTAAATGAAAGCAAGTAAGCATGGACCCGTATGGTGTGTGTGGGCGTAATCCTGCCTTGACGTCCCTGAAATAATGGACTGTGACCCAGAATTGTGGGCCACATGAATCCCTTCTTCCTCTAAGCTGCATTTACTCAGTCTGGTGGTTTGAGTAGGAATGAGCCCTTAGACTCATGTGTATGAAGGCTTGGTCCATAGAGAGTGGCAGTATTAGGAGGCATGGCCATGTTGGAGTAGGTGTGGCCTCTTCTTAGAGGAAGTATGTCATTGTAGAGGCAGGCTTTGAGGTGTCTTATGTTCAAGCTATGCCCAGTGTGGCACACTGTCCTTTCTGCTGCCTGTGGATCGAGAAGTAGAAGTCTCAGCTCCTTCTCCAGCACCATGTCTGCCTGCCTGCTGCATTGACAATAATGCACTAAATCTCTGAAACTGTAAGCAGCCCCAACTGAGTGTTTTCCTTTAGAAGGGTTGCCATATACAAACCCTAACTAAGACAGTCAGGGTATTTTATCACAGTGACAGACATGACAGTAATCCAGGACTCTTGTTGGAAATGGCTTGGGAATAATGTTGGCCAGTTAGGCACCCTAGTGGGGAGCTGTGACTATTGAGATCAATAGTATGAATATTCATGGGTGCATGATGTTTTTACTCTCAAATGCAGCCACTTAAGCAAACACAGGTCTACCATCTCCCAGGTTATAGACAAGTGTCTGGTAGCTGAGCTGAATCCTCTGCTTCAAGGTATCTCACAAGGCTACAATGAAGGCGCCATCTTGACCTAGGGTCTCACTTGAAGGCAAGCTTGTTGAAGGTTGTACTTTCAAGTTCACTTGCCTGCTGGCTAACTTCATTTCCTTGGGGATCCTGGCTTTTGCTGCCTGCTGTCACTGCCCACTTCATTCTTCCTCCTGAGCTTCTACACAGAGCACCTTAGCTCCGTCGAAGGCAAGAAGGGGATAGCATTGCCTAGCAAGAAGAAAGGCACTGTTTTTGGAAATGACTTTCAATCGCCTGTAGCCATGTTCTGTTGCTGTGAGGCAAGGTACCATGTCCATCTCCCAGTCATAAAAAAGGGGTGGGCAGCTGCAGGTAGGGGTTATTGGAGACCATCCTAGGCTCTGCATTTTGAGGTAGGATCGATCCTGTTTAGAATAAAGCACATGACCATGAGCATGTGGCACAGGCCAAAGAAATCCACTGTGTATACTTATATGTCATGGTAAGTGTTATGTCAAACAGACAGCATCATTATCCTTGGCAACCAAAAGCAAAAAGAGAAAACCTGTATTTCAGAAATATCCTTTCTGAAGCGTAGTGGCTCATGCCTGGGTCTCAGGACTTGAAAGGTTGAGGGAGGACTGTGCAAGTTGCAAGTTTGAAGCCAATCTGGGCTGCACAGTCAGTTCTAGCCCAGCTAGGCTTGTAGAGTGGGAGTGTCCCTACCGGTCCCCATTTAAGGAAGGAAGGAAGGAAGGAAGGAAGGAAGGAAGGAAGGAAAAGCAAAGAGGAGAGAAAAAGTAAAATATCTTTTTTAAAAAAGCTTTATTAATCTATGAAAAAGACAAGTGAGAGTGGATAAAAATGAATGTTCTGAGTCTCCCTTGCTGAGCTTGGGTCTCCTTGGAAATGAACGAAGTTATACAACAAAGATATTATTGACTGGGGCCATGGGTTCCCATTACTATTATGAATCCACACAGCCCATCCTGGCTAGTACTGGTGAAAGTTGAATTTGGTTTGTGCCTATCTCCCCCCACCCATTTAAATATAGATTTCTGTGATAACATCAGAAATTCCTGTTTTTATTAATTCAGCTCCAGGGTGCTGGAGGCCTGTTGCAAAGGCGAGAATCCTAACCTCTGATGCCTGGGTTCCCTTGTCTCCTCTCCAGCCCCTTCTCCCAGTAAAGGGCGGTGATTTCATTTCTTTATTCACATCATGAGTATTTGGGAGACAGGTGCTCAAGTGCTGTTTGCTAGAGGGGTAACACAGAGCCCCTGCTGTTTATCCCTCCTGCCTTCTGAGCTCTGTGACCTTGATGGCTGGATGATTCACAGAGACACATGGAAAATCTGGAAGGGGGAAAAAAAAGGTCCTGGTACCAGTGAAGCTTCTCGGTCCCTCCTGGTTCCTACCACTCTGCTTGTTTTAGGCACATGTCTTAGTTACTTTTCTATTGCTGTGATATGACACCATGACCAAGGCAACTTATGAAAGAAAGTGTTTCATTTGGGCTTACGGTTTCAGAGGGGCAGAGTCCTTGATGAGGGAGCAAAGGCATGGCGGCAGGAGCAGCTGAGTGTTCATGTCTCCATCTACAAGTGGGAGTCAGTAAGAGGGAGAAAGATACTAGGAATGGCACCCACCCCCCAAAGACTTGCCTCCAGCGACATACCTCCTCCAACAAGGCCATACCTCTTAATTCTTCCCAAACTGTTCTACCAACTTGGGAAAAAGTATTAAAGCATATAACTCTATGGGGGACATTTTCATTCAAACCACCACAGTGGATCTGCAGGTAAGTACAGAGCCTAGTGACAAGCAGAGACTTTTCAGATGAGAGAAAGAAGGCTGTCCATGAGGAAGGCAGGTTTATCTTGGGGTGCTTCCCATGTGAAGAAGATAAGGGAGGCAGAGCCACCCACAGAAAGTCCTGAGTATTTAAGGTACAGGGAAACCTGTTATCTTTCCATTACAGTGATGAAATGCTAACTTATAAGGTAAACAGGCTTATGTAGTGCAGAGTTCTTAGGGCTGAAAGTCACAGTGTTGGGGACTCATGTGATGTCAATGTTCATATCTCAAACAGGAAGCCAGAGAGAGGCTGCGTGGCCCAGACTCAGGCTTTCTCAACAATCGTCTCTAGAGAGTTTTAACCCCAGGCCTTTTTAAGGGCCCAAGGCTCCTACTAGACTAACACTGTTAATGGCCCCCGGCTCTCCCACACCTGGACCCAAGAGGAAATAAAAAAGTGCTCTCTAAACCACAGACAACACCTGGTAGGCTTTGACCACACTGTACATACTAAGGTCCCTCTCTGGGGAAGTGACATGGGGCTGAGAGACTGTGCCCTCTGTGGTTGAGTTAGGATTTGTCTTGAAAATCTTTATCCTTCAAGAAGGAGGAAAATCAAGGAATTTAGCATTCACACACCCTGGGGCTCTCACAAGCATTGTCTACATTGATTAACTCTTACTGCATCCAAAAGACAACATTGTCCCCTCCCCTTTTCTATGGGAAATGTGAGCTCTCAGCATGTTAAATTATGCACTAAAGTTACAAATTGTGGCGCTGAAATTTTAATCTAGCCCCATGCGCCTTCCTTCCCTCCCTGCCTCTCTTGTCTTCCTCCCTCCCTCCCTTTTTTTCTTTCCTTTCTTGGAAAGGGCCTCACGGTTTAGCCCAGGCTAGCCTCAAACCTGCGTTCCTTCTACATCAGTCTCCTAAGTGCTGGGATTACAGGCATGTACTACCAAGCTCAGGCCCCACTCTACTGCGGCCTGGGAGGGCGACGGCATAAAACTGAAGATCAGTATTTGGCCCAGGGACATTGTCATTATGGTGTGGCCCATAGCATCTGTCTTTGTTCCCTGTCACCCAGCCAGTTCCTGATGTCCTATTGAAGAGCCTTGCCTTTCGAAAATGGATGCGCTAATGTACTTACTCTCATCCCAGTTAGGCAGCCTTCATTCTGTGGTAACCAGTGCATCAGGCCACTGTTTTAACCATCCGATCCCTTGAGAGGGTGACTTTTTGCCACATCTCTGCCTGTCCTGCTAGTACCTGAAATGAGATTTCCAAGGACCAGGGCATTGGAGGAGAAGGAAGAAGGGGAGGATATAGGCAGATTTGATCTTAATTAAGTCAATTTGTGTTACTAGTCAAGAAGATTAATCTTTTTCCCAATGTACAATAACATTAATTTTATAAAATCATAGTATTTATCCCAGTGCTGGAATCAAACAACTTTCTCGTTGGAGGTGCACACAGGGTACATTTTAAGCAGCAATGTATTGATGTAGCAATGTATTGATGTAGCAATGTAAATGCTACCCAAAAGGCTAGAAACAATTTAGTGGCTCCTTACAGCTAGGCTGACTGAGGGCAGTTTCTAATAGCTGGCCAGAAAAAAATCCCTTGAATGTTACAGTTCACTGATAAGTTAAAAAAAAAAAAGTACAATCTTCTTCTTCTTCTTCTTCTTCTTCTTCTTCTTCTTCTTCTTCTTCTTCTTCTTCTTCTTCTTCTCTCTCTCTCTCTCTCTCTCTCTCTCTCTCTCTCTCTCTCTCTCTCTCTCTCCCTCCCCCACCTCCTCCTCCCTCCTCCTCTCCCTCCCCCCCTTGACCCCTCTGTGTATGTGTATGTGTTTGAGACAGGGTCCCATGAGGCAGGCTGGCCCCCACAGCTACAGTTGAAGCTGCTCTTGAATTATTGATCCCCTTGCCTTGCCCTCTCCTCCTTGGTGCTTGGATTACAGTCGTGTGCTGTCACACCCACTCATGCAGTCCTGCTTGTTAAGCGAGCACCCTATCCGCAGATCTTCAGCCTGTTTACTTTTTGAAACATAAGTGTCACATAGTGCAGATCAGCTGCAAACACTGTGCAGCAGCCAAAACTGGCCTTGAACTCTGTGTGTACGTGTCCAGGTGTGTGTCATCCAGGGGTTGACTTCGCTTGCTCTCCACCTTATTTAAGGGGACAGGGCTTCTTGGTGAACCCCGAACTTATCAGTTTGGCTAGACTGGCTAACTGGTGAGCCCCAGCTATCTGCTTCTGTCTGTCTCCCAGGCACTGGAACTCTAGGAGCTCACTGCTGCACCAAACTGGATTTTAACGTGTGTGCTGGGGATCTGAACCCAAGTCCTTGGGCTTGCTTGTCAAGGGCTTTACCAACTAAGCCAGCTCTTGAGCTGTTGTTCTAAGCCGTGAACTCTTGAGCCTTCTGCCTTCACCTCCAGGATGCTCAGGTGTATGCTGACACATCAATCTCTGTTGTCCCTTTTAGTACATGATTGCTATATACAGCTTAAGGGGGCAATGACATCTTGGGGCCTGAGAAGATGGCTCAGTGATTAAAAGTGCTTACCTCAAGGCTGATAAGCTGTTTTATCCCCAGACCCCTTATGATGGAAGGAGATGACTGACTCCTGAAGTTGTTCTCTGTCCTGTACATTGTGTGCCCAAGTGCACACATAGATGTACACACTGACACATACACACCCTCTTCTTTGGCTGTGGTTGTGTAGGAAGGTTCACAGCAAGGGGGGAGGCTAGCGTGACATCCTATAGATTGTCTGCTGTGCGTCTTTTCTGCTTACACATCCAAGAAAGAGTGAAGAAGATAATACCCAAGTCAATATGGCAACTCTGGCTATGAAGGGGCATTTCCCCACCACTTTACATGGTAGGTTATTTCTCATTCCCAAAGTGTGTGCTATTTACCCGGTTCATTGTGAATTTCACTTGGCTTTGGGCATTTGATGCTGACCAGTTGTCTCAGTGATCTTATTTTATTTCATTATAGTTTCAGGGTCAGCAGGCTTTCTCTCTAAAGAGCCAGAGAGTAAATGCTTTAGGATTTGAGTCCTTGTGGTCTCCATAGTGACTCCTATAGTTTGTGCTGTTCCTATAGGTACCAAACCAGCGAAGGTGAGCAGGTTCTGTCGCCCTTCAGGTCAGACGTCTGTGTCCTCCTCAGCAGACAGGGACTTTGAGGTTTATGCTTTAAAAGATTGAGAACTGCTCGTGCTTAGACTGAGGGACGAGCTCTTCAGCAGCCGGAGGAGCATAGTCAAGGGCACTGCGGCGAGGAAGGCTTGGTTAAGCATCTGAGGGATGCTGTGATGTGGATGTTGTTATCCCATCTTACGGACTCAAGTTCAGCCTCTGAGCATCCGTCACATCAGGTTGGTTGGAGCACAGATGGCACCCAGAGATTAATAAACGCACAGAAATCTGAATAGAAGAAACATGAATTCCACAATGAAAACCTAATCCAATCCAAACCAAACCAAAAAAAAAAAAAAAAAGGCTTATATGGCTTGTCAGTGACATGTTTGCAATGCTGACTGGATGGAGCCAGAGAGGAAAGGGTCATGCCATGCTTAACTGTCCCAAGCAGACTCCATTTTTAAGGGGATGGTAGTCTGCAAGTTTTACTTTCCAATGATAGCTACATTTTAGAGATAAATTTGGAGCAGGAAAGGCTTTCAGTCTAGATGGCTCTCCTATTTGCTGTTGAAAACAGCGCTTTAATGATGAACATAGTGGCTAACAGCAAAACCAACTAATGTTTACTGGGTTCTTGCTATGGGTGATCTAGCAATTTGAATACTTGTATGGACCATTCACTTAAAGATTTTTTTTTTTCAAGACAGGGTTTCTCTGTGTAGCCTTGGCTGTCCTGGACTCACTTTGTAGACCAGGCTGGCCTTGAACTCACAGTGATCCACCTGCCTCTGCCTCCCAAGTGCTGGGATTACAGGTGTGCACCACTGCGCCGGGCAAAGATTAATTTGTGTGTGTGTGTGTGTGTGTGTGTGTGTGTGTGTGTGTGTGTGTGTGTGTGAGAACACATGCTTGAGGGTGCCCTTTGGCCTCCACTTCCCTGGAGCTGGGGTAACAGGCAGTGGTGAGTCACCCAATATAGGTTCCAGGAACCAAACTTGTGTCCTATGGAAGAGAAGCAAGGACTCTTAACCACTCACTGAGCCCACTCTCCAGCCCCACTCTCCGTACTTAAAATACTGCCTGCCAGGTGCTGACATTTGCATAAATAGCTCAGACTATTCTATGTATATGAACTTATTGCTCACCTTTCCCCACAGTGTATTGTGCCATCACCCAGTGCTCGCTCGCGCTTGCTCACTCTCCCCCTCCCCCGGTCTTGTTCTAAGTTGATGTACACTATGCCACAGAATGAGCACGGGTTTATTTGTATAATTGACACTCTTTAGATTCCTGGCTTGCTTCTGGCTTTTCCTGTTTTAACTCACTCTAGACAAAAATCCCATATAAAACTTTAAATTGAAAATGTCTTTTTTTTTTTAAACAGATATATTTATTATGTATACAGTAGTCAGCCTACGCATACACATGCAGGCCAGAAGAGGGCATCAGATCACATGATAGACGGTTGTGAGCCACCATGTCATTGCTGGGAACTGAACTCAGGACCTCTGGAAGAGTAGTCAGTGTTCTTAACCTTTGAGCTATCTCTCCAGCCCTAAAACTTGAAAATGTTTTACACTCATTATAAATACTATTCTAGATGTCTGAGATGCTGGATGTAAAACATTCACTCACGTAAAGCAACTTACACCCAATTAAAGTACATAATAAGCTATCGCACAAAAATAGAGTATAAGAAATATTTCCTGGAGATTGTCTTTGTCACGAGGTTTTTAATGTTTCAGAGTTTTAGTTTTCTTCTCCATAGAGAACAGGTAATAACACCTTCATTGGGGCGATATGAAACTTTCTTCTGTTTTGTTTTGTTTTGGTTTTGGTTTTCCGAGACAGGGATTCTCTGTGTAGTTGTGTCTGTCCTGGACTCACTTTGTAGACCAGGCTGGCCTTGAACTCACAGTGATCCACCTGCCTCTGCCTCCCGAGAGCTGGGATTAAAGGCTTGTGCCACCACGCCTGGCTTCTGTTTTGTTTTGTTGGTTTTTCAAGACAGGGTTTCTCTGTGTAGCCCTGGACTTGCTTTGTAGATCAGGCTGGCCTCGAACTCGCAGCGATCTGCCTGCCTCTGCCTCCTGAGTGCTGGGATTAAAAGTGTGCGCCATGATGGCCGGCTTGATATGAAACTTCCACAAAGGAGCAGTGCTTATGAAATTCTTAGTCCAGGGGCTGGTGCACAGTTACCAGTAAATAATGGTGGGTTGCTGCTGCGCACAGTGCCATGTACATGGCAGCGTGACACTTAGGTAAATAATGTCAAGCTGTATGTCCTCAAGTAACCCAAGGAATTTGTGTAAATATTTTCCCAATATAAATATAACTCAGGGTATCCTTGTTCCCAGTGTAGAGTTACTTTATGCAACAGCATACCCACAAACCAATTCTAGGTCCGGAGAATGGCTGGTGGTAGGAGCACAGGAGATCGAAGGAGTGTTTGTTCCTTGAAACAAACTGATTAAAGGCTTGAAGTATTAGCGTTCAAAGGAAACAACTCTGTTAAGGCAGCAGTGTTCCAGATCTGCCAATAGTCTTAAGTAGGAAATACAATTCCATTAATATATATTAATATACTGCAGATACATGTGTGCTTCTTGGTATTATAAGGGTTTTTTTTTTTTTTTTAAAAAAACCGGAAAGTACTTATTCTTAGTTTATGAATAATCTTTGATACTGTTTAGCCCATTTCATTTTTACTTTAACACTGAGCGTGACCCCACTAAATTTATTACACGTGGTAGAGATGTGCAACTTGAAATATGACTTTTAAGGGTTGTGTGGCCTTCTAGAAAGAAAAGAAGGGTTGAGAGAGATTGAGTCATATAGTTATATATTTTTTTCTTTGTGTGTATTACATGTGGGTATTTTGTTACATGTGGGTACATGTGTGTATGCAGGTACACATGAGGGGACCAGACGTGACAATGGGTGCCCTCCTCATGTCCTCATGCTCTTTGTGTAACAAGTACTTATAAACCGCCCCTCCCCCCTCCTCCTTTCTCCCTCAACCCTTATCCCACACGTAACCAATGTTTTTTGTTCTTAGGGCATAGCAGGTTAAACTTTTAGATCATTATTCCTGAATAATTCGCATTGTCAGTGGGATGGTGTTCTGTAAAAGGGGTGTTATGACAAGGATGCAGCAAGACACAGCCCGGCACAGGGAAAGTCACGGTTCACTCTTGTTTCCTCCTTTTCCCTCCAGGTAGTTCCAACCTATCAGCAGAATGAACACAGAAAGGGACTCTGAAACAACATTTGATGAGGATTCTCAGCCCAACGATGAGGTGGTACCCTACAGTGATGATGAGACTGAGGACGAGCTGGAAGACCAGGGCCCTGCAGTGGAACCGGAACAGAATCAGATCAACAGAGAAGCCGAGAGCAAGCGGGAGACATTCCGAAAAGGTGCCCGGGTGACAGTGTACCGTGCGCGTGGACGCTTGATGGGTCGTGGGAAATGTGCCACGGTTGACTGGCCCACTTCACATGGTCTGGGAGGGTCTCATCCTTCTTTGATGTCCCCCAAGGGTGGCACTGAGCGAGTGTCTACCATCGCCAATGTGGCAAGTGTGGGAGAACATAGCTGACAAGTTCTGTCAAGCATTACAAGGTTTGGTTAGTGCGCATATACTTTATGAACGGCATTGTGTGTGAAAGAATCACCTTGCTACTGCACTCAGGAATCTTAAAAAGTATACATGCCAATCATAATAATAAATAACTATTTATTTAAATGATTTGCATTGCTAAATAGTCAGCATAAGAGACTAATGTGGATCCATTAAGAATTTATACCTGAGGCCTGAGTGGGTAGGAGCCTTTGCTGTATAAGCAGGACCTTTGTTAAAAACAAACAAACAAACAAAAAAACAAAGGCCCCGCAGGTAGTGGTGCACACCTTTAATCCCAGCACTCAGGAGGCAGAGGCAGGCGAATTGCTATGAGTTCAAGGGCAGCCTGGTCTATAAAGTGAGTCCAGGACAGCCAAGGATACACAGAGAAACCCTGTCTTGAAAAACCAAGAAAACAAAAACAAAAACAAAAAAACTGGGTGTGTCCATTCAAGTGCCTGTAACCCTAGTTCAGTGTTAGCCAGAGGAGCTGTGGGGCTTGCTGGCTGCTAGCTTAGCTCCAGGTTCAGTAAGAGACTTGGTCTCAGGGAAATAAGGCAGAGTGATAGAACAAGACACCTGATATCTTCCTCTGGCCTCTCTCTGCACACATGCGAGCACACACCTGCACATACATTTGATCATACACCATATACTTATGTGTCTATGTGGGTTGGCTCATGTGCCCACAAATAGATTAGCAAGAGCAATTCCACCTGCAGTTTTTACATTGTGCTGAAATGAATGTGCTTTGGCGAACATTCAACCTGTGGGTACCATTCTTTGAAATGTCTCTTTTCTCTGCTCCTTGGAGGTCAGGGTATCACACAGTGAGGGCAGTTTCCCAAAGAACTCTCACAGGCAAAGACTCTTCAGGGGAGTGACATTGGCACATCTCCTCGACTGTACATTTCGGGGATGAGGACATAACTCCAAGCTCCCTGTTATCCTCTTCAACTTGTTCTTTCTAGTGCTTCCTGGTACTTTGGGAACCTTGGAGTCTACACCTTTTGTTGAGTCATTAGTGAATATAAAATAGGTTTGGCCCTCGAGAAAGAACTTTTGTTGATTATGTTTGCATGTTTGTCTTTAAAATGTTTTATTACTTCTTTGAGAATTTTATACAATGCATTTTAATTATATTTACCCTCAATTCCTTCCTTTAATTCCTGCCATATCTGCCCCCACTTCTCTACTCCCTCAGTTTTGTTTCTTTTAGTTTAATAACCCAATGACTCCAACTTGTACTACTGGGCATGGGAATCATCTACTGGAGCGTGCTCAATCAATCTACAAGGAATCACACCCTTAAAGAAAACTGAGTCTCCCACCACCCACCCACCCAGCCAGAAGCCATCAGCCTTTTGTAGCTCCTCAGTAAGGCCCAGAGCTCATAAACCCATTCCCACTCCTTGCTTGAAATTTGACTGGTTTGATCCTGTGCCAGCAGCCATAGCTTCTGGGAGTCCATGAGCTTCTTGGTCCTGTCATGTCTAGAAGACGCTTTTTGCTCTGGTCCTCTTGAACCTCTGGCTTTTACAATCTTTCGGCCGCTTCTTCCTTGATGATCCCTGAGTTTGGAGAGGAAGGTGATATAGATGTCCCATTTGTGGCTGGGCACTCCTTTCTGCATTTTGACCACTTGTGAATTTCTGTACTAACTGCCATCCATTACATCAAGGAACTTCTGTAATGAACTGAGAGAGCTACTACACGAAACTATAGGTAAAGAGGTGAAGACTTAGAAAACAATTTCCTTACTATTTCCATTCAACAAAATGATAATAGTAAGATCATTCCTGTGCCCTGTAAACTCCTCAACCATTGGTTCTCGGCCTGTTTCATAGTACCAGACACATGTTTCCATCTGTGGAGTGGGGCCTTAAAATTGAGCAGAGAGTGGTTTGTAGCCAGGTTTTTTGGCTACTTTATTGGGTTCTTTTTCCCACTTCCCTACATCACCCTATCCCTCCCAACACCCCCCCTCGACACTAAAAGAGAAAGAAAGTTAGAGGGGAAAGAGGGTGTTGATATCAGTGACTACTTCCTGCTGATTAGGGGCATTAAGTTTCTTGGGGCGAGTGATCAGTATATCTCCACCCAGCAATCCAGCAAACAGCACCAGCAACAAACAGCAGCTGCAGCAGCAGGCAGAGAAGAGTGGAGCAGAGAGAGGGGAATGCTGCCCTCAGGGCTTTCACATTTCATACCCTCTGAAGAGTTCCCAGAATTTCCAAATGTAAACTATTTACAGCTAGGCAAATCATAGTCAGCTGCTGTGCAGCCTGAAGCAGCCCCATATCCCACACCTGGGATTAAAACAAAAACACATTCCTATAACATTTCAGTGTGCGTGTGTGTGTTTTGTTTGTTTTGTTTTGAGACAGGGTTTCTCTGTGTAGCCTTGGCTGTCCTGGATTCACTTTGTAGACCAGGCTGGCCTTGAACTCACAGAGATCCTCCTGCCTCTCTACTGTACTGGATGGTTACTGGCACAACATTTGCACCACTATTACACCCCTGGTCATGTCTTGCTAGTCTGACTGTTACTGCAATTTATAGAATTTCACGGCTGAGTAAGAGTTTAATGGCGCTCCCTACCCAGCAGTCTTCAGAGCACCTTCCAGGATAAAGAGAGATAGCCATCGGGAAGGAAACTCCCTGTTCAGTTCCAACCTGATTTCTCCATGTCCTGTGAGTCATGTGTGTGTGTGTGTGTGTGTGTGTGTGTGTGTGTGTGTGTTATCAGAAGGAATTTTTTTTAATGGGTCTCTACTTGCCACGAGGGCCCAGTCTGCAGCAGCTTATGCCTCTTGCCTGAATCAGGCTAGCTTCAGAAATAGAGGCCAGATGAGGAGCTTTTCCTATAAGAAGACAAACAGGAAACATTTTAGACTTTGCCGGCCACATAGTCCTTGTCATAACCGCTCTACTGCACCAGCAAGTGTCTGTGGACAGTGGTCACTTGGGCAGCAGAATGTGGCTCACTTTTGTCCCTATACTTCCCCCCTTGGATCTGCTGCTCGTCTCACCCTGGCAAGCAAATGTGACCTTCCCTGTCTGTCCCTTGTCTGCTCCTGAGACAACTGAGTCTCCAGGCTTGTCTGGGATTCAGGTTAATTTTTCTCACTAGCGGACCTGGATTCTAGCAGGGGGAACAGTTTTTCATTGCTGAGTGTGACTCACTGTGATTTGCAGCCCTCCACATGGCCTCCCCAGCTTAGTATAAGAACCACTGTTTCCCTTGAAGTCTTGCCTCCCCGTCTTTTACCCTCAAGGTTTTCCACACGCCTCTGTTTTCTTCCCTGCCACTCTCTGCCCAATACTTGACTTTTTTTTTTTTTTTTTGTGGTCTGCACCTAGTTAAGCCTCCTCCTACTCCTGAACAACTTTTTTCCTGTAGAAAGTGACAAGTGCCAGGGGTAGGGGCACATATCTGTAGTCCCAGAACTCAGGAGGCTAGTGTAGAAAGATCACGGGGTTAAAGCCAGTCAGTCCCAGGTCACCCTTGGCTGCATGCCAAGATCCTGTGTCAAAAAGGATCAAAGAAAGTAAAGGGGTGGGCCCATAATCCCACTTCTATAATGATATTTCTTTCTAATTCTAGTCAGATTGGATCACTCTCCAGCCCTAACTCCCCCACCCTGGTGGGTTACAGTCTTATTGTGTCTGTCTGTCTGTCCGTCCGCCTATCTGTGTCTGTGTCTACAAAAGGATTTTAAGAGGCCCCATCCCACCACCGCTTCCGAGACCCCGGGTTATCTGCCCACCAGCTTTCCTGTCACTCAAATGGGTTAGATCTGTGGCTTCTCCCGTCATCACCTTAACACTCTTGAGCACTTATGGGCTCTCTGCCCAAAATAGAACACATGAAACTCAGAATCTTTGAGTAAGATTAAAATGAAATCATATTGATCAGAACAGGAAGGTGGCCTCTTGTTCCAACAGGTCCAAACTGGTACTGGTGGAATGGGGACAAAGCTGAAGTAGCCTGACAGCAAGTTAACTGGGAGTTCTAGCTGATTGCCTGGGGTGAATTTAAAAAACAAAACAAAACATGCTTCTTCCTCATTCCTTCCTCTAAGGCCCAACCTGGCATCATAATCTCGGAATCTCTGCAGTGTGTAGATATCTTGGGAGTTGGCAGGAGTCTGTATCTGTAGGGTGAAGGTCAAATTTTGCAGTTTGTGCCTGGGGCCACACAGTCAGATAAATGGTCCAATGAAGGGACTGGGGTTGGGTGCCCACAGAAATGTTGGAAAAGCACATCATAGGTACAAACATGTCTTCTGTTTTTTTCCAATTCAGCCTGGACTTTGTGGTGGTCAGGGGCCCTTGCTGACCATTTGATGACGGGTAATCTTATTCATAGATTTGTTTTGCTTGTTCTGTGGCCACTGATGGAGCTTGGCCTTCTAAAAATATAAGTTGGTTTGACACTGTGTGTGTGTGTGTGTGTGTGTGTGTGTGTGTGTGTGTGTGTGTGTGTGAATGTACATGTGTGAGTGTGTACGCATGTGATGTATATGCATGTCATAGCACACATGTGGAGGTCAGAGAACATTCTGGTAGTCAGCTCTCTCATCCCACATAGGTCTCGGGGATTGGATTCAGGTGGTCAGGCTTTGTGGCAGGTGCCGCCTTTATCCACTTGTTCTTGTTTCATTCGTCTGGTTTATAGTCCTAGGGGGAATTTATTGGTTCTCATTTTTTAAAACGTCTGTCAAATGACTTTGCCTATCAATTTTTAAGCACAGAAGGACATTTAGTAGGTGCCAGGCCTCTGTGTTGCTATTTCTTTGCTGCCCTGCAGCTCTACTCTGCAACTGACCATCTCCCTTTCTCCGGTCTGCTTCCCTATTTTTTTATTTTATTTTATTTTATTTTTAGTTCTTTCTAGGTCATCTTCTCAGTCATATTAATGTAACTCTGACCTATCTTGGCTGTGGTGGTTTTGTTTTTAAACTGCTGTCCGTCTTCCTTAATATTGAACGTCATGGATTCTTGGCTACAAACAGTTTAGCTCTTAAGGATGCAAGAGTAAAGCTATGACCCACCCTGGAGGCAGTGACACCACAGCCTAGCTGTGATGCAGCCACAGTTATTTCTTGGATGACATCATTGTCACGCAGTTTGTTTTCTTATTTTAAATCAGGAGAATGCTCCCAGCCAGCTAAGCTTTCTTGTTAAACTCATGTTAAACAAGAGTTTTAAGAGACCCATTGAAAGTTCCTTTCCTTTGAAGAGCCATTCCTGTGTGCTGTTTAAAAAAAAAAAAAAAAATGGAGAACAAGTGCTAGCATGCTGCTAGAATGTGCCAGGAGAGATAAGCTCACGGTATTCACTGAGGTAGCCTTGCTCTTGTTTGCCTTGAGCAAGGGTAGACAGCAACCAGGGGATGCTTGCTAGTGAATGCATGAGGACAGGGGCTTTGGAGGACCCCAGGCACGGTTGCCCCTGACGCTGGAAACATGGAAATCTCATTCCAACTCCTTGGGTAATAATTCTTTACCTTCTGGAAGTGCCTTGGAAAGAAGCGTCTTCTGGAGAGACTTTCTGGGCTGATGCAAACTTGGGCTTTTCTGAGCCTAGGAATGGGGTGTGAACACTGCCTCCCACCTCCTTCACAGCTGGCTTATCTGGTAAGTCCTGTCTTGCCTTCCAGCCCCTGCTGGCTTCCCCATCTACACGAAGCTTCTATGCCCCTGGAGCCACATTCTAACCTAAACTCCACCTTCTGCACGGCATGCTCCAGTTTAGAGTTCTCATGGCCAAGGCTTCTACAAACCACTATCAACTATCTCATGCTCCCATCCCACTGGGTTCTTCCCCTCTGTGGGCTCCCTGCCTCCACAGATAATGCTTGCTTAAAGGTCACCAGGCACCCGACCACCAAGCCCACTGACCTTTGTATCAACCATTGCCTTCCCACCTCTGCTTCCTCTGGTGCCAGAGTTTCTAACATCCCCCCTCAGAAAACCCTTGGCTCCCTCCTTCCGTCTCCACCCCACCCCCTTTTCCATTCTTTGCATGCCCTTGTTTATGTCTGCAAACTACCCTGTGACGAACTCAGCCTTTAGACCCACATCATAGGCCAAGTTCAGCAGGTTAATGTATTTGCACCAAGTCTGATCCCCAAAACCCATTTGCTGGAAGGAGAAAACGGACTCCCTCAAGTTGTCTGCGTGCGCACACACACACATACACACATCCATACACACACACACATACACACATCCATACACACACACACATTTTTAAAAAATATAAATTAAAAATGCTCATGTACTAGCCCAAATGCATGTCGAGAAGGCCAAGTGTGTGGTGGATTCTGAGAGGGAAGACCTCAGGCGCACGCTGTGTAGCTGTAAGTCCTGCCTTCACTATTTTCTCACTGTCTGGCTTTAAGGAAAAAGACCCTGCTTCCCTGTGCTTCGGGGTCCTTATTTGTGAAATGGGACTGATATCAGGGCATGTTTTAGGGTGATTATGAAAATTAAATCAGAAACGGGTGTGAAGGACTTTAATGAATATCAGCTGTTGTCACCTCCCACTTGGAAGTTCTTTCCTAGTCTCTCTTCAAGTCCTAACTGCCTTCCCCTCACCCTCAGCTCCTGCCTCATTTTTCTATTAGCAGATCTTCATCTTGACCCCTTCTTTTTTCCCCTTGGGGCATTTGCATTTCTGGGCTCCCAGACCGAAACTGCAGGGTCATTTATTAACAGAGTCCTCCCACCCAAATCCATGAGCAAGGGAGGGATAGATAGCTGGATGAATTCCAGCATTCCCGGGGATCAGTTCCTCGTATTGGCAATGGGTTGTTTTAATCTGGGATCTTCTCTGCCTCTGCTACCCCAAGGCTTTTGCTTTCATACAGCCTTCCGTGAGGAAGCCACCAGCACACACACACACACACACACACACACACACACACACGCGCGCGCGCGCGCGCGCGCGCGCGCGAGCTCGCGCAAGGATAACACTAAAGCTTTCAGTGAGACTGAAAAGGTCACTTAGGTGGTGACTTGTGTTTTGATCTGTAGCAGGGAATCTGTTCCTGTTGTATCCCGGGGGCATCCTTCTGATACTGGCCTGTCATCTGAAAGATGAAGGGTTGATGAGGCAAGAAGAGCACTCCCATGAAGATCACAGACAGAGACTGTGGCAGGAGGGAGCGTCCTGATGACGGCACATTGGGGAACTGAAAACAAGCCTCTGGTGCCACAGGAAAAAATACACACGCACACACCCTTCTCTTTTTGGCAGCTACCCTGGGGCAGTTTAACAATTGGCATGACCGGTTGGAGATCATCTATGTCCTAGTCAATCAAGGGATGTTGTTGTAGCCTGGGGTGCCATCTTCCTATTCAGAGCTAGTTCTAGATTTCCCAGGCCCTGAGCTGGCACGTGAAAAGAAGGTGTCTGTGGGTATGTCAGGGTACATCAGCACAGGGACCAAATCGAGCTGTGTCAGAGAAAAGTCTGTGTACCAAAGGCTTCTTGGAGATGAGTTCACCTGACTGAGGCAGGTGACTGGTTCCCAACATGCCCCAGAATGAGGCAGCAGAGACTGCCAGTGAGTGAAGAGGAGCTCAGAGGAGCTAGGGTTCTTGGTACTGAACGGAACCCTTGAAGCTTGAGTGATGGGCATCGGGGGTCCGGCAGCTGTGCTTAATTACTGTAAATGCTATCCTGAAGGTCTTGGGAGCTTCTCAGGGTGAAAATAATAGCACAAGATAAACAGTAGCCCCCCCCCCTCATGGCTGCCTCTCTGTGGCCATGCCCTTCCCTCTTCCTTCTGCTCTTATCACAGAGAAATATTGTACTGTACACAGAATCCTCGCCAGCCGGTTCTCCTGTCCCTTGGTGTGGCTTGGTCATCTCTTCCTTCCTGGATGATCAGGTTACCCACAGCTGGCAGCTTCGTTCATTACTTTGTAGCCAGCCACTTGACTGGCTGGTTTGTTCTCTGTGTTCAAAAACATGAAACTATAGGCCAGGCGTGGTGGCAAACACCGTTAGTCCTAGCACTCAGGAGACAGAGGGGGAAGGATCTCAGTAAGTTCAAAGCCAGCCTGGTGTACACAGCGAGCTCCAGGCCAGCATACAAAGTGAGATCCCTCTCAAAAAATAATAGCAATTGACTGTGTGTGCATGCGTGCATGCGTGCGTGTGTGTCAGATCTTCAAGTCACAGACAGCTGTGAGCTGCCATGTGGGTGCCGGGAATTGAACCTGGGTTCTCTGGAAGAGTAGCCAGTGCTCTTAACCACTGTGCCACCTCTCTATCCCTTGACTGTGTTTCTTTAAAACTTTCTTCTGACTTGGAACTTTGTTCTGATTCTTTTCAAGACCAAAATGGCCATTAGCAGACAGTATTTGGGTGGGCAGTATTTAGGGTGACTATTTAATATTCAATAGTTACGCAATGTTTAAGGTGGAGTGTTTACTAGTGAGTGGAAGATATGTCTCTGCTCTTGGCAGAATTTAAGCTGGATATAACATTCGTGAACTCAGTACAGCCGGACACTTGCTGACAAGGACACCTGCATGAAAGATTTATAACTGGAGATGTGGGAGTGTAGAGGACCTATTAATCAATTTGTATTCATATCTCAAATACAGTTAAATCCGGCCCACTGAAACACGGAGATCTGAGGAGACGATGCACTAAATCAGACACTTTTTCTTTCTTTCTTTTTCTTTCTTTCTTTTTTTTTTTTTCACACATTCACAAGTGGAAATTTCGTGTTGTCTGCTTGACTTTCCTTTTCTCATCATAGGGAAGCCAACACGGCTGGCTAATCTGTCTCTCTTTTAAGGCCAAGACAAGAACCTTCCTCCTCTGGCACTCCTGCCCTCAGCAGCAGCACGTCTGTGCCTCTAGCTGACTGTGTCTGCTGTCCTTACCAGCCGTTCCCATTTACAGGTCTCATAGATGTTTTCAGTTCAGCACAACCCCTCAACTAGGTCCCTCTCCCCACACTCAATCAGGCAGGTTCGTTTCTTTAAAAAAAAAAAGTCTTTGTGTGTGTCTGTGTTTGTGTGTTTATAAGTCAGAGGACAGCTTGTGAGGGTTGGTTTTCTCCTTCTACCTGTGGGCCCTGGGATAGAACTCAGGCCATCAGATTAGGACTTTTACCTGCTGAGACATCGCACTGGCCCCAGGTCTGTCTAACCCTTGGACACTGTCACCTCCCATTCAGTTACTAACCATGCCTGGACCTGCTCCGCTTCTGGAATCTTACAGGATCAGGACAATGTGGCCATAGACGACATCAATACCAAAGCTCATGCTCTAAATCTGCACAATCTAGCTGTTTTTTTTAAAACACACACACACACACACACACACACACACACACACAGAGAGAGAATCACACACATGCAGACAGACACACATACACATATACACACAGAACACACAGACGTACAGGCAGACACGTACACAGACACACAGACCTACACACAGACACACATACATACACACAGAGACATACGACACAAATTCAGACACAGACACATGCACACACAGAGAGAAAGAGAGAGAGAGAGAGCGAGAGAGAGAGAGAGAGAGAGAGAGAGAGAGAGAGAGAGAGAGAGAGAGAGAGAGAGAGGAGAACTACATAATGCTTTAATATTTAAGTGTAGGGTTTTGTGTTGAGAGACTTTCCACCTTTCCAAGGCTGTGTGCTGGCTGGGCCTGTGAGTCTAGTTTGTCTTGGGTTACTTCCCCCTTCCCCCCTCCCCCATTTTTATTTTTAATTCTTCTTGGTTTCATTGCAGGAAAGAGCAAGATAGCTCTTGAAGCTGTTTCCTCTCTGTTTCTAAGACCATAGCTCTGCTTGGGCCTTGTTCACGCTTCCTTTAATGACGGCCCTGGTCTTCTCCCACTTGTCTTGTTCCTTTCAAATATATCCTGATGTAAAGTTCCATTGGACCATGTTGGTGTTCCCTCTAAAACCCTCTGATGATGTGTTGCCATGGGGTCCCAGGCCCCACCACCTTCGGGGTCCTAGCTGCCTGTCTTTTCCTCCTGGGAGCCACTCTGTGGTCCTGCAGTACCCAGCCTTTCACATGTGAGCCAGGCTGTTCAGCTTTGTGTTCTTGCTAATAACATCCTGTTTCCATGAAATGCCCCATGGACCTTTCTCCGCTTCCTTTACCGGCATGTTTATGAGCTTCTAAGAATCATGCAAGCCTGGACCATTGCCTCATGTAGTCCAGAGGCTAAGATGGAACAGTGATAAACTCAAAATCAGCCTGGCCAATGTGGGGGGGGGGGGTGGCCAGGGGGATGGCCCTGTGCACTGTGTATCCAGATGCTGATTTCTGGGTCCTAAGATCTGGGTTCAGTCTGCATGTGCGCATTGCCATTTCTATGAAGAATCTCCTGCCTCACTGTTGTGTAGAAATTGTTCTCCATCATCTCTGACTGGTTAATAAAGAAGCGGATCGGCCTATAGCTGATCAGAGAAGGCAGGAGGCGGGACCAGAGAAGAAGGAAGAAGGGGCAGAGGGAAGGAGGTCGCCATGAGCACAGACCAGTCAGATAGAGCAGAAACAGCCAAGGCAAGACTAAGATGGCAAGTAACATGGGGCTAGGAACTACTATAGACAGGTTAGACTAGATCAATGTCATGCTTTAAAGCTTATTAATAAATCTAATAGGTCTCCATGTCATTATTTGGGAGATAATAGAAAAAATGTTTATATTATTTTACAAGACTCTCCCACCTCAGAAGACAAAAGCAAAACCGGAAACACAATAGTCAATACAAGGAGCGTCTATTCCAAACATGTTTCCACCAGATCCTGGCTGGACTAGACTTCCCACACCACCAAGTATCCACCATTACATTTAGTACATGGCCATCTCATTGTCTGGGTATTTAGGCATCTCTGTGTTCCCTGCACTGGCTGGATAGTTGGGTTTGTGGAGGTCGAGGTTAAGCTTGATCTACAGAGGTCTCACTCCATATCCACACTTGCTAACTAGATGGTAGTCCTAGCTGAACTTAAACCTGCAGCCATCCCTCTGCCTTTGGTTATGCCTCTGCCGCTTGAGTTCTGGGATTATAAGCCAACACACGGGGTGCACATCTGGCTTTGGTGTCATTCTTTTCATGTATTTTACAATTCTAAAAACCACAGAGAACACAAATGCCCTGCCAAATAGTTATTTCATGAACATGTGGAACTGTCTCTATATCAAGCATGAGCATATGGCTGATAGCCTGGAGAATTTTAATTTCTTTAATTGTGTGCTCAAAGCAAACCTCCATCCTTCTTTTCTTTAAAGCATTTTTATTAAATTATCAAATTACTTATTTGTTTGTTTGTATTTGGTGTGTGTGTGTGTAGGCGTGTGAGTGCATGTGTGCCATGGCTCATGTGTGATGATCAGAGGACAATGTGTAGGAGTCAGTTCTCTTCTTCCAACATGTGGGCCTGGGGATCAAACTCAGGTGGTCATGCTTGGCAGCAGGCATCTTTGTCCTCTGAGCCATCGTCTGGCCCCACCCTTATTTTCATAGCCACAACCTCTTTTCTTTTCTTTATTTTTTTTGCTATCTGAACCCATGTCTTTCGATAGTGTAACTTAGCTCTGTATGCTTTTGAACTTTATGCTTATCAGTGTAGAGCTATAAAATGTGTATTCTTATTCAAAAGTATTTTAAGGCATATTTATACTTATTTCCATGGCTACACAAGTTGAAAGAATAGAACCATAAGCATATTTTTAATGATAATATATGCAAATGAATCTAATTTGCATGGGTAGAGAGTGAAAATAAACTCTCCCTTCCCTGGCTCTTCCTCAGCTGTGAATCATCCTTTTCTGAAAAGAAACTTGCTCTTCCTAGTTTCTCATAGTTCCTTCTAGAGGTATGTAGTGCGCATATGGATATGTACAAACCGTTACATACCTTTTGCTTTGTGTAGCCAGGGATATGTGTGAGCGTTCAGCCACACCATGTATTGCTTCTGTGCACCTGGTAGCTGAAAGCATACAGTAGCAGATGCTGTCTGCCTTTGTCAGTTGTCAGTTGGCCATGTGATGGGGAAAATTTCCCTGCCATCCATGTAGAGCCACCTCATTTGTTTTGTTTTGCTTCTTTTCTCTCAACTTAGGCTTTCATTTTGTGAATGTTTAACCAACTGCTCCTGGGAGGCGTTTAGCTTATTCCTAATCTTTGGAAAACCTGACTGTGTTGAGAAGTTCTGCACCACGCATCGCTCCCCCACAGAGCAGCACATACATGGAGGGTTAGTCTTAGAAGTCAGCACCCATGACGGTGCAACTTTTGAGACAAGGTCAGTCAAATTGCTCTCCACAGAGGCTGTCCAGAGGACCCAGTCCTTTACTTTTTAACTCAGAGTGCCATGAGATTCTTTACACTTTGCCAGAATTTTGGCATTATAAAATTTTAAAAATGCTACTTCTATGAACACTGCATTTTTCCTTGATGATGTTCAGTATCTTCTCTGTGAAAGAACTGTTTACGTTTTGTGTCTGTGTGACTTACCTGCCTGTGTCCTGTACCCATGTCTCTCTGGGGTGATTTGGCTCCTCCTCTTTGGTGGCTTTGTAAATGAGAATTCAAAACAGTAAAGGGGATGGGGACTCAGCCATGCTGACTTCCTTGGCCAGATGGCACTGATCAAAGCACTTGGCATCTGTGAGAATGCTCCGGACATCAGGTAGCTGTGCTTAGATGCATCAGTGACAAGCATTTAGCAGAGTGTGGAGTGACACTGATCCACATGCAGCTGCTATGACATGCATCCCAGACAGGTGCCTTGTTGGTTTGTAGCCACAACTCTGGTTGATTATCTGTCTAGCATCCAACTACAGGACTATATGTTAAAGATCTATTTTTGAGGTTGTTTCTCATAAATTTATAATTTCTTCTCTTTATTTTGTCAATATTCCTATTCTAGAAAATGGGACAAGGTGTTTTCTTTGATTGCAAATTATTATTTTGGTGTAAATATACAATTTGGTATAATAAAAATGTGTCCAAAAGGTAAACACCCTAAGTGCTAAAGGCATGCATGTTAACACAGCATTTCAACCCACATTAATAAATGTTCTCTGAGTTTTTCAAATTTTTTATATGTATGAGCATATGGACTTACATGTATGTATGTGTGCCATGTTCATTCAGTGCCTACAAAGTGAGAAGAGGTCATCAGATCACCTAGAACTGTAGTTACAGATGCCTGTAAGTCACCTGGGGGTACTAGAGACCAAACTCAGGCCCTTGCAGGAACAAGCATTTTTTCCCCCCTCCAAGACAGGATTTCTCTGTATAGCCTTGGCTGTCCTGGACTCTTTTTGTAGACTAGACTGGCCTTACTCACAGCAATCTACCTGACTCTGTCTCTCTAGTGCTGGCATTAAATGCTTTCCTCCCCTTCAAATCCCCTGGAACTGGAGTTAGAAACAGAGCCATGTGGATGCTGAGAATTGAATCTGGATCCTTGGGAAGAACAGCCAGTACTCCTAACTGCTAAGCCATCTCTCCAGTCCCTCAACAAATGCTTTTAATCTCTGAGAACTTCTCTGATTACTATAATTTTTTAAAATTCTTATTGTCACATTAATTTTGCAAAAGCTAGCATTGAATTAAAAAGTTGATTTATTCATTAAGGGTATTGGAATAGAGATATTTTAAGGGTTTTCTGTAAGTAGATTTGACTGTAGATTACCATCTACATATCTTTTTATGGTCTTTGGTTGTAATACCATTCAAATCTCCAAAGATGAAGAGACAGCAATTGCTTGTGCATACAGGCCAAACAAGAGCCTTGACTATATAGGCAGCTGAGGGATTCTTGTGGCTGAACCTCAGATACAGACACACGGGACACTTTCTCCAGGCCCCTCAAGCTATCATACACATAAAATAAAGAGACCAGATGCATCTCTGGCATGCCTCACTGCGTGTACATGGAGTAAGACGTTGCCCTTTGCTTAAGGCATACAAATGAAAACAGACTACAGAGGGTACAAGTGATAGGACTAAGTTCCTGACCTGGCTGTCAAGGCCTTCATTATAGAAGGGGATTCAGGCTGGAACTGGCACTCTATAGGACAGCAGGAAACTTCATTATGCTCAGCTTACTCACAGAATGGCTTATTCTTTCCTCCTAGGCTTGTCTGCTGCTGTTTCATTGTTGGTTTTTTATTTTGCTTACTTGGGATTTTGTTGCTGTATGGTTTAGTTTTCTTTGGGTTTCGGTTTTTTGAGACAGGATTACTCTGTGTAGCCTGGCTGTCCTGGAACTCACTCTGGATACCAGGCTAGTCTCGAACTCACAGAGCTCTACCTGCCTCTGCCTCCTGGGTGCTAGGATTAAAAGCAGGCTCTACCACTGCATTGCTGTTTTTGTTTTTAAAACAGGGTATCACTGTATAGCCCAGGCTAGCTGGCCTATAGCTTGTTTTTTTTTTTTTTTTTTAATTTTTAAAGATTTATCTATTTTATTTCATGCCTATGGTTGTGCGAGTATGTATGCATGGCATATATATGCCTGGTGCCCACAGAGGTCAGAGGGTGACTTTGGGTTCCCTGGAATTAAAGTTATGCATGGTTGTGAACACTTACGTGACTTCGGGAACCAAACTCAGGTCCTTTGCAAGAGCATCCAGTGCTCTTAACTGCTGAGCCATCCCTCCAGCCCCTAGCTGGTAACTTTTGCTCTTCTTGCTCCAGGGTCCCTGGTAACTGCTGCAGCTACAGGCATGCCCCACCCCGTACAAAGCTCCTCCTGAGTGTTTCTGAGTTTCAGTCCTTCACACTGACCATTTCTTTCTTCTCTGGGAATCCTGTCCAGTTTTCTTCCCTTCCTGAAATGTAGTACAGTATGCTCAGCAGTGCTTTGGCATGCCAGTGCATGGGCTGTGTCACATCATCACTGACCTCAGATAAAACCTTAAAAGCTCATGTCGCTGGATGTGGTCCATAGCACCATAGCCCAGCACTCAGGGGATTGAGTCGGGAAGATAAGGAGCTCCTAGCCAGCTTGGCTATGTAGTGAGACCTGCCCCGCCCACCCCCCATCTTAAAGAATAAAATAATAGGGGCTGGAGAGATGGCTCAACAGTTTAGAGCACTCTCTGCTCTTGCAGGGATCCCTGGTTCGAGCTCCAACATCCACATGGCAGTTTCCAACTGTCAGTAACTCCAGTTCCAGGACGTCCAATGGGCCCTGCTAGCCGCTGTGGGGACCAGGCATGCATGTGGTGCACACACACACATCTAGACAAACACCAATACACATATAATAAAAAGAAGTAATAGATCTTTAAAAAAAATAATGAAAGTCAGATACATTTGCCAACTGTCACAAAATAGAAAGGAGTCCAGATTCTCCTAAGAGGTGTCTTTTTAAAGCTAGTTTCCCCTTAGAGTTCTCCTTTGGGTGGGAAAAAAGTATTCTGATTATAGATCTTATCACAGTACTCATGGCTTGCTTTTGTACTTTCCACTTCCATTTTTCCTTTTGATGAAATTGCTCTTGAGCTTGAAAGACGCCAGGAACATTTCCACTTGTCATAACACAACACTTACGATTACCTTGATGAGTGGCAGCCGAACCACACAAGGAGACACTCAGTAATGGTATTGTGATTTCAAAAATGTCACCAGGCTCATTATTTGCATTCTCTGGCCGTCTGCACTTGATCTCTTATAGTAGTATCTGTGTTTCCTAAGGAGTAGGAAGATGAAAAGTGAGTCACTTAAACAGATGAAGTATTCTCGTAAGTTGGCTTCAATTTCTACAATTGCCACGGGACTGATCGTTTTTACAATCCCTTTACTCATGAATTCCCTTTTCTCTATTTTCCCTTCCAAAGTGGCATGTTACACTCGTTAGTTTCATCAAAACTTGACCTACCCACTTTTGTGTCACTCAAGGGAAGGTCATCTCCCTGCGGGTGGATGAACAATTCAATGCCTAGGGATGCTGCCTGTGACCTAACTCCTAACTGATGACATCCATGTTTTACGCTTTCATGGCAGCAAGACATTTGCACCTCCATAGCAGGAGAGCAAGCATGGCCCTTTGGGGTAACAGAGGAAAGGTGATTCTGTTTTCATATGTGATCTTGGCTCTTGCTGGCCAGAGTGCTATGGAGATCATGTGCCAGCACAGCGAGGTGGAGGGCAGGCTACACTTGGAGCTCAGACAGACCAGCTAGATTCTAAGTCTTATGCCAACACTCATCTTACTGATCCTGCCAATGGCTCAGTGTCCTAAGCTATACAATAAAAATATTAACCACTAAGCACCACGCTTGGCACATATGTGAACATGTTATCTTCATGGATACATGTGGTATGGAACATGCTATCTACAAAGCTGACATACTATAGGGAAGTAGAAGCCCAGAGTAGAAGAACAAGACAAAACACAGGAGATGCAGCTTCATTGCTAAATGAATGTTGGAAGGTCCCTTGAGCCTAAATTCCCACCGAGTGCTGGGTTTCAGCAATAGGGCACCAACTGATACAGAAAGGGAGCAGGCTGAACTATGAATTTAGCATTTCCAGTCCATTCTGTAGATACTTTTGGTACTACAATGTTCCAGACACATTGGAGGACTTGTGAGGAATTCAAGGATAAAGTTGGCATGCCCCAGGCTCTCCTTGGAACCAGTCAGAGCAGGGAGAAGGATGCTGTACCCATGATAAGGTGTGGATAAAACAGCAGTGGTCACTGCTGTCCCTGTGAGTGGCCTGGCCACAATGTAGGGTAAGTGTGAAGGAGGGACTGACTTCTGTCTGTCCTCATGAGCACATCTTCATTCCTTATGTCTTAAAGCAGATGTCTGCCTCTGCTCTAGGGACAGGGTCAGCTGCACCAGTTGAAGACCCATGGAGTGGTCCTTGCCAAAGAGGCGGCAGGCAGAAGATAGAATAAATGGTGTGCCTTGGGAGTGGTACTGACAAAGGGATGGTCACAGAAGACTTTAAAGGTTAAAGGCTGCCATATAAATGAGGTTCAGATTGGGGCAACTATTCCTGGAATGTGATGGCTAGTGACATTCACACCTTCTACTTAAGGATTGTGATTTCCAAGATTCAACAACAGAGAAGCCAAAGGACTACTGTCAGTGAGTGTTACTCTGGCTTGTTCAGCATGTTCAGAGGGGACAATGTCCTAGAGGGATGGCTACAATCATGAAGCCACCAGTGTCTGAGCAGTGCTATCCATATTGGAACAATCAGACATGATCAATGTACAAGTTAGGCCACAAGAGAACATGGTCCTTAAGTCTACTGTTAGAAGTCGTGTCATTGGTTCAACCAGCCATTGGCTATGCTGAGCATGACTAAGCTGGGGTGTGGGAGGGGAGGCAGCCACAAGTCTCCAACAATGTCAGAGTGTGACTTGAAGTTTATAAAAGATTTGGTCTCCAATATGTATGTTGCTTTAAATGCTTATTGAATGAATAAACTGCAAAGAAACGTATCACCAGCTAACCCCACACTTCTAAGTCATGATCTTGGATTGGCATTGGGCATGCCTTCCTGAGGGGCACTGACATTTGGCTATGAATATGAGGAACATCAACTATCCAAGAAGCTTCTCACTAGCTCCTTCCTGTGTATCTGTGTAGCCCTGCAGGCAAGTGGAAAGATATCCTGGGCTACAGGGGAAATACATATATTTCATGAGGCTACCATGAAGGACCACATCAGAATTTAGGCCATTCCAGCTGTAGTCACCCATGGACATGCCTGTATTTGTAGCAAAGGTGTGAAGAGTCCTACAGCTACAGGAATCCAGGGAGATTAGAATAGTGTTGTCACCAAAAGCCTCTACCCCAGACACTAGGCTGGCTTAGAAATGACATTGGCTACAGGGTGGGAAAGATTGGTGCCCTGGTTTCACATTGCTGGGATCAAAAATACTCTGACACAAACCCATGACATGGGTTTCTATGTACATTTTCTCTTTCCCTTTTAAAGATTACACATGGTAAGACAAAGCAAATTAATGAAAGTTCTACAATCAGCTGAGTGTGGTGGCACACACCTTTAATCACAGCACTCGGGAGGCAGAGGCAAGAAGATCTCTGTAAGTTCGAGGCCAGCCTGGTCTACAAAGCAAGTCCAGGACAGCCAAGGCTACACCTTGTTTCAAAAAACCAAAAATAAAACAAAACAAAAACTCTACACCCAACCTCATGATATCAACATAAAGTTATTTTTGTATAAAGGAGATCAAATATGTGATTTATATTAGCTCACAACTCCAGGTTACAATCCATCATAGCAGGAAACTCAAACAAACAAAACAACAGCAACAACAAAAAAACAAAAACAAAACAGTGATAGGAACTTAAAACGACTCGTCAAATCACATCCGCAGCCAAGAGCACAGAGAAATGGATGTACGTATGCTTGTTACTCATATACCTTTCTCTGTTCGTGTACAGTACAGGACTCAGATTTGGGGAATGTTGCTGAGTGGACAGGGAACCCTACAGTGGACCCTAGGGAAAAATCGAGTTAGCAGCATGGTATGGTAGACATGAGAGGTGTTTAAGGAGACATCTGTTGGACAAGAAATGCTCTCCTCCGTAGCAGAGATGCTATGAACTTTCTAAAGTTCCCTGGAATTCAGATATCACAGCAGCATGAAATGAACTTGGAAAGATGACAGGCTTGTCACCAAGGGAAGGCAAGCCCAGTCCAAGATCCTGATTCAGCGGTGTGGGCCTAGCTGGTGATACCCTCACTTGCAGTTTATGCATTCACTAACTGCTTAAAGTAATGTAAATATTAGAAACCAAGTCCATGGGATTGAAATTTTAATATAGCTGTAAACTTCTGGGTCTTTGGCAGGTTTGTTTCCATTCTGTTTAGATTGCTGTTTTAGAAAGCTAATGGTCCATGAGCAACTGGCCAAGCCACAAGCGGGGCATTCACTTGCTAGAACCACAGACAGTAACTTAAACATCTGACATGTATTTTCCTGGCCTCTTGGTCTGAAAGGCTGAGAGTAAGCTGTTGGCAGGTTTGATTCTTTCCAAGGATTGTGAGATTGGGATCTGTCTTTTTTTTTTTTTTTAACTTTTCCTTTTGCTGTGATAAAATACCTAAACAACAGGACCCTAAGAGAAAGGAGAATTTATTTCTACTCACAGTTCACGGGTACAGTCCATCCTGGCAGAAAAGTCCCAGCAGTAGGAGGATAAGGCAACCATTCACCTTGTAGCCACAGCCATTCAGCAAGCATGAACACCTGTGTTAGGCTCCCTTTCTTCTCCTTATTCGGGTTCCCACCTGAGCCCATATGGGGTGCTCACAGTTAATGTAGGTCTCCCATATCGGTTAATGTAATCAAGTTAATTCCACACAGGCATGCCAAGAGCCCTGTCTCTGGTGTGATTCTAGACCCCAGTATCAGCTCAAATTGGCAATTGAGATCACCCATCACAGGTTCCAGGTTCCACCCCAGGCTCTATGGCTGTAGATTTCTGTCTTCCACAGAGAACTTCACACCATCCTCCGTTCTTGCTGGTGTCCCAATGGCCTCTTTGAAGAAGGCATCATGTCTGCAGTAGATTAGAGCCCACTCTACAGACCTCACTTTGATTCCTTTCCCAGCAACCCTCATTCCTACTGACAATTCTTTTCTCTTTCCCTTTTAAAGACTGCACGTGGCAAGTCAAAGCAAATGACCGAAAGTTCCATGAGCAACCTCATTTTATGAACACCAAGTTCTTTTGTATTAAGGAGAGCAAATATGCGGTAAGTTAATGCTAAAATTGTTTTTGTAATAGCCCAGGTTTGCCTAGTAGCTGTCATGTTTGTCAGCTTTGAATAGTGCCTTCCATCTAGGTAACCACTAGCATGGGTCTGTTAATAGCCCTCCCTCAGCGGGTTGGGGTGGCACGCGCCTTTAATCCCAGTACTCAGGGAAGCAGAGGCAGGTGAATCTTTGTGAGTTCAAGGCCAGCCTGCTCAACAAAGCAAGTCTAAGATAGTCAAGGCTACACAGAGAAAGCCTGTCTTGAAAAACAGAAGAAGAAGAAGAAGGAGGAGGAGGAGGAGGAGGAGGAGGTGGAGAAGAAGAAGAAGAAGAAGAAGAAGAAGAAGAAGAAGAAGAAGAAGAAGAAGAAGAAGAAGAAGAAGAAGAAGAAGAAGAAGAAGAAGAAGAAGAAAAAGAAGAAGAAAGAAGAGAAAAGAAGAGAAGAAAGAAGAAGGAAAGAAAGGATGAGGAGGAGAAGGAGGAGGAGCAGAGAAGAAGAAAAGAAAGAAAATGACCCTCCTCATCCTATAGAATGTCATTTTTATTAAAGTTTAACTATTCTGAAGGTTGCTAGGTGTGACTTGAAACAAAGTAGAATTATGTCAGTAGAAACCTACCCTGCAAAGTTCATGTTAAAATAAGATTTGTTAATGAAGTTTTTTTTTTTTTTTTTTTTTTTTGAAAGTAATGAGTTGACTCTGCCTTGGATGGATTTAGAGATAGCAAAGATATTTTCCTTTAAAATATGATAATTTCTTTTAAAATCTGATTTAGCACATAGACATATGGGGTTGGAGAAATGATTCAGTCTGCTCTTGCAGATGACCATGGTTCAGTTCCCAGCACCCACATGGTAACTCACAACCATTTATAACTCCAGTTCCTGGGAGTATGGCACCCTCTTCTAGCCTCTGCAAGGACCAGGCATGCATGTTGTACACATACATACATGCAAGCAAAACATTCATATGTATAAAGTAAAAACCAGTAAGCCTATTGAGAGAGAGAGAGAGAGAGAGAGAGAGAGAGAGAGAGAGAGAGAGAGGGATATTAGTTAAAAGCAGAGTAAGGAATTTACTCACCATGGCCATATTGAGAAGAGAAACAAAGAAAGCAGTCCAGGGACTTCCCGGGTCCATGTTCCAGATCTTCCCATGAAGTGAAGGTTAACCAGAGGAGGAGAGGTATGTGTAATTAAGCTGTCCCGGTCAATATGTTGACAACCCATCACTGGCCATCAGTGTCATGGCTCTAGTCAGATCAATAATTCAATCAGACAAATTGTCATAACTGTGTGAAATCTCTTTCCAGGAGAGACATCCCTCCTTAGGCTGGTATGAGGTTTCAGCCCTTCCTTCTCCCAGCATGAGAATTTGGACAATTCCAAATTCTTAGGGGCCATTGTTTCAATAGTTTGATAGCCAAAGACATGGGTATAAGTGCTTAGAATAGCTTTCCAATCCTGCTAGGGTCACTAGAGTGCCACAGCTGTGTGGCTTAGGAAACAGAACATTATTTTCTAGTAGTTCAGGGAGTTGGAAGTCCAGAGTCAAGGGGCTGACAAAGTAGGTCCCATATGGAGAATCCCCATCCCCCAACATTTGGTGCTTACCCACAATCCTTAGCATTCTTTAGTTTGTAAACACATCATTACAATCCTTGCTTCTGTCTTCTCCCAGTGTGTCTCTGTATCCAATACCCCCCCCCACACACACACCTTCCTAAAGGCAGGGGTTCTCAACCCTCCAATGCTGAGACCATTTAATATATATATAGTTCCTCACATTGTGGTGATCTCCAGCCATAAAAGTATTTTCATTGCTACTTCATAACTGTAATTTTGCTACTGTTAGAATTGTAATGTAAATATCTGTGTTTTCCGATGGTCTTAGACAACCCCTGTGAAAGGGATTTTGATGCCCCCCTCCCTTCCCAAAGGGGTCAAGACCCACAGGTTTACAACCATTGCTATAAGGGTCATTAGCATAGAACCCCTGACCCACTGTGAAGGTATCTTGTTTTTATCTGCCGAGACCTTATAGACAAATAAGATCTTGTTAATGGGTATTAGAGTGAGGCTTTAGTCTACTTTTTGGAGGATACAATCAACCTGCAAGAAATGTCTTTTGCTTTTTCTGACACAGTGGCCTTCATATTCCCTTAATAAAAGGTACTTTCCTGTTCTGCCCATGTTGGCATCCATCTTGGCCCCAAGTCCTAAGAAGTTCTATGGATCAAGAAATGTGACAGCAGATTCCATAAGGTCGCAGTCTGGTCTCTGTATCTTGTGATTTAGACTCTAAAATCATTGAAAGCCTGGGTAGAATTAAAAACTTGAAATGCCATCCTTCTTCTGCTTGGAGAATTATGGCCCTGGGTTTTGACAAGCTGTGGGTAATGGTGACTTGTGCAGGCGGGTCTACTTGGTGTATGACACCATTTACAATAATTCGTTGGTTTTTGTTTTGTTTCCAACAGAACAATGCAATTAAGACATACAAGTACAACGGATTTTCCTTTCTACCCATGAATTTGTTTGAGCAATTTAAGAGAGCAGCCAATTTCTATTTCCTGGTCCTCCTTATCTTGCAGGTAATGCCCTTTGATGCCTTGAGTTTGTTGTCAGTGACGTAGGCAGGTAAGCAGCCAGTAGGCAATCTCAAAGGTGTTTTCTGTTTTTTTCATAGTTATCTCCATAAGGGATCTGTGCCTCATGTGTGAACCAGCTCAGCCAGTGTTTAGAGGGAACAGATGGCAAAACCGTTCTGATTCTAGTTTTCATTTTTGTTTCAGATATAAGAGGGATTTAACTTGAAATCTCACACATGCTCTACCATAGAGCTACACCTTCAGCTCTCTTCACTGTTTTAATTTGAGGCAAAATCTCACCTATTTGCCCAGGCAGGCCTTGAACTTGTAGGCTTTCCACTGGAGCCTCCTAAGTAGCTAGAATTACAAGCCTGGACCAACAGACATGATTTAATTCTGTTTTTAAAAAATTAATTTTTATACTGGTGTGAGTGGCAAAGCTGTATCCCTAATGTATTAAATAAACAAACTATTTTTTATAAAACTATTTGTACCTTAAGATTAGTAGGGTTTTGTTGTTTGTGTTTGTCCCCCCCCCCCATTTTTTTTTTTAACTTAGTCACCTGTTCTTCCTTAAGGATGCTTTTGTTCGTAAAGTTTCTAAGTTATTCTCATGACTTGGTTTCACATTAGGAACACAACTGTCTGGAGCATTAGACTCTTATCTGTATAGAAATGGTTGCTATAATCAAGGGGCTCAGCACATTTCAGTCAGTGCTCCCCGTCAACCTTTGGCACCTGATATGTGGGTTATAAAGATAACATAGTCGGTTGGCTTTATCAGATTCTTTATCACCAGAGTTGGATTGGAAAACATCCAATCCACAGGGATTTACTAATAAAGCCTTAAAAATATAATAACCCGTGTGTCTGAGAGGGATGTAGGGTGTGTGGAGCAGAAAGTATAGAAAAGGGAGAAAAGAGAGCAGGAAGAAGTAGATACTCCACAGTTGTAGGGAGACAGAAGACCTGATTGGTCAGGAAAGGGTGTGTCACCGGGCAAGTGTAGAGGTGTGCACTTCAAGTCATATTAGGTTTCTCTGCAGTCAGTGAGCTACTTTCCCATATCCTCCTTCTAGAGGGAGAAAGACAGAGTCACATGTTCATGGTTTAGCTGCAGCCCATATGCATTCTCTTAAGGTATAGCAGTCCCCATTGGGGTGACAACAATAGACAGGCTATTTGCCTGCTTACTTGCTGTCTATGAGGTAAACACCAGCACAGACTTCATCTTACCCAGAAGAGCTGAGGCTAAGTATGGCGAGGTAACTTGTCCAGAGTCTGAGAGCCTGAGTGTATAGAGCTGAACACTGGACCCATCCATATTGCCGTCTTTTGTTGCATTGTGGGACCCACAGGAACCACTGCCTAAACACATTACTGTGTAGAGTCAAGGGCTGCTTCCTCCGTACTCTACCCACTCTGAATTTTTACGAATACTTTGGGGTAGTTATGATGCAAACCCTCTTTGAGGTCTAGTTAAAGCCACAGGGAGATAATTTCTGGGGACACTGTCCGCCAGACTGTTTCGTATTCCAGAAGCAAGCGAGAGCCCTCAGAATGGTGCCTACACGTCCTTTCCTCAGTGCCCTCCATTCAGTAGACTTACTTGTTCAATGATTGACATTGGAACTGGCAAACTTGAAATCAAGTACCCACTACCTGTAGGTTAGACAGGCTTCCGTGGGGCCATGTGTGTATACAAGCTTTTCATCTTCTTTTAGGCAATTCCTCAAATCTCCACCCTGGCATGGTATACCACACTTGTACCCCTACTTCTGGTGCTGGGCATCACAGCAATCAAAGACCTGGTGGATGATGTGGTAAGGATTTCGCAAGCCACTTTCTTATCACCATTCTGACCTTACTGGCATTTGTCATTGATGTCTTATACATTGAGATGATCCAAATACTACTTCCGCATCTTCCTCCCAAAGGCTCGCCATAAAATGGACAAGGAAATCAACAACAGGACGTGTGAAGTCATTAAGGATGGCAGGTACCTGTTTTTTAACCTTGCTACAAAGACTTCGTGTGTAAATATGTCTATAAGCATATTGAAAAAATAACTACTAGCGCCTGGAAGTCTATGGCACATTAGGTGTGTGTGTGTGTGTGTGTATGTGTGTGTGTGTTCATGTGACATGTGCACATGTGGACATATGCACTGGGGCAGGTACTTGTGGTCACGAGTGCATATACACATGGTGCCAGAGGTCAATGTTGGGCGTCTTTCCACAGATGCTCTCTAACTTCCTTTTGGAAATCATGCGTCTCAAGGTTCTGGGGCTCACCAGTTCAAGGTAGACTAGCTGGCAAGCAAGCCCAGGGGTCTGCCTATCTCCACCTCCCTAGTACTGGGGTGATAAGCATGTAGGTCGTGACTGAGACACCTACTCAAGCACATTAGTATTTTAATAGAGTCACCTCTGATAGACAGGTCACCTCTCCTTCAGGGCTGTGGAGCTGTACCCAAATTGGATTATATGCATCTGGTGACTAGGCCTGTGCCACCAGAATATGTAGCTCTTGCATAGTTGCTTGCTCTGGGGTGTGGCTTCTCCCTCCACCCTTCCCAAAAGTGTCCCCATTGGGGATTTGCTCATATAGGGTGTCCCCATACTTTTCCTAATTTGCCACCTAAAGTGATTTCTCCCACCTCTCCACTTTCAGGACATTCAGTGCTCGTCATTTTATGCTATGAATTGCATCAGAATTATTTGTGTAGGTGTCCCACCTCCTGGCCCAGACTATGTCCTGCATCTAGCATGCAGAAAGTATTCAATAAACTCTTGTTAAAGGAACACAGAGTATTGTCAACTCTAGCCAGGCCAACCAACTCAAGAAGCTGTAATGAGTTATTTTATGAGCAAAATCCTCAGGGAAGGACTCCAAAGTCAAGTGCTAAAAATAAGAATGAAAGCCCAACTCAAAAGACTGTTTAATGTGTCCACCATTAGGAAAATAACCCAATTTACAGCCACACATCTGCCACACTTAGTTCAAAATAGAAGCCACTAAGTTGTAAATGTTGACATAGTGCACATGCACTCTCTCTCTCTCTTTCTCTCTCTCTGTCTCTCTCTCTCTCTCTGTCTCTCTGTCTCTGTGTCTCTGTCTCTCTCTCTCTCTCTCTCTCTCTCTCTCTCTCTCTCTCTCTCTCTCTCTCTCTCTCTCCTCTCCTCTCCTCTCCTCTCCTCTCCTCTCCTCTCCTTGTAAAGGAATGGATTCTGGGCTGGAAGTTACTGCTGGTATCACCTAGAGTCAATATTGTGAGTGGGAGTGAGGTTCTTTGCTATCCCACCTCGCTGCTGAGTGTACATCAGTGACACTGGTAGTGACCAGCCCTGAAGCTAGGGAGGGAGCTCAGAGCACAGCGCCTGCTGCTGTGCCTGAAGACCAAGGCACTAACCTGAGAAGCAAGCGGGCACACATGCACAGCACACACGGGCTCTGAGGAGCATCCACTGCAGGCCCATGGCCCTGGCAGCTCTTAACAGCCAATCAAGCCTGCCTCAGTGAGGTAGGGCCCAGCAGCCTTCTCCAGGAAAATTGTCACATCATTCAGCTCAACAGAAGGGCCTCTGGGTGTCCCCAGTGTTGGGACATAAAGTTACTAATGTGTCCCTTTGTAAACTGGGATCAACACATGCACTTCTTTTTTAATTTTTAATTTTTCTTTTTTGGTTTTTCAAGACAGGGTTTCTCTGTGTAGCCTTGGCTGTCCTGGACTCCCTTTGTAGACCAGGCTGGCCTCAAACTCACAGCGGTCCACCTGCCTCTGCCTCCCAGGTGCTGGGATTAAAGGCGTGCGCCACCACACCCAGCAACACATACACTTCTAAATCATAATATAAGCAATAATTAATATAAAATTAAGTATAAATTTCTTTTTACTTCATTTTGTTCTAGTTTATTTGTTACTTTTATTATTGTTTTTGGTGCTGGAGCTTGAAGTCAGGACAGTAGACTAACCCTGCACTCTGTCACCAAGCCACATCTCCAGTGATAAGACAAGTTTGTTTTAAAAGTTCTGGTGCTGGGAATTTAAATTCTTACAAATTCGAGCAACTTGATATTAGCAGATAGTTAAAATGCATTTTAAATTTCCAGTTTTCTGTTGTTTGTGAGCACATGAGAGGAAAACATAGCAACTAAATGTCTGTGTTCAGAAAGCGGCTTACTGGGTCGTCACAGGGCATCTGAAACTTTTCCTACTCAGGGCTCCTTTTTTTGGTCTGAGAAATTTTTATGAAAGCGCAGGTATGTGGGTGTATAAAATATGCATACAAATCAATCATTGTCTGATAATCATAAAAATTTATTTTAGAACATATCTTGGACATCAGTGTAATTTCACCATTTATTAAGGATGAAATTGCCTTTTCATACTAATGGGGTGTGGTGTTTGCTTACTTGTTATATGAAGAATTAAGTCTCAGCTGAACATTTGATGCTGCAGGACTTAGCTCGGCTTCTTAGACACTTTTCAGTTGGCTAGTATCTTGACACTTTTGAGTCACCGCTGCTGGCAACTCAGTTTCAGATAGTACGTAGTACAAATGATAGACGTAAGTTTAAGGCTATAGCGGAAATTGTTGCAAATTATGTCCCAATCCCAAGCCAGAATTTATTTAATGCTTTGTTTTGTTTCGCTTTTCAAAACTCACATAAGCAATTCAAAACCAGCAAATTTTTAAAGTTAATTTCTGGCCTATCATACAAAGTAAAAGAGCTTCATTATGACATTTTCATATGTGTCATATTTTATTCTCAACAGTTCCCTTCCGGCATTTTTTTTTTAAGACCAAGCACTCTAAAATAACATAATACAAAGATGTACTAGTTTTCTGAGGAATATGACAGGAAATATTAAAGTCTTTGTTCTCCGCAGTTAAACAGTCATGTCTATAAGAACAGAAAACACTTGTGTGTACAGTGAAAACGCTACGGTCCATAAGAAGCGATAGTCTTGAGCCTGGGCTGAGGCATTCCCGGCAGCATTTGCTGGCAGAACCACGGTTGCAGTGAAGTGTTCTGACGTAACATGGATGTACACTCTCAGACACACCCCAGGCTCCTTAAGCATTTGACTTTGAGTCATTATGTGTTCATGAATCTATTCCTGTTGGCCAAAATTTCCAAAATCCTTACACTCAGCTACATGACCTCAGATGGAACAGCTGCCACAGGTTTACGGAGCTGTGTATTTGCATGCACCAAGTGTGAAACCCTTTGGGGGCGGAGCACTCCAGTTTGAAGCCATTTTAAATGATGATGCATTAGAACCGGAGTTATCCTTTGGAATTTAAAGAATGAGAGGAACCCCACTTTAAGGCCTGTGAGGTCTCTTGGTGGCCTCTAGGGGAGTCCTGTGTCCCTGGCCTCCTTGCACCAGCACTAAGCAAGTGGTAAGTGGCAGAATAAACAAATAAATAAACAAACAAAACAGGGAGGGGCACAAGCCACTGTCCCCACCACATATCAAAGCGCCCCCTTGTGGAAAGAACACAGGGTACGCCAGTGCCTCCCAACAGGAAAAGATCATTTTTGTGGCCTCATTGTAAAGGAGAACATGCAGCAAACACTTTGCTGAGATTTGCACAATTTTTTCAGAACATTTGACACCCAGGAAGAATGATAATTTCTTGGCCTGAAACTTAAAAACCCAAATTGCTGTTATTTTTGACTCTTAGGTTCAAAATCATCAAGTGGAAAGATATCCAGGTTGGAGATGTCATCCGCCTGAAAAAGAATGATTTTATTCCAGTAAGTGGACAGCTCCTGTGTCTCTCCTCCTCCTCATGCATACCCCGCCACCTCACCCCACCCTCATCCCACCCCCGTGTTTCTTCTACCCTGTGGACCCTGTGTGACAGGCGTGTCTTGGTTTCCACAGGCTGACATCCTGCTGTTGTCCAGCTCGGAGCCTAACAGCCTCTGCTACGTAGAAACGGCGGAGCTCGATGGGTGAGTGCAAATCGAATGCAGCTGTTCCAAAGCTCGCCTGGACGGGAGCACGCATTGCGCGGTCTGGGTAGGAGGCCTTGAGCGCTGACCTTTGCCTTGGCCCCGGTCTGACCAAGTCCAAAGCGGACTGACTCTTCTTTTTCTATAAAATAGAGCTTTCCTACCAAATTCCCCACCTCCCTTCAAGACCACATACCGGAGCCCCTTGCAAACTGCTGAGCAGTGACCATGCTCACGACGTGACCACGGGTACTATTATATCTTCAGAAATGAGTCTAGGTTCTTTGCCAAGAGACAATTTTGAATTCTCTTACTATTTTTAGAATAAAGTGCTGTTTTTTTTCCCAGCAATTTTCAGTAGATTTATTGAGGACTTAATCACATGTAAACATTTCTAAATATTAGCTCATTTAATTTTTGTTGTTGTTGCTGTTTTGGTTTGTTTTGGTTTTTGTTTTTTTGAGACAGGGTCTCTCTGTGTTAGCCCTGGCTCTCCCGGATTTGCTTTTGTAGACCAGGCTGGCCTCAAACTCACAGTGATCCACCTGCCTCTGCCTCCGGAGTGCTGGGATTAAAGGTGTGGGCCACCACACCCGGCTTCATTTAATCTTTTTTACAAGTATATTATTATTATCACATAAAGAAGCTGAGGCCCAGGGGGGTAGAGTAGACTGGCGAAGATCACACAGGAAGGGACAGTCATGGCTCTGCTCCCTGTGGCCCTTGTTCCTTATACCCCAGATATGGACCCACAGCTTTATGAAGAGCTAGCCTCCCAGGACTGGAAAGCTGGCCTTCCCTGCCCTGTAGATGAACTAAGTGATCATCCAGTCTTAGCAGAGACATGACTCTTATTCCCGGTGCTGAGAAATTCTGAAACGCTTGAGAGGTGAGAAGTCCCTTCATAATGGCGGAGCTGGGATCACCAGGCAGCCTCCAGCTGAGTGGAGATTCCTGTGTGACTGCTCCTGAGAAGGCAGCCTGGCCCTCCTGAGTGATGTGCCCGCCCGCCCGCCCCCATGGAGCGCTCACACCTCTGTGCTGTGGTTGGAACAGCCTAAATATTCCCACCACTTCCTTTTCTGGGTAGAGTTGCCTTTTAGAAACACGTCCAATTGACGTCTCTAGAGAGTATATGGACAGAAGGTACCGCGTAGGGTGTCCTCACTAAGTCTGTCTTCCATACCATTGTAGCACAGCAGTGTACTGTAGACCAGGCTGGGGGCCAGGAGTACACTTGAAGAGAAGGCTGCACTTTGTCTGAACTTGCACAGTGGCACACAGCAAAAGGACACGGCACATCTTAGCTTTATAATCTTGCCGAGCATCATATTGGCCCATCTAAGCTCACAACTCCTTTGAAAATAGAACAAGCTAACAATTAAGTGTCACTCACTCCCAGAGAGGCAGAATGTGACTGTGTGGAATTTTCTTTTTGTTCTTTTGAGCTGCAAATGATGCTTCTTTAATTCTTTCCCATCCCCTTCTCTGTAGAGAAACCAATTTAAAGTTCAAAATGGCCCTGGAAATCACAGACCATTATCTCCAAACAGAAGATAACTTGGCCACGTTTGACGGTTTGTACAGAAGTTTTCTTTTCCTTAACTCTAGTTAAATACTCTAACTCTATTGGTTAAGCCCAGCCCTTCTGCATTTGACTGACTATGTAAGTCATACCTTTTAAAAAAAGGTTTCATCGAGTGTGAAGAACCAAACAATCGGTTAGATAAGTTCACCGGCACGCTGTTTTGGAGGAGCCGAAGCTTTCCTTTGGATGCTGATAAAATCCTGTTACGTGGCTGCGTGATTAGGAACACCGACATCTGCCACGGCTTGGTCATTTTTGCAGGTACTTCCTGAATGTGCTTCGAGTTCTTATGATTAAAAGAAAGAGCGGAGCGTAATGGCCCAGGCTGTTATCCCAGCACCCAGGAGGCTGAGGCAGGAGGGCTGATATGCCAGAGCCAGCTGGGACTAGATAGGCAGACTTTGTAGAGAGTTAGTGGTGGGAAATGCATTTCTGTCCTTTTCCAATCAAAATCACAGAAAGGGTAATAATATCAACATGCTTATTAATTGAATTTTCCATTTTTTTAGGTGCTGACACTAAGATAATGAAGAATAGTGGGAAAACCAGGTTTAAAAGAACTAAAATTGATTACTTGATGAACTACATGGTGTACACGGTATTTATTCTTCATTCTGGTAGATGGGAGACTAGACTGCTGTCATTTGCTCTAATTTTGATGTATGTTTTCCTAATGCAAGGTGATCTTACATCTTTACATGGGAGTGTTCAACCCATGCATTTATGATGTCACACACTCCTATAACATTGAATCTGTATGAATAATTACCCAAATATGGCAGACATTTCCATGCCTTTCAAAAAAAGAAAAAAATATGGATATGGTGGCCCATTCCTGTATTCACAGCATTTGGCAACTAAGACAGGATTGAGAGTTCAGAGCTGACCTGGGTTACAAAGAAAAGCCTGTCAGAAAACAAAACAGGACTAGCAATCTAGCCCAATTGGCAGAGAATTTGTCTAGCATGAGTGAACTCCCTCTACCTCCTAAGCAGAGTGTAGTGGCACGTACCTTTCTTCCCAGCACCCAGAAGGTGGAGGCAGGCAGATCAGAGAGACTATAGTCATCCTCAATTATATAGGGAGCTTAAGGGGTGCAAAAAAAGAAAAACAAACAAGACTTTTATCCAGTATTTTCTGTAAACCTCTCAATTTGGTATTCTTTGAATTTGCTTCATGTTAAGATAAAGCATCGTCGCAAACAATATGTTATTGTTCAAAGTGGTAATAGCGGAGAGCTCCCCTGCCATATAAATTACATTAAGGGCTGAATATAAGACATCAGCTCCTCTTTTGAAATATTATTCCGGGACGAAAACCTCATGCCAAGAAAAGCAATGCCATAACCTTGTAGGCTTTCAAAGCACCCTTACCATCCTGCTTTCTTCTAAATGTAATATTTTTGCAACCCATTAAAAAGTCATATGTATGTAAAGTACTAATGTTATTAGAATCTGTGAGATGTCTGGTGTTGGAAACTCTGCTTCTCAATCCATGTCTTCTAGATCTTTATTGTACTCATCCTGGTTTCTGCCGGCCTTGCCATTGGCCATGCCTACTGGGAAGCACAAGTTGGCAATAATTCCTGGTATCTCTATGATGGAGAAAATGCCACGCCCTCCTACCGGGGCTTCCTGAATTTCTGGGGCTACATCATAGTGCTCAACACCATGGTGCCCATCTCTCTCTATGTCAGGTAAGCCTGGCCTCCCCTTGGCCTCTTGCTTTTAGGCAAAAATGTAGTGTCCTATCTGGGCGGTGGTGGCGCACGCCTTTAATCCCAGCACTTGGGAGGCAGAAGCAGGTGGATCTCTGTGAGTTTAAGGACAGCCTGGTCTACAAAATGAGTCCAGGACAGTCAAGGCTACATAGAGAAACCCTGTCTCAGAAAAAAAGAAAGAAAGAAAGAAAGAAAGAAAGAAAGAAAGAAAGAAAGAAAGAAAGAATGCAGTGTCTTTTCCCAATGGAGCGCCTTCATGTTTAGCAATAGTTGTTTCAAAGGTCAAAAGGAAGAAGAAATTAAGTTCCACTTTGGAATTGAGGGTGAGGTGGGGGAAGGACATGAACTTTGAGTGTCTGCTCTGTGCCAGGCACTTTCTATCTTGTCCTCAGTGCAGATAAGGCCAGTGACATCCCACGGTCAAAGGTGACAGTCACCTTTGCTTGGCGAGTCCTTCTTAGTGGATTCTAACACACAGGGTCCAAACAGTCTGGGAGAAGGTAGATTCAGAATGCTATGTGAAGATTCTTCCTTTCCCAGAACCTTCTGTATTACCATTGCTCCAGCTTTGCTTTCCTGTCAGTCCCTTGTTTCCTGCCACTACCTCCTGGCAGGAGAGGTGTCCCCTGCCTTCCTTTGGCCTCTCTAAACGCTATTTCTCTGCACAGTGCCAATCCCAACCCCAACAAAAATCAAGGTCACAGTTCTCTGGTTTATAATCCCTCTTTGTCTTCTGCTGCTTCCTTCTCATATCAAAGTCCACAATTATTGACCAGTTGGGTTTGGGTCCTTTGGAGGGGACACTGTGCCTTGTAATACATAGAGTATCCAGTCAGTCATTGCCCCAGTGAGCCTGGCTCTCACACTCAGGTGTCACTAGAAGCTTGTACTTCCTTTACATTTTATCTGATTTTTAACATGTTACCGGTATTCTCTGAGTGGGAAGTAAATCGCTGGGGCTGCCGTCTGTTCAGTAGCCACTTTAAAAGAAACCAAGATGGCGGTGCTAATGAGATGGCTCAGTGGGCGAAGTGCTTATTGGGCATGCAAGAAGATGAGTTTGGGTCCCCAGCACCCACTTAAAAGCTGGACATGCCTGTGTGTGCCTGTAACCCCAATGCTTCAGAGAGAGGGATGGTGGGAGGGTGCAGGCAGACAGGCAGATCCTTGGGGCTCACTGGCCAGCAAGCCTTGCCAAAATGTTGAGCTCCAGATTCAGTGAGGGACACTATCTCAGAATATCAGATGGAAAGGCACAGAGGAAGACCTCTGATGTTGACCGCAGGCCTTCACACGTACATGAACAAGCGTACCATGTATACCATGCATGGCTCTTCGCAGTCCTTTTTAAGACAAGATCTCTCACTGAACCTGAAGCTCTCATCAGTGTGGCTAGACTGACTGTCAGGAAAGCACTGGATATCCTCCTGAACCCCCTACCCCCACCCCACACACACCTCCTAGTGCTGGAGTGCATGCTGACATTGCTGTGTCCCGCTTTCTATGTAGAAGCTGAGAAATCAAGCTTGGGTGCTCAAGCTCACTTTACCCTGTTTGTTTGTTTGTTTGTTTGTTGTGTGTTTTGATTTTGATGGGGGTCTTTCTTTATACTCCTGGCCTGGAACTCATGTTCAGAGCAGGCTGGCCTTGACCTTGTAGCAAGCCTTTTGCCCCTGTCACCTAAGAGCTTGGACTACAGGCACATCCTACCACACCTGGTGGTCCGTACTCTTTCATGTCCTTCAGGCCTTGGCTCAGGTGTTACCTTACCCCATGGCCTCTACCCCCCCCCCGCAACCCTCCTACTCCCTCCCCATCTAAATGGTCACTTCCCCTCTCTATTGGTCTCTATCTCCTGTTCTCTGCTTTCATTGTCTTCAGAGAATGTGCAGGCCCTGAGAGTTTATGTTTTGCTGGGCTGTTTTTGTTTGTCTGCTTCTGCCTTGTTTGCAGTGTTCTACACTAAACGATACTGCTGTTTGGAAGGGAGATCTTCTTACGCAGCCACGTGCTGCCCACTTAGCAGTTGCTGGATATATAAACAGCCTTGAGCTGAGTTTTAAGATGAATATGATCCTCTTAGGATATCTCCTTTTGGACATTCTATAACGTCTAGGAATTTAGGAAGTGAATATACTTTTCCCACAGTGTGGTAAGCAACTAAGGTGCTAGTTGCTTGTTTGTTAGTTTGTTTGGTTTTTTTTTTTTGGTTTTTCAAGGCAGGGTTTCTCTGTGTTAGCCTTGGCTGTCCTGGAACTCGCTCTGTAGACCAGGCTGGCTTCGAACTCAGGGAGATCCGCCTGCCTCTGCCTCCCAAGTGATGGGATTAAAGGTGTGCACCACCACCACCTGGCTAGGTGCTGGTTGCTAAAAGACTCCATTCATTTGAGCCACGATGGTGTCTCACCTGGTGGACGCTAATTCACTTTGCACAGGTGAACTTGGCCGTCGCAATTGTCCCTAGGTGTGAGGGGCAGGGGACCCCAGTGTAGCTTTTAAGCTAGGTGACTTCAAAACAACAAAACTTTACTTTTCCTGGTTCGGGAGACTGGGGAGTCAACGATCAGGGGCAGCATTCTCGGTAAGCGGTCAGGATCTGTACTTGTGTCACAGATGCCCCCTTCTTACATTATCTCATGGCCAAAGAGCAAACACGCTCCCTTGCCATTTGTGAGCTCTTTGCCCTTTGGTCCCAACCATCACGGAGATGCTCCACCTCAGTACTGTTGCATTGAAGATTAGGTTTCACTGGACGGGCTGGGGGAGGGTGATATGAGTCAGTTTCCAGTTGGTTTAACAGTGTTATCTGTTCAAAGAAGCTTCAAGAAGGAAATGCTTATTTGGATTCATGGATTGAGGGTACAGTCTGTCATGCTGGAGAAAGCATGGTGGCAGGGGTGTAAGGCAGCTGGTCACATTGTAGCCACAGTCAGGAGACAGGTATTCTTTCTCCCAGCTCACTTTCTGCTTTTTGTTCAGTCCGGGAACCCCAGGACACCACATGGGGCCTTCCCAGCTCAGGTAAACTGCTCTTAGAAACACTGTCATGGACACAACAAGAGGTGTGCCTCCTAAGGAATTATAAAATCCTGCCAAATGGTCGCTCATGGTTAGCCATCATGGGGCTGGAGAGACCGCTTAGCAGTTAAGAGCACATATGGTCTTGCAGAGGAACCGAGTGTGATTCCCAGCACCTGAGTTGGGCGACTCACAGTGTCCTGTAACTTTAGCCCCAGGAAGATACAACACCTTTGTCCTCAGGAGCCCCTGCCCTCACGTGCACAGACCCATATGAAGGCTCACACACAGAATTAAAAATAAATTGTTTTTTCAAGACCGTTTCTCTGTGTTATCTTAGCTAGCCTGAACTTGCTTTGTAGACCAGGCTGGCCTGAAATTCACAGAGATACGCCTGCCTCTGCCTTCCTGAGTGCTGCGATTAAAGGTGTGCACTACCACTGCCTGGCTATAAATCTTTTCTTAAAGAACAATTGACCATCACAGGAGTGGGCACTAACTTTCAGACCAAAGCAGGAGATAAGCAACTCACTCCCATGTGCTCAGGGAGGGCAGAATCCATTCCTTGACAATCCCCTCTCTGCTCACCATTGAAGCCTTCCTCTGTCCCCACAGTGTGGAAGTGATCCGTTTGGGACAGAGTCATTTCATCAACTGGGACCTGCAGATGTACTACGCTGAGAAGGACACTCCTGCAAAGGCGAGGACCACCACACTGAACGAGCAGCTCGGGCAGATTCACTACATCTTCTCCGATAAGACAGGGACACTCACGCAGAATATCATGACCTTCAAAAAGTGCTGCATTAATGGGCAAATCTATGGTGAGTGGCGGTTATGAAGAGTCAGACATACCCTTTCCATAAGAACACGGGAAGCTTTCTGCAAAGTGATTCCAGAGACATCCTTTCACTTACTAGGCTCGATTTGCGATCAGAAACAACAGGGGTGGTTGGTTGTTGTATAGGGGCAGAAACAGCATTCCCTGGGTGCTGTCTGGAACAGAGCCTGCCTTCCTATGGTTGGTGCTCTCCCTCCCTATGTGGAGTCCAGTTGCCGTAATAACAGTAATACTAGGTACTGCTGGGTGCAGACAGGCAGACACACACACACACACACACACACACACACACACACACACACATACACACATATGGATGGAGGGAGAGAGAAAGGAAAAAAAAATATATATATAGAGAGAGAGATCAACAGTTAGAAATAAACACCCCCTCAAAATATTAAAAACTGAATTGCTACATGGTCTAGCAATTCTGTACCCAGGAATAAAGTGTGTTCAAAGATTTGAAAGCAAACATTATTAATGTAACATTAATATAATTCCTGAATGTTTCATGGTTCTTCTTGTTGTATGTAATTTATTTTATATATGTGTAATAATATAAATGTATATGTAAAAAAATTTCAAAAACAGATTTGAAAACAAAGACCCAAGGAGACACTTGTTTACCCATGTTCATAGCAGCATTCATTATTCACATTTGGCAAAGGGTAGGAACAACCCAAGTGTCTATCAATAAATGAAGACATGAACAAAATGTGCTACAACACGAGTGAGCCCTCAGGACACTGTGCTAAGCAATATAAGCTCACAAAAGTGCTGTATGACTGCACCTAGATTAGTCAAAGTCACAGGGACACAGATGTGCGCTGATTGCCAAGGTTTGGGTAGGGCAGTAGGAAGTCTGTGCAAGGCTAGAGAGTTCAGTTATCAAGATAAGGACAATCTAAGGTAGATAGAGGTGATAGCTGCACAAGGTGACTACACTGAGTGTCACCAGGCTGCTCAGTAAGAAGTGGTTGCAATAGTTGACTTCCATCCGACTTTTCTCGAGCATTCCTCACACACATGAGCAGTATTAAAGTTGATGTTGCCTTATTAACTTTTTTATTTTTGTTTTTCAAGAAATATACATGTATACATTTTCCCCTTTAGAAAAAAAAATGTATAGTGCGTTTCCTCATAACTAAGGAAGATAGGGCACTATGGGGTTGAAGAATTTGTCACCGTGGTGACAGCCGACTAAAGCATATCAAAGAATGCCATTCTGGTCTCACAGGAGTATAGTGGGACAGACACCAGTATTTGAAAGAGCTCTGCTTAATATTTGGTCACCTTGTTCTGTGAAGAGACAGATAGTGAATATTTCAGCCTTTGCAAGCCACATAATGTTTTCCACCATGTTCTTTCTTCTTCGAATTACTTATGCCTTTAATTAGTTAGTTTTTTGAGAGAGTATTTCATCCTGTAGCCCAAGCTACCCTTGACTCATGTTGAGTCTCCTTTAAGGCCACCAAGTGTGTGGCTGGTACCCATGAGCCATCCATGCCTGGGTCTAATATTCTTCTATTTTTCATTCCCCCCCCCCGCAGTTCTTTACTCCAGAACCATCCAAAACTAAGGGTGACATCAGATACTACACTGTGTTTGCAAATACAGGTAGGAGGGGCTCTGCACACACAGACTCAACTTGTTTTGTCCTCTCTGTTTCTTAGGAGACTACCGAGATGCTTCTCAACACAGCCACAGCAAAATAGAGGTGAGTGGTCCAGGCAAAGGCAAAGTGTTTGATCGTATATACTTCCTCGGGATGCTGGGATGAACTGCCTCAGATTGGGGCACAAAGCAGCAGAAACTTATCTTCCCACACTTCCGGAGACTGGAATCCAGATGTTGGTCCCTCCAGAGTTCTAGAGGAGCCTCCTTTATGCCTTCTTCCTAGCCTCTGGTCATTGCCAATGATCCTGGCACCAGACTGCTTCTCTTGTCATGCAGTGTTCTTTCTTCTCATGCGTTTGGCTCTGTTCTGTTCATATGTGTCCCTTTTAAGGACATCTGCCTTTCCATCCTGATCCATGTGACCTCATCTTAGCTTGATTAGACTTGCAGATCAAATGAGGTCACATTCACAGGCACCAAAGGTTGGGATGCTGACATACCTGTGAAGGAGACGCAGTTCAGCTCACTATAGTGTGCCTTCTGTTTTAAGCACAATCTTCCTAAGACTTTGGACAAGAAAGTAGGATCCTATGGAGACAGTTTAGCAGGTGAAAGCAGTTGTTGCGATGTCTCTATACCCTGTAACCTTAACCCTAACCCCTCCTTGGAATATACCCAGAAAATGCCCTACCACACAACAGGGACATATGCTCAACCATGTTCATAGCTGCTTTATACATAATAGCCAGAACATGGAAACAGCCTAAGTGTCCCTCAGTAGAAGAATGGACTAAGAAACTGTGGTACATTTTACACTATGGAATACTACTCAGCTAATAAAAACAAGGAATTCCCGAAATTTGTGGACAAATGGATTGATCTAGAAATTATCATAATGAGTGAGTTCACCCAGAAGCAAAAAGAGACAAACGGTATATACTCACATATATCAAAACACTAGTCCAAGGGATACGTACCATGAAAAACTTTACTTACCAAGAAAGTGGGTCAGAGGAGAGGACATCCTATTGAGACTTTAGGTGAGAGTAGCATGGAAGAATGGGGAAATAGTAGGACCCACAGGGTCCTGAAAACCTACAAGAAGAACTTTATGACAGGCAGATCTGGGTCCTGGGGTCCTCCTCAAACTAAGGCACCAGCCAAGGAGAATATAGGCAGTAAGCTTCGAACCCCTACCAAGACCTAGCCGACAAACATGATATTCTCCACCGTTGAGTGGAGAGTGAGATCTGACTCTCACACGAACCCTGGTGCCCCTTTTCTGACCATGTCCCCTGGATGGGGAGGCCTGGTGGCACTCAGAGGAAGGATAGCAAGTTACCAAGAAGAGACTCGATATTCTAAGAGCATATATAGGGGGAGGAGGTCTCCCTCAATCACAGACATAGGGGAGGGGAGAAGGGGGGAAGTGGGAGAGAGGGAGGAATGGGAGGAAACAGGGGAAGGGTTAACAATCGAGATGTAATATAAATAAGTTAATAAAATAAAAAAAAGAAAAAAAAAGAAAGCAGTTGTTGCTCTTTCAGAGAACCCGGGTTCAGTTCCAGCACCTGCATAGCAGGCATGGATCACTCCAGTTCTAAAAGATCAGACACCTTCTCATCCACTTCTGGCCTCTATGGGCACCAGGCATGCATATGTTCCACATAGATACATGTTGACAAAACACACAGAAAACAAAAATAAAAACGAATGTGCCAAAATCACAAGGTGACTTTAACATAATTAAAAGCATGTCTACAGAGAAAAGGGAATATCAGTTATTGATACCGATTTTTAAGACATTTAATTGTGTGTACGTATGTGTATGTGCGCCTGTGTGCTGCCATGATACGTGTGTGGGGTTTAGAGAACAATTTAAAGAAATTGCTTTTCTCCTCCTACAGTGTGGATCACAGCTATCAGTATTAAACTCGGGTTGCCAGCCTCGGCAGCGAGCGCTTTTGCTCCATGAGCCATCTTGCTGCCCCTAATACATATGTTTGTCACTGATTGCACTTTCTTTCCTTCTTCATTTCCTTCAGCTTGTGGACTTCAGCTGGAACACATTTGCTGATGGAAAGCTTGCATTCTATGACCATTATCTGATTGAGCAAATCCAGTCAGGAAAAGAGCCAGAGGTGCGACAGTTCTTCTTCTTGCTTTCCATTTGCCACACAGTCATGGTGGACAGAATTGACGGTGAGTGCTTCTCTGCAGGCCAGTTTTGGAGTTGGCAGGTGACTCATCTTATGCCCCTGAAGTGTAACAAATGCCACGCCTATCTCACACACTCAAGCCACGGCCCATTTGTGAGCCCTGACACTACATGTGTATAAAGGAGCAAAGCATGCGACAGCTTATTATTTATTTTTTGTTTTGTTTTATTTCATTTCGTTTGGGGTGGGACTGGACTTGAAAAGTGCTTGCATGCTAGACAAATGTTTCCTGAAGCGCCAGAAAAACTTCTTACTTTTCAAAGTTGATGGCTGATTTAATTGTCTCTCTGAATGGGGACTCACTTTGTAAACGAAATTCTGTTAAAAGATACGGTTGGTGGTCTGGTGAGATGGCTCAGCAGGTGAAGGCCTATTACCAAGCCTGACAACCTGAGCAGCGTTGCCAGGACCCACATAGCAGGAGAGAATGCTCACAAGTTGTTCTCTGACCTCCATATGTGTGGGGGAGCCATACACAACACACACACACACACACACACACACACACACACACACACACATATCCATACACCCACGCTTTTTTTTTTTTTTTAGACATGGTTTCTCTGTGTAGCCTTGGCTGTTCTGGACTCACTTTGTAGAGCCTTGAACTCATGGAGATCTGCCTGCCTCTGCCTCCTGAGTGCTGGGATTAAAGGCATGCGCCACCATGCCTGGCTATACACCCTTTTAAAATGGTTGACTACTGAATAAAATGACAAGTTTTTCATTGTATAAATGTTCATTGGCAATGTGAATGGACTTTAAACTTAAGCGTTATGTTTTTTACAACTTTCTGACATCTGCTTTTTTCCCCCAGATTAAAATATTTGAAACTTGAATTAAATCAGCTAAAGCCTGTGTCTCTTTACCCATTTGACAGAACACAATTAAAGAGGATTTGTGAGTGCCCAGGAAGGAATTTAGGGTTTTTTGTTGTTGTTGTTGTTTGGTTTGGGGTTTTTTGTTTGTTTGTTTGTTTGTTTGTTTGTTTTTGCAGAATTCTTAATGCAGTTTGTGCACGCTTTATCAGAGGAAACCTGTCCAATGTCATTGAAAACTAGTTATTGTATTATACATGGACATAATTTCTCTAATTCTCTAGATAACCAAATGCATTGTGGAAGGAGTAAAAGGAAAGCTTTTGGGGTGGCTCTTCACTCATTCACTTTACTCCGTTCTTTATTTCAGTCCCTACAGAGCCTCCTAATGAAGTCCCAACACTTACATTTCATATGTAGTGATACGAAACACTCCTGGGAAGGCATATGTGTAAAACCATCTCTCAGCAAGTTTCAAAAAAAAAAAAAAAAGAAAGAAAGAAAGAAAGAAAAAAAAAAAAGAAAAAGAAAAACCTACCCTTCTCCAAGGATGAAACAAAGTTCAGTAAAGCAAAATAGCACAGTTAAGATGGGAGGGGTCTGGAGAAGGGGCTGTTTGTGGCAGAGTCAGGAATAACAGAAGGGGAAAAAATTGCCAAAGCTGGGCTCAGTGTCTGGCTAGCCAAGCCAATCTGACTTTTCTAACAAGAATAAAATAGGATCATTTTAAGCACCCTTGTTCTCTTAGATCTTGGTTCATTCGATAGAGTTTTTCCTTGAATGTGTAGTAATGATCTAGGAGTTAACTGAGCCCTCAGACAAACGTGCCTTAATTGTACAGTCTATTTTCTTTTCTCTCTGCACTGATGGGTGGAGCCAGACATGAACTGGTCCCAGTTTAGTCCCCAGCCAGGCACCGTTTTCCTCAGAGGTGCTGTACAAAGGGTGGATGTTCGAGGTTCCTTCTGCCATAATTCTGCAGCTGCCTGTCCCTACCTTCAGCTGAGGTGCAGGGCTATACATACCAAGCAATCTTTGCCCAGCAAATAACAAATAAAAGTCACTAAGAACCAAGACAGGCTGTATTTTTGGGATACAGGCTGCTAGAGAGGAAAATGGGTTTGATCCATGGGAGAGTTCTTTGGGAAGACTCTTAGGGGACCATACCTGCAAATATTTGTGATAAACAGATTCAGATGTAGAAAGCAACAGGGACCTTCCCTAGGTCCGCCAGCAAGGGTCAACTCAGTGTAGCCCTTCTTCATATGGCTGTCTTCTTTGGTGACCTGGTATGTCTCTTTCATGAAGCTAGTGGAAGTAGGAATATAGCCATGTGTGAGAGAGAGAGAGTACTTGCTTGGCATGTGTAAGGCCTTGGGTTTGATTCGTAACACCACAGGATTATGGAGATTGACTTTTTAAAATTATTGAATCGAAAGAAGAAGTGTTTTCATATGTATGGCCCTGAACATGTGACTTCCTCAGCAGCCATTCTGTGTAGTTATACGTCCAAGAGTTCCCCTGTTTATCTGTAATCAGTTACTGTAGACTGGCAGCTTGAGCCATCCATTTCTTATCCCATAATTCTTTAGGCCAGACATTTTGTGTCACATGACTGGGCTCTCCTGCATCTCATGGTGATCACCATGGGAGCCAGGTGCTCCCATGGTGCTCAGGGCCTTCTTCCAAGCTCATGTGCTTGAGCCCAGAATTCAGTTCTTTGTAGCTGGAGGTCTTAGGTCCCAGTTTCTCGTGAGCTCATAGCTAGAGTTGCTCTTTCCTTGTGAACTGGTTCCTTTTCAAAACCAGGTTGAGGATCCCTCCTTAAATGGAACTCCAGGCTCAGCCTCTCTCCCTTCTAAGCAAAGAATGTCCCTTCTAAGGGTTCACTACTGAGCCAAAAAAATACTCCTGGTTGTTTCTGTCTATCTGTTTTGGGTTGGAGGGGGATTGGCGTTTTGTTTGTTTGTATTTCCTTCTTTCTCTGCAGTGTGGACCAGCAAAGCTAGCATAGGCTAGACAAGTGTCCTACCTCTGAGCTACATCCCTGGTAATAATCTTTTTTCTTATAGTCGGCGATCAGGACCTACTGTTAAATCTAAAATGTCCCTTCAAATTGATGCCTAGGCTAGCACCAGCTGAATGACTAGAAAGGAGAGAATGAGAACCTAAGGCCGTGGAGACTCTGTTCCCACAGAGGGTTTATAAGGGCTGAGACCAAAAGGCCACGGAGCTTGATTTAATCAGTGCTAGTAGAGTTTTCATAGGAGAAAACTTTTGTGTCCCTGGATGTGATAATTGTGGAAACTCTGGGGTCAGAATTGGGGGTGAGGGTTAGGTTGTGGGGGTGAGATGCTTACAAGGAATATAAAGAAAGTCATGAAAGTCGGAGGCATGCCGTGAAGAATTTGGGGTGGTGAAAGGATGGAAGGCATTTCTGTGTCTGGCAACTGAACAGTCTGTGGTACTGATGTCAGTCAGAAGCAGGTAGAAAACAGGGGGCGGGAGTGGGACAATGGGAGATGTGAAGTGGCAAATGTGATGTGTGAGTGCGTGCGTGAGCACAAGTGTATGTGTATGTGCACGTGCGAGAGAGAGAGAGAGAGAGAGAGAGAGAGAGAGAGAGAGAGAGAGAGAGAGAGAGAGAGAGAGAGAGTTGATTGATGGATTGAAAGAGGTAAGGGGATAGAGAGAATATAGATGTAGTGCCCACAACGACCAGAAGAGGGCACTGGGTCCCCTAGAGATTGTGTGACAGATAGTTGTGAGCCACCTGATGTGGGTGCCGGGATCTGAACTCAGTTCTGTAAGAGCAAGTAGTGGCTGGAGCCATCTCTCCACTCCCACATGCTGTTTTTATTGTGACAGCATCCTAATCCATAGATGGGTCTGTTAAGAAAAGCTCTTCCAAAGTTCTGAGTTCAATTCCCAGCAACCACACGGTGGTTCACAACGATCTATAATGAGATCTGGTGCCCTCTTCTGGCCTGCAGGTGTACATGTAGGCAAAACACTGTGTACATAAATAAATAATCTAAAAAGAAAGAAAGAAAAGCTTTGGGGTGGCCTCTAGGAGTACAATCAAAGTAAGTTTTCTTCAGAGGAGTGTTTGCCCCTCCACAGTTCTGTGGATATAAAACTGATGGGGTCTCAAGTGTTCTTCCACGGCTGTGATTCCACAACTGGAGCACTTTTCCTTTAATAACCAAAACATTGAGGTTTGGGCTGCATTTAGGATTGCCCAACCGTGGAGACTCTTACCGCCTTTCATTATTTTGTTTCCTTTCCCTGTCAATATTATGGAAGATATTTATGCCCCAGCTAAGTGAAAATGTTGAAGGACGATGCTTTGTTCTCAGTGCTGCTTGCACAGTGCTGGGTAAAAACTCAGTGGTGGCATTTGTGTCTCTGAAGAGTGTCTGGATGTAGGCAAGCATGCCGTGACTTCTAGAAAAACAGTCTATAACGCCACCTCTAATTACTAATTGGAAAGTCATTAGTCCTGGCAGAAGCAGGGACAGTGGTGTCTGTAGTTCCAGCTGTTCTGGAGGCTGGGGATAGAGGATGGCAAGAGCTGAAGACCAGCTTGACCACCCCCCATACACACACACACACACACACACACACACACACACACACACACACACACACACATGCACACATACATGCACACACACAGGCACACAGGTGCACGCACATGCATACACTCACATGCACACATGCACACACACACACACACACACACACGCATATGTACACATTCCAAGAGTAAAAGAAACAAAAGCAGAACAAAAATGCTGACTTGGTTGGAATGGACTCTGAGCCAACATAGGAAGAGGTTCCATCCACAGCTGCCCGCCCTGGAACATCCTACCCTTCTCGGTAGACTAAAGGGAAACACTCTGCCACTACACCTGTGCCCTGCATTCCAGTTGGAGAACTAAATGCCTTTTCTGTAAAACTTTATCTGGCTGTGGAAGTGCTTTTCCTTCTATTTTGAGCACATTAATTAGACACAGGAAACAGAAACTCTATTCAAGATATATTTTTTCATCTTTTTAAAAGTATAACATATGACAAGCACATATACATCACTGTACAGCTAAGTATTTTGAACACCAAGGTTTATAAAATATATACATGTATATGTGCTTGCACACATACACACACACACACACCACTTACACACACATTACTTACATACATACTCAGTGATTATTACAATTTATTTATTTATTTATTTGGTTTTCAGTTTTTGGAGACAGGGTTTCTCTGTGTATCCTTGGCTGTCCTGCAGTCACTCTGTAGACCAGGCTGGCTCTGAACTCACAGAGATCTGCCTGCCTCTGCCTCCTGAGTGCTGGGATTAAAGGTGTGCGCCACCACTGCCCGGCTTTACAATTTCATTTTTAAGAGCCAGAAATTTTAGAAATAAACAAAACACTCATGAGAAAAGAGAATAACATATTTATGTTCACTAAAATAATATTTGTGAATAATCTTTAAAGGTATGCCATCAGGCTCAAAATATGACATTAAAAAAAAAATCAGGTTGTAAATATTCACCTGTGGATAGTATGTTTGGATTAGGGGCATACTGAAGTGGCCTGAGGGGAAAGTGAAATGTTAGCTGTCTCTTCTAGTTTGTGAAATGGTGGGATTCTAACACACACACACACACACACACACACACACACACACACACACACACACACTCTTTTAAGCACTTTTACTTGCAAGTTCTATCACCACTTTCAATTCTGAAGGAGATGTAAACCCTTCAGAGCCCCTGACTTGTTCTCTCTGCAGTGTGCTGAGCCCAGCAGTGTGAGGACCCGCGGGCGCACACAGAGCCCAGGCATGACTGCCAAGCTGAGTCCCACACTTCTTCTGACATTTCTCTTGCTTCCCTCTTCAGGTCAGATCAACTACCAGGCGGCCTCTCCTGATGAAGGCGCCCTGGTAAACGCAGCCAGGAACTTTGGCTTTGCCTTCCTTGCCAGGACACAGAACACCATCACTGTTAGTGAGCTGGGCACAGAAAGGACCTACAATGTGCTTGCCATTTTGGACTTCAACAGCGACCGGAAGCGGATGTCTATCATCGGTGGGTCTCTACCTCAGGCTCTGTGAATCCTTCAACTCCATGTGCTTTTTTGCTCAAGTAAAGGAGGGCATGAATGGACACACGACTTCTCAAAGGTGTCCATGTACTGAAACTGGGTTTTCTCTGCCCTTCATTGGCCACCACTCACGAGGACACAGGGGCCTTCCTGAATCCTGCAAATGCCGCTCTGTTCTCTAACTGTAAGGCCACAAGCTGCTGAGTCTGTCGTGGCAGGAGCAGCACACCCAACACTGCTGTCCCAGACCTGTTTTCCTTTACTTTGAGTCCCCTCTCAGCACTTTTCTGCTTGAGACCAGGAAAAGAGAGGCGTTAGCTGGAAAGCTGTGTCCATGAACCCTGCTTCCGGGCTAGGCTACCAACGAACCACTTACTTCCGGTCTAGGCTCTCAACAAACCACCAGATGGAGATATTTGGATTCTATATTTGGATTTCGTTTTATAAGTTATTTGAAGTAATTCCCAACCCACAAGGCTGCTGGGTAGTACTTTTGTGTATTCTTTCATATCTGTTTTTAACTTTGTCTACAGTTTGTCAGTTTGATTATAGAAAAGGGTTACTGTCTTCTGAACTACTTGAAAGTAAATTACAGGTCCAGTACTCTTTCCTTTCCCATATATACATTAGAGGTACTCCCTACCAACAAGAACCATAGATGTATGTGAGGGGTCAGCATCAGAAACTTGCGCTGACACAGCATTATGCCCTGCACTGTAGGGTGCTGACCTACAGACATTTTCAGATCTTACCAGGAACTCTTTCCAGTGTTCTGGTCTTTGTCTCCATCTTCCTCCTTCCATTCGCTTGAGTTTTGGTCTCAGATACCAAACAGTGAATTAATAATCACGATTCTGACTTAAAAACAGTTCCTCGTCCTTTCTTAGATCTTTCATATACTGGCATTTTTCAAAACACAAAGGCCAAGTCTGCTATAGAACATCCCTCTTTGGGACCTTTCTTTTCCTGTCTCTTAATGCTTATACCCTGGTCACACATTGTTGGCCCCTACCTAGGCTGCCTTGTCTGGATTCAGTGGGAGAGGATTCACTTAGCCCTGCTGAAACTTGAGATGCCAGGGTGGTTTGGTACCCCTTGGGGGCCTCCCTTTCTCTGAGAAGGACAAGGGGGTGGGGGGAGGGGGAGACTAGAGGGAGAGGAAGAAGGGGTCTGGGATCAGGTTATAAAGTGATTAAATAAATGAATGAATGAAAAATATTTCTTAAAAAAAAAAAAAAGAAAAAGAAAAAGGATAATTTAAAAGGGGGGGGAAAGATGTGTCTGTGAATGTCCCCACTGTGATACTGAATTTTTAATGATATAGTTTACCCAGTGCTTTCTAGGGGTCTAACTGTCATGGATCATGCCTGGCACCTACTTCAGAGAACTTAAAATCTAGGTAGTAATGGGCCATATTCTGTGATTACGTTGTTGTACAGATTGAACAGTGTATGAAAGTGGTAACAGGAGCCTTGCTAAAAGGCAGTAAATGGTATGAGCTCAAAGACAGGAAAGAAAGATTCCTATTGGCTAGTGTGGACAAAGAAAATTCTATGGAGGACATTAGCTTTCATAAGACATTGCACATAGTATGGAGCCTATAAATACTCATTGACAGGATCTAGAAAACTGAACTGACCTGGAATGAATGAAATTAATATCTATTTCACTGCTGCATTAGTAGCCTGCCAGCTTTGTTGAGGGCAGCAGTTCAATTCATATTACAAATGTGGTTTGTTTGTTTGTTTGTATTAAGAAACAAAACATAACTTTATTGTTGCTTTTCCTTTTCTTGCTCCCAGTAAGAACCCCAGAAGGTAGTATCAGGCTGTACTGTAAAGGTGCTGACACCGTAATTTATGAACGACTCCATCGGATGAATCCTATGAGGCAAGAAACACAGGATGCCCTGGATGTAAGGCTCGCTTTTGCTCAGTTTGTTTGTTTGTTTGTTGAAACAGGGTTTCTCTATGTATCTGGCTGTCCTAGAGCTTGCTCTGTAGACCAGGCTGGCCTCAAACTCAGAGATCTGCCTGCTTCTGCCTGGGATTAAAGGCATGCAATACCCCCACCCACCCACCCACCCACCCCCGGCACCTGGCTTTTGCTCTTTCTGCTAGAGATTCCACTCTTACCTTCTGGGCCTCTTTCCAACCTCGTGAGAACTATGCTCATGGTTAGTTAACTCCCACCTCACTTTTGTGTAATGGGCTGGAAACACCAAAGTAGAAACATGATGGGCAGTAGCTTTGCTCTTGCTGCCAATGTCCCAGAAATTGATGGTGACGGCCTTTCTTAGCTTTCGAGTCTGCAGGGCTGATGCGAGGGGGTCATAGCTCTTCTAGGAACCTTAAGCAAGGAGCAGCTGCCCTGAGCTGTAGGCTTGATATCTCTGTGGTCGCCAAGAGTTTTACCAAATTCTAGGTATAGAGCGAAGGGAAGAAAGTATTTCTGTATGTCAGGATAACGAAGCAGAGTCTTGGGTCACTGAGTTCTGACGCCTCTGCTGTAACCTATGTAGTCCATGGCTGCAAAGCATTGTCTTAGGGAGCTACGTGCTTATTTCCTCCTGAGCTGCTAGACTGTGTCTGAAACTTGCACTCTGGGAACTTTCCACCAAGTCTCCTTTAGGTTTGTCTGATGGTGGTGGTGAGATCCTCAGGAGATCCGTTAGAACTCCGTCCCTTTCCTGCCTTCTTGCTGATCTTGTGTCTTTGGGTTGCATACTGTATGCATCACCAGTCTCCATGGGAAAAGGGAGGGGGACGTGCTGCTGTGACAGAGTGTTGCAGGAGAAAGCCCGCTGCCTCATTTCCTGTAGTAAGTAGGTTCTTAGGAAACGGTTGTTTCTGTCCCCAAAGTCCTTCAGAGAGAAGCCTAATAACCCTGTTATTTACCGAGTGGGGTCACCCTTTCAGATTGTGCCCCGACACATATTGACAACGAATGAGTTCTCGTGAGAATGAGAGCAGTGTCAGTGGGATCAACTCGATGAGGGCCCTCCCAAAGAATCTTGGGAAGTCAACCAGTGGCTGGGGCTGCTCTGTCGTCTCAGCTACAGCAGATGGGACTTGGAAGTGAAGTCCCTACTGGTTCAGATAGAAGCTGTGTGAACCTGTTCAGCATGGGACATTTTCCAGATACCCTTCTCTTTAATGCCTGATTTAGTTTGACAGCAGCTTGCCACTTTTAGAATTGGTTTTGTTATCAGTGTTTGGCTAAGAATTCGTAGTTGATTAGACTTGAGACACAGTTTGAGGGAAGCACTTCCGAATGGGCCACATCTCTGTGTACATCACACTCTTTCTTATTTTATTAGTTATTAAGAGCAGAGGGATTTGTTTATTCCTAGGACGTGATTTAAAAGAATGGCAGCTGTTTGTTTGCTTCATCTAATTTGGGTTCTAGAAATATAGTATATAGGACCCCTGAGATGCTTAGAAGAAAAAAATTGACTAGAATGCTGTTTAGTTTCACTATTACAATCCTTCATAGCTCATGGACTCTTTTTAAATTCTCTTAATACACTACTTCAAAGTAAGGTTTCACAATTAACCTACATAAAAATAGATCAAGAATGGTTTATTTGGACCCTATGAGATGGCTCAGCAGGAAAAGGTACTTGGCTCCGAACTGGATGGGACCTACACATGGGTGCCATGGCATGCATGTATGCATGTGTGTGCTCATACGTGCATGCATGTGCACACACACACATATACCACACACACACCACACACACAAAGAGTAAATGTAGTTTTTAAAATGATTTTTTTAAAAAAAAAAATAACTATTCTTTGCATGGGTGGGTTTTGTCTCTTAAATAAAACAGATCTTTGCAAGTGAAACTCTCCGGACCCTGTGCCTGTGCTACAAGGAAATTGAAGAAAAAGAATTTGCAGAATGGAACAAGAAGTTTACCGCTGCCAGCGTGGCCTCAACCAACAGGGACGAAGCTTTGGATAAAGTGTATGAGGAGATTGAGAAAGACTTGATTGTGAGTTCAACCCTCATAACCTTCTCCCTGCATTCTGAACACATTTGCATTTTTATTTTATTGCGTCGTCGATATTGTGGTTTAGAGATAGTTCTCTGATGTGCACAGCTGATACAATCAGCTACGTCATTTCTTGTTCAGCAAACAGAAAAAATTGATATCACAGTACAGAAACCAAAAGAGAAAACATTTTTTTTTTTTTTTTTTTTTTGAGGCAGGCTTCCTGCTATACTGCCCTGGCTGGCCTAGCACTCACATGTGGTTCAGAGTGGCCTTGAACTCATAGCAGTTCAAAGAAATTTCAATTGATAGTTAAATGGCAACAAACTAGTAGTTAGTAGTTTTATTAAGAGACGTACTAAAGCAATTTAAATTATGGAAAAGTTTATAACAAAACAAAATGTTTCAAATATACATGGTTTTCTTGAATGCTCTATTTGCATGTATACCTACCTGCAAGACAGAAGAGGGTATCAAATTCCATTAGAGATGGTTGTGAGCCACCATGTGCTTGCTGAGAAATGAACTCAGGACCTCTGGAAGAGCAGCCAGTGCTCTTAACCGCTGAGCCATCTCTCCAGCCCCAGTTTTCTTGAATTTATATTAATGGGAGATAAGCAACGAAAGGATACCGCCTTTAGCTTAGCAGGCCTATGTTCATACAGCGTCAAAATGCAATGAGCCTCCTATTTCTGCCTGTTTCGTGCTGGGCTTTCAGGGTAAAGGCCCATACAATCTGTGTCTAGACTTGCCCTTTCTTCCTTGGTAAATTAAATCCTTTAAGAAGCACATTTTTGGATACTTTGGTTTGAGGAAAGTATGCAGTGTCCCAGCTCTTGATGACAGTACCAGCCATTGCCATCAGAGCACCGGTCAGCTTGTATGATTAGCTCCTCTTCTTAGAAGGTGGCAAACTGCACTTGAAGACACTTTTTATATGCTCATTTTAAAAATATCTATTCCAGCTCTTGGGAGCTACTGCTATTGAAGACAAGCTACAGGATGGAGTTCCAGAAACCATTTCAAAACTTGCCAAAGCTGACATTAAGATCTGGGTGCTTACAGGAGACAAAAAGGGTAATTCATCATTGGAGGTGGGGAATGGCATCTGCTCAGTCACGGTTTTTAGAGTTATTTCCTTTCCCCAAGATGACCTTTGTAGACATCCTACCCTGTGGGAATGGAGGCATTCCCTCACCTTAAACCTCCCCTTCCCGTCCAGCCCACCCTGACCACATGCCTCCCTCAGCAGCAGAGGTTGCTTCCTAGGACTTAAGCCTGGTTTTGACTCATCTCTCTAACCAGAGGTGAGCTCCTCTTCTGGAAAGGCCATGCCCCCTGCCCCCCAACCCCCCCCCCCCCCCCCCCCCCCCCCCCCCCCCCCCATCTTTCCACTGCTCTGCCATTTCTTGAACATAGACTAAAACAACACAAGCTGTTGCTACAACAGCTTTGGTTTTCCTGCCTGTCTCATGTCTTGAAAATTATTTAACAAACATTTTATATGCCGGGAAATTGTTTAGCATTTAAACTTAGAGCTGAACACGTCGTTGTTCAGAGTTGATGCCTTATCCTCCAAGCCTTTCTCTGAAGATTGCAGTCTCTTGCTCCAACCCTCTCCCAAGAGAAGCACAGCCCTAGCTTTTTACAAATACCTAATGGATGCTAATGGAAAGAAGAAAAGGGGGGTCTTAAACAGCCATCCTCGCCCCAACCCTTAATTGTGTGATCAAGCCACAGGATATAGTGTTTACTATTTTACTGAACACTGCCTTATTATATATAACCATCTTCTGGGCTTAATGGCACAGTACATTTCATTTATTAAAAGTGTTTCAAATTAGACTCTGACTTATTTTATTACAGAAAAAAATGTTTTCTTTTTATGTGTTTTTTATGCATGGCTACATAAAAACAATATCTTTGGTTCAATGTAGCTATGATCATGAGTCAAAATGTTACCAGGAATTTCCCTCAAATGCTTAAAATCTGAAACTCTTTGAGCCCTGGCCTCATAATATACAGGTCATGGTCAAAGTGCATGTGATTTGTATAAAGTTGTAAAAGTAATTTGTATAAAATTGCCCTCAGGCTGTACAGGTAAGGTTCATCTGGAATACATGGATGACATGTTTAGACTTGCATTCTATCCTCTAGATAATGTGTGTGTGTGTGTGTGTGTGTGTGTGTGTGTGTGTGTGTGTGTGTGCGCGCACACACACACACTCCAAAGTCCAAAATCTCAAACACTCCTGGCCCCAAGCTTTTCAGATAAGGGACACTCAGCATGGTTTAGATAAGTAGAAATAACACTTGACTTCATTTTAATCTGTTGTAGAAACTGCAGAAAACATAGGCTTTGCCTGTGAACTTCTGACAGAAGACACTACTATCTGCTATGGGGAGGACATAAAGTAAGTACCCACTGTGGAAGGTCATAATAAATTAAGTACCTGCTATGGATGGGTATAAATTAAATATCTTCTTTGAGAGGACGTAAGGCCTGTGGTGTGATAGGATATAATACTAGGGTATTTATTAAAAAAATTATTTTACTTATGTATTTTTTAAATGTAGAAGTGCTCTGTCTGCATGTACACCTACGTGCCAAAAGAGGGCACCAGATCACATTACAGATCCACCATATGGTTGCTGGGAATTGAACTCAGGACCTTTTGAAGAGCAGCCAGTGTTCTTAACCACTGAGCCATCTCACCAGCCCAATACTAGGGTTTTTGTTTTTGTTGTTGTTTGTTTGTTTGTTAGTTTGTTTACCAATGCCAAGACGAAATGCAGAAGGCAGAAAACACAAAGAAACTGAAGCTAGACTGTGTCCTGTGTCTCTTTTTCCTGTTCAAATGAAACACGCATTCCCGTGTTACAGTGAGAGGTTCAGCAGGGACCCAGGGCCTTTAAGGGACCATTTTCTCTATTCCTTAGGAACCTCCTTTATTTGTCTACTGGGAAAAAGTGAACCAGAACTGGAAGTGCGGGTGTTCGCAGCCACACCCAGCTTCTGCCTGGGGGCTGAGCATCCAAACTTGGATCCTCATGCCCACATAACCCATCTCCCCAGCCTTTTATAGGGAGCTTCATCTTTTGAAACAGGCATAACAGACAATAACATAACATAACAAACATAACATAACAGACATAACATAAAAAAGTCACAGAGTAAGTTTCAGTGAGTTATATCGTGTGTTTGTGTGTGTGTGTGTGTGTGTGTGTGTGTGTGTGTGTGTGTGTGATTTATTTGTAGTCTCTAAGAGAGCATGCCTTGGCTTGTGCTGGAATATTCTTTAGCCCTAGTCAGTTGCAGCAGACCTGGAAAGGTGTAATGTAAAGGCACAATCTTGTTATAGGTTATAAGCGTTTGCAATGTGTTTACTGACAGCTTAATTGTTCCATTTATTCCTCGAGCTTTTTCATCAGTCTTGTCTAATGATACAAAGTGAAATTAATTCCCATCTGCTGTGTGTCCTAACCCAGTCAACTCTGTAAGTCATTTCAGAGTGTTAGGCAGTTTGCTAAGGTAGACAAAGCAGCCTTACAAACAGAAGCACACAAACTATGCTTCTTTGAACTTGCAAGTTTTTTTTTTAATGCCAATAAGCATGTTTACTTAAGTGGTTTTTTTTTATTGCAAGCAATTTGGTTAAATACCATATGGCTTTATTTACTTTTTATACATGCAGTACTTAATAATTTTTCCATCTCCTTTTTGAAAGTGTCAGATTGGGCCTAAGCCAAACTAAACGGCAGTTTCACAGTTTATGATCAGCCAACTTCCCATTTATAGTGAGACGAGCCATCTTTCTAGATGGTTCTTTGAAATGATGGTTCCCATCAAATAGTTTGAGTAGGCCACGTCGTGTATTGCTCTGCTGCAGTCTTAATCGCTTGTCATAGTACTCACTCATTTTGAACTTGAAAATGAGAATGAAATTGATGTGGAAAGAAGTTTATACCTAATCCTCTAGGCAGTGTTTCTGAAGTTTTTATTTTACTAATGATGATGACAATGATGATGACACATGCGTGCACATGCCATGGCATATAGGTGGGTGACAGAGGACAACTTAGTGGAGTCAGTTCTCTCCTTTCCACCTTTACATTTTATTTTTTGCAGGCTCTGGGGGAACAAACCCAGGCTTGTACAGCAGGTATCCTTGCTCACTAAGTCATCTCACCGGCCCTGGAACAGCAGTTCTAATTGAAATTGATGTCTGCCTTTCAAGCATCATTGGCAGTGTCTGCAGACATCTTGGGTGTGGCTGTAGCAGGGGAAGAAGGCCCTCACCGAGTTCTAGTGGACAGAGAGGCTCAGAATATGTTAAAAACTTTATAGAAAGGATACAGTCTAAAGCAGGCGACCGTGTAGGAGGGGAGAGTTACCAATAGTGCCACGGTTGGGAAACCTGCCTCTGCCGGTGAAGAATGAGGGTGGTGTGTGTTGGACGGGAAAAGCCTCAGGCCAAGTGGGATGCCCTGAAGCCTTTTAGCAGACTTCCCTTTGACTCCCTGCAAGTAAAATCAGATCACCTCTTTCTGCCTTCATTTCCTGATTTGTATGGTGAGGAGATTGGCCTCTCCCATTCTGAAACTCCGTGGTTCGCTGTCCCACCATATGGAAGTGTTATAATAACTTATTGGTTTAAAGCAATAAGAAGACTGGAGAGGTGGCTGAGCAGTCAAGAGTGCATACTGCTCTTGCAGAGGACCTGAGTTCGCCTCCCAGCACCCATGCTGCGCAGCTCAGGCACCCACATATATGTGACACACATTCACACAGACACATACCTATGCATAACTAAAACCAAAAATAAATCTTTAAAAAAGCAGTGATACTGGATGGGGGTGGTGCACACCTATAATCCCAGCACTTAGGGAGGGGGGAAAGGGTGGGGGCAGAGGCAGGTGGGTCTCTGAGTTCAAGGCCAACCTGGTCTACAGAGAAAGTTCCAGGACAGCCAGAGTCAGAAATCCTGACTCAAAAAACAAAGCACTGAGAATTTTGAAAAGCAGATATAAGTTTGAGTATGTGAAAATAGGCTTTTTTTTTTTCTATCATACAGTAGAGTGGTGAGGTTCACATTGAGACTGCCTACCTTCTCTTGCTTATGTTACCTGCAACATTATTTGGGTCTTTGTCAAGTGGTAAGATACCAAGGACATGGTGCCCACAGTGCCCTACAGTGAGGGAGTCAGTATTTTAGGCATTTCTCCACGGCGGAGCACTGTGGCTAAGAGGCATACGTAAGTGCTCAGAGTCGCGAATTGTTAGGAACATGCAACTCAAAATCATAGACTATGACTTATTTCTGGATAACCAGAAAAGAAAGAAAACAATAGCAAGTGCCAGTGTGGCTGTGCGGATCAGGACTACAGTGAGCGTCAGTGGGATGAAATGCGTGTGACTGCTGAGTGCTGGTGAGGCCACAAGGGAGGAGAACACTGGTGTGCATTGGTGGGGTGAAAGCATGTCATGGTATAGGCCTTCCCTGAGAGCATTGAAAATAGGATTTTCATATTGTTCAGTGTCCTACCCTGGATACTTACCCAAAAGAGTTGAAAGCAGGATTATGGGAAAATAATATGCACAGCCACATTTATATAGCACTGTTCACGATAGCCAAGAGTCAGAAGCAACCCACTAAGGTATGATTTGGATAAACAAAAATCAACATATCCATACAGGAAAATATCACATACCCTGCTAAAGGAAAGAAAGTATGACATATTGCTGGTATAGTACTGATGAACTTGAAGACATCAGTGACATAAGCCAGTCACAAAACAAGTGAGCAAGACAGACTGGCTTCACAACATCTGAACAGACTCAACACTACTGAGCTGCACACGTCACAGTGTGATAAATATCCTGCTGGGTACTTTGCACCATGATTAAATGATGTTAAAATTAAAATCTAGGGCCAAGCATGATAGTGTGTACCTTAAATCCTAGCACTTGGATTAAATATTATAAATTTGAAACAGAGTCTCACTCTGTATCCCTGATAAACATGTGGAACTCACTATGTAGAGCAGCTGGCTTTGAACTCACCAATTCCCCTGCCTCTGCCTCCCAAGTGCTAAGATTAAAGGTATGCACTGCTATGCATGGCGCTGGACTTTAATATATTATATATTTAATATATTGTTAATATATTTAATATATTATTAATATCTATTTAATATATTGTTGATATATTTAATATATTATTAATATCTAATATATATATATATATATATATATATATATATATATATATATAATAGAGAGCCTTTTATAGCCATGTGTTCTAAATATTTCAATTTATTTCCCCCCAGTTCTCTTCTTCATACCAGGATGGAGAATCAGAGAAACAGAGGTGGAGTCTCTGCAAAATTTGCACCCCCTGTGTATGAACCCTTTTTTCCACCTGGAGAAAACCGCGCCTTAATCATCACTGGCTCTTGGTTGGTGTGTATCGGGTAGTGCATCTCCACCTGTCACTTGGACAAATTCATCGGGGCTGTTCTTGATGGCTTTGCACATTAACTGCCTGTCAATCTAAAAGTCTCTTGGCCTATAAAATCAAGTGTGACTTCTCTAAGTTATGAGTCTTGATGTCAGAGGATATTTAAAAGGGATTAGAGCAAAATGGTGAAATTGATTATCCTGGTATTTCAACAAGTGGGTAGTTTCCACTTTTCCCTTAAAGTGGGCATATTTTGTTTAGGTTTATTGTCTTTTTTTATCGGAGCAATACAATCAGTGTTATAACCCACGAACTTTCCTTCCTGGGACTCACATCTTGGGAGTGGTACTCTTGGTATAAAAAGCCAACATGATGGGTGCTGCTTTCTCCCCCTCTGGCCTTTCAGAATGAGATCCTCCTAGAGAAAAAGACCAAGAGAAGTAAGATCCTGAAGCTGAAGTTCCCACGGACGGAGGAAGAGAGGCGCATGCGCAGCCAGAGCAGGCGGAGGCTGGAGGAGAAGAAAGAGCAGCGACAGAAGAACTTCGTGGACCTGGCCTGTGAGTGCAGCGCCGTCATCTGCTGCCGCGTCACCCCCAAGCAGAAGGCCATGGTGGTGGACCTGGTGAAGAGGTACAAGAAGGCCATCACGCTGGCCATCGGAGACGGGGCCAATGACGTGAACATGATCAAAAGTGAGTTGCTCATGGGTGGCTGGCGACACTCACCTTGCTGGATGAACCCAGGTGGCAGGGGTGTGAAGGGGCTGTGTCTTCTGTTCCCACCCCTGAGGCCTCATGAGGTAGATGTCACTGAAGACATTTAGCCATGCCCTGCCTTGACCTACCCTCAGGAAGCTCGCAGTATATCCAGCAGGGCTGGGACTTGCTGAATGCCAAGTAGGAGATACACTGTCGCTGGGGGGGAAAATGTCATTGTTTCCTTTATCTGCAGCGTGGCTGGTTTTCCCCCCTGCCCCTCAGGATGCCTCATTTCCCGTATTTTTAAGGGCTTTAAAAAAAAAAGAGCTTAATTTTTAAACTGTTTTTTTCTATACTGATTAAAAACTTAGGCGCACTGCAAATAAAATTGATTTTTTTTCTTAATGCGATTTAAAAACAAAACCCTTGATATGTAATTAATTCTGCTAGAGATTTTTGCTGTATTCAGCATGAACTGTTAGCTCTCTCTGGTATTTCTTTTGAGAATATGATTTCTTTCTTACCTAAGCCATGAAGAAAACATCCTACCACAATCTCATGGTCTTGGTCTCAGCCTCCCTGGTAGACAGCCCATGGTTTTTTCTCCAGTTGGAGATGGGAGCTACTTACCGGAGAGTGGGGGGGAGGCTGTCATGCAGAGGCATGGCATGGCTACGCTGGCGTTAAAGCACGCAGACCAAACCCCTGGTCCTCACCCCTGTGCCCCATCCTGGTTCCCTTCTCTGCCTGTCGTAACTCAGGTCGATTATCTCCTAGCCTGTTGTAACTCAGGTCGATTATCTCCTAGCCAAAATATATAGAACCAAAAGAGTTTCAGATTTTGGAGATGCTCTGTTTTTTCTGGGCAGAAGGCGCAGAATTTCATGGGTTTGACTTTCTGGGTACTGCTCAGATCTTTTCACACATTGGAGCATTTTTAGATTTTGAATTACAGAGTGTCAGCTTTTAGCGTTACAGAAGCTGTCTAACCCGAGTATCACCATCTCTCCTTCCCACCAAACTCCCACATCAGCCGGGGCTTCAGCTCAGGGCCAATTTCTTATCTCACGCAAGAAAATTACCTTCTCTGTCCTCTCACTCTGTGATATGACCTTGTTGCAGTTAAGGTGAGTTATTATATGACTACACACACGCATGCACGCGCGCACACACACACACACACACACACACACACACACACACACACACACACACACGACCTGTTGTGCTGGGGAATTTAAGTAGATCACGTAGAGCCAGATTTTAATTCAGCCCATTTTACGATTCACAAATCTATCTCCTTCTTTCCTTAGGGTCCTCTCTCCTTTCCTCCTTGGTCTGTGCTCAGAGTCTCCCAACACTGTCTTCCTCAGCAGGAGCCATCTGTATGACGTATGTCTTCTTGCTTTTTCTCAATGGGCGTATCTGCGGCCACCGCCAACTCATCCCCTCCGCGCTCTGCTCTGTGCCTGTCCCACCACACAGAAGCCACTGGCTGCTCTGAGTTAGGCCCCTCCTCCCTCTGTGGCCAGCTCTGGATTACTGGCCCATTATGCACCCTTGTATGACTGCAACTACCTGTATCAGAAGAGTAACTCAAACATGATTTTATTCAGTTACAATGCAGACTTCTGGATGTCCTGGCAGTGAAGGCACCTTAACAGACCTGCCATGTTATTAAATGACGGAGCTTTTAAAAGTTTCCTTCCTGGGTTTGCCTGTCTGTCTTCAAGAGAGCAAAGCAAGGGGATAGTGATAAACCCCATGTGGGCCCATTTTAACATGTTAATTCATTTACTCTGTGTGTATGTGTGTCTAAAACTTAAGGAGCCATCTACTTGGGATAAAAAATATAGGAAACTGGGATCTACCTAGAAGTTGTCCAAATAATATCAGTGCCTGTTTCTATTTATAAAAGTCTGCTGTATCAAGGAATGGTATGCACAGAAAGACAAAAATCCCATGTTCTCTCATATCAGATTCTAGCGTATAATGCTTATATATGTGTGTGTACCTGGGCATGAGTGTAGGTTAGGTTATGGCACTAGAGAGGAGAACATAAGAGGGCTGGAGGAGGAGGCCTTAAGGAAAGTGAAGGAGGGCAGTAGGACAAATGGGATATGTAAACAGAGGGCAAGGGGAGAGGGAAGACAGGTGCAGGGGTAGCAGTCAGAGGAAGAGGAAAGAAAAGGGGCCAGAGGAGAACCAACAGAAGCATTAGTCTGTCTAAAATGCCATAACAAAACCTAATGCTGTGTGTGCTAATTTGAAAAATAATCTGAAAAGAACAACTTACATTGGGAGAGCAAGACGGCTCAGCATGTAGGGGTGCCAAGCCAGATGACCTGCACTCAGTCTCTAGGACCTATAGTTAAATGGTAGAACCAGAAAGCTTTATGGTTCTAATTAGCTTTGAGGGATTATAAAGGTGTGTTTGTTAGTGGGATGTTAGGCCGAATTTTGGAATTTCATGAGAATTTAGGTGCCTGTGTTTAGATTTTTTTTTTTTTAATAAAAAGGATATATGTCTTCTTTGGCCATTTCATACATATATACAAAGTATCTTGAGTGTATCTACCCCCAACTCTCTAGTTTCCCTCTCCTAGAACCCCCTTGAACACTTCCCACTCCTACCTTTCTTTAAAAAAAAAAAAAAAGAATCCAGAGTCCAATTAGTGCTCTCCACATATGCTGGGTGTGGCACACTGAAGCACTAGCAACCTACCAGTGGTCACACCCTTGAAGAAAAATTACTCCACAACTCCCCTCAACCATCAATCAACTGGCAATAGCGCCTTGTGCGGTAGTGAGACCTCACCCCCCCACACACACACACACACACTGCATGCTGGAAATACTGACTGCCTTAGCCTTGTACAGGTCTTACACAGGTAACCATGGCACCATGGCTACTGAGAGTCCATGAACATAACAGACATGCCATCTTTTTTGTTCGTTTGGTTTGATTTGCTTTAGTTGGTTTTGGTTTTTTGAGACGGGGTTCAAGACTGCCCCTGCCCTGGAACTCGCTTTGTAGACCAGACTGGCCTCGAACTTACAGAGCTCCAACTACCTCTGCCTTTTGAATGCTGGGATTAGAGGTGTGCACCACCACCCCTGTTGAAATGTCATATCTTGAAAGCAGTACCTCACAGAATTTCCTACCGGTCCCCCAGCTCTTATATTCTACCTGCCTCATCTTTTCACAGTGTTTCCTGAGGGTGTCAATATAAGTCCTGCTCAGAGTTGAGCACGCAGCAGTTGCTTATTCTCAGCACTTTGACCAGTTATGAATCTCTGCACCAACAACTGCCTAGTGCAGAGAACTGAAACCCAAAATGTCTCTGACCAAGGTTCAGAACAGCACTAATCTCTGAGAATGAACATAATTACTTAGAAGGCAATTTGACAACATGATCTTTCATCAAAACAACAGTACTAGATTCTGTGTTTAGATTTTAGGGGGAAACAATGTTGCCTTAGAGTTCATATGGCCTCCGTTACCCCTTGAGCTATGTCAATGTTTCTTTTCATACACTGCTCATGGAAAAGTAACAGGGCTGGAGACCAGAGCCTGGGACTGAGTGCCTCTGGCCTAGAGTGGCTCTTGGCAGCCCACTGGGAATCTCAACATTTCTCTCTGTTGCTTGCTCAGGGAGGAAAAAGGCCCATGGTTTGGTAGGAAAGCAGTTTGGCAACCAGAACTGGTTATAAGCACTATTTGTGTGTTTTGAAGAGTCATAAATCACTAAATGAGATTCAATTTATTCATCTGCCCCTCCTCTCCCCGCCCCACCCCCCCACTTCCTCTTTGTTTCCTCCCTTACTCCCTGCCTTGCTTCCTTCTTTCTTCTTTCTTTCTTTCTTTCTTTCTTTTTTTCTTTCTTTCTTCTGTTAGAGCTATAAAGTATAATTGAAAACACACAACCCTGGGCAATTTCCTATAGTAATGCTTTAAATTTTTCATACTTCCAGGCTCAAAACTGGGGCAGGATTTTCAAAGTTTCTCTCGATTTAGAAACTGTGGGATGTGAAGTCACTTCTTGGGGTTGGAGTGATGGTTGTTGGTGTTCTCCAACACAGTTTCTCTAAGAGACCTCCCTGTCTTTGTTTACATTACTTTTTAAGGGCTGGAACAAAATGCTGGATTCTCTAACTTGAAAATATATTTAATAACTATTAGAAGGTTGAATGCAATTTTGGAAACCTTCTTGGCAGCGTGTGTGTGTGTGCATGTACATGTGCATGTGTGCATCCATGTATCTTAAAGCCACAGTAGGCCTTTGAAAATTGAAGAAAACATCAGTTAAAATTATGTTGATTAGGGATATTAGAAGACAAACAAAGCTGGCTTTAAATTTTTTCATTAAAAAAAAGATATAGAGGGGTAGACAATGTAGGTCTGTTTGTAGAGTCCTTGCCTATGAGGCAAAAAGACCTGGGTGACACCCATAGGACCACATAAAGGAGACACCTCTTCAGGAGATGGAGACAGGGAGATTGAGAGTTCAAGGCAATCCTTACTTACACTGTGAGTCTCAAGAATGAACTGCATGAGACAAAAATCTCAAAATAAACTCAACTAAAAAAATAAGACAAACAAACAAAAACATATATAAAGATGTCTCACCCTGGCTAAGAAGCTAGGCTTCAGAAAGACACTGGATTCAGGACTTAAAATTGCTGGAGGAGTCCAGTGCCTGCCTGCTTGCCTGCCCTGCCTGCCTGCTGTCTTTCTTACTCTCTCAAAGACCTTCAGGGGAAAAAAAAAACAATCCATTCTACACTAAGATAATTCACATGGCAAAATTCTAGGCACTAAATTGCTAATCCCAGGATTCTAAAGTAGAAGATGGATTGGTCCAAGCCTGGTGTTTCTATCAGTTAGGGTTCAGTACAGGAAAAAGAACCTACATATATACAGGGTATAGATGCCTTCAAAAGCTTTTAATGGACCAAAGACCAAAGAAACACCTAGGCTGAGTGAAGCCTCTGGACCAGTCTCTACCTCTGCCTTTTCGGCCACTCTGAGGAGCTTCTCGGTTGAGAAGCCTTTGTGGTTGCCTATCAGTCTCTGCGGAGCTGAAAATGGATATGAACTCTGCTACCTGAGATGTCAAAAAGGGAAGGAGGAAATGCTAGGTTCTGGGTCACCTCAGTTTCCCAGTTGTGAGTGGATCTAAACAATGGGCCCCAGTCCCCATGAGACCAGCTGCCGCATAGTCTGGGACAGTGTGTCTATTTACTTTCCTGCCGTCTCTACATACAAGAGAGGGAGAATGGAGGTTAACAGGGCTAGTTTTGCAGTATCTACCAATGTGCAGCTGACTTATCTGTGGCCAGTAAGGGTGCCTGGGGCTCACCCTGTGGATGGAATGGCTGATGCATTGGGCGGATAATCCAAATGGCATTCACCACCCACCCGAGACCCTCTGTGCCTGGTCTAGCATACTTGTCCCTCTGGCTTTGAGTTGGAATCAGGAGCTGGGGGTGGGGGCAGGGGTGTGTGTGGGTGTGTGTGTGTGTACAAGAGCTTTTGTGTTTTGCTCTGAAAAGCCTTAAGTCACCCCCATGTTTTGCCTTAAAAAATAGTGTCTGACCCACCATTTTTTTCCCTCTGCCCCATAGCTGCCCACATTGGTGTTGGAATAAGTGGACAAGAAGGAATGCAAGCTGTCATGTCCAGTGACTATTCTTTTGCTCAGTTCAGATACCTGCAGAGGTTGCTGCTGGTCCATGGCCGGTGGTCTTACATAAGGATGTGCAAGTTCCTACGATACTTCTTTTACAAGAACTTTGCGTTTACTTTAGTTCATTTCTGGTACTCCTTCTTCAATGGCTACTCAGCACAGGTAACAGAACATTCCTTTTAAAACTATTTTTTGGGTAGAATATTTACATAAATAAAAAAGGCTAGTTCTTTTTGTTGTTGTTGTTGTTGTTTCAACACAAGGTTTCTCTGTGTAGCCTTGGCTGTCCTGGACTCACTTTGTAGACCAGGCTGGCCTTGAACTCACGGAGATCCGCCTGCCTCTGCCTCCCAGAGTGCTGGGATTACAGGTATGTGCCACCTCGCCTGGCAACAAAATGCTAGCTCTTTTAGACATTTTGTTAATTGATTGATTGCTTGTGTGTGTGTGTGTGTGTGTGTGTGTGTGTGTGTGTGTGTGTGTGTGTGTTTGTGTTGGGGGGCGGTGCCCATGTGTGCACAAGTAGAGGTCAGAAACAACTCGGGAGTCAGTTATCTTCCGTCTTTAGCTGGGCTCCAGGGATTAACCTCAGGTCATGGCTTGCGTGGCAAGTGCCTTTGACAGCTGAGAGCCCTCCTGAACAAGGTTTATTTCAGAATTCTTAAGTATTTCAGAATGTTTTTAATGTTCCAATTCAGTTTCAGAATTCTAACTCATTGACAAGGAAGTACAATAATGATAAACATGGCTGAAGAGGTGCCTCAAGCTTAAGGGTATAGGGCTGGAGAGATGGCTCAGAGGTTAAGAGCACTACCTGCTCTTCCAAAGGTCCCGAGTTCAATTCCCAGCAACCACATGCTGGCTCATGGCTCATGACCATCTGTAATTAGACCTGATGCTTTCTTGTGGCAGGCAAGTGCACATGTGGGCAAAATACTGTATAAATAATAAATAAATCTTTAGAAAAAAGATTAAGAGTATATACCATTCTTGTAGAGGAGCTGAATTTGGTTCCCAATACACATGTCAGGTGGGTCACACTACCCAGAGGATCCAAAGCCCTCTTCTGGCATCTGCGGGCACCTACACTCATGTGCACATACACATACATATATGCGGGCGCGCGCGCGCGCGCACACACACACACACACACACACACACACACACACACACCACTAATTTAAAAATGTAAAGCCTTTTTTTTTCTTTAACTCAACACTGATATTTCTCTAGTATTCTCAGTCAGAATAGAGTCTTCTAGCAAAACCTTCTAGTGTTTCCACACACACACATATAAGGAGACCAGCGGTGGGGTTTGTTGCTATGGAAAAGTCTGTAGCACATCCCACAGCATAGACAAAACTTCTTTTTGTTGGGGGTAGCTGAGGGCTGTTTTCTCTTCAGGATAGGCCCCAACTTGGCAGGAGATAGTTCTGCATAGAAAAAAAAAAAAAAAGAGACCTGCAATCTGTGTTTGTGCGTGACACGGAGTCTCTGTCCCCTGTTTGCAGACGGCGTATGAGGACTGGTTTATCACCCTATACAATGTGCTATACTCCAGTTTACCTGTGCTCCTCATGGGGCTGCTTGACCAGGTAGGAGCTGTGGGCCGGGGCGCTCTGGAAAGACCCATCCACGGCCAGGGAGATTTCAGAAAACACGTCAATGCATTCTTCTGGCTTTGTTCATCCTGAGTAAACACTCGTACACCTGGCAAGGGACAATAGCCGCTCTATGCTCTGCTACTAAGAGAGTTTCTGTTGCTCGCTGAGTTCATGTGAGAGTGCTCACGTGCCCCTTTCAGACATCTGTTCAGACATCTGAGAATCCGGCGTGGTTTATAACAACTTATATAAAAAGTGAACCTTAACACTTTCCAAGGTTTATGTATTTAATTCTGAAATCACATTTCACCTGGCAAGTGATTCTTTAGAAAGGGATAATTAATGATAAATAAATGGAGATAATTAAGGATTGATTTATCAACTTCCATGTGAGTATTCTCCCTCTAGACTTGTAATAATACCAATATATTTTCCTGAGAGTTTAAAAATACTCTGCACGTATTTTTGACATTACTAATCAATTACCTTTGCTGGCACGGTGATAAATCCCCCATAGCCACTCTCTGTAAATATTGAATAGCGGTGAGCTAGAGCTGTGTGATTGACCTCTGTGGACAAAAATACTGATGAGGCTTACTGCTTGCCTTCCTAAAACACAAGCACAAGCTGCAGCTGTCTGTGAGATCCAAGATGCAAATTGTGTTGTACCTATGTCTTCAACCTGATAATCCATCATTCTAATTTTGTTTTCGCCCTAAGGATGTGAGTGACAAACTGAGCCTCCGATTCCCTGGATTGTATGTAGTGGGACAGAGAGACCTGCTGTTCAACTACAGAAGATTCTTTGTCAGTTTGCTGCATGGGGTCTTGACATCAATGGTCCTCTTCTTCATTCCATTTGGCGCTTATCTACAGACAGTAGGACAGGACGGAGAGGCACCTTCAGACTACCAGTCCTTTGCCGTCACAGTGGCCTCAGCTCTAGTCATAACAGTTAATTTCCAGGTGCGTGGTTTTCCCCTCACAGTATTCTGTATCTGTTGGTACCTGTATTTGTTAGCATGCCCACCCTGTTGTCAGAGCCTCTGTCACTTTATAAAATAAGAATGTTTTTTCCACTCCTCGTTTCAGCATATTTCCTCTTTGTTGCTTGAGCCAAGGATGGTTTGGTTTCTGGTTGTTTATTGTTCAAACCAAATCATACCCAAATTGCCTGCTTTTGGGATCCTTTCTTTTCCTCCCAAGTTCCCCAGATGAGCCCTCTGTTCTCTGGTTTCCTGTAGATCGGCCTGGATACTTCTTACTGGACTTTTGTGAACGCCTTTTCCATTTTTGGGAGCATTGCGGTGTACTTTGGCATCATGTTTGATTTCCACAGCGCGGGGATCCACGTTCTCTTCCCGTCCGCATTCCAGTTCACAGGTTGGTACTTGTCAGGTTCCAGAAGCAAGTGTGGGTCAAGTTATTAGGCTACACTCTGACGTCACTGCTGGGTAAGTACAGCAATACATAAGGCATCCGTCTTCGATGGGAAAAGTTAATATTCTAACAGGAATTGAGTGGCAGTGGCTGTTGGAAAGGGCCTAAGCAAGTTAAAGTCATATTAAGACACAGCTGTGCATCTGTCCAGTTAGAAAGCATAAAGATTAAATGGCTTGAGACAGCAAGATGAACCATCAGGGAAATGGCTGCTTGCCGGTGAGACAGCAAGATGAACCATCAGGGAAATGGCTGCTTGCCGGTGTGTGGGTGCGCACGATGGCAGGAGAGAAGGAACTCCCAAAGCAAGTTGTCCCCTGACCGCCACCTGCAAATGCGTTCACACACATGCCCATACGCGCGCTCACATATACAGTGACACACACAGAGTCACTTCACAGTCACACACACAGTCACAGACATGTTCCCACATACGCTGACAAACACACAGTCACTCACACACATGCTCACACACTCACACATATGCTGACACATTCACACATATGATCACACACACACTCACATGTATGTTCACATACACATGCACGCATATACGCGCACACACACACAAAAATAAACATAAAAATCAGTTAAGCTTTAAAAAAAAACGTTTTAAAAACAGTGCTGAAGAGATAGCTTGGCGGTTAAGAGCACATACTCTTGCAAAGACTCCAAGATCAGTTCCTAGCACCTCATACTGGGTGGCTCCCAGTTGCCTGTAACTCCAGTTCCGAGAGACCCATGTCCTCTTCTGGCCTCTGCAGGCAACACATATACATGCACAAATTTTTTTTTTTTTTTTTTACCTTTTATATTTTATTCACATTACATCCTGATTGTTACCCTCTCAATTGTATCCTCCCATTCCCACCCTCCCCTATTCCCTTCCCAAGTCCTTTGACAGGAGGAGGCTCCTCCTCCTTTACCATCTGACCCCAGCCTATCAGGTCTCATTAGGATAGCCCGCATCCTCTTCCTCTGTGGCCCCACAAGGGGAAGTGATCAAACAGAGGGCACCAGAGTCCCTGTCAGAGGTAGTCCCTGCCCCCCTTACTAGGGGGTCCTCATGGAGAATGAGCTGTCCATCGGCTCCATCTGAACAGGGGTCTAGGTTCTCTGCACACATTGCCCTTGGTTGGTGCATCCGTTTGTGCAGGCTTTGATGGTCTCCTTGTGGAGCTCCTGTCCCCTCTGGGTCCTTCTATCCCCCTACTCTTCCATAAGCCTCTCAGTGCTCTGCTCAGAGTTTGGTTGTGAGTTACACACACAATTTTATGTCCCGATGTAGATGGCCAACAAAAAATGAAGTTAGTGGCATTTTTTTGGAGTTTCTTTGTATCACAATGCATTGTCAGGGCTATTTGCTTGTTTGTTTCTTACAGGTCCTTGTTTCTAGTCTTGTGTTTTCATGAAATCTCTGTGTATGTGAACATGTGTATCTCCGCATCTATATGTGTTTCTTCTGCTTTTTTTGTGTGTGTGTCTCTTTTTTTTTTTTTTTTTTTTTTTTTTTTTCCTGTTTGTTTTGTCCTATTCTGGATTGTTTTTGTTTTTTTTTATTTTATTATTTTTAGATGCCTGTTTGTATTAATGAGAGAGAGAAAAAACAAAGGGTATGGATTTGGGTGGGTGGGGAAGTAAAGAGGATTGGGGAGGAGTTTGGGGAAGGGAAACCTTGATCATAATGTATGAAATAAATCTATTTTCAATTAAAAATTAAATTCAAGCTGTATTCAACAAGAACAAAGCGTAATTAAAAAATAATAATAAACACAACTCCAAAGATTAAGTTGCTGGGAATAGTGGCATGTGCATGTGTTCCAAGCACAAGAGGACAGAAAAAGGTTTTCTCCACGTTCAGGGTTGGCCTGGTCTATACAGTGAGCTCTTGGCCAGCTGGGCTAGACAGCAAGGCTCTACCTTTTAAAAAAAAGAGGCGAAAAGAGAAAGAAGTGGCAATTAAATAAAGCCTTTCCTTCTCTCCCATAATTCTTAATGTTGATAGTTATGACAAATATAGTACCTCTATATTGCCAGAAGAATTGTAATGTTTAATCTTTCCAAAACACTATCTGAAAATGCACAATGAACTACAAAACTCATGAAATGCATGAAGCATTTTCACCAGGTATTTCTACTTTAAGGTTCCTTGTACAAAAACTACATTACCATGACCTATTTCCACCACCCTTCTTTAAAAATAATTAAAACTGTTAAAGACTTAAGGATAGTAAATTAACCAAATGACAAAATACTAATACATCAGAAACCTAGACCTCAAAAGTTGGATCCGTCTTTGGAAATATGTATATAGAACAAAAGCCATGGGACCAATGGTTGTAACTATGTAAGACACATGGCTTAAGCTGCCAAGGTTGGACTGGAGAGATGGCTCAGCAGTGAGGAGCACCTGCTATTCTTCCAGAGGACCTGGGCTTGCCCTGGCAGCTCACAATCATCTGCAACTCCAGTTCCAGAGAATCCAGTGCCCTCTTCTGGCTCCCAGAGGCACTAGGCACGCACACAGTGCACATGTATACAGACAAGCAAAACACCCATAAGATTTTTAAATTAAAAAAAAAAAAAAAAGTTTTAAAGAGCCAGAGGTCAGGGAGGAGAACAGCACCTTCTGGATCTAACAGACTACTGTCCTCAGTAATTCAGAGTAGCTTGCATTGCCATGATCAAGCCAGTCAGTAGTTCAGCCCTCTGCCTCTAACTAAGGGGTGACAGTCGATGGTTTCTGAGCGAGGAGAGACAGATTTCTTTAAGGCTGTCACTCCTGGTTGACTGGCCATGTTCTAGTAAACGTCCTACTCTTGAGTGTATGGTAGCCCAAAGCAGACTTAATGCATTTTGTGTGTGTGCGTGCGTGTGTATGTGTGTGTGTGTGTGTGTGTGTGTGTGAGAGAGAGAGAGAGAGAGAGAGAGAGAGAGAGAGAGAGAGGGACAGAGACAGAGACAGCGAGACAGAGAGAGAGACAGAGAGACAGAGAGAGACAGAGAGAGAGAGTGCAAACAGCCAGGCTCAGTGGTACACACCTGTAATCCAGCACTCAGGGAGGCAGAGGCAGGTGGATCTCTGTGAGTTTGAGGCCAGCCTGGTCTACAGAGTGAGTCCAGGACAGCCAGGGCTGTTACACAGCGAAACCCTGTCTCGAAAAACAAACAAACAAATCCAGCCCAAAAAATAAATGAGAAAGAAAAGAAAAGAGTAAGAAGTTAGGAGGGTTGATCTGGGAAGAGTTAAAGGATTGGCATTTAATCAAAATACATTGTATGAAATTCTGAAACTACTAATAAAACATATATTTAAAACATATGGTAAATTGAAAAACGATAGACTCTAACTGATGTAAATATTACAAATATAAAAATAAACATGAGCTGGACTTTGTGAGATTCTCAAATAGTTTTGATTTACTATGAAATAAAAATTCTGCATAACTTTCCTTTTGAATAGAAGATTGGGACTTTATGACCCATTGCTGGGTCATAAAAGATTGTTGCCATGGTAACCCTTTTAAATTTCTGGATGGCGCTAGTTTTTATGATCTTTAGGTTTTTTTCTTACTCTTTTAATGCTTACTTAGAATATCCCTATATGAAGTGTTTTTTAATCTAATTTATATATAGTAGTATAGAAACAAAGACTCTCTCTCTCTCTCTCTCTCTCTCTCTCTCTCTCTCTCTCTCTCTCTGTGTGTGTGTGTGTGTGTGTGTGTGTGTGTGTGCGCATAGATATGAGTAAAGCTTTAAAAACCAGAAAGGAGAATATGAATAAAAATAGATGGCAAAGGAGGATGGAATATGGGCAAAACAATACATGGGATATGAAAGAGTAAAAGACACAGAGGGGAGAAGAGGCTCTAGTGGGAGATTAAGAACACTAGCCCAACAGAGATGTCCCCTGAAAGTCTTCACTTAGCGAGAGATGGGGATAGATACTAGGACTTCCTGTTGGGACTCTAGGTGAGAGAGGTAAGGAAGAATGGGGAAATAGAAGGATCCAGAGGGTCCTAGAAACCTACAAGAAGACCATTAAGGCTGGTAGATCTGGACCGAGGCGGGTCTGCTCAAACTACTGTACCAACCAAGGACAATGCATGCAGTAAACCTGAACCCCTATCCAGATCTAGTCAATGGACAGCACATTTTCCATGACTGTGTGGAGAACAGGGACTGCCTCTGACATGAACTCTGGTGCCCCATATTTGACCACTTCCCCTTGGTGGGGAGACCTGGTGATACTTAGAAGAAGGGTAAGCGGGCTACCAGGAAGAGATAGCCTGATAGGCTGTGATCTTGTGGTGGGAGATGAGGTCCCATTCTGTTGTGGACCTAGGGGAGGGGAGCGGGGTGAAGGAGGGAGGGGGGGACAGGAAGATTAAGGTGGCATACACCTTTAATCCCAGCACTCGGGATGCGGAGACAAGCAGATTGCTTTGAGTTTGAGGCCAGCTTGGTCTACAAAGCAAGTTTTTTTTTTGTTTGTTTGTTTGTTTGGTTGGTTGGTTGGTTGTTTTTTTGTTGTTGGTTTGGTTTGGTTTGATTTTGGTTTTTCGAGACGGGGTTTCTCTGTATACCCTTGGCTGTTCTGGACTTGCTTTGTAGACCAGGGTGTCTGGCTGCCTTTGGCTTTTAAAATATGCATTTCTGCTGGGCAGTGGCAAACACCTTTAATCCCAGCACTAGGGAGCCCAAGGCAGGGGGATCTCTGTGAGTTCAAGGCCAGGCTGGTCTACCTACAGACCAAGTTCCAGAACAGCCAGGGCTACACACATACACACACACACCCTATCTCAAAAAACAAAAACAGAAAAATGTCCATTTCTGGAGCAATCCAGGGAGGTAAATCTTGCTATAAAGTGTTGCCTAAGAACGTCTGTACCGGCTACCAAGAAGAGACTTGATACCCTATGAGCATATACAGGGGGAGGAGGTCCCCCTCAGTCACAGTCATAGGGGAGGGGAGTAAGGGGAACATGGGAGGGAGGGAGGAATGGGAGGATACAAAGGATGGGATAACAATTGAGATGTAATATGAATAAATTAATAAAATATATTTTTAAAAAAAGAATGTCTGCACCATGTACAGAAGGCAAGCTGTGCCCTTAGGGTCAAAGTGCCTCTGTGAGCCACTGTCCTGTTCTTCCCAGGTACTGCTTCCAATGCCCTGAGACAGCCGTACATCTGGTTGACCATCATCCTGACGGTTGCCGTGTGCTTATTGCCTGTCGTTGCCATCCGGTTCTTGTCAATGACCATTTGGCCATCAGAAAGTGATAAGGTAACAAAAGATTAAGAGCTACCCTCCTGCTTGAGTGGCCCTTCGAGGAATCAAGGCATTTCCCAATACTGCCTTTCCTGCTAAGAGTTCATAGAAAGGCTGATAAGAATTGAGTTATTATTTCTCTTTAATCCCATCATGAAGGATTGTGGGCCTTCGTACACTTGTCCATACAGTATGGCATGCTTTGTGCCTTCAGTTTCACAGTCGCAAATGGGTTGGGCTTTTTCCCCCCTCATTATTTAAAGCAAAATATTATCCCCTAGAATACAATCAATGTTTCAAAAATAATGTGTCATCATCCAATGCATAATGATCAGCAGACTTCAGGCCCGGTTGTTGAGCAACTTAACATTGCTTTTCTTCCCGTCACTCTTCTGATGGGAATGCCTTCATCATTAGTTTCATCTCTTGCTAGAAGATGGCCACAGCAGTTCCCAGCGTCACGTCTGACAGAGGAAAAGGGGAGATTCCCATCCTTTCCCTCGGCACCCTGGGAACTTTTAACACACACTTTTCTCAGGTCTCATCTGTCATAATTAGGTTGCATACTTTGTTGAACTAATATCCAGAAAGGAAAAATCCCCACATCTCATGAAGGATGTTACTATGGGGGAGGAGGAAGGGCAGGATTACCTACCTGTATAAATCTGCCTCCTATAGAAAGGCGAGAGTGGGTGTGAGGTAAGCAACCTTCAGTGCCTAGGAGAGCACTGTGACAGGTGACAGTGTTGGGTAAACAAGAGATCGGGCCTTAGTTGCTAAAGTGATTTGCAGTGTGAGCTCCGGGGACTTGAGTTTGGGTTCCGGCACACACATAAACAACTTCACCTGGCACTCTGCACCTGGGGAGGTGGAGACAGGAGGATTCCTGAGGCTTGCTGGCCCATCCAGTGTAGCTGAAGCCATGAGGCCTAGAATTGGGGTCCATGAGAAATCCTGTCCAAAAATTAAGGTGGAAGTGATTGAGGAAGACACCAGGCACCTGTCTCTATCCTCCGTAGCCATGTCTACACACATGCATAACCACTTGCACATATGAACACAGACACAGACAGACCGCTGTAACATGCTGTAGCCTGTAGAGGTTTGTCAACACATACCAGTCTGCCCTGGGATTTACAGAATGTTAGCTTAGCATCCTCTTTGCTTTCTATTGCTCTGGTAAACCCTATGACCAAAGGCAAGGCTAGGAAGCAAAGGTTTGTTTCATCGTACAACCCGCAGGCCACTGAGGGAAGCCAAAGCAGACACTCAAACAGGAACCTGGAAACTAAAACCCAAACTGGAAGGGGCGCTGCTCACTGGCTTGCTCTCCATGGCTTGCTCAGCCTGCTTTCTTATACTAACTGGGACCATATGCTCAGGGGTGGAGCCCTCATCATGGTCTGGGCCCTCCCATATTAACCGTTAATCAAGAAAATGTCCCCACAGATTGGCCTACAGGCCTACAGGCCAATCTGATGGAGACATCTTAATTAACATTTCTTCTCAAATGACTCAAGTTTGTGTCAAGTTGGCAGAAAATAACCACTACACTTACAAAAAGCATGGGACTTGGTTTTCCTGGAACTTGCCCTATAGACCAGGCTGACCTCTCAAGACACCTCCACATTTTGAGTATAGGGGGTTTAATTTCCAAACCACCATGCCTGGCCATAGTTTTCCAAAATCTGTCTGCAAGATGGTGTAAACAGTCCCCAACCTCCAGACCCTCCACATTCAGGTAGTCTACAAAGTGGGGACATTTACGCCTGCCTAGGAGTGCGTAGTTTCTCAGTCAGGGCCTAGCTTCTGTCCAGTTCCTATTGGCCAGGCGTCCTTGGCATCTCAAACCTGTCTTTTCGTGGTTTCCTTTATCCAGATCCAGAAGCACCGGAAACGATTGAAGGCTGAAGAGCAGTGGAAACGGAGGCAGAGCGTGTTCAGGAGGGGAGCATCTTCCAGGCGCTCAGCCTATGCCTTCTCTCACCAGAGGGGCTACGCAGACCTCATCTCCTCTGGCCGTAGCATCCGCAAGAAGCGCTCGCCCCTGGATGCGATCATCGCAGATGGCACAGCTGAGTACCGACGCACAGTGGAGAGCTGAACGGCTCTGTTCCGCAGAGAGACCCGAGTGCTGGGGAAATGCTTTTTTTTTTTTTTTTTTTAATGAAAGACTCAGGACTTTTTTTTTTTTTTTAAACAAAAAGACAAACTAAATTTGTCACAGTGATACCAAGGACCTTTATAATAAGCTTCGAGGGTTGTGCTGTTAAAGCAATAGCAAAGCCAAGAGACCAACTGCTTCTTATTCAGCTGTTTGTGTCTGCTGAGATTCAAAGGGAATTTTTTTTTTAAATCCAGGCCCAAAGCAGAATCTAGAAAAGTCTCTATTTCAGCTCAAAGGATGCTAGTTCACTATAAAATTACAATTACACTGATCTGTCTGTGGCCTCAAGCATGGATTTCTCGGATGCACTCCCCCGCTGTCACTTTATTAAAAAAAAAAAATCTCTTTTTAATTTGTGAGTGTAGTGACAGGAGATGCATAATGTTTATCACCTGGCACAGTGGTTTAGTGACTTTTTCAGAGCTGGTGATCAGCTGCCTGTTTCTTTATACCAATTTATGAAATTTGAAACAAGTTTCCTTGATTGAATGATTAAGTGCAACATTTCCTTCTGGTTTCGATTTACTACCAGGTTAAATAATGCATTACATGGTTTTACTGCTTCATATTTTAGCACTTTTCCTCCCCACCTTAATTTTCCAAAAAAGATTTTGAAAAGCTGAGGACGTTATCAACTAGTATTAAGTAAGTTCCATTTAGATAAGAGAAACAAATTGTGGTGTTTGTTGCACAGAAAAGGATTGTAGATAACAATAATGGAATGAAAGGGATTTGAATGTTTCCAGAACAACATGATAACTGTTTTGAAGAGATGGACAAACTCTACTGTCAATATTCTATAGTATGCACATGTAGGGGAACACCCCATGACGGGCTACTTTGTGGCTTGGGGGTAGAGCCAGGGCCTTAGGTCCTATCTCAGTACAAAAAAGAAGAGACATTACATGGTGTCCTGTAAATATGCACAATTACGGGTCACTTAAAGTTAACTAGGAAAGAACAGGACGATGCCTACTGAACTGTTCCTTGTGGTTCCCTTTGGAAGACAACACTACTTAGCTCCTCTGAGCCCCTGGATACACTGGGGGCCAGGGGCAGGGGAGGCAGGAGTCATGACTAGTAAGTTATAGGACTGTTGCTACTACTACCCAGAACAGGTAAGCACAATAGATACAAAGTCTCCGAGGTGTATCAGCCAAGGATAACTATGAATGTAGCCCAATACAAAAATCGTAAAGGTTCCTTAAAGCATTATGAGGTTGTACGCATGCTTGTGAAATGACTGATTCCGTTGCTTAGTTCTAGAGTGTGAGCTTTGCACAGCTTGTTACAATGTCAGAAGCTTGCATGTAGCTGGTAGGGAGTCTTTGGGGGGAACTTTCCCCTGTGTTTCCTGAAAGCAAAAGAGAGGTCTCCTGATTAGTACAGATAAGTTTAAACAAACCAAAAACCTAGAGGGCATCGGTGATACATTTTGGGATATTTGCAGAGTTGTCTGTTGAAAAGAAACTGTGTACCCCTTCCTACAAAGTATTTTATAGGACTACTTAAGGAGCCTCGCTCTGGCATCTGCCTTATGTCTAAGACATTATTGTGTAAAAAAAAAAAAAAAAATTAGGTGATTAAGGAAAATATCCTTGAAAAGGTAACTTATTTGTTTTCCAAGGACTCTTCCCATTTCAGATCTTTCACAAAACAGTTTCCCTAGCCTAGTAAATAGGTAGGTGGGTTGCAGTAGGTAACTTTTTCCCCTCGTTAAATGTTCATAACAGTCTGTGAATTCCCAAGGAAAAAATCATGTGAATAGTTCATCTTCTATACACAGGGCAGGAAAAATTTAATTGTAATTTTATAATGCATTGTCTAGGTATTATGAAAGAATGTATGCCTATCCTATGGAGGTAAATTTCTGAAAGTTTACAACTTTACCTTGTAAATAAAAAGAATTGTATGTTTTTCTTTTTTTTACGGAAAATTCAGCTTGTGTAATTTTGTCAGTTTCAGGTTTCACTTTCATTTATTTTTGAATGGTGGGAAAGGTTGACAATGCAAATGTGTCAAAGACTTACACTGTTGGGTGCAATATTAATAATTTTAAAATGCAAATCATAAATTATTTCTATATGCTGTAAATCTGAGATTTAATGTATATTTTTGTTTAAAAAATAAATGCTTTAGTAAAATATTTGGAAAGTATAATTGTATATATATATATATATTCATATATGTATTTTGTGGTTACTTATTTGCAGTGCTGGGGGCTGAACCCATGGTCCCGTGTACACCAGGCAAATGCTCTCCACTGAGCTGTACTTTCCACTTGTAAAATATTTTTCTAAGTTGGGTGGTTGTTGTTGGTGGTGGTGGTGGTGTGTGTGTGTGTATGTGTGTAAAAGGTGTCAGGTTCTTTTTCAGCTGGAGTTATAGATGGCTGTAGGTGCTGGTACTTAATTCAGGACCTCTGGATGAACAGCAAGTACTCTTAACCACTGAGCCATCTCTTTTTGGGTTTTGTTTGTTTGTTTGTTTGTTTGTTTTTGAGACAGGGTTTCTCTGTGTAGCCTTAGCTGTTCTGGACTCACTCTGTAGATGAGGCTGGCCTCGAACTCAGAGATCTGCCTGCCTCTGCCTCCCCAAGTGCTGAGGTTACAGGCATGCGCCACTATGCCCAGCTGACCGAACTATCTCTTTATCCTCCTAAGTTTTGTTTACTGCCTTTGTAATACAGGCTCTCCTATAGCGTAGGCTGCTGGAACTCCTTGTTTAGTCAAGGAAGAAGGAATGGCTTTGATGGTGAGACGGAGCGCTGCAGACCTCTCTTCCAGAGAGTAAGAGAAGTGAGCAGAGAGTCTGGAAATATGTGCGGAATAGCTGGCAGAAATGTGGGCAAGTGGGAACGAGTGACGAAGCTAGCGGGGCGGAGTCCATGTTTGAGGGTTAGGTGTTATGGCCTGGGTATAGTGCAAGGAGTGGGCCCTTTAGACACAAAAGACGGTGTGCCTCATCCTTGCCAGCAAAGTGTGGTCATGCCATCAAGGGCATCTTCCAAGTGAGGACTTCTTTGGGAGGCATGATTAGCAGTAAGTGATGAGAGGGTGTTGTCAGGCTGTGGGTGTGTGGAGAGGGAAGAGGAGCAGGTATTAGTTTCCTCAGTAGACAAAGTATGAGACAATCTTTGAGCAGCCTGTGAGAAACTAAGTCCTGCAAAGTACCACCCATGTCAGACTTGGTTTCAGGATATTTTTAACCCAACAGCACCACCTAGAGGTGTAGGCTTCAAACTTTTCCAAACATACTTTATTTGAGGTATTTTAATGCTTATTCTTCCCTTCCAACCCACCTACCCTAGATAGCAGAGAAAAGAGGTTAATGGGAACAGGAGAAGTAGACCTTTTTGGACCCAATTCATGGGAGCGATTCCCCTGGCATAGTCAGCAGGATTTCAGCAGACCAGCAATTCAGCCAAAGTTGCTGCTGGAACCTGGAACAGCAGCCGGAACCCAGAGTCCCGAAGCGTTCTCTGGCGTGGTCTCTCTAGGAGCGTCTCAAAGTGGAGTGATGAACAGCTAAACAATACCAAGACCCAAATATATATATCCTCCTCTCAGAGTCTGTACCAAGATGTGTTTCAGCTGGCAAAAACCAAGCCCCCTCATGAGGTGGTTCATCTTCTAGTGGATAAACATCACCTGATCTCTCACAAATCTGTTCCCCATGCCACACTTGGGATCAAAACAAAACCATATGTACATAGAGATACCCAGTCACGTCCTTTAGCAGATGCTGCATGGGAATGGCATCTGATGGAGATGAAATATATAACAAAATGTAACCTGATGGAATCCAATTTCAAGAGACGCTGCCTTCCTGTGATGGGAATGAAGCTCAGAAAACCGCAAAATGTCTTCCAAAACTCCTGTCAGGATCTGCGAGCATGTTATGGCTGCAATAAATTTTTGGTGAAATGATAAAACAAAAAGGTCTGTCAAGATGTTGAAGTAAATTTCTGGGGCAATTGGAGGTTAAGATACCTAAAACAGAACACTGAAGAAATAATTTCCTAGGGAGCTAGAGCGATGGCTGCTCTTCCAGGGACCCAGGTTCGATTCCCAGCACCCACATGGCAGCTAACAGCCATATGTAACTCCAACTCTAGGGCATCCAAAGCCCTCTCCTGGCTTCTACAGGCACCAGGCATGCAACTGGCACATAGAGAAACCTGCAAGCAAAACACTCATACCCATAAAAGTACTTTTTTTCAAGACAGGGTTTTTCCATGTAGCCCTGGCTATACTGGACTCACTCTGTACACCAGGCTGGCCTCAACCTCACAGAGTGTTGGGATTACAGGCATGCATTACAGTGCCCAGCTATAAAAAATACTTTGTAAAGAAAAAGAAAACAATCTTCTAGAGCTCTCTCTCCGAGTATCTGTGTAGGTGTTTGATAAGATGCTCAAGGTCTTTAGCCACCAGGAAAGTGAAAACCCAAATGAAGCCAAGCATGACTCTGCAGCATGATCATTTTCAGCATCATGGTCAACCTGAGGCCAACATGAACTAGGGGGATCCTACCTCAAGTAAACCAATAATCAAAATAAACTCCTGCAAAATAATATAATGGTTTATTTATACCCATTTTCTCTCCCAAGAATAACAAAGAAACCTATTGGATTTAATAAGCTTTAAAGCACTAGAGCTGGGCAGATATTAATCTATTCTAACCCCTCGTTACTTGCCATCTTGGTCTCACCTTGGCTGTCTCTGCTCCATCTTTGTCCTCATGGCGACTCCCTCATGGGAACCTCCTCCTTTCCCTACCACCTTCAACTCCTCTTCCTCTGGTCCCTACCTGAGATTTCCTCACTGGAATTGGAAGTCCCACCTCCTTTCCTCTCTCACGCAGCTATAGGCTGATCAGCTTCTTTATTAGCCAATCAGAGATGATGGAGAACAATTTTTACACAACATTGAGACAAGAGATCTTTTTTTTATAAAAATGGCAATGCCCATGTCTGGACTAAACCCAGATCTCGGGACACAGAAATCAGCATCTGAATACACAGTGCACAGGACCATAACTCCAACAAAATCTCACTTCGTACTCAACAGCAGAGTTATGATGCTATAAGACAGTGTAGAAACTAGAAGCCCCATCCTTCTGGGGATCTGGGAAGTCATAGCATCACTGGGGAAGACAGTTTGGCTTTGACTCAGCAAGTCCGTTCTGAGATACATACTCGACAGTATTAGAGACATGAACCCAAAGGCAGAACCAACCAGACAGTGCGTCAACATGTGGATGAGTCAACAGATACGGTATGCATACAATGGAATACAATTTGGCCACAAAAAGAATGAAAAACTGATCCATGCTACAGCATGAGTGAAACTTGATACACCTTAAATGGAGGAAGCTACTGGTAGGCAGGGGCAGAAGGGGGAGAGCATAGAACACCACATGTGTATGTGAGAGGGGAGGTCAACAAGGGTTTTTTTTGCAAGTAATATTTTTTTCTTTAAAAGTTTGTACATGTATACAATGTATTTTGACCATGTCCATTTGTCACTATTGTTCTCTGACTCCCCTTAGGGCTCCCACTCCTTCTCCCTCCCAGCTTCATGTCTTTGTTGTTGTTGTTGTTGTTGTTATCAATAACTCCCCAAGTCAAGTTACTGCTTCCCATATACCACGTAGTACATGAGAATGCACCTGGCCATCTACTGGGCATGAGCAGCATGCAGCAAATCCCCAAAGAAGCAAGACTGTCCGTGCTGCAGCAGCCTTCACTTGCCAATAGGAACAGGGTCTTGGGGGTCTTTCCCCATCTGTGGTGGAAGTTTGATTGGCTTGACCACCTGCAGGCAACCACAGCTGCTGTGAGTTGCTGTGTGGGACAGCCACACCCAGAGAAAAGCCTGTTCTAAGGAATTTGCTTATACAATTGTGTTGTGGGGCTGAGACTTGATACCCTATGAGAATATACAGGGGGAGGTAATCCCCCTCAGGAACAGTCATAGGGGAGGGGAATAATGGGAAAATGAGGGGGGAGGAATGGGAGGATACAAGGGATGGGATAAACATTGAGATGTAACAAGAATAAATAAATAAATTTTTTTAAAAAAGCGATTAGCATCTGCAGGCTGCCCAGGGAAATTCTGGCTGGAGATTGATATTGCAAGCCTGAATCTGAAAGCTGGAAATGGAATTATTTACTGTTTGTGGACCTCAATGGACAGATCTAAATCTCTGTATACACGTTCAAAGCAATGTCTAGACTTATTTGACCATTTTAGTGAAATACAATTAACCAACAAAATGACTATGGTTTGTTGTTGTTGTTGTTGTTTTTTGCAGGGCAAGCGGTGGGGGGTGGAGAGGTAATGAAATGTTTTGTAATTTAAATTTACCTGTAATTAATTTAATATGTGAAAAATCAGGGCTGGGACTATAGCTCACTTCGTAGACTGTTTGCCTAGCTTGCATGAAGCTCTGGAATAAAACATGGTGTGGTCAGACATGGTGGCATACGCCTTTAATTCCAGCTGAGGCAACTAGATCTCTGTGAGTTAGAGGCCAGCTGATCTACAAAATGAGTTCTAGTCCAGCCAGTACTACATAGTGAGACCTTGTCTCAAAACAACAATGTCCAGTTGTGGCAGCAAGTGCTTGTAATGTCAGCACTCAGACGGCCGAGGCAGGAGAATGAAAAATTCAAAGTCAAAGTGGATTCAACACCAAGCTAGGCCACATGAGGTCCTATCAAAATAAAATAGGTAAATAAGTAAAGAAGCAAGCAAATAAATAAATAAATACTTTGCATTAACAAAAGATCAACTGTCTAACAGGGCTTGCTATGTGCAAAAACAAACCTTTCATTTTATTATTGACAGAACTACAAAGTGATGAAACTCTGAGATGGGCAATTTAGAAATATCCATTAAAATCTCAATGCTATTACCCTTTGACCCAGTCACCATCGTACTAATCAACTTCACTGTGCAGATGTATCTGCCTCAGGGGAAACCACATGAATAACTGGCAGCACCACCGAATTTGTAATGACAAAGCATTGGCAAAGCTAGAAACCAATGGAGTGGAGACTTGTTAAACGGGATTAGGTATCTTCTGATGACACTAGAATGGAAACCAAGGGAAACTAAGAAAGACTTACACAATTCATTGTGAAGACAGAAGGCTGGGCACAGACCTGAGCCATCTCTAAAGCCCAGGTGTTAAAGGCTTGACATCCCCCCAGCCAGTGTCACTCTCATGTCGGGGTGCAATCTTTAGGAGGTGGACACCAGTGAGAGGCAGTTAGGCCATTGAGAAAATGGCCATGAACGAGATATGGAGCCCCGACTGCTCTCGTTCTCTCTTCCCAGTCACTGTAAGTGGGTCTGCCCCGCCACACATTCCCACCATGATTATGTGGCTAAGTGGTTAAGTGGCTGTGCTCTGAAACTGTGAGCCGCAGGAAGTAACTCTTCACTCCATATAACCGAGTTCTCTCTTGGGTCAACTGGGTGTGGCAGTACATACCTGTACCACTAAAGGACAGGAAGATCATGAGTTCAAAGCCAGCTGGGCTACGCAGTAAGTCAAGACCAAACCAGAATACATAGCAGGACCCAACAAAACCCAACCCAACCAAAACAAAATGTATGTATCTGTCAGTTAAGCGACACAGAAGGCCCAATAGCCACTATGATTCGACTGTGATAAAGCTGCAGTAATCAGTTTTACGAAGAGAACCCACGAGAGGCTACTGGGGATGGTACAGCCCAGTTGCAGCAGGAGACCCCAGAGTTTTGGAGATGCTAGTACCATGAGATGACAACCAATAGCAGCAGCTGTAGCGTGGAACCAGCATAAGTCAAGGAGACAAGTGGTAAGTGCTTCGGATGGCAGGCCAGAGAAATGGAGCTGCCAGGCCCTTTAGAGCCCAGAAGGTAATGAATGAGTCCCAGACATCAAGATCCGAATTGTTTACATTGCTGAATTTCAGTTTTGCTTTATTCAGATTTTGATCGTATCTTTGTCCTTCCCTCTTGAAATGAGAAAGCATTTAACCTGCTCATTGACTTTACAAGAGCCCAAAGTTGTAAGATCTTGGATATTTGAGGGAGACTTTGGATAGTTTAGGGACTCTTTGAACTTTGAGAGAGACTTTGAATATTTTAAAGAGACTTGACTTTGTAGAGTGTTTCAATCTTTAAAGACTGTGAAACTTTTAAAAAGTTGGAATGCTGGCCGGGTATGGTGGCGCATGCCTTTAATCCCAGCACTCAGGAGGCAGAGGCTGGTGGATTGATGTGAGTTCGAGGCCAGCCTGGTCTACAAAGTGAGTCCAGGACAGACAAGGCTACACAGAGAAATCCTGTCTCGAAAATAAAAACAAAACACCCAAAAAGTTGGAATGCTTTATACTGTGATATTGACATGACACTTTGGAGACTGTGGTGGTTTGGTGAGAATGGCCACCGTAGACTCATTTATTTGAATGCTTAGTCACCAGGGAGTGGAAACTCTGTTAGTATTAGAAGGATTAGAAGGTGTGGACATGTTGAAGGGAGTGTGTCACCAGAAAGGGAGGTGTTTCCAGGCTTCAAAAGCCCATGCCATGCCCCACCCCCACCATCTATCTCTTTCTGCTTGCAGATCATGCTGTGTCTCTCAGCTACTGCTCCAGCACCACACCTGCCTGCTCTGATGCTCCCTGCCATGGTGACGATGAACTAATGTAACCTCGGAGTGTTCCTCCCATGCCCAGCTCCCAAAATGTGACTCTGAGACTTTATTGTTTCATGAAGAAATGCCTAGGCCATAAGCTTTGGCTCATTTCCCAACTAACCTCTTATTCTATTCTATGTGTGCCACATGGCTGCTTACCTTTCCTTGCTTTCATGTGTCTTTCCTTCTCAGAGTCTGTGGGTGAAATCTCCTGCCTCTCACTCCCTCCCAGAGTTCATTTCTTCTCTACCAGAACTCCTGCCTCCTATTTCCTGCCTCAGCTAATAGGCCATCAGCTTTTGACTGACAGGCGATGATACCATACAGACACAAGAAATTCCTGCTGCAGATTAAGTTCTGAATCTGTAAGCAAGCCCCTAGTTAATTTTTTTTTTTTTTATAAGGGTTGCCTTGGTCATGACGTCTCTTCCCAGCAATGGAACAGTCACTAAGATGGGCAACACAGGAGAAAGGAAAGGTTGTAGTTGAATGGTAATGTGTTGCCTGTCAAGTTGACAAGGGATCAATAGTGCTGGCTACTTTGTTTGTTTTTGTTTTTTGTTGTTTTGTTTTGTTTTTTTTGTCAACTTGATATAAGCTAGAGTCATCTGAGAGAAGGGAGCTACAGTTGAGAAATACCTCCATAATATCTGGCTGTAGGCTTGTGGGGCATGCTCTTGATTAATGATTGATATGGAAGGACCTGGGCTACTGGTGATGTCATTACTCCATAGGCAGGTGGTCCTGGGTGTGTAAGAAAGAACCAGCAAGCCAGCAAGCAGCATTCCACCATATCCCCGGCTTCAGTTCCTTCGTCCAGGCCCCTGCTTTGAATTCCTACCCTGACTTCCTTCTTTAATGGACAACTGTATGGAAGTGTAAACAGAACAAACCATTTCTTCCCCAAGTTGCTTTTGGTCATGGTGTTTTATCACTGTAAACACCTAAGCTGGGATATAGGATGTCATTTAGTTATGTACTTTGGATTTGGTTTAGGGAACCCACAACCTAACTTCTTTTTCTTTTGTGTCATTAGTATCTACAAGTGTGTAGACTGCAGTGGATGGTGAAGGTAGGTGTAATGACTTTGCAGTGGGCTGAAGCTTCCAAAGATGTGTCCCCAGGCACCTGCCATTTGCAATGACTCAGGAAGTGGAGAGAGGATTACCTTCAGGTCCCTCAGGGCAAACATGAGCAGCTGCAGCCTAAGGCCATCAGCTGAGAAAGAGACCCTCCCTGAATACTCATGAGTAATGAGCACAGGTATGTTAAGGGTTAACCTTTGTGGTTGCTGCATTCCTAATCCTGGAGGTCCCCCCCACCCCCCCACCCCACCCCGACCCCCGTTGTAACTGTGACTATAGTCCCAAGGCTGAGGGCTGGTGAAAGGGCCTTCCTAATTCCTGCTGGACAGTTGCAAGTAATGCATGTGCTTGGGCTTGGGCTTGGGCTTGGGTGTGGGTGTAGGCTTATAGCTAGGTAGCTGGTTGGTCCCAAAGCTTCAGGGTGTTGAGGGACTTATGTTTATCCCAGTGAGAGGCACACTGGCCCAAGCTTCTATCTGACTCAAGTATTCATTGCCTGGCCCACTAACCAAAAACACATCTAGCAGTGGCTGTTCTGGGAGTTTAAGTTCTTGGGGTTGGAGGAGGGCAAAGACTATCTTTTCTCTTGATCACCTGCATCAAAATACAGTTTCTTCTTCGCTGCCTCTACTGTTCTCTGGATAGCTGTGCACAGGATATCTTGATTTGGACATCTTGGTTCCATGAGAGGATTTTCTCTGGGCTGGAGAGATGGCTCAGAAGTTAAGAGCATTGGCTGAGCTTCCAGAGGTCCTGAATTCAATTCCCAGCAACCACATGGTAGCTCACAACTATCTGTAATGGAATCTGATGCCCTATTCTGATTTGCATGAAGACAGAGTGCCATATACATAAATTACATGCATAAATATATTTAAAAGTATTTTCTCTACAAGCCAAGATGTATCTATCTATATCTGTCTATATATATATAAATATATATAACTTTATATATGTATATACCTATATTGAGCCCATTATAACCGTGACTATAGACTATATAGATATAGATACAGTGGAGTACATTATAACATATAATATATAATGTTATATATGTAATATATAGATATCTATATAGATATAGATATAGGAAGAAATATGAAAAAAAATCTGGTCAATTTTCAAGAGCCCTTCTGGGTGCATGTTTGTTAAAAATGTTTGTGGTACTCAAAACTTTGATGTGAATTCTCCAGAAATGTAAACTAACACTCTACTTTTAGAAATAGTTCCTTGTGTTATTAAAGTATTCAGTGAGCACAGAATGTTTATATTGGTCAAACAAAGAAGCCGAAAACACGTGGGAATCCCCTATGAGTGGCAACCGGAACCCCCTCCCCCCATTCCATTCCCATACACTGGTTTATCATTATGCAGCTTGGCTGGCTAGCACTGTTTTGTAATGAAACTGCAAGATGACGCTGCTCTACGGACAAGTTGACCTCTATGCTACAGGTTGACTTTTGTCCCCTGGGAGAACTGATTCCTAATGAGAAATGTTAGACATGGTCCTCCTCTCACCTTAGCTTCTCCAGGATGCTGTATCTTTAATCGGCTCACGAAAAAGAAACGCACAGGCCTTCCAGGGTTTAGGGCAACTTTCAATAATGATTCTTAATATTTGAAAGTATCAGGAGCCAGAGGAAGATTAATAATCTTTTCAACAGAAGACCAGAGGCAGGTCTGCCCGAGCAAGTAACCTATCTTAAATTCAGCACAGTGCCCCTGGGTTGTTTTTATTTGAAGATTTATCCATTTTAATGTGTATGAGTGTTTTGCCTGCATGTATGTCTATGTATCATGTGCATGCATGGTGCCAAAAGAAGTGTCACATCCTTTGAAACTGGGGTTAAACGTTGTTGTGGGCCACCAACCTGGGCCCTCTGCAAGTGCTCTTAACCACTGAGCAATCCCTGCTCTAGCATCTTTAAAAGCGTGTCTTTAAAGCTCTGTTGATTTGCAAATAATTGTTATAGAAAATAAAAATTGCTGATAATGTTAACTACTAAAACATGTAATTACTGCGGCGATTATTTTTAACCCGCTACCATATCAATAAAAGACACAGACACCTGTTGTATATAACTAAGCTTTGTTTCTCGCTGCGGCTGGGCAGACACTAGCCCCTGATCTACCCGTTACTTCTCAGCCCCACAGCCCATGCCATTTGCTTTAATCATTCCTATCCGGGCTGCTTCTCATCCACTATCACCATAAATACTCGCACCTGCTTTCCATCTGGGCCGCTTCTCTCCTTCCTCCCCGCCCACGTGGTTCTTTTCCTATCCCGTGGCGACCCTGCTTCCCCCTTTCTCTCCCACCTGTCCATCTTCCTCCTTTGCCCTCCTCCAAGCCCTCCAACTTTGGCCACGCCCACCTCACTTCTGGCTTGCCAAGGTGTGTTCGCATTTATTCAGCCAATCAGGCATAATTTGCAGGCAAAGGTTACAAACGTCATTTTGGGGTATGTGAGTGTCTGCTTGTAAAAGACAGCAAGCAGACCTCAGGGGCAAAATAATAAACAATCACATACAAAGCACCAGACCACACCATGCCGTTACAAGTAATAGGTTACACTTTGACATTTTATACGTATTTGTTACTGCATGCTGCTCATATCCCCCGCCTCCCACTGTTTGTTGTTGTGTTGTTTTGGGATTTTCTTTTGTTTGGTTTTGTTTTTTAACCATCGTCATGATTTATCGGGTGTTTATTTCTCTTCACTTTAGAGTTCTCCTTCCATCCCCCATTTCCCTCCCTCCCTCCCTTCCCTCTTCAGTGTGTGTGTGTGTGTGTGTGTGTGTGTGTGTGTGTGTGTGTGTGTGTGTGTGCATATGTTTGTGGAGGCTATTCCTCTGATGTCTCTTTTTTTTTTTTTTTTTTTTTTTTTTAAGATAGGGTCTATCGCTGGCCTGGAACTCACTCACCCTGGAACCTACCATGTAGGTAGGACTGGCAACTACAACCAGGGCAGCTGCAACTGGACTCCATGTGCCCAGACAGCTCACTAGCCACTATCACATGCACACTGGCTACCCACCGGCCCTTCGGGGGTAATCTGTGTGACTATTCTTTCTTGAGATAGGGCCACAACCTGCACATGAAACTAGACACCCTCCCCACCTGATGCAAAAATGACCACATGAGTTCAAAGTGCTGTGTTCTGCCACCTTGCGAATTATGGCTGGCCTTTATTGGACCTTGATGATATAGTTGTGCAGTGTGGGCACAAGATGGGGCTTTTCCTCCCACCCATTTGTGTTTACTGTTATGGGGATAACCAACTGCCTAAGAGTGGACCGCAGGCCTGTTCAGCAGGGAAGGAGTCCATGCCTGGTTCCATAACATGGCCAAAAACCCATAGCAAGAGAGGTCATTGGCCCCAGGGTAAAAGAGAATACAGTTATTAGGCTAAACTGACATAGAATCTGTAGGTGTTGATAAACTGTCAGGTACTGTTTGAAGTCACCATCACTGAGAAGCTGGATCTGGAAATGGAGATGCCCCTCACTCCCTAGTCCAGACCCAAGCGTGTTTGCCTTCCAAGACCCCTTGCTTTGGACTAGGCTGATCCTGTTAACTGTGTGACAGGGAGGGAAGAAAGAGAACAGCAATACAGCCCGAAAGTTACTATTCTTTATCTACTGTAAAAGTGCCTACAGTGGGAACTGGGTGATGTAAGGCAGAGGCAGGTGGATCTCTGTGAGTTCGAGGCCAGCCTGGTCCACATAGGGAGTCCAGGCCAGCCAAGTCTACACAGAGAAGCCCTGTCCTGGGTGGGGAGTGGGGAGTAGGGAGTAGGGAATCTGGGGAGTAGCTACAGTGGAAAAGAAGCTGGTTAGCTCAGCTGTGTGGTGCTCAGCCATGAGAGAAAGTTCAACCAGGAATTCCAGCTGCTGCCTCAACTTCCAAAGTCAGTTTGTGCTGGACATCTTGAGGGCCTGACGTGATGTTATTGTCCCTATGTGCTGCTATTCGTTCCCCTAGAATCCTCACCCCAGCGGACATTCTGAGGACATTCTGAGAATCTCAGCCGAGAACCCCAGCTGGCTGCCTTAATAGGGCTGCTACTTGCATTGAATTAGATGGAAAAGACAGGAGTCGAAGCAGGAAGTTTTGGGGTTTCAAGGGAGTGCAGTCAGAGCGCCCATACAATGGCTTGGGAGCCGACTCGTGTAGACGTGTGGTGGTGGTGGTGGTGGTGGTGTGTGTGTGTGTGTGTGTGTGTGTGTGTGTGTGTGTGCGCGTGTGTGATGGAGAGGAGAATGAGGGGTTCCCCAGAACCCTCAGAAATTTGGTTGATGGTTTAATTCATGCCTGACCAGGGAACAAAGAGTGCCAAATGTTGCTTAATATTTCAGATTAGGATGGATGTCAAAGACACAGTAGGCATTTTTATATACTTGGCTATTTGTAATCTTTACTTTCTGAGAGATGTGTTCTTATCAATTTACAAAGGAAAGGTCCAAGACTCAAGGCGTTGGATCAAAGTCACGGAGTCAGAAAATAATAAGAATTGTGCTGTTTTCAAGTGTATCTAGTATCAGAGTCCTAATTGCTCAAATTTATCCTACTTAATGAGATATTAGTTTTTAAATGGTTTTATTTTTTATTGCTCCTGGGTGCTTACAGACAAGCATGAAGCAGTTTCTTGGGGATCACGGAATAAAAGGTTCTCCAAGAATAAAAGAACTAACTTGGGCTTAATTTTAACTCTCCAAGGCAAGAGGGAAGTTCAATCTTCAGTTCCTTAAAATAAGTCTCGTGATCCCTCTACTGTTGCCTGCAGTTACAGCTTTTAACACTTAACTTACATCTTCCATACACTACACCCCTTCCTAGGCTGGGACGGAGTAAAAAGACCTCGCGGTGATTTTCGCCTCTTCTCTTTCCAAAATTTGTTTTGTGAAGGAAAATACTGAATGCGAACGAACGCTCTTAGGTAAGACGTTTGACAGGACTCAGAGAGGAACCCGGAAACTGCCCGGAGTCAATATGGCAACGTCGGATTCATATGCCCTGAACTTAGGCAGGTTAACTATGGTGAAAGTTAAATACAGACACACCCTTTACTGTGCACTGCAAACCAAATGGACCTCAGTAGAGAAACCGGAACAATCTGGAGAACGCAGTGGGGGAACATTATGACCACAAGGACAGAGCGGCCACAGCCGGAACAATGCCATTAATTAAACACATTTCAGTCGGCCAGACAATCGATAAAGGACACTGGCAAATTTCAGCCTATTTCTGGAAGTGACTTTCTCAGCTATGTAGCAAGGAAACGTCAGCTCCCGGAGGAAGATCGGATTAACTGAGACTGTCTAGACGAGTTAGCCAAGTGGTTCCCGCACTCCATGCTGTGTTGGGACCGCTAAACCGATCCTGGCCGGACAGTTACCCATAGTCTGACCAGTGACCGGGTGACATAAAAGATCCACCGTCAGACACAGGGACATCCCTCGCTATCTTAGGGGGATTCTTAGCAGGACCCCTGCAAATAATGAAATAACACGCAAAATACTAAACAGCGTAATGTCTGCAAGGAACCTATGCAAATCTTGCATATTTTAGAGTTAAGTGCTTTATAAACTGTTGTTCTACTAGGGAAGTCTTGTAGATAGTCAGCTCATCACAATTTCTTTCTTTTTTTAAAGTATATTTTCGAGAGCTCAGGGGTTAAAGAGCACTTGTTTCACTTATGAAGGTCCTCAGCTCACAAACCACCCGTAACTCTGGTTCTTTTCTGATGTCTTTTCATTTACTGGGCACGCACCTGGTGCACGTACCGGCAAAACATTCACACAGATCAATTAAAGGATAAATCTTTTTTTTTTAAATCCCCTTTTACTCCTCGGTGATTGAATCCCTCTGAAGTAGAACCTGCTATGTGTTCAGTTAGGCTCAGAGCTGGGAGCGAAGGAACGTCGACCTCAGCAGTGCATCCCAACCCGTGGACAGCCAGTTCCGACTCCTGAGCCGGAGAATTACCCCTCCCAGTGTCTTCGAACCGGAAGTGTTCTCTTCCCTTACTAAAAATGGCGGCCGCCGAGTCACTCGCCCTCCTCCTGTAGCCAATGGATGCCCGACGTTCCGCTGACTCACATCCGCGACGGCTGCCCTAGGTGATCTGATGCAACCCTTCAGTCAAGGAAGACTTCAGTGCACGTTGGGGTGACCAGGCGGTGGTGGTGCAGTGTCGATGTCCTCGGACGTGATCAGTTCGACTGCAGGCATGGTACTAGGTGAGTGAGGTTCGGCGTGTGGCCCGAAATGCTCTGGCCGAATTCCAGAACTTCCTTTAGTGCTTGGTGCAGCGTGGGAGCACACCCAAATACTTGTGGGGCCCTGGACCTTTGCACCAGACCCTCGAATCTGGGCCGCCTGGACACCAGACTCGGTGGCCCAAGTCCCCTTCTGCCCCACCCTGTGGATCCCTCGCCACCGCCTTTCTGGCCCAGCCCCACTGTGAGAGTCTCGTCCTTCCTCTGGCTGGGGCGCTGCTACGGTATTGGACCTAGTGAAGCCCCCGATATGCAGTTTTTCGGGGAATTATTTTAATCGCACCGCCTCATCTTTCTGTGAGGTTTGCGGCAGTAAAAGGGGACCGAGACGATGTCACAGTTGTGAGGCCCTCTGCTGTTTAACCCCAGAGTTTGGATTTGCTTTGAGAAGCGTGGGGAACTGGCATTTCCATTTGCCATTTCTGTGTGCGCCGTTTCCTGGAATGCTGGATTCAAATCTTGTTCTCTTTCACCCTCAGTCCAGCCCTGTACGATGTATATTGTTTTCCTGATTTTATAGATGAAGACATAGGCACAGAAAGGTTAAATAAATTCTCCCCAGGTCACCCTGACTTTTAAAGTACAGCATCTAATAAAGATGGGATGAGTTTTTAAAACTCTGCTCTTAATTGTTGTAGAAGGTCGAGCAGAGATAGTGCTAATGGTTTAAAATAATGAAAAGGTTCATTTAGAAAAGTCAGGTTTGTAGCTGGGCGTGGTGGCGCACGCCTTCAATCCCAGCACTCCGGAGGCAGAGGCAGGCGGATCTCTGTGAGTTTGAGGCCAGCCTGGTCTACAAAGTGAGTCCAGGACAGCCAAGGCTACACAGAGAAACCCTGTTTCAGGAGAAGAAGAGGAGGAGGAGAAGAAGAAGAAAAGAAAAGTCATGTTTGTAATTCATTGTGTTAGGAGATGGGGTAGTCTTAAAAAGGGGAACTTGGGAAAATAATATATTGACTTCTTTTGGACTATGGGAGTTTTTACATATCAGATGATTTTTCTGTTTACAAAGGTAGGAAATTGGTAAAGCAGTTGCATTGCTAAGTGACTGAGAATTATTGGTGAGGGATGAGTAACTTTTCATTTTTTTAAAAAAAACAGCAGAGCTGTATGTCTCTGATCGAGAAGGAAGTGATGCAACAGGAGATGGATCCAAGGAGAAACCATTTAAAACAGGCCTGAAGGTAATCTCATCAGGATAGCGGCTCTGCGATTCTGTAATGGCTGTTGATATCGAATGACTTGTTAAGAATTGTATTTCATTCTCTCTTTAAAAAAGAAAATACTGCATTTGTTCACCGGGGGTGGGGGGGGGGATGTTGTGTGCCTCTGCACAGGTAAGGAAGCCAGGAGACCTTGTACTGTTTGGTCTGTCCTTCTTCCCCGTGACTGTTGAGCATCCCGCTCAAGTCATGGTGCTTATTGGCAGTCACCCAATGAGCCATCTCCCCAGCCCAATAATTTTACTTCAGAAAGAATCACCAAAAAGGGAAAGTAAAGAAGGGTGTGTATACACATGTATATTTAATAGTGTTAGATCAAAATACATACATACGTGTACACACACATACACACATGGTTTGTTTTTGTTTTTTTGTTTTTGTTTTTCCTCCTTTACCACAAGGCGCTCATCTCTGGACTTTTTCCTGTGTCAGATAATGTTTTTCTGGTTCTTATAGCAGAAAGAGTCCCCTCTGAGTCACACTGCGCCTCTTCCCTCACTCCCCCCTGCCCCACCCCCCACCCCCGTGTGAGTCTGAAGAGGTCTCTTGATGGCTTTATCATAGTGCAGATGCCACCTTGACCTAGACACCCAGCAACTGGACGTACCAGCAGGCCACCCGTAGGCCAGCGTCTTAAAACACACTCAGGGTTCTCATGCTGCTTCATCAATGCACTGTTACCTCGGGGCCTGGAGCATCATGAGGTTAGCTTGTTCTAAGTGCACTGTTACACGGGTCCCAGGAGTCCTTCAATTCAGGTTTGAAAGGTGTGGTCCCAGGGTACCCGCTATGGATTTATTCACTGACTTTGCTGAGCTAGGATGCTGCAGTCCCTGTGGCCACAGGTACCCTATAAGGGGGAAGCTTCCATGCCTCCTCTTTGGAAGAACAAGGCCTTGACCCTCCTTTCTCTTTGCATCCATATCTGGCCAATTCTTGTTTTGTGTTTCTTGACGGTTGTCAGTCATCAAAGTCTTCTAACCCGGAAGTGCTTTCTCTGTAAGTCAGGCCACGCAGTCATGCTTTAATGTCTCATACCAGGGTCTTGTTTTTGTAACTCTTCAGAGGGAAGTCCTTCTCAGTTGAGCGATCTCGTGTGAGTTTCCAAAACAGATGAACACTTTAGGCGACCCTCAGAAGAGGAATGCTGCCGCCCAAAGGCGTGCCCTTGTGTTTTGTGGATAGTTAGGCTCTTTCCATCTCTGACATAAAAGATGAGAGTCAGCATACACCTTGAGGGAGGGAGGAAATACAGTCTGAGGGCCCTGCAGATGCAGCTGTATTGTTGAAAGATGAGTGTAGCTGGCTGCAGCGATCCTCCGCACTGTACTCATGTGATGGGTCTGTAGCTGGACATGCAGCCCATCACTGACTGAAGTGTACTTACTGTGGCGCAGGGCTGATCCCGTGCTGACTTCCTTTTAAGCATTCTGTTGGTGTTTTTTGGAAGCTTCACGCCCCTGCTCCACATCAGGTAATGCAGTGGACTAGGTCACACTAGGTCAGGCTTTCTGTCGCCCTTGGTTTTAGAACAATGAAGGAATAGTAGAAGTGGGGGATACTGTTTCAAACGGGCTTCTCGGGCCTTGTGGGTTAGAGGGTTTAGTATGTGGGGGAGGAGGATGAACTAGTCAGTGTGGGGTTATGCGTGTCTTCCAGGAATTTGGTCATTCCTTCCTTTATTCCATTTATGATTGCTTCCAGCAATTGCAGGGGCAGGTGTGGGCAGCCGTGTGTGTGTGTGTCATTTCATATAGGGGTGGGGTCTTAGGTAGTCTTAAATACATGTTGTTAATGTTTTCCTATAGGCCTAGCTGTTTACACTCCCAGATGACTGTCCTTTGTAACTTTAGGCCTCAAGCCTTTAGCTGAGGAATGACACCAGACAGAGCAGGACAGCTCAGTAGCCCTAATGAGGGCTCAAACAGGCAGAAGACTAGGGGCTTGTAGCATCTCTGAGGTCAGGCTTTATAAACTTCAGATGCTATTGCCAGAAAGAATACGATACTTCTTTTCCTGTTTGATGTAGTAACTCTGGAGAAATTTTCAGACAATACTTGAAGGTTGCTAAGACATTCACCTTTGGGCAGGAGAGATGACTCAGCAGTTAAGAGCACTGGCTGCTCTTCCCGAGGACCCAGGTTTAATTCCCAGCACCCACATGGCAGCTCACAACTATCTGTAACTCCAGTTCCAAGGGATCTGACACTCACACCAGTGCACAGAAAATAAAGTTAAATAAATTAAAAAAATTTTTTTTTTCATCTTTTCCTTCAGTCTGTAGTTCCAGCACTTGGAAGGTAAAGGTAGGAGGATCAGGAGTTCAAGGTCATCCTCAGCTACACAGCAGGGTCAAGACTGGCCTGACCTAGAGATCCTGTTTTTGTTTTGGGGGGCCTTTTGGGGCCTATGAGATGCAGTGGGTAAAGGTGATTGCTTCCAAGCTTGACAATCTGAGTTCAGTTCCTGGGACCCACGTGGTGAAAAGAGAAAGCTGATTCTCCTAGCTGTCCTCTGACCACTGCACATGCACACCGCAATCACTCAATAGAAACATAAGCATTTTTAAATTGAATATTCCCCAAGTCAAAACACACAAACTATAAATCATTAAATGATGTATAACGCCTGATATACCAATATTGATGAAAAAGAATAGTCTCGTGAGAACTTTTCAAGTTAAACACAGGGCGGCCTTCTGTGTAACTTGGCTGTTGTTTTGTTGAGAGTTTCAGGCCTGCCTGTCGTAGGTCCCGCTCTGATATTTTACACGTCTCTAACCTTTCGGATGTCATGTGCAAAGTGCTTTTGCTCACTGCTGGTGGCTTCTGTAACTAGTCACCTTTCTTCTCCGATGGGGGCGGGGCGGGCGGAGCTGAACTGTGCAGCTGAACTGATTTGGGATTTTCTGTTGCGTGACCTGAGGCGTTCTTAGAGCAAACTCCTGATGGAGTCATCCCGCTGTCAGAATGTTTTCCTTCTAGGCTCCCGGTCACGCTCAGGCTCATGACCCAGTTTGATCTTGATTACTAAGCATTGTATAATACTAAAGAAAGGTTTTGTTTTGTTTTGTTTTCCCTTTCCCTCCCTATCCAAGGCTTTGATGACAGTTGGAAAAGAGCCGTTTCCCACCATTTATGTGGACTCACAAAAGGAAAATGAGGTAGGGTGCACCAAAACCTTTTCAAGATCATGTTTTGTGAATAAGAAGTTGTCTGAGCACACAGAGGTGCTGAAAATAACGCGCATCTTTGTGCTCTCTCTGTAGAGGTGGGACGTTATTTCTAAGTCACAGATGAAGAACATTAAAAAGATGTGGCACAGAGAACAGATGAAGCATGATTCTCGGGAGAAGAAAGAGGTGACTAACGGATTTGCCACTGCACATTTTTATAGTTAACAGAACTATACTTACACTTGCATTATTTTTAAAATTAGGCAGAAGATAACTTACGAAGAGAGAAGAACCTGGAGGAAGCAAAAAAAATTATCATTAAAAATGACCCAAGTCTGCCAGAGCCAGCATGTGTAAGTGTCTGTCACTCTGGTGCTGTGGGCGTGGCTGTATCTGTGCCATTTCTCGGTTTGCAGACCACAGCATCCTTTGTTCTTGTGTTCTATCTTTCTACTCAGGAAGAATAGAGAGGCGGTGTCCTGAGTGCTGAGGGTGGCTTTTAGAGGTTCTTTGGTACTAGGATTAGAAGGTGTGTGATGAGTGGATTCTGCTGAGGGCAGCAGATGTAGGTACCATCTGGTTGTGCTGGGTAGTTTGGGGCAAAGGACTTTGCCTTCTGTAGGATCAGTGTCTTTACCCCAAAGTGAAAAGGTAGAAATCTGTGCTTTTCAAAACTTTCACAAATATTTCAGAAGCATTTATGATTCTTGCAAAGGCTTGCTTTTGTGTGTTTGTTCTGGAACCCACAGATTGCTGACTGGGCAGTGATGGCTTGAGCTGCAGGAGTGTCCAGCACCTTCACTACTCCCTGTATCACCCAGTTCCTCTCCGCCTTTTCCTCTCTGACTTGGGTTTCTGGTGTCTGGGTGTTCAGAGGGACTTGTGAGCCTGGGATTTTTGCTAGTGTTGGGGACAGCCACCTCTCTGTGACAAACTGAACTGATTTTCTATAACAGTATCTAAAAAAGTGTTAGGTATGTTTCATTGCCAATTTTGCACCAATGGAAAGGACTTAGCATGGTAATTTTGTATTATTTGTGATTTTTGTTGTTGTTTTGTTTTTATATTGATCGTTGTGGTTGTCGGGGTGTTTTGTGTTTCGTTGGTTTGGTTTTTTTGTTTTGTTCATTTTGGTTTTGTTTGAGACAAATGTATTCCTGACTGATGTAGAATTCTTAGAGCTCTGTGTGGCTTTGCCTTACAATTACTAAGATGGAGTGTGTTCACCTGCACACCCAACCATGACTGTTTTTAACATTTTATTATGATCTATGGAATATTAGTGAAAAGGTTAGTTTGTGATAAATGCCATGATTTAAGTAGTTTTTATTTACATTTGACAGGTAAAGATTTCTGCATTAGAAGGATATAGAGGCCAGAGAGTGAAGGTGTTTGGCTGGGTTCACAGGTTACGTAGGCAAGGTGAGTGGGGTAGTTTTTCTTACCCTCTTTTCAATCTTAAATAAACCTGGTCTTAGATAAAGAAGCCCATAGAAACATTTCTTTGATTTAGTTTAGGGTTTTGGTGTACTGTGTCTTTTTTTTTTTTTTTTTTTTTTCTTGAGACAGGGTTTCTCCATGTCGCCTTGGCTGTCCTGGACTCGCTCTGTAGGCCAGGCTGGCATTGAACTCAGAGTGATCCACCTGCTTCTGCCTCCTGAGTGCTGGGATTAAAGGCGTGCGCCACCACACCTAGCGGTGTCCTGTCTTTTTAAATGATGTAATAAATAATTTATGGTTTAAATTGGTTCCTTTGGAACATGACTATGAAAGTTTGAAAACTATTTAGACATTACTTCACCTGTTGGTAATCACAGTGATCAGGTGAATAATAAGTACATTATCCTCAAAGTGAATGTTGATTATTTCATGAGAAACAGGGGTACATGTTGTAAGAACAGATCCTGGTCTGGATGTGATCACAGACTGTGTGTGTGCTTATCTTTTATTTTATTTTTTAAGTTAGCATCTTAGTTAATTCCCTACCCCCTCATGTGTGGTGTGTATAAATGCATGTTTGAATGTGTGTGGCATGAATATGTGGACGTGTGTGTGTGTAGGCCTGAGCCACATGTATTAAATTTTCCATGATTTATCGTCCACCATATGTGTTTGAGGCAGGCTCTCTCACTCAAAGCCAGAGCTCACTGACACAGATGGTCTAGCTAACCTGCTTGCTCTGGAGATCCCGTCTCTTCTAAGGAGGCTGGAATTACAGGGGCCACCACACCCACGCCGCATGACATTTGCATAGGCTCTGAGGGTCTGAAATGTGCCCCCCATGCTTGCATAGCAAGTACTCTGAGCCTCAGCTAGTTTTGATTTTTATAATTACTGTCATCCTGATGTTTTTCTTCTTTTTATTAGTTTATTACTTTCCTATAAGTGATTGTCAAATCTTTCATTAAAAAAATGGGGTACAAACGAGTGCTTATCTTCACATCTTTATTCCCCTCCTCCCAAGCGTTCAGCGTCGTTCTTTAGATAATAAGGCATTCAGAAGTACATAAGGCAGTGCCTTAGCGCATGACTCCCTTACTGTCCACAATCATGTGCGCTGCGAGGATCATGTATATTATAACATACTGCACATAGCGTAGGCTTGAGGTCACTTCAGATGGAGAGGCCTGAACTTCTGACGTTTAACCTTGGAGCTGCGTTTACGTAGGGGGGGTTATGAAGTACTCTGGAGTCCCTTAAGACTGACTGACTTTGTGCTTCTCATTTCTAGGAAAGAATTTGATGTTTCTGGTGTTGCGAGATGGCACAGGCTATCTTCAGTGTGTCTTGTCAGATGACTTGGTAAGTGTTGCGTCTTAGGTATGTCTGAAAGATTGTATTTAATAGGGTCTATGTAATTTGTATTTTAGCATCTACGTAAATACTTTACATTTTTACTGTGTTAACTGTGGATACCCATTATCAAAACCATTGTATATCATAAATGTAAACATTTTGATTATGCCTTAGAAAAGCTAGGGAGAAAGCGTCTGTTATGGGGGTTTTCTGAAATATGAAATCTTAGGACAGTGTAGACAGTGTATGACCTGGCCTGCGTCGCCACCAGTTTATGCGGATCCTGGCTTCTTTCCCTGGATGTCTTATCTGTAGCAGTGTCCCCTTGTCATTCGTTACCCTTCCTTCTGCTCCCCAGTTTATTTGTGGGATGAAAACCCAGAAAATTTTCTCTATGGAGCATCTCACTTTATGAGTTTGCTTAATTCCTGCCTTGTGGCTTCGCTTAATGAGCTTCACCTTGCGCTGGTTTTATAAATGGAGGTTGGGTCTGGCAGTGTTCGATGTGATTTGATCTTTTTTTCCTTCACACTGTTACTTCCTGGGCAAAGCTCTGTTCTGCTTACGTCAAGAGGCACATGATGCCCACTTGCCTTTTTGTAATTAGTAGCTTTATCCCACTGTTGTCAAATTGCCCATCACTTTTCTCCTAATGACTTTAGCATGTACTGGTTGTCATAGTGTATAGGGGCTCTGTTTAAATCAAAGACAAACTGTGGGTATGTCATGGGGCTAGTGTCCTTCATGCTCAGATGTGCACATACAGGGGACTTAACGACGTTTTTATGCAGCCATGAAACTGAGTGATGGCACCACAGTCCAAGAAGTACATTAGTATTCTTATCTCACTGAGCAAATACCAGGGTGTAGTTAACTTAGCCATGCTGTCAATGAGTAATAGGAGCACACTCCACTGCCGATAGGAACTGTATGTGGTGCATGGCTGCACTGATATTTCTGCCCTTCCAAAAATAGCTAGCTTTAAAAAAAAAAAAAAGCTAGCTTGCTCATGTCGTGTGTGCGCTCTCTCTGTCTCTGTCTCTGTCTCTCTGCAGCACCCCCCCCCCCCCCGTCTCTCTCTCTCTCTCTGTCCTCCTCCCCCACCTCTCATTAGAAATCAGGTGGTAGCTGGGTGGTTGTGGCACACGCCTTTAATCCTAGCACTTGGGAGGCAGAAGCAGGCAGATTGCTGTGAGTTCGAGGCCAGTCTGGTCTACAAAGTGAGTCCAGGACAGCCAAGGCTATACAGAGAAACCCTGTCTTAGGGGAGAAAAAAATTTTAGGACAGTGTAGAAAGTATATGACCTGGCCTGTGTCACTACCAATTTATGGTGGATCCTGGCTTCTTTCCCTGGATGCCATATTTGTAGGACTTACAGGTAGCATAGCCTGTAAGTCCACCACTTGAATATTACAAGTGCAAGGCTAGCTGGGGCAATATTGAGAACCTGTTCCCAAAACCAAAATTAGTGGCAGTGTTAATACTTAATTTACAAATATTTGACCAAATGACTTTTTTTTTTAAATAATTCCTTTAATTTTATTAGAATATCTTAATATCAACTTAATAGCCTAATATGAACTTTGATCTTCTTACAGTGTCAGTGTTACAATGGAGTAGTCTTGTCCACTGAAAGTAGTGTGGCAGTCTACGGAACACTAAACCTAACTCCCAAGGGCAAACAGGTAAGGAACCTGATACCTGGAGTAAAGTCATGGGTGTTTAGTAGTCTGTTCTCCGATGTCGTTATTGGCACATGTGGCGTTTGGCATAGAAATACACAAGTGTGAAGTACTATAAATTCAATAGACTTCCTTTTCCTGTGAAATATGAATGCTATATGTTTTTGTCTTAGTCTGCATTTGTAGTTATAACAGCATCTCGTGGACTGGGAAATTAATGAAGAAAAGAAATTTTTCTTGTAGTTCTGGTAGTTGGGAAGTCCAGGATGGAGGGGCTCCCAAAAAAAGAAAGCATCTTTTCTCCTTAATTCCTTATTTATCCCCCTGGTTGTGCAGCCACTTTGCTGTGTGTGTAGGAATAACACCAGCAAGACGGATATAAAAACTTGGCCATGGGAATATGTCTGTGCTTTAGCCAAGGGCAGGCAACCTATTCCAATAACAGTCGCCTGCCGGTAATTACAATTCAAATAACTGTTGTCTAAGAAAAGAAACTTCCAGATACAGCATCTCAACTACAACCACAAGAGGGAGCAGATACTCTTAGTCCCAGAGTTCTGTAAAAACAGTGAGCATCTGAAGGAAGTTCACTGAAGTAGCTGACTACAGATGAAGTGGTTGTCATGGTGTTGCTTGCTGTCCAGGGTTTGGCAACAAGATAATTACATGCTCCATCAGTGGGAGGCTTTTAGCATAAATTACTTTCCAGAGTCAAAAGTGGAAAACAGAGGTACTGCTTTTAGTTAAACTTCTCCAATTAATTTTAAGACTCCATTATTTGAGTTATGTGTGTGTGCTGGTATGAGCTATGTGCATATAAATACAGATGCCCTCAGAAACCAGAGGCATCAATGCCCTGGAGCTGGAGCTAAAGGTGGTTGCGAGCTACCTTTGGGTGCTGGGAACTGGCTTCGGGTCCTTTGGAAGGGTAGTATGCATGCTTAGCTGCTGGACTAGCTCTTAAGCTCCACATTTAAGTTTTGAAATTGGATAAGTAATGTTAGCTAAATCTTTAGATAATGCTAGAAAAAAATAAACTTTCATGCTAGCACTTGTAAGTAATTACTCCAAGTTACGGAATTAGAATTAATTCTTAGTATATGTGTTTTTATTTACAAAATGTTTGTGTGTGTGTGTGTGTGTGTGTGTGTGTGTTCATGGAAAAAAGTTTTAGATGTAAACTCATAACATTGAGTTAGTGGCTCTCTATCCCAGCACTCGGGAGGCAGAGGCTGGCGGATCGCTGTGAGTTCGAGGCCAGCCTGATCTACAAAGTGAGTCCAGGATGGCCAAGGCTACACAGAGAAACCCTTTCTCGAAAAACCAAAAAAAAAAAAAAAAAGACTGAAACTACTAATGATGTTCTCTTTTTTTTAAAGATTTATTTATTTATTATTTATATAGTGTTCTGCTTGTATGCCAGAAGAGGGCACCAGATCTCATTATAGATGGTTATGAGCCATCATGTGGTTATTGGGACTTGAACTCAGACCCCTGGAAGAGCAGACAGTGCTCTTAACCTCTGAGCCATCTCTCCAGCTCACTAATGATGTTCTTAAAGTAACACCTTACTGGAAGTTTGGAGATAACTCTTCAGTACCATCGGTTTCTAGTGTCTGCCTCACTCCCGCTGCTTCTTCAATGTACAGGCTCCCGGCGGCCATGAGCTGAGCTGTGACTTCTGGGAACTGGTGGGGCTAGCCCCCGCTGGAGGGGCTGATAACCTGATCAATGAGGAGTCCGATGTGGACGTCCAGCTCAACAACCGGCACATGATGATCCGCGGAGAGAACATGTCCAAAATCTTGAAAGCACGGTCCATGATCACCAGGTGCTTCAGGGACCACTTCTTCGACAGGGGCTACTGCGAAGTAAGTGCCCGTCACAGGTCGCCTTTTGCAAGTGGTACCCTGTGCCGTTTGGAAGAGTGACGGCCACAGCAGACCTGTTTGCTCCTTCCCATCTTAACAGGTTACTACTCCGACCCTGGTGCAGACGCAGGTGGAAGGCGGGGCCACCCTCTTCAAGCTTGACTATTTTGGGGAAGAAGCATTTTTGACCCAGTCCTCCCAGTTGTACCTGGAGACCTGCCTTCCGGCCTTGGGAGATGTTTTCTGTATTGCCCAGTCATACAGGGCCGAGCAGTCCAGAACACGGAGGCACCTGGCCGAGTATGAAACTGTCTTACCTAAGCTGCCCCTTGGGCTGGGGTGGAGGTCAGCTGGTACAGAGCATGCCTAGTATATACAAGGCTGTGGGTTCAATTGCCAGCACCACATACAAGTGGAAATGGTGGCACATGCCAGTCATCCCACTTGAGAGGCAGAGGCAGGAGGGTTAGAAGTTCAGAGCCAGCCTGGGCTATAAGACCCTGCCTGAGAAGAAAGAAAAGGCACTTGGCTTCCTAGGCCACGGCCGAAATCCTCTAGTTTGTCCTCAATCTTTCAGCGAGAGGTGCGCCGTACCTTCAATACCGTGCAGTGCAGGGCATTCATCCTTTCTGGACCGCGCCCCAAGGCTTACACCTTTGCTTGAGAGACACTTACGGTGAGCGAGCAGCACCTCTCAGCTGTGTCTGTTCTTCAGATTCACTCACGTGGAAGCCGAATGTCCTTTCCTGACTTTTGAGGACCTCCTGAACCGTTTAGAGGACCTCGTGTGTGACGTGGTGGACCGAGTCTTGAAGTCACCAGCGGGGAGTATAGTGCATGAGCTCAACCCGGTAGGTGTGGTGTTTTCTCCAGGTGAAAGGGTTCCAGTCTTTCTAGAAGTCAGGGTCACCTGCAAGCTCTGTAGGCTTGACGAGCGGAAATGTTTTGAAAGTTTAATATTGGTAAATGCCAATAACTGTTTTAGCTGACAGTAGAGACGGTTCATAAGTATTTCTTCACCTGAAATCCTCTTTCATAGTAATGCTCTGCAGGACTGTTTTCTATTTGAAAGAACGTGTTTATGGTGCGTGAGGGCTCACTGTACCATGGCAGCATGTGGAAGGCCAAGGTGACATTCGTGGAGTTGGTTCTCTTTCCACCTTTACCTTGGTTTCATGGGTCAGACCCTGGTTACCAGGCATGCCTGGCAAGGGCTTCACCAGCTGAGCCCTCTCTCCAGTGTCCATTCCTACCCACTGCTTGAATTTGTATTTTATGTATGTGGGTGTTTTGCTTGTGTCTATGTCTCTGTACCACTGCATGCAGTACATCTGGAATCCAGAAGAGGGTGCTGTGTTCCCTGGAACTAGAGTTGCAGATGATTGTGATCTGCTGCTTTGGGGCTGGGATTGAACCCAGAACCTCAGGAAGAGCAGCCCATATTCAACCACTGAGCCGTTTCTGCAGTCTCCCTTTTTGTTTCTTAATAGACATTTTAGTCTGGATGCTTTCTTCTTAGATACAGTTTTGCTTTTTTCCCTTTTACTGTAGAACTTTAAACCCCCCAAGCGGCCTTTCCGACGGATGGATTACTCAGACGCCATTGAGTGGCTGAAGGAGCACGATGTGAAGAAAGAAGACGGGACATTCTATGAATTTGGAGACGTATGTGTCCCTCTCTCATTGCTGCAGACGGGGTTTGTGTTTAGCAGGTTGCCGATTGTGGCTGCTTACTGATGTTGGATGCCGCTGCTTGACATCAAGGCAATAATAGCAGAAGCTCCTCCTTAAGATTAAGTGGATTCATGAGAGTGAACTGTAGATCAGTGTGTATTTTGTGGAGTTCCAAAATATTAGAGCTCCTTCTGTCACATAGTGTTCTCCTAGGCTAGGATCCCAGCATGCATTTGGGGTGTGAGTTATCAAGAGTTCAGACCTGTCTATTTGACCATCCCAGTCACTGTTGGTGCACATGTGTTTACAGGTGAGCTGTGAGTGGCTGCCACTCAGCTGTTTTGCTTTGGATGTATACGTAGTACTTACCATGGTTGAGTGGGACCGTCACCAGCTATAGAGCCCAAATTTTCCAGGCTCCCCCATGCACTTCTCTCTCAGCCTGCTGTGCAGCTGAAGGCTACTGGCCCAACTGTCCTCAAGTCTACCTTGAGGTCACACCCTCTTCTACCCAATGAGGTGGGCAGGGCCTGTGGCACAGGAAGCCCCAGTGCATGCCAGTGTGTACTGTGCATTTCCACCAACCCGTAGCATGCTGGCTCTAGAGCTAGTGACTAGGCTACAGGCTTTTCCAGATGTGCTTTCGTCTCATACAGAACCCCCGTGTGGGAGGCAGACACTCTAAGAAATCAGTTCCCACGTTTCATCCTCGTCTTCCAACCTGAGAGGGCAGCATAGGGCTTCAGGGACCAGAGCCAAGGACTGCCAGTTTCAGTTCTTACACACATCAGTGAGTCTGGTCCAGTTCTCAGCCAATGTTTACTAGGACAGGAGCTTTGAATTCTGATTTGAATATTGTTTCCTGAAGGGCTTAGGTCCGTATGCATTCTGCTATGTTATAGGTACACAGCAAGGGCTGACTGAGGATGAAAGCCACTTTCTAGTCACAGTTTTAAATGTTAATGAAATCTGGTTCAACCTCAGGATATTCCCGAAGCTCCCGAGAGATTGATGACAGACACCATTAATGAACCAATCCTGCTGTGTCGGTTTCCTGTGGAGATCAAGTCCTTCTACATGCAGCGCTGTCCCGAGGATCCTCGACTTACTGAATCTGTCAGTTTGAGATCCCATCCATGAGTATTTTTAAGGGTGTGGGAATTGTCATTTTTGATAAGATACAGCCAGCCCATGGCAAATATTTCATAAATCTAGAATGGCAGTAATTAAAGTAAAGATTCCTTCCCCAGTCAGAATTGATACATTCTGTAATACTTGAATTTTACATAGCCACAGGGCTTCCTTTAAAGTTAGCAGCTCAATGAGTAATTTTCCTGAAATTCTTGCAGTCATGTCTGATTGGTTGGTAGTAATTGTGGGTCTTTTTCACTCACTTAAAGGTTGACGTTTTGATGCCCAATGTTGGTGAGATTGTGGGAGGCTCGATGCGCTCCTGGGACAGTGAAGAAATTCTAGAAGGCTATAAAAGGGAAGGAATTGACCCTGCTCCTTATTACTGGTACACAGATCAGGTAAAGGCAATTGTTTAAACTTCTTTTAAGTTTTTTGTTTTTTGTTTTTTCACTGTAATACTTTTTGCATACACTGAAGTGTTTAAGAGGCCAGAATCCCAGATAGTGCATGCGTATTCAGATGGGCTGTGTTTGCTTTGTGTAGCATTTGGATATTGCCATTTTTGTCTTTAGCCACGTTATATGTCAGTTTCATCAGTAATGCTCTCTATCTGCTGCGGGTTGTTTTTGTTTTTGTTTTGATGTGTGTGGTTGGTTTGCCTGCTTGTATGTTTCACATGCAGTGCCCCCAGAGGCCAGAAGGGGGCTTGAGATTTCCATGGTGAGCTACCATGTGGTGCTGGGATTTGAACCCAGGCCCTCTAGAAAAACAGCCAGTACTCTTTAACTGTTGAGCGTACCTTGCCAGCCCCAGATGCAGTTTTTGAAAACAAAGTACTAGATCCTACCAACATCTGATTCCAATCTTCACTTTCCTCTGAGAAATCAAGGCAATTAATTTGAAAGGTTGAACGCTCTTGCCTTGAGGGTGGTTTATTGAGCCAGTCCTCTCTGCATAGTTTATGAAGGCGTGTGGATTTGGGTGAACTAATTATTACATTGTAGTAAGAGTCTTAGTGTGGCTAGATACAGTTCTGAGGTAAGCATTCATTCTTTCTCTTTTCTCCATTTCTTTAACAGAGAAAATATGGTACATGTCCTCATGGAGGCTATGGCTTGGGTTTGGAACGGTTCCTAAGTTGGATTCTGAACAGGTATCACATCCGAGATGTGTGCTTGTACCCTCGATTTCTCCAGCGCTGCCGGCCATAACTTCCTTCATGGGCCCCTGAAACACGAAGGGAAAATGTTCATGAAAATTTAAGACTGCCTCTGCAAAAGAAAAGAGCAAACATCCAAATAGTTCTTGATTTCCTGTTGTGGGTAACAGCTTTTTCCTGTCATTATGTCTTTTCTTTGCAATATCATAAACAGCCATAGGTGTTACTTGAACATCAAGTGACATTGATGTCTCTTTAATAAAAATACTTAACACAAGATTTTGAGGAAATACATGGCATGTCACTCTTTATTTATGGAGACATTTTATAGTACTGTAGGTTACAATCATTGTATTAAATAAACCACATATGGTTATATAGTTTTTAATTGTGGTCTAACATTCCAGGAACTTCATCTTTTTGTTCTTTTAAATGTCACCGGAATTCTTTAATTTATTATATATATATTTGTTACAGCAAGGGTCTAAAAGAGAAATTGGCCATTTGACATAAAAATTCTAGTATTATAGTGCAGCAGTCGTAGATACTGGAATTGAATACATAGTCCTTTGCATTCACTATTAATCTTTTCTAAGTTCATAGTGCTTGTAATTCTGAGGGGTATGAATTGATACAGAAAATTAATGTAGGGGATTGAGTTAAAATTGCAGTGAACATGATTTAGATGGTGGCTATTTAAATGATTCCAACCCCGCAGCCTTTAGTTGAAGAGCTAGGGGTGAACGGGGCTTCTCTCTCCGGAAGAAGTAGTGAAAAGTGAATACATGGTGGAAACTCAGCTACCATTGGCAGCTGAGTCCTCCCTGCCTCTCCATGGGAACCGTCTTTACTGTTCATGATCTCAGCAGGCTTTACTGAATGGCTGCAGTGCACAACTGAATTCTCTACCAAACGCATGCCATGTTTTCTGATGGGCTGTATTCCACTAATCAATAAAGGAAAAACAAAACTACGCTGATTTATTTTCTCAACGTTGAGTCACATTTCATACCTTATGCATTTTTAGGCTATTTGTCATGATTATTAGATACTAAATTTAGTATTATTAGAGTTACATGATGGTGAAAGAATGAGTTTTTTAAATTAAATACTTAGGTCCTAGTATGTTTTTACACTTTTTTTGTTGTTGTAAATACATTAAATTTCCTACTGTTTTGCAAATAAGTGAAATGTTGGGTGGAAATGGGGCATTTGTGATCTAGTCCTGGGAGAATGTCAGTCAGCTGTACATAGATTCAGTTTAGCATTTGGCTTGACCAGAACTTAAGGGAAGAGGGTAGGCCCAGTTAGCTTGAATTTTGATGGCATGACTAGGTTGATAATTAAAATACTAAAAGAGAGCCAGGATTAGGTGAGATAAGGGATCAGATAATGGTGACCTGGGACCAAGGACCAGACCATGAAGGATCAGAGACACGGTTCATGGGCACTCTCTCATTGTGTGAGTCTTGTTCTGCTCTTAGGGTCACATGCCACCCCTTACCCCTTTCAAGGACCAGCTTGCAGACACCCTTGGCTCTGGTTCCTGCCCTCCTCACTGGGCTGTCATCCCGCAGCTCTTCCTCTCAGAAGCTTGTCAATGGTCACATCAAAGCCTCTTCAGCTGTCCTTCTGCAGTGGAGCTGCTCACAGAAGTGGGAAGCTAGTAGTGCTCTAGTGATGCAAATTATGAATGATGTCGGCTTGGGATAGTTCGCTCTTTGCCTTTATGCACTGATATGGGAGATTGTCCTGTCAAGCACTCTGCTTTCCATCTTTACTAGTCAACAAATTACAAGTGTTACGTACTTTATAAAATGTGCCGTGTGTTAGAGGATTTGCTCACTGGTAGCTCAGTGCTCTATGTTTCAGCTAAGGTAGGCCACACTATGATAATATGTAAGGTCTAGTGAGTGTATTTCCTGCCTGTGCTATCTTCAGCTTGTGCTGTGGTTGTGGGGGAGTGACCTCATTGTATGCCAAGAAGCGCTTAGACTTAGTATCAGTTTTCCTTAAATGTCCTTCAACCATTTTTAGCAATTCACATTTCTCCTTTATCTCCTTCCCACTTGCTCTGCATATCCATTTCTCAAAACTGGCTTCTTAAGTATAGGATTAGTTCAGCTCTGGATGGTGATTTTATAAATGGTGCCTGGGTTTTACATAGACTAGCTGAATCTGGGTTTATGGATGAGGCCAAGATAATTTTTGAAAATTCCCAAGTAAAACGTGTGGGAGTGGTGCTGACAGTTACAAAAGTGACCCTTAAGGCTCTTCTTACCTTAAGACTTAAGTATGGAAATATTACTGCTCATCTCTAGTTGAAACAGCCTGGGGAAAGGCTGGCTTTTTAAAACTGTCGTAGGACCTCCTTTCTTCCTAGCCTTCTAGAACAAAGGTGCCATGAGCCTCAGGCACTGTAATTCCTACCATCTGGAAATCACTCAACTGTAGTGGCTCTTATGCTAAAAGCTGATTATTTCTAGGTCTTTTGGGCAGTTAGCAGCTTGATTAGATCTAAATGAAGTTGTGAGTGTAAGCACTGAATTCTGGAGTGAAAATCATAGCATACCAGCCTAGAGACATGGAGGTTGTCAGTGTTTAGCTGAATTTAAAACTTACCACCATGTTGCTGGATCATGTGCTTTTCCTCACTGACACTTCCTTTAGACGTCATCTAGTCAATGGAAGACAAGAGCTGTACTTTTCCCGTGAGCCACCCCTGCTCACATCTCCATCTTTCCAGTTTCGTTAGGTTATCATTTCTGTTGGATATGTAGTAAATTGGAATTGCTTTTCTTTCTATGCCTTTTTGTTTTCCTTACAATTAGTAGTATCAGGTTTTATTCAGTTGATTCAACTCCAAAAGACATTCAGACATATTGGGTAATCTCTCTGTTACATTCTTCCTGTAAAAGTCTCCTGGGCTGCTTACCTGCCTTTACCTAGAACCTTCAGCGTCTTGTCCAGGTATGCAGTCTTCGGCTGGCCATGGACTAGGGGAGCTGTACCCCACTGCAGACTGGGAACCTAGGAATCTGACAACTGCTTTCACAGACTTACAATCCATCTCATTATAGCATGTTTTTTCTCATCTCCACTTCCAAAGGCACCTGCTGCCGCCAATCCCAGCCACTAGGGATTCTGTTGTCTAAATCTAAAGGGTTCTTATTTTAGAATGGCCAGCTTACAATTCAGTTTTTCTTCGGCTGACTGAACCATGAAATATTGATTCATCTGCCCTCTAGCTTCTAAAATTCTGTTTCTGTGGTAATCTTTCCTTTTTTTTTTTTTTTTTTTAACTTGTGCTTGAAAACAGAAAGCACCCCACACCCTCACCCCCATTCTAAGTCCTCTGTTGAGATTTCAGTGGGGTTTGGTCTAAAGTGAAGCTAAATCTGTGCGCCCAGGCCCCCTCTTTACCCAGAAGTCATTGCTCTATTTGAGCACAAATCAGAATGAAGTTGGTACACGGGGAGGAACATGCAGTCATTAGCTGTTGGGAAGGGCAGGTTGGCAAAGAATGAAGAGACTGATGAAAGATTGTAGGTGCCGTTTGCATGTGTCCTGGGAATCTGAGCAGCAGTATCCTGGTTGTTGAATTTCCTTGGTGCATCCTAGCTCAGCTGTGAGTGAATTCATAGGTTTTCAGCTATGGCCATTAGCTCTAAGAAACTCAAAACACTGGCAGTGGACTCCTTTACCACTGTGGAAACTATGCTACAAAAGCACTCTTAGAAATATCAGCTTAAAGCTGGGTGTGGTGGTGCATGCCTTTATTCCCAACACTTGGGGGTAGAGGCAGGAGAATCTCTGTGAGTTCGAGGCCGGTCTGGTCTACAGAGTGAATTCCAGGTCAGCCAGGTCAACAAGAGAAATCCTGTCTTGAAAAACAAACAAGCAAGCAACCCCCCCCCCCCAAAAAAAAACAAAAAACAAATAAGAGCTTTAAAAAAGTGTCACGCATGAGAAAAATAATATGTCTGGTCATGTAGTCTGTGTCTCAGAGTTGATCCAGGTGCTCCCATTTTGTCCATGCAACTGAGAAATGGAACCTTTGGAAACCCAAACATGAGCCGGGTGTGGTGGCGCACACCTTTAATCCCAGTACTCAGGAGGCAGAAGCAGGCAGATCACTGTGAGTTCGAGGCCAGCCTGGTCTACAAAGGGAGTCTAAGACAGGCACACAAAAACCCTGTCTTGGTGGGGGGGGAGCAGGGGGGGGGAGAAACCCAAGCGTGTATCACAGTGCTCCCTGGAGAGCACTCAGAAGGCCATGTCAAAGATTCATTATCACCTGCAAAGTCTTATTACATGGAGGAGCCTTGATTTTACTTCACCTCCATCCTTACTCTGCTCAGACCATGTGACCTCAGGTCCCTTGTGTCCATCCTCCAAAAGAAGTTATGTCCTGCTCCCTGATTTGACTCATTGGCTCTTCTGCATATACCATCATGCCTGGCTTCAAAAATACAGTTACAGCCAGGCAGTGGTGGTGCACGCCTTTAATCCCAGTGCTCAGGGAGGCAGAGCCAGGCAGATCCCTGAGTTCAAGGCCAGCCTGGTGTATAGAGTGAGTTCCAGGACAGCCAGGCCTACACAGAGAAACCCAATCTTGAAAAACAAAAAATTAAATGAATTACAGTTACTGCTAGGCATAGTGGCACACACCTTTAATCCCAGGAGAAGCAGGCAGATCTCTGTAATTTGAACCAGCCTGGTCAAACAGTAAATTCCGGGACAGCCTGGGCTACATAGATCCTGTCTCAAGAAACCAAAATCAAGCAACAAAATCCATGTTCTTAGCCCAGAAATTGTAAACTCTGGATGGAGGATTACAGAAAAAGTACTTCAGATGCAACTATGGGGGGGCAGTTGGCTCCAGTCAACACCAGAGGATAAGCCATGATTAGGATGGGTCCGCCCCTTCAGACTTCAGGGGCATGCGGCCCTGTTGATACCTTAACATAAGGTTCTAAATTTCGGAGTCAGAAACATAGCAAAATGTTGAGACTTTTTCATAAAGACACTAGGAAACTAACACAGGCTCCAAATGGGTCCCAACCTTTGCAGGTCCCTTCCTGGGGCAACCTCCAGCCCCCCCCCCCCCCCCCCGCGGTCCACCAGCCCCCCCCCCTACCCCCCGGCCAGGTTGCAAAGTTCACATCTGGGGGCAGCACAGAAACCAGCAGTTCCAGCCTCTCTGCCCCTAGCCATACCAGATCTTATGTTGTGCATCTTCTTTGTCATATACAGTTGCCTAAGTGACCTTCTAGAATGTTAGTTCCATATGGGTGCTAATCATGAGTTGTCCAGGGCTGAACACTAGGTGTCTGTCCATGGGCTTTGCCTTCATACTTGTCTCATACATGAATGAGCTTCTTGCAAGTCCAAGTTCCTTTAGGACTTTTTCACACTGTTTTTCCTCCACGTCACCTGGGGCAGCCCCTTTCTCGCTGGGGACACACTCAGTGAGTGCGAGCCCTAATGGGCTCCAGGCTTCTAGTGGCCGAAGGTTTAGTCAAAGCATGCAGTGTTTGGATCTGGATTTGGTGGCTTAGGTCTTAATTGTGAGGACAGCTGCTCAGGTTTCCCTGAGCGATTATTCTCAGCTCGCCATTTGTCACGTGGAGCCATTCTTTCTCTTCCACAGGATCCCTTCCCCTGGTCCTTTTCTGATTAAGGAGACAAAGTCGAGTAATCTAAATTTAGTTTGTGTAGCGCAGAGGTGCCAATCACTGCACATAATGAATTAGGGGAGTCTCCCCTTCCCTGAAGCACTGAGCTGAAACCAACAAATTCATTTTATTTAGAACTACAGGCTGAACTCAAGAGCGTTGTCTGTGACAGGCAAGTGCTTTATTCACTAATTAAGTCGCCCAGGCTCAGACAAATCTTCTCCCTGGTGGCTGTGTTGCTTATCTTGTCAACACAAAGGCTGTGTCTTTCAGCCTTCCATTTGCTAATGGAATTGTATAGAATTTTGCTTAAAAAGTGTAAGCTGGTATATACATGTATATACGGTGTGTGTGTGTGTGTGTATGCTTCCATATGTAAATCTCATTTATTTAGCCTTTCAAGGGCTTTCAAATTTTTCTGTAACCCTGTGTCTAGAGTTCACAACCTCTGGGCTGAGAACATGCTTTCTGGCTTGGGATCCCAGCACTTGGGAGGCAGAGGCAGGTGGATCTTTGTGAGTTCAAGGCCAGCCTGGTCTACAAAGTAAGTTCCAGAACAGCCAGGACCACGTAGAGAAACCCTGTTTGAAAAAAAAAAAAAAATCCTATTCACTGGGAAGCTGTTGTATTTGATGCAAGCACAACCTCAAATAGTATCATTTTTGTTATCAGAGTCAAAAATTAGCGAAGGGGTTTAGCCTGGTGTCTCAGGACTGTGGCTCTAACTACAAGGGATGCTGAGGCGGGAGGGTCCCAGGTTCAAGGTCCACCTAGACAAAACTAGAACAACAACGCAATCACAACACTTTGCTTGCCTTATTTTCTACGTCTAGTGTGTGTGTTCATGCTCATGAGTGCTATGGTGCACGTGCGGAGGTCAGAGGACAGCTTTCAGAGGCTGGTGCAGTCCTTCTGTGGTATACTCCGAGAATCGGTGGTGGTGAGGCCTGAGCAGCAAGCACTTTAGCTGTCAAGCAGCTTCTTAGGAAGTTTTGTTCGTTTTTTAACAACCCATGAATCCACCATATGTACATCAAGAAACTTTACACACAGAGAATTTTGAATTTTTTTCAAAGTCAGTAAACAAATGCAAATAAAATGAAAGAACTGATGCTCATTAATTTTTTTTTTTTTTTTTTTTGGAATGTTTGGATCAATGTCTGGAATACACATATTTGTCAGGGTTTTTTGTTTGTTTGTTTGTTTTGTTTTGTTTTTGTTTTTTGCTTTCTGGCCACGGATAAATTTAACCTGTCTCAGCAGCAGATTTTGTGAGAAATGGCCACTTTTGCCTTGTCACTAATCATTAGCATTTCCCTGGGAGGGGCCAAGGAACTCCTGTTATCTTCACTTAGCAGGAGTGCTTAGCACCCAGGGTGGCAGAATGGCTCCTTCAGGGCCTCCCAGAGGCCACAGAAAAGACATCTTAGAGCTGTGACCTCATCTCTACATCATCCAACACAGCATTTCTAAGTGTGTTGTGGAAGCTCTGTAGTTCATTTTCTAAATAAACTTTAGAAAACCCCAGTTTTCCATGGGCAGCACTGTCCATAAAGGTCATCTCGCGGTGAGTGCTCTGGTGTTAGCCAAACTCATTTCATGTGATGGGCAAAGGACTGGTTCCGGCATTTTGTAAGACCTTGGTTCCTCCCATCTCTGTTACCATCTTGTCCAGATGTTTGTCACTTAGCAGGCATCCCTTTCACCCCCAAACATCTCAAGAGAAAGGAAGGGGTCCCCTCAAGAAGGCAGTCCCTGTTTTCTCTGTCTGCCTGTCTCCTAACTTTCCCTTAGTATCTCTCTTTTGTTTTGTTTTTGTTTTCGAGACAAGGTTTCTCTGTGTAGCTTTGGCTGTCCTGGACTCACTTTGTAGACCAGGCTGGCCTTGAACTCACAGCGATCCGCCTGCCTCTGCCTCCAGAGTGCTGGGATTAAAGGTATGTGCCACCATGCCCGGCATCTCTTCAGGGCAATCTCAAAACCATTTTGACTTGGCCTGGTGGCTCAGCACGGTAATCCTACCCCTCTTGGGGGAGGCTGGGGCAGGAGGAGAACTTACAAAGCCTTGCCTCAAAATGAAATGGAAAAAGAGGTCTGCTGGGGGCAGTGACAGACCTGTTGCCTAGCACTTGTGTGAGGCTCTAGGCTCAGTCCTCAGGAGGAGGTAATTTGATACTTCTTACTTCTTAGCTATCATCATGTTTGAGTTTGAAAATCCTGTTGGTAACATTTACAATTTAAGTAGGTCTTATACACACAATAAACTAATAAGGGCAAGAGCTCAGATTATAGCCTTTTCCCAAGCCTCCATGAGGATTTCTTTCAGTCAGTCTTACCCTACTGTTCTCTCTTCTTAGAGGACTCTGAGTCTTTCAAAATACTATCTGTTCTGCTAAGTCTCTCCACAGCCCTTTCGGCCTCTGCCTTCCTGATCTCCACCCTTCCAAATGCCCCCACACTTGTGCCGGCTTCTTTGTCTCAAACTGATACAGAGAGAGGTGCTGCGATACTGCCGACACCCACACTCCCCGCAAAACAAAAACACACCACCCTCTTTCTGTTCTGGAAACAAGGTGAGTCTGCACTGTGCTGCAGTAGCGAAGCCACCAAACTGGGGAGAGGCAAACGCATGGGCACGTCTAAAGACAGTTATGGAAACGTCTAGAAAGTCTTTTGCTAAGTCGTGGCCAGCTTTGATTGGCAGAAGCAACCGAACATCACCGCAGACCTAGCTGGACCTGGGTGCACTGACCCGAGGTGGCAGGAACCGGTCTCCAAGCAACAGGCCCTATCTCCAGCTATCTGTAGCAGATTCCAGCCTAGGAAGCTTCTGGCAACTCCGGCCTACAAGCCCCGCCCTCCTGGCCACACACCCCCCGAGGGCGGAGCTCATGTTGTCCCCGCCCCCGCCGGCCGGCGAATGCGCGGTGATAAGGCTCTGGGGCGCCGGTACCGAACGCTGCCAGGTCGGCGCTCCAGCTGTAGCGCCGCTGCAGAGAGTCCCTGGCCGTCCCGGAAATGCTTTCGGCCGGCGCAAACATGGCTGCGGCCCTGCGGGCTGCGGGCGCACTGCTCCGCGAGCCGCGTAAGTTGGGTGGCGTCTGCGTTCCCGTACGCGAGGAGCGTCCGGGAGGCCTCGGGTTCAAGTCGCATGGGCCAGCTTGGGGTGGGGTGGGGTGGGGGGACGGAAATCGAGCAGTAGCTGGATTTGGGAAAGATCTCTGAATGACCTGACACCTAAGGAACCATAACGCAGGCGTTGTTGTCACCATCACTGTTTGTCATCTGCCTTGAGTTCGCTCTGTGCTGATAGCGCTCACGGAGCCTACTACTGCCCGCTGCCCAAGCCAATGCTACAAATTCTGGGTAGGAGGACTCACCGTGGGGCGGCCTAGAGTTTTTGTGGGATATTTGGAGAACAAGTGAGACCTCAAGTGTTGCTGGTACACTTGGAGACTGTAGAGTGAGCCCACTAGATGAGCTGAGACCCTGGGTGGGATACACCGGGTTGACACTGAATTGAGTAAGGACACTGGCCAACCTGGATTATTGGCTGTTAAGATTCGGCACAGGTGAAGTAGGCATTGTAGACCCCTCAGTTACTGATGGAAAAGACTGCCCCAAGCGAGATGCTCACTTAAGAAATTTGAAAGGTGACTACCTGACCTATTTCAAAGAAGTTTTCTAATGTAAATTTGGCACCTACCTTGGGTGGTGAAAATCTACTCCGAATATCCACATGTTATTGCAGGTGCTTTTTGTTAAAAGACAAGACGAGCTCCCTAAGATAAGGACAGTGCCAGAAAAGGCACTTTCCAGTGGCAAATAAAGTCCAACAGACCCTAGGTTGGAGGCCATGAAACAGTATGAGAAATGAAATTATTTTCTGTGTAAGTTGGAAGTAACTAAGTTGAAAGGATTCAGAAACCACAATGTATCCTAGTTCCCGCTGTGATAGAGGTTCCAACGCTTTTAAAAAATATTTTTTTATTCCTTGAGAATTTCATAAATGCATACAGAGTATTGTATTGTGATCCAAATGGGTGAGGGAGCCACTTGTCAGAGCATGGTCAACCTATCAGGGACCACACCTTTAAAAAGAGCCTGACTCTCCCTCTCCAGAAGCCATCGATAGCTAGGGTTGGGGGGTCAGGAGCCCCTCATCAAGCCATAAAGGAATGTTGATTGGCTGGATTTTGTCCAAGTCTTGTGCAGCAATGGCAGCCACAGTGAGTTCATGGTGCAGCAGTAAGCCGCATTGCCCTAGTCCTCCACAGTGCCTGGCTCTCACAGAGTTTCTACCCCACTTCTATCGTTCTTTGCACTTTAACTAGTTGTGAGTTTCTGTGTTACTTGCTCACACTCCACCTTTTTCTTTCTTTTTTTTTTAGTTTTTTTGAGACAGGGTTTCTCTGTGTAGCCTTGGCTGTCCTGGACTTGTGTTTGTAGACTAGGTTGCCCTTGAACTCACAGAGATCAGCCTGCCTCTGCCTTCCGAGTGTTGGGATTAAAGGCATGCCCACCACCATGCCCAGCCACACTCCAGTTTTTAAGATGGTATTTTACTACTTTGATCATTTTTGTTGAGAGGAAAAGATTGATATTAGCTAAGAGAGAAAACAGTATTTTCTGCAACTGAATTCTGGAAATGAAACGGGAAAAGGCAAAGTCTTATATTCTATATTTTTATCATTTAGAATTAATAAGATGCTTCCTCAAATGTGTTGTGTACTACACACACATTAACACACACACACACACACACACACACACACACCATAACCCCACACACATACAATTCTGTTTTTCCTTATTCAAGAATTCTATTAGATATATGCACATTTTCCTTTTTGGTTTTATAATTTGTATTTTTAAGATTTTGTGAAGAAATTATACTTATCTTTCACGTAATCACTTATTTTGCCTTGTATATTTTCTGATACACAAAATTGTAGTTTATTATGTATTCAATGCTTTTATGTTAATTTCAATCTAAAAATCATTTTTATTTTAAATTATGTGTCTGTGTGTGGGTATGTGCGTAGACTACAAATTGCTACAGAGGCCAGAGGGGTCCGATCCCCTTGGGGCTGGAGTACAGGTGTTTGTGAGCTACCTGATGTCAGTGCTAGGAGCCAAACTTGGGTCCTCAGAGGAGAGTGCTGTCAACCACTGAACCATCTCTCCAACTTCCCAGCTTTGATTTTTGTAGGGAGGGTTCGAGACAGGGTTTCTCTGTGCAGCCTTGGCTGTCCTGTCCTTGGCTTTGTAGACCAGGCTGGCCTCGAACTCACAGGGATCTGCCTGCCTCTGCCTCCCATGTGCTAGGATTCAAGGCGTGCACCACCACACCTGGCCATGAATTATTTTTTTAAATGCTTAAGTTGTATATACACATGCATAATGTCTTTTGCTTCAGTTATGCAATGTATGTGACAGCAGTCTGTCATCAATTTGATTCATGGAAAACGTTTCATGATATGCTCTAAGTAAAATTTCTGTTCTCCTTTTGAAGATTTGTTTTAAATTGTGTGTGTGTGTGTGTGTGTGTGTGTGTGTGTGTGTGTGTGTGTGCAGGTACCCCAGGCATGAGATCTAGAGTACAGGTGTTTGTAAGCTACCCAATGTGAGTGCTAGGACCCGAACTCAGGTCCTCTGTAAGAGCAGCTAGCTAGCACTCCTAACCCTTGAGCTCCCCAGCCCCAATATATTTTAATTTTTAAATGGCTCAGAAATGACCTTAGTTTTGAATGTCTTCCTAACATGGATTTATGGGAGGGACAGTGACAGTCCTTTTCCTATTTATTGTTATTATCTATTTAACTGGCCAAATCTGGGAAGCAAGTCCCCCTGCCCCTGCAGCCCCTTGCCCCTAAGTTAGTCTGGGGTCCTATGTAATTTTAGTTAGAGGCTGTACTTTGTACAGTTTGTGTGGGTTTCTCTGTGACATTTTCATACGAACACATAACACTGTGAGCATACCCATCTCCTCCATTATCTTCTCTGGCCACCTGGGCCTCGTGCCCTCCCCTATCTAGAATAGCCCAGCAGTCAGAGAGGGATGTTTCAGAGATGCTCTTGAGCGGTGTGCTAATCCAAGTCACAGCAAGAAGGATCCCTTATCAGCACCCTAATTTGTTCAGCCACAGACAAGAATTGTGTGAGCAAGGGAATGGCAGCAGTTAGGAAGCTTCGAAATTGTAGTAGAAAACCCTAATGTATTAGCCGGGGAATCTAGCCCTATCCCCACCTTCCCCCCTGCTCCTTTTGTTAGGGTCACAGAAAGGAATCTTATGTGTGACCGTCAGTCAGAATTCCCTTGTCAGACCCCATATAATCTGATGGAGTCTCATTCGTAGGGACTTGGAGGTATTGCACATGATTGAACATCCGGTTAAATCTTATCATGTAGTTCATAATTAAGCTTGTCTGAAACAAGGGCATGGGTGGTGTTGGAGACTTCATTTGAGAGGAATTGAACTTCTTTAAATCAGTCTTTCTGCCCTGCCTCGACTTAGTAAGGCTATCCCAGCATAAGCTCATGTAGCAGGCTCTGTCAGGAATGCGCACAAGCTAGTTTTATTTATTGGTTTTGAGGCAGGGTCTAGATCAAATCCTGGCTGGTCTCAAATTAAAGATCCTCCTGCCTCAGCTTGCTGATGCTGTGGTTACAGGCATGTGAGCATGTACAGTCTGGGTATAAAGAACTGTAGGGGGCCTGGAGATAGCATTTTCTTTTGTTTTGTTCCATGAGGGTGATTTAAAGAAGGTGGAGCAGGTGTGCTTACTAGTCACTAGAAACTTCCAGGTGAAACTAATACGCTAATGTTATACTAGCCCCTGTCATGTGGCAGATGCTGCAGAACACTTCCCTTGTTTTTTTATTGACTCCTCAGAGTTCTGCCAACAAGGACTCTTGTTACTGAGGGGGAATTAAGGCTTTATGAGATTATAGTCTGACCCAGGTCACACAGCTAGGAAGTGGAGGGCTGAACATCGTCACACCTATCTGAATGTCCTCATCAGGGCACTTAGAGGACAATAAGGCAGAAGATCCCAGACTAGTGTCTATCTAGTGCATGTCATGGGTTGCAGTAGCTCTCTGTTACTAACTTGTGATTTTAATTTACTTTTACTGTTTGTTTACGGACCAATACTCCCTGTTACAGCTCACCATGGCACATGTGCTCCTTGGTTCAGTTTTTTTTTTTTTCCTGGCCCACCCTCTACTCTTGCGGAGCCCAGGTCAAGAGTGTAGATAGGGGCATATGTATCACCCATAGAACAGTAAGTCCTGTCTCTCAGCCTTAACCAGTAGACCTTTATAACCACCCTGAAGAATGGCTGAGCTCTCTTAAACCCCTGCCAAGTAGAGGCCCTGAGAATGCTGGCTTGCAAGTGTTCTTGCCTCTCTTCTCACCACCAATCCTTTCCTGCTACCCCTTGGCTACCCTTGCAAACACAGGTTACAAACCGCTTGCCCAGAGGACAGATGCAGGCAGAGAGCCTATAGAGGCACTAGAGTAGGCAGTGGAGCTTAGGGGGAGAGGGAATTCTTGAGCTCTGGGCCCTGGGAGCCTGGTCTGTCTTGGACCCTCAGGGACTCCACACCTCATGGGTGCACTCATTGAGAAGAGAGAGTACCCGTGTGTCATTGGCAGGGCACAGGGCACTTCTCTGGCTTCCATCCTGAATGCTTTGCCCAGAAAGCTTGAAGACAGAAATGGGACCCACAGTTAGTTGGGAGCTAACCCAGTTTGCACTCTAAATGACCCTCCCCACGGTGCCCAGCTCCCCTCTGAGCCCTGTCCCACAGTTGGAGATATTTTGAGTGTGCAGAGGTTCTAGGGAGGAGATCCAAGCAAAATCTGTAGCCAGGGCATCGAGAGGTGTATGTAGCTTCTAAGAAGATGAAGCCAGCATGGAGGGGGGAACCTGCACCCAGCCCCCTGGAGAAAGAAGTCTTCTGTGTGCCTGCGGAGATGCTGGGCAAATTCCTCTACCTTTGCACCATCTTAAAATCTAAAGCCAGGAATTATGCCCTGAGGACCTCTTGAAAAGAAATTACCTTCCAACTAGATTTCATGCTAGCACTTTAATCTTGTCACAGTGGGGTATAGCAGCTCGAGAACCTGTCAGCCATGGAGGTGCCAGTCGGGTACAGCGGCAGCAGCCACCGCAGAGAATGTGCATCGTGCCAAAACTGCGAAACCCCAAGCCCAACCAGACAGGAGGTAACTTTAGGCTTAAATAAGTTTTTGTTTGTTTGTTCGTTTTGGTTTTGTTTTTCTTTTCTATTACGGCAAACATGAGTGGGTTCAAGCAACCTAAAGGGAGAGGTACTTGGAAAATCTAATATATTTATTAGCAATGGTATGTTATTTTCTTGGTTTCCCTTTTAACAGCTGTTAAGTAATAGGCTCTAAGGGCTAACTAAGGACATAGAGTTAAATATAGCCTTCAGTCATGTAAGAATGTGGCCACGGTATATGTCATATATAAAATCATTTATGTGAATACTGGAATTTTATGTATGAACTGAACGTAGGCATTACCTATTATAAGACGTAGGTAACCTACTAAGAACTTCTCCAGGAGATTCTCCCATTATTACTTTTAGCTTTTAACATAATGAACATAATTATCAATGACAAGCTATACCTTATACTTTATTAAGGAAATAAAGTGTACTTCATTCTTGGTATTTGTGGGTGGAAGCAGTAGCCGTGGTATGTGTTTTCTTCAGCAGCAGAAGCCACAGATGCCCCACAGGGCCTCCACTGTGATACAGAAGAACAGGTTTTATACATGGAAGCTGTTCAGACCTAAGAAGGAAAGTAGCTGTGACTTAGTGACGTCATGACCTTCCTGGTAGACAAGACGACGTCAATCTACAGTTGAATAGTATGTTAGTTACCTTTCTGTTGCTGTGATAAACCACAACTTATAGAAGAGCTTGTCCTGGCTTTTAGCTCCAGAGGATTACAAAGGCTTAACAGTGTCAGAGAGCTCCCATCTTAAACCACAAGCAGGAAGTAGAGAGAGCACACTGGGAGTGGTGTGACTCTTTGAAACCTGGAATCCCAACCCTGGTGGTGACATACTTCCTCCAGCAAGGCCACACCTCCTAACCCTATCCACTATCAGTTAGGAACCAGCTATTCAAATGCCTTAGATCACATTCTCATTCAGACTGCCATGAGCAGCCATGTAAGTGAAGTGTTTTCATTTTGTGTTTATTATTTCTCATCATGATATGGGTTCGTTGACTGAAGGCCAAGAACCTGAGGTGGATTTAGGATCTGGAGTTAGGGATGGGTCTGCATCCCTTCCTTTCAATCTGTCTTCCTAGAAAATGGAGTTAGGGATAGGTCCGCATCCCTTCCTTTCAATCTGGCTTCCCAGAAGATGGAGTTAGGGATAGGTCCGCATCCCTTCCTTTCAATCTGGCTTCCCAGAAGATGGAGTTAGGGATAGGTCCGCATCCCTTCCTTTCAATCTGGCTTTCCAGAAGATGGAGTTAGGGATAGGTCCGCATCCCTTCCTCTCAATCTGGCTTCCCAGAAGATGGAGTTAGGGATAGGTCCGCATCCCTTCCTTTCAATCTGTCTTCCCAGAAGATGGAGTTAGGGATAGGTCTGCATCCCTTCCTCTCAATCTGTCTTCCTAGAAGATGGAGTTAGGGATAGGTCTGCATCCCTTCCTCTCAATCTGGCTTCCCAGAAGATGGAGTTAGGGATAGGTCCGCATCCCTTCCTCTCAATCTGTCTTCCTAGAAGATGGAGTTAGGGATAGGTCTGCATCCCTTCCTTTCAATCTGGCTTCCCAGAAGATGGAGTTAGGGATAGGTCCGCATCCCTTCCTCTCAATCTGTCTTCCTAGAAGATGGAGTTAGGGATAGGTCTGCATCCCTTCCTTTCAATCTGGCTTCCCAGAAGATGGAGTTAGGGATAGGTCCGCATCCCTTCCTTTCAATCTGGCTTCCCAGAAGATGGAGTTAGGCATAGGTCCGCATCCCTTCCTTTCAATCTGGCTTCCCAGAAGATGGAGTTAGGGATAGGATAAGAAGCAGGCATCTTGGGCTGGTGGCACGCTGCGTAGGACACTGGTCCTCTGTCCCCATGGTTCCTTAAGACTTGAAAAAATATTAGTGTGAGCCAAAGAACTGATTTGATGAGGAGCTTGGAAGAAAAATTATTTCAGTGCTATAGTTTGTAGTGACAAAAGTCAATAAAATAAATGGCCTTAACATTATATTAATTGTTAAAATTACATAAAATATAAGCCTTAGGTTTTACTAAGTAACTTTATACAGTATTTATAAGAAACAATAGAAAACTCAGGTGGAAAAAAAAGATTTAAAAGTCATAGTAATCTCATCCTCTGGCATTTTATTTTCCACTCATATATACTTACTGGCATGCAAACACCCTATGCATATTACTTTACAATTTCTTTTTCTCTACTGCCACCATATATTTATACACCTTTTCCTATGTTGTCTTAGTTGTTTTTCTTGTTGCTGTGGCCAAATACAAAATCAACATAAAGAAGGCTTTATTTCTGCTCCCAGTTTGAGGGTGCTGCCCATGATAGTGGCAGGAGTGTGAGGTGGCCACTCACAGTTTACATCTGCACTCACAAAGCAGAGAGAGATGATCACTGGTGCTCAGCTCATGTCTCCTTTTCACGCATTCCCGGATGCATGGAATGGTGCCACTCACGGTCCAGGTAGATCTTCCCACCTCACTTAGACTAAAACCCTCTTACAGGCACACGGAAGGCTTGGCTCCTAGGTGGTTCTATATACTATCAAGTTGACAGTCTTACCTATCTCAAGTAGCACATCACAATTTATTTATCTAAGCCCACTTTCCCGGCATGAGTTATGTCTAGTCTTGAATGTTTGAGGTGCTGAAGTCAGGAGTATGCTCAGGACCACTCTGATGCCAAGGGTTTGGAAGACTTTGTGTTGTTTAGTGCTTGGTTTGAGCTAAACTACAATGCTAGGCCAGCCGCTCTCCTCGATTAGGAGTCCACAGGTGCTTATCAGATGTATGTATGTGTGTGTGTGTGTGTGTGTGTGTGTGTGTGTATGTATGTATGTATGTGTGTATGTATGTATGTGTGTGTATGTATGTATGTATGTGTGTGTATGTATGTGTGTGTATGTATGTATGTGTGTGTATGTATGTATGTATGTGTGTATGTATGTATGTGTGTGTATGTATGTATGTGTGTGTATGTATGTGTGTGTGTATGTATGTATGTATATATGTGTGTGTGTATGTATGTGTGTGTGTGTATGTATGTGTGTGTGTATGTATGTGTGTGTGTGTGTGTGTATGTATGTATGTATGTACGTATGTACGTACGTACTAGATTTTATAGGCCGTACCATCTCCTTTGCTGCTCTTTACCTTTGTTGTTACTGCGTCAAGGCAGCCATAGATAAGACAAACACAGAGTGGGGCTGTGTTCCAACTGTGCTCACCGGCTCTGGTTTTGTCTCTTTGTCTCTCTCTCTGTGTTTCTCTGTCTATCTCTGTCTCTGTCTCTGTCTCTCTGTCTCTCTGTCTCTCTCTCGTCTCTGTGTGTGTGTGTGTGTGTGAATTTGGTGCAGATTCTGTTGTTTACTAGGCTCTAGTCTAGAAGTAGCCTAGATTCCTGGGTCACTCACTGCTATACTGTAGGTTTAATGAAGAGCTGAGGTTATATCTCTCGTCAGTGCTGCCTAGATGCCATCGAGTGAAATTCCTGTTTGCTGACCCACCGGTGAGGTTTAGTTCCTATTGTGCACATTTCAAGGTTCAAAGGCAGAGCTTTGTGCTTTGGAAGTCCCAAAATATGACACATGCGAAGCATTTAAACTTTTCCCAGGTAAGTTTTACAATGCGCGTTGATGTGCATACTTTTATGTCGAAACAAAGAGAGCCTTGGCCAGTCAGACCTTGGTCTCAGGTGTGGTCTGTCTGGAGGGGAAAAGAGACAGAGACCCTTGACGAGGGCTTTGCACTCCATACTGCAGAACACAGCCGGGTTGGACTAATGCACCACTCATCATGCATAACACAGTTCTGAATTAAGCGTTACATGTGTTGGGGCATTTTCAAATCATATGCGACTCTTTCATGTATAAAATCAACACGGGCTTGCAAAAACGTGAGCAGGCCAGAGTGCCGTCCGCTTTAAAGCCACTCTTGCTGTGAGCTCAGGTGTTACAGATGGAAAGCGCAGAGCTAAATCCCGTTTGCACATTGAGAACTTCTGTGGCTTAGGTAAGTCTTTTAGCCTGGGCTTTGTTAACCAGTAATCTGTTAACTGGCAGCAATCCATGGCAAAAGGCACTTAATTTATTTGGAGTCACAGATTTCTAGGGTGAAAGACAAGAACTCAGGGCAAAGATGGGTGGTCTCAGTAGGAAGATTAAGTGGGGGGGGGGCATTGCATTTTCACCAGGTGATGCATCTGGTGTGTTTAGGTAGCAAGAAAACCCAAGAGCCCTGTTTAGTTGTAGCATTTTTGTGTGAAAAAGTTTTGTAAGGGCTAGGGAGATGGTTCTGAGTGAAGGGCCTGCTGAGCGATCTTGGGTTGAAGTCCCCACACCCACATAAAATCTCAGCACAGCTTTCTGTGTCGTAGCCCCAAGGCTGGGGAGTGGGGTAGGGGCTCACTATGCACCCAGGTAAGCTCCAAGTCAGCGAGAGACCTTGTCACAAGAAAAAAAGTAGAAACAATAGAAGGCCCCAGACATCAGCCTCTGGCCTCTACATGAGCACCGATGGATGCGTGTGCTACCCCCAAATGTGCACATATACAGCTACCACACATTCACAGACAAAGTTTTGTAATGTCTTAAGTGTAATTGTTTGGCATAATCCTTTAGTAAAAAGGCTAGGCAGGCTTTCTCTAAGACCTGGAGACATTTTTAGTCTTCATAGCTGAGGTGAGGAATTATCCTAGTTTGGTTTTTGTTGCTTCAACAAAACAGTGACCGAACAAACCTGAGGAGGAGAGGATTTATTCGGCTTGCAGGCTACAGTCCAGCATCTGGGAGGCCAGGGCAGGAGCTAAAGCCAAGAGCACAGAGCACAGAGCACAGAGCACAGAGGCACAGAGCACAGAGCACAGAGCACAGAGCACAGAGCACAGAGCACAGAGCACAGAGCACAGAGCACAGAGGCAGTTCTCTTGGTGGTCTCCCCACAGTATGCTTGCCTTGCTTACAAAACCTGGGACCACCTGCCCAGTGGTCACAGTACCTCACATCAATACCTATTCAAGAAAATATCTGACCGACTGCCCACAGACCGTTATGATGGGGCAGTTTTCCTACTGAGGTTCTGTCTTCCCAAGTGACTCTAGTTTGTTGTCAAGTTGACAAAAAACCCTAAGCAGAACAGGTTAGCACATGTATGTGTACTATCGCACAGGCGTGTAATATTGCCAGCCGGCAGGTAGAGGCTAGGGGTACGCTAAGCACCTAGAGGGGAGTCCTGTACAGTGAAGGGGAAGAAAGCGGACTGTAAGGGCCAATTTAGCTTAGTAATTCCTGTGTGATTGGAGCGACGGGAACAGATGAAAGAGTGAGCAGTAGACTCATCGGAGTGTTACAATAGAGCACAACTCACTCTGGAAGTGACAGAACTCACTCTGGTAGGCTGTGTTGAGTCTGCACTTTATGCACTGAGCTCTCCGAACAATGTTTAAAGGAAAGCGTTGGACTTCAATTTTACTATACAAAGGCACCTTAATCGTTGGAAAGCCAAACCTTGTGTACGCACGAAGCACTAGCACTTACACTAGCACTAGCACTACTGATTTAGGTTTCTAGAACTCTGTGTCTTTGTCTCTAAAGTTTGGGTCTTTGTTCAAGACTGATGGGATAATAGGGAAGTTTTGACTTCAGTTAATGCCAATGTAGGGCTGGAGCCAGAGACAAGGGTCAGAGTCTGAGGTGGTCAGTGAAAGGAGGCCGTCTGTGTCTCCAGAGAGCGGCCCTGTGACAGCAGCAAAGGGCCTGGTGTGTTCTTATCAGCGGAAGTAGTAACTGCCCCTGAGCAAATGGAGGTGTGGCAATGAACTGTCGTCTCTTGTGTAGGAAGCCCAAAACCGGCATATTAATGTTAAACATGGGAGGCCCCGAAACCCTCGGAGAAGTTCAGGACTTCCTTCAAAGGCTCTTCTTGGACCGAGACCTCATGACACTTCCCATCCAAAAGTAAGATCTACTGTGTGAAATGTAACGCGTGCTGTGCATCTGCCTTCCATGTAGCGCTGGCCGTGGTCAGGCAGCACTCTTGTCTTCTAGGGGAGCAGAAGAAAGGCCTGAAGCGGGAGAGCCAGTCAGCGAGCACTCTCCTGGAGCCCGCTTCTCCCCAGGGCCCTGGGGCTACATTGTCTACGCACAGCAGAAGTAACTTTAGTTTTAAAGATTGGTAGAGCCCAGCAAGCTCGTGCTTGGCTGATTAGCATCCAGGAAGCGTTCATTACCACTCCCCTGTACCTGAGCGTGGGCTATGGCTTCTCTCCTCTTTCATTCTTATTTTTCTGTTTTCTTTTCAAAAGAGGTTTCACAATGAAAAATTCATGCATGCATATGACTAAATGAAAATGGCATATTTACACTAAAAGCAAATGGCCCTTTCACCTTGAGTTCCAGCACCAGTTAACCAAATATTAGTGCTATTCTATTTGAAATAATGCATGCATATCTGAGCGTATCCATACCTGCACATCTTCTTTCCCCGTTTCATTATACAAGTGGGAAGGTCCTTATGTACCTTATTTGGCCCTTTGTGGGTTTTGTTGTTGTTGTGGTTGAAGTATTTTGTTTCATAACAGATTATATAGATCTATCTAGGTTTTTTTTGTGACTGTTTAGAATAGCATTGCATGATTATACATCCTTATTTAACTTGTACAATTGTTTACAGTGCGGCTGTTAACCCAGCTTTGTGTACCTCCCTGCACACATAAAGGGTTAACGTTCATTTTGTCAAATTAAGAGCAGTGCGGACTATGGGGAGGGCTCAGAATTCAATTCTTAGAACTCTCATCTTTTCCTGTTGGTTTGTTTGCCAGCTGTAATCCCAGCCCTGGGCAAGCTGACCAGCCTAGCTTGCTTGGTGAGTTCCAGACCACTGAGAAGGCCTGTCTTTTTTTTTTTTTTTAAGGTGGTTGTGCAGAAGAAAATGCTCAAGGTCTTTCTCTAGTCTCTCTCTCTCTCTCTCTCTCTCTCTCTCTCTCTCTCTCTCTCTCTCTCCACACACACACACACACAAATGTAATATAACAAACATTGCTTTTTTGGTTTGTTTTTTGAGACAGGGTTTCTCTGTAACAGCCCTGGTTGTTCTGGAACTCACTCTTTAGACCAGGCTGGCTTCAAACTCACAGAGATCCTCCTGCCTCTCCCTCCCAAGTTGCTGGGATTAAAGGCAAACATTGGTTTTAAAAGAACCTCCTGTGAGTTGGTGACTCAAGAGGCTGAGGAAGTAGTCCCCAGGGCCAGCCCTGTGAACTCAAGGGCAGTGGAGTAACATGGTGAGACTCTTGTCTCAAAATTAAAACCCTGTGGGGGTGGTCCTGGGGGAGGGGGTTCAGTCTCCGGCTTCACCACGAAGCCAAGCACCACTAACAGAGCCAATGTGTGCTTCCTGTGCCTTCTCTCCTGATCCTTTAGGTGCTGAGTCAGCATGGACCATCCAGGTCAGGGGTGTGAGGTAGACAGTTGTAGGCAGGATGGAACACTTGTGGAGTGCAGAAGTGGGCTGTCAAATCCAAGCTAAATTGTCAGGGACCTTGCAGGAATAGTCCTACGGGCTGCTCTTGTTGGGCTCTCCTTAAATTTTACTCATCTCTTCCCTATTGAGTAGAAATGTATCTCATATTACTCAGTAGGAGTAAAACCCACTCACTTACGTGTCCAATGATTTAGCAAGCTGGCACCATTCATCGCCAAACGCCGTACCCCCAAAATTCAAGAGCAGTATCGCAGGATCGGAGGTGGATCCCCCATCAAGATGTGGACTTCCAAGCAAGGAGAAGGCATGGTGAAGCTGCTGGATGAGCTGTCCCCCGACACAGGTGCGCTGTTCTCACAGCCCTAGGCTTGGTAACGTAGAAATGCAGAGTCAGGCATAGGGGTGCATGCCTGTAATCCCAGCACTCAGAAGGCAGAGGCAGGAAGATCCTCTGTACCAACAACATGGTCGTGGTGTGTGTGTGTGTGTGTGTGTGTGTGTGTGTGTGTGTGTGTGTAAGATAGATAGATAGATAGATAGAGAGATAGAGAGATAGAGAGATAGATAGATACAGACAGACAGACAGACAGAGAGACAGAGTGTATGTATGTATGCATGTATGTATGTATGTATGTATTACCATATGAATGTTTATGAGAAAGTGTGTTTGAGTATGCTATGCATTTCATATATGCATGTTTGCATCTGTGGGAGCACATGTGTATGGAGTACATATTTGTGTGTGTGTGTGTGTGTGTGTGTGTGTACGGGCATGAAAGGGGGGGCCCATAGTTACTATGTTTGGTGTCTTCCTCCATTCCTCTTCACTTTGTATACTGAGGCAGGGTCTTTCAGCTTAACCCAGAACCCACCGAACCAGTCATCTAAGCTGCCTTGGGACGTCTTAGCTCCTGGCTGTTCTTCCAAAGGTCCTAAGTTCAATTCCCAGAAACCACATGGTGGCTCATAACCATCTATAATGAGATCTGGTTCCCTCTTCTGGTTTGCAGGCATACATGTAGGCAGACCCAAAAGAAAGAGAGAGAGAGAGAGAGAGAGAGAGAGAGAGAGAGAGAGAGAGAGAGAGAAAGAAAGACCCCAAACAAGAACAAAAGCAGTCAGGAGTGCATTCTTCTCACCTTTTCACTTTTCTCTCTGGTCACTATGAAGAAGCTGCTGGATGTCCAGAGTTTCGATGGCTTCGGTCTCCCCAGTTGGCTGGACAGAGTCTCGGGGCACCTTCCCACTCACTATCAAGTGTCATTGCCCACTTACTTTCTGGTTATCTTACTGTAAGGCCATATGATGCAAAGGCAGGACTTTATATGTGGGCAGGCTCTGACATTGGGTCTCCTCTGCTTTTGTAAGCCATCCAAGGGTCATAATACTCATTTCATACTTGAAGTTGTTGGGAAGGTCATTTTTTAATTTAGTAATTAAGCATTCTGTCCTCCAGAGATTCATTTTAAAAATATCTAGAAATCATTACAACTTTGAGGCTAAGCTCAGTGGCTTGCCCGACAAGTCACTAATTCACTCATTGTGGCATAAATTTGTCTTTTTTCCTGTGTTTGGTGTATTCATTTACCTACATATTTACCTACACTTTTCCCCATTGATTCCTATATGTATATATCCTTCATCCATCCATCCAACCTCCAGATCTGTGTGTGCACTGAGCACGTGACAGCTATATACAAGAAGAATGTTAGCAAGCCTCACTGACCCTCCATGGGCCAGCTTGCCTGACCACTTCCACTTAGGCAGCAGAGCCACGTCTCTTGGGAGCTACCTTTTGGTTCTCTGGATCTGGGAAGCTCTCCCTGGGCTCCTAGTCTTTGTGGCCTTGGTATTCATGACCCTTTGACAAAGCACTATCCACTTGTATGACACTTCTCCTGGGGAGACATGAACAAACATCTGCTCACCCAGATAGGAAACAGGTGAGAGACCGAAATACAAATATCACCGAAGTCTAAGTTGGTGAACCGATGAGTTTTCTTGAGGTGATTTACAGGACAATGAGCAAGAGTTTCTTACAGATACAGAAGTGTCTCACACGCAGCTGCATCACCAAAGGTCACCACCGCGCAGGTGACAACTCACAAAAGTTGGGAGCCTGGAGCTCACTGCATAGCCAGCAGGCATCCCCACCAGCTAGAGAACGTCTTCTGTGGTTGGCCCGAGCCTCTTCCAGGCAGCATTCCTGCTGCTCTCTGCTTCCTCCAGGCTACAGGGCTTACTTATCTGAGAGTGATTCTCAGAAGTCTGTTTTGTTTTTTCTCTCTTTTTTCTGAATTAGGGTCTTATTCTATATTCTGTTCTCGCCTTGAATGTGCTGCAGATCAGGCTGGCTTCAGACTCAACTTTCCTGCCTGGAGATCTTGTGTAGTGTCATCAGAGTCAAGTTCTACTGTGCACCCCGCAACCCCCGCCCCAGCGCTTGTTTGGTTGTTTTGTTTTGTTTTGAGTCATGATCTAGCAATGTAACTCAGGATGGCCTTGAACTTGCTATGTAGCCCTAGCTGGCCTTACCTTGGCCTTCTGTTCTTGCTTCCCAGGTGTTGGAGGTTACAGGCATATGCCACCTTGCTCAATGAAGGCAGTGCATATCAAAAATGAATACTAAATTTAAAAAATTGAGATGGGGTCTCACTATGTAGCCCTGGATGTCCTAGAACTTGCTATGTAGACCAGGCTGGCCTCAAACTCACAGAGCTCTGCCTCCTGAGGGCTGGGATTAAAGGCTGTGCCACCATGCCCTGCTAGGTGCTAGGTTTTGGGTTTTTCCCCATCCCTTTTCTTCAGTCTCTTTATGCCTAACGGGAACAGAGATTTAATAAAAGCTCACATTTTAAAGATGATCATGTTAACAGAAGGTAGGTGGGTAGGACTGTTGACCTTAGAGAATAACCGAGTGTCCCTATGCCTGCTAAATGATGGACAATGCTCACCCTATCAGCATTGTAGAGGATTAGGTTAGCCATTCGCTATGTTTGGTGACTCTGAGGAATCTATATAAAGATTAATACTGTCTCCTTTCCTCTTGTGCTTCCTAATAGCACCTCACAAATACTATATTGGATTCCGGTACGTCCAACCTTTGACAGAAGAAGCAATTGAAGAGATGGAAAGAGATGGACTAGAAAGGGCCATTGCTTTCACACAGTATCCACAGTACAGTTGCTCCACCACAGGTAAGGACATCTCGAAGGTGGCTGTCGCACTGGCAGAGGCAATTTGAGTGGCAAATCTGGCCTATCTTCTCTACACCTAAGTGTTGAGGGCAGTCATTCTGAACCTAATGCATTTCTGAAGTTACTAGCGGGTCAGCTGAGCATGGAGGGTGGTGGCTGCCCATGGTCATTGCTTCAAAATTTGGTTAACATTACTTTCTAGGTTTGTATCCTAATTTTATTTTTCTGTTTCCCCTGAAATTCTTATTAAGGGAGTAAAGAGGATGGCTGTTTCCATTTTGAAAACAGAAGTGTCCATGTGATATGGAAAGTTCTGCTATTTTTATTTTTGTGCCTATCATTCCTTGGGATAGTTACTGGTTACTTAAAATCCGTCCTTGCCAGGCCTAGTGGCTCACACCTCTAATCCCAGGCAAAGGCAGACTGATCTCTTTGATTTTGAGGCCAGCCTAATCAACATAGTGAGTTCCAGGCCAGCCATGGCAATGTGGTAAGAGCCTACCTCAAAACCAAACAAACCAATTCACAAACAACAGACAAAAACAAAAAAACAAAACTAATGTGTGGGCTCGAATTAACTGTGTTCTTGGTCTTGGGATGTATTACTTCTTGCTTTTTTTTTTTTTTTTTTTGTATATTTACTGAAGATTAACAAAGAAACCTGGAAAACTGTATATTGTTTGTTTTGCTTTTTTGAGGCAGAGTCTCACTATGTTGACCACTCTGGCCTTGAACTCACAGAGTTCTGCCTGCTCTGCTTTCTGAGTGCTGAGGTCAAAGGCATGCCCTACCACTCCCAACTATCCTTAATTGTAGGTAAAGCTTCTGTAATTACTCATAAATACATTTCCATTCTCCAAGGATTTAGGCCAGCACATTTGTATTCCCAGTTTGTCGTTGAATATTAATGTTATTATATCTCTAAGGAGAAACAGAAGACTATGGAGGAAACATTCCAAGTGTGTGCCTTAAATACTGAACCATACAGGGGTGTGTGTGTGTGTGTGTGTGTGTATGTGTGTGTGTGTGTAAACAGAGAGAGAGAGAGAGAGAGAGAGAGAGAGAGCGAGAGAGAGAGCGCACCTGTTAAAATGCCCAGTCTTTCACATATACCCAGAATTTTGAATTGTGATTTACTTTGGAAATCTACAGTATAAAAATATCTGGTACTACAGTACTGGAGAAGGAGTCAGATTGTAGAATTTTCAAGGTATATTTTTAACTTGCTTTGCAAAATGTCCCTCAACATATAAATGTTTGCTCTCAAAAGTATGTAAGTTAAAACTGTTGTTTGTGTGGCAACAGATGCACACTTCACCTCACAGATGGTTCTTACTGTGTGATCAGTGCTCAGAGCCCACACACCTTTCCCCTAGTCCTTCTCAGGTGCAAGGACCAAGCAGCTGTACTTCTGAGCTGTGAGTGTTTCAGGAAACACAGTCCTCTTTTGAGGCCAGTGGTCTCCTTTTGCTACTTCGTCTTTTAAGCAGGTACCATGTGTTTTGTGTGTTTCCCATAGCATCTTTCTCCCTCACATTTCCCCTTCTTAATTACTTCTGGTAGTATATTGACTGTTGTCCAGTGACACGAGGGAGCTGACGTGGCTCCCAGAAGCCATTTATACATCAGAAAATGATGCCCACATGTGCATTGAGATCTTCTGTGTGAATATGGTTGGATACTTTGATTTCTATTGGAGATTATTTTTGATCCCCAAATTTGGATTCTTACTTCACTGTATTCTACTCATTGAAATTGAATCCATTGGGTTTTTTTGTTTTGTGTTTTTAATGCAAACAGTTGGCATTAAACCATGGCTCTGTCCTGAGTAAGCTCTTTAAATTGGCAACTTAACTATGATTTCTATGGCAAGAAACTCAGGAAGCTGGCAGTGATCTGAGTGGGAGACTCCTGTCAGGATCAGTGTCATAGGCTTTGAGTTTTGACCCCAGTGCTAGAAAAGCTGCTTTGACCTGCCGGCTCACTTCTGGACTCTGAGTTGTCATCATAGTCACCTTTCCCTTAGGGACACAACTTTTGTTTGGTTACCTGTTAGAGCACAGTGTGTGTTTACTCCAGAGAACGATAACATTTTGTAAAAATTGGCTAAATACAGGGCTTTTAGACCCCTCGGTAGCTGCTTATTTAACTTGTGATAGTGAGTGGAAATAGCCAAAATACTCTAGATACAGAATTATGCACATTCTAACATGAAAACTTTGCAAAATAAAACAGCTATAAAGGAAAAAATATCAGAAAACAGCTATACCGGCATGAAACAATGCAGCATTAGCTTGCTGGGATAACAGCCCACTTCTGTCTTCCTTTCTCACCCCCTACACTGCCTGTAATGGGGCTGATGCTGGTCATAATGGGAATGCTTTTCTTCACATGCTCGCAATTTTAAGATGTGGTCCTTGCAAGTTCACAATAGCATGTATTTCATACACTCGCAGCCCTCACACTTCTCAGTAGAAATGGCCTCAATAATCTTTGAAGGTCTGTTGAAATTGATTGCTCTTTAGTGATCTTCATTGCAGGGTAGTTAAATCTATATGCATTTTAGAGTATTGAAAAGGGTGTAATTAGACTGGGTTTCCGTATAGACGCAGCTGCCTACTTTGAACTCACAATTATTGCCGTTACTCGTCTGTGTTGTATTTTTACCACAGTCAAGTGTGTCTACTAAATGGCTCCCTTGTATTTTAGGTAGCAGCTTAAATGCCATTTACAGATACTATAACGAGGTGGGCCGGAAGCCCACCATGAAGTGGAGCACAATTGACAGGTGGCCCACGCATCCCCTCCTCATCCAGGTGTGTATGCCTGCAGGCAGCCTCATCAGTGTAAGTCAGCTCTGCTCTCTATGAGTCTCACTGAGCCTCTTGCTATGAGTCTCTTGCTTAAATTGCATGCTGGAATTAAGGCCACACCATTACACTTTTTACTTATCATGAAAAGTGGCAATAAATGAAAAGGTTAAAATAGTCAGACTCTTTTCTTTTTTCACATTATGCTCTAGTACCAAAGTTAGAGTTTGAGGTGTTTTTTTAAATTTAATTTTATTAATTTATTCATATTACATCTCAATGGTTATCCCCTCCCTTGTATCCTCCCATTCCTCCCTCCCTCCCATTTTCCCTTACTCCCCTCCCCCTATGACTGTTCCTGAGGGGGACTTCCTCCCCCTGTATATGCTCATAGGGTATCAAGTCTCTTCTTGGTAGCCTGCTGTCCTTCCTCTGAGTGCTCCCAGGTCTCCCCATCCAGGGGATGTGGTCAAATATGAGGCACCAGAGTACGTGTGAAAGTCAGACCCCACTCTCCACTCAACTATGGACAAATGGATTGAACTAGAAATGATCATAATGAGTGAGTTAACCCAGAAGCAGAAAGAGTCAAATGGTATATACTCACTTATATCTGCATACTAGCCCAAGGCGCATGTCCCACGAAAGCCTTCACTTACCAGGAAACTGGGATAGAGGAGAGGACATTCTGTTGGGACTCTAAATGAGAGAAGCATGGGAGAATGGCAAAGTTGAAGGATCCAGAAGATCCTAGAAACCTACAAGAAGAACATTATGATAGGCAGATTTGGGCCCGGGGGTCCCGCTCAAACTATGGCACCAGCCAAGGACAATACAGGCCGTAAACTTCAAAACCCTATCCAGATCTAGCCAATGGTGTTTTGTTGTTGTTGTTGTTTAAGATTTATTTATTTGTTAAGTTTATAATGTTTTGCCTGTGTGTACACCTCCACACCAGAAGTTCTCAATATAGATTGTTGTGAGCCACCATGTGGGTGCTGGGAATTGAACTCAGGACCTTTGGAAGAACAGCCAGTGCTCTTAACCTCTGAGCCATCTCTCCAGCTCTAGAGTTTGAATTTTGTCTTTTTCAGTGACCAAAAGAACATTAAAGATTCTACCGACACATGGTACTCCCACTAACTTATACACCTAGACTGAATGACCAACAAGTTACTTAAATCCTCTATTTTCTAATTTAAAAAAAAAAAAACAAAGATTTTAAAAAGTGAAGATATATAGGTACATGTTCAACGACATGAAAGTAAACAACATTTCAATGGGGAAGTTTCATAGAGCAAAAGAAAATTCTCATTTCTTCCGTATACTGACCTTTGTAATATTCTGTCAATGAGTACTTTATTATAGAAGAATTGTTAAAATTATAGTTCTAAAACTATTAGCTTTGAGTTGGTGTTATCTTATTCTTAAAAAACAAACAACCTAACCAAAAAAACAAAAAAAAAAACAAAAAACAAAAACAAAAACAAAAACTCCCTTGAGAGTGAAGTTGGTCTAAAAAAAAAAAGAAAAAGAAAGAAATAAAGTCCTGAGCCTGTAAAAGACCTGGCACATGCCTGTAATCCCAGCACTCAGAGAGGCAGAGACAGGCAGATACCTGTGAGTTCTAGGATAGCCTAGTCTACAAAGCAAGTCCAGTATAGCCAAGGCTACACAGAGAAACCCTGTTTCAAAAAACAAAACAAAACAAAAGGTCCTGAGTCATTCAGATAGGTTTTTGAGTCTATATAATTTTCTTCTTTTGAATTGTTTTAAGTCTAGAAATATAAAGTGGTTTGCACTATTGTTCGGTTTATTTTATATTCTTTGATTTTTCTGCGATCTCTGATCTCTGGCAAATACATGAAAAGATTAGCAGCACTTAAAACCTGTGACCACTAGATGGTGCTAGACGGCATTAAAATCGGGCTGCCTTTCCCCAGAGCTGTGGCCTGTGGGCAGGGAAAGGGTTAACACTAGTGTTGGAGTAAAAGAGGTCCCCTAGGGATAGGTGTCGCTGTGGGCTGTGCTCGAGTCCAGCCTTCACCATTCTCCTGGGTCCTGGCGTGGGTAGCTAGAGCGCCTAAGGCCGGGACTGCTGCTATTGAAGGCAGTGGCTGGGGGTGGAGTGGGGAGGGGGTAGTTGAGGTCTGAGCTGACATGTGGCACAGGAACGAGGGATCTGCACAGCATCTGCCTGCCCTGATCGAGGGAGTAATTAGATTTGCATTAAAATTCAGCCCTTTGAAAAGGGGGGAAGCAGAAAGATGGAAAGGTCTCTTAACGGAGGAAGTCTCTGTTCATAAAATGAAAGGGAATTTTAGAGGCATTTATCTGCCCTCCTGGACGGTGAGATTGAAGGCTCTGAGAGGCCTCGCTGCTTTCATTTTGCGCGGGGGCTGCGCACAGAAAATCCTGCAGATGGGTCTTAGGTGATTTAAGTAGCACTTCTATTTGCCCATGCCGCTTGAGTTTTGAAGATGGCTTAGTGACTCTTGCAAGCCCTAAGGAATTGTGTTCTTACTTGCAATTTTACAAGCTGAGGAAAGTAAAGGGGGGGGGGGCAAACCCCTAAACCTCTAATCTAAACTCAACTAAAAATATGGCCTTAAAACCACGTTTCTGCATGTTATCAGGGCTAGTTACTCAAAATAGTCATATTGTTACCATTTCTTTAGCAGTGCTGTTTCCCCAGCTGTGAAAGCACTCGCAACAAATGTGTATTCCAGGCTCCTACATAAACTTTACATTGGCTTCTTTATGTTCTGTAAAAGCAGTCCTTTCTGAGCAGCCTTGCTTCCTAAACATTACGAACACTATAAAAATAAAGCTTTGGGTTGTATCAAATATTACCACACAATATGGAGATGAGGAAGGGAAGAGAGAGGGAGGAACAAATTTCTAGGTACCTTTTCTAGGTATCATTGTCTTTATTAGGGTTTTTGCTTACCAAAATTTGTGAATTCTAGAATGATAACTATCTTAGTATTCTTGGGGAATAGTTTGGAGCTATAGTAAGGACTGCACACTGGTATGTGTCAAGACTATATCAGCTAGGGGGCTGGAGAGATGGCTCAGCACTTAAGAGCACTAGTTGCTCTTCCAGAGGACCCAGGCTCAGTTCCCAGCACCCACATGGCAACTGTCTGTAACTCCTGTTCCAGGGTTCTGACACACTCACACAGATGTACATGCAGTCAAAACACAAAGGTACATAAAATAAAAATAAATAATTAAAAAAACCCTATATCAGCTACAAGTCTGTATGATCCTATTAAGTTCTTTAATTTTTATTTGGAAATTATTTCTGACATGCCAAATAGTTATGATGAGATTACTAGTAATAAGGATGACGTGACTGGAGATTGGCTCATTGGTTAAGAACGGATGCCACCACTCCAGTTCAGTTCCCAGCAACCACCTTGGATGCTTCGCAATTGCTATAGCTCTAGCTCCAGGGGATCTGATGCCCTCCTCTGGACTCTGTGGGCACCTTCATGCACACGCACATTAGCACCCTACCACACACACAAATACATGTAACTAAAAGGAGAATAAGAACTGCAGAGATGGCTCAGTGGTTTAGAGCACTGGCTGCTCTCGCAGAGGACTCACAGTCTGATTCCCAGCCCCCACATGGCAGCTCACAACCATTGGTAACTCCAGTCCCAGGGGATCTAATGGCCTTTTCTGGCTCCTATGTGCACCAGGTATGCATGTGGTGCACCAACATACATGCAGACAAAACATCCATACAAAGTACATAAAATCTTAAAAAATGACGTAATGAACTGTCATCTATTCTTTACCTATATTCATGTGTTAACATTTGTTTCACTCAACATATTTGCATGTTTTCTGTATGTGTATATATGTGTATGTCTGAATATATACTTTTTCTGAACTACTTGAGAGAGTAGGCACACACACACACACACACACTCACACACACACACACACACACACACACACACACATATACATACACCTACCATAAGATTAGTGCAGTTCTCTAAACACAACTACAAATCAAAATCCCACAGTAGTTTACTTTAACCATGATATTCAACTTCTGTCTAATTTCTAGTCACATTCCAGTTTTGTCCGTTGACCCATTTCTGTGCTTTGCTCCATTTTCCTTATAAGCCAAATGGCGAGGAATGGTTCAAGCATAAGATGAAAGGAAGTCTCTTCAGATCTGATGTTTCAGCACCTTCCCGAGAGTATCAGCAAGTGCCAACCAGAAGCGAGAGGGAGCTGGTCTGGCGGACAGAGGTTCGAAGGCAGCAGGACCTGGATTCTAGTCCGCGTTCACACATCTGGCTTGCCAGCCCTCGTGTCCACAGCAGGCCTCCCCTCTGTGTGTTTAGTGGGGGCTGCACAGCTCATCATTTGTCATTGTGGAGCTTGTGAGGAAGATTGCTTTGGTGCAGATCCTGGACTCATAGGAAAGATGTCATAAAAATAGAAGCATATTTTGTTATTTCTCTCCTATTTCTGGCTAATGTATTTTAATGTGATAGGTCCGAAAGCCAAAGTAATGAAGATTTAGAAAGACCCTGTAAGCTGTTTTCCTGCTAACAGAGCAAATGTAAGGTCTTAAAACAACGTCTCCTTCCCATCTGTGTTTCCTTTCCATCTGGAAGTGTGCCCTGCTCTTCCCGAGGGGAGGCCGCTCCTCCGCGTTCATTTGCAGAGAGCCATTAGTGAGCTTTAGAAGTTTCCCATCAAATTCCCTAGGCCCCTGAAACCATTGTGAGCCATTTCAAAGCTGAACCGGAGCAAAAAGACTGTACCGTTTGCATTTTTTAAAAGAGACAGAGTTCCAGATTTTGAAGATTAGTCTAAGGGTTTTGGTATAGTGCTAATTTCTCAGGTGCCCCCTTCCCCCCTTTCTCTCTCCTCACTGCTCTCTCCCCATTCTTGGGATTCCCACAGTGCTTTGCAGACCACATTCTGAAAGAACTGGACCATTTTCCACAGGAGAAGAGAAGCGAGGTGGTCATTCTGTTTTCTGCCCACTCCCTGCCCATGTCTGTAAGTAAGACCATTTTGCTAGGCAACCTACTGGTAGAGGACTGGGTTGTTCCCTTTCTGAATGTGTGAGATGGATCTGCCTCCATTCTGCCCTCAGTCAGTGCAAGAATGAATTCTAAACTTTCAGCCTCGGCTTCCTCACAGACTCACTTTCTGAAACCTCCCAGCAATTAATTCATTGCACAATAGCACAAATAGGTCTCCTATTAATAGCCTTCTTTAAAAATATGACTGGAAGACTCATTCAGATGTTAGGATTTCTAACAAGTGTATCAGCTGAAAGAAGCATGCTCTTGCCTATTGCACGAAAGGAGTGCAATGTGTAGTTTCCGGAACCTGCAACTGTGCAGCCAGCTTTATTCACACTAAGCCCTAATTTTGTCTTCAAGACTTAGCAGAAGGCTGTGCATTCTAGGAAGCCAATAGAACATACCCTTTGGTACTTAGTTCCTCATATTGCACCAGCTTGTTCATTAAAATGTCACCTCCTGTGCCATGATGGTGGCATTTCAGGAAACATGGAAATATCATGCTAGTGTGATGTATGATTTTTGAAAGGTCTGGAACACCCAGAACTCCTTCCTTCTGCCTCTTTTCTTGTCAGCTCAGCTGTTCTGCACTTTTTCTGTCCTGGAGGGAAAGAGCCATCTCCATGGGTAGACTGTGTCCATTTCCCATCAACAACATCTTCTTTGGGTTCTTGGAACTGACTAAATACCATGTTCTTTGCCCAGTGAGACTGGAACCAATGAACTTTTCCACCATTGCTCAGATCCAGTTGTCATTAGTTCAAGGGACAGCAAGGGATGGTTCATCTTGTCACTGTATAGCCAGTGGTGCTTGGCACCCTTCATAGTGTTGGTGACTGCATAGTATTTTGTCTCTACTACAGGTTGTCAACAGAGGGGACCCTTATCCCCAAGAAGTAGGTGCCACTGTCCACAAAGTCATGGAAGAGCTGGGTTACCCTAACCCATACCGACTGGTTTGGCAGTCCAAAGTAGGTACCTTCCATATATTTTCAGGCCATCATCTCTTGAGAAAAATCTGTTTTATCACTTATTTATAAATGGATATTTGGGTTCTTTGATGCCAGCAAGCTGTTCTGTAAGTCAACTGCTCACCATAGGCAGAAAGAATTCTATAAAGAGCAAGGAGATAGAAGGGGAATTTAAGTGGTAGGCGGGGCTCCATCAGTTAACATCCCACTCCTAGCTTTAATGGAAGAAACTCTTTACTTGTACCGTTGAGCCAGCTCCTAGAAGGGTTCAAGTTTCAGGGTGAAAATACTAAAACCCATTCAAGGAGGTGTAAAAGTGGCTGTCACCAATGGGCAGATGTATATGCCAAGTGTGTGTTGTGGGCGTGGTAATAGTAAGCAAATGTTGCTCCTCCTTTCTCATAGGTTGGTCCAGTTCCCTGGTTGGGTCCTCAAACAGATGAGGCTATCAAAGGGCTTTTGTGAGCGGGGGAGGAAGAATATCCTTTTGGTCCCAATAGCGTTCACCAGTGATCACATTGAGACGCTTTATGAACTGGATATTGAATACTCTCAAGTGTTAGCCAAGAAGGTAAATGTACTCATGCGGCTTCTTAGTCCCATCATGATTTGTTTTAAAAGAATTTTTTCTACAAGTATCAAACTTACAATTGAAAAAAATTTACTGTTTATGAGGCTGGGTGTGGTGGCACATTCCTTTGATCTTATCACTGGGAGACTGAGGCAAGAAGATCTCCGTGAGTTCAAGGCCAGCCAGGGCTACATAGAGAGACATTGTCTCAAAAGAGCAAACGAGGAGAGGAGAGGGAAGGGAGGGGAGGGGAAGGGAGGGGAAGGGGGGAAGAGGGAAAGAGAGAGAGAGAGAGAAAGATAGATAGATAGAGAGAGAGAGAGAGAGAGAGAGAGAGAGAGAGAGAGAGAGAACTGTTGGTATGTTTGTTTGTACTGTGTCCTCATCATTTTTAATAATATTCCTAAATTCTATATCAGCAGTAGAAGAGGACATTTACTCTTATTTTAAACTGTGTTGCCCCATATCGCTAAAACTAATACTTTGTTTGGTGTGAGTTGCTGTTGATGAGAAGGTGAACTCTTTAATGGGAAGGAACTGTATGTCTCACCAATGAGGGGAAGCGTTTATCAGGCTATAATCCACTCCCTCCACTTAATGCAGTAGCAGCTCCTGGGCTGTCAACAGTCTCTGGTTGGCTGTGGGGCACATGAGTCGTTGACATTTCAGAAGGAGCATAGGATAAACATAGAAGCAGTGTGTGTGGTAACTTCGTTGACCTCTTCTATGCACTCACTCAATTAGCTGTTTGCTAACAAGTTGTGATCAATCTGACTGTTGAAATAACAAATACCACTGTTGGCATAAGATGGATGTGACTTGTCCCTCAGGGTGGAGAAAAACTGTTGCTTACCTGTCCGTAGCTTCTGCGGGCTAGCCTGAAACAGTCACCGGCGGAGTTTGGAAGTGTGGGGAAGGCCTTTCCTCTCTCTAATCTCGCATACAAACTCATATGTGGAAATCTGGCTCTACAGGACACTGCCACCTTGGGTCTAGGTGGTAGTGAGGGACAGAGTGGAGGGTGAATAGGGGCAGGACTGGAACCAGTTAATTGTCAACTCCTATTATTTGTGTGTCTGTGCCCGTCATCAGTCAAACACTGATGAAGAAAGGAGAGCCTATATTTTCTATCACTAATTTATGAACAAGCTGTAATTGGCAAAGGTGAGGTTTCACTGTTCCCTATGAGTTTTATTTATCAATATGTCCCCACCACGACTTTGGCTAATTTTAAACTTACTAGAAAAGCTTCAGTAATAATAAGACTTAATTAGTATAGGATGCTTGAATTTTGAATGTTGAATGGTAGTTTCCATTCATTTGTATTACCAGCAGAGAATATTAGTAACCAAGAGGATTACTAGTAAAGAATAAATTAACCCCTGTAAGGAATTTTTAAAAACCATGTAGCTATCATTATTTTATATGAAAATGTAACATGCTCAAAACAACTAATTTTAAAAATTTGTAAGTAATGCCAGGCGCAATGGTGCACGCCTGTAACCCTAGCACTCAAGGAGGCAGAGGCAGGTGGATAACTGTGAGTTCAAAGCAAGCCTGATCTACAAAGTGAGTCTAGGACAGTCAAGGCTACACAGAGAAACCTTGTCTTGAAGAAGAAAAAATTTAAGAATTTCCAGAATAGAAAGGACTTTTTGCCTCTTACTAATAAAAATAATAAAGTTTTCAGATGGTACCAAGAAGGTGCTATGTCAAGACCCTCAGAGGGACATCTGGTAGTGTTTTCATAAAAACACCTTCCTTAGGTGTGTATATTTTAATAAAAATAGGTTTCTCTGCATGTAACAAAATATTTTACCCATACTTTTTTGTAATCCACATTTTCTTTTCTTTTTTAAAATAATTTATTCATATTACATCCCTATTATAATTCCCTCACTCTTATCTTCCTTTTCCCACCCTCCCTCTCTCCCTCTCTCCCTCTTCCTCCCTCTCTCCCTCCCCTAGACCTCTGATAGGAGGGCTCCTCCTCCCCCACCATCTGACCACAGCCTATCAGTTCTCACCTGGATAGCCTGCATCCCCTCCATTTTATTTTCTTAAATACATGTTTTTGGATATAAATGAGTAAATGTAATTAAATGCTTCAAGCCATTTTAAAGCAAATCCTTGGTAAATAGTCACTTGAGGTTTGGTTTTTTTTTTTTTTTTTTTTTTTTTTTTTTAATATCACATGCTGCTTGACTATAAATACTTTCACTTTTCCAATAATGTTCTGTGGACAGGCTCACCACTGTTGCATCTTCGGAGCCCGCCCCACCCTGTGCTGATTACTAACATTGCTCATTCTACTGCCGTGGACAGTTTGTGACTTTTAAAAGTAGAGCCTCCTCCATGTTGAGGTCTAGGTGTTTGCTGGATACCAGCGTGCTTCCCATGTAGGCTTCTCCTGTAAATGTCAATCTAAGAGATAAAGCAAGTGAGCATGTCTCAGCACGGGCAGGAAGGAGCGGGTCCAGGCGATGGAGTAAACCAAGCATCGTTCTCCATTATCTGAGGATAATTAACTGGGTGGGTTTCTTTTGGTGGGGGGGAATTTTTTCTTAGATTTTTTTTTCTCTGTAAGAGTTTATTTTAAAACTCAATTCTACATTGGATCCAATTTAGAACTAATATATTTTAGGATCCATAAATTAGTTTCCTTCATTTTGGCACTAACTTGGGATCAAAGAAAATAGGAAATTTTACTTAGTTACTGCAGCAGTTACTTAGGTAGCGTCGGCCGGTGTGCATTAGAGAAACAAGAAGAGGAATGGTGCACAGACTTGAATCCCTCTTGAGAATTCCATCCAGCATGCCTTGGAAGTACATCATTTGTGGAAAGGACAGGGTAGGGGTCACACAGAAACAGAAGAGCAGTTTCTGTTATCCTGGTCAGCCTGCCACCCACCCATGGCCATCATTCATGAGCAGTCTGACTATTCAAGAGCAGGTTGAGGTTGTGTGTGTGTGTGTATTTCTGTGCCTTTATTCTTTTGTAGCACTCAGTGTCTTAGAAAGAAAAGGAAAATAAACCATGTCTGTTTTCTTCCCTTCTCTTTTGATTCAGTGTGGAGCTGAAAACATCAGAAGAGCGGAGTCTCTTAATGGAAATCCATTGTTCGCTAAGGTACCACGGTGGTACAGCCGTTTAGTAGAACACAGTGCAGCGCGGTCCTCTGAGAAACTCTGCACAATATTGCTTTTCTCACATATTAGTACAGTTAGAGTTCCAATTAATTACAAAACTAAGAGTGAATGCCTTCTCTGCTCCTCCTGTTTCCTTTAGGTAGCCCCAGTCTCCTATCACAGCCTAACTTAGGTCTGCTTCTCGGAGGACAGGCGAGGTGGGTGGGGTAAGAGGGCCCATTCCCTAACTTTGCCTAAGCGGATGCTGCTCCAGAAGGGGCAATGTTTTTACAGTTCTGTTCAGCTCGGCTTAGAAGAAACCCCAGTTAGAGCAGTTTTCCCCTGGACAAGGGGAGGGCGCGCACGCAGGGGTACGCACGCAGGGCCAGCATACTTCTTGCCTCAGATGGCTCTGTCCTCTGTCTTGCAGGCCTTGGCTGATTTGGTGCACTCACACATCCAGTCAAACAAGCTGTGCTCCACGCAGTTGACTCTGAGCTGTCCGCTCTGTGTAAATCCTGTCTGCAGGGAGACTAAATCCTTCTTCAGCAGCCAGCAGCTGTGACCCTGCCTGAGGACCCGTGGGAGTCGCAGACGCATAACCTCCAGACACCTCCGATGGGGACTGAAGCCACATTGGCCTGTGCCTTTGGGCACAGACTGTGGTTTCTTTCTTGCCTGCATTTAATTTTATTTCTTGCTTCCCTATCCCTGGCCTCCAGTGGGCCTCCTGCTCCCATTGCCCGAGCACTAGCTAGCATACAGACGTGTAAAATTGTGTTTCTTGGGGAATGGATTCTGAATTTCATACTGAGATTTCTATTTTCATATACACATACAGTGAGCACTCACGGCCCTGCTGGGGTCAGTTTACAAGTGTGGAATGTCTCCTGGGACATCCCAGGAGTGAGGTTTAAATTTTTATCGTATGAGACACGCATAGATTGTGCACTCTTTGCCCAAAACAACCTCCCAAAATATTATGGCAAGTCTCCTCTGTGCTGCCAGCTGTGAGTGAGCTGTTTACAGTCTGATGGATATAGCTGGAGCTTAGGTGAATATAGTGAATTTATGAGCTATAATTTGTAAAAAGAATCTGGCAGAGGGCATAGCTAGCGATTGTGGGCTTGTCTTGTATTCATGAGGCTCCTAGTTTGATTCCCAGGACTAAATGCAAATATCAAAATATCATGTGACTACTCTTTCCCAAGTCCACGGGTACAGGAACGCGGGTGAGTCAGTCGGTGTGACCGCTCGTCCTTGCTTCTGTTGTCCGCGCAGCCACTGCTCATTGGCCACTGTGGTGTCTGCAGCAGAGTCTCATTTCCCTCCCCAGAAACTGAAACAAGTGCACATTTCAGGAGTGCTCTGAGAGTCCCCAGGCACACAGCCTAATAAACATGTGGAAATTCAGTCCTTGCTGTATACGCCTTCGTTTGAGTCCATGGTGCCTCAGGGAAGGGAGCTGTCTACTTCCTTTCTCCAAGGACAGTGCCACCAGGGAACGCTGCTGATGGATTTGGTCTTGCCTCCCTCGGGCCAAGGAGCCTACCAGCGTTGTCCTGATCTTAGTTGATGGTCTCTGTTTTCTGCTCACTTGTTTGAAACTTATAAAGTCGACTATGTCTGATAACCTTGAATTTTCTTTGTTAATACATTTTTATTATAAAATGATATAGTGAGCTGGGCATGGTGGTGCACACCCAGCACTTGGGAGGCAGAGGCAGGTGGATCTCTGTGAGTTTGAGGCCAGCCTGGTCTACAAAGCGAGTCCAATACAGCCCCCTCCTCAAAAAAATTTATATATATATAATAGGCCATAGAGAAAAGAAATAACCACTCTAATGTAATAATTATCACTTTATTCCAGTTTTTCCTGTGGATATTTCTCACACACACACACACACACATACACACACACACACACACACACACACACACACACACACACATTCTGACATTTTCAACATGCTCCAGCTTAGTCACTCTCCTTTCCCTTCCTAACTCATGCCTGCCTGAATTTGCAGTGAAAAGTGGTTCTAAAACTGTAAAAATTATGTCAGACCAGAGTGTGATCTTCTGTATTTGGACTTAAATGGATTTGAAAGTCTTTGAGGTCCTTGAGGGATTTGTAATAATCACTTTCTATAAACCTTTGTTCTTCAGAAAGAACATTTCTTTGAGAGATTTTTGTTATTTTTTTGATAGAAAACTAGCTCATAAAGCAGAAGTAATTAGGAGGGCGCATAGATAGTCTATGCTCTGGATTTACTGTTAATAAACACTCTGCCTTCACCTGTCTGATTTGAGCTGTCTCCTGAAGCATCCAAATGACTGAACATGGGGCGTTTACTTTGTAATCCAGCAAAGAAGTATGCTTTCTATTCTAGGTAAGAGTTTTCCTATACTGATAATGGCTTTCAAATTTGAGTAACATCTACTTTCTTTTTCTAAATTGGCTTTATCTTCATTAGCAGGTGGATTCTAGAGAAAAATGGAAGGTCTGAGTACTTTGGAACATCTCTGTGTCCAGTTCATCACCTTTTGGGGATTAGGTTTAGAGTGGGCTATTCGTGACTGTCCCACAGAGTGCATGTCTCAGGGTTAGTGCCCCTGTTGGCAGACAGTTATACTGGCAGCCACTATCCGCCCCCCCCCTTCAGGGAACTTGCCTGTCATCAGTCTTGGCTCTTCAGCAGCTTTTCAGATGAAAATGCTTTGGCATGGAGATATTGTGGGAAGTTCCAGTTTGGGAGTCCCTGCTGGAGTATCCGAGCCCCCCTCCCCACCCCTCCTCCACTCCCCCCCCACTTCCCCCCCCCACCATTTGCCAAGCAAATCGATTGAGTTGCCTGGGACTGTATTGCTGGCAATGAAGTGGGAGCAAACTGCCCTTTGAGAGGCACTTATGGGAATCACTGCCTGTGGCGTCTTCAGCTCTTAAAGACCCGATTCCTTTGACTGTTGACCATAGAAAGGAGAGGGTCCCATACCAGGGTAGTATTTGGAAGGATTGAAACCTTGTTAAAACTGATGAGTCTTTGGGAGTTGTTATCCTATTTGTCAGCTTTGAGGTACAAACGTTCGGTTTCATACTTAGCAATGAACTTCCGGTGGGTCTGGAGCTGCTGCATCTATAGACCTGGATTTTAACGGATCCAGAAGATCAGTGGGTGCTGTGAAGGTTCAGCCCACCCGTGCCATTGCTAGAGCCCAGGAAGATGGAGGCCCAGGGGAAGAGGCTCTCTGGCAGACCTGTGTGGAGGCTGTTTGCCTCAGAAAGGAACTTTCTGGTACACCAGTTAGTGGTGGGTTAGTGTTGATGGCGCATGTGCTCACTTACATAATCCCACCAGCAGAATCGAATGTTCTAGCAAGAGGCTTAATATTTTCGTTATGTCTGGAATTAGCAGCAATCACCTATGAAGAAGTAGGTTTTTCCATCCCAAGGTGCCCAAGCTAAGCCTGTCAACAACTCTGAGCTAACATTAGGGCTTTTATGTTTTCTGCTGACCTTGGACACAGATTTCCTTTTCTTCCCCCTGAAGCAGTAGAGTAGATCATCTCGGATAAAGTTGCTGCGTTTGGCTCCCTCCCCTACTCTGTTCTCATACTTTGGCATTTAATCTAAGAAACCGTAGTTTACAGCACATGTTTGCTGAGTGTGAGTAGGTTAGTCTAAACTGTGCTATTATACACCACGAGCCAAGGAGGCAGACTGTGTCACACGCCAGCCGGGCCATCAGAAGACCCGCAGCCTGCTGGGGTGGGGACGGCTATGAAGTACCTGCAGTCATAGGCTGCCCTGTTTGCTCTCTTGTTGTAGGGAGCAGCCATGTATGCTGCTTCACCTGCAGTGCCAAATATGAGGCTGGTATTTGTTTATTATTCATTCATTCATTCATTCATTCATTCACTTTATATCCTGATTGCATCCCCCTTTTTCTCCTCCTAGTCTCCCCACTCACACACCCCTCCTCCTCAGAGAATGAGGAGATACCTCATGGGTACCAACCTGCCCTGGCACATCAAGTGGCTGTAGGACTAGGCACATCCTCTCCCACTGAGGCCACACAAGGCAGCTCAGTTAGGGGGAGGGGACCCAAAGGCAGGCATCAGAGTCAGTTGCTCCAGTTGCTGGGGGACCCACATGAAGACGAAGCTGTGCTTCTACATATGTGCAGGGGGCCGAGGACCAGTCCATGTATATTCTTTGGTTGGTGGTTCAGTCTCTATGAGCCACCATGGGCCTAGGTTAGTTGGCTCTGTAGATTTTCTTGTGGCAACCTTGACCCCCTCTGGATCTCTCGATCATTCCCCCAACTCTTCCGTAGGACCCTGCCTCCCAGCTCTGTCTAATGTTTGGCTGGTGTCTCCATCTACAAGAATAGCAGGGTAACATTAATAGCGTCAGGGATTGGTTCTCTCCCATGGGATAGGTCTCAAGTCAAGCCAGTCTTTGTCCTCTGTTCCTTCAATCTTTGCTCCATCTTTGTCTCTTCACATCATGTAGGCAGGACAAATTTTGGTTCAAAGCTTATGTGGGTGAGTTGGTGTCCTTATGCCTCTGTTGGAAGTCCTGCCTGGCTACAGGAGGTGGCCACTTCAGGTTCCATAGTTCCCTCTGCTAGGAGTCTCAGCTAGGGTGACCCCCATAGACTTCCTGTGGCCTCCCCTATCCCTGATCTCTGGCATGTCCCAGAGATGTCCCCCACCTCCAATTTCTGTTCTTTCAGCCAGCCCTCTCTCCCCCACCTCTCCCTACTGCTAGTTCCAACTCATGCTGCCATCCCCATGCATCCCCTCTCAGCTGTGTTCATAGCAGCCTTATTCATAAAACCCAGAAACCGGAACCAACCTAGATGTCCCTCAACTGAAGAATAGATTTTAAAAAAAAATACATTTACACAATGGAATACTATTCAGTTATTAAAAACAAGGGCATCATGAAATTTGCAGGAAAATGGATGGAACTAGAAAAGGTCATCCTTTTCTGAGTGAGGTAACCCAGACCCAGAAAGCACTCACTTATAAGTGGATATTAGCTGTAAAGCACAGGATATCCACGCTGCAATTCATAGACCCAAAGAAGCCAAGGAGGTCCCAAAGGAGGATGCTTGCATCTCACTCAGAAGGAGAAATAAAGCATTGGAGGTGGATGGAGGGAGGGAACTGGGCAGTTAAATATTTAATGATGTCCCCAGTTATGTTGAGGTTTCCTGCACCTACTTTGTAGCATGCCTGCAGTTAACTCAGACCATGGCACCTGGAAACTTCTCATGCCTTTGCTTGAGGTGCCTCAGCTAGGGTGATCCCCATAGACTTCCTTGGTTTTTTCCATTGCTAACCTATCACCACTGTCTTAGACCTGTGCTTCTCTTCCAAATGCATTTCTTTGTGAAATTAGAAAGCATGGGAAGTGACACAGGTCTGAGCCACAAGCGGAACACACATGAGAAGCAGCTTGCTTTGGCTGCCGCTAGCTGTGCATCTTGTGTAGAGGGACTCTGGGAGGCACTTGCCTCTTGGGAACATAGTTGTAACATTTTAGGGTCCCTGGAGAGGAAGGAATACTTTTGAGTTTTACATAGAAGCCTTTTTACAGGAAAAGGGGGAAGAAAATGACAGTGTGCTGGGATAATCAGTTTTCCATAGTTTTCTTTGATAGTACTGCCTGGTTAGTTTTAGCTGAGTCCTTAGCCTCCATTTTTAGTACAACAAACTAGTCTATAGTAGGCCATTGTGAGAGAATGTTGGAAGTACTTTAACAGTTTATTTTTATGGTGTGTGTGTGTGTGTGTGTGTGTGTGTGTGTGTGTGTGTGTGTGTGTGTGTGTGTGTGTATACATGAGTGCAGATGCCCACAGAGGCCAAAGGTGTTCAATTCCCTGGAGCTGTAATTAGAGTGTAAGCAGCCTGACACGGGTTCTGAGAATCCAACATGGGTCCTCTGGAAGGAGATTACACACTCCTAACCACTGAGCCATCCCTGCAGCCCTAGATGTTGGAACTAAAAACATGTGGTGGAGCGGGAGTTGGGGGGATCAATGGCTCAGTTGATCAGCACTTGCTTTTCAAGCATGAGAATCTGAGTTCAGGTTCCCAATACCCAGAGCAGAGTCAGGTATGGCTCTGCCTGCTGACAGTCCCAGTGCTGGCTGTGCATGGGGCAGAGACAAGAACATTTTAGGCTAGCTGGTTTAGCTGAATCATTAAACTCTAGTTTCAGTGAGAGACAACATTTCAACAAGTAAGGAGGAGGTAGGCTCCATGGCACAAGCCTGTAATCCCAGCACTCAGGAGGCAGAGGCAGGCAGATCTCTGTGAGTTTGAGCCCAGCCTGGTCTACAAAGTGTGTCCAGGATAGCCAAGGCTATGCAGAAAAACTCTGTCTTGGGAAAACAAAAAGGAAGGAGGAGGAGGAAGAAGAAGAAAGTGGAGTATTGAGGATGGTATTCCATTGTCAACTTCAGAGCCATGTGGATGAGTTCATTGGAACAGCATGTATAACACACACACACACACACACACACACACACACACACACACAGACTATTCTAGAATAAAGCTTGGTCTGAGCCTTTCTTATAGGCCCATGGGCAACGATTTAAGTCCTGTTTCTGTGTCTTGTAACTTCTCACTCTGATGTTCTGTTTCCAGACATTCACCCTACGCTGACTACTACCTAAGTACAGTGCACACTGTCCCCTTCCAGTCTCTGGTCCAATGTTTACCTCCCTGTCATGTTAAGACAATGGGGCTAGGGGTGCAACTCGCCAGTGAGTGGAGCCTGATGCATACAAGGAAGGCCATGGACTCTGTCCCTAACCCTGAAAAAAGCATAAAAGGAAGAGGCTTTACTAGATTTCATCCTGAGAATTATGATATGTCATGTATATTTTTTTTATTTTCTTTTTTTGAAAGTATATTCATGTAAGGAATGATGTGACTGCACATGCTGGCTTGTAGCTGATTGCCCTCTTCTCAGTCTGCAGCAGTTAAACTATAGTAAAAGAAAAGGGACCATCCAGGTCCCATAGCTTTCTTATTCTACTAAATCATTGCTTGGCTCTTTATCTGGACTTAGGAAAGTAATGAAGACAATGATAACACTGTGTAAAGTTAGCCTTGTTGCCACCATAGTTCTCCAGCTGTTTCTAGTTGGTTGAAAGGTATTATCCAGTTTATCCAACTGGCATTTTGACATATGAATAAGGTATCTTAAATTTGCACTCATTAATGAGAACAAAGACACCAACACTGGGGCTGGAGAGATGGCTTAGTGTAGTATGTACTGACTGCTCATCCTAATAAGCAGAGTTCTATTACTTGCATCTATAACTCCAGTCTCAGAGGAGCTGATAACTTCTAGCCTACTTGGGCACCAGGCATGCACATAACACACGGACATGCAAGCAGAACACCATACATATAATAAAAAAATGAACAAAACACCTGCACTTATGTCAGGACTGTACCTGTTGATCAATTGCAGATCAGTTGGCTACAGAAATCTTCTTTGTTGTTTTATTTTGTTTTTGAGACAGAGTCTGTCTGTGTAGTCCTGGCTGTCTTGGAACTCACTGTATAGACTCTGAGGTGGCTGGCCTCAAACTCACAGAGATCACCCGCCTCTGCCTCCAGAGGGCTAGGGTTAAAGACATGTGCCACCACCACTGCCTGACATAAAATCTTGATAAAAACGAGCAATGGTGGGCTGGTGAGATGGCTCAGTTGGTGCTTGCTGCCAAGCTGGAAAGCCTGGGTTTGATCCTAGGATCACCAAAAAGGTAGCAGGTGAAAACCAACTTCACAGAGTTGCCCTCTGGCCTTCACCATGACACACTCAACCCCCAAGTCATGCCATGCACATGGACAATAAATAAACAGAGCCTGTTTTTTTAATGAGCAAAAGAATGCTTTTAGACAAGTTACACTTAGGATAAACTCACATCCATGCTTGCACTGTTATGCTAGGAGTGACTATTTTCCAGCATCCTCTACTGTGACCCAATTAGATGTTTTTTCCAGAAGTGCTATGAATGACACATGCTTCCTGCTCTCTCATGCTCTCTAGCTTTCATTTTGTGGAGAGGCAGGTCTCCCTGTCACTGTCTCTTTGCAGTGAAAGCTGCAGTAAGTGAGTGGTGTCTGATCATTTTTCATATGATCCTCTTTGTTTGCAACGCAAGTCCATGGGCCTGTTAGGGAATCCCTAGAAGGTGGATCTCAGGAGCAGTTTGATCCACAGGGCTGGAAGGAGAGCCTCCACACACAGCATGGTTGGCTTGAGAAGCAGGTGTTCATATACTTCCCTCTCATTTGGCCCTGGAAGACTGTCATGGGGGAACGCACCCAGCAGTTGGACCTTGTCCAAGGGAACACAAACTGCTCCATCCTAGGATGAAGCTGTGATTTGTATCCTGCTTTTGTCCCCCAGGATCCATCCTTCATGCGCCTTCCTTTGAAGGGGCAAACCTTGCTCTACCTCTTTTAGCTAACCTCTTTTAGCTAAGATGAAGTTGAGGGGCCACCGAGTCAAGGGCTGCTGAACTCTAGCTGGCCCATGAGGGCCGCCCAGCTGCTCCCTGGTTCCAGATGTCCCCTCTCCATTGTTTAGCTATCATACTCAGGGGCCTCTGTTTCCAGGGTTCTCCATCCTCCTGAAGCAAAGCCATTCTTCCTCACAGCCAGCCTCTGCAGACAGTGTTTTCTTCCCTACCTGTGTCTTTCTCATGTCTATCACATGACAGAAGAGAAAGAACTGTATCGCTCATACTGGGGGTGGGGGGTGTGTGGCTCAGGTGGTACAGCACTTGCCGGGCATGTGAGAATCCCTGTGTTCAATTGCCAGTGTGTGGAAGGTACCAGACAGCAGCCTGTCCCTGTCTCTCATGACTTGGCTAAATTAGTGAGCTTTTTGCAGCCTCTTCACACTTCTTCTTGGATTCCCTGCAGGAGCCGAGCCTCCTTGACTTCTGAGATCTCCTGAACCAGCATCATCCTTCACTGCAATCCCTTGATTGTCTGGAGCTAGGAATATCTCCAGGGTTTTTACGCTGGATTCCTTCCATATCCCATAAAGCCCTAGGGCCAGATTTGAGCCACTATGGTGTCCAGTAGAAAAGGCTAGCCTGGTACTACCCACCCAAAAGCCAAATGTCTCTTTAGGCGCTTGATCAGACATTTTGTGGCAACAGTGGAATGTGAGGTACAATCTCCTTGTCAAATACTTCAATGGTTCCCTCAGACTTAGGACACACAGCAAAGGCTTCTGCCTGTGTTTTTAATCCACGTTCACACCATTTGAACCAAAGCGATTCTCCATCATGTCGAGCTCCCAGCTGTGTCATCCTCAAGTACAGAAAAATCTAGAGATGTTTATATAGGAGGGAGGGCTTCCAGGACTGGGCAGCTTCGAGCTCTGCACCTGAGCAGTCTCCCCAAGTACAAGCCTGGACTTAGTCTAACATGGATGTGGGTGCCTGCCCCTCTTACTTCAGCTGTGGCGTCCAGCCATCCAGCTTGGACACAGAGTAGGTACACTTGACAAGCTAGGAGTCTGCAGAGGAACCAGTTTCCTAAATAAGATGTCACCAGGTTTAACTCATGCTCCTAGTCTGCTTTGTCCTCCTTAGATCAGGAGTCTGGGTAGGCTGGCCTTCATTTCAGTGTGTAGATTTTCCTTTCCGAGTCCCTCCAGTGGGGTCCTAGCTAATGTTTCACAACTGACTGACTCTTTCTGGGAGAAAAAAGGAACCCCTATCTGTAGTGTTTAATGATTTTCATCGTGTAAACATTCCCACAACAGTTATTCTAGGTCACTGATAGAGTGCTGGGGTGAGGTGCCAACTTCTGGCCTTATGAGCTGGCACACGCTAACTTCTACCTCACTGCTGATTCTGTTCCTCATCAGAGGCCCTTCTTCATATGTTTTCTGGAATGTTCTACCATTTTGCTCCCTTGCTCTCCTAGACAGAGAAGAATCTTCGAGAACATACAGATTAACCGGGGTGGTGAGACCTAGGGGAGGAAATAAGGCAGGCTGCTTTCAGAAAGGGTCAGGCTGTGCCTTTCTTGTGATGAGAGCTTAGAGAAGCCTTCCTGTGGCTGGTGTCCCAGGGCCATTGAGGGAGCCTGAATTCTTTGTCCTATCCTCTTCAATTTTTGTGTATGTTTGAAGTTCCTTAGAATTACCAAATAACAAACAGTTCTGCCCATCTCCTGAAAAGATTGGCATAAAAATAATCTGAGACAGTGTGTGTAAAACCAATTTAATCTAGAATGAGCTTCATGTGTGCAATGGGTGCAATGGGGCTGTTATGAGGTCTACTGTAGCCATGAATATTTGAACACATTTCTGGTCATAATTTTAAAATATGTAAGTTTAATTGATATCTTTTTATACATACTTTAATCTTATAAAATGCATATATTGTTCTTGTTCTTCTAAAGCCCTTATTGCTCACTGAAAGCTCCTGGGCATACCTCACTTGTCATTTTATAATATCTTACAGTACATTCTACAGTGGCCACAGCAATATTATATGAATATGAGAGTACTTGTTAGCTCCATTTTCCCCTCATTACTAAGCAGTGTATATGGTAAGCATCCTTACAGACAAAATATTTAGGTGTATCCTCAGTGATTTCCAGAGGAAAGATTCCTGAAGGTGATGGTTCCAGATCAAGGGATATGCTTGCAGAATGATAAACTGTACAGCGTCTGAAACGTATGTCCGTTTATGTGTGTGCCTATGCATCTTTCGGCACGTGTGTGCATGGGTGTATACGGTAATGGCCCAGTTAAAGAAACAGGCACAGTGACCTTTTTCATTTGACAGGCTGCTGCAGTTTCCAGTGATAACTGTTCTGGAAGGTGAAATTCTCTAGTTTTGAAGAAGAGTCACGAAGCACATGGAATTGGGATACTGTGAGTGGAGCACACATGCAGAGCATCCAGCAAACCAAAGATCACTTTTTTTTGTCTTGCCCTTTCTGTTCCTTATTGTGACCAACTTGGCTCACTTGCCCTGGCAGGCTTGTGAGCAGAGAGAAAAGACTCTAATGTTGTGGAGACTTTGAATTCTGGGAGAAATTGGAAATTCAGGCTGGAATATTTGAGGGAGTTGTGTGTTGATTCCACTTACCCTTTACAGGCCCGCAGGTCCCCAAGCATTGCCTGTTTGTGTCCCTAATGCCCTTCTGCCCCCGTGGGGCTGTGAGCCGCCCATCACAGCCAGGCATGCCTTGGCTCAGGTAACCACTGTATTAACGCAATTGTCCCCTCACAGAAGGTCAGCAGGGAACATGTTCCTTCCTGTTTGTGCCCTCCTGAAGGGTTTCATGTCCATGCTAACCCACAGCGGGCCTGGGCCAAGGCCAAGATGCCCATCAATATTTTAAAGCAGCGGTGTTATAAAATTTATGGAAGACGCACAAAGGACAGTTCCCTGAAGTGATGGGCCCGCTGAGAAGGGATATTGGCTAAAAGGAGATTTCCCACTTTGAAACAGTGTGAGATCAAGTGCCATGCTGAAGAGGCCCTTTGTATGCATGGGGCTCAGAGCTTGGTGTAGAGTCTGACCTGGTTTCCAATCCCACCTACAACTGTTAATTTATTTGGTTATCTATTAACGGTCTCCTGGCAGCTTACTTTTATGTTTAAAATTAAGTGCTTGATTGATTATTTTCTAGAACCGTGATGGGCTGTTGTTCTATACTTAAGCCAATCCATTAGTGGGCTCTCTCATTACTGATCTTTCTTTCCTTCCTGGGTTCACTGTGCTTGAGTGTGTGCATGTGTGTGCATCCGAAGGTGGTAAGCTAGGATGGAGGGTAGAACAAAAATATCTCTATTCTGAAAGAAGAAGAAAGTGTAGCTTTTATTTTAAAATCCTAATAGGGTTTTCAGTAACCAAGGAGTAATGTTTATAGGAGGAAGCAATGTGCCAAAGAATTTTATATTATCGTTATTTCATTTATCAAACTTGTTAGCATAAGTTTCTACTGTTAGACTCCCCCCCCCCCCGTGTGTGTGTGTGTGTGTGTGTGTGTGTGTGTGTGTGTGTGTGTGTGTTTGGTTTTGTTGTACAGCCAAGGCTAGCCCCAAACTTGTGATTCTCCTGCCTCAGCCTCGGGAATGCTGAGACTACAGGTGTGCATCACATCTGGCCGTTCGTTTTTGTATTTAAAAACCTCTATTGTCTCTTGATAGCGTTGGAGGTAGTTGTTATATTTCTGTCTTTCCAGGTTTTATTCTAATTACATTTTTTAAAATTTGGAGCTTATTGGATATCAAATAGATGGAAGAAGAAAAAGCCCATGGCAGCAGAAGGAGCTCCTGGCTCTGCGCATGAGTCAGATTCCCAGTAACTTGGTTTCTCTCAGCCATTGGGACTGTGAGGGATGCTATAATGTCCCCTGAGATCCAAGGGCTAGGCTATCTCTGGTCACTCAGAGCATCACCATCACAGTGTAGGCTCTAACCCAGATTCTTCCTGGAACTTTTTGGGAACACTGGAATAACATGTAAAGGATTGTAATCACGTATCAATTCTGCCAGTTCACAGCTACAGAGTGGATACCAAGGTCACTTTGGGGAGTAAGTGCTCCTCTGCAGAGTGTTGGCCAATTGCCTGTCTCCTTGGTTCTTCTATACAAGGAAGCTATGGGTAGACACCTCCATCCACATTCTTAGGTGGGGCTTCCAGGATCAACTGAACTAGGGAACTATAATTCAGGTCATCGGTGTGAAGTGCAGGGACATTCTTACCGTCCTGGTGCTGAGAGCTCCTTCCTGGAGCCAGCAGGCCTCTTTGAGGAAGTTCATGTTTAGTTCGTTGCCTAAAAACTCACCTGCAACAAGCATGTGCCTGTGTCAAAATGTGCTCCTAAAAATGTCCATGGGAATGGAAGCTTTATTGCTTTTATTACATGGGACTTAGGTTTGGGAGGTGGAGGGATTTGTACAAAAACGTCACTAAAATAATCTTGCTCTGGGCCAGGAAGATAGTTCAGTTGGTAAAGTACTTGCTTTTCAAGCGTAAAGACCTTGGTGATGCCAGGAACCTAAGGCATGGTGGTCTTTGCCTGTAAGCCCGGTGCTGGGGAAGCTGGGAGAGGCAGATTCTGGCCTGCTACCCTAGGTCCAGGTCCTGGTGAGGGACCTTGTCTCAGAAACCAAGGAGGAGCAGCACCTAAGGTTGACTGAAGGCCAGTATGCACACACATGCACATGGGCACACGAGCATGTGCAATATATGCACACATACATGCACACACTCACACACATGCACGTATAAACTTGTACTCCCCCACACACCCCTACACAAACATGTGCAAACACAAACACACAGAGAACCTTTCTCCAACACACTCCTGACTTAGCAAGTGTGTTAATGTAAGTTTTTGCACTTGGGCCGGAATGTCATAGAACAATTGCCAAGCTCACACTCTCTGAATATATCTGACTTTTTATTTCTGTGTCAAATACCTGAGTGGATTGGCTTCCAAGAGGGAGATGTATTTCACCTCACAGTTGCAGAGGGGCTGGCTCCATCACCACACGTCTGAGACAAAGCAGGCTGTCATGGCGGAAGAGGAGGCCGTTTGCCCCATGGCAGGCAGACGTCAAAAGACAGAGCCTGGAAGAGGCTGAGGAGATATCATCTTCTAGTTTCCAGGACCTCTGCAAACAACGTACCTAAAGGTGCACATCAGCATCCTGAGGGCAGACCTACTTCTCACCCTGTCTCTGTTCCCTGGGGCAAATGAGATAAAGAGGCAGAGTTTGTGGTTTAAACCAGCATGTGTTTGCAGGTTTTGGAGGCTGAAAATCTCTTTTCCCCCTTTATTTAATCACATTACAGCCTGATCACAGCCCCCTCCCTCCTCTCCTCCTAGTCCCATTTTCATACCCCCTCCCCCAGCTCCCCCTTCTCCTCTTCTTCAGAGAAGGTGTGGCCCCTGCATGGGTACCAACCTTGCCTGGCACATCAAGTCACAGCAGGACTAAGCACATCTTTGCACTGAGGCCAGACAAGGCAGCCTGAGGTTGAAAATCTAAATGAAGAGGTCAGTCGGGCCATTCGCCTCCTCAAGGCTCTAGTTAGTTTCTTTCTTGTTGCTGTGGTGGAAGACGATGGCCAAGATAATTTATAGACAGGAGGACTCATTTGTACCTACGGTTCCAGAGGGATATGGTCTATCATGGTGGAAAAGCATTAGAGCAAGCAGCAGGCTGGAGCTGGAGACTGAGGACTCACATCTGAAGTGGCAAGCAAAAAGCAGAGAGAACAAATTAGGAATGGTGTATAGCCTTAAACTCTTACAAGTATGTCTAGTGACACACTTCCTTCTGCAAGGCCACACCTCCTAAACCTCCCCCAGACAGAGTCACCAAGTGGAGACCAAGTGTTCAAACATCTGAGCCTATGGGGAACATTCTTATCAAAACCATCACACCTTCCTTGCCTCCTGCAGCTCTGATGGCTCCAAGGTGTTCCTGGCCTTGTAGCTACATCACATCACTCTGGAGTCCCCCTTCATCTCGACATGGCCATCTCTGATCTGTGTCATCCCCGATTAAGTTCCCACAAAGTCCCACTTGTGGCTAGATTTGGGGTCCACCTACATAATCCAGTATGACTTTGCAGAAAGGAAATCTGACAGATCTCAGCCACGGGTTCTGGCCTATACGATGTGGCTAGATGTCACTCTCCATAGTTCAGAGATGGGGAGTCAGAGTCCTGTGGTGATGTCCTCTGATCACAGCTGAAGTGTGAGGATTTGGGCTTGGCGGCTGGGTTCTGTGGTATGCAGACCTGTACTGGGTACCACCAGTCTTGGTCCCAAGACCCCTTTCTGCACACTAAACATATCATGCTTCCTTCTGGGCGAGGGATAGGAACCTCCCAGAGCCTGAGGAAAGTGTGGGGATGGTCCCGGGGAAAGCCAGAGGGAGTTGTGTAGTGACTTTAATGGAGTTGCCTGCGTTGGGGAAATAAGAGCCTGGACATTAGTCCTGATCAATCGGAACCAGCAGCACACCCCTCATCCCTCCTAATGCCCCCACCCTCCCTTGCCCATTCCTGGCCCCTGCTAAGACTGCCCCTCTGAGGAATATGAACAGAACAGACCCGTTTCTCAGCCTTCCAGCCACACTGCCCTATGCCTTCACAGGGGAGAGCCTCTTCCTTTGCATCAGCAATAGCACAGTTCATATGTGTTCCTAAGGCCAGGCTTCTAAAATAGCACAGAAAAAAATTTTAAAAATTTTCAAAATCAGCTGTGTTTCTTGGGTATCATTTCAAAAAATGTTCTTATTCCAGGAGATTGCATTTCATAAGAGAGAGAGAGAGAGAGAGAGAGAGAGAGAGAGAGAGAGAGAGAGAGAGAGAATATCCCTGAGTGAACAGACAGGAACAGAGAAGGAACCATTTAACCCATTCTCCTGTCTCTGAACAGTGTGTTCCTAAAACACAGAGTGACAGACTAATAAGTTTTACAGGCAGGAGTATGTCCTGGGGCCTGGATAGCAGGATACCAACCAAGGCAGGAAATTTCAGAGAGATGAAGTGATTTTTCTAAGGTCACACAGAACTAAGCTTTGGATGCTAAAGATTCCTTAAGATTTTTATTTCTTCTGATACTGTTTTGGTACCCCCTATTCAAGGAACCCTTTAAAATATTATTATTTGATATGTATGAGTGTTTTGTCTACGTGTATGTCTGTGTACTACTTGCATACCTGGTGTCCACAGACACCAGAAGAGGTGTCAGATCCCCTGGAACTGTAGTTACAGATAGTTGTGGGCCACCAAATCAGTGCTGAGAATTGAACCCAGGCCCTCTGGAAGAGCATCCAGTGCTCTTAATTGCTGAGTCATCTCTCCAGCCTCTCAGGGCACATTTGTATTAGATACCATAACGCTGCTTTTCCAGGCACAGTTACATATCTAGCCATCGTTTCAGGGGCATAAAATGGGACAAAGTTGAAAGGAAGAGGCTAGAGGTGACAGAGCAGCGAGATTGTTTCTCCAGCGTAACACTTGCAGTGAGGGTTTGCGTCTGAGACATTGCTCACCATAGGAACAGACGTGTGTTTTGTACCCAGTCTCCGTGAAGCCCTTTTTCTCACACGGACTATTGGACAAAATTCTCACGACCCACTTCCTACCATCCGCATCTCACCTAGGGCTCTAGATACACTAAAGTAGTTCTTTTAAGACACAAAACAAAACAGTTAACATCATGAGAAATAAGAGTTTACCCTGTTTAGCTCTCCAGCTATTTGAATAGTATGGCTCATCCATTCAGAAGTTAGGTGACCTTTGCCCTGGGAGCATGTGTGCTAGGTATTAAGGACAATTGAGGGATAATCTGTGTAGTCTGGGAAGGGGACATCTGTTCAGCTGAGTGAGACTTGTGACAACCCTGCCTCCGACACATATATAGCAAGCTCTCATCTTCCTCCTCTGCCTCAGCCTTAACTAAGGCTGACTTCAAACCCTCAGTAGCTGAGATGACCTTGAAGTTCTGGTCACCCTGTCCCCACCTCCCGAGTGCTGAGACTATAGGTATGTTCCAATATGCCCAGTTTATATAGTCCTAACTATCAAATTCATGGCCAGACAAGCACTCCACCAACTGAGCTACATCCTCAAACCCTCCTTTTTCTTCATGACTTGCTTGAGCCTTGCTTTTCAGCCTGTCACCAAAGGCTCTGGTGGCCAACGGGAAACACATGTGGCCATCCAAAACCTCCTACGCTTGTCCATAACACACTTAGTCACGAGGCAAACCTTCCGGCAAGTTTGATTTCCTGGCGGTGGTGTGCTAGCAGAACGTGTGTACACACTAGCACGTGTGCACGTGGGGGGAAAAGGAGGGGAGGAAAACAGCTTATAAATCACTTCTTGCAAATCCTTCTATTTTGAGCCAGTTGCAAACTAATTTCTCTGCTTTTCTCAAGCTTTGATTTATGTATTGGGCTCCTGGGGTTTGGGTCCCATCTTCTGGCTGCAGGTTTGGATTTAGCCGGGTGCTCCATAAAAACCTGAGCTGATTTGCATGCTCCGTGCTGATTGAGCTGCATTCTTTATAGGATCATTTTTAGATGGATTGTCTCTGTGGGCCTCTGTTCTTTTGTTTGCTCGGGTTCAGGGGTTACATCAAAAGCCTCCGGGCCTGCTGCCTGATGTGACCTTTGAACCCCAGAGGGCACAAGATCAGGAGGCTATAAAACAAGGCACAAACACTAAAGGTGTCATTCTGATGGTCCTCAAAGGACAGGAGTTTAAGGCTTGGTCACATGACTCCGAATAGGAGCAAGCAAGCAAGGCACCAGGATCAGCACATCTTAACCTCAATTTATATCCAGGGAGATGTAGAAGAGCCTCTGGGACTAGACCCTGGGTGAATTGCTAAATATATTGGCCGTGTCTTTGTATGGCCATGTTTGAGGAAAAAAAATGTCCAGTAAAGCTCAGACTATAATAAGCCCGCAGTCTTTGAGGTGTTGTTTTCACTGGGCATAAGCAGGTTCATTTTTCTATGTGCTGCACTGAGCAGCAGCAAGACAGCAGAGTTTACAAGGAGGGTTTGTGTGTGGCCACCCTAGGGTCCAGGCTCACAGGAAGGACAGTGGAGCAGAAACCTGAGAGCCGTGGCCACAGTGGCTCGGAAGAGCTCTATATTTGCTGCTGTTTTTCTGTATTTTTTTTTTTTTTTAAAGGGGAAGAAGTGCTGGCTGCGAGTCAAACCTCCAAAGAGCATGTCATGAGAGAGGGAAGATCTATTTTGAATAATAGTAAAAGTCTCCTTGAGCCTGTCTAACACCACAGAGCCAACCAAAACAAAGGTGTGTGGAGGCAGTGCAGCGGACCTTGGAAGGCCTGAGGTAGAACAGTAAAGGTATAGACTTAGGATCCCTCACACCAAATAAACAGCTCAGAATAGTCCCAAACCATAAGTGAACTACTGATTTATGCAGAAGTTTCCAAGGTCTTTCAAAAATGCACTGTGAGGACATTTGCACTCCCTGGTGGCAACGGAAAATGGTCCATGGCAGCAGAAAGGAGCAAAGCCGAGCCAGGCTGAAAGCCTTCAGCTACAAATAAACTGTGGGGTGGAAAAATAATCCCATACACAGGACCTGATGTGGGGGAGGGATAGCCTTGGAAAAAGGTCAGAGTCCACTGTGGATTGCACCAGGGTCCCACGTAGGGTGTAACTGGGACACATCTGTCCCAGATGCTACTCTCATGCCCAATCTGAGTGGAAGATAAACCTTTTTTTTTTGTAAGGTATATTTTTAAATTGTTATACATGTGTATGTGTCTCCCTGTGTGTATGCTACGTGTTTGCTGGGCCCACAGAAAGCAGAAGAGGGTTGAGGTCACCTGGAGCTGGAATTATGGGTGCTCGTGAGCCACAGGACATGGGCACTGAGACTCCAAACTCAGGTCAAAGAGTAACGTGCAGGAGTTCTTGCCTGCTGAGCCATCTCTGCAGCCCCAGGAAAGGGCACATCTAAAAGTGAGGCACATATGTAGAGACATGAGCTTCCCCAAGGGAAAAGGATCCCCTCTCTGGAAGTATAGGCCCAACGCCATAGTATGAAAGCTGTAGAATAAGGCAGTCTGGGTAGGGAAGAAAGAGGGAATGGGGAGGAGGAGAGGGGGTCAGACTCAGAGGAGGGTGACTGGTGCTTCTCAGGGGGTGAGGGGAGTGTTGCAAATATGAGGCTAGAACAAAGGAAGGACTCCTCCGGCTTTTATATAGTGTAGGCCCTCAGCGTTCAGAACCAGGTCCTGAGAAGGTCTGAGCATGTGTAGCAAAGAACTAGCCTGTATTTACTTATTTACTTGTTTTGATTTTTTGAAACAAAGTTTCTTTGTGTAGCCTTGGCTGTCCTGGACTTGCTTTGTAGACCAGGCTGGCCTCGAACTCACAGAGGTCCTCCTGCCTCTGTCTGCCCATGTGCTAGGATTAAAGGCATGCGCCATTACACTTGGCTTCTCTACTGTTTTAAAGGAGGTGCCCGGCATATGGGTTGCCTGTGGGATTTCAGTGTTTTATGTGTCTGCTGTGGAATAGTGACATCACTGCAGAGAGGCGCTCAAGCCTCCTGACATCCCTAATCACCTTCTTATTCTGTGCCCAAGCAGTCTAGGGACCCTGTCTGAGTTTTTAAGTCTGTTTGAATTTGAGCTGGTGATCATTTGTGGAAGAGAGGTTGAGCCCCAAGATATGGTCTCTCCACAAGGGAAAACCTTGGATGGCTCTGGCTGTCAGTAACCCAGTGCCTTGTGGGAGTGAAATTAACTGAAAGCGTTTACATGGCAGGGGCTCAGGGAGAGTTCCTAGAGGAGAGGTTTTATGCAGAGGGATAGAGAGTCTTTTCTTCATGAATCTAAAGAGCCAGATTGTCTAAGAGTCTATAGTATCCTCCCTGCCTTCTCTTCATTTGAACTCACTTATCTTGGGAAGACCAGGTTAACCCTGCCATCTCCCAGAAGTCCTCTTGGACCAGTCCAGCCTAGAAGGGTCTTTCCTTTGGGTTCTGTAGAGTGCCACTCATCTGGCCTAGCTTGCTTAACCTCCTCTTGTTAACCAAACAGCGTGCACTATACATATGCATTTATTCCTGAGAAATCTACATCATCATCCAAACCCCCTCTCTAGCTAAATTACAAACAGTGCTTCCTCCCATTCATCTCCCTCACTAAAAATATTTCCTGCTTAATCGATGTATTGACTTCTTGGGAACATTGCTCATCTTCTTATGATGGACACTCATTTTATTAGAAGTTCAGTTGGAGAACGTTGATTAAAAATGCCCCTTAACCCCCACAATGCCATGTTCCATGAGTCTGTGAACGTATAGACTCTCTGCTACAATTCCATCATGGTCACCTGTGTACATTAAAATAAGACTGGCTGTGTTGGAGGAGGGGAGATGGGACCGGCCCAAGAGAATTCAGTTCTGAGGGGTGAAGAAGTTGAGGCAGTCTGAGCACAGCTACTAGATCAGCAGAGACTCTAATGAAAGTTGTCTGAATTGGAGCCCCAATTTTAGTGTTCCTTAAAAGCTCCTAAGTGTCTGGACTGTGGAGCAGGCTTGAGGTCATAGGTCTCTATGAAAAAAGCAGATTGACACCTGATTCTTGTGGTCTCTAAATCTCAATCCCTAATTAATTGAATTGAATAGGAAATCTGATTGGTAAACTGGGTACCAGGTGTCCACCTTGGGGTGGTAGGAGCATGAGTGATAATCCTAGCCATTGCAAAGCCTACGCCCTCTGTATTTGCGGGGTGTTTCTCAAGAGTGAGATGATTGTATGTTTGCCAGATGTTCCCCAAGGTGACAGGAGTAATTCCCTGTGTAATCCCCATATCAAACCCTACTGCAACTGTTTGTTTTGAGTTCTGTGAATTCTTTAAAAGCAGAGATGATCACCTTTTGGAAACACTAAGTATTAATCTAGTCTCTTGTTTTCTATATTTTACGATGCTGTGACATGCCTGGGGCCTTGTGGACCCAGGGAGGAATAGTTCTTGCCAGGCTTAACACATGTTAGAGATACCAGTTTATCTGCACAAATGCCTTTGATATGAAAACCAGCCTCATCCACCACCCTTTCATCAAGTTCAATGAGCTCTGACAATTCTCTACCACCTAGGGAAGATGGTACTGGAGGACCAGACCGCTCCTTTAAGCCAGAGTCCACCAACAAACAATCTTCAAATTACCTACTTTTAAATGTGCTCAGTGACAACAGTGCCTCAGACATGAGTCCCCATAGCAAAGGCTTCTGCTCTGTTTTTTTCCTTCCTTCTCCCACCTCCAGGATCACGCTGGTGCTTCCTGGTGTGGCTCAGGGTGGTTCCTTCTCTTGGGAACTATAAACAATAAACTAGCATACACACCCTCTTCTTGTGCTCTGACATGGTTTCATGAATGTCAGGCTGACCTAGGATTTGCTATATAGCCAAACTGACCTTGAACTTCTTCTCAGCCTTCAGCTCCTACTTCCCGAGAGCTGAAATTACAGGTGTGCACCATCACACCCAATTTCTACAGTGCTAGATACCAAACCTAGCCCCCTCCTGCATGCAAGTCAGCAGGCACTCCTCTTAACAGCTGCCTGCATTCTTAGCCCCTCGTCCAGTCCTAATTTCTTTTAGCCTCACTCCTACCTGAATGCAAACAAAATTCCAGGCTTATCTTTAAAATCTCAACACCTGCCACAGAACCTACCATATAGAAGGCAGATGATAAATATTGGCTGAATTAAATAAGTGATGGAGGAGATGAATGGATGATTGGATGTGTAGATGGATTGGCGGGTGGACGGATGGGTGGACAGATGTGTGGATGGATTGGCAGGTGGATGGATGGGTGAATAGATGTGTGGATGGATGAGTGGATAGATGTGTGGATGGATGAACAGATCTTTGCGAACTTAGTAGGGGAAAGATGTGACGTTATATGCTTGACCCAGCTCTGGATGTTGTACGCCTGTGTGCCTCACCCCACTCTCCTTCCTCTGCTATAAAAAGAACCATAGACAATTACAGTAGAGTAATAGAAAGGAGGAACCACATGACTCCCTGAAAAATAGCGACCAGATTGAAGACTCAAGGCAGAAGAAGAAGTGTGAAGCCTACATCCCTGCTTTTGTGAGAGCCCTTCGTAGGGTTTGTAAATAGAGATGATGAACGGGCATGCTCTGACATTTCTGTTACCACACCAGGACTCTCCTCCTTTCTGCACAGTCACACTGTCTCTCCAGTGTAAAAAAAAAAAAAAAAAAGGCTGAGTAACAAAGAACTGTCCCTTCTAGTCAAATCTAGCGGAAATTGACAAACTCAATACTGTGGTTCATTAGACCTGCAGATGAATTATGGGACGTGGAGGGAAATCGTGCTTAGCACACACGTAATGAATCCAGGATCTCCAGTGATGGATGGATGGATGGAGGTGAACATTAATCTACTCTCACTGGCTCGATGATGTCATTTTTAACCAGCAGTAAACTTCACCGAGAAGCCCTTCTGGAGACAGAGCAGCAGGAACGGGTAGTCAGCTTGCTAAGGGAAGAATGTGGGGCCGGAGTCCAGAACCCTGACAGTCAGTGCTGCCAGGAGTTCATTTAAATGCTCTGTTTAGCTCTTTCTTGAATTAAAACAAGACAGGGCTAAAACTTTAATCAATCCAGTTCAGCCGCCACACTCGGGCACGCGCAGGGAATAAAATGAAGGTCACAAGAGAAGTCCAGGAAAGAGAAGTTGACAGTCTGTGCAGATGAATGGGGTTACGCCAAATGGCCTTGGAGATGAAAAGGAGTTCATTTAGAACTGGAATGGCCATCTGTCTACACGGCTGGTGCCGGATTCCTGAACTCTGTGCTTCCTGGGGGTTGGGAGTGGAAGTGAGATGTATGTATGTTTACCTGCCGGAGTGCAAAAGCAGGTACGAGGCTGTCACGAGGGAAGACTGTTTGTATATCCATCCGTTAGAGGCTTGTTTGGGTTAGTTCATGGCTGGTGTCTGTGAAGAGTTCATTTAAAATGAGCGTAAATGAAGCTTTGCGTAATAGATACTTTGGTCTCAATTCTTGAGCTCCAGGAAGGGGTGGGATTGAAGCCTAGCTTATACCCTCGGGGGCTTAAGTTGCATCGAGGGGACAAACACAGGAGAGGGTATTATAGGCATGGGTCTGAGTCCAGAGGGTAACCCCTGGGATTCCCAAGGGTCTCATATGGGTAATGATAGAACCAAGACAGTGGATTAAGGAGGAGGGAACACCCCAAGAATAGAAGTGGGCTAGAGAGCTGGTGCAGGTCCAAGGCTCAAGAGTGTCATTTACTGGGCAGTGTTTCCTGGTGTTTGGAGATCATGGGAGTTTTTTTGCACATGCTCTGTTTTGTTACATGTAGCCTGTAGTTGGGGTGTAAAGGGCGTTCTAGTCTTCCTCTAGCATTGGTTTCTCTTATGTGTTACTTTTGTTGCCTTGTCTCTTCCCCCATACCCTACAATCCTGGCCCAAGAGGAATGAAGGAATCCAGAGATCAGCTTCTCCTCTGAGATTCTCTTTGCATCCTGTGGGCGACCTCCACAGCATCTACAGAAGGTGAACTGCTGGCTGTGTGCCACGTGCTGAGAGGTCAGCAAAGAAGAGGGAGCCAGCCAGCAGCCTCAGAGACCTGGGGACGTATCAGCTATGTCCCTGTGAAGTCAGCTTTGACACTCTTCCCCAACTGGACACCCTACGCTCACTGCCTTGGCTCCTCAGAGTCCTGTGGGACTTAGACACAAACCCAAAGAAAGCTCAGCGTTAGCAGTGTCTGCCTCCATCCTTCCTGCCCAGACAGCCTGCTCTCTGGTACCTTGTTCTCCTCTCTCCTTCTCACAGGGGCTGTCGCACTGGCCCTCTTACAGCTCTTATATACCTGGCTTTCTCTAGGCCTTTGTGCTCGGCGTTCTCACTTCCTGAGATGCTTGGTGCTAAAATATGCTCCTGGCTTCCTTCCCACTTCCCTTGTCAGTGTGCAGAGAGGCCTTCCCCGACCTTACTTAAAGAAACACTGCCATCCCTCATCTGTCCTGTTTAATTTGGCTTCTGAGCACTTGCCACCACTGGTGGTATGTATGTCATATGAACATGTGTATATGTATGTTGATACAATGTAAATGCATTATAAATACATGCTATATTATACTGCTTAGGTAATAATGCTAAGTAAAATTCTGCACAGACTCACCTAAATGTACTCCCTGCTCCTCAACACACGAGGCTTTTGATTCCCAGTTGGGAACTGGATATGGGGCATCGGAGTGGCCTTAAGTTTCAGCGAGGGAACAAACATGGGAGAAGGTGTGGTAGGCATGGATCTGAGTCCAGGGGGCCTCCGCTGGGATTCAGAGTGCTGCGTGGCACATGTCCTTGTTTGTTACAGTATCCCCACCAGCATGCTGCTCCACAGAAGCCCCGCCTCGGTGTTTTCTAGTTGCTGCTGTCTGCAGAGCGCTGCCGCCAATCTGTCTTAGAATCTTCTGTAGATAGAAGAGTCACAAACGGCCCTTTGAGGGTCATGTGAGAGGGAAGGCTTCTGTCTGTGCTCCTCAGTTTCTATTATACCCTCTGCTTTCGAGCTGTTTATTTCCTTCTCTGATTCTCCGATGCCTCAGTCCAGAGCAACTTTATCTAGCCTGCGGCAGAGTGGTCTGACTCACACCAATCACGTATTCTTCCAAATCTATTATTAATGCCTAAGCCGTTTTCCCTGAGTCCTCCAGCCCCGAGGCTTCTTACGCTCAAAGGCCAGGCTATGAAGCAGCAGCGAGATCTTCCCCTCTTAACACTGTGGTCTCTGCTGGGCTTCCAGAACCCTGTTTTGTAAAGTAGAAGGGAAAGCTTGATTCTTTTTATTGCATTTTGCGATGTCATCACTTCCTTAAAGCAGGAAGTATAAATATCCCAGGCAGCTGCCTAAGGGTGAAGGTGGGAGGGGTTGGGTGGGTCAAAAATACTATCCGCCATGCACTTTGTAGTGGAGGAACTCCCACCAAGCACTGCAGTACGAGTGCCTTTGTGAAATCTCTTTAAGAGCATTTCTAACAGGCGCCGCAGCATTAACAAGTTAAAAAGAACGGAGCTCAGGGTTGCCCGGGATGGAGGCCCTGTAGACACTGCTGAGGGCGTGCTCATTTACCGAGCGGAGCGTTCCTGGAGAGCAGAGTCTGTCCACAGGGAAACAAGAGCTATGAAACAGTCCCTCCTCCCCCGGATAATGCTTTGGTAATCCCCCTGGTAATTATCCGTGGGGAATGTGCTCTGTGAGTACAAGCCAGAGGAGCGAATGAAAACATGTCACTAGCTCAGCGATAATTAACAGAATTATTTGGAAACAAGACCATGGAGCGGATGATCTGACGGGATGGTAGGTATGGCTTTGGTCCCCATAGAGTATAACTGCTGCAACAGCCTCGGCCTTCGGTGCCGCCATGTGGTGGCTTAGTCCATGTCTACCTCACAAGTCAGTGTGGGTCCTTGGGGAAAGTGATTTATTTATTTATTTGTTTGTTTGTTTATTTATTTATTTCCCCTTGTCATTCAGGGACCCACGCTTCTGCACTCGGAAGCTCCTTCATCCTACAGCGGATCGATGGGGAAAGAGAAGGAGGACACGGAGATTGCAAGGACGTTTTTCTGGAACCAGAACTGCAAATCTGGAGACAGAGGTACTTCCACTATCAGAGCAGACAGGCAGCCATGACTGCTAAGGGGCCTAGGAAGTTAGCCTCCCCGTAGCTCTAGGGTGAGGAGGGGGACGTCTGGAGACTGCATTACAATGCTAGGCTGACACAGTACTCACATGATATATACATGTTGGCTACATCAACGCATGGCGATTTAAATATTAAATACCTTAAGCCGAAAGGACAGAACACAGAGCACTAATTGAGGCTGTTAACTAATAACCTTGTAATCATAACCATATCTATTGACCAATTCAGAAGGGATTTTATATTATTTCAGACTTTGTAATTGTTTGGGTTATTTTTGTATAATGGAGTGAGGGGGTGGGGTGTAATGGAACAGTTGTAAAATCATTAAACTGGAGGTTAGATTCTATGTTTATTTACCTTTTGAGATTTTTTTCACTAAAAATATGAATGCTTATTTGTGACCCAATGGATGAACCTGAAGGATATTATGCTACATGAAATAAATTGGACAATTTACATACAATCATATATACATATATACAACAATCATACAATAAATACTGTATGATTCAACTTTTATGTAGTGTCTGCAAAAGTTAAATTCACAGGAACAGAATAGAGCAGTGGTCCAGGGGCTGGGGTGGTCCAGGGGCTGGGGTGGTCCAGGGCCTGGGGTGGTCCAGGGCCTGGGGTGGTCCAAGGGTTGGGGTGGCCCAGGATTAGGGTGATCCAGGGCCTGTGGTAGGCTGGGAGGAAGGGGGAGGTGTTGGTTGGAAGGGCTCATACTTTTCAGCTCTGAAATGAATACATCTTGGGATTCTAGGATGGTCCTGATCTATATGTCAGTTACTTTGATTATGGTAGTCATTGTGCAATGTATACATAAATGTCACATTATACACATTCAATATATTTAATATTTACTGACAATGAGATCTATTTTTAAGTGTTTACTTATTTATTTTGTGTGTGTGTGTATGTGGGGAAGAACACACGCATGCTTTGTGGAGGTCAGAGGTCAATTCTTGAGAGCCACTTTTCTTTTGTCTTATGAGGTCTAGGATCAAATTTAGGTTATTGGGCCAACCCACCAAGGCCTCTATCTGCTGAGCCCTATCCATTAAATATTTTAAACAAAAATAAATAAATAAATAAATGTGATGTTAATGTGAAAAAAACATATTTTTCTGAAATTCTTATAAAATAATGTAGAAAAATTAGAAATAAAAATATATTACCATTTAACTTGTTGCTGTCCACCTCACTTTGTCAGCTTTTCCCCTAAGCATGTGCTCATACATTTGACATTGTATATTATATGTCATTTTTGCAGCCAGCACATTTCATTCGACCCTGCCCTGGCAGGTATTTCTCCTCGCCTCTAAAATCACTTCACCATGTCTTTACTATATTCTGTGTTAGCGATCCAGACCGGTCTAAACCACTCTCTTGGCTGACCTTGTCTCCATATTTGCTGGTCTAACCTGCTCTCTGAGGTCTCTCACACACGTCTGGTCGCTTTTCAGGATGAAGCCCTTGACAAAGGCTCACACAGGAGGCAGCAGAAGCTTTGCAAGGCTGTGCGGCATGGCCAGGCAGCTGCAGGGCAGAACTCCCCGCTTATATCCCCCTCACCTCTGTGGTGGGTGTCTGCTGCCGTCGACATTTCCCGTTCTCTTTTTCACTAACTTGATAAGCAGGAAGGTGTATCTGGTGACTTTACACTTGGTTTTTCTGATTATTTCCGGTGACTGAATGGTTTCTTATATGTGCCCATCATGCATGTATGTTTTCTCTTTTGTAGATTGTACATTCATAGCCCTAACCCATCTTTTTTCCTATTTCTGTCACTTATTGATTTGCAGAGAAGCCTCACCTAGTGAGAGTATTAACCTTTTGCCTGTCAGGTGTGTGGCTAATAATTTTTTTCAGTCTGTTGTTTGCTTTTATTTATTTATTTATTTACTTACTTACTTACTTACTTATTTATTTATTTTACATCCTTTGTGCAGTCTGTTAGTCTGCCCAGTGACTCCCCACATTATTGCATGCTTTCAATGCATGGGTCTGCTACATAGTCAGCTGCACTGTTTGATAGCTTTCTCCCTATCAAGGTATTATCATTTGGATTCCCTTGGAGCTTATTCCATCCTATGACGTGAGATGAGGACTTCAGTATTTGCCACCATCAGGAGACGCACAGTCCGGTGACTCTCTCCACTGGCAGACGGAGCTTCCATCATGACGATGGGCGCTTACTGATGCAGAATTTAGAATCTGAAAGATAGAAACAACCACCTCTAGCCAACTACCTAGAGTTCCCACTGAAATAGAATGTGATGGATTCCACCCCTATGTGAAGCTGTGTCAAACTTGGAAACACCCAGTAAGAGCCTTGGTGGCTAACGAGAAGGAAAAGAGAAATGCCAAGGTGAGCATTATTTTCTTTAAGAGAGTACTAAATAAGGATGCAGTCAGTGTTCACCACCTCAGTTCTGAACTAATGGGAGTGTCGCAAGCCTGTCAGTTCATAATTGTGTCTCTGCTTATACTCACATCACCCTCCCCTCATCAAGTCTTACAAATATGGGGAAGACTCTGGTTTCTTTTTCCAGAATTGTGTGTGTGTGTGTGTTGGGGGGGGGGGTTAAATGGTAACGAAAACAGTGAACAGGAATTTAATTGAGGCATCGTCTATAAGATTCAGGCCATGCCATACAGGCCTGCCCCCCCCATCTCCAGATGAGAGACAGTGCTGGTGCAACAACGGAATGAACTGAAGAGTAGTTTTCTGAGGGTGCTTCGGGGGTGGCCCACATGAGGAAGACTGTCCCATGAGGAAGCTCTGTGAGCTAAGGCAACATAAGCCAAGGCCCATAGTGGGGAACCACGAAGGGCCAGTGAGACTCAAGAGCGGAAGGTGAAGACAAACAGATGAACTGGAGTGACCTTTCTGGGAAATGACTGTAGTAGACGGGTTCAGATTAACAGCCAAGATGGCCAGAGGTCGGGAGTAGGGCTCTCTTCAGACATGGATGGAATGCTTTCCTGGAGTGGTCCTCACCTTTGGAGGCAGGTGAGGTGGGGGAAGCCACAGCAAGCCCAAGACTTATGATGGGTCAGCTGACCAATGTGTTTACCAATTTTTGGCAATCTATCTCTCTGGAGCCAGAACTCATGCATAGAAATGGCCTTGGGGAGATGAGAAGATGGAGGCAGAAATGAGAGGTCACCATGGGCATCCAGATAGACACTGCGGTAGCGCTGCATCCTTAGACAGACATGGCCTATTGTGTCTCTCACTAACTTGATCTGCCACCTACCTGGGATTTTGCATCAGCTGAATGGAAAAAACTGCCTTGCCCATGGCTTTAACTATGTCTGCAGAGGTAATATAAATCTCTGGGCTCCTGTGTGCACAGCCCTTCCTATTGTTCTGTCGCCCCCCCCCCCACCCCATCTATTTTAAAACAAAACAGCCATATCACTCAGTATTCAGAAGGCTATGTGTTTAGACAGGGCATTATTAAGTGGGCTTTTTTTCCCCCTAGTGGTGAATGGGCCAAGACCCATTCCATCCAGCCCTGAGTAATTTTCCCCCTGTCATCTTTAAGGATGATGCGCAATGTGTGAATATGGCCCACAATTGAGGCTAATTATGACTCTCCAGCGATCATGCCGTGTTTTGAGGAAGTCTTAAACGAGCACTTAAGCAGTAGTGCCTCTGAGCACACTGCTGAGGATCTGACAGAGCGCTGATTCCTGAGCCTGGAGCAGCCTCCTCCCACGATGCTCCCACAAGCACTTTTATCACCAAGTTATTAGACCATTATGGTCAGCAATTGTCTTTTGCCGCCTTTGGTTTTTTTCCCTCTCTGTTGTCACACATGAGGAAAGTGATGTGTAATGTGATCCAAACTGCCCTTGTTTGTTTTAATCCGCCATTTTAATATATCATGGCTTCCTGCCACTCTCCAAAACCCTAGGGCCCCTTGGAGATAGCTTGAGCCTGGAGTGTGCTGAGCACTTTGGGGCTTTAGAACAATACAGGGGCATGTGTGCTCTTGCCTGGTGGGGACTAAGACGCACGAATGGACCAGAGGCCTTGGGAGTCTGGAATAAAAGAACGGCCTAGGGAGTGAGCCTGTGGGTATGGCCTTCCAGGCACTCCCGTGCAAGTGCCGAGTTCCAGCAAGCGCTTGTGTGGGATTGGAGTCCAAGCCTATTTTCTGTGGCTATAACTGATCGCCACAGACTGGATGTCTTATAAAGAAGACAAGCTTGCTTCTTAGAGGTCTGGAGTGGGACGGGCATCACAAAGCATGACAGAGTGAGCTTGTGTTTGACAAAGACACACTCCAGAATCAGAAGGACAAATGAAAACGTTGGAAAGGAAATGGAAAGATGGCTCCGTGGTTATGGACACTGGCTCCTCCTCCAGAGGGCCAGAGTTTGATTCCCAGCACTCACATGGCAGCTCAAAGTCATCTATAACTCCAGTTCAGGGCCTCCCATTCCTCTTCTGACTTCATAGGCGCCAGGCACCTGTGTGGTGTACAGACGTGCACACAAGCAGAACACCCACATACATATAATAACCATAAAACCCTTTCATCACCCTGTAACGGTCCTTCCTGATCCCACCTTTTAATTCTTCATGATGGAGATTAATTTTTAAATATTTTTGTAATATTTATGTGTGTGTGTGTGTGTGTGTGTGTGTGTGTGTGTGTGTGATGTTCCAACCACTAGAATACAGTTTGTGAACAAGAACAGAAACAGAGGAAGGCAACTCTAGTGTAAGTTTCTTCATTTTAGTTTTAGGAGTTAGCCTTCTTCTGGCATGTGTATCCCAGGGAGGGAACAGAACTAATTTTCAGGCTTGGCAGCAGGCACCTTACTTGTTAAGCCATCATTTTGTTTTATTTGTTTGTTTTTCAAGACAGGGTTTCCCTGTGTAGCCTTGGCTGTCCTGGACTCACTTTGTAGACCAAGCTGGCCTCGAACTCACAGCAATCCACCTGCCTCTGCCTCCCGAGTGCTGGGATTACAGACGAGGGCCACCATGTCCAGCTCATTAAGCCATCATGCCAGCCTTCATATTACTTTCAGGTGAGAGAACAGATATTGTATAAAAGTGATGGAGTCAAAACAGAAGTTTGTGCATATATAATTTAAGGAATATAAAGGTATGTATTTTACTTGACAGGATAGTGACAACTACTCAAAAAAAATTAAGCATAATTGAGACAATTAGCCAAACCCAGAATAGGCAGAGGTGGTTACAAATGTAAGTAAATAAAATGCTGTCAGTGAGACTGGAAGTTACTTAATATCGTCTATTGATTATGAGCCAAGGAATTTGGATCTCAACATATTGTTCAAAATTATGGTGGTAGCCTAGCTTAGTGACTATTGTAGTTATCTGAGGCAGGAGGATCCCAAGTTCAAGGCCAGCCTGGGATACAGACCTAGTCTAAACAATAAAATTATGGCAGTAACTTTACAGAATAATTAAAATCTAAAGATTCAGAGGCCATTCTCTGAAATGTGGGACTGGGTGGGGACAAGCTCATTCAACAATAGCCCGCACTGTTTGAATTTCTGAGCTTTGTGTTTAATACGATTCTTTGTGTAAATTTTTGGAAATATGTTTGTGAAAAATTGGTGTTAACAATAGGTATAAAGAAAGGGCTAATTAAAGAATAGTTCTCTTCTGCTGGTGTCATCTGCTAGCTTGAGTCTTTAGCTAATGATGTATCTAGTTATCCTTTGGGGATCCCTTCTCTGCGGCTGAGTTCCTGTTCTTCGCATGACACAATCCATCATTCTAAATCAGCATGTGCACTTAACAGTGCTATTTAAGCCTTAATAAATATTGTATCAACATTCACAGGGGATGGTATGGAGAGAGACGGTAGCTTATATAAAAGAGTGACTCTTCTTGCTAGGGTGTGTGTATATGTGTGTGTGTGTGTGTTTACACACATATGTATGTCAAAGAGATGGATGCCAAGAGGAAGCAAATTTTTACTGATACTTTTAAAACCTTAATGGAGAAACTCCCCAAACCTTTCTTCATTTCCTTGGGAGTGGGGAAATAAACAAGGGCTCTCTCAGCTGCCCAGGGCTTGCACCCCTGGTTCCTATACCTCTGTCCAGGGCTTGTACCCCTAGCCCTACACCTCTGCCCAGGGCTTGTACCCCTGGTCCTTACACCTCTGCCCATGACTTGTACCCCTGGTTCCTACACCTCTGCCCAGGGCTTGTACCCTTGGTTCCTACACCTCTGCCCAGGGCTTGTACTCCTGGCCCTACACCTCTGCTTCAGTCAGTCTGCTTTTCACTCGCCTTTGTGGCCTCTCTAATCTCAGAGGCATGTTACACAGAGGACCTAGTATCTAGGTGCTCTGCAGGCTTTTCCTATAAGAAGTGAAACTCTTGTCCCTGAAGCCCCATGTTGCTGGTGGCTGGGACCTGGCCCAGGTGTTTCCACTTCTTGGCCATCTCATCCACACAGATTTGTGAAAGTATCAAGATAATATTATTTAGAGCAAATTGATAGTAGCACACACTGTTCAAGAGTGACAGTGGGTCACATGAGTGAGAACACCCAAAGACCTCGAGAATACAGCATGGCCTCTTTCTACAGGACCTAAAGGAAGGAAAGACTGGTGCATAGTTTGGGTAGCTTTTTACTTGGATTGATAGATTAGGCTATACATTCTTTTTTCTCTTATCTCCTTTTTTCTTTTTTCTTTTTTGAGACAGGATTTATTACAATTGGCTTCTGTACATGCAGGGATAAGCAGAGTGCTGGTGAGAGCCCTGGAGACCAAAGGTCAGAGACCTTGGAGCTCTGATGTCTAAAGGCTGGAGAAGGATGCCCCAGGTCCAGAGAGACAGCAACCCACCCTTTCTTGGCCCTTTGTTCTTTCCAGGCCTCTAGCTAATTAGACAGTTCGAACTCACACTGAGGGTGGATCTTCCACATTGATTCTGTGGACTCAGATGACAACCTCTTCCAGAAACACTCTCACAGACATACCTAGAAGTAACACTTTACTAGCTATCTGCATGGCACTGATCCAGTCAGGTTGACAGCTGGATCTGTGAATGCATTCTCTTTTTTCCTTTCCTTTTTTGTTTAAACAATATTTTCAGTTTTGAGGATATATCATTTCCTCATTCTCTTTCTTCCTTCTAGCCCTCCCATGGACCCCCTCTCTTGTTCTCTCTCAAGTTCATGATCTCTTTTCATATATTCACTTATCTTACTGTACATTTCCTTTGCTACAATGCATTTGTTTTTAATCAGTCACATACCCAATTATGCATAGACATAAAAGAATAAATAGGGAATTCTCCCCCAAAAAATGGCTAGAGGACACAGTGTTGCCATCCTGCACTTTCATCTTAAACCAGTTCAGGCAGGATTGGTCTTTCTGTTTTTCATACCTGGATACCCTGGGAACACACTTAAATAGAATCTGTTTAAATTTGAATGTCACCAAGGGTTGGGAAAGATAGCTATTCAGAGATGAGTATGTGTAGTCTAGCGCACACAGGAGTTTGAGGGATTCTGATGTTTCTGGATGCATTGTTTGGAGAGGGGCATAGTAGGTGCTAATGAAGAAACAAGGCTGTAAAGGACATTATTACAAGAAGTGGGTATGTGCATAACCCAAACCAAATACATGTCCTCGAGGACTAAGCTGTCTCCCCCCTGCTTGCGTTACTACTGGCATCAGGATTTGCCTTGGGTATGGAACAGTGTGCTCCAGTGGTAACCAGTTCTCCACAGGTCCAGCTGGAGGTTCAGGACCCACCTCTCAACATCAGGCTCTTGCCTTCTGCAAGTATTTGCTCAAACATGTGTGTGCTTGTGTGCATGTGTGTGTACACACATTACAGTAGACATCTTAATAGACCATGAGGGGACATTGGAGCATATCTTAAAGCCTGCATTCCAGTTAGTTACTGTTATCATCCTGTTTTTCTACTTTTTTGTTTGTTTGTTTGTTTTAAGGACTACATTCTTTTCAATTCATGAAAGGCCACTCTAGATATCGACCATGCACTTTTGAATTGTCAATGTCTAATTCCTGGGTCCTGGAAAGCTTGCCTGTCTCTTTGGTTATATGGTTGTATTTGAACAGCTGCTTACATAAGTATATATGACTTCACATGATATCTTCCTCCAGAGATGTCAGCTTGTTTGCTTGCTTCTGCTATACTCCTTGGAAAGGCTTGTATTCTGAGCAAACAGCCTGAATGAAGGCAGATTCAGGGGTTAATGTTTTCTTGTCTGAACAGATAAATGACCATTTGGAGACAGATTTAATCCACCTCTCTGACTGATGATGCTCTAGTCCTGAGCTTTTCATTGATTGGTGGGTTTCCACATTCCTATCTGTTGTCCTCTCAGCTTTTGAAAGATTTCCAGAAGCACAGAGCAGCAACAGAACAGTCTCTTCCATATCAGCGAATGTTCCAGAAAGGAAGTTATAGCGCACAATGTGCTAATTACAGCCGTGTTTACGTGGTTCTTCTTCGCCACCTTACCAGGGCTTTGATGCTTTTGATGGACTGTTCTTGCATTTCACCTGTGTTTGTAATTATGTCCCAAGGAAGGCTTCATCTGAACTGCTTGTTCTACCTTTACTAGTAGACCTTAATTAGTGAATGGGTCCTGAAGGGGAGACCAGGTAGTAGGAAAGTGGGAAATGTGCTGTTAATCCAGATTGTCAACTTAGACTAAGAAATTCCTAGAAAATTCCTAAGGCAGATGGAGACAGAAACAGCTAGATCATAAAGGCGCTGACCTAAGGAATGGTTTGTTTCATTCATTGATAGGTTTAAAATCTGAATGAGCTGCTGGGATACAGAGGAGCCACAGAGGGGGGCTGCTGGGATGCAGTGGAGCCACAGAGGGGGGCTGCTGGGATGCAGAGGAGCCACAGAGGGGGGCTGCTGGGATGCAGAGGAGCCACAGAGGGGGGCTGCTGGGATGCAGAGGAGCCACAGAGGAGGGCTGCTGGGATGCAATGGAGCTACAGAAGGGGGCTTCTGGGATGCAGTGGAGCTACAGAAGGGGGCTGCTGGGATGCAGTGGAGCCACAGAGGGGGGCTGCTGGGATGCAATGGAGCTACAGAAGGTTGGCTGCTGGGATGCAATGGAGCTACAGAAGGGGGCTGCTGGGATACAGAGGAGCCACAGAATGGGGCTGCTGGGATGCAGTGGAGCCACAGAATGGGGCTGCTGGGATGCAGTGGAGCCACAGAAGGCAGGTTGCTGGGATGCAGTGGAGCTACAGAAGGCAGAGCCCAGTTGGGAAAAGTTGGTCTGTCATTGGAGTCTGTCTGTCTCCCCTATTCCCCTTCTATTAACGACTTCTCTCTGCATCCATGAGTTGAATAGCCTCCTCCTCGCCACATGCTTCTACCAGAAACAATGCAGCTGACCATAACAGCCAAAGCCCCTGCAACTGTGAGCTCAAACAAACCCTTCCTCCCTTAGGTTTGTCATGGTGGCAAGCAAAGCTATGAGCACAATGAGCAAATACACAGAACTGAGACGGCACACAGAGGTGTTTGGAGGACTGATGGTGTGCTCAGCTCAACATTTAGCCTAGCATGCACAAGGCTATGGGTTTCCCAGCATCACAAAAGCACTAAAAAATGGAAAAGGCAAGATGGCTTGGGAGGTAAGAATGCTGGCCTCTCTCCTCTGATGAACTGACTCTGATCTCTGGGTCTCACAAAGAGAACTGACTCCCTAAAGTCATCCTCTGACCTCCACATGCACACCATAGCATGTGAACCTGCACACACACACACACACACACACACACACACACACACGCACGCACGCACGCACATGCATGTGCTCATGCACACATGCATTAATAATCATAAATACAATTTTAAAATTATATATTATATAAAATGTATTATGAAAAATAATAAATTGCTTGGTGTGGTGGCGCACATCTTTAATCTCAGCGCTCAGGAAGCAGAAGCAGGCAGACCTCTGTGAGTTCAAGGCCAGCCTGGTCTACAGAACAAATTCCAGGTTCCAGAATAGCCAGGACTGCTACACAGAGAAACCCTGTCTTGAAATACAACAACGATAATAATTGTTATTATTTTAAAATAAATAAACAAACAAATAACTTAAATTAACATATAAAACAACAAAAGCCACCATGAAGGTATTAGAAGGAAACAGCACCTTGAACACCAGGTTCAAGATAAAAGAAATCTGGAAAGCAGGAAGGGGTGATAGCCAAGTGTTTCAAGTAATAGTTTATAGCCTTATGACTCAATTGTGGAATTGTCTAGGGAGGTGGAGAGAAGATGAGAAAAGAGTGAGGCTGTTGGGAGACTACTTCCTAGTGTTTGATGATAAGCAAGGGAAAGAAGGGGGCAGGGAGCAGAGGCCGGCGGAAAACACCTTAGAGAATACTCACTGGCTTCCAGGAAATTCCTTGCGGAGCATCAGTCGTGAGTGTGAGGTTGTGGTGGTGTCCTGACACCTATGTAAAAACAACCGAGTGAGTTTATAGAATTACCTCTAATCAAATCATTCCAGAGCCTTGAATAGGCAGGAAAATTAGCTCACTCTACCTCTAGGGCTGTAAAAATGGAAGTAGCCACAGGGGAGAAAAGAGCAAGGCCACCTACTCTCTTGGGAGAGTATAGGGGTTTCTGTCATTGTGACAAAGATTTTTTTTTCCTTCTTTTTAATTTGGAAGTAGAATTTTTCCCCCTTGGGTAGTGAAGCCTGAGAAAAGTGAATTTAGTGTTCTGTGATGGAAGTAATTTCCAAGCTCAGATAGGAAAAAGCAAAAATCAATCGGAAAGTAGTTGTCGTGAACTGGGGCTTAGAACTGGGGCGGACTCCCCTTGACCTTGGAACGAATTACCCTGATCGAATTCCCAGCTTCCCTTGCTTTTTGCTCCTCTCAAATCTAGGTCCTTAGAGATGTCATTCAGCAAAATAATTTTAGATGATGCCTTCAGTGCTCTTCAGGGGCTGTTTGGACTTGATGACAGGAGCTGCAAGTAGCGTGGCATCACCTGTAACCAGTGATTTCACAATGGGAGCAAATCTGTTGGGAGCTCTCTTGGAATCATCTTTCTAATGACTGCGGCCCATTGGGACTTTGGGCAGGTTAGCAGAGCTCCTTGGGTGCCATTGTAAGGTGGAAGATAGCAATAGCTTCTCTCATGTAGGTTTTGTTTGTTTGTTTTTGTTTTTGTTTTTGTTTTGGTTTGGTTTGGTTTTTTGAGACAGGGTTTCTCTGTGTAGCCTTGGCTGTCCTGGACTAACTTTGTAGACCAGGCTGGCCTCAAACTCACAGTGATCCACCTGCCTCTGCCTCCTGAGTACTGGGATTAAAGGTGTGTGCCACCACCACCCAGCTTGTAGGTTTTGGGTAATAATTAAATGAGATACTCCATATAAAGAGCTTATGGTGAGGCCTGGTGGCACTCAGAGGAAGAATAGCAGGATACCAAGAAGAGACTTAATACCCTATGAGCATATACAAGGGGAGGAGGTCCCCCCTTAGTCACAGTCACAGGGGAGGGGAGTAAGGGGAAAATGGGAGGGAGGGAAGAATGGGAGGAAACAAGGGATGGGATAACAATTTAGATGTAATATGAATAAATTAATAAAATATATTTTTAAAAAAGAGCTTATGGTAGCCTGACACTGTAAATTCTCCATTAACGCTGGTGTTATTTTCCTTTAAATGTCTTCAGCATCATTCAGTCTTTTATTTATACGACAAATAACTCAAGTATTAACCATATATTAGAAAACACGCTAGTTGCTGGACACTAAAAGGGAGCACAAATCTGCGCTTGCTTCTGAGCAGCTCCCAGTGAAGGGAGGGAGTCAATGAGGCAGGTAGAAACACGGGATACTGTGGATGGGCACGTAAGAGACTTTCAGTCCAGTGAGTCACTAAGGGTTTCTCAGCCAACGAAATTCCAGAAAGAAGGAAGACTACATATGAAAGGCTATAAGCAAAAAGTAGACAGAGCCCATAATTGCTTCTTCCATTCTGATGGGAGGCTGGTGAGAAGCGAGGCTAGAGAGTTAGACAGATCTTTGGTGCAGAAAAGCCTTGAGTGACACGATAGACTTTGGGCGTCATCCTAAAAGCACTAGAGTACCACTGGCATCATCAGGTAAAGATGTGACAGGGTTAGACTACTGGTGTTAAAAGAAGTGAACTGGCTACAATGTGGGGTGTAGCTTGGAGAGTTCTAGGCAGCTCTAAAGGTAAAATCAGCTGAGATTTTTACCTCAATTGATTTCTTGTCTCTCTGCCCTTCCTCTGCCCACTTCAAAACTTGCATGTGTGGAGGCCACAACTAAATCATCGCTCAGAGTAAGGTGTGTTAACCTTCAGTTTTTCCTTGAGTGGAAGCCAGTAGCTTCCTCCTCATGCGGGCCATCTCTTGAGGACCTTACGATGTCAACTCATCCGTGTTGTACTGGAAAGCCCAACTGAGACCTTTGCTTAAAGAGCCCGCAATGAGGCATCTAGAGAGATGGCTCATCAGTCAGAGCACTTGCTGCCCTATCATGAGAACTAGAATTTAGATACCAGCACCCATGTTGGCAGCTCACAGCTGCGATCCCAGGAGATCTGGTCTGTCTTCTGGTCTCTATGGGCAAACACACATGCACATACAGACACATAATTTAAAAAAATGGCCTTCCTTGAAAATTTCAAAAATGAAATGATGGATATGAAGCCCTGAGGCAGGTCAAAAGTGGTGAGAGAGAATAAGAAGATTGGAGATATATTAAGTGAAATTGTTATCAATTAATAATGAGACAGAAGAAAAGCCAAGGATGAGGCCCAGGCAGGTATGGTGATGCACTCCTTCTGCCTCCACCATTTGGGAACTGGAGGCAGAAGGATCAGAAGTTCAAAAGCATTATGGGATACAAGTTGAGTTTGGGGCCAGCCTGACCTGTGTGAGAACCACTTCACCAACACAAAGCAAAATTAAAAAAAAAAAATTCTAAAAATAAAGCAATGAAAAATGTATGACTCCAAGTTTGTGGTTTGTGTCATTCGTTATGAAGAAGAAGAAGAAGAAGAAGAAGAAGAAGAAGAAGAAGAAGAAGAAGAAGAAGAAGAAAGAGGAGGAGAAGAGTCACTTTTGGAGAAAGGGATAAGGTAGTTTTAAGTGAGCACTCGGTATCCATAGGCAATGGCTAGCCAAAATATCCATAGGATCGTATGTACGTACGTACGTATGTATGTATGTATGTATGTATGTATGTATGTATATGTATGCATATGTACACACACACACACACACACACACACACACACACACACACACACACACACACATACACGAATCCCAGAGGAAATGAAGATTGATGAATTAATGTGTGGGTAGTATTAGCCAGGTGGATCCTATGGTGAGAGAGAGCACTGAAGGCTCCCCATGGCTGTTCCCAGGAACATCAGCATCTGTAAAAGACAGAGTAACAATGATCAGAGACACAGGGAATCATGGGAAAGGATGGTGTTTCAGAAAGGAAGAAATGGTACAATTTCCGGGCTCTTCTAAGGAGGCTGCTCCTGAAGGACACCAGAGTGCTGTGAGAGAAAAGAGGAATTAGGGCTAAAACAGCGATGGCGTGAGGGTAAGCTGTTGCTTCAAATGCATTCACATACAGAGAAAAAGGAATACCCTCCTCTGCTGATGCCACGGGGAGATCCGGGACCAGGGGAATAAGAGCAGACTTGTAAAAAGATGGAGACAGTACTGAGTGAGAAAGGAGTAGTAAACACAACACCAGGCTTAGATGATTGGATGTAATTAAAAAAAAAAGAAGTAGAGCTGAGTAGAGGCAGTTCACTTGGTAGAGTGCTGGCTTAGCAAGCACCAAGTCACAGGGTCAGCCTACAGCATCCCATAAACAGGCATAGTGGAGCAGGCCTGTAATTTAGGTACCTGGGAGGTAAAGGAAGGGGGATCAAAAGTCCAACATCATAGTGAGGTTGAGGCCATCTTGGAAGGACTACATTAAAACCGGTCAAGATATGGCAGACATGGGGGATGGGGGGAGATCTGGAAACAGCATGGGGTATAGTGCAGAGTCAGGGTAGACATGGTATAAGTGTAAATGTCCAAGGACGGTAAGCCTGTTCGATAAACCAGGAGGTGGATCTGACAACAAGCAGGGATACCCACAGATACGCCTTGTGCTATGGTTTGGATGTAAGATGTCCCTCAAACGCTAACGTATTTGGACACTTGGGCTCAGTTGGTGCTGTTATTTGGGGGAGTCTTTGGAGCCTTTAGGAAGTATGTTATTTGAGATATGATAGATACTGATTTACATTCAGAATGTTAAACTCACCAAGATAGGAAAGATGTTTTCTTCAAGGTTGCCAAATACAAATAAGCAAAACACTATGTAAGTTACATTTATATAATTCCTAATTGTTTCATGGTTCTTCTTGCTGTGTGTAGTTTATTGTATATATGTGTAATAATATAAATGTATATGTAAAAGTAAAAATATAATAAAAGAAAAATTATATATATGTAAAAAAAAAGAAGTATGTTATAACTGAAGAAAGTGACAGGCTGTAGTCCAGTCACCCAAAGTATGAACAAGTGACTGCATATTCCTGTCACATGCTCCTGATGCTGTAGCACCACTTGTTACCACACTTTCCCCGCCATGATGGACTGTATCACCTCAAACTGGAAGCCAAATGAAACATTCCTCTTGAGTGTTTCTTCACAGCAACGCATGTGTTGCTAATAACTAACACACTGTGCCCTTGTGCAAAATGTTGATTTGAGAGCCCCCTGAATTGGTGTTAGCACAAGGTCCTCTGCCCTGGGCGCTTTCTGCATGAGCCCAAAGACTCACATGTGCGTCCAAGAAGGTAGAAAATGAGAGGAACCCCAGGCTGGGAGTGTGGGGTATGTAAATGCAACACAGCAGAAGGAGAGTATTGGAGATCTTAGCAAGGGTGTCACCAGGAAGGAAGTTAGTGCTCTAGGCAGGGTAGAAATCAAGATGGCGGGGGGGGGGGGGGGCTGCAAATGGGGAAAATGGAGGAAATAGGCAAAACATCCGAGAGAATAGACAAGAAACATTTTTATTCCAGCCTAAGTCAGTTTCCTTTCAAAGCTGAAGAAGGTAGGCTATAAGACAGGAAACTACAACAGTCAAAACCACCACAGTCCAAGTTGGGCAGAGAGAGGTGGTTTCCTCTGTGACTGTTGGCTAGCACAGAGTTAGTCCCGAAGATCCATGAGCAGTATTGCCTGCAATGGACATGGAAGCCCAGAAGAGTCTCCTTAGGACAGTTACATTGCTTAAAAATCTTTTTAAATATGTATTTTAAACTAAAATATAATTATGCCATTTTCTCTCTTTCCTTTCCTCTCTCCAACCCTTGCCTGCACCTTTTCTGATTTCTCTCAAGTTTATGGCCTCTATTTTTAGTTGTTGTTAAACACACATAATATGTATATCTCCCAAAGACATAAATACAACCTGCTCAGTCTATATAATGCAACCTGTATGTACACAATTTCAGAGCTGACCACTTGGTATTGAGTAACCATTCTGGAGGCTTTGCCCCGAGGAAGACTATGTCTCCCACTCTTCGCATTCTTTAGTTTCCTGTGCGTGTGCCTAAGTTTGAGAACCCATGAAGGTTTCCCCTTTCATGTTAGCATGATTATTATTTTCCTTGTTCAGATCTTATTTAGACAGATATATTAATGAGATTTTGTGGGTGTAGCTTCTCTGACATTTTTGGCTAGTTTTCCAGTACCAAACATGGTTTCTCATTTGCTGAGTGGGACTTAATTCCAATTTGAGAGCTATTGGCTACTGCCAAGTTGTGCATGACGGTACTACAACCTTAGAGTTATGGTGCCATGCTGGTCACTGTGTTTCATAGGCATCATAGCTAGGTATGATTGCTTTGTAGTGTTACTTTAGGACAGTGTATGTTTCCCTCAAGTCCTAGTTGGATTATCGACCTCTGAAAGATAGTAGAGTCTCTTAAATGTGTGTGTGTGTGTGTGTGTGTGTGTGTGTGTGTTGGATGCATGTGTGCAAGTGTGTGTGCAGGTATGCTCAAGCATGTGGAAGTCAGAGGCTTATATCAATGTATCTTCCTCAACTGTTTTCCACCATAGTTTTGTGGGACACGGCATTTCTGTGAGCCTCTAGCATTTCAGCTAGATTGGCTGGCCAGTGAGCCCCTGTCTCCAGCCCCAGCACTGGAGTTTCAGATGTTCACGACCAATCTCAGCACTTTACCTGGAGAGCCATTTCCTAAGCACCCCCACCCCAAAACATCTTGTTTGGGGTTGGTTGTTAGCATAGAGGCTGCTGGAGCCAAATGAGAGTCCTCATAATTATTTGTGAAAGGAAAAATGAGTCAGTGGTTATCTTGAGAATAAGTAGATAGTAAGTGCTGCCCTGTCTGGAGTCCTACCAACAGGATAGCCCTGGGAGCGGGGCATTCCGAACACTCTGTACTGCAATCATCGAGCGAGTCATTGAAATTCAGCTGCAGTACCAGCACATTTGAAAGAGGTCTGATGAAAATGCAAAGTTTATGCTGTCTCCAGTGACTTCAGCTAAGTAAAAATAAGCCTAGAGGGGAAAATAAACTGTTTTCTAAAACTTCACACAGGGAGAGAGCAAAAAACTTTCATAGGTCTCAAGCAATGACTAGTGTTTCCAAAATGGAGTTTGTTTAGGGCTGTGAGAAGCTGGAGGTGGTTATGAAAACTAATGGGGCAATTGGGAGGTGCTGGGCACCTGTAATCAGCTCTGGAGAGGGAGCGATGGAAATGCAAATCCAAAGCTGCCCCTGGATCCCCTGGCTAAGTGCAAACACCTACAGGCAGAATCAATTCTTCACTGCTTTATGATGGCTGCCTTTTCTATAGGGTGAAGGCAGAGGAGTAGGAAGCCTTTAAAGTTCTCAGGAAGTAACAGGTAAGGAGATGATGAGCAATTACTGCTGTTGCTGACATACACTCCCTAGGTTCTTTTTTTTTATTAATTTATTCATATTACATCTTGATTGTTAGCCCTTCCCCTGTTTCTTCCCATTCTTCCCTCCCTCCCACTTCCCCCCTTCTCCCCTCCCCTATGTCTGTGATTGAGGGAGACCTCCTCCCCCTATATATGCTCTTAGAATATCGAGTCTCTTCTTGGTAACTTGCTATCCTTCCTCTGAGTGCCACCAGGCATCCCCATCCAGGGAACATGATACAAAATATATAAAGAACTCAAGAAATTAAACACCATAAAACCAAACAACCCAATTGCGAAATGGGGCTTGGAACTTAACAGAGAATTCTCAACAGAGGAATATCAAATGGCCGAGAAACACTTAAAGAAATGCTCGTCCTCCTTAATCATCAGAGAAAAGCAAATCAAAATGACACTGAGATTCCATCTTACACCCATCAGAATGGCTAAGATCAAAAACTCAAATGACACCACATGTTGGCGAGGATGTGGAGAGAGAGGAACTCCCTAGGTTCTTTCTTCCTCTGGAGAGGGGTTGGTATCCACACCTGCATGTCCTATCTTGGTCACAGTTGACTACCTCAGCTGCGAATTAGCTGTGCTTGTTCCTGTGCTCAGGAGGGAGGGAAGGCGGCGAATAGAGCATACTGAACCCAGGGTGGCCATCTTCAGTGTTGGTCTGGGGACCACAGGAGAAAGTCTGAAGACACAAACGAAAGTTTTTAATGATCTGTTCTGCCTGCTTGAGAGTTTTGCTCAGCACTTGTTGTGGATCACTCTTTGTGGTGTGTGTGTGTGTGTGTACATGGACAATATTGATCTGAAGACTGTTTTTTCTCCTTAAGTTGAGGATGAAAAGCAGATTTAGGGATGTGGGCTTCGTTTTAAGAGAAGAGGAATTGAGCCGGGTCACTTTTACCCCAAGGCAGAGAGAGAGGGCCTTGCTCTCTTGGCCAAATTTGAAAAGGCCTAAGGACCAGAAGGAAGCAGGGCATCCTCTGGTCACTGAAATCAGGAGAGAACTATCTCTGGGTAGAATGACAGTGATGTGAAGATCTGAGAGTCGGAGCTAAAGATTCTGAAAATATGGGGAAACATGTGACAAGAGGTGGGGGCACGGGGTCACTCTCTCTTTAAGAATGGGCTTCCTGTTCACATGTGTGTGCTGAAAGCATCTACAGAAGGGAGCAACCGACAATCTCACTGAAGTGAGCAAGGACAGCCTCAGCAGTGACTGGTATGTCAATTGTGCGTGACACCAACTTAGGGGTGCAGGGACAGCTTTGTCTTCTCTGACAACTAAAGAATTAAAAGGCAGGAAAAGTTTGAAAGCCAAACAAAGCTAATATTTATTCAAAGACAACACTTTTATTAGTTTACAAGAGAAACCCCAGTGCTGCGTCCAGGGACTTGGGCCTGACTAAGACAGAGTCAGAATGAAGAAAAAACAAACATAGATGGGAAGATGGGTGGAAACCTGGGGTCGGTGGTCCATGCTCTTTGTGGGAGAAACCACAGCACCCTGGAGTCAGGCCGAACATATAACCGAACCAAAAACAAACAAACAAACAAACAAAAACCCATAACCTTTTAAACAAATAGATTTTAGAAAATATGTTGACCTAAAAATCAGATCTCTCATCTTAAAGGGATTAAGAGATACTTTTATTTTGCAGCCATTATAAGTGACCATGGCCCACAAACAGAGACTTAGATTATCATCAATTCTATGTTCCACCATGAAAGCAATTTCCTGGGGTTTTTATATTATTACCGAACAAGAAAGTTCATAAATCAAGGCAAGTTTAAGATACAGTGGTGAGTACACTAGAGACACAGGTACATAGGGATGGAGGAAGCTTCTCTATTGCCCTAAGATGCCTCTTTAACGGCATCTTAGCTCTTGATTTTGCAGAAGCTAGTTGTCTGTTAAATTAATAGCTTCTAAGAGGTTTATATTTATTATTACAAGATGTTAGTTCTAAGTTAATAGCTTCTAGGGCTTTTGTTTTGTTTTGTTTTGTTTTTGTTTTTCGAGACAGGGTCTCTCTCTCTGTAGCTTTGACTGTCCTGGATTTGCTCTGTAGACCAGGCTGGCCTAAACTCACAGCAATCCTCCTGCCTCTGCCTCCCGAGTGCTGGAATTAAAGGCATGCACCATCACGCCTAGCTTCTAGGGCTTTTTAAAAAAATTAATTAATTAATTCAGATTACAGCTCAATTGTTTTCCCCTCACTTGTATCCTCCTGTTCCTCCCTCCCTCCCACTTTCACCCTATTTCCCTCCCCTAGGTCTGTGACCGAAGGGGACCTCCTCCTGATCTATCATCATGAGATGTTAGTTCAGATACAGAGTGAGGATATTCCAGAAGCTAAAACTAGCCCAAGATAAGGTGGTTAGCCTCTATCTGAACCTACAAAATTCCAATCTCCCCACAGTACTGAAATTCCAATTGGCCCATCCATCTCTGTAGATACAGGGAATTTTTCTCCATATGTGTAAAAGCTAGAACTTCCCCTCATACAATATTCAAAAATGAACTTTAAACTACATATGCAAAAGAAAGAAAACTCTTGGAAGAAAATCTGTATGGTTTATATATGAGATGTCCCCTGCAGGCTCATGCATTGAGAGCTTGTTCTTGTACTGGTGGTGTTTTTATGTGAGGTTCTGGGAACTGTAGTGTGTGTGGGGTGACATTAGAGGAAATAAAGAACTGGGTGTAACTATAGCGTATATCCCAGGTTCTCAGTCCCTTCTCCAATATTTATTTACATATTTATGTATTTATTTATTGTGCAAATAATAAAATGTCTCCTCTGCCACATTCTCCAACTGCCATAATTTTTATCCAAATGCTTGGGGCTAATTGACCATGGACTGAACTCTCCAAACCAGTGAACCAAAATAAGAATTTCTTCTTCTTTGTGTGTTTGTGTGCACACATTCATGTGTGTAAGAGTATGTGTACATGTGGGTGTACTTGTGTGTATAGGTCAGAGGTCAATCCCAGGTTACATTCCTCAGGCACTGTCCACCTTATTTTTTGAGACAATTTCTTACAGGCCTGGGACTCACCAAGTAGTGAGACAGGCTGGCCATCAAGATGCAGGGATCTGCCTGTCTTTGCCTCCCCAGCACCGGGATTACAAGGACATACAAGGACACACCACCACACCTGGCTTTTTCTTATATTTTAGTTGTGAGCCTAGAAGCCTTTAATGGTTGAACTATTTCTCCAGCTTAGGCTGGCTTTCTCTATCATGAATTCTGGGAACCAAACTCGGGGCCTCATGCTTGCATAGCAAGAATTTTACTAACCCTAAATCTTTTCTTCTTCCTGGATATTTGATCACAGATGTGAAAAATTAACTAACACAAAAGTTTAGGTATACATCTTCACGACCTTGGGTTGGGAAATAGTTTCTTAAATATGATGTCATAAGCACAATGACCAAGGATGGTCAAAGGGAAACAGGGAAGGAAAAGCAGGGTCTCTGTGGATGACCTGGTACCTGGAGGAGAGCCCAGATCCACATCTATCTCTAATAGCCTTGGCACCAACGTCCAGATGCTAATGTATGGTGCTCTAAATAAAGATTGCCCCCCCCCACCAAGTCTTGGGCCTTGGAATACTGATCTCCAGTTGGTGGCGCTGTTTGAGAGGTGGCCTTGTTGGAGGAAGTAGGTAACAGGATGTGGGCTTTGAGAGTTTGAAAATTGATGCCATAGCTAGTTCACTTTCTCTGTTTCCTACTTGTGCTTTTTTGTTGTTTTGGATAAGAATGAATTTCACAGGCTCATGCATTTGAATGCTGATGAAATAAGCCAATTCAAGCCAAAGTAAAAGTTAAAGAACACAGGTTTATTTGGGACCAGCTCCTGGGTAAGTTCACTAGCCTCAGGGGATAAGACTGGAAAAATTGTCATGCAGATTAAGGGCAGGGCAGAGAGAGAGAGAGAGAGAGAGAGAGAGAGAGAGAGAGAGAGAGAGAGACAGAGACAGAGACAGAGACAGAGACAGAGACAGAGACAGAGACAGAGTGTGAGCACAATGTCTGGATTATATAATGAAGAGCCTCTGGAGGAGGGGAAGTCTAGACCTGGGCTGAAAAGTTTAGGACAGAGGTTGGGGAATGCCAGTTCTTCTTTGATATGTAAAATAGGTATCTCAGCCAATTAGCTTGGTCCAGGTCTGAAACCCAACATCCCAGCCCTTTGTTGATAATAAATGAGTAAAGGACAATGAAATGAAATGGAAGAAGTACTCTATGACTACTTCTTGCTGACACTGGGACACTGTTATTGGGGGTCCCAAAAGCTGGAATGTTGGACAAGTCTGAGAAAAGCAGGCTGTTTCATTTGCTGTCCAGGCTCTGTGAGACCATCTGGAGGTAGGACAGTGTAGGCCCAGTTGAAGCTGTCTGTGAGTCTAGGCCAGACCACCTGGGACTAGGCACTTGGAAGCTGTCCTGGATGCAGATTTTGAAGAAACACCTGGACTTGGCAGGGTGCTGGAACACACACACACACACACACACACACACACACACACACACACACACCAGAAGATAAAATTAAATGTGGTCTTGGTAGTTGAGTGAGGAGAGTCCCAAGACCAGGGAAAAGAGGAGGGATCCCACCCGCTGGAACAGGCACTAGGTGGGGAACCTTAGGCTGTTGATTGACATGACTACTTATCTGGAGTCCACAAAAAGATATGTTTCAGACATGTTTGCATTAGCATTGTTTGTAATCTGGAGAAGGTAACAAACTTGGGCCTTTGTGTAACAGTACAAGCTTGGGAAAGGATGTTGGGTTAAAAGTGTGAACACTCTTTAAAGTGAGCTAAGGGAAGTCAGAAACCTTCTGTGGTGCAAAAGGGGCAAAAGCCTGCTTGACCTTGATTTTCAGTATGTCTACAAACTGTGAGAGAGGGCTTCTTCTCTCTATACAGAAGAGTGAATGTATATAAATTTAACACAATGAGAAGCACTTTTAAGTCTATACTTGAAAAATAACCAAAGGAGCTTGTGACTATACTGGTGGATCATATAGTGGAAGGCTTTACCAGTTAGACGAATAACTTATCAGAACTCCATTGATTAATGTTAAAGCTCTGAACTTCTGAAGTCTTAATACAGCAGTAGTATAGTGAGGAGAAGAGATCTGAACCATTTCTCATTTCTCTCATATATCTTAAATCACTTTGTTATCACTATTTAAGCTTTCATGTTGTTCTAACCCCAACTTTCAAAATTTGCATTTACCACCTTAAAACACCTCCTTGGGTCCTTACAGTCAGTTCATGGCAAGAGTAGACATATTTTAAAATCTTCTACCGGTTACATTTCTATTGTCAAAGCTAATTGTTTAGCTAGGTGTTGTGGTGTGCCCTACTGCATAAGAATTGCTATAAGTCTTTATGCCACTACTGTGTTATCTAAGACATGTTGCATAACTTCTCAGAGTCCAGAATTCATTCCTTCCTTCCTTCCTTCCTTCCTTCCTCCCTCCCTCCCTCCCTCCCTCCTTTCTTCTTTCTTTCTTTCTCATGAAAACAAAGTGGCCTTGCTGGAAACCAGGGACCCCCCTGTCTTGATCTATGCCAGGTTTAGTCACAGCTTCATATTGTGAGCAACAGTGGTAGGTCATGGAGACAAAGTGTGGCAGATGTGGAAGAGGTTCAGTGGTGGTCTGGCTTGTCTAGTCTTGACATAAATTGGGGGGAGGGGCAGGTATGTGTTCTCTAAGATGCTTCTCCCTGTTAACAAAGTGCCTGACTCTCTCTGATGTGTGGAAGGCTTTTTTGTTTTAACTCATATCAATGTAGTCTAGGTGATATCTGCTTTGTAAGTCTGAAAGCTGTAAATTGTTTCCTCATAAAGTGAGTTCATGATCATTTTGACAGCATTTCAAAGACTTGACAGATAAGAATACTGGTTGGTGCTGTATAAAACAAACAAATCAAAAAAAAAAAAAAAAAAAACAGAAATAAAAGACTTTGATGTGTTTTTTAAAATTTAGCTGAGAATTTGAATCTACGGGATATCTTTTTAAAAAATAGATTGTGATGGATTATAAAACATAGCCATACCCTACCTCTCTTGGTAATGTGATTTTGCAGCTTTTTCCACTGAGGAGTGGAGTCGTCCCATTTCTCTCCTGTGCATCTCTGGGCTTGACTTTGGTTTCCTTCAGTCAACAGGATATAGCCGAAGTGACTTGACAGACGTTACAATTGGACCTCAAGGAGGATTTTTGGCATTTTCTTTGAATCTTGGAATGCAGCTGAGCCCCACTAGCTGGGAGATGAAAAATTAAGAGTTGTCCAAACTACAGCCACCTTAGTCTAGCCAGCCCCCATCAAATAGTGAACCAATGGCAGATACTGTGAGTGAGTGAGCCCAGCCAAGATCAATGCTGGGGCCTACTCAAGCTGGCAACTACTAGAATTGTGAGCTATAGATTTTGGCAGAATCTAGGTTCCCTGTGAGGCCTCCCAGCTTTATGTGTGTTTGTCTATGTGTTTTGATTCTTCCACAGGTGATGATCCTCCTTTTGAGCCGCCACATGCGATCTCATCTGTACAAGAGCAAAGCCAGAGAAAAGCAGGCTATCTCCCAAGTTTTAATGAGTGAAGAATAAGAAAACTGACAGGCATACCTAAGCATTCTGTGATTGGTAACAAGAATGACAGGTTAGTTGGCCATAGAGTGTGTTGTGTGTCCTGTAAGGAACCAAGTAAAACAACTTTGCTGTTCTCTATGAAACCAAAGTGGGAGGAATAGTTAGTTGTTAGTTCTTCAAAAGAAGGGTCGGAGAGATGGCTCAGATTGTTAAGACACTTGTGGCCAATCATGATGGCCTGAGTTTGATCTGTGGAACCCACATGATGGAACACACACACACACACACAAACACACACACACACACGCATGTGCACGCACACACTAAATGTTTAAAAAAAAAAAGGAAAGTAACTGAGCCATGATCAATGAATTAAAGCATTTTATTTGACATTAATTGTAGAATTTACAGCACTACCATTTAACGATAGGAATAAAAATAAAAAGAATCCAGTGTAAGCAGTGTTGCAGACCAAACACCAGGGTGGGAAATGAGCCATCGTGAAAATGCAACCCACATTCAAAGAAATCTTCCAAAAAGATAGGACTAGGGGCTAATGGACACTGTGCTCCCTCTCCATAATGAAACATGCCCTTCACTCCCACCAGGATCTTAAGGGCAGCCACTGCACATATACCCTGTTGACTATCCTTGGAAAGGCTTTCAGTGTGACTTAGTGTGTCTAGATGGGGTAAAACCCAGGTGAAATGTGCTTGGAAACATAAGAGGAGGGAAAAGAAAAGAAGACAAGATGGTGGATCGTTGCTGGGGCTTTTCTCATTTTTTCTTTCTTTCTTTCTTTTTTTTCAAAACAGGAGGGAGTGTGTTTTTCTGGTGTTCAATACAAAAGGGATTGATTAAAGAGACTTACAGGGAGTTGACTAAAATAAAGCCCTCCCTCCTCCAATTTCCTGGAGATAATGCCTGTGAAAGAAAATAAACAAAGCAAAAGGTGTGCACAGGACTGGGGCCTCTTGTTCTCTCTTGGGTCTGGCTGAAGATCTATGACAAGGAGTTGGGTTTCCACTAAAGGGTTAAAGTCCCAGAACCACCACCCAGGGCTGGAGATAGCCAGGTCTGAGGCAGAGAGGCCCACACCCTACAGCCCCGCCTCCTGTGACATCATAGGTATCATCCATTTTCAAACTTTAAAAAGAGATGGTGGGGAAGTGGGGAGGCAAAGTCTCTCTTCCTCCTTTCTTTCATGACAGTCACCTTTAAATGCCACCATAAAGCAGCCAGAAGACTAGAAGATCAAAGGCATATAGGCCAGCATGTAAATTAAATAGTGGTTTTTAAACCAAAAATAAACATACTGAGGCCCAGGCCTAACATGAGAGTTGGATCAATCATGAGAACAAAACTGGATAAAAGAAAATATATTGGAACTCGGCTTTACTTCTATCTGATGGGAGCAGTAAGAATTCACAGAGCAAGACTCTACAGATCTATGCTAATAAAGCACCAACTGGTAGAAAAATTCAAGCAGAAAGAATGGGCAGAGTGAGGAAAAGGCCAGGATCTTTCTCCATAAGCCACTGAGAAAAGCTAAGGATGCAGAAGAGAGCCCAGTAGAATCTTAGTCACTTCCTGACTCCCTTGGCCCATGAAGTTCCTTGGCATCACGGGTTTGTAGAGAAGAGTCTGGACTGTTCTTGGGACTGAGAGGAAAGAGATTTGTTGATTGATGACGGGGATGACAAACAACGGACCAAAATGATGATGTATCATCTCAGGCCCTGGCTCCAAATTTCAGTTGCTCTTACTTAACTTCCCCAGCCAGAAGCTTGTATTCTTGTTTTGGGAAATCGAATGAGCTAGGTGTTTTATAACTGTTCACGATGAGCTACTGCCTCACACTGTTTGGGCTTGGGTGACACAAGGCAACATGGGGGGATGGGGACTGCATTTTACATTTAGGGAAGTATATTCTAATTGTGTGACTATCTATGTGACTAGGCGGCCCATGTATACTTAACCTTTCTCCTCAAATAACAGACTCCCTGACTTTCTATGAAAAAGAACCTCAATAAGGTAGTAAACTGAGTCACACTAAATACCAAATGTAGCCAAAGTAAGGTAAACGGAAAACTAACCCAAGGTCTGCAACTTTTTGAAAAGGACTTTCTAGCAGAAATAAAATAGCAATCCATGAGCCCTGTATTTCCATGGGCTTACATCTGTGGTTCACCTTGGCCTTAAACATAACCAACAGCATGGGTAATGTGCCAGGCCTGGAACTGCTGAGATACAGAAAGGCAAGGAATCTCTTGCTCTCACCTGCATGCTTTCCCATCTAAGAATTGTGAAGCTACAATCACTTAGAAATAAAACACTAGGAAACCATGCCTTTGATTCTCGAGGAATTGCCCCCCAAGTTATTACAGATGTGATAGGTAAATGGTACACAGAGATGATGAGGAAGGCTACTGCTCTTCGAGAGCCTCCTCCTGGCTAGAGTGAATGCCTGAACTCTTGAAGAAGCCAAGATGGAAGAGAGCCCTTCATTGAAGCCAGTGCCTGCCGCTGGGTGGGGCCTTGGGTGGGTGGGTACTTAGTGGCTCACAAGAAATGAGATCTTACAAGAGCACCAAGTTCCCTCCCTTCCCTTTCCTGTAGGAATTAAGGTCTGGATTCTTAGCAAAGTGTTGGGGTCCTGAGAGATTAAGGCTGGAAAATTTGGACCCGGGGTCTCTTTAAATTAGCTGAAAGACATGGAGATCTCTTCCTAGTGCCTAAAACCTACCTTCTAAGCCCAGGCGTTACCATTTTATTTCCCAGGCCAGGCCTACACACCTCAGCAGGAAGAAAATCGAGGCCAAGTAGAGGTAATTCCGATGTTCTTGTGTTTCCAAGGAAAAGGACATTCATTGGCACAAAGATTGAGTAAAAACCCTTTAATAACAAAATAACATTCACAATGTAGCTACTTCAGTTGTCTGGAAAACTCAGCTTACACTTGATTCAATGTATCACTCTCCACAGTTTAAAAAAAAAAAAAAAAGGAAATAAATGGCATAACAAAATATACCTCGAATTTCATAGGACAAGTCTTCTTGGCAAACTTCTAGTGAGCCAGTCCCCTGTGTTGTTTGTAGTAAGAAGGGCCAGGCGTGCTCATGTCTCGCACACCTCTGTCTGCTTTGGATCAAAAATACATGAAAACACTGTAGGCATTACAATATCTGCATCACGAGGAACAGTTTGCAGGCTTATGAGTGTGAGGAGAACTTATGGAAACAAATGATGACTTATTGCAGAAGAATATGTAAAGCTTTCTGGAAGATTAAACACCATTACAATCAACAACTGGCTTACAAAAGCTGATTTTTAAAGTTCACGTATCCATTCCCATCTTTGGCAGATTAATGAAAGGAAACAAACAAAGAAAAGGACTATATTACAAAGCTGTCATGATCACAACCTACTTATAAGGCCATTCCTTTGCATCGTTAATGAAAGAACATCCCCAGCGTACTCACTGGCACACACACATGCAACACTGCTGTTGGTGATTTCCACTATTCTGCACAGCAGACTGCTGTGTTCCCACCTTTGCTTCCTCATCTTCATTCTTTTCTGCGTAACTTGGCAGTTGATTTGGTTTTGGGGGGCGGGGCAAACTGGTGTAGGGCATAGGTATGAAACTCAAGAATGGATCTCAGAATTCCAGTCTAAGAATATGTTTTCCAATCCACTGAGATAGAGAGACCTCAAAGATTGGAAATTCAAACCAAGATGGTTTTCCTAAATTGGATCTCAAAAAAAAAAAAAAAAAAAAAAAAAAAAATCTTATACTCCCCTTCAGAATATAGGCATAAGTTAGGGTAGTCTTGAGTCATTTCTGACCCAAGGAGAAAAGGTATGATAGGGTCACATGAAGTGTAGGCGATAACCATATATTTTTGTCCAAATAGCTGGTGGGGTTATCTGTAAGAGTGTACAAAAAGGCCAGAGGTGAATTACTGATACTGACACTCTATGCATTTCAACTGGGAACTGACGACGGAATCCTAGAGGAAGCCTACTCCTGAGGGAAAAATCCAGAAAAGGGAGGGCGAGATGAGCTAGCATTGCCATGTACATGGCCCAATAGGTCTGAGATCATGAACAACATAGAGCTGTAATTCCTTTTAGTGGAAATTAAAAATGCAGAGGTGAGTCGTTTTCTACTGCTCAATTTCCATTCTGTCAGAGACAGCAATGTATCTGGGTTATGAGGACCCCAGTTTGTGGGGTTCAAGCAGGCTAACTCCAACTTGGATGACCTTTCTCACTATAAAATTCAAACCCGATTCAGTCTGACTCATTTTGAAATCCCAACAGACGTAAAGGTATTTTTTCAAGGTAATACATCTCCCAAGAAAATAGTATTATCACTGTCTGAGGCCGAACTGTGTACATTTTTCACAGTTTAATGTATACACAACTGTTCACGACTGCTAACAAACAATAGGCGCTCATGCATAAATAATGTCTGTTGAACCAAAGGGGAGGACCTAGTACAAAATGAAAGATGTTGCTATCAAGACCACAATGCATCACACCGCTAAGCTTTTAGCCTCATGCATAAAATTATAGCACTGATTGGCAGTTGCTAATTATAATGCTACACCGTTATCACAGAACAATCAGCACAAATGTAGAAAATAACTCCTTTTTTTTTTTTTCCAACAGAGCAAATGAACACAGATTGTTTCTTCAGCAAAATATGAAACTGTAAACGTTGGGCTCATTCTGCAACTTTCCCCAATCCAGAATAAATAAAATCCAAAAGGGTGGGGGGGCGGAAGAAAAATAAAAAGAACATACGTTTTCCTTTTTAAGCGCACATTTTCATCTATTACAAAAGCACAACCTAAACCGTATAAAGCTTTTTTTTCTTTTTTCTTTTTTTAAATCACAGTTACCAAAAGAAACAGTGAATAATTTATTACATACACTATAATAACATTACTCTAAACACTATTATCTATGAGGTATATCTGAGAAAATTCGGTAAGGAATTGCGCGGTCTGCATTGCCAACATGCCCAGGTTCATATTAAAGCTTTGGAACCGTGAGGGACTAGAAAAGGGGGACAATGGGGAGACAGAAGGAAGAGACGTAGAGAAAGAACCTTTGGTATTAGTACAAATCTTGTTCTTTGCAGGGTTGCATTGCAAAGCACCACAGTACAATAAGCCTACCAATTTACTGTATGGAGGCCCAGTTGAAGCTGAGGTATTCACAGGAATGATTTAAAAAAGCACAGAGAGGTCCAGACTGGCTAAATCGTTGCTTTGGTTCAAGCAAGGCACTCGTCCCATGGTTATGTCACACTTTGCAAGTGAAGCATGAGGCTGCGGGGTGGGCAGGGGCTGTCGCCGAAGAGGGGTCTGCTAATTGAGATATTTTCTGTGTTCGGGCTGCCACTGATCTTTCTATGTTCTCTCTCCTAGGGGCTCAGCAGGTAGGAAGGCTGGGAAAGGTGATGGCTGCTTTCAGGGAAGCATTCTGCTCCTTAGCGAATATATGGTCTCCCGGGTATACTAAGGATGTTTATTCCCAATAGGAATCTGGTGATCGGCTGCTTGGAAAGAAGGCCTTGCAAGTTTGCCTTGTATAGAGAGAACATGAGGTCTTAGGCCGATCTAGGTAGGAAAGGACTTTCACATATGCCAGAGCAGAGTGTGGGAACTTCAGAAAGAAGATAACTGGCTGGACATGGTAGCTCACAACTGTAACCCCACCACTAGGAACATAGAGGCAGGAGGACTGGGGGTTCAAAGCCATCCTTGTCTGCACAATGAGTGTAAGGCTACTTTGGACCACATAAGACCTGTTCTAGAAGAAGGAGGAGGAGGAAGAGAAGGAAGAGAAGGAAGAGGAGGAGGAAGAAGAAGAGGAGGAGGAGGAGGAGGAAGAGAAGAAGAAGAAAAGAGAGGGGAAAGGATGTGCGTTTCGTACTCTGTAAGTCTGTTGTAAATCCATCTATCGGGTACACTCGGTGTATGGAACTGATGTGTTAATTGCTCTTCTCTTCTTAGCTTTATCTAGTAGTCTCTTTAAAAGCACAATAATAACTATTATGTGAAATGTAAAAACACAGTATTCAAAGAAGAGCTCAGTAGACTAGAGATAGGAATCAGTGTGTATCTGAATCCCACTTGGCCAAAAGCTGAAAAGGATTTACTGGCTAACGTTCCCATTACTTAGGTGAATGGTCCTAATAGTGATTTAGTCATTTAATAGAATCCAAAGAAATTTAAAGAAGACCAATTAAATTTTGATAAGGGGGTGGGGAAGGAGAGAAGTAACTTTAACCATTATTTAAACTGGTATAGTCATTCTTCTGATATTTGGGATCTTTGTAATTTACAAGGAATATACCCTAGCATCAAACAATGTAAGGCTTATTGCATTCATCTTGTAAAGAGAATTGACTTAGAAATGAAATGGGAACATGGTTAGGTAAAAAGTAAAAACAATTTAAAAAGCCCAATAGATTAAATATCCTACCAAAAATGATAAGCCAAGTGCATTTGCTTCATAAATATTGGCTTTGGAATAGCTCATAGCAGTTAAACTCAATGGGTCAAGACTGGGCTTTCTCCTTTCACTGACTGCAAACTTCTTTATTCAAAATTTGTAATGGGTGGGTTCAAAAATCATGTTACTGTTTAGGTCAATATACTTCCCAGGGCAGAACCCCTGAGTGAGCCCTAGAAGTTCAAGGCTGGCCATGTTACTCAGCAACAGATCATACATGACTCTGGATATATAAGATGTGGGGTGCCTGATGATATTCTTAAAAATGAAAATATTAATCTATAAGCTACAATTTCTGTTCATCGCTAAAAGATTATTGCTTTCCTACTAGATTCAGTAATTACTTCAACCTTGCCACAGGAGGAGTGGCTGAGTCCTCCACTCCCTTCCAGCCCTCCTACCCAATGTGTGTTTCTGTGGCTGAGCAGCCCTGCACTTGTCCCTGTGATAGCTCCAAGGAACAGAGGTCCCGGCTAGGACTACAGACCATTTCCAAGCAGTCTTCTTCACCAAACTGGAACGTTAAAGAATCCAGACAAGCAGCTTCCCAACTTGCATCCCGAATCATCCCGAATGTGGGGGGGAGGGGGCAGCAGACAAATGCAAGAGACACAGAAAATATCTCTTTCCAGGTTAGCAGTCACCTTCACATACAACATTGTTTCTTTGGGGAGTCTGAGCTGTGGCTGTCCATACCATATGTCAGAGAGAAGAGTTCAAATCATAAAGGAGCACAGGCAAAATGCAGACCGCACAGAGAAAGGAATCTTTGGTATCTTTGGTGTCATCAACACGATTAAAATTACAAATGGAAAAGTCAGTGAGGTAGCCTTCTTTGGTTCTCACTACAAATAGAAAGTTTTTCCGTTTTTTTTTTTCCTTTTTTTTTTTTTCTGCTTTTTTTCCCCTTTTTGTTTTGTTGCTTTACACGCACACTGAGTTCTTTCTTGGAAGCAGCTAGCGTAAGGGTTCTCTCTTTTTTTGGTTTATGATTTTTAAAATTTATGTATTTATTTTTCCAGTTTCCATAGAGAAGCCCCGAGATCTGGGCTGGTGAAGCTGGATCTCAGCACGAGGTCTGAAGCAGGCGCAGGCTGATCGGTCACTGCTTGTCCACAAATCTGCTCTGTTATCCTGACAGCAAACCAACTGTAGTGCTCTCTGTGGTTTTTGAATAACAAACACAAACTATACAGCGCATCTGTGGCAGATGCTGAATAAGTTAAATAAATAAGTTACAATAGAAAGGCTCTGAGGCCCCCCCCCCCCCTAATTAAGAGGTGAAGTTCACCCGGTACCAGGTGGGGCTGTGAACTTAAATTAAATAATTTAATAAACCACTAAACCATTTCATAAGTTAATCCAAGAGGGGAAACACCCCCAGATTGTTTTTCATTTTCATTGTAACCTATGTTTCTTTCTTCCCTGTAACAGAAGTTCACCGCTTTACAAAGCAAACTACACTGAAAGAGTACAGCAGCCAGAGTTTAGCATCTCAGATGCATGTACCACTGCTCTAGGCTTTGATAAATAAGAACAAGGAATACAATCAAACTAAGGGAAGAGAATTAAATAATTACCTGAATCCTACACGCTACTACACAAGAAACCAATTTAAATAAATTAATTATATTAACAACTTGTCGGGTCACAACTGAAAAAAACAAGTTAAAAATATACCCGAGGGATGAGGAGGGGCTGTCTTCTTCCTTTTTTTGGTGGACAAAATGGGTCATCTCATTCTATATTCTAAGTTAAAATAAAGCAGCAAAGTATAACTTCTAAAGCTTTATCACATTAAAGACAACTTTGATGTGATAAACGTGAAGGGAAAAAAAACTATCCCTGCCCCCACTAGCTACTGTAACCCCCAAAAGACGTGTCACACCACTATTGTTTCAACCCTGGAAACCCACACTGGTTTGCACTTTACTCTGCATACTGCCCCCCCCCCATGCTTCCCTTTTGTTGTTCTTTTTAAGGTCTTTGGATTTAGCTTTATTTGTGTGACGTCCAGAATAAAGCTATTTAACCAACATCATCAGACATCTAACACAGATAATTAAATAATATCCGAAGTTCCGCTAAGCGTTGTTTGTCTTGGCTGCACCCAAACGCGAGTAATGTCAAGCATCACGATGAATGAGATGCTGGAATGCCTTTGCTTACAGTTCTGCACTTTGGTTTTCAGCATTACAAGAAATAATAAGGACAAGGTACATTGTCAAAGTATCACATACATGTTGCATGGTGATTTGAAATATATTTATTGTAACAGATTACAATATATATGCATTAAGCATGTCTGTACACACTTGCATGTACACAGTCTAGACACCTCTAGGCATTGTAGGTGGATGTAAAGTCAACTATGAGAATATATGTTGAAATATGTATCTAGATCTGTATACATTCAAGCCCACAGACTGTATAAATGTCAGGCAAACTTAATCTACCAAGGTCTATGCCATGTAAAATGACTGTTGCTAAAAATGGAGCTGAACGGAAGATTCCCATGGAATGACCAACCTGTGGTGATGTTTTTCTTACATATATTTTATCCATTAAAAATGTATAAACTGGGTAATGTCAACTAATCTAATTCAAAGCCTGGAGTGGCAGAGCCTGGGCTCCATCTTCCCTTCCTGTGACTGTTAGGGTCACTTGAGTAACGGAGGTCAGGGAGCACTTAAGGTCCTGTGGACATACAACATAACCAACCCATGGGCTTTAATGGGAAGTTTTGCAACTATCTATGTATATGAAATCCCATGTTATTCTAAGAATTAATTTTTTGTTGTTTCATAAGTACTTGGGATTTTAAAAAACAAACCAATCAACCAACTACTCTTATCCACAACCTTGCAAAAACAAAACAAAACCGAACAAAAACCAAACAAACCAAAGCATTGGTCAAAAAAGGGAATTAGGGCATCCATAGTTCAAGCAACCACCTGGGTGGGGTACTGCTATTCTTAAGTGGGATTTTTTTTTAAAGTTTAGTTTATAACTGGACTCTCTGGTTGGCCAATGGCACAGTTCTGTTAAGCTACCCAGCTTTACAAATAAATAGCCACCAGATTAGGCTCTCTCCTTCCTTCTTCACCTGCTTCCTGTTCACTCATTTGGTTAGACCAGCATGTCTGAACCAGAATATCAGCGACAGGATGGTAAAAAGCCAGCCCTGATTGGGTAGGAATCTAGACAAAGTATTGTCACAGTAGTGTCTGGGCCAGGTGCTCAACATTAACCACAGATGCCTACTCTCCCCAGTTTTCAGTGTTATCTTTTGACGACCTTGGAACTTGGGCTGTTTGCAGATTTTGAAAACTTCCAATTAGACAAGTTCCCAAAGACCCATTTCCTCCCAAAGTGTATTTCCATGATATTTTGATAGTATCAAGTCAATAGGCACATCCATTGACATTTTTGATATCGGAAAAGTTCTTCTTTTGTTCTTACCGAATAGTAACTACTTGTTTGAAAAGTACTCAATTTTAATTTCCTGGCACTAAGACATGGATGCCCAATTTAAAATTTAATTATTAATATTTGGCTTTGAAACTCACCGCTTGCTTTAGGAAAGTGTGTGTGTGTGTGTGTGTGTGTGTGTGTGTGTGTGTTAGGTTTACCTTCCTAGTTTTTGTTTTGCTTTAGCTTGAAGTGACAGTGAGATTGGATTTCCAAAGCTGAAGCTGCCAAGAGCCTTTGGAAAAACATGAGCTATATAAGCAACTCTGATCTTTCCCTCTTGGTTCAGAACAGCCTGTACCACTATGTGGCACAAAATAAATGCTCTATTACACTATGAGAAACCCTTTTAAATACTGGAATAATAAATTTTATTATTGTTGAACTTTACAAAGAAAGAAATATATTAGCTTTCCTTTAAAAGAATTCTGGGAATGAAGGAATTGAATCCTCATTATTAAAATCCCACTACAAACAAAAATAAAGCTCAGTTATATGAAGGCTTTATGAAAAGTATCTTTCACTCAATAGCTTTGAGCATTTGGATTTCAGTCAGTCCAAGAAGGTGAAGTTGGTTTGTGAACTGTTCTTTTCACAGCATCCTGATGTTGTTGATGGTGACAGCTACCTGGAACTTTTTTTGTTTTGGATTAAAGATGTAGACCCTCGGCTATAACCATGCCCAAATGGTTATTTTCTATGAAACTACTAACTTAAAATAAAAATGTAAAGGCTTTGAGAAAGAACACTGGATTAAATTCTATAATCTTTCAGCAATAGCACTTTTTCTTTCACCTATCTAGCAAAATGACACTTTGGATAGCCTAAAATTTTGACGCATGTGCACAGATGCACACATATACTATGTGTGTGTATAAATACCTTTTTAAAAGCAAGTATTCTTTTTGATATGATCTGAGATATGTGAGACATTTATCAAGAGTTCTTAGAGGGAAATTCTTGTCTTTTCCTTCACATCATCATCTTCCAAGGATGTTAATTAGTGTGTCAGTCACCCACCAAAGCAAGATGCTTGCTTCCTCAGTCTGTATTCAAGCTGAACCACCATTCCCATTGTCCACAAGCCATGGGGACTCACTTAATAACACCCAAGTTAAAATTCATTTGACCAAGATGAAGTGGGAGCAATCTCCTGAGGAAATATGGTCATTTTACCAAAGGCCCATGGATTATAAGCAAGGGACAAAGAGAAAAGTGAAAGAACTACTCCCTAGGCAGGACAGATTCCAAAAATCATACAGAGCCACATTCTCTCAGCTCTAGCTCTGATGCCCCCTACACAGGACTGCCCCCATTGGGTGAGTAAAGACGAGGCACAGCAGATGGTGTGGCTCTCCAGGGGCAGGAATCTGGCACTTCCCTCACAGTCTGTTGTATGTTTTTTTCTCCAGGATTGAGGTGCCTCCCCCAACAACCCTGCTCTGCCCCAATGCCAGCTAAGGTTGCACTCCAATTTGTCAATGCCAACTGGTAGTTACCACCCTGATGAAACCTGATCGGTAGCAATAGGAACTGGACTTCCCCATGAGAAGTCCCTGTTGGATCTACTCACTGAGAGAAATCTACAACACCCCAATGGATAGGGCATCTACTGGAAAATGGATTTCGGGGTGTTCTATTACATTCCCAGCAGTGACAGTAAGTGAGTTCCCCACTGTCAGCAGGTGCAGCTCTGAGCTAGTCTGGTGGATAAACCTTGTTTATCATAGTTGATGTCATAGAGATGACTAAATACAAACAAAACTCACTTCTATAATGATTCTGTCCACAGGTTACATGTAGAAATGCTTAAATGTGACTGCCAACTTTTCCCATAAATTGACATAGAAATATGAATACTGCCAGACAACCATAATGGCAAATCAACTCTGGAATGGCATGAGAGATGAGCGCAGTTGTGAACTGAACACTCAGTGAATGGAGCATGTGACAAAAAGATGGCATGAATTTGGGCATCAGTGAATGGATCATGTGACAAAAAAATGGTATGAATTTGGACAGCAAAAAATTTGGGTTATCACCAATGCAGGTTGATCTCTATATGTACTCATATGTTTAATATATATATTTATATATCTTTCTTTAGAAATGCAACTTTACAGCTGAACTTTTTTTAAAAAGCTAATAGAAAAGTAGAAACTGGCAATTCTTTTTACATGTTTCCCCACCCCCAAATGAAGCCCTGTTACTATGTGGCAATCACATGAAGATGAGGTTGTAAATTCTCTATAAATTCTTTGGTTCTGGAGAGGATGGATCACGCAGACTCCTACCCCTGACCCTTGCTCCCCTTCCGTCCCCTAAGGACGAGACTCTGAACATAGAAGCAACCAAGTGTAAGGGCTAAGCAGTGAACATTCAAGCGACAGCGGCATTTCCCATACTCTGCTGAAGAGAGAGGGGAACATCTTTCAGTATCCCAACATCTCAAATTTGGGGTCCATGGAAACTTTTGATGGGGAGGGGATTCCACGTTGGGTAAAAAAGCCATAAAACAAAACTAAAGAGAAACAATAAAGTCAGACAAACGCCCCTTTCCTTTTGTTGCTTAAAGAAACAAAACCCAATTACCTTTGTACAGATCAATGACGCTATAAGTATTTTAGCCAGGCAAAAGAAGGTAATGAACTGAGACAGAAGGTGTGAGAATCCTCATCTTTGGTATTGTAGCTGTTGAGGTTTCTGTTGCTCTGTTCCATGTTTTTTTTTTTTTTTGTTTTTGTTTTTTTGTTTTGAAAAACTGCATAGGCACAAATTAAAGACAATCTTCAACTTTAAGATTACCGAGTGAGTTGTCAGATGAAGCAGCAGCCATTGAGGCTTTTCTGTATTTTGATTCTTGTCTCAACCCTTTCTTTCAAATCTGCTTCCAGAAAAAAAATGTCCCAACAGGTCTGTTTGAACACAGTGTGTCTTCGGTGTTTTTTGTTTTTTTCTTATTCTAGCGTGCTTTTCTCATTGGTGGCAATTTCCAGTGATTGATGGATTTACTCATTTAATGGGACAGTTCTGTTTTTGTTGCAGAAGTAGGTGCAGAAAAAAAGTTTCTTTGGTTTCAATTAAGTAATTCATACAAAAAAAGTCAGTCTCAAGTGTCTGTAAAGAATCATTGCAGCGTTTGGCTTGCTTTGAACACCCCATGGTGCCCACCTGGGGCCATTCACTGGTAAATATGCACATACAGACCTTTGTAATCTCCCAGAGTTCTGTGGGCCCTCATCCTTTGGGGAAGGTGACAACCAGAGCTGGCACGACGAAGCCACTGCCTGGATGTTTGGCTAATGTCATTGACAAAGCTGGTCTGCTCAGCCAGATGGTGAGCCCAAGACAAGAGCCGAATGCTACTCGGAGTTACAGAGGTGTTCTGATCTCTAAAAGTAATCACAGTATTTGAAGGCTAGAAAATGGCAGGTAAGAAATGTCTTTGGTTTGCAGTATTCTGCTTCTTTGGTGTGCTGTGTTCTCTTCAGATTCCGTCGGCTGTTTTACAAGGATGAGTCCACAATGGAAGAGATGACGGGATTTGTCTTAGTAAACTGTTTCTTTGTAGAAAACAATCGAAACATTCCAACTAAGGGGATGGGATAGGGAAAAACACAAATCAGCAAGAATGAGACTGAACCACAGTTGCAAAGCACATAGGAGGAACTGGGTAACAAGTAAATCAAGGACACGGTAATGATCTTAAAAAAAAAAATCTAGATCTTTTCAAATGATACATTTGCTCCTGTACTGTAACAGTTAAATTGGCCTCCTGAGTGTGCATCTGCGTTATGTACAAACAGAATTTGTAACAAACTGCAAAATGTGCTTGAAGCCATGTTCCCAATGATTCCCTAGTGATTTCTCAGCAGTGAAGACGGACACAAGCCGCCTCATCAAACTGGATGCATTGAAACCAGAACCTTCCTTGTTTCTGTTTGTCTTCGTTGTGCTTGATACTTTGAGCTCAACTGAACTGATTTTTTTTTCCTGACGGATCCAAAAGACCACACGAGATTTCCAGGAGGTAAGGAAAAGAAAATTTGTAAACTGAAATCGACTTAAAGCGTACTAAACTACCCAGTGAAGAGATGCCTGAGTTGGAAAAACAGATCCTTGGATTTTTTTTTTATTGATTTCCATATTTAAAACTTGTGCTCAGTAATTACCAGTCTGATTTTTTTTTGTAATATTATGGCTGAGAATTTGAATTATTGTGATATAGAGAGGCTAAGCACTTCGGAAGCAAATGAGGCCTTTCTTGTTAAATTCTTCTCTTAACATAGTATTTTGGAATCCTAAACTGTGTCTATACTCAGGCCAAATTCCCACTATTACTCATGGGAAACTAATGCAAGAAATTGACAGGGCCTGAATGGTGACACAGGGCTTGGTTGATGCCGTGCTGCAAGTAACTTGCTCGAACAAGGCCCCGTTTGGATCTCTGGGCTGCTTAGCGTGCTCAGATGATAGTGACTGGGTCATTCATTTTCAGCGTGCACTTGGACTCTGTAGCCATTTAAAACAAAAACAAAACAAAACAAACACCTGGCCTATGATTACAGCTAGATTAGACGTTTCAAGAGAATTGTGCTTTCAAGTCACCAGTGAAGGGCCCCAGCTAAGAATCTGATGTCTTTGTGATTTTTTGTTGTTGTTGTTTTGTTTTGCTTTTTTTGGTATCTGTTATCCTCATTTGGAGGTGACTTGTGCCCAGGTGAGAATCCTTGAATCATGCTTTGGTACAAGTGCTGGAGGTGGATGAGGAGGAGCCCCCCGTGCCTAGGTCGTCTTGCCATTTCTCCAGGCTGCGGCGCCGGGCGTTCATGAAGAAGTTACTGACAGTGGTCAGCTCCAGCCCAAGCTGCTGGGAAATGGTGATCTGCATCTCCTTTGAGGGGCGCTTGTTCTCCTTGAAGATGGCAAAGAGCGTCCGGCGTTGGAGGTCGGTGAACACCAGGCGAGATTTCTTCTGTGAGTTGTTCCTGTCTTTGTTTGGCTCTTGCTCTTTGCGTTTGCATGCTTGAAGGGGAAAGAGAAGAAGAAAAGGGAAAGGAGTCAGTGGTGGAGTGAGAACTCAACAGGGAAGGCAAGCCACTGAAAACACTGACGTCATACAGGGGACGGGAACGGTTACACTTTATTGCGTAGATTGCCCACCTGTCAACAGGAAGCCAGCCCAGCTCCTCCTGGTGATAGAGGACAGCAATTAGTGAGAGAAAGAGAGTTGGGGCTGCGTCTCACAGTCTAGTTTGGATCTGACTCAACTTGCTTTTCCCTTTCTCTTTTATTCCCATCCCTGTGCCCATTTGTAACTTTGGGGGGAGGGGGGTGTCTCTGGAATCAGCTGTGGTGAGGAAGGTGAAGAAGGCCCGAACCAGGGGGAAAGCTTTGCACATTCACCCTCTAGAAGCGTTCTCAGATGGGCTGAAAGAACACTCCCTCCAGACGCACAAGCAGGGCTTCAGTTCATAGCAGTCCAAAAGCTGTGACAGGGTGAAAGTCAAGGTAACAGAACCAAAGCATCCTGATCCGAATCCTGCCTATCCAGACATTTAAAAAGCAAGACAACAGAGCATTGTCCCTGTGAGTGTTGTCCTCGAGTTAAGTCCTCCCACAGCCCATTCCAGCTGCTATGGCAGATGGTCATACTGGAGTGTGATAAACAAAAATATCATGGAAAATTGGTTTGGATGGTTCTATTTTGGCTACTTTAAAGTGAAGCCAATGCAGGAACACAGGTATGTGTGTGTGTGTGTGTGTGTGTGTGTGTGTGTGTGGTGTGGAGATGTAGGGGGTGTGGTGTGTATGCGTGACATGTGTGTGTGGTATGTGGTGTGTGTGTGTGTGGGGTATGGAGATGTAAGGTGTGTGGTGTGTATGTGTGTGCGTGCGCATGTGTGTGTGGTATGTGGTGTGTGTGTGTGTGGGGTATGGAGATGTAAGGTGTGTGGTGTGTATGTGTGTGCGTGCGCATGTGTGTGTGGTATGTGGTGTGTGTGGTGTGGAGATGTAGGGGGTGTGGTGTGTATGTGTGTACGCACACATTAGTGTGTGGTATGTGGTGTGTGTGTAGCTCTTATGCGTAGGATAGTGCCTTATGGAAAAGCCGGTAGAGCCTTCCAAACGTGTAGGAATGTTCTACAATGCCGTCATCTGAGAACCAGGAAGCAGGCCCTTGATCTTTTACTTTCCAGCCTCCAGAACTGAGAGAAATGAACTCCGGAATGATAGTTTGCCATAGCAGCTGGGATGGACTGGGAGAGGATTTAACTCAAGTTCAACACTCGTGGGGACAAGGCTCTGTAAACTGAATCTTCTCTCGCCTAACTCAGGGATGCTATCTATACTCCACAGAGAAACAAACAGGACTCACTGCTAAAGTGAACAAGATGTGACAACACCCTCCAAGGGCAGCAGGAGTAGAGGGACTTCTGATGGAAAACTGCTGGGGCAAATAATTCCCTCCTGATTTGTCCTTCTCTCATTAAGAAGAAAAGGAAGGAGGAGGGAAAGAAAGAAACAACAACAAAGAGAATGAATCTTATTATCTTCCAAAAATAAGTATAGCCACACAAGAACTATTCTTGGAGGATTTAGGGTTTTCTCATGAGAGAAGGGTCCCTGGCAATGTGATGTCAGACAGCAGGCGCTCGAGGCCTTCCACCCACCCCATCCTTGCGTAGCTTTTCCTGCATAATTCTTTGTGCACCCACCCCTGGCTACCGCACCAGGTTTTCATGGCTTGTGGGATTACATGGGTGCCTGCCTGGCTGCCATGAGCCCATATTGAGACTCTCATGCCATAGTTCAGATTATCTGTCAGAGCAAGTCTGAACTTTAGAGTGTGCGGGAGTGACCTGAAGAGCACTTTACAAATACAGATGCGGATGCAGGCTGGCTTGTGGACGTGCTGAGATTCTGCACCATGCAGTAGCTCCCAGGTGAAGCTGTCTGCAATGGCCCACGTGCCTCAGTCTGAATAACCTGCTTTCTAAAATCTTCCAGGAGTACCTGCTTGTATAGAAAGCTCTGCGGTCAGGGGTGCCTGGCTTCAGATTTTGACCCCAACCTCTAAGGCTTGGGATCGCAGAGTAATTTAACCTTTCAGGGCCTGTATTCCTGAGCCAAATAAAGAAATCACAGTGCCAGCTTCCACTCATTGGATTACCCCAGCAACTCTGAGCTAGACACATCAGGCAGGATGACTGTCATCTTAAAAGGAAATAGGTGGATGCTTAGGTACTGAAAGCGATGGTCGGGAGCCCAGGCTTCCGTCTCCCCTTTCGCAGAACAGCACCAGTTACAAGGGGAGGGGCCTTTGAGCAGGGCAGTGCTTAGGACCCCTCTCCCCAGAGATTCTGAGGGGTATTCCCCAAAGGTTTTTCTGGGATGTAAGAAACAATGTGCTTGAACACACACTGCCACTTCAGGTCTTCAGCCCCCAGCGCTGCCTCAACCTCCTGGCATGGAGCCTTCATCTGGAGGTTTCTTTTCTTTTCTTTCTTTTTCTTTTTCTTTTTTATTTGGTTTTATTTCATGTTCATTGGTATGTAGCTGTCATATGTCTTGGAACTGTAGTTACAGACAGTTGTGACTGCCATGTGGGTGCTGGGAATTGAACCTAGGTCCTTTGGAAGAGCAAACAGTGCTCTTAACCACTGAGCCATCTCTCCAGCCCGAGGTTTCTTAATAGTGACATACAGCTATCATCTGATAAGATCTGAGCCATCAGCTTCTGTAAACGTTGGCTGGAGCTCTCTGTTACCCTCCTCTGGATTAGTCACATCGCCCTCAATTTTCATACCAATATTGACCACCCTTCAGATAAGCCTCTGTTTGTGTTTTTAGGAGGGTGATTACACTGTGTGGGAGAAGTCCACATTGGTTTGTCAGATTATATTTGATGAGATACAGATAGATAAGATAGATATGAGCTTTATATTCTTAGAAAAATATTAAATGCTTCAAATGTCCAAGAAGTGCAGAGAAACAGTAGGTCAGTGCTTTCTTCCTATTCCCTTCCAGTTGCTTTCTACAACTGCCTGATTGCACACCAGCAAACGGGATGTTACATCCTGGAGTCTGTCAACAGACGGCAAAGCGAGAAGGCCAAAACAATGAAGTAATAGGTCCAGACTTGCTCAAAGTATTAACAGCTGGTGGTTGGCAACTCATCATCTTCACTCACAGAGTCATCTGGTCAGTGGTCTGAGCGTGGAGATGATGTATCTGTGGAGCGCTCAGACATAAGTGGGACATCCCTATCACAGCCTTCCCACCCAAGGATCAGGAAACACAGTAGAAGAGTGATCAGGACGATTGTAAGAGTCAGAGCTTCAGGGAAGCTTGGGCAAAACAGTGTCTCTGGACACAGCAAGGCCATTGTCCTCATGAGAAGCTGTAGGGACCTGGACAAGAACAAGCCGGTCAAGATGGCAGCACGTATGGCAGAAGGGCTCACAAGTCTCCATTGCCAGCTGAGGAGCTATTGATAATCGATGGCTCCTGAGAGATGGAGAGTAAGTCTTCCTTAGGGCCTTTAAGAGTATGATTAGTTGGCAATACTTCAGTGGATGGCCCCTTACCCAGGTGTATATGGGCAGCAGTGATCGGACTCAGTGAGCTATCAAAATATGGAGGTCAGGAAGCTGGGAAAAGGATGTGAACGGGAGGCATCTGGAAGGGATTGGAAGTGGGGATGGGGAAGGTATAGGATTAAAACACATCGTGTGGACAAATTAAATTCTCAAAGAGCTAATTAAAATAAAATGCATTAAAATACATTATATTAAAATAAGCAAAAAGGTCACTTATTCAGAACTAGAATGAAATAAAGTTTTACTTGCTTTGAAAGTAAAAAATCAACAGATGGAATAACAGGCGGTGCGAGGTTGTGAGCCTCAGTAGTCTTAAAACAAACCACAGTGCCAGCCATCCCAAGAGACATAGGCAGCCTGCAAACGGTTCGTTCCGGCAGTGGTAAGATATTATACAGTCAATATGTACCCATTTCTGAATGGCTGGGAATGTGCCAAGTGGCTCTCTACAACTAAGGAATGTACGAGAGACTCCAGGTAACAGCAGACGTTCACAGGAAGTGTTGACGGGGTACTGCCACAGCCTAATGCTAGTCAGTCCTGCCCAGCTTCCAGCTCCCCAAGGGAAATTCCACAGTGGATGGTAGGCCCAGGCTAACTATATCTGTTCTCTTACTCCCTTCTGAAGGGGAAAAAAAGCAGGGAGAATGGACGCGAGTCAATGACTCTACTAAGTGCTGGTGAGAGGTGTGAGTCCAAGAAACTTCGAGCTCATTTCCAGCCCAGACATGGGGCGAATCACTTGTTGGCCTTCCGCGGCCGCGAGGTGAGCCGCCCATGCCACCACACCTTTTCCCTCTCTCCACTGACTCAGATTGGTCATTTTGGACCAGGGCAGGGATAGACAAGAATTCATAGATCTGTCCATAACCTGTGACTAATAGCAAAGGGCAACAGCCGACTACTAATCTACAAATGAAGGCTCATTGGTACACTGAGTTTTTAACCATTTGTTTCTAAGGGAGGCACCGGTTCAGGCACAAGCCCAAGTCTCACATCTCAACATGTCAATGTGCCTTTTACCTAGTCATCAGTTTGTTGATGTTCCCTTTATGGTATCAGGGACGTTAATAAGACAGAGTCACTATAAATTCAGGGATATGTTACTTCCTCTTAGCTGATCCTTCTTAGCCAGGAGGGAGAGACACATCTTTCCTGACTGACCTTCTTTCCACATATCTCCATCCCGGCTCCCCCCATAGCCATGTCTTATTTGTTTTGAGAGGGGCCTGCTCATGCAGTTCTGGGGTCTCAGATTCTGATACTCAGGTCTTAACTCTGCCCACTGCTCACCGTTGGCAATATGCAGGAATGTGGTCAGAGACCTGAGGCAGAATTTACCAAAGCAGAGACAATTTGCATCTGTGGAAGACATTAGGTGTGTGTGTGTGTGTGTGTAAAACAGTGTCTGGCTGGCTCTGAAGGCAGGTACAGGTGACGTCATTCTTGTTTCGTACATGGTCTTGACTCATGGTCTATGCCATAGATTCAGTGCCTTTAGTTTCTCAAGCACCTGAACACTGTTTGGTTTTGGTTTGCTTTTAATACAAGGTCCATGTAGTCCTGGCTGCCCTGAAGATTGCTGTTTCAACAAGGCTATCCTTACATTTATGGTACCCCTCCTGCCTCTGCCAGCTGAGTGCTGGGATTCTAGGCAGGAGCTACCATGCCTGGTTACCTGACACCTTTCACATCCTGTAGCCTGGTGTTCATCACAGTCATAGATTTTTAGTGTCTTTGTCTGGTCAGAGGGTGTCACTTTCAGAAGGAAAATGAGAATCCTAGAAGAGTGAGTACCAACAGAGTCAAAGCTAGTACCAACATGTCCTCTTGGGATTCCTTTCTACACATTTTTTTGAGAGGAAGACGGAGCAGAGGCATGGATTCACGTTACAGTTCATAAAAGTTCAGTGGCTCCTCTTTGTTGAGGGTGACAGTCAGCAGCCTTGGAAACTTCCTTCTCAACCTCCCTAGCACCACCTTGAAGAAACGGTGAACCTAAAACCAGGCTTGAATCCCCCTGTCTTTCTGGAGCAGAAATGCTACACATTACCTGGATTTTGCACCATGAATTCAGATCCCCAGTGAGTGTGCCCTTCTTGTATTGGGCTGAGACCCTCTTTAAGCCTGGAGATCTGCAACAGAATTATTGATATGAGATAATGATAGAACTCCTACGCAGTGGCCTCATTAAACAGGAAGAGATACGTTTGCATGATTCCTACACTAGCAGCTTCAGGAGATGAGTGTGCAGAGAAACATACTGTCCTGGTGGAGGCTCATGAATTATTTACTGGAGAGAGGGGCCTGAGCATATCCTGGCTACCAACCAGCAGCAGGATGGATGTGGTCCAAGGGGATCCCAAAGTTTGAGGACCCTGGTTTGTCCCTTAGTCTCTGATCTTCTATATTTCCTGAGACTTGTTTCTGCTACCCTTCAGTTCCCCCTTATTTTTCTGGAACTGTCTTGTCCATCCTTGTCCTCCAAGAATCCAGCTGTCCTTTTGTTCCTGCATCCGGCACTCTCTTCTCCCTCCTCCCACCTCATCTCCCGGCTCATGTGTCACCTCCAAGCACAGCACTGTTTCCTGTCTAGATATAGTAATTCTCAGAGTCTTTATAAATGGCCTTTCCTTTTAACCCTCTCCCCTCTGAAGCTATGAGCACATGCACCAAAAAGAGGCTATTTCAGTCTGGGTGTAGTTTAAGTGTGTTCTGCTTTCCTAAGGGTTCACGTGTGGAAGCATAGGGCCGAGCATTAAGAGGCACACTGGGTGGGAGGTCCTGAGGTTACTAAGGTGTGCCTTCAGTGCCTGCCCCACTATCTGATCTCTATTTTCCCTCTCACTTGTCATAAAGCCTGCCATCTAGCCTCTGCTGTGCAGTCCTCATCAAAGACACACTGACACCAGACCACATCAGAAATGAATTGAATGTACCCCTCTTCATTGTAAAATACCCAGCCTAGGGTATTTCATCATAGCAAAGAAAACAGAGGTCATCACAGAGAGCTGAGCTAAGGCCCTGGCTCCATCAGCAAAACATGGTGTCAGCCGAAGACGCTCATGGCTTGGTGACAGGATGGTTTGCGACCAAGGGCCCAGCTTTAGTCAGGCTAGATGAAAGTTTGTCTAGGCTCTGAGAACTCTACCAACAATCTGAGGCTAGCTGTAGGAGGAGATGGGATGACCCAACTCCAGCCCTACTAGATCACCCCCCCAGCTGACCCAGCAGCTGACTGCAGATGCTTGGGTAAGTACAGCTGAGATCAGCCAAGCGTGGCCTGGATCAGCAAAACAGCCACGCCAACCTACAGGCTCCTGGACAGAAATAAGTGCTGACTTATGCTACCTGCTTTGTGGTTATGTTATGCAACCTAATTGTGGCGAGAGCTTGCAGACACTAAAGCCAAGAGCCACCTTTGCCTTTCTGCTCATGGGGTGAGTCAAATGCAGGGAAGAAACCTCATCAGGACCAAGCCCACTTTCCATTCTTCACTGGCCACTTACTAGCTGCACTGCCCTCTGCCTTAGTTTCCTTACCTACCAAAGACCCTAATGTCCACCATGCCCTGACATCAACAGGCTAGCTGTGGGCCGAGGAAATAATCACTCAGTAAAATGCCTACGATGCAAACATGAGGACTTGAGTTCGGATCCCCAGCTCCCATGTAAAAAGTCAAGCACATTGGTGGTGTCTATTATGTCTGTGAGGAGGACAGAGACAGGAGGATCCCTGCAGCTCATTGGCTGGCCAGCTTCGCTGAGTCAGTGAGTCATTCTGTCTCAAGAAACAAGGTGGAGAGCAACTGATACCTTACCACAGCATCTGGCCTCCACACACACATGCATGCATGTTCCCACGTGCACATGTGCACATACATACATACACACACACACTGTTCTCCAACACACAATATTAGCTGTCACATTCAGTACACAGATGTTCAGTAAATGTAACTCTTCTTCCTCACACAGAGAAAAAGGAAAGTGGTTTCAGAAAGTGAAGTTCAGAGTTCACAATCTGAAGGGCCAGAGAGACGGTTCTGTGGTTAAAGGCATTGGCAGTGGTGGAAAATGACCCATGTGAGACCACCCATAACTCCAGCTCCAGGCAGTCTCTTCTGGTCTCTGTGGGCACTTGCACACATGTGATATACACTCAACACAGAGACACACACACCCATTTTCAAAAACTCAAATTTTTAAATTTGCGATTTCAGATGATTTCTCACACCTTACTCAACAGAACACAACTTGCCATTGGGCAAATGGCAAATAAAAGTTGGAGGGTTTTGTTTTCCTTGTCTTCTCATTTAGTTCCCAGCTTCATGCAGAAGAGAAGGCTGTGGTGTACTTTTTTTTTTTTTTTTTTTTTTTTGCCTGTGTCAGAGGGCCTAAAAGGCTTCCAACCACTGGTGTTTCCTGATATCACTAATTTATATTCAAACACATTCTATCTGCGATGGGTCTCATAGTCCCTAAGGAATAAAGCGGCCATGCTCTAGTCGCCTTACATTCAGTAACTGCTCTCCTGAAGAGTTCGCTATGATCTTTGCAGGATAGAGGGTGGAGGTGGGGGCACGAAACTGTCAAAGGCATGGATCTGTCAGCACGTGCAAGTCTAGAGGGCTGAGGATCACAGGAAAATCTTTTTCTTGGGCTGGAGAGATCGCTCAGTGGTTAAGAGTACTGTCTGCTCTTCCAAAGGACCTGGGTTCAATTCCCAGCACCCACATGGCAGCTCACAACTGTCTGTAACTCCAAGATCTGACACCCTCACACCAATGCACATAAATTAAAATTAAATAAAAAATATTTTTTAAAAATCCTTTTCTCTTTCAGGTGAAGAGCCTGAAGCTGGGGACTGTACAAAGAGGGGAGAGACTGACCTTAGGCAAGGAAGGAGGCACATCTCAAGAGATCCAGGGGGATCGGGATGGAAAACACCAATGGCAAAAAGTTCACGTTTGTGCCACTGGTCTGATTCTTTGCAAATGCTGTGGGCTTTTGAGAAAAGAAGAAAGGGGATTAACCCCTTTCACTTCTTTGCTTTTGAGAGGTGACTCTTCAGTACTAACAAAACAGCAGGCTAACCCTTTCTTTGGAATGAAATTACATAGTCAAGAGTCTCTACAGGAAAAATAATGAGATCTCTTACACCCAAACAAGGAAGCAAGCAGGACTCGCACACTGTGCTGGTATATATTTAATGTTCAGCCAGCCACCAATGCTGGTGCATCAGTCTTGCAGGCTGCTTGGGACATCCGAGGGACAGGCATCAGCACATTGCTAAAGGGTCATGGCGAAAAGAGGATGACACACAAGAAGACTTGGTCTCAGGTTCCAATATATCCTGTTGGCTCTTAAGAGCCAGTTGGACTCAACGGGGCAGGCAAAGGGCTTACTTTGGGGACAAGGCAATTTGAAAATCATTATTCTATTATTTTTGCTCTCTGAGTTTAGGAATCTATAAATAGTTTTCAAGTTTTTCCTGCCTCTCTGATTCCTGGCTTATCCATAAGACAAACTATGGTCCAGATGATCGTTGGCTCAACACTGTGATTGAGAGCTAAACTCTCAGCTTCACCTCAGCTCTCTCAGTTAATACCCTTGCTCAGTCAGATGGGAAGCATACTGGCTTTGTGTCAAAGGAGAAAGCTGGTTTTCCTTAAAAACCCTGTCTCCACAGACCCGATGCCAATCCACTGATGCGGCACTGCCAACCATATCTTAAAAACTATCTGGGAGGCCAAGAGAAGAAATGATGTTCAAAAAAAATTGAACATGGTGCACTCATCATTGTTAGATTCCTCTCTTCTTGTGCTCTTACAATTGTGCATATAGGCAAAAACTTGGCCAAGAGGACCCTTGGCCACAAGGTATGCAGTGTGCTAGCCTCAGAGCTACAGCCCAGCTTGTCAGAGCAAATATAGGAGGGAGGAAAGGGGAGTTAGTAGGGAGGAGGGGAGAGGGAAGAGGAGAAGAAATGTGGGAGCTACAGAAGAGCCTGAGGAGGAAGCTCAGTTAGGAAAACTGTCATCACCCAGGCTGTAAGCTGCTTGTCCTGCAAACACGAGAGCACGAGCCTGGTCACAGAAGTGAGCAAGGCACAGAGGTGCACGCATGCAATCCAGCCCCAGCACTGAGGAGGCAGGGACAGGTGGGTTCCTGAGGTTTCTCGACCAGCCAACCTAGACTGCATCTGGAACTCCTGGCCAGAGGGAGACCCTGCCTCAAACAAGATGCACCTGAGGGATGACCTCCCGCCCCCCCAATGTTGACCTCTGGCTTTCAAATATCTGCACGCACCTGTGCATGCGTGCACACAAACAGTCTGACAGTTAAACAGCAGGGATGATACTCCTTAACTTCAGAGATTCAGGAGGCCAAAGGGGCTTGGTGCTGCCCACGCATGTCTGCACTGTGCTTTGAGCCCACCTGTTGACCCCGAGCACATTTCTTACCATGAGGGTGTTTTCCAGCTCACCCTTCTCTGCTCTTTTGGAAAATGTGAGTGGTAAAGGATGAATTTCTGCTCTTTCTTTACCTCCCAGATTCTCTGCTTTCACATGAGTGTTGACCTTGATAAGCATCCGGGCAACCTTGCAATGTCCATGTCTCACCCAAAAGAAGGCAGGCGGCACAGGGAATGATGTCAGTTACAATGCTTCAGGGTTTTTTTGTGTGTATCTCTGGCCATCCTTAGACTTGCTCTCTAGACCAGGCTGGCCTCAAACTCACAGAGATCCACCTGCCTCTGCCTCCTGAATGCTCGAAATTAAAGGTCTGTGCCACCATGCTCAATTCTGTCCTTATTTTTTACTTTTTTAATTTAAATGTATGTATTTATTATTTACTTTACATCCTGATTGTAGTCCCCTCCCCTCTCCTTTCTGTCTCTTTCCTTGTATACCCTCCCCCTTTCTCCCCTCTCCTTCTCAGAGAAGGATGAGCTCAGTCACATTAATTCACTGCAGAACTATGCGCATCCTCTCTTACAGGCCAGATAAGGCAGCCCAGTTAGGGGAAGGGGATCCAAAGGGAGGTATCAGAGTCAGAGAGAGCCCCCATTCCAATTGTTGGGGGATTCACATGAATACCAAGCTGTGCATCCACTACATATGTTCTGGGGGCTGAGGACCAGTCTATGCATGCTCTTTGCTTGGTGGTTCAGTCTCTGTGAGCCACCATGGGCCCAGGTTAGTTGACTCTGTAGGTCTTCTTGTGGAGACCTTGACCCCTCGGGCTCCCTCAGTCATTCCCCCAGCTCTTCCATAGGACTCTCCAAGTTCTGTCTAATGCTTGGCTGGTGTCTCCATCTACAAGCATAACAGGGTAACACTAATAGTGTCAGGGATTGGTTCTCTCCCATGGGATGGGCCTCAAGTCTTTGATTGGCCATTCCCTCAATCTTTGCTCTCTCTTTGTCCTCACACATCTTATGTGTGGGACAAATTTTGGGTCAAAGGTTTTGTGGGTGGGTGGGTGTCTTTATTAGTTTTTTTTCAACAAAAAGTCATTGAAGAGCTGAGACTTGGAAAGTGAGAGATCACCAATGTCTGGTTTTCCACCACCAGCTGGCATTCACAAGCATGTGGAAGCTTGCACCGGGAGAAGCTATGCTTTCTGCCTTTGCTTCCCTTTCAGCAGAAGCTTTGAGAGCAGAAACAAGGAACACCAAAATGCAGGCGGCTAAAGTCAGATGTTCTAGCCTAGCTGTTGAAATTGTGAGGTTTAAAGACAGCAGCACTTAGGGACCACTTGGATGAGTTAAGGAGTGGACAACTCCCAGGGCTGTCATCATTTGCCTGGTCCTAACTATTGCCTGGAAATGGCAGAGTTTTGAGAATCCAGCTGTCCTCCCATCTGATCCAGTAACGTTTTCTTATTTACCTACTATAGTAAATCTTTGGAGCAGCCACTCTTGGAAGGCACAATTGTTGACCATCCATTCTTTCTGGGCAGGATACTGTTCTGAAGAGATTGCTAGCTCTCCACATAGCTACAGAAAACTAGGGATAACATTCCTCCAAGCCTCCCAGAAAGCCAGGAGCTCAAAAAACAAGCAGGTGACTCTGAGTAGGAACATCTAGCTTCAAATAGGTAGAAGATCCAGGGTAGGCTCAACCTTCCAAGAAATCATCTCAAAGACCAACTGGAAAACTAGAGCCTACCCCAGTAGAAACTATACTTGGGGGTAAGGGGAGGGATGTCAACACAGAAGGAGAGGAGAGGGTAAAATGCCACCAAAGAAGTCGGAAAAATCCACAAGTAATCATATCATTATTTATTTGCCTAAATTACACACATTTCATGTAACTCAATCTAACACTAAGTATAGTACAAGTCTTTGGCAGAAGATTCCCCATTTCTTAGAGGAATTACAGAGTGTGGAAATAACCGGAGTGGCAGATTTGGTACTGGCAAAAGTTCAGTTCTTTCCATATTGGTCTAAAATACAATGCTACCTCTAATCAGAATAGCAGTGGTCTTTCCTTCCTCATTTCTGGCAGTCTTTGGAGTTTGATCAGCTGATTTTGAAATGTATAGGGAATGCTAAGGTAAAGAATTCCTAACCTAAATCAGTTGTGGTGGCACATGCTTTAATCCCAGCACTTAGGAGGCAGAAGCAGGCATATCTCTGTGAGTTCGAGGCCACCCTGGTCTACATAGTGAGTTCTAGGACAGCCAGGGCTACACAGAGAAACCCTGTGCTTAAGAAAGAAAGAAACAAACAAAGAAAAGAATCCCCAAACTGTTCATCACAAAGCTACATTGTATCAACTACCTAGATACTCAGACATTCAAAAAAGCACATAGTGCCATAGTGGGGTGAAGCATACAACTCTGGACCCACAAAACAGACCCAAGAGCACAAAGGAAGATTTGAACACACAAATATTTGATTTATGACAAAACAGGCCTGTCAGTGTCCAGAGACTGATCCATCTCACTGTGGGACACTGGGATAACAGATGTGTGGCTGCACTGGGCTTTATGTGAGCTCAGTCTCAGATCCTTATGCGTATGCGGTGACAGTTTTACCTACCTGAGCCATCTCCCCATGCCAGGCCAGTGACAGTCCCAATGCCTTCTTTATTTCTTACACAAAACACAAGTTTTGTATGGACCACAAATCTTAGAGTGAATAAAAAAAATGTGATACTCAGAAAAACAACATAGAGTAATATCTTATAAACCTGGGAAATATATATTTTTTTAAATTTTTTATTATTAATTTATTCTTGTTACATTTCAATGGTTATCCCATCCCTTGTGTCCTCCCATTCTTTCCTCCCTCCACTTTTCCCCTTATTCCCCTCCCCTATGACTGTTCCTGAGGGGGATTACCTCCCCCTGCATATGCTCATAGGGTATCAAGTCTCTTCTCGGTAACCTGCTGTCCTTCCTCTGAGTGCCACCAGGTCTTCCCCTCCAGGGGACACGGTCAAATGTGAGGCAGTAGAGTATGTGAGAAAGTCATATCCCACTCTCCACTCAAGTGTGGAGACTGTTCTGACCATTGGCTAGATCTGGGTAGGGGTTTAAAGTTTACCACCTGTGTTGTCCTTGGCTGGTGCCTTAGTTTGAGCGGGACCCCTGGGCCCAAATCTGCCTATCATAATGTTCTACTTGTAGGTTTCTAGGACCCTCTGGATCCTTCTACTTTGCTATTCTCCCATGCTTCTCTCATCTAGAGTCCCAATAGGATGTCCTCCCCTCTGTACCAGTTTCCTGGTTAGTGAAGGCTTTTGTGGGATGGGAAATATCTCTTAAGACTCAGTAAGTATTAATCCAAAAGAAAATGATCTATTAGGGCCCATTAAAATCAAGAATGTCTGTTTACTGGAGACAGTAATAAGAGCCGAAAGAGAGCCATGGATATTCACCATACATGTTATTGGCAAAGGGCTTGAAGCCAGAATATATAAAATCTACTGGAAATCAATAAACAAAGCACAGACCTCCTAATATGAAAATAAACAAGGGACTACTACAGGCACTTCACAGAAGAGTTTCCAATAAGGATATAAAAAGCTACTAAAAATTATTGCTAATCTAGGAATTACAAATTAAAATGTCAACCATATAGCCCCTAAAATGACAAGAAATGTCAAAGTGTTTTATTCCCAAGAGCTGCAAGGCCTGTAGGGAGCTGACTGGACTGATGTTGAGAGAGCTGCACAGACTCTGCCAGGCATGAATACATGTGGCCCTGTGACTGGCAGGCCACTCTTGGACTGAGTCCCCTTCAGCAGCTTGTGCTGGGCACAGACACATGCCCCTAAGGGCGCTCACCTCTATAGTTCATGCCAGCATCACTCCTGAATGCCACAAATGCCAGCACAGTCATTTCCTTTCTTGAAGCCTTTCTTTGCATGCCGGGCCCTATCCTGACCATAGGTAAGACTGGGGTGCCCCTTCTAAAATTCTCCAATCAATGAATAACGAAGGCTACCAGATGAACTGGCTTCCTTAGCTACCGCACCTTTGAGGTGTGTGTGCATGTATGTGCGCTTACTATTTCTTTCTTCCTTTCTTAAATAAACTTTATTATTAAAAAAAAACATAAATAAAAAAACACATACCAAAATTAACCAGACCTAAATTTAAAGTTATGCAACTCAGTGAACTTCTATACAATTAGAATGGGCATTCAGAACGGAAGCCGTCTTATGCACTTATCCACTACCAAACCCAAAAAGTCCATAACGTGTGGTTTCTGCGGCATGTTACAGAGTGTCGCTGAAGGTCAAGCTCCAGTTGCTGACACTGTGAATGTATTTCATAAAACAACTCTCCTTGGGATTTCTGTCACTTTTCTACCCTTCTATTAGTGTAGCAGTTCTCAGTCTGTGGGCATCAACCCCACTGGGGGTCAAATGACCCTTTCACAGGGGTCACATATCAGATATCCTGCATATCAGACATTTACATTATAACTCATGACAGTAGCAAAATGACAGTTATGAAGTAGCAAAGAAAATAATTTTATGATTGGGGGATCACGACAATGTGAGGAGCTGCACTAAAGGATCATGGCTTTAGGAAGGTAGAGAACCACTGCTGCAGTGGGCTAGAACATTCTACGAGTGTAATAATCCTTTACCCATCCTTAAGTCCTGGTTGCAGGGCCTTCTGAGGAAATACAAAAATCTACTGAAATAAATGCTTGTGTAGACATGTAGCGTATTCAGAGTGGCCCCGTTTTTAAGACTAGGAACGACCTAGGAGTTCATCAACAGGAGAATGGTTCAACTGTGGCATACTGGTTTGATGGGATGGCTTTGGAAAGAAGGGGCAACTGCCACATGAAATGATATGTAACAGCATAAAAAAGAACTTTGACACATAAAAATATACACCGAGAAAATTTGCATGTATAAGACTAGTGTTAAAACTTGAAAAGCCGAATTATAGGGCTTAGGGATGTGTCATGAGCCTTTAAGAGCCACAAAACAGATCAAGAGGCAGTACCCCTGAGCTGAACTGTTGAGGATGTTGCTGGTCTCTGAGGAGCTTTGGTAAGGAGCAGCACGTATTTCCTCTATGGCGCTGGCGATATTCAATCTGCGTTAGAACTTAAGCATGTATTTGTGCGTGTTGTGTATCCATTTCTTCTGATATCAAAAATGTCTGTCTTGGAGGGAAGCCTGTAAAGGCACTGGCTGTTAGAAAAAGTCAAACATTATCATGTTTGACTTTCCATAGGAAATCTCCTAAAATTCAGGAAGTAAACAACTCAGAGGCTTCTGGAAGTCCCTGAAACTGACTAGAAACATTAAGCTCCTCCCTCTGCAAGAATAGGTAAGCACCAAAGACAGCAGGGAGATACAACCTCTTCCTGCAAGAGGCTCATACCATCCAACTTGCCTGGAAGAGGCTCACTACCCAACTTGCTGAGTTGCTTGCAGGCTGTGCAGTATGCCCCAGGTCCTCAGCTTTTGTGAGCTCTCACACACACTATGACAGGCTTTTGTTGATGTCATTCTTTTAAAAAAATTTTTATTTAGATAATTTATTCAGATTACATCTCAATTGTTATCTCCTCACTTGTATCTTTCCATTCTCCCTCCCTCTTTTACCCTATTCCCCTCCCCTAGGCCTGTGACAGAAGGGGGCCACCTCCCCCACCATATGATCATAGCTTATCAGGTCTCATCCAACAGCCTGTTTACCCTTCCTCTGAGTACCACTAGGCCTCCCCACCAAGAGTAAGTGGTCAAATAAGGGGTACCAGAGTTTATGTCAGAGTCAGTCTCCACTCGCCACACAACTGTGGAGAATGCACTGTCCATTGGCTAGATCTGAATAGGAGGTCTCACTTTACTGCATGCATTGTCCTTGGTTGGTACCATGCTTTGAGCAGACTCCCCTGTTGATGTCACTCTTTAAGTCATTTCTGTTCCTTTACCCATATTCCTGTGAGCAACCCCAATAAAGCTCGCTGTTCACCAAGCTGCATTTCTGGTAGGTGTGGAGAACAGAGTATCCTACCTCTCAATGTCTACCACAGGAAGCATCCGCACTGGTACACACAAAGTGATCGTGCAAAGTGGCTTATCAATAAAAAGGACCCAGAGGATCAACAGCCTTATTGCTCGGTATGGTTGCTCTGCATCTTTCATCCCGACACCCAGGAAACGGAGGTAGGAGTCTATGTTCTAGGCAAGCCTGGGGCAAACAGGAAGACTTCATCTCAGATAAGAACAGTGACTAAATGAAATTAACAATTCTACGTTATATTGTGCTATACAGACTGACGTTGGAGGAATCAAATTCTAAGTGGAAGCTGATAGTCATTTTTTGATGAAACTGAGCACTCCTGGAATGATGTGAGCTATGCAGGCCCTTCACATTAAAACAACACACACACAGTTGCATAATGAAACTCTACAAGTACATGTGTAGCTAAATAAATGCGTGCCTGAATTGGCAGACACCCTTGCAGCCCAAACAGAGCTTACCTCAGAGAAGTAACGTGAGAGAAAAGAATGAAGGGGACCAGGCAAAGAGGACTTTATTAGAACTATTTATGTTTTGATTTTTACATGAACAAAGCTTTTATTTATTTTTATTTTATGTGTGTAGGTGTTTTGCCTGAATGTATGTCTACACACCGTGTGCATTTTTGCCTGAAGTACTAAAAGATGGCATTGGATCCACAGGAACAAGAGTTGCAAGCAGTGGTGAGCTACCACAAGTAGGAATTAAACTTGTCCTCTGGAAGAGCAGCAAGAACTCCTAACCACTGAAGAATCTCTCCAGGCCCAAGAACAAGATTTTAATGCAATGCCTAGGTAAACTGAAAAAGGACAGTAATGTTATAGCAGACTTTGTTTTCTATTTTTTAAAAATCAGGCACCACTTCCATATAATTAGATTTTCCTTATGTAAAATATATTCTATATAATATAAAATTAACCAACACACACACACACACACACACACACGCACGCACACACACACACACACGCACGCACGCACACTCCTCTGTGCAGGAGTCACTGAGGCAAAGTGTCTTGCTGATACTCAAAGAAGCTATACAAGGTTAGAAATGAATATTATCGATATTAGCAATCAGCAACTGTTTGCTACACATTACACATTACACGCGTGTGCAAACTCCTTTCCTTTTGAAGGGGAGGCTAAGTAACAGTTCAACACATATATGTACTCCATGTTGTCTGCCCATTCATCTACTGCTTAGGGCTGAAGTTCCACTTTTTGTCTGTTGCAGTAAGCCTGCGTGCATGTGTATACACATTTCCTGAGACCTCGTTTTCTTTTCTTTTGAAGTATGGCTCTAGAGGTGGTATTTTCAAGCAAAATATTTTTTTAATGTAATTCATTTTATTTTATTAAATTTTTTACATATACTTTTATATTATTACGCATATATACAATATACTATCTACAGCAGGAAGAACCATGAAACAATCAGGAATTATATAAATGTTACATTCTTAGTGTTTTGGCTATTTGTATTTGGCAGCTTTGAAGAAAACATCTTTCCTATCTTGGTGCATCTAAAGTTCTGAATGTAAATCAGTATCTATCATATCTCATCATTATTAACTTAAAACATCTATCTAGACCTAAAAACATCTTCACCCCTAAACAACTAAGCTTAATTGCAAAACTAAACTATCTGGTCTTCAACCCCATCAGAGACTTGAGAGAGAATAAAATCAATTACCAGGCAAAATATTAATTCGAGCTACCCTTTCTGCTTCCACTGCAGCATTTGCATTTCCCATTCCTACTGGCGGAACGAGGAGCTTCCAACTTCTCCACATCCTTTCCAGCAGTTATTTTCTATTTTTTTATAGCAACCATGTTAATACCCGCCCCCCTCACCAGCCCGAACACACCCGACTTCTCACTAAAAGAACAAAACAGTAGAGCTTTGAGAAGGAAAAGTCCAGGCTGGTCATATGCGTGTTGAGTACAAAACGTAAATGCCCACCATCTGTCCTTCCTCCAGGCTGCAGAAGGAACTAAGTGGTGCTCTTATGCCAATGCTCTCTGGCTTCCCTTTTGCTGAGGCTCTGCTCCCCTCTGCTGACCTGGATGCCTTTTTAAGCACAGGCCATCACTGTGGGCTTCCCTTCTTTCCTCCCTCTCTCTGGACAGGGAAGGGACCAGGGTGCAGCTGTAGCTAGCCCCCATCATAGCTGCTGAGCTGTGCAGGTGGATCAGAACTAATGGCATTAGGCGATCACTCAGGGAATACAACTGTAATTACCCCTCGGATGCTTTCTTTCTCCAGGATGACCACATGCAGAACACCAAGAGGGGAGAGGGGTAATGAATCATCGAGTGAATTAACTGAGCTGCTCTAATTAATGTTGTAATTTTTCATGAAAACACTAATGAATATGAAATAATGTGGCCATGAAACCACCAGGACAATTAATGCTTGGGAGTAATTTGGGGTCAGACAGGGATTCTGGAGGCTGTTTACACGGGCTGGAACATTGACAACTCAGAGGCCGTGGCTTTAAAATCTTACACGAGCAAATAAGTTGTTGCTTCAAGAAAAGCAGTAGCTGTGTTATTTTTTTCTTGCTGAGATTCACGGATATGGAAAGAAAGGCTACAGTGCGAGCCCAAATGGGAGCACCTCAAAGGCAGTTAAAGTGGATTTGGCCAGCATGGTAAAGAGGCAGGGCCTGGACATACTGAAATCAGAGAAGATGTGAAAGCGGGAGCCACTCTCCTAAGGACCAGTAGAGTAGCCCCAAGCCCCCGTTGGTGTTGATGAAAGTGACTCCCTATTAAGACACACACCCTTTTCCCATGCTGGATGAAGATAAACTGAACTTTGTTGCCTCGATCACAATCTCTATGCGGCAAGTGGAAACTGTTGGTTCAATTTGCAGAACACTTGCAAAAACAGACTTATGTCCCCCCAGCGTGAGCCTATAAAAATTCAGCTGTATTCACTATGTGCACATTTGACTTCTGGGTTCAAATGTGAGCCTAGGGAGCTCCGTTAGCCAAGGGCTATACTATATAACAAAGTGTTGAAGAGCACTGGGGATGTAAAGAGTGGATTCAGCAGGGGGATGTCCACTCTGGAGATCTCCCTTGTACTAAATATTACCACTGAAAGTGACACTCATTACTCAGGAGAACAGATGTGTCTAGGTGTAAGAGGTGTCTTTACTAAGGGTATGAGAGGTGGATGCACCATCACGGAGCATCCTTATAATAGCTCTTTGAATCTATACACCAACTACAGTGGGCACCAAAGCCTCCTTGGTCTTTAGGGGACTGAAGTGATGTACCTGAGGCGACAGAGCAAGTAGTAATGGTGGCTGAGAAAAACTAGAATTGACTCCCGTGCTGGTGTTCTCAATGGCAATGCCAAACAACACACACACACACACACACACACACACACACACACACACACACACACGCACACCCTGTGCAGGAGTCACTGAGGCAAAAGTGTCTTGCTGATAGTCAACGAAGCTATACAAGATTAGAAATGAATATTATCGATATCAGCAATCAGCAACCATTTGCTACACATTAGTTGTTCTAAGCACCTGTAGCACCCTATCAGCCCAGAGACAAATACAATAAGCCTTAAAGAGTTTGTAAGACTAACCATTCTAATGAATTCTAAGGTGTCTAAAGGGAAAGCAGCTGTGGACTTCGTTGGGACTCCTTTTAAAGTGCTTAAGGAATGCTAGCTCTTCAATCACATTCCTAACACCAAAGAGGATCAACAGGATGGCTATCTTGGTAAGATCCAGGATAAAAGAAGAATGTTACCCACAGGAGGACAGGTCCAGAGATAAGGCCACCCCTGTGTCTCCTTCCCAAAGATGGGGGACATTGAGATTCACATCTATTGTACCAAATGGGAGTCCCTCCAAAGAATTACAAATTCTATTCACAACGCTAAGCACTGAGCAGACCTCAGGCACAAGATACAAAGACTGGAATGCCAAGGTAAACAAAGTTCATGTAATGAGGCAGCACTTTCCTACTCAGGCTGATGGCTCTTCATGTCCAAGTTTTGTTGGTTAGTTTTTTGTCAACTTGACACAAACCTAGACATATTGGGAAATAAGGAATCTCAGTTGAGGAACTGCCTCCATCAGATTGACCTGTGAGCATTTTCTTAATTGCTAATTGATGTAAATCCACCCAGCCACTGTGGGCAGTAGCATTCCCTAGGCAGGTGGCCTGGGCTGTATAGAAAAGGTTATCTATCTGACCAAGCCGGTAAATAGTGTCCCTTTGTGGTCTCTGCTTCAGTTCCTGACTCTGGGTTCCTGCCTTGAGCACCTGTCCTGACTTTCCTTGATGATGGGATATAACCTGTAAGCTAAAAAAATCCTTTCCTCCTCAGGATGCTTCTAGACACCGTGTTCGCCACAGCCATAGAGAACCAAACCAGGACACCCCGGAAAGGGGAATCTGTGTATCATAGCTCATAAGTACCATTTAGTATGTGAGCAGAACGAAGTTATCTACCCAAAGGAACTTGAAAATATTTTCCAATTTAATTTTAAACAGACCTTGAAGTAAAAGGAATCTAATTATGTGAGTAATATAGAGCATGGTGAAATGTCCACCACATTACTTCTGGAGGTTTAAAGTGTTGTCTGTTTTCAGACCACGTAGTTAGAGCTGCTGAAATATCTATGCTGGTTCCATGTCCTGGAATACAGGTCTTGGGAATCAATGGGATCACCTCTCTGAATTAAGCATGTACAAACGAGAGCAGCTGACATCCATGCAAATCAGCTCAAGCAGCCCTCTGTGTACCAGCCCATTAGGAGACCAGCAGAGAAGAAAATGCTAATGAACAGGTTGTCTGGGGGCATGTTCACTAACATAAGACATCCCTTAACACCTGCATGGAAAATCTCAACAAGATACTGAAGTGTTTTTAAAAAAAAATGCTTCTCACCATTAAAAAAAGTATGACCCAGAAGTAGAACCTGAGGCTTAAACACAAAACAAAACTCAATTGAACTTTCGGTGTCTTTAAAAAATTGTGTAGGTATTTTGATAGGGATTGCATTGAATCTGTAGATTGCTTTTGGTAGGATGGCTATTTTTACTATGTTAATTCTCCCGATCCATGAGCAAGGAAGGTCATTCCATCTTCTCATGTCATCTTCAATCTCTCTCTTCAGAGTTTTGAAATTTTTTTCAAACAAGTCCTTCACTTGCTTAGTTAGGGTAACTCCTAAATATTTTATATTGCTTGTGGCTAATGTGAAGGGTGTGGCTTTCCTAATTTCTTCCTCTGCAAGCTTGTCATTTGTGTATAGGAAGGCTACAGACTTTTTTGAGTTAATTTTGTATCCAGCCAATTTGCTGAAGGTGTTTATCAGCTGTAGGAGTTCTCTGGTGGAATTTTGAGGGTCACTTATATACACTATCATATCATCTGCAAATAGGGATAATTTGACTTCCTCCTTTCCCATTTGGATACCCTTGATCTCCTTTTGTTGTCTTATTGCTCTGGCTAGAACTTCGAGTACTATATTAAGAGATATGGAGAGAGCGGGCAGCCTTGCCTTGTTTCCCCGATTTTAGAGGAATTTCCTTGAGTATCTCACCATTTGCTTTGATTTTGGCTATTGGCTTGCTGTATATAGCCTACTCAGCTATTAAAAGCAAGAAATTCCCGAAATTTGTGGATAAATGGATTGAGCTAGAAATTATCATAATGAGTGAGTTAACCCAGAAGCAGAAAGACTCAAATGGTATATACTCACTTATATCTGCATACTAGCCCAAGAGGCATGTCCCACGAAAGCCTTCACTTACCAGGAAACTGGTACAGAGGGGAGGACATCCTATTGGGACTCTAGATGAGAGAAGCATGGGAGAATAGCAAAGTAGAAGGATCCAGAGGGTCCTAGAAACCTACAAGTAGAACATTATGATAGGCAGATTTGGGCCCAGGGGTCCCGCTCAAAACTAAGGCACCAGCCAAGGACAACACAGGTGGTAAAACTTTAAACCCCTACCCAGATCTAGCCAATGGTCAGAACAGTCTCCACACTTGAGTGGAGAGTGGGATATGACTTTCTCACATACTCTACTGCCTCACATTTGACCGTGTCCCCTGGAGGGGAAGACCTGGTGGCACTCAGAGGAAGGACAGCAGGTTACCGAGAAGAGACTTGATACCCTATGAGCATATGCAGGGGGAGGTAATCCCCCTCAGGAACAGTCATAGGGGAGGGGAATAAGGGGAAAAGTGGAGGAAGGGAAGAATGGGAGGATACAAGGGATGGGATAACCATTGAAATGTAACAAGAATAAATTAACAAAAAAATTTAAAAAAAAACTCAAGACGCTGGCAGAGTTATAAGGGAGTGTGTCTTTTGGATGCTGACTCTAAATGCTTCTATAGCTATTGCAAATCTCTACACAGCTTCTGCATCTTTGTTTTGGTGTTTATCAATACAGAATAGCCACAATCTAACTCCCAAAATAACCATAAGATACATATCCAGCAATACAACCCCCTCCTCCCAGTAACTGCTAGAAGGAAACTCTAATCCCACCAACACCCAGTGCACACTGTAGTTGTGTGATCTTGGGGTCATTTAGCCATGTACATTTCCTGAGTGTTAACTAACCATGCCTCAGGCACTGCGGACAGGCTAAGAATAAAACAGGGCAAATCTTGGGGGTCTCTGGCTGCTGTAATCCAAGTAGGGAAGGTCAAGAGTGTCCTACATCGGCACAGCATCCACAGATACTGATGATGTCCTTACGGACATCAAATGCTTCTGTTTCCAGGTTCACCTTCTCTTTGCGGCCAGCATGAGTGTTATTCTAGTGGCCATCCTTTGATGTTCAGATGTCACTAGCAGAATATAGTCCTATGTGAACAAATGAGCCAGAATATGTATCATAGATAGGGTACCAAGACAAATTTGAAAGCTTCAACCCCTCGCCTTCTTCTGGACCCTGATCTTGCCGTGTAACCTAATAACAAACAGGCTCCTCTCTACCTCAGAGTTCAACCATGTGACCTGCCTTCATCAGTGGGATGACAGAGACAGTTACAGCCTGAGCACTTTAGCTTTGCAACTATAGTGCCTGTGCAAACTCATCTGGGACCAGCCTATATTAGCTTGTTCCTGCAGATACACAAGAACTAAGTGTTCGTTGCCAGTTCCATGAGTCTGGAGGCTACATATATTTACTATATAACAGACCTTCAGTAAAATTCGCTCTTCATATACTTACTTTCTCTTCAATACTGAAAGGCGTTTTGCCTCTTGGGTCATTATGCTAGGCAGGGGAGCCTGTAGGAAACCATGAAGCCACATCGCTCTGTTACCTGATACTCGCCTTCTGTGGGTCATGTCTAATGCCAACATGTGCTCCCCAAGGTGAACACATTACTCCCATTCCATAAAGGAGAAAATTGTGGTTCAGAGAGATTACGTTAGGAGATTAACGCTTAGTTATACCTGAGCCTGTATTATTCCAAACCCACAGATCATTCAGTGCACTTGGTATCTTGCTGCTCTTACTGTCTCTGTAAGATCAACAAGGGTAAGGACCAGTAAGATGGCCCCTGGGACTCGCATGGTGGAAGATAATGATCCAAATCCACAAGTTGTCTATAACTTCTGTCCACACCATGGCACATGTGTATGTGTGTTCAGGTGCACAGAAACATGCACCACAGATATACAAAATAAATACATATAGGTGAAAGATTTTCTTTTAAAGATTGGCAAGGGGGAGTGCGCTGCAGAGATGGCTCAGTGGTTAAGAGCCTTGTCTGCTCTTCCAAAGGTTCTGAGTTCAATTCCCAGCAACCAGATGGTGGCTCACGATACTGAGATCTGGTGGCCTCTTCTGGCATGCAAGCTCACAATGCAGGCAGAACATTGTATAAAGAAAGAAGAAAAGAGGAGGAGGAGGGGCAGAAGGAGAAAGGGCAGGAGCACGAACGAGGGAGTGTTTGCTGCTTTACACCCTTTCAAGCAGCTTGAGAAAGAAGCAGAACAGTCTTTGCTAGCAACCAAACCACCATAAGTGCTATTTTACCCACATTAGACCATCTTATGTCTAACTGTGGCTTAACATTGAAATCTAATTTTAATTACATAAGCAAACATTTCTATCAATTCTCTTACCACCTCTAGAAAAGAAGACCCATTTAAAAAGAGAAAAATGACCAGGGCTGGCACCATAGCTCTGTTGTAGAGTGCCTGCCTTGCATGCATAGGGGTATGAGTTCAGCACCCAGTAATGAAAAAGAAAAGCAACAATGATCCACATAGGCAAACATATACAACCTACTCTTGGGATGACTGCAATTAATAGATTTTAAATTTCAGAGCGATTTGACAAAGCTGTCTGTGGGTACGGCCGTAGAGAGCAGCCTTGGGTAACAAGGATCTAGCTTTCCCCCTAGAGACACAGGAAGGGGAGTCACAGGGGGGAAAAAACCTAAAGAGATGTAAGATGAGCTAAGAAGCTATATTGCACAATTCGGGGCAGTTGACTATATCCAGATATGCAGGGAAGTGAAGGGAAAGAATAGGTCAATTCAGCTGGAATGATTTCATTAGGGGGGAATGAGGACGGCAAGGAAGATGGAGAGAAGGTGAGGCATTCCAGGTAGGGAGAGCAGATGGGCAAAGACACAGCACGGTAGTTAGGGCAACATGTGAGAACTGCCTGGTGGGAGCTGGCTATCTGGGAGGGAGAAAAGCGTGGGAAAAATGGGTCCCTTTTCAAGTGTTTGTCACGTTGTACTCCTTATCCCACTGACATAAACTGAAGCCCTGGTTAAGACTTCACACTAAAGCTGCGCGATGGCGGCGCACACTTTTAATCCCAGCACTCAGGTGGCAGAGGCAGGCGGATCTCTGTGAGCTCCAGGACAGCCTGGTCTACAGGCTGAGTTCTAGGGAACTCCTGTATTGAAAAACCAGGGAAAAACAAGACTTCACTCTAAGACTCCCTTTACAAATTCTTTTTTTAAACATATTTTTTATTAATTTATTCATATTACATCTCAATTGTTAACCCATCCCTTGTATCTTCCTGTTCCTCCCTCCCTCCCACTTCCCCCCCTACTCCCCTCCCCTATGTCTGTGACTGAGGGGGACCTCCTCCCCCTGTATATGCTCTTAGGGGATCGAGTCTTTTCTTGGTAACTTGCTATCCTTCTTCTGAGTGCTGCCAGGCCTCTCCATCCAGGGGACATGGTCAGAAATTCCCATTACAAATTCTTATGTCAGTATGTTAGCTTTGGAGGAAAACAGTATTGCTAAGAACTTGATAGTGAAAAATACTCAATACTTCTAGGTGAGGCAACAATCCTGATTAAGTTTTCTTTCCCCAGAATATTATGTAATAACTTGGGGGAGTTATCTATAATGGGCAGAAGTGCCTTATAAAGTACTTCTAAATTTATTCACAGACATTTATTGACCTAGCGTATAGTGTGTCTAACCTCTGTTCTCTCAGACTTAGGTAGGACCACACTGCCAGGTGAACAGGTGATCCTTGCTGTGTTCCAAATGCAACAGGAAGGCAGTTTGCAGGCATCCTAAGGAGACCAGGGAGCACATCTTAGAGACAAGACCTGAAGTTGGGTTCCAGTTCACTGAGTGAGGAGAAACATCCTCTAGGCCAAAACATCAGTGTGTTGTTTGAGAAGCTACAGAAAAGGCAGTGTCTAACCCAGAGCGAGTGTCTAGGGACGCAGGAGGAGGCTAGCCCAAGCCAGAACACACAGGGGCAGTGTGTTCCACTTAGGGACCTAGAACTTGTTTCAAGGTAGGTAGGAAAAGTTGTAAAGATGGGGTCAGATTTGGATTCCAGAAAAATCTCTCTAATTTAAGCATGGAACAAGGGTGACAAAAGGCAACACCGGAGACAAGCCAGTGAAGAGGTTACTGAAGTTGGGGATAGCCCCAACTGGGCCAATAGCAGAACTGAGCAACACACATAGGTATTTAAAAGGTACGATACACACAGCTGATGTATGGTTGAGTGATGGGAAAAGGAGAAAATGAAAGAATCCAAGCTGATACCCTGACTTGTAGATTAAAAGTTTGTACACATGGTGTTATTCAAAGACTGAATACAAGTCTCACAGTTTTGGTGGTGGTGAGAAAGGCCAAAGGATAAGCAACCAAGTTCACTCAAAGATAAATTGTGTTTGAGGGCATTTAGGCAAAGATGTACTGATGCAGATGGAAACAGGTTCCTGGAGCGTGAGAGAGAAGGAGAGATGCCAGAGCTGGAAAGAGACCTTAAGTCCTCAGTATAGGGAGATAAGAACCACATCAATAAGATCTTCCAGGGTGAGAAAACACAAATGGCCAATTAATATTTGAAAACTGCTCGATATCCTTAGCCATCAGGGAAATGCAAATTAAAACTACTTTGTGATTCCATTTCATCCCAGTCCGAATGGCTGGCTGTCATGAGGGAAACACATAGTAGCAACTCTCAGAGAGGATTTGGGGGAAGAGGGACACTTCCGTGCTGCTGGCAGGAGTGCAAACTAGCCAGACTATAGCAGAAATCAGAGTGAAGTTACCCCCACACCCACCCCAAAAATACCCCTCAAAATAGAACTGTAGGAAGCCTTGAGTTTGTGAGGATCTGAGTGGATGCGTGTTAACATAAACCTGTCATGTCAAGGACCCTGGAGCCTCAGAACCGCACAGAAATGGAGAAGCCTCGCCTTCTTCCATGTAAATGTTGATGGAGTGTGCAGGCAATGTCCTCCCTAGCTTTATCCCCCTGGATATTTACAGCCCGAAAACTGCTTCCTATAGAGACTTCTCATACCATGATTAGTTAAACCTGTCTCCTCGATCCAACTGTACACCATAAACCCCGCCTCCTTGTTCACCTGTATGTAATAACCCTGTCTCCAGGTCAATTCTATGCAATAAATACCCCGAGCTTCAGGGGTGCTGTGGCTTCTCCATCCGAGAGCCCAGACCACCCAACCCCAGCTTCTTTGTCTGTATTGTATTTTCTTTATGGCCTGACACCCCAGTCAGATCTATTGCTGGAGTCATTCTGGATATGACACAAAACTACCCTGTGGTATGGCTCTACTCCTCCTGAGTGTATACCTGAAGGAGCCTAGCCCAGTATACTATAGAGATACTACACACATATGTTAACTGCTGCATTATCTGAAAAATTATACAATATCTGAAAAATTATAGCCTAAATGCCTATTAAAAGACAAATGGATAAAGAAAATGTAGCACATACATGCATATTTCATTCATCTATAAAGAAGAATAAAATTGTGACATTTGCTGGAAAGTGGGTGGGACTGAAAAGCATTATGTCACATCAAAGAAACCAGACACAGAAAGGCAAATATTATGTGGAATCTAGATTTACATGTATATATACACAGAGAGAAACACTCACACAAACACACACACAAAGACATAGATACACAAACACAGATACACATACACACAGAACACGAAATAGAAAGAGGACGGCAAGAGAAGAGGAGGACTAGGGTCACGTGAGGGAGAACAGTATGTTGGAAATCACTGGGGGAAAAAGTTAGGGATGAGCGTGGCCAAGAGTGTCAAATTATGCAGAGAGGCTATGTTAAATAAGAAGTTCAATGTGAACTTCAGTTACAAGACAGTAGTGGGATAAATGGTAGCAGGCTTAGCATTTAGAATGGCTGGGATCAGACTGCCAAGGGCTGAGGTGAACCACACAGGTAAGAGAAAAATTGAGCTACAACAACTCTTTATAGAAATGGAGGAAAGAATTTTTTCTCCTGCCTACAAGATGTGCAAGGATTGAGGGAATGACCAACCAACCAATGGCAGGCTCAATCTGAGACCCACCCCATGTGAGAGAGCCAACCCTGACACTACTAATGACACTCTGCTATACTTGCAGATAGGGGCCAACAGAACTGTCCTCTGAGAGGCTGCACCTAGCAGCAGATCGAAACAGATGCTGAGACCCACAGCCAAACATAACGTGGACCTCGGGACTCTTGTGGAAGAGTCAGGGGAAGAACAGAAGGACCTCAAAGGAACAAGAACTCCACAAAAAGATCAACAGAGTCAACTAACATAGGCCCATGGGGGCTTACAGAGATGGAAGCACCAACCAAAGAGCATGTGTGGACTGGACCTAGGCCACCAATGGGCAGCTTGGTCTTCATGTGGGTCCTCTAGCAAGTGGACCAAGGGCTGTCTTTGACATGGACTCTCTTGCCTGCTTTTGGTTCATTTTCCCTTAGCTGGGCTGCCTTGTCTGGCCTCAGTGGAAGAGGATGCACTTAGTCCTCATGTGACTTGATGTGGGGTGGGTTGGGATGGGGGGGTCCCCTTTTCTGAGAAGAGGAAGGGGCAACAAGGAAGAGGATGGGACCAGGAGGAGAGGAGGGAGCTGTGATTTGGATGTAAAATGAATAAATAAATACATTTAATAAAAAAATAGATATCCTCTGCATATAAAAAAGGAAAAAAAGAAATGGAGGAAAGAGATTAAGGTGGGATGAGGGCACTTTTAAGAGTAGACAGAAGTGGGCAGCCTGAAAATGCTGATTGTGATGAAGCCAATTGAAAAGGAGAGGTGGAGGGAAGGAGAGGGGAGGAGAGATGAAGGTTCAGAGGAAGTCAGAGGATTTAGCCTTCTGTACCAAGACTACTCCTCCCTCCTTAGAAAAATTGAAGAATGGATCAGAGGTGGAACACTGAGAGTGAATAGACAACTGTTCTTGTCCCTTCAATGTGACTGAAGTGAACTTTGGAACACAGTAGGAGGCAAATGAATCCGTGAAAAAAAAATTGTCCTATATATCTAAAAGTTATGGGTCTATGCCATTCATTTGGAAAGATATGAAGCTATTTTATTCTATGTGTCAAAGGCTACAGAAAAGGTCCTACTGTGTGACATCTTGCCGAATGTATTTTAAAAGCCATTTTGAGTCCACCACAAAGACAGTGAATTCAGCTACATCTTGCAGTGTTAATACCTGACCGGCAACGGGGCAGGGCACAGCTAAAGGCACTATGATGACTGTCAATGTTTTACTAAAATAAATAAATAAATAAATAAAATAACCTAATGCTTGCTTAGAAAGGGAATTCTGAAAATTGAGATTATACAACTTGAAGAAACCACATTAGTCAGGGCCCTTCTGAACGTTCTCAAAACTAGGTTTTTGGTACGATCAGTTAGCTTCATAAAGAGCCACCTAAAACTTGAAAATGAACTGCCAGGGGAAAATAAACTCATGTATCATGGCCTTGGCCTTCTTGTAAAGGAGATGCTCTTCTGTGCTGAGGCTCTGCCTCCCCAACAACCACTTAGTACCACATAAACAAGACCTCGAATTCCTTAAAACAAAGCAAAAGAAGGCTTTGCATGTTAGTTAGTTTGGGAAACTCAATGGACATTTTACTAAAAGCCAGAAAGATGCAAACTATGCAATTATTGACCAACAGGACTCATCTGCTTGAGCAACAAAGGCCAAACAGTCAGAGATCAACCCTACTGAATAGCCTCAACACCTTGACTCTTGGCTCTTTCTGTGGTGGGGGAGCATCTGGACCCCCATCATCAGTGATACTCAAGAAGCCACACTTAGACTCTGGGTGGGCTTATATAAGTCGGTGTCTTATAATTTGGTCTCTGAAACATCGCTGCTGATTTACTGTGAGAGTATAGTTTAAAGCGATGAGGCTTGTGTTTCTAAAACCAACAGCATGCAAGTGGAGGGCCGAAGCATCCGTTAGTGTACATGCCTGGGGGATAGGGGCAACTAGGCATAGATTAGAAGAAAACCTAGATCTTAAAAAAAAAACTGCCTTCCAAAATGACATGGAGAAAAAAAGCTAACTCTGGACAACCCCTACCTGCCTCCTTGCACAGATGCTCTGTCCTTTCCCCCTTGGGAGGCAAGGTGGGTTTTTCTTATTTGTTTTTAAAAGCATCTTCTCACCCCAGAAACCATCCAACATGAGAGGAAAAATCTAAGGCTCTGTTTTCCCCTCTCTGGGCACAGAAATCTACAGGGCTGGAGTTTTGCCCCTACTCAGACTTCATGCCAGCACACCTTCCTGGTTTAGGCAGGCAGCAAGGCGACAGCAGCCTATGGTGCTGTTCGTGGTGCTGAAGCTCCTTAGCTGTGGAGGCTGCAACCCATCCACAGGCACTAGGCTGGGGGTTGCAGGGTGAGGCTCCTGCCAGGGTGTATGTGATGGGACAAGCGATTGCATCCCATAGAAATGTGGCCAGCTCCACCTTTAGTCTTCAAGTCTACTTTGCTGACGCAGGCTTCCTTTTCTTCTTCCTAGACCTCACCACACCTCCTTCTCTCTAGTCTCCTTTACAATATCTTACCTTTGCAGATCAGCTTCTGAGGCATGGTCTTCGCTGAAGCGGTCAACTGTGCCATTCTCTTCCCACAGTCCCTGGAGCATTTCTTGTTTTCTCTGCCACTCCACCCCAAGCATCACCTAACTTGGCAGGATGGTGTTACTGCAACTGCTCCACAGCCCAAGATCTCACTCACGGTAAAACTGCTGATTGGTTTCTCCTTGACAATGAATTTACAAGAACAAAGGCTAGAGTCTCAAAGGAGCAGGGAAAGGTCCCTTATGGTATATCTCATAAGGGAGTGTTTGTAATGGGTGGCAACGTGAGAGGTAAGGAATGAAACATCAATACTAGATAGGAAGTGAAGGAGCCTTAGGTGAGGTGAAACGGACTGCAGGTCAGAGACTCCCAGCAGGTGGAACTGTAGTTATCAGTGTCTGTGTGGCACAGCATAACTCTGTTCCCACACCAATCTGTGCCTCTAGCTGGATCCAAGAAACATATCCATTTCTGCTAAAAGCATCATGTGCACAATTCCACTTACTGTAATGCACAGCAATAGAGGGAACATAAATAGAACAGAGATGGTTAGTAGTAGGGGTGTGTGTGTGTGTGTGTGTGTGTGTGTGTGTGCGTGCGTGCGTGCGTGTGCATGCACTGGTGCTAAGATCAAAACTGTTTAATCAGCAATAACATGATTCAGCAGTTGGGAAATGTAAACAAGTGGTGAAACTGCTTGCTTTGGTCAAAACCCTGGAGGGGCTCAAAAGACTGCGCCAAACTCCAAGGAAGGTAGTGCCAGCAAGATGCCTCCCTCCCTTGGAGTAGGGGCAGAGGCTGGCTCCACCAGCAGATGACTACTGTGACCTTTGGCTTCTGCAGCACACACACATTTGGGTTGGGGTTAATGGCACTTTGCAGGGAGCTTCAATTGAGTAAACAAAAAATGCCTTGCCCTGTTCTAATGGATCACATTATTCCAAGGCCTAAGCCTTCATCCAGGCCCCTGCAGCTGCTCTGCAGGTCAGGCTACCAATAAAGCAATTAGCCAATGACAAAACTCTTCTTCCCGGAGGGGGACTCCAGGTTTTGCTGCAGTTGCTGCCTTTTGCTTCAGGTTTTTAAACAGGCAATCCACATCAATCCGAGCCTCCTACATCAAACTCCAGGATAAGGACAGTGAAACTGTGTTTGCTAAAAGTGATATTTTAAGGGGCTAGTCCCTTGTTCAACACAGTCTAAAAGAGCCCACTGCTTCCTGTTCAATTAACCTGAACCATAGCTGAACTCTGCCCTTTGAACTCACTCAGTAGATAAATACATTAGCTCACCTAAGGAATCATTAATATTTTTCAATCACATAAGACAAACATGGATACACGAAACAATCCAAGAGATAGCCAACTGAGAATAGTCCATGGGCCACACTGAAAAAAGAAATCACAAATGAATGTTACTTACAGAACAAAAATAAAGTGTCAGAAAAGAAAGGATGGGATTGCGCCAGTAATTCAAGGGACAAAGGGACTTTCATTTTCATATCTGCAAACAAGAGAAACACTAAGCAACTCCCATTTCATCTATAGCGCTCTGCAGGAAAGCCTGTACTTCAGTCTTAAACAGGCATCTGCTGCTTCCATTCACTGCAGCCTTTCTTCAGTGTTTTTAGTGTCCATGATCATATATGGAGTCCAAGATACAGTACTTGTAGGGACCAATTCTATTCTTGATTTTATACAAACAAACCACAGTAGTTATTATGTCAGGAGTAGGTGCTTTTTACATGAACCAGTTTGGGGCAACTGGTTTGACTGAGGAAATGATGTCCGTAAGACATTGCTAGTCTGTGGGAAGAAGAAACTCGTTTTCCATTTGTTGTGGGGGGAGGGAAGAGGGGAGGGGAGATGCTAAATGTATCTAATTTATCTTTATCTCTGCATGTCATCTCCCAATGATCAAAACATCCCCAGCTGTGTCACTATACATTTCAGTCTGATTTAATTTCACATCTCACAATTCTGTCTCCGGACTCCCTGCTTTTTTTTTTTTTTTTTTGGTTTGGCTTGGAATGTGGGCTTAGTGCCCAGCTATCCTAGATGAGAACACTTAGAGGAATATCATAAGCACGAAGGGTAAATCTATTGAGCGAGGGTCTTTAACTATGTGGTTTCCTTAAAGGGAAAGGTTCGATCAATAGGATCAATATGAAAGGTTTCCCTGGCCCTGCATAAAAGGGTAAGGGCTTCTCTTTTCACTGGTTTAACTTTACTCTCTGACAAATGCAAATCAATGGATCTGTGTTTACAACAGATTCCCTAACAGACTCAGCTTGGGCAGAGCCCAAAGCCTCACCCTAGGAGGTGGGGAGACCAAGCTGCTCCAGGGAGAAGCTCCAGGGTAGAACAGAGAATATGCTGGGGATAGGCACCGAGCTTGCTGCACAGCCAGATCCCACTGCCAGTGACCTCTCCAAGGAGGGAGTAAAATGCAAGGCGGGTTCCTTTAAGAATGTGAGGCAACAGAAAAGCTCATGTTCTGGGATCTGGAGAGCCAGTCAATATAGCTTCCTATCAATACAGATCTAAGAGGCTGACTGTACAGAAGCTGTACAGAGATATCTGCAACTAGAGAGGCTGAGAATGTGAGCCCCATGAGTGCTCATTGTGCCCTTTCTTAGGTGGTAACTGGGTCTTCTTGGTAATGACAAAACAAACCACAAAAATGGTTGGTTGTTTCCCCCTTAATTTTACATTTCCCTCTAAAAAATGTGATGCTTTCCAGAAATTACATGATTTCAAGTCAATACCAGTTACAGAGACATTATTTTTCTTTCTACAGGAGAAAGTATATGTATATTTGATTACAGGAGCCAAAGTCCAATGCTGATTACATTACGTTGGAGGTGTGCTTCCAACCCAAACAAAGTCTGCTTTCTACTGAAAGAGTAATAGACCCTCAAGTGGTGAGAAAGGTACCGCAGAGAAATACAGAGCCTTCTGGGGCCCTGGGACAATTTGTGTGGGACTTTTATTCATGATAGGTACCCACAGCTTCCTAGGAATCCTACTCCCCAAGTGAGACAATCTCTGTCTCTGTGCCTTGTGTCTGTCCTATGTCAGGATAATCAGTCAATTGGGATAACCAGTCAACTTCCCTGCCTCCTACTGCCCTACCCAACACACCCCACATGATCTTTACAGTTACTATTTTGCCTGACACTGGAAATCAAAACATCTCCCTCACAGGCCCTAAGGTTGGCTGAAGGGAAGGCCCGGACTGGAGAGCAGGTTGCCTCTCACCAGGGAGGAAGTCACTCCTCTGACCACACAGGCTAGAGGACCTCCTCCTGATGCACTCAGTCCTGAAGAGGAGTTACCTCTCTGAAGGAAATGGCATTCCTTAGTTCAAAGGGGAGTGGGGGGGGGGAGAAAAGAGTCCCCCAAAAGGATGAAAGCAAATACTACTCAGAGGGTGTGCAGATGGAGTTCAAGCCCAAATGCCCCCCATCTCATTCTCTTCCCCAGGGCCATTTATCCAGACAATTATTTCTATTTACGCTCTCCTTGTTTCTCTTCCTTTGGCAAGAACCCAGAACCTGAATCTCCCTGCTTTTCCTTTGAGGTTTTCATTTCTCTGGAGATTTCCCCCAGGATGATACTAGTTTTTGCAGAGACACTTTCTGACAACCCTAGCTACTAGCCATCCCTAAGCGATACTTTCTTCCCAAGAGCTCCCTTTCTCCATTCTCCTGGGCAAATGGGTATTTTTTAAGTCAGAGAAGTCAAAGGAAGGGTTCTCCTTGCACCCAGAGATGATCATAAAATGAATTCCTGGAAAGAGGGTCCAGGGTTCTGTGCCCTCTGGACAGTCTTGTCTTAAGAATGTAGCTGTTACTAAGACATTATAGGGACAAAGAGAATGGGGAACAATCAAATTAGCCCTACACATTTCAGCAGGAATCAGATTTTAAAGGGGGCAGAGGTAATCTAAGACACCCACCCACCCACCCACACTCAATAAAGGCTTTCTCAGCCCTCCTGGAGGGGAAGGGATGACAGATGCTGTCTAGAGCTTTTGGATAGTGGGACAGTTGCCTTCCACTCCAAAAGGAAACCACCTATGCTCCTTGTGGTATTTGATGAGCACAGGGCTTTTAGGGACTTGGGCACTTTGCTCCTTTGTTCTAAGGGAAGCCACTGGTGGGAAGATGAGAAACAACCACTTTCTCTTCCCCACATCCAAAGCAAAGGACAAGGTTTATATCTCCTTCTTTTCTTTCTCTCCCCCCTCCACATTTTTCTTGGGGAAAATAAGAAAACACCTCTTTCCACCAAGTCTAAGACCCTCTTAAAAGAAAATATTCATATTCTCATACACACACACACACACACACACACACCCCTACATATATAATTTACAAACAACTAAAACAGCTGTTGCCCCTTCTCTCTAGAAGATTCACCTCAATGCTCCTTCTCAATGAACAAACAAGAAAGGGGATTGAGAATGTAACTTTTCCCTCTCACCCATAGCTGGGAAGAAAAAGTTCTGGAGTTTTCTATCTGGTGGATTGGGTGTATGTCTCAGAGCAGCCCCTCCCTCAACACACACTACAGCCTGTGGCCTCAGAATCAGGTGGAAACGTGTGGGTTGGGTGTTCTAGTTGCCTTGCCTAAGATCCCAGCACATCAAGACAGAAGACAAGATCCCAGGGGTTGAGCCAAGTAGTCCACCACATAGAGGGCCATTCTGAGGGATGAAGGCCAGGCTTTTGGTACTGAGACTGAGTTTAACAGCCCAGCTAAGGCATCATCAGTGCAAAGTCTGCAAGTAGGACTTTTAGAATTGAAGCCTGTAAGGACGTTCGCTGACGCTTTATTCACATTGTTCACATTATTTGAAAACTTAATCGAGAACGAATTTCAAAACTAAGAGGCTTTCCAGGACAGTTTTGATGTGTTCATGCATGTGTATGGAGTGAGTGTGTGTGTGTGTGTGTGTGTGTGTGTGTGTGTGTGTGTGTGAGAGAGAGAGAGAGAGAGAGAGAGAGAGAGAGAGAGAGAGAGAGAGAGAGAGAGAGATTATTGGATCAAGTCCGGTAGTCAAAGGCATGGAGAACTAAGGCGCCTTTTCTTTATTTTTTTAAAAATTGGTTTTTTTGTTTTGTTTTGTTTTGTTTTGTTTTTCCGGGGACCACCAATTGTCGCCCCAGGGAGTGCCGAGAGTGTACCCTGTTCGCGCAGGGGTGGTGAATGGAGCCCAGAAGCTAAGAAAACCTTGGCGAGAATAGAGCTGGCTCCAGAGGCTGCTCGAGGGAAGAGCTGCGGTCAAACCTGAGAACTGGGCCCCAGCTGGTGAAGTGGCGTGGCCGAAGCGCCAGGGAGCCTGGGCACTGGCGAGCGCTCTTCTGGGAAGGGCAAGCGGCCGTTGGACTTACTGGAAACGCGCCGGATCAGGTTCCAGATCAATGAAATCTGGGTCCACACGTTTACGCTATTGTTGCTAGCATTAATGCTCTTTTAATCTTCTAAACATTATCAGCATCGATCTCCCTCCATATACACATTTGTTTGAGAAAGTGACATAACCACACGATGGAAAGCCTGGAATAAAAATAAACGCGCGGCCCCTGTAATCCACTGCTGCCCGCGGCCGCCTGGAATACTTCTCAAACTCGGGTTCACTCAGCTCCCTCGTGTCCTGCCTCCTCCACAAGCTCCTGCTCATCTCAATCGCTGTTAGGAAGGCGTTCTTTGGGGGACTAGGGACACCGGTAGTGAGCTTTTCACTTATTAATCCGATCAGCCAGCAGACTAACAGATCAGTCTATTCTGCGTTGGGTTTGGCCTCCTGGCTCGGATCCCTGAACTTTTAAACCCTTGGGAGTTACAAGATGGGACCCCGGGCTGGAGAAACAAAATGGTGGGAAAGGTTGGGCGGGGCACAGAAGGCACAGTGTGGCCGAGGCCCTCTTCCAACCCTTCGTTTTAGAAAACAAACAACAATAATAATAACAACAACCTGTCTCCCGCATCATATAAGCACTTTACTGCGCGGCAGGACACGCGCACATACGTGTGCCTGGGTAGGAGCACTGGTCAGACACACTGTCAGATCAACATTCTGTGGCGAGTGTTAAGTGGGTCCGACGACAGACATCCGCTTGGTTTAGCACCTTAGATCTGAATTGAGTGAGCTCCATTCTCCGACTGTTTGGGGCTGCTTCCTGAAGAACGTTGTACTGGTTTCGCGCTGTTGGCTCTGGAGACAGGCTCTGGGAGGACCAAGCCCGGATCCTAGCTCCCAAAAGGCAGAAGCCTCACCTATGAAGGTAACTCAGCCACGCACGCTTTTGTTTTCCTGCATTGGAAAACAAACCAACAAACCAACAAACCACCCTCATCTTTTAAAGCCTGGGCTTTCCGACACTAGGCAAAGGACTCAGGATCTTCCCTGAGTTCTTGAGGTCCCTCCCAGTTCACTTTTGTACTAGGTGCAGAGGCCCCTTGAGGATCAAAGCCAGGGTAAGTGTGCTCAAAAACGGAGTGAATTTGTCTTCAGGCCAGGATAATAAGAACCGCCCAGCAGGATCCGTTCTCCAGCCACCCCCAGCCTATTTGGCCTGTTGCAAGCACTAGCTGTTCTCACTACCCAGTGCATGTAGAATTCCTTTCTCTCACTTCTGCGTTGGGACAATCTGAGCTTCCCTAACCTCGCCCTGGGGTCCTCTCTGGTGTAACCTGAGCTTGGCTGTGCCAGCAGCTAAAAGACCGGGAAGTTGCGTGGGCTAGTTGGAAGACCTAATTCCCGGTGACTAGGTATACTTGTCCTAAAGATAGAGCTTGAAGATAGTAACCAAATTAAAGACTCCCTCCGACCCCTGTACATCCAGACGGGACTCCAAATGATAAAAGGGGGGAGGGAGGGAAGGACGGAGGGAGGAAGGGAGGGAGGGAGGGAGGGAGGGAGAGAGAGAGAGAGAGAGAGAGAGAGAGAGAGAGAGAGAGAGAGAGAGAGACACTAGGTATTCTTGACTTAAAGGTAGAGTTTGTCAGACCCCTGTATACCCCTGTACATCCAGACCGGACTCAAAATGCTAAAAGGAGAGAGAGAGAGAGAGAGAGAGAGAGAGAGAGAGAGAGAGAGAGAGAGAGAGAGAGAGAGAGAGAGACTATGAGACTATATGAATGAAGGATAATATGAATGGGTACCCGGATGTGGGCCCCAGGTCCCCAGGTCGTACAGGTGCTGGGCTGAGACCGCCGTCCTGGGGAGTCGCTGGCTTGCCTAACCCCAGGGTCCCAAAGGCCTAGGCTCCCGGATGCTTCCCAGCGGGGTTTCCCATCGATCAATAACAATCAAAAGGCCTCCCTTTTCTCCTCTGTGTGCTTCTGTTCCCTACTCTACTGAGCACACAATGCCTATTTACTCGGCCCAGCTTTTGCCGCAGAGTCTGAAGAGACTGATCTACTGACCCCACACTGAAAAGCCTCCTGTGTAATAATAACCACTCAACACACTCGTAGTTGCTGATAAAACGGTCAGGTTAAGAAAAAAAAAAAAAAGGCTCTTGTCTCCTTTCACCTGGGGTAATAAAACAGACTCACATTTAAATGTTTAAGCAAAGCCCGGGTCCTCAACGGACTTCTCCCGTCGGCATTCCCCGCCGAAATTCATGCTGCAAGGACTGTGGAAGGTTTGCCTCCAGGAGTCAGTGGGCAAATTTTCAAGAGTTTGGGGCTCAGAGCCCTTACCATACTCTTCCTCATATACTGTAGTAAAAGCCCACCGCAAGGCAAGGCTTAACTTTCAAGACCTACACGGGCAGAACTCTAGTGTTTGAACAGCCTTGTTCTTTGCCCGACAGGCGTGAGGGGGCGGCAGCGCTCCGAGATAGGCCAGAGTAGAACAGCTGTAGTCCAGCCTTTTACCGTACCCCCAAAGAGCAGCTGCCAAGTTCCTTCCGGCCTCCAAGCGCAGGAGCCAGCCCAGCGCTGGAGACCCCTTAGAGCTCCCGCTGTACTGGGGAGTGGAAGATCTAAAACAAAGGCTCACTACAGTGAGTGCAGTCATTAAGCTCACTGCTTTCACAACTTTATCTTTGCTAATCCGAGGACACTGTAGGAGATGATCAAGAATAAACAAACGGGGGGGGGGGGAGAGAGAGAGAGAGAGAGAGAGAGAGAGAGAGAGAGAGAGAGAGAGAGAGAGAGAGAGAGAGAGAGAGATTAAAGTCGACTTCGAACTCTATTCAAAAGTGTCCGCAGCCCACTGATTTTGAAGGGGAGTTCTCCAAAACAAATACCAGTGTGTGTGTGTGTGTGTGTGTGTGTGTGTGTGTTTCTTTACCCTTTTAGATTGACTGCCTGATTCGTGAACAAAATCCACAGTGGGCAAAGGAGCCGGCTGTAGCAGGGAACGCCTCCTCCTCCGGTGCAGTGATTACGCAGAGGGACACATCCCCAAGTCCAGCTAGGCAACGGTGGACTGCATCCCACAAGCCCAGATCGGTGGTGCTAGAAAGTCCCAGGGGACCAGAATGGACACCTGAGCTAGCAGATCCAGAGCTAGTGAGCGGTGAGCACGGGATTCAGAAACACGAGAGCCCCGATACGGATTTTATGCAAATTAAGGCCGACACTAATTGTTCTAGAGCACCAAGAGGTACTGAGAAATCACGCAGACAGGCTTGTAGCTGGGCATTGTATGTCCTCACCAGTGGGAGGCCTGGACACCTTGCCCTTCTGGGTCCGCGGTTCAGGCCTCGGGGCAGGGCAGTCAAGGCACTCTGGGAGCCGGATCTGCTTGCACAAAAGCTCGCAACTGTGTCAACCGCAGCATCAGACGGCCTCTTTCGCTTTTGCACCCACCGCCCACACCAGCGATTTCAGCGTTCCTAGAACAATAGAGGGCTGTACCTCGCCTCTTGGCCGCTAGAGGAGGCACAGAGAGCCCAGCCCGCTTCAGAACAAAGTAACCCGCGCGTTGACCGGTCCCCTGCCGCGGGCTGCCAGCCCTCCCCGCCACTCCGCCACACGCACAATCAGCGCCCGCTTAATGCAAAGGCGGGGCTTACAACCTGCAGCGGCCAAGAAGCATTAACTAACTCGCATCTTAATTTTTCAGCACCTCTTTCCGAGAGCTCCTTGACCTTTCTTAGAGACCTGGCAATTCTCTGCAAACCCTGAGCTGGCAGCCCAGCAAGGGCTACGGGCGAATGAGGCAGCTCTTCCCTCTTCCCAAAGCGATGAGCGTGGCAGCCCCAAACCTTCGTCTTTGCACCCTCTTTTCTGTAGGCAAGTATTCAGGAACTGGCCAGACTCCGCTCTTTTGGTGGTTCATAGAGTCCTTGGGCTATCTATCACGAAAGCCTCGGATAGGTTCTGGCACCGGTGTTATGTCCTGGCTGCGCAAGGGCGTACCTCCTGCCAATGACCAAAGAAGTTTGCCCGCTTTGGTAGGAAGGAAGTGAGTGAGGAACTTTTTCTTTTCTAAGGAGCAGAGCCCACTAACGGTCAAAGCATCTACATAAGGAGACTAGGCATTCTGGAAAACGGAAACACGTTGTCCTACGAATTCAAGTACACAGGTTTTTGGCTGAGTGCACTTCTCGGTTTTCTTGAGTCCAAAAAACAGGGCTTCTAGGGGACACTAAGAGCCCGGATCCTGCCTTCTACTATAGGAGGAGAGGAAAAGGTTGGCACATTGATAACAGGGCAAGAGAAGTGGTTGGGGCCAATGAAAACCAGTCAAGGAGTGAGAAAGCAAAAGACGGAAAAAGCGGGGGGGGGGGAGAAAGTGAAAATGGAAGAAAAAGAAAGAGAAGAAAGGAGAAGTGTGTAGGGAGAAAAGGAGCAAAGCAAAGACCAGAGCTCGGGGGCACAGATGAGTCCCACATGCACGCTGGAGCAGTTTCCCCAGCAGGCTGCCCCCCAGTCTTACCTGCCAGGCGTAAGGCAGACATGCGCTGGAACTCCGGCTCCTGCAGCCACTTCCACATCCTGCGGAAGGTCTCCCTGCCAGATTTGAGTTTACTCCAGGGTTTGGGATTCCGGAGCAGGTCGGAGAGAGTCCCCTGAGACCGGCATAGAACCCTCTGTGCGAAGATCGCCTGTGGGATGCTGTAGCGCTTCAGCTCGGCGGTGATACGCTGAGCTACCTCTTTGGTGTTGATCTCTTCCAGCTGTCCCGACGTGGCCACCTGCGAACCCGAGGAGGACGAAGGGGGCCTCTCCCGGCTAGGAGCCAGCACTGGCCCATGGGATTGAGTGTGGCCCGGGTGGTGCAAGCCATTGAGGTGAGACATCATGGCCGCAGGCGGGGTACCCAGGCCTCGGGACAGGTGTTGCTCACCGCGGGTCAGCATGGCAGTGTGGTGCGCGTCGAAATTGGGGGTGAGCATTTTGTCGTGGCCAGGCGGACCATAGTTGGGCAGGCTCTGCTGAGCGTTGTGAAGGCCACCCAGCCCGTTGCCCAGCGGCGTAGCAGCCAGCGGAGACAGGCTCTGGCTCATACTAGGCATCTCCTTGTAAGGGCTATAAAGGTTGTTCATGGACGGAAGCCCGCGTTCGTCGCGCATGAGAGTGAAGCTGCCACTGACGTTGCCCGACAGACGCTGATGGTGATGGTGGTGGTGATGGTGGTGGTGAGGGTGGTGATGAGGGTGCGGGTGGTGGAACTTGTCTGAGACCGTGGAGATGGGTGGCAGCGGCTGGAGCGGCGTCAGTGTAGTGTAGGTGTTGCTCATGCCCATGCCTGGCGGGGACGAGTCGCAGGACATACTCATGGCGTGGTGCAGCGGGATAGAGAGCTCTGGCCGGTAGTCGCTGCCGTCCAGGATCGAGGCCATACTGGTGACCATTGCGGAGCGCGACGCCGCCGCTGCCGCCGCTGCTGCGGTGCCCAGCTCCTGGTGCGCTGTTGGCGGCGGCGGCGGGCCGCGCAGAGAGCCAGCAGCGCCGCGGCCCGCGTGGTGGGGGCTGGGGCTGGCCAGTAGCTCCTGCTCATGGCCCGGGCCCCCGCCCCCGCCCCCGCCGCCCCCGCCGCCGCCCCCGCCGCTGCCGCCGCCGACCGGCCCGTGCAAAGTGCCCAGACTTTCCATTGTCAGCTCCGGGTTCATGGCGCAGCCTTCTAGGTCTTTGGTGAGGCATCGATAGGCGGTGTAGGCAGCCTTCATTCAGTCCATCGGGGCCCGGGGGCGGTGGGAGCGGCGGGGGCTGCCGGCGGGCTGGCTAGGCACGCGTGGCGTGGTTCAGCCACGGGCTCGGGGGCGGGCGTGGGAGTGCGGGAGTGTGTGCTGGGGTAGCGTGCGTGCGGGTGTGTGCCCCGGGCTGCGGGCGGGCGCGCCCGGGGTGGGGGTGGGGTGGGGGCGGACAGGGCGTGCGTGCGGGAGAGGGGAGGGGATGGGGAAGGAGGGAGGGATCACCGGGCCCCGCCGGTTGTGCGGGCGCGTTGCCTCGCCATGTCCGAGCCCACTCTGGCGCCGACGTCTTCTGTTTGGGTGAGCGGGAGCTGTCCAGAAGGGCTCTGCCGCTTGCGGGAGCAGCCAACCTATCCTCCCGGGCCCGGGGCGGGACCGTGCCGGATGGACATCAGGAGAAACCAATCCGCGTCAGTAGCTGCCTCGAAAGGCAGATCTTCTTGGAGCAGCTGCCAATGGATGTGGAAGGGGCGGGGCCGAGCGTTTCAGGTTTGGCTGACAGTCGACTCGTTTCCCCCCCCCCCCCCCCCATTTTTTGCTTCTGGATCCAAGCGTCAAGGAGAAGAAGGGAGGAGAGGGGGTTGCTGGGGAGAGAGAAAGAAGCAAGACTAAGGGGAATTATACGAGAGATGCCTCTTTCTGCCTCTCCCGGGCAGCTACGATTTGGGCTGATTGCTTCGGTTTCTTTAGTCTCACCTCAAAGCTTTTCTTCACTCTTATAAGCTTGTGGTATGGTAAAAACAAACGCGCGTCTCCTAGCTAGCCACTTCCCGAGAGTCCCTCGCCGGGAGCTAGCAGTCTAGCTTTTAAAATGCAGGCGCTAATGTGTTCTAATGCACGGTAAATTTCCGAGATTGGTATGTGCATAATCTATGGAGGAAAGCAACTCTAACGCCTAGGCTGCTTGAGAGCTGCGGCCAGCAGCGGCGGAAGGTTCACACTGACGGCGGCGGCACAAGCAGCCCTAATGCATGCAAAGTTAACACAATAACATCATTTAATTACTTGGCCAGCCCATAAATCTCTCAGTTATGAGGCTTCAGAAGGGCCCTACTAGATTGCAAGACAAAACTAAAATTCCAGCAGCTGCGGTTTCAAGGTGACCAAATGCTTGCTCCTTCAGAGAATAGGGAAGAAGGGGAGAGTGTAGAACTCATAGGGTTGAGGGTAAAGATTGTAATTGATATTCACAGCCCAGCAAACTTCTCCTTGCGGGGGGGGGCATGGAGTATGCGGAAATAGTGGGGACGGCACCCGGGGACCTTTCTTCTATCAACACACACACACACACACACACACACACACACACACACACACACACACACACCGCTTTTCTTGAATCCTAGAGAGGACTGTCCACCCTAGGTTACTGCAGTAGGTAGGTAATTGTAAGCCTCCGTTGGTATTTGCATCTGAAGATCCGAGCTTGGGGCGTTGACTACGTACATGGGAGAATACTCTCTGAGAGCTGTGGCTTTAAAAGTACACCTTCGTCTTCCTAGAATTCCCGTTGTTTGACAAACCCAGGTCGGGAGGTCGGAGTGGAGGAGATAGAGATTTCCGCGAACTGTGTGTGGGTTGAGGGGTGCTTGAAGACTGCCAGAGAGGCCAACAACTGGCATTGAAAGCTTTAAAAGTAACAGATTCTTCCAAAGCAGGTTGCGCTCTGTTTGCCTCCGAAGATTCAAGCTAGCTGAGGTTGCGCAGATGTTGCCTTTGTTTAAAGAGACAGTAATTAAGGACAGGGTGAACATAAGTTGGAGAAGCGTGACCTATTTTCTTTTGATCAGCTGTCAAAAGAAGAGCAGGGGGTCTTCTTAAGACTGTCCCCTCCGACCATTTCCAGCTGTTAGAGAAAACTTGATAAGAAAACGAGGACAGCCTACAATACTGTATGTGCCTTCTTGGGACTAGAGAACGGTTTAATTCATTTGGAAAACAGTTCTTCTGGAAGTGACCTTTTCTGCTGTTCTGCTCTCTTTTCCAGCTACAGACACATCCCACTACCACCCATGAATATATGGTGATGTTATTCATAGATCAACTTTATTGAGCTCTGGTCAATATGTTGCCAATTATTCTTTCAAATGGCATCATCCTCTATGACATCAAAGCTTGGGTAAGAAAGCAGCATACCCCAGTCTTTGCCAGATCTCTAGTTTCCTAACTGTTTACATCTTTAGTGTTACAAAAGAGACAGGAATAATAACGCAGTTCTCTGTTGTTTTGGTTTCTTCCCCTCTTGTTCCCTTCACTGTATCTATTGTGGTTGGACACAGGATAATTTGAACCAGCTAATGTTTGAAGTATACACCTTATCAAACAAAAGTTCCCCAGACATCAACCTGCTTTGGTCCTCTAGTGCTCAGTGACAGGAACCCCAAACAACGGGGAAGGGCAGGGCTGGGAAAGGTCTCTCTGATAGACTCCAGTGCCCGTATCTTCCAGTTGCTGTTGTCCAGGTTCAAGGCTCAAGGAGTAGCCAGTGACCTCCCCCCTACCCCCAGCCTGGTGCTTCATACAAACAGAACCCTAAGCATGTAAATTTCCATTTAAATATTTTTCAAAATGATAAACTAATTTGCCAGACCACCAAGATAATTCTGCTCCTGGGAATTGCATTTCTGTGCTGATAGCAACAAGGTGAGTTCCATTTTCTCAAAGCTTGGCTTCCTCCTTTCCTCCCTCCCCCCTTTCTCCCTCCACTCCTCCCCCCTCCTCTCAATCAATATTGACAATCTCGGGAAAATCATGAAATCGCATTGGGCTTCTTTGTATATAATTTCATTCGGTTAAATTAAAGCAGATTTTTTTTCCACGATGTTTTTCTAATAGCTTTGATGTTTTTATATTCCAACTCAGACTCCAATTAAAGAGAAAAATGAAAGGGCTTAGTACCCTAATTTTTAGTGATTTGGGTTTTAGATGCCCCCTTCCCTTTCTTTCTAACAGGGGTAATTTTAACAGTAGCAATACTAATGAAAATGTGAAATACTTTGGTGTTTCTTTCTCATTGTGTTGTTAATAAAAACAAAAGGGAGAAAGAGCTGCTTTTAAATCATCTTTTGTTTAACTCCACGCTCTGCTGTAGGCTTAACAAGTTCTTTAGGTGAGGGGTTTGCTTTTAATGTGAACTTATACTCTACTCTTCCTCCCTTCTCCAGCATTTGATTCACAAATAGACTATGGGAACGTAGTGCCATAAGAGCCATTCCTGTTAGAATCCTGGGGAAGTGTATCAGGCATTGTGGCAGGACCGGAGGAGAGCCACTTCTCGGGATAACACATCTGCAGGTCAGATATCCTCCACAACCACAAATGTGAGTGAGTACAGAGAAAACTGTTCAACAGCTAGATTTTTGATGGCAGAAGAAAAAAAAAATTCAGAGCTCAAATTAGAAATTTAATGAAAACACAAAAATATTTACTATCAGTGTTTTATCTGTAATTTTCATACTAAAACTGGGGAGATTCAATTAAAACAGGAGCTCTATAAATTATTCACAAAAATTATAAACAGACCTCCAAGTCAGTACAATCTGGATAAGGAAACAACAGCTTTGTTTTAACTTAAAATAAAACCAAAACAGACAAACAGACAAAAAAACCCAACAGTAGCCATAGCTTCATCTAGGAACATGCAGGGCCAGAAAAACACCAAAATGCTCAAAATATGTCCAGGTTTTATGTTGGCCCCAACGCATTTGTGCTACAGCTAGGTTTGTCAAAGCAGTATGGGGGGTGCATAATGGTGGGCTGTTTTGGACTATTTTATTTTTGCCCTTCCCCAAACCATCTGGCGTGTGAGTGTAGGGGTATTGATCAGGGTCTGTGAGCTGCAGACCCCATGCCAATCCATAGCCTTTCTGGGAATCAGCATCGCCCATGAATTGCAGCTGTCTGTGTAGCTCCGGGACAGAAATCTTCACACACAAAAAAGTCCCCCCTTATCAAACACATCATCCATTCCTGGGTAAGTCAATATCATTTCTTTGTCATTGTGCAAGGGAGGATTATTCAGGAGAAAGTTTTTTGTTGTCTGTGTGCTGCTGCTGCTACTGCGCCAGCCTTTTTCTTTTTTTTTTCTTCCTTTCTTTTTTTCTTCCTTCCTTTTTTTTTTTTTTTTTAAAGAAGGAGAGCAATTTTCTAGCCATTAAATGGTAATGGTTTTTCAGTAAGGCCTCCAGCATTTATATGAATCATACAACAAATACTGTTTCAATATTGTGGGGGAATTTCAAGAAGAGAAAGAAATTCTTACGTTGCTGTACACAAATAATAGTAATGATAATAGAGGCTTCCTTCTAACAACGGAGGAGCGTTTGCTTCCCCTGTTATCTGAGTCCCTAGTAATGAAGACGCGGCAAGTCTCTGTGATTACACGTGCAGATGCACGGTGGGTGTTTGTAGCAGAGAGGGAGCCTTCAGAATTGTGCCTCTGTTTGATATCTCCATTAGCTTCAATTGTCTTCTGTCTGAAAGCTCGGGCTGGTTGAACATGGGAAGAAGAAATCTAAAACTAAAGTGCACCCAAGTCCCTTCAGGGTCTCAGCCTGTAAATCCACCAACACTTTCCAGACATCCTACTGGCTCTAGGAAAATTAAACAAACAAACAACAAACAAAAACCATCACCCCCCCC